>NC_068940.1:105311956-107711956 GCF_026419915.1 Harpia harpyja
CCAAGGAAGAACTGTGTTGTAGAAATGCACCTAGGAAAAATCAGAGACAAGGATCACTATGAGCATTGACTCCAGCAGTGCAAGGGTAAGGACAAATCACAAGCGGTGCTGTGATCAGATCACCAGACAGCTTAGCTTAGGTACTGTGAATGTGAGATGGTCACCCATGAAGTTTCAGAGGCACAGCTACCATACTACTAGAATTCATCCTGACACATACTTCCCAAAAGTCTGTTAGGTGCCAATGGAAACAGGCTGAAAGATGCTATAAGGCATGCATTAGCATCTTAATGTACTGTCTTGACTAGCTTTCTCCCTTGTAGCCATGATATATCCAGCCTAGAATTAGACTGGCAATTCTCAGCTGCAGAAGTCTGGTCAATGTGATGGTGTGGTCCATATAAAATGTGATGAAGCTTTCTGCTCAGTTATTGGTGGACATGGAGGAAAATGGACAACGACTTCTAGCTGGTATTTAAGCTTTTAAAATCCTAATCCTAAAATTTGAACAAAATGTTATTCCAGTCCCACCTGAAAGTTCATTAACATGTGTTGGTGGGTTGACCCTGGCTGGATGCCAGGCACCCACCACAGCCACTCTAACACTCCCCCTCCTCAACTGGACAGGGGAGAGAAAATTTAATGAAAGGCTTGTTGGTCAAGATAAGGACAGTTTAATAAAGCAAAAGCAAAGGCCACGTGTGGAAGCAAAGGAAAACAAAATATTTTATTCTCTACTTCCTATCAGCAGGCAATGTCTGGCCACTTCCCGGGAAGTAGGGCTTCAGTACGTGCAGTGATTGCTCCAGAAGACAAACATCGTAATAACAAATGCCCCCCCTCCTTCTCTTTTCTCTTAGATTTTATTGCTGAGCAGATGTCATATGGTGTGGAATATCCCTTTGGTCAGTTTGGGTCAGCTGTCCTGCCTATGTCCCCTCCGAAGATCTTGCCCACCCCCAGCCTACTGGTGAGGGGGGAATGCTGGAGAGACAGCCTTGATGCTGTGCGAGCACTGCTCAGCATTGGCCAAACCACTGGTGTGTTGCCAACACCTTTCTAGCTACTGCTAGCTAGCTAGCTAGCTACTTTCTAGCTACTGCACAGCACTAGGAGGGCTGCCATGGGGAAAATTAACTCCATCTCAGCCAGACCTGATACAGATGTCAAAATGGAAAGAAGGAGAGGATCTTGGAAGAATTAAAAGACAGATAGAAACATCTTGTTAAGCTGCAGCAGAGTCAGAAAAGAATGAAATTTCAACAGGAGCATAGTAGTGAAACAGACTGCTTAACCTGGGAAAGACTGTCATCATGTAGAAATATATACTGCTTCTTTGCCGTTAAGAATTAAGGGCTGTATCAGACCATCTGTTAAGAAGAAAAAAATGAGCAGACATAAGTGAGGCCTAAAGTAATGTTATGTGAAAGACATAACAGCAGATCAAAAGGCCAAAAGTCCTCCTTAGCACTGTTTGTTCAAGAAAAGGCATACCAGTTTCAGTAGTCAGCAGTACTCTAAAGGAGTGAGGCAGCTAGTGCTATACTTAGCCACCTTTGCCCACTGCCCCACTGTAAATGAGCAAGTATCCACCCATAGTTTGGTTGACTGAAGTAGCCGTTGCCATAAATCAGTGATGCAAACTTGGCTCCCACTTGCATTTTTTGCACGGTCAGACAGTTTAATCATCAGTCCCTCACCTTCCAGAGAGATTCTGAAAGGCAAGAATATTTTGTTGTACCATAATGAAGCAGATAGCAGATCTCATCACCCCAGGAAAGTGGGAAGTGGCAGTCTTAAAGAATCAAAAATGAGCTGGAAGTACACATGTATTTCAGAAATATTCAGGTGTATGTTGAGTAATAATGTATTAATAATGAAGAATAAGATTTAAGAATAATGACAGACTACATGCTTCAAGGCTCAGACTTCTACAGGGGCATCAAAAAGACCTGTTTGTAGAGACGTCTAAAAGATCTCATGCAAGGGTTATAATATACCCAAGGTGCCTGCCAACGGGTGCTTACCTTGTACAAGGAATGAGCCAAGATGTATATGCTGCTGTGGGAGGCACTAACAGGGTCTCCGGCACCACTTCTCTTTCCTGCAGCAGTTCGGAATGTTCCCCTCCAACAAAGGTAGCAGGGCAAGAGTAGGAAGTTACCTCTCCCACTTGCACATCTTTTTGCAGGGTTCGTATCTGTAAATGGGAAATCAATTTCAGCTATTAGCAGGGGAATGTAGATTCAGATCCTTTTCAGCAGGGAATTAAGTGCGTCTCCACTGAATTCCTGCTGCTCCTAACACCACTCTTCACCAAGAGTTACTTGGGGAAGCTAGAGGAAAATTAGCTTATTAAAGTAGCATTCAAAATCAGAAGACCATTAAGCATTAATTTAAAAATTAGAATGTCAGTTATGGTCTGATAAGTGTCAGCTCTAACCAAGATGCATATTCTGCAGAAAAAAAACACCTCAAACCCCCCATCCCAAATTCAGAACTTGCTGTAGATGTTATATCAGCAAGAATCTGGTGAGAGGTGGGAGAGGATTGCATGATCTGAGATTGTTCTCACCCATCTTCAGCAGCTTGAAAAACATTAATGCTTCCTGACACTGATAGAAACAGCTGAACAGTGAGTCACTGAGGTTGAATTTCATAGCATAAGTAGCAGGGAGCATGTTACACTTGGAGCTCTCTCCCCTTCACAAAAAATAAATAAATAAATAAAAGGCTTGCAAGTTATTTCATATCTCATTTGAAGGGACGCCACTCAATACCACTCCTGCAGGGTGAAGGGATCTTGAGAAAACATGAATTACTTCTACACCAAGGTTACGGGCTCTTTAGTTAAACAGAGTGTCATCACAGAGCCTCTTTGTGCCTGAGAATCATACTCCATGGCTGCAAAGCATACTTCTCCCACACCCTGGCACTTTAATCAAGAGATCTTTTAGCCCAGCAGTGATGGGAGAGCATAGAGAAGCCCAGTTCCTCCAAGGGTGGGATAAAGTCATGGTCAGCATCGTGATGAGGACCGACTTGTAGTGAAGAGAAGAGAATTCACTGTGGAAATTTAAGTGCGATGGTTGGGCCTAAGGCCTCAAAAAATGGATTCCCATCAACATATTGGGGGCATATGGGGCCACTCAGAGAAGAGGTGCAAACTATTTTGACCTATGCCTCAAGTTTTAAGAAATTAGGAAAACCCTATCAAAATATTCTGGATCAGTCATAGAATTCATCTTGATTCGCTCTAAAGTTATTCAGTTGCCTATAATAGGTATCTAAGTGCTACTGAAAATCTCCATGGATAAATTCAGCATCTACCCGGGGCTGACAGGTAGGAGACAGGACCTACAGGAGACCCAGAGCCTTCTGGCAAGCAGGTGGGTTGCCCAGAGGGATATACTATGTTATCTCAGCTGGAACAAGATGCCTATTTTAAACAAATGAATCCATCCATAGGTGCATGCAGTATAGGCTTGCATCTCTGAATTAGTTCACTTACCTTGCTGTAAAGATCAAGGCAATGAACAAAATGCCTTTTCTTTTAGCAAAGAAAATTTTTACGTTGCTCTTCACCTGCCGTGTTTTAGATGTCTACTTTAGGATGAGATAAATCATGCAATGAACTCAAGCTGCCTCTGCAGAGAGTGAATATGGAGGTCTTTGGGTATGTGGCAAATGTATTGAACCAGATACAGGAAAGTTGATGGTATATTTCTTTGCAAACTAAACATGAATGGAGCTCTTACCAAGCCTTTCTGTGGTTGATTTGCTCTGCTTTTCTTTTGCTAGATGATATTCATGTCTGTCCAAACAATATGTAGTAAATCCTTTCTACCAACATCTGTCAAATTTCTGAGTAACAGAAGGTGACCTTTTATTTTGGATGAAAGTATGTATTTGTCTTAGTTCAGAGACTGCTATTTCAAAATGTAACTTAAATCTTTATTAAAAATACCTTAAATAAATAAACTCTTCCAACAGTAACAAAAGCAAAGACATTTTGCTCATTATTTCACTGCTACGGTACTGCTTAAGAGTTTCTTTGTGTACTCTTAAGACCGCTTTTCAGTGCTGGCACAGAAATCCCAAGGCATTCACATAACTCATTTAACATTTAAAGTCCACCAAAATCAATGACAGGTTCTTGGCTTTTAATGAAACACTGTGGCCAGCAGGAGCAGGGAGGTGATTGTCCCCCGTACTCGGCACTGGTGAGGCCGCACCTCGAGTCCTGTGTTCAGTTTTGGGCCCCTCGCTACAGGAAAGACATTGAGGGTCTGGAGTGTGTCCAGAGAAGGGCAACCAAGCTGGTGAAGGGCCTGGAGCACAAGTCTTATGAGGGGCGGCTGAGGGAACTGGGGTTGTTTAGCCTGGAGAAAATGAGGCTGAGGGGAGACCTTATCGCTCTACAACTACCTGAAAGGAGGGTGTAGCGAGGTGGGGGTCAGTCTCTTTTCCCAAGTAACAAGCGATAGGACAAGAGGAAATGGCCCTAAGTTGTGCCAGGGGAGGTTTAGATTGGATATTAGGAAAAATTTCTTCACAGAAAGGGTTGTCAGGTATTGGAACAGGCTGCCCAGGGAAGTGGTGGAGTCACCATCCCTGGAGGTATTTAAAAGATGTGCAGATGTGGCACCTAGGGACATGGGTTAGTGGTAGACTTGGCAGTGTTAGGTTAATAGTTGAACTCAATCTTAAAGTTCTTTTCCAACCTAAATGATTCTATGATTCTATGAATGAGGTACACACACAAAGACAACAGGTAAATGGATGTGTTCAGGCAGCAAAAGGGAGAATTCACAGCTGTTGATGCACACAGCTCTTTTGTCAAAAGATGTGCTGGTAGTTTTGTATGGAAACAGGAAGATAGGATGCTATTTATCCCTTTGTCCAAGGAGATAAATGTGATTCAAGGAACAATATTTTTGAAGTGATTTAGGAACTTTGAGGAGCTAGGTGCCCTACTCTCTGTTCCTGTCTCTGAACTCCTAAGCCCATGCTTTCCCAGATTTGTCCCAAAAATATGAGTTGCTACCCAAGTAGGAGTCCTTTATCCACCATCTCAGGAAAGGGTAAAAGAGAAATAATTTCTTACTTCTGCACTCTGTTGTGATCTCAGTCTGCATCCCTCAGACTTCCAGCTAAATCCCAGAAAAGGCTTTTCCACAGGGAATTTTGCCAGCCCTGATTTCATTAATACCTGGCTATTCCTCCTATAGAAGGGAAGGAGCTGAGATAGAAAGGCAGATTAAATAATCAGACTTGCTAGGTATAGGAAGAGTAGAGACAGTGACTGGGTTTGGGCAGACTCCTTTAGGAGTAGCCACCACTAATCCTTCCTTGAGCAGAAGCCACAGCCAGTACTGCAGTAAGCAAACTAGCAGAAGGACCATGTTATTTTGCCACAGCAATCCTCTACCCCTGTCCAGTTTGTCCCTCAAATCAGTTCTGCCCCAAGCTGTAGTTTCCATAAGGCAAATGTTTTCTCCTTACTCAGCCAATGTGCTTTCACTTTGTTCTTTACTTAGTAGGGACTATATAGATACTTATAGGAATCACCATATGGGTTTTTTTGTGGGTCTGGGGTCACTCTCACTAATTTTTACTGACAATGGAATCCTACTCTTCACCCCTGGGCTTAGGAGTTACATGTAAGAAAGAAAGGAACTTGTTTTCCCTGCTTCAAGGGCTGCATATAAGCCCAGTGTGAAACAGTAGTTTGAAAGGCCGCAGAGTAGTCATGAAAAGAGCTGGAACGCACCAGATCAGTTTCCTAATCCTTAGGCCAGAGCAAAACTTGTCAATGTTTTTCAGTTTGCAAATCCCTAAAAATACCCTTTTGGAAGAACAAAGTGGTGCCTGGGAAATGTAAGTAGGCTTGGGTTCTTTGGTTGACTTTTTCAGATCCCTGGGATACAGTAGCTGGATCCCCTAGTAGACCACAAATTGAAAATTATTGACCTAATGCATAGTCTTCACTCTCACTTGCTCATTCACCAAACTAATCTGTCATGATTTTTCACAGGAAGGAATGATATCACTATGAAGTCTTGAGTGCTACCTCCCTTCCTAAGTTATCAAGTATTAGGAATATTTACATGGAAGTTGGAGGTTCATATACCTACAGGCAGAGGAAAGAAACCAACTTCATCTCCCACCTCCTGTGACTAACAAAAATCAAATCAACATCTCACACCAGTGTCCTAGCCAAAATTACTCTTTTCCTCTCAGACTGAGATCTTTTATTGAAATTGTACATTAACAGAGCTCTTACCATTGAATTCTTAAATAAAAGAGGAAGATTGTTTTTCTATATTTTGTGCCGAGTTCCTTGCAGAACACATACTGGATAAATCACTCAAGAGAGATGTTTGGAGGAAAGCCCATCCTGCAGCTCTGCACTGGTTATAGGAGTGAGAAAAACAAATCTGCTTGGGTCTCACAAGAGTAGGACACTTGCAAGCCCACTAAGTAGAAAAGATTAGGCATCTGTGAAAAAGCAACGCTAAAAAGCTTGGCTCCTTTGGACTTAAACACTTAGGTGGGATGGTAAGAGCTTGAGTGACAATTTTTAGGGATTATTTATACTTTTACAAATATAAATCACATTTACATCCCACTTTAAAACACCTACATGCTTTTGTGAATCCAGTCAAAAGAGAGGGATTTGAAAATCCGTCATTATTTGTATCCTTAAACCTTTACAGCTTTACAAATCCTGCCCAAAGACCTACCCTATTCCTCTAGATACATGCAATCTGTATCATTAAAAAACAAGTTTCAGTTGGTCAAGAAGAGAATACCTTGTGTTTTCAGCAAACTAAGGATCAATTCTCAGTTAACAACAGCTCGTAAGGTAGCAATGTAATCTGGGGTGAGTTACCCTGCCATTAAGATACAATGAGCATAATAACCAACATAACACAATTTGATCAAGCATTTATAATAATATTCAAAAGTAACATAGTAAAAAATGAACCTCTGAGAGTAGTTAAAAAATAAAAATAATTTTTTAATTGCCATTTCTTTAGTGTATTTATTTAAAAGCAAAAAGTTGTCAAATCAACAATGCTTCTCTCTTGGTCAAGCAAAAAGTACGTTTATGGGCAGTCATTTTATCAGAATAAGTAAGGGAGGGGGAAAAGGCTGTAACTAACAAGGATATCAAGGTTAAAGCAGCAACAGGATAGAAATTTGTTCTAAAATGACTTTCTGAAGTCCACCCTTTTGGATGAAGTTGCCTTTTTTGAACAAAGTGGATCTAGATACCAATTGGAATAACTAATTTGGGGATGGGAGTGACTTCAGGCATACAAAACAAGATTTTTTTTTTTCTTGCATTAATATTCTGCCCCCCCCCCCCCCCTAAATAAGTACTAATTGAACAGGAGTTCATTTAAGAAACACCAATGATATATGCCATGCAGAAAATTAGGCTAGATGCCTTCCATGGTCTTTTTGATTTGATAATCTGTGAAAAGATTGTGCTGCATATACAGTGTTTGAAATAGCCAAGCATATGAGATAACAGCAATTCAGAGAAACGTTCCAGCACTTCCTGAGGCTGGGAAATGAGAGCTCATAAGAGCATATGTTATCTGTCACACTATCGGGCATGTCAGATTTCTACACCCATCACATGATCCAGTATGTGTGTGTTTGGGAGCAGAGGAAAAAGTCTGATGTGTCAGAGATTTACAAGCTGTTTCTCTTCCTCAGATGCGTACATGGTAATACAAAGTACGTATGCTGTGAAGGTAGTGGGAAACAGCTGCAGTTATTGCCCAGCTCTGCTTACACTGCCACTAAGAGGAACATTCAGATGCAGTAAAACACAGAAAGGAGACCCATCCTGCAGACCCTACAATCAAAAAAAAAAAAAAAAAGCAAGCCTCAGTTGCATTAATCATGCCTTCCCTAAAAAGCAACTGAGCACACTCTCACCTATTTACTCCCACTGCAGAAAAGAGAATCTTTAGATTTTCACAGCACCTACATATACTACCAAAATATTCTGTGAAATCAATCATGATATATGCTTCTTGCCCAACACGTCTGGAGAATATGCTGACCTCCTTGCCCTACTGTACTCAATCATCTATCAGGTGTTTTCTGCAGAAAGGGATAGAGAAACTCTTTGTGGTGCCCATGTTGGTCTGAATTTCTGTATGACCACCCTCACACATCCTGGCTCTGAAGGGTTAATAGCTTCTGCTTGATGAAAACATTTCTGCTGGGACTGAGTCCAGGTGAAGCACTGGTTGCATTCCCATCCCACATTTGTTTGCCAGTTGGCAGTACCTTGTTCCTCTTGGTTTATAATTATGCCAGATCTGTCTCAGGGTTTTACCCCTTTGTTCTGTTGCATCAGCTGAAGCTCTCCCGAAACTCAGACCGCTTCTGCTCCTACTCAGCACCCTGGGCAATTCTCCCATGCACAAACATTGCTGAGAGCAAATTGTTCTTGACATACTCTATAAGTAGGAAAAACCACAGATACCTGCAGTCTTTCCTAGTTATCCTGCTGTAAGCCACCCTACCCACTCCTGCTCACCACTTTTGATTTAAAGCCAGTTTAGATACTGATATGAGAGACTTCAGAATAACCATGTAATGTCCAAACTGAAACCATTCAGATATGTTTTCCTGGGCTTTCAGTCACTGTTTGCTCAGCATGAGGCAATATTAGGGTATTTAATTCTCTGATAAAAAGCCTACCACATGTATTGATAATAAGAATTAGGGTGGAGGCATAGCATGGGTCATAGCAAGTTCCTACATGCATGTTCTCTGTCAATATTTGTCCATGTGTACAGACAAATAAGTCATTACCATAGTCTATTAGTCCAGTTCTGGGACAGTTTTAAGGTCATTAGGGTAATTTTAAGAAAAATAAAATCATTCTGATGTTGAGAGGAAAATGAGAAGAAATTGGACTTTTAATGGAAATTGGAAATTTCATGCCTCCAGGTTGCTACTCAAGAGAAATATTTTTTTCTTTTGAGTCCCTAGGGGCTCCCTTGTGTTCAGGGACAAATGCTATCAGGATGGGGAATGTTAACACCACCAACTCCAGCACTTATTTTAGCCTCAGTTAGTAGTTAATCCTCCAAACTGGCTCTTCCTGTTTGTGCTCCATAGTGTTGAGTCCATAACCTTTTTGTACTAACCAAATAAGAACAATTAATTTTAAATTTATCAGTGTTGCTATAGCTACTAAACTGTGTATGCCAGCTAATATTTTGAAGATGGGAATAACAAAGATATAATATATAGTTTATGGTGTTTACCATCATCACGACAAATTCACACACCATAGCATATAGTCATATAGCAATTTGTAGACAGGAATGATTTAAGTTAATGGTGCTTATTTTATCTTTTTGGGTGGGGAACAGCACTGGATGACTTTGTAGGTGTTTTCTGTAGTCAAGGATGAGCGATGATCATCTCTAGAAAGTGATTCACAGAACCTAAATTGCTAGCTGGATAGAGAGACCCAAGGAGGGTTATTCTCCTAAATTAAGTGTGAAATGAGAGTAAAGTTAGGCAATATGAACAGTCTCCACCCCCAAGTGTTATATATGTGGATATAGTGGATTGGAGACCTCAGGAAAACTGCTTGAGAAACCTAAGTGGACATTAAGTGGTTACACAGGAGATCATTTGAGAAACTGGAGTGGACAAAGGAAGAAGAGATTTTCTATACAGTGAAAACACAGACCTCTGAAAAGCTTTCAAACAATGAGGAGCCTGGGGACTTGCCTGTTCTTCTGCACTATGTTCTACCTCATGGTCCATAGTAGATGCCCACGTTCATGTCCTTTCTCTGTATATATCTATGTAACTTACTTGCCCCTTACATACTTGCAAATAAATAAATAAATAAATGTCTTTACTGGCACAGACCATCATATTGTACCTGTCATTTTCTGATGGAATTCTTTAGAAACTGAACATTTTACCAATTTGTTTTCTGTATAGTCCAGTGACTATAGGGTACATGCTTTTATTTTGGTTTAAGAGTCATTTTAACTATTCAGATGCACGGGCTTTCCTCACAGCATTCTGTCACAGACATTTCCACTTCTCACACGTAGTGTGTTAGGTACTAATTACACTCTGTCCGTACTCTGGATGCTAAACCATTGCTAATTTGTTTGAAATGCAGACAAGGAGAACTGTATAGACTTTAGCCTGATAAATTCATCATTTTCCAAGAGTTCAACAGAATATCTATTTATTGTGTTGGTTTTTTATAACAGCACTTAAGACTTATGCAAACTTTATAGGGCAAAGTGTATGTTAGCTCTTTAGCAGCTGAGGCATGGTGAGATAAAGCTCCATCCTGTTGCTAGCTAGAGGTGTTCCTTTTACACAAAATGTTTTTTGGAATTGGGGGAACTGAGAGATCACAACTTTTGATTACGTAAAAATCACAATCATTTTGTGTGCATGTTTATAATTTTAATTGCATAACATTATATATATAAACTATGCTATTACTTTATGATTCTCGTGATTTTTTTAATGGTGTCTTAACTAGAGGATAATGGGTAATATTTCTCTATTAGGAATTGAATGGCTTCAGAAGAAGATTTAATTTCTGTGCTTAATTATTAAAATGGACTTAGATTTAAATTTGAAGAAATAGGATTGGTTTCCTAAGGGTTAAAGAAGATATTTACACACCTCAGTGCTCCTCTAGTTCTCAGATATTTTTGCCATTTGGCTTCAGATAAATTGCAAAAGGTGGAATTAATCATAACTGACTTCAGATATCTTCAGTGATGACATTTACAGCTGAACTAGTCACACTGAGTTTCCCTTACAGGCTTAAAGTGCAACTGAGCTGCTGTACGTTGGTCATTGAGCTGGTTTTGTCTGGGACAGAGTTAATTTTCTTCATAGTAGCTAGTATGGGGCTATGGTTTGGATTTGTGCTGGAAACAGTGTTGATAACACAGGGATGTTTTTGTTCCTGCTGAGCAGCGCTTACCCAGAGCCAAGGGCTTTTCTGCTTCTCCCCCCACCCCACCAGCGAGCAGGCTGGGGGGGCACAAGGAGTTGGGAGGGGACACAGCCGGGACAGCTGACCCCAACTGACCCAAGGGAGATTCCAGACCACAGGACGTCATGCTCAGCCTATAAAGCTGGGGGAAGAAGAAGGAAGGGGGGACGTTGGGAGTGATGGCGTTTGTCTTCCCCAGTCAGCGTTCGGCGTGCTGGAGCCCTGCTGTCCTGGAGATGGCTGAACACCTGCCTGCCCGTGGGAAGTGGGGAATGAATTCCTTGGTTTGCTTTGCTTGTGCACGTGGCTTTTGTTTTCCCTATTAAACTGTCTTTATCTCAACCCACGAGTTTTCTCCCTTTTACTCTTCTGATTCTCTCCCCCATCCCACCAGTGGGAGAGTGAGCAAGCGGCTGTGTGGTTCTTAGTTGCCAGCTGGGATTAAACCACGACAGCCGTCTACTTTTCTATGAGATAAACTCTGCTTTTCAAGCTCCTTTTTCTCTCTGCTCGCAATAAGGATATCCAAGTACCAGTTCCATGGGAGCTGTCTATGTTGCAGACACCTGTATTTGGTCAGATGAATTTCATCCTTATCTCTCGAAGTTATGCCTCTTCAAAGGATTTTTAATAAATGTAACTGCAATTAATTGATGACAGATTCTTCCCAGGCTTCTTTTTTCTAACATCTCTTACCTTGCTTTTTGTTGCTTTTTCTTTCATATCTCTCTTTATGCATAGAACAGCCCCTCTGAATTAATTTAAAAGGTCACAGGCATTTTCCTTTCAATAGTTCTTTCTGGTATTTTGCTTTCAGGAAATCAGCAAAAAGATACTCTATGTAACTATCTACGTAGAGTGGAGATACTGTATGTATATGTTTACTCTATGTAAAAATTGTTATTTTTAACATAAATGTTATACAAATTCCCAACTTCTAGAGGGACCATCAAGGTTTATCACATTTCTCTGTAACCAAATCTTAAGGATATTATATTAATATTCATATTCTTTGCCCAGAATGTGACATTTATTTTCTGTATCTTGTTCCAAACAAAGTCCTGATCCTGCTACCGGTTACACCCATGTTTAACTGTGCATAGCTGTGCAGTCCAACAACTGCCAACAACCTGGTTCATATGTTGTGCTTCTTATTCCCTCTTCTAGTACACAGAACATAATCACACTCTTTCCGCTTTTAAATTGGCAGGGGTTTTTCATTACTATTAGGGACAAGATGTATTGTAGAGTGTCATGTGCTGGATACACACGCAGAATTTCTGAGCACCCCACAACCGACTCAGGACAGGGTTGCTGGTTGTTCAGGAAACCAGAACAGTTGAACAGACTCTTCAGATTTCTCCCACACAAGATACTGAGATGGGAAAAACAGCAACAACACACGTTTCTTAAGAAATAATAATACATGACATACAATTCATGTGCCCTTACTTATTTATTGAGGTTTTATTATGATCTCACTTCTGTGCCCTGACCATTCACATCGTTTACAACAGATAACGGGCCTTGTAATATACCAGGCACATGCATCACCTCTGCACTGGGCTGCCCTTGGCAGCAAAGGCAGTTGAGTATTTCAGAGGGTGCCTCAACAATAGCCTTCTGCCCTGTAGACTTCATCTCACCCAAATTTAGATGTCTATGGTTTAGATGTCAACAGCTGAGCAAATAACCTTCTGCAATCTTCCTGGTCATTGGAAAGACAAAGATATGTTAAAATGTGAGTCATCTGCCCTGTTCCAGATATCTGCTTTAGGATGAGAGGATTTTCATCTTGGACTCTATTGAATATATTAAATAGACCATCAAGAAAGATAAATTAATATTACAGTAATGAGCTCAGGTGTAGTTCCGGTGGGCAGGAGATGCCTCCTACGCACAGAATCTTTCCTCCAAGAAACAATTCAGTTCACTCTTCCCGCTTTATATTTCTTCCTTGTGCTGAAGCAGAAGAAAAATGAGAGGTGTGGGAATCATGGTACATAAAGGCAGCATGCTGCTTTTAAATAACTACACAGATAACACATAATCCTCATGGCTTAACAGATATCTGGAGTATTAAAAGTTTGTTATAATGTAACTGCTTGTAGCAAAGAGAGTGTCAATGACTGATCTGCTCTAACACAGATCCTCTTTCTCCCTCTTGAAGTGCATATGCAGCTCCACTAAATCTAAAGAAGCAGAGATTTTTTTTATTTATTTATTCTTTTCATGGTCTTTGTGTTGATTATTGCTTCTGGTCAGAACTATTGTATTGCCTCTCTTTAACTGTTTGCAACTGAAATAGTTTTTAAGGCTGAAAGTTGGGAAAAACATGGTTTATTCAATTTTGCTTACTCACCTAGAAAGGATGCTTAGCCTGGAAAGACAGACTTGCAAGAGAACAATAATAATAGTATACCCTTATGTACTCATTTTATCAAGATGTTTACAACAGAATGTAGGGGTGAAATTATTTGCACAAGTTCATCCTCTGGACTGTCAGAACAACCAAAGATAGAAATCAGTTCTCCTGAGTCCTTGGCCTGCAATTCTTCATCCACTACATCATTTTGTACCTATATGCTCCTAAGTAACATACAGCACCTCTGGATATGTTTAAAAGTTCCCTTGCGCTTGTCATGTTGAGCTTTTGCTCTCAGCTAGCTTTCACTCGTATCACACCACATAGCCACAAGTTATTTTATAATGATCTTCAGCCAGCTTGCTACAAATTCTACAAACAGTGCAGTCCTGACAGGGCAGGAGCTGAAACATGGAGAAGACAGGTTATACCAGCTCTAGAAACTTCAGAACGTGAAGAAGTAGGAACTTGCATGTAGGATCCCAGGGAGGAACTGTGGGAGCACACAGTGGCTAACGAACATGTTGAGTGCACTTCACTGAAATTTGCCCAATAGCTTAAATATCCTCAACATTCAAATTTCTACCTTCCTCCTGAAGGACTATCCAGCCTGAGAACAAAGCTCAATTTATCTCAGGTTGGCTATTTGATGGTATAGATGGCAATCGGGTGAAGGGTAACACCAATGTTACCTGTGGAGTTGGCCTTGCTCTGGTGGGAAAGGTATCAGGCTGCTGAAGGGGGAATCCTCTGGATGAAACAGAAAAGTAGGGCACTCAGTGTCCCGAAGTTTCCACAGCAGTTCCTTTACTATTAGAATAACCTGGCCAAGCCCCTGGGAAACTTCTCTCACCTGAATTCAATTTTGCCACTGCAAGGTGTAAAAATGAGGATAAGAAATGGAAAACTTGAAGCACTCAAACACTCTGAAGAAAATTTTGACCAGTGTTTAGTCTAAGAAAGGGACAAGAGTTCATATTTTCTCAATATAAGTAGCATTAAAAGAATAGTTGCTGTTTTCAGTTAGACCATCCCTCCACCTAGGCATAATACAACCTTCCTTCTAAAACCCAGATTGGAAGATAAGTTGTCTTCAAAGACACTAGGAATTGCAATGTTTAAGAGAAACAGCCCTTTATATAAGGATTGTGCTTTTAAACTACATCAAAAGATCACCTGAACACGTTTAGCATTAGAGATACCACTCATCATATTCCTAGTCATCGCATCTTTCCTGTTTATGTCTTGCTAACCACACAGCCATGCGTGGAATAGTATTGGTCCACTAGGACTGTAGGGATAAGGACATAGTTCATACCCTTTTGACTGATCAGCAAGGGCATTGCCTATATACAACGATCTTTTTAAAATACGTGGGAGCTTCAGTAAGGCAAGAGATGCTAAAAAAACACCAAAGCATCCTTGTATTCATTGGTAACTCTTTGCATGATGGAAAGAGTAAGGGGAATATGGCAAAAAGCACGTGGCAGTGTAACAGTTAAAAAAAAAGCAATAACTATTTGTAAGACGACGACTGGAGTTGAGATCAACTTGTAAAAGTGGTGGAGGTTTTTTTGTTTGGCTTTTTTCAAGTAACTTTTAAAATATTCCAGATCTTCTTGGAATTCCGTGGGCTGTAACCAATGGGTAAGCATGTGTTTGGGAAAGTAAATCACTAATCTTCTGACAACCTTAAGACCAATCGAAATGAGGGCTTTTAAGAGACACATTCTTGTAGCAGAACTTTTAATGGTGTATTAAGCATGATTTTACTAGTGAAGGACATTTATTAGTCCTGAACCTTATCATCACAGGGCTCTAGACATTGAGAATGGGACATCAGCATGAATTCTCAGAGCAATAATACTTTACTATTCTGCTATGGTTATTGAAAACCTGCGGCCACATTCTCCACTAATTAAAGGAAGCTTGTCCATGTGCAGAAGTGGTAGTTCTAAAGGTATATGAGAGCTTTTATTTTTTCCTGACATTTTTTCCTTTTTTTTTTTTCCTGTGACAATGCTGCAGGTCCGTCCTGTTTAGGCACTCTGATTCTGGTGCTTAAGACCTACAAATGTTTCAAATGTTCTCTGTTTTAAGATAATTCAATCTTGTATTTAAATCAAGGGGCAGGGTAACCTGAACCAGTTCCTAGTTATAAACAGACTTGCAAACAGCCACCCTGACAGCAGTGTTTGCCACTACTCTGACCCTACTGTTTCCTCAAGTCTGCCAGTGGAGCTCTGCATGTGACTGTTCCCTAATTCACTTGAGTAAGAACGAGAAGAACAAAATGCTGGTCTTTTCTGAATCATCTCTTCTTGACTGAAGCAGGTTAAGGAGCACTCAGGCAATTAGACCTGCTAACAGATCTGAGGGTAAGAAAACCTCCAGAAAAGGAGATGCCTGACCACGCATCCACTGTTGATAGAGGGATCATAGAGATCCTAATTCAGCTGTGTAAAATGGGAGGTGGGGAGAAGAAAGGAGAAAAGGACGGACATTAATCCATGCCATCTATATCACTACTGTATTTCCAAGCACATCGAGTCTCACACTATTCTGTATAGAAAGTACTGAGTAGTACTCCTAAATGCAGAGTGCTACATATCCTTCCTTTACTTCCTTCCAAGTCTTGAGTTAAACTATATGTTTTGTTATGTTTTCCAGTTTCTTGATCCTTTTATCCAGAAATGTCTCCAGAAAACTTGTTCCAAGAGCTTGTGTTCTGAAGAAAAATGCTAAACAGGGACTGTTGCCATTCCCTAGCGTTTCGTGTCTGTTGGCTGGTAATTATTCTCAGCATAGTTCTTCCCTACTCATTGATTATAGTGACTGTAATTGCTGGTATATCTGTACATGACAGAGCTTTTATAGCCAACGCATTATTTTTGCCTTCATGCAGCCTCTAGAAACAGAGGGTGGGGATTTCCCTACACAGATTTTGGATAATTAAATTGATGATTAACAGATAGAAACTACTGTAGGAATGTTTAGAATGCTTCCACTGTTTTCTTTGTAGTTTAGGACCGTAATGTTCCTAGCGATGTTGCATCAAAACCTCATTTTCTTAAAAGACTGCTTACTTTTGTCTTTGTACTCTGCAACTTCTGATTGAGTACAGCACGGGATATTTACCAATACCAGTCTTGTTAACCATCCAACTCGTCCTCATTTCCCCATCCAGTTTTAGTTCGTGTACATCAATCTTCTGTTCCCTCAAACCTAGGAATCTGCATCTGCATGCCATTTCTGTCAGCATGGCTTTGATTCTCTGATTTGTCTTCTTTAGCTTCAGCTGTTTTCTGTAATTTGGAAACTTATTGGCCAATGTAGAGAAGGATGACTGCTTCTAGACATATTCAGCAGCACGTTCAATTTGCAGGCTGACCTGGATCCTCATTTGCAGCAAACGGATGAGATATCTGGCCAACAGAGAAAGCAAGACAGCGATACAGCCTGAAACCCTATCTGGTACCAATTTGTTAGCCCAAAATAGACAAAGGATTTTTCAGATCTGATAAAGATTCTAAGAAAGATTTTAGGGCTCTTCCTTGTTACTGAGTATTCTCTCTGTCATGTTGATGGGCTACAGACATTCTCTTCTATCTTATTTGTGTTACGGTTAGAAATGCGCAAGATTTTTTTTTGGCAGAGAGTAAATGGCTGAAAAATGTAGCTGGGAGAAGAGGGACGAGACTCAGATAATTTCCCTAATTGTCTAAAGAAGTGAAGGAAATGTGAAACATTTGTTAAATATCAAATATTTTATTTTGACATTTTGAGACCAAAACCATTCTCTCTGGTTTTAAAGCCATTATTTGTTTAGAAACACATCTTTAAAAAAAGGGTTAAACGGTGCCTTTTTAACATTCCATTTTAAGCTGTGTGTTTCATTTTGGATGAACTCCAGCTGCAGTTTCATGGCTTTATTTATATTTTGTTTGTTTCACAACAAAGCATAAAATAAGACTGTTCCTTCTCTCCTCTGCAGACAAGACAGATTAAGGGCTGTGAAAAAAATAGTGCAACAATTTTGAAGAGATTTAGGAATTCGAGCAGTGAACTAAACAAACTGAGATATGCCTGACTATATTTAAGATCTGCAGTGTGGGTGTTTACTGAAATAGATGCCCTGGTCTCCCTTTACAGTCAACAGAGGTCAAATCATTATAAGCAATGCTTTCTAGAGAGTGGTATGTCTCTTCATCAGACAGACCTCAAACATAGGATGATCAGATTGTCATCTCCCATTTCTCTCCAGTTACTACAAAGGGACAAGAGAAAACTGAATTGACTGTAGAAGGGTATATTACCAAAGTTTGAAGGCGAGATGTTGCTTCCACGCTTCCCTCCAGCTGCCAAACCAGCAGTGAGAAATATAATGAGGCATGACCAGCTGATGAGGAATACAAAGCTGAACCCCAATCGGCAGGAGTAAGGTAGTCACTTTTTGTAAGGATACAGAAATAAGGGCAGAAATTAGACATAAGCTAATAAACACTGCATTGTGTCAGGACACAGTAAGAAGGAAGGTAACTAGCCATTGGAAACTCAAAAGCAGTGCTGAGAAACAGATTTTTGTCTTTTCTGTGCTGTGTTATCTGATTCCCTCAACTGTATCAAATGTGCCTTGCAAAATTATATGGGAATCTGGCTCCATGGAGTACAAATGATTCATCTAGGAACAGAAAAATCCCCATAATTAAAGCATAAATAAATACATTTTACAAGAAATCTTCCATCTTCTCCTGTGAAAGATTGTGTAATGGTCAATTGAACTGTTTTTGTAAGATGTGTAACAGTTCATTGTAAGTTTAAAGACAAAACTTTGATTCCCTGTGATATAAATGTATTTTCAGGAACTGTTTGCATGCTGATATTTTACGGGCTAAATATGTTAGAATGACTCACTCTGGAGATATTAGTTTGGGCAGACAGTAACTTTTAGAAACATTTAGTATTTCTTAGTCTCTAGTGAAAGTTGGCCTTTAAATGCCTCAGATGTGGAAATGGACTCATGTTTAATAATTGATGGTAAGTTCTAATACTTAAATATTAATTACATTCTCTTTCTGAGCAGTGTGTATATTATTGCACACTATACATATTTATGTTAAAGTTTTAAAATGTATTAACTTCCATTTTTTTTAGACTACTTCAATGTATTGCTACAGGGATCTTTTCAATATTGTAATAACATGACAAATTAATGCATTTCTGTGCTAATGTGTATTTCATATGAGAAATTATTCAAAAGAAAAGAAGCTAGTGGATGAGATATCCAACTTACTTCATCACATCTAGATATATTTCTTCCACCATGGCTAGTATTTCAAAGCTGTCTGGCCTAACCACGAATTCATCTCCCACTCAAACTCAACAGAGATGATGTCACCCTCACCTTTAAGCATCTGAAAACTGCATTTCTAGTTAATCTTAAATCTGGTATTCTTCTTCTTTTGTATCCCTCTACTTGGTCAATTACTAATGATTTATTTAATTGTCATTTTTAGACACTAATCTCCATATACCTATTTTTCAGGTAATGCTATTTCACAAGAAATGCCCCTGGATTTCCACCAGACACTTAATAAAGTTCAGCTTGTGCATGCATATTCATAGGAATAACACCTAGGGTTCTGAGTGCTGTACGGGTCAGCAAATCTTCATTTGTCTCCATTCAAGAAAATGCCTGCATTAATATGAATATTTTCATAAAATGTACCTGATTGCTTTTTCCTAGAAGAATTTTGTATATTCAAATGTATTTTTACTATTTTTGGCATTAGCACTGAAATGCCTTCCAGAGAAGAAACCTGCATTTAGTTGAAATGCCAGAATGTCAGTTTGATTTCTGCGTGTGGAGAGGTGCCTTTTGGGCAGTGAGTGCCTCTTGCCAAGCAATACAGACTTCCAGAGGAAATCCTGGACACTTTAACAATCTCAAGCCTTCAAAATGCTCTTGGACATGCCCAATATGCCAAACTTTCTCTTTTGCCCCATGCTAGCAAGTGGCTTCTCATGTGCATCTTTTCTGCCCACCATGGGCTGTCATAGCCAGATACTGGGCACAGACCCAGTTGCCCATGTGCTGCAGATAGCTGGAAGCTAACTGTAAATACCTACAGACACATTCTCCTTCTTCTCAGTTCCCATGACATTGTGTCTATGTATATCCTTAGAGTGACACAACCAAAGAAAACTCAGGACATGAAGCACTGAAGAAAAATCACCCTTTTGTCATCCTTTCATCATCCCTTTACAGCCAATATACATCTAGCCAACATAGCCAATCTTACCAACAGGTAAAGATTAGCACTGATGTACGCCCTTTTCAAAAAGGGCCACTTGTCCCAAACACTTTCTTGACCTAATTCTTACAATTTCTGAACAAAAGCTGTGTGTGTCTGTGTATTATTATTTAGTTTAGTACTGTCACCTATGTGAAATCCACTATGTAATAAGACTGACTTTACATAAATTCCTGATAGAGTGATGCTCTGAAGAACAGTTAAGTTTTGAACCTTTTATGTTGGTAAAACTTCCTGTTGTATTAATTGAATACTGTAGGTAATAAACAATGGAAAATGGAAACTCAGCAATGTGAACAGAATATTTAATATATAAGAGAGCAGAGTAACCTGTTCCAAAGAATTCCATGTGTTTCCTCACTATTCTTGGCACTATTTACATTTCAGTTACACCTATTATACTAACATGTTATATTCCTAGATTTAGTGAACAATATTTGCCCAGTTAAGCATCTTGACAGCTATGTGTATTTCACCTGAACAAAAGCAATATTGCATGGATATAGGGAAATAATCCTCTAGGTACATACACCATCTCTTGTGACAGTGTTTGCCATTCATTATGAACTGTGAAGCTGTTCTGGTTCTGTGTTGCTTTAAGACTGATCAGAATGTTATGCCTTAGTGGTGCAGTGACTCCTATTTTAATGTTGGGGAGGCAAAGTAGCTTTAAAAATGAGTTTAATAGCTGCACAAAGCTGAGGAAGGTCACAGGTTACTCTGCAACACTTGACATTCAATTGAATTCACACACAAGGTGTTTCAGATTTCAGTGGAGCCAAAAAAACAATGTGAAACTTCAGTGCAGCTATAACTGGTGCGGCATGGATTAATTCTGCTTTAAGAAGAAGGTGTCTGTGACCCCATGTGCCCTCACTACCATTAGCTTCATGGAGCATTTTTCACAATGAGGACAGGCAAGCATCCTGCCTGAGACTGGGCAGGTATCTCATTAGGTTTCATACTGATGTCTTAGGTTACATGTTTATTGCCATTAAAACCAGAAATAAACAGATACTCAGATCTAAGCTATTGTCATAATCAGAGATGAAAATTTTCTGCATTTTGTTGAAAAAAACTAATTCTTTCCTTTTTTTTTATTTTATACCCCAGCCACTTGTTTTCAGCCACTGAGAATCACTGCATTTATACTTTAAAGCAAAATTACTACATGACATGACAAAAAAAGTTCTTTTCTCAAAAACATTTGAAATGTTTTTGCTGAAATGTCATTTTTTATATTTTAAAGTAATTCTATTATATGACTTTTCAAAGACAAGTAGCAGAAAATAATGGTTCCAACAAAATCTGAAACCAGAAGAAAAGTGTTTGATTTGGTGGGTCTTAACATATTAAGAGAAACAGAAATAACTGAGCAAGGTGTCCTGTGTAGTCGACAGAAGCAGCCAACTGCCATCAAATCCTACTTCAAGCTTTTTCAAGTCCTCAGCTTTCCTAACACAGGCTTCATTTTCAGACTTGCTGTGGCATCACTGCTTACACTTGTGATGCAAACAAGAACTTGTACCTGTCCCAGCAGTAGGTTTTTCATGTACAAATAGCAACTGATGGGCGTCAGCAAACAGCTCTCCTCCAGCACAAAAAGGAAAGATCCTACAAATACGCCTTAAATGACTGGAGTTTGTCTCTCTACCATCATTTTGTCAGGCAGAAAACTCTGATGGAAGCCATTCAGGAATAGGTACATGAATTAGATCAGTCTTACCAAATTTGTTTCTGTATTTGAGAGCATACGGTATTTCGATGATGAGAGCCCAGCAATATGCCAGCAGAAATTGCCACTGACACTACAGTGTACCTATCCTAATGACAAGCAAACCCAGCTTCGGATAGTTCATCATCTCACTTGCAATAGTTTCTTTCCAAGATGAGGAAGGCATTTGATGCAGCACCTGGATTGCTAAAGTTATGTTAAATGTGGATTATTTCCACAATGCAAGTCCCTTATCCAGTAACAGTTGGACACCTTCGGTTCTGAAGTCATTTACCTGATCTTCTTTCTACTCATGGCAAATAAAAATAAGCTGAAGTACTTTGCCACTGCATGTGGTATTTGTAGATAAGAGTAGTATTAGAAAAAAAGAAATATCTGCATGACTGACTGTACCTCCTCTTTGAGAATTAAAAAAATAAATTATACTGAACAGAAATAGAACTCAATAGTTTGCCAGATTGAGATACCGAATCCCGGAATTCTCCAAATATTGTAAATTACCTTTACAGACACCCATCAGGAATATTGTTCTCAGACCTAAAGACCCATCCCCTGACTCACATATCTAAAAGCTAAGCTTTTATTCAGATCTGCTTTTCTAAATTCTCTGTATAATCAATAGAGCATTACTAACATTTTCAGACAGAAATTTAACTCCTCCTTACACAGGCATCCAGAATAGGCAAAAATCACCTTCTAGAGATGACTTACTCTCTTCTCTATACAGACAACCTAGACATAATTTATACTAACCACCTGGCTTTTATATGACTTCCTTCTGTTGGGCTAATACATTCATACAAAACTCATT
This sequence comes from Harpia harpyja, assembly GCF_026419915.1. Taxonomy (NCBI): domain Eukaryota; kingdom Metazoa; phylum Chordata; class Aves; order Accipitriformes; family Accipitridae; genus Harpia; species Harpia harpyja. Next base: position 105,334,205 of record NC_068940.1, read on the forward strand.
ACAAATCTTAAAGTCAGAACATTTCCACTATCCCATGGGAAATCTGTTTTGCAACATTTTCTAGACCTCCTGACATGTTGTGTTGTCATCCACTATCCACAGTTCATATGATAACTGTTGAAAACTTTAGCAGTTAATAAAATACTGTAACATGATTACTGCATAGTCTGGTTATTATTTTACTTGGAAGCTTATCCTGATAGACAAATCCATGTAGAATTAAAATTAAAAATGAGAGAATAGTTAGTAAGACTGCTTAGTCACCTAAATGAATTACCAAGGAAGTGGTGAATTTTGTTTCTCTTGGAGACTTGTGCCTTCACATGAAATTTTACAACTGTAAAAATTCTATCATAGCAACACTCATATCAGCTGGCCAAATAGAAGAGAAATTTGTGGCACTTCCTTGCCTGTGTTATCCAAAGGACTAGATAAGACATTCCAGTGTCTTTCTCTAATTTCACATGTGATGACTATAAACAATTTACGGAAGAAGAAATCACACTGCTATGTCTAGTACATGGTCAAATCTATAGGAGAACTTTGTAACAAGTAGACTTAATCTGGCATAATATCTACTACCAGGCAACAATAAAACCGCCACTAGAAACTACAGGATTAAGTTCCGATAGTAAAATGTTATAAAAACTGAACAGCTCAAAACCCCCACTGAATTTAAAGAGCGCTAAAGGTGATCACCTTGGACTACATGGGGGAGGTGAATTCATGTCTTTCTTTTGATCACAGTCCTGCCATACTTCATTCACTTGACACCTTCCCAGGCTCAAGGGTCCCCAAATTGTACTTAGGAACAGGAACATCTCAGACTCTTTCTATTCCAGGTGGAAAATAGTACTTTAAAAGAAAAATACACTGAATATATTACAGACACGCATCTTCTTGCGAGTGCTAGCATCCTCATCCCCTTCCATCTTGGTCCTGTTCCTTCTTTCCTTCATCCAATGGTGGATCATATCCATGACCGAATATACAGAAAAGCTGTGGAGGGATGAGGTACCTCACCCCTGTTAAGTTTGCCCTGGCATCTCTCTGGCTCTTTGCCTGGCCAACTGGCAGATTTCCAAGAGTGGTGAAATATCTGTTTTGCATCCTGGTCCCTGAGGACTGGTCTTCAGGAAAATTTTAGGGTCAGTACTGATTATCTTTTCCTATAAACTAATTTTCTCACTAGTGCGTAGAAAGCAATTATTTCATGTTTGGATTTCTGACGAAGCATGGCAGAACTTTTCCTCATGAAGTGATCTTTTGTCATTTTGTCTCCAGGACCAGAAACAATTACACTTTCTCAGTTTGTGTACTATAAACACAATATCTTCTCTATTGTCTTGGCTTTCTTGTGAACATTAAGTGTCATAGGTTTCAACCCTTGCAAAATAGATACTAAGTTATCAAGATGTAAAGATATATCAGCAAAATAACTTGTTCTTCACAGCCACTCTTCAACTGTTGAGGACCACTACTCAAAGATAACACCCAAGAGGTAATTCTCTACTTCTCAATGGAAAGACTCAAAGTGTGGTGAGTCCATATCCCTTTTGCAATAGTTATCTTACATAGGGTGTTTGGATGACTTCTGTGTCTCTGGACAAAACTGAAAATTAACATGAGTAACAAGCACTAGGAAAAGTCAGTATAATTTTTTTTTTTTCATTACAGTTGTGGAAATGTGTTTGGCAGGAGAAAGTTATTTAATTTAGCATTCTCTAAAGGTCAATGTATTTTCTAGGAGTTTTCTAAGGTTCTACGTGGAAAGTTTAATTGAAAGCCAAAAGCTGGGTGAAAACTCGTGAAGTACAGAGCCAATAATGGCAAAAAGAGGTGAGTTTTCTGGTTGAAAGTGCTGCAGAAAGATGTTAGATCCACCAGGAAAGGAAGGAGCCCAAACTAACAAGTTCATTTTTTCACTTAAGTGTTGTCTTAGATTTAACATTAGATCGGGGACCTTCCAGTGCACGTCCTAGCTACTCTTGGTTTCTTTCTCCAACAATCAAAAAACAATGGAAGTGAGAACACTGATGTCTGCCCTTGTCCTAACAAAATATGAAAAAATCACTTCATGAAATCAGGCAAAGCTAAAATTAATCCAAATGTGAAATAATTAGAATGTGTTCTTCCAACAACTCTGCAATCTTTTTTTGTTCACAGCGGTATTAACTGCTTTCCCATTTTTTTTATTCAAGCCTTGTTTCTCACTGATACTTGTCCTACCTCTGTAGCCATTACTTGCATTTTCATATTTTTTGTGGCAATACTATCTTGACTTTCATTAAAAAACAGTATGTCAAACTCTTACATCCCTATGTAAAGTTAAAAAAAAATTAAAATCACAAAACTTTTAGATTAATAGATCAAAGGTTGTGGAACTTCATCTGGAAATTCAAATTCTGAATTAAAACTCCTCTGCTTGAATAGCTACGCAGGAGGATACAAACAGGAGAGATTAAAAATTATCTGGGAGGAAGGGATTGCCTGAGGAATCTAGAAGATAAGAGATCTTGTCAGGGAACGCTGGGTGGGACAGTTAGAAGTCCTGAGTTTGAAGTGATAGTATCTTGCCTGGAGTGTATCAGAGCTCAAGTACATTTGTGCACAGATCAGTGAGGGATAGTGGCCTGTATGTGCAGGCAGATCCAGTAAATCTGATATTCCAGGAAGCATTTGAATCCAAGTACATGGGCTCTGTACCAATTTTTCATACCCATGCAGTGACCCCAACCCTTCTTCCAATTCTTTAAATAAAAAGCAACATTTTTAGCACATTTCACAATGTTTGTGGATGAGTGTAGGAGATAGCTGGAGTCCAAGTCACAGATTATGACACCTTTTTGTAGGTCCCACATGTGAACTGTCTAAACTGCCATTAATCAAGGGAGATTTAGGGTTTAACTAAACTACTTTGCTCAAACAAGGGCACCTAGAACCAATTGAGATCAGACTATTAAAAGTATCCGCAGGGGGCTGACAGATATGAGGGCAGACCTTTGAAAGACCTTTGTTCCTTGAAAGCCACAGCTGAAGGACAGGGTGGACACCTATCTATAAGACATTTCAAATGACATTAGACTCCTTTGTGTGGGCAGCCAAAGCGGGATGTTTACTGTCAGATGGTATACTGGGTGCATAAATAGTCAGCTAACATCTAGACACTTAACTGCAGGCAACTTTTCTATAGGTAAAATCCCTTGCTGAGCATTTTATCGCTCATTTTGTCTTACAGCAAGGAAAATATATCCAAAGAGTCTGAGCATAAAGAACTGGTTTCATATCTTTGATTTTGATATCTCCCACCACTGCCAAAAGCTTTACTGATCTCCTGAAAAGAAAAATCAGTTTAGGTGAGCAGTAGCCTTTTTGCAGAGTGGTGGACACCTGTGAGACTGGCAGAGCAGGTTGAATGATTATTCTCATCCCAATAGAGACTTTTGCTGCTGTATAAATATGCTGACAGCACAGAGACACAAAATCATTTGTGCTGCTAAACTGAGACCTCATCTCAAGCGTCAGTACATTACTTGTCAGGAGAAGAAGTCTCTTGGCACCTGAGTTGGGCCATCAGTCATTTTGACTGACAAGCTTTTATGCATGTTCAGCAGTCCAGGTGAAGACTGAACAAAATAATTTTTCAACATTTGCACTAAATCAGTATAGAAAGATAGCCTTAGGCTAAAGAGTGAGACCTTGACCCTGAATGATACACTATAAAGGCATTGACCACCGTTTCCAGCCCTTCCTGTCCCACATGCACTAAAATCAATAGGATTGATTCTTGTGCCTGAGCTCAATATGTCTGCATTACAGATTTTGAAGTCATGTTTATTATGCTGCTCCCTCCCTGTCTCCAGAGTCAATGTGTGGTATCTCAGGGAAACATCTCTGGGAATGCTTTTGAGTTCTCGGACATAAGCCCATCTACCTCCTTTGAAAGGAACTGAGAAAACAGATTTTTTTTTCAAGGCTTCTCATATTTACCATCTTAGCCTAGATATTTCTTATCCTTGCCATGCACACTTGTAATATTCAGAACTGACAATGCTATAAAGACTCTGTGCTGGTTTTGGCTGGGGTAGAGTTATTTTTTTCATAGTAGCTAGTATGGGGCTATGGTTTGGATTTGTGCTGGAAACAGTGTTGATAACACAGGGATGTTTTTGTTCCTGCTGAGCAGCGCTTACCCAGAGCCAAGGGCTTTTCTGCTTCTCCCCCCACCCCACCAGCGAGCAGGCTGGGGGGGCACAAGGAGTTGGGAGGGGACACAGCCGGGACAGCTGACCCCAACTGACCCAAGGGATATTCCAGACCGTAGGACGTCATGCTCAGCCTATAAAGCTGGGGGAAGAAGAAGGAAGGGGGGACGTTGGGAGTGATGGCGTTTGTCTTCCCCAGTCAGCGTTCGGCGTGCTGGAGCCCTGCTGTCCTGGAGATGGCTGAGCACCTGCCTGCCCGTGGGAAGTGGGGAATGAATTCCTTGGTTTGCTTTGCTTGCGTGTGCAGCTTTTGTTTTACTTATTAAACTGTCTTTATCTCAACCCATGAGTTTTCTCCCTTTTACTCTTCTGATTCTCTCCCCCATCCCACTGCAGGGAGTGAGTGAGCAGCTGTGTGGTGCTTAGTTGCTGGCTGGGCTTAAACCATGACAGACTCTTTAGATGATTGTTACTACAAGCTTTGAGACTACCAATCTTTGGACCTTGTTTTGGGTTGTTTGGTCTCAAAGACAGGGATTGTGTCACGTCCCAATTTTTCAGGATGATGACTCACGTTTGCTGATTCCCAGGTCAGGATTAAGGTGAAATGACACCACGGATCAACTTTTATTCACTCACAAGAACTGGCATGCTCACAACAAAAGTTGGTATGCTCACAACAAGAATTGGCATGAAACTATGTCAGTAAACTCTGTAACGTGCTAACCCTACATCACCAAACATACTACAGGCCTTGCTTATTTTCGGATCAGTTCAGGCAAGACAATAAGGAGAGCCCTCCCGTTGAGTTACGAGGTTCAGAGTGGACGCCCTTGCTTTCTAGACTCCCTCTCAGTGAGGAGCCTAGGGGCAGCTGGATCTGCTTTAAGTCCCAGACTTGGTCAACGGTTTATGTCTATAGGGATGAGGTGTAGGGGGGAAAGGAGAGGGAGTGGGGGGGAGAGAGAGAGAGCGCGTTGGTTCAGTCAGCTGAGGGGTCCAGTTCTGGTGGGCTTGCGCTACTGGGGCTTCAGTTTGTGTCCTTTTAGCATCCCTGCCCCTCCTTCAGGTGGGCACTTGACCTTATTAGGCTGATTAAGTGTCATGAGCAGTTTGGGCTTGGGCTTGGGGGTCCTATGGGGAGTAACTTCCCCTTCCCTGCAGACATGACTGTTGATTTATCTTTGGCCGTGCATAATGAATTGCCCTGCTCAGCACATCAAAGCAGGGAGCTGGGCACCCTCCTGCATGCCCTCCCAGTCCTGTTGCTGATGGGTGCTGATCGGCTTCCTTTCACCTGGGGTTCCTTGCTACACAAAGTTCCTTGTTATGCAGAGTTTGTCATTAAGCAGAACTTGCCCCACTACAATGTTTGAGACATTAACTCTTTCAGTCTCTCACAGATTTATTGTAGTTCTTGTATTTGGATGAGTGTTCAAGTGCTAGCACTGCTTATTCAAGACATAATTGCTTCTGCTTTAGTATTTTCGACCATGAAACCTCTGAAAAGATACTTCCAAATTGTGACATCAGGCTGGCCACAGAAATGGGGCAAAACTTTATCAAAAATACTAAAGAATATTTTAACATGGCCAGAACCCTGCTGACACATAAATGATATCTCTCCTGACAGATCAAGGTGCAATGTCAGGTAAAAAACACCAAAGAAGAAAAAAATAGTTCAATCTCAGTGCCACAACCTGTTCCTTCCTCACCCTTCCCCATCCAAGCACAACACAATGAGTAAGACCACTGGAAGTTCATTCCTGTACGATTAATGATGTGGACAAGAGAAGGAAATCATACGGCTTTGAGCAATCTCCTGTCCCATCAATGCTTTAACCTGCCATAAGTAGCACAGGTCCCAAATAAAGCATGGGTCAGGCTGAGGAGCAGGCACGCACCAACAACTGTTCCGAAAGGGCTGTTGTGGAGGAGGATGGGCAAAAGGATTGGAGACACATTGATGCCACCATTCCTGTGTTCCTTCACCTTAGGGCACAGAGCAATACCTGAGCCAGAGACTGCAGCACACTATCCCCATCCTAAGAGAACTACTGGTTGTGCCTAAGGCCAGCTCTCTGGTAGGAAAACTGTTTGGCGAGCACTGGAGCTGTTAAAGAAAAACTGGAAGAAGCCTTGACATTGGCTTCCCATTAAAAGTCCTGCTAAGAAGACTTCTCTTTCTCTTGGGAGCAGCTTTTAAGCTTCTGTGTAGCAAGAGAGACACAGATGGAGGAAGCAAGGTTCATACTTAGTCCAGCACTTGGGGTTAAGCTTTAAAGACCAGCCAAAAAAGGGTGAGGCAAGTCTTCTGTCCAAGATTGTACAAATCTTCCCGTAACACCTGGTGGGCCCTAGGGCCAACATATTTTAATTCTTGAAAGAAAGGTAAAAGGTATCATATGGCATTCATATGGGTTTTATTCAAGCCAAAATTTAGTTCACCTCAACTATCTAACTATTAGATTTTTATTATATGCTCTAGTATTTAGGCTGACCCTATGCTCCCTGTGGAAGTATGAGCATTTCCTAAAAGGGAATCATTGCAACATAGACAGGTGCTGGAAACACACAGGTTGCCTCTCATGGCTGATGCAGACGACTGAACAGTTTAAGTTAGATGCAGTGAATTTCACCTTTATGATTTCATCCTTTTCTATTGCAGTCAAAGAGCAATTTGCTTGAGAGTATAACTTGTTTTAAATATCTTAGCTCTTTTTGCTTTATGACTCTACTAATGCCTTTGGGGTTTGTTCTGTTTGTCTTTCAAGGTTTTTAATTGCATTTCTTTTTGTTTGCTTGTTTGTTTGCTTTCTGTGAGTAAAATAACAGATTTCTTCCTTACATGGAAAACAACTGCTGAAAAAATAGAAGAAATTGCCAGCTGCAAACCCCTAGATCTCCAACAGTTATGCAGTCAGTGCAGCCCTCCTATTATTCCTCAAATGAAAGGAGATAACATTTTGGAAAAGAGACAGCGTAGTACCTGCTGGTAGGCTGCTTTAGCTAGGACTCAAGAAAACATTTTTGAAAGTGACAAAGAAGAAGCCTTTTTAAAAAGTATTTTTATTAAATCTATGATAAACATTGCTTTTGTTCAATTTGGAACCCACAGGGATTAATCCAGTCACTCTCAAGCCCAACTAAGCAAACAACATTGTAGCAGTGGTTTCCTTTTTCCTTTTTTTTTTTTAATTCAGATGAGCGTCTGTACATGTGTGAGTCTGTGCATGTGTGAGGGATTTGCCCCATATCTTACAGCCTTATCTTTTCCAGCAGTTAAAACAACTTACAGGAACGGTGCTATTTTTAGTTCAGTATTTTGAAACATTTAACAATCTTGAGGATTAACTCTTAATGGAGCTGAACAGGAGAATTTTTTTTTTCATTTGTATTATTATCATAGGTGGGGCTGGTCGCTGGTCACAGTGTTCATGATTACAACTGCCTGATACTTCCATTTATATAGCCCCAGATTTCACAGCTTATAGCTTTGTAAGGCTAAAAATTGTGGGCTGAAATGGTCCAGTCCAGGTTTCTGCCTCATGATGATTTCTCTCTTTTTAAATGAATTAAAAAAAAGAAAAAATTAATCCATCGCTGAGAACAACAGTAATAGAAAATTAGTTGCTTTGCTCATGTTAAAAAAATTTAAGTCTTTCACCTTTGTTCTCTTGTCCCTCTTCTGGAAAAGATGGTATTGAAAACTGGAGGGCATGAAAGGGCAGAAAGACTAACTTTTCTACCAGCCATGGGTTTTGTCTTTCTTCTGAATAATGCCCCAGTTTGAGTAAGATAAAAAGCTCTGAAATATCACCACCTACACATAGACAGAAGAAAGCATTCAGCAGTTTGCTTGGATGCCTTAAATGCTACAGCAAGGTTTCTAAGGACCCTAAATTCAGGAGGACAGTTCAATGAATACTCACCCAAACTGATATAGCATCCATGGCACTCCAGACACCAAAGGAGGCAGCAGCTCTTCTCCATCTTCATCTGTCCTGAGCTTTTCTACTTTTTACGTCCTAGCCTAAGAGTTAGACCTCAGCAAGAGGCCAACCTCAGCATGCAGGATTCGAATGCACATCCAAGGAGCAGACTTCAGAGAGAGCAGTAGGTGTGTGCCCCAGCCCTGTTGAGCAGCCACAGGCAAATCAAGGGTCTGAAGAGAGTAGCCAGGAATGAACTTAAAGCTATGTCCTGGTTATTCTGCTCTTCAGCTAGGAGGCAGTTATGGAGCTGCAGTTCCTGATGTCTTCATTATTTCACCATCGTTGGCAGAATTCATAAGCAATCCGTACAGAATATGGTGCTCCCATCTCCTCAGCAGGAAACACTTCCATTCTCTGAACACCACTTCCCAAGGGACACCAAGAGAAGCCCTGGAAAAGAGACCAAAGCTCATGCGAGACACAGAATGAGGTCATGCTTGCCCTTGACTTAGGGCAGAAGCCTGGACTCCTTGCATTGGATGTGGAAAGAGCAGACAATTTATGACATTGATTTAGGGCAAAAAACCCCCTCGGGTTCTGTGAACTGTCTTCTGGATGGGCCTATAATGCCTCTTTAATTAATGAGATGTCCCTATTGGTTGGTTGCCCAAAGTCAGACAATATAAGCATCCTTTAGAGCTTGAGCTTCACTCCACCTCCTGGCCATGGCCCTGGGGTGGCTCAGCCCCATGCTAAACCCAGCTGAGAAGCCGATGACTTTCCGTGCTCAGTCTACAGTGTTTGACTGAACTTTTCCACACAGGTATGCTGCAGACAATCGTCTTTTGTCTTGTTAGATCTTAAGACCTTTGAGTAGCACATTGTCAACATCCTTTTCCAACACAGGTGCATTTCTTTTCCACTATCTTTGTCAGTTCCTGACCTGACCTGGGTTAGCTTACAAAAGCTGAAAACCGTCTCCTTTTGTATGTCTTCTCAAAGTAAGAACGTATTTGTCTTGGAAGCAGACCATGTTTTGCTCTCAGTTTTGGGCAGGCGTCCATCCACTGACACTGAGCTATCAGTAACGTAGCAGTTATCTAAGATGGCAGAGCTCATGTGCTGCAACTCAAGAGTATTTCACTGCAGCTAAGTTAAAGAGAGGATATTCAGTGTTTTAGTATAGTTCTCTGCCAGAAAAAAAATACATGCACATAAGTTTGGACTTTTCTGAAAAACTTTATTTTTCACAGTTAATCTTATTATATCTCTAGCTGAAAGTTTACAGAAGGGTTATTGTATATGTTATTGGAAATAAAGCATCAGCCTTCCTACTTCTCAGGGTTCTTTTAAGAAGCCCTGCTTATTCTATTATGATGATGATATATATGTATGACAAGTAGTATTTTAATACTGTTTGATATGAAATTCAAAAGAACACAGTGCAAAAAAAAAAAGAGGAAAAATAAATCAGCACGAGCTTAAATTTTTATACATGGTCTCATTTAGAAAAAAAATAGGACAGTCTTGTGGTTAACTTGTGACATTGGATTAAATAATTAAAAGACATTTATACAGTTTTCTAATACAATAAAATTCATATTCATTTCAGCTCTTTTCACGTTCCTAAACATCAGGGTTTAAGCACAGTTTTTTTTCCTGGTCTCTCTAGTCAGCAGAGACAGAGGGTCTTCCAGGTGAGCCAGAGTTAGATTAGGTGTCTCTTCTCATTTGATCTCTGAGGGAGCTTCTCTTTCTTTTTCTGCACAGACCAGGCAGTTAACCATCTGCCTTGGGCTGCAAAGATAGCTGGGATGAATATTCCCAGCTGCCACCCCACAGGAGGACTAGGTTATTGTATAGGAAAAATTAAAAGATCATGAAGTGCTGAGATCATGAAAGAGGATCAAACACAAACTGCAAACCCATGCACACTGGATAGGATTCCAGTACCCAAACTGGAGCCATTTAAAATTATCATGTTTAATGTAAGCTGGATGTCTAGGTGCAGTTTACAGTCAGCATGGCATCTCCAAAGGAGGAGTCATCTCCCCTATTATAGACACTTATATTAGAACGGAGTAAATAGTCTTGGTTTCATCACCTCCAGAAAAGATCAAGGATCAGTACTCAGGCTTGAATAGTGACCCCAAACTGCCCGTGTCATTAATGTGCTGGTACAGATTTGATCTTTGCTTTCTCTCCTGCTCTCATGCACTACCCACACATAGTTCAGAGCCAACAGGCAGTAGGAACAAGGTGGGTAGATATGGGGGGAAACTATGGAGATGCAAACTGTACCATTGCAGCTCCCCACAGGTATGCACAACAGGCACTGATTCATTTCACATGCTTGCATAGAACAGCTGTTGTGAATATGGCAATAAAAGAACAATAAAATCTAGATTTATATGAGACCCAAGACTAATCATTAACTCACTTTGCAGATTCTTGCCTGCTTCCCTATAGTAATTGTGCCTTGACAGCAACACGAGGAAGCAATAAATTATACTAAAATTACTTAATAATTGTCAATGATTAATCAAAATAATAAACTACTGTTCCAGGCTCGACTGGACAAATATTTAATCCTTATTGGCATCGTTTCTCCTCCTTAAACTGGAAATAGAAGAGATTCTTTCTACAGTATATTTTGTTTCTAATTTCTAGGAATGGTCACTTCTTCAGCAAAGAGGAATATGGCACCTGGCACAACAGGGACCTGGCTTTCAATTCAGTTTTCTAAATAGTTCTGCAGTACACATAAAGAAGCAATACTAATGATGGTGTTTGTAGAGGTGATAGCCCCTGCAAAGCTGGATTACATATTTTCCAGATGGGGCAGATTTATTCTATTTTCCTCATTGGTTTGTTAAGCCTTGTACCAGGAATACAAATAATAAGAATCTGATTTATGATTTAGTGGAACATAGAGAAGTCTTTACTAACAGACACATTTCAGAAGACCCCAGCAGGAAATTTGTGGCTTAAATACACTCTGGTTGCATAATTGCCCCAAACCCCAGAAAACAGTGCTATCTGGTTACACCTCTTCTAGTACATTATGGGTACATCTGTCCTGGTAAATCAAGCAGCACCAGGGCCTGTTTTCTGGTTCTTAGGCCAAGCACCATGCAGAAGCCCTTGACTTTACAACTGAACTCTTTCAACAATATCAGAACAACAATGCCAAATACAAACTGCCTGTTGGGAACGACCTCTGTAGTGCTGTAACTTCCAAACCACGGTCAGGAGTTGTTTTGGGGAGCGCTGCTGGAGGCTAACAACCCAGAAGGGCTGTTGCTCGTGCTGGGGACAATCTTAAAAATTTACAAATATACCAATAAAGTTAGAGTTCCTTGCAACATTCCTTGCCTCTGTTTAATTCACTCGTATAGACATAACTCCATGAGAAGGCATTTCTTGCAATAGAGTAAGCAATACTGTGTAACTCGATACATGGGGTAATTATTACAAATCCCAGGTGTTTTGATCCATTAATATGTAATTAGGATAGTTCTTGCTTTTTTATCAGAAAAATCAAGATAAAATGAATAGCAAATGTTTTGCAGGCATATGCTAGTTTACATACACAAGTATTAAGCCATAGCAGCTGAGGACTTTGATGAAGAACAGAATTCTCAGTGGCACCAGACTGATGCTAGATTTTATGCCAAGTGAAGGCAAAACTTGCACTTCACAAAGTTTGAAAGAACATAAAGCACATCAACTTAGAGGCAGAGATTGAAAGGAAAGAGTAAAATGGAGGATTCCTGTACTGCTTGCCATATTTCAAACAGGCTCAGGTTTCTCTTTAAAAATACAAACTCCACTTCAGCCCTAAGTGAGTGAATGCAGTCTGCTGTAGGTCAAAATGGATGATTGTGATGATATTTTCTGACCTTAACAGCAACAAATCCTTTAAATAAATGCAGATTTCCACGCAGAGTTTTTGAAGCTCTCTGTTTCTCTCTGTATATATAATGGCTGGTTATAGGTCTAGACATTGAATGGCTGTTCCATACAATGAATTTCCTATGGTGATGTTTAAAATCATAGAATTTAAACATACTACACTATGGCAGTTCTTTACACTTCCTGAAAGAGATTTAACAAGTCATCGTATGAAGAGATTGCTGGGTTTTCTTTTTTTTTTTTTCTCCTTACAGTCGCTCTGTTTTTCACCTGACTGCAATTCCTCAGTTATATTGGGTTGAAAGTACCTGCTCTTGTCTAGTTTTGAAAGCTAAGCCATTCTGGATGTACCTTGGTCCTGCATAAATAAAAGGAGAATGCAAGGCTCAAGGAGTGAAGCTGTGTCTGAACAGTAAGGGTGGGATTCCTCTCACCTAACCTTACGTATCTAAAGTTAAGATAGCTGCAGGTTTTCTTTCCATGGTCATGTCACCTCATAAAGAGACTCATCTTATTTTGCCTGTTATCCAGTTTCTAAGAGGGTACCTTTGGTGACTACTTATATTTACATATGTAGCGTTCTGATGCCTAAATTAGAACAAATAAATCCTGCCTACAGTGAACTAGAAACCTCAGAATTGGGCTGAGTTTGAAAAGTGCATTTTATAATGCTAAAGTAAGAGTGCTAAAGTAAGAGACAATGAGGAGAGGAAGGAAAGGCGAGAACTGCTCTCCTACTGCCTCTAAGTAAAACCCTTCTTCCCTTTTGCCTGGCTTTATCCATTATTCTTAATGTTTCCATTTTCCAAATTATTTCAAACGTTTTTATGGCTTCTATTCTCATTCAATTCAATCGTGAGTGTGCTGCGTGAGTAAAGAGGCAGAAACACAAATGTCTGAGTTTCCAAGATATATATTTTTTTCTGAAGAGCCTAAGCTCAGAACAGTAGACTTAGCTCAGAATGTTTCTCTGCTTTTGCCTTTTCTCATATACTTTATACGTCCACCATTTCAAAGCAAGCTCCTCTAGACAAGAACATCTCTTCTATAGTTTTCTTTGAAGACCATACACTATCCAGGAAGATGACTGAGTCTTTCATACGATCACAGCTGGTAGAAGGTTATGAAGGAAAAAGAAGACGGTAAATCCACCCTGCTAGGTGTCTTGGAAGTAAACACAGGGGGTTATTTTTTCTTTGTACTAAAGAGTAAATGATTAGGAAAGTCTAGAACTATTGAAAATGTGAAATTAGCAAACAATGAAATTATCCAGTGCTATTTTTTTCTGCTGATTTAATTTACACAAGACTGTAATCCTAGGAGAAATGGGAAAGGAAGTACGAAGAGAGTCAGGAGAAACCCAGGTGCTTGTACAATGAGTTACAAATCCTTGACTTGAGATAACTTGCAACTGGACGTTGACCCAAGACAGACAAGCTGTATTATTTTTCCTGATTTTTGCTTGGAGGCTAAGGAGATTATTCAAACCCAAATGCTCAGAGGTATATTACAGACAAAAAAAAAAAAAAAAAAGAACTTTTGTGGAAAAACCAAATATTCTGCATTTCATGCAGAAGTGGTTATTGTCAGGTTTGAGAATCATTGTAGCCCAGAAGCATACAGCCAAGAGTTAATGGAATAAAAACACCAGATGTGTCATTGCTAAAATATTTTATTGTACATAAATGAGCAAGTGGGGGAGAACAAAGGCAGGCATGATATCTGTGCTTTGTCTCCAGTGTAAATGTGAAACTGTCCCCCAAAGGGAGAACCTAATAGGCTCAATTAAGATCTTAATTGAGCCTTTTAATGAATTTTAAGGAAATAATCTTTTGCCACTTGCCCGCAGAAGACTCACGGACCATAAACAGCTGATGCTGTCATTACAATGTGCTGAGAGGCATCTGCTTTCTCTGGGTGGCATTTTTATTGTGTCTTACGTGCTATTAAGCATACAAAGGGCTGTGTAGTTGAAATGATTAAGGAATGATATTTAGAAGTTAGCACATTTATTTTTAAAATAGAAGTGAGATCTTTATGCATCAACTTGTCGGCAGCCCTACTACTTCAATCCATCATGGGATAGTATTCTTACTCTATAGTAGCTTCCAATTAAATTTCTTTTTAGTGTGAAACTCTTCAAACTATGCTTGTGCTTAACCATGTCAGACCTGTCAAAATACATGAAGGTTTGATGGGATTAAATCCAAAGCAACATCTCACAGAAGGATGTGTCACAGCTAGAAATTTACTTCTTCCTTGTAATATGGACAGAAACAAAGAACTCTTTTTATGGTGGCACCCTGCATACAAAGCTCACTCAAAACACTGCTATGTCCAGCAATGTTCATAATGTTAATGATTTTTTTGACTGACTAATCAGTCACTTGTTATAGACACCTCCTGCTATTCTGTTGTGTTGTCTTCATGATGCCATGGAAATTAGTCTGAAAATAAAATGAAATAAAAAATTCTGTTAACAGGAAGAAATTGGGGACTAAGAGTTCCAGAAGACACAATCAAAGTGCATCCCTAGGTCTGAAGTAGAGAGGTGGAGAAGACTTATTGAATTATCCATTTCATGTCTCTACAAAGCGTAGACATACTAATGTAAAGTGGATGGTTGGGGTTGTTAAACACAAAGGTTGCAAAAGTAAGACAAAGTGAAGGTGCTTTATAAAAAGCAGGTTAATCAAGTGGAGTATTTTCTAGGTAGGGGAAATCTCACAGATGTCTACAGCTGGCTTTGAGATGGAGCCATTGAAGGAATTCAGATTCAAATATTTAAATGCAAGTGTCTGCATGTGGGTTTTTGCAGGTGAGCCTGGTCAGTAATCTCCCATTACAGACAGTGGAGATCTGACTGATGCCATCAGTGAGAGATCTGAAGAACCATTCAGCTCAACCTAAAGCAAAGACTGACATTTGGTCAGTCATTAATTCTCTCCATTGACTGTATGGCCTTGATCTTCATTGCCAATAGTGGCCACTTGGGTACTTAGCTCAAACACAGAGACTTAGCAGAACCACATCTGTAAATAGAAGTGGCTGAATCTGCATCCAGGTGATCTTGCTTCACCTTTCCTTTCACCCTCACCTTGTTTTGCCTTATCCACTTGCATTAAAAGGTCTTGAGGGCAGGCTCGCCCTTGCTGTGTTTGTTGAAGGCTTTGTTTAGGGCCAAGCTCGCCAGCTCTGGCTGGGGTCTTCAGGTGCTACCAGACTGTAAAAAATTGTTTAGTCTTGTTTTTAAGAATATAAGTACCTAGTGATATTTTTCTCAAAAATAGAACTAATGAAATGTGGGGTTTCCTTGAAATAGAACCCAAATTAGGAAAAAGAAAATTTCTTGCAAAGGTGAGTCCCACTGTAATGGGGAGTAACTTGTTGCACCTGTTAGAAATGGAGAGGCTCGTGGGATTATTTGCAAGAACTTCTCAGCTGAGTTTTTGACAGTGGATGCTTTAGTAATAAAACTTGCATGCAATGCTCCTTCACCTCTTCATCACACAGAGAACCTCAGGACAGTGATGGAACGTAGGTAAGAATGACTTTGCAATTCAGATGCCTTAAGCACCTGCTTATAGCATGCTCGAAGTCAGATATACTCCATTATTCAATCTTCTACAGAAAGCTTTCATTGACATTAACAGCCTGTATTTATTTTGAAGCTAATGTGGAGGGCAGACACCTGCATGATTGTTCTGAACTGTTAATGGAAGCAGCCCAAAAATATATCCTGATCAATGCCCAAATTAGAAACCTGGGAACAATTATCTTTTTTCATCCACACGCAGTCACCTTGGAGTGAATGTGCATTTTCCCTATATTGAGGCTATGTCCCATTATTATTTATTAGCTGTACTGCAGAAACACCTTGAAACTCCAGACTAAAGTTACTTGCGCTAAGTGCTGTATAACCATAAATTAAGAGACAGTTCCAAAGAACGAGTTGTCTAAAAAGTAGATGTTCTGAGAAAAAGTGCGTGAAGATGAAGGGCCACAGTGGAATTAATTCTTTTCCTAAAGGTGACCCAACACATGAAAAGCAAAGCCAAGGAGAGAGCCCAGGTATCTCCATCCCTGAGGCAGTTCTAGACCTGTATCTAATACAATATTTATCACAGTTATTCCTCTGGGTCAAATCACTTGAGATTTTCATGGCTTCTGTGTAAAATTAATAAAATAAAATAAAATAATAAAATGCTAGTATTTTTCTTTTCTTCTGTAACATCAGAGGAAACAGTCCTCACACCAAAATGGAAAAAAAACCCCCACCTGATTCAGGGATATTTCCTGAAGTTAAATAACATCAGATAAATAAGTTAATAACAAATATTTTTACTAATAATGCTAATAAATAATAGCAAAATAAACAATGAAATAGCATTTAATTTATGGATTATATTCTCCCTTTATTTCAGGGAAATAATTGAAAATTTTGAAAAAGAACAAATATTTTTGAAGAACAAGTTAGTCATATTTGTTTGTAATTACATGGACAACTGATATATACTGAGAGAACTATTTATCAATATATAGTTATACACAGATGTACAGCTATAAGTTCAATCTAACACATTCCAATCAAATCTGTTGTTAACTCGAACCCTTTAAGCCCCACGTTGTGCACCAAAAGGGACTGTCGCGGTTTAACCCCAGCCAGAAACTTGGGTACTTAGCTCAAACCCCAGCCGCTCACTCACTCCCCGCCCCGAGGCGATGGGGAAGAGAACTGGAAGAGTAAAAATGAGAAAAATCATTGGTTGAGATAAAGACATTTCAATAGGTAAAGCAAAAGCCGGGCATGCAAGCAAAGCAAACCAAGGAATTCATTCCCCACTTCCCACGGGCAGGCAGGTGTTCAGCCATCTCCAGGACAGCAGGGCTCCATCACGCCGAACGCTGACTGGGGAAGACAAACGCCATCACTCCCAACGTCCCCCCTTCCTTCTTCTTCCCCCAGCTTTATCTGCTGAGCATGACGTCCTACGGTCTGGAATATCCCTTGGGTCAGTTGGGGCCAGCTGTCCCGGCTGTGTCCCCCCCCAACTCCTTGTGCCCCCCCAGCCTGCTCGCTGGTGGGGTGGGGGGAGAAGCAGAAAAGCCCTTGGCTCTGGGTAAGCGCTGCTCAGCAGGAACGAAAACATCCCTGTGTTATCAGCACTGTTTCCAGCACAAATCCAAACCACAGCCCCGTACTAGCTACTATGAAGAAAACTAACTCTACCCCAGCCAAAACCAGCACAACAGATAATATATATTACAAAACTAAATGCATGTAAACATATAAAGAGAGAAAAGAGATAAAACTAAACCTCAGAATTAGGGTTTTAACTTTTTTCTTGCAAAGGTTGTACTTTTATATTTTTATTTTTTACAGCTTTATAGTTTTGTAGTTTTATAGCTTTATAGTTTTTATTTTAGAAGAAAGTGTCGAAGCATTTTTTTTAAACTCCATTTAGATTTTTTTTCCCAGTTTTTTTTGCAAACAAGAAGAAAATGGATTTATTGTTGTAATTTTAACTTGAAATGTGTAGCAACAGGCCTTATATCGGTTTGGTTGGTGGTACTTTTCATCAGCCCGCCGAATGTCGTTGGTACAATAACAAGGACTCAAAGAGGCATGAAATGGCCTTTGGGGATATAAAAATAGCATCAGTGCTCTTGTTTTCCAGTTTCATTATTTTACTATCAAATCCAGGCAGCTCTGAAATGTAAACAATGCTACAAAAGCCTAACATTCATAAAGCATTTTACAAGTGGAAATAAAAATGATAGTTATCATCCTCTGTGAGTCTTGTTTAAAATGATCTGAATTTGCCCCTGTATTTTCAATGCTGTATACATATTTGTAATTAAGCTATGATATTTAATCAATCACTAGAACAGCACAGATGCCAGGACATAAAAAGTCAGGGTTTTGAGTTATGTCCCAGAAGCTTTAAACCAATTTGATTTTTATTGGTGAAAGGGAAAAAATCAAGGCTTACTTCGTTGGGTCAGTGTGTTACAATGGTGTTGAACTGATTTGAAGAAAAATATAATCAGGTACATAAAATCAATCAAGCAGAATAAAGAGCCACCCTCTGGCTAAACTTACTCCTGTTATATCCAGTTCATTTAAAATAGGATAATAATGATATAATAAGCTTAGAAGAAATATGACCATCAGGTAAGGAAAATACTGACTCTTCTTAAGTGTTCTCTTCCTGATTGGAAAGAAGGCAATTTAGAGATATTATAATTACTAAAGTTAACTAATGCAGCCCCAAATGTTTCACGGTGTAATGATAATAAATTTTTGAACTGTAAAAAATTGGTGTACATTATATTTGCCTTTCCCAGTAGAAACAGTAAATCAGAAAGGCAGACTTTATTGCAGAATAAAACAAAAAAGCAAGCAGAAGTCTAATCAGGCAGACACACCAAGAGCACACTGGTCTTATTCCTTCTAGGCTACCCTCACATTTCTGAAGAAAGAAACAACAAAAATGTTACACGTGGCACAGGAAAGTTTTGTACATAGCTGTGACTGCATGGATAAACAGAGTCCACATTACACCTGCTATTCATGTCAGATCGATATTTAGGGAAAAAAAGTTTGTGTCATCACATTAGGCAACCAATATCATGTTAGTCAGAGGAGGTTGGATGTAAAATTAGTCACTGAAACACCTTTTTCAGAAGGCTGAATTTAACAGAACTAAAGCTATATGATAATCTAATCTTTCCTTTTCTTAGTGTGTCTTCTAAAGAAAAGTACAGAAAGCTAGTTAAAGAGAATATGGCTTTTTAAAAATTTTTCTCCTTCTCCTTTTTCTTCTTCTTCATTTTTTTTAAAGGTAGTTTAGCTGGAAAAACTCAGTTTACTCTGGATATTGATTAAATATTTTGCATAGAGTTAAGGTTTTTCTGATGTCCAGTAATATGGAAATATAGAAAATTAAATACAAAATAAGAAATATAAATGTGGAACATAGCTAGAAAATAAAATTTAAATATAAATAGAAAGTAATATAGGACAACCATGCATATATAGAAAGAGAACTCTGGTATAGCGAACAGAAGAGAAAGACAGAAAAAGAAGTAAATATCAAAATATGAAGAAAATTTTAGGAAATCTTTCTAACTACTGAGATATTTAAGATAGCATTCAGGTGTTTTACCTTCAAAGACTTAAAAATTTGATGTGTGATTCTGCGCTAGTCACCCACGTATCTTTAGTAGTGACTGGAGAACAGACAATGAATGCATTTAGACAGATGAAATCCATCCCAAATGGATTTCCATGTTTCAGCTCAGAAAAGCTCAGCTGCACTTTTCTGAAATTAGGAAGGAGACAGTATCACTGCAGGATTGTACCTGAGAAGTAGCTTAAAATATTTATTTGTTAATCTGCATTGTTTCGAAATGATCCGAAGTGCTGATATGCAGCAGGAATTGATTGCCAGACTCTCACACAAGTTTATTAAGAGAAATTAAGACTCCTCAGTTCGCTCACTGCTGCACTTTTATTCACTATATCTGACACATCAACCTCTGCTCATGATGAAGACATCCCCCCAAAAGCAGCGTGACTCTTGTCTTCTCTTTGTGTAAAGAAGGGAGTGCAGAAATGTGTCCAAACACTTATTTTCAGTAGGCAGCTCTGTTGGGCCATGGTTTCTCAGAGCAGGGAAAATGTTTGCATTTAGAAGAGAAACCCTTTGCATGTGTGGGAAGGCCACTACGTAGTCCTCAGGAAGGTGTCACTCCAAGGAACGTGGTTAAAGTACCTTCGTCTGGCTACAAAACCAGGAGTCGAAGACTCCCTGGGGTGAAGGATGGGTATTTGCAGGCTAAGTAAAAGGTGAATGATTCTGGTGCAGCCTTGAGTGCTGCTTATTATAGGAACTGCCATATTTTAATTGCTCTCTAGGGCTGATACTGGCCTTATCTATTTTTTTATATATATTTTCGAAGAGTCACGCTTGTCTTTCCACTGCGTCCTGGGTAAAATGAGCTCTGCTGGTGGGCACGGGGTTTTGCTGGTGAGTGAGAGGGCTGGGGAGGAAGGGAAGGAGCCATCGCTGAAGTAATGTTCTTTCTGTGCTGGTGGGAGATGTAAATTCAGGGAAGGAGTCATCTGCCCGCACTTCAGTGTCTCCCTAGGGTTTCTTTGTCATCAGAGGTGAATATTAGGTCCCTCCAGAGCGTGATGCACATAATCTGATACCCATCCTGGCCGGAGATAAAGTGCCTGTTGGAAGCAATTACCTACTCCTAGTTCCTGTTTGTCTGGATTGATTAAGGGCCCTAGGGTGACAGACCCTGTTTTAGACATCTAATATTTAGACCTCTAATGACGGCACAGATGAATCTCACCTTGGGTCTAAGCCAACAGTTTCCCTTTCTTACAGTCTACCCTCAAGCCTGACTTGTAAACGTGGAAGATTTCAGTGACCTTTGTTTTGTGACATCTTTTCCTGTATTAAACATCAGTGCACTCTGAAATTAGCTCCAGATTTTTTTTATTTTTTTTTTTGGTTCCTTTCTGGGTGTTGAGGGTAACCTTAAAGGTTGCACTCAAGTCCGTATTTATGAGCTGCACATTTCGACAGACAGCCACACCAGGTTGGACCCAGCAAACCTTCTAGTGCCTGCAGGATCCAAATGCCAGAAATGGGTGCTGGCTGCCCGCAGGTTGTCTAAAGGTAGCTTGTGAGATAGACACAGTATGAGTGGAAAGTTTCTCCAAAAGCCTCTCAGCCAGACCAGGATGGACATATAGGCAAGGTTGATATCTTCGGTGTAGACTTGCCCCTCTGAGCTGCTCTAAGCCTCTCTGTGTAGTCCATACCGTTCCAGTCATTGAGTTGGGGAGTGTAGTTACACTTACCCTCGAGTGGATGTCTAAATTAGATTAAGAAAAGCATGGTCCAGAATTAACTCTTTCCTTTAGGTACTGGGAAAGTAGGACAATTGCCCCATTGCAGACAACTGCTGTCTACAGGCACATTAGGTAACTGTCCCTTACTTTGGTGGACTTCACCCTACAAATATCCCTGATGACTAAATCAAAGCTGTTCCTGCTTCACGGTACTTCTTGGGAACTGGCAATTGGTCACAACATATTAAGACTTCTATACCTTAAAAGAGAAGACCATCAGCTAAAATGATTGAAAATCTTGCACTTACTGGCATTTGAGAAAGCTGAAACTAATCCAGAAAACACTTTAGCTCAGTGTGTTGATTCACCTTGGTCTGTAATCCTGACAACCTGCTAGCAAACACTTTATAACCTGTATGTATGCTACTGGGACAACTGGGGAGCTTTTAGTACCTTCACTGGACTTTGAATTAACAACTTACATACTAGGCTGTAACTCTCATCCGCTAAATGCTTAGTCTGGTCCAAATATTCCATCTGCCTTCTCTGAATTTTGGCTGGATGCTAATCATTTTAATTGAAAACATACTTACAGGCTTTAATTATTTACTCTGAATCCCCAAAGAAAAAGACAATTTAATCTTGAAGAGTCTCTGTGGAGAGTTAGTATGTCCAGGAAAGCTGATAAAACCTAATCAGCAAGAAGTGTCCTGCAGATAATTGGGTGGTTTTATGGATTTTTTTTTTTAATACCTCTGTAAAATGTACAAATATTGGATTGCTTTATTTTGCTTTAATTTGGCAGTCAGTATTCAAATGGGAATACTTGAAGTTTTGGTCACTCAATTCAACACAGGCAAAGGCAGTGGTAAAAAAGTTTAATCCTGTCTTGGGTGTGAAATCAGTCAAGAGTTCAATTCTTCACTAGCTGGACATGCCATTCTGTAAATCTTATGTAAATCTTATGACTGGAAGACATGGAAAATAAAATTTCTCTCCCAAGAGAAATGCTGACTATACTACATTTCTTTATCTGCTAATTAGTTTTTAAATTATTCTTTATTTTTCAAAAATTGATATTCTCCTAAAAGAAAATGCTTATCATTATTAATCCCCATTGACTAACAGGAATTTTTTCACTCTTTTTCTTTAAACAAGCTATTCATTGTGTACTTTCTGTTTGCAAAAATTCATAAGATCCTACTAGTAATCATCAGTACACTTCTACCCTCATTCAAAATGGCATAGACAGGCAAGTCTAGGTATTGACTCCTCCTGGACATGTGTCTTGCAGAAGGATGAATCGTTCTCCACTGATTAGAGAGATAACTGTTAAAGGTTTAAGGTTAGATGACAGGAAATGCCTAGAGCCAGTGCCCACAGATCAGTTAAGCCAGTTAAAATCAGTGTTTTCCACAGAAAAAGTGCTAGCACGTGATGCTGCAGTCAAGATGGCAAAGCAGCCTATTTGTATTTTGATTAAACTCAGAGGTTCCCAAACCAGTCATTTTTGGAACTGGAATTACTTCCACATGGTATCTGTCTGAAAGAGAGTCAACTTTCTTTTTTTATCTGGAGCAAAATCCCTGCAAACCCTCTGAAGCTGAGGATAGGTGCCAAACAAATACAAGTTTACCATTTTCATGTTAAAAAAACAAATCAGAGCACTTTTTCCTTCACTTCTTCAAATATAACGGATCTTCTGGACTTAGAGGTCTATAAGTGCCGAGACCACAGTGCATTGCTCCGCTTTTGAGCTAGGGTACTGATGTGGAGCTGAGGGCCATGCAACACCAATATCACTTATTAAGAGACTGTATTTAAGGTACCACAGTGGTATCAGCCCTCTATGGATTTTGGACAAGTAATTGAATCTGTGATTTATGCCACTTAACTTTAATCATCTAAAAGTTGGTATTTGAGATCTCCCTCCCAGGAGAAAAGTACAGCAGCCTGAAGAAGATGCTTCATCTCATCTGATGGAGACGCCTCATGTCCTCCCCTCTGACTAGAGGAGCATCTCAGACTGCTTATCAACTATCAGAGTGATCTGAGACAAATCTCACCCTACGGGCAGGAGTGGGGCAAGACCTGAGCTGGCCTCCCCTGGGCTTCATTGAAGCTTGGGGAAAGCAGGGTGCAGAGAGCAAGTACATCAGGACACAAACCTCCTTGGATGCGAGAAAATTCCACTGGATTCACATATGTCCCTTGCCTGTGGGGAAGAGCCTGCGTGTAGATGCAGACGTCTTGTGAAGGGTGCAACTGCAAGTGAGACACAAATGATACCAAAATGTGAACCCCTATAAGGATTTATGGCTGATAAATAGCAGGCTGCTAAAAAGACAATAAATAATAATAAAGGTGGAATAAACCACCCCAAAGCAGCAGATTGGACTATATTTTCCAAAAAAAGAGCATTCAAAAAACCAATTCTTCAAAGTTCTCCACTGCCTCTGTCTGTTCCCTTCTCCCTTTCTTTTTCACGGGTTTTCCTGGCAAAGAGAAGCACTAAAGGTACCCTTTTCAAAGCCTCCAATTATTTTATATAGTTTTCAATTTACTCTGGCATCTTGCTTAGGCAGTTGTAATCTTCCTCTAAAAGTTATTATATATATATGAGCAGGGAAAGGCTCATTATTAAATCAGTACAGGGAAACTGGCAGGTGTTAAGTCCCTGTTCTTTTTGGACAGAGCTGAATTCTTACCTACTCTTATTTTTGTTGTGCACACAAGCAGTTTCAAGTTATTTCCTTCTGAGAGATGCCATATGTTGAAGTACAGTTATTCTTCACATTGACAGACTACTGACATCCCTTAGTGCTCTAATAAATCCACAGAGCTTCATGCAGTATTAGTATTGCCCAGGCCAGCACACCTGATCTCTCTCCCTGTCTTTCTAGCCTATTATTTGTGTCAAATCTAGCCTTTTCTCTTCATTTTTTTCCCACTAGACTATTGCATTTAGGGATTGGTGGAATGGAGGTTTTGTTGATTCTTTCTCTAGGGAAATATACTCTTTTTATTTATTTGTTTGTTGGTTTATTATTTATTATTTATTTATTTATTTTCCCTGGGGCTCAGCTTAGGATTTGGTAATGTTGAATGTGTTTAAAACAAATAAATGAACAGAAAAAAAGAATCCCTGAGAAAGATGTTCAAATAACCAGTTTCCTTGACTGATGCCACCATTTCTCGATTGCCCTCACTCAGTTCTCACTTTGAAAGATCTCATATGTCAGCCTTTCTAATTTACATGTTTGGGGTTCATTAAATGAAGAGACTCAGTAAAGAAAAGGTATCAACAGCCCTAAAACTGCATCACCTATTCTCATGGCAAATGAAGAAAAGAAATGGAAATGGTTATTTGGAAATATATTGTTTTCCTCCCTTCAGTTCATATTTCTTTCTCTTGTATTTTCCCAAATGGTTCATATGTGATCTGGACATATCCTACACCATAGATAGACTCAGGTAGGATTTTAAAGAATGTGCAGGTCAATTTTTTCCTAGGAGTTAAAATTCTCTTTAGATCTTTGTTTATAACCATCTGTGTCAAACAACAAATAATAAGGCAGAGGAATAAATTGTAAAACTGAAAAAATAAAATATATCCTTGTTTTTTGTTTGACATGGTTTTAAGCTTTTAGGAGAGGCACAAGAATGTCTGTTTGTTTAGGTTTATTTCTTAAAGAAAAGAAAAAGTGAAATCAGAGGTATTTGATACGAGCTCAGGCCTCTGGAAGAACATACACTCTTTGAGAAATTTTATAAAGCTGAAGGAATAAACAAAATTGACAAGTTGTTTTTTGTTTTGTTTGGGTTTGGTATGTTTTTTTTTTAGTTAAACTTTGTTATGCTCACATACTACAAACAAATCTATATGATTTCTGGTCAATTTTCTCTTCTGCCAACTTTGGGATTTGGAATTTGATTTTTGCCATTCCTGTGGACACCAGAACACCATATTTGTGCAATACTTTCTCATGCATCTTTTTAGTTATAAAAACACAACAGAGCATTTGTGTCTTTCTATTCACGACTGCAGGATGCTGACAGCTACCCATTGTCTCCCCCCAACATGCTAATTGCCTAGAAAAGCAATTTGTACTGATACATGTATTGGGTTTGCATGGCAAGGTTTTGGTAGCAGGGGGGCTACAGGGGTGGCTTCTGTGAGAAGCTGCTAGAAGCTTCCCCCATGTCCCACAGAGCCGATGCCAGCCGGCTCCAAGACGGACCCGCCGCTGGCCAAGGCTGAGCCCATCAGTGACGGTGGTGGTGCCTCTGGGATAATATATGTAAGAAGGGGAAAAACCACCTTCACAACAGAAACTGCAGCTGGAGAGAGGAGTGAGAACATGTGGAAGAAACAGCCCTGCAGACCCCCAGGTCAGTGCAGAAGGAGGGGAGGAGATGCTCCAGGCGCCGGAGCAGAGATTCCCCTGCAGCCCGTGGTGGGGAAGACCATGGTGAGGCAGGCTGTCCCCCTGCAGCCCAGGGAGGTCCACGGGGGAACAGATCTCCACCTGCAGCCCGGGGAGGACCCCACACCAGAGCAGGGGGATGCCCCCCAAGATGGCCATGACTCCATGGGAAAGCCCGCGTTGGAGCAGTCTGTGCCTGAAGGACTGCAGCCCGTGGGAAGGACCCATGCCGGAGAAGTTTGTGGAGGGCTGTCTCCTGTGGGAGGGACCCCACGGTGGAGCAGGAAAAGAGTGAGGAGTCCTGCCCCTGAGGAGGAAGAAGCGGCAGAGACAACGTGTGATGAACTGACCCCAACCCCTATTCCCCGTCCCCCTGCACCGCTGGGGGTGGGGGGTGGGGAGAGAAAATTGGGAGTGAAGCTGTGCCCGGGAAGAAGAGAGGGGTGGGAGGAAGGTGTTCTAAGATTTGGGTTTACTTCTCGTTATCCTACTCTGATTTGATTGATAATAAATTAAACTAATTTCCCCAAGTCAAGTCTGTTTAGCCCGTGACAGTAATTGGTGAGTGATTGTCGTGGTTTAACCCCAGCCAGCAACTAAGCACCACGCAGCCGCTAAGTCACACACACACCCCCAGTGGGATGGGGGAGGGAATTGGAAGGAAAAAGGTAAAACTTGTGGGTTGAGACAAGAACAGTTTAATAGAACAGAAAGGAAGAAACTAATAATGATAATAATAACAAGAATAAAATGACAATAATAATGATCAAAGAATTTGAATATACAAAACAAGTGATGCACAATGCAATTGCTCACCACTCGCCGACTGATGCCCAGTTAGTTCCCGAGCAGCCATCTGGCCCTGCCCCGGCCAACTCCCCCCCAGTTTGTATACTGGACATGACATCACATGGTATGGAATACCCCTTTTGCCAGTTGGGGTCAGCTGTCCTGGCTGTGTCCCCTCCCAACTTCTTGTGCCCCTCCAGCCTTCTTGCTGGCTGGGCATCAAAAGCTGAACAATCCTTGACTTTTAGTACAAACACTACTTAGCAACAACTGAAAACATCAGTGGGTTATCAACATTCTTCTCACACTGAACCCAAAACATAACACTGTACCAGCTACTGGAAAGAAAATTAACTCTATCCCAGCCAAAACCAAGACAGTGATCTCTCCCTGTCCTTATCTCAAACCAGGAGCCTTTAATTATATTTTCTCTCCCCTGCCCAGCTGAGAAGGGGAGTGATAGAGCGGCTTTGGCGGGCACCTGGCATCCAGCCAGGGTCAACCCACCCCAATACAGTATAATAATATTCACACATATTGTCCTTTGCAATACTGAGGCAAATCTCAGTTCACAATAAAATGAAAAATGCTCAGAGTTTAAACATTTCAAAGTCTTGAAACTTTTATTCCTCTCTCTCTTTATAAATGCAAGAGAAGACAAGAAAATTTCAGAAAATTTCTGAAATACATAATAAAATAATTAATTAATTAATGTCCTTGTCCATGGCTGACCAGAGAAACAGACTCTGGTTTACCTGCAGTGATGAAGTAGGTTAATTGCTTTGTCCGTAAGCTAGCTCAGAAAAGTGACATTTTGATATATCTTTAGAGCATCGTCATATGAATAAGGAAACTATGATAATCCAATGCATTTTTCATTCTCTGACATTTCATAGGGAATAGTATTAAGGTGGATCATCAGCATTTGCATACTGTAATTGTTTTTGCATAGGTTTGGGAGGGCTGAGTTAACAGGGACCTGTCAGTTATATCAGCTTTTTAATTAGTTTATTTCACTACTGTTCTCAAGCATCTAAGCAAGTGAACTTTAAAGTAACTTCAGAATACATTTGTGCCTTAAACTAAAATATGAATGCAATAAGCTATATATTAGCAAAATAAACTGTTCATGTTTCTTAACTCTGATAACACTGTTCCTCTTTCCTTAGCTGTTCAGATTTCATAGATTGTTTAATTGAGAATAATGGAAGCATACTAGTTCATATTCATTCAAATAAATATGAACCAGGACAACTAGGGAGGAATGAGTCTTTACGGACTGTAGTCCATTAAAAGTTTAGGCTTAAAACTTGGGCTAGCCACCTAAAATTACCCACTTCTCTCTGCAAATGGAAGATTAGTGGTCAGGCAGTTGGACTAGACGATTGTTGTAGGTCCCTTCCAACTGAACTCTTGATAGAATGATAGAATCATGGAATCATTTAGGTTGGAAAAGACCTTTAAGATCATCAAGGCCAACCATAAACCTAACACTGCCAAGCCCACCACTAAACCATGTCCCTATTAGGGTGCAGGTTTCAGATATCTAATCAGATAAATCCTACCCTGTAAGTCAATGACTGGAGGAAAGGTGGGGGAGAGACAGATAACTAACGAGTGTGATTTTTAGCGTCCACCTTATATCCCCATTTTAGATGCAAAATGACCTTTTGGAAGGACCCATATCTATCACTGACTGTAGGAGAAACTCAGTAACCAATTTATGTCAAACACCAGCTCTTAGACACCAGACATTGTCTGAGATGAAGCCCAGCTTCTGATCGGAGGGTTTGTGCTGTAACCTTGAAATGTCCTTCTACCATCTTCCCTAAAAGACTGCCCTTGAGGGATGAATCTAAACAACAGTGATGGTCATGGGCAACACCGTAAGCATATTTAACTGGAAAAGGTAAAGGAAACACGTATCATGCTTGGGCTTAAGATATTAACAGTGATATGAAAGGTTTATCTTAAAAATTGTGAGCTTGATTATTTAAAAATCAAAGAAAGTACCAGGGGAAAAAAAATCAAAATAAAGGGATAAACTATCAAATATTAGAAAGAGAGGGATTATCAGAGAAGACTAGAGGTAGACCTGATATTGTATGATACCCCTGGCAATGGAATTACACTCAAGGAGGGAAGAAGCAAATCAGTATATCCTTATTGTTAATAACATGTTCTGACTCTACTTTTCCACGAGGAGAAGGAAGCCCAAGATGTCCATGTCCACCCTGCTCTTCTTTTAAAGTCTTCAGAGAGGTGTGGCAGAGTGGAAGGCAGATCTGTTCTTTTAGCCACTGCATTTCATAATAAACAAAGCTCATAAACAAAACCACAAATCAATGCTAGAGATGCATCCCATCCCAGTGCCTCCACCCTGAGCACAAAACCATTTGCCACAGGCACAAAGCAGACACCTAGGACCTGCAGTATCTTAAATCAAATTAGGATAAGCCTCATTATTTTGTAAGTTGAAGCTTCCTTCAAGAGATGTATACCATATTTTCAAGCACTCGTTTAAACCAGAAAACAATAACTGTCTTTGTAAGAAGATGGACATGTCTGTTGTGACAAGACACCAGTTGCGCTACAGCAGCAGCAAATGTGTCTGGTGCACTTGATATTTATGGCTCTGTCATCGCATGCTGGAGTTTCGCTGTTCCAGTTCAGTCTCATCTAACAATCATTTATGCCTGCAATACAACCAGACATCTCTCTGCCTGTAACTCTGTCTAAATATTCACAGAATCAGCCAGCTTCTAAAAGGTACAGTTCTTAATTGCTTGCCTAAGACTGTACTTCTTCCCCCTAGGTCATTTTACAAGATGAA
Organism: Harpia harpyja; assembly: GCF_026419915.1. Lineage (NCBI taxonomy): Eukaryota > Metazoa > Chordata > Aves > Accipitriformes > Accipitridae > Harpia > Harpia harpyja. Next base: position 105,363,181 of record NC_068940.1, read on the forward strand.
GCTAAATTAATTTGGCATCCACAAGAAACCCTGAAGACTGCCAAGAGTTCAGAAGGCAGATTTTAATAAATGGGAGAGGATTTTAGGTTGTTCATTTGTTTGTTTCCCGGAATGGTGTAGTTATCTATTTTTATTGGCTGGTGATTTTCCAACTCATTCTTTTAATTCCTGCTTGTGACCTTCTTTTACAAAAGTAATGAGTGATCTGGTCTCCTGCAAGAGCTGTTTTTATTGATAGTTTGAAGGTTTGTTCCAAATGTTATTTAATTATTTTCATGCAGTCTCATTCCCTCTATCTCCCTCCTCTTTTTCCAAGCCTTACAGTACCTAAACTGTGTAGCTGTTGCCCTGTTAAAGTTATCCTGCCACGAGTTTCCACCCACTTCAACTTCAATTTGTTTGTTCTTTCCACCTTTTCTAAAGGTCTTTAACTAATCTTCAGTGCCCTTCTGTTTTGCTCCAAAATGGGTTTTGTCAGAAAGACAGGGAAGCAGAGACCAGGCTGCTTGCAGGAGTGGAGGAGAGAGAAAAGGACTATAAACACGATGCACACAATCCTGATGAGATTTTTTTTTTCCTCTTGGTAAGAGTCATCTGTGCATCACGGCAATGGACATAGGAGAAAAATGCAGATATGTATTCAGTCCTTGAGTACCACTCTCACACAGCTTTATTGCCTCTGGGACACAAGTATTTCTGAAAAGCACCACTCTGCGATGCAGAGAGATGTGGGCTTGCTAAGGGAGCTCAGTACACAAACATGGATCCTTGCTCATAGAACTGAATGGATACATGGATACATGTCCCGTATTTCTACTCTCTCTAAGCCAAATCTATTATTAAAAAAATGTATAAAACCGTGGTCACAATGATCTTGCTAACTTCCATCCCAGCATGACAATAATAAAGATTGCCTGAAATTTTTCACAATTACCACTGGAAGCCTCTACCACAAAGCCTCTACCACAAATGTTCTGCAAACTCAATAGACAAGGGGGTCATATGGCAAGAGAGGTCCCATGATAGCACAGTGAGAACAGGAGCAGAACCCAGTGGTGGAATTAATCTCCTCCAACAAGTTAATACAAGCTAGCCTTTCACCTCTGTAAAGGGCCAGTGGGGAGAGAGCGGTGGCTCCATACACTACCTGAAAGTAGACTGAACCCATGTTAAAAGTGTGTTTTAAACCAGGCTGAAGTGTCTCCTTGAAGTGCACATCTCCCTTCTTTGATACAGAAGACTTAGGTGCCCCATATAGGTGTCTAGTGACCCCTGAAATGCCATAGGTATCCCTCTTGGATTCCAGCTGCTGCATGGGTCTCCTACAGGTCCTGTGCCAAATCTCTGTGCGCTAAGAATGAGAGTCAGCTCAAGATTAAGGCATCCAAATTTAGGACTCTAAATGCAGGTTTCTCTGTGTGAGATAGGTGTATCAGCTACATGTATGGTCAGTGGACATCTACTCAACCTGGTCGGTGGAGATGATCATTCAGCAGGGATTTAGACACTGTGGGGTATCCACCTGGCTTCCACCTGCAACACCAGACGTGTGGGCAAGTATCTCATATGTCTTGTGTAATATCTGCTAGCCCCATGCAGATATGTTAGCTTAGATTTACTGTGGTGGGAAAATGGTCACCCAGTTTACATGTAGACATCTACATGTTGTTGCACAAATACAGAAGTCTTAATCTCAGACTGAACTCTGCCCTAAAAATTGCCTTACACTAAATACCTGGCTTTCAGAGGGCTGTATTTAGATTGGATGTTCTTCTACTAATGACAAAATCATGCTGGTTTGTATTAGAACTATTATTCCATAATTCATGCCTGAATTTCCTTCCTTTTCTTTTCGCCAGATCCACAAGAATGTCAGCTCAGAGAAGATTAAGTTTATGCTATTTAACGTTGCAGCGATAATGCTCAATTAGACTTTTTTCAGTTCACATCTGTAAAGGCTGGTGCCAAGTTAAATCACTTCAATCTTCTTGATGTCCCAGATCATGTAACAATCAGTTAAGAACAAGGCTGCAAGCACGATTTTTTTTCTTCAGTGGGCGCAATTATAAGTAATGAAAGATCTCTGCAGAAATAACTCTAGGTGTTGCCTCCTGCCCCTTTTGACAGAGGAGAAATCTAGCCTAGCAGATGTGTGCTGTGCATCATCTTTAACCCTCCAAATAAAAAGTGTATTTAAACTTTTGGGGGCTTTGTGAAGTTTCATCTTCCTCTGAGCCAAATTTAATTTAAGTGAGAATGAGGTTCTTGAGTTTCCTCCTCTCATGAAGGATTTTTATTTATTTATTTATTCATTCATTTCAATTCACTGTTAAGAAATATGAAACCTGGCATATAGGAAGTACTAACTGCAGTGCAAACGAAAATACCAAGATAATGATAAACTTTGAGTGGGAACATGGGGGGATGGAGGGGGAAAGGAACAAGGAGAGAAAGAGAAAAAAATAAAAGAGAGGAAAGTAAAGGTGAGGGGCAGAAAATTCTCCATTTCCCTCTAGGTTTATCATAACTTGATTTTTATTTTGAATTTACACAAGAAAACCTTTATAATCCCCTGGAGAGCAACTAAGCAAATATGCAGAGTTATATAGATTTAGGCCTTTTGAGAGCCCTCCCCAAAAGGGAAAAACTCTGCAGACAGTGGGTCAGGATCCCTTTATTTGGTTCTAATCTTCAAATTAAAATTGTGTGTTATTGCTAGATCTAAGCACTGAAGCCAGGTCTTCAAAACCATGAAGCTGGATTAAGAATAAGGAGATTTTAGAACAGGAATATTTTAATCTATTTTACTTACCTTCTCGTGTTCAGGGCTCACGGTGCATCCTTTTTGCCTTTTTGTCTGTGACCAAGAGATCACAGGGACTTTCTTTAGACAGAAACAGTCAAGTGAGACCACAAGATGAGTTTCTCACATATTTTCATGACAAAAAACCTACAGATCCTTGCAAGACTAGCATTAAAACCTAAGGGTTCAAAGGCCTTAATGTCTTCCAACTTCTTGTCTTTGACTGACTGGTTGATTGATTTTTATTTACAGCTCATTCAGAAGACAAATAACAAGAATAAAAGCTGGTATTGCCAAGACTGGAAATGAAAATACTAAAGAACATTTTACTAGAAAGTGACTCTTTCATAAGCCTACACACTTTCTTTATCAGTTTGAGACATGATGGGGATGATTAGATATTTGTCTTACTGTGAGTGACTGCAGGATGATGGGTTATTCAATACAGATCACCAATGTTCTGAGCTCATCAGGCTCTTGCTGCTGTTGATTGAGGTGCAGTGATTGAATTCACCTCTCATGTTCAAGAGAAGTTCATTGCTGCTTGGGAAATAAGGTCAAGATTCCCTCCATGGCAACACCAACCTTTGAGCCTATTGATTATGATCTTAAAAAAAACACATATTAATTACTATTGTTATCATTATAAGTAATCTAAACAGTTTGACCTCATTTTCAGTATTAGCTTACATATCCAGGCCAGAGGTTTAACACATACACATTTTGGCAGAAGCTGACAATGCTAAGAAAGGATAAGACAAAGCCTGAAAGGATTTCTTTTAAAATTACCAACCGTCGGCAACTCCAGTTAAGTTTGGCAGAGAAGGACTTAAGGGATAGTAGGGACCATGCCTGGCAAATCTTATGCTATCACAAAACAAATCATTGTCTTTGGGTAAATTACGTTTTGAATGGTTAGCTCAGTGCAAAGTTGTTCTACAAGGAGCAGAGAGGAAGAGACACTTACCTGTAGAAGGCCCGAATCCAGCTGCCATAAAGGTTAATACAACTTTTCCCATTAAAGGAGGCAACTGGAGAAACCTTAATTGGTACAGATTGCCTAGTGGAATTAGAGGAAATAATTCCTCTTACCTTAGTGGAAACAGGAAGATAAGCATTGGATTGTCCCAGGTGTTATCTGTTACAGCAAACTTAACAAGTAACAAAAATAAGAAAGGAGAATACACCTCATTCATTGCTTCATAAAAGTATGGTTGCACAGAGCCCTGGAGGGGTGTTTAGTATGAAAAAAACACACTAAAAAAAAGCAGGCTTTTGTATTTCTTTGAGGACATTCAGGATACTCCCTTCCAGCACACATAAATAATGGATTACCTAAGCTTCATTACTTTTTTGGCATGATTTTTCCTTCTATCAGGTTTGCAGTTCTTAAAATGACACTTGCAATGTTACCATTTTCCACGGCAGTGCTGGTTCCCTCCTCCCAGCAGCTGGCGTTTGCTTATACTAATGTTTATTGCACAGTCCTCCGGGCCTATTTTCTTATCCTCCCTGTAGTCTAATGAATAGTCCATGACATTATTATGGGCTCACTAATTTCCAACCAGCTATTGTTCCACGGATCAGTGCTTTCAATGTGATGACACAGTAGGCAGTTCCCCAGTCCTAAAAATCTTGGGTTTGATAACGATTTCAATCCAGTTCAGCATTTCAGAAAGGCTGCCATGTTGCTGAGTCAGCACAGATGAAGAGATAGCCTAATCTGTCTAAAAGAAGCACAAGAAGAGGAAAAAAAAAGGCACAAAGAAGTAAATTGAAAAATCATCATGAATGTTGCAAGAGAAAAGGGATGATGGTGCCACAATGAATCAGAGCAACCCTGAGATACTTAAGGAACAAGAATGTCCACTCTGATTACACTGTTATGGCCTCATCTTCATCTTAGCCACCAGCTAGCCTCTGTAACACAAAATGCCTTTCTTCCTAGTTTTCCCCATTTCGAGGAGGAATTTAACTTCTTGGCAAGACCTGTAAATCTCATCACCATGGTCTGTCTTCCTCACCATTGCACACCTACCTGTTTTAGTATCCACGGAGGGACCTGTGAGTCTCTTGCAAAAGAAATGTAAATGCAAAACCAAAATAACAGACCTATTCCTACACAGTTTTCAAGCAAGGCAAAGTATAGACTTGGCTGCAAGCTTTTGATACCTAATTTTAGTCCTGATTATAAAATAAAATGAGGTATATAAACCAGGAACGTTTTATTTACTCATGTTAATGTTAAGTAAGTTCACCTCCCCCACTTTCGCTTTCCTTGCACAAACACATTCAATCACCAAGACATAGAACATTGTCCCTGGCATCTCTTGGTCAGAGGTTAGGTGTTCTTTCAAACAGATATAATTAAGAAATGCAGTCCGGTATCATAACATGCTCCTAAGGAAATGGCATTTCTTTATTTGACTACGCTTATTGAAAACAGCATTTTTTTTTTTTTTTCACTACAGCCAATATATAAACTATTCCTTTTCTGGATTATAATTAATTGCTGAAGGTCAGTAATTAATCTCTTTGTTTTACAAGATAGGCTGCACTTAACTGCACTGAGGCATCATGGCAGAGGGGAATACATACAGTAAGGTTTTCTCTGGCTCTGTATGCAGAAGGAATTTTGCTATGCACAGGTGGTACCCAGCTGCTAATGAGACCCAACTGCCTCATTTAAATAGGCCCCTTTGGAAACCTTTGAGCAGAGTATCATATTTGCACAGACCTCCACCGACCAAGAAAACACGTCTTTTCTTGGATAGGCATTTCGGGAGCAGGTCAGAATTCACAACCTGGTACCTGTGTGTTTCCTTCTGTTGTCCTCAGATGGTGCCAGCCCATGTACTCAAGATCTTTTTCTCCACTTCTTGGGTACTTACTAACTGCTGATGTGGGGAAATGTTTAACCCACATAAGCAGTGTGAAATGTGAATTCACTCTCCCAGAAAAAAATGAGTTGGGATTTGAATCTCATCCTGGAAATAATATCTGCTTGAAATACCTTTATCTGTACAATGAAATAATATTGAGAGCTTCCACACTTCTGAGGGTAAAAATTTTCAGCATACTTTTTGCACAAATAAGAGCAGGAACCGAAGGACTCTGATTTGACTCTAAAATAGATGACTATAAGTTGCTTTCCTAAATCCTTGATTTTTTCAAGATGATACAGTGCTTTTCACTTTTTCTCTGTAAACATGAAACGATTAGAATACTTACAGTGTTTTCCCCAAGAAAAGCTGAAAGCTCTTGCCTACTTCTGGGGGTTTGAATGTCCAATATAGTGCTTGTTTTTAACTCCAAAGGTTGTCACGCCTTTAACTTGGTGTTGCAAATTTTAATGCTTGTTTCTAGCCTACAGAAAACTTCATCAGTTTCTAGTTTGCAAGGTGTGCTCTGGAATGTCAAAAAACCCCGAACAACAAAAGGTATACACTCGACCGCTCCTGCAAATACTGCAAGAGATGTGGGTTAAGCAATGCCTTTTGTTTAGAAATAGAAAGTCAATGAAAACACGCATTGTAGTGCTGCCAAAAAAGATGTTGACAATGCAAACAGAGCAGAATTCATCGTAACCAGCAGCTCATATTGCACCTCTTCAGCAAGATTTCGTCAGCCTGCAAGGATTGCTTCAGCTTTCAGGACAGATGTGAATTTGTCCTCCTACAGTACTTTTCCAAGGTGACTAACCACACTGCATTACATTCTAAGACTCTGTGAGTGTCCACAGAAACTAATAAAGGGTGAGAAGATTGCAGTCCCTGCTGTTTGGTCCAGATGTATGTCCAGCATAGACCATCCTCCAGATATCTGCTAGGAGATACACCATTAAAGCATTTTCAGAGCAATGCCCCTAAGAGTCAGCACAGTTGGATAAATACATGCACTCAAAATATTTCAAAGTGAGGAGGGAAATCAAATAATGAATGGTAAGTGTGATCCAGATTTACTCCATGAGTAATCATCCTGTAAAAACACACGCCTGGGTAACTAGCCAACAGAACAGATGATTGTGACCTCTTCTCTTCTGCTGTGATAAATATTTGCTTCTCCGCAACTTCTATTAGAGAAAAAAAATACACGTGTGCTTGTATTTCCATTTTTTATGGGTTTTCTCCCCCCCCCTCTTTTTTTTCTCCCTTGGCACATTTTTAGCTCCCAGTTACATTACGAAAAAACAAATAGACCGCACCCCAGCAAAACCATTCTGCCTTGAAATGGCTTTTGTGTTAGTGTTCCAAGCAATTACGTTTCAGAAACAAATATTCTTTATGATTTTAAACATAGAGCAATAAACAAGATGATTCTCTATTAAAAACCAGGGGTGTTTTGCCATAAAGGGAATAGGAGGAAGAAGTCTCAGAAGAAATATTCCTCCAGCAAATATTTCTGCTCTCTGAAATGTGTAACTTCCATAATTCATTCTGTGCTCTGGGTAATACACATAACTGTACTGGAAATGAGCATTTAATTAGTGCTCTAGTACAAATACCAGCCACCTCCTGTGTTAATAACTAACATTTGGGGCTGTAAATGTTTATCAGGTAAATATCATGTAATTATAAGGATCCATCTGACCTCAGGCATGGAAGAGGAGTGTGATGAATTTGCTGGCTCCATCACCCAGCGAGCCAGAGATCAATTGATGGCATAACATAGTGCTAGCAGAAGATGCCACAGGTCAAGGAAAGGCCATAAACTGGTTCGTGGGGGAATAAACCTCAGGCATGACAGTGACAAAGCACGACAGTGATTTTTATGCAGTTAAAAGTCACAAAAAAGGGTTTCACATAACCACACAGTAAGTTTTATCAGAAACATAGTGGTGGCTAACTTCTGTGAAATAGCCTAGGCTCAGTGCTCTCCACCAGGAATTTGGAAACTTGTCCTCCCAGAGGGGTTCAGGGCAGTGTTTCTGGAACCATCAGCTTTTAAATGTGGTGTGGACATGCAGGCAGGAGTGCAAGGTTCAGGAGCCCAGAGAGACACTATGCAGGGAAGAGCTTGGTTCAGTACCAAGCAGTAAAGAAGACAGTAGCTCTGGAGGCCAGTAAATTTATATGTGTTTTCAGATGGATTTTTAGCATGCACTAAAAAGTAATTGCTGGAGCTAAGTCTCCCTCTTCCAAGGGAGAGATGTAACCAGAATTCATTAACCAGAAGGTTGCTATACCACTGGTGGTAATGAATTTATACAATTATTTATACAAATACACTCAATTTATACAAACAACTCAAATAAACTTGAGCAGTATCTCAAGCCTGAATTTACGCACCATTTACACTGTAATTGAATATCACTCACTTCTGGCAGCCATCCATGGCCATATCTGAGCCTGAGGGACTCTAGCACTGCAAAACCTCCTCAGCAATCCCACAGTTCCCTGTTCCTGACTTCCAGTCTTTCTGCAACTTACCAGCCATGTCAGCTGCCCATAGGCAGAGGTAAATACGGAAGGACAGACAAGACAGCTATCCAGAAGATGTTTTACACCACCAAGGGATTAGCACTCTGAATTAAAGTGAAGTTGAGGGTAAAACAGCTCCGGTGGTGAGGAATGGTTGAGGATGACTCTTAGGATGAACCCTAAAAATTGCTGTACATCTAGGTTAAGGCCACCAAATATGAAAAGCTGATTTCTGCTTCTGAGATATCCTTTCAGGATGCCAGTCTTAGGACGCATGTCAGCACCTACCTGTAGGAATATCTGCCTTTTCCTATGCCCTTGTTGGCTGGTTGAACCTCTCAAATAAATGACTAATGTGGATCCTAATAGGAAATACAGAACTTGACTCCTAGGAAAGCCATGTGAACTTGGGCTGGGCACTTTATGCTGATCATCTTCATCAGGTCTAAAACCAGGAACAGAATTAGTAGGAAAGACAGGAAGACTAAATCCCCCTCCTTAGCATTGCTGGCTGCAGAGGGAACATTTCAACCACTGCAATTAGATCCTGTCCTGCCTAAATCTCTGCACAGACCTGAGCTACAGCTTCCTGTAACACAGTCCAGATTTGCTGCTGGACATGCAAACAACATATATAATATCTAAGGAAAATCTGGTACCTCAGAATGGAAACTAAAATGCCTCTGTGTACTTTAAGAGCTGTAATGAGCCAGCTAATAAGACAAAGCAGACCTGAGGTGGAAAAGGGACATAGTTTAAACTCTTCAGCACTTCACACAATGCTGTAAGCAAGCAATTTCGACACTGTGGTGTCCCAAGCTGGGAATCTTTTTCTCAGAAGAGGCAGTGACAACCACACTTTCTGAGCACAGCCAGGAAAGCTCAAGCCAACCATGCTGGAACCCACCTCGTATACGATAGCTTCATACTTAGAGCATGCACTTACAAAATAAGGCACTGGGATCCCAGGTCCTTCTCATTTTCATGGTCTCAAATACACATCTTCTAAAAAAGTGCTCTAGGCACCAGACTGTAATTAGTCTCTGGATTAGGAAACTGCAGTCTTCCCCCTTCATCAAAGACTTAAATTAACCTGGAGAAGAATGTAGGGTGATAAGACAGTCTGACTCAACTGAATCCTCAGCTGAGGAGCTGACAAAGTCTTAGGCTCTGGGTTTGAACATATTCAGGACCACACTGAGGGTAAAACAGGACTGTACAGGCATATAGACGGTTCTCTGGGATGCTTTTTACCTCCATTGAGCTGCATTAATCTGAACAGATGTTGGCATCTTCTCTATAAATCTATATATCTGAAAAAGTGAACAAAAACAAAACCCAACATTTTTAGAGTCAATGGAGATGTACGGCATAGAGAGACAGAGGAACATATTGCAAGTCAGGGTGTCCAAAAGTCAACATCTAAAATAAGTCAGAAGAGTCATCTTTTCAAAGGCCTATTCCTCTCCAAGGAGAGAAAGGAGTCCAGGGTGACCAGCTCAGCTAATGATGTCTTTAGCATCACTGGTTACAGCTACCAGTAGTCAATCTAACATTTTGCCTATCAGATCAAGCACTGAATTCACTTATTTTTTATTAAACTTAAGTTCTCTGTGTCTCAGTTTCCTACCTGAAAGTGGACATCAGTGTAGCACCTCACCATAGTTGTGAAAAAGAATTCCTTTCATGTTTGTGCAGTTCTCAGTTACTGAGGTGACAAGAACTTGGAAGTAGATTCTGAAACAGATTCTGTTGCTACACTGAAGATTTTGAAAACTGTTTTCTGATTTCAAGTTAGAACACAAATTTTCACCATCTGCAGTGAATCAGAAATTAGGAAAAACAGCTCTATTTCAGCATTCAAGAATGTAGTTTTAACTCCAGCTTCTTAAAAAATAAAAATTAAAATTAGCTCTTTAGAAATGAAATGAAGTTTTTTGGGAAAAAAAGGATAGCTATAACTCTAGTTAACTCTAGTAAAAAAAAAATTAAAACTAACCATTAGATTTTTTTATTCCTCAAAAATAAATGCTGGAAAAAAACTAACAAATATCTTTTCAGTGTCAGTGATATTAATCTTCATTTAGTAGTGAAGTACACTTTTTGATGAGTTCAAGCTTTTTCATCTCCCTTTGAAGGCATTGGAAAAATGCTTGTTGATTAAGTTGGATCAAAATATATCCCAACATGTTTGGGATATATATGCCCAGATAGGCTTTGCATCATATTGCTAAAAGTTGGGGGTTTTTTGACTGAGCATGTGCTACTGTACAAATAGTACACAAAATATATTCCTGATAGGATACAGCTAGCAGTGAAAGCACAGCTGAATCAGGAGAGAAAGACTTTGTACACTGATTTTGAGCCCAATCTGCCACACTGAATCTTGGCAGGAAACCTCAAAAGTTTGTTAGGTTCTGTGCTCTTGGTGCACGGAGAAGAAACACATCTATCACATTAAATGTTTATTCCGAAAAGTGCTATTTTAAAGGTCAAAGCAAGACCCTGATGGGTGACGATGGTTGGGCGTTAACTACGACACGTAGCAGATGCCAGCTTCATTGACAGTTTGTGGGCTGCAACCCCAGTCTGCAACCAGCCCAGTCCATCTGAGTGATCGGTGTTGGCAGAGGCAGCAGGTAATTTGGAAACCAAGCATCCAATGCATCTCGGCGTGCTCATGGATATGCAGCTCCAGGACCACTTTCAGACATCTCCTGCCAGATTAGTTGCTGCTGTTTAAGTCCTGCTGTGGGAGATATTCCCCCCCGCGAGTGTGGGAAATATGTCCTTCAATATAGAGCCATTCTGCACACAAGAGCTGACAATCATGATTATCCTTCCAGTTTCTCTACCCAGCAACTTCTTCTGTGATATGGAGGGAATATTTATTTTTATGGGATATGTGCAGTGTCCTCTGGCCTTGTTTCTGACAATTATGCTGCACGGGAGAAATTGTCCCTGTTACTAATTAGCCAGCTGGCATTAAAGGAATGTTTTACTTCATTAAAACCAGGTTGGGGGATTATATTTTTTCCCCTCCATCTCCACACACTGTCCCTCTGTCATTTCAACAGGCTCTTTTCCTGTCAGACCAGACTTATTCAAGATGTTTGGTAATTAAAAAAAAAAAAGACTAGAGACAGAGAGAAAGCAGACTAATTAAAACCAATCTCTGAGGAGCATCCATTCCTTAACTTAAGATTTGTTCTGAAACAGGAAGGTTCTTACTTAAATGTTGAATTACTCTTTTTTTGTTCTGGACTACAAAGAAGGGCACAGACTGCTCATGGCCTTTGAGGACATGACTGTCCAGTTTGATTGATCAGTCATTCACATTAGCAAGAAGTTACGAAGGGTATGTATTTTTATGATGTTCTGCAGTATAAATTTGTTTTCAATTTATAAAAGCACATACCTTTGACAACTTCTGAACTTCAGTCACAGAGCCATAGCTCATAACGATATTCTCTGCAGGACTCCTTTTCCTACACTGTCTGAACCAAAGTAAACTTTCTGCTTTCTGTCGTCAGATCAGCAGTCAGTAATCACACCTCTTACTGTGATACCCAAGAGGTATTCACGCACTTGTAGTGACATCAAAGTTCAAGACAACAAGTGTTTTAACCTGTCTGCTATCCACACTTGTCAGAGCCAGGTTTTCTTGTACACTGAATGGAGAAGTAAAGGTCATATCCAGATAATCTATTCAGATGACGTGCTTATTCGTCTCCTTTGATTACTTAAAGCATCCCTGATACTGGTTGGATTCAACTCACATATCATTCACCGGTTGTAATCGACATTTACCCGTGAAGCAGTCACTCCAGCCTCCCCTGCAGTCAGTCAGTGGAAAGGAATATAAACCTCTAGGCTGCAGCTCAGTGGGTCCGTTTTGGATATCCATTTTAGGATGGGATGAATTGTGCTCTAGACTCCATTCACAGCACTAGGGAGCCCCAGGGGAGCCCCAGAGAAACAGCTGAGATGTACCACCTCTGTCACAGACATCTATGCTTTTGCAGTTGAATCATACCCCAGATATCTCAATCATTCATCCCTCTCTTAATTTCACATACTCCAGAAGTTCCTAATTTTATTTGACATACCATGTTAGGAGCGCTGAATATGACCAACTTGGACTTGCAACCATTGTTGTTACTGAAAGCTGTAAAATCACAATTGGACTTCAGCAAAGCCAGAGATTCAGCCTGATGTAAAACGTGCTGCCTCACACACACAATCTACCACCTAAGAAATCCAGGGCAGCCCGTTCCTTTAAAGAAACCCGTGAGTGGGTCTCATCTGTACCCTGTTTCCAGAGATCTCAAAAGTAGGCACTTTCTCCATTTCTTCAGGTGAACACGTAGCCTATTAAACCTCTGTTTTGAGAAACCATCCCTCAGCACAGCAGCCTCATCTCCATTTCATCGTCATTAACTAGTCCTCTCCTGCCTTGCCTCTAGTCACCGTTCTGGTAGCAGCTGGATTAAGCAAACATGGGCCCAACAGGTTCAGCTTGATTTGCAACCTCAAAATAAAAACTTCCCAGTGGAAAGCTGTTGATCTGTGGCATTACATTAAAGGTTCACCATCCTGGGATCTGCCTGGTGCATTAAAGCCTTCCCTGGCAAAAGGTGTGGACAGGAGTAGCAACAGTTTTAATTGCCCAAGAAAGAGGGCAGTGAGAACCCAGACGCAGCAAAAAGTAGTGAGCTGTTTTTTCTTTACAAGCATTAGGGCTGTGCTGAATGCAAACAAGGTGTCATGTTCTGGTCGTTGCAGCTACAGAAGTGAACTTTAACAAGAAAGTGTTATTCCCCTTTCATTTCACCATTTTGCTAAGGGAACTATTGCTTGCCACCTTATCCTTAACCAGTCTTTTAATGCTTTAGGTTTGTTGCTGCTTGAAAGCAATTCAGTGGAGCAGCCTTTGATGGGGACATAGAGTCAGAACAATCAGTGATCATTCCCAGAGGTGCCCTTGTTGCAGGTGAACGAGAAAAGTGGCACCTGGATGGGGAGCATAGTCTTCCTGCCCACCCAACTCTGTCCTACACACTTGCAACCCACACAAAGCTCCTCAACATCTCACTGTTGCCAAAGGATTTGTCCTTGTGCTGGCAGGAAGTACCATTACCCTATTTTTTCTGATTTTATAGATTAACATGAACACACCTGTGAAAGTCTGGGGCAAGTGTGCTCTTGGCTAGTTACACATACAGAGCAGAGAAGTGTTAGAATAAGGGAAAGCAGAGGCTTTTTGCCCCAGAGCAAGGAAAGGATGATGCACCTGCAGAAGTAGCAGATTGGCTTACACGTAAAATTGTGCAATATGAGGTTTCGCCACAACAGATCTCAGCAATTTTTGAAAAATCAGTCTTCCGTCTACTCCTTCTATCTCGTCTTCAAGGCCTATGGAATCACGTCAAAAATGAACACACGATGAAAACTAAGACGTGGGTTTGATTGTTCCTAAGGCTTTTTCAAAACACAAGGCACCTTTATGCCAGGTGCTGTGCAGTCAAATCTACAAAACGGTTTGGGCAATGAATCTTTACGTGAGGTTTTTCAATGACACATAGCCAGTATGTTGCATAAACAAGACTTAAATGTTAAGACCCAACCCCATGCCCTAACTCTGCTGCCAACCGCTGGCTGAATTCTCCATAGACTATGGTAAAATAAATTCAGCTCCTTACACAGTTAGCTTTTTACCTATAAGGAAAGGTGCAGTCATACTCAGAAGTAAGTGTGACGGTATAAGAAGGGAAATCCCTTTTTTCCATTGATTTCATGTTTCAAAGAAAAGGATTTGGAAAAATCCCAAGAGACCAAGAACACAAAATTTTTCAGGAAAAAAAAACAAAAAACACTCTCTCAGCCATCTTCTGAAGCTTTCCCCTCACTTTACTCTTTCCCAAACACCTTAATTTCTCTTCTTATGTATGTCACTCAAAGAGGGAGCATAAAAATGCCTGGTTATTGCAGATCTGCAATAGTTTGCTTTGTTTTGTTTTGGGTTTTTCTGAAAGAGTTTTAAACACAGGTATAAATAAAAAACCACTGTGGTTGTCTTTTACTGGAGCATATTGTGACAGCAGAGCAGTGCCACTGCTTCACGGGAAGAAACTGTGTGACAGTCCTAAAAAAGGGGATAGCTTGTGTGATAGTCTGCCCTGTGTCACCTAGAGGGCACATTTTTATGCAATGTAGATGTGGAAAATGTAGATGAGGTTCTTTCAAGGCTCCCTTCCCCTTAATCTTGTCTGACCTGCCTTTCAGACCAAAAGACGTGTACAAATCATCGATGAAAGGAGCAAAAAAAAATGGGAAAGATCGAAAAACAAAAGATGTAAAGCAACAGAAAGGAACGTTATGTCAGAGATGTGTGGCAAATGCCATTTTTCCTGCTCAGCAGGGTTTTGAAGTGCAGCATTAACCTTGAAATTTACCTTGCTGCTGAGGAATGAAAGATGCATAGTTCTTTTGATTTTTTCTTTTTCCCTTTCTCTCTGAAAATATCTCCCAGAGACAAGATTATAAAAACACAGGACAGGGTCAGGCTTTCTGAGATTTGAGGTCACTTCACTCAAGAACTTCTACCATAATTGTTTTTTAAGCATTGGCAGTTCATCAGGTTAAAGTTTCTGTCACAAGACCACTTCCAGTTGGTATGTGGTACAAGGTGTAAGATAGAGAAGAAATGAATTACTACCAGGATGGCCAGTAAGGTGAAACCAGGTGCATCAAAGCAGATTATATGACTACATAAAGGGCTTTTTGTCTCTAAGTCCTAGCTCATATTGTAGGCTTTCAATCAAAATGGAGAGATGACTTGAATTGCCATTCAAAACTTGGACATCTCATGATACTACCTGCTATGTCTGGGCTATCCAAAAGGAAATTTATGGCTAGGCAAGCTATGCTCTGTACAGCTTCCTTAAACCTGCAATGATTGTTAGGACAGACTTCAAACACAGAGCTTCTATTTCTTGACAAAATGAAATAAAATTTATAAAAAAAAAAAAATTCTCGGCTCATAGTGCCTTCAGTGGGCTTGCCTATCCTGAGATGCCTCTTCTGACATTTATTATTGCTCTCCACCCCTGTCTAGTCCAGTTGAAATTAGATAGGATAAAAGGGTTCTGCGCAGTGCTTACGAGTCTTTCATGTCTGGAATTAGGGAATCTAGAAACTGGGGTGCTTTGTGTCAGTCACCATATATAATACAGCCAGTTTGTGGGTAACTTCCATGCAATAAATAGCTTTCTTATATAAACATAAACAGCTTGAAAGATGCTTTATTACAAACCCCAGCAAAACTCTCAGAAGATTTCTCACTCACTGCTGTACCAATTCGATTTAGTACAATGTTATACTGACCACACTCGCATAGATATCACCTCTGGGCAGTAGGACCAAACCTATCAGCTCCTGATCTCAGCCACATCCCGTGACTTGACCTCCCTTTGGACTGCTGCTATGTGCAATTAAGCTGTGAACTAGATTAAGGTACTGATCTGGCTGAAAGTATCTTTTTCCCCCTATCTCTTTTGGTGGGTTGATTTTTTAGCTAGGTCAATTCCTTGGGCCGAGTCATTATGTACAAACACATGTACTTGCAAAGATGTTTGTTGACAGGGACAGAGCCGGGGACTCTTTCTCATGTAAAGTGTTCAGATAATGATAGCTTTAGGGTATGTCTACGCATTGATATCAGTCCTGCTTACAGGGACACGTGACACATTTTGATGTAACTAGCTCAAGCACTGCAAGTAAATTAATCTTAGAAACACTGACGTACACGTGAAAGAACCTGTATCGTAAACCATTAATTTTGCAGTTCTGTTTTGGTAGAGACTGAAGAGCCAATAAGCAAATGTCTACAAGGTGTTATTCCATTTTTGACCTTCTATGTTAAGAAACCTTCATGGATTTATTGAGAAAGCTAGGAAGATCTTCATCTTTTCTCCTCTGACCAGTTTTTCACTCTGATAAGTAAAGGGAACAGGACTCTACAGAAGCAACTTCTCATCTCTCTCCCTATGAGAGAATGCAGAACACAACCTGGGCCGATCTTCTTATTTAGGTACTTGCAAAGTTTTACAGGTCTCAGGTACCATAAATACAGAGAAGCCAAGTTGACCCTGGTAACCTGGTCTCTTGGGTTTGCTGCAGAATGAGCCCTCAGAAATGTGTCTTGAGCCAAAAATACAGCACCATACTATGGCAAACAAAAAAAACAAAACCAAAAGCAAAAAAAAGGCTCCTGATCTATTCATTTTATTTAGTATATCTTGATATTATCCTGCATGTTCTGATCACTCCTCTGTATATTAGTTAGTGCTGTAACTTGAATTTTAGGGGAAAATCTATTACCACCCTATCCATAAATCTCAGTGATGATGAGGCACATTCTTCAGTGTTATTTCATTGTATTGCATTGATAGATATGATTGTTTAGCCTTAATTGACTATTTTTTCATCTCAGTGTATCCAATTTAATATTTGCCAAAGTAAATGTTGTTTGCTGTGACTCTTCCAGAAGACTGGCCTTTGCAGGTCCCTTGAATAAAGGATAAGGATAAAAGTCATCATGCTCTGAATGTCTAGCGATTCACATGACAAACAGAAGTCGGTTACGTGTTGATATTTTCTTAAAGGATTATTTCTGGAGCCACTTTGCTCCTCACAATACAAAGAAATTTTGGAAGCTTGCTCAGTTGCTGCCCAGTGTGTTAGTTGATCTTTTGCTTTTAAATTCCTTAGCATTCCCAGCATCATCTTGTTATCCTCTTTTACCCCAATAGAGACCTGAGCTTTTGACCGGAGCTGTTGGCACTACCTGAATACAAACAATAATCTAGCATAAAGATGGGGGCAATTGCAGTTACTGTCCCACTTCCCACCCCTGGAGATCTTTAGATGAGGTTTCTTTGCTATAAAAGGGGGATGGAAGTCAGTGAGCCAGTGAAAAGAGGAAGGCAAGTGCACTATAGATGGAATTGCACGGTCAGTGGAGGACAGTGGACATGTTACAGAAACTCGTATACATCCCTTGAGATTTTTTGGGTGCTCAGACCAGCTTTGTTTTGGCTGGGTCCAGAACTACTGGATGAATGTCAGACTCACTTTATGTGGGACAAGTATCAAGGAACTCTGGAATATAAGTGTTGACTGTGCCACTGCAGCAGTCCACCAGATTAGCAAATCTTGCTATAGGTCTAAGTGCCAGTTTCTCAGCTTGTAATTTAGGGATATGAAGGCCTACCCACAGCTTCAAAATACTTTTGGATTTAGAAAAATGGTAGATGTGTAAATTTAATTTAAACCAAACAGATTTTTGATGAAGTGACTAGTACTCACTTGCACACACATGTTAATTACTGCCTTCTAATGTAAGACTAATTAAGGAAGCTCTTAAAGTTCAGTAATACTAGCCTGACATCTGAATTGTCTTGATTTTCAACAAGAGACAGGTGCTTTGGTTTTTCCTGTGTCTCTTCTTCAGTTCCCCTTCTGCAGCTGTTTTAGGAGTAATAAGCAAATAAGAAATAGAAAGTGTTACTAAATTCTCCTAGGCTGCAAGATGTCTTGCCTGTATTTCAGTTCAAGGTGAAGATATATTTCATATAGATGTTTTCATATGAGTTGAGTGTTTAAGTTTGTATGTTCACTAAAGATCTAGGTATGTAGAAACCTACTTTGTTAACAAAATGCGGGGATGGGATTCAATTACCAAACATAGATTTATAGTACCATCTAAAATCTCTAGGATGTCCCAGACATCTGCACAATGTTGGCAGAGGTGATCCAAGACTTAAGGGCCCCCCCGTCTTCTGGAGCAGCTGTAGGCAAGGCAAAATAGCCTCAAGCTCCCCAAATGTCACCAAATGTTTATCTTCAGTCAAGTCAATCAAGCCCTAGGAATCTACTCAGGATGAGCTAAATTACACTCTAGGCTCCGCTAACTGCACTGACTAGCTTTCAGTAGACTATAATGGGAGATTACACATCTGTTCATCTGGAGACATCTATTGGCTAGATTGATTATAGTAGTGGTTAGGCATCTGTCTCACATGCCAACACCAAAATTTCAGCATCTTAATCTATGGGCTGGATAATATATTAAAAAAGGGTCTCATCGCCCCAAGCATTAATGGCCATGCCTGTCCAACCCTCATTTCTATTAAGTTACAGCATTTGGCACAAAGTGAAGAGCTTGCACATAGCCAATTATTTTATGACAATTACTTGGTAATACTGTGTAAAATAATAGCTCATATTCATAGCACTGATATCAATATAACATGCTAAAGCTATCAGGTACTGCCCTTCTGAAGGAGTAGATGAGTTATGGGGCACAGGCAGGAATGAGGTGGAGATATTAAAATTATCTCAGCCTGGAAAATTCTTTAGACTAACTCAGACCTTATGTGTAAATTTTGCTAAGGATAGTAAGAAACACCACGGCTTTCTCTTATCTCTTTCTATTGCAGTAATTGCTGCTTTAAATTCTCCTCTTTCAACTCCTGTTTGTATTAAGTAGTGTTGAGAGCCAGAATTATTTCAGTATACAGCAACAAAAGGATGTCTGTCAGACACAGGAACAAAGCAGGATGCTCTCGGTTGACAACTACCAGTCCAACAGTCATAAACAACTTGTGTGTTAATATCCTTCTCGTAAGGACCACTGATGTAACAGGCTAATTTATTTGCCCTGTGGCACCTTCAATGCTTGAGTATTGCCAGGAAAAAGCTCATAAAAATGGAGATGATATATTTTAAATAGGTCGACTAATATTATCTGCTTAATTAATTATTAGCAGTGTTTTTTGCCGCTGTCCCAAAAGACTAATGACTAAATTGCCTGGATTCATAAGATGAGCTTTATTATTAGAGCATGCTAGACTACTTCCAGGAGGAGCTGGTATCACAGGTCAACATACAAGTAATTACCTGTAAAACCCCACTATTTCTATTGGCTTGTACTGAATTTTTGATGTTAGGACTAAAAGGGTTTTTCTCCAGTCACCAAAGTTTTCCAGTCAAAAAAAAAAAGGGGGGGGGGGGGACAGTGACTCACACTCCACAAACCAGCTTCTGACAAATCCAGAGGTGTTTCCACAGACTGAGTACCCAAAGGGGACTTGAAATTGTTCAAGCTTTTGGGAAACTAGGATATTTTGCTTGCAAATAAGGGATTTAAAGGTACAAAGAAAGTATTCTAGCTCCCTTCAGACCTCCTCGGAAGGCTGCTGAGAACAATAGATCTGGCCACAATTTGCCCCATTACATCTCTTGGCATAAACACCCAAGTTCTAATGCCTGTGTCTGACTTACCACAGTGCCAAGGAAAGCAGGTTGATGGATTTCTCTTTTTGCAGGAGCTCAGTAAGGAAGGGTCCAAATCAAGAAAAAACTCATTATGGCATTGAGGGCACCAGGACCACCTACAGTAATTTAAACCATGATAACACTGAAAGATCACAGCTGGGTTCAATCTGTTATCTTCTCTAAACCCCTTAGGTAGTGTACCTTCAAGCTGTTCCTTTCTTCAAAATTTTCAAAGCCTTAGTCTTCAATTTTAAAACCTTCAGAAGGATAATGGGTTAGAATGTGTGATTCAACATGTACTTTTTATTCTTCTGCCATATCTCAAATTTTCAGGGTAGCCTGCTAACATGAAGAATGAGTGCCCTAACATTAATGAAATGTTGCAAATATCCCTTGATATAGAGATGATATTTATTAATTTTTATAAGTATGAAACAGCCCTACACTTTTTTTGTAACAGTAGCTGGGGAGCAGTTAAATTCAATACTTTGCTAATATCCCGTGCATCAACCTTTCAAATCCTTATCAATAGCTGGATCAATTCTTATTAGTAAACTTCGTAGGGCAGGTCTCCCTGGCAATTGAGTCCAGTCAGAAGATTAGTGTCTAACATTCAAGGAGAGCTCTTTGCTTACTCAGTAAATTGAACTATCCATCATGTTGCTGAACTCAGGCCAAATGAGCATTAGAAAGACACCATGGCAATTTGCACAAAGTTCAGCGAAACATATCTACATTCTCTCTAAATAAATGGAAGTTCAGCATGCAATTAAATATTTCAGATGCTTGCCTGTGATTATCCTCTTCTTTGTTATTCATTTGACCCTGATGTTTTTAAGCACTTTATCCTTTACTGCAGCTGTGCTCAACAAAGGTCTTCACATCGCTCCCAGGGTCACCCAGGAGCTCTGTGTTTCCTGTTCTACAGAAAATGACTACCTGAAATAGGGTAATTAAATGTTTTTTAGTTCCAAGGACAGGTAAAAGTCACTGTGGGATGTTGAACATTCCATAGTTCCTAGTGTTTTTCATTTATGTTTATCTCCAATGAAAAAATATAAGATGAAGAAGGGCACTTTAAACAGTTTTTCTCCCTCCCCTTGCCTTCCCTTGCCTTCTTTTGCCTTCCCTTGCCTTGCCTTGCCTTCCCTTCCCTTCATCTTACAATGGTCTTTCACTACCTGACTGCTTAACCGAAGGCTCAAGTACTGCACTGTTTCTCTGGCTGCAGAACTGCCTGTTTCTTTCTTTCTGAAATTGCTTTACAAGCTGAGATCACAAGAATGGCATCCCCTTTAGGAGCATCTCAATGGACAAGCATTCCTCAAACTCAAATTAGTGCAAGAAGTTTAATAAGTCAAGTTTTTGCTGTCTGAGAGGCAAGATTATTAGTAGGTATTTTGAGACCATTTGAGACTGTTGGCCGGGATAGGTGCATGGATACACCAAGCCTTGCTAGGCTGCTGTCTCTGGTAGGCAATGGCTCCCAACTACTGGCACAGCATATAAACAGAAATGTAATCAAGACTGTAGCAGAAGGAGTGTCAGCAGTATAACAGGATTAATGAGGGAGAAGCGCATGATCTCATCTGTGTTTTCAAAAGTAGCCACACTTTCTAGATGATAAAACAACACCAAATGTCAAGAAGAACCTCCTCAACAAAGTGATTCATCTGCTTTTTTTCCTGCATCCTACACAGCTGCTATGTGTTATGATTAGCTATGAACTGCCATTTGGGTACTTATCTGTGCTATGTCTTTCAATACATACTTCTGAAGTGTTCAGTCAAAGAGAATCATAGGAAGAACTGATTAAAAAATCTATTAACAAGCAAAAGACAAAGTCCTAGACGTGTCCTCCCAGAGCAGCCTCTCAGGTGTGACAGCTTCCACATCCATCCAGCCATCAGGAGTTACTGCCCAGGCAGCTCTCAGCATGGGCCCAGGACATGAGAGGATTTGGCTCTTTTCAAGGCTATCAAAAAGTTCTGAAAACAGAGAGAAAACAAGAAAGTGAGTAGCAGTTCTCCTTCCCTTTCTCACCTACCAGGAGATCTGTTGGTAAACTCTTTAAAAAGCTATATGTAGAACAGATCCTTTGGGAAATCTAGCTTTCCGCTTGAGCCTCAGGATGGTCACAGTGCTCCAATTGGGCTTGGGATCCTCATTTTAAAAACCTTCCTGCAGCCTCAGAGATCTACACCAGTGCTGCTTCCCACTCTTTTCAGTACAGTGCAGTGTTCAGGTACTTTGTAATAGTCAATGTCAATAGACTTGATTTGGGTGTAAAGTGGGGGAGAATTCTGTTGTTAAAAGATAGGCAAGCAGTGCTAATTTAATGTGGTTAAGTAGTGCGCATGTACAGCAGATATGTGAATGTGAAATGACCTAAGAGGAACTCATGCCCTTCTGGAGGCCAAGTGGGATATATTCTTTGGGAAGTCAAACTGCCTCTCCTCGCACTTCACTGCTACCGCCATAGCTGATGCATCTCACAGTTTCATCACAGCATCCTTTTCCTGCCAACTCAAAACAATGTGTTCCAAGTCACTGTGTCCCTCCATCACTCTAATTGCACTTCCCTCTGGGGAATTTTTCCAAAGCTTATTGTAATCAAAGGTGGCAATGCTGAGGTACATATGAACCTTTTGTGCTAAATATGACATGAACAAAGAACAAAAGGCAAACGCTTCTTTTGGAAACTTAACCCTTCCAGGGGATACAAGAGAAAGAGAGATTGAAAAGAAACAGAAGAGCCCACACCAGACGTAACGATAGACAGAGGTCTTAGTACCTTCTTCACATTGCTAACCTTTTGGAGACATCTAAGAGAAGGATACTTGCTGAGCAGGATTCAAATCTATTAGGAGGGTCAGAAGAATGGAGTGCTTTATAGAGGTCTTTTCACTATGTTCTGGAATAACACTTTTAGTTCTGTGTTCCACTTCATACGGTAAATATGAACACTGATTCTAATGCTAGGGGTTTTCTATGATCTTTAACCATAAAAATCTATAATTAAAAAAAATAAATTTCCTACCTAGAGACACCTCAAAATATTCTTTTATTCACTTGCAGTGGAAATAATATTTCTTGTTGAAAGCTTTGATGTAGTAGGTTGACTTGAGTTTCATAGATTTGCATGAATTCAAAAAGGTCAAAACTTTCAGTCCTCAAAAGTATTTGTCAATAATAATACATGAAGAACCGATTATTGATTGTTGTGTGGAGTTGAATGCTTAGGTTGCATTGATGTATTTATGCCTTCCAGTTGCTACTGAATTTCATAAAAGAAACAGGAATAAAACACAGAAAAACTAACGGGCAATATATATTTTATAGTTTAAAGAGGAAAGGCTAGAGCAAATGCCTAGAAGTGTAATCTCTTTACTGTCATTGACAGTGCACAAACAGGTCACTTAGCTCTCACTTATTAAGGTAATTTAAATAACTTGTATACTCAAAACAGGTTTTTAATACTTTTAGGAACTCCACAGAAAAAATAATGCTATAAATTTGAATTATATTAACTTTAGGTGTGTTTGAGGAAACTATTATCAGGCCTTTAACTAGTGACTAGTTGGCCTGGTATGGCAAACCTTGACCTTGACTAGCTTTGGTCTGCCAAGTCCATCTAAGACTTTAGCGTTTGCACTACTGTGGTCACTAAAAACCTCTTGTAGACCTTGCTGGGAAATAAGGGAAATAACTATTGACCAGAGGTGGCGCAGCATCCTGTGACAGAGATGGGTTATGAACATCTGGATGAGGGTGCAAGTGTAATCTAACAGAATTGTTCCAACATCTGTATAAAAAGAGGAGTGAGAAACCATGTGTGCTTTGATTTAACTTTGGGGAGCTGGGACTGTGCTGTACCAGTACCATGTCACAGATTTACAAGTGCTAACACGTCATGTAGTAGGCAATGAATATAGGCATTTGCTATAGAAAAGAAATCCATCTTGTGGAGACAAAAAAATGGCTTCAGTGTCTCTAACCAGAAGGTCTGGTAGCCCAGACATTTCTGAGATTATCATTTTGCTCTACAAGTATTGCAAAACCAAAGACCTAGAAAAAAAAAAGTCTTCTGCTTACTTCTTAGGATCTCTGTTAACTGCAGCTTCAGATTGAACTATGAAAAATCTTTACCTCGTTGTCTGTCTTTGTACTCACACTACTTCTTACGGAGAAGTTATCCCTCTAAAACAAATAAACCTGGAGGCAAGGGTGGAAACAAAGTTAGTGAGGAGAGAACTTCTAGGCATTTTTGTGATTGCCAGTCATGTCTAGTATTGGACTTTGAGAACAAGTTCCTCCCATACTTCTGAAGGAATATTACGTGGTAAACAATAAGCACAAACCAAAGATCCTGATTAAATCAGCACAAATATCATAGGTCAAAGTCAGCTGGCCCCACACAGTTCTTCAGAGGTAATGTTGTGTTGGTCCTAATGGGCTTGTCACAAAATAATTGCGTTGTTTTTTTCATCTGTATAACTACATTAAAAATAAGAGGCAGGTGCCTAGGAAGTAAAAATCAAAAAAGACCCTAGACTCTTCTCATCTGTGACACATGCATGTCCCTCTGTTAGTAGAAAGAAGAGCGGTTATGAAAGATAACCTTGATGAAGGGTTACCATAACACAAGGATCACAGCACCATACATTTGCAACCATGTTACCACTGAGGTTAATGTTTTCACAGCAATTCAGAGGCAAACAAGCCATTCTGAAACCCAGCGGTCTACAGCCATTTTCCTTGAAAATCCTGCAGTTGTTCTTCAAACCTACCTAACTAAGGTTTGAAGGTAATCAAGGTTTCCCAGAAATCTGTGGTACACAAAATAAGCAGAGAACTGCTTAACGGTTGGAACATGAGGCTTACTGGTGAAAAAATATCTTTCCCAAGGTGTTACGCATGACCTCGTGAGTAAAAGTCATCACCCCATTCACACTGAGTCACTTTCAAGTAAAACACTAGTGTAGCAGAATAGAGGCAGCAGAGTCAAGGCTAGCTCCTTAGGTAGGATAAATCAGTGCAGCTCTTCCAACAGTGGCATTATAATGAATATTTTCCCTTTGAGTAACTGAAAATGCAGGCATGGAAAACTCAACCTCTTGGTGGAAGTCACTGAAATTTCTCTGAAATGGTGGCATCATATGCACTGGTAAACATTATGTGTCATACTCGTCGATGCAGGAGCAAATTAAAATCTCCAGCTGCTGTGATTAGATCAACTAACTATTGGTTAAAGTACAGCCCAAAAGTCACATTGTCTGGACTCACTATTTGTTTTATAGATAATTAATTCCTGCTGCTGAGGCTCGAAAATCTACTTGTTCCAAGAGATATCTGTCTTGTGAGCACTGCAGACCTCAGTGTTCCTATTCACTGATCATGACTGATATGTATTAGGTGATCTTCCAACGAAACAAAGGTGAATGTAAGTAAAATTAGGTTGTTTAGTCTGTCCCATGCCAACTCCAACAATTCTTTTGGCCTCAGCAATTTGTAATGGACACACTTGTAACTGAGGTTTGTTTAATAATGCTCTAAGATGATTCTAATAGCGCAGATTTTTGAATAAACATTGATTTGATACTTCGTTCAGGTCCATCACACCAGCTGACTGTTGGTAAAACTAAGAAAATGAAACATCAAAAAGTCAGTTCTGAGCTCCAGAAATGCAAGAAAACTATCTTGCAGCACCCTAGACAATATAAACATGTGGATTCCTTTATGCACTGAGGAAGCCATTCTTTAGTCTCCCCTGGATTGTCCCAATTATATTTGGATCCTTGACAGCAAAGGGGAGAAGAGAGGATTATTACTGACAGAGCAAGCAATGCTTTAGCAATGTTCATCTCTCCCCAACTCTGAAACTTTCTTTCTTTGCTGTCCCATATTATGTCTCCAAATTTGTTTTGTAGGGCTTACCAAGGTAAAGATTGGGGTTTTCCATAATACATATACAGGATTTTAAATAAAACCAGCTATCAATACTATCACGGTTGTAATAAACCTAAACCTACTTAATTTCATTTGTTGCTTACGAATTTTCTGAAGTTTTGGGGTTGAATTACTTTCGCAGGTCATAATAAATACTGATATGACACATTTTTCAACATGAGCTCTCTCAGATAAAAGCAGAATGATTCACTGGATGATCAGTTTCGTAATGATTTAGATGGGGGATTCATTATTTATTTAGTATTTTGAAACATTGTGAGCAAGGTTCCTAGAGTGCTTTGGAAACAAAAGGCCAATGTTTCCCTGGAGCGAAGTCATGGTGAATTGCAGTTGATGACTACACAGAACCAAGCGAAGGAGCTTCAAAATACCCCCATGAAATAATTGGGAGGTAGTTCAAAGAAAGCAAAGGGATAAAATAATTTGTTTGCCGGTACAAAAAGAATCTGCCTCCAAGCAGGAATCTAGGAACAGATTCCCTTCATTGCCAGCCAACATCTTTACCCATCTGAACAAGCCAACTGTTTTACCCATCTAAACAAACAGTAGTCTGGACAAAAAATATGGACAGGGAATTATTTTGTGCATCTTAGTCTTCAGAGATGTAATTTCCACCCACCTGTATCCCTTGTTTCAGGGCTGTCAGGCTGCCGTTTGTCTGGAATGGGCTGGTAGTTGTACCTCTGAAGGTGAGATTTGCTATCCTCACCCTTCTGAGTCTCTGAATGTGCTCTGACTGCTGCCCTCAAAATGTCTTTTGACATTAGGTATGATGCAGTTTAAACAAGGCGAAGTGTCTCTGCCTACTCACTATGTAAGCAGGATACAAATATGAAATTAAAAGTTGCTGAGAAAGAAAAAAAAAAAACCCAACTCTACGCACTTGTGGTGACTTCCATCCAAATCCAAAGAGGCTTTTTTGGGTGCAACTGTTCAGCAGTACACTACGCATGTTGCAGTTATGCAAAATATAAAAAAAGTGTGATGGGGATATAGTTAAAAACTTAGAAGATCAACACTCTCTGGAAGAGATGCGGGAACTGACCGTAAGAGCACTCAAGGACCATTTCAACGAGAAGTAAAGCAGACTGGCTGAAGCTTTGATACACTCAAACAGAGGCAGATTTGGGCCTGACTAAAAATAAGTGCTGCCATAGAGGACTGTATCAGATTCTGCTCTTCTCATTTGGGGGGCATCCATGTTTTGTTGTTTGGTCCCTTGTTTCTTGGAGGTAAGGCATTCTGGAAATGAATAAATTTGTTTCTTAGCCTAATTCATTCCATGAGTATTATTAACCGTAGAGTGTGGACTAAATACTTGCAGCACACTCCTTCCTTGGAGACAGAGATCCACTTATTGCCATGACATGTGGAGCATTGACTAAAGTCTGATCTTGACCATTGTGCTCCACAAATTTATGGACATCTGGTGTCAGACCTGAATACTGAAGGAATAAACCAAAGTTGGGATTCTTTGTGCAATCTGAGCTGGTTTAAGCTTGCATTATACCTGTTGGAGTAGTCAATATAGGCAGTAGAGCCCAGACAGCAGTTCAGCTCATGCTAAGGAAGATACACATAACGTGTCTTAAGATGACCTGGGGTATTCAAGACAATTAGGTGGGACATAAGGGAGACCTAAATCCACTTGAAAGTAAGATGGAGGCCAGAAAAGGTATTCCAGGGCATCTCAAATAAGCTGTTACATTCAGCCTTCTATATCTAGAGGGTCCTCTCGTTTCACTGGTTAGATTTCCACTAGCTGTAATGAGATCTGGGACACCTGGCTTGCAAGCAGAGCCTCACAAGTAGAGATCTAAATGTGAGTCAAATCTATGACTTGAAAAACATCTTGTATAGTTACACTGTGCATGAATCTTATATTTTAAACCCCATAACTGAATTTCATGGCATCGGTATTTCATGGTACCACTTTTCATGGCATGGCAGATAAGCTGTGCTCTTACAAAGAGTGCCCAAAATTGATCAGGGGACAATGTTTCACATTGTGTATATACAGAGCCTCACACAGCATGGCCTTTGTGCGTGGCAGCTTTGCATGTTGTGAAAAGATCAATAAAAGCTTTTCTTTTGAAAATACTGGATTGTCTGTGGAAGGGAAATTAACATTTTTCAGCTTCAATTTCTTCTTCATCTACCCAGAAGGCAAAATGTTATGTGTATATATTGGCCAGGTTTTACCCTTGAAACACGTATCAGAAATATTTAGGTAAGAAAACTATTGCTCTGTCTCTAAATATTTTACTGCTTGTAAGTGCTGCTCACGAGCTCACAACCGTGCCTTCCGCTGTAATCTCAGAGTACACACCTAAGGAAAAGAGCACACACCTGTATCCAACTGAAGGAAGCATTTGATTGTCCATTTAATTGGAGAGGGACGATTTGGGGAGCAGGCTGCTAGCTTAGCCATTTCAGTTAAGCCACCAGTTTTACCTAGCATGCGTCTGGATCCATTTTCCCAGATGGAAAAACGGGTTATTTTCAACCAAAATATTTGCATGGTACAGACTTACAAAAGCAAAGACTTAATAGTTACTTCCAATATACAGCTTTCTTTGAAGTTCTACTATAAAACAAAAATTAAATCTTAGTGTAGGAAATTATTTCTAAGAAAAAATCCAAATGCTAGATTACAGAAGTGGCAGTCACCAGAGTAACCTGAACTCTGCTTTTTATTTCTGCACTGTGCAAAAATGTAATTACAGCTGAAGACATCTTGATATATGGGGTCCAGAAAATGGAGGAAACAGTCTTTTTAGGAATTTCTGTAGAAAAGGCTTAGCATATTTAGGTGTTTCAATTACATGTTTCTCTACCAGACATATTTTCCATCTGCAGCTACAGAAGAAGAAACTCAGAGCATTATCACAAACAGCAACAAATTCCTGCAATATATACTATATCAGTTGTATGCCAGTACTTATTTCTAAGTTTAAAGGATAGTTTTTCCAGTATATCTGAGCGCTATAAAGGAACAACAGCATCTCAGTTATTTAAACAGATTTACTCCTCTTCTACAATATGAGTTTTGCATCAGCACTTCTGGCCCTTTGTTTGCAATCCTCAAATTGTTCTCAAGCTCTCCTTAAGAAAGCTCAACATTTTATAAAAGAAACAGAAAAAGCCTTTGCTCTTCTGCCTCACTTTCCCCTGGAACACTGCCATGTTTCCATGTGCTGCGAGGCACAAAGAGTCTTTCAAGTACCATGTACTTTACTACTCAGTTTCACTTACTTGGAGAATCTGCTATAAGCACCCTTGACACGTCCTCACATCAACATTCACTATGAGGATAACTAACTTGTTCGTGGATTAGCAAGATAAAGACAAGGAATTAATAATGTTACCATGCTACCTTGCAAAAATTACCTTGCAATGGTGAATTTGTTGCATAGCAAAACTACACTGGGA
Source organism: Harpia harpyja (assembly GCF_026419915.1). Taxonomy (NCBI): domain Eukaryota; kingdom Metazoa; phylum Chordata; class Aves; order Accipitriformes; family Accipitridae; genus Harpia; species Harpia harpyja. The sequence continues at coordinate 105,392,146 of NC_068940.1, forward strand.
GCTGCTATTTGGGAGACTTTTTGTAGAGGATTACAGGTTATACATGGAGTCATTCACTCCTATTGCCCAGGTAGGACCTACCCCATGCCACCCCCTCTAGAAGTTATCTGAAATAGCTGAAATCACTAAGAACTGCACTGATTTATTCTAGCTGAGGTTTTCTAAAAAGGATGGCTGCATATATAAGCAATTACTGTGATGATGTATCTAATGCTCCCTCTCTTTAGGAAATAGTTGTGATTTAACCTCAGCCAGCATCTAAGCACCATTCAGCCACTTGCTCACTCCTCCCCCCACCCTGGTGGGATGGGGAGGAGAATCGAAAACAAGTAAAACTCGTGGGGTGAGATAAGAACAGTTTAATAATTGAAATTTATTTTTTTTAAAATAAATAATAATAGTAATAGTAATAGTAATAGTAATAGTAATAGTAATGAAAAGGAAGTAACAAAAAGTGAGTGAAATAAACCCAGGAAAGACAAGTGATGCACAATGCTATTGTTCACCACCCACCGACTGATGTTCAGCCAGTCCCTGAGCAGCGATCCACACCTCCCAGCCAAGTGTCCCCAGTTTATACTGGACATGACATCACATGGTCTGGAACACCCCTCTGGCCAGTTTGGGTCAGCTGCCCTGGCTGTGTCCCCTCCCAACTCCTTGTACCCCTCCAGCCTTCTTGCTGGCTGGGCGTGAGAAGCTGAACAATCCTTGACTTAGTCTAAACACTACTTAGCAACAACTGAAAACATCAGCATGTTATCAACATTCTTCTCATACTGAATCCAAAACACAACATTATATCAGCTACCAGGGAGAAAATTAACACTATCCCAGCCAAAACCAGGACAGAAACGTACTGTCTTCATCCAATTTTCATTCATTTTGTATTCCTGGAGCTGTTTTTTAACACAATGAGGGTGAAATGTTATGAGACTGCTCCCATGTTTTGCTTTACTATAGAAGAATTTAATCTTATTGAACTACTTGTGTGCAGTGGGAGCAGAATCTTTTCTAAAACTGGAGAGATTTCAATGAACAGAAGACTTCGAAAATAAATAAGTCACTGAATGGGGTTTTGTCACCTTCCCACAATTGCTCCAAAACCAAATGAAGGTCGTTAGAAAATTTCCAATGGATTGAGATTAACCTTTGAGAACATATCCTGGACAAGTCAGAAGGGAAAAAAAAAAAAAAATCAAAACAGCTAATCTGTTTTGTATAGGGCTATAAATCTGAAAATATCACAGATTTGCCCTACAGAGCTACATTTCACCCAATTATTGCTTAATAAACTCATACTCCATTCAAGGCAGATATACCTTTGCAGAAATTTGAAGAAAAATTTCCATTATAACTTTCAATTTATTGCGTAATAAACTCATACTCTATTCAAAGCAGATATACCTTTATAGAAATTTGAAGAAAAATTTCCATTATAAGTTTCAAGTTTTAGTTATTCCTAACTTTGTCAGTTTTTGCTCCTGATTCAGGCTCAATCCAAACTTCATTTTACTTTTCATTGTTTTCTTATTCCTTTGTGTTCATTTGTTTTTTTCATCTAGGCTTGAGCAAAATTAAACCTTTTCCTTTCTTTTGTCTGCTTTTGTGTGCTCTTTTGTAGAGCACACAAAACAAACCCAAATCATGTTCATTGTGTTCTTTTAGAGACTTAAATGGTAAGAGAGGTAGATGCTGAAAGCTGAAAATTCTGGCTTAAGAATAGCCCTTGTGAAACATATCCCTTGCTCCAAAGGAAACTGATTCTGGTTTGATTAAACTAGGTGATTTTGACATTTTCCCGCTGTTTCCCGCAATCACTAAGTTTTTGTAGGGGGTTATTTGCAGAACAGCCTAAGCCATAATTCAGGGCTGTAAAGAGGCCACTTGTAAGTGTTGCTCAGGAGCCCAGAGCCATGCCTTCCCCCATGATCTCAGAGCACACACCTAAGGAAAAGAGCTTTGTGCACAAAAATAAATTCATTACATACCAAAACCATCCTGGGAGCAGGTATCCTGGGCTTTTTCTAAAGGGTTACAGGTTGTAGGTGAAGGAATACAATATTTGCATTTCACTGTTTCCTATAGCCTAAATTAAATTATTACATTGCATCCCCTTGTAAGGTGGGCATGTGTCCCATCCTCTTCTTCATGCATAGCAATGCCTCGTGGTGGTCACCCGGCCAGTAGTTAGTCCAGAGGGGGACCACATCCATGGGATCAGAGGGGGATGGAGGAGTCCCGTTCTTTTGGGAGGAGGATCTCTGAGTGGGAGAAAAAAGATGTTTAACAATTGCCGGTTGCCTCCGCGCCAGGTGTGGATGACTGTGTTTCCACAAAGGTTTTGTTGTGGGTGTCCTTGATCTTTGAAAAGCTGAGGTAGGCTGCATTCAGCTCATTTCAGAGCTTGAGAAAGGAGAAGTTCAAGCACAACATGTGATAAAACAGCTGCATTAATATTGGACCGTGCTTTAGTTGCTGTCAACTGTCACTCCATGGTGATCGAGCTCCCCATCTCTCCTACCTGCTCAAGGTTTTCCAAGCTTCATGATTTAAGAAGCTTTAATGATAGAAATATTTTTACTTGAATTTTAAGGACAGGGAGAACTGTATTTTCTGAGCACCAACCTTAGGAGTTTTTCAGTGTGTGGGCTGCAGGATTTAGCATCCTGCCCATCTCTCTCAGCTCCTTCTAATCCTAGCAGAGTGCATTCTCCTCATTTGTACCCAGCTGTGGGCAAGGAGGCACGTCTGCAGAATAGGAAACACACCACTGGGCTGACTCTGCTCCAGACCACAAAATTTACCTTCTGAGAAAATTGATTTGTACTATTTGAATATTGTGTAAGGAGCATAAGCCTTGAATACTAGCGCTCGCTCTCAGCTATAATAACTGCCTGGTGTTTGCAATTCCCTGAGGCTGTGAAACGGTCAGGACCAGATCAGATCACCGATCAAGGAAACCTGGCAATGGGCATCCAGCTGTGAACATACCAGTGCAGAGGTGCAACTCTTCAAAATACCCCAATCTGTTTCTGGAAAGATGCTGAGAAATATTTATGGGTTGAAAAGCACCTCCCAGCTCAGCCTCAAATGCCACCAGTGCACGGTACGTTCCTGGGTGGATTGAAGTGCTGTGACCCTCAAGCAGGAGTAGAAGCTGCATTGTCTTTAAAGGCAGAAGTCCAGCTGCTTTCCAGCTACTGAAATGAGGCAGTAACACTTGTCTGATTAAAGTCTACTTCGTGTTTGGCTGAATCATAACTTCTAGGAGCGTTCCTTATCTTGCTTTTATAAACATCACAGGGTGGTAAATGCAGCTTATGCTCTGGCAGGTCGTTCTAATAATCCTCAGGTACAATTACGTAGGGGAGTGGTAAATCTTTGGGTCTGGTTTTTTTTTTTAACTCACAGCCATTTTTTCCTGCTATGTGTCTCCACACGTCTATAAAAAGGATTTTGGCACCCAGTATCTTCTACCTGTGAAGGCAGACAACCACCATTCATCATCAGAAATGTGTGTCAGGTTGGAAGGGCAAAACGATCCATGTGTAATAACTTTCTTTATCCTCTTCCTATTAAAATACTCTTTTCATCCTATTTCTGAAGCGTTGCTCTGCAGGAGAAACGGTGTTTAAGCAATTGCAAGATCAAAGAATAATTTTGAAGTTCTTCTGGGTAACTGTTTCCTTCTGTTCTAGCCCATATCATTTCTATGCTACTGTAAAGGAAATTCACATAAATCAGTGTGTGATTCCGTTTCCAAAGTCACTGGCTAGATCTTACGTAGTATTTAAGTGCTGTTTTCAGTCTTCGGCACGGAGACAAAAAAGGTAGCAGCACTTCAATTCCCAGCCTCAGCTCAAAACATTCAGGAAAATTTTGCCCAAAGCTACTGCTAATCTAAACAAAGTGATGAATGGTTGAAACAAACAAGGGAATGAAGTGAAAACAATTGTGTCTATTAAATGTAATTCAAAATCTAAGGCACATCACATTAAATCCTGATGTATATACCACGTTTAATAATTTATGATAAAAAAAACTTCATAGATACCACTGAAACTGCTGATATACTAAAAATCAATGCATTTTTTAATGTTCTGAAGAACTGAAAATGAGATTGAAGTTCACACTTCAGAAGCACTTTACAGTGCCTTCAGATCCAGATATCTGACATATCTGAAGATAAGTTACGATAGGTCTTGGAGATGTCTAAAGTCCAGTTATTGCCAGTGGAGATCTGGGATAGAATTAAATAAAGACACAAGGTTTTATTCTGGAAATAATCATGAATTTTACCTGACTTCCAACTTCCTCCCCAAAAGGGTGTGGACCTCCTGTAGGTCCTATATGATACTTGCCGTCCTCATGTATCCATCTTAAATACCCAAGAATAAACAACACTAATCATATACATATGAGCAACAAATTTTTCTCAAGGTACCTATTAGCACTTTAGAAGATAGCGTAAAGAGTAATTCCTTTCTATAGAAGAATCCAAAGGCTATCATTAGGTGACATTTATACCACATGGGGACACAAGCCTCTTCAGATTCAGGTTTAAAGATGCTTACATATTGAGTGGGGAGGGTCCCAGGGCCCATTGAAAGTGTGATGCCCAGGTCTATATCGATCTGAAGTCTTCCTCCTCAGCATTTTGGCACACCCAAAGTCAAGCCTACATAGTCACTTAGGCATATGAATGAGTTTCACCAACATGCTAAGGCTCTGCACAGGTCTTGAATCACTAACCAAGTAATCACGAAATACTGCCTTTCATGTTCTGGAAGGGACGTAAGTCCCTTTTGTGGTTCTCTCCTACATCCTTTCTGTGGCTTTACAATACAGTTATGAACAGGGATTCAAACCAGAAATGGCTACAGCTGTTCAGGATGTCTCTGCCCGCCTTTGCCCAAACTTTTGTGATGTGGGAACTGTAACCAAAGCTTACTGCTCCTACATCAGTAGCTGAAAATCTGGAAATTAGTTTTAAAGCTGCTGACGAAGATGGATTGGAGCTAAGCTACAGGACTTTGGACTGACTTGAATTCCGAGTGTTCATATTTTACTCTGCTGACTCCGCTGCAGGAGTTTACATATGAGAATGGTAACTTTCTAAGATACTCTGAATTAGATCCTCCGGAGTTCACTGTGGCCTCACATCTCTCTTGTATACCAATGGGGAACAGTCTGTCTCAGGCCCATCATATTCACTACATGTTTTAGTCCTGTGAGAATACTAAGATCTGTTGTGCTGGGTTAGGACCCGCAAACCACCACGTTAAGGAGCATACAAAATAAAGAAATGATCCCAGCATTTTCTTTACCTATATTGGTATTACCTATAGGAGTCTGCAGGTACACACAGCATTATTTTCTTTCTGACCTATTTGAAGACCTACCTGTCCATAAAGCCTGCAAATCTCTAGGAAAAAATTGATCTTTTTGTGTGCCAAAACTAGAGTTGTATGATTAAATAACTTTTTCCAGTGCATTTGGAATAAAAAAATGTATTCACATTTCCAAACCAACTGAAAACTTGCAAAAGCTCTTGAAACTGAATAAAATGTTTTGTTTGGACTGGAAACAAAATATTCCATTTTGTCAAGTCTTTTATTTTTTCATAAAAATACATTAAATTCCAGAAATAAAAGCCATTTTGCACTGAGAGTTGAATATGGCTTTGTTTTGTACAAACACATTAAGTTCTGTAGGTTTCAAGGTTGGGTTTTTTTTCCTTTTTTTCCCCCTGATGAATTCAGTAATCTTAGTAAAATTCTTGGACCACCTGAATGTATTTTTGGAGGAGAGAAATGGGTGTTAAAGTCTGAATAACTATTACCAAGGGTTTCACCAATTTCTGTCTGCAACTACTCCACACTTACGGTCACCGTAATGTCTCAAAGAGCAGATTAAATGGGGAGAGGAGGAAAGCTAAAGTTGCAATAACATCACTACTACCAGCACATAGTTAATGAAGCACAGGAAACATGAGAGAGCCTGGCTAACTAGACAACTAGACTTTGCACATGTTTGGAGAAAATTAGACCCTGATGGGCTGTAGATATTCAGGAAAATTGCTGATAGCTTCTCGAAGAATTAATTTCGACCATTTCAAGTAATAACTTTCCTTTTTTCTCCCAATAATAAGATTTTTTTCATTTCCTCTCTATTGGCCATCTGATACTCCTGCTATATACCTAACAGTAAACTAATTCCCCAGTGACATCCATACGTAGGACAGTTCATTTTATCTTTGGGAAAGCAATGTGGAAAAGAGGGAACTACTTTCACTAGAAGTAGTAAAACCCATTCATCTGCAGTATTGCTGTTTGTTCTGCAAAACCCTACTACCTCTAATTATTTTGTTTGGAACTCCATTAGGACTACTGTTGAAATAACCCAAAGTAGCACTTGTCTGCCCTGCAAACTGCTTCCCCGTATACCTTACATCATTGCAAAGTACAAAGTAATTAAATGTATGGGATTAAAACGATGGGAATAGTTATAGTCCATTCAGTGCAAAACTTGAAGTAGTCTGGAAAATAGACTGGAAACAATGAGTGAGAGAAGTGCTTTCTGAAGGAAAAGAAAGATCTGTGTTGTCAAATACTAAGGTGGTTTTCTGGCTTAACCACCTATCAGCGAAAATCAAACCAAAATTATCTGTTCACTTCTCACTATGTGCCCAGATGCCTCAAGACAGCATATTTTTTGTTTACTTCTGTTTCTCAGAGATGACTGTCTCCAGCCTTTTTCAGTGTCACACAAAGGTTTTAGAAGATGTTGTAAATATGCATGAGAGCATCCTTAAGGTTTTCATCAAGCAACTTCCTTTTGTGCTGATGAGGACAAGCTGAAAGAAGAGGATCTGTGGCCAAGAGGAAAAGAAATCTATGTAAAAGCCAGTCCACATGAAAGGAAGCAGAGGTTTGATAGAAAACTCTTGTTATTTGTGTTTGTTAACCCTTTGCATTTAGAAGCTAATGCTATACAATTGTGATTCATAATATGGGTAGGTGAGTATATCCTGGACTTCATGAAGTTGAGCTTATGGTAGGGGCTGTAGAGACAGACATCCCCTTCCTCCACCAGAGTTATGGTCTCTTGAAAGGCTTTAAACAATTTAAAGGTTGCTTTGCCAAATGAAAAGTAGCAAATTTGAGTTGTCAGAAGGCATAAAGGTATGAGTTTGTTAAGCCTTAACAGGAGTGTTAGGTCTTTCCTGCAGCTACAAGGTTGTACCTAGTCTCTCACTGCAGCTCATCTGACCGAGAGTAACTAGTTAAGCAATAGTAAAGTAATTGTCAGTCTGAATCATTCCATCAAACTCTCCTCTTGAAAACTAAAGAGGAGACTGCTGTTAAATTACAAGGACTCCTAGCCTGGCAATAGGCTGGAATTTGGAGATTTATGATAAACTTTAAGAGTTCATTTTCCTGATGCAAAAATTATTCAGCTGCAGTCCACAGTCAGCCCCTGTGGTAGGGATGAAGTGACATTGTTTTTGTGATGAAAGTGAATTCACACTGTAAAAGCTGTTTATATACTTTATAAAATCTCATTCTTTACATAAGCATGTGCAATCCTCACCTCTGAATAATTGTGTATTGTTTATTCTTTAGCAACTGTTGTACACTGAGAAAAAGTCTGTTGTGGATCCCTATCTTACTTTATGTTCTTTTTATTCCTCTGCCACTCACCTTACCCATTCTACACGGTAGGTGAGTAACAGGATGCTGTTCATAGGATGGTTGAGGTTGGAAGGAACCACTGGAGGTCATCTGGTCCAACTCCTCTGCTCAAGCAGGGTCACCCAGAGCCAGTTGCCCAGAACCACGTCCAGATAGCTTTTGAATATCTCAGGGAGTGACACCCCACAACCTCTCTGGGCAACCTGTGCCAGCTCCTAGTCACGCTCACAGTGAAAAAGTGTTTCCTGAGGTTCAGACGGAACCTCTTGCATTTCAATTTGTGCCCATGCCTCTGGTCCTGTCACTGGGCACTGCTGAAAAGAGCCTGGCTCTGTCCTCTTTGCACCCTCCCTTCAGGTATTTATATACATTAAAAAGATGCCCCTGGAGCCTTCTCTTCTCCAGGCTGAACTGTCCCAGCTCTCTCAGCCTTTCCTCATAGAAGAAATGCTCCAGTCCCTTAATTTAGCTTCTACATAAGTGTATATAAAACAGGTGATTGGTACCATGAGGGCACACTAGCTGTTCATCAGAAGAAAGAAATTGCCTCTTCCCGCTGCAATTCTCTAACTTATTTCAAACACGTGCTTTCAGGAGAAGATTAATTTCCCCTTTAATGAACTGGATGCATTGAGTATGTCTCTGTTGACTAGAGTGAAAGACCAAGATGATGAGCCTGAACGTAAAGCTCCTCAGTTCTTCAGATGAATCCCACTCCAAAAGCTTAGGTGAGGTGGTGAGTGCGCATCTTCTTTGAAAGGTAAACTCTGTACAAATTACACTTTTTTTCTCCATCAGGACTCACAGAAGTACCCACATCTGAAAACTCCACAATCAGCCAGTAGTTGTACGTGTTGACTAGCTGCAAAAGCAACCTTTATTCAGTAATTACTAAGTCTTGTAAAAGAAAGGGTAAATGGGCTAATATCTTTGTGGAACTGCTGTGTTCTGGGCCATCTGGATATAATTTCTTCATTTACTGAGAAACCACCATGTTCCAAACACATTATAGAAAATGCTGAAACCAATTTAGAACCTTTTTGGTATTATGCTCTTTCTGTGTAAATCCTGTTAAAGTTTATTTCATAAATGATACTTCTCTTTCAGTTCTTAGAATGATTTTGAAATATTTAAACAAGAGCATGCGAAACTGTGAGATATTTTCCAGATTTTTATCCTACTCTGATTACAGGAGCGTGTAGTACCTTTTAGAGCACAAGGCAATACTACTATTACTCACACAATGAAAATAATCATTAACTGGGGTGTCAGTGGCCAGTACCACATCTTCAGAGATGAATAATGTTCACAGTCCAAGCTATACACAGTAACAGAAAACTAAAAAGTGGTGATCCTTTGGGATCAAGGTGAAGGTAAAGACCTTGAGCTGGGTAGAAAATTAAAAAATGAGGCATCCTATTGAAATGAAACATCTTGGGGTCATAGCACAAAATGTCATGTTCAAAGACTATTGTTCATCTTGGAGATTAAAAATCTGACAGTGAAGGAAGCAAAAAGGAAAATAATATATAAAAAATCATAAAAATTAAGTGCAAAATCTCTTGAAAGTGCATGTTACTGGGAAGTGTTTTGGGACACTGCTAAAAACAATTCAGTGACTTTATTTATTGTTGTTAGAGGGTTTTTTTTCCCCAAACAACTTTCATGTGTGGATGCTTTGATCCTAATATGTAGCTCATTCATAGTTGCAAGTGAAATCCTACTAAATAACAGAATATTTCATCGAATTTTCTTATAAATGAATAATATGATGATACACTGCTACTAATAATATAATATGAGGTCCCTACAGAAGTAAGAGACTCATTAGTGTAGAAGCAGGTAGTAAGAGACAATCTTCTCCTTGAGAGTTTATAGTCTAACCAGCCAGAGTGGGAAGGGAAATTGGGAGGAAGAGAAGGGAAGTATCGCTCATAGTCACGCCTGAAAACATAACAAAGAACAGAATAAAAGTTCCTCCAGCTTTTCAGAGTTCTGTTCATGAAAACTGCCCATTTTGCCACCCTGACTGCCAGATGTGGTATCCTTAAAACATATCTCTTTTTATGTGGCCATGCTGGTATTAGTAAAGGTAGGGACACAGTTCCTCACCAAGGATCTTCAGTGCCTTAGGAGGGGGAATAGAGTGTAATGAAAGATTGGCCACTACAGTATGTTTCCCAGAAACAGATGTGATTTATTGCATGAGCTTAAGAACAGAGCCCTTTGGGGCCCTTTGAGAAAAAAAAAAAAACAACTTCATGGATTCAGATTTCCATGTTTGTCTTTTCTCTTAGATGTCTTAATTTAAATGTCATATACCACCAGCATCTCTACCAATCATAGAATTTTCTTTTTAATATAGTATCAGAAGTTCTGACTTTTAAAGCATTTTGAACTTTCTATCTATAAGTAAAAAATAATTTCAAATCATATAAAGGGGTTTTTTTGTTTTCCTGTTGGAAAATATCAGGCAATGCATTTGAAGAATTTCAGAAGTGTGAAAGTTTTGTGAAGATGGAGCTTTGCCAGGCTTGACACTTTGTTTAGAAAAATTTCCCTTTTGGCAAATCCACATTGCTTTTAAACCAAACTGACTGTGTTGGATAACTTTCACATGTTTCTAATTAAAACTGTTCCAAATTACTTAGTACAACCAACCACCGTTTTCTTGTATTAACGCCAAGGAGACAACAGTGGTTGGAGCACATACCACGTGGATCATCCCAACCTCTCACGGACAAAGCACGCTCTGTTGCCCAAACACGTGGCAAGGTCTACTGATTAATAAGGTCTCCTTCTGAAAATAAGCACATGTCACATTTTAATTAGACAACCAATAGTAAGACCTGGACAGAATATCGGCTTTTGCAGGAAAATTCACGTGTGTATTCAATGCCGTCAAAGATCTGGTGTTGAAGTCACTGCTTCAGACTTCCTGTGGAATTTTGGACAAGTCATCTAGATTCTTGGCCTGAGGACAGGTATCTCAAAAATTATGAACGTCTCCAAAACTTTAACATATTCAAAGGCTGCATAAGTACCTTCATTAGAATAAATCTCATATTATCAAATATAACCCAACTTTAGATAACAGGCAGGTTTTATTATTATGACTTTTTAAAATTAAGTAGCACATACATCAACGGCAAGTGGCTTAATTCATTGCGGTTTTGTTACAGTCTTAGCCTAAAACAAGCCCTACCAGTCCATTCCTCAGGCTGCTGCTGTCCAAAAGTGATGAACTATAGACCCTGTGGGATATGTTTGCCAGTAGCTAGGGAGTAGGGGCACAATATATTTCCTGATAGTAGCAAATTACCCATATGCCTGCTTACACAGAGACAATCTTCCATATTCCTTATGCTTCCATTTAGACTACTACCAAATTTTCCCCCAATGGTTTGGAAGAGAAATTAATAAAACAAAAAGTTAAGATTTATGGACTGAGGCTATCAACCACTATTTTTGCTTCTGTGAGGAAAACTATGTTCTAGTTGTTCTGTTATTTTCTTTTTCACAGAATGGCAGTCTGCCAAATTAGGGGCCATTAGCCCAAGTAGCTGCTCTTTTCCCACCTACTTATCTGTCAGATGTGATAGGGAGGAATTACATGGGATCTCTAAGGAGATTCGTCTACGTCACAGAGTTCTAAGCTACACGATCTGAGACATTTACAACATGGTACAAAGATTAGTCGAACAAATGTTGAACAAATAGTTGTCGGTAATGTTTTCTAGAAGAAACAGTCTCCCTGGTCTTGTATTTGTACTGGTGTGGCCTGATGGGTAATCTTGCCTTAGTACTAGAAATTAAAGCAATTAGTAAGGCGCATTGAGTTCACAAGTGGCCAAGTAGCATCAGTGTGAGAGCATCACTGTGCAGCCTTTTATATAACCTTTTCTTTTGGACACTTGTGTAAGTTTCACAAAAGGGCCCAAATAGCCTTTAAATTCCAATTAAGAATTTAAATTGCTCATAAAATGTATATATATAATCATAGTTTGATAGAATAACACAGTTTGGAATGGACCTCTGGAGATGACCTGGTCCAATGCTCTGCTCAAAGCAGGGCCAACTTAGTTCAGACTGCTCAGGGCCACGTCCAGTTTGTTTTCAAATATCTCCAAGGATGGAGATTTCACAGCCTCTCTGTTTCCCAGTCCTCTGAACTAGCTGCATGGTGAAATTTTTTTTCCAAATATGTCAATGTTTTTCCTTCACCACAATTTCCATATGTTGCATTTCATCTTGTCACCGTGGGCCTCGGAGTAGATCCTGCCTCTATATTCTTCGCGCCCCTCGTCATTTCCTGGAGTCAGCAGAATAGGATACACATGCAGAAAGAGAGCGTACATCCTTAAAAGCACAAGTGGTTACCACTGAAAGAATTCACTATTCTGAATTTCCTTATCTGAATAGTTTCTTTGTTCAGCTAAGAAATACAGTAAAAGCAGCTTTAATGCTATGACTAAACACGCATTCAGTTTTGCCAATTAAAAAAAAATAAAAAATTTTGCCTTAGGAGCACCAGCCTGGAGCATAGGCATGGGCTCTACGATATCTCAGTGTTCAGCATCAGGACCCAGCTTGCAGTGTAATTGTTCTCACATGTCTTCCTTCCTCAAAACCACACAACTTTTTTTACCTGCAAGGGTCCCAGACGAGTCTTTTCAGGAAACCAGTGTTTTGATGACTAGAAATTTTCTTCCACGTCTCAGTTAATGTTCATGTGTTTCTCTGCCATTACTCCCTCTGGCCAGAGCAGTCTTCTCCTTCATGGTATTTACCTTGCGATGTTCATCTCCCACCTGCCTTCCTTTGCTACAATAAACAAGCAATATCTTTTTGTCAGTTTTTTTTCTTTAAAATTGCTCCCTGATCACATTTTCAAGCTTTTCATTGTAGCCAGGAGAGATAAACATGGTTTGACTTCTTTGTTTCTTTTCTTTTATATTCTCTTTCACTTTTTCTGCTGTAAACTGGGAACCATGAAACTGAAGATCTGCTGAGCTTTATTCATTTTCAGAAGATAAGACATCTTTTAAAACAATCACCAAATATTAAGAGAATGCAACATCAGCGAAAATCTGGCATGATTGTCAGGCACTAGCTGTGACTTTAAAGAGCTATGGGAGGCAAACAACAAAACCATATCTTTTTTTCCTCTCATCTTATGTCATATTAATAAAATATGATTTTTATATTACTTGCACGAGTTAATTCAGGTTCATTCTACTAGCATATGCTGTCTATTCAATTTCCAGGCCTTGACAGCAATATAGACAAATAATCACATATCTTAGTCCAAAGCCAACTGAAGCCTTTGGGAGAAAAAAAATTATAGGCAATTCTGTCCAAAATGCAAGCTTTTTAATTTAATTGGTCTTCTTCCCATGAGACCTGGGTCCTCATTTCTAATATAGTTTACATTTTACCAATAAAAATGTTCACATCATAGATTGTTATACACAGGAATGTACAACAGAGCCAGTTTTGCTGGAATACTAGAGCAATTATATGCTGATCATATTTGTTTTTAATGAGAGGCAGTCTGTACCCATTACACCAGAAGTGAATTATTAATCCAAGTGTGACAAATATTTAATTATCAAAATCTTGACTATGTTTCAAAACCTGAATGTGCCTCTCTCTCACTTGCCTTCAGAAGTCTGTAGATCTACTGTTAAAAGAGACGGATCAGTTTGTCTGCTGAAGGAATAGGTAGATATTAAATTGAAGCGAAATTAATAGAACTAAGGGGAGGGGACTCTATCTCAAGGAGACTGTACATAAAATGATTGATTGACTTCACGTCGGGCTCCCGGTCCTTGTTTTAAAGTTTTGGGAAGTTTGCAACTAAATTTGCAATGGTCTTGAAAAATTCCTCCAATGCTTCTGTGACAGCATGGGGAACAAAAGCTTTGACTACACCAAAACATAGTATGGGATTTTCTAAACCTCATATTTTGCAAATCTTTTAAACTACACTGTAGTAAGCACTTACGCACTGTTTGACATGCTGATTTTGGCGAACCTATAGAAAAATGAGCAATCGCTGGTACGTACATGTCAATAATCATATGTAGGCATATTTTGGTTAACATTCTATAAAACATTTTGCAAGTATGCAGGAGAGAACTCATAATTTTCAATTCTTAGGCCAGCCAATTTCCTCTTAACTGGCTTTCCCTCTGCCCAAATCCACTACCTGAAATTGTTTGCTACGTCCTTGCCCTTGTTGCTGACACCTGACCTTCCAATGGATTTCCATCTAACGCATTGAAGTGATGAGAAATAAACATGAGAAACAAAAGAGAAAATCATAGTTCAATTTTCCCTTCTTAAATTTTGTCTTTGTTTCTCCTTGCTCTGCATCTAACTGTTCATTTTATGTTTTCCATCTTGTTATTTTCTCCATAGAGGACATGTTCTCCCAATAAAAAGGCTGAATTACATATTCCTCTCCTATGAAAAATAGCCTTACTTGATTACTCATGCATCCGTATTTTAAATAATGGTGTAGGAAGGTTTTCTTTTCCTCCTTACTCTGTTCCATCCTATGTGTTGCTTTCTTTGGATTTGTTTGTTTGCTTTGGTGGATTTGAGATTCATTCTGATGGAACATCATCTTATTTCTTTCCAAAAAGCAGGTTAGGATATTCTTTATGATAAGACTGTGCCCAGGCTAGCCATTTCAAAATTTAACCTAGGCCAAACTGAAAAATGGTTTTGGTTTGGTTTGGTTTTTTTTACTTGAGGAGATGAGAGGAGAGGTAAATGATAATGGTTGAAGACACCTATTTCTCCCCAATGACCACAGAGAAAGTCAAAGAAAGCCTAGACCATGAGGGATTAGATGAAATGCATTACCTTTTAAGAAAGTGTTTTTGAAACTAAGATCATGTCTTCAAGCAAAGTTATAAGTAGAAAAAGTCTGAGATTTTTATTGTACTAAGTTTAAATGCCTTTCTTTACACACACTATCGATTTTGGCTTCCATGGCTTCTGTTTTGGACATGTCATTGTGTTCAATTTCCTTCTCGATATTGTTACCATTTTCTTTTTTTGTTAATTACTTTTTCCTCCCATGTTTCCCAAGAATGAACAATTTGCATTTGTGGTAAATATTGAAAATTATGTGCCTAAAGGTAAAAAGAGCCATTAACTTGTTCAGATTAGCTGACATATTAAACAATAGCAAATGCTCCCTTTCAATCCTTGTGGCAAAGACGCTAAAATAAGGAAATTACTGGGTATAAGCAAGACTACAAATAAAATCACAGCTTAATCTAGCCTTCTGAAAGAGTGATAAAGAAGGAAAGGGAAGGAAAGAACCAAGGTAATTCAGGGGGAAAAAAGGAATGAAATGATATGAAATAACATTATCAAGACCTAAGTGCGATTATCTTTTAAGACAGCTTTGAAAAGTGTATGTGGGAAAAAGCAAGAGAACAAAGAGAGAAACAGCAGAAGATATTCAAGGGGATGCTGAGGAGAGAGAGGATGCTGATTCTTTTTCTAGTGTGTTTCAGATCTTATTCATATGGAGTTTTACAGATATCTTCTTTCAATCCTTTTATTGGCACCAAAGTGAAACCTGCAACGGTCTTTCTGTATAACTATTATAGCAGGAGAAAAGGATTGTGAGAGCAATGACACAGCAACATGAACCACAAATGTCTCCTGTTTATAAATGAAAAGCAGAAAGGGAGGTAAACCCCTCCAAACCTAGACCTCCAGCAAAGCCCAGCAAACAGAATCAGCAATCAAGAAATAGAAGATCTGGTTTATGGGGGGGTTTTAAGGCCTTATTTTGAGCAGCAGTGGATATAATTTTGTGGAGCTGTTGCAATAAAGAACTAGAATTTAATGCAAATAATACTTTTGGGCACCCCGGACATTTCTTGTTGCAGTATACTTATGTTTTACTCAGAGTGCAGTTAATCTACACAAGGATTCATAGGATTTAACAAACAAAAACTTATCTTAGCAGTGAAACCAGCTCTCCTTTAGGGAAGAGAGCTTAATTTTTGTGGTCTGATTGATCAATAACTAACTAACGTAGTACCATCACTTTTGAAATAAGTAATAAGATAAAACTATTATCTACACAAAATCTCCCTTTTTCCAGTTTATGAAATTGCAGTCTTTCATCACTTCTTTCTTTTCCCATTACATTCCACCAGCATCATTTATTTTTCCCTCATCTCTTTGTGGTATAGGCACGTTAGAGCTCCACAAACAGTGTAAATAATCTAGCAGGATCTGGGGTAATTCTTGCTCCTACTGAGGTCAAAGGCAAAAATCCTGCCGAGATCACATTACGGCCAAATTGCATCTTTTGCCACATTTCTGATCTCTTTGGGTTCTTTGAGCTCCTTATTAACTGCTACAACCACTGTTGGCCTCCCTGGGGAGTTTGGTAGACTGTAACAGGAAAACCTGGACTTGCGGTAGAGACATAATGGATAGGTCATTGCGCTTGGGCTCAAGGAGACTTCAGGTTGATTCCCAGTGCTAACATGCAATACAGAAACTTTGCCTTCTATGCTTCATACATAATTCAGCACACCTCTCTCATGTCTCTCTTTTCCTTCTCCTAATCACCTGTGGTGCAAGCTTGCTCACTCAGGAGCTGTCTCTTACTGTGATCTGAGAGATTCTGGGAATTTCTGTGATTTTTTTTTTCCTTAGAATATGATCGACATCCCTGTTGTGCAATTAGATGCTCAGCTTTTTGAGGAAAATAAGCACCAATCCCAGAGAAAGGTTCTCTGTAGCTAAGTCTGAAGGTTTATAGCATAGATTAACAACTAATGGCTAAGGGTAGCTGCTCTTTCCATCTCTGTTAAACTCTCTTGCCTGCATCCGCAATTTGTATAAACTGGTCTCAGCTGCACCTGATGTGTGCAAGTTCAGATCTGACATAACACATGTGGTTTGAGCTAGTCACATCGATACCTGCTCATGTTTCATTGCAGCTTAAAATTAGAAGTGCCTGTTCATTACATTTTTTTAATGTGAAAATATTGAAAACATGAAATACTTTTACACAGGAGGGCTTTTTTTCCAATCTATGCCTTTATAGAAGCATTTCTGTACAGTATTGATCACAAATATTTATTCTGCTTTAGTTTCCACACTTCATGGTAATCCTAGTTAACATCTCTGCCCACAAGACTCTCCTGCCGTTCATCATTTCAAACTTCAGGCTTCCTCATGTGTGGGGTTTGTGTATGTTTTATATTTGCATAGGATTCCTCTGCCCCAGTCGCCACACATTCTTGCTTCAACGCAAAACCCACAATCAAGTGCCAGCTGTGTAATGAGTTACCAGCTGTCAGCTGAAGCTTATTAACTAACAGCACGAGCGCTCCTTGGGTGTTGACCCGCATGACTTCACCCAATGGTTGGAATATTTCCAGGTGTTGTTCCACTTATGTGATGTTGCCAGAGGCCATCGCTGCTGCAGAGCAGTTGGGGAAAAGGAACATGTAAGCTGATCAAAGAGAACAAAAAAAAGCTGTATCAGACCTTGTGCTGGAGCAGATGAGACATTCTGGTGTGGTGATGCTTCGTGGGATGGGTGTTCCTCACCAGCCATACGGAAAAAGCAGCTGAAAGCAGTAACATTTCAAATTGAATGCATTCAGCTATACTCACTCAGCTGATAGACGTAATTGAGCAGCTCATGCATCCTTCCCCTGTAACCACAACAGAGGGTTTTACCTGACTTTACCTACAATATTTTACATGCTTTGGTTACTCTGCTGTAAATTGACGCTGAGATAGTGCAGCAACCAAGGCCATGGGAGGCAAACCGGGTAGGAGCAGAGCAGTGAAAACCATTCATTCTGTCTGCTGTGCCAAGTGATTGCAAGGATTTTTTCATAAAGATTTCCCAACTAAGATTTCAGAGGGCTCACATGTGGGGATGACAGCTGCTCTCTAGAAACGTGACTCCCCTCACCCCAAGAGCATGTGCATGAGAAGTGCAGCATAATTGTTTTTGAGACCTGTAATGATATATACCCCGATGCGTGGGAGGATAGCGTTGTCCTTAGGGTCTAGATAGAGAAGATTCTTTTTACTAACCGGTACCATCTTGAAGGGAAAAGAGAATCAGAGGCAACTCATTTTTCATAATGACCTAATTTTAGAAGATTGACATTTTTTGATATCGTAAGTACGACTTTGGGGTATGCTCACATATTATAACAAATTTAATCCACCTTCTAAAAGCACTTTCTGACATCTTTGATTACTTGCTGTAACTTAAACATCTCTTCTGCTTCTATGTTTCTGGTTTCACAATAGAAAATAAGGAAAAAAAAAAATTCCCTATATAAATCCTACAAGATTAGGGTATCTGTAATGGTGTTTCCAAGGCAGCAGCAACAGAAATAATTTGCAGAAATTGTTGTTGGAAGGTTTCAAATTTTATTTTTTTAAATGACTTAGCAAAACTGACTAATGCTAAAAAAACAGGTTGAGAATAGTTCAGTGTAAGAATAGATTGATTTCACATTTAAGCCTGTTAAAATGACCTTCCCTCCAAGTCATGCGGCCTGTTTATATTTCATTCCACAGATGAATAAACTTTATTGCTGTAAATTCATTACCTGGTTCTTCTGTTTATTTCTTTTTTCTGTTCATCAGCTGCTAAATAATTTGACTTCAACTTAAATGTAGTTTACAAAAGTTCTGATGCCTCCTAAATGATGCCTTTCAGGCAAAACTGCAGATGTTCTGATGTCAGGTAAGCACCTGCTGTTAATTATGTTGCATCTCTAGACACAATGTAAAAAAGCATAAAAAATAAAGATTAGAAAGAATATAGATTACTTGTGAGCAAGCCAGCTTGAGCACAGGAAAGAGTGCAATTAGATTACTGCTACCTGATCCATATGAACCCTCCTAGAACAGATACTTGAATGGTCACTCTCAGCTGGCTTACATGTCAAAAAAAAAAAAAAAAAAAAAAAAAATTCAAGCAGACATTTTGGAATCTTTAAGACATCTTAAGCAACTCATCCCTAATATGCCAAGAATGATTTGTAAGATCTAGCATGCAAAGTTTCATACCCTTCAGTTTTGTTGTGTAGAAGCTGGAAGATAATGACTGTGGTACAGAATACTTATCTAAGGATCAAACAATATTTTTGTGGAGTCCATATTTAGTATGCTTTGTCTGAGCAAGAATGAATTTCTAGCACAATGAGCAGCTAGTTTCAGCTTTACTCATGGAGGTGTAATCTATTTCTCCACAATCAGGTAGCAACAAGTACAAGTTATATAGAATTAGTCTGTTACTAAGTGCTTCTTTTTCCTACTGCCTGACAACTGTAGTACCTGATTTTCTGGAGTCTCCCAAAAGACAGGTTTATAAGATTGACAAAGAAATGTGCACCTTCGGGGGATGTAGAGTTGTACACGCTTTATATTCTTGATACTAGGTGTACAGGACTGTACCAATCAGGAGAAATATTTCCATCATCTCTTCCAAGGTGTTCATGACCTGAGATACTAATACCCCAGAACAGCTGTGGTTACTGTCCTTTCTGTCTGTGGCCAGCAGGGATATATGTGAAGCAAAACTGTACTAAGAAAACTGCCTGATTGTCTGTCCTGGTTTCAGCTGGGATAGAGTTAATTTTGTTTCTAGTAGTGGTTTCTGTGTTTCTAGTGTTTCTGGTATAGTGTTATGTTTTGGATTCAGTATGAGAAGAATGTTGATAACCCACTGATGTTTTCAGTTGTTGCTAAGTAGTGTTTCTACTAAGTCAAGCATTTTTCAGCTTCTCATGCCCAGCCAGCAAGAAGGCTGGAGGGGCACAAGGAGTTGGGAGGGGACACAGCCAGGACAGCTGACCCCAAACTGGCCAAAGTGGTATTCCATACCGTGTGATGTCATGCCCAGTATAGAAACTGGGGGGAGTTGGCCAGGGCAGGCTGATCACTGCTGGGGGACTAACTGGGCATCTGTCAGCAAGTGGTGAGCAATTGCATTGTGCATCACTTGTTTGTTATTCCAATTCTTTTATTATTATTATTGTCATTTTATTATTATCATTATTATTTTCTTCCTTTCTTCCTTTCCTATTAAACTGTTTTTATCTCAACCCATGAGTTTTACTTTTTTTCCTGATTCTCTCCCCCATCCCACTGGGTGGGAGGGGAGTGAATGAGCAGCTTCATGGTGCTTAGCTGCTGGCTGGGGTTAAACCACGACACTGTCCTTCGCTCTATTACTTCTTTGGAAATACAACCAAACATGTAAGTAAGTGAATAAATAATTCATGCTTTTTAGTCTTTTTTATCTGTATGCCAGGAATATTTTGATGTTTTTCCAAGTCTGTTCTAAGTCGGAACTTTAGGGGTATTTTTGTAATTCTCAGCTCGGGCCTTACATGCACCAGGCATCAGAGGGCAAAGCCCCTCATAAGATGAGCCTGGCAAGGCAAATCCTACATAAGGAGCCATTGCAATGTGAATTTAATCAAGTAGTTGCCACGGCTCAGGTTATTCCTTTATCTAGGAACAGAGAGGAAGAAAGGAGAAAGACACCTTGGTGGAGATTCAGCTCAAGGTTCAGATATCTAAATTTAGGCAATAGATGCAGATATCTACATGTAAGTTAGTTAGGCATTTAGATTCCCATGACAGTCATTAAAAACTCAGTCAATATGATCAGTGGGGCTTACAGCATGATTCAATTCACAAATAAGTTGATGCTTTCAGATGAGCTGAATAACTTTCCATCATCTATTGATGCTACTGACCTTCTGTATTGACCATTTATTATAAAGTCTGTTGGTAGCAACATGGTTTTATATACCTAACTCATATCAAGATAACCAGAATTAAAAAGCATAAATGAAGCAATTCAATTTAGTTGTCTATAAAACAAAGTTTCACAGGGCCATTTGAAATGCCATCGGGTTTCTGAAGCATCCAGAAGAGCTGACAGTCATAACACAGGACCTGCAACCTTTTAGACTGACAGCTGGAGCCAGATGGGAAGCTCAGGGATATCTATAATGACATTGGATGCCTATACAGGGCAACTGAATCAAGTCACAGATGTTTCAAAATCTTGCTCTCTCTGTTCCTCCTCCTCCTTTCCATTCCTTATGTTTATAATAGGACAGAGTTGCAAACTAATGCTTGCTCCCAGGAACAGAGGACTTTGGTGCAAGGGTTCAGCTGGGAGTGTTAGCTCCTGCCTCCCAGTGCCTCTGGATGTGAACATAACAGTGGCTGGCCAGTTCACCTGCTGATTCAAAACTTAAAGGCTCAAAGCCAACCTTCATATCCTATGGGAAAATATCTGTAGAGTGCAGGAGTGACCCATTCGGTTCAACCTTGGTGAACACTCATCATTAAGCATTTGCACTGTGTACTAGAAAACACCATCTCATTAAGGCAGAGTGCTTCATTGGTAATGGAAGTAATCAAACCATCAAAATCATGGGCTTTTCACAACTAAAACTAACTTACCATTTTCCAGTTAAGATATATTTGCTTTTTTTTTTTTTTTTAAGAAATGCTGCAGTACCACAGTGCAGAAACCCTTTCTTTGGTATCATTTTACCCCTGCAAGCTTCATAGAAAAAGACACCAAAATTAAAAAAAAAAGAGGGGGGGGGGAAGCCAGGGGTGAGGGGGAAGCAGCAGTTTCCAGACAAGTAGCATACTTACTATTCAGTGGATACCTCATGCCCAGAATCATTTTCTTGGGAAGTTTACAAATGCACCCTGCTCTGCTGAAATGACCTTTAAGTGCCATCAGAAAAGAGTTACTGCAAAGAATACATGACACCAAATACATCTCCCAAAAGCAAATGCCATCTCATCACATAAATGTCAGTAGGCAAATCTTTTGGAAGGAACGCTGATGGGCAAAGTCAAGTCCTGTTGCACCACAACAGAAGTCATGCTTTGCGAGTTCAAGCTGTGTATGTTTATTTTTTAAAAACTCCAACTATTTCTTTTAGTTTTGTTTAGATTCTTCCAGGAGTCTAAATGATTGACAATCCCTAATTAGTGTCTGATGGAAACTTTGAAAATAACAAGCTCCAAAGGAAAGACAAAGTTTAACAGGGTAAATTAAATAATTTAAAATGACTGGATACCTTTTCCCCTGTCTCATATACATCGCAAATACTTTTGTCCAGTGGTCAGCTTAGACTAGGTCTCTGTCTGTAAATGATGAAATATGCCAAGCATGGAGTATATCTTACTTCAGAATAAATGTGACTTCTGTGAAAATCAGGTCTTAAAGTTTGTAATTTCTACAGTGGCTTTTTCTCCCCTACACCCTAATATATAAGAGGAATTGGGATGTTTCAATATAACCTCAGCACATCACTCTGAAAATGGCAAAGAATGGAGAAGGAGTTTTTCTATGACTCCTCAATACTGATATCTAATGTTATCATTCTTTGCACACATATTTTATTCTTTTCTCATGGACACTAATTACTGTACATTCTGTAACAAGTTGAAAGACAGATTCTGTCCCTAGAGTCCTGCTGACCCACATTATCATATCTCCTTATTCAGGAGAGCTACAATTTAAATCAGCTGAAAATCTAGTCCCATAAATTGTTCACTGCAGCAAGATGTAAGATACACTGCCATTCTTCATCTTTAATTAACTTTCTCTGTCACTGCATTAATGTGGAAGCATCAGAATAAGGAAAGAAGATGACACTTGCTTCTTTAAATCCTTCTAACAGATTTATGTAAGTGCTGTTAAGGTAACCACTATGAATCTGTGTAATTCATAGAAGAAACTATTCCATGTGTGGAATGACAAACATTCAAATATTAACTAACAGAATAAAACAAAGTCATAGTCTCTGAAAATCTTCCCCTAGAGAAAGGAAAACGTAACCTAAAGATACAATTTCAAAGGAGTAGGGAAGATTAGCTCTGCCTTTCATGACCTTATTATTGACTTCAGCATAATAAAAGAAAATCTCAAGGCAAAAAATCGACTTTCCTAGCACATACACACTCCATTCAGTTATTTCTTTGTGCTTTTATGTTGTCCCATTTCTCAGCTTGAGAATGATTGACTGCGTTAGTAATTTTTCCTAATTATTGGGAAAAGACAAGAATGACATTTCTGGTACATGAACAAATGGATTTAAACTGGTCTCAAACAAATTAAGGCTGTACTGTGTTAGGTATTTTTTACCACAGAATAGATTCCATACCTCGCCATGTTGGAGAGGGCAACCAGTCTAGTTAATTATAAGATAGAGTTTGATTAACTGATAAATACAATTGTTTCAGTAGCAGAAGACTAGATGTGGAATGAGATTCCCTCAGTAATCAGTAGAAAGAAATACATTAGACTCTATATAGGATGATGTGAACTGCTCTCCACAGGTGTCCATTTCACTTATATTATTTCGCATGAAGCAGAGAAAGCTGCCTTCAGCTAGATATTAAACTTGTGGACAGCTCAAAGTTGACATGTGACAACATTGACAACCCAAGAGATCTTCCAGCCTGTAGCATGGTGCCCAAATTCACCTTGGTCACAGAGTCCTGGATGGGAAATTCACCTGGCCCTTTTAATCTCATTGGGTACTTGGTCCATCATGACTGCAGGGTGTGTTTAGGGACAAGATGCACAACATTGAGGTTAGCTGTTTTGTTCCCATTTCAAACATTCCTTTTCAGGCTTTAGAGATACAAACAAAACAAAACAAAACAAAAAAAACAGAAGAAAAAAACCCAAACAACCAATCCCTCCCAAAAAAACAGAAACCAAACAAGTATACAATATTTTCTTGAAAGAGAAGATCAGCGCAACGACTCTGGAGACCCATACCCATTTTATCCAAGGATGGGTATCCTTTCTCTAGCTGTATTTACCTGCAAGGAATCATTTTGTCTGATTACAGTGAAAGATGCCTGACACTGTCTTTCCTTTGTATTGAATATTCAGTGGTGAGAAAAACAAATAAGTAAAAAGACCAAATAACAGTAGTGTACATAAGTAAGAACCTGATAAAATCTGCAGGCTAGGTAGCCTACAACCCTGACAAAAAGGATGAAAGTGGAACCAGAACTCTTTTGTACACTTATACTGAAGCTTCTGATCCTTTTGTCCAAGTTAATGAAGGAGCATGTAAAGATATCTCCCTACATGCTTAGTCTCTACCCGTTCCTCCTTTGGCTGAGTTAACAAACTGGGTTGTCAATCACTGTTGTCATGACGAATAGTTAGAGCAGAAAAAACCTAGGCAGGACTAGAGTACTGACTCCAAGTGCTGAAATTAGGCAGGAGAACAGAGTCAAGACATTCTTGAGCCAAAAAGCCAACATGAAACTGGGCTTGGAGAAGATTCACAGGGCTATGAAAGCTGAAAATTCAGCTGGAGTAAAAGCAGAGAGTATTGGAGGTCAGTTAGTTTGTTATCATTGCTCTGGGCTTAAATATACTTCAGGCTGGTCTGCCATGCCATCTTTGGGGCATGACAAGGAGATTGGGATGTAACTGCAGATTTCTATTGTACAGCTGAGAAAGTATGGAGGGAAAATACTTGGTCTTTCTCTCTAAAGTAAGAAGGACACGAGTGAACAGTGATGATTTAGACTATTTCTACACCGCAGTCCAAAGGCATGATAATAGCTCCTTAAACATGTCCAGTGTAATACTAAAGCAGTTTTCTCTAGCACTGGTCTCTCTCATGACTCAAGGCCAATAGTTTCCATTAAAACTTGCAAAACCCTTCCAAAAGTCCTGAATAATACATATCTCAGCTCCTGCACTGATACCCCTGCCAGCTATTTTAATGCTGCCTTGGAAATACATACACTTGCTGCAAGATCACCTTTGAATTGCACTGCCAACATAGCTTTAGTCTTGTTTTCCAAAAGAGCTGGACATTTAAAATTATTGATGCCCAGGAAACCAAACAGTGCAGGAGGAATTCTGTAGCTCCACACAGTAACTATTCCAAGAGTGAAAAGTCTGCTGGATACCAAGGCTTAAAATTGCCCCCACTCCCATATACTTCCCACTCCTGACGTGTGTTCAGAATTCATCCACGTGGCACTTTGATCATGGGGCACATCTCACTGAAAGTCAAAAGGATTTCCATTCTTAAGTGACTAAGTAGCTTTTGAAAATACAACGTGTGCTCCTTAGGGGCTTGGATCCCTTTGGAATAAAACATGACAATTAAACCTCTCTCATCATAATTGCAAAAAAGATGAGTAACAGACAAGTGCGGATTTGTCAAGTGGAAATCACGTTAGCAAAGTCTAATTTTTCTCGTGCACTTTGTCAACAAGAAAGAAAAAAATATGATGAGATTTACTATGGCATTGGTAGGGCTTCTAGCACTATTTCTCATGACAGTTTCATGAGCAATTAGGGAAAATCTGGTCTTAGTGAAATTATTAGAGACCGGGAATAATGCCACTCTATAACATTCCCAAAGAGTCGTTATCAGGAGTGTAATGTCAAAATGCAAATATACCTTACATAGATTCTATAGGGTTCTGTTCTGCATTTGATGCTTTTCTAATGACCTGAATGATCAAAAAGAGAGTATGTTCATTAAATTGGCATACACAAAGTAGGGAGAGACTGCAAGAACACTGGAGGACAGGATTCACATTCATATCACAACACAGAAAAAAAATCATCTGGAAGAAGGGAAAAACGCAATAGGAACAAGTGTAATGTAGTTCCCTTTATCAGTAATAACTGACTATACATGGTCAGGATGGGAATTAGCAAATGAGACAACTTTTCAGGAAAA
The DNA here is from genome assembly GCF_026419915.1 of Harpia harpyja. Taxonomy (NCBI): domain Eukaryota; kingdom Metazoa; phylum Chordata; class Aves; order Accipitriformes; family Accipitridae; genus Harpia; species Harpia harpyja. Next base: position 105,417,635 of record NC_068940.1, read on the forward strand.
GGGCTTAAAATGGATGAACAAGAGTCAGTGATGGCTTGTGCTTGCTAAAAAGGTAGTTACCATAAGGAGTTGTACGGTCTCAAGAAAGGAGACACTGTTGGTCAGGTTATGTGCATGTGTCCTATGAGGTTGTTGAGACACAGAAATGGGTCAGAGAACTTGCCCAGAGAAGTTGTGGATGCCCCATCCCTGGAAGTGTTCAGCATTCAGGGCTTTGAGCAACCTGGTCTAGTGGAAGGTGTCCCTGCCCGCGGCTGGGGGATTGGAATTAGGTGATCTTTAAAGATGTCTTCCAACCCAAACCACTCTATGATTCTATGTGTAATCTGCAATCCAAGGATATGATGTTAATGTAAATTCACTCATGTAAGCATACTTACATGCTTATATACCATTAAACTGAATAGTGAGCTGCCTTCAATGGCATCACCATGACCCAGAGATGCTCATAAAGGAGAAGCTTGTGTTAGTACTCCAGAGAGGGGGCCTGCCAAATGGTACTCACAACCAGACCTGGATGTAGAAAAAAGAGCCTGAATTATCTTGCCAAACTATTCACCAGTGCTAAGAACTTGGCAAGACCGTGATGTCCAGGAAAAAGGAAAAGCCACCCAGCAGAGTCCAAAAGACATGAATTTAAACAACCAGGGCTCAGGAAAATGCAGTGAAAAGAGATGGCACAAATTGTATTTGTTTAGCCTAAGGAAGAGGAAACTGGGAAGGAACATAATAGAGAGTCTGAAAGTTTCTTGTTGGGAGAAAGTGAGAAGTCTTCTCTGTATCCCTGATGGATAGGACAAGAAGACATGGGCTTAAATCACAGCATGGAAGATTCAGAATTTAGGAATTTTCCTATAATGACAATATTGAGACACAGTCTAGGGGAGGTGTGGAGTATCTGTCAATACAGTGTTTTAGAGACAGGCTAGATAATGGTTTTTTAGGAATCATATATGGATTGTCATACAGGAATTATCCTGCTTTGACCCAGGCAAGGTTTAGATGCATTTTACAGTTTACTTTTCTATTATTCTGCAGCCTGGGTTACTGTAGTTTTATATTTTCATATGTGGAAAATACAGCATAAGAACTGCTGTCTTCATTAATTTTATTAGTCTCTGTTGAATCGTTCATCTTAAAAATATGGAAAAAATGAAAATATGTAATAGTTCAGTTCCACTTATTTTTAAGCAAATCATTCTGATTTTATGTTTTAAAATGCATTAATCATGACAGCCAAGTAATCCAGACTACTTTTCTGTGGTTCTGTAGTACCAATAGAAGCATGAAAGACTCCAGGTTATTTCTGTTCTAAACAAATGCAACTTGAATAAATGCATATGGAGAACATCCTGTAGAAGAATTTGTTCATTGTACACTGGCTTTCAAAGCAGAAGCACCATTTCAATGCAAATGACCCTGGAAGAAAAAATTCTAATGCCCTTCCATATGAATTACCTGTGTATATATGTGTGTGTGTTTCACTTTGATAAAACAAATTAAGCTGAGAGAAAACTTTCCTGAAGGCAGAAATGTGCAAGAAGGCAGCTGCAGCTTTCCATTGGGATTTTGAATATGAGTGGCTTAGAAACCTGATTAAGACAAAACACTGTACCTTCTTGAGAGCTGGTGTGCTATCCTGGTAGTGACAGGCATTCGTGTGGGTTTGAGTCTTGGGGGTGACATACCACAATACCCATCAAAAATCATGCTCATCCCCATTGAATTTCTACCCTCAAAGACGTGTCTGTTTTTTCTTGGCCATTAGTATCTGCCAGAAAGACCCCACCTCATCATACTGGTCACGTTAAACCCCAGAGCAGGACCATAGCAGATTCTTCCTGAGTTTGTGAGGGGATGGACAGCATCTGAAAAAGCATGTTCCATTAAATTAACCCCAGGGAGTCATTGAAGCAGATCAAACCCTTTTTATGCCCACAGAATGGAAAGAGGACCAGAAAGCTGATTCATTTTCCTGCTCAGCCTTGCAAAGAAAGCCTATTTATCAGTCAGGTTTGTTGCAACACCACGGTGTCAAAACTCAAGCTGTAAGTGAGGTGGTACCCACTACGCACAGCCAACTCTCTCCTCACCATCCTCCCTCCCACACTTACTACAGGAACAAGGCTAGAGTCACCCAACTCTTTGGTTTGCAAGAATACATTGTCTGCAGATTTGAATTCCTATGGTAAGGACTGAGGATGGTGCCCAGGTTTTCAGACACTGTGGTTCTTCCTGTTCAGATTGTGTTTGGTCAGTATTCCAAATGTCTTCCTTCTCCTCGTGTGACAGCTGTATGATCACTGCTTAGTCTTTCCCATCAAGCATTTTTGGATGAGAGGTTATGCCAAGAAAAATGCACACAAAATTCTCAACAAGTTTCAAACTTACTGGGCATGTATAAGTGTATAAAAGCTGATGTTTTTTCTTTATTATCAGAGTTCCTTGTAGCAGAACTAGTTTCACTCAGAAAACATGGGAGAAAAATAAAACTTAGATCACTTGAAATAGAAATGCGTTATCTATGACGTTTAAATCACAGCTGAATGTGACTGAGATCCAGCAGACTGCATGGGGCAGCCATTTTGCCAGGCTTATATCAGCCCAGGTGGCTTCAAGAAATCAGTAAAATGCCAATAACATCTATACTAGCAGTAGACAGAAGTAGCTGACAAAAACAACCCTGGAGATCCCAATGACAGTAGGCTGATCACTGATGGAGGATGAAGAATGCAATAAGCAAAAATGGACTTAGTTCTCAAATTAGGGATGACTTGAGTTGTAACCCCAGAAATGAATAATTATGAAAAGAAAGCCTTGAGAATCCTCGGTTTAAGAAATTATCTTCCTATTTCCGTATGCCTTTTCAATGAGTTAAAATAGAATTTGATTTTAATGGTGGTGGTATAACTGCTGATTTATTTGGTAAATGTGGTACTTGCAGCTTTTCCATAGTTTATCAATTCTCTGGCCTCCTTTTCCACTAAATAAATTTGGAACATAATATCATCACTTCGATATGATTCATACAACCTGTCTTCAAACTATGATTTTCAAATGTCTAAATCTGAACTGGTCAGTATGGATTCCCTTTAGCAATAGTGGAGAGAAACCAACACTTCCAGAGGGCAATTCATGTCCATCTAACACAGTCATAAAATGGTCACCAAATAAACCTCTTTCTGGAGGCAACTTTTTCTTTCTATTTTCTATAAAGACAGCTTTCTTAAGCTTAGAGCAGTTTAGAGCTGCTTAACATTTAGACATCTAAAATAATGAGATATGAATCACCACTTGAGTTGCCCGAACCCCACTCTTCTGGTTTTGTGAAGTGTGAGACTGTGCACAAGTTATAAATATTCTGTAATCATCTAGAAATGTTGTTCTAAATGTTACATCTCATAGGCAGCAATTCCTCCTCTAAAGGAATTGTGTCTTTTTTTTCCTTAAGCATTCATCAAGCAGGAGGTTAGCGTGCGATAAAGGAGACAACAAGAAACACCTTTCAGAGACAGCCCGTTTGAATGATGATCTTAATGTTCTATCATTACAAGTTACCACCTTCTTCAAGGCAAAATTTATGGCCGTTTCCACACCTGTTTAGCTCTCCTGATGTGTTCTTCTTTATTTATAGAGCTGTTTAGCAGAGCCTGTATTTCTAAGTTTCATCTTTTATTTTTTCTCATAAATATTATTTCCACCCTAGAGAGCCATGAACCATTTTCTCTTACTTTAATACATTGTGTAATGTGATAGTTACCCTGCTCACATCAGGAATGTAATTCATCTTTCAGATGTCAGCCTGATTCTGTAGTAAATTTTCAATGTTTTGAGGAGAATGGAAGAATGTTTTAAGGAAAAACCTAAGGATGTTTATGGCCCAATGTAAAGGGAATCAACTGGACCATGGTTAAAATATTGCCAAAATCTACCCTCAGTGTCCTTGAGCTTTGAAAAGGGAAAGCTTTGCATTCAGTCCTAAAGTCCTTACTTTAGAGAAAATAAACGGGAACTGAGGACTACAAGCTGGAGAAGGAACCTGTCTTAGTTATGTACAACCAAACACTGACATTTGCATGATATTTCAAAGATTTTGAAGATTTGCCAGAGACTTTCAAAGATTTCAAATTAAAGTAGGTCACATTTATCTCCCTTTCTAATAGCTCTCAATTCAGCTAAATTTTCCACTAATCTAAGGAAGGTTTTTGTGCTGTTTTGTTTTATGAATAACTATTAGGTGAGGAGTTCAGAATTTAACTAATTACAAAGGGCAATATTAGCTGCCTCTTCCAGTTAAACTCTACGTCTAAGCCCTTAAACCTCTTTCTAATGTGGCACATTAGATAGTGTCCAGCTTCTTTGTTTTAATTAAACTGCGATTTGCAAGCCTTCAGTTTTACCTTGTGTTCTACATTCCTGTGAATCCCACATTTTGCATGATCCACCATTAGCAGGAAACAATGCGTTGGTTAAATCTGATTCAAATCCAACAAAGCCAAATGAGGTAAGAAAAGAAGCATGCTACCAAGATTTCTGCAATATAAATATGTGTATGTAAAAGCAGGTTAGGAATTTTGTCATTATATAGAGGAGCTGTCTGCACATGTTGTTCAGAGCAGATTAACCTCTTCCTCAAGAATCTCACAATGTGGAAATGAGGAATCATGGTATACAGAAAAAATATAGACGTTTATGATACAGACATCCAAATCTGAACTATTTGCCTTCAGTCAACGGAAAGAAACAAGCTATTTCAGAGGGTAATTCCTCCTCAAGTAGCCATCAGAGTATCTCAGACAATCCTGGCCCAAATTCTCTTTTTTCTCTCTCCACTGATTGTTTCAAGGGTCTGCACTATGACTAACTCAGTTGTAGTCAGCTACAGTCCAGTGAAATTACTGTCGCTTGGTAGAACTGATTTTTCTATTCCATTCTCTCCTTGGGAAAACAAATGAGCAATTCTCTCATTCTCCAAACTAACCCAAAATATAGAGGAGTTGCCTGCCAACTACAGAATTGTAGGAGCTCAACAAGTAATGGTATCTTGTAAGCCCACTGACTGAGAAATGTCCAAGTGGTAGCAAGAGAATTTAGCCTGTGATCATATTTAGATTTAAAGCAGTTGCCATGGTTTAACCCCATCACAGCGGGATGGGGGAGAGAATCAGAAAAAAAAGTAAAACTCGTGGGCTGAGATAAAAACAGATTAATGGGACAGAAAGAAAATAATGATGTTAATTATAATAATAATACTTAAATGGCAATAATAATAATAATAAAAGAACTGGAATATACAAAACAAGTGATGCACAATGCAATTGCTCACCACTTGCCAACCGATGCCCATTTAGTTCCCGAGCAGTGATCCGCCCCCCCCAGGCCAACTCCCCCCAGTTTATATACTGGCCATGATGTCATATGGTGTGGAATATCCCTTTGGCCAGTTTGGGTCAGCTGCCCTGGCTGTGTCCCCTCCCAACTCTTTGTGCCCCTCCAGCCTTCTTGCTGGCTGGGCATAAGAACCTGAAAAATCCTTGATTTAATATAAGCACTGCTTAGCAACAACTAAAAACATCAGTGTGTTATCAACATTATTCTCATACTAAATTCAAAATGCACTATTATTGCAGCTACTAGGAAGAAAATTAATTCTATCCCAGCCAAAACCAGGACAGCAGGTCTGTAGCACATCAGACTATTCCAAAGCAAATGTTAAAATGACCATTAGGTGAATTACCACAGTTCTCACTGAAAGCGCCTTAAGATACAGGCTAGAAAGCCTTAAGCCATATCTGTACTGCTGGATGCGTTCACTGCAGGGAGACTTCCCTGGTCCCAGCCCAAATGATAAAGTGGAGCTCATGTCCATCCTGTTTAAGATTAGCCATCTCTAAAGCACGGTGTTGTACCCACCTGACATATCATTTCATCCATGTCTTCTCTGGGCTCTGTAGAGTGCTCCTGTGGCTCTAGGAAATAATTATCATTTTTAAAAGCTTTTGGATATTTTTCCAACTAAAAGTGTCTGATATAATGTGAAGGTTGTGTCACAGCCCACAAGGTAAATGTTTTTATAGCATGAAACTAAGGAAATGTATTGCATGTCCAGAAGTGAGACGGGGGGGGTATGTGGTCATTGTAATGACCACAGTGATGTCTGCTGTTCAGCAGAAATAGATCTTATCTACCAGCTTTTCACTGTGACTTTGTGCCAATGAAATCACTAAGGTGAAATAACAGTAGTAAGAAGGCCTCCCACAGTGGGAACAGCTGAAGTCTGTTCCTTTGGTTTTTTTCATAGCAAAAAAGATGCAGAAACGTGTCATTTCAGTGCAGGTGGAAAGTCAGTAGCCTCATTTAGAAAACTAATAATTCTTATTTAAAACAAACAAAACAAGTGTCTCTTTTACACAAACAGAAACCAAACTTTGGGGTTTGGGCAGTGGAATAGTTTTGCAAAAAGGTGTTTTGCAAAAAGGTGTCTCTTACCAGTTGCTTAAACACCACTTCTATTTGGCCAACACACAGGTTGTTAAAAAATAAAAGGTAGAAAACCATTGCTTGTCAGTGTTACACACAGCATGTTTTATTTTTGGCTTGCTGCTAGGCTACAAAGTGTTGCCTGCCTTACATGGTTCAATGGCTTCAAATAAACAACTGGCAGTTCATCTCTAACAAGGACTGGATGTTGAGTAATGTTTGCAAATAGTGAATACTAAAGGGCACAAAGATGGTTGAACTTTAGAATTCAGCTTGATGTTTGTCATTTATCTTGTATTTGTTTTGGAGGAGGGACTCAACCAAATACTGATGATGATTGATGACATACTGAAGTTTAAGAATAACAACTTTAACTCACAGATGTTATGTACCAGAGACCAAATATAAAACATCATTGTACGCAAACATTCAGAAATTCCCCTTTTCAAGGCAAGTCTTTGTGTTTTCTGTAGATGTTTACCGATCTCATAGCCATGGCTTAAAATTCACTCCCTGGAGGTTAGACAATGGGAATATTTTTGGAAACTGCGTGACAGCTGATTGAATAGTGGACCTTTTTTTCATTCAATGGTCACCTGGTTATCACTGGCTGAAACTAGTAGCTGAAAGTTTTCCCTTTTGCAAGAATCATAATAATACCAACTTCCACAATATTTTTTACTCAGAGAATAGATAAGAGCAAGACAAAGGAGCTAAAGATGGGGCTGATCCCAAAACTTCACTTACTCAAGAGGCACTACAGCACTAAATCAGATGTATTGGACATTCATCAAAACACTTGTGCCCACAGGCATGTGCATCGTGCCCTTTTGAATATTAACCAGTAATGAAAAGTCTCATAACTCAGCCATGATCCAGGGATGGTGCTGGTCGAAAGTATTTCGAGGGTTTCATAACTGAGCAAAGCCTTCACATGGCTCATCTTCTCAGCAGTGACAGTTCTCCGGTGTCTGCCTTTCCATGCCACCCTGGTCTTGGACCATGTCTGGTCCCACCACCTGGTCCCACCACGGTGTGGGATGCCAAGGGTGGTATTAGCCAGTAGATGTCACTGGTGGAGCACTGGGCTAGGAGACACACACTCCACACTGTCCGAAGATGAGCTGTAGACCTGCCGGCAAATAAAATGGCTAATTATCTTCTGATTGTACAAGGAGCGAATGCAAACACACAGCCAAAAAGACCTTGAGCTTCAGGATTTTTCTTTTTTTATTATTTTTATTTATTGCTTTGTCAGTAATACGCTGCACCTGGGAGAGAATTTTCAGACTAGAAATCATCTGTCTGGAAAATGAGGCAGCAATTTTCCTCTCTGACACACTTTTGTGGCTATTCTGGGGAGAAGAGCAGGTACAGCCTTCTCTGTTCATTTTGCATTCTGCTCTTCTTACTGTGAAAGCACAGTTTACACTGTGCAAAAGGCAGGGGCTTAATGAAATGTGTTATGGGTGAACGATGCCCAGCGCAGGTTCCTCGCTTCACTTCCACCTGAATGCCGAGGCCAGTCTCTCCACCAGAAAGTGCCACGTGTTGCAAGATTTATCTACACGCCAGTCCAAGGTATAAGAGGATACCAGCAACGGCACAACCTCAGCGACATGGAGCTCAGCACGGGAGTTTTTGTGACCTTTAGTTAAAGCTTTCACTGAGGCGTTAACGAAATAAAGCAAGATGAGACTTTACCCTCGATTAACCAGTCTGAATTCAAAGAGGCACAACTGCCTCCAAACTATGGACTCCAGACTCAGAGGTTTGCTGTGATTATTATTTTGGTACTGAAGTGCTGTGCAAACCCAGAACCCAAAGGTTTGTTTCCACCTCACAACTTAGAAAAAAACAGAATTATATGACAATTAAAAGAGTACAAAACAAGAAGCAACAAGAGCATGGGATTGATCTGCCTAAAAATAAATGTAGATTGTCTCCTAGGCTGCTTTTCAGGTAGACAAAATCTAATCAGGATATTCAGAGGAGTGCAGGACATTACAGGTCCTAAAATAAGTGTCTAAAATAGACTGAGGGAGTGCATTTTGCCATGGAAGGCTGGTTTTTTTTGTTTAACCCATTCTTTGAGCCCTCCAGCTCAGAAAGAGAGACATCAGCATGGAAGGTGTCTAAGCTCAGAGGTCTCCCACCAAGTGAAACACAAACAAAAAGCTGGCCCTGAAAACAAAGTGTGTGGAAAAAAAGTAATTTCCACTATAAATGAGTCCAAAAGTGTCTGCACTCAAATTCTGATATAAGCTATTAATACCTGTGTCTAAGGTGAGCACGATTTGTTCCCAAGCATAGTACATAGTCTAACACTTTAATCCACAGCTGAGATCCTGACAAATCCTCCCAGAAAGCAGTTTAATTTCATCGATAACTTTTTAATATTCAGATTAGGTATTTCTTGTCACTGTGGCACCAGATGTCTAGGTAGTTTAACTTCAATTTTCATTTGCATTAACTTTGGTTTAACTTCAGAGGGTGGAGGGGGATAGGTTTGGAGACTGAAATAAAAATATCTCGTTTGGGCCTGAGTACTTCATGCCATGCAATGTTTACCAGAATTTTGATAACCTGTTTCACACACTAAGTACCCTCACTTTAAGGACTGCTGTCTGTCTTATTCCTACTTTGTCTGGATTCACCTTCCCAGCTGGCAGTCATGCTACGTTTCTGATTCTTTTCCTCTATTTAATAAGAAATTCAGATCTAAGTAATTTGTTTCCATTAAAACTTTGCAAATTATGTCTGTATAACTAATAGAAGCCATCTGATTCATCAGTGCTGTTCCATAGATCAGAATAATTGCTTGGAGGTGGAAAGAAGTAGAAATATACTGAGTCATCAAGACAGGGGTTTTAGTGAACTTCGAGCCAGGATTTTCCCCTCATTTATACTAATAAAGTACCTTTTAAAGTTCCTTGCACGCAGCAGGACACAGAAACAATTATGAAATGGATCTGATGTCCACATCCTTAGGAACACTCATAAAAAGAACACTGCTTCAAAAATAACAACCCAGACTCATTTTTTTCAGCTCTGGCAGGATATAACCTGTTCCTAAAAACTCCTCCATAATGTATTCCCACGATATAGGCTACAAATGTAACAGCCGTGTGTGCCTTACAAGCCTGTAACACAGGAGGGGAAACCTGGCCTTTCCGCTTCAACAATACTAGAGCTAAAATAATTGCAAAACCTGCTACGTGCCATTAATCATAATAAATGGAAAAACTTAATTACACTTTACTAGCTGGTCTCAAAACCTCCAAGGAGAGAGAGGCTGTTCTTGAAAATGATGCTGTGTTAAAGAGTGTAACGTGACATAGGTCAAATACCTGGTTATCAAATCACAGGATTTTTAAGCTGGAGGTGCTTTGCCACTACTCCCACTTCAGATCATGTACAACAAGGGTGGTTCAGAAACCAATGAACTATAAGGTGGCATCACCCCACTGGAGACAGCAAAATTAAGTACTCAAAGACACCAGTGAACAACATAAAGATAGTCTATTTCTGATGGATCCTAACTGCTCTTTGGTTGAAAAGGTGTTAGGGTGAATAAAGGTGTTCTGCATGGAACTGAGCAATCCCAAACTTTAAACGCAGTGAGAGGAGGAGAAGGAAATTTAGATTCTGCATCTGAGTCTGCATGCAAGCTCTGCAGCTTGTAAATCCTCCTTATAATGCTTCCAATTAGGACTTTGGATGCCACGACTCCATAATTTTTAGCATTTGAATCAGGCTCTGCAGTTTACTATTCAGACAAATCACATAAATAAAATATACAGTGGAATCATTTGCTTTCTTATTATAGCTACAAACAGACTAATAGGGAAATAAATGAACGCAATCAAACTGAATGTTCTCTTAGTTATTTCATGGGAGGTAAAAATCATCTGCAAACGAAATCAGATATGTTTTGTGAGTTGACATACACAAATATTTTGAAAGGATAAACAAGGTAATGAAACCTGGCTAGTATGAAATTCATTTTAATGCAGAAAAGGAAAAAGAACAGTCTGTATGGGAGCTCAGTAAAGCAGCTCAGGGAGAAGTGTGTTGAGAATTTCAGTGGGTTGAGTGACATAGGATCATGGTCATTTGGGGAATGATTTCTTCTGTATGCCTCAGTTCACCATCTCAAAAGTGAGCAATGGTCTACAAATGGCACAGATCTTCCAGTCAAAGATGGTTCAGAAAGCCTTGGCACACATTGCCATTTTTTCCGGCAAGCCGTGAGGGATGTTGTAATACACTGCTCAGTGTGCGTGCACGGTTGTGCGCTATGCAATAACACAATACAGTCAATCAGGCTTTATAAACAATGAACGATCCAAACAACAGAAAAGCAGAAATAAAAGTGGTGCTAAGGAAAACACCCCAGAACTGTACAGATTGCTTAGATAGTACCTATGAAGAGCTGCTTCATAAGAAACACTTAGTCATCACACCTCCTCATCATTCAAACATTGTGCTGGGTATTCTCCACCATCAGTCTGAGCCCAGGTTTTCCTACACAAGGTCTGGACAGAATTAGGTTCTTGCAAAGGAATTCTAGAAGAGGAAATAAATCTATTTAACCATTCACCTCAAATAAATTCACTGGTAGAGCAGAGCCCTACAATGCCGGGATCTCTTCTGCTCTCTTTCTGTTACTCACTGCAGAACTTTGGTCTTTCATTATAGGGCTTTGGGCTGTAACTGTGTTAGGAGCTTCTTGTAACCTTGAGGGGATCAAGAAGGGAAAGAGGTGTGTGGATTGGATCAAACAAGACCTGATTCATTTCATGCACTTGCAGTGTGGATCCAATAACACCAAATGAACCATCAGGCCATGGTTCAGGTTATTCTGTTGTTCTGAAGGTGCGGGATGTGCCTGGAGGTACCTCTGTGTGAGGAGAGACTCAAGACTCTTTTCCACCCCAAACAGCTGCCGCCTTTGCTTCTCTGTGTTCCTTGGGCAGGGAAGCCAAGCTTGTAGGAGATGGGAAGAACTGGAGTTTTAGTGTTTGCTTTCATAAATAGTCTCTTTTTGTCACCTTTCACATGGAAACAGTATAGAGCCTTATAACGATTAGTCTTTAACTTAACAGATAAGCTCACAGCTATGCAAGGGAACTGGTCAGAGAGCAAAAAAGGCAAGAAGACCAACAGTTCTTTCATATCTGCCTTTCATTTAGCGATTGCCCATCTAATAAGTTTGAATCAGGATGCTCCAGTGGTACCGCATTTCAGTCTGAGCTTTAAAAGGCCAGATATCTGCAATAGGCACCAGCAGAAATACTCAAGGTTGTTTACCATTGGGATCTTTAGGCACTGATAGTGTTAGCTGGCAGCTCAGCAGAAGTCTCAGGAATGTCAATAATTACTGAAAAGTAAGCTTGGAACCTAAGAAAACACTGTTAACGGTCTAACACCTTTTCCTGTTAGGGATTTGGTGTGTAGTAAAGAAAGCTGAAAATCCATGCACACTGGTTATTTTGGAGCAGTCTTTGCAAGCATACCTTTAGTTCACAGTAAAAGAGAGTGCAAGGCAACCTGCCTCACTTTGAGAAGAAATAAATTACGCACTGCATAGCCAAATTAATCGAAGCTTCCTCCAAGTAAGAATTAAGTTAAACACATCAGTCAATCTGGACCTAAGAGAATTCACAGGTGAAGAAAGTACATTTATCTTGCTGAGCTCAAAACCTGACACAGACATGAGCTCTAAGCCCCTGTGTATGACTCTAACTCTGAGTCTTCCTGCTAATATGATTCCTTGAAGTTAAAGACACCAATAAGTGTCTCAGAGACCAGTTCAACAGGCTCAGCTTAGAGACCTGGAGCCAAACTCTGTTTTCAGGTTTGTGAGTCACAGTGGGGATGGGAGAGCATGGCAAAGTGGTCACTACCTCCACGGGTCTGCATGGACCCTCACTCACAGACAGCTACATCCCTTGAAAATCAGCAGCTGAACCATGGAAGCCTGTAGTTCAGTGTTAAAAGAAAACTAAATTTGTTGGTGGTTTTCTTTAGAAAGGTTTTTATGCACTATGCATGGAATAGAAAAGCAAGAAGTGCTTTCTAATCTGCTGTCTCATGTGGAGCAAAGTCCTTGCATGGATCCAAGGTCTCCACTGCACAGGTGCTAATCTGAAGTGAATCGATAGAGGCCAATAAAGTTGTTCGAGATTTTGGAGTGTAACAAAGAAGAATGTTGCCCAGAAGCTCATTGCAGACTTTGAGCTGCAGGGCTGCCTAGGTCATGCTTGGTGGCAATCTGTTTGCGTTATTTTTCACTGACTACAACAGTGAAGCCACCGACGTGACTGTTTAGTGACTGCATTAAACGTGGTCCTGATTGATTAAACCCAATAGATTTATATGGCTCGGAGGTGGAACAGGGATTTTGCATGATGCAAGGGCGACAAGATTTAACAGCAATGGCATTAGCGGTGCCCTTTCGCCCGATGCACGTATCATATGTGTAATCACATCAAGAGGAATAAACTCAATCAAAGCAAATGCTGTCAAAAATAACTAGCATTAGGCAAAATCATCTACAAATAAAACCATCACAGGCCTTCAAGTCTGATCCATGCGTCTGTGTGGTTGGAATAAATAAAGGCCTTGAATCTTGTTAGCATTAAGCCAATTTTCATTCAAAGTATAATGAAGGGCTCTTCCAGAGAGATATATTACTAGTGAATGTTCCCATCTCCTCCTTCTTCAAGGAAAACCTATGCCAATGTAAAGTAAAATCAAATCAGTTGTGCTAAAAGGGCTTGGCTGTTTTTATCTTCTTTTTTATTCATTCTTAACCATATTCTTCTTTCTCATCTCAGCATTTTAATTCTTCATGGAGGAGTACAAGGTCATACCACTTGCCAGACAGTATCAAATAACCCCTTCACTAAGAAAGCAACCTTAGCCATATGCTAAGCAAAGATATTAAGAAATGTTACCCTGTGTCTGTAATTTATTCCAACGTGAGATTTCTTCCTCATGTCTGATCATTATGAACAGTTGTAAACTCTAAAGCAGGAGACTTCTGTCATTAACGTCATTTTTCTCTCATTCTTGACAGCATATAACTGTTCAATCCTTTCAGGAAACTTGTTATATACTTAGTCTTGAAAACTCCCTGCCACCATAACTATACCTATATGAGGATGTTGAATATGCTCAAGAATGTCCCAGGGTTCTGAGTCCAGCTGCTGCAGAATCACCCATGTGTATTACTGAACTCTCTCAGCCACCAAAATAATGTGACCACCTATGAAATACTTATTGAAATAGTCCCTGACCTGTACTAGGTCCTCAGCTATGCTGGAGAGGGCTAGCTCAACCAAAATTTAACAGTGCAGAAGACTGTATTCCAGTGCCACCAACCAAAGGTTTTAAGGAGCTATTTAATCTACCACTACAATGTAGGTGGTGAGATCAACAGTCTAATAATGTGTTGAATGAAAAAAAGAATGCCCTTTCTTTAATTTTATTCTGTCCCCGGCTTTATGAAAAAGAAAACACTATTAGTTGCATTCTCTATCCTGTGCTGCATTTTTACTGCTTAACCATCATTCTCTTACTCTTTGTGAAGCTACCAGTCTTTTCCCAGAATTTTGCTTTTCTGGTTACATTCTCCCATTCTCCCTCCCACCAATCTTTGAGCATCATTTGTATCCTTCTCTGATTCATTTATATTCTGCAAATCCTTTTCAGGATAGAGTAACCAGTACTGTCAAATGCATCCAGAAGAGCCCGATCTGTAGTTCCTTCTGGACAGACTGAAGCTCTGTCTGCAGCACAGAGGAAAGAATAAAGTCAAAGTTGCTCATGAAACAGAGGTGGACAGAGAAGAGACGTATATAGTAAGGCAGGAGACCAATCGTATAATGAAAGAAGACTGTCCTTGCTTTACAGACTTGCTTTCTTTGAACTCAGTTGTCCTCCATCCCTTCTTCAGGGTACTGGATCAGGAGGTTGGTGCATCTTCACTTGACAGAAATCCTCTTCTGGTTGGAGGTGCCTGGTGTGATCCCAGGAGCAAGTGTGGTCGCGCAGGAAGAGGTCATTAGTGCATGGAGATCATTCTGTCCTCAGCCCAGGGATCTGCTGTGGAAATATGGCTACAGGTTGCCCAGGCTTTCCATATTCAAATTTCTAAGCTGGTTCAGATATTATTCAAGGGATCACATCTGAGTTATACAGATAGCATTGCTGCTGACCCTGAAAAGCAGTTTATTCCTGGGCTGTGTTCAGTTTTACTCCAAATGCCACAGAGCAGCAGGAAAGGCAATAGGGCAATACATGTCTCCCTTGGCTATGTTTGCCCACATCCTAATATTTACCGACCTTAGCTAGGTCCAAATAATCAGCAGCAATACAGAGAAATGAAGCTTGACAGAAAAGCAAATTTAGCTGATTTTTATTCTAACATTCAGGATAACATTTGTGGTCAGATGGAGTTCTTGGGAAAAATGTTGCCTTGTGGATATCATAGAATCATAGAATGGTATAAGCTGGAAGGGACCTTTAAAGGTCATCTAGTCCAACCCCCAATAACCCCCGTTATCCCTGGATTTAAAATTTCCTTTTCAATAGTGGGGGTTGATGACTTGCATTCAGCTAAGCCAAGCAAGAATATAATAAAAAGGTAATAAAAAGAAAAGAAAAAGAACACAAAACAGAAACAAAAAGTAGGTAACAAAATGGAGCTACCCAACTGAAAAACAACTTTGCAGAACAACTTGGAGGTCCTGGTGGACACCAGGTTGAACATAAGCCAGCAATGTGCCCTTGCTGCAAAGAAGGCGAGTGGTATCCTGGGCTGCATTAGGAAACGGATTGCCAGCAGGTCGAGAGAGGTGATCCCTCCCTTTTATTCAGCCCTGGTGAGGCCACACCTGGAGCAATGGGTCCAGTTCTGGGCTCCTCAGTACATGAGAAACACGGACATACTGGAGAGAGTCCAGTGCAGGGCCATGAAGGTGATTAAGGGACTGGAGCATCTCTCCTAGGAGGAAAGGCTGAGAGAGCTGGGACTCCCTAGAGAATGAAGGCTCAAAGAGGATCTTATCAATATGTATAAATACCTGAAGGGAGGGTGCAAAGTGAACAGAGCCAGGCTCATTTCAGTGGCGCCCAGTGACAGAACCAGATGTGATGGGCACAAACTGAAACACAGTTTCCTGAAACTGAACATCGGGAAACATTTTATTTTTCTTTCCTCTTTCTTTGCAATTCATAGTCCATGACAGCTCTTTGTGAATTGCTTTAACTACAAGCTTCGGTACATCATTTTAGCTAACTAAATCACAGCGTGCTGTGCTCAAGATCTGCTGGGAACTTGATGCTCCCAGACATTCGTGATCTAGGTGCCCATGTACGGATCTAGGTGCCCAATGACAGTTCTAAGCATTGTGGCATAGCGATGTTCCAGATGCCAGCTGGGAAGTAAGTTGCAGAGGTGGGAACAAGCATTCAGATCATTCAACTCCAAAGCTATTAGCTCTTTGCTGTATTTCTGCAAACTGGAGTTAAATATTGCATCCTTGATTTCAGCTGAAGGGGTACCATGCATATAGGTGCAAACATGACCTCAGATTTGATTCCTATAACTCTGAGATCATTTTTCCTCTTTCATTTTTCTCCTGGCATCCTCACCAAAATCACCAGGGAAATAAGTGTCAACAGCAAAGCTCAGCAATGCTAAATAGCTTCAGTTCTGTGAGCTGAAGCCTCAGCCATAAATGAGATCCAACAGGCAGAAAACTCTTCACAAATGCTTAGGGAAGACTCCAACCAGCCTTTTGTAACTTAATTTTGTATTCATTGGATTTTATTCAGAGAAAGAGAGAAGGGGATTCTGAAAAGACAGCACAGTCCACAGCACTTAGTGGAAAAGAAGATGAAAATATGATGTACTGAGGGAAACTGGAAGTGTTTTTGTGTATATCCACATATATTTAAATAGAAAATTAGGCCACATTCAAACTGGCAGAGCCCTGTGTGCATTGCATTCCTCAAAATTACAAGGGGGAACTGTTGGGATTTTTTTTTATCACACAGAAAGCAGGCTAAGGCTTAAGGGACACATTCTGCAGGGCATCGAATACTGGCTCGAAGGATGCCAGGATGCTTAGTGCTGCCTTTGGGTCAGTGGGACTAGTTCAAGTATTGCTGCTTGACCTTGCAAATAGACACAAATGGGCACGGTGATATTAATCCTATGTCTCCTGATTGCAGGCTATGTACTTTCTGATGCTATGATGCCTTCCACAGACTAGGCAGAGAAGTCTGAAAGCCTCCTTTGCTTTAGAAATAATACTTTCGTAAAGACTGAACTATAACCCATCAAACTTAGTTCCTTTGCATACCTCTGAGTTTTAGCTGCATGGTTTTATACTGAAAGTGGGTGAAGGTTATTACATTCCTTTTTCTAACCATTGACTTGTACGCTTAGTGCTCAACAGATAGCTTTAGCCTTCAGTTTCAATATGCCGTGTGCACTACAGTATGAAAGGCATGAACATGATCTTTCATGTACTCACAATGTTCATATTACAATGCAAAGGCTGAGGTGCTATTGTGAAACATTTTATTTTAAATGTTCACAGTCCTAAGAAACAAAATTAAGCACCATGACTTACAGGATACGTCAGCAAGTTAAAATGAGGAAGTGCTGTGATTTGAATGGGGTTTTGCATTACAGCACACTTGAATTAATGTACTCTGCATGGAAAAGTCTAAGCTAAAATACGCAGTCTGTTCCATCGTTTCCCTCTTCATTACAAAAATGAGAACAACAGAAAGAGAAAGCTGTGACATATAAGCAGTGCTTTCTTACAAAAGGAGACAAACAACTCCCACACATTTTAATCTTTAGGATATAAGATGGATTTCAATGCACGCCTCTGAATCTCTTGAAGTAAAGGACAGCCACTACAAATTGTGAGTAACAACTACAACAAGGATTTAGGTTGCTGCTTCAGATCCTCCGTTCTTCCAACAAGAATGAACTTTACTGGTTTTTCTACTTTTTGTCTGTTATTCAGTCAAGGTCAAATGGATCTTAAGCACCTGGAAGTGATGAAGTCCAGGGACAGCACATTGATAGAAGTAGTAAAGTTTATGGGGAAAGCGTAAACTACTTTCAGGATGGAGCTGGATCAGCTTATGAAAGGTCTGTGGTTGTGTGTGATAAAAGGAGACTGGAATCAATATTTGAACAGGTCTCCATCATTTCCTTCTCTTCTCTTTAATCTCACTCTGCCCAGAAACATACTTATTCTTCCTGCAGAATGCCTAGCAAGTGTAGAGGTGGTTGGATGGACCCCAGTGGCACTCAATCAAGGCTAGACCACAACCAGCCTTATTCCCATCAACTTGATCAGTTCCTTTTACAATTCCACATCTCTCCTGTAATGCACCTGGGGACATTACACATTTGCTGGAATATTTCATTCTCTGAAAGCTTGAACTTGTGTTTCAGGGTGTATAGAAGTCTGAGTCCATTCCTCATACATCAGAATGGCCCATTTCATCGTCTTTGGAAAGGCATTACCCTTGTGTACACAGCTCCAACTTTTCTCTTTTGTTCTCCACTCTGGGGAATTCCCATGAGAGTTTTGTCCCATTACAATGACTCCACACCTTATGTTGATACATGAGCAAAAAAGCATGAAAAACATCTATTTTGAACACATCCATCATCCAATTGTTCAGAACAAAATAGAAAGTGGGAGCAAAATGCTGTGAATGGCATAACTCCATTCAAGTTGTGTCTCATATGTTCACTGCTTTCTCTATCCAGAATTTTTAATGATTTACCCAACTAGCTAAAAATGTTTTATTGGTTATTCTTCCTTTAACCATCAGTACTGACATCAGAGGTGACTTTTCCATACCCTGGTATAAACTTTGCTCTGCTTTTTCGAGAAATGATTGATATTAGGCTAGAGTAGCACTTTCTAGAAAGCAGGGGACTAGCTAAATTGATAAACAGTGGTTGTCACTTTCTGCCTACTTTTAGGATAGAGAAAAGATTGCATGGCATCACATTAGTGACCAAGACTTGACTTTATGCCAGGACTTTCTATGGACTTGAATTCTTACCCCATATCCCACCTTTCATACTACACACTACACACACACACAGACACATACATTAGGTCAGCAAACACCTGCCTTTATTTTATAGGTTACATTGCTAGAGGTGAATGCTAACCAGGCAGGAATAAGATATAAAGAATAGAATAGAATGGAATAGAATAGAGTAGAGTAGAGTAGAATAGAGTAGAATAGGAATAGACTATTTCAGTTGGAAGAGACCTACAAGGATCATCTAGTCCAACTGCCTGACCAATTCAGCGCTGACCAAAAGTTAAAGTATGTTATTAAGGGCACTGTCCAAATGCCTCTTAAACACTTAACTTACTGTTATTTGAAAGATGAAAATAAAATAATCTTTTTTCCTTTTGTTTTTGCTTGTATAAGGTTTTAGTTCATTTTAAATTTAGCATCTTTACCCTTATGAAAGCAAAAAGAAAAATCTTTCTGAATCTGACCCAAGACTGAGTTTGAGGATAGATGATTTGAAACTGTAGAAATATCCTGAGTTAATCACAACAGATACTTCAGGCTGCTGCTTCCCTATGTTGCTTTAAAAGACAACTTTGCAAGGCTTTCAATAAGTAATGAAACTAACAGAAACAGGCATCTACATGATATTTGGAGATGGTTTCAGAATGCATACTATGCCTGAATACGGCTTCTCCCACCCCATACTAATTACCTTTCAACCCATCAAAAACAGAAACAGAATTTTAACTAGCTGGGAAGCCAGTTTTCCACTGTAATAAGGGGGTTTGTGTTGAATGTTAGTGAGCTGGATCTTATGTTTGTAAGATTTTCATTTGAAGATAAGTTATTGTAATTCATTGAATCTCAACCATATATTGAAAAGACTTTGCAGATAACATTTTCTAAAGCGTTTAGTAAAACTAATGGTGAAATGAATACATTTCCCACAGAAATTAATGAGCTTCTCCTATACCATATTTAAATTGTTGTCATTGATGTAGTCAGTCACATCTATTCTGTAAAGCTTCAGGAAAGAAAAAAAGGAAAAAAAGAGTGGAAAAGAATTGCCTATTAGTGGTAAGGCAAAGGAACAAAACTGCTGGTATATTTTAACCTAGCTAGTCTGTCAGGGACACAAGGAAGTTGTGAGCTTGTGAGCAGCCACGTGCAATGAATACCAGCAGAATGGACTGATGAGCAAGGGGCAGGGCACTGTGGTCAACGCATGCAAAGGTGAGGAGCTAGACCTTAATCAAGGAAAGTAAGATGAAATGGTTAGAAGAGACCAAGCTGAAATTCAGGAATTAGCATACGGACAAGTTTAGGATGGGACGTATGGAATGATGGTTAGTAGGAACCAAGAGCTACGACTGAACAGGAAGGAACTAGGAGAGAGACACATTTTGCTGTTGCCAGCTGATAACTGCTCAAACGGCTTCCTATACCTGGCACATGTGATATCCCCAGCCAGATTCACCGGCTACTTCTTCTTCAGCTCATCAAGCACTTCAGGCTCGATGTCCCTCAACAGAACAATTGCTGCCAGATTACTCTTTTGCAGAACGTGGTTATCCAGATTAAGCTTAATGGAGGTCAACAGAATGGGAATCTTGGGTGGAAAATCCAGCTACATTGCCTGGTTTCCAGGAATCATCTTCACCAGTGTTAGCTGGAGATACAACTTGCCTGGAAGCCACCTCTTGTCAAGGTATGAGTCTCTGTTTTAAATACAGACTGGCTTACCTTGGAGGGTAATTTGAATCATAGAATAATTTGGGCTGGAAGGAACCTCTGGATGTAATCTGGTGCAACCCCCTTGAGTAATGGATCAAACACTTTGTGAAAGACATAGAGTGGCAGCTCTGACCTCCAGGTCCTCTAAGCATGTACTGGTTCTATAGCATAATTACTGTCACTCAGGTTAAATCAGAAGTTGTCAGTATAATTTTAACAAATTTGGGTTAATGCCTCTGAACACAATGGCCTATCTAGTATATTTGCATCCTTTTTTCTAATTTCTGCATTTTCCATTGCTCCTTTTCTGTCCTTTTCTTTCATTCACACATCATATGATGTTGTGCTCACCAATAAAAGCTTGGGGAAAGGAGAAGGAAGAGGGATGTTGGTGGTTATGCCACTTACTGTCTCAAGTAACAAATGCACATGAAGAGGCTCTGCTCTCCAGCAAGAGGCTGGAATCTGCCTGCCGATGGGAAGTAGTGAAAAATTTCCTCTTTTTGCTCTACTTGTGTGTGCAGCTTTTTCTTTCCCTATTAAACTGTCATTATATTGATCCACAAGTCTTCTCATCTTCTTTTTGTTTTTCTTTCCATCCTGCAAGAATTCTGCATAGATACCTGAATTTACATGTCTTAACTGACTAGCTCAAATTCACCTGCAAAAGGACAGGATTCAGTTGCCTAAACATAGCTGGTTAATGCCTTCTGTGGTCACAGCACATGAGACTCCTGAACCTGGCTCACAGATGTGATGTGGAACCCACGGAAGACCAGTGCTCATCTGATTTGGCAGCTGGCGTCTGGGGGTTATCCGATAGCATCTCACATGGCATTAGATGACTGTTTAGGCAACCAAATCCTAGCCTAGCCTTTTACAATTGTAATTTCAAGATGGAGTTCAGACCATCTTTGTAGATGTACCAGACTTGCTGACAGTCTTACATGGGAAAACAAGGTATATAACAGCTGGCTAGTAACAGCACTATGAAATAAAAGCAGAGAGAGCCTTGTGTGACAGGATGGGGATAATGGGATTTGACATGAAATGTACCCTATAGTAAGAATAAACATGACTGTATTTAGTCCCTGCCTTTTCTTCCTTTGCTTCAAGCTGGGAGCTCTTGAAATAGAGGAAAAAAGTAAGAGAAGCAAGGCAGTCAGCATTGCTGAACTGTTTGGTGAGCATGTGGGTTTGGTCTTTCTTCAAGAATCAGCATGTAAAATTTCCTGGACTTTATTATACAGAAGCCTGCAAAACAAACAAACAAACAAAAAAACCCTCTTGGTCATAAAAACATGTATATCTACCACTCAACAGTGAAGCACCTAACACATATAACACCTTCCATATTTGGGACTTTAGCCACATAAGTGTAACTGTTTATTGTCTTAGCAATTTTTTGTACCTGACTTTTTTTTGTTTGTTTGGGGTTTTTTTTTGTTTGGGTTTTTTTGTTATTGTTTGGGGTTTTTTTGCTCTAACTGAATTTCTATGCCTGGCTATTAAGAAGGAATATCATTTTATTACAACTCTTAATGACACTGGAAATGTTTGTGAATTATGTATTAAGAGCAGGGATTGAGCTCAGAATGATTGTTTGCTTCCTGCTATGGAAAAAGTCTATATGAGTATTTACTTTTCCAGCTCTTACAATTTCCTATAACTGCAGGTATGAAGTATTTTAAAACCATCTTTGTAGTCTTCCTCCTGAGTATTGTCTGCACTCCAGATCCAAAACTCCTCCAACCCCATTACGACAGTTTATGTTTGCACCTGATAGTAAAAGCAGATGTAAACTTGCGAGAGGGGTTTCTCATCTCTGTAAAGGCTACGGCATTCAAAGCTTCCTGACTCATGTGGCTTCAGCTGTTTGCAAAACACTGCATCGATGCAATTTAGAAGCTTTGCCGTTGGAGAGTGAGAGTTTTTCAAAAAACCATGACGCACTATGTGACGCTAAAGAAACTGTTTCTCCTTTGACAGCCTTCACGTTGTTACCTATAAAATAGCAATAAGGGCACTCCTCTTAACAGTAATAACCCAGCTGAGTCTCTGAGCCTTTTGAAGATGTATTTGTGAAGCAGGAAGAGAAGAAAAACCAAAATACTGAATGGAACCTACAGCAGAGGTGAAACGGTCCCATTTAAACTGGACACTCTAATATACACTGCAGGCTATATAGCAGAAAATGACACCATTAGGAAATGAAAACACATTCCAGCAACATATAAGCAGTCTTTCAGCAGCTTAAGGAGTTAGTATTGAATAAGACAGTAAGCCTTCATCTTCAGTGGGTCTTTATTAAAGATAGGCTGCTGTTAAAGTGGCTGCTACATTGACTTATTTGCATAAAAATCTGTAAAAATTAAAAAAAATATATTACAGGCTTGTGCCTGCAATAATTTTGCTGGCACACACAAAAAGAAGCCATGTTCTAGCCAACTGTGTAGCACAAATAATAAACTTAAGCCATCAGAGGTTCAAGTAAAAGTCCACTACATTCCTCCCATCCTCTTCAGAAGAAAGTGGACCAGGCTATGGGTCATCTGTTCTGCTGTTCAATGTTACTCTTTAGCATTGGATTTGGCGTTGACTTTTAGAGGCAGTGATCTGAGTGAGGTAGGCAGTATCTTTGCAGAGCCAAAGTAGTTCTTACAGAGACAACAAAGCATTAAATATATATAGAGAAAAAATACATACATACATATATACATGTATATATATATACATAGTTATATTTATACACACATGTATGTACTCCAAAGGTAGTGTGGTAAAGTACAACATCTGTTTAGCTGTTTGTAAATTTTCTCTTCCTTTCCCACCTTCTCCCAGATACTCCCATGCTGCTGGGAAAAAATGGGACGAAAGATGCAGTGAGAGGAGCAGGCAGTTCTGTATGTTTGCATCTGGAAATGTGAAAGGCCATTTTATTGACTGAGATTTTTTAAAATGTGGTGATTTGGGGAAGTATATTCCAGCAAACAAGCTCCTTTTCTCACATACTTGCTCATGTACAGAGATCCTTACCCAACGGTGGTATGCGCCCATCATCTCTTCAAGCTGCAATTGCCCCTTTTGAGAACAACCGCAGTGAAAAACTGACTGACTGTGCAAAGAGCTTGGAGTTCCTGACTCTAGGATAAATGGGGGAGTGGGGGGTGGGGGGGTGGCTACATTTGAGAGTTTTTTGGTTGCAGGATTTTGGGTTTGGTGGCGGGTTTTAATTTTATTTTTTAATCCTTCTTCTTATTTGTCTTCCCACCTGTAAACTCTAAGGTATGTCTTGTTCTGTTCCTATAATATTGGGCTATATTTTGCTACCCTTTATTATGTAGAGGAAAAAGAGGTCCAGCTAAAAAGGTGAACAGTTGAATTTAATGTTAACTGAGTCAGTAAGGAGAAGACTTTGAGCTTTATCAAAAACAGAGGTCAATTACTTTAGGTTTGCATCTTGGTTCCGAGCCTGACCCGTGACCTCACTGGTAATTAATGTCATAGTTGCACTATGCAAGCAGACAAATGTGCTGTTATTAGCAATTAATATCACAGCTGACCTGAGCTCTAAAGGTTCACATGTGGCCTGAAGGGACATTTAAATGCTTTGTGTTAGCAGCTGGAAGTTTTATATATGCCATTGTGTAAAGCCAGAACGTTGTGAAGACCCTTAAAGTACTCAGAAAGAAACAGGACAATAATATTTGAACCTGTGCCTCAGCATCTCATGCAAAATATGAAGTAAAGTCTCCATGTCTTGGAAGGAAGATAATAGACAGGCAATGCAATGACAAGCTGCTCAGTGCTATATAAAAAAACCCAAAACAACAGGTAAAAGAAGTAAAATGGTACCAAATACTTTCTTCATGGCCTCCTTTCTTTCATAACCCCTATTGGCATAAAGAGGTACCCAGCCCTTCTACACGAACCAATTTGCACTTAAAATGGGAAACCAAACAGGTGTCAATACTGACATCCAACATAACTCTCAGGAGTCATCTAAACCCGAAGACACTTAAACTCCCACAGCACCATCCCGTTTCCCCTGAAAGCTTTCTAGACACCTGCAGTGCCTCTCATGCCCTCAACAGGACTGGTTTGATTAATTAAGAAACAAACACACATTTTTATACACCACTGGAGTCCTAACACTAGCTAGAGCATGTCATGGATGGAGTGATGCACTTCACTCATAAGAGAGAAGTAACAATATGTTTATTGATATAAAACAGTGATTTAACAAAGTTTGATAGTAAGTGTGCCAGTGGTTTAACAAGATTCAATGGCAAGGTACACTTGATTATTTACTGCATAGAGGACAGGGTCAGACTAAACTGTCAGGGAGACCCTCCCATTGAGTCAGGAGGTTCAGAAAGGACCCTCTTGCTTTCTGAACTCCTTCTCAGAGGGGAGTCTAGGTGCAGCTGGATCCACTCCTAGTCCCAGGCTTGGTCAATGGTTTATGCTTAAAGGATTATATATGCACAATCAATCCTTTATACCACTTAGCTAAGATTTCAAAATTTAGCATGCTATTAATCACTTACCGAGAATCTGTTGCGGCAAGGAATCTCTCAGCCTCAAGGAGTAACCTTGAGAGACGTCCCTACGCAAGGGGAGACCCTGGCGTCCTGCTGCCGTGCAGTGGAGCTCAACGGGCCCTGGGCTGTCCACTATTTATGGAGTAAGATAATTGACTCATAGTCATATTTACATACCGACTACAGGTGTTCACTTCTTCCAAATATGGCTTGAGTCGGACATTGACCATCACCGTGGTTAGGTGGGCGCATTGCTCAAATTAGCCCTTGGCTATTGTGTTGTTATCTGTCTCCCCCAAATCCACTTTGAGCTGAATGCAGCCATCACGACCAGACGCATCCATTACAACCACGGCTGGGAGTTATCGCCTGAGCAGGGTTACGGGAAATACAGGTCAGGTTGGGGTGGGGGGAGCACACCATCACAGACCAGCAGGTTGAGCCCAATCTGCTAGGCTAGTTCAGAGCCAAACTACTCTATTTAGACCCCTGACTGGTGCCTTTTAACAAGCAGTGGTACTGTCCTTTTGACCACAGCAGGGGTCTTAGACCTGTTTTTGATGTAATACCCTGCTGCTCAGAACACAGTCTAAGACATTTTAAGCCTGTAGCACCCACCTGACAAGACACTGCCCTAACAAAGCACAGATAAGGAAAAAGAGGGAGAAAATATGTGGCTGAGGATGCTTTTTCCACAATAGTGATGCCACATTCATGGGATTAGAAGAGAGGAATCCAGACATTAACAGCAGTCCAGCAGACCATGAACCTGCATCACAAAACACCAGGTTCTAAATATAAAGGCACTAACCTGCCGATTCCTGTATCTTTTTATTAGACACATCTTTTAATTTCGCCATGCAAAACCTGTACAGTTATATTAGCTTTGCCAGTATGGAGATAAACTGATTCACTGCTAGCACTCCAAGAGCTCCGTGGAAGGTGGGTGGCCTCCTACTCCAGCTCCCCTGCTCTCTCCAGCTGTGGTCTGTTATCTCCCTATCCACATTGCTAAATCTCAGTTTCCCACCACAAGACCTGCTGGACACTGGGCTGCTAATCAGCTCTTCTGCCACTATGTCTGCTGTCTACTGGTGTCTCCTGGAGCACCACCTGCCAGATAGGAGACTGATGATGTGTTGCAAGGTTTCTCTCATGAGGCAGGTGGTCCTGATGGTCCTGCACTTCCTTGGAAAGCGGGTGGTAATTAAGCTGCAGTAATGCCCCATGTGCTGACTCCGGCCTGGGCAGCAACATATAACCCAAGGATTCACTATCAAAAAGACTGCCAGTCCTCTATTGGTTTAATAAAGCAACACTTGTTTAAGTAGTGGTGCTTGTACCACAGGTATTTCTCCTGGAAGTATATCCACAACCTCAGGATTCAGAAAGTGAGAGAGCAACCTGAACAGTTATTCTCTCTGCCTCCCAATAAGAGATGCACTGCATCCTTCACAGCCTGAGGATGGTAGAAAGGTGCAGTGGATGCTGAGGCATCCAGGCATAGCTATAGAGCACATGTCCCTGCCAGGCAGGTAGGTGTGTCTGTTTTCACCAACTACCCTTCTGTCAGGGATGTTAGACCCAGAAATGGGTGAAAGCAGCACTGATTGCCCTGTTACTCTGGGGAAATTTCTCCCTTCTGGCCTTGTGGAGGTTGTGGGGATATACAGGCCCAGTATTTTACTTATTATTTGCGATAGGATAAAACGTGGTGACTCTGTGGTGACTCATGAAGTCTTGGAAATGTAATTACTTGTGAAAGCTCTCAGAGTAACCTCTAAAATTCACCCCTTTCCTCTTAAAATGTCAGTAGAAAATGCAAAGGCAATAAACTTTGCAGTAATAAGGAAACTTTATCATCTAGCAGGCCTGTGAAACCTACATTATCTTAAATAGCCTAAAGTTATTTAGACCAGTCACCACATAATGAATGTCATTAGCATTGAGAGAAGTGAATTTGTGCGTGCAGATCATTGTAAAGAATTTGGATGCATTATGAGATATAAAAAAACCCCCAAAACAACCAAAAAAAGACACTGGGCTGGAGATAAGGGACTCATTGTCCTGATAGTGCTCAGAGGTGCAGAGGCACAGAAATTATTTCCTCTATTCAGAAAACAGAAGTGGGCAGACATCTCCATTTGCTTGTCATTGTTTCTTAGCAAAATGTGGTTGCTCTTCTGTAGAAATTAAAGTTGAGCAAACTGATGATTAACAGCATGAGGAGGAAGAAAACTCATAATCTAGCAGTCAGGATGGGGACAGGCAGTTCTGAAAATAAGCAGGTGACAGTGGCATTTTCTCATTTTCTCTGTAAATACTATATGACTCCTGAGGCATTTGTTAATCAAAATAATGAAACAATTCAGTTGGCAGTTGTCAAGTCACCTGAGTTTGCTCACCTTATTAGCTTTGGTCTCCTCCTATGACCTTATAACTTAATCGAGTCATGATGTGAACAGCAGCCTAAGAATTGCCCCAAATTCTATTTCCTGACATTGTTCATAGCATAAGAGCAACAAGATAAGGCAAAAATGGTATAACTTAAAGGATAAAATATATGAAGGAACACTTTTCTAATTTTCCTGTGTGATACTGATTAATTATGCCCTATTATAATTTGTTTTTTGAAAAAGGCAGTCTTCCTATGCCTTTTTCTTCTCGCGCAAAACAGGGATTATATTGTTTTTCCTGGTAAGAAAACACATACGTCACAACAAATATTTCTAATTGCCATTCAGATCTTCCAACAAAAAAAAAAAAAAAAAAAAAAAGAGTGAAATAAACGTAAAGGACCCCTTGACTCTAAAGTCAGGCATCATTTGCATATTAATTGGAGGTGGAAGCTGGCCGGGAGGGGCAGGAAGGGAGCGGCTGCCTCTGTCCATGGTACTAGTTCTAGTTCCCGCTCGGGACCTCCGGCGCCTTCTCCGCCAATGTACTGACAAAAAAGGTTTTCAGCAGATTTCTGGTGATTTTTATTAACGGCAGTGCCCACACAAGTGATTATGAATTGCATTTGCTTTGGCAAGCACTCATCTCTAAAGGGCTTTTATACATCAACATCCCAGCCATCCTCTATGGCTGTGAGTGTGAGAGTCACTGTAATCACCCCAGGGAGGAATTCTTCTGGTCTAACCTTAACATCTAGAGTGATGAAGGTTCCCTTTACAGACAGCAGACCTCTAGTCGGTACAGACCAGGACAGAATTAATTCAGTGCTAAACAAGATGTCTGAATAGGTCAGATAGATAGTGATTTAAAATAACTGTTTCTTTCTTTTGTTTATAAAACAGGCTGTTTATACTGCTGTTTATACTGAAGTTATCTAAAGTTACATGAAGATAATTCCACTCCATTCAAAACCAGCCCACATTAAAACAATCCAACTTAAGATAATCTCTGTTGCTCAAGATAGGATTCATCTTCTCCAGCACTGAAACTGTAAATCAGATACCTGTTCAGACCTGCATTATTTCAGGCTCCTTCTGAAGTCAGTGAAGAGAGATGGGCATATTCAGAGGGTGATCTTAAAATAGTTGCCTAAAATAGGTAAGATGAATCACCCCCACCCTTACAAAAAGGATGAAGTCAGTTAGCCAAGCAATAAGGGAGAAGGTTGCTGCTTTTGTTAGCATTTCTGTTGCTTGCCAGATATGTCTTCTGTGGATGACTCTGCCATCGACCCATGCGCCCATGCAAGCTACTCATGTGTCAGGCTTGGTCTTGCTAGTTTTCTTTTTAAACATTCATCTGCTTAGCTTCTTATATCTCTACAGGAATGCCTCTTGTTGCTCTCTAACGACCCTGAAGTAGTTTCCCAAATATTGTGTTGTCAAATGCAAATCCCAAAACCATATTACAACTGGGACTATGGTTTTTTCCCTCCTCTGACTCTCAACAAAGCAGACATTTGCCACTCTTGCTATTTTATTTTCTCAGTAACACATATCCAACCATGATGAATTCTAGCAAATTCCCTTCAAAAGTATACAGATTAATTAAAGGTCTGCTGCATATTCCTCCCCTAAGCCTCTAGGCTGTTAATAAACAGAAGAAAATCTTATTTCAATAACAGCTCTTCTAATTAACATTCTTCTCTGCTTTTCCCTGGGTATCTTGAACATCTAGTGCCATACTGGGACTCAGTTGGATAGTGTCTTCCTAAAGTCAGTGCATAGCCCTCTACAATGATATTAGAAGTTAGATAACGAGTAATGTTCAATTTATGTTAAAAATTAAACATGCATGGAAAGCCAATGTCTGAAATTACTCACTCCCTTCCTATTCTTTCCCTTTGGCTTTGGCTGTATTTACGGTCCATTTGTTTGATCTGATTATCTTAGGCACCTCAGTTTAGCTGCCTGATAATATCCTGCCTGAGTGCATGCATTGGTTCTACCAGAGGAGATCATTAGGACCAAATAAGCACACAATAAAGTAAAAAAGCCTGATAATTTACACTGCCATTTAAGAAATGCAATGCTGAACATATTCAGAACTAGTATTAAATATGATTCAAAGAAGTCTGTGCATATGCCATCTATTTCACAAATCTCACATAACTTAAGATGAAAGTGGTCCCAGTTTTCTGAAACTTCTGTAGTAAATAAATTTCTGCATTGTTGTTTTAGTTTATGCCTATCTATGTGCACCAAATGGCAGTTCTGCAAAAGATAGCCATGTCAGTGCTTGGTGATATCTCATGTAGTCATCTTATTCCAGTTGATGATCTTTTTCCAAGATAATTAATTCTCATGTACGCATATATCCTGACAAGTATAGGAGATGCAAGTCAGCTGCCAAATGACCAGAGTCAAGTATATAAAGGGTAAGGTGGGTGTATGACAGACCTCATAAAGATTGACATGTACAAAAGAAATAAAAAATTCCTTGATTACAGTTTAGTGATATTCTATTGGGGGGCTGTTTGTTTATTTCCTTTTGTGTAAGGCGTTTTGGTTTGCACCTAAAAAGTACTATGCTAGTTGAGTGATGGAATTAGTACAGAGATGGCCATGACTTTGTTTTTTTATTTAATAACCAATCCCACTCCTCACACCCAAAAGGGAAAGAGCAAGAGAAGAAAAAATAAGAAATGATGAAATAAAAAGAACAGCGAGAGGAGCAACCCTCTTTCTTCCACATGGCTTTTGCCCACCCCAAATTATTTTGATCAAACCATAATAAAACACTGTTTCATTTAGCATTTATTCAATGCTTTTGTATTAATTTAAATTTATTTTTTAAAATGAAAACTGCAACAAATCAGCTACTACTTCACTAACAGTTACATAAGCATAACTATTTTCCAACACTTCATCTAGTTTAAATTCATGGGTTTTTTCTGCTGTTTCAAGCACAACAGTAAAATATGGTCAAAAAGTTCAAGCTGGAACACTGCTTGTGAGTGACAAGGAGTTGCCTACGATTACGGGATACATGTGGATTTGTTTAAAGATGACTGATTTTGAAGATTTTTTTTTTCCTTTTGTTTTGATCTCTTTGAAAGGGGAACTCATTTTCATTGCAAAGTCATTGAAGGCTCCTCAGTAATGAATTTACAAGGCTTATGTGTCACAGCACATTACTGTTCAACCCTTGAGAAAATAACCACAATTATTAGGTTATTTTAGGACCTTCCATTAAATTTGAAGGTACAAATGAAAATACATTAGTCAAATGAATTCAACTGGCTTTGGAGAGATAATATTTTCAATAGGTGTTCTGATAAAAGCATTTGGCTGTGTTCCTTCATGTATTTACAAACATTTGTATCATGGTCTTCTGTGATGTCTTACATTTCACCCTTAAAGAACCTGTCTTTGGCTGGAATTATGCTTCATTCTTTTTTCAGACTATTTTTAGGCAACTATTTATGCATTAGGTTTATTTATTGAACTAGCAGTTTAAACTGGGTCCCAGAGATTTTCTTGCATCTCAAAACGCTATTTCAGACCTTGTCAATCCTGATCCTTTGCTGCAGGCCTGGTGATGTTCTTACAATTCCTTTTTTCTTCGTGCATAATTTCTGTTCACTTCTCATTAACCCTGTGAGTCTTCCAATGGCAAATTACTCTGACAATTTTAGAATGGGAATGTTTCATTTTCTATCCTGTGGGGTTCAATTAGTTGCATTTCTTAGTTGTAAATTTGCCATCATTTCTGAAAATGATTCCACATCAGTTGTGGGTTTCACAACCCTGAGATGAACACAGGCTCGTACTCATGGCTAGCTTTCCTTGCAGTTTTTATACTCAGAAGATTTTCAAAATCAGTAATCACCATCAATAGTCATTCAGAATCTGGGGAATTAATATAAGCATTTGCTGAATGGATGGTCTTTGTGAAAGCAGACTTTGAGCTTCTGGATGTCATGAATGCTTCAATGTTCCACTCCACCTTAGCAGCTAATGGATTCTGTTTAGATATTTCATACTTTCTGTCAATGGTGACAGTGCTGTCTTCTCTTTTTTTTTTTCAAAAACAAGAACGTGTATTTGAATTTCCCTCAATTAATTTGATTTTTTTTTTTTTTTACTTTTTTATCCTAGATCTGCACATCAATAATACAGGCTATCTTAAGTTTTCCAGTGAATTTACACTCAAATGTTGTATATCTATCTGTTTTAAACTATCATTGTTCTACCATGTGAAAACACATTATAGAAATTAATTTAAAACAAAACTAGAACAATGATTGTTCAAAGCCTCTGCTTTGTTCCATACAAAGAAAAAATTCACCAGATTCAGTCTCACAGCCAGGAAGACCTTGAATATCCCTTTGTCTTCCTTAATATACTATTTAGAAAGATTTATGACTTTCAGAATAAAGTAGCTTGGGCCCTGTGGAAATTCAGTAACTCTCAAAATAGGGGTGACATTTTAATCTTGGCCTGACAGATCACAGGAGATCTTCTGTGAATGTAAGATCTGTATAATCCTTCTTAAATTCATTTCCAGTTTAATATTCCAGATTGATAGTGCCAATTTTTTCTCTGTTTTTCACTACTTATTGGTATGTCCTGTAATAGCAATAGTTTTCATAAAGACTTTGGTAGACTTTGGTACCACTGAAGGTTGGTGCCACCTCACTCCATTCACTGTCTGCCTCAACAATGTAATGGCCAGGGTGCTACACTTTTCCAATGGTAGATTTTTGAGTTTTACTTGTAAGGACCACTGATTAAGTCTGGAAACAGTCTGAGACAAGTGACCCTGGCTGCACCAGGACTTTTTTGCCAGGATTTTTTATGTTCACACATTCTGTGAATATATTTCCAGGTGATTTAGAAGCTTCCTGACAGAGTTGGACTTGGGGTGAAGAGGGGTGTCTAAGTGGCAGTTTTGAGGATGTCAGAAGAACCGACACACCTCTGGTGATGTGGTCTGACACAGCTTCCCCAAAACAGTACTGGAAGTTTGTAGTGAAATGAGGAACTGAAGGCAGGTCCTTCCCATTTCTTTCTAATCCCAGATCTGCAAGGCCATCTCTTTACTTGTGAGTTCCATTGATTTTCTCCAAAGTACATAAAATAATGTTGTTGTTCTTCCAGGGAGGCTGATGGCTCTTCAGCGAAGAACGTATTGGGGTAGGACTCAGTTCACAGAGGGATATTGATATTTTGGGGTGTAGATGTACATAAATTGAAATCCCATTAATAATCCCCTACCCCCATTTTCCACTGATCAGAAACCAAGAAGGGAGGGAACACGCAACACTCA
Source organism: Harpia harpyja (assembly GCF_026419915.1). Classification (NCBI taxonomy): domain Eukaryota; kingdom Metazoa; phylum Chordata; class Aves; order Accipitriformes; family Accipitridae; genus Harpia; species Harpia harpyja. The sequence goes on from NC_068940.1 coordinate 105,450,202, forward strand.
ACTGCAGACAATATCAGTGTAATACAAGTAACCATCACAAAAGGAATCCAGTTACTGCATCTTCTTACTCCAGCTAATCCATCTGATTTAAACTACAGTGGGTAAAGTTTCTGACTTCCTTAAAGCATCAGTTTTCCTTCTCTCGTCTCTGAAGCTGGCAGATAGGTATTGCTTCTCAAAACTCTATTCATCTTGTGTCTCAATCCTCATTTATTCTATCACGGACTCAAAACTACAGCCACCAATGGTGGAGAGATAAAGAGGAGGTATGACTATGCTGTTAATATCTTCATGCTAAACTTGTTAGATTAAATGATGGATTTAAGAACTGCACTGTAATTTCAAATTTGGTAGCATTGCTGGGAGAAGGAAAGGCTGTTACTAACATATTAGATATTGGATGAAATTGATCCTGGCATCATTAAGATGGATATTTTACCTCTTCTTCACCTGCCCTACTGAGTGAGCCATTGAAGTCTTAGTCCTGCAATGTGTCTGTTCTGGTCTTCTAGTCCTGATTCCCGAATGAGACAGTGAATTCAATATCTCTTTTACTCTATTGTCAGGTGCCTAGCAGTTCTGCCAATGCTCATCCATCCTAAGGTATATCTTTTTCCTAACCTGGGTGTGTGCTGAAGTCTTTCACACTATTGTCATGTGACCAGACTAATTAATAAGGGAGCTGAAATCACCATTTCTGGGTAAGATTCAAAGCCTACACCACAGTGAGAGTCTCCATCACCATGGGTTGGGCTTCAGGTCATATTCCCTATGATGTTGTGGTGGGTTGTCCCTGGCTGGATGCTAGGTGCCCACCAAAGCCGCTCTATCACTCCCTTCCTCAGCTGGACAGCGGAGAGAAAATAGAACAAAAGGCTCATGGGTCAAGATAAGGACAGGGAGAGATCACTCACCAATTAACATCACAGGCAAAACAGACTCGACTTGGGGAAAATTAACTTAATTTATTGCCAAACAAATCAGAGTAGGATAATGAGAAACAAAACCAAATCTTAAAACACCTTCCCCCCGCCCCTCCCTTCTTCCCGGGCACAGCTTCACTCCCAAATTCTCTCCCTCCTCCCGCCAGCGGTGCAGGGGGACAGAGAACGGGGGTTGGGGTCAGTTCATCACACATTGTCTCTGCCGCTCCTTCCTCCTCAGGGGCAGGACTCCTCACTCTTCCCTTGCTCCAGCGTGGGTCCCTTCCCCGGGCTGCAGTCCTTCAGGCACAGACTGCTCCAGCGTGGGTCCCCCGCGGGGTCACAAGTCCTGCCAGAAAACCTGCTCCAGCGTGGGCTCCTCTCTCCACGGGGCCACAGGTCCTGCCAGGAGCCTGCTCCAGCGTGGGCTTCCCACGGGGTCACAGCCTCCTTCGGGCACCCACCTGCTCTGGCGTGGGGTCCTCCCCGGGCTGCAGGTGGAGATCTGCTCCCCCGTGGACCTCCCTGGGCTGCAGGGGGACAGCCTGCCTCACCGTGGTCTTCATCACCACAGGCTGCAGGGGAATCTCTGCTCCAGCGCCTGGAGCATCTCCTCCCCTCCTTCTGCACTGACCTGGGGGTCTGCAGGGCTGGTTCTCTCACATCTTCTCACTCCTCTCTCCGGCTGCAGTTTCTGTTGTGAAGGTGGTTTTTCCCCTTCTGACATATATTATCCCAGAGGCACTACCACCGTCACTGATGGGCTCAGCCTTGGCCAGCGGCGGGTCCGTCTTGGAGCCGGCTGGCATCGGCTCTGTGGGACATGGGGGAAGCTTCTAGCAGCTTCTCACAGAAGCCACCCCTGTAGCCCCCCCCCGGTACCAAAACCTTGCCACACAAACCCAATACAGATGTTCTGAAGGCTTTGAAGTCTGTCCTCTGAGGGTAAATGCCTAATAACTACCAGATCAGTAGACTATTCATCTGTTTAATAAAAACAAATGGACCTCTAATGAAAAGTACTGAGGCCAGATCCATGACGGGATGTAATCGGCATTACTCCATTGACTTCTGTGACGATTTAAGGATATTAACTGACCATCAGCTCAGCAGAGCATTATATCAGTGTTACACAGGGGAAAAATAATTCCCCCTACAACATTACTATTGAGAAGGTCTATACAGCACAGTGTGTATGATGTTCATTTTGGTAATGCAGCCTCAATTCTATTTCACAATAGGATTGTTTTTTCCCAGCACGGAGTTGTTCAGTAGCTTGTGTGTTCAACAAAGGCACCGCCTGCATTCCAGCCTCTTGCCAATAAGCCCATGATTTGTGTTTGGTTTACTGTTTATTATTAGGGTATTGTTTATGTGATTTAGCGATATAAACAATGCTGATTGCGTGGACCGAAATTTAATAACTGCATTGCACAAGTCTGAGGGTTGCATGTATTTTAGTCTATGCCAGTTTTGTTTTGTTTTGGTTTGGTTTTGCAATTAGGATATAAGTGTTTAGTTTATGAAATGCAAAACACTGACTTTCCAGATTTAGGATTAAACTTGGGACTCCTGGATTTAAAATCTCAGTGTTTACTGCTGGACTTCATAGTTTCACCCCTTCTGTCTGTGCTAGTGCTCCAGCTGGTTTTGCAAATGTACCTGAACTAACCAGAAACTGGGGCTTTTCTGAGTTCTCATCCATCCCAGGAACTTGGTAAAAACTCTGGCACCATTCCCATATGGCCTGTCCGTCCTCTGCAACAGCACTGCTGTCAATGTCCCTCATGCTAAATCAGAGGCATCGGCAGGCAACAGAGAGGTCTCATGTAACATCTGTGAAGTAAATTGAATTAAAGAAGGAAGAAAGGAGATTTCCACTGAATTCTGCCTTTACTTCTTTTCATTAGTCAGTACAAGTTTTGAAATTCCAGGAAATTGCAGGTTTTCTTTCCTCATAGCTTCATGTTCTTCCAGTGTATACAAGACAAATGAAGCTTACTTATAACAAAAATCTAAGGACAATTTAAAGGGTTTTATCAAAATATATCTTCTTTTTAATGAGAACACATTTTGAATTGAAGAACATTATGTTCTTCAACCAACAATAGATTACACATAAGAAAATTTAACTGTTGCTGACTCTACTGAATAATAGTTATATTTTTTAAGGTGAGTGGGTGAGATGTATATTTTTTATACTGAAGGTCTGCTTACTTTGCTGTTAGTTTAAATGATGATTTTTCCTTTAAAAACCCATGGCATCCTTCTTCCACCCTCACTTTACCCAGTACTGTGACGAATGTATAGTAAAGTCATAAGGGAGAAACAATTCCATACAGCAATAATATTTACTATTGCAGCAACTTTGGTCTCCTAAACAAGCCTTCTCCACTTCCAAAAAAATACTCTCATCCACCCTGTGTACTTAGCAGGGTTGTACCATGCGTGCCCACACACACCACTTTTAATATCCAACAGAGAGAGATGCAGAAACTGTGATTTATGTTGTAAAAGCCCTTACTGGGAACTGCTCTCTTTGCTCTGTATCTGCACAGCACGTAGCATAGCGGGTGCTGATATAAGTCTGGGGGTTCCTGGGACCTGCATTCACATAAATGCATTCACAGCGTTAATCATAGACGGAGATTACAAGGACAGCTTTGAACTTCCACACTATCTGAATGGTACTGGTGGATGCAAAGACAATCTCTAACTCAGAAAATGAGGCAATGTTGCTCCCCATCTCTGTCACATGTGAAGGGTTGTTTGTTTCTCTCAGCCTCCTACGTACCCAGTTAAAGAGGCATGATGGAAGCTGTAGTGATTTTCACTTCTTTTGAGTTCTCAGCAGGAAGGGTCAGAGTGCAGTTTGAAGACTAAGAGGTCTTTCTTGCATGATGGCAGGCTCTGACACAGCGATTATCACTGAAAAATGAGGTCTTGGAGTAGTAATTCTCTTATGGAAATGTCACTTCAGCAGCAAGTAGCAATCAAAAAAGCAAATGAAATTTTAGGAATTCTGAGGAAAGAAATAAAGGATAAAATGGAAGGCATTGCTGTGACACGATGGGTAATGTGCTTGCTTCTTGAAAATTGTGTGACGTTCTGGTCACCTTATAGTAACTCTGGTAAAGATACTGGGAAGATCCATCACTAAAGGGATGATCCATCACTGATGGATGGCATCTGAATGAGGAGCAACTGAAAAGGTTGGTAGATAACCTGGCAGTGCGATGACTGAAGAGGGTATGATGGACACCTATAAAATCAGAAGTGATGTGAGCAGTGACAGAGAAGATGAAAAGGCAGCAAATGTTCCTTGCTTTTCTTGTGGAATAATTATTCCTCATCAAAACAAACTAGCAAGTGGCCATTTTGAAACAAAAGAAGATGCCAAAAAAAGAGACGTTAAACTGTGAAACTCTCTGAAGCAGGTTGCAGCTAAAAGTTGCATGAGTTCAAAAAACAGTTGGAGATATTTAGAAAAGGAAAACCCATAAAACACACAAACACACCACCTCATCTCAGGATGTTCTCCAAACCTCCGCCTCATATCCATGTCTCATACTGTGGGAGGCTGAGAGAATATACCAAGGAAACTTGTCATATTCCTATATCCATGCCTGGGCAATTGCTTTGGACATACTGAAGAGAGGATACTGAGAGAGATGGATTTGGGGACTGATCCCGTAAGGACATTTTTACAGGTTTTACCTTCTCAGTGCACCTATTTTTAATGTTTGTTTGCTGCACAGAGCAGCACTAGAGTGGGAAGTGAGTACACGAACATGGTTGGTAGGTTAAATATATATGATTGAAGTGTGGGGTAAAACAGCTTATTAATATTGCTTGAATGAGGGTGTGCTATCTGACCATCTATGGTTCTGGGAACACCACCTAAGAGCTGTGTCATTCCAAATAAATAATGACAGGAGAAAAAAACTACCAGAGGCGGTTTGCAATTATAAATTCCCTCAGATTGGAAACTGGAATGAAAAATATAAGAAGCTTCATATTTACAGGAAACAGCACAACACATTTGGTGAGAGCTGAAAAGTTTTTGCAGGAATGGTTATATTACCTAAAGAAAAAGAAAAAAATTCTATTAACTGAAAGATATCTGTCTTTCAAGCCACAGACACATTTACTAGGGTGTGCAAGAAGGCTCATGGAGGCAGGGCAAGCTAGTGGGTAGACCACAGGGCTGGAAACCACCGGGGTCCTGTCTTCTCCCTCCAGCTACTGAGATGTTTCCTGTCAGTTATCTTGTTGATACAACCTCCGTTGTTTGCAGCCAAGTCACTGAATTTTCAGGTTTTTGCAGTGCCAAAAAAAAATCCCAAAAGATGGAGAGGAAATATTTTGGGTCAACCTCAAAAACTTTAATTTCTTAATGAAATAAAAAAGGGAAAAATAATTTTGTGGCAACCAAACCATTAATCTGAAATTACCCTTTTATTTTAGATTTATGGAGAATATTTTTTTAATGACATCATGTTTGAAATTAGAAATGAAACATTTTAAGGAAAGACTGTTCAAAGTATCAGCTTTTTTTTTTTTTAATTGTTAGCTGGACATGAACACTCTCAGTGCTTTAATTGACAGATTAAAAACAAATATTCTTTGTGAAACAGGATTTGTGCAAAAAGAAATTTTTCAGCTCTATTGCATACAATGGAAGCCAGAATTATCTCCCATAATGAGTTCTGTACAACACCTAGCATAATTGTGTGCTTGTAACCAGTGCTAATTCTAGAATAATAATAACAACCAAAATTTTAAGTGTATATCTGAATTTTACTTAAACCTTCTAATTACATTGAGATTATCCACAGAACTGAGACGCTAAATGAGATTCTGATTCAGCAGCTGCAGAGATAAAAATAACTTAAACCTACCCATCTTTTCATTTTTTTCTGCTTGCCCCAACAGCTGGTGCCAGACTCAGACTGTACGGAAAAATGCAAGAAAATAAAGGTGGGTTGGACTAAATGCTAGCAGAGTATTTTGACCTCCTCCATGGGTTGGATTCTAACAAGGGGTAAGACTTTTGAAACAGTGCAGCTGAAAGAAGCTAGCTTGAATAGGCTGAGATTTCACAGCTCACTTTCCAAAATCGTTTATTTATATCAGATTTGAGCCCAATCCAAAAACCTAGATCTCAGACTGCAGGCATTAAAAAGCAGGGAAAAACATTCAGCCTTTTAACCTCACCCTGCTGATCTTTACACAGAGGATAACCATTAACCAAGGTTCCCTCTCTATTTTCCAGGTTTTCTGCCCTCAGAGTACTAAGCCATTTTTTCTTGTTATCCTGGATTTGTGTTTTTATGTTTCCTCCAGTCCCTGTATGTTTGGGGATTGCAAACTTTTTTAAACAAGTTTAATTTAATGGGAAAAGCAGCTGTACAATAGCAAAGCTTTCATGCAGCTTATGTTCCATTTTTTCCCTCTACTGTTCACCAGGGCTGACATCCTCCTCAGATTTCTTTGCAACAAATGCAGACTTTTCATAGCTGGGCATGATAATCCAAAAATATCACTCTCATAATTAAGAAGCATATGTATGTTGCATGCTAACAACCATAGTTAAGCTTGCTGGACTAAGTACACCACTTTAGTGTGAGCTGGAGAAACTATGGATCTTCATCCATGGTGTCTATATGCCCTTTCAGAGTTTCCATAGCTTCTTAGAGGATGATTTCTTTCACCCAGCTGGTTTCAGGAGGCAAAAAAAAAGTTCCTCTGCCTCTAAGTTTGAAGTCATCCTTCCTTCTACTGAATGGCATTAAGGTCTAGTGGGGCTTATGCCCACTATTAGACAAAACCATATGGAAACTGGCTTGTGTCCAAAGTCAGTACATTTCAGCATATGCAAAGCCAAAGGTATTAAAAAAATGTATAGCTTGAAGCAGCATTCCAGCCATAAAGCTACAGCTCTCAGAATAAGAGAGGACTAAGAGTATAAACAAGAGACTTCTTGCTTCATGTAGTCAACGTCTTGCAACGTTCCCAGTAGACTGTAAGTGGGACTTCTCTGACTTCCTAAAACCCAAGAATCTCATCCCAAGAGATTCAAGCATGTTAAGGGCACTTAAGTGACTAATTTCAGTGGGAATGATATTTCTAATAGCCCTTTAGAAACACTAGCCTAGAAATGCACCTTTAGATTTTATGAGTCAACCCAGTTGACATCTAGAAGAGCCCCATTACAATCCTAAGACAGCTCTGCTCCCCCTAAAGACACAGAAGGAGTCTTTTGTTTGGGATGCATCTCACCTAAGGTTATATATCCTCAATAAGGGCACTTTCTGCAGGCACTAGCCTCAGGGTTTTTAGCTTTTTCAGCAACTAGAACAATGGATCTCTTCTGTCATCCAAAATCTCTAACGCAGCAGCTCCCAAGCTTTTCTCACTTCTTCTCTCTTCCATAATCATAATGCTATTTCCATTTACACTTTCAGGCCTGCCATTCTGCTTGGGCCTCTGGTTATAGCTAAATAAAATATATGCTATTTGGGATAAGGATTACAATAATCCTGCCCATCTGCTAAATATCTTCAGCTAAGCCCTGAACTTCCTCCTCCAGGGTAGTCCTTTTCATGACTGGCTCCCTTATTAAAGCACACAAATATTGTGTCCCTGCAATTACATTGCCTAGGTTTTTTGGAGGGGGTTAAATTTCCATTCAAGACGAGAACACACTGGAGCTAATAAAAAGCAATTGGCTCTCTCCCACAGCTTCCTGATATCCTAGTTCTGTTTGTTGCTATATATGTTCCTCCAAATGGTTATTAAGCAGATTGCTTTCCCTTCCAACTGGTTGAGAATGTGAATTTCTTCCGCCGGTAGTGCCTCCTTCCACCCTGTGGACTTTTTTTTTTGGAGTCCTTTCTCCGTAAAGATGGCACACGCTGACGTGCATTGTCCTCCTTTTTCTTCCCAGAGGGGAGCTGGCACAGACTTCAAACAGCATCTCTAGCTGTATTTTGCAACAAGCCAACCCTCACCCCTGATATTAATACGTGTCTGCAAAACATCTCACTCAGGTCATCATCACCATTAACTCCTACCTTGTGCTTTCCTCTGGAGAACACAAAAGGCTTTGCAAAAGAGAGAGGACTATCACTTCAGCCAAGATCTAACCTGAGGTTCAAGCAGCTACCAGCCAGACTGCCTGCTCTGTCGCTCTGCTGGGGATTATCTTCACAGCAGAGCTGGTGGAAATGAGTGTATGAGCTCTCATAAATCACTTCAGGGTGAAGTTCAGCAGCTGAGCTCCCATAAATCACTTCAGGGTGAAGTTCAGGAGCTGAGCTGAAGCCCTTTCCCATACCTGAGCACCTCAAGCATATGGACAGACCATTCTGCTGTGCAGCCCGTAAGTGCCACCAAGACAGCAGGGACAGAACTGGCCCTGGATGGGGAGTAGTCAAGAGAGATTGAAGGGCTGCTGCTTACCCTTTTCACACCATTCTGGAAAGCCACATGGACCCAACAAGGCCACATCCTCCACCTGTTGCATCTCTCCCACAGCTATTGCATCTATCCTAGCCCGTATCTATCCTGCAACTATCTGTTTGCCATACACAGGACCCTGCTATGTAAATACAGCACTGCACTCTGCCTTCCAAAACATACAATGATGCGGTGGGCACTGCTGAAAACTTCGCAAGTCATTCAAAGGGAAACAACTCAAGGTTTTTTACTGTGGCCCTAACTCGTAAATTGTTTAGACTACATCTCCCATTCACTCCTTATCCGAAACCGGCATCAGGAGAAATCCTTCATGCCAGATAAGGTGTGATGTTACTGGAGTGTGACTCATCTGGTGTATTTCAGGATTAATTGAACCACAGCCTAAGGGGTCCCTAGGGAAACCTAGTCAGACATTGGTGTCTAGAGCTATGTGGAATGAATCTCATCTTTAGGCTGACTATTTCCATATTTTATCTTCTCTGTGGCGCCACTGTTGTTTCACCAACCCTCCATTCTCACTCTGAGGAGCATAAAAATGTCTGTTTACATCTTGATAGTGTGTGCAGCTATGCACTCACTAGTGCAGAGGAGTCAGCTCCCACATGCACCTGATGGTTTGGGAGCGTAACCCCCATATGGCTTTGTGCTCTAACACCTTTAATCACATTTGAACATTTTTCTCCAAAACAATGAAAACCTCAGTCCTGGGGAGACTGTAGTTAAAGCACATTTGAGGGAGATCACAGGCAGATCACAATGCACAGAACAGGGAAGAGACAGAGAGATTCATCACTGCAAGAGCAGCTGTGGACACAAAAATGACTGACCGGCTTTTTAGAACCACTGTCCAGGAAAAGAGCAGAAAGAGGCATTTAAATAAAGATACCAATTCTCTCCATAAACTTTTTAGCAATTCACTTTGGTTAAATTTGCTCCGAAGTTTCTCATTGGAACCGTTGATGTTGGCTGCCAATTAAAAGCATCCAAATGGATACATTTAATTTACCTTTTTGTCATGTTGCAGTGCTAAAAGAGATCTAAGGCAGACAACATCAGAGAGGATTAGTCATGTATCCAGAAGCAAATACATTCCTTTAAAAGGAATAAAAAAATCTCTTTGTGACTACCTTTTAGAAAATTCCTAGGAGGTTATTCAAGGGATCATAAGAGACCAGAACACTATTACAAATAATCAGAATATGGTGAGGGTTTTTGTCTGAGTCAGTGTATATGAGGAGTGACCCAAAGCTAGCAGCTAAACTTTTAAGAAGGGGAATGAAGGAATCCTGTATCTTTTAATCTCCTTCCTCGGTGTTTGACCCATCAATGCTTCTACTTTAGAGCTTCACTACAGTCATTGAATTCACCTGTGTCAAATTGGCATCCCAGAATGGTGAAGCAAATGCTGAATTCCCAAGGAATCAGACATCAGTGCTGAGGATCGATTTTGTGCACTCATCGTTTCTTCTCTTGCCACTCGACAGGTGAATCCACGAATGTGAACAAGACTCTAATGAGGTTGTAGAGTGTCGTTTTGAAAACATATTGAGTCCACAGGCAGAAATGGTTGCTCGTAATGAATCTTCATGTTTCAATTGTATTTACTTTAGCTTAATAAATCAATAGTGCATGCTGTGACAGCTGGAGGATTGCTGCCTATACACCCAAGCTAAATCAAAAATGTCAAGCCAAGTGCAAAATATGCAGGATGCAAAATAATACAAAACAAGCCTAGAAGGGACCTCAAGAAGTCATTTAATCTATTTCTTCTCTATGCTAGCCAAGCCCAGGCCTGAGAAATGTTTCTTTCACCTGTGCAGAGATCATCATTCCACACTCTAAGGATACTGAATATGACTCATGTAACTCAATATAACCATACAACCAATATAAACTGATTGGGAATATAGCCATAATCTCTTTCCTTTTTTTTCCCCGCCCTCAGAAGAGGGTGCGTCAACATGGGGAAGTACAAAGCTCTCCAGGTGGCTGTGGGAAAATCTCATGGATCAGTACAGGCTGGGAACTGTCTGGTTGGTAGCTGCCCTGCTGAACGGAGCCTGGGTGTTACGCTGTCTCCCTCAGCATGTTTGCATAAGACATACGCTTTGGGCCCCTGACAATTTTGGTAGCCCTTTTATCAATCCCTTTTAGTTTCTTCACATCCCTCTTGAGCTAGAAGGGGTGGGGGAGAGCAGAACTGCCTACAGGGTTTCAGGAGTGACCTCACCAGTGCTCAACGGGGGAAGGACAACGGCTTGACTTGATCTGCAGGCCACGCTGACCTTCATGAATGGTGATATAGGCTTTGCCTTAATCTCAGTTGGAGCACACCGTTGGTTTATACTCAGTCTGGTGTCCACCGTAACATCCAGGCCCTGTTAGTAGGGCAGCTGCTCAGATATAGACGGCGACGTATCAACATCAGGGTTAACTGAAGCATACCCATAGGAGTCATAAGGCTGGACTGGGTATTGCATGTATTCCATACTCAGAAAGGCAGCTTGGACCAGTGATTAGGGCTAGGAACGAGGAATTACATGCATTGCCCTTTACAAACTACTTGGATTATTTCAGACAAATTCTTAAAGGCTCTAATCAGGCCATCTGTTATAGGTATTCAACTTCCTAATTACAAATCCCACGGCCTTTTTGTTCAAGAGAGCAAAACAAATGACTCAAAGTTTACGGTTCCTATTTCCATTTGCCTGTATAGTCAATGAAAAGAGTTAGACGAGGTATCTGAATTAATCTGTACCTATATCAGGACATGTGAGTGTATTCCTTACCTTTCCCATGGCTTTTCTCTGTTCATGTAGTTATTTCTTACTCCCCAAAGGTGTCATAAAAACCCCCTTCATTCACACTGTAATATGCTCAGGTAACATGACAGAGAAGAGTATCAGTTTTACAGATAGATCTGTCTCAAGCACTGACCAATACTACATATTTCAGAAGAAGCTGCCACTAAAAGTACAAATCCTACCTTTCTGTTGGTTCATACCCTGTCATTGCTATTAGTTGGTATTCTGAAACATGAGTTATTTATTCTGTTTAACACTGCTGCAGATAAATCCTACTATCCACTGACTTACAGTGGAACATGGTCATCCATAAAAGCCACCTAAATATGTGTTCTCCCTCTTAACCTTGCATCTGGTTTTAAATTTATCTGGTGGCAATTAACTCCTTGGGTTATTTATTGTCTCTGTAATTAAACAAGCTTCCTCTTACTAACTTTAAATTAGTGGCCATTCATTTTTATCTGTGTTCTTGTTTTAGTATCAAAGTGTGCCTGATTTTTCTCAATGCACATTTTCTCGATACTCATTTTGTATTCTTCTATCAGATCTCTTCACATTCATCTCCTCGCTCCCTGCCTTCCCTCTGCCTCTTGTGGAAATCCTTCCCTGTCAACAGTCATTGCCATCACCTACCTCTGAAGGTCTCTCACTGTCTAAATATTTTGGGAGGTGAGACAGCCAGAAACAGGGAATGGGGATAGATTCATTATACTAGAAAGCATGCATCCCCCTTTGAGCTACTTACACGATGTTTCCTTTATAGCCAGTGTCAATGCAGTCAGTAATACCTTTGGTGTTCTGTTTCTAATAACAAGGGTGAGAAATCAGTAGCACAAGAAAGGAAAGCAGTGGATTCTCCATCTCTTGACACTTTCAGGCACAAACTGCTCACCTTCCTAGGAGCTATACCTCAGCCTAAGACTAGTGAACTCACTGTGAGAAGTCCACAGTCTCAGTAATTTATATATTCTAGACTGAAAACGTATTGTAGAGAAGAATGAATTACCCTGTTCAGGGCATAATCCTTTTCCATTGGCTGTAAAAGGAGCAGAGGGAAAACAGCTCATTTTAGAGCAGGTAGTCTATATCTGACTTCACTGTTTAAATAATGGTGAGGTGAATCTCATCCCACATACTATGTAAGAGACCAGGGTGGATAAGCTAATGATCCCATCTGGCCTTTAAATCCATGAAAATCACTGAAATACAAGCTGATTCAAGGGACTACTTTCCCACACAGTCAGCCAACATAACCAATTTCTGTAAGAAACTGAAGCCAGCCAAAATTTTAAAAAGCATATGCAGAGTTAAATACTATGATTTAAAAATACGGGAGAGTTTTGGGGAAAGGATTTACATTCTCCGCTTCAGAGATAAAAAAACCAAGAAACGGGGATTAGGAAGAAACTACTCATGTGGCTAAATTATCCCAGAGCTGACTGCTTCATAACTCCTTCTACCTGCAACCAAACCAGACCTGCCCCATTTTATGCTGTAATCATAAGACACACTTTTTAAATGTCGTGTTTGACCCACTCACCTTGTCCCAGGATGTCATGGGTTTGTGGTCTGCTCCCACTGGAGGATCCCATGCATCAGGCACCAATACCAGAAGATCAGCCAACTGTTCCTTGGACTTGAGGTCTCAATGGATTAAGGAGACCATGGTGATTTGCTACATGGCAAGGAATGTGACATTAAAAACCTCATTCCCCAATAGTGGCCTACTGTTACGGGTTTTATACTTACTGTGTGACCTGAAACCACGTCCATCGAGTGACTCGATGTGTATATTCATGACATGAAAAGTTGACTGTCTCCGTGATACAGCTCAGTGTGTATCTTGCATCAGGTTTCAAGGAACTTGGAAGGTCTGCCACATGCTTGTCACTATCAAAGGCAGCCTATGGGACCAGATAGAACATGATTTGATCCAGTATAGTAACATCTTATTTAAATTTTACTTAGACAGCTATAACTGAAATGGAGCCTTCTTCACAAGGCGAATTTCCATGTTGGATATTTTTTAAAGTCCAGCACCAAAAGAGAATGTTTAATACTACTAAATTAGCCTGAAAAATGAATCTAGGGACACAGTCTTACATTTCTCCTCCCAAATGAGCATGTAATTAAACATTCTTTTTGCATTTGAGTAATTTCTGTGAGTTTCAAGCCTTTGGGCTATAGTCTGAAGTGAAAGATTGATTTTATAGGGGTTTTGATGAAAAAATGGCTATATTTTTGAATTTGATTCCATTTCTGTACCACGTCTGAGTGAGATTCATCCCCCTTATGATTCCAATGACTTCACTGGAGATTGATGTGAATTAAATATGACTGGTGGTGCCTCATAAATTTCCAGATACCCATACGGTAAATGGTTCTGCACAGTTACAGGACCCGTGGCTTTGGATGTATCGACAACTAAAGATACTGCAGCATGCCAGATTGCTATTCAAGTGTATTGTCACTGACATACTATTAGAGTGCCGACTTTGCAGATGGCCTCCTCTGCTCACAACTACGAGATAGCTATCGTAGCGGTTTTGAAATGGCAACAAAACACTCCTCTACCCTGAACAGAGATGTTCAAAACATTGGCAGACCAGCCAGGTGTGGTATAAGTCGTAAACTAATCACAACTTGTGGTGATGTGCCCAAGTTAATCAACCAATTAGTTAATTAATTATTTAATTAATCAATAGGAGCAGCATTTTTCCCTCATGTTTTCATTTCACTGTAAAGGCCTGATCTATTTACCACCTCCGAAAGGAGCTTTGGAGAATGTACAGAACGCTGCCCTTCCTAGGAGAGACCCGCTTTGTGGGTGTTTATCAGTCAAGGGATATCATGGTCTACCATACTCAGATCAAAACAGGATCATCCTCCAGGAGCTGATTCAGCTCACTGTGGAAAAATACACCCACTTCTGAGGACGTAAGCTGTGTTCCCTAAAGTCTGGCCAGATTTGGAGGTTAGGTTCTGCTTTGGATTCATTTCTCATCATGTTGTTGTGAGGTTTCCCTGGTACCTCTACTGTAATCAATCTTTTTGTCTGTTGATCTGGCTTATCAATGTGACATACTCATGACTAATTGCCTGAGGATATAAATAGTGTGCTGATTAGACGCAGTATTTGAATGCTGGCTAAGTCTGCACGACAGCCCAGCTACCTCTTGAACTCCAGATAGTGCTTTTCTTAAACCACCTTCTGTGCAAATATGAAGGACTTGAAACTTTTCTGCAATGCTGGAGCCCAGCCCAGTGGGATCACCTGGCCAGCGTGGGAGAGCAGAGTCCTGGCACTCCCTGACGTGCCATGTGAATCCACTCAGTAGCCAGAAATCAAGCCCTGAGCAGACACACCTTGTGACAATGTTGAGCAGCAGACCTGGAAGTCACACGGGCATAGTCAAAGTATTTTGCCACACGGAGCTCCCTGCAGTGCACTCAAAGTTCATATGCCTGAAAATAAAAGCTGTCCCAAGTTCTCCATAGCATATCTATGCAAATATTATCACTGTTATGAGATACATGTGAAAGTGGATCGTAAGTACATCGTATGTCAAGGGTTTATGGCTTAACCTCTATAAATATTCTTCAGATTGCTTCCACAATGTGATTATTAGTCCACCCGTAGCTAGGTAAGAAAAGGAATTTTTTTAAATCCTTCTAATGAAAATCATGGATTTTTTAGCTATCTGCCTCTATTTTTCCTTCTCTTTAAACAATAGAGAAATGGAGAAATCATGACAGGCTTTGGAAATGAATGAAATATAAAGGGTTACACTAATATATATACAGTTTTTAAGATAATTTATAATTTTTAATTTATGTACCAAAACCAAAGTATCATGCTTGTAGCAGTGAATCTCAAGCTGATGACCATCCTTTGAAGGAGCCCATGGGTCACTCTTTCCCTGTTTCCCAACTCAAAGCAGAAGTCAGTCCAAGCAAATAATTTCAGCTCAGTTTGTTATTGTTTGTATAACCATTGCACTTATTGGCTTTATGGATTGAACAAATAAACTTAAAACCTAACCAAATTGAAGGGATAAAAAGAAGTGTCAGCTTGCTGAAATAGCTGGAGTGAAGAACTGTACCAGATTTGAATTGAGGGTCCTGGTTCACAGGTTGTGCCGACTCTCTGAATTAAACCCTCAACAACACACTGTCTGGGAGCATTTCAGCATCAAGATTTCCATTCAGTCCACAATTTTAATGCCTTAAGTGACCTACTACATGGCCAAAACCAGAGCAGAGGGCACATCTGGAGGAGAAATCACTAGCCATGAGCAAGCACTCCTAGATGAGAGTATTGCCAAGAAGAAGGGTCTAGACTGTGGTCAAGACAATTGGGTCCCACATGTGTTTTCTGTTAACCTAATCACAGTTGGAGACAACAAAACCCTGAATCCCAGTGAAATTTATGTCACCCAGCTCTAGACACCTACAGTCTAGGCTTCTACACTTGAACTTGTCAACCCTGAGCTGCATTACTGTTGAAGTACAGAGATAATTTCTTTTTTAAGGGGATTTGTCTGACTTGTTTCAGATGTCTGCATCAGGATAAGCTACATCCTTCCATGGACTGAAGTGATTAAATTCCCAGTGATCGTTAAAAGCCTGGGGAGACACAGGAACACCTGTAACGTGATGCTCCATAGCTCAAGAACTACAACGACAGTTTGAAAGAGCAACACTTCTTCCAATGCAGTACCCATGTCTTGCCTGGCCTTAGCTGTCTATCCAGGAAAGCATAGATGTATTGAAAATCCTGTATATCCTGTATCGTGTTTGCCACAATCACATAGCTATGATGGGACATTTCAGATGACATTGTCTGCCTACATTTAAGCAAACAAATTCCACCCAGAAAGCCCAACAAAGAGGTTGTATAAGGGAGCAATGCTCTTTTTCATGTACAAAAGACACAGTGGCTACAGTAAAGCCAGAAGATTATCTAAAGATACAAACTGTGGTGCACTGTTGTCATGGTTTAACCCCAGCCGGCAATCAAGCACCACACAGAAACTTGCTCACTCCCTCCCTGGTGGGATGGGGGAGAGAATCAGAAGGGTGAAAGTGAGAAAACTTGTGGGTTGAGATAAAGGCAGTTTAATAGGTAAAGAAAAAGCCATGCACGCAAGCAAAGCAAACCAAGGAATTCATTCCCCACTTCCCACGGGCAGGCAGGTGTTCAGCCATCTCCAGGACAGCAGGGCTCCAGCACGCCGAACGCTGACTGGGGAAGACAAACGCCATCACTTCCAACGTCCCCCCTTCCTTCTTCTTCCCCCAGCTTTATAGGCTGAGCATGACGTCCTATGGTCTGGGATATCCCTTGGGTCAGTTGGGGTCAGCTGTCCCGGCTGTGTCCCCTCCCAACTCCTTGTGCCCCCCCAGCCTGCTCGCTGGTGGGGTGGGGGGAGAAGCAGAAAAGCCCTTGGCTCTGGGTAAGCGCTGCTCAGCAGGAGCAAAAACATCCCTGCGTTATCAACACTGTTTCCAGCACAAATCCAAACCTTAGCCCCATACTAGCTACTACGAAGAAAATTAACTCTACCCCAGCCAAAACCAGCACAACTGCAATAACACTTCGCTATTTACAGGCTGGCTCCTGACAGGGAGCATGCTTGTTTTTGTGGCCACAATTAAAGAAACACATGTAAATACTGACTTTTATTACAGGGTCCTTTTCCTGTCCAGGAATAGACCAAACCTTGCATAGCATGAAAAGCACAGATGGTGTGGAGCATGCACAGCGCTGAGTTTTGCTATCTTGACCACCCCCAAAGATCTCCACTGTGGAGAGACTCCCTGGAAATTAAAGTGGTGAGTAGCACTGAGATTTCCTTGCAGTAAAACTCATCCTGCTGGGGACTGCCTCAGCAAAGGCTCAGCTTTACAGCCCTAACAAGGACCATCCCTGCAGAGAGGAAAGGAGGTTGTCAGAGGAGGTATAAAAGTCGTCGCTCTTCCTGGAGGTGAAAAAGATTTCACCCTACTTGCACTAAAGCGTTATAACCAGCCATGTCCCTTGCAGAGTGTGTTTTTCAGCCTGTGACATGCACTGGCAGCAGAGAGATGATGGGAGACAGTGACTATTGCTATCTGACTCTTTACATAATGTTTGACTCTTGTCTGGGCCTGACTGGTTGCTCCGATGTACAGTCTTATTTATCTGATCTGAGACACTTTTGACCCAGCTCAGGAAAGCCCTGAGTAAGTCCCCAAACAGGAAACAGTTTGAATAGATGTTTAGCTTTATGCACTTACTATAACCCACCAGCTTCAATAGGACTTGAGTAACTGAAATTTAAAATGAGTCTACATTTGGGTTTTTTTTTTCCCTGACAGTGGATGATTTCTTAAAATGAAGCCTTAGCTGATTATAACCCCCAATTAAGAGATTCCTTGTTAGTTTTACATTGTTTAAAATGATTATTTTCTCACTTGTAAGCAAATTGGAAGACTGGATTTCATTTTGGATTTGATTACGGTCTCACATTTTATAGTCATCGTTGGTATCCAGGGTAGCAGAGACCCTTGGTTTGACCTGAGCGTGGATAAATGGGTAAATCAGACCATCTTTAGAACTGCAAACTGTATCTGCGTATCTGATGCTGTGTCCTGTGATCTCCACCCATACTGCCGAAAAACTTTGATGGCTAGTGTGGAGACTCGATGCAGTAAGTTTCCAGAGCCACATGCATCATCGATCAGATATGCCTGGAACACACATATAAACAAACAAAAATTGGTAAGCTGCAGTTAAACAAGATGGGGATGACTCACTGCAGAGTGAGTACAACCCACTCACCTCCCCAAACAGTATGAGATATGGCACAGCTGCCTTTGAATTCACCCTCAGAGAACTGGTGGCATTAAAGAGGGAAAAGATATTGTAAGTTTTCTAGCCCAGCTGCTCTTGTCAATGGGTTGTTTTATGTGCAAAACATATCCATCGCCCCCAGTTTCTCCTGGGAATCTTGCCTGCTGTGAATGCCTGAAGATAGTAGGATCTCAGTGGGGTCAGCAGACGTATTTCTTTAAAAAGGAAAGTCCCCTGTCTTACCTGTGACCAAAAACTTGGGTACCTAAAAGCAAAATTTCCCATAAACATATCCATGAATGCTCGATGCTGTCCTCAGTGTTTGCACTAGAATATTTGTTCCTTTGTCAACCGCATACAGCCCAGTTTTCAGGCTATCTCCAACCTGCGATGAACCAGTACGTAGATGCCACTCCCACCCTGCATGAAATTGTGGAACATGAGTGATTGCTCTTTGCTATTCCTAGCCCAAGTACTTGTTTGCTAACCAAAATGTGCGTGACGCAGCATGCAACACAAATATGAAAAACTGCTCTGCTCTGAAGGGTTTACAATCCAAGAGGTGGACACAGAAAAGAAGAAACTGTAGAAACACAGAGGACTGAGTGTAAATAGAGAGATAAGGTAGCCTTTAGGGAGAAGATTGATGTTATAAATGCCAAGGGTCATATTTTTTTGTTGAAGCAAATAAAACTTCGTTGGACCCCAGTGAACCTTGGAGCTATGCCAAGCCTTTAATACATGAGAAGTGAGCCCAAGGCACAGCAATGTAGCACCTTGGAGACAAAATCCAGTACCAAACTCTTCTGCCCTTCAGAAAGGCCAGTCACCTCTCTGTGAAATCCCTTTCAGAGTCACCAGGTAATACAGGAGACATCAGCACAGAGCCTACACATCAGGAAAGCTTAATAAATTCAATGCCATTATCTTAACTCAAAAGCACTGGAGCCTGATGTTTCACTTCCCTCAATATATATTATATCATCTTCTTAGATAATGTTTAGCTCTCCATGGGAAGCACATCTTTATATGCCTGATATTTTCTACATGGCTACAGCAGCATCCACAGTTAAAAAATCTTCTTTCCTGAAAAAACCAGTGCCAAACCTCCTGGAAGGTGGTTGCAATTCACAGGCATCAAAGTAATGCCACACACTTTAACTTCTTTGCTGTCATTCATCTCTTGATACAGAAAATGAGAATGAGACCTCTCTGGGGAAATGATTGCTTCTGGGATATCATTATGTCATTGGCATTTACACTGTCAAAAAATGACAGGGACTGTGGAAAATCTGTTGTTGTCAATCCGGTTAAATTTAACACGATTTAGTCTGCAAAAACCCCTGGATTAGAAGAGGGTTTCCCTCTTTTGTATAGTCAGTCTGGCAGGTTTGGGGCATGAAACTATTTTCTGCTTACAAGGAAAGAAGAGTTGTCTGGAAAAAAAAACCACACAAAGTTGGTCTGGAAAATTACATTTATGTGAGACAAATTCTTCCCAGACAGCATTCATTCAAGAGAATGAACTGTCATTTCTTATTCCCCCCAGAAATGAGTTTTATTTTTCGTGTGCGTTGAAGGGACTTAGAACATTAGTAGATGTAATGTTTTGCTAACATATAGTAAGGATGATTAATTTACTTGCACAAATATATCCTGGAGGCAGCAGATATATAAGAAATGCATCAGATGAGGGAATCAAGCAAGCAGCATAAACCCTTAACTGTGATACTCAGCAGCTCAACCAAGAACCTGAACTGCAGCAGACAGTAAGTCTGTCTTTAAGATCTGATTCATAGTAAGAAAGGATGGAGGAAGAGTTCCCAACCATAATACCTGGTTGGACTCTTCCTCTTCAAGAGATTATAACTCTGAAGCAAAAAGGGACAAATAGAGCTGTTCTCATTTCTTTGCTGCAAGGATTTTGAATAGCAAGTTTGAGTTGGAAACAAGGGGTAGCCCAGCTAAACAAACAGAAGAAAAATCAATAGTCTTACAAAGGGTGTTCATCGACTGCCAAAATCAGTGGGCTGCAGAAATTTTCTTCACTGATACGACAGTGGCATTGGTTTGTTTAGGGTGTGAGACAGTGCGCTCACAGGAGAGTCCTTGAAGCAGGCAGATACCTTCACGCTAACCCCTCAGTCACTGATTTAATCTTTTTCTTTGGAAACAACCAGATTTCTGAGATGTATGATAGACAGCCAACAAGTTTCAGACTCAGGTGGTTTCCTGCTGAGCTCCAAAAAAAACCCCTCAGTTTGGGGGAAAGAGGGGGCCGTATTTCCCTCTCCCTATTCTCCACCACCATGCCCAAGCCCCAGGCTCCAGCGAGACCCTGTGATCTCTACGCTCTTTGCCTGACCGATGCCTGCAGGCAGCCCAGTGCTGCTGGGGATAAGCCTGCGTGGCTCGGGCGTACCGCACGAGTGGCCAGCTGCCAACCAAGTGTACCGCTCTTGCGCAAGCAATTGACTTGAACACAGCTGAAAAGACCGAGGCTGTTGTCTGCTGAGATGAAAGAGCTCCCTCTTCGCATGCAAAAGAGGGCGATGCAGGCAGGCTGGCTTTGCTGTTCATTTTTGGAAGAGGAGTGGAAAATAAAAAAATATAAAAAACAAAAAAATTGCAGGAGGTCTTGTGACAGATAAATCCCAGTGAGTGTTCTGGTGTATGTTCAGTGCTTTGGATGTCAGCTGGACCTTTCCTTTTGCTGGTTGTTGGACGTAGAAAAAAGAAAAAGGTAACTCAGCCCAGCAGGTATAAAAAAATGGGATAATGCTCTGCGGTGTGGCCAAAAATGCTCTGCTGGGCACTGACTCCCACGCTCCACCTCCTTCCCAGGGTCTGGCCAGCCATAGATCAGAGTCCATTGCCCCCAGTGGTCTGCCGGACCCCTCAGGGCTCCAGCACTCGGTGCACAAACCAGCTGGATGGACGACGCAGATCTTCATTAATAGCATGAAGGCGATAAAAAATGCAGACTTTTGAAATGTTACCTTTTCTCCACTTTAATTCTTGCTGAGATGAATTTGGCAGCTCAGACTTCTCAAAACTGGTTTCAGGCCACCAGGAAACTCAGGCACATTCAGCCTCAGAGGTTTTGGAGATTTTGTCCCCAGCTGGTAAAGGCAGAGGTGGGTGAAAGCTAGGATCGTGGAGAACCAGTATAAGCAGACAGCTTGGGAAGAGTCCTGAATCTATTATTCACTATCTATTGCACTTGTCAGTTTACACCATGACTCACAACATTTATTTACAGCATAAACCACCATTTATCACAGAAATCAGTTACAGGGTAGAAATTCCTGTCTTCAGCTGGTAAGGTCTCAAACACAGTTCATGATATTAGCCACAGATGTTCTCATCACCCAGTCAGAAACCGTTTGGGGCTTGATCTATGGACATCAGCAGCAAATACTCTGTACACAGCAGCTTTGTGATGCATTTGACCAGGAGGTGTAAAATGTTCCATTTCCTGCCTCCTCCACAAAAAACATCAGCTGTGTCACATCCTCTAATGATAAGGTGAAGCCTTTATCTCAGTCTCTAGAGCATTGTGTTTTAGCCCAAGCTCTTAGCTTGTATAATCGCTGGTGTCAATCAATAAGTTGGTTGCCCTCCTTCATGTGGCTTCTGCTGCCAGACTCTTCTTTGCGAGAGCAAAATGCGTCTTCACGGTGGCCACAACCTGGGAGGAAACCTACCTCCCCTGGACACAGTTTATCTTAAGAAATATGGTTGTAGTGATGCTAGGTATTCTGCTTATCAGCTTTCTGCACACGTAACACTGCTATTATTGCCTCCTCTCTCTTCCTTTGCTCTGCAAAGCTCTAAGGAGAAAGTAGGGAGGGAGAGGCGGGCACCCTGTTTCCTTTCTGTCTTTAGCACGTCATGTACCCTGGAGCGGTTTTACCATGTTCCCAGTGTAAATAGTGCTGGTTTAATAATGCATGGGTTTCTGCTCACCTTAATTCCTTCTAGTTCCAGCAGACTGCCATCTTGAGTTCAGAGAAAGTTCTTGCTTGTTTGTTTGTTCTTTTGCATAGGGTTTTTTTGGTTTGTTCTTCCTGAGCCTGAAGAGTTTCTCTTTTTCTGCCCAAACATAAATAAGATTTTTCTTTTAATTATTTTTAAGAAAACTGTTTTATCCAAGTACTTCATGAGTGAATGGTCCCCTGTGGATATGTAATAGTAATTGCAAAGCTTATTTTTCTGCTCCCAGTGGCATTGATTGTGTGAAAATAAATGTGAGTACTATGAAGCAATCATTCCTTAACTCTCCTGGGAGTTTGGTAGGTAATTATTACTATCTTTAGCTTACAGAGTGAGGTGAGCAACAGGAGCCGGATAATTTGCCCTTGCCCCAGAGACCAAGGACAAGAGTCAAGTCTGCTTGTATCAAGTAGATCCTTTTATCTGAAATATTCCACTCATGCTCTCCAGATGTTTCACGTTCTGCTCTGACGTATCCACCTCTGCTGCTCTCACAGCTTTATGAGGATATGTCATTGGACAGGTGGGGATTTACAGGAGAACTTCTCCACTGGGTAACTGTTAGGGGCAGTTGGGGACAGAAAGAGAAGAAGGTCTGAGCTTTTAGCCCTGCTGGATGGTGGTCAACTTGCCTTAGATTCCTCCTAAGGCCACACCACGCTGAACTGTGCTGCTGTGCCAACCGGGTAGCTAGCTCAGAAGTCTCTGTGCTTCACCGAACATAGCTACAAGACAAACACGGACCATCAAGAACTGCTCCTCTGAATCTCAGAATAACCAAAGTCACTAAACTCCTTGGGTGGGATTCAACTCCAGATCCAGGCACCTGAATCTCGCTGTTGACACATAACTGTCTAAAGTCCCGCAGCAGTCAGTGGAGAGCTGGAGAGCAATCCAGCTCATCTTGCACAGACATTGGGTTTGCTGAGTATCTCTTGAGGCTCCATTGACTTGAGGCTCCATTCACCTCCTAGTCATAAAACCAAGCAGATGGAGCTCATCATTCATCGCAAGAGGGAAGGAGTCTTCCAATGCTCCCTTGCTCTCACGGTTCTTATCTGAACCATTTGCAATGCCATAGCGGTGCTCTGGATGGTTGGCCTCACAGCCAGGAATAACATTTCTGCTCCAAGGGCAGTGGTCTTCATGGCTGAAGGTTTGCCTTTAAGGAACCTTTGTGGATGACATCTACTTATGAAGCAAGGTGTTTATACTTGGAGCAAATTCAAAGAGGGTGGTAAATGGAGGAAAGATGATTTACAGAGGAGTTATTTAGAATTAGGATCACAATTAAGGTAGGAGAATGGAAAGTACATGTTCTCAAAAAAACAGCTTTTTCTGGTGGGCAAGCTCAGGCATGGCAATGATGTTTGCTGGATTTGTGCATAATCTAAATGTTGTGTGATAATTAGATTCCTCTGTCTTAATCAAAGCTTGTAATTTTTCTCTGTGTTCCTTTCCTTAACGGTCTCATTTACTGAGATCCTAAAGTTTCTCTCTTTTGCTCTACTCGCAGAAAAAAAAGTGTATAAATAACAGCGACAGGTTGAAGACCTCAATAAACATTTATACAACAGACTAGAGGGTTTAGTTGCACCTATGCTTATGCTCACAGTGCTTCTAGTCACAGTGTGGTTAGTACCACTCAAAGATCATAACTTTTAAAAGGACAATACCCTGTTTATATATTCTTCAGCCAGAAAAAACTGAGAACAGACCAGGAAACAGTGTTGTAACCTACAACCTATCGCATTGACAGTACTGCCTCACTGAGACTGAGTCCACCTTCTCTACCTTGTATTTTACTAATACCATAATCTTGACAGAATAAAACCTTTTTTTTTCAGCGTTAGTACAGCACAGTATGATCCTGACCTACAACTGAAGGTTGCAGGCACCAAAAAAATACAGATATAAAAATTAATAGTAATTGTTAATAACCTCATAGTGCAATACCGCTTGAATAAAAGGTAAGTATGATCTATATTCAGAGGATTAGACCTCCAGATGGTAAAAAAACCCAAGAAAATCCCATGGAATGTGATATGATAGGATAGGATAGGATAGGATAGGATAGGATAGGATAGGATACAACTGATTTACACCAGCTGGCCTATCCCAGTACTTCTGGCTTGTGCAATTGCTCTTGTGGAACCATCAAATCAAGCGTATTTTTTCTATGTTCAGTCTCATCATTCATTCACTGAAACAACTGGTTAGTGTTTCAGTTGTTTTAACTTTTCTGGTTTTGATAGCTATATGTAAGCTATAAAAGGGGTTCACAATATATATTTTATGGACTGTTCATAAAGCTGGCAACTGTATAAAAATACGTTAGACAGCTCGTTTCAGTTTTAGCACCTTGTTTATCTTCCTTCACTTTTGAATGCTTTTCACCATAACATAATATCTCCCCGTACGCACATGAAATATTTTTTATTGAAGTGCCATGGCCTTGATTCTTAACTCTTTTTGCTGGGCTCGGTACAGAGTAATCTGAATTGTGAATGGTGAGGACAGAGAGAATTCCAGCTCGGCTGGATGTTTGAAGCCCTAGCTACACTGAATGAGACCTCATCAGCTGTTTACATCTGCCAAGAAAATAATTCAGCAAAGAAGTTTTAGGGATATAGGCTGACTTCAAGTGGTGACTGTAGATGTCTACCTATGAACACCTACATTTCATGCTTGTCATAAGGAATCCCTTTAGTTAGCAGAGATCTAGTTGTCCAGGGTACAACTCACTTCATCCCAAAGGATGCAAAATAGATGATTAGATAAAATGTGCTTAGGTGTCAATACTTAAATTCTAACCATCCACAATTAAATAAACTGCATCCATTCGCTAAGCTTAGAAGGGATTGATAAAGCCCATACTCCTGCTCCTCTCAGGCCATCATAGTTCATTCAGCTGCCCTGTCCTGAGCCCATCTTCCTTGAAAGGCATCCAGTCGTTATGCAAAAACACGGAGCGATGGAGAACACTAAACTGAGTGGAGTTTGCTAGGATCATTAATCACCTCCATTAATTTGAGGGGTTTGCAGGTCTCATTTCTCTTTCAAATTTTCCTGCTTTCATCTAACAGCCATTGCCTTATGCTATCCTTTTTTTTTTTCTACTGAATTGTCATTTAGTACCTAAAATCTTCTCATGAAGCTGCTTAAATTTACATAAGTCACCCGCCAAATTTCATTAATAAATTGGAGAACAAAATATTTCACATTCTCCATTCCTGGTTTTTCTCTGCAGACTGGATGTAAGGCTCTGATGTAAGAAAGATCTCTCTTGTTGCAATTAAAGACTTGGAAAGTAACTTCAGCTAAGTGTCCCAGCAGGTTTACAGACAAGATGTCCTATCGGATCTGATCAGTCACTCGTATCTGTGGACACCCGTACTTCTTGGCAGAAATGGGTGCACAGATCAACAGAACATAATTTTGAAAATTAAGGCTGCTAAATTCATATATTCATTATGACATTGGAGTAGGAGGCTGCACTGGATAAATATTTGGAGTAAATTGAGAGATCTCACTGTATAGTAGCGGAATGATGCTGGTTAAACCAGCTCAAAGCCTGGTCCAATGCATTCATAATAAACCAGGGGAGACCTATAAAAAGAAATCCAGGGGGAGAGCTGGAATAAAAAACCACCTTAGGTCCAGCAAATCTGAAAGTCTTCTTCTACTGAGTGGTAAATAAGGAGACTTAAAACACAGGAAACCACCAATTGTTTATGCTACATTTTGCAAATAATGAAGTCCTGTAGGTGGATGTAATTGTCGTGTTTACAAAACAACACAGTGAATGTTTTCTTGCCTCTAATCCCAATGCAAATAATACATAGAAATATATTATTTCACAGTTTGTTTATGGAATGTGATGCTATTACTTTATTTAAATAAAGTCACAAAGTGGAAAGCAGAACAGATGCACTGTGTTGGGTTTGGAGAGAAAACTAAATGGGGAGCATAACCCCAAGGGCACAGAACAGCAAATCCAGCCTTCAGTGAACTGCCGCATGAATCAGCTCTCAAATATTGTCCTTCTAGACACTACTGTTAATAGTCTTTGTATTTCTGATTGCCAGGGGCAGAGAGGAAAATAACACAGACAGGAAACAACCCAGTTGCTTTTATTTACCTCTACTATTACTCTCCACCAAAATTTCTTACATTCACATATTTTCCCAAGCAATATCCAGAAAGATAAGCCGTTTTGTGATGGATGCCTCAGCTCAGATGTCAATTACTTTTAAGGAAGAGGGTTAAATCATGGTAATGAGGTAAGGCAGCCACCGATAAGATGCACTAGCCCAAGACAGTGATCACTGAAGTAACTGTGCTGTTACTGATGTGAAGAGGAATTAGATCAAGACTTTCTTGAATTGGTCATGACTGAGATGAGAAAAAAAATGCCTTCTGGTCTGCTACATCAATCTATTAGCGCAGAGCCTGTCCAACACCAAGCAGCTACTACCCTCCCAACCTCACATCAAAATCCTGAAGCCCAGTAAAATCTTTTGCAGAGGTATGTCAAATGGAAACCCAGCAGGGCGAGTACCAACCAGCAGCACTGCAAAATGGAAGCTGAACTTCAGTGTAGTTTAATGGAAAGTGAAGCAAATAAGCAAAATCTCCCACAACTTAGCTAATTGAATTACGCAAAGATAGGCTCAAAACAGAACTGTCCTTTGGGGGCAATACATCTTGGTATTATAATACATCAGTAAGTCAGCTTAATACTTAGGAACGCTCCTGTCCCAACCCACCTGAGGCAAAAAGCAAAGGTTTAAATGATGACCATCACTATGACACTCCATAAAACCACAGTGCACTAATGTTTTGGATCCTTCTGGCTCCCGTCCTTGTGTCAGAGAGGATACATAGGGACAAGAACGGGTACAGAAGAAGGCAAAAAGGATGCCAAAGGTATGGCACAGGCTCCAGGAGAGAGAGCGTGGGGCTTTTCAGCCTGCAAAAGAGGGACTGATACAAAATCTTTAGCCACATGGAGAAGGGAATGCGTGTTCACTGGTACTGGTAGTGTAAGATTTGGGGGCATGGGATGAAATGAGCAGGAGGTGGGTTCCAATCAAACACGAAAGCTGCTCCTGGCATCATGGAGTTCGCCTGATGCCTACGGAACATCGGACTAGCCGGACCTGCATCCAGTGCAGTCCACAGGGCAAAATGTACCATTCGAAAGTGGTTGAGACTTTTCCTGTAAAATCACTGTCATGAGACACAAAACCTTCAGATTGACTCTCTGCAAAGAGACTAAAGAACAACATCTCCCAATACCTTTGCCTCTCCCTCCCAGAGAAATCTGTCTTTAACAGGCTACTTGAAAGCATTCAGGCAGCATGAATAAATGAAATAAGCAAACACAAAGTGGCTATTATTAGCGGCGAGATGCAGTGACTAGCTAATCGGCCATTCCCCTGTCATTTTACGATCCGAACTGAGCTTTATATAGCTTTGTTGCGTGCTCAAATCGTGGTGCAATTAATTGATGTAATTAACATCTTGTCCCTCTTTTTACACTGGTGATTATAAGCCACTGTCAGGCCTACAATGAAAAGCAGGAGATAGGACTGGGATTTTTCATATTAAATGCAAAAGAAAAGGGAAAAAGGTCTTTCTGATACCAACAAAAGCACAGGTCTTTCCATAAAGGGTAAGGGGGTGGGGGGAAATACTAAACTGTTTTTTCTCACCCTTTGCATGTTATTTTTAAAAAGTTAATGGTTTAGTGATTTGTTGACAAGAGCTAGAGACTGGATATAACTTTAGGATTTTAACCATTAAGCCCTTTCCCTAAAAATGGCAGGTTTCCTGGTCATGTCAGTAAGTTAAACAGCCTGGAATTAGGGAGCTGTCTCCAGGGCCTCCCAAAC
Source organism: Harpia harpyja (assembly GCF_026419915.1). Lineage (NCBI taxonomy): Eukaryota > Metazoa > Chordata > Aves > Accipitriformes > Accipitridae > Harpia > Harpia harpyja. Next base: position 105,478,139 of record NC_068940.1, read on the forward strand.
ACAAGGATTTTGTTTTCTCTCCTTGGCAGGTGGTTTAAAAGACAACAAATCTGTCCATCTGTTTGAGCTTGAAAATCTAGCAGGATTGGGGAGAAAAGAACAGCAAGGAGGATATTTTCCTTACTGTTACCTTTATTTATAGGACTTGTTTGGGTTTTCATGATAAAGCAAGCCTATACCTGTGGTTTCTCTTGAGTTGAAAAGAGCATTGCCCTTAATACCAAATGAAATGTTCCACATTGTGTTGGAGAGGGGCAGGATTTCCACGTTTGTATCAAAAATGCAGGTCAATCTGGTCTTGAGCTATTCTTCCAAAATGAGCAAGCCAGAAATGTCGTGTTACAGACCTGCACCACAGAACTTTTCTCTCTTTTTCTGGGGAGAAGGACAGAGAGAGGACATGCATATTCACTGAATCGGGTTGGGATTTGCAGGCTTTGGTCCTCCTAACTGCTTCTCACCAAGCAGCTATTTCAGAGGAAGCCATATGCCCCAACCAACCGTTCCTCTCCTTTTCCAGCAGTGCTGGGTCGCTTTCCCAGCACAGCTCAACCTACTTGTAGAGCTCACGGCAATACTGGGCCATCTCCTGTGCATCTACCTACCACCCCTACTAACAAGAGCATTTCCCATCACCCTCCTCAGTGTCTCTCAGGGCTGAAGGCAGCAGGGAGCCCCAGGTGAGATGCTTTTGCACTGTGGATCTGCAAGCTTCTTGCTCTGGAGCTGGAGGAATCCCATGGTGACTGCGTTGGCTGTGGGGGTGAAAATGGAAAACCAAGCTTTGCTGATTTCCCCAGCCTTGGTTTCTCTCCACCGCACTGCAACACTTTAAAAAGATTAAATTAAAGTAAAAAAAAAAAAAAAAAAGGAAAAAGGTGATTAGCAAAGGAAGTAAAAAGGAAAGAAAAAAGGGAAAAAAAGGGGGGAAGGGAGAAGCAGAAAAGGGAGGGTAAGGGTGAAGAGGTATAAAAAGTGAAAGAGGGGTAAAAAGGGGAAAATGGGAGAAATGGAAGAAGAAAAGAAAAAAGGGGATAGAAGGGGAAAAAGGAAAACAAAGACAAAAAGGGAAGAGGGGGGAAAAGGGAAGATGGTGAAAAGGGAACATGGGAAATGGGAGAGAAAGTTGGAAGAAAGGGGGAAGAGAGGAAGAACGGGGGAAGAGAGGAAGAACGGGGGAAGAGGGAAACAGAGAAAAAAGGGAAAGAATGGAAAAAGAGAAAGGAAAAAATGAAAAGGGGGGGGGAAGAGGCGAAGGAAGAAAAGGAGAAAGGAAGGGGAAAGAAGGAAAACCGGGAGAAGAGAAGGGAAAATTAATAAAGGGGAAAAAAAGAAGGGGCAAAGCGCGGGGAGAAACCAGGTGAGACAAGAGAGAAGAAAGGAGAAGGAAGGAAGAGCCACCCCTTGAAGCGCAGCCTTCCCCCCCCCGAGGGCCCGGCGGTACCTGGGGGGGGCGGGAGGCGGTGCCGGCCCGCCCCGCACAGGGAGGCGGCTCGGGGCGGGGGGGCGGCCGGCTTCGGTGGAGCGGAGCCGGTGTTGCCGCCTCCCTCCCTCCCTCCCTCCCTCCTTCTTTCTCTCCCTCCTGCTTCTCCTCTCCCTCCCTGGATGCGCTCGGGCCGGCGGCGGGAGCGGAGCGTCCCGCTGCCCGCGGAGGTGCCGGTCGTCCGCGGCTGCCGGTCGGGTCCGGGCAGCATGGAGAACGCGGGGCTGGGAGTCGTGGTGCCGCTGCTCGGTTGCCTTCTCTCCGCGGTGAGTGTCGCCCGTGGGAGCGGTTTTCCTCCTCTCCTTCGGCGGTCCTTAGCGCTCGGGGTTTAGCGGTGGAGCCTCGGGTAAACTTTGGGCAACTTTGAAAGTGCTGTTTGGTTTTAAGGCAGGTGTATCTTTGGTGGTTTGCCTTTCCTGATAATCTGGGAAACGGCAGTCGCTTTGCGTTCAAGGTTTTTTTCTTTCTTTTCGCGCGAGGTTTTTCTTTTCGTGCAAGGTTTTTCTTTTTGTGGAAGGTTTTTCTTTTCGTGCGAGCTTTTTCTTTTCGTGCGAGGTTTTTCTTTGCGTTCGAGGTGCGCTCCGTCTTCGGGAGCGTGAGGAGCTCTTGAGCGCGAGGAGCTCTTGAGCTGGAGGAATTCGGGTTTGGGGGCTTTTAGCGTTTTATTTCGGGACTGGCTCTTCGTTTCGTTGTCGGTCAGGTTTGCAGCCTGGCTTTTGGTTTGCTTTGGTTTCTCTTCGGGAGCTTGATCGTTTCGTGCAAAGCTTCCCCCCCCCCCAAAAAAAAAACAACCTAGGGATAACGGGTTGAAAATTCCCAGAGGGGATTCAGCAGCAGGGCAGGGGGGCTCGGGTGGAAGAAGAACTGCCCATGAGGAGTTCAGCAAAGTGCTGCTCTCTGACACTAAAACCTCGTGTGGATGCACTGTTTGAGGAAATAGCAGAAGCTGGGAGCAAAGGATGTGTTTTCTGGCTGCTGTGTCCTTTCTGCTTATAATTTCCATGCTTGCAGGTCCCTGATTGGGGCAGTGCTGTTTCCTCCCCCGCCGCAGATGGCTCGTAGCGCAGCGTAGAATTAGCAAACGGGATTGTTTCTCCTGGCGATGTGTCGGGGTGCGCGCACACACGCACACGTGCATGCAAAAGCTAATTTTCTGCGCAGACAGCACAGGCACGGGGTTCTGCACATTGCACCGAAGCTTTGTTCTTGCAGCTTGTTTCCTTGCAGCGTCTGATTTCTAGCGAGACCGTTTTTATTCGGCAGGCTGGGGGTGGAGGGAGAGATTGGGTGCTGGCTGCGGCTGAGTTTCCCCTCTTACTTCTAATCTTCTCCCACACTTGTTTTCTCTCTTTGGAAGGTGAGTTTGTCTCGCCAGCATCCTGTGGGGTTGAGTGAGGTTGCCCGCAGGAACTAGGTTGTGCCACTGGTACCCGGTTGCAAGTCGCTTCTGTTTGCTCTGCTCGGCTGGTGACAGCGGTTCACTCGAAGCTGCTCTGATCCCCAGCAAGCAGAGTCAGACCAACCAAGCTGAGCCTCAGAGAGTGGAAGGTAACCCAGATTTGTCACTGCAACACTTGTCTCTCCTTTCTTGTCCCTTGTCCCTTAAGAAATGAGATAAATGGGCTTATTTCAATTTTTTTGGCTGTCACCGTGAGCCACCCAGACATCTGCATCACCAAAGACTTTCTTTGAGGAAGAACAGGCTGGGAAAATGGATTAAAGTATTAAAAAAATGACCAGGCAATTAGTTCCTGGAATTCTACAGACTTTGCTTTAGGGAAGATCCAAAATAGCTCATGTCCGGGACTGGAGCTGGGGAAATGAGAAGGGGACAGTGCTCCCATCAGCTGCTGGAGCTGCTCCAGCTCTCGTTTCCACTGCAGCCCATGGCAAAAATCCCATTTCTTTGAACATTGTTGGCATGAAGAGGTCCTCTGGGGCCAGATCCTGCAGAGAGTTAAGTCACGTAGTCTGCTGAAGTTTGACATGCAAGTGGTGGCAGGATCAGGTCCTTACACTGGTGCTCTTGGGTTGAGCGTTGCTCTCAATAACCACAAAGCCCTAAAGCTTTGGGACAACGGCAGGGCACAGCCTGGGTGCAATCCTGTGCTGGTTCCTTTTCAACCCTTTTATTATCTCGTTGTTTTGTACTTTATCTCACTTCCTTGCCCTTGGTTTAGTGGAACTGTTGGTTGCTCTCTCATTCTTTCATTGTGTTAACGTTCCTGGGATCTGGTTCATACTAGTGGGTTAAAGAGATTCACGTGCTCCTTATCAGCTCTCATCTGCAAGGTGACTAACACTGAAGTGCCTCAATGCTAGAGAAAATCCCTGTTGGTTTTGTTTCTCGGTTTGAACATGGGATTTGGTGCTCACTTTTAAAGCAAAAGTGACTCTGCAATTGTAACAACCTGGCTCTGTGACCTACAGTGGCTCAGCAGAATTTTTTTTTCTTATAATTTATTGTGATAATTTTTATTGGCATGTCCTTGAAAAGCTCTGAACGAGAACAATTGGCTGATCAAGAAGTTCAGCGCTATAAAACCGTTGCAGCCATGTGGTTTCTAATAGCTGTTATAAACTTCACCTCGGCCTCTCATGATCTACAAATGCGGAAAAAAGGAAATCGGGCAAATCTCATTTGCTGTAGTTCATCAGACCATGCTCACTAGAGACCTGCCTCCTGCAATGGCCAGCTTTTAACAATTTGAAGAAAAGTGCTGAAGTTGGGGGGAGGGGGGCATGGTATAAATCCAGAATAATCCCTATTAGGTTCTAGTGGGTTGGTTTACCTGTTTAGGGGTGTAACTAAGATAATTTGGCCTGGAGAGCTACAAGTTGGACTTTTTTTTTTTTTTTCAGTGTGTGTCTAGTAAATGAGATGTGAATAATTCAAAGCGGTTGGTGGATTCCACATGCCTTCAGACTGCAAGCTTGTTGAATTAGCCAGATCTGTCCAGCTGGTGTAATCTGTGCTTTTCTGCAGAGTTTTATTCTGTTCCAGCCATGAAGTAGACGCATGATGGAAAAGAATAAAAAACTCGGATCTGATCCCTTAGCAGTCCAAGTGTAAATGCTGGAAACAGGATCATTGTAAGAAGATCAGTTAAATTTAAGCTCACGGGACAACCACTTCAGCCATATCTGCAGCTCTTTCATCCTGTCATTGACTGAGAAGTTAGATAAATACATTTAAACCAAAATAATCAATGTTTTTGACAAAGAGGCAGGGTACTCACTTGAATCCTGTAGCCTAATTCCTGCATCCAACACAAAGATTCTTTAGCAACGACAAGTTGTGTTTAACAAAGGCCTTGCCACAAAACCTCAGTGCGTTACTGGGTGTACAATTTATTAAATTTATACATGTATAAATGCATGACTGACTTTATTTAAAGCCACCTAGGAGAACCAGTTGCCCAACCCTGTATCTGGGTAGCTGGGAAAGTCTCATTGCCTCTCTATAATGTTGAAAGTTTTCAGAGTACATATTTTCAGCAGTACATGTATTTTAGAAGCTCTTATTTAGGGCATAACAAGGCAAAAGAGCAAAATAGGCAAAAAACACAGTATCTGGGAAAAAAAAATCCTGTGTGGAATATTTAAGGCTGTTTCCAACAGCGTATTGCTGCAGCCCACCAGCATGTCAGCAGGGGGGTTCGCACCACAATTATCACACCCTCCCCTCAGCCAAGAGGTCTGTCTCCAGCAAGCAAACTCCAGAGAACCAGACTGGAGGGGAATCGTGATGTATCAACAAAGGAGATAAATCCACCAGGGTGTTTTTTAGAGAGAGGGATAGTTGCCAAATATTCAGCATCAGGAGGCAGATGGGACCATGGACAGAGAAAGCTGCCTGGCTTGTGATTTTGGGGGTGTGTGCATATTTTCTCCTTTTTCTAGCACTTTAAAAATACTCTGGTTCAAAGTCCTTCCCATTGTAATGTCAACAGTGCTGTGACAGCCAGAGGGTTGCACCAGATAAAAATGCAAAGTAGGGTGTGCTGTGTTTTGTGCTAATTCCGTCCGGCGCCGACTTGTGAGGCTCCTGTGCCATCTTGTTCTTGTTTCCATTGTTTCATGGTGGTGTGACTTTGCTGAGTGGTATTTGTCTCTTTTCAATTGTATATCCAAGGAGGGGTCATGGTGGTTGATGGATGCGAAGCAGGGAGGTGCTTTGCACATTTTGCAAATGGGCAAGTGGGGCATGAGTAAGTGATGGGACCCGTGTCGTGAAAGAGGTGTTTCAGCTCTCCCGAGGCACCAACAGCAAGGCTGCCTTGGAAATGGCAAACGTACAAAGTTACTATTATTTTTCAGGGGCGAAAGGATAGCTTTTTATCTTTACCAGATGGTCTCCAGCAGAAAGAACTGGAAAGACTGGTGTCTTGTCAAAATCAGTCTTCCACTTGCCACATGCTGACTTAGTCTGGTAGGACTGGGAAGTTACCTGGTATTTGGGCTAGCTTGTAGACACAAACATTTGTTGGAGATGGAGAAGAGAAGGAAGAGGGACAGGAAGGCTCTCTCCCCGTTCAGCATCAAGTGTCCCATTTATCAGCAGTCTGAGGAAGGGCACCAGACGCTGCATAGATCAATGAGACCCGAGACGAGATGATTCTTTTTTAAGTCAGACCTGAGCGCACTTGGAGGGTATTTGTCACACTCTGCATGGCATCTGTGGCTCAAATTCAGGAAAGGAGTCAAATTATCTGTGCAGAATAAAAACCATTACCCAAGTTTTGATGAGGAGCAGGATTTCGCTTGGTTTCATGAGCACAGTAGGTCACGTCCTGCCCTCAGACCACGTCAGCCGCGAGTGTGGCAGTGTCATTTCACCGCTGCGAATGGGATCGCTGCTGCATCATGCTGGCTCAGTGGAGATGGACATGTGGTTTTCCAATGCCTGGGAAAGGTTGTGTGATTAAATCTAGCTCCATTCTCTGGCCTCATCAACTTTCTCTCTTCTGTATTGGAAAGAAGAGGAAAATCTTCTGTAAGAACCAAAATCTAGGAAATGTAGCCAAGAAAAATCCTCAGTCATGGGCCAAAAACATAGACAAACTGGGTCAGAGATACCTGGCGACCCCAGAGCAGGAGGGAGCTGGAGTTCTGGCCAAGCAGGTGGGATGGAGAGCATGGACAGACAGACAGGGAGGCAGGCAGGTCAGAAGCTCCCGCTCCCTCTGTGAGACTTGCCAAGCCTGCCCGTGCCATGGCACTGATTTGTCCTCCTGTCCTGTGCAGCCGAGCAGGGTTTCCCTCAATGAGTGCTGAGCGCTTGCCGTTTCACTGCTCCCTCCCTTCCACGCTCCCAGATGTTTTCCAGAAGTCACAAGCTCTCACAGCTCTGTTTGGGTAGGAACCGAGCCAAGAGGGGAGATGTCTTTACCTCTGAAAATGAGATCCCAGAGGACTGCAGTGGAAGAAAAATCAGACCCTTTGATTCGAGGTACGAGAGGGGCAGTGAAGTGATGCCAGCCATCAGACTGGCCTCCATCCAGAGCTAACACAGCTAATGCCATGGCAGGGAGGTCTCGTGCATGGCTGGGGAAGGCTGTTCACCAGCTGAGCGGTCTTCTTGTTACTGTTCCCTTTTGGAGCAACCTGCAGCTTGCTTGGCTTCCTGCCTGACCACTAGGGATTTCTCTGGGATGATTCGTTTTTCCAGGCACGGGCTTCACCTTTCACGTTACAAGACCCGTAACGCAGGGAGAGTTCATTCATTAGTACTCAGAAAGGGCCTTGGGGGAGATTTGAGAAAAAGATGGGCTCCCCAATGCCACTAGTTGCTGTATGCTTCTTGCATCATTATATAGCCCTTTTATTTGTTGAATGGGGGGGGGATACCAGACTTCTTCAGCAGCGGGTTTTTAGAAAACCTAAAGGCTTCTGGAAACTTAAAGTGCAAAGTTTCTTTCTGATAAGGATGCTGTTAATAAAGTACAGAGATTTTCTGTCCTGAAACTTCAGCTTTATTAGAAGCATCTACTGCCTAGTAGCTTTGCTACAAATTGCTTTTAAAGTGCTTAGCCTCATGCGTAAACCCTAATGAGGGAAGAGCTATAATAGCAAGAGCACTTACGTTTACTAATTGCCAATCTGCACAAATATAAATAGCCGATGTGAACACAGCCTGACCTGCTGGAAGCAAGCAGGTAAGGTTAAGAGGCGGAAGCAGGTGCGATATTTCTTTGCTGTTACGGTCCTTGCCTCCGATATTCTTTCCCCCACTCGTCCGTCAGTCGTGCGAATGCAAGGCAGATGCAGTGCCCTGAAGTCAGTGCATCCCTGGTATGAAGTTAGCATAGGTGACATCAGAACTCAGTTCAGTAATTTTTAGATGGTTGGTTTATAAAGTGAATTTAGGGACGTTTTTGTGCGCAGGGATACATGTTGTGGGTTGCTTAAGGCTGGAAGACACACATTAGTGCTGCTTTACTGGCGGTTTATTGTGCCAGATTTTATCTACAGCACTAGCTTTTATATATATACTATTTCTAGGACTTAAAGACTTATTTTAGCTTCTAAGCTGAATTTGAAAGACCCTGATGTACTTTACATAAACAAAGTCGCTTTTCCAGTCAACTGAAACAGTGGATGTTAACAGCCTTAAACTCCTCAATTAGTCACATTAGGTGGCTTTCTCACCCCCAGGGCAGTCACTAACCATCCATTTCACTGTTTGCACTGCTGGGAGATGGAGACTTACACTTCTGTCGTTTGCCTTTAAATTCAAGTGTTAGAACTCAATTAGGGTTATTTTCTGATTCAGAGCCAAATCGACATTATTTTTTGATGCATTTCACTAGTGAACCAGACAACAGACTTGGCGATGCCGTTTTGTTGAACTCTTCTGGATGTCGCATCTTGGCTTCATTGATTTGCATTGATTTAAAGTTGAGAAGAGACCAAAGGAACTGAATAGAGACCCCAACTCTCTGTTTGCTGAGCCACCATCCCCATGATCCCCTTCTTGCTTTTGCAGCAGGCTCAGGGATGTTCCTACTCCTGACAGTTGGGAAGCTGAGTATGAGCTCCGCATTTTTTTAATCTTCATCCCTGTGAAATTGCATCTCATCAAGAGGGAAGGGAAAAAAAAAATCTATTTAAATACAATTCTTGTCTGGAGGGGAAAATATCAATACTTTGTGTCTCCTTCGTAAAGCTGAAATCTATTGGGTGTCTTTTTAAAAGATGTTTCTTTGAGGCTCCAACCTTGGTTCTGTGTTTAACAGATGTTTCAATTAATACCTGGTGATCTGTAACATCACAACCAACAACATCTGAGCAGCGAGTGTCTCCAGGGCCCTTATAAATGTCATTGTCTATCACAGCTAATCGGTCTGTGAGTTTCCTTGCAGGTGACCTCAGCGTGGGATTCACCTGGCAGATTAGGACACCTACCTTTCGGCATTTCTGTGTAGGTGTCTACGGGTGATCCAGAAGGTCTGAGCTCCCGTTGTGGTCAGCAGCGTTGTCAGGTTTGGTACGGCTGCTCGCTTTCAGGCACCTCAGGCCATTGGAGATGCAGGAAAATATCCCGTTGTCCCACATCATCCCTTTTTGGAGAGCGTAGCCCCTGCAGATGCTGTGTTATCTGCCAGCCCCACATGGATGCTAGGAACGCAGAAATTAAAGTTATCTCAAATGGCACCCCATGCCTCCGTTGTGCACCTTTTTGAGCCCTCATTGACTGCAGTGGCAGGTCAGTCCTCAGGTAGACACCTACATTTAGAGATCTTAAGCTGCAAGCTGAATCCCTCCCCAGGTTTCTCCTGTGTTGTGTAAGAATGAAAAAAGAAGAAAACCTGCTCACGCTGAGCTTTTCCCCGCAGCCTGCTTTATTCATTACTGGAAAGCAGCTTTTATTTCATCTTTCCTAAGTGGCGAGACTGCTGCAGTTCAAACTTTAAGGAACACATCCCTTTGCAAGGCAAAAAGGAAACAAAATTAAATATACTGAATGTGATGCCCACCCCTCCAGAAAAAATTTGTAACAACTCTGGACGTTTGCAACAAAATGAAAAGCTGCTTCAATGCTGACGCTCAGCATTTTTATGCACTCAGCTTGGAAACAGCCAGAATCCAAATCCTGCTGGAGATTATACCTCTTCCACCTTTATTTTGCCGTAGCCAAATTCAACTCTTACTTTAAGTGAATGTAGTGATTATTTTTATAGCTTCTTTCCCATTACAGACCCCTAGCCATTTATCAGGGGAGGGGTGAGCCCATTTAGAAAGTTCATCCCATTCGTGGCAATGTGGAACATATGTACTTGCTTTTTTTTTTTTTTTTTCTTTTTAAATCACCTTTCAGAACTCTCAGGAGTTTGCTGAGCAGCAATTAAACCCCACTGCGCTGGCAGATGTGCTTTCTTGCAGAGGGAGGGAGTGAATGAAATCCTCCCCAGGACAGTTCAGCCCTCACTGGAAGGAAAACTGCTCAGCCGTGGAGCTGCAGCAGCGCTAGCTGATGTGGTTGCAGATATCCTGCTGCTAAAGCCACTTCGTCCTCCTTGCCATCAGTGTTTGGGCTCAATCCTGAGCTGTGCCCGGTACTTCTGGGCTGGTTTTTTTTCCCTGTAATTTGGGGCTAGTAATTTGGGACGATTCAGCAAGGAATGCCAAGAGGTATGGCTGCTTTCTTGCCCTTGCTGAGTCCTGCCATGTGCTGGGAGCTACACGGAGGGGTGATGGAATCCCTCTTCCAGCCTTGGGCTGGCTGGGGACCCTTTCTCTGGGGAGGTCACAGGGTTTTTCTGTTGGCCCAGGGTCATTTCAGAGCAAGGTGCAGGTGCAAAAGACCCACCACTGAAACAAGCCGCTTGTTTCCTGCAATGTCTGCATCCATTTATTTGATTATTTTTTATTTGCATCCTGGCTTTTAAGCATAATTAGGCTTTTCCAGCTTTTATCACAATAGAACCAGGTTTTCTTTTTGCTTGACATACTCAAAGGCAGAGAAAAAGGCTGCTGCTGAGATGGTTCCCAGCTTCACAGGGCACCGAAAGGAGGCCAAACACTACGTGAAGAATTACTGATGTGCTCAAGTGTCGACTGCTCAGCTGCTTGCATTTGGGGAATAACATTAAACACGGCTGCAGAGCTGTGTAGGTCTCAGCTATGCCATGCACTTAATTCCAGTGCTGCAATAATTCCTCTCAAAGAATTTTCCCACCCCTTCTGTTTTGCTCTACTCGCTGACTCTTGTTGTACACTTTCCTTTTAGCACAGTTGCTCTGTGCAAAGCTTTTTGCTTTGCAGCTGGGGCATGGGCTGTGGTTTTGGGTGCAGGAATTCTTGTTCTTTCAACCTCTCCACACAATTTCTTTTGCAGCACCATTTGCAGCAAAATTAAACTTCGTTCCTCCTTGCCTCGCTCTTTCCTCCCTCCCCTGGGAAGTCATACACGTTTCAGCAAGCAGTATGTCAAAGGCTTATCTTCAGGCTGTTTGTGTATAATGCAGATGAGGCAAGGTTTGTCAAAAGAAATAACAGCTTGTATTGGAACAACTGAAATATATATACTTTTATATATAATTTTATATATATTTTTATATATATTTATAAATACAAAATAAAAATATATACATTCAGGCAGAGCAATGCTTTCTGAGGTCTGAAAAAGAAACAAAGCTGAGTAGCAATTGCTCTGGGTTTAGCCTGAAGATGTTTATCAGTGGGACAACATGAAAGAAAAGCGTGCTGGTTGGAGAGAGTGGCTTATTGCAAACCCATCGCTACCATCCTTCTGTCTTATAGACCTACAACGTAGGTCCGAAAGCCAAGCCCACAAATTAACATTCATGGATCTGCTGGGCATTAAAAAACTCAAACTCAGTGGAGACATTGACTTTTATGACATGCCACAGTTTTCTTCATGTCTCGCCACCTGTTAGTTTCTTGCTGTTGCAGAGGTGATAACTTTTGCCTACCCCTGCAGTCCTACAAGGTCTGATGGTCCTACCAGCTCCTCCCTGGCTAAGTGATTTGTCTGCTCTGCAGGTGCTAATTACTCTTTTTTTCTGTAATAAACAACCTTTACTAAACTCACAACAGCTATTTCACACTGATGGGTAGCATGAAGTTTCCTGAGTTTCAGAGCTAAAGAGCTTCAAAAGCTTTTTTCTATCTCTAACTGTAGTAGTCAGTCTAATAAAAAAAGTATTATGTCCTATATATCAGTAGTCAATCATGGCTATAATAGCACTTAATAAAACTGTGGTGTGAGATGTTACTTTCAGAGATCCATTCATCTTGGTCCCTAGGTCTTTCAGAGACGCTAGGTTGGATGTCTCTTAGTGGCTGAAATTGCACTGGAACTACGTGATTTAACCTATAATTAAATTTAAACGCCATGAGGAAGAGACTCCTAATGTTGGCGTATGTATTTGTGCCTTCCACCTTGACCGTTGTTTTCATTTGGATTTTACAAGCTTGGGGATATAAGGGAGGAACAACCTTTCTGTTTCCTTGAGATCTCTGCCAACGTAGGGCTCCTATTGTATTCATACAGTTACTTACCTTCCACTTCTTAAAGTTCACTTTTTTTGCTGTGCTCCTTTGACTAGGAAGCTGTTCCCTGAGCCAGACAGCTCTGGTGGTTAAACTGTGTTAGCCGAGCCCCGATGGTTTTGTAGATGGAAGGGAAATTAAAAGTTGGAGCTTGCTGCCTTGGGTCTACTTGACCTGAGCCTCAGAAATGTCTTAAGGGACCAATAAGCATCTGGAAATATTTTTAAACCTAGCTATAAAGCTGAAGCTTTGGTTGTCTGTTCAAATTTTTTCGCTACATATTGTTGTTACAGGGAGATAACACAAAGCCAGGATTTATTGAAGGCACGCCTTCCAGAAACACTAAATTCAGCTATGGAAGAATAGCTAAGTAAAAGGCTGAGTAAAGGTTGCGGTTTTCTAAAGGAGAGACACCTAATGTGCTCAACAGCACTGTATTTACTCTTTGGAAAAAGAGATGCAGAAGGGAAAAGAGTCCAAGTAGCTGTTGCAAGCTGTGGTGGAAGCCTCAGGGACCAGCCAGGACCTGATCCCAGCATGGTATTTGCCTGGGGGGTATGGTGAGGACTGGATCGAGGGAGAGGAGAAGGTTATAGTACTGTGTGGAAAGGCAGCAGGGAACAACAGGCAAGAGAAACAGGAGGGCAGCAGTCATCAGCTCCAGCTGCAGAGGGGTTAGGGACCGCAGCCTTTAGGTAGATCCTTTGTGGAGCAATCCCACAATTGAGCTGAATCTCTTGTGCGGTTTGGTCACTGGGTTTGCTGATCCCACCGGGATCGCTGCTGTCTAGAAGCATCCCAGAGCTGTTAGGGACAGCCTGTGTTGGGAATGCTGAGCAGCCTAGGTAGGTGCAGTTGTCTCTCCTGTACTGCCTTCTTCCAGCATGTTTTTTTCTCTGCATATTGCTCTAATAGTGTATTTCTCCTCCTGTTCCTCTCTGCTGCAGATCTGACAGGATTTGTTAGTACACAATTGAAATCATTATCATAATAAAACAGCAACTGTGTCTTTGATTCAGGCTTGCTTTCTTCCCCACTATGGGACTGCTGAAAAGTCAAGTCTCTATTAAAGGGCTGTTAAAATGCTTGGCAGGTTGGTGCCCCTCTACTTGGTAATTATTTCTTCTCTGCCACTTTATCACTCAAGCTTCCTGCGCTGTCAGCTCTGGAAACAAAGTGTTAAATATATATTGCAGCCCTGGGAGGAGACCCCAACCAGTCAGAGCACACCACACCTAAAAATAAGTGCTTATTTCCCTTGCAGAGTAGCCTGGGGAGAAGTACAGGCAAGGAACAGTGTCCACTGGGGTAACCGAGAGTAGAAGGAGATGAACCAATAAATTCAGCTGCAGTTGGACAGGGACAACGGTTCAGGCACAGGATGAAGCTGAGAAGCTCTTAGGTCAGTTCCAGGCTCTGTACAGGAACTTTCTGCCAGGGGTGATCTTGCAGCTGAATACCTACAACCCAATCTGGAAATGAGAAAAATCTACTTCCTTTACTTGCCTTCTACTTGCTTCTTTTCACAGTTGTCTGCCTACATCATAACGACTTCACAATTAGCGTTTGGCTAGATTAGCCTTGCAAATCGATGTCATGGGGATGATGTGGTTACCCTGTACACGTGCGCTTGTGATAATGTCAGGGAATGGAAGCAGCTTCTAAAGTAAGGGGCTAGTGCTGGTGCAGGAGTGTTTGTACGCTCGACGGGATTGAATTTGGCTGGGTGTAGGAAGGTTTGTAGCAGTGAGGGGAGTGAGATGTGAGAACAGCCTGCCAAGAGCAGCACTGAGAGCCAGAAACCCAACTTCTTTTGTGATGGAGCTTGGCCCGTTTCTGAAGGGGATGTGTTGTCTGTCACAGGGACTGCCTCAGAAGGAGCCTTCCTGTATGAGGGGTATGTTATTCAACTGCTATGCAAGGAGAGCAATTGGTGGGATACTGTTCACAATGCAGTGCTCGCCCTCCTGCTTAAGGAAAAACTTAGCAAAACCACCTTTAGAAGGAACCAGGTGTTATTGCAGTATGGATCTACCTGTCGGTGCAGGAACAGGAGGTTGGCCAGGCTTGGAGACACATCCCTGTTTGACTTTGAGACTGGTGAGAGGAGGAGATGGAAACGGATCAACTTGGAAAGCTACTGGTTTGTTGAGAGATGGCCAAGGTCTCTCTAGGGTTTCATATAGTCTCCCCAGTGTTGCAGCTTTGCCAGTTCACCAGTGGGCAGGTCCCACGGATGATGCCTCTTTTGGCAGTCCTCCCCTTGGTCTCTTCTTTTGGAAGGCGTGTGCGAGTGCATTTGGGCCCAGAGCAGGACACGTTCCTGTTGCGGGAAACTCAAAGCCAACTGGAGGACTTTGCGTGTGACAGCGGTCACTTCTCTCTCCCACCGTTACCCCTTGTTTCAAGGGATCCATCCACAGCGGACTCAGGCCTTCCTATGCCAGACAACAGTGTCATCATTCAGGCTGTCGTGGAGATCATTGCCGTGAAGGGAAAAAAGTGTTTTGTTAGGGAGCAGAGACAGGGAAAAGTTTTCATCAGGATGACCCTGGCCATATGCTCAGTGTTCAGCCAGGGGCTGGGTTGACAGTCCCAGCACGGTGTTTCACAGAGCAGATGCGGTCTGCTTCTCGTAAATCTTTCCTTTCAGATGGGAGGGAGAGGGGGATTAATATTTTTGATTGCTCTCATACGAGCAATAGGGAGTTCCCAGATTCTTCACGCCGTACTAAAATAACAACCGCAAGTTTAAAAAAAAAAGGTGCTTCTCTCCAGAAAAGATGCGGTCAGCCATCTCCAACTGCACATGCACAGGGACATGAGCTGCTTACAAGGGGTGAGCGATTGAGTGAGAGGGAGAGAAATTTAAAATCGATACTGTACACCGACAGTGAGGTGTACAGTGAGGAAACCATTATACTTCTGCACAGCTCACCCAGTTAGTGGCTGCAGCTGACCTCTAAGTGTGGGGTGCGTGGTTACTGTGAAATGAGATTTAATTAATCTTAAGATAGAAAGAACCTTGACTGATCTTTTCACATTAGACCTTGCTGACGGTTTGACTTCCAAATGTATTTCCCTTAACAAAAACCCTAACCTTTTACTTAAGGAATATTTTCAGGAAGCTGGGGTTTTTGCGTGTAAAGTTGCGTGGGGTGAGGGAGATATTTATTCTTGGGGATTTTAATTCTTGATTGATGGGGGAGAAAAAATAGAGTAACTTTTCCCTTTTTTTTTTCTCATCAAGAAACTGGAAATGTTCACAAGTTCTGAGTTATTTTTCTTGACAGAAGAGTGAATAAAGAAAAAAAACCTTGCTTTTTATGGATTTTTTTTAAACTTTCTTTTTCAGGACAGAAAATGGCCAGAATGTGCCACACCTTTAAATGGTGGCACAGCCGTTTCTGGGAAGGAGGGAAATACCACTTCCCTGATATGCAGGTTGGAAGACTGACACACTCAGAGAAGGGATAATGACCTGTATTTTAGATCATAGATCAGATAGTGGAAAAGTTTCAGTTTGGAAAGCAGTTTGGTCACAACTATTAGTTTGAAGCATATTCAGTCTTAGAGTCTGGGGATCTCTAACTCATTTCAACAGCAGCAGATTTAATTTTGACCAACCAAAGGCCTGGAAATACAATATTGGACTAAATCTAGAGTTTAAAGGTATTTAAGAATCTAAGAAAGTCCTGACCACTGAGAGCGGGGGTTTGGTGTCTCCTGTGGAGTATATCGGGGTACCCCCAAGTTATGTTTTCCTGCAAAAGGGTGACATTTAAATGGTGGGACTGAAAGCAGCACATCTGAGTGTCAGGAGGGAGAGGGCAGGAGGAGCTGCAAGGGTAAAACTGCATTTTCTTCGTTATGTGGGAGACATTTGGAGAACCAAGTGTCTGTTCTTGGGGTTGTCCAGGAGATGGTTATTTCAGCCTCTGGAATCCAGTACCTTGTGCCTGCAATGGTCTTACTGGAGCTAAAAATAGAGTAACTTTCCTAATTGAAGTAGTATCTGATCTCCTTTCTGTCTGTAAGGAAAATGCAGCTGAGTTCCTGTGACAGTGCTATTCTGATGGAAAGTCCCACAGGACCGTTGCAAACAGCATGGGTTCAAGACCTCAGTTCTAGCATCTGCCTCAACGTCCCTTTCCCTAGCAGGAGCTGGCACTGAAAACGGAAAGATAAAAGCGTGCCGACACTCGGTCACATATTCATTCGGCCCTAGGAATTTAACTAATAGTTGTGCTTGGGAAAATCCTACCCTGCAGTTACCATCCTCAGCCAGAATAAATCAGCTTAGCTTCGCTGATGTTAACATTGCTGTGCCGTGCCGTCCAAGGATCTGAGTTTAATGCTCATGAAAATTGGTACGAGAGCAACCCTGGAAGGCTGAAACCCAAACGTAGCACAGGCAACAGCAGTCCTCCCTGTGACCCAGAGGCTGTGGCACATGAGATGTTCCTCAGGGAACACCTCGAGGTGGGTGGGTGACACAGCTTGTGTGACCCATCCTTGCCCATATCATGACCCGTGAATTTTGTCGTCACCGTATGGAGAGGCCTCTGGCAAAATAAGAGGACTCTGGCAACCAGCCTGGATGATAGTGCCTGGGGAGAAAAGAGGTCCTTAACCAGTGGGGTGGGATGGTGGGGTATATCTGCTAGGAATGGGTCAGGCGTATGGTTTCAGCCTTTGGCCTGAGGGCACTTTTGAGACAGTGGGAAACTTTTCAGGTGTCTGTGAAGATGAATAACAGCACAGCCAAGGAGTTGGTATTAAATGTATAGAGATACTTTGCTTCCATAGGGAATTTCCAGGAGTCAGCAAATTAAAACAAGAGTGAACTCCGGCAGGTTCAGCCAGTGAGAGCAAGCTTTTGTATATACCTTTTTATAGACACTCTGTATGTCCTATATGGCTTTTTCTGGTCCATAAGTGGGGTGAGGAGAGCTCACGTGGGGCAGCCTCCAAAGGGTTACACATAGTTTAGCAGAGTGAGTTTGCTGCACAGGCTGGCTGGAGAATGGGGAACAAGATGCCAGAGGTTTTCATGTTTCTTTTGTAATCAGTTAAGTGTTCTCACTCTGATAAGCAAAGTATGATTTTAATTAAAAAGTCATTCCAGCTGGATTTAATTTTTATGCCATTGAAGAGGCAAATTACTGTGGATATAAAGAGAAAAAAAATACGATGGTCTTCTCATTCCAAAGATTTTTAATCCACAGTGGCTTGGATCCCAGGTCAGGGGTAATTTCCCTACTCCTTGGAAAAAGTGTTGGGATTTTTTTCTCCCATCTCCTCAGTAGAAGGATCAGTAAGATATCCCTGTTTTGACTTCAGATATTAAGGAGTTAATTGTGCTATCCTATGGAGCTGCTGCACTCGGGAGCCAACCTTGACCTTTGTCGCCTTTTAAACAATGGCTTTTCAGAGAAGAGCTGTACGTTTTGATGTACTCTGATGCTGAGGAAAGCACTTCCCTCTATTTTCTATCCCTTTCATATGCTGCATTTAATTTTGTGGAGCAAAGCCTGGAGCTGACGCTGGGCTAGATCTAGGGGACATTTAGCCATATTTATAGAAAATGGGTGTACACTTAGAAGAAAAAAAGGTGTTCTTCTGTTCACTTACTTTGCTTGGTCTTATCTGGTCATGCTGTTTAGCTGGGGCATGAGATGCTGCTGTCAAATAACTCTAGTAACAGCTGTCTGATAGCAACTTGGATCACCAAGGATATGAATGACACATATCTTTCCCAAAGGCTGATGTACAAAAAGAGCAACTGGACCAGAAATGCAGCAAGGTCATAAACACCATCCATAACTCTCAAAGGTCTTGCAGATTTATTTTTTTAAGTTTTTATTATTATTATTATTATTATTATTATTATTATTTCATTTATTCATCCACAAGAGTATTTCCAGTCCATATAATCACAATTATTGTCTGGAGTCTCGCTGCAAATAAATGGGGCAGGATCGTTGAGTTTCATTTTCCTAAAGCACTTTGCAAGGCTCAGTTTTGGATGTGTAGCTGGACAGGCGTGCTGGGAGCACGCAGCAGCAGATGGCTCCTTGCCCAGGTTGGGAAAGCCGTGGAGGAAGAGCGCTCCCTCCTCACCTGCGGTCTTGTGAGCATGTAAAGCACATCAGTTACAAGTGACAGTAAATTCAGGTATGATTATTGAAATAATAGGCTTTATATTAAAATAGATGCCTCTTAATAAGGTATTAAGATTTGATTTTAGGCTTTGTTGCTGCTTCTCTTTCCTCACCCTGTGCCACTGCTGTGTGTTCTGTGTGATTGCCTAGATCCCGAGCGTGGGAATTTAGGAGTGAAACGAAGAGGCAAAGCTGCATTTCCACACTTAGAGAAGCCACTTTCTCTCAGAAATACTTATCGCCTGATAAACCTATGAGGAATGAACAAGGCAGAGCCGTATCCCGGTGCCAGTTTCACTGTGATTTAAAAGCATTCCAGCTTTGTGCTATGTCAAAGAGCCATAAATTCTCATCTACAAATAGCAGTCCTCGGTAATGTGTGCAGGGCTGGGAATGGGATGTTCTGGGCAGGAAGCAACCCCTTGAGGCAGGAAACCCAGTTAAGGGAAGTTAATGGCAAGAACCAGATGATGGTGAACACAATATTTCATTGCGGTGGGCAGGCACGGGCTGCTGAATAGAATATCCTCATTTTTCACTTGTCTAGCTGGTAGGCTGTGGAGCTGGGAAGAGCTTCTTAAAGACTCCGGTCCTCAGACATGATGCCTGTTGACAATCGCCTGCACTACTTTGTCTGGAAGATCTTCCCTAGCTGGAGCAAGCAGCTAGGCATGGCAGTATGAGCTTGTGCCACTGAGATGCATTTTCAGCTCTGACCACAGATGAGCCTCAGGGAAAAGGTTAAACTCTTCACAGGAAGAGTAAAGCAATTGGATTGTGAAATCCCAGCACTGCAGATGTGTTCTGGGTCTGTGTTCCCAGATTAACACCCAGATGAGTCTGATAAGCCATGTACAGTACAACCCTCTTTTATATGGATGGGACACCTAAGATAGCAAGTGGGTTGAAACACTGTCCCACAGCACATCTGCAGTCACAGGAGTTGCACAATCCCGTTGTTTTCATTAGGTGAAGTACATCCAAATAGTTCGTAATTGGCAGATGCAGCCAGAGTTCGCCGTGTCCCTGGCTGAGTATTCCAAGCCTGGACTTGCAGAGTTTAGCAAACCCAGAACTGATGACATGGATGTCCCTGCCTTGAAGACCAGAAGATAGCAAAGAAAAGTAAGAATGGTGTCTCTTCCCTGGAACAGCGGGACAGTTCCTTTGTTCAGGATGGATTTCCTTCTCCCGTATGCTGGAACAGAGGAAGACGTTATGCAAAGGACAGCTAGACTCCCAGCATTCGTCATCTGTTAGTAAGAACTGGATGCAGACCCTCCTTTTGTCCTGTAAAAACGTCCCCAAGGTGGGACTGGTTTGCAGATCAAGGCATCTAACTCTAGTCATTTCATTATGGTCCCTGGAGCTTTGAGGTTTGATTTAGCTGCCCACAGGTAGGGCCTTGGGCCATTTCAGAAAGCTTAGGGCTCCCAGGTGCCTGTGCAGAGGGCACAGGTCTTCCATGCGCCTTTTCTCGTACCAGCCAGCCCACGTGCTGTCCCAACTCTGCTTGAGGATTTCTTGTAGGACTGGGCAGCAAACTTGACAAATGAATTCTGCCTTGAGTTGCGATATGTCTGTGTCTATTCATGCGTGTACAGAGACCAGCTCGACATCACCAGTCTGCACTGGTGAAATACCAATAGCTGCTAGTCACTTTTGGCAAGCCCAAAAACTAAAGAAGCAAAACCAGCAGCAAAAATCATGAAATGATTCTGAAAAAGTTGAATTTCTCATTTATTTGCCTCCTGGATTACAGATGTTTGGTATCTTTCTTTTCTGTGCAATCAAGGTGACTGGAAGCCTGCTGCTGCTGCTCGTCCATTGGCTGGGATGTACTAACCATGCCAGGACAAAAGGAAAATACTGCAAGTTTCCTGATGAAACCTTGGGGATTGACAGCACCCAATGTCTCCAGCAGTATCAATATGACTTTGCTTTGTCTCTTCTTGCTTCATGATGTAGATATTTAGACCTTGATCAGGCTTTTTCTAACAAAAAGGTGTTAATCAAACAGGAGTGCCCCTAAAGTGGAGTTTGTAAGGACTTCTGTGCAGCATTTCCTCCTCTTGAAGTTCAGAATGTTATTGAAACTTCATTATTTGAATGTGGTTTTTTCCAAACATAAAGCAGCAAGAGCAAGTGGGCTTCCGTGCTTAGAGGCTAGCAGCTATTTGAGAAAATCCAAGTGGAATGTAACGTCTCAGTGCCTGGGCCAAAATCTGACATCAGAAACCCAGGAAGTCTGTGCAGTTGTAGCTATATTAAGATTAGAGTAATCCCTGATGGGAAGGGTAAATTATTTTTTTTGGCTAGTTATTGAAAGCAACTAATTTTCACCAGTTACCTCCATTAAGTTGAGTCCAACAACATGTTTCTGATAAAGCATTACTCATACTTTGTTGAACTCTTCTTTTCAGGAGCTGAGATGGACAACTCAGCACATCTCTTTCCTCTTGCCCTAGCTATTAATCTAGATACCCTGGGGAGAGTTATGAATTTGCATAGGTTTCCACTTTGCATCCCATTGTGCCTTTCTCTGCTAGATTGAATTGCCTTATAGTGGAGTACCTCTGAAAACATTCAACATCTGATTGAGTTGCCTAAACATAGGTGCCCAGTGTCTACTGAGATAACCTTATGTGCAGGCATTCAGGTCTTGCTCCACAAGGATGCGAAGCTCCTCTAATTGCTTTTATGCTTCCTTTCCACACCCTCCCTTGGTCCTTATTGCCCTTTTAAAATGCCTAACATTAGTGTCACAGCACAGGTCTTCCCAATATTGTGTAGAAAAGGACTATTACCTTCTTGTTCTTCCTTGCTGTTCAGTTTATACAGCAAACAGTTGTGTTAGCCTTTTCTCAGCAGCACGTACTGGGAGTTCACGCTGAATTATTTACCTCTTTTAATCCTCAAATCCTCCACGACATTACTTCTTTTCCAGAATTCAGCCTGCTGTACTGGAGTTCTGTGCTGAATCTGTTCCTTCTTGAGTGCAGCTTTTGCATTTGGCTGTATTCAAATAGACCTTCTCAGCCAGCTATTATAAGTGCTCTTAGGTGCAAGCTATCCAGGCCTGCTGATTTTAAATGTTTATCTCTTGTAGATGTTGTTTAACATTTGCCTTTGTTACTAATGGACTGGAAAAAGCTTCTTCATCATCATCAGATACATGCACGTTGCCCTGGTACTTTCCTAATACAGATCAAAATCACACGTTGAACTTTCCTCTGTTGGATCATGTGTTGAACTTTCCTCTACTGGACTGTACCATCTGTAAGATTTTGTTTGTTGTAATGCTTTTGTTTAAAAACAACCAAACAAAAAAACCCAAACACCAAAGAACACCAACAAAACAAAACCCAACCAAACAAAACCCCAAACTGACCAAACAAACAAAAAAAACCCTTGAAAATAATAACTTCTCATTAACCTCTTATTCTTACCAGCTACAGATTTTTCCTGATGTCTTGAGGTTCCCATATAATGCTTCTAAGCTTCATTTATATTTCTTCATCTATAGTTCTCTTCCATTTAGTAAATATTTCTGGGTTTGGGTTGTTGGTTTACTTATTTATTTTCACTTCCGATTCCCCTTTTTAATTCATAGTTGAACTGAGATTAGGTTTTACTCAAAGTTAATCATTTGGATTGGGAAATCATGCTTGGCTTGGATCATTATCTCTTTGGCCGCCTGGCCCGTCCTTCAGAAGAACCATGACCTATCTCACAACACTGTGTGCAAATAGGACAACCAGGGGCAGGTGATAAAGGAGGTACCCCATCATCGAGCCGGTGCTCGGCCATCAGGAGGAAAAGGTTACGTGGCAGGCAGGACGCACGGATCACAAGAGGACTGAAGACAGGTTTTATTACCGAAGCATAGTTTGGGGGACAATGGGGATATCTTAATAGGGTACCACGACATGCTGGAATTGCTTTCTGGAAGATATAGATCAGAAGTTGGAAGTTGGAAAAAGATAACATCATCTTAATGGCATCATTTTGAAAGTGTAGGCATACGTTCCCTGAAAAGGTATGAAGGATCAACAGAGAAGAGCACATAAGTGCAGCGATCATTTTGCTACAGTTGTTTACTCAAAAATCACCTTTTAATAAACATTATAATCAGTGCAGTGAAATTTTCCACAGTTCACAGAGAGAATCTGAGAGGGGAACTTCATTGATTTCATGGGGAGATAGTTTTAACGTTGTTATGAGCAATTTAAGTGCTGTTTCATTAACAATTTTATGGTTAGTACAATTAATAATGCCAGAGAAGAAAAAGAAACGTGCCTTATATTAAACTCAGCTTTCAGTAAGTAGAAATCATGCAAGTGGGGATCTCCTGTTTGGTATCATTGCTTCTAGAGATATGTCTGTGTTTATAGAATATATTGCCATTCATGTGACTTGGATGGCAAGCTTGAAAACTTGGCTGGGTTTTGTCAGTTAATGTTTTTTAGAAAATTCTTGGAATACGTTTGTTGTGTGTCCATGCTTGAATCGTTACCGCGGTGAATGCCTTCTGTGGGAAACCTGTGACTTCCAGGAGTTCGTAATATGGCCAAGAAACCTCTGCTCAAGATAAAACTTTGGAGGGAAGAGGGACTGGTTGGTTTTTTTTATTGCTATTATTTTTATTTTTTAATGATCCACCTTAATTGCTTTAGGATGGCTTGGGTTTTGTGGTTATTTCCCCTAAGGCATTTTGTTTCTAGAAACTTTGATGGCAGCTTGAGCTATTGCAGAGGGACTTTTAATGGGGTTTTATATCTGCTTGTACAGTTTCATCTCTACATATAGCCAGGGCTTCTTGAAGCCGTGAGATTTATCCTCCTTGGATGGATACACTTGGCTGGACTCATTGTTAGTCATCCATTGTGCATATGGATGGCTTAGCAGGTGACATCTTATTTCCAGTTGCACCCTGAATTAATACCCAAACAAGACAGTGGTGTCAGCTGGGGATTGCAGGCGAAGGTCTTACACCGGTTGCTGTTAAATTACCAGGCAAGACATCGCTAACATGTGAAGCTGTTGTAGGCAAAAGGGGAAGGAATATCATGGATCACAAATGAACTAAAAGGGCCCAGGCAGCTAGGCAGGAGGGACACAGGGTGAGGAGCTACAGCCATCCCAGATGGAGTCAGATGCTTGGAAAGGCTATCGGCGATCTGGGAAGAAGAGCGAGCGTTGCAGCTGCGCGAGCGTTGGCCAGAGCTAACGCCTACCCGGCGAGCGGCCGTGTTTGAACAAGGGGTGCAATGCCTTGGGGTGGTAGATGCACCATGGTGGCTCCAAGGAGACCTCACGCGGCTTTGCCCGCAGCTCCCTAGAGACCTGCAGCGCTCACATTGATGCTTAGTGATGTTGAAATCTCAGACACAGGTCAGGGTGGAAAACAGCATTTTCAAGAGCAGTAGTGTACTGTGTTAAGTGTCCCTCTCAGACAGATGCTGCGTTCAGGGACAGAGAGGTTCAGGTGTCGAGGGTGACTGTGTTTAGAGGATGATGTCAAGGTCTGTTGGCTGGCTGGTCCTGATCAGCTGTACAAACCCTGGGGAAAAAGTAAACCACAGCAGACAAAGATGCTTCCTCTGCAGAATCGTTTCCCTGATTACCTCCATTCCTTCAACATCCTTCCTGATGTTTGAAGGCAATGCAATCCTTATTTATGATAAGGAAAGTCCAAGGTATGCTGTGAAGCCCGCCTGACTGGGGAGGTCTCAGCAAGGCTCACGTGTGTGCGAGCTGCTCAGCTGTATAAATGGAGAGGAACTAAAGTGAGGAAATGCTGTTATTTTTAAGAAGCCTTTTTTTATCAATTGCTGTTGATTTTGCAGGGCAAAACTGTATTTTTACCCTCCTGTTGCAACATGAACGTATATATCCAAGGGATACTGGAACCTGTTGTGGCACTTAGGGAGCTGGAGGGCATGAAGGGGGACGCCCTTTTCTGATAGTTTTTCTGCTTCTCCTGCAGGATGATGTTATTGCTTACAGCTTATTTTTCCTGTTCAGCTGTGACTCTGCAACACAAAGTTCATTGGAGTGTGGCATTCACCTGCTGCACTGATATTACTGGAATTTGCTGAAAGGTGATTTTGTTACTAAGACTTAGATAAGGGATCTGGAAGAGTTACTCTTGGTTTCTGCTCCTGATGAAACGTTTAGTCCTCCTCAACTTTGTGAGCTTTTCTTCTCCACCTGCAAAATCAGAATTTCTGTCTTTTTTGCCTGTTTTAGTCTATTTTCCACGTCAAGGGTTCAGGGGAGGGGCTGAACACATAGACAACCCCTCTTACATTTGGCTGCTGATTATGTTAGGCTGCAAGTAATAAAAACAATAAACTGAAACCAAACTTTTGTTTTGGTTAAAGGAAAAGAGGCAAGTGATCCCTGATAGACTTTTAACTGGAGCAGATGTATCCATGTTGGGGTAAAAGCCCTTGAAAAAGCTGGAGTCCAGGCAGGGCCAGAAGAATGATAAAAGGTCTGAAAAATGCTGGGGGGGGAGAAGTGAAAGAACTGGGGATGTTTATTCTGGAAAACAAAACACCAAAGGGAGAAATCACAATTTGTCTTTAAGTATGTGAATAAACTACTGCAAATGAGAAGCGGGAGAAAAAAAATCTGTTCTCCATAACCAGTCTGGGTAGAACTAGAAATTTGGACCTTAAATTGCAGCCACAGATAGTTCACACCTATGTTACTTTGCTGTTATGTTTGATGAACTTCCACCAGCTTACAAGTGGAGAGAACGAGTTAATCAGGCCATGATTATATTATTACATGGAGGCATAATACGAGTGTCACTAATCCAGGATTGAGCTTTTTCTGGGGCTCAGGCTCTTGCATTCAGCTTGCCAGAGCATCTGACTGTCTCAGATTTGTTTTGTCAAAATCAGAAATCATTGCTCAGTACCACTGTGAGAATATCAGTGGATTCCTAGGCTATATTAGTGTCGTGGTTTAAGCCCAGCCGGCAACAAAGCACCATGAGGCCATTCGCTCACTCCTACCCCCAGTGGGATGGGCAGGAGAAAATATAAAGAAACGCTCGTGGGTCAAGACGAGGACAGGGAGGGATCACTCACCACTTATGGTCATGGGCAAAAAACCAGAATCAACTTGGGGAAAAAACAAAATCCATTTAATTTACTATCAATTAAATAAAAAACAAGGATAATGGGAAGTAAAACCAAATCTTAAAACAACTTCCCCCACCCCTCCCTTCTTCCTGGCTCAACTCCACTCCCGATGGGAATGGGGGTTGGGGTCAGTTCATCACACCTTGTCTCTGCCGCTCCTTCCTCCTTAAGGGCAGGACTCCTCACTCATCCCCTGCTCCACCGTGGGGTCCCTCCCAAGGGAGACAGAACTCCATGAACTTCTCCAATGTGGGTCCTTCCCACGGGCTACAGTTCTTCATGAACTGTTCCAGCGTGGTTCCTTCCCACGGGCTGCAGTCCTTCAGGCACAGCCTGCTCCAGCGCGGGCTTTCCCATGGAGTCCCGGCCATCTTGGGGAGCATCCCCCTGCTCCGGCGTGGGCTCCTCTCTCCCCGGGCTGCAGGTAGGCATCTGCTCCCCCAATCCCCTCCGTGGGCTGGGGGGGGACAGCCTGCCGTCTCACCATGGGCTGCAGGGGCATCCCCTCCTCCCCTACTGACCTCAGGATCTGCAGAGAGGTTCTTCCCACATTCCAATCTCCTCCCCTGCTGCAGGTTCCCCTTCTTAAATCTGTTCTCCCACAGGTGTTACCACTGTCACTGATGGGCTCGGCCTTGGCCAGAGGTGGGTCCAACTTGGAGCAGGGGAAGCTTCTAGCAGCTTCTCACAGGAGCCACCCCTGCAGCCCCCTCCCCCGCTACCAAAACCCCACCACCCAACCCCAAAATAATTAGCAAAAATGACCACTCTTGTTATTGGCTTTGTGCAGAGCCACGTTTCTTTATGCATGCACGGAGGAGCTGAGTTGTCAGTCTGGAATCACCCCGCTTCATGAGGTCATTTGAGAACTGAAATCCCAGTGAAATCAAAGGGACACCTGAAAGCCTCCTCCTCTGTTATCCCATATTATATTCAGTGTTAAAAGACACACAAGACAAAAGATGAATAAGCAATAGGTAGGGCTGGTTTTTTTTTCACAGCAGTTTTCCTTTTCTCCCTGCTTTTACCCTTCCTGAGGTGAATGCTGTGGAAGTAGATGTTCCCTGCGCTCCTCACTGATACTCTTGCTGCTCAGCAGGCTGCTGCCTGTCTCTCAACTAATTCAGTTTACATGCTTGAAGGAATTTTGGGGAGTCAGCAAAATGTTTTTTGCCTTGGTGTCATACTTTCTTCCTCAGAACTGAAGTTGGGTTTAGTTGCTATCTTTTTTTCTCCTCTTTTTTTTTCCCTTTCCTTTTCTTTTTTTTTTTTTCCTCCTCCCAGCTTTCCAGCATTATTGTAGCTAACCTGCAGGACTGCAGTTTCTGAGGCAGCCATCTGGTATCATTGCTGTCTCTTGATTTGATGTGACCAAGCATACGGCATCAAGGGATGCTGGAGAGGAGCCAGGAAAGATCAGGCTCTGGATGAGAAGTTGTTGGGCAGGTAGGGGCTGCTAAGGCATGGAGGAGGTGGCTGGAAAGGGCTGATTAATTCTGATTAATCCAGAGACACCCTCATCATCCTTTAAATTAGCCCTCTCTGTCCCTTTTTAAGGGTCCTTGCCCCCATCTGTAGTTGTAGGCAGATCTGCATTGGCCATTTGCAGGCATGAGTGCACACGTGTGACGGATTCTGCACCACCCTGCTCACTGAGGTCACCGAGGAGCATTGCCCTCCATGGGGATGTTCAGAAAATGCCCCAAGAGGTGTTTGCTGGAGACAGGGACCTTGTGGAGAAGAGTAAGTTGCCTATAGTATTTCAGTCGGGCAGCTTTGGTTTATGTGGCCCAGCATCAGCTAACAGGTCCTTCTGCTCTGTCATTTCCAGCAGA
The DNA here is from genome assembly GCF_026419915.1 of Harpia harpyja. NCBI lineage: Eukaryota > Metazoa > Chordata > Aves > Accipitriformes > Accipitridae > Harpia > Harpia harpyja. The sequence continues at coordinate 105,505,296 of NC_068940.1, forward strand.
GGTTTCAGATTCTCATGGACCTTTTTGTTGCTCGCTCCCTCTTTCCTATTCTCTTTTTATCGATACATTTCATTCTATCTTTAATAAAGCCAATGGATCCTTAACTAATACCACTGCAGACCTCCCTGTGGCTCTGTATTTCTGCCTTCATCGCAACCTGCAGTCTTCACACTAACCACTTCCTTAGTTTCCTTCCAGGTGTTGTATTAATCCCCGTATCTACTGTTAAGGCAGTCATTCCTTTTGGCGTGCCATCAGACTATTTACTGAAGTTCAGAAAGATCAGATCCACTGATTTTCCTCTCTCCAAAAAAACCCCTCAGGAACCTTATCATAAAAAGCCATCAGTTACGTTGCCATGATTTACTTTTGATAAACCACATTTTGTATTTTATCCAAATCTCCGTTTGCTGCCGTGCTTTCAATTACTCTTTCCTTCAAGTGGTGTTCAAAAGTCTTGTGTATTTTTTTTCTCAGATTATCTTGCTGGTAGCTATCTGGATCTTTTTTTCCCCCTCCTTCCTATATATAAAGAAGCATTGCATTTGTTGACTTTCAGCCAGATGGTACCACTCCCACCATCCAATCTGAGCATGTTGTTCTCTTTTGAGTGGCTTTCACCTCATATACAAGTTTCCGTACCCTTGTTTGCCTTCACAGTCAGCCCTGTTGTTGTTCTCAATTATTCAAGCTAAATCATTTTCACCGTGTGTAATTATTCCACTTTGTATTAGTAAAATTATATTTTTACCTCCAATTCTTTGAAGAAGCCAGTGAACAAAAGTGGGTGGTGGGGCTGCATGTGACTTCTCCTATTTTGGGGCTATGTTAAGTTTTGTCTTGAATTTCAGCATTTTGGATAGCAATCTCACTTTTTTTTTGCCTGTTGTTCTCTTTTTATTCATATTGCTGAAAGACTTTTTCTGCTTAGCTGAGCTGGTCTTGACAGCAAAGGCTAGACTTCTAGCAGTGCTCAGAGGTTTGCTGCTCCTTGTACTGCTCTAAACATCGTTTTCTTTCTAGAGCCATCAGCCACATTGCCCAGGTGTTCTGATCACTCCTAATGTCCATCTCAGGTTTTATCTTCCTAATGATCTAATCTATTATATTCCTCATATCCAATATTGCTAAAGTGAGATTTGAAGTCTTTCTCTTGTTCCCGTGTAACAAGGGTTGACTCCTTTCCCGTTCTTTTTTCCATCCAAATTCTCGTTTTCTCTGTTGGCTTTTTGCTGCCTGACCAGAGTATTTTGAGGAGAACATTTAATATTTCATAGAAAGCAGGACATCTCTGACAGAGGTGGACATTGGCATATACTGGCATATGGAAAGGTCATTTAGAGACATGCAAATGCTGGTAACACAGAATGTGAAGTATTTAGGGTTTTTTTTTGGTGACTGCTTTTGTCTATCTTTGATGTAAGGAAAGAGTTTGGGGAGGCACCCAGACCAACCTGACATTTTTGTTGTGGGTGTTTTTTGTGGCTTGGGGTTTTTTGTGTGTTGGGGTTTTTTTGTGGATTTTTTTTTTTTTAGCTACTAACTTGCTGCATGATCTTGGGCTTTCTGCCTTGGTTTCTCCATCTGTCAAAGGAGGCTAGAGATACTACCTTTGTAAAGCATTCTGAGATCTACAGCCAGTGGCATTACCTGAGAGGTCTGGTGATACTGTACCACTAAGATTTGGTTTTGCCATCTAAGCATTCATTTTCTGTGTCATTTGTGCCCTTGTATATTTTCCCTTTTAAATAGACAAAGCAGAAACATCTTCCCTCTAAGCTTTTTCCCCCAACTGTGTTGTTAGCAGGTAAGGAATGACAAAAGAAAATGCCCAGCGCAGCAGAGTACAATTAATTATCTGCCTGAACAGCCAGTTCATCACAATCTAGTTGCACAGTGGAAGGCAGATGCAAGTTGGCTTTGCTTCGGGGACTAATGGGAAGCAAAGCTCTAGCTAACGGCCAAGCTGGGAGATGAGACCCTGCAGGAAGCAAGAGGGTGAGATCCTTGGTTCCTTAAGCAGTTGTTAAAATCTTTCCTGGCCAAGCCTCGCCATGTTCAAAACACGGAAATTGCTAGCGGGTTGCTTTGATTTGTAATGCAGGTATTTCTAGCATCTGACACTTCGCAGTGAAATTGTCTGTTTCACTTGACACTCAGCTGTGTACTCAGCAGAAGTGACGATAGCTGAGATGCAGCCCTGTCCCAGCATCCTTGCATTCTGGGATCTTGAGTCTTTTCTGAGTGTTGTTGAGAGGCGGGTGGTTTGGGCTGTCCGAGAAATTAGATGTGACCCTCAGGCTCCTGGGAAGACATCAATGTTCTCTTTGGGTGGAAGTGTTGCATGCATGCCTGGTTTAGACAGCCTGTGTAGAGTGTGTGTCATGTCGTATTTGTTAAATTTTCGTGTGTGTCTAAGGCTCTTAGGCTCATGTTACAACCTGTTTAACCTGTAGCTTTAAGTCCCTTTCAGCCAGGAAGAGTGGAACCACGTTTTGAATTATTCATAGAATCATGGAATAGTTTGAGTTGGAAGGGACCTTTAAAGGTCAGCTAGTCCAACCTCCCTGCAATGAGCAGGGACATCTTCAACTAGACCAGGTTGCTCAGAGCCCCGTCCAACCTGGCCTCGAATGTTTCCAGGGATGGGGCATCTGCCACCTCTCTGGGCAACCTGTGCCAGGGTTTTACCACCGTCGGTATAAAAAATGTCTTCCTTATGTCTAGTCTGAATCTACCCTCTTTCAGTTTAAAACCATTACCCCTTGTCCTGTTGCAACAGGCCCTGCTAAAAAGTTTGTCCCCATCTTTCTTATAAGTGCCTTTTAAGTACTGGAAGGCTGCAATAAGGTCTCCCAGGATCCTTCTCTTCTCCAGGCTGAACAACCCCAACTCTCTCAGCCTGTCTTCACAGGAGAGGTGTTCCATCCCTCTGATCATTTTTGTGGCCCTCCTCTGGACCTGCTCCAACAGGTCCATGTCTTTCCTGCGCTGAGGGCTCCAGAGCTGGTTGCAATGTTTTTCCCATGTTTTTATACTGACCCTTCACACAGACCACTCAAAACTGTGCAGGGTGAATGCTGATAGTTTCAGCTCTTGTTTACTGTCTCTATCAGGAATGTAAGTCCCTTCTAAAATCTCCATCTGTAGTCTGTCCACTAAGTCCTGATGGAATGTTTGTCTTTCTTTATCAATTGCTCAGGTATGCTATGTTCTCTGTGTAGACTAGCCATTGGGCACAGTGAGGATTATCAAAAACAACATCTGAATCAAAAGCTCCCAAAAGTAAATGTAATTAGCAGCTTTCCTCTAGGAGAGCTCTGGACAAGCAGACAGTGATCTCCAGCATGTTCTGTTCTTCTAAATCAAGGCTGTGTCCATATGTCCATCCTGCACTCTATTACGTAAGGATCTCTTCAGCTACTCTCTGCATGGTTTTCCCCATTCCTGTGAATCTTTGTTTTTCATGGCAGCAAGGCTCCCTGTGGCTGTCCTAACCTTGCTCTCACTCCCACGTTTTAGCAAGCGACTTGCCGTTTTGCTTCCTTCCATGCTCAGCCAAAGAAGGGAAGGATGGCCCTGTCCTGATTTGTCAAAGATGGCAGCTCTTGTGCTTGGAGCAGCTCCAAATCACTGGGGCACTCCTGACTCCCTCATTATTAAGAACAATGACTTGATCTTTTGTTCTGAAACACAGCCTAGGTAGGGAGCTTGTCCCGGTAGGCTCTTCTTCCTGGAAGACACGCCTGGATGCTTCAGACTGTCCATGAAGAATCTTTCCATAGAGAGCTCTGATGCTTTATAAAGGATGCTTTATAAATCCATAAGTAACATCCTCACCCAAAGCCTTCTTGACTGAATCACTTTTGCTTCATTTGAAAGAGGGAAGATTAATTTCTTCCTGATCTCTGAATGAACCAAGCTCATCTTTTGCCAACATCTTTGTAATTTTTGTACTATCCCTTGTAGGTAATCAGTCATTTGAAGTGACCTCTTTGAAATGAGGTGCATTTATAGATTGTTTCAGGCATGTACCTGGATTTCAGTAGAAAGCTTTGAATAGTGGCACAAACAAGCCCTGTTAGGGGCAGTTTTTCAGGGTGGGAAGTGATGTATGAATAGTAAAATAATCCTAGAATTGGTCCTAATGTTGGTTTAATAAAAGCTGTTGAAGGTATTGATAGCCAAGAAGGTTAAAACCTTATCACCAACTGTATTATAGAAGGACTCTGTGGTGACTGCTGGAAGACATACACCATAGGAAGGATTATTATATGCATGCCTTTTTTCTTATGTTTTCTATGTTTCTTGTTCCTTTATCTCCTCCAGGTTGCTTTTGGGGAAGTGGTACTGACCTTGACAAGCTTGTGCTCTGATCCAATTTGCTTTTTCTTACAGTTGCTGGATCACAAGATTGGAAGATCCATGTCCTAAAGTCATTTACTGTTTGGTGAGCTCAGGAAAGTTTCAAGCACTGAGTGCTCCAAATGCTGAATGTGTCCAGTTTTGACTGTTCAGCTGGAAATGCTAAGGCTGCTGTGCTAAAGCAAGGAGAGGGCACCCAGTAAATGCCAAACACCCTTTTTCATCCACATTACTACCTGCCACTGAGCTTCAGAGTGCCTGCCCTGCCTAGGAAAAGCCATGCTGGGGACAGTGGCTGCTAGATTGCTCTGTAACATTGCCACTTTACTGTTCACAGTCCTTCCCTGAGTGCATGAAAAAAAGAAATGGGAAGCTGTGCATGGGAAACATGTCCTCTCCAAACAGCCCAGAGCTCCAGGCGAAGTTGCTGCTTATCGCAGCTCTGGGGGTTTCCAGCATGAATGGTGGGCAAGCCTGGTGTCAGTCCCTCCAGCCCTTGCTTTATTGATGGTGCAGTAACACTGGATTAACACTGGATTTCTAGACGTCCTCAGACCTTTCAGTTCCCCTAAAACTTAAAAGGAGCCGCCCATGTTGCTAACCAAAATTATTGTTCCTCAAACCAGACCACCGCAGTATTTCTGAGAACTAGAGAACATCCAGCTTGCTTTATCCAGCTCGCTGGTTATAAACAATATCCAATAGCCAGCCTCGCAGGAGGCTTGTGGGGTCCTGTTTGCCAAAGGTTATGTGTACATGGTGTGTGTAGGCAGCTCCCAGGCAGTGGGAGAGGTCTAGGGGATGACTGAGAACGCAAAGGGCAGGGAAGAAACCACAGGGACTTTGCTGTGATTTCGATCGATGTTATTTTGTCACAGCCTCTGCACTGAACTGCCCACTTACATGCCCGTGGACTCTCCAGGACGTTGCTCAAACTGCTGGTCTCTATTACTCTGGATTTGGGAACCCCTTCAGCTTTACACCCCACCCAAAGCCTCACAGCTTTCTGGGGCCATCTGAGCAGATCTGAGTTCAGTCCAAATCTTTGGTGTTGTGGCAGGTGGACCTGGTGGATGGTAACATCCAGGTTGGTTTCAGGAGGAAAACAAGACTCTCGTGCCACGGTTGGAGTGAACTGGAGATGCAGTGGAGAGCCATCAGGATTGGGTGGGGGCCCTCTGTGGTTGCCCAGGGCAAGAATCAGAGCTGGATGTTAGGAGTTAGGATCTGGCCCAGGACAGAGGAGACAGGAATGAGCACAAGCACCTCACAGGTTTTGCTGAGACATCCACTCAGGGCTTTCTAGTCCCTTCCGAGCCTGTAATTGAATTAAGGACCATTTATTCTGTGCAGAGCAGTCAAGAGGTGGCTACTCAGGAGATGACTCAGTGCTGGATGAGCAGCAATTCAGGACAGCATTAACAGGTTACCTGCACATTCTCCTGAAGCCAAGTACCTTTTTTGACAGCAGCATTTCAAAGTTGATATATCTTGAATACAATACCATCTGTAAACAAATTAGAGCACTTCCTAGTCTTTCACTCAACTGCTCTATAGGGATCCTGCGAGGTACCATCTCCCGTCTGCTCTTGGAGTACTCTGGGGAAGGATGGGGCTGTCTGGAGGGGAATCATTCAGTTTAGAGATGAGCCCAGGTCTCTGGGTTTTCTCTCATTTAACTTCAGATATTTGCAGTGTAGACATCCACCCCTCAGCCAGTTGCCTAAGGCTCCCTGGATGAAGCAGTATAGGGTAAGTTTCCTCTAATCTATTTTAGACAGTTCCTTTAGTTTGAAGTGACTCATGCCCTAAAAGTGCCTGCTTCTCTCTTCAGGTGAGGAAGGATGATCAATGTGAAGTACACAGATGTAGACATTTACATTACAGACACATATTTTTGCCTATGGATCCCCAGATCATGTTTCTGAGTCCAGGGGTCAAGCAGTTCTGGATCTGCATTTCCTTTGTATTTCTGCCGTTCCTGTAATTAGCTGAGCAGAAGCTTGGGAGGTGAATTTCCTCCAGGAGCTTTGATCAGTTTAGTAGTTAAGTTTCTGAACAATCTTAAAGAAAAGGAACAGAATTTTCCTCAGCCAGGCTCTGCTCTTTACACCCAAAGGTAAAAGAAAATTAAAAGCAGTCAACGACCAGTAGGTCACGGAAAACTGCAAATTACTTTGCTGCCCTCCAGTTTCTACAGAAGTCAGGTAGTGGAGTCCACTTCTTTCCTTACTTTGCTGCCCCTGTGTACTCTTGGGATAATCGCTATTGTCCCTTGCTTATTTTTTCTCAACCATAAGAGAGATATTATAACACTTGGCTCTTTACTCTGAATTGTAGATCTAAACACCACTAATCTCAGTGTAGCAGCGTCTGTCTATTTCTGCCATAACACGGAGTCAAATCCTTCGTCTGAGCTTCCCAGAAAGGAAATTCATACTGACCTACTCCAGATGATAATTTAAAATAAGAGGCTAAATGTGCTTACCCAGCCATCAGAGCTCTCTCCTACTCAGTTGTGAGAATTTACTCAAGTGCTGCCTCTCTTGTAATTGCTGTATGTCATTACTCCAGTGCCAGGGTGTCACTTCTTCCTTAAGACCCTAATTCAACTCTGCTTTCCAAGAGAGGCATATACAAGCTTGTCGCTAAGGAGTTAAGCAACACAGCTGCTCAGCTTCCCTTTCCTTCTGGTTCTCCAAGCTCTTTGCAAAACACTCTGCACATGTTTCCTTGATCTTCCAACCCCTCACACAGAAAGGGGACAATCAGACTAAATGAAGTCTCCGTGCCTCCAAGCTGCTGGATTGATTTGGCCAAGTTGCCTTTGTTTAACAGGGCCTGCTTAGATGAGCCAGAAAAAAAATCTGCTTTCCTCGTCAAATGATAGATCTGTTATTGGCATGATTATATTTGGCAGAAGCATAAAATGGAGTGGTTTGAACAGCAAAGTGAGAGTCAGGATACTTGGGTATTTGCCTGGACCTCTTTTATTTGGAAAAGTCTCCTAGGGACACATGCCGCTACCCGTGCTCTGAGAGTCACTTACTGATGGCTGGTTGCAGAGTAGTGTATTCACAACATGAGTAGATGTCATAGCAGAATATAGCTTCCCTCTGCTTAAAAAACAGTGGTTTTGAAGTCCTTTTTTATTGATCCTACAAAGGCCACACAGGGTGTTCAGTATGTTTTGAACTTGGTCTTATCTCTCAGTTTACGTCTATATTACTGGTATCTGACATTTGTTTCCCCATGCTGTCATGACATATTTGTAACATGGTGTTGGACAAAGGTCCTTTAGAAGAGCAAATAATTATAATACTCCATAAATACTTCCTTTTTTTTTCCTCAAGACCACCAGAGCTTTTGCAGCTTTTAAGGTTTGACAGTGTGTTGTGGTTTAAGCCCAGCTGGCAACAAAGCACCACGAGGCCACTCGTTCATTCCAACCCCTGTTCCCGGTGGGATGAGGAGGAGAAAATATAAAGAAAAGCTCGTGGTTGAGACAAGGACAGGGAAGGATCACCCACCAGTTATGGTCACAGGCAAAAACCAGAATCAACTTGGGAAAAAAACAAAATCCATTTAATTTACTATCAATCAAATAAAAACAAGGTTAATGGGAAGTAAAACCAAACATTAGAACACCTTCCTCCCACCCCTCCCTCATTCCCCCCCGAGTGGTGCACGGGGACGGGGAATGGGGGTTGTGGTCAGTTCATCACATTTTGTCTCTGCTGCTCCTTCCTCCTCAGGGGCAGGACTCCTCACTCGTCCCCTGCTCCACCGTGGGGTCCCTCCCACGGGAGACAGTCCTTCACGAACTTCTCCCGTGTGGGTCCTTCCCACGGGCTGCAGTCCTTCAGACACAGCCTGCTCCAGCGTGGGCTTTCCCATGGAGTCCCGGCCATCTTCGGGGGCATCCCCCTGCTCCGGCGTGGGCTCCTCTCTCCCCGGGCTGCAGGTGGGCATCTGCTCCCCCAATCCCCTCCGTGGGCTGGGGGGGACAGCCTGCCGCCTCACCGCGGGCTGCGGGGGCATCCCCTCCTCCCCCGCCTTCCACACTGACCTCGGGATCTGCAGAGGGGTTCCTCTCACATTCCAATCCCCCTACTCACTGCCGGTTCCCCTTCTTAAATCTGTTCTCCCAGAGGCGCTACCACCATTGCTGATGGGCTCGGCCTTGGCCAGTGGCAGATCCAGCTTGGAGCAGGGGAAGCTTCTAGCAGCTTCTCACAGGAGCCACCCCTGCAGTCCCCTCCCCCGCTACCAAAACCCCACCACACAACCCCAAAACACGGTGTTATTGTTGGAAATTTTGTTACCCATCAGTATAGATAAAAATCCTGTGTTGGTGTCTTCCTTTGGTTCACTCTCTTTGCTCATTCTTGCACTTCTACACGGTATTTCTTTTGGCTCGCTCAGAGGGTTTTTAGGAATAAAAGTGTTCCTACAAATAATGAGTATAAATGAAAGCCCCTGGACTGAAATTAACAGTAGGCTCTTCTGGCAACTAGCCAGAATTAGCTCCTTCAGGTTATGCTACTGAGGCTTGAAATAAGACCTGCCTGCTAAAATCTCTCATTTTTTTTGCTGTCCACATGAAAAAAAGGTTAAGAAACTCCATCTTCACCTAGACCAGTGACTGAAGTCAAGTTAGAGAAACCATAGGAAGGCAATTGATGCTCTTGTCTTATATCGTTACTACCTTCACAGAAGCTATGGGAAGGTAGTAACGCTATAAGAAATTTTCATTCAGATAACTAGAAATGTACGAATGTGTCACTACTGTGGAGGCTCTGGGAGATGAAGAGAAATGGGTGAGGGATGTGATTTCATCATCTGTAGGCTTTTCAGTTCTACTCCTTTCTTGTTTAACTCCAAATCCCATTATCACCGTGGTCACCCTAGTCCCCGTCTCTGCTGGACTCTCCATACGGTGAGCTCCAGGTGAGCCCAGGAACACTCTGAGATCAGGAGAAATGGGGGGTACTGATGTTTACATCACTTCTTGTGGGCCCATACTCCTGCTTACCTGCAGCTCTGGCTTCGCTGTGAATCCCACCGGCCTTTGAGGAGTTGCCGTGTGAGCAAAGGAGTTGGCCCGTGGTTAGCCTGGCCCTGCTAACGGCAGACAGCATAGATGAGACTAAACATTTCTGCGGTTCCTTCAGTCTGTGACAATCCTTTGAATTGTATTTAATTAAAGAGTGTACACAATGGCTTTCTTTGCAGTAGCAGACTGTGCGGTAATCCTCTAACAATTGTTGGGATCCGGTGGGAAGGAAAACTCTCATTAATAAAGACTTTGGGGATAATTCTGTGTGAGAGTTGCTGCAGAATTTAGAGCTGCAGGAAATCACATCCAGAAAAACATTCCCTTCATCTTTCTGCTCAGGGTTCCAGAGTGTGTGCAGGAAAAAATGACCCCTGACAAACCCACCACAATTTTTATGTGGTATCTTGGGCATGCCACTAGGGCTTAGTGAAGGAGGGTTTACTGAGTTTCGGCTTCAGCCACAATGGAGAAGTCCAGGAAACTGGATTATTGTTCACTAGCCGATGTTAATGTGAGCTAACCAAAGCTGGTCATGCTTTTCCTTTATCTACACTTTTTGGATGGGAAATGTGAATTAGTGTAGTCCTCAGTCTCATTTCTGCGTGGCCAATTGCCCACTGCAGTGAAGGATGCCAAAGCCCAAAATCTCTGCCTTTTCCACAGGAAAAGAGCCAAAAAACCACAGCAAAAAAACCCATAACTGGGGAAGAAGTAAAGTGAGTTTGTACCAAGCTGCCTATAAAGTCTACTTCAAGCTTTTCTAGAAGGAATACACCAAGGAAGGAGAGTTATTTAGCCTCTCATCCCAGGGAAGATCGCCCTTGACAGGCAAAACTCGCAGCTCTTGAGGGGTCTTTTCAGCCATGAGCATTTTGTCAACTGGGAGGTGAATTAAAGCAGCTGAACTTCTTGCCCTGCTCACCATCATGCCGGGTGAACGGATGACCTACCGACAAAAAAAGACACACTTTTATGTTTCCTAGTGATGCCCAAATCTGGGGGGGGGTTGGGTTTAGGGTTTGGGTTTTTTTTTTGATTCCTGCTGCCTTTGATAGCCTATAGCAATGATGGCTGTGATATGTGAGGGTTATTAGTGTTATCACTAGGGAGGTAGAAGGAGGGTTGCTGTGATTGTTTGGGTTATTTATTTACTTGTTTAGTTAATGTGGAAAATGAGCCATAAACTAGAAGGCCTCCAATGTGAGTCTGTTTGTTGACCTTGATGATTCAGTTAAAGGTCTTTAGACATTAAATTCACACATCACTGGCCTTCTCCAGCTGAATAGTAGGTATTTTAGTTTGAATTGGTCCAACTACTGTCAGTGAAGTGGGATGAAAGCCTTCAGGGCTGATGCTCACTAGCTCTCTGTGGACTAGAAGGAATGGTAAATATCAGTTTGAGCTAAAGATACAGTTTTTACCCAGCTAAAATGAAAGAAGATGTGTCCCACTGAGAGAACAGGTGAGATACATCCCAGTCTTTGTTTGTTTGTTTATAGAATCATAGAATCATTTAGGTTGGAAAGGACCTTTAAGATCATTGAGTCCCACCATCAACCTAACAGTGCCAAGTCCATCACTGAACCACGTCCCTAAGCGCCACATCTATATTTCTTTTAAATACCTCCAGAGATAGTGACTCCACCACTTCCCTGGGCAGCCTGTTCCAATGCTTGACAACCCTTTCAGTAAAGAAATTTTTCCTAATATCCAATCTAAACCTCCTCTGGTGCAACTTGAGGCCATTTCCTCTTGTCCTATCGCTTGTTACTTGGGAGAAGGGACCGACCCCCACCTCACTACACCCTCCTTTCAGGTAGTTGTAGAGAGCGATAAGGTCTCCCCTCAGCCTCCTCTTCTCCAGGCTAAACAACCCCAGCTCCCTCAGCCGCTCCTCATAAGACTTGTGCTCCAGGCCCTTCACCAGCTTCGCTGCCCTTCTTTGGATGTGCTTCAGCACTTCGATGTCTTTCCTGTAGTGAGGGGCCAAAACTGAACACAGGACTCGAGGTGCGGCCTCACCAGTGCCCAGTACAGGGGAACAACCACCTCCCTGCTCCTGCTGGCCACGCTATTTCTGATACAGGCCAGGATGCCGTTGGCCTTCTTGGCCACCTGGGCACACTGCTGGTCATGTTCAGCCGGCTGTCAGCCAGCACCCCAGGTCCTTTCCCACCGGGCAGCTTTCCAGCCACCCTTCCCCAAGCCCGTAGCGCTGCACGGGGTTGTCGTGACCGAAGTGCAGGACCCGGCACTTGGCCTTGCTGAACCTCATACAGTTGGCCTCGGCCCATCGATCCAGCCTGTCCAGATCCCTCTGTAGAGCCTTCCTGCCCTCCAGCAGATCAACGCTCCTGCCCAGCTTGGTCTCATCTGCAAACTTACAATTTGTTTGCTTTTAAGTATCTAGTACTGGTTTAGAGAGCTTAATATATATGAGGTAGCTGTTTTGGGGTTGGCAGATCCAACATACGATTTACATGGGCCCATGCCCCCCAAGAGGGGTACCCTAGGACATCTCAGCTGAGGCTAGATGCCTCTATTCGGGAGACTAAATCCCACCTCAGTGTCTGGCTCTGCTTGAAATCAGTAGGGATCAGGCACCTAAATACTCCCTCAGTCAATGGAGCCACCTTTCTTAAAAGCTTACAGCAAGTCAACACCAACACTGAAAAAGCCAAGATCACCTGGTGTTTTAGCTATTTGACACTCTTTTCCAGTGGTTTGCCTAACATAGATGTCTTTCCTCTTGCACTGGATGAAAACAAAAAAGATTTTTAAAATTACATCCATAATCAAGTTTACCCAAATGTATCATGAGCCCATTTTGCAGAATACTAACAATGAATTGGCCTCTTTTTTTTTTTTTTCAAAAGGTGATAGAACATTTACTCAAAAGTAGCTATCGGGCCGTTGAGGTAAATATGCAACCAACCAATGTAGGCATGCATTTTTAGTGAAGGGAAGATGCAGCAGTGAAGTACTTGCTAATGGGCTTGGTAGAAAATTTACTGCATAAAAAAATTTTAAAAATCCGTTGCAGATGTACACAGCGCTTTGCCAGCCCTGATCAAAGTTAAAGCTGTAAGAATTAATTTATAAAGTGAAAACTTGAGTTATTTATAAATGTGAGATGAATTTGGCAATAGCTTAAGTCCAGAGAGTTAAAACTTTCCTTTGAAAAAGTCAGAATGTTGTGAAAATATTTCAGTCTTTATTTTTACAGCAAGTGTTCTGCAAATCTCTCATGCTTCCCCTCATGCTTTTTTAAGGTTAAAATAAAAAGGCAAGAAGCACTGTAAATCAAAACAAAAATGAATCTATGGTATTTTAGATGAGCCAAGATAAAATTTCCTAAGATCTGTTTCCCTTTGGGAAAAAAAAAATTGAGTACCAAGACAACTCCAAATAATTCCCCTCCTTCTCATGTTTGTTTTTTTTTTTTATTTTTAATTTGACTAGAAAACCACATAATTAATTGTTTATACACTACTAATCAAGGCCCATTCCCAACCTAAAGGAAATTACAGTCTGAACAAAACATGGGGTGAAACAGAGAAGAGAGCTGGTTTGGGTTAATAAGAAATGGTGAGAATAAATATAATGTGCTAAATTATTTTATAATTTTAATCCAAAGGGCAATTTACATCAAACAATTGTTCCTTCAAAGGATTTCTGGGCCTTCTGTCTTGCAAACTTGTCTGGCAAATATATTGAAATGAGACATGAAAAGATCTTTTATTTTTGCCTTTCTCTGCCTGTTGCTGATGAAAATACATGCTTTTTCCAAAATCCAGCAAGAGTGAACACTGAATCAATGACTTCCTACAGGCAAAGCTCATCCCCTCTCCTCAAAATCTGTCCCTGAAGCTCACCAGACTCATGGTTCTTTCTGCATCGCATTTAACAGTGATGGTATAAACTGAAGCCGAGACTTCTGCTCTCTTCACATCACTCCCCTCTCACCGTCTCTTTGCAGCCGAGTTTCTGAATAGGTTTCTCCCTGCTGAATGCAATTTCCAATCTCTTTGAAAGAGATGGGGGTTTGTGCAGCGCCGTGCGTAATGGAACCTCAATTTCTGCTTGCAATTGCCATAGCAATGAAGCAAGGTGTTCCTTCCAAGTTGAGAGCATGTTGGTGGCAAGGGGACACTGTGTTATGTGACCCGTTGTCCAGCTCCTGGTTCCTTTTTTGGAGTGCAAATTGTCATTAGCGCATTTTACGATTGAGGCAGTTCATGAATTACGTGTTGTAGGGAGTCCACGATTAATTACCTGAACATTTATAGCCACTGTTGTATTACAAACACAATATAATTAGGTCTGACTGAGGAGAAACCGCTTGGGGGAAAAAGTCTTGTCATTGGGAATTTCCTGCTTTTTAGCTCCTTGATCTCCTAATCTGCATCAGAGATTTCGTTCTTATTTGATTTGGTTTTTGTTTTGCTTTGAATTAGCATGAGCCAGGAGGCAGGCCACGTGAGAACGGAGGGAATAAACCATGTAAGCACAGATCCCACTGCTCTTGGCATGAATATTAAAACTGCCATCTTCCTGCCCTAGATAGCTGTTAGTGTTAGGTTAGTCAGGCAGGGTTCCTGGAGCATAAAGAAGCAGAATTGCTCCTGATCATCAGAAAAAAATAAGGGTTTTTTTTTAAGGAAGGCATGGAGGGAAATGCTGTTTTTTAAGGAAGTCATGGAGGGAAATGCTGTTTTTTCAACAAACTCTGGGTTACACTCCCTTCTCTCAAGCAAACATAAAATAAGGCTGGATGTATATCCCCATTGTGCGGTGGCCCAGGAGAGCTCAGAAGGCCATGAATCCCCAGGAACGGATCTCTGAGAATAGATGGGTTTTGCTCACTCTCTTCTTCTCTGCCCTTTCTGCAGGCATCCAGCACACGTCCAGAGTGCAGCATCATGCAGGAGATCGAAGAGGAGCGCAGCCAATGCTTGGCAGAGCTTATTGGGGATAACCAGACTTCAGGTATGGGGACGCTCTCTTCTCTCCCTGGCCTGCAAACCAACATCACCCAGCCTCACATCTGCCTCGCCGATGCCATTTCTCACCCCTTCTGCTGCTGGAGCAGGGCAGTCACTCCAGCTGATGTTGAGCTCTTACATTAGGAGGGAGAGGAATAGGTACTTCCAAAGTACGATTCAATCAGCCAAGAGTTTGAATTGCTCGCTGGGGATCGCTCGCTGCCTCCCAGCTGGGTAAGCCTATCTTAGGTGTCTCAGTGTGTTTAATCACAGTTAGTCATCCATCTCTCTGAACTGGAAGTACCTTAACCAATTTTTCCGTGGGATCTGAAAGCCTGAAGTTCTCATAGGCCTTGGTGTGCTTCAAGGGAAGTCATGGCGACCTTCTCCTTCCATTGAACTGCTCTCCCATCCCCATGCCAAAGCTGCTCCTGTCCTGGTGTCGAAGCAGAGGAAGGAAGGGTGTGCTCCAAGGCTGCAAGGTATCTATGAAGTTGGGCCAGACAGCTGAGATCATCTCCTTGTTCTCGTGACATGGAGCACACGCCACATTGGGCAGTCCTTCTGGAAGGCTCTCCGGTCCCCTTCACGCACTCCCTGCTTCAGCGATCAGGAGAGGAGAGAGAGGTCGATGATGCCACCTTTCCTCTTTTAGCCTCCCAAGATTTCTCCATCCCAGCCTCAGGCAGCAACCATGGAGCTGTGCCTCCCTTTAGGAGCAGGCATGGCACACCACGCATTGGGCACGTGGGGTTTCAGAGCAGGAGAGAGGCTGCGAGATGTTGCTGAGAGCAGAGGAGCTGCAGACCAACCTGCGAGACAGGTCACGGGGGTGTGATGTCGAAAGGGTCTATGCTAACACAATTCCCCAGTGGGCAGCCTGCAGAGAGCTTGGGAAATTTTAACACAGCCACCCGTGCTGTCTCAAATTGTGGAGATCAGTGTGGCAGAGAAAGAAAGCTTTTGGGGTTGGTGCTGTCCCATCCCATCCCGTCCCATCCCGCAGCAGAGCTGTCAAAGCCCCAAGTTGAGGCATTGAGTTGGACCTCTCCCCTTCCAAATGCCTCTCTCAAATTACAGGTCCTGGTTTTGGGAATAAAGGAGGTGTAGGGACCGGCGGTAGGCTGTCAGGCTCCGAACACAAGGTATCACGTTGCTGGGGGAAGGGGTGGGAAGATGTGCATTGTGCTTGATGTTTGCATCCTACCTCCTGAAAGAGGAAAAAGTGGAAGAGGATGTCTTCTCATCCTCTCTCCCTTGGCATTGCTTGCAGTTAGGCTACAGACTGAAGGACAGCTCTGCGCAACGCTACTTGATGATAGAATAGCATCCTGGGGACAAGCTGATCCCTGCAGGAGCTCTACTGAATGCAAGGATGGCTTTTGGCCCCAGCTTTTATCTACTAAGATACAGTTTTCTTTAATTCAGAAACTATTTCAAGTGTCCCTGTACAGTTAAACGCAGCTGTTTGAAGAAATGTTCTTCTGGAATCCAGTAAAGGGAAAAGTCAGGGTAGTTAAAAACATTCATCTGAAAGCCAACAAGTGCTTCATTTCATTTTCATGGATATTTAAAGAAATTCAATTAAATACAGTACATTCAAAATAGAAGAATAAATACTTCAAGTGTTAATATTTTTTTCTGCTTTTTCAAAATGATTTTTCTCATTGGAAATTTTAATCCAAACCAGTTTTTTTTTTCCTCTCCACTGAATTAAACCTCCGAAAACATTTTTCCTGATTCTAATGTAGAAACACACTCAGTCATTTTACAAGCCCTTAATGCCCAAGCAGTAGCAAGTATATAAAAATCCTTTGGAGTTTGTTTTTCATAATGGAATGCTGAAATATTGGACTGGGATAATTATGCATTTCCACCAGTCATTTCTACCTACGGTCACTAAATGGGACTGATTCAGAAATTGCAGTTGTGAGCACTATAAAATGGTTTTTGTCCATGGAGACAGTACCTGCTAATCCTGAGTTAATGTCAGATGCCATTTGTGTATATCTGCATGTCCTGGGTAGAAATGGTCATTGATGACATCAGTGTGCATCAAGTGCGTATAGGGACACAGCATGTGTCCAACCAAATTTTGCAATGCAAACTGTGTGGAAAGCAGTTGGCATTCATTTGCCCCAAAACATCAGCAGGTATTGAAGAGCTCGATACCTGACTCTTATCTAGACACTCACGGCTGCCCTTGCAATCAACAGAAAGAAACCAGCAACTCTAAAGTGTTGGCTCTCAAATGAGTGACTATGGGTGAATCATCTTATGGAGAAGTCTGCTTTGAAAGTGGTGTGGACGGGTAACTTCAAAGTGCCTAAATGGGATGTGGTTCCCCCTTGGAGTGTTCAAGGCATAGCGTGTGAGCACAAATGGGTCAAAAAAGATGTTTTTCTGGAGTGGGGCTCCAGAAGTCAATGAACATAGCTGAGCATAGCTGCAAAATGAAACTTTGAACTTTGATGGTTGGGGGTGAGGGGGAAGTTTGCTGGGGAGAAATCTTATGAAGGTGATGATATGAGATCATAGGAAGGTGATGACTGTTTAGCCTGAGTGTTGCTAGAAAGAAAAAATCCTGGTAAAACTCCCAGGAAAAATGCAACTTTAACACAGTTCAGTCCCCCAGAGAATGGGAATGGAAAGCAATTGAGATTCCCTGCCACCTGTAATGTAATACTTTGATTTATGGCCAGGTAGGTGTGTCGCCGTCTGCACATTCAACATCCTTTCAGCAAAAAGGAAATCGCTTGAGGTTTAACAACCGATTTGTTATCCTTTCTAATTAAATGAGTGGAAATAAGGAAACATCTTTTCGGTAGAGTCTGGAAATAAAGCTTTGTTTGGAAGCCATTATCAACTGTATTGATCAGAGGGGCTTAATCACAGATGTAATTTGATTTGTCAGATAGATTGGTCACTTATTAAGAACATGTGGTGCTAGTGTGGAGATTGATCACTGGCTCAGGGTAAGCAGGTAGATCTCCACTGATAAACAAAAATGCCTGTCTTAACACTATTTTGTCTTCGAACATCCATTCCTTATAGTGGGTTTGTACGCATGGGTGAAATCGATGCTTTCTTTTTAAATTAAACCTCTGTGTTTTCAGTGCTCCTAGTAGGTGCTAACTGCTGTTCCTGGTGTCAGCAGTCCTGCACCACAGGACTGCTGTTTATTATTAGCAGGATGGGAGTCCCTGTTCCCTATTAGGAGTGTGATTCAGTATCGGTGAAGTTACCCACATTTGAGGAGACTTTAGCAGGGACACAGGAAAGACACAGGGGTCACAAAAGCATGACCACCTCTGATGAGAAGAGGTTAGCTTTTCAGCACGGGAAGGGCTGCAGAAGATGCAGCTAAGGAGAAAACAGCGGGGAAGATCAGTTTAAGCTGGCAGTGTGTACACAGGAGAATAAAACGGCTGTGAGATCAAAGTCTGGACTTTAAAGGAAGTTTATAACCATCAGAGGATACTGAAAAGCCTTTCTGGAGGTCTGCAGGAAGTAGTGTTTTATTGACTTCATGGCAGAGCTTGCCCAGTTTATGAAAGGGTGTGTAAGATGCAGTTGTGTATTGCCGCACTGGATGGATTTCATGAGCAGGACTGCCCTTGCTGTCCTCTGCCCTGTTATCCTTTTACCTCCGTGCTGAAATAACTAGTAAAGATGTAAAGCGACAATTGTGATTCAATACAGAAGTGGATTCTTTACCGTTAAGGTCAAGACTAAGTAGACTGAGACCGGTTTGTTTCACATGGGCAAATAGCCATTGCATGGGAATGACTCTGGTGAGGGATTTCTTTCACTTGATTTTAGGTAGCTCTAGTGTATTCTGGCCAAGCATAGGCATCTCTTTTAGGATGTGATGAATCATGTTCAGATTGTCTTGCCTGTTGACAAGATCTTCGTTTACTGTGAGGAGATTCTTAGCGAACAGCTCAGCTGTGTTGGAAATAACCACACATCGCAGGTGATTCCTGCCCTGGTGTTCACTGGCTTGGAGGGGATTTGGCCAAATGAGGTGAAGTCCCAGTTCCATCATTAGGAGTGATGAATCTGTTCCTTCACATACAGAATTGCATTTCAGGAAGCTAAACTTTCACTTGGGTATTTGTTAGATGATCTTTCTAGCCCTTTGGCCCCCAAAGAGTGCTCACAATATAATTTGAGGCATTATTAAAAAAATCTTTTGAAATACCTGTTACTGTGAAAGTGGCAGGATTCTTCCCTGCTCAATGCAAGACTGAAGATGTACAAAATGCCTCCTCTCAATCTCAGTGCAGACTGTGTTCTAAAGGACCTAAAACTCAACTCAGTGAGATCACCTGCACCTTTTCTATGAAGTGATGTAGAAGACTTTTTTGCTGGGTTTTGACATGTTGGAAAGGGAGTTTTGGTTATTCCTCCCTTTATCACACAGCTAAAGAGAAAGTGCTGCTGGATTGCATCACACACAGATGTACATGGGTGTTGGACTAGTGAAATTTGGAGTTTTGTTATGTGTGAGGTGTCTGGCTTTCCTTGCCAGAAACAGTCCATTCTCATGGCAGGCCTGGCTGGGATGCACTAGATAAAATACTGTGAATGACACAGATCATGTCTGCTTGTAATGATGTCATGCAAATGTGAATCATTAGCTGTGGATGCCTTAATTTCCCACCCTAAGCATGATTTAATCCCACTCAGTGCTAGTCTCATGGTTGCTCTCCCTGCAATCTTTGCCTTACTTGATATTCGTAGATGATTGCAACTACAGTAGCACTGTTGCTGCTGTTAAGTTGATGCCTAGGTCTCCTGGCCTTATTTTTCCTCCTTTAAAATAGAAATATTAATATTTTCCTATCTAACAGTGGTAAGGTAAGGACAGATTGAAAAGTGTCCAGCTATTTTGTGATTGGGACCTGTAAAAACACTGTGGGTAGACAGAGGAATAGGAAATGCAGTATTTTAGCAGCACCCACGATTAAAATTCACAGGAAGCTACTATGTATCTGGGGAGAAATAACACCCCAAAACAGAAAATTCACGTCATCCAGGTTAGGTTGCCTCTTCTCTTTCTCCACACCTCCTCTCCCAAATAAATCTGTACGTACTATCGTACATCAATCTGCAATGGCTGCGGGTGCAGATTTTTGTGGATGATGTTTTCCCAGCAGCTGTTTAGGGAGTTCCTTGGGAATGCCCAAGTTGTATCTAACATATACAAAAGCCACATTGCCCTATATGCCAGTGCCAAGCAATGCAGTGCTGTAATGGGTGTGCAGAGGCAGGAGCTAAAGTTCTGACAGTGCTCCAGAGTCTGAAACAGCCGGGACATTTAGCTCAGCAGCATCTCAGTGCAGTTATACCACCAGCGACCCTGCAGCGCTGCTTTCTGCAGGGTCAGTGTAGTGTAAGCAGTTGGTAGCAGGTCAGGTTTGGGGGTTCAGCTGCGTCATTCAAAGGGTTCCTAGGTCATATCAAAATTTTCAACAGTGCCTGTGGGGAGTCCTGCCTGGGCAACTGCAGTATCAGTTCAGCCAAGTCAGTCCCAGGATTTGAATGCGTTCAGTGAGAAGTCTCTCTGCCACCCCTCTGGACAAGTGTGATGAGAAGTTTTTAAGAATTGCTTTGCAGATAGCAGTTTCCATGCTGCCAGCAGGCTGATAGCAGGCTGCGAGCTGCCCAGTAGCTGCGTGGGCTCTCTTCTTTCCCTTTCTCTTAGCTCTCTGGCTGTACGGAGCTGCTTCTCTGGTGGCATCTCCCACCACTGCAATGTAAAACAAACAAATAAGGCAATTCCACAGCCTAGGGTTCTCCAAGGCACTTAGTAGTTTTAGGAGCTTATAATAAATAGAGCTCCTCAGTCCTCTGCATTATTTTGAAAATGCTTACAAACATACTTCAAAAGTAAAGAATGCAATCCCAGCCCCACTGAAAACCAGGCTTTTACTCCAGATACATTTTCAGCCAGGACATCTGTATGCAATACAGTGACTGCTTAGCTGATAATACAGTTAACAGCAGTAGGGAAGCTCTCCCAAGGATTAGGAGGAGAGGATGGCTGGAGGGGGTTTTGCTTTCCAGACTCACAGATGGTGGCAAATCTCTCTCCACGTGAAGTGTGGCTGAGCTCCTAAAGGCTTGCTGCAAGGCAGGTCTCATCACTGCGTTGCTTCTTGCTGACTTCCACTTGCTTTTTTTACTTAATGATCCTGGAGCACAGAGAGGGGGGTTTGGTTTTGTTTTTAAGAAAGCTTCACCTCTCCATGGCTGTAGTTTACAAAGAGTTCAGCTTAACCTGAAGCACCCAAATAAAATTTAAAAAAAAAAAAAGCAACCCCCTCTTTTTTGTTAAAAAGCCAAGAAAAGCAATCAGGTCTAGGTCGGTTGGCTCAGCTCATTATCTGTTTATCCCATTATTGCTAATCAATTTGCTCTGCAATCAGATACGCTTTCAGAAGCAGGAGAGTCATTTAGGGATGGCAGTTGAACAAGGTACTGTGAGTTGTGTCTGGGTGGGATGAGCAGCTCTGGAGAGCATGCCACTGTGCAGAAAGCATGGCATCGAACGGTAAACAGCCTTCATGGAGGGTGGTGGGAATACCAGGCAGCACTGGTATCCTGGAATCCTGGCCCAGTTTTGGAGTTTACTTTAATGGCATGGAAGTTTGAGTATGAGGGAAAATATTCTAGAACATAGAGGGGAGACCTTTAAACCACAGAAGACTCCTGACACCAGAGCCTGGTGACCTGAGCAGGTGGGATGCGGTTTTCTGCATTAACATAGTTCCTTGGCTTAGTAGCACAAAATCACTGAGGTTGGCAGGGACCTCTTGATGTTATCTAGTCCAAACCCCTGATAAAAGCACAGTCAACCAACTCAGGCTGCTCAGGGCCATGTCTAGTTGGGTTTTGAATATATCTCCAGGTATAGAGACTCCACAACCTCTCTAGACAACCTGTTCCAGTGTTTAAGTATGTTAACAGGGGAAAAAAATCTTATGTTTAAATGGAATTTCCTGCTTTTCAGTTTGTACCCATTGCCACTCTGTTTTCTTCGCTTTCCCCTGAATGCCATCGGATATTTATACACATTGATAAGATCCCACCCGAGCCTTCTCTTGTCTAGACCGAACAGCCCCAGCTCTCTCAGCCTTTCCTCATACGTGAGATGCTCCAGTCCCTTAATCTTCTTTGCAGCCCTTTGCTGGACTCTCTCCAGTATGTCCATGTCTCTCATGTACTGGGGAGCCCAGACCCGGACCCAGCATCCCAGATGAGCCTCACCAGTGCTGAGCAGAGGGGAAGGATCACCTCCCTTGACCTGCTGGCAACACTTCTCCTAATTCAGCCCAGGATAGCATTCACCTTCTTTGTGGCTAGGGCACATTGCTGACTCTTGTTAACTTGGTGTCCACCAGGACCCCAGGTCCTTCTCTGCAGAGCTGCTCTCCAGCCCATACGGTTGCATGGCGTTATTGCTTCCCAAGTGCAGGACTTTGCATTTCCCTTTGTTGAACTTCCGTCACTTTATGTTTTTTCAGGACTTTTTATTTTTCTCCAAAAGGGAAGACCTTCGGCTTGATTTGGATCCTAAATTCTTGAAGTTAAGTGCAAGTGAAACGAGCTAAAAACTTCACAGCTGGAGGCTGTCAGCATCTCATAGAGTCAGACCAGCATTTTGTCTGTCTGTTCCCCACAGTTCAGTAATGTGGAGATAGCTGAGATGATTTTCTAAGTGTCACTGAAAATTGCCAATAGCCATCAAGGAGCTGCTACAGTCGAGCTGCTTCTGATACCTTGAGTACTTCAGCACTGCACTTTATATTTGCAATCTAGACCTGTCTGTCTTGCAAGCAAGATTTGAAACCAAATCAAAAAGTCAGAAAATTGGAAAACATGAAAGAATATAGGGCCAATCCCCCTCCCAATGCCTGTTCACATCTGCTTGACTTGTACATGTTTCACACTTGTTATGGGCAATAAAGCCGAGTCCTGCAAGCCCATCATCAGCATTGTCACATGCAAAGAAATCCAGGTGGGAAATGGCCCATGTTTAAACTCTGAATACTGCTTTTGCTGTTCCACAGGCCTAGAGCAGAGGCTGGCTTGAAAAGCCAAATTTAGAGCTTGGGGTTCTTTGTCAGTCTCCCTTGAAGAAGTCAAGGCGTGTTTGATGGCAGAAGAAGCAGTGAACATATGGAAATTAAAAGTCAAGCTGGAAAAACGTTAATGAAGTTTAAATTAGGAGTCTGTTTATTCATCACCATCTGTTTATAGTGCAGTAAGATAAGAAATAATTAATAGTTCCTTGCTTGCAAAAGTTCAAGTGAATTCTCACCTTCCAGTTGCATAAGACCTCCTGGGATAGATGATGTGTTGGTCGGATTTTTACAACAGTCCGGTTATCAGCAGCAATCCAGGTGCTCCATGGTTAGAGCAGGCACTAGGTGGCTGACGGCAGCTCAAGCGCTCGAGGTAGTGCACACAGCAGGGTGGAGAAGGGGGTGGATGGACCGCTCACCCCAGGCTGGGGAGATGCTGCGTTTTCTGACTGCATCAGGGTGGTGGTCCCTGAGACCTGCCAAGTGCTCCTTACACCTTGACATCCATGAAGATGGATGGTTTCGTTAGCAAAACCCACTGTTTTAAACTCAGTAGTGGAGGGAGATTTCAGGTGAGCCACCAAACTTGCAGATTTGAAGGGTGGTAGCTTCCAGGGGAAATATAAATCTTGGCAGATGTCCGAAGGGGACTCCAGGTGATAAATGTAAGATGGCACTGGTGCAGCCAGAGGAGAGACCTGTCCCGAGGCTGAGAAGGTCTGCAGAGAGGCTTTGCTTGCAGGGGAAGCAGACAGGTTAGTCCCCGTGGTTCAGAGCAGTCAAAGAAAAAAGTCAAGAAAATTAGTCAGACCCTTGGACAGGGGTTGACTCTTGTGAGCCCTTAGCCACACATCAAAGTTCTTAACAGATGCTCTTGTATAACCAGTGTGGCCTCCAGTTGTCATTTCAGGTTGTGTAGGGCTCTCGTAAGTCTTGTGCCATATCCACCAGCCCCTCCAAAAATCTCATATATCCTGGGACATCAGGAATGGCATTAAACGACTGCTGCTGGTCAGCTAAATCAAATCTAGTCAATATATTCAATGAAGCCTGGAGAACAATTTAGTTCAGTCTAAAATAGATACCTACATTTGATCTTAATGATCTCTTTAACGGCAAAGGGACCTGCAGGACTTCCTTCAATGTTATCTTTCCTTAGTTTTTCATTAACTGTTCTTTATTACTCTGATGTAGGTGATACAAAGGGCCTCTTGATTTCAGTCTTGCTCTGACCAGCGGCATCGGGCAACTTCCAGATATGACATCAGTCCTCTCCATTCCTGGACAATGTGACCTCTCCTACAACAGCAGAAAATTCAGCTGGTGACATCAAGACCTTAAACCTCAGACTCATTTATCTCTCTTAGAGGATCAGTACCAGAGTCAAGGTGCCTTTTATTTAACAGAAATTTTTCTTCCAGTTATTGGACAGTGGCCATGATACTCAGTTGGGACAGGCCACTGCACGGTACCTCCAAATGGTCTGCCTTCATTAACGCTTTTCTCATCTGCTCTGGGACTCTTCCCAGCCACCAACACTTCATGTTGCGGCTCTTACAGAGGTGGAGCGTGCTCTCTGGAAATTCAAAAGAAAGAAATCTGCCCTGTATTTTTCAGAGGATAACCTTCCCTTGATCACGCTAGGAAAGCTGGCATCTGAAACGTGAGAAGGAAGCACATGGTGGTAAACCCAGGTTCAACCCTTAGATGTGAGCAGCCTCCAGACTTTTGTGTCTCTACTGGGGACTGCTAATTCCCAGTTGGATAGTGGTACCTCCGCAGTCGCTTGCCGCTGTCTGAGCCTACCCTATCACCTGAAGTCCAGACACCTACCAGCAACGGGATGAAATTCAAACACAGATCTACACAGCAGCTCATCATTCTTCCCTGTAGAGCTAAGAGCTGATTTTTGCCTTGACCTCACCTTCCTACAGACACAATCATGAGACAAGACATTACAACATCTGTTTTCTGCCTTAATACTCTATAGGGGTGGAGGCTTTGCTTTTGTTTTTCCTTTTGCTGACATGTCCTGTCTGCAAGCTTTCTAGCAAACAGCGGTGTTTATTTGACTTGGGAACAGCTGTCTTGTGGCTTGTCGAGATTAACAGCCATTTAGTGGACTTAAGTCTTGCACTGAAAAAGGCATTTTAGTTTGGAGACTATGTAACATTTTTAAATGCCATCAGACTTTTTGGTTACTGGGTTGGTTTATTTTAGCATAATATATAAATGCACGCAGCCTTAGTTACGCAAAGGTTATAAAAATAGGAGAAAATGCCATTGCTGCAGACCAATGAAAAGCAAATTCAAAGCATTTTCAAAGCTCTGGATAATTGCTCAGATGAAACCCATCTATGCAGAGGTTTTGTTTCTGACAACGGCTTGTATTTGTCCCCCTCACATCCTGTCAGATTTCTGGTTAAGAACTCTCTCCTTCCTCAACTTTTTTATTTTTCTTTTCCTGCTGACTGTATCAGAGCACTTTCATGATGGTATCCACTCTTTTTACATAGGATAAGTATATTGGAAAATGTTGCTTATTCCATAAGTTATGTCAAACTCCTGTTAAAATATATGGCCGAGATCCAAAACCTGCTGCAGTAGGTGGAGATTTTTCTGCTGATTTTACTATGCACTGGACTTTCTGTAATCTAGGTGCCTTTATTTCTTGATATCCAGACCTTTTAACATAAGAAAGTAAAATTGTGGAGAACATGAGAATCTAAGGTCAGAGATACCACGCTTTACATCCACCAGGCTGAAGTGGGGTTTCTATTATGGAAAGCTTTTAAATTATCGGTGTCTCACAAGTTTAGCTTTTCTTTTTTCTTGCCTTCTAACCATTAAATATGCCTCCATGTGAAACCAAAGCTTTCTGGTCCCTCTTGTCCCTTCCTACATAGCTCAGGTACAGGACTTCCACACAACCGTTCCTGCTTCTGCAGATGCCCCTCTATATTTATGGACAAGAAGCGCATTTCCAGCACAAACTCCAGCACATTTAATAAGCGAGAGCCAGATCATGAAGATTTTACATGGTGAAGCTCTCTCCAGCTTTGCGTAAGGACTGCAGTATTTTTCTAGTAGCAGGACAGGCAGTCTGTGGCTTACAGTTTGTAGAGGAAACTTCCATTTTACCCTTCCTTTTTTCAGCGGGGTGTCATATTTTAGTCCAATATTTACCGTGAAGAAGAGCAAGACAGCATTGGCTGAAAATCTCCTCCATTGCAAAGCACATCATTTGGTCTTGAAGGTACAGGATGATCCTTCCAAGTAGCAACAGGATAAGATTCCTCTTAATCATGCCATAATTGCTGTAGGAGAGACCTCTCCACACGTTATTCTGGATTGGTAAACTGTGAGCACATTGCCACGGGGGGCTGTCACTTGCCTGTTTGCCTTCAAAGAGCAAGTCAAGCTGAGTTGGTCAGTGGGAGGGTTTACACTTCATTGGAGCGGCCAGGTCTCCTGAGCTCTCATCTTTATGCTACCATTCAAGTTGCCATATACATTTAAGCAAGTCAGGGAATTCATGCAGATTGGACTAAATGTTGGAAAGTTTAGGAAAAGTCTCCTGACTCTCACAGCACTTGAACCATCATTGTGAGCTGCTGCACTCACGTCCTGTCCTTGCTTGGCCTGTTCTATTAGGAAGACCCACAAAATCTCTAATGCTTTCCTCCTTGCAAGATCCCTTCTGGTGGGCAAGACAGTGAGGTACGGAGGAGCTACAGCCTGTCTGAGTCCCATTTTAGATTTATATTATTAGCGTAGTCACTCTTGCCTCCCCAACAGTCAAAAAAGCATTGCTAGAGGTTGAGCCTAGTCATCTTCACTGTGAATTGCTATCTGGAGGTGCCAACATGGGAAAAGCCGCACAGAAAGAGCAGGTACCTAAATTCAAAGTCTGATTCTCTATAAATCCAGTTCTCTACAACTTCTGGAAGAGCAGGGGTATTTGAGTGAGGAATGAGGAAGCCCTGGAATAATCCTTTAAGCATGCTTCATGTCAGAGCACTAGAGATCTCTCTCTTGTTTAGATCATAGAATCATAGAATGGTTGGAAGGGACTTTGAAGATCATCTAGTTCCAACCCCCCTGCCATGGGCAGGGACACCTTCCACCAGACCAGGTTGCCCAAAGCCCCATCCAACCTGGCCTTGAACACTGCCAGGGATGGGGCATCCACAACCTCTCTGGGCAACCTGTCCCAGTGCCTCACCACCCTCACGGTGAAGAATTTCTTCCTTACATCTAATCTAAATCTACCCTCTTTCAGTTTAAAGCCAATACCCCTTGCCCTATCACTACATGCCCTTGTAAAAAGTCTCTCTCTGGCTTTCTTGTAGGCCCCCTTTAGGTACTGGAAGGCTGCTCTAAGGTGTCCCCGGAGCCTTCTCTTCTCCAGGCTGAACAACCCCAACTCTCTCAACCTGTCCTCACAGCAGAGGTGCTCCAGCCCTCTGATCATCTTCGTGGCCCTCCTCTGGACTCGCTCCAACAGGTCCATGTCCTTCTAATGTCGGGGGCCCCAGAGCTGAATGCAGTACTGCAGGGGGGGTCTCATGAGAGCAGAGTAGAGGGGCAGAATCCCCTCCCTCGACCTGCTGGTCACATTTCTTTTGATGCAGCCCAGGATACGGTTGGCTTTCTGGGCTGCAAACAGACATTGCCAGGTCGTGTTGAGCTTCTTGTCAACCCACACCCCTGAGTCCTTCTCTGCAGGGCTGCTCTCAGCCCATTCTCTGCCCAGCCTGTGTTCGTGCTTGGGATTGCCCCGACCCATGTGCAGGACCTTGTGCTTGGCCTTGTTGAACTTCATGATGTTTGCACAGGCCCACCTCTCAATCCTGTGAAGATGCTGGTGAGGAGATAAGTTATGGTTTTGGCAACCCCCTTTGTAAATCTTTGGTTTGGATCTTTTGTCTCAGTTTATATGTTCTGGAATCAGGCAGAAGGGCTCAGCTCACAAATTTGATTTATAAAGAGTGATCTGGAGGGATGAAAAGAGTCAAGTGTTTATTTAGTTTGTCAGTTAAAGAAAGGCTGAAAGATTAGAAACTTTTTTTTTTTTTAAACTTGTTTCCTAGTAGATGTTGATGATGGAAAAACTCATGGGATTTTCGTGCTTAAAAATAATCCTCCAGAAATAGTCTCTGGTGATTTCTTTCACACTGTTTAGAATGACTCAGTCTGGGGGCCTAAGGTGAGGTTTCCTTCATACGTCTTTGAGTCAAATTTCTGCAAACATTTAGGAAGAAAGATATCTTTTAACACTTCCTGTTGAGTGCTTGGACAGTTTCTACTGGAAGCCACTGCAGAAGTGCAGACCAGAATTTATAGCAAGTAGCGGTGTTCTTGTTACTCTCCAGCTTGTACACAGAGTGGGAGAAATGAAATCAATATCTGTCTTGCCACAGGTATTGAGGCAAAGTCCAAGGTAAACTCTTTTCACTTACCCTCAACCTGGGGATCCTTTTTTGCCTTCTGTGATTGTCCAAGTCCATTTTCTGCTGAATTGGGACTTCAAATCCCCCACTGAGGGATGAATAAAGGAGCATCCGTGAGCCACAAAGAGCACATCGGTGGTGGGAAGGAAATGCTGCAGTGTTAAGGGTTTGCATGCCCTGGCAGGGTTGTGGTTTTCTTTCAGCTAAAAGTGGTTTCTCTGTCACATCCTGCCTACAGTGCTGGAGTGATAGCAGGCAGCATGACAGGTAAAAAATACCCACATTAAATACAAAGCCATGGAAAGTTGAAAGGGGAGCTCTGAAGGGACGGCTTTGCTTCAGAGCAGACTGTCAGTGTTGATAAAAATAAAAAGGTGATGAGATGGAGCTGGGGGAGGAGAGATGCCCGCAGGACGCTTGAGTGTATGAGTGGAGCTGGCGGGGAGGAGGGCACAGCAGCGAATACGGGAGGGAAAGGGTTGAATTTTGCAGGGAAGGGTGGGAGGATTCATTTAGTGAAAGCTTGGAGCCAAGCTAGCCCCAGTCAAACCCAGTCTGTCACAGGAAAATAAGGTAAAACCCTATTCTGCAAGTCCAGGGCAGGGCAGGATGGGGTAGAATTAAAACCACAAAAGATACAGGGGAGAAATGATAGGGAACTTCTTCTATGCTAGAAGCAGCTAAATGGGCTAGGACACATCAGCTTGAAAAAGAGATGCCTGAGGAGGGATATGAAAGAGGATTTTATGTTTTTTCTCCCCAGGGAAAGGGATATTGTGGTTAGGTTAGGAATATTTCTGTCTTCGTAAAAGAACTAGGCAATTCCTAATGAAACCAGCAATGAGCAGTTTCAAAGTGAATACAGAAAAGGATGTATTTTTTCTTTCAGTGGACACTTAAACTGTACAAATCCTTGGCCCAGGAGGTTGTAAATTTTAAAAATTTCCATGAATTCAGAAGCAAAATCAAATTTCATTTAATTTAAAAGATTTATAGAAGAAAAAGGATCTATCTAAGGTATTTTTTATTATTACGTGCAACTTTTAAGATTTAAATAGAAGATTATCCCTGATTCAGGAAGTCTCTGCTCATTGGAGTCTGGGGCAGTAGTAGTAACCCAAGGCTCATGATGGGTTTTCCTAGCCTCTACTGTGACTGAATTCAAGCTGCTTGTCTGGAATTGAGCTAGGAGATTGTTGCAGGGACCATCTTTTGGGCTCTGTTTTCTTCAGTCAGGCAAAAGCTTAGTGCTCAACTGGGACAAGAAGGTTGATGCAATGATAATTGGTTGTAATGAGACCAAACTGGGCAAACCACGGGTGAGCACCTAGGCTGCACTTCTGCATGAGCTTGTCAGTGGGAGAATGAATGTCACCCAATAGCTCTTTACAGTCCTGACTCCAGAGAGGTTGGAAACTGCCTGCTGATAGCAAACTGGAGTGAAAATGAGTTTTCATTGCAAGCACGCCAGCCTGTGATGGTACCCAGTGATATCTCAGCTTGGCTTAATCAAGCTGAGCTTTTACCTTGCTGTTACCTACCTGTGGGTAGTGAGAGGCATGCAGAGATCCTGAGATACCCCAGGCATCAAAAGGGTATCTTTGCATCTGAACATGGATTCAAAGAGCAAAAGTCCTGTGTGTGAATGTCCTTTGGGAAAGACCAGGAGTGACCCCATTCCTTAGGGGGAATTTGGTGTGAATGAGAGATGTGCTGAAGGGGGTTTTTTTCTGAATTGGGAGTTCTCCTGGGTTAAGAGAGTGCCTGGCACCAGCCTACTGCCATTCATTTCTTCCCTCAGCCAAACCTAGTCACACCTCACAGCCATGCCAGAGCTCTGGAAGTCATGTTTATTCATGAAGGAAAGTTATTCTCTGCTGCTTCCTAGATAAGCTTTGACTGTGTATTTGCTGTAAGTGTAGATAGGACTCAAATAAATGTTTTTTGTGCTCTATTCTGCCAGTTCTGCAAACCACTGTACACCTGTGCCTCATGATGATTGACCTGTTTTCTGTTTATTAACCTTTTAAAGGGAGAGGAAATGAGGGCCTGAGCTTTGATTCACATTTAGCGGAGACAGTGGAAAAGGTTACCACCTTCTGCAGCTGTGGTGGGATTTCCTAACCCACTGCAGCCAGGACTGTGTCAGTGGTCTGCGGCCACTTCTTCTGAGTCAGAACCTCTTAGAGGAGGGCTCTCCAAAGCCCAACTGAGGCTGATGCGGCCCATGGGTTGCACTTGGGGCATTTGGCTTGCAAAAAGGGAGGCTGAGCTGCTGGATGTAAAGATTTGAGCTCCTGCGTGTGGCCGACAGCCTCCAGCCCATTCCTTGAGCAAGACTTCAGGAGCCCACTTCAAGAGGGAGAGAGGTGGCTGCTAGTAATTCCACTAATTGCGTGGCTTATAGTGCAATGATGAGCAGTTTGATCTGCTTATCTGAAGGAAGGTTAAAAGGCAGCTTCTTTAGACTCATGAAGGATTTCTCCTTGCAGCCCTCCAGAAGAAGATATTTGGCTCCAGAGAGCACTTCACGATCTACCAGGCACCTGCAGGACAAAGCTGAGTGTCTGGAAGTCACAGTTAAAATAATTGAAAAGGAAAAGACTCTCTTTCATATATATATGTATATACACACACACTTATAATGACAAGAGTTTAAATAGCGTACCTGATTACCCAGGGATGTGGTAAATGCTACTTTCTTGAAAAAGTCACACGCTTATTTTTACACTGCTTCTCCAGACTCCCTTGTAATCCTTTCCAAAGCAAAGCACAGCCCTTGGCAGTGCGTATTCCTTGGCATTCAATAACAAACAAATGAGCAGAGCAGCACTTTTAATTGAAATGGACTTGAAGGGTAGGTGTATTCATGGCTCATTTGCACCTGCTGCCTTGGGTAAGGATTGATAAATACCTTTACCTATCTTCCTGCAGATACTGAGTGCAAGGGAGAAGACAACATTTATAATTAATTAATGGAGAAGCACTTAGCAATCACCAAACATGATTTGATCAGGCAAAACAATTTGTCATCTTTATTACATCCATGAAGACCAACCAAGTGATGCCACAGGGAAGAGAGGGATTTCCTTTTTCAAAGGCACATTGCAGCTGTTTCTGGCCTCAAATAATTTTCTTAGGTATTGATCTGTCATGCTGAAATGACTGAATATTGCCTGCCAACCCCCTGATCCCAGCAGTTTGCCAGGGTAAGGTCTACCAGATTTGGAGAAAGAAAACCATTTTTTGGAAGGTTATCTGATAAAGGTTGTCTGTGTCCTGGTTTGGATGGACAGGCATAAACTTTTGCCTTGTGTTGTAATGGGATGACTACAGGGTGAGCAGCAAGTGTCAGACTGCAAATGTAAAGCATCTTGGAGGTATCAATCTTTGTATCATTCCAATTCATTAAACTCGAGTTACTCATGCACGTCCTCTTCTAGTCATTGGAGAGAAGAGGACACCTCCAAAGAATGATTCATTTTCTGAACTTTAGATAACCATCCTACAGCAACATGAACTGCCAGCCAGAGCTCTGGTTTCCATTGGCTTCTTTAGGTTTACAGGTCTGGCGTTGAGATGCATAGATTTTGGTATATGAATCCCACCTTTAAAACCTGGACCTTTCCAGGCAGCAGCACAAATATTGTCAGCACGTCTGGGGGGGGGGGGGGGGGTCAATAAGAAAGACTGGTGTTGGAAGAGCTAATAGGCAGATATGAGAGGTCTTTACAGGGGCAATAATTTTTAAAGATCCGCTTTGTGTGTCTTGCAAGGCCAGTCTTGTATGTCTTCACTTTATTTTAATCAAAGAGAGCTTTTGTTACCAAAGTGAACACCTAAAAGCTTTTTTAATGCATCACAGGTGGTGGTGAAAAATGCTTACACAGAAAAAGATACATATCACAAAAATTCTCAAAGCACGTAATTCAGGACATTTAAAAAGCCATCTGATTCTATCACCTTGTATTTTATTTTGCGTTATAGCCTGTCCTGAGGTAATGGGTGCATTATAATTTATTGAGGATGATGGAGGAAAAGATTGTAGAACATGAAAGATCCTCTCATGAAATCCTCTGTTTTCCACCGGCAGAATATCTAATATCTTAGCACTTTTGGAGCTGCTGGCTGGTGGCAGATAAGTATGATGCTGTGGAAACTGAGCTTTGCACCTGATATTAGAAACCTGAAAACTGAATTTTAATGAATGCTACGGAAGAGCATGCATGAAGAAGATACCGTCAGTTATTCATTTTTCAGGCTCCGATAAACTCACCTCAGGACTTCATTTGAAAAGTTCTGTTTGCTCATGAAGGAAGGAAGGAAAAACCCATAAAATAACTTTGAAAGAGAGCTGAGGGTTCTTTTTCAGCTTCAAAGCACTTTTGTGTGCTCTCTTTATTGATCTGAGACAGCATGCTGCCTCTGTCTGAACAGACTGATGATGACACCAGCCTTTTTCTTAGCTCAAGTAGTAAAAGATGATTTAAAGGAGGAATTTCAGATCGGGATATAATTACCAAGAAATGCAGCTTGACAGTGGTTTTCATAGTTCCCTTTGCTTGCATGTGAAAAGTATTTTCTCAAAGTTTTCTTCTTCATATTCTAGTTTCTCTTGTTAGGCTGGTGACCTTAACAGCAACACGCTAATGACATTTGGGGAAGTGTTGCAATCCAATGGGGCATGACAAATAACCGAGAGCAGAGGTGCTATAAAAAAGTGGGTCTGTTGATAACCCATCTATCTAACCTAGGCAGCAATTGAAATGCCTGTCTGTTGGAAATTTAAAGGGGAAAAAATGTGTTTTCAAAATTCTAGTAAGAACTCTAAAATATGTAAGATGTTGAGGCAAACACACGTCTGTTTTTTTTTTTTAATTCAGGTCTGCCAACTCCTTTTGGCTTCAGTGCTAACGTTACATTACTCAACAGTGCAGCATGTCTGTGATATCATTACTGTCTTTTGAGAAAGCAGAAATAAAAGGACAAAATCAGAACAACATATTATAACTCTGTAGGAAGGACATGCAATTTTTTTCTCCAAGAAAGTTTTTATTCTATCCAGAAAATCTTCAGAAATGCTGAATTTTAACAAAATCCTATGTTTTCTCCCTGAAGTTAGCTCCATTGGTGGTTATACCTTCATTCCTAGCTTGGATAGCTGGGAGCGTACCACCTTGCACCACCCTTCCATAGAGAGCATCTCCTGACAGCACTGTCCCTCCTCAGCCTCCAGGAGTGTTTTGTGCCTTCTCCCTTTTTAAAGAGAAAAACTGCTTCTGGGGAAGGGATTTGGCTCCTGGTCCCTCGACTGTCATCAGTGTCCCCTTCCTCCTGAGCACATCCCCTGCGCAATCATCTCATTTCAAGGGGAAGAAAAAGCTGGTGACAGAAGTTTGGGGGAAGCAGAGAAGGAAGGGGAGCATCTCTCACATGTTCAGACCAGGTGTTTTAATGCAACAGAGAGAGAGATTTAATTAGGCATTTCTGCCTTTTTCATCTAAAAAAAGGCACTGTTCTCTATTAACTCCGATTTTCCCGGTTCGCGCACTGATCTGCTGTTCTTTCTGTACCAATTTCTGGAAAATTACAGACACCACCAGTGCTCAATTTCAGGGACTGGGAGAGCTGAAAGCGACCTCTTTAAAGAAAATATTTCTGTGCCTTTCCTCCCAAAAGGTGCCTGCACCAAGGCGATAGGCTCCACAGGCCTTTGCACAGCTCCTCTGCTCTGCCCCGGTTCCTCTGCTCCATCCAGCAGAGACCACTCGTGCTTGTTCTACCAGCTGCTTTTCTCTTTTCCCCAGGTTGCAGAAGGCAGTGGGACAACATCACGTGCTGGCCTGAAGCGGAGGTGGGAGAAGTTGTGGTACGGCCATGCCCAAAGTACTTCAGATTCCTCACCACCTTTCTCGGTAAGCGAAACCAGACGGCTCATCTCACTGAAATGGTTTTATGGCTTCACTGCCTGTGGGGTTTCACATCGTATCACAGGGGAAGGTTCTTGGTATAATCAGAGGGAGAAACAAGCTCTTTGCACAAGATAAAGGAGGTTTCCAAGCCATACATGAATGCCCAAACCGTTAGAGCATCCTCCCTATCCTTTTTGCAGCACCACGTACTACTCTGGATCATAGGGATGCAAACATGGCTCCTGGTGAAATCCAATAATATGGATGTTGTGCAGTGAAAAATGAATCACCTTGTGTAATAGCATGTTTGTTGTACAAAATGAACAGTTTAGCACTATAATTAATTAAGTCTCTGACATAAAATAAACAAGCTGAAACTGCACATAATAAAGTATTTTTCTGCTGAAATGGCAAATTTGGCCACAGGCCAAGAAATTAACCTGACAAATAATGGGCAGGGAAGGTTAATGGAGAAAGTAGCTTAACTCACTCTTCAGGGTGTTCTGGGAAGCTTTAATTTAAAACTCAGATCTCAAGGGCCATGCAACAACAAGAGGACTCTGTCTCCGGGTAGTTTATAGTCATTATTTACCATTTTTATTATAGTAGCCCTGCAGACCTCCACAGAGAATTATGCTCTTTTGCACTGGAGATTATGCACCAAGCTGATAAGTGTCCACTTTTACAGCCTTACAGTCCAAACACATAGGATAGATTTTGAATGGGAGTAACGACACAATACCATCCCTGTTTAACAGGCCAGGGCACAACACTGATTAACCAGCACACGCTGATTACATGACTTGGCCCAGGCCACACCAAAAGTCTTTGCAGAAATTCAAAATCCCCAGAGTCCTATGCTAGTGCTTTAACCTCCCTGTTTCCAAAACTCCCCAGTAGTTCATCATTGCTGTGTCAACACCCAGGGGAAGCAGGCAGAAGCTGCTGTAATTTAACATTTTGCAGGACAAGACCCCTGCACACTGGTTCAGCCATGTGGAATAATTGCCTGCTGTTGATGCATTGTGCCCTATCCTCTCCTGAGCACAACGTTCGCTCACTGGGTTTTAGAGACCCAGCAGAGTTAGTGAAATGGGAAGAAAAAACTCTTTAAGAAGTTTTTCTACTACTTCATCCCACCAGGGCAGAGCAATGAGGAAAGTATTATATATGTTTGATCATATATATGTCATTGTGGCTGTGTTGAACTTAAGCTAATGAAAATGGGATGCCTTTAATTGTGCGGTAGGATGGGCTTATGGGACTCAATAAACTTGCCCATTCAGGGCAACTACTGCTTTCCAAGGTGTCCTAGGACATCCTGGTCTCCAGGTTCTCCTGCAGAATGGTGCAGTTCTCCAATAGTTCATGTGTCATTGGATCTCTCAGGTAGTTAAGGGTATCTCAAAAAACCTGTGCTTAGGCGAGTGAACGGTTCCTATTCTGGAAGAAGTCCAGACTTCATCGAGAGCAATCGGCATCACTTGGACTCTCTGTGCACTTATCTCAATGTGCCAGGCCAAGAAAGAGCCTCAAACACAAACCAACCCATGACCCTTCCCAGCATATCCGTGTTGTAGCGTGGCTACTGGCATTTGTGCTGTTCCGTGAGCAGTGAGCTCAGCAAATGTCATCTAGCCTTGCAGCTGGCAACGTCAGCAGCCTTCTAGGGGGATTTCACATTGCTTTGGATGAGTTCCCTCGAGTTAAGTGTAGTTTTTTGCATCTGACTGTCATCCAAGGATTCCAGTCACTGGAAAGCTGGCTGGTTTGGTCAGTGATGGCTAGGGTATGATTCATCTCATCATAAATTAGCCACTTAAGGAGATCAGATGAACAGCACCATGAAAATACTTATTTCTCCTCACTTAGTATGGTAAAGCACAGAGTGACTTGCTTTGTTGGAGAAAGCGGATTCAGAGCTCTTTATTTCTGCTGTTTCTAATGCAGGTGTGTCTGTATGAGATAGGTGTCTAGGATCCCATTAATGTCAACAGTAATCTAGTCAGTACAGCCAACAGACAACTATATGTAGGAACCTGAACAGCTCTTTAGATGTCATTTGCTGCATTAATAAATTTTCTGTTGAGTGTAGTAGAAATGCCGGCTCTAAACTCGCAGGTAAGCTTGCATGAGGGCTCCATTCAGTTTCCTAAACATAAGCATCTGGTGCCATCTGAGATACTCTGGGGGATCTAAGCAATCCATGAGGATTCCTCAACCAGTGCTAAGATACCTGTATTTAGGAAAATAATTTCTAACCTGGAATGGCATTTAGAGTTTTCCATATGTAAACCTATCTCTGAGCTTGTTTTACAGTAAGTGATGAGAAACAGGCTCCTTAGAGGTGCAATTCAGCTGACTTTCAGATTTCAACTTCAGGATGAATTGAATAACATTGATAAACCACATATTTCTCTTCATTTATAATCAGTTGATTGTAGAGTGGCTCTGGCAGATGTGAATGTCTTACGATATGAGTGAATCCCACCTTTGCAGAGCATACATGCTAGCATCTTCTTCTGTAAACAGAGAAACTGATGCTGTTTCCAAAGCAGAAGCAAAAGCTTTGATTTTCTCTGAGCTATGCACTTTGTACAATCATATACAAATGTGGAAAGCAGATATGGTCTTAAATAAAGGGAGGGTAAGATTGCCACTTGTGTTGCAGGATTTGTTGCAAAATTAATGCCATTAAAGTTTGTGAAGCAGTTCTTCCTGTGTAGTAGTGAGTATCATTGAATAGCTTTCAAGGAAATCAATCATCTGGTTAATGTTTATGTCTTACTCTTTGATCCCTTTGCAGGAAGATAAAAGCTTATACCAAGTTGTGAGCAAGAGAAAATCTTTTTTATATTTATAGCAGGAAAAGGGTGAAATACTGGGAAAAAAAGAGTTAATGTGATTTTCCTGCCTAATGGAGAATATGCTCTTCAAATGACTAATATCCTGTCTCATGGTAAATAAAAGACAAAATATCTTGTGGCATTTAGAAACCTTAAAATGCCTAGCATAGTCCTGATGTCATTTGACATTAAATTTTTATGCCATTCACAAATCCAGAAGATTTTCATTATTTCATGACATTCATCAGTACCATGTGAAGAAGATGATAGATTAAAATATTTTTGACACCTTTTGTTATTGTCCATTACTTGCTATCCCTTGACTAGAGCGTTCCAGCTTTCTTTCAATACATGGAAGATAACATTTGTAATAGAGATTTGTTTTCCACAGTTGCTCCAAAAGCAAATTGTCCATTGTGCACATGTTAAACAGTAAAAATTAGCACAGACAGTTTTTAAGCTTCAACTATGAGATTAATTGACATAAGGGGGTGGGGATGGGAATAACCAAGCTCTGGAATACCACTCAACGAGGTGAGATCCTTCTGAGTTTCGGGCTTGCCAAACTCCTTTTTTATTCTGATGCTCTAAATTTACTTCTGCTATCCATTCCCCTCCCTCATGAACACGTTTTACTTCTCTTTCCTGCTCCACTTCCCTTCCTTGTGCTTAGTGGGCCTACTGACTGTGAGGACTGCAATTCATCATTAATTCTGGTATATTCCTATTTTCAAGGCATCTAGAACAGAGCTATCTGGATCCTGCCTCTCTGCAGGTGGATAGTGCCGCTTCTGGAGTCACCCAGGCATGGCAGCTTCCCTGTGTGGAGCTAAGCACACCAATACGTGCGTGCGTTTGCATAATTCAACTCAAAATCCTTCAATATTGGTCAAATGCATTGAAACAATACCAGCACTGTTATCAGATATCACTGCAGCTTCAGCCGTATCTTCCCACCTCTGAGAAGGTGAGAGTCTCCATTGCAAGAGTGAAATCAAGGAGGGAAAAGAGTAGTTTAAGCCAATATTCAACAAAAGCAGGACGTGCAAACTGCCATGAATAGACTCA
Source organism: Harpia harpyja (assembly GCF_026419915.1). NCBI lineage: Eukaryota > Metazoa > Chordata > Aves > Accipitriformes > Accipitridae > Harpia > Harpia harpyja. The sequence goes on from NC_068940.1 coordinate 105,543,077, forward strand.
CAGTAGAAACTGGGGGAAGGTTCCAGTGGGAAGTAAAGGCTAACTTGGGACATAGCTTTGATGAGCTTTTAAAGTAAGTGATTAGATGATATTAAGGACCCAGAACGTCTACTGGGCTGCTTCTGCGTGTTCTTCTGACGGACCCATGGCATTTCATATGCCGTGAGCCAAAGATACAGAGAGGGAAAGAGACCGGACCGTGTCGCTTACTGACTGCCAGGAGGGTGAGGGACTCAGTTCTGCACCGGTTCACTGAATATTCAGATATAATTTGTGCATTATGAGCTATAAACGCAAGCCAAGACTTTAAATATTGGTCTCAGGTGAATCTGGAGTTGTCTCAGCAAAATTATGCCCCATCCTTTGATTGTCATTGCTAAGAATGCTGTCTGTCTGTCTCAGGATATTTCCTGGCTTCAAGCTGCTGCTCTTTGTCCTTTTTAGCAGTCCCAAATCCTACATGCTGAGAAGCAAATCCTCCAAGTCATATCTGGCTTTGGATATCCATGGAAGCAATGCTTTTACTGACTACCTGGAGTCTTAGAAGGAGCACGAAGCTGTCTGTGCTTATTGTTGACAGCTTTTACATGCACTCAGTTTGTTAACCTGATTTCCATGGTGCTCATTCAGAAGTTTTTGTGCAGTTCTTCAGACAAAAATTAGGGTGGGAGTCATGTAACCAGACTCTTGTGGCTAACACCAGCTACAAAAATTGGCAGTTGTATTGTATGTCACCTCTAAGGTACATACTCATGCAGAGCAACACTGAGTGTTTAGGTGTGCAATCTTTTCTCTTAAGTAGGAATTTTGAAATGACAGGGATATTTATCAGCATTGATTCATGAAAACAGCAAGTTTTTCTTCTTCTACAAGGCGGTTGGGAAAAGTTCTAGGCTGCATGAGAAAGATGATTCAATCCAGTCAAGGGATTTATAAACTCCTTAATTTAAACAAGATGGTATGTTAATCAAGTTGGGTTTTCTACTGATTTCAGCCTTGCTCCTTTCTGTCTACATGGTGCAGGTCATCAGGGTCAGTATCATCTAATGTTAGCTGTGTGAAAGCTCAACATTAAATCTAGCCAGATATATGGGTTTTCTCCTGCAGTAAACAGGGAGGCACATCACACATGTCCTGGCAGTGTTTCTCGGGGGTTTGAACCATCGTGTGATTTCCCCACTGTTCATGGAGGGAAGTCTATGGAGTAATTCAGAACAGATACTCAGGATCTCAGCTCTAGGTGGACCAATTCTGCTCATCTGCAGACACATAGATAAAATTTTCAGATGTATCTAAATCACTTATGTGTTTAGTAACATTGCAAGTTGTATGCAAATATTGTCTTATAACTAAAGAACTTGGAGACAAATTCTTCACTGGGTTTACAGTCTTCTAAACCTGGAGTAACTGAAGTTTATATGAGCATTAGCATTCAGAATCTGACCTAAAGTAATTAAACAAGCCCTTTTCTGCATAAGCAGAGCCTCAAGACTTACCTGAGAAATCATGGATCTTTTTATGTTGTTGTGGATATTTTAAATCATAATCCATGATGAAGATTACATTTATTTATTTATTTATTTATTTATTTATTTGATGTCCTGTTATCATTTTAAACTTGCACATTCATACTCTTCTGTCAGATAGCTTTTTCATTTGAATTTAAGAGGTGTCTTTTTCTCTGTGGTACATTTCAATTCAACAAATATAAATCAAGAGCTTTTTTGCTGTCTTTTGTCATTCTTTTTTTTAATATTGTGCCCAAAGTTATTTTAACTACCATTTGATCCTACGTACATCTCAGTTGTTGTGAGCACTTACACACAAAATGTGGTTCATAGCATTCCCGGCCTCTGACTGATGGCCTTTTGGCAAATTTAGTATGATGGACAGCAAAGGTCTAATTCTGTCATCTCATTTTTTTTCCTGATTCATCTGTAGAGAGATTTGGAAATGACACCCTCTCTCCATGCCTTCACTTTGAAAGACATTGACTAATCCTTTGTAGCATTATCCAACTTCATTAGGACAGAGGCAATCAAGTCAAATTCATTGGATGTATGTCATTTACTGTTAACATCCAGGTCCTAATGGTTCAGGCTGAAGCAATACCCAACTCTCACCTCTCCCCACCCTTTCCAGTTCTGGCACACACACACAACTCTACACAACTGAACAGAGCAAATGGAAGAGCTCCCCACAAAATAACATGAGAATGAGCCCCTCATTCAAGCAAGTGGTTAAATAGATTACTGCAGGTAGTTCCACTGATGCCACCTGCAAGCTTGAAGAGCCCTCCAAAAACACGTGAGTCCCTGTTGGCTCAGAGTGAGTCTTGGAGCAGAGTATAGCCAAGTCCCAGCATAGTCAAATGAAATTTGTAAGACATGGATAGGGAGCTGGTATTCTGGTGCCTTTCTTTTTGTTTAGTTAAACATATGGATAAGACTCCTTCCACTGAACCACAGGCACCTAACATTAAGCATCTAATCTAAACTCCTTGTCTAATTTCTCCCTCCAGCACTTTCAGGACGTGGGTTATCCCATGACATTTCTTAGGAAGGGATGAGATGACCTTTGGATCAGGGAACCTGATAGTCTACTTTAGACTAGACTCCCTACATTTCCATGGCAAAAGTTAGATGAGATGAATCCCAACCTTTTGCTCATGCAAAAGAGATCTGTAATGAGTAGATGAAAACAAACAAAAATGAAGAATCACATTTATTCCACCCCTTCCAAAAATGATTCTCATTTACTTGAAAAACATCTTAATCTCTCTCTCAAGCCAGCATTCTTTTCCTCAATTTTTTTTTCTCCTTTATTCTATATTGCTTTTGAAACTGGAATGAAAACTGAATAAAATGAGGAAAGGGATCAGCAGATAGCAGCAGATGAGCAGAAGACATTATCGCTACCATCGAGAACCCAAAAAGCAACCAGACCCACTATATATTTACTACAATGCTCATTTAAAAGGAAACAAGCAGTTGAGAGCCTCCGTTATGGAGGTTTGTTCACTGAGAGCCCTCGATCTGCTCAGGTGCTCTGCTGTGCAAATGTGCCTTCATATCACAAAGGCAGAATTGCCAGGAAACCTCCTCATTTTCATGGAATTGTGCCATTTATTTGCACAGCCCACCCTGAAGTCACAGCAAAGGGGACAAGTCAGCCAACACTCCTGCTCACTGTACCCATCAGGGCAGCCTCCAGCCCTGTTTGATGTTCCTTTTTCTCATCTGTCATGGACAACAGAAGGTCCAAGGCAGAAGTCAGTGCTGGATGACCCCGTTTCTACAGATCAGTGTTGATTTTGCACTTGTGTTTAAGAGTACAGCTTTAGTGTTAGCCAGCTCCAGCAATGTGCATGGGTGTAAATAAAGAGGCAGGTGGCTTTCCGGATATATGGCGTATTTAAAGCTTGGTTTTGCTTTAGACCTTTGAGATTTGTTTGCAACTGAGGTGTCACAAGGCATGTGCTCCAGTCCTCTGAAGGATTGGTGCTGAGAAGGTTTTTGTGAGCAGTAGCTGAACCTCTCGACCATCCTCCAGAGAACCCCAGGTCATGTATGTCCAGTGATACCAGTGCACACTGTTGAGGTCCTTAGGTTGAAAGCCCATTAACAGCCCCTGGCTTGTGGGGTTGCTATAGCTCTACTTACCCAGAAATGTGCATCTTTTTCTTGTAAATATTTCCTGGTATACTATGATTGCAATATCAAGACATCCGATGAGAAATTTGTCCTAGAGTTTGGCAGTTCTGCTTTTAGTGCGAGAAAACAGTTTACAAAAAGCACCTAATGGGAACATGTGATGTTAAGAAGGGAGGAATTATCTGTATTTATTAAGGATTGAGATCTTCACGCTTAGAAATGTAATGTACAGGAAGGGGAAAGGACGATATGGGAAAAAGGAGGTTTTCCCAAAATCCAGGGTGCAGTAAGCTTCAGAGCACCGGAGATGTGGCAGTAATAACTGCAGGCCAAGTGATGTGAAAAAGACCAAATAAAGAAACTGAAGGCTGTGTCTGTTTTGTGAGGTGCTGACACTGTGCCACAGGTTGTACTATGGCATTAAATTATGAAATACTGAAAATATGAAATAGTAAGAAACACTAAGCAGAAATTGTACTGAAAGAATGATCTTGTGAGATCATGACTGAGGCAGATAAAGCACGTTTGGAAAATATCTTGTCACGACTTACCCCACAAGTTTCTTCCAGATCTAACCACTTCAGCATCCAGTTTAGTGCAAGCTATAGCTCTCTGAAAGTCTCAGATGTTTCCCAGTAACAGTAGGACAGATCAATAATAAAAATGGAACTAGAGGTGTTCCAGTGGGCTCAGCAGCATCTCAAGAAGAGTAAATGATAAGAACTGCTATTGCTTTAATAGCTTCTGCTTGAAAAAAATCAATTTCTGAACATGGAATATGATGACAGAGAAGCAGGACAGATTGCTACTCAGAGCAGACCTTCCCCTCTCCTTTAGAAGCTATTACAGAAAAGGGCAAGAGGAGCAAGAGGGAGACAAAAGCAAACACCCCTTAGCAATGACTGACCTTACATCTCTTTGTTTGAATTCAGGCTCCCATTAAAAGCCGATAAGAGGTTTTCTTCCACTAAGATCAAAGAGCTAAAACCTCACCTATGACAGAAACTTTCAGACATGTTGCTGAGTCTGAAGTGTGTATTTGAAACAGATGAGAGGCAAAAAGAAATTAAGAAAGAAAAAAACCTTAAGAGCTAGACATAGGCAACAAATTGCTTCGCATACAGTTATCTCTCTGCATTTATTCAGTTCACCTGTTCAGTGTTTAACTCCTACCCAGAACAAACACCTTTTATAAAGAAAATGTTCTGGTTTTATCTTGGTTCCACTAACTCCTCACTTCTCTTCCAATATGTCTTGAATAAATCATGTCATTCCTCTACCAGGCCCTTTACTGGTTGGTATAACCCAATCTGCAAAGTCATTTTGATTCATAACTCTTCCACATCATTCCCAAATACATTTATAAATCAGGAAATTGAATTAGAAGTTTTGCGTGTGTTTGCTCCTGTTCCAGAAAGTTTGTCCCAGTTAATAAATTGTGTGTGCAGTGTTTTGCTGTAGAACAACGTCTCTCCATTTTTCCCAAGCTACACTGAGGAAAATTATTCACTGCAGAGCAGAGTTAGACCCCTCTATAGGGGGTCTGAGGTATAGGGCTCTGAGGATCCTGGAGGCAGAGGAAGAAGACTTGGAGTCAACCCTGTGGGCTGTTTGTGTTGGCAGCGGAGGGACCAAGATCAAGGCCAGAAGACCTCATGAAAGCTGCAGCTGAGCAGGTCCATCAGGTGATAGTGAGAGGTTCACATCCAAAGTGGAATAGGGCCACTGTCATTGGAACAGTGTGTGAATAAAGGTATGGACAGGCACTGTACAAGCAGAGTAGCTAGATTAATGCTCTTCCGTCTAGAAACATGTGGATTGAAAGGGTGTAAGTCAGAGGTAAATACAGTCGTGAACGTTGTGGAGAAAGCAGCTGGGGAATAATTCTTTTGTGGTGTATGAGAGAAGGGGTACTAAACGAAATTGTCTATCAGCAGGTCTAAAATAACTATATGGAGGCATGTTTTCACACAACATATAAAGAAATCGTAGGGCTGATAGACCTGGAAGGTACAAGTGAAAGCCAAAAGTATAAAGAGCTATCAGAATTATTAGAAAGAGGTAAGAAAAATTCAGGGTATACAAATAAGATAAATTCAGTGGTTAGGTGTGTAGAACAGTAGCTCATAGGCAACCTCCATTTGAGGGAGATGAGAAGATTTTTCCACCATCACCAGGATATGCAAGATGAAAAGCCATAAAGTCATTTAGCTGCTTAACCTGCTCTGCTTCCTAGGAAGTTCAACAGTTCTTCACCCGATTGGGGAAAAAAAAAAGGCAGGGGATAAAGACGAAAAAGTCCTCCTTGTCTCCTGATCGGTATCAGTACTGTCAATTCAGTGTTATTTGTCAATCCAACTAAAAAAGATAAGAGTGCTGTGGGATAGGAAAAGGAGAGGAGAATGCTTCTTTCCTCAGAAGAAATTGAATTAAAACAATTAGTAAAAGCTGAACATCCAAAAACTGAATTAAAACCAGGAATACTTGGACATTTCCATCATGAGTTTACAGGTGTTGGGGTTTTTTATTTTACTGGGGTTTTTTAATGCTAAAAAGAAACATGTGGGGGCTTTTAACCAAAACTTCTCTCAGAATTTAGCCAGTCCTACTTGTTGTCATTGAGAGGAATTTCCTTCCCTCTGTCTTTGTTACCCAGAGCAGAGAGCTTCTGAATCCCCCTGCAAGTGAGAAAAAGCCACTTAGGATAGGTGCGAGCCATGTACCAGATTTTGTACAACCACACAAGCTAATCAGAAGGAAAGATGGGATCATTCAGATAATTGCTTACAACCATCAATTCCATTTCCATAATAGGCATGCCATCAAACCATACAGATTAGGAAATTAGAGAGGGCTTTGTGAACTCTAAAGAAGCATTTGCTTAAACCAGGAGCAGCTGCTGAGCCAGATGGCGAAGTCCTGTCCTGCAGCAGACACGATACTAGAAAGATGCAAAAGCGTACAGAGGCAGTGCAATCTCTCCTCGTGCTTCGTGTACGTGATTGTTAATCACTGTGGCACACCGCAAGCAGATTTTCAAGGAATACAGGCAGAGGTAGCGCACGAAGAAGAGATGTATTTTATTATACATACTTATATTAATGTATATGGCAGTTTACATTGACTTGGATGGCCAATCCTGCCTGCTTAACTTTGCAGTTGGGTAGCGTTTAGCGTGCTGCAGACCGGCTGGTGTTGAGCTCGGGAGAGACCCTGCCGTTCTCACTGGGGCTTGACCTGAAGCCACTAACAAGTTTGTAGTTCCGTGGTCAATACATCTGCAAAGAAGAGGCAGAGCTCATGTCTTGGGCTGGACTAAGAAATGTGGTGATTTGATTAAACCAATTATGGCCCGTCATGCTACACGTGAGCCTTTAAGGCACTGTTGCAGTGAAACTTCCCGAAAACTGGTTATTCGGGCCTGCGGCTTCACCCTTTGCCTTTCAATAGTGTTTTATGCACTGACTGTCATAAACACTGATATAAATGAGCCAAAGGTCTAGCCTCATATTTACACTTGTAATTCTGTTCTGTAAGCAGTGGCTTTTATACCACAGCATACTTTTGGAAAGCTGACTGCTTAGTTTCACATCCTGGTTCTCCAGCAGTAGCTATAGTTTCTTTAGCTTGTGTAAGGATTAGCTCTGCACATTATCTCTGCCACATCTAGAGAACTAACTTCTTTTTTTTTCCTTTCATTTCTGTACTGTTATTTCTCTCCCTTTGTACATCCATCCCCCCCTAGCTGGCAGGGAGCCTTATGAAAAGATCTTCACCTTGTTTCCTTTAAAACCTCATCTTTAAACTCCTTTGTCCTGATATCTGTAAAGAGAGAAGACAGCAGTGAAAGAGCTGGGGTGCTGAGATCCCTCTAATTGTCTCCCTGTGATGCTTTGCTCAGGACTCAGATACACAATCGAGTTATTGCACCTGAGCAATTACTGTGCGTCTGCCGAGCCAGGATAGCTCCCAACATGCATGATTTACACTTTTGGCAGCCGTGGAGAGATTTCACTTAATTTACACTACAATGAAAACAGTTTAGCCTAGTTCCCTTACTTCCTCTTGCCGCACACAGAGTTGCTGGGGATGAGCTGGAGAGCAGTATGTCACTGCAGCATCTCATAACCAATATCCCATCCTCATGGGACCATACGCCTGGTGCTTCTGCAGAGATTGTGCAACCCTGAAATGGGAACCGGGGATTTTGTTCTGTGCTCCTGACAGCACCCAGAAGAGGGCTTCTGTTACACTCAAGGCTCCCATTCATAAATGCATTTCTGAAGTAATGAGACCCTCTTCAACTTTCTCATCGCCTTTGCATTTTCTAACCGTGGCCAAACTGAAACACAGGAGGCTCCATCTGAACATAAGGAAACTTTTTTACTGTGAGGGTGACCAAGCAGTGGAGCAGGTTGCCCAGAAAGGCTGTGCAGTCTCCATCCTTGGAGGTTTCCAAGGATATCCAAAAGGCATCCGGACATGCCCCTGAGCAACCAGCTGTAGGTGGTCCTGCTTGAGCAGGGGGTTTGGATCGGATGACCTCCAGAGGTGCCTTCCAACCTCAACCGGTCTGTGATTCAGTGAAAGCAGAAAGCTAAGGTCTGGTAAGACATGTTATGAGGTTATTGTTATTGTAAATAGGAGTTAGTTGTGCCTTTTTCAAATGAAACTTTTCGTTTATATTTTTTAAATGGAAAACCTCATCTCATCGAAATGGATGTGGCTTTTAGGAGTAGATGCACTGGTTTGACAGTTGTAACATTTCTGATCAAAATGAAATACAAACCCCACAAAAGGCAGATTATTTCATGGCTGCTAACTAATACTACCCTATCGAGGGGACACTGTTCACACCAGGGACTTGAACCTCCTTTTTCCACAACGTAGAGGAGAGCCTGGAGCACAAACCTACTGGCAGTAGGATGCTTTCCAGTGAATCTCTTCCACTGTGCGTTGCTAATTACTTGTTACCGAGTTATAAAGCCTTGGTCTCCTTTCTCATTAATCCTCTAGGAATAGAGTTTAAAAACATTTAGCTTCAGTCTGATAGGAAATGGGAAAGTTTTGGAAACCTTGTGAACATTCAAAGGGTGGAGATACCATTTCTAAGTCCAGAAGCTCTGTCTTTTCTGATACTGCCACTCAGGTTTTGCAGCTTCAACGTAATTCTTTAGTCCATCATTCTAGGGAGAATGTGTGTTACACAAAGCAGTGAGAAACACAAGTTAATGGGAAATAGTTCTGGAAAACAGCATATAAAACGTCTGGTGCTTTGAACACTTTGCCTTCCCATTGGCAGAAGATCGGACTTCATTACGAAAGTCCTACTATTGGTGGGAAAACTGAGACCCAGGGAAATTGCAAGAACTGGCTGCAGTTTCACTGGACCTTTGTGGCAGAGCTTGTAACATAAAAATCTCAGTTTAATACTTCAGTCTGAAGTTTGTTGCCTGTAAACCTCAGAGTAAGAACTAAGCTTGTGAGGCGCTTTTCCAAATTTTATGTTCATTTTCAGTATAGAAAGTAATCTGGTAAGTAGCAGTAATTAGAAAAATTGTTTGCTCTGAGCGGAGATATCATGCATCACTTGAGCCAAAATTGTCGTGTGGTAAAATCTGTACCTTTGTACTTTTTGCACCTCCCAGACATCTAGTACAGAACATGAGTTATTAGAAAGGTTTGTTGTATCACACCATGTGTGTGAATTTGCGCATCAAAAAGTGACATGAGCAGCAAAGTGTGGTAGAAGAACTTCTCTGCAAAATGAGTTTCCCTAAAATCAGGGACATTTTTATTATTATTTTTTAATATCAGCAAAGCTGTATCATTGTGCTTCCCTCTACCTTAGTTTCTACATCTGCTAAAGCATTAAGACAACTTTTGAAAGCGTTCTTGAGAGCAGTGAGAAGAATTACAAAAGGATTGAACAATTGTGAGGAAGTGCACGTAAAAAGAAGAAATAAGAGAAACATGAGAAAATTAAGCTAAAAGGAGCACCCTTTATTTCACTGAGAATAAGAAGCAAAGAATCAAAACCACAGTGAAAACTAAAGGCATCCCCAAACAGAGAGGAGGAGTTTTGAGCAGGAAATAGGAAGCAAAAAAGTTCATATAATGGGATCCATTGTAATGAAGAAGAAATAACAGAAATTACGTAACACCTCAAAAAAAAAAAAAAGAAAGTATTGAACATTCATGTCCTTGATTTGTTTGCACAAGATCTCTTATGATCCCGATATGAACCCTGGTAAAAAGAAATGCAAACAATGATGGGGCAGAAAAAGCCTGGGGAACAGCAACCCACCAAACTGTGCTAAAGTTAACTTCTTTTGGAGCAGCTGTTAAAATGAACAAAGGCACCAGAGTTTAGATTTGTTGTAAAGACAAATTACAGGGGCAAGTTTCAGTGTCAAAATCCACCTGTCACAGGGATTCAAGAAATGAGTTAAGCCAGGGCATAGGCTGCTGCTGATTTCAGTGCAAGACAGGTCTATGGTTAGGAAGCTGTTCAGCTGACTCAATTGTCAGAAATTCCTGGAGGTGACGATTGAATATTTTCATGACTCATAGCTGCGTAATTGATTTGCTCCTGTTTGCAGAAGTTTTATTATTCCTGTGTGCAAAGAACCCCATTGCTGGAAATGTTTGCAAAGCTCTTGAGTTTCACTGATGTAGTTCTTCATCTAAGAAGCAAGTTTTGACTACTGTTTGTTCATTCTGGTTTATTGTACCAGCTTTCCAGCCAGGGATGGCAGGCAGTTTTGTGTGATAAATGACACCGAAGGAATGCCATAGTGATGTGATTCCCATGAGATGGACAGGGTAGGGACCAGTGGTCAGAGTGGGTGCTGAGGGAATTTGTAATGTACTGTTGGAGGTATTGCTTCTTTGTTATTTCCGTCTGACAAACATCTATCTTGGCCTTTTAGACTATGAATGTTTTAGGGTAAGGCCTATCCTAATCAGATCGTTGGTCTCTCCTTCTTTTGCTTGATTAATGTCTGTACAGCACCTAGCCAATGTGGGTTTGAGGTCCAGCTGGGACAGGAACCAGAGATGTCTTACAAAATGAGAAATGCTTTTGCACTGGACGGCCCCCTTACAATCCTGGATGGACCAGGAAGCGCAGAGTACCAGAGAGGCATGCGAACTTCACAGTTCTGTCAGTTTTGGCCAAAAGAGAGAAATGTTCTTATGTTAATTAAGGCACTTTTTAGCTGGTTGGAGGCCCTAGGCACTCAACTTGCTTAAGAGTCCAGGAAATCTTCCTGCCTTTGAGTATACATGTTAAAACAGGCAATACAGGTTGTCAGTATCTGGTTTTTCTCCCCTCATAGCCAAATTTTGAAGTGTTTGGTTCTCAAATAAGAGTGCAGTACATTTTCCAGGAATCACATTTGATGAGGGCTCATCTTGTAGGCAAGGTCTGGGGTCTGAGGACTGCATTCAGTTCCCAGACCTCTGACCTTACCTGCATAATGTGAAATGAGCACTTCATCTATCCTTGTCTTGGCTTCTCGTAAGCAAAGTGAAAGATGTAAATACTTCGCTGCTCTGTTTAGATGAAAAATTTTCCAGGAACAAAGGCAATATGACAATAACACACTCAAACAATATTGGTGCAGTGCCAACAACCAAAGGTCTGGGTACAACTGGCATTATGGTACTATTAGAAGAGATGTTTTGTGGGCACCTCAGTATTAAAATGTACTTGTTTTTGAGGTCTGAACTTTATGACCCAATAGGTCCCTCCCATTTGTGTGTTCTCTGTAATACGAACACTTTGTAACAGAGAAAATGTATGAGAATTTTACTCTTCGGTGTTACAAGAAATGTGCTCTGGCATTTGAATCAACAAAAGGCAGACATTTGTTTAACAGCAAGCTGAATGTTTCTGTTTAAGTTATCCTTTTCTCTTTTCTTCCAGGTAACGTGACCAGGAATTGTACAAGCCAGGGCTGGACGGACGTGTACCCTGCACCGTATGCCGTAGCTTGTGGATATGATTCCAACAGCACTCCAGGGGAAGAGGTTTGTAAACCTGGATGGATAGACATCAAGTTTTACCAGGGATCAATACCAGAATCACATGATCTTCCCATGCCCAATTTTTTCCATTCCCACTCTGATTCCTCAAGAAGGAAGGATCCTCTTGAGGATCCCTGGAAGCAGAGATCAAATGTCTGGTCAAAGAGACGATCATCCTTTGATTTCCAGGGGGTTAGCAGGAAATCAGCAACTGAGAAGATCAGACCAGTGTCTTTGTGATGCCCAAAGATAACTTCAGGTGCTCGGTTTTCCATGTTCAACTTTGAACCAAGCCCTCCACATTTATATTTATCCTTAAGTAAATACGGTGATTCCAGTATTTCTAGGCCAACATAAGCACCAAAAGATCAAAAGGCATAAAAGGATATAACTCCCTTGCCATCAGTGCTGCTCAACAGCTAAAGATCTAGAAAACTGTAGGGAACACAAAAAATTTTCATAGAATGCTACTGAATTTCGTAAAGAAATCCACAAGCTCTCTGGGATACTGCCTGTGTGTAAATGAGTAATCACTGACCTAGGTATAATTAGCTTTATAGAGTATTGTCAGTACACAGGAAGGAGTTTGTTATTGGTTTGCTGCATGCTGAGACATGAAGGGTAATGTCTAAAGAAGGTAACAAGTGTTGTTAGGAGCAGGATTCACCTCACCTAAGTAAAAGTTCAACATCTAATGTAAACTAGTCACATATAGCTGTCCCATAGCCAACAAGAAAAAGTTTGTGCTAGAAAAGAATTGTATTTCACTGCAGCCGTATCTTTATATTAAACCTATGCCCATGTTTTTTTTCTGTTGTATGATGTATGTCAGTGTTTGTGAATGTTGGACATAGGAATCTCAATAATGAATAAATACATATGGTGAGAGGTCTTTGTGTAAGGTCACACATTACCAAGGCCCTCAGAGACTTAACGGAGAATCTGAACAGAACTGAGCCAGCCTTAATAGTGAAAGAATACAGAAAATAGCAAAGGGAAAGTTGCACAAAGGATTTCAGGGCTCTACTAGAGAGAGCCTTAGTCTGCCTTTTAGGTCAGCCGTGACTTCAGACCCTCAAGTGTCCCATTTCTCAGATTGAGCTATGTGGCCCCAGTTGCGCATTGCGAAAGCCATTGTTACGGGTCTGCTCTGGGAAGGTCCTCTATTGAGAGCTCTGGTTTATGTTCCAGCTGCAAAGGGGATTTGGGAATTCCTGGGACATGCTTTGGCGACGCAATGGATTGCGGCGTTGCCAGAGTGCCTCGTTACCAAGAGAACATGTATTGTGTTCTTTTAATTCTCTCTTAATTATTTTCTCTCGATTTCCGCGGTTTTGTCATGCTGTTTAAGTCTAATTTGTGTGAAAGGTGGCTGAGGGGGGTGAACATGCAGTACTAGCCTGTGAAGAAGAATAGATTTTTGTTGTTGTTGAATTGGCTGTCAGTTTGGGGAGGAAGAAGTAAAGGGAATAGAAAAAAAAGAACAGCAGGCTGTATGGGACGTGAGGTCCAGAACAGACTGATAACCTTCCACGCTTAAAACACTTCATGCACTTTTAATGCCTGCTGGTCTCAAGTCAGAAACAACAAGAAAAATATGAAAAATAAATAAGGGCTGCGTGTAAGATTTTAGTTGTGAATTCTGGCAGTCCCTAAGAAGCAGATGATGTAGGCAACAAAGTAGTGCACTTATGATCTTTGCAGTGATAATGATTCCTTCTCCAACCTGACCTTTAAAAAACACATATTAGCAAATGGGGGTGGGGTGTTTTGCTGTCCCGTTGTCAGACGTGACGCACAACTTGTCCCTTGTGTGCCTCCGTCTGGTCAGAGAGGGGCCACCCCAGGCATCCCTATAGGCTCTGTCTGAAGATGGTGAAGAAAACAGACATCTCCAGAGGTCAGCTCACCCCACATTTCTCTCCAAAGGGACCTATTTGCATTTACACTGGGGGGGAGCCCAGATGACTTTAGGCTAGGTGACATGAACCCAAAATATGTTTGGATGTGGGGCTACTGGAAGACTTGGTATCAGTATTTCTGTTCTTTTTCTCTTACTAATGTAAATGTTTCACATTCTAATCTCAGTTACCAAGGGACAAATATATGGTTACTGAACAGAAACCGAGGAAGCTAATTTTCAGTTAATCTCAGTTTAGCATCTACCTTAACTAATTGTTCTTATAATGTTCCTGTGAAATTAAGCAGAGGCTTTTAGAAGTTAGAGAGAGAATGATGAAATTGCCTAATTTCACTCTGTAAATCAGTCTAGCTAGAACCCAGGCATCCTGGAATGCATTTCCTTCACTTGTCTAAATCCCTCTTTTTCCTAATAAGAGTATTTTAATAATCTGAGCTCTGAGTGAAATTCCAATTCCATTTATGATCTTGGGTCATATTCTCTGCTTTGATATCTGTAAAATAGGAAGCGATTGTCATTAGCAAGTACAAATGAAGAGTGAGAAGTCATTATGTGCTGTTTCCAGAACAGAGATGACCCCACATGCTACATTAAAGCTGAATGAAGAGCCATCTCTCTGTACAGAAGAAGGATTGGTCATCGTAAAATATAAGGGCAGGGAATTGTTTGTTGAATAACACCAAGAACTTTCTGTGCATAACTTGCTCCTGCGAATAAGAAGCGAAAGGCCTATACCTGTATTCACACTGGAGAGTTTCCGTCCGCCACCCCACTACTGACATCTTCTATGATATCTCTTAATTTCCTTTCTCCCATTTCTCTGCTCTCCTAAATATAGTGTGGGACAACCTCTTCCTCAGACTCAGTCCCCTACCACAAGCTCCCTCCTTCTGCTGGCCAGGTCTTTCCTGGAACACTTCTGCTCTGGTGCCATCAAGAAGGAAACTAGATGTTGAGACAAAGATGAAATCAACATGAAGGAAGTTGACTGCTTTTATTGGGAAAGTCTCAGCTGCCTTTGGGAGTCCAAACTCAAACAAGACTGGAAACAAGGCTATATTTAGTTAGCTTTGGGTGGAATCTGCAAGACAGTGGGGTAGAAAGGTGGAACCTCCGCTGTTCCTTACTGCGGTGCAAGTCCCTCCATGCAGTGCAGATGAGCGAAGCTTAGGCATGACCATACCGTACTGGGTGACTCCATCACCATAGCAGCCTCCTGGCATCATATGGGCGAGATCAGGTAAATAAATTTGCCTGAAACCCTTGCTATGAATTATGTATTCAGAGTTACTGACCCAAAGCTCTTAGTGAGGTGGATTCATTGAATGGGGCTGTGAAGACACCATGCTTTTAGCCATCTCCGAAATCTGTGGTCTGAGAAGCAATATAGATATGACCAGTGTAACCTTTGCACTCTCTGAAAGCTCTGTCTTGTTTTAACTCCAAGCTGGCTTGTGCAAATGCTAGAGGATTACTACTCGTCTCAGCCTCACTGGTTCTGCAAAGTACCTAGTACTTGTCAAGGACTATGAAAATAGCATATAAAAATGTCAACCCGTGCTGTTATTAAAGAGTGTTTTCCCAGACAAGGTTGGGCTTAGATTTTCTGTCTAAACTGCTCTTTGCGGTTTTGGTTGTTTGGGTTTTTTATAGAAAATGGTGACAAGGAGGGCAGAGGAGGGTCAATCAAGGGCTGGAAAAATAAGATTTTCCACAAACTGAGTTAGACTCTCATAAAACTTGGATTTTTTATCGATAAAACAAATGTCCAAATACCAACTGATCTTTTGTCCTTTTTTTAAGCTGAAAATCAAAATATATTGATTTAGAGAGTTGCTGCAGAGCCTTAGGAGAGCTGGAGTTTTGTTGCCTTACTTCCCCATTTTATTTAGACCAGGATTCCCTGTTGGATTTAAGTCCCGTGGTGCCTCATGCTCAGAGATTCCCTCTGTGTGCTATCAAAGAGAAAAGCCATGAACTAATTTCCAACTTAACATATATTTCTGAATTAACATATCTGTGATTTCAGTGAGAACATTTTGGTTTTACTTGCTGAAACACAATGTCTAGCTTCCACAAAAGCAAACCAATTTCCAGACCAGTTCTGTGCTCAAACTTCCTTAGTAAGATGAAGCTCGTCATACTCACCACCTCAGAGACGACGTGTCAGTGTGCTGTTTAACTGAACATTAGTCATTCTTGTTCCACAAGATTATAACCATGTAGCTGTCTCTGCAAGTGTCAAATCAGACTCCTTCCTGCATGAACTTTTCCCTTGTGTAACTGTAACCTGGTTTTGGAGTGATCCAAGCTCTACTGCAACTGGACATGTTCTTATTCACACCGGTGGTATTTGAGTCATGTACTCTACTAGATGTGATCTTAAAGGGTGAAGGAGCTGGAGGTTTTTTAAGAGAATGGAGTAGACAATTTCCTTGTCTCACCAAGAAAGTCAGTAATAGCTCAGTGATAGTGTATTTAGGAATGCGTGTTGGCAGCTCTTTGAAAGACCTGTTTTGTTTCTTTCCTTCACATTAGCAAACGGCGTTCTATGGCACAGTCAAGACTGGCTACACCATTGGACATACCTTATCGCTCATTGCTCTCACGGCTGCTATGATCATTTTATGTCTCTTCAGGTAAGTCCATGAGCAAAAAAGGCATAGGTAAGGCGGTGACTCAAAGGACATAGTGGCTGTTTAAGTTACAGGCTATGAGCGTTACAGGTGGATGGAAAAGACTTCGGTCAAGTCAGAAGGGGACAGGGGAGGAAAGTTCCTCCATCTTTCAGTACCACTGTTTTCTGGTGTATGATTTGTGGCCTTTGTGTGAGAGTTATAACCCCAGTCCAATTATTTAGGTGGGATTCATCTCACTAAATGTACATTGTTATGTGACGGATCTCTGTATTGGAGGCCATTATTCCATAATCTTGTTATAGTCCACAGAGACCTAGTCGATATGGTATATATGGATACTATGGAGTCATGCATTTCTACTAAAGTAGGTATTCAAAATGGTACAGGTGAATCACACCCCAAAACTACCTCCCAAATTCTATTGCAGAAGCACTTTCTGCTGTAGCTCTATGGCAAGACATAGACACCCAGAGCCATTTTAGACACGCTGGAGCCTCTGAGATGCGCACAAGGGTAGCAGATACGATGCAGGACCTTCAGGAGACC
Source organism: Harpia harpyja (assembly GCF_026419915.1). Classification (NCBI taxonomy): domain Eukaryota; kingdom Metazoa; phylum Chordata; class Aves; order Accipitriformes; family Accipitridae; genus Harpia; species Harpia harpyja. The sequence goes on from NC_068940.1 coordinate 105,559,867, forward strand.
CAAGCCCATATGGATTGATGGGCAGGTACTCTACAGCGTATCAAATGTCATTAGATGCCTAGATTGCAGCAAATGAATTAATCCTCAGTCTCTGTTGTTTATAATAGATTCAGGCATCTAAATTTGGGTGCCTCCAATGAAGGAAGTCTGTATATAAGGTAATCTATTATAATGTTGTTTATGTATAGGGAGAACAGCAAAAAGCAGAACTCTGTGAGACGGAAGAACCTTCTAGATGTGATTCCATCTCCTCATGCCACTCTAATGGCTTCCCTGAAATGCGTGATATGGTTGTCCAATTTATGACAGTCTGGTCCAGACATCACCCCCAAAGAAAGCTGTAGGAAACAGCATACCTTCTAGGGTAACTCTCATGCTCATACCAAGACTGGCCTCACCCTTCAAGATCTTTGCACTTCTCAGCACACATGCTCTCTCCACTCCTCTTACAAGGGAAGAGTGAATCAGACACTCACGCAAATTATCTCATCTCAACAAGGCACAATGTGCCAGCCAAGCTGGTGAAACTGTCGGGATTAACACTCTTCATTTGTGGGAAACAGCGTAATTTGACTTGCCTTCACCTGCAAGCACAGAGGACTCGGCTTGGTCACATTATCTTGCCATCGTCAGAGTTTAAGAGCATAAACTCTGCCAATGCACAGTGACTCACTGAGCGGTGGTAATTTGATCATGTTGCTGAGTGAGGTCTGTTGTGGTTCTGATGACTGTACAAAGTACCCATTTCCAGAGTATTAGGCCTTTCACTTTAGCTGATGTAAAGTCTCACTTGAAAAAAAAGACCCACTTGATCAGAATTCATCTTAAAATTATTGGTGGGCAAGGGACAGAAAAACCCTGATGTTATTCTCAATATCATTAATAACTAGCCATTTTAAAGTGAAAATATAGTTCATGTTGCTCCAGAAAGCCTGTAATATGTGTTAATTTTGGCAACAGCTGCTAAGAATTTCTCCTCCTGAAGGAACATTTCACTTTGAAAGGAATTATTGCAGTACAAACATTCTGTAGAAAACAGACCTTTATCATGAGCGCCGTTAGCTCAGTCAAAACCATTTCTTTTCCAGTGGAGAGCAGTGTGGTGGACCTGTTGTCTGTCATTCTGTATTTTGACCTTTTGTTCTGAGAATTGGAAAAGCTGTTGCTACACTGCTGCAGATGTATGGATTGCCACATGTTTTGTGGATTTAAAAAGGCTTAAGTGGATTTGCAGTGATTTACATCAGAACATAGTCTGTCTCAGGGTTTCTAATGTTTAATTGTAAGTTTGTGTCTCAGCAGAAGAAATATGTAAATAGATAAATAATGCTTTTGAGAAGCCTTGCTATTAAGAAATGTTGTTTCATCTCTTCCCAACAGAAAACTACACTGTACTCGAAATTACATTCATATGCACCTCTTCATGTCCTTCATAATGAGAGCTATCGCAGTCTTCATAAAAGATGTCATCCTATTTGAAAGTGGAGAATCTGAACACTGCTTTGTGAGTTCAGTAAGTAGTCGTGCACATTGAAGTTTCCACCTTATTCTGTTGCCCCCTTAAACAATGCACCAAAAATTACCTTGCAAATGCATGAGACAGTACTTTGGGAAGACTTCAAATTTTTTTTCTTGCTTGAAAGAAACAAAAACATGATTGCTGCAGGTTTATTTGTATGGAAAAGGCATAAAATAAATTAGAAGGGTCAAAAGTTTATAGGCTTTTGGTCCCTTGTGAGGTCAAACCCCCAGCTGGGTGTCTACAAGATTTTGGGGCTCCTGTCAGTCCTGTGTCCATCTCCCAGTCCCATCCTAGTTTCTTGGATATCCTGGTCAAAGGAGACTTGCAGTCCTGTGTTTAGGGATTCAATAAATCCTTTCCCTTCAGTGAGGGTGGGAGTCAGATCCAGATTCACATAACTAACTTCAGGTATCTACAGGTAAGTACCTATACATGAGCTATGTCTGTAAAGTGCAACCATCGTCAGTTGAGCTCTAATTAATATACTTACTGGAGTCTGGAGAGCTGTTCACCTCTCTTTGAAGAAGGCACCTGCATTTGGATAGCTCTCTGGGCTCCACTGATTGCGGTGACCAGATCTCTGCAGGAGTTTAGGCAGGAAATCTGTGTGTAGACATCCTTGTCTATTCTTCATCTGGATCTGTAGCCACACTAGCTGTCTGCAACTGTGAGATTTCCCCACTGGGATGATAAATGGGGAGAATAAAGGAGTTGGGATATTTTTTTCACTTTCAAACTCAGTGTTGGCAGCTGGAGCACACATTAAGGAGGGAGAAGAGCTGTTTATCTAAAGGCCATGTTGACGTAAGAGGACAGTAGTCATGAATAAATTTAGGCAGGAAATTGAAATCACCAAAATAAAGAGAAGTGATCAGAAGTCATCCAAAAAAAAAACCAAAAAAGGAACCCTCCATAATAAATTCATAACATTAGATGAGCTGCTCGCTGCTAATAGCAGGGGACTGGGCACAGCAGGCCAGCAGATCTCTTCTGGACCTGTTTTTCTATGATGTCATACAGCCCCAGAAAAAGATTCTCTTTCCTCTTCCATTCACCCAGTTTCTTCCTTGCCTTCTGGCTTTTCTGTATCCTTACCCGGAGTCCTGTCCCTGCTGTTATAATGACCTTTCTGCTTGAGCACCTCTCAGCTGATACCAAAGAGCAGCCTGCTCCCAGCTTTTCCCCGAGAACTGTCTGCAGCACGACATGTTCCTATTGCAGTGACCCTCTGGTTTTTTTTTCTCCTCTGTGGTTCACTGGGATCTGTATTCTTTAGCAATGGGGGTTTATTGTGAAGGTCTGTGAATGGTTAGAACGACATATAAACTGGAATAAACAATTGCCCGGTGTCTGCTGCCACAGATAACTGCCAATGCTAATTGGCAGAGGAGCCAAGAACCCAATGAGCCATGGAGTTTGAACTAACCTCTCACCCTGTGGGGCTTTGCACTGGGTCGTGACTGAGGCAAGACTGCAGAAAGCTGTGTGAGAAGTGTTTGCTTCAACCGTCCATCCAGAAATACTTCTGTGTATAAATACAGGACTTTGTCCTGCAGAATCCGCAGCTCCTGGAAGCCAGTGTGCTTTCAGGCAGACCCATGGCTACCACTATTGTGTGTGTTTCTCCCCATCAGAGGATTTTCATGTTAAATGCCAGCTCAGGGTGAATGGCTGGATGATACACAAGGGTTATAAAAATACGTGGAACAAATCTGTCTCCACCACACTAGGCTGAGCATACCCCTCGCAAAATCTGCACCTGTTTTGACCCAACATTTTGGACAACCTTTTAGGTCATAGGGAAAAAATACGTACATGAAATGCCGTCAAAATGCCCCTCCTAATATTCATCTGTTTGCAGAAATAGTTATAAAATCCATTGTGTTTATGTGGGTTTGGTTGGGTTAGGTTGGCTTGAGTTAGGTTAAATAATTGGTTTGTTTGTGCTTTGAACTTGCAAGATAAAGTTTTGACTTGGGAGACCTGGGTTCTAGTTCATATACCCAGGGCCTAATACACAATTTACTGAGGGGTTTGTGTATAATGGCTAGATAGGGCCTTGAGCTCATTCAGTCTGAGGAGAGATTTGAACTAACAGTTCAATTTACTGAATGGTCCTACCCCCATGCTGTCTTAAAAGAGGGCAAAACCAAAGCAATAACAGTATTTTATTAGAAGAGAAAGTACTGCACTTAGTTCCTTTAAGGGAAAAAGGATAAAGGCACCCCTCTTCTACAACAGACTCAGGGCTATAAAAAACAAATTAACAGACACCTCTCCCAGCATTTCTGATGAAGGGACCAAATTCCTGAACTTGGCATTACCTGTTGCAGTAAGAAGACTTAAAATTACGTTTTATGCACCAGCCACACAAAAATATTTTAAGCTCTCCACCAACAAATGTGTCAGTGCTCCAGTCAAGTAGGAACTCCACTACATGTAGGTGTATATGTAATTGAGAAAAACTTGTTTATAGGCTTTGCCGCAATAGCATTTTTACTTCATTTTACCTAGTGTGGGAAACCTCACTTACGGTGTTAACTACGCCATTTTAAACTCAGATAGTTTTGGATTACCACTGGGTTCAGCATGACCACCCTGAAAAATTTGTTGGGCGTTTCTATGGGCCACAGAGCCTGAGAACGCAGCAGTAAGCATTTGGGGGCCAATGCAGCCAAAATACATGTGATGAGCATCAAGGAAGCCATCATGTGAGCCAGAACATGCACCATGCACTGGGTGATGTTTACAGAGTGATGTGTGGCACCCGTAGCCTCCTTGAATTCCTTGGCCCTTCTTTCTTGATAAACCCACTCCTGGGAGGAAAGAAAAGTCTTGCTGCTTGGGTGAAAAATTCAGCCTGTTTTCATGGGGCAGAAACCCTGAGTTGGCAAGCAAGGCTTGTTTTCACAACTAAATGTAGCAGGCTTAAATGTTCATTGATCCCAGGACCTGTGCAAGGTGGCCCAGGCCCTTTGTCCTGTACCAAGGAAACTCAGCAGCAGTAGCTTTACAAATGTCCCTCACACCTTCTCCTCTCCCCAGCTGCCCAAATCAGTTAGGCTTGTTCTTAGGCACAATGGGGATCCCTCGGCTCATGTAGAAGCATGTAGACTGACCTTCAGAGAAGGCTGGCCCTCCAAAAGCCCGCTGTGGGATTTTCCAGTGGGAAGCAAAGCACTGCAGGGATCTTGAATTTTCTAGAGGGGTAGAAACAGCAGAGGAGGCTTATGGCCACATATACACACGGCATATTGCCCAAGGTACCAACAGGCCTTAGTAGACCAAAACCACTTTCTCTCTCTCTGTCGTGCCTTCAGTCATAAAGTATGTCAGTAATTATGTGTAACTGAATCATCCTATTGTCTTAAATTGCTTAAAAATAGGCATATACTCAAGTGCATTAGTCAGTCTGGGCTTTAAGCACTGAGATGTAGAGATGGTCAGGCTAGGAGGGGTCTGTGAAATCACCTGCTCCAACTTCTTCAATAACTATTCATTTTGATTCGTTCAGAATATGTTCTGTCTCAGTACTAGGTCATTTCTGATGGAAAACTTGCCACACATGGCTTTATTGCATCCAACAATTACTCATACTGCATGAAAAATTGCGCCACTTTCCAGCCTGTTTTTGCTTGCATTCTTCTGGGGTTTTTTTTCACTGCCCAACTCAAGAGGCCTGCTTACAAGTTTTAGTTTTTCACATTAGTTTTCTTAGGCCTAGTGACCTTCTGTCTTGGCATTCCCACGCTTTGTCTTCCCCTTTCCTTCTCTCCCTGGAGAAGACCTTGTGAAACACAGTAGCCAAAGCAGCAAACCTGGTAGAAGGATTGAACTGAACACTTCAATTGTTATTTCATTTGATTTTTGGTGGGTTTATGGATAGGTTTTGATATAGTTTCATTACTGTAATATCTGGATAGCGTAATGATGAACCACTTAACCTTTCCAGCCTCGCTGAAGACAAAGAAGCCGACAGTTTGATATAAACAAAGATCAGGTTCTACAGATTGAATTCAGGCTGACTTTTTCTGAGCTCTGCAAATTTGCCTTTGCTGAGGATTCAGCCAAGGGAGACTAGATCATTTATCTTTTTCCTTTTGCTTTCCAGTAAGACAATCAAATTCCAACAAAAAATCCTTCTTTGCAAAGTAGGGTGGGACTTTGAGCAATTGTGAACATATACACATATCTCACATTTTCAGTGTGAAAAATCAGGGGTTTTTCACGTGAACTTCCTCAGGCCAAATTGATAACAGCTACAGGCCCCTAAATGAACTTTATATATCGAAGTTGAAGACAGATGATACATTTTCTTTTCTGGTGCACCCCCTCTGAGGCTACTAAAATCCATATTCTCTGCCTCATGTGGGAGTGCCCCGATATGCAGGCTGTTGGAGAGGTGGAAGAGTAGAAGCCTTTTTATGCACTTGTTTAAAAGTGAAATGAATATTAGAGACTTAGCCCTTTCATTGGTTTACATCCTCTGGGGAAGACATCTACTCCCACTCCTACACAGAGGAGGGATGAGCTCTTCTTAGCAGCACAGACCAGCATCTGCTGAACTTTGGCTGACTGGCTTGCGGGGAAAAGCCTGGCAGAACTCCGTCTGAAGACAATGTGAATCTTTCCCTTGACTTTAATTGGAGTTGGGTCAGTCCCCAAAATGTGTAAATACATCAGCTGACACTTTTTCAGTAGCTCAGCCTATTCCTGCAGAATTATACCCCATCCACTGAATTCAACGGGACCAGTCAAGCGCAAGGTGCTGCCTGAGCTAAGGAAGTGCTTTGCAGTCTGTCTTGCCGTGGAAGTGAGGCCCAATGTGAAATGAGGTTCACCTTGTTTTGCTCAGCTGTGCAGAATGAAGGAGACCCTCACTCTTCCCACCTAATAGGTAGCAGCCACATTTGGTTTTCATCCCAAGGAGCAGCACAAGTAGCAAAGGAAAAGTCACTGCTTATATGAAGTATAAGTTTCTCACTGTGCTCTTCTGCTCGTGTCTGACCTGAACCTCCTCACCCTGTCCACAAATTCCTGTGAAACCCGGCCAAATGGTTCCTGTTGGCTTCAGGAGATGGGTGTTGCAATGGACTGGCTTCAGTTCTTCTTTCTGAGCTTTTTGACAGCGTTTGGTTTCTACTTAGGATTCTTCCGAAGGTCTCTATGATGTTGCTGTCACAACACAAACCTAACACACCCATCTCCTTGGTCTATATTTTTACCATAAAGTTAGATAAAGGGATTTGCACCAGCCAAACAACTTCTGTGCATTATTCCCATATCTGCTGATATACCCATATGTGCTGATATCTCCGTATCTGCCAATCACTGCTACAATCTAAGTTTTACAGCAAAACAAATGACAGAGGGGAAGCAAACCCCTCCCCCCCAAAATTAGAGAAAGCTCCTGTAAATGATACAAAGAAGTAAAAACAACAGAAAGCAAGCAGAGGGAAGGAATGGAGGCATTGTATGTTTGCCAATTCTCTTTCAAATATCACACCAGCGCTTTAAGGTTCACTTCACCAAAGGTATTGAGACACTTCTAGAAAGGACCAGAAAATGGAGAGGAGATGGGGAGAGAACAAGAGACAAAGAGGCTACAGCTACATTCCTTAGCAGAGGGCCTAACAGTGAAAATATTACCCAAAAGTAAAAAATAATAATAAAAAAATATTGCCTCAGCTATGTTTCCAAAAATCAGTGCTAGAGTTAAATTAAGGATTTAGCAGCAAGTTCAGTGAGTGAAGGGTGTGTGAAGTAATGAGAAGCTACAAATAAGAGGTTTGGGATGTTAACTGCCCATGGCCAGTAGCAGCCACGAGCATGGGAAATGGCACCTAGACTGTTTTAACATTCTTGGATGTTGGATTGGATTTTGAAATTGTTCAGAGATTCCCCATCCAGGAACACATTATCTCATCATTTCTTCTAGAACAGGTCTCTACCTGCCTAAGCCCTCACTGACATTTATGAAGTAGGCCTAAGTCATCTCGGGCATGCCATGGGGAGAGGGCCTGAGCACAGGTAATTGCTCTGGAGGTTATGGCAAACAGTAATTTCCTTCTGTATTGGTGAGACAGCAGTTTACGGCTGCCATGCTTGAAGCCTTGGTTGCTGCACCATATCCTGCACAGGGACTCAACCACTATTGGGGCTGGCAGTAGCAAGTAAAGAATAAAAAGGATTGGGTAGAAGAGTTGTGGAGTTTGGAGCTGAAACTCTCTTAAAAGGATGTGGGATAAGAAGGAAACGCGGTGTCGTGGTTTAACCCCAGCCAACAACTAAGCACCACGCAGCCGCTCACTCACTCCCCCCCCACCCAGTGGGATGGGGGAGAAAATCGGGAAAAGAAGTAAAACTCGTGAGTTGAGATAAGAACGGTTTAATAGAACAGAAAATAAGAAACTAATAATGATAATGATAACACTAATAAAATGACAACAGTAGTAATGAAAGGATTGGAATGTACAAATGATGCGCAGTGCAATTGCTCACCACCCGCCGACCAACACCCCGCCAGTCCCCGAGCGGCAATTCCCCGCCCCCACTTCCCAGTTCCTATACTGGATGTGAGGTCACATGGTATGGAATACCCCGTTGGCCAGTTTGGGTCAGCTGTCCTGGCTGTGTCCTGTGCCAACTTCTTGTGCCGCTCCAGCTTTCTTGCTGGCTGGGCATGAGAAGCTGAAAAATCCTTGACTTTAGACTAAACACTACTTAGCAACAACTGAAAACATCAGTGTTATCAACATTCTTCGCATACTGAACTCAAAACATAGCACTGTACCAGCTACTAGGAAGACAGTTAATTCTATCCCAGCTGAAACTAGGACACGTGGGCTTCAGGTCTGAGCTGGGGAAGAAAGGAACATGCAGTGATGGAGAGTGAAGGAAACCTTGAGTGTCAGAGAAGCTAAAGGTGAAACATCATCATTCTGAGAATGAGAGGCAATGAATGGCGCTGGGGGATGAAGACAGGCACTTGGTGTGTGGTGCTGGAAGCATGCCAGGCTAGGAAGCGGGGAAGGTTTGTGCCACGGGATTGGGATTCTGCTTTAGAGAGATGGGGTTTGTAACAGAAGGTGGGAGAAGCAGGGGGAAAGGGCCATATTTCAGCTATGAGTTGGCCAGCATGGGCATCCCTACACAGAAGAGAAACGGGATATTCACCAACTAGTCCCACAACAGAAAGCAACGGAGGGAGAGCTCGATGGGAGCTCTGGCTGGGCTCCCTCCCTGACAGCTGGCCACAGGTCGGCCCCCAGAGGATGGATGAAGTGATCCATTCCTCCGAGGAGAAAGTATCAGAATCTGGGTTATGCCCCTCCTGCTCCTTGGACTGTTCATATCAGGCAACCCTTGAGAGGGTGCAGACCATGGAGACCAAGCTCTAACATGCTTTTAGACAGTTTTGCTTGGATGAGTTATCTCCTTGCCTTCTCCTTTGCTCCTGGAAATAACCCAGGAGTGAAGGCCAAAAGTTAGACTGTGGAAGAGCTCTGGAGCAGGAACTTTCTTTGCATAAGTGACTCTATCATTCCTGACACAGCGGTGCCCCGGTCACAGGTTGGCACCTTAAAGCAATGCATCATTGCCAATAATGAGAGAAAATGTGATAAGTGTGGGGAAGGGCATTATTAAAACTCTGATCACGTTCTCTCTTTAGTTGCTGCCTTGTGGTTGACTTGCCTTATTACTGAAGATGTGTTTAGAAGTGCCATTATTCTGCGATTGATGAGCACGAAATAGGGATATTTACCCCATTTACCAAGATAATTCTATTTTTATGTCTAAACTCAACTCTGAGTCATCTCATGCAGCGGCTAGACCAGCTAGAGCTAATCACCATCTTAGAAATACTCACAAGACTGCCCCCAAAAATCAAACGAGTATTCCTAAGAGACAAAATAGAAAGGCCGAGTCCCTCAAAGACTGACAGTTACATAGCCCCTGTTAAAATCACCTGAAGAGAAATGCTTAAATAGCCTTGAGGATCACAGTCATGGGGCTTAAACTTGCTTCTTATATGAGGAAAAGCAGACATAAGAGCTTCCTACTGAATTCGACAGATAGCATATTTGAGGAAGCCTGCGTGGGTAGTGGTCAAGGCGTAAAGTGCAGTCATGTAGACCACTTTTTTTTTTTTTATGTAAACTGGTACAGCTCCATTTATTTTAATAAGAGTTTGCAAGGTTTCTGCAAGTGCAGGGTCTGACCCTGCCATGCTGCGCTGTGTTGCAAGCACATAAAATAAAAATTGTCTCATGTAACCTCCATATTAGCAAAGACAGACTTTTAAATGCCTTGCCATTTTCAACTGGCTTTCAGCTGGCATTAAAGAGGTGAAAGCACAAAGAAAGGCCAAGGTTATCTCATGGGACTTTGGGGTCCATATGGGCTGAGCTATTGCTAGAGAAATGATACTCTAACCAGAGAAATAATATTCTATCCAGGTTCGGTAGTGGTCCAGCCTTGATGCAAGTGGAAGTGGTGGCACAGGGAAGAGAGATGGAGAGTGAGCCCAGTAGCTTCTTCCTAATGTCTCCATCCTTCCACAGTCTTGATGGGAGCAGGCAAGACTTAGCTTGCTGAAGTAGTGTGTGTGTGCATGTGTATGGCTGCACAGCACAGCTCATCAGTCTAGAAATAGCAATTCTGCTTTATGAAAGCGGTAACTAATCAACAAGCTTAGACACAAATCCAGGTTATAATGGCTTAATAAATTGCCTAATGACAGCTGACATGGAGTAAGTATTCCAGTGTGTGCTCTTAGGCAATGATGGGTGCATGAAAATGTAATGTATCGTGACCTGGAGGAAAGGGGGTTAAAATAAATTGAATTAATTTGCTATTGCCAAGGCTTAAGAGCACTCTTGCATAATGTTTCTGGGGCACCATTGATGCAGAGCAGCATGTTAACAGGGAAAATGTGTGTTTGAGGCCTCTTATCCCTCTTCCCGAGATGGATGGTGACCGTGAATTCAGTTATGTTGATCTCTCTGCCATACTTTTTATAGGGTTGACTTATAGTTGAAGCCACTAAGGGCAGCAGAAGCTAAAGGGTCCATCATCAAGACATAAGATTATTATTCCCATGAAGGTCTTTTCTTTGTTATAGTTCATAGATGAGAAATTGCTTTAACTGAAGCTTTGAACTTGACAACTTAGGCCGGCACAAACTGAAGGCTACGTACCTCAATCATAAGCCACTTTTTGTTTCTATCAAGGTGGCATTTTAAGAATTTGTTTAGTCAAATTTCTTTATTCACAGATAGTCTTAAGTCCTCAACACCCAATATTTCCATGCATCTTCCAGGAAAATTTGCAGAGCCACCCACCAGTGTAGCAATTTATCATTTAAAATTACTTGCTTGTCAGACTCCATGATAGGGAAGGAAGGAAGGAGTCAAAAGCACCCAGTTGATTTAGGAGGAGATTTCTTGTTTGAATAGACCTCAATTCCCCTTCATGGTAGAACATAAATCTTGTGTGGCTTTTTTATTGCTAACTTGTTTGAACCTAGTCTACAACTGCAATTAAATTGAGGGAAGAAATGAAAGTGATAGCAATTTGCCAGGCAGTCTTGTTTGTTTGTTTTTAATTTGTTTTTTTCTGTTGTTACACAGAAGGTTGAGTGTGCTAAGAGTAAGTTAACACTAAGACTAAGTTAACACTTTTTTCTTTTTATTTTCCTTTTCCTTTTCTTTTTTTTTTTTTTCCTATGGCTCAGCAGATTGGTTTGACCTAAGGGCTCATTTTTGGAGGAACAGAATCACCCAGTAAGAAGCTTTTTTATTTCTGTCAACAATTTCCATTGACATCATGCCAAATTTCTGCAAATTAGGCCTCCAGCACGAAGCCCTGTTGAAGTCGGCAGGGGCTTTGCCGTTGGCCTCTGTAGGGTCAAACCATTACCCTGTGTAGCCAAATTGTCTCTGCAGAAGACTAAGCACAGTAGCAGAAAGCTGAGATAACAAACTGATATTCCCATTTTCAGTTAGCCAAGTCAACTTCTGGAAATGTCTTCTCTACAACAGTTTCCCTTGCAGGACCATGGATGTGGCATGCTTTTCCGCTCTTCTGTCAAAGCCAACTACAGTAGTGAAAAGATGATATATGTAAAAGCCAGTAGTCTTGAGCATGGGAATGAGACAAGAAATAGCCTGAGGCTATAAAAATACAACATTTTATCTTAGCCATCTCGTCAGGAGAGGTCCAAGCCAGGATCAGCAGTCACTACTGAAAAACCACCTCTCTTCTCTCTATGAAGGCACCTTGTAAAAGAAGGTTGCTCTAGCCTCTAGTTGGAACAAAGATCCCCTCTTGAGTGGGCAAGAGAGGTCTTCTTTTTGTTCTCAGTAAACAATACTGGCTTGGGCAACAACTTCCTAGGGCAAAGCTCACTGAATATCCTCACCCTTCCTTTGTTAACAGAGGCAGTAATACCTAGGCCAGTACAGTATATCCGCTCCTCCCATCAACATTTTTTTCTCTCAGAGAGTAACCAACCTTATAAGAAATAAGTCTTACTCCTTATAAGAATAAGTCTTAAGGAAGACACTGAAGTGCTAGAGCATGTCCAATGAAGAGCAACAAAGCTGGTGAAGGTCTGGAGCACAAGTCTTATGAGGAGCGACTGAGGGAACTGGGGTTGTTCAGCCTGGAGAAAAGGGGGCTGAGGGGAGACCTTATCGCTCTCTACAACTACCTGAAAGGAGGGTGTAGCGAGGTGGGAGTCGGTCTCTTTTCCCAGGTAACAAGTGATACGACAAGAGGAAATGGCCTCAAGTTGTGCCAGGGGAGGTTTAGATTGGAAAATTGGGAAAAAATTCCTCACCAAAAGGGTTATTAAGCATTGGAACAGGCTGCCCAGGGAATTATTTGAGTCACCATCCCTGGGGGTATTTAAAAGATGTGTAGGTGTGGCACTTAGGGACATGGTTTAGTGGTGGACTTGGCAGTTTTAGGTTTACAGTTGGACTCAGTGATCTTAAAGGTCTTTTCCAACCTAAATGATTGTATGATTCTATAAAATAAATGTAAAGTTCAAAGCAGAAATACCCCATGAAAAACAAAAACACGTATTTGGAAACTAAGTCTATCCTGACATCTCCATGCAACATGCACAGGAGTTAATGGACAATGCATAGCTATGAACAGTGCTGTACATTATTTAGGTTTTAAAATGATTGGAGATTTGTCAGTTGTATGAATTCCAGTGCCATGATAGTGAGATGGGGAATTAATCGTACTTTGTAATCTTACAAGCAGAGCAATTATTTGGTTATTGTGTCATCAGTACAGATTACATTATGCTTTGGCTAAGGTGGACATTTCAACAGAAGAAGAGCTGGGATGGGATTCGATCTGATTTAGGCTTGTGGGGTGGGAATCAGCTCAAGATCGAGACTCCTGAATTTAGTTACGATTATGAGATGAGTGTCTAAAATGGCACTATATTTACGGAGATGTAGGTTTAGGCCAGTCCCTGTGCTTGAAGATCTTAATTTCAGCATCTCCAAAGCAGGTGGTGCTTGCTCAGTGCTACCCCATCTTCCAGGTGTGCCTCAGCAACAGGATTATGAGTGGGATCTATCAAAAGCTTTTAAATAAGATCGAGGAAGCCTCCTTGACCAGGCTGAGGAGAAGAGCAGCTGTTTCTGTGGGCAAATTCAGCATGAGTCGCTCAGCTGCTAGCCTTTCAGGTAGGTCATGTCTTCTGGGCAACATAAAAGAAAAGCACTGGATAAACCTGTCACTGAGAAAATGAGTTTTCATCTCTCTTCTGTTGAAGAGGCCTGAAGAAATCTCTGTGTAAGTCTCTTCTTCCTGCATCCGTGGTGGTAGCCCAGGTAAAAGGACCTAAGTACCATAAAGGGGGTTTTGAGGCCTCCAGGTTTCATGCTTGATTGTGGCAAATCTGAGCCCACGCATTTGCCGAAGGCACTGGGGACGGGGCTGAAGGCACTGTCGCAACTTCATCGATAATACCAGGAGCTGCAGCATTGCCCAGGATTGCATGCGATGTCTTAAATATATCTTTAAGATGACTTAATTATGTCTTGGTGCCCTGCCACAAACCTTCCACACCACAGGAAGCCGCAGAGTTTAGGGGTACAAGGGGAGAATGCAGGGTCTGCACAGGGGCCACATCCATGTACAGGAGCGGTCATACACGGGGAGGGACAGGTCAGGGGTCTCGTGATTGGGATTCCCTTGATTGGGGCGAGGAGACATAGGCAGCCTGTTTACATCGCAATGTATTCCCAGGCCAGCTACAGTGGGTCGGGTGGGAATATGATCAATCACTCAAGTGCCTCTTTATACTTTGATCTAAATCCTTCTTTGACCCAAGTCCTAAATGTGTAACACACGCCATATCCCCAATAAAGAAGACAAGAGAGACTTGTGTTAGTGCAGCGATGCTCTGTGATGCACTGCAGTGTTTCTGTGGAGTTATTTAAACTTTTTTTTAGAGTTTTGTTGCATTTACAGGAGGCTGATGCATGCACGTGTGTTGGTTATGTGTGTCTACCTCCCTCAAAACCTCAGACCAACTCCTGTCCATCTAAGCTGCTTATATTGAGCTAGAGAAATTCAGCAGCTGGTCAAGACTGACAATCCTTAGCAGTTATTAATGAGCAGGGATACCTTGAGCTGAGTTATTACCGCTGAGGAGTATGACGTATTTGTATTTAATATAATGACAGATTCACCTCTGAGTTAATTACTGCCTCCAGCACCTGAACTGCATTTTTCTGGGCAGGTCAGCTGGTCACTACATCAGTTTTAGGAGAAAGATGTTTTTGTCGGGGCTAACATTATTTGAAAATATAAAGTGCTACTAGGCACAGGGAAGAAACCTGGTAGGATTATTGCTCAGTCTCGTTTTTCCCACCCTTACGTCCCTTCTCTTTGCCTCTTTCTCAGAAAGTCTGGTTGCATCTTGAGTGCATTCTTCCTATGATCTGACAAAGTAAGTGGGCTGTGTTTTTCACAGCAGCCGTAGCACACGTATGCTGTGCTGCATGGTGGCTGTGGGTAGCTCTGTTGCTTTTCCCACCATTCGATAAAGCTCTGAACTTGACCCACTATTGACACCCTAAAATTCTTGCCCAGCTTCTCAACTAAGCACATTTCAACACCACACCAGCTTTCTAACCAACAACGTGCTTTGTTCCTACTCATCCATCTCCTTATTGAAAGGACAGTGTACATTCCTAAGTTTCAACAGCTCATTAAATGTTTGCCCTAAAATGACTGCAGGAAGTACCCTTCTCTTTCAAAGCAAATGCGGTGTCTTCTGCCCTTCTCTTTTGCCTTGTTAGGCAATAAATAGGTGTGTGCTCAGGGCAGCTCTGTCTCAGAGGGCAATAAATGCCGCTCATTTGGAAATGAAGTAATTTCTTTGAGAGCCATAGGCCTGGTTCCTATCCAGAAGGTAGGCATTCACACGTGTTCAGGGGATGCTAAACACTCCATGACCAGCAAGACAGTATTTTGCATGCACTTCATACAGGTGTGAATATCCATCTAAAATACAAAATAATAGGAATTATTTCAAAGCTTTGTTTACATTTGAGGAAACCAGCCTTTCAGGGCAGTAGTACAGTGCAATATGTACTTTTTTTTCCATGTCTGCCTATTTCAGCAAGGATTCTCCATAAAGGGCAGCCTTCTGCCATCTGAGCATGGGCATCTCATACCACTTAAAATCTCTGTGAATATCCCAAAGGTCTGCACAGGAAATCCCCATGCTTCTGGAGCAACTGCTGGAAGGCCAACACAATACTTGGCAGTGCCTAAAATGAGACTAGTAGTCTACTTTTAAACAGCTGACTCTTGCACAGTGTCTCCTTTTCAGATAGTCCACAGTTAAACAGTTGTAAATGTAGATGTGTACAGCATAGATGGTTGGGCACACTAAGGCAAGGAAGGGTTGGCCCATACAGTAGGTCTAAGACATGCCTCGTCTCATCCTCAAGTGAACTTCTACAATAATCAAGATTAAATTTTCTTATTGATTATGAAGATTTTAAAGCGAAGCACAAAAGTGTTTGCTGGGATGGAAGAGGTTTCTGTGCTTCATTGGCTGGAGGCAGAATCCGTCTCAGTGGTGAGTCACTGGCAGTGCTTGTGGAAAGGGAGGAGACCTTCACTGGAAAAGTAAACGGCCCATGTCTAATGCAGTCCCAAAGAGGGGAAGCAGAGAGGAGCTACTTGGGTAGATGTGCCATCTGCAAAGCCAAGGAAGACCATCTCACTGCAACACCTCATGTGGACATGAGCAGGGCAAGATCCCTGAAGAAAGAGAGGGAAATAAACTGTTGTAAATGAGAGAGTGGAAGGGGAGAGAATAGAAAAAAGCAGTGCTGTAATGCTGTGTTTCCTGCTGAAAATGTCTTTTCTAAACATAGCTGGTGTTAGTCTTTCAACACTGACACATCATGAGGTCTGCTCTTTATGAAAAAAGTCTTCTGTGAGATGTAATAACTCATCTCTGCCTAGTGTCTGTCATCTAAAGGGTAAAGCATCTTTTATAAATGTGGTTTTTATTTCCCAGCTTTATAACAGCCATTCTGAGGCTGAATCCAATCGATCAGGAAGGTAGAGACCCATTACCAAGTGCTGCCATGTACTAAGCTCTCTCAAAAGCCAGGAAGGGCTGTTTTCCAAACGTGTTGCCAAGTTGGCTGTCAAAGAGGATTCAGTGGAAAAACAACACCACAGTCAACAGTAAAACTGCATCTCTCATAGAAGTATTTGCTCTGTTTTAAACTTACCCAGCTTAGGCAACAGTATCAAGAAGCCCAGGTAGCAAGAAAATACCATGATTTATTTTGTAAGACAGGACAGTGCACCCAGATCTGTTCCAGTGCAGGACATCCCCATGCCGCAGGGGATCCGTGGCTGCAATACATTATTGCTGGGTGCTCAAAATGATGCATAAAAATATCTTTTCTCCAGGTAAAGCAAAAAATGCCTGGGGTGGTAGCACCTGCTCAAATAGCCAAATATCCCTCAGCATGGAACAAAGAACTCATCTGCTACAGGTCCCCCAGAGAAGAAGTTACCAAAACCCTGCTGCTGCCCATGTGCATGATCCACCTCAGGTCTGTAACAAGCCACCACCACGTTAGGGAAGGAGGTAGGGCCAGAGACGACCACAAAAGCAACGGTTGCCAATACCAGGAGAAGTGGTGATGGATTTGGGCACCCAGATCTGGGGCTTCTGCTGCCACAGCCTGAGTTCAACACGGCTTCTTTTCTGTGACCGCAGTAGCTCTGCAAACTCAGGCTGGGGATCCCTGCCTGAGAACCTCTGTTAAGCAGAAATCACATGCGCTTTTTGTGAGCAGCCTTTCCTGGTGCTGTAAAGTATTGCAGTTCCTTGTGATGTGCTCCAGCCTCATGCCTCTGCCATAGCTTCAATGCAGCCATCCAGAAAGGATTCCCCAATGTTCAATCCCCAAAGCGAATCCAAAGCACGTGGTTGAGATGCATCAAAACTGCTCCCTTACACCTCGCGTCTCACCTGTGAGCTGCTGAGTTAGGGCCAAATACTGATAGAGTGAAACCATAGACGAATTCAGTAGCCCCAGTAGGGCTGAGTACACTCACACCAACAAATCCCCACTGGCTGCAGCCACGCCAAGCAGGCACTCAGGCTTTGGGCAAAAGAAATGAGGTGTGCCAATGTCACGCAGCCATATGCACACAATAGCAGGGAGAAACAAAGAGCATAGGGATGCCATAGGGAAGACGCTGCTGCATCCCCAGCCCTTGTCAACTCAGCTCTGTGTCATCTTCCCTCCCTGGGAGTTAACTGCATCCACCTTCCCTCATCACTACCCCGCAGCAAGTCTCTGCTTATGCCATCTGCCTCACAGGAGCGAGCTGATGTGCATATAAATTGATTAGCAGGAGCCCGTGAGGGTCCCCAGTGTGACATACTGGCGGGTGCTAGGGGAGGGTTGAATTAATTTGGAGCGATCGGTGGGGACAAGTCCCTCTCTAAAACATGTGGCATCGAGAAAACACTTTCCACACTTCTCTTTTTAACCAGTGTGTTTCATAGCAACTGTTCTCAGCAGGATAAGGGGGGGGGGAAGTGTGAGCTTGTCACTGGTGCAAATCAATTATTACTCTAAATTCAACATATTGCACATGCAGAGCAGCAGGGAAGAGCCACTAACCAAAGAGAGCTAGCAGCCAGAGTCTCATGCCCTTGCCCCAATAAGTGCAGGGTATTACCCAGGCAGACTCACCAAAGGCAGCAAGGGTGTTGCCAAATCAACGTCTCAAGGATGCTTAGGCAGCGTGGATGTGTGTAATGATGCAACCAATGATGTCCTGTAAAGCTGCAGCTGGACCTGATACATCACATGCTGGGGCAATGGCCAGAGGTGACATACTTCTTTGGGCAGCTGATTTCTACATTCAGGTGTTTTGCAGTGGGCTTGGTCCCTAAGTGTCAGAGAGAAATTTCCCTTTTTTTTTTTTCTTTTGTAAGGTGACTGTTCCCATTACCTGTGCTGCAGTGAAATCTTCACACAGCAAGATACTGTGTTTAATTATTCATTTCTGAAAGAAAAACAATCCTCCTTCCCTTTTCAACTCTCTCCCCTTCCAATGCAATCAAATCTGTCCATGCTTATTAGTGTTTACCCTGCTTCTCCTTCTTATTCTTTTCTTTATTTTAAAAATATATATCCCACTCCTTCTTCTCCTGAGTATTCACAATTCTTTGTAGACTCGGCTTTCTTCAAACCCCTGTCTCAAACTCCTTGAGTTTTTGCAGTATCTACCAGGCCATGGAGTGATTACAATTGCACTTTGCTTTCAAGGGCTAATTAACAGACCTTTTTTTTTTTTTAATCCTGGGGATTCAGTTCGTTCAAGTCAGAGGCTTCATTTCTTTGTGTTTAGGGAGCCAGGTAATGATAGCAGGCAGCCCCACAGAGAATGATGAGGGAACCGTGATGCCCAAGTCCCTCAGAGTATCGTTCCTCAGGATGCTGACTTTAGTGCCAAAAATAGCGTAAGAAATTCCCACCCATTCTTGTTTACACTCCAGTGCAGATCACTTCCATCACGGCGAACCAATTGTGCATTGGCTGTACCAGAAACCAGTCGCTGAGTTGGTCTCAGTTCAAAGGAGCACCTTTTTGGAGGGTTCTTCTGAACCAGTGCAACAGTTTGCTCCACAGCTCAGCCCCACGAGCCCACGCCTGGCAGAGCAGAGAGGCTGGTGACTGCACATCAGGGCAGGACCTTCTGGTACCCTCTCCGCCACTAAACCAGCTTCCCACAGATGTACATCCAACACCCACAGAGAGCAGCACCACGCTGGGAGCGATCATGGTCCAGCGTATCAGTTTGTCACTGCTCAGCAGGGTTTCCAAGCTTGAGTGCATCTCCAGGCTCACACAGCCAAACGGCATCCAGACCCGAGCTGGCTTTCTCAAGGATGCACGCTGCACTCTCCATGCAGGGGTTAACGTGTGTCAAGCTTGTCCACCCCAAGCGAGGTTGGTAGGGCTTTTGGCTTTTTATCATAGAGTTCATTCCGTAAGGGCTTCAGGTGCTGCAAAAAGCAATCCCAAAGATACATGCAGAGCAAGGTTTACTGGTAATTCAGTGTGTTTACTATGGAAACACGCTGCAGTTCACCACTGTTTGTTTCTTCTCTTCCAGGTAGGCTGCAAAGCCATGATGGTTTTCTTCCAGTACTGCGTCATGGCCAACTTCTTCTGGCTCCTGGTGGAGGGGTTGTATCTTCACACGCTGTTGGTCATCTCCTTCTTTTCAGAGAGGAAGTATTTCTGGTGGTACATCTTGATTGGCTGGGGTACGCATCTTCTCAAAACTGAATGCCAACAGGTGATCCCGACAGGCATTTTTAACAGCAAATTAATCCGCAAACCTAGGGGCTCAGACAGGGCAGAGATGTAGTATCCACGTTACCTTGCTGCCAAGAGTTGTTAGTGCAACCGTGAGCAAGATCAAGTGATAGCCAGAGGGGTTTAACAGCATTAGCCTAAATCTTCAAAGGTATTTAAGAACTTTCTTTGTGCTAGGTTAATTGATAGTTGAGCACCTCAGTGTCTTTAAGGACTGTGGGCCTGAAACTCCTCGTCACCTTTATAGTCATTTAGTCCTTTGATCCTGACTGGGATCCCAAAATTGATATCATGCATTGACCTTAAACTGTAAGGATGGATCCCAGCAAAGCAGGACTCCTAGACTGAACCAGACACTGCAGTCTGTCACTCTCTCCTTGTCTTACTGAATTCAGGCTAGCTAGCTATCCTGAGATCCCATCATCTGTGTGCTAATGCTGATAACCCTGTGCTTACTGCATTCGTGATTTCTCCAGCTTTAATGTGAATCTAGTCTCAAACACATAAAATAAAATAAAATAAAATAAAATAAAATAAAATAAAATAAAATAAGAAAAATGCCAAGGGAGATAGAATTAAACTCTTCACAAAGTAAGTCAGAGCTGAATTGCTAACTTATGCAAATTAATCCTACCAGATCAACTTCTGTCCTTTCTCCAAAGAGGAAACAGAGGTCTCTTTTCCCCTTTAAGCCATTTAGCTGAAGATTTATGTATAAGTAAGCAAAATGGCTTTCTATTGCATGCTCTTGATAGCTGAAACTGAGAAATAATTAGAGCGGGGAAGAATCTTGAAAAGGAAAGAAAAAAATAGAATTGTGTCATGTGCAGGGGTATGCCTGGACTCAGGATTTGATCAGTTAGCCATGGAGTAACTTCCATCGAAAGTGACAGGAGTTACGCTTGGGTTCACACTGCAGAAGAGAGACAATTCTGTGTGCTATAAGCATAAGAAGAGATGATGTTAGCAGGCCTTGTTTCAGATGCAGTTAATCAGGTCAGACCTTCTTTAAACCTGCCTTGTGCATAGATATCCTTTTTTCAGCACAGTAGAGCTGGCGGATTTTAAAGAAAAACATATGAAGCTAATGATTTTAAATCAAAGGAAATCTCTTGCACTAGTAATGTATTCTGAGGTTGCTTGGGTGAGGAAGGGCAATTCAAGAAAATGACAGGTGCTTGAAGGATCTTTTGGCCTTTCAGTCATCCATCATTTGCAAAAACATCAGTGATGGATCTGAAATGGATCATGCAGGAATTAATAATTTGGACGCACTCATTACAGTTCTTACTGTTTTTATTACCATTGCACTTGCTAATCACTAGTAATAAACACTACACAATACTGTGACTAATGCAGAACAAAGCGACGTGTCCTTTGTGGAGTATTTCCAATGTAAATCTAATCAAAGACAAGAGACAGAGAAAAGAAGTGCCACAAGGATGGAACAAGACCACCCTAGTCAGGCAGAAGATCATGGAGTGAGGAGCAGAGGCAGGTTCATCTGGCCAACTACAGACATCTACATGTGAATTTGTCCCTCCAGGCTCCCCTTAGAGTCAGTGGAGATCCAGGCAATACAGTCATGGGAGTCTAAGGGCATATTTCTTGTCCTAAAGCAAACATCTAAAGTAGCTCAGATGACCTGTGTGTTAGAAGTACATATTTCTCCCCATGGATGCTAAAAAGAGCCTGTGGTGACTGGCTTAGATACAGGTGTCCACACTGTAGATGTCTAAAGTGATTCCTATTCCTTGCTTTTCACCAGCAGAAGTTTTTTTGTAGGCACTGCAACAGGAAGATAAGTCTGCTAGGGAGCTGTTATGGGAAACTCATCTTACATGGCCAGTGGGAAAGGCAACGTGTTGCTTGTTTGGCATGTGAGCACTGAAAATGTGAAGGATTTGCCCACTCTTGAGGGAAGGCATCACCTCAGTCACTTGGGAGAGATGGAGAGTGGGGGAGAACAGCCCTGAAAACATTGATAATGATTTCTGACAGTGACACCATCTCTTCTCTTATCAGGTGCCCCTTCCGTGTTTATCACTGCTTGGACCATTGTCAGGATTTACTTTTTCGATGTTGGGTAAGCCTGTGGACTCAATTATCTTTCCTTCATAATTCTTCCTTCCTTTATCTCCAAAGAAAGCCCTGCAGTTTTAGTAACCCAGCCATCCCGCTCTAACCCCAGAGCAGAGCGGAGGCTTTCCCCTGCCACCATGAACCGGGAGAAGCTCCAAGGTCTCCCTGAAGACACAAAGTTTATGTCAACGTAGGCCGGTCACTCACCCTCTTTGTTTCCCAATCCCTTGGTCAGGATATTTGCAGGGAATTTGTGAACAGACCCTGATGGTCGCATTTGGCCCTGTGATCCTGTGTATAACAAAGATCCCAGCTGTGCAGCTGCCCTGTCCTCAGAGCAGAGCTTTGCATCCTGCAGAATTGACCCTAAATATGCTTATGCAGCAGATACTTAGTAAACGCACCCATTAGCTCTCCCACAGAAAAAGTCTAAAAGCTCTTTTTTTTCTTTTTTTTCCCCAGGCAGATCTTAGTATCTGTTCTTCATCCTCTTTAACCTAGCAGCAGCCTTTGATATTTTATGTAAGAAGCAGATAGAATACAGCTAAGTAAATGAGGCAAATATCAGAGCTTTCCAAGGATATATGCAAGTAAATAGGATCTGATCCTGCAATCCTCCTTCATGCTTTTACTCGAGCAGTTAAACTATAGTAATTGGAAAGGCTTTTATGAGAAAACACTCCGGAGAGTTACAGAATCAGGTGCTTATTATGTACTCACTGTGCATGCCCTCGCTTCTTGCATTTGCAGCATATGGTTAACTCCATTTTCTCCTATGCATTCTCCCTCTCCAACTGTGTCCTGATTTGTCCTTATTTCAGTAAGAGAAGCAGCTCAGATTTCTCATTCCTTTTTTGATTTATAGTCATGCTAACACATTTCCTGAGGGCTACTGACTTCTTTTATGGTTTCACTCTATCTGCATAAAACTGACCTTATTTACTCTGTTAATAAATAGCCTCTACAATGAGATAGAGACCAAAGGATTTAACCAGTCTGAATACCAATTCTTCTTACTATATATTCCCACTCAGCTCCAGCAGTTCTTAATAAAAATACAGACTTCTTTGCATTTTCTGGAGGCTTTAAAGCTCTACATTTTTGTGCCAAATAAAACAGAGTGTGAATTTAGAGGATATGCTAATAACACACCATTTTTTTTTTGCATACTAAAATTACCTGCAGAGAAAAATTACAGGAAAATAATCCAGATTAAATAAAACCTAATTATGTAAGATTGGTTAAACAACATTAAACCTCTATTTAAACATTCTAACTCCAAATTAAAGTGACCTTCATTCAGAGTGCCTGAATTTATTTTAAAAATTAAGTACACTAGACATAATTAGGGCCACTTTAATTCTAAATGAAAGGGCAACATGCACCTGACTAAGTATAAGCATCTGTATGTGAGCAATTTGTTCTAGTCTCCTTTTACAGCTAGTGGAGATTTAGTCAGTGTAGTCCACGGAGTGCAATTCTTTTCATCCTAAAGCTGATGCCTAAAATAGGTCTCAGGAACTGTGCCCTAAATGTGCCTCTCTTCATCTACTGGTACCTGCGCTGTCAACATTTTTAATTAGATGAGCTGAATCCAGGTGAAATTGTCTACAGTAGGTTTCACTAATCTATTTCTACATGAAAGCAGACCAATTTTCATTAATGCTCTGCTAAAAATGCACCTTCTATCACCTGACTCTTGTGAAGTCTCCAGATAAATGTGTCCCAAGCAATATTACTCGTTTCCACGTCATTCCTATTCTGTCATTTCCTTGTTGGCTTTAAAATATAGTTCCAGATGACCTAGGTGAGTGGTGTGGTTTGCAGACAATTCTGACTTCAGGGTGAAATAAATCACGCCCTGGACCCTATGGACATTTCTGACTAGATCCATAGCTCAGATGCAGCTAGCTAGATTTAGTCGGACTAATCCCACCATAGGCTGTCTATCATCTTTTTCAGAAGGGCATGGTTGGTTTTGTTTCTGATGGTGCCAATTGCTCTGTGCTTAACAAAACCCTCATCCATGATAGTGGATAGCATTGGAGGCTTCATGAATCTGTGATTTTGGCAGCATTTCCTTGTAGCAGACCTCAGCGTAGGAGAAATTAAGTGAATCACCATCCTCCCCCACATTCACCCTGACGTAACATCCTCCAGCCCATTCCATTACCAAGGGGCGAAGAGCTCAGAGCGTTATATCTGGGGCAACTGGTGCCTACCAGTGCTCAAAGCCACTGCAAAGCAAGTCTTTAGCCCTTCCCAGTTCATGCACACCAGGTTTAGCCCTCTTCACATGACCTAGCGTAACTATCTGTAGCACTTAGGGAAACCAAGTACCTGGGAAGGTTACATAGCTCCTTGCTCGCTTTGCTTGGTGTTTTAAGTCTGGTTTTGTTTCTTTTTAGGTGCTGGGAGGAAGTAGTGGAATCCCCATTCTGGTGGATCATTAAAACTCCTATTTTGGTGTCTATTTTGGTAAAGTATCAGCACATTCTGCTGGCTGCAAAGCCATCTTTAATACTAAGCGTGGGGGTGAGGGGGTGTTGAGAAGTGTTCTGTAAATGTCCGTGGAAAATGCACTGACAGATAAAATCCCACTGTATATTGAATGTCTGTCTTAGGATGAGGAAGTTCACCCTCCAGATAAGCATCTTTACCTCTAAGCATTGACCATGGGAAGAGTTTGATTGACTAAGCGACCAAGGTGGAGCTCATTTGATTTAACTTTGACCACCTCCATCTCAGCTAGTCACCCTGGGCACTCTGGTGCGGTAGCCATGGGTGTGTGTAGCCAGTGGAGGTTGAGGAACATGGTTAGAGACCCAGGAAAGGCTCATCTTGTCTAATGAATCAGTGGATGTCTAAATTAGATCAGATTAATTGTGCCATGAATGTTTTTGTTTCTCTGAGCTGACCATATGCAGAGCCCAGGATGACTTGTTCAGTTGTAGATGTCAACACTATAAATTAAAATGGGATGAGTCCTACCATAAATTTCTACCTAGGTAAGAAGAGGTTAGATGAATTCCCTCAGATATTTGCCTCTTGTTATAGCGTCCAGCACAAAGTTGGATTCCAGCTGTGTGTTTTTCAAGTAAGTTCTTGAGAAGCTTGGCTACTTTCCAGATAAATCAACAGAAGTGCTTGACTTCTTAGTTCTCTGGATATGATCAATTCTGACCACAGAAACCATGACGCTTCTGAGGAACTCTTGAGTCCTTCCAGCCTTGTTGAATATTACGTGTTTTCTCTGTCAGGTATCAAGCCAAAAGTTAAAATCAAATGAACTTGAGTTAAACTTAGCTTTGAGTTTTCTTAAATGAAGTCAAGTATGTGGGAAAGGAAGAAAAAGAATGCAACAGAAATCAAACCAAATATATCTCTTTTAAACAGAAATCTTTTCTTAGACATACATTCTTCTTATTCCACGTACATTATGACCTTTACAAGAAGACTTTTTTTCTGTAGTATTTGTCATACAGGGATTCCAAACTGAAACAGTTTGAATAATTACATCTTACTCTGTTCACCTCACTGAAAAGAAATACAATACTTAGATGACACATCTCAAAATATTTATATCATCATAGAAAGCTACAGATAGTATTTTCCCTTTCCCGAGATAAACTTTTGGTCAAGAAATACACCCTATTCTCCTCAGATCAATGAGTCTGTATTTTCTTTTGGCCAATAAATCATTTCCTCATTGCCGGACAAAATTTTCCCAGCAATTTCTGATTTTCCTTCCGCAGATATCATATAAATCTGTCACAAAGGAAGGGCATGATAACCGCTATCTGATGAACAGCAAGTTTCTTCAGGGAGGAATGCAACATTTCCTCCATATCCATGGGAATAAAGCATAGACCTCAATAGAAGGAAGAAATATATATATAAGATACATAAGTTATATAAGATATATAAGATATATAACTTATATAAGATATATTAGGTATTAAACACTGGGAACAGATCAAGTGCCTTTCATTATACTCTAGGTTGAAAAATAAGCAACTTCTTCAGTAGCCTGATAACCGTACCTTTTATCATGCAATGCTAAGGCTGTACTAAGCCTGTAAGTCACACTCCACCTGACTCACCACTGCCCTGTGTCCATGTTTGCTCTTGACCACTACGAGCCAACACAGTCAGTATTTAACTGCTCTGATCTTACCTTCAGTGCTGCAGCTTGTGTGCTATCAATGCTCATTAGAGTAATTGGTCTAGATAATACTGGTTTGAACTGATAAATTTTACTTGCCACCAAGTCAGAGGCAAACCACTTTTATAAGCAAATAAATATGAACAGAAACTATTATAAATGGCATGGGATAGATAAAAAGTGATTTAAGTAATGCATCATAACCAAGAAATACAATTAATTTCCAATCACTCACAGCCTTTGAAAAAAGAGTGAGTGTCTAATTGAGAGATGTGCTTCAGTCTACTTTATTCACCTGTTGTTGAGATAAATGTAGGAATTGCTGGAGGAAATTTTACAATCTGTTTTTGCAGGAAATCAGATTGGCTGGTTAACACAATCCCTTCCAGCTGTTGAGTCGCTAAAAAGCAGAATCATTTGCGCATTCGCTAACCATGAAAGGATCAAGAAAGAGGTTGTGTGCCAAACTAAAACTAAACTAAGTCCACAGAGATCTGTCATCGCTTTTCTATTGTATACCTTGCATGAATAACAGCAATCATTCAATGGACAGGACCTCAAAAGCAAGTAGATTTGCATTCAATTCATGCCATCTACTACATGCCACTAGGAAATTGCCATTCCTAGCTCTACACCTTTGCTATTAAATAAGGTTAACATTGGTTGAGTATGTTGGTGGAGCACTTTGAGATTTTCTGAGTGAAAAGCACCATCTAAAATCTAGATATTAGCTAGACTCCTCTGGTCTAATGTCCTAGGAGAGAATGTTTTCCACTGTGTCGGTGAGGTCTATCCCTTGCTATACAAGGTCTCCGGCTTCTCTCCAGAGAAGACATGCCCAATAGCATTGAGTAGAGGCCTGCTTGAGTGAATACTGCTTTGTGTTTTGTTTTGGTTTCCTTGGCTCACCGCCTCAGTCTTTGACATGCTCAGCAGCCGGTCCCATGTCACCGTCTCCCGAGGGCTTTGACGTCCGTCGCTCCGCTAACTCCCACGGCTCTTTTCCCACCCTGTCGTCGGCACTCCCCCGCGCAGCAGGACGTCGTGCATAGCTGTGCTCTATGGGTTTGACATCATCATACTTGGGATGTATGACACAAAGTCCCAAGCAGGCTGATGTCAGGCCCAAGATGGCTGCCATCCTGTGTCGGTTTACTATGTGCTCGCAGAGCGGGGTTCTCTGCTCATGGCTTTTTAACAACAGCTTGCTCCATGGCAAAAGTATTGCAGTGAAAGGAATTCCCCTCTAGTGATGGGCTCTTTTCACCAGAGAAAAAAACTAATTTTTTTAATTTCTCTCTCTGTTTCCTTTCTCCCCATCCCAACAGGTGAACTTCATTCTCTTCATTTGCATCATCCGTATCTTAGTCCAGAAGTTGCATTCCCCAGACATTGGACACAATGAAACCAGCCAGTATTCGTAAGTCCTAGACTTTTTCAACTGTATCATATGGGTTTGGGGAAACCTGTTTGGCTGTTAGTTCGTTATTGCATCTGTCTGCTCTGATCAGAATCAAGTATTTGTTAATTGATTAAAGCCAATCAATCAGAAATCAGGTAATGGGGCATTTGCTAAAACGGCTGGGCATGTTTTCTGTCAGTTTGAACAGACAGGTGAGAAGGCCTTCTCCTGGAATTAACGATGAAGAAGTGAGAGCAACAGTAATGATCATGGAAAAAAAATACGCTTTTTCTTTGTATATTCAATATTTATTGGATTCTGAAGGCAAAGGGACCCTGGTGGAGAACAAAGAGTAGCTGTTCACAGGATATGGGCTTTTTTCCTGAACTAGTTACCCTCAGCTCCCTTTTTCAAAGGAGAGATCTAGAAAATTAGTACATTCAGTAGAATCTGTGGCAAATTTTCCTTATCCTAAAGCAGACCCCTAAACTAGATTGGATTAATTCAATGCATTTCTCTTCACTGTTGAGAGGTAGCACTGTCTCAGAAGCTTTGCTTGACATAATGCTTTTATTCCAGGGATATAAGGTTGACCTTAATGGGGCTTTTTATCATGAACAACATACAAGTGAGATCAGCATCTGTCTCAGTGGCCAAGACTGATCTTAGTTGCTGTATTTTAAGAGTGCAAGAAATCTGTCTATCTGCATGGATTTATTTTGGCTTCAGTGCAAATAAAATAAAAGTTCAGACCAGCTTATTTTTGACTCTTGCCACTGTCCTGGCTCAGCATTTCAAATATCCTGGATATTTATTAAATGTTTCCTAGAAACAGTCCTAGAAAAGAACTGAAAAGAAAAAAGTCCACTGTCTACGTGGTCACTGTTTATAAATCTTCTCTGTCTTTGGAGGGAGCTGTGCACTTAGGTACCCTGAAGAATCTGAGTTCAGTTCATCTTTCTGCAAGATGGAACATATTATCAATATGGTCCTTAAATACTGACCAGCCATGACACTGAGTCTTTCTCTCTAGCGATGGTAAATTATGCATTCATCTGCCTCGAGAAATTCTCAATTTGTGAAAGAAAATTCCAGTATTTGACCTTAACTTCTCCCTGCAGCAGCCGAAGCCAATTACCTCTTTTTCTGTCGTCACAACACACCAACATTACCAGACCCCGTACTTTCTGTCACCTCCCTTTATGTATCTCTAATTGGGCATTGTATCTTTGTACCCCCAGGATTGCAACAGCTTTGGCCAGGTACATAGATTAAATCAGCATATTGAAATATGTTCTAGTACTAAGCAGCAGCCTGGAGCAGTTGGCTCACATTCATCTCGGTATAAGTGCTGCCAACACGCATCGGAAGGGTTATGCCGAGATTATTTTGGAGGTCATGCTAAGCTTTCGGTTCAGGGCTCTTTACTTCACATTTTCCAATGAAGTGGGAGCTGCCAGGAAAGCTCTCTTTGCCTTGTAAATAAATGTAGCATAGCTGGGCAGTAAGTAACATGGACTTCCCCACGCTGGCCTGCCAAAGAGGAGGTACTGCTGAAGTTCAAATGATCTTCACGTCTACGGTTCCTCACCTTCCTTCTCCACCTGGAAAAACATCTCCGTTCCATTAGGGCATGAATCAGTTGCTCACTTATAGGTGTCCAAGCCATATGAGATGCTTTAGGATATTTGAGATACTTGCCTGCACCTGGCACGTAGGACCCCAGACCTATGGGAGACTTGTACCCACCAGACAGATTCTCTGGGGCATCTGGAAGTCTCCATTGACTGTATTGACTGCAGTGGGACATGAGACACCACACTTTCCTATGGAAATGAGTATTAAGTGTCCGAACCTGAAGGCTGGATCCCACCAAGGGGAGTTCTCATGTGGTCCTAAGTTTTTAATGTTTAGACAGCTATCTGTAGAGACATTTGGGGTCCAGACCCTTTTTAAAATGCCATTAGGCACGTGATCTGCAATTGTAGGTACCTGGATCCTTTTACATATCTTTTAATGATATGTGTGGGTTCCTCCTGCCAAATCCGAGACAAATATGTTTTAACCTAACAACATCAGGGGTCTCTCATTTGCATTTCTCCCTCCTTCTCTTGTTTATTTTATAAAAAAAAATAACATGTTGACATGTTGACAGTATTGTTCAATTCCAACCGGTTTCAATTTAGCTGCAGGCTGGAAGTTCAGGTATGCTGCTGACTCACTCATTAATGCTACAGACAGTGAACTGGGATTTAATGTATTGGAAACTATGAAAACAAGTCTCCCAAAACAGTTTTCTGGAAATGACAAAGACATGTGCAAGAATGGTACAGCAATATTTCAGGCAAATAGAAGTTGTTTTCTGCAACAGAAATCTTGAGCAAAATTAATCCTTTCTATTCTGTACATGTTTATAGATCAATATTATCATCAAAGTTTTCTGGGTAACTTTTCCGTTATGTGTTCAAGGAGCATGACTAAAATGTTGGTTCACTCTTATCCACTCCCAAGGAGAGCAGTAGGTTCAGTGCAGGCTAGTGGAGATGTGTTTTCCCTAAATTACCTGTCACCATGTATATCTGTCAGAGAGGATAGGTCTAAGAAGTGCACCCTGTGCTGGGAGTGGAAGTAATGAGTTTTTTGAGAAACCATGGTTTCCAGCAGGTAGCTTTAACCAGCTTTGGACAATCTCCCAAGCAGTTCTGCCTGCTGCACAGCCAGGCTTTAGCTACCTGGGAAAAATTATACTATGGCTAGGGAAGATGATTTTCCTCATTGCAGTGTTTGGGGGGGGGGGGGGGGGTGTCTTTTAAATATCACAGGGCTAGACCATTGGGCCTTTGCCTTGAAGCCAAACTGAGATCTAAAACATCACTCAATATTCTGGAGAAGCTTAGTGCTGGGAGCAAGAGACTGGTTTGGGGTGTTGTGCAAACTGGAGGAGGGGGCTCCTAAGGTTTGGCATTTATGCCTTTTTCATTGCCACAGTCCAGACAGCAAGGAAAATGCTATAACTGAGGCCCCAGTGTTGTCTGCAATGATAAGTTAAAATTTTTGAATCCGTTGGAGGTTGCAAGCAGTGTCTCTATGAATACGGTACACAAAGGTAGCATCGCATCGATCTCCTCTAGGTTGACTGTTCCTGAAAGATTGGGGAGAGAGGAGATATCTCTGCAAAGCCAATATTGATATTTACTGAACTATGATCTGCTCAGAAAAATGAGTTGCTTTCTTGTATGTCAGGAGCTGGGGGAATTAGGGCTGGGACATACTAGTGCGGGTCACACTGCCAGACCTGCTTCTAAGAGCGAGGAACGTGGTACTCGGATGGTCACCAATGACAGTGACGGTCCTCTGGCAGAGCAAGACATCCAAGAGGATTCAGATTTTGAATCTACTCACTATGAGCAGGGATGTGCCTGCTAGTGAGGCACGCGGTGGGAAAGGCAAATTCCTGGACAATTCCTCGGCTTCCTACAGGCACTCATTTTGCCTGGAATGAGTTGCACCCAGCTGCCTTTCAGCCAGCAGGTAGTCCCTGGGGAACCGCAACCTCCAAACACAGCCTTAATATCAAGCTGTCTTTGGGCCAGGCCCAGGGAGAACTGGAAAGGTCTGCTGGGAGATACAGTGATGAGCATCAGCTGCATAAAGCTGGCGCATCACACTTCCCAGTGGGCTCATGCAGATGGCAAATAAATGAAGATGGTCTGAGGGGACTGAGCCTGATGAGACTTTGGAGGTGAAGAGTTTGCAGATGGAAGAACAAGTATTTCCAACATCCCAGCCGTAGCTTCAATTCCTCCAGAAGCCTCTGGGAGAGGGGGACACAGGAGGATGTGGGTGACCAAGAGAGCCCCAACCCCCATAAGCATCGTTAGGCCCTTGATTTCATTTTATTTCCATCAGCTATGTTTTAATAATGATTATATTTAATAAATTATCATCTCTTCCTAATTGGACCTCTGATTACCCGGCCTGATGCCATCAAGCACTAATACTGTTCATCCCCCTCCTTTGGAGACGTTCATTGTGCGATAGCCTGTCATTATTCTGAGCTAAACATACCATTTGTCTCCCAGAAGCTGTAATTTTCAGAAATCCCAAGCAAACAAAGACAGCACTAGATGATGATTTAGCTTGTAGAGATGAAAAAAGATCTCCGGTGGGAGGGGAAGAAGAGAGAAGGGAGAAAGAAATACCTCCATTGAAGTTACTAGGAATAAAGATGTCACATTTTATGTTGTCACCACATCTGAAATCACCAGCCATCTGCAATCTGCGGGCCAAGGAGAAATAATCTAGGGCTGATCACTCTGCCTTAGCTGGAGGCACGTATATATTTATATGAGAGCTGTTAACGAGGAGGAAAGCAAGCCTGTGGAAATGCTCCCAGCATGGTCCTTGGTTAGTCTGAACTGCCATACAGTGACTGTGCCCAGCTGAGGGTCCACCTCCACATGTCATTGCATCCCAGCCCAGGTTGTCAGAGGGATCCTGGGGAGGTTAGGCTGTGAGGAGCTATCTCAACACCCTCTGTTTCGCTGTACCCCAGACATTTCTTCCCTCTGGGCAATGGCAGCCTCCTGATGCGCCTCACTCAAGGCTGCTGTTGAAAGGCTGGATGTTCCAGGACCTCAGGGTAAGTGGCCTATATCACAGCTCCTAAGGGCAAACAAAGGCACTTAACATGCATGACACACGCTACACCATCATGATCCAGGTCATCAGCAAATATGTACTGCAGCAAATTAAAGTTTCAGGGTTGCATAGGGCTCAGCTGCAGGATTTCTCATCAGCTTACCCTTTAGCTCCTCTTCCCTCTCCCCTTATGACTCATGTTTGTCTTTCCAACAGGAGGCTGGCCAAGTCTACCTTGCTGCTGATCCCTCTCTTTGGCATTCACTACATCATGTTTGCTTTCTTCCCCGACAATTTCAAAGCAGAAGTTAAGCTGGTCTTCGAGCTCGTGGTTGGGTCATTCCAGGTAAGCCACCCTTTGGGCCACCAGTCAGTCACCAGGTCTGTCAGCAGGGAGAAGTGTAACAAGCTTGGCAAGGGAATAAGCAAACATGTGAGATGGGTTTTTCCTGGACATGGCCAATACTGCTCTTATACCTTTGAGGAAAAAGCTACTCACTCCAGGTTGGCCAGGATGGAAGATAATTTTATGTTTTGCCTCCTGGAATTCCAGAAGGAGATTCTCTCTTCTCATTTTAGGCACCTGAAAAGAAAATGTAACTCTATAAGTTAGTCTCCCCATGCTTTTTTTGTACTCAAGGGAGAAAAATGAGCACCTTGGTTCAGTTTAAGTATTATTGACATGGTGTGAGATGAGATAAATCACGTTTGGGAGGAGTGTCTTTCTGGCCATTAACAGGAGCCTAGTCTATCTTCAACCGGTTGACTTGCATGAACTTTCTCTTCTGTTAATAAGCCAAATCCTGCCTGTAGATCCTTCTCAGGCAGGATTCCATTTCATTGGCACAGGAGACACGTTCCCCATGAGGATGGATAATGGGGCTGTCCTCTGCATTAATCTTTAGGAAGCCCTGATGAAGTTTGCTTCTTAGACCCCTCCACATGCTTTACTTCACTCAGTTCCAGTGTTGGGCTGTTAACCTTGGCCCTGCCCTTGCATGAAAAAAAGCATTTATTTATGTATTTTATCCCACTGCATCCCTGCATTAATCATCTCTAGCCAGTTTGTGTTCTCACAGCCTGCAAGCAGGATCTCTCTGTCACCATGTACCATACACACGTCAGTGGCATGCTTTGTTCAGTGGTGAATGAGTTAACATCCCTGTCTACATCACCATCACTTCACATCTGGCATCTCTCCTTTAAGAGATAAATGGATCTACAGTCATTCCTTGTCTTTAGTATTTGCAACCATAAGGGCTAGGATAAGTTTGGGGGTTTTTCTTCAGTGAAAGCTGTGATTCTCAAAAGTGAAGTGTCACTGCAGGGGAGATGGGAAAGGAACAGTTTAGCCCTATACCACGTCTAAGATCATTCTGATCCTGATGATGTACTAGTGAGCATGTTTAGATCTCCCCAGTTTCAGCTGACAAGACCAAGCAGGAAAAGTGGGTCTAGTATCACATCCAGTTCCCTCTAATGCCCCAGTTTGAATGATCAAGTGCCCCTCTTAGAGCTGACCCGACTCCTGATGGCTTTAAACACCAGCCTGGAGCAATCTTTGAACTCACATCCGTACATCTGCTGCAAGGTACCTTAACCAGTCTTCTCCTGCTCCTTTTATAGGGAAAATTCAATCAAGTGGTTTCTAAGGGGCACCTTAGCAGCCCCCCAGCAGTGTGCCCTTTCTCCAAGGCTGCAGTGAGTTTGAGAGGTGCTAAAAGCCTGTTCTCTCCTTTCCCCTAGGGATTTGTGGTGGCTGTTCTGTACTGTTTTCTCAATGGGGAGGTAAGATCAACAGTATTGTTTGGTTAATATTTGCAGCTAAGGCAAATTGAGTGCTTGTGGAGAGTGGATCGAGAAGTGTCCCATTCCTGATGTTACCATATTGGGGGGAAGCATCCAAGTCAAATCACTCACTCCAGAAAAAACAAGTCAACCATTTGCCTGACAGTTTCCAGCACAATTAATAAACGTATTAGGACTTTTGTGCACGCTGTAGTGTTGCTGCTGCCAAGTCTGTCCTTCACTCATGAGATGGCATCAGCAGAACTCTTGCATAAGCCCTGATCCAAAAGGACCACCTTCAGCAGGGAAGAATAAAGCCCATCTTCTAAGCCCTAGTCATGCTTAGTGCCTCAATGAATCCTCTGCAGAATCAGGCCCACTGCCAAGATGGAGGCTCGTTAGTGCAGTGTTATTTTTGTACCATGCTCCATCTGCCTGTAAGAAATTCAGCAGAGACTGATTAAACCCATATCGCGAAGGCTACCAAGTAGGTGTGAGCAACTAAAAACTTGGAGCTGCTGTCAGCTGGAGCGCTTTCAGCTCAATAAACTGAGCACGGACAAGAAAGAAGCAGCTGTGATCTGGGTTTGTGTTCCAGCTTCCTAGGGAGAGGAAGAGTGTCCAGAATCACAATTTGCTCTCTTACAGCTCTGATGCTGCTTTCAGCCACGCTGATGCCATGTGTACATCACGCAGTGGCATGCAGGGCAGACAGCCCAGCTCCAGCAGAGACCTTTGCCAGTAAGCCTTCGCAGAGTAGGGCAGTACCACACAAACTTATTAATGATCCAAAACTGATACAGGCATTGACGTGACTTGTTAGGCACAGACCAGTGCCAGGTAAACCTGTTTCTACCTTACAGGCATCGATTTTGCCTTTCCCACGTTTCCAGTCCTGGGGTTTGCATCCTGGTATTGTACTGTTCCTGTGCTTGCTGATCCCAGAGACCCTCAGACACAGCTGTTTTATCTAATTTATACTGTTATCTAAAAATTTGGACTGGAAGGCTGCAGGAGGGGACAGGGATGGTGGCCAGATTTGTTCAGGATTTGAATCTGGGCAGTGTAAACCAGATGATGTCTGTAAACTCCCTGAGCAGGAACAAGTAGCTTCTGTCAAAAAAGCACAACTGTATTGACAGCTTTACAAACAAGCTATAGTTAAATCATTTTTATTTGGGCAAAAACACGGCAGTGAAAAAAAAAATCTTAATTATAATCACAAAGTATAGAATATGTTGCCATTAACAGTAAGTAGTCTCACACCTTCACGGTATCAGATAAGAAATTTCCTGTGCTCTCCTTTCTGGTGAAGCTCAGGGATTTCTGCTCTAGTAGTTTACTGTCTGGAGTGTCACCTCTCTTCTATGTGGCTAAAAGTTCTGACCAGGTTGAGTTTAGTGACCTTTATAAAATAATTCTTGGCCCCTTGGTAGGTGGGTCACCTATGGCTACTCACACAATCAAGTCAGAACAATAGAAAATTCTCCTCTCCGCTGACTTTCTTGTCTTTCCTCTTCCTAGGTCCAAGCTGAGCTCAAGCGAAAGTGGCGGAGGTGGCATCTGGAGCGGTTCCTGGGCTCGGACATGAAGTATCACCACCCTTCCTTAGGCAGCAACGGCACCAACTTCAGCACCCAGATCTCCATGCTGACCAAGTGCTCACCAAAGACACGCCGGTGCTCTGGCTTCCAGGCCGAATTCTCTCTGGTGTGATGGGGAGATGCTCTCCGAGCACTGAGCATCCAAGAGAGAAACTGAGAGACAGAAGGATCCCCAGGAATCAGCGATACGATGACAAATCCTTGTGAAATGACATGCTCCTCACGAGCCAACAGAGGACACAAAACTGGAAAAGCCACTGGCATCCAGAACAAGATCAGACAAGCCAAGAGGCAGAGAAATACTTTTCTTCTCCCTCTTTTCAGACCTTTCACTCTTACGTTTCAAGCCCTCAGGGGTTGATAACTATGAGTAAAGGTCCCGGTCACTTGAGGAGAGCCTGGGAGATCCTGATGTGTCATAAATAATGAAGTAGGGGGTAAGGGAGGGGAAAGCCCAAGTCCTTGGTGGCTTTACCAGAACCGGCATCTCTGAAACAGATACATTGCACTTTTTAAAAAATGAGCCAGTAAAGGAGACAGGGAGGCAAGAAGCAGGGGAAAAAAAAAAAAAAAAAGCCAAACATATGAATGTGCCAAAAGTCCCGTTAATAAGAGGTGGTGATAAGGCACCGAAGAGAGAGAGTTGGGGACACGGGGAGAAGGGACAGGAGGAAGAGGAGAGGGAAGGGGAGAGGCCAGCACACGGCCCCTGCCTCTGAGTTTTACACGTGTGAAGACGAAGCTGCAGCACCAGGAAGGCCCCTCAGAGGATGCCCCAGTGCTGCAGTGTGTTCTGCTAATTGCCCACCCTCCTTGTTAGCAAAAGCTTTCCAAGCACCCTTGGGTGCCCTCTGGAAAAGCAGGTCACTGAGAAGGAACAGCATGAATGCCCTTCTCTGCACTGTGTTCATGACATAGTGTTTTGTTTGGTTGTTTTCGATGAACAGGAAACTCAATTTGCATGTATAAAAACCAGGTACAGATGCCAAAAGCAGAGCATGGCTGTGTTTTTCATTCTTTTTAAGTTTGCCCATAGATCTTGGTGCATTAACGCACCCAGGATCATCAGGGATCAGGGGAAAACAATTGGTCTGTAATTCATTTGCACTTGCTTAGCACACACTGCCAGGAAAGGGAGATGTAGAACCCTGTAATCCTTAATTGAATCAGACCTGCCATAAGGAGCCACTCTCCAGATGAAAAAATTAGCGTCACAGCAGCAAGCAGAATTGCTTTCATCAGAACAAGGTTGTCTCAGCACGTAACTGGCACTCCAGGAGTCAGGAAGGAGTGAAGGAGCTATTAAGTTGATTTCTTCTTCAGCTTTTGCGAGGAGCTTTCATCCTATGATGAAGGCATTGTTAGATCTTTAAGATGTGCATGTGTATTTTACCTCTTTTCTGAAGGCCTATTAGTTTCCATATAGGGGCAATCCCTATTTGATGAACGCACATAGATCCTGTTAAAATCAAGGGAATAGGTTTTTTTGCTTTCCTTTTCTTGGCGGAGGGGCGAAGGAGAGGTGTGGAACCGAACCCCGCTCAGACATGCCAGGCCGGTGGCTCGCAGAGCATCACATGCAGCTCGCGCTCCCAGGCCCTGCGTTTGAGACCTTCCCCGCAATCCCAAACCCAGTCGGAAGACAGCCAACACAAGGGTGAGGATGCTCGCGTTTGTGTCCCACCCAACTGCATCAAATGGGGTTGCACCAGTTTTACACTGGGGTTGGGAAATCCCTGCCCAGCTCACGTGCACACTTAGTAATTGGGCTGCTGTCATCCTACTATAACATGTCATAGCACTGTCCTCATGAAGGAGAGTCTGGGTCACCAATGCATGTACGTGGAAAGGAAGGTGGGCTCCTCTTTTGGAGTTCGGAGATCAAAACTTATCCACCTTATCTAACAGCACCTGGACTTCTTTTTCTTCATAATGAAATGTAGTTCATCGAAGGGAAGCATCTTTAACTTGGTGGGTTTGGGGTTTGTTTTGCTTGCTTGTTTGCTTGCCTTAAGCATCTGTGATTCACTGCAAACAAACGACACTGAGCCCAGGAGGAGAGTTTGCAGATCTGGACATCCAGTTCCTTTCTCGGTTCTGAGAGGGCAGTTGTTCCATGCTGTAACCTTCCCCAGAGCTATACCTGTTATCATCTGAGCTCGATGCTTCCAGAGTATTTCTCCATGTGGGGGACTGAGAAAAGTGTAGAGGACTGAAGTCAATAAAGGGCATGAGATACCCTGATACAACTGCCGTGAAGGGTAGACATGCAGTCATGGGTTTTCAGTGAGCTAGCTCAGATGGTGTCACAGTGTAGCCATGGCTACCCAGCCTGCAAAACCTGAGAGGATAGGTAGATATTATGAAGATAGTCATAATGAGCTCCATGGTCCTGGAATTAAAGTGCTGATGAGACCCTAGGCTAGCCAGGTGCAAGCCATCTTTGTTATGGCTGTGTTACACTGCAACCATATCATTAGCAGTTAGAATCCAACACCGATGTGCCATAAGATCATCAAAATCCTCTCTTAGAAGCTCTCTAATTCCCAAAATCCAGAGAAACCAAGAGTGTGCTTAAAATTTCCCCATGTTGCTTGCACTGAAGCCCTTATGCCCTGACACCCCAGGAGCAAGGTTCCCATTGAAATCTCCGTGAGGTTCTCGGAGGCAAGGACCTTCTTTGTGTTTGGTGCTGGTGCTGCTCTGGTGAGTGCTTTCAGACCTGGATTAGGACTCACACAGAAGATGCCGGAGAAGTCCCACCAGTACCACCAATTCTTCTCCTGCGCTTGGTTCAAAGCAAGGATTTGACCTAGCTCTGCATTTCGCCAGGTGAATGGCTAGCTGCAAGGAAACCCAGAAGCAGCAAGGGAAAGCTCGCTCTCAGCTTCCAAGTTGTTCCCCTTGGCATGAAATGCTTCCTCTCACTGATTCAGAGTTTGGAAGCAACATCAGTGTGGGAAAGATTTGATTCATCAGGCTGCAAAGTCATTCACCCTCTTTATCTGTCATCGTAGCTATTTATGCCCAACGAAATGGGTGGGCTGCAGAGGAGCACTGCCTAATCTTAATGCATCCACTGTGGTGCCTAATATGTGAACTTAAATCCCAGGTAAGCAAAGGAGGAGTTTGAGCACAGAGTTGATGAGCACAAGTGAAGCACCCTTGCCAGCAACCTCCTTTGGGAGGTGTGAGGGAAACCCTTCCCATCTGTTTTAGACAGCCTTGCTGGGATAGAAGGTCAATATCTGTGAGCCATGAGCAGTGAGAAACCTTGTGCATTTTCACTTTGCTGTTCTTCACCTTCCTTTTCCTCTCCCTGTGCTTGTAACTCCATTTGCAGGAGGGACCTTCTGCTTTGTATTTACAGCTTCTTTTCCATTTCAGCCCTGTGCTAACCTGTGCCAGCATCAACCATATGCCAAAGGCAGCAGGAATGGGCTTGCCTTTTAGAGACATGACAGGGAAAAATTTGACTGATTATTTACCGATGCCACAAGGCCTTCTGCAGCCCTTGAGATGCATCACCAGACTATTCTGCACGGGAGCCTGAAGATAGGATGTAACTGAAACTGAGGGGGTCCTTCAAAAAACATTGACTATATTAGCATGCCGAGAACAGTGCCCCCAGGCACCCTATTTGCAATTATTTCATCACCGAACATGCAGCCACATTGCCATTATGCTGTCAAGGGTGTTTGAGAGATTAAATGAATCTGCTGAATATACCTGCTGTGACAGGCATGGCAATATCAGCGATGCAGGCAGTGCAGAGCTGCCAGTCCACCTGCGTTGGCCTCGTATTTCAGGAGAACAGAGGAGTCAGTGGTGAAATCAGAGCTTTTCACTCTGGGGATATGAGCAATCAAGTGAACGATGGCACTCGGATCAGGTCCTCGTTTAAGTGGCTTAGTGCAGGAATTTGGCTCAATAACTTGGCCTCCTCTACTCTGTTTTTCATCCAACTCATCAATAAAACAGACTTCAAGGACCTCACTGCAACCCCAAACTGTGTTGTCCTGAATCCGTGCAGAATACACGATGCAGTACTCAGAACTGCTGCTGTCGCTCACAAAGCATCAGTCTGACCCCCTTAACTCTGGTGTAAGACAGGAATGACTCCAGTGAAGGCAACTGCATTAATTTTCTGCAAAATAAGATTAAGAAGCATACCTGGATGTGTTAGGCTTTTAGATGCGTTTGAGGATCATGAATTTAGATTCCAAAACTCTATACAGAAATGAGGCCAAATTCTGATCCCACTTGCACCAATCAGTTCATTTAAGTGACTCCTGAATTACACCACAACTGGAATTTGCCTTTAGAATAATTCCTTTATCTTCAGCCTGGAACTGTTTGCACCCTTTTTATACCACTGAGACATCAAACCCCTCCTGTTAATTAGTCACTCTCTATTTCAGTGATTAAACTATTAAACAATTATTAGTAAGTATGGAACAATTAAAATTAAATTATTTTCTCAAGGTCTAGAGGTACAAGGTTCAATGCTAACATTAGACTGTAGATAATTTCTATTCAACTGGGACCTATATTGCTCTGTGGCCCTCTTACAAGGAGCAATAAATGAGAATATGACCATGTTTAGGGTTTTAAAAAGAGCAGTAAAGAAATTCTAGGCTGTTGCAGAATTTCAGGGCATTAAGTTGAACTTAGTTGTTAAAATCAGAGATATATATGCAGCAGCACCGTAAAAAAAAGCCCAGGAGACAAAACACCTGATTTTTTTTCTTTTTTTTTTTTCCCCCCTAGGAAGCAGTTATATTTTTTCTCCAGGAAGGTGTTACTGGAGAAAAAATGTTTTGAACATTAACTAATCAGCAGATTTACTTCTTTCTCAATATCCCGCTTGGTTCCCGTTCAGCTCAGAAGCAATGAGTCGGGGTGGTGTCTGTGTCACAGGGCTGCGTGAGCGAAGGGATTAAAACCAAATCTCTGCTCCAGTCTGATGGAAATACTTTCAGAGAGAGATGCACCTGCTGATTAACAAAAGACTGCCAGTGGTTTTTAAAAAGCAAAATGAAGTTCCAAAGCTTAGGAGTGAACATCGCTTGGCTCTGCGGCAGGGATTAAAGGTGTTTGGTGGGATTATTTTGTCTCCATTCCTTCCACCTTCACCACAGTGTTTTTAAACAAGGGTTTCTGCAGGAAATATGAAATATTTTCAGACTGAGAGGGAATCTCTCAAACTTGGAAATGCCAATATGTGTCTTTGTGAAGCTAATTTTATTCTGTCCGCACAAGTTCAGCTTGGTTTCATAAATGGCCTACGGAAATCCATGTGGTACCAGAAGCAAGGAGACTGAGAAGCAATGTTTCTTCTCTAGAAGATTAATCTAGGTTTAACACCAAAGCCCAGGTAAAACATGTTCCCTCCCTGCTGTGTCCCAGCCTCTCTGCTTTCAGGTAGGGCGTTTAGCTGAAGCAATGATCTTGACTGGGGTGTTGACACTGGGGTGCTTCCCCCCAAGGCATCTCTGCACCAATGAATGTGCCAAACTCTTGGAGACAAGGACTGTGGTCCTGAGCTCCCTGACTCGCAATGCAGCTTTGCACTTTTCCCACACCGATGCTTACGGTGGCAAGGACCATAATGCTTCTTGATTGTAGATGACCCTCGAAGAGCAGGAGGCTCTTGGCCTCATCTATACCCGTATCAATTTGGAATGACTCTGCTGGTATCATTCTGGAACTGAACTGGTGTAATAGGGAAAAGAATTAAGTCCCCGACCAGCATGTGGAGTCAGATGTCCCAAAATCCAGAACAGCATGGATTTCAATCCATTTTCTTTCAGTCAGTCAACTTTTCACCCCTTCCCCAAACCCAGTATTTACATACCAGGCTGATGAGGTATAATTACAATGACTGATCTTGTTATTTCCCCTGGAGATCTGTACAGTTGTAAAGTATGGCTTTTAGGAATTAGGAGTTTCCTGGGCCCACGGACCGTCTCTTCCACCGCCTACTGTCTGAACGTCTTAACTCCTTGTTTGCTTGCATGGTGTTGTGCTATATACTGAAGAGCCCTGGGTTTGAAACCCTGGTTATTTCTAGTGTACTGTGAAATCACAGGGAAGAAGACAAATATTGGGACTGGAAACTACGTAACAGGTCTGTAAGGGAAATAATGCCCATTTGGTTCTGAGGGCCAGGCCTTTAGGACACGCAAATTGGCATCAGCAGAGCACTAGTGTTTTATACCCCAGTTTTGTGGATATTGTAAATT
Source organism: Harpia harpyja (assembly GCF_026419915.1). Classification (NCBI taxonomy): domain Eukaryota; kingdom Metazoa; phylum Chordata; class Aves; order Accipitriformes; family Accipitridae; genus Harpia; species Harpia harpyja. The sequence goes on from NC_068940.1 coordinate 105,601,225, forward strand.
TGTACATAGAATAAATCTGAATAGCACATTTAAAAAAAAAACAAAAACAAAAACCAACATACTTTTGATACAATGATGATGATAAATTAAGTTTGAAGAGGCACTTTTGAATTCAAAAGTGCATTTTGCAAACACCTCAAGCTGTTGTTCAGTAGCTGGTGCCAACTGACTCTTCTCACTCAAACTGTAAGCACCTCTGCTCTGCCCTTCTGTAAATAGGCTTTGACAGTAAAGAGTGATGAAAACTGGCTGTGAACAGAGAATCACTGTCTCTGTGGACTTCTACGTAGCTAGGTGCTTGTGATGTATTCTTCATGCCAGTGAGAACAGGCCGGCTTGCTCAGCACAGGTGAAGTCTCCGCCTTGTTTCATGGCCTTTTGCCCAATGTTATTTATTTTGTTCTGACTCTGTACATATGCAATGAATCGGCTATTTTTTTCCTTTGTATTTGGTTCATCTCCTTGCTTCAGAGGAGGTTCTTCTCTGTGGTTGACACTGCTGAAAACAAGCAATAAAACCATCGTGAAGACATTGTGTCTAAGATGTTCCACCTGATACTTTATTTTTCTCAGTCCTGAAAAAGACACGGAGAGAGGAGGAAAGGCTAAGAAGGAGGTAGTGAGCTGATAAGGTGGTTGCCTAGAGTTAGGCATAATGATCTCATACTTCTAAGGTTAGCCAGATAGACCAAATCACTCTCAAAATGGGAGACCTCCTTTGAGAACATCTGTGCCAGCAGAAGAATCAGTACCAGCCCCAGCATGAGTGATCCCCAAAACCACCACAATGAAGGTAACACCGCTGCATGAGCTAGGTGGCTGGATCCGATGTCTTTTGGAGGTAGGACTCATGCATGGAGGTAATAATCATGCAATTACAAACGCACTATGGTTCTTTTGCCATGATCAAGAGATGTTAAGTGATTCCTCTATTTGTAGGTACGTACACCCATGCACACACATATACATGTATTGATTGTTACAAGTGTAGGGTTGGATGCTGGAATATCCTCCAACTGTCTCACTACACTGTGCCGTTCAAATTCATCCCCATGAGTATCCCCTCCAGTACCCTGGCTGGACAGACAAAACTAAGGTCTGTCTTTTACATCACAGACTGTAGCAGTTCATAACCACCCTCCACGAATAAGAAAACTCCAAAATATGTGAAAAAACATGTTTGTTCTCATTCCCTTCTGGACTGAACACACTCAGACTGCCAGTCATCTAGGCCACGTGGTAGGAGAACCTGCGAGCAGCTTTTCAAGAGCAGATGCCATGGGTCCAGTTCACCTGCAGAAATCCCACACTGCTGCAAAAAACCAAAATGTTTTACCCATAAGATGCACAAGTGAGCTTCCATCCAGTGCTCTCTGCAATGTTTGGCATGCATAATGACCAAGGGCATCTTACAATGCAGTCTGCAGTTCAAGGCAGTGGTTTGACTTGGGCTTGTCACAACCAGATGAGTCCACAGCACTGGTGGTGTAAATTCATAATCTGAGCATCATGAGAACATCCTGCCTGCAGCTCTTACAACTAGACCCTCGACCCATCCACCTCAGTACTGTATATGCATATACAAATACAGTACATCTGACCGTAGCAATAATTATACAAGTGGGTAATTAACGACTTGCAGGTGTAAAGGGAAGCACAACAGCCAGGTCTGGGGTTAAGCATCCTGTTGGTTGGTTGTTAGTGGTTAGTTTGCCTTTGGGACATAGGTTAAGTTAGTCCTCTGAATGTGTTGTTTATCCACCTCAAAAGGAATGCCTTGATTTTTTGGAAATGCAGAGTTCATTGGATCTTTTCAATGCCAGTACAAATTTGTCTACTTAAATCTCTTCACATACTCTCTGGGCTGAAAGTAGCTCTTGCCATGGAAAGAAATGGACTGGTGTTTGAACATGGATTTTGCAAAGCCTCCAGATCTCTGCTAGTTGATTGCAAATCATCAGCAAGCCATTTAAATTAACACTCCTTTCAGGCACAGAATTACCCAGTAAGGCTAATGAGACTTAACACTCTTCCTTTCCATTTTCACTGCCCCTGCATGGAGCTGGTGGTACTGCAAAGCTGGGGTCTGTCTCTGCCTCCTCGACACACTGTGCATGCCAGGCACTGGCATCTTGTACACTGGTCCCTGGAGCAGCAGAAGTGCTCAGCCTGCAGGGACTGTGTGCTCATCCCTGGCAGTTTTCCCACCCCGCCAGGTGACCAGATACCTCCTGAGCCTCATATGGTGACCTTAGCTGGGCAGCTTCCTCCAGCTTTCCCAAGGGTGCTGCATCTGCCGCTGCATCGTGTCTGTGTTTCATCCTTGCTGTGTGCCCAGTTCATTAGCGCTGTCTTTCCAGGTCTTTATTGCTCAGAACAAAGCATGAGCCTTCCTCTGTGTTGGAGAAATGCCTAGCAGGCAACTACAAGTGAACAGTAATTATTTGTGTAAAAGACACATTATTTAATGCACATGAATATTAGGCAGTGAAAATAGATCGCAGTGAGACGTCAATGAGCTTTTCCTTGTCCATAGGGCCAGTTCCACAGATCATCCCCTTTTTAAGCTGATTTGCACCCACTGTTCACACTACCGATAAAGGCCAAATGTACAACTATGGATGACAAGTCTTTGCTATATATGTCCCTCCTTTCTGCATGGATTAACCATTTTCATGTAAAAGCAAAGGGTCTAATGCTCTGGGCCATTCTGAGAAGTAAAGCTGTTGCATACTGACTTTCACTAGATCCTTCTGTGGATTAAATCAGAAATCAGAAAAACAGGTTACAAAGGCTGGGGAAAGGGAAGATCAGCCAATTGCATTTAGTCTGTGTCTATAGAGGTGATGATAATCACATACTGCCAAAAAAATGTCTTCCATATGAGGAACTCCAATCACTGCGCAGAAATTAATTAGTGTAAGTGGCTTTGATGAAGGTCACCTAAGAAGTCTGAGGCAAAAATCAACCCAACCATCTTCAATCCCTGCTGTGTGTCCTCTGTGCAAGAGCCATCCTTCCAGGTTTACAACGAGCACAGCATTGCTTTTCTTAGACGCGCACCATTATTCTGAATTTGATAGAACATGTGATCACATATGTCTGGAAGTTTTTGTGCTTGACTTTTAGAGCTTCTTTGTGTAAGATCAATGGTGAAGTTGCTTTTCATGACTGCAAAAACATCGTTCTCTATAAGAAAGAGCCATGACTGAAAATGGCCAATGGCATCCTTTTCCTTTGATCCCCTGTGGTTTCCATGGCAAAATGCCAGGACGAGGACTTTAGTGATCTCCATGACATTAAAGCAATTTCCCGTGTAGTGAATCAATTTTAGCCGTTAAATTATCTTCGCTCCACATGCAACCAGTTGCATTCGCTCCCTCCCACTGGGGATATAAAGTTAGAACTGTGGCTCAACACAATCTGCAGAAAGAGTCCAGCTGCCCTCAGACAAGTTCAGAAAGGCTCTGGATTGTCCAAGACTCACAAGGAAGTGTGGCACAATGAGCTTAAGCACTGTATCGCTGCTGTAACACCATACACTTTGAAAGCTTTAAAAACCTCTTCCGATGCTGACACATGCTCACAGAGGAATCATTCCTACTGGTAGAACTCCCCATGCATTTAACGTTCTGTTGGATCATGTGAACAAAGCCAGGTAAGTTGAAATGTCATCTCAAAATAGCCATTTCCCACATAGTGGTATTCTCAGAACCAAACTGGCCTTGCAGCCAAAGACCAGAGAAGGCAAGAGTTTTGTGCATGTGGCATTAGGTCCCCCCTTATGGTGCTCAGTGATGAACCCTTTCCTAGAGTCCATCCCTGCTCCATCACACTACTGATTGAACCTCTCCCCTTGGAAATATCTCCACTCTGCCCAGTTGAGATCAAAGCCTTGAACCCTTATCACACACAGCCTAAGAGTACAGGAACTATCTTGGCATGCTGAAACCAGTCAGCATCACACCTGCTCTTGGTTTTCAGAGCAACTCTACATAGTTATTGCACACTGACTGGGACAGAGGGAGGGAAAGAAAGGAAAACAACATCTGACTTGTAAACCTGAGGGATGGTGTGCTTGTTGGGGAACCAAGAACAAGACACTCTAAAGCACACTTCATTCTCCAAACATTAAGAGGACAATTACTTCAACTCAAAACTTCAATAGCTTGGTAGTTAGACATCCTGGGTGACAAACTGGAATGCTGTCACTTAATAGCAGCTCCAAGTCAAGGAGAAAGGAGATTCAAAACAGGGTCTCTAGCCAAGATGTCACATGAGTGAGCACGGCAGGCACGTCATTAGCTCTGGAGCGTTCTCCACTTTTCTAGCAGGTGACACAAAAGTCCTTAGAAACAGAGAGGGGTGGGTGGGAGCTGGGCAGTGCCTTTTAAAGCACAGTGATGCCAATATGTGATATGAAGAAAACCAGGGTAGAACCATGTCATACCAACACCCACATATTTGTCTATCTTCCCCTTCCTTTTGGCAGGTCCTGACAAATGGTTGCACCTCATTGTCACTTTTTACCTGAATCCACATGTGAATCTTATTTTACAAAGGAAGGAGAATAGCGGCAGCAAGACCCCAATACTGAGTTGGCCACTGCTGCCAAGAATCTGCCTCCCCCAACCCTTACAGATTTACTACACTGCGATGCCTCATCAATGGCTGTTTCTTATCAACCGCTTAACTCTGAGCTCTTTGGCATAAAGCAGTTACAAGCCATAATATTTCATTACCTCCTATCTGCTCCCAGCCAAAAAATATGGGGATCTGATAGAAACATGGCTTCAGTGTGCAGTGATGAAGCAATTTATTACATGTAATAAATTTATGCTTGTAATGTGATTTCTGGTTTGGACTGGGTGCAGCTTTTCATTGCATCCCATCACGTATTTGCCACCAAGTCAGTGCCTGCGTGATCTAGTTCTCTGCAAAACTCCAGCTCTCTCTCTTTGTGTCCTATTTAGTTCATAGATAGGAGTCTAAACAGAGGGCTCCTGCGTCCCTGAGACAGCAATAAGCACAAATGCAAGTTACCCAGCCTGGTCCTCCTGCTGCCAAAGCCTGTCTGGCCTTCTACTCTTGGTTGAGTCTGAACTTACCCCTTTCTTGGTTCATGGTGGTTACATTTCCAAGGATCTGTTTGTAAATTAGAAGGTTATTTATAATCACAGTCATTTGGGGGAAGAAGACTGGACGGTTTTCTCCTTTCCTGCTTCCATTACTGGCAAGGCACCAGTTTCTGAGAGGATTACTGACATTCTGGCCAGAGCTGGACAAGGATAAAGCTTGGAATCAAAATTATAGAGTACGCCTCAATTCCAGGCTCTCACCAGCTCCCCCATCTCAGAGGAAAGCTTTGGCATTCATCAACTGGATTGATTATTAGGACTTGTGTGAATAACTGATTGCATTTGTTTGGCTGCTAAGGAGGGAAGGGAAGGAAAAAAACCCTATAGTTGTATGAAAAAAAAAAAAACCCACAACTGTGGTTTATTTTGGGCAAAATGTTAAAACAGACATATTACAGGTTTTTCCCCTGAAAAAAAGAAACATAAAAATATCATTTGGAAAAAAAAAACCAACTATGATATGAAATGGAGCATTTCACTTCTGCCATTTGAAATTATAAAAAAAAAAAAAAAGAAAAAGAAAAAAAAGGTTAAGATAAACTCAAACGTGCTCACAAAAAAAGAAGAAAGGACAGCACTTCCTCCCTTCCACTAACTCACCTTACAGCCAGAGCAACTAGGTAGAGTGAGAGCAACAACTTGGCTCTTCAAGATCGAGTCCTTTTACATTGAGCATAGTTGATTGAGACGAATTTATTTACTAGGGTATTCAACAGAAGAATTGGAAACCCCTCAGTTCTTTCTAGTCGCATTGTTATGACTTTCTATAACTGGAAGAAACCGGGGCTTACATGGTAGTGTTCTCCAATCCCTTTCCCAGCCTGGTCAGTTTTAATCACCAGCCTGGGGAGTTGGGCTCTGTTTCAGTAGGTTTTGCAAATGGTACATCTTTTAGATGCACAGTCTTCTTTCCTTGTGTAGGACGTGGCAGGTTTTTCTAATTTACAACTGAAATTAGACATTTATTCAAGCTAGGAAAGACTTAAGATAGTGAAACAAAGCATAATGTTATACAAAACAGCACAACCCAAAGAGCTGGGGCCTGGGCCACCCTCTCAGAATATTGTATGGACTAGGTTAGTAACATCTACTGTCTACGGTGGCAACTTGTAAGTAAAACTAAACTTACTGGAAATCTTAGCAGAGTTAGTTTATCTACAATAATCTTTCTACATGGGTAATGTTTCCAAAATGGTGATCAAAATTCATTCTGGTTGCTGCAATATCTTACTACATTAGCTCACTTCTTCTATGTACAGGATGATTAATTTGTATATAGTTATAATACATGTAATTTTTGTGGCAGATTAGAAGCATAAGGGTTGCATCTGTGGAGCTAAGCAATGATATGAGTCAATGGGCACCTTTCCTAATGTCAACAAAAGATACATACTCAGCAACTCTCATTATGCAAATGCCAATCTAATTACATTGCAGAATATAAATTAATGGAACATTCTTTGCTCAGATCCATAGTAATATTCCAGTTCATGAAGTTGCCCAAGCCTTGAACAAGAGTGAAATTCTTCAGATTCAATATTATCTGAAGTGCTACAGTCTGATCACAGTGAAAAAGCTTTTTAGGTGTTATTAAGTCAAAGAGTAAAGTAGTAATTACTCTGGCAAGAGAGAAATTTCTAGGGAGCATTTGAGACAGGTTCCAAGTGGATCACACACACTCAGCTAGAACATATCTCTTGTCAGAAGAAAAACAAGTACTTGAAAAAGCAAAGGATTTGCAAAGTGCTGGTGAAGTGTAGTATGACACAGAGGTATGAAGCACTCCAGCAATGAAGATAAATGACAAAGTCCTCGCTATTGTACAGAGAATCTGGCTGCAAAAACTCATTAACAAAGTTTTTTTCTTTTTGTGAACCAAAAGAAAAGCAAATTAAAAATAATACAGTGCAGCTTGGGGGGGTGGACAATGAAGATTCCCATTATCCTGAACTCCCATTTCACTCTGTTCTGAGCCCCTCAGATGTGAGCACTTCAGCTAAATAGGTTTGCTTTCTTCATATAATCTTAACACGGCAGGTACAAATTCCTAGCATCAGCCAGGTGAATGCATCTGATAGATCCCATTCAACTGTAGGTTGAATTTAGCCACCGAATGTGGAAAAACCTTCCACCCAATGTCTCTTTCCATAAAGCCAGTCTCTCTCCAGAGGCAAGAAGTTGAAAAACTACATTTCATTGCACATAGAGCATCACTGTTTTCTCCCTGTTAAGTGGGCCAGAGTGTGAAAAACTTTTGTCAGCTTTGTAAACAGAAAACAAAGAGCAATTGTTATTGTTGTACTGACTTTCTGGGTGAAATTCCTCTCACCCAGTTTTATGTATCTATAATGCAGTTGTTAATGTCAGAGCCACTCATTTGAACTCCTTTCTAGGGAGCTCTTGTCAATGTTGCTAATTCAGTTTAGGGGAAAATTCATCTGTCGAGGAGCAGCAGATGAATTGAGGCAACTGAGAGACATAATACACTCAAACAACCCCAGATTTTCTAATTTAGAACTTTGGAAACTAAAAGACAGAGCAGACATCGAAATTACCAATTCTTCTGTTTGAAAGGGCTAAAATGTTCACCATGCAAAGACCTCTTCTCCCAGAATGTTTTGCATGCAAACTGTAAAGAAGGGATTTAGAGATTCCCAATGGATGTGAACTGCTCTGCAAAGGTCTAAGCTGATGACTACAGAGGCATTGCCAAGGGCAACCTGGACGTTCAATGAATGGATGGATTATGAGCAACCAAAGCTGTTCTTGACCTTCTGAGACACAGCTACTCTAGGTCCTGTCAAATCAGTGAACACAAAAGTTAGTAGCAAGCTCTTGTGAACAGAAATGTGTATTGTGGGAGGAAATGCCAATAAAACGATATGATGATGAAGAGGAAGATGCTACACAAACTCATTTCAGTTCAAAGCTGGAGGAGGAAAGCGGCAACAATTATAGTTTTGCTTGGAACACACACCTGCATACCTCACAATATTCTTTCCTTAAAAATATAAATATAATTGTTGTTTGCTTCTAATATTGAATATTGAATACAATATTGAATACAAATTCTTGTAATAAGAATCTTTTGGTGACCACCGCATACAGAAACCTTGAGTATTGTAATATAAAAATATACTTACGACCAGAAAGGACATTACTGTTGTTAAGAACATAATTACCCTTACTACATTAACACTTAGTGAAGGTTACCATTTGTAAGTAAAATATAAATACAGAATTTTTCGAAAAAGTAGGGAAAACATTTGCTACCTCCAGTAATATACCTGAAGCTTCTGACCTTGGCCCACTGACAGTACTCTTTAGAATAATCTTTTGGTCAACGTGGGTTCAGCAGAGAGTGAATTTAACCATGACTCTGGTAAAGAGATATTAGCTGGGATAGAACAACCACCAGGTGATCATTAACACAGTAATTTTCCTTGTAGGTCATAAACAGTTCTTTCTCTCCCCAGAGATCAAATGAGAATAAACCTGCACTTAAATATATTCAGTTTCTTTACTAACGGAATATTAATTTTTGTTTTTCACAGGGCTGTTTGGGAAGTTTTGGTTTAATGTATTGAAATTGCAGCTGCATATGTTTAAATTATTTATGCACCCAGACATGTAGACTGTGATTAAGCTTCTTATTTGGTTGTAACACAAAGTTCATTTCTTTTGCTGGTTGATTTAACATGAAGAAACCTTCCCTATGGGTCTGCTTCACCATAAATTGCTATTGGCAGACAGAAATGTCAGGTTTACCCTCCAGATGGGAGGAACAACAAATCAGACCTTTGCTTGTTCCATTTTTTCTTCTGCACATGTGACAAGACATGTGTGTTTCTCTCTACTAACTCTGTCTGTTCTCAAATATTATATTGGGGCACTTTTTCATGTACAAATTTCATGGGCACCAAAAACTGAAGCAACGTAGCTCAGGGTCTGTGAAACTTGCTAAGACTGGCAAACTTCTCAGGCCCAAATTTCAACTTTACTATTAATCTATTGAAGCTGAAATAATGTTGTTTTTATTTCCTGGATAGCACTTTTATAGTGAAGCTCTCTTTATAGTCACTGGAGATTTGGTCAATATAAGCAATGTACCAGCAATATAATCATTTCATCTCAAGCAGACAGCTAAATTACATCAGATTAATTACACATCAGTAGAACTCCGTTGTGTCTAATGCCACAAGAGACACCCAAAGTGGTGTAGACGTCTATGTGGGAACAGAAGATGTAACACAGGACTTACACACATCGCTTTGTAAGGACAACCGTTCTCCTGGAAAAAAAACCCACAGCATCTACAATGACTCTTCAAGCCTGTGTTTAGGCAGCTGAAAATCTCACCCAAAGTGCCTGTTTCTTGCCTTGAATACAAAGGGTTTCCTGGGACTACCTCAACTGGAGATGTCAGCAGTGGCAGTGTCTAATGCTAGGCCAGGGCAATTCACCCACTGTTGGGTATCTTGCTTTATTGTGACCGTAAATGCTACATAACAAGGAGTCTTTTTTCTGAGGGTGAAGAATATATTAGTCTGAATCATAATTTATTCGTAGTAACAAGGGACATGTCAGCACAGTCCCAGGGCAACACCATGTTTTCCAAGGTCCCAAAGAGAAAAAACTTACCTCAAACTCTGGATAAAGCTGGCACTGTGGGAGAAACAGGACCATAGCCAAGATCTATGGCTTTTAGGATGTTCACACTCCTACTGATTTCCTCCACCTTCTCCACTGCCTCCATCTTCCTGGACACGAAGGTATGGCCTTTAACTTCTTCACTAAGGCTCGAATCATTTTTTCCTGCTCCTTCTGAATGACTGTCTGGAAAAGGTAACTAATAACAAGTGCTGCTTGCTCCTGATGGTACAGGGAACGGTTAACCGCTACCACCTGCATTTTCATCGTGGTTTTCAGAGCCCCTCTCATCCCCACCAGTTCAAGTTGAACTGTGATATCTGCAGCTGGTGAGTAACCTGCGAACATATGAATTTTATTTCCTTGCTTATTGTTATCAAAGAACTTAAGTGACAGTGCTAGAATTGCATTTTTTCCCATGCTTTATTTTCAATAGACTGTTAACTCTTAAGAGGATGTAAACACTCTTGCACATTACATCACTGCCCATAACCACAAGAGTCGATGCGAGGGGGAGAAGTGGCTGTTCTCAGAGATGATGACCTTGCGTAGTCGAGTCATCACACTCAAAATGCCAAAGCCAGATGAAGACTGCATACCACAGAAGAAGGATTTGTCGCTGGGAGTTTTTCTCCTGGCTCAGTTCCTCATACCATCTAGGAACATAGTATGCAAAAGGGTCAGCCACCTTAAGCAGCACATGTCTTTAGATAGCAAAAATGACCGTGGCCCTGCTTTGCCTTTCCCTTCTGCCCCTTCTCCTCGTGGCAGCCCACGTCAGTGCTGATGATGCTTCTCCAAACCAGCTCTGGACTCCAAAAAAAAAACCATCACAGGGTGTAACCGCATGGTATCCACAAAGCTATGGGATGTCAGAGGGAAGCACAGATGGGGAAAGGTGTTCCTGCTGAGGGATAAGCTGACTGTGCAACCTCGCCACTGTCCTCGTTGGCATGTTTGTGCCTGTGCTACTAAATAGAAGGGTCAAGGGGTCATTCCCTGCCCCTGAGAGAAATGGCCTAGGACAGCTTGTGTCCTTACAGATAAACTTTCTGATTCTGCAGGAAAAAAGTTACATTTTCCATATTGCCGTCCAGGAACTTTTCCACAAACACATCCCCAAAAAAGGCCATCTGGGAGTCAGACACTTGAGATTTAGATATTTCCCAGTTTCCCAGTGACTGGTGGCACTTAGAGCAAGTTCTAGATCATGCAGAAATTCAAAGAGTGTTGCTGTTAAAGGCTTGACCCAGTGGTAGCAAGCAGTGGCTCAGTGGTGGCTGCCAGGAATGCTAACCTTGAAATCTAAAGGAAAAAAGAATTAAAGACACTCCGAGAACAGAGCAAGCAATCAAAGTTATAAAATGTCAACCATGTTTCACCATTTTTTGTCCCTCTGTTTTCACTCAGCCTCCTGACCCTGCTTTGGGCTCTTGCTGCAGTTATCTCCCCTTTATCCCAGGGCACCTTTTCACAGCATCTTTTGGGAGTGTTAGATGTTTGTCTACCAAGCAAAAACAGAGCAACAGGGACTGTGAAGCGCCATTCACAGATCACTATTTGGTTTTTTTATATGCCTATTTGTTTTATGGTGCCTCTAGCTTCTTGCTAGGCTGGATAACCATCATCCTCACCTAGCCTCAAAGTCAGCCTTGGATTCCCTGACTTACAAACCCCAGCAACGATAGCAAATATCAATATCTTTCTCATTTTGTGCAACACTGGTATGAGTGTTGTCTCTATTTGTGCTGGGCTTCACCTCATCCAGCTTTCTACACCTCCTCCTGAGGTCAAAACAAGTCTTTCCCTTTATTTCTCTGACTACTGGATTAAGGTCTTCCGGTGCTAACACAAGCTTTAAGGTATATACGTGAGAGAAATGTAGTTTCATAAAAAACATTTGCTGGCATTATAAATAACTAAATGGTGCCAATTTAATGCTACTTCATTATTGATTAGCACCTAATCCACCTGAAAATCTCATCCACAGATCCATTCACAGAGCACAACAGTATTTAGCAGGAGTAGAGACAGTCAAGCCTGACTGGTTTTTAAAGCACAGGAGAAAATAAGCCTTCCCAGTCTCTTTCCCTAGGCACCCAGTATGCCACATTCACCATCACGGTGTGTTATTCCATTTCTCCCCTCCTGCCAAAAAATATTTTGGCCATGAAAGTCAGGCTGAGAGCAGAAAAGGGACAGTACTAGGAAGCCCTGGGCATGGCTCTCTTTCTCTCTCCTGAATACAGATGGAGCTAAGAAACTCTTTTCTTAACATAGTTACCCCATAAAGCTGCCTAAATTTAAGCCTACAAATATGCCTCAAATCTTTTGATAAATATACAACAGATATCACTACTTAACACTATGCTTACCTCGTTTTCTTCTTTTGCTCATAAATTTAACAATTTGGGCTAGACATTATTTTCAGTCCTAGTTTTCCTCTTGAGACTAATGTTTTTAGAGAGAACGTGTTTCTAGAATGGTTGGGCAAGTTCCAATAGCGAGGGCAGCTTTTTCTTCCTTAATCTTGCAATCTGTTTCTTTGAGGGCTTCCTAGCCCTGCTGCAGAAGAGGGATTAGAGCCTGAAGGGTGATTGATGCTGCAGGATGGCGATTCTGTTTTTTCCATCTCCTTCTTTTTATAGGCTAAGTTATTACCGACTGAAATGATTGCATTTCGAAACCACTTTTAAAGTTGCAAAGTCAAACCTGCAAAAGTTAGGTAATGCCAGAATATGAAGGATACCTGTCTGTTGGGCCAATATGCAATAAAGAAGAGCAGGGGCTGCACATTTGTATGTATGAAAAGGAGATAGATATTTGAGGAGCCACCCAGCGATGTTGGCAGCACAGTCTGTCCATGCACTGAACCAGGCAGATGCAGGGAGAGGAGAAACTGGAGTTTGAAAGCACTAAGGCCAGTATTTCCAAACTCAAGGGCCTTAAATGAGTCACCCACAGGATATTACTTGGAGGACCTGAATAATCATTTCATCTCTTTCCCAGCCTGTTTTGCTGGATTTAACCCTGAGTTAAAAAATGGGAGTTTGACAATCCCAAGAAGGAACAAATACTCCCACATCTGACTGCTCATGCTGCCTCCGAGGTGAAAACCGAATAAACAAATTACAAACCAGACCAATTCATTTACATGCTCTTTCTGCCTTGAGGAGAGCCTAAAAGAAAGGAGGCATTGCAGAAGGCTGGAATGAGTCACTGCACTGCCTGCAAGGCTGAACAAAGCTGGGATCCCTGGGTCTGTGAACTATTTACTGCTAAAAGTAGATTATAAATATAAATTTAAATGTATAAATACATATGTATAAATATAAATGTATAAATATAAAAATAAATAAATCATATAAATATCATATAGATTCAGAGCTGTACCAGGAGGAGATCCAGGAGTCAGTTCATCAATCCTACATGTAACAATACATGAATTTTGCTGCCCATTTCTGAAAAGTTTGGGTAGAGAATAAAAAATAAATAAATAAATAAATAAATAAACCCCTTAATCCATGGAGAGCAAGGGGTGCCCTACTTCATGCAAGGTTAGACTTGTTCATCACAACTTATTCTGGTGGCACAGCAGACACCATAAAGACAGCTCAGGGATGCTGTTCATGCCATCCAGCTCTCTAAGCAATACACTGCATACTGTTATGCCCTGGGTGGTCTGACAGTGCAAAGGGGGCCCAGAAAGCACTTGGAAAAAACAATAAGGCTACGGCTATTGCGATAAGTGAAATGGGTTCAGGATCCTTCTTCTGGTACTGAGGCCAGCTGGCTTGGAATGGCCCACTGCTATTTTATTAAAGTCTCCTAATTTCCAAAATATGAGGCTCCATGTAAACTCTTCATCAGGAATGAGCCACACTAGCTCCCCCCAGAGACATCCCCAGAAATTCTTTGGGAAAGTGCTATTTAGCCCAGGCACAAGGCACACCAAGGAGTATCATAACAACTTCACAATATAGATGATCAATTCCGGCGCCTGGGAATGTTCCCTGGCACTTTGTAGACAGAGCCTCAAATGTTAGCAGGACTGTGGACATGGTTAAATCCTATCTGCAAACCTGTTTTTACTGTAGCAGGGTCACAGGTCAATGTACCAATGCCATTGTGGTCTTTGCAGTGTAAATGCGCCTGAAAAAATGGAGACAAAAGCCCAGAAAAATGTACTTGGACGAAAGGAAACTCTTTTTGCCAGAATAGCAGAACACGCTTTGGAGAAGGAGCTGCAGGGCTTCAGTGAAAGTCCTCGATTCACTCTATGCTGCTTCTCTACCAATGCTAAGATGCTCAGCAGGTTTAATACAGAGATGCAGCACAGGGCTTCCAAGCCAGAAATCGCAAAGTGCTCTTTGAGAGACGTCAAGACTGCAGCCCTTCCTTTTACACATAGGGAAACTGAGGTTTGTGCAGAGACACGGAAAAAGACCATCTCACAAACAAGTGGAAGAGCAAGATATGAGCCCCCCCAGGTCATCTGAATCATGTGCAAACCTGTTCATCATGCTGTGTCTCCATCGTGGTTCACTTCTCCGAGTGAAAGAGTAATTCCTGCATTTATGAACAGCTGCTTGCTGTATAGTTCACGGGGGAGAGCGGAAAGTTTTTTTCTTCATTCTGCAATGCTGTGAAAATAGAGAATGAGAGAAGGACAATGAATTAATATGCTTTGATCTCTTTTTCAAGTGCCTCTAACAGCTGCCAGGCCCTCCTCCTCATTTTGGGCTCTCGGCCAATACACTGCACCTCGTCAGCAAGGAGGGAGCAGCCTCTTCTGCATATTAATGTCTTACAGCTTCTAGATGAGCCAGGCTGCGGTGAGGAGACGCCTCTTGCAATATGCTTTTAATTTCTATTATGCAGAAAGAGTGATGTGCCATGCAATCTGCTGGGAGATCACCTCAGTGGATCCCCCTGAGCACAAAGGCTCAAATACAGCCTTGGCACTGCAAAAAATTGTACAAAGCTGCAGCCTGCACCAAGCCAGAGAATGTATTTGCTGCTTCTACTTGTCAAAAAATTCTCTAGGTGCCAGGTTTGCAACTGAAAAATAGCCCACGAGGGCAATGAAAGCATCCAGTGCTTACCTCCTTCTCACCTGCCATGGCTGCCTCACAAATCTGGCATCTGAGCTATCATTGAAGGATTTCAGGTCATTGTATTTGGGAAGGTTCACTTTTGGTAAAAGTTAAAATTGTCCAAGATTATAAACTAAATTGGTGGTAGATCTAGGGACCCCTGGCTTATTTCCACCACTTGGGATATAGGTCCTGGTCTGATTCCTACCGAGAAGTCTACTCTTCGGAAAAGTCATGGGCAAGTTGGCCTTCCAGTCTATCCTTGTGCTAAACAAGATCAAGCTGGGTTCAATGAAAGAACAGATTATCTTCTGTACCAGATAATTTTATTGTAGGATAGAGCACCTTCCTTCAGTTCCAAGGTGCACACAGAGGGATTATGGAGTAACGCCAGCATCCCAAAATCCCACCTGACCATCCTGCAGGAGATCTCCCAGCTTTGACATACCTGCCTTGCTTTGGGTAAGGACTACCACAAACATAGATTTGTTCATTCATTTCTTCCCCGCTATTGCTGAGCACATTAAAAAGGCCACTGCTGACTTTTTTCTGCACTGCTGATAACATTTTGAAGCAGCTGCAGCTTCACCACTCATTCATGGGCGGACCTGAAGCTGAGGTAATTGTGCTTTTATTGCTGAGTTTGGAAACCCTCTTTGCTTCCGTTTGAGCAGCGGAAATGTTTATTGCTACTTCAGCCGGTCGCATCCGTTGCAAGGCATGGGGGTTTCATGAAGGGCAGGAATGTAAATGAGATTATCCACAGGGCAGCTTTTACAGACAATGGGAAATCAAATGTGCTCTTTCCCAAAGGAGAGCAGGTGGTTTTTTGGGCACAGACCTGATTCTGTGTGGAGCTGAGACCTTGCAAAACCCTTCAGTGCTTCAGTAAAATGCTTTTACATCAGTAACTGTGTTAAAACTCTCTCTTCATCTGCTGTGTTAGTAAATTTATGCAACAACACCAAATGTCTACAAGTGCTGAGAGTCGTGGCAGCCTGCTTAGACCCTCATCTCTGGCCCAGGCGCTGGCTCCCCAGTGTAGGAGCTCATTCACTGGTGGGACTCCATCCTCCAAGTGGTGCAACCACATCCCAGACCTCTTCTAGAAGACTCGGTGCAAAGCAAAGCCTGCTTTGCTGCTGAAATGACCTACCTTGCTGTTACATTTCGCCGGTTAGCTCTCAATCCATGACAAACCCAGGGACAAGCAAAGAGGAGGTAAGAAGTCCAGCTCAAGAGGTTGAATTCCTGAAAGGTGGGATTCATCTCATCTAACTGCACAGCTCTAAAAGACATTAATTCTACATTCTTCATAGGCCACCTCTGGACCAGAGGAGAGAGCTGCCTACCTGCCAACTCAAAATAAACTCTACCAGGTGTCAGCTGGGATGGTTGAACAGTTTTCCAGAGGCTTCTACCTCCCTCTATTGTCTCTAGCAAGAGCTTAGAGCTCTAGCAAATTAGGTTGGGCTAGACAACAAGGTTATTTAACAGATATAGATGAATCCCGCCCAAAATCACCAACCTGTTCCCCTTTCTCCATCCAGTCCTGGAATGCACCCTTTGATTTGCATCCCAGACTAAGGATTCAGCCCTGTGGGACACAGTTCAGGAAACCAAAGACGCTTCTATAAGCTGTTTCCCAGGCTCCTGCATCTGAGCTGTGCAGCAAGGTTTCAGGAAGTGAAGCACTGGTTTCCTGAGAAGAATCTTTAATTGGGTGTTATTTAAATGTTTCTTGGGTTTGTTTTTCTGCTCGCTACTGCTGTCTATATAAAACTGTGATTATGAAAGTAAAATAAATTAGCCATAGACACCTGATCAGTTAGAGAAATTGCTGTCACAGCTACACCAAGTAAAACAAAGCTGCGGACAGGTCAAGAAAAGCTCAGACAGAGCAAGCCTGACAAGCCTCACTCCTGAGGCCTTGCAAATTCAGTGCAAAGCTTATGGCCTTTTAGTAGCAATGGCAATACTGTATTACAGGGCTACATGGTTACATACTGGGCATCTTTTTCCTGTAATTTTGCTATCTATCTGAAGCCTTCCAGATAGCTTATCTTTGATGATTTTTAATCAAACCAGACAGTTCATGGGGGTCAGCTGCAGGCATGGCGCTAATTGGAGCTCTGGCTGAACTTGGCAAAGTTGGCACTGGCACCTCAAAAGAACATTTTGGCCAAGTGGAAGCTTAAAAGCTCTCAGTAGACTCCTCATGCTTTGTTTTGATCTAAGCATGGTCACGACAGGGAACCCTGTCACACAGTATTAACCACAGATCTGTCTGGATAGATAGATCACGCCAGACAGAAGGATCTATCTGGTGTGACTCAATGAGACGTAGAGCTCCCCATCCAAGTCCAAGTTCCTTCTCTCAAACATTAACAGAGAACTAGTCTGTGTGGCCAGCAGTGTGATTCAGCGTATCTTGGTCAATCTACATGGTGCTGCAATGTCCTCTGTGGGCTTACCGGCTTGGATGCACCCCTAATTCCAACATCTCTTCATGAACCCTGTCTTCTAGTGTTGTACCTGTATGTTTCTCATCCTCTTGAATGGGCAACAGAGAACATTATCTCTGCTGCTGTCCTCTGATAATGAGAACTCTCATCTAGCTCAATTAGCACAAGTCATACTTTGGAAGACAATACAGATACCAAATTTAGCACTGACATTTCCTCCTCTATTTATGGTTTCATTCATTGAATTAATAGCACTCACTTTTTCCTTGGGTGATTAGTGAGCTTTCAGCAAGAGATACCATACAAAAGTGCTCACTCAAAAAAAAAAAAAAAAGCCTAAAATCTCCCTTGATATTTTTTACTCCAATATTTATAATAATGAATCAACTTCCATCCGACTGTCAAGCGTCCAGCTGTAAGCCTGGTAGCTAAACCACATGAGGGCATTCAGATTGCTGCCTGCAGATTTTAGACTGGGATCAAACTTTTAGCCTCAGACAGCTTAAGTGAGGGGTTTACCCACAGGGACACTGCCCAGCCTCCTTCCTGGGTGTATATTTACATGAACCCCAAGCTACTAGATGGCTTCACAGCATGCCAAATTAATCAGGCTGTGCAAGAATGGGAGATAATTGAAAACCTACTTCATCAAATCCGGAAGGGCTATGTTGGCTTGTGAGGTTGTACATGTTGCCATCAGCAGAAGAACAAGGGCTTTTACACAGACTTTCTTCATGGAATTTGGATCAAGATTCAACAGCAAAATACTGTGTCCTGCAGGTAACAAAGTTAATTTTGAATGAGACGGCTAAAACACCTCTGCCTGGAGTGGCTTTGTGTTTTTACAGCATCTGACTATATCCATCAGGAGTTAAGCACCAGCTGAGCATTAATTTTGATGACCACAGTTTAAGGATAAGTTAACCAATCTGATCTGCTGGGAACCCACCCCAAATCATTTTCCAAGGAACTCATTAACATTTCTCTCCTTTATCAGATAGAGAAATTGGAGTCATCAAGAAACAGCACAACTAGTTAAAGGTTACCCAGTGGTCAAAGGTAGAAATAAAAACTGCACCTTCTGCACTGTAGTCCAACCACAGTAACCAGTTATAAGTAGTCTTTCCAGTTATAAGGCAGAAATGGTCTAGGAGGAATGCCTGGTGAGTCTCTCCATTGGCCTCATTAGGATTTGGATCAAATATAGAGGCTAATCTTTCTATGTTCCCCTATGGAGCTATGCTCTTAAATGATTCATATAGATGAGGTGCACACATTAAATTTGCAATGCTGTAGGCATCAATATGCTAGAAACAGCTCTTTATTCAAGCAACCTGGGCAAAACCCTGATTCTCCTATGAAAAAAAAGAATGCTAAAGGAGCTGGGATAAAGATGATTCTTTTAAGTACACATCTAAAGAAAGGCAGAATAATTTTGAATGTATCCGTGCCCTCTATTATTCACTGGAAAAGGTCTCATCTTTGTGTATTTGTAAATACACTCAAGTCCATGATTATGCATTGCCATGACTAGCTTGCGATGAAATCATCAATATCATCTGAGCTGCTCTGGAATTAAGCTGAATTTTGCAAGTGACTTCTTTGTCAGATAAAAAGGTGTAGAGCAATCTCTTGCTTCTTATATTCAGGGAATTAGCCATATATATAAAAAAATCCACTGATGGTTTGACAGCCCAGCCTTCCAAGCCTTGGAAAACCTTGAAGTATCTTAATTCATACCTGAATCCCACCTGTAGGCAGCATTGTTACGGACACGATCACAGCTTTTGAGAAACAGACTTAGTTCAGCGATCCACACAGAAGTGTCTGTTGCCATTTGAGAAGCTTCAGGGTATCTCACCAGGCTCCAAATATGGCTCCAGAAGGACACAGTTCTCTCATTGCATCTGCATCATAACTTCCATCCTCTTATGGATGCTTTGGATGCCTCCATATACCTGTTCTGAAGGTCTTAAAGAAGATGAGAAAATAAAACTAGTATTCTCATAATTCACAGAAGGAATGACTAATGATGTAATTTGGCAATTACATTAACTGTTGACCTTGAAAAAGGTAGGTATTAACATCAGATCTCTCCAGATTGTGTTCTGTGCTGTTACTAGAAGCAAATCCTTCTTTCCTCGCAAGCTCCAAAGATAAACCCTCCACAGCACAGGGCTGGTGCACTGGAGAAGTCTGACCTGAGAAAAAAACAGGAGAAACTCTCCAGCAATGCCTTTACCAGCAACCAAACACTAGCACAGACTCACCCATATATTGTTAAACCTTTAAAAAGGCTCTTGTTACAGTTTTGGTCTAGGGCAACTTGCCAGCCAACACTTTCCCAGTCATTGTCCAGGCACAGTTAGGAGTCACCATGGGTCAGGGACCATTTGCTGTTTCACTAAGGGATGTCCCATCTGGAAAATGAATATACTCAGCTGCCTGAATAAGGGCTATGTCCATGTTGGCATCATGGCTACAAACCCTTCCAGACCCAATTATAAATACAAGCCAGTGATGTCAGCAAAATTACAGTTTAAGGTCTAGAGTATCTTCAGTCTGGAGACTCCAGGGAACACAAAACCCCAGAAAGGTTTGCATATATCTCTGGCAAGCCAGGCAGACCTGCCTGGACAGGCAAAAACCCCACAGATTTTTTTCCTCCTAATTTCAACAGCAGGAAAAAGGAAGTTTATAGTTGCATCTTCAGATAGAAGTTTCTAGCACCTAATGCAAAATATGCCACTTTTCCATATAAATGCACAAGTCAAAGAGTGGAAAAAATACTTATATTTCATAAGTATACAGAATAATATGAAGTTTTACTTATACAGTAGCTTTTCATCAACTGCAGCCACAGCCTTTCATAACACTTATTAATAGAGCTCCCAGAGCATTGCTTTCTCAGCTTGCGCATAATTCGGACAGAAAAAGAAATCATTTCAAGATAAAACAAATTTTTGTTAAAAAAATTAAAGGTAATCAATGGTTCAAAAGCATTGTTTGGAGGTAAATAACACTTTCAGTCTCAGCTTCAAGTGTTTTCTTTAGGGGATTCTAAAGTCAAGGGCTTTTTGCTTAAGTGGCACCGTTAAAATTCAAAATTCCATTCAAATCAAAAAGCTGAAAGATTTAATTCTGAAAAGCAGGAAAAGGGGAAATTTAAGTGCTTTTCAAAATTGCTATTTGTCTGATTTCTACACAAATAAATTGACAATACCAGCAATTAGCATTCTGGTGCCTCTAAATCTGAATGTCTCCCCTGGAAAAAAAGTTTTAGCCATAAAATGTTGCCCATTTATTCACTACACTGTTCCTTGACTAGGAATATTTTCAGAGAAGATACCATTTGCTAGCCATACAGCATCCAGAACTACAGGAGAACAGCTTTTCTGAGCAAACAGGATGATTCAGAACTGGAAATGAATCACAAATATACTTCAAAGAAATATATAGTGGTATCACTAAAATCTTGACATTTCCACAATAAGGTGTTTGCAATATTGCAATATTTAGCAGAGAGAATTTCAAAACAACAGTAAATGTTAGAGCAGCCAGAAGTCCATGTCAAGACTGTAGTGGTCCTTAGTGTAATTACCTGAGTGGGAATTCAGCCAAATGGCCGTTATCCTTCTGAGAAGTGGCTTTTTCATTTTAATGGTCATTAGACATCAAAGCTCTGGACTGATGCCTGCTCTGAGAGGCAGCATTTCTCCTAGCCTGTGCTCCCTTGCACTGTGTTGGGTCTTTTTTGATCGCTCCAGGGAGGCCACCTCTTACTTAACACCTCCCCTGCAAATACAGACCTACCAGCTCCTCCATCATGGGTCACCCACGGACCCAAGCTGGACAGAAATCCTGGATAAATGACCCTTTAGGACATATATGTTGTGTCTATACTATATGCATGGTAAGTCCTGTGTATCCTGGACTTGTTGGATTCATTACCCACACAGCGTATGATCCATCCGACGTGGGGAATGAGCCTGGTCCTCCAGGGCATGCTGTGTTTGCTGGTGTTATGGAAATTATGCATGCCAGCCACCATAACAGGGTTCGACTCTAGGGTTCCGCTGAATCAATAAGCCGAAAAGAGATTCCTTCTATAAAGTTCTTTTTATTAATAGCACTATGGCTCGAGCTGGGTGCCTCTGAAGAGGGACCTTGAACAAAGAAATCCCTCAATAAATGTACCTTTACAATCTAAATTCCCGACCCTTCATGCGACAGTTCGGACCAGTAGAAATATTAGGGTCTGGGGTCTTCCCGTTTACATTGGGTCCTTTCATTGTCTCTAGGTGGGCTGTTTCTTATCTCTAAGGTTGCAGCTCCAGTTAATGAAAGTATCTTCCTTATCTTCTGGCTTGAACCAGCTCTGAGACCTTCTTTTACTTGACTAGGTAAAAGTTCAACATATCTAGGTGAAAGTTGACAGCTTGCGGCCTAAGGCTTCAGCAAATTTAGCTACTAATGCTAAGCAAGTTATGCTAAACAAGTTCCATGTAAGTAGTATATCAAATTGTACAACACTGGGCATGTGCAAATCAGTTTTGCGGTATAGAGCCAAAGGGGTTGATATACAATCTCTTACCCCTCCTGTTTTCAGAGCTGCCCGCGCAGCAGATCTACAAATGCTGCTTCGCGGTGCACCCCTGGTCCTGGGGATTCATCAGGGTTAAGACACCCTTGGTCAGCAGGAGATGGAGTACCAAGCGTGTGAAGGGTGCTCCATACCCTCCAGGCTCCCAAACCAGCTGTGCGTGGCATTGACACTGAAATTATGGGAACTCCCAGATGTTAACTCTTCCCAGAACTAGTTTCTTAAGCCTGGGGTTAAAAGTCATTCCCTAACTAGTGCATATCGGCTAGACAGTGAAGATTTCCACCACTGTTACTTTTCTGGTCCAGAAAAGGTTAAATAGCTCTCTTCACTGACAGTAAGAGCAGCTTAGTCTATTATGCTACAGATTGATTGTTTCTTTAATTATATGCTGTCACTCCAAACTTCACAGATTTTCCAGATATATTTCTTTCTTTTTATATGCACCCACATGTGTGTAGATAGATCGATAGATAGATACATTTTGTTTTAAGTTCAGCATCAAACTGCGGGCAGAAATGACCCCAGTCACACTTGAAATTAAAACTACTGGAAGCTCCTGAAATACTTTCTTCAACATATCCTCCTCTTCCCACCTCCTTCTCATCCCCCTCCTAAGTAAGTTACAAAAGAAACACTAATTAGCTTCCAGCATCAGGCACGTCTGTATTATATGCTGCTCTCAACTGACAGATACTGTACAGTAATTGGGTCAAACGCACAGATGCTCAGAATAACCAAAGCATTGTGGTTTTGCCTGCAGCTCTGTTGGAGGAAGAATGGAGAATTTCACAGTAAAGGAGGACCCAACACAGTTACTTGCAGCTCGACTGCTTTAAGGATGCTTGATTAGAGCTCTTTACTAGCATTAAAGATTTATGAGGATTTTTACAAAAGCTTGCAATATCTGACTGATAGAAAAATCATTTTGCCCTTATAGAAAAACCAGCAGGCTGAAGGATCACAAATTTGTCATTAACTTCATACGGGTAACATGCCTTTCCTCTGCCACATGCATCCACTCTTCACACCCGTCATCTCCAAAACTGAAATTGGAGCATCTCCTTTAGTGAACATATGGTGGCATCATTAAGATCTTCACATTTTTGCGGTAAGGTATTTGCAGTGTTGCCTCTACTTAGCACAGAGACCATCAAAATAACCACAGTAAACCTAACTAGTGCTGGCAGTTCATGTCGACAACGTGCTGGGCGGCAGTGTGAGCACTTACACAGTCTGAAGGATATGAATCCTCTCACCTGCTAGCAGCAACTGGTTAATTACACCATGGCAAGCTGGGAAGGGTGCAGCAGCATGAAAGGCCAGATCCTGAGATAAGACAGCTCTGCACACACCAACGTCACAGCAGTATATGTCAGAGTAGCTAGATAGAAGTCACCTTGGGTCTTCACTGGTATAAATGGATGCATTTCCTCTGCAAGCTAATATCCTTATTACTGAAAAGCAGTGCCTGCAGCTGGTGTTGCCCTGCCAAAGCCTGTAGAGTTGTGCTAGTTTATGTCTGCAGGGGTTTGGAGATGGATTTTCAGAGCTGGAGCATTTTCAGATTGGGATGATGGACATTTCTGTTGGCCATGCTTGAAAACATGGCTAGTCACACAATGCTGACACTTTTCCTTCTTTCTAGATACAAAGGATCCATGAGAACTCAGATAAAAATCCTACATGGTGTTACCCCACTAACTTTCTCTGCTGCAATACTACTACAGGATGGGTTGGATGAGTTCAGCAAGGAGAAGGAGATGGTCTGTACAATCCTGAATAAAGGGTTTCCATGAGATGCTTTTTCTTGAGCTCCATTTGTATAGAAAAAACAAGCGTGTAAAAAGGGCTCCAGAGAACCAGACATCTTTTGAAAGGAAATGCAGAGAAGGAGATGGTATCTGCTCCTGGTAATAGCTCTACAGAACCTTAAAATCTTTCAGTCGGGAAGCTTGGCCATTTATCCCATCCCAGGGAGACAGCAAAGCACCTCATGCAAAAAGTCATTAATGGGATTCCCCCTTTTATTCTTCAAGATAATGCTTTTGGCCAGACAAGAGTGTGACCTACATAATAATCAGCCCCACTTTCCTCTTTAGTTTCATGCACTTGTCTTGTCCAAGCTGTTCAGCAGGATTGTTGCAGTCTTTATTGTTTCCAGTTTAAGAGGGATGCAGCTTCGTGCCTGGCATACAATTTAACGGAGGCAGAGGAACCCTTGATCCCAAAGCAAGGATCTTCAATGCTACGAAGGCTTGACACACCAGACACACAGATCCCAACTTCAAAGAGCAACTCATCATTATCTGCACAGCAGTTGGGGCTAGTGCAGCTTTTGAAGATGCCCACCAAAGACATTCCAGCCCTAACCCAAAATAAAATAAATAAACACTCTCCTGAGATGATTACTCTTTGCTGATCAAAGTCCGAGCGGGTGCTGGGTGTATTTGGGAAAATCCCAGAGCCGGGTTCGCTTCATACACAGTCCCGCTTTTAACAAAGCAAAGGATCCACCGGGTTTTTACCCGCAGCTCGGCACAAAGGCAGGCTCATAGCCAGGAGAAACAACCTTCCCTGAACTGGGGAGTGGAAAGCGGTGTTGGGTTAGAACCGCAAAATCCTTCTGTAAGGGGACCTGCTACAGGCACACAGAGCCTAAAGAACCACAGAAATAGTTTGGGACTTGTTCAGGTTGGTTATTTTCCTAATCTCAGACCAGGAGGCAGCTCAGACAGACCTAGTTTCTCAGCAGTGAACAGCACTGAAACCCTCCAGACTCCTCACATCGCTTCTGACCTGAGATGCGAAGATCCCCACACCACAACTCTAATAGGCTATATCTTTCAAATGGTCTATTTGGGATGTACCATGCCACAGCTTCAGTCCTGCCTTCTTGAGCCCCTCCGTGTCCCCCCAGCGCCTCTGGCAGCAGATGCAGCTCAGCTGCCTATGGCTCACGGGCCAGGGACCAGGGAAGGGGCAACCACCGGACAGCATGAGGTACCACCCTCGTTACGAGTCGGTGCAGAGTCAGCTCACATTCAATTTGTGAGATGCGACAGGCCTGCAAGGATCGGCACAAATCAGCGATGAGCATTGGGGAGCATTGTTAGACATCGCTGCTGGCTGGAGCAGAAGGGGCCAGAAAGCTTTGTCCTGCAGGAGAAAAGAGGGGCAACCTAAGATTAGATATACCGGCCCTCATGAAAGATATTCCCAGCTCTCAGGACAGCTTTTTTCTGCTGCAGCAGTGCCCTAGAACTCATGGCCAGGCTTTGGACGGAGACCTTCTTTATCTGCTTTGCAACAGCAGTGGTCAAAACTGATGTTATCAGGTCAGGCAGAGCCTCGGCGAGAAGGTTCGATGTCTGGCTGTACCCATCCCACCAGCGCTCCTTGCAGCTACCACCACCTCTCCACTCACCCTCCAATGCTGACCTACAGCCCAGCAGCTGCTAAAGGCTGATGGGACCTGCTGTGAATTTGGCACCTTCCCCCATGAGTTACCTTGAGCAGAAACCTCTTAACCATGCCACACACCTGGAAGGACTGCAAGGACCCTCACTACAGCTCAAAGGATGCTAAGCAATCCCACCCTCAACCCCATCCACCTCGCCTAGGTAAAAAGCAGGGTTGAGACGAGGCACAGCAGACTGTTGCCCCTCTCTTGTCCAGATTTTTGTGATGCTGCCAAAAACTAGGGCAGCTACAGGCACGTTAGCTGTGTGCCTAACTTCTGCTGTCAGTCTGCAAAGAAATATCAAAAAGGCAGTTCCTGGCGCTGCTAATTTCCCAGGAAAATGAGCTGGACTTATTTCTCTCTTATGGCTGTGGGTTTGCAGGCAGTGCCTATACCCGAGGACACCGGCTGCAACACAGAAATACCCCATGTGCCACCAGATCATGCTGCTCTTGCCCATACAAGTTGGGTGCCTGGAGCTACCCACTGCAGTCAAGTGCAGTTTGCCATTTTTTAAGAACACGACTCTAGAGAAAAAAGCATAAGCTGTTGCTTTCCGCATGTCAATAACCATGATACATATGCATATAATATGCATATAATTCTGTGTATTGGACATGCAGCAGTCTCTAAGAAACAGAAGCACTTTGAATATAGAGCTGTGTTTTCTTACACACTTCACCATTTATTACCTAACACAGCCAGGGCAGCAGCCCCACTTTTATGAGGACCAGGTACAAGGCAAGCCTAAGTTTATGGCTGCTTTTACAAAATACTCTTAAATCCCAGAATGCCCCAGGCACCTCCCAGTGCCATTTTTCCCTGATCCTGCCAATTGCGCACTTGGTTAAAGGCAGGGGAGTATCCCATTAGACATATAAAATCAAAGATCACGTGCAGTACAGCAGCACGTGCATATACATTGGGCAGGAAAGGGATCTGTAACAAAGCGAGTTCACTTATTTTCTTCCTTTTTTTTTTCTTCCCTTTTCTTTTTTTTGTTGTGTGTGTGTATCTATTTCTTCTGGGTCATGATAACTATCGAAAAAAAGAGGAAAAAAAGTCTTTGCTTTTTTTCTTAAAAAGAAAATGTCTTGATAGTATCTCCCAACTAAACCCCTTTGGAAATCTACAGCATTTTTTGCCGTGGGGAGGGCTGTTACAAGCCTTGCAGTCCCTGACAAAACAGAGGAATGGAAATGCTCCAAATGCCATATAGCTTGTGATTAATCTGAAAGAAGAACATCAATAAAACATGATCTGCTTCTCTTCAGCTGATAGAGACTCATAAATAATAAAGCTATAAGATGTGGAGTCCAAAGTGGAAAGACTTTTTCAGTGTCAGAAACAGTAGGAGAAAAATCTCTAAAAATGATGTGGGAGAAGTTAATTTAGAAGCCCCTGTTGCTTGTTCAATCTTCTGCTTCCCTTCACGCCCTTCCCACCAGAGCCTGCCACCTGCACAAAGCATTCACCACCCAGCCTTGAGCATCACCTGAGATACCAGTGACCCCCTGGGAAGAAGAGGGGACCTAAATTACACCTGGAGGCTTTTTCCAGCTGTACTGTCCAGCTGCTATGCAAATCCGAGTGTCGATGCACTCGTCACTTGTGTACTGCCTGTCTTGCAAAGCTTCTAATATCCTCCAAAGTCTGTGCTAGCTCACGTTGCGTGTCACTAAACAAACGCCACATTGATAGAATGATGTCAGAACAAAGCAATTTATTATATGTAGGTTGACAATTATAGGTGTGGAATAAAGCTTCAGAAGTCCCCGCCACATCTGGCAATCCATGGATATAAGCAGTTTTATTGGGTTTGCGTGGCAAGGTTTGGGTAGTGGGACGGCTACTGGGGTGTCTTCTGTGAGAAGCTGCTAGAAGCTTCCCCCATGTCCCACAGAGCCAACAGCAGACGACTTCAAGACGGACCCACCACTGACCAAGGCCGAGCCCATCAGTGATGGTGGTAGTGCCTCTGGGATAATGTACATAAGAAGTGGAAAAAACACCTTCACAACAGAAACTGCAGCCGGAGACAGGAGTGAGAAGATGTGAGAGAACCAGCCCTGCAGACCCCCAGGTCAGTGCAGAAGGAGGGGAGGAGATGCTCCAGGCGCCGGAGCAGAGATTCCCCTGCAGCCCGTGGTGGGGAAGACCATGGTGAGGCAGGCTGTCCCCCTGCAGCCCAGGGAGGTCCACGGGGGAGCAGATCTCCACCTGCAGCCCGGGGAGGACCCCACGCCGGAGCAGGGGGATGCCCGAAGGAGGCTGTGACCCCGTGGGAAGCCCACGCTGGAGCAGGCTCCTGGCAGGACCTGCGGATCTGTGGAGAGAGGAGCCCACGCTGGAGCAGGTTTTCTGGCAGGACTTGTGACCCCACGGGGGACCCACGCTGGAGCAGTCTGTGCCTGAAGGACTGCAGCCTGGGGAAGGGACCCACGCTGGAGCAGTTCATGAAGAACTGTGTCCCGTGGGAAGGACCCACGTTGGAGAAGTTCGTGGAGAACTATCTCCTGTGGGAGGGACCCCACGCTGGAGCAGGGGAAGAGTGAGGAGTCCTGCCCCTGAGGAGGATGAAGCTGCAGAGACGACGTGTGATGAACTGACCCCAACCCCCGTTCTCTGTCCCCCTGCACTGCTGGGGGGAGGAGGGAAAGAAATTGGGAGTGGAGTTGAGCCCAGGAAGAAGGGAAAGGTGGGGGTAAGGTGTTTTTAAGATCTGATTTTCTTTCTCATTATCCTACTCTGAATGGATTGGTAACAAATTAAATTAATTTTCCCCACATCGAGTCTGTTTTGCCCGTGATGTTAATTGGCGAGTGATCTCTCCCTGTCCTTATCTCGACCCATGAGCCTTTGTTATATTTTCTCTCCCCTGTCCAGCTGGGGAGGGCAGCGACAGAGCGGCTTTGGTGAGCACCTGGCCTCCAGCCAGGGTCAGCCCGCCACAGCAGTACATAGAACTTTGAGGTCTTCAGTCTCTGTCTCTAGCCATAACACCCCACTTCTTCCAGCATGGCCTTTTTCTACAAACCAACTGGATTCTAATTTTCCCCACTGCAATGAAGGGCAAAAATTTACCTGGAGAAATATAGGTTGGCTTTCTGCTGCCTGGGGAGGGGGACATCTCGCAAGGCTATGCTCTCCTCCATAACCAGCATGGAGTATATTAGTATTAGTAGTATATCTATTAGTACAGCATAGCTTCGGATAGCAACACACACAGGGACTTAGCAGAGCATGAATAAACATAAGAGATAATAGACACCCTGCCTTGACTTTAATCATGTCGGCAGAAAATGGTTAGCAAGGGGTAAAAGATTCAGGAGTGAAAACCAAGGCATAGACTTTCCCTGATCGTAGGTCAGAAAGCGGAATCAAATAAATGATTAACAGCTTGACTTATACAAAATAAGATAACTTGGTGCTATAAAGAGTTATATGGATGTACTTTACAGAGGTGAAGATTGCTTAGTATTAGCAACATCCATTGTCTTCAGTAGATTAATGTCATTTTATATTTGTGATAATAAAATGTGCTGTCACTGCGGCACGGAGCCTGTGTCCATGCTGAAGTTCCTACCTGCAAAGACCCCAGCTCTTTGGAAACTTAGTCTCTGAATTTGAGTAAGTTCGGGAAGATTTGTTCTCTGCTGATTCTAAATGATCTTCAAAGACAGATTTGAATCTAAATCTTCATTTTTAATCTAAAGCTTTATTTCCTTTGGCATCTATTTGCATCTATTTGGTGCTTTTCTCTTCTCTCCTACCACACTTACAAATTTCACAAGTGACATAATACTGCCATGTAGGAATTCTTTGTGCATTATTTGAATTACTCTTTATTTACTAATTAGGATATATTTAACATTTTAAGCAAACATTCCTTTCTTTCCTATTTGTTTGAGAGACTTTTCTCTGGGGGGTTGCTTGAACTCTCTGTGTTGCTGTAACAAGTCTGGGGCGTACAGCAAGATCCAGAAGCCTTAAAAATCCACCGCTGCATCTGCTGCTTCCCTCCTGGTTTTGACAGCGACGGTTGGACTCGAGCTGCAGTTTCACTATCTCTTCAAGCACATTATAGCGCAGTCTGCAACCAGCCACTTAGATCAGTTCGGAGCAATCGAGAAGCCACCACCTTGGACTATCTCATGGTGGACTCTGAAGAGCTATAAGTACCATGGTCAGCTGAGCTAAACACAGGCAGTTACGTTGCTCCAACATGTTGGAAACAAGTGGAAATGAAGAAAAATGCAAATGTGCCAATGCAATGCAAAATGGCTGTGTGTACATCACCCCAGGAGAGGGAGGTGAGCTCTCAGCTCTGCTGCCCATGGTTTTCTCCTTCACCTCAGGTGGCTGGTGACTGTCCTCTGGCCCAGCATGACCTACCCTTGCTGTTGCAAAAAGTGCATGCTCCTCCAGCTGTGGGGTTCTCCTAATACCTAATGATGAAATAGCTAAAACAGTGTTATTTTCTTGAACAGGCAACTTCCAGGGAGGTGGACAGGATGCCAAGTTGCCTCTCTGGTGTCACCTCACACATTCAGTTTTCATGACTGCTTTCATTCTTCAGGCACTCCCAAAATCACTGAGGTTTTCATTTTTAATGACTACTGGAAATGTGTGAAAACTTAGAAGGACTCCAGGGTGGCTAACCTAGACAAAAAGAGGTGGCTGATATGGAAAAATAATAGCAAAGCCAAAGACATGAGATTGGAAGCATATTCTGTCTGTGCTGGGAATCCTTTCTGGGCCTGGCGCTCAGCAACAAATGGGAAAGAGAATAAGCCAATGCACTCATCCATCATCATGACAGTATCTATACAGACAGCACTTTTCATCTGAGGAAGCTTTATGCATTTATCATAGTAACTGTCCCCAGAATTTGCAGTACACTTCTCAGCCTGGTATCTACACATCACCCTCAACCCTCTCTGTGAGAAATAGAGATAAATGCACAATTCAAAGGAAACTGGAGTGCTGGACAGTGAGGGAGGCAGAAAAGAGCTATTCAAACAGCAAATCAGCCCTGGAATTAAAATACATGCAAATGCATTCGTCCAAGAGGGTGAAAATCAGCTGTCTCCACCATTTATGGTGCTGGACCCATGAGTAGGAGGGAGGAATGATGTACTGAAGGACAGCACCGCTCCTTCTTCCATGACGGGATGCTCTTCAGGGGCCTTCGCTCTCTTCCCAATGACACCCACCAGCCCGCGCTCACAGCAAGGAGTTCACCCCTGGAGACAGTGACATGGCACCTCCGAAAGCTGCCGCGTAACTGCTGAGGAGCAAGGACTTTCCAAGTGCATGCTGTGGCAAAAGTATGCTAATCTGACTCGTATTAGCCAGCAATAAAATGTATTGAACCCATCCCAAACTACCCTGCAGGGACCCCTCCTAACGTTCACGAAAAGGTGCTCATCTAATCCATGGCCACGTCTACACTGGGGCAACTGGAGGAGTCCGAATTTGTGAATCCTGCACTATGGGATCCCATAATATCCTCACAGAGGCTGAATGGGGTCCTCCCCATCCAGGACCCTATCTCTTTTTCCCTTACCAGGGAGGCAGAGCAGGCAGCTCCATTTGTTTATGGGGAAACATTTCCCTCTCTGGCTGTTTGAGGGAGGGACAGCATCTACAGGCAAGACAGCCTTTATCAAGTCGAGTTGAGGTTATGGTAAGGGAGAAGGGGGTTTTCTGGGTTTTCTCTTCCACCCTGACCATGCTGAGGAGAAGAATTCAGTCCCACCTGGTTGCCCAGGGATAAGCTGGAAGGAAGAAGAGGAGTACTACTGCCTGTTAAGGCTAGGCACAACTGACTTGAGCCAGGACTGTTGTACAAGTTTTTGAGTTTGATCAAATGTAGTTTTAAAACAGTCCTTAAGCAGAGTTCTCCAGCCACAAAGAAGAGTGGAAGGCATGAACCCCTTGCCAGAGGGTGCTCTGGAGCTGCCCTCCAGGGTCACCAGCACTGGGGCCCCAAAACTTCTGATCAGCTTTTGAAACAACTCCTGCGTGGCTCCAGGCCCTGCTGTCATCGTTTCCTCTCCCAGGTATGCCCATGCTCGGCAAAGGGGGGGACTTCTCCTCTTCTTCCATCCTCTCAGGCTGAACACTGATGTCCTCACCCCTCCCCATCTGCCCCACTATACACCCAAACCTCCTGGTTCTTCGCGCTTTTCAGCTTCAGTCACAAAAACCTCCTCAACCTCCCCCAGAACCAGCGAATAGCCAGTTTTTCAGTATCTCTCCATCGCTGGATGTCTTTAGGTATCAGCTAGATTGGTATCAGTCAGATGCTTCTTTGGTGAAGAACTGATAGCCAGACTCGCACTCCTTTTTCCAGCAAGCACATCACGAGTCTTTCCCCTGCTTGGTCTCAGTTTCCACGGTGGCCTACAGGAGCTTGTTATTTTTCTCTTAGTGGTGCTCAAACAGATGCCCTACTAGAAGGAAGTCTCATTTTCTCTGTGTAACTTCAGCTCCAATATCGTAACATCTGAATAATGTATCAGAGCTGCGATGTCTTCCATCCCTTCAGCTCCCTATTCGCCCCGAGTTCCCTGTCATCTCGGCCTGATGCAATCAAAGAAATAGCACAAGATGCTTTCCTAGCTCCTGGGTACCACCACTGAAAAGTCTCTGATCACTGTTAATAACGTTGGTTCAGCAAGGCCCAAATTCTAATGCAATTAACAGGGGAGTAACTGAATCAGCTTTATTGTGTCTCCACTGGGGACATAGAAAAATGCCTCAAGAGGTATTGAGGCCATGTGTAACTCCACAGGCTTAAACAGTCTTCCACATGCCCCCATATCACAAACTGCGAGAAATTCAATCCCATTTTTCTTCCCAAGTTGCAGCTTCAAGGTGACTTGGTGACCTATGGCTGGAAATCTGTATTACAAAGGCTCTTGATTTATTTTGATTAAGTGGATAAGCCTATCTTATATTCCCAGCAGAGAAAGGTGTTTTAGGATTGATATGCATCACTGTTAGGTGTGCTGCCAGTGGTATAAACACAATTTCCACCATGTAGCCAAATGCACTTTGAACAGCAGGCAGGAGACGACTGGATGGAGGCTATTCAAATCCTTTTCTGATTATAGGTCTCAGGAGGGAACTGGTTGATGCTTATTCAGCATTTTGGATGTTTGGTTTCCCCTCTCTGGTGTTTGCTTTTTCCTTTTCCAATTTTATCTCCACTAATGGGAAAATAAGGAAAAAAAGGGGACAGGGCAGAAAGAATATGAACCTTGAACCTCCACCCCAGGATGGGTAAGCAACCTTCATTGTTGCATTCATTAGGTTTTGGTTGCTTGACTTTTATATTTTGTGGATGTTGAATGTGTATGTACGCAATCAATGATGAAGAAAAGTGAGTGAGCAAGACAGACTCTCTCTCTTTCACAGGAACCACTTATCATCATTCATGGAAGACTGTATCTTGCTTTTATCAAGCTAAATGTGGAAGTTCAAAAAGTTACCCTTCTGTGCCTAGATAATAACCAGCCTGAGCAAAGTGCCACATTTAAGCAGACACATTAAGAACAAGATCCTTCTTTGTCCAAAATTGTGCTCCAACATGCCTCATATATACCAACAAAGCTTTTGCAGTTTTGCTGGTATTGACCTTTGGCAATAGCCAGTGCAAGCTCTAAAAGGAATCGACTTACGTCATGACATAGCTGAAATACAAAATTAATTCAAAGAAATACTTATTGGGTCTAGTGGGAATGTACCCTTCTTGACCAGCAAGCTATGGCCCAGATTAGCGGGGGGGCTACAGAGATCGGTTGCTTAAAATAGGCACAGGAAGAAAATCCAGTGCACCACAGATCACTAAATTTCAGAGTTCACAGGTGAGAGGAGGGAAACAGACAGCAGCTGATACCTGTCCTCTGATGTCGTTTTAGCAGTACGAAGCCCAGCATCACGATGTCAGCATTTGAGACCATCTGCCCTATTTCCTAGGTGTGGCCTGCCTCGAATTGGTCCATAGGTTATACCAGGTGGGATTCAGTTCACTCAACATTGGTGGACTCGGCAGTGTTAGGTTTACAGCTGGACTTGATGCTCTTAAGGGTCTTTTACAACCTAAATGATTCTATCACTCTATCTCTAGTGTGGACATCTCCAGCTGGGCAAAGCACTGGAGGTCCCAGTCAGGTGAGTCCCAGATGAGTTGAGGGGTCTCTTCCTTTGCCAAGTTGAATGCCTGGAGTTGAAAATTCAAGCAAACCTTCCACCACAAAATAAAATCCTCTTCAGTGTTATTCATGTAATTTTCAGTATTTCAGATGATCAGCCAGAAAGCTGATCTTCGCAGCATAAACTCACCTGCAATCTGGTTGACTGGGCTGGGGATCCTCCACTTGCTCCATCCTGAAGCAGGTGGTACTTCATACCTACCAAACCACAAGGTGACAGCTACAGGCACCGTGATGACATTTTGGCCACCAAGCTTGACCTAATAAAGCAGAAGAGGCAGGAGGAAGGCTTCCCAGGCACACCTGTGAGCTCGAGGTCTCACGTAGGAAGTCTAAAATGCAGATATTTAAGCCTGAGCTTCTCACCCCAGTCTCCTTCTATAGTCAATAGAGGGAAATGGGCACATCCAGAGGGCAATTCATCACCCTAAAATAAAAAAGAGCCTAAGCTCAGTCTGACCAAGACCCTTTGGAAGGGATTACTCACGCACGGCTGTTGGTTATAGGGGGACCCCAGCGTGAGGAACTCAGATGCAGTCATCTGACTTTTAGATGCCTAAAATTAAAAGATACCTCCCTGTCCCTCCCCACCATATCACATGAAGGGACCAGACCCTCCTTTTCCATGTGACTCTGACCCCACACCACAGGACTGGGGCGGGTGGAGAGGCAGCATCCTTCTTCATCTCTGAAGGGAATATCAGACTCTTTCCCACTCCCTGTACTTGGGGCAACCCGCATCTCTGTGCCGAGGACGGGTGGGTGCTCAGCTACAGCAGAAGAAGCACAAACTGAAGGTTAATGAGAAACAAATGACCTTCCTGGCAAATCAGAACCTGATTATCCCAGCGGATCACTCCACTAAAGCAACTGGGACTTCACAAACTGAGGCCATGTGTGTTTAGGTTACCTCCAGAGCCCTCACTCACAGAACGTATGATGAAATCCAGTGTTTCCTAGAGAGCTTGGGTGGGTTTTTTCCTACCTTACCTCAGGAACAGGTTTGTAAGATCATCTCAATTGCATAAGAAGCTGATCTTGGCTGAATCACGCCAAATCAAGGAAGAGCTGTTTCCTACTGCACGATTACAACAGTGGAAAGTCTGAATCTCTCTCCGTGCAGTGAGATGATTTCAGCCCGAGCTGGACTCATTAGAGAATCAGAGAGACTCCCGCGCTCTGCACTCGTTTATGCTCAGAGGCATTCACTAAAAGTTCACCTCTTTTCCCAGTACCAGGAAAATCACTTCACTTGTCAGCGAGACAGAGCCTTTTTGATCAACCTGAGACAGGGTGTCTTACAGTAAATATCTCGCTGCCTGCAGCAAGGTGCAATCTGTACTATTTTCCAGGCTTGATTTCCTTTGTTTTCCACCCTCAGGTTCTTTCTTTCACAAAGCGGCAGTGCAGACTGGGACAATTCACACTCTGTTGGAGCCCATTAGGTAAGTTTTCAGCCCCTGTGAGCCTTTCCACATTTTTTTTTTCAGTCTTCAGAAAGGAATGAGAGCCAAAGAGAATAACCTTTGCTGGACAACTTTTTGTTTGCATTTGTCCCTAGATGTGCTCTAAGCACTTCTGTGTGTAGGCTGGTGGAAATTTCAGCAGTCAGATCTTGATCTTAGTCCCACATGTGGGAGACAGCCCTGCCCACATTGTACTGGGATTTGGAACATTTGTTCTAGGGAATGGAGAAGAAAAGCAGAGAAGAACAGATGATACCAACCTATGATACACTCATGTTACTGTGTTGTTCTCCTAAATGAGCAATTTCAAAACAAAAGGAAAAGCATTCTTAAAGAGTTCAGATGTTTTGATGACATTTTTGAAAGAAACTACTTCGACCCACACAAGCTTTTAATTTTGAAAATTTCCTTAATTGCTCTATTGTTATCTTAATGCTCAACATTTGATCAGAGCACTTTGATTCAAATGAAGTGCTTTATTCTTAGAGTTGCCAGTAGCTCAAAACGTCACTTTCCCTAATTACTCTAATTGCAGAGGCAGGGCAATTTGCCTGCTCAGTGCAGAAGGTATCAAATGGCCTAGAAGTCAGAGCTGAGGCACACAGGTCACCATGACTTCCCAACCAGGATAAAAGGAGCATGCAATTCTATAAAGTTTGCTCTTGTGAGACAGACAATGGAGATGGACACGAGAGCCAGGGTTCAATTCCAGATCCTCCCTTAGGCTTTCTGGGTGGCATCCATCTCAGTAGGTATAGATGCCTCTATCTGAGCTCCTCACCCCATATAACATCAGTCAAGGGGGCAATTCACCTCACCCTAAAGAGGACATATAAATAGGTCAAACATATTGCTCCCTTGAAGTACCAACTTCTCCCCTAAATCCATAATCGGAGCCTAGGGATATAATTTAGTTGCCTGAAAGCAGGGTCCTAGTGCCATTTGGGACCCACAGGGCTCTCCCACTGCATGTCTAGCTGCCACCGCAGAAGACCTTGAGTACCTTGTAGGTCCTGCCAGCCCCATAGAGATGTCTCACATACCCCAGGTCATGTAAAAAGGCACTAAACACATATGTTTAGTCAACTGAATAGAGCTCATCACAAACTTCACAAGATGGAGAAAACAATAATTCCCTCAGCAGTTTGCTCTAGTAAGTGAATCACCCTCATCATTGATATTTTTCTCCTTGCTATGCTGTGTTCTTCTCTAGATTAAAGAACCCATTAGCATCCAATATTTCCCTCTCAGTGATGTACTTTTAAAGACAGCAATCAATCCCCCTATTGACTGCAGCAGGGTAGATAGAGTTTGTGAGGTCTTACTGTAAGACCTATTTTGCAGTTCTGAAATAATTTCCATGAGTGGCGGAAATAGGCAAAGTGGGGCAAAAATAATCTTTGAATGGAAACTGGTTCTTAAAGAGAATTAATTCCCATTCAATGCATGTAATTCACAGGACTCAGAATTGCAAGTGTACCATAAAGTCTTCTTAAAAACCAATTTCCATTTCCTCATACCATCATTCCTAGCACTGAATGTCATTCTTGCATTCAGGAATGAATCTTGGTCCATACAATGCAAAGAGTTTCCCCTTACCTCACATCTGCTCTTAGCTATCACGAGGCAAATAATCAAGGTGAGCTCTCTAAAGGAGTTTCTAGTGCCTTCTACATTGAGCAAAACTGTTAGCACATGAACTCCTGATTCCCTTGATGCCAAGGGCACTGGGGAAAGGGAGCTCTGCTAAACCAGCCAAATAGTTGAAGGGAAAGTCATTTGTTAAGTCACCCATATTGTTGACTTTTTTATTACCACGCTATCGACCTCTACAGCTTTCAACAGGAGGAACAGAGACTTTTATTACAGGCATCAAGTAATGCAGGGAAGTAATTATGTTAATGAACAAGACAAACAGAGATTTGTGAGGCAGAATCAGGGGAATTAGCTCATGCAATACATCAGAGCACATTTTAGCAGGGCACAGGTGACAAATGTCCTCCTGACTGATGAAGGAGGGAACTGAACCAGCAATCTCAGGAACAGAGGTGCAAGCAGTTATTGCTGCTCAGAAAAAAAAAGAAAGAAAAAAGAAAAAGAAAGAGAAAAATAAAAGATAAGGATTGTAGAGTACCTTGCCAGAGACCTGTAGAACATGTGCCATCCATGGGTCCAACCTCTAAATTTTATCTGAAGGTCATAAACTTGCTGGTATGTGGCTGAATCACACCCAGCTGCCTAAAAAACATCATCAGAGACTGAACTACCCTCTGGAAGTATCTGCTTCTCTTGACTGATATAGAAAGAGCCTGGATGACTAATTGAAAATTAGCAGCTATCTTTTAAACATCTGACATTAGATGAAATGTATTTTCCCCCTACTGTTTCAGTAGGAAAGATAGGATGGGCAGAGAAAAGGACGGTCCTGTTATACAGGCTATTTGGACTGCCTCAGCTTAGGAGTATGAGTATCTTACTGATTTTCTAGCTGACTTTTTTTGTGTTTGTTTTTGTTTTAATGAAACATTACAGACTTAGCTTTAGAATCTATGCTCAGTAAAGTCTTCTCTCATCAGACAGCTCTTCCCTCTCCTGCCTGGATGCAGAAGAAAGACTAATGAAACTAATGAAGACTAAAGTCTTCTCCAGAGCAGGTGCATTTCAGCAGCCTCCTTCTCCCCTTCTTTGTCAAAAGTTTCCTGACAAATGGGATCCAAAGGAGGCTGAAAATCATCTTTTTCCCAGCCTAACCCTCCACAGCAGGCACCACATCAAGTCCAACTGCTCAAGCTGCTAACTGGGAGGAGGACTCCGTGCAATCCCTTGCACTCGCCTCCTGCCAGCCTGTGCCACCCACGCAGAGCCAACGGAGCAGCCCACGGTGGTCTTGCTGTCCCCAAAGCTCCCCAGCATCCACATCAGGCTGCCGACATCTTAACAACCTACTTTCCACCCCTCAAGACTCGCTTGGCTGAAGGGGGTCTGCATTTCATGGGGCTTTGATGAACAAGTGATGTCTCTCTTGTTTTATTTCATAGAGGATACTTTCAGGGTGTACCGGACACCTCTGGCAAAACATGCTGCCCGGGGGCACTTAAAAGCCAAGCAAGGAATTAGTCGTGGTGAAGATTTTAAATGTATGAAAACTCTCCTTCTGGCGGACTAAAAGCTACACACTTGGTCTATTTTTAATGCAGTTGGCAATATATCAGCATGAATATAAATACAATGTTTTAAAGGGTGACAAGTTATGGAACAAGTTATCAGTCCAGAGTTAATCGATGTGTTCTTGGCTTGTGCCAGTGTGAGTTGTCTTAACCTCTTTCCTTGCTTCACATTTGCTCCCTGCTGAAAGATCACCTGACAAGTCACCATCACTCAGCTGATAGATGGCAACCTGTCCACAGGTCCAGCGCAAAGGTTGCACTGTTCAGATCACTGCAATTAAAGCTACTAAACACCCGTAAGGCCATAGGAATGCAGGACTAAGCATGTCAAAATAGCTCATTCCTATAAGCCTTAATGATGGTAGCATGATTGAGATGAATCATTTTAAATCCAGAAGTGCAAATCTGAACGTCACTCCAGTCCTGTGTCTTACGCTGTTGACTGAGGTGTAAGTGGGTATCTATCTGTCCCGTTGATTGGGAAAGACTTAAAAATCATTCTAGACACACAGTGCCACTGGACAGCGCTGGTTACAGAAGCATACATGTCTTAACCAAGCTGGCACATGGGACTGGGACATGCTTTAGATCTATTTTTGTAGAGAAAATAGAATAGGCTATATTGCTATGATGTTCTGCTGTAGCCATCCTCTGCTCACCTAGAGGCTGGATGCTCCTAGAAGCTGGGCTGAGCTTGGGTGAAGCATCTTAAAAAATCACTGGTCCCCAGATGCCGAACAAGGAGTTGCTACTAAATACCAGGCCAAAGGTATGTAATGGTTTGGAAAGACTGCTACTACGAATAGACTGTGAGAGAGAAAAGGGGATAAGTTGTCTTCCTGACAGCACATCAGCCTTTGCTTCAGGTGCTATAAAGCTGTCATGTTTAAGAAGACATTACCTTCTAACCCAAGTGGTTTTACAGGTGTAAAATGCTATGTGAGAACCTGGTTTAAAGTTCATGTGTCCCACTTTCCCTGGATGGAGGAGGACATTTCCCAGCACAACTCCACATGGTGCTGGGGGAAGGTCTTCACAGGGCCAGGGCAGTCTGACCAGACGTCGCCGAGGCCAGGACATCACCCGCTGCGCACAGACCAGCCCTGGGCACAGAGCCTCGTGTAAAGGACACGCAGGCTCTTTCTTCCTCCTGAGGAGGACCACGCGATGCAGGAGTCCCTGGCCTCCCTCCCCGCTGGGTTCAGCACACGTCAAGATTTGAACGCACCTCCGTCACCCACCTGGACACCTCAACGCTCAGCATTCACGTCTGGCAAAGAAACTGAGTGTGCCGACATTGCCGCCGAGAAACCGCCAAAGTCAGGAATCACCTGACACCAGGCAGCACGGCTTCTACCTCCACGATAAATCCTCCTCGTTTGGCAGGAGGGATGTGAGCTCTGATTTCCTGGACTAATACTAGCAGTGAAAAATCAATTACACTGAGGTCCTTTAAACTTATCAAGCAAATGCATTAGGAGGTATATGCTGTCTGGGCATACGCAGAGGCAGGATGCCTCCTTTTTTCTTCAGTGCAGCTGAAGAAAAAAAGAAAAAGGGGTTGCAGAGCTTGCTCCTGATGGATTTCAAACATATATTCAGAACAGAAATGAGGGCTATACTAGCGTTCACTCTCCAGAGAATAACAGCAAGAGGTGAGTAACTGAGGAGAGCTTTGGCTACATCTTGATTTTTCAGGTTAAACAAGGAGCCAAGACAAATTAAAGGAATTAAAAATTATGTGCTTTGGGGGGTTATTGATTAGGGCAAGAAGTCGACTGTGGCCATTTCAACTTGAAAGATATTCTCCTGTAAGTCACCACGGTGTTACCAGCTGCAGAGATGCTGCTGCGCTGGCACGTGTCCTTTTGTCAGGAGCGTGCCTCAAAGCCACAAACCCCGTGCTGAAAGCCAGCACTGCTGTGGTCATCTAGAGAGAGAACTGATGCTTTGACACTTGCCTGCAGATGCTGGCATAGATCAAGGCCTCAGTGATCCAGGCACAAACTACATAAAGTAACAGAAAATTCCTGCTGCAAAAAAATCTCCTAATCCAAATATAAGATAGAAAAATTGAGAGGAGCATGGTCTGCTTTTACAGAGAGGAAGGTGAAGCGCAGATGGAGTGTAGGATTCCCCCAAGGTCACTTAGGGAGTCAGTAGCAGAACATGGGAGTAAATCCAGATCCCCTGAAATGTGCTGAACTACTGAAACCTTGAATATATCCTTCTTTCCAGACATGGCACAGACATGAAACACAAGTACATATCCATGCTTTGAAAATTCAGCTGTACATCAGCTGAGTTTCTCTTAACATGATGGGACTTCCCTGAAAGAGCAGGGTAGCAGAAGCTTGTGTAGGATCTCTGTAGTCCAGATGTGGCTTGGAGCCCAGATTTTACTTGTTGGAAAAGAGACTGCATTCAGAGAGGAGGTGAAGGCTGCAAACAATGAGCTCTTAACCCCAGAAACAAGCAGTTTTATAGAAAAAAAAATTGAACTCATAATAGGGAAACTGGGATATTGTAAGGCAAGATTCTTGCTGTCACACATAAACATAAAATAGATGCTGAAGACCAGAAATGCTATCACTTCATGGATGCAAAGAATTCAAGTACCATTATTTCTGCTTGACTTGCGCCTGACAACACAATTTTCCTCCCAATGCTTGTTAATGCCAGCATAAACAGAGGCCAACCACTGACACACGCTAATAAAAAGCATGGTTGCTTGGCACACAAAGATCCTTCCGAGAGCTCCTAATAACTGAGAAGCTGCTGCTATTACCACTACAGCCTTTATGAATGTTAGTCAGAGCACCTCTAAATGGAGGGAGTAAACTGCAAGGGAGCCATATCATCTCAGTTGACTTTATGGCAGCAGTAACTTTTCGATTTCTAATCCACCATTATTTCAAATGAGAAACTCTCATAGTTAGAGCTCAGAATCTCTCATTCCTTTGTCACGTTGCCCTTCATTTTATAGCAATTCGCAGGTGGTAGCATCACTGGGGTATGTGATAGTCCATAGGCTGTTGTGCACTGATCCCTACAATGACCCAGCGAGTG
The DNA here is from genome assembly GCF_026419915.1 of Harpia harpyja. NCBI lineage: Eukaryota > Metazoa > Chordata > Aves > Accipitriformes > Accipitridae > Harpia > Harpia harpyja. The sequence goes on from NC_068940.1 coordinate 105,642,564, forward strand.
AGGGAAATGCCCACTTCCCAGATGATAACATGTCTGTAGTTGCTTGCTAGGTCCTGTTCTCCGACTCTGGGGCTGATAAATTTACGTCCAAATAGAAAAAGTTAATGCTTCTGCCCATCCCTCACATAATCACCCTCATGGCCCTCCACTCACAACCCCCATCTTCCCAGACGCCCCCATCTTCTCATTTCCTCCCTGTTGATGCAGGCCAGCCCTGATTTATAGGTACCTTCTGCTTCCACCACCTCTGAGAGGCACAGGCTTAATCACAAGGGTTGGTTGGGGCATTTCTTTCTCACTGCAACATCTTTCCTCAATCCTTCTGTTCAACTAAGACTTTTTCCTCTAGCCTCATGCCCCAGCGAGCATCCCTCCTGTTGATGCTAGCCAGAGGTCCGCCTTTGCTCAAGACAGCCTTGTGAGCACTTTGCTACAGGATGAAGGTTAGAGAAAGACCAAAGTGATTTTGATGAGAAATACCTGCAGTTACAGAGCCTCAGGCTGCATCCTTGACAGATCTAAGACCTCCTTAGCACAGTACTGCATTTATTTGTGGAATTTGTGATACACTTCAGGATAAAAGGTGCTATATAAATGGAATATTGCCAGGAATTATTAAAGATTTGGATGATGTGAAAATCAGGACTTTCAGTGGCTTTTTGACTTCATCCCTTATCCCTTTCCCTGTATCACTGCACTCTGCAACAAATGCGGGGGTGGCAGAGTAAGGAAAGATGTTCAAAGGATACCAAGGGGAGTGGTTATGTCAGTTCAGTTCACAGAACCTGTTAAAGAAAAAAGTGAAAGTCTCTTCTCTTTCAAATGGGACTAAGAAAAGAAAAAAAATGATTGGAAATTATTATAAGGCCTGGGCAACACAGTGTTTGTACCAGTGTAACCAGTGATGGAAGTGGACATGTCTTCTATGAAATCTTGTCCTCCAGAGCCCCTGTGATGTGAAAAGGGCCAGTATGGCGCCAGTTTGACCAGCATAGTTTGTTGAGAAGGGCTAGTATGGTATGACCATCTACAAGAATACATTTGAGCTGCTGGTTATACCCATTTTGGTCATGCGGTATGCTTTCAATACACCAGCATTGTTGCACCAGCACAGCCCCTAGTGTGGGTGCAATTACAGCGGTGTAATTACACAATTTCTGCTGGGTACATCGAGCTCTGGTGATGAAACATAAGACCTCAGACTATAGACAAATGACAAAAAGAAAACTATATGGCAGAAAGAAAAAGTCTTCCAGATCCAGCTGTGCTGTTGAAAGATGACACAAGCCACCCCACCTTGTTTCCTCTCCCACTTTGGATGAGTCCATTGGTGGTTGGCCAAGCTGCTTGCATGGGCCCTCCAAAATTGCTACAGGCAAAATCAAAGGGATTAGCTCAGCTGAAGTGATTTAGTAGGGAGTTCAAGGAAAACACACTGCTAAACTGGAGCAGCCTTAATTCTCTGTCAAGATGGAATGAAGCAGGCAGGCAGGTGACTATTCCCTTGCCCTGGGAAGGCCCGGGGGAAATGTCCATCCACAGTCTCCTTTTACAGAAGGGTCACTTCGGTGGTCTGAGTCAGTGTGTCTGTTTTCTGCAAAATCAAATCTGACTCTTATGAGAACAATGTGCAATATGCACCTGCATAGGTTGGGTTTCCTACATGGGTTGGATTTTCCTTCCCAAACTTGCTTTCATCAGTAGAAAGTATTTTTCCCCTACCTGAAAACATCTTTTACCGAAGACCAGTCTTTGAGAGGAAATTCTCACCCATGTGTTATGGTCACAGTCTTACACTGTTGTATTATTTCCTGTGTACATCTTAGTCATCTCACAATATTCAAGAAACCTCTTGGTGCTCTCAGGTCCCAGGCTGTAATGTAGCAGGAGTAACAGACCGTCAACAGAGGAGGTGTTGGGAAATAGAGTGATCTCAAAAACCTGACCAAAGCTGACAAATGACAGTAAGAAGCACTTAAGGTCCTTACAGTCCTTGTAACCGAGGGCTTCACCAAGTTCAAACCCTTATTGTCACAACCCCTCTCTAAAAACAGTATGGTACTCACTTGGCATAAAAAACTGAGGTCACCTGACTTCTCCAGTGAAATAGGATGTTCCTATACCAGTAAACAAATAAAGGCACGGGCACTTCCCAGTGATCATCCACATTATCAGCATGGGCTGTTGCTCGGTAAGGGGTTTTCAGAGACTATTTGATGACACATGGAAAACTGTAGGGACAGATCTGGGCTAAACCAAAATGAAGGATAACAGCAAAGAAGACATTCACTACAGTAAAGAAGACATTCAGTGCTGGACAACAGAGTGGAAAGAGAGAAGAGAGCTTTCACGAGTGAAGGGGAGGACAGCCCTGGTCTTTCCCAGAGACATCAGCTCGATGCGTGCGTGTTGTCTCTCTGAAAGCACTGAGCAAGCTCACTGCGAGGATGTGTTCTGTGTTTCGGGATCGTGGCTTATGAGTACATGTGCATGACTGCAATAAAAGCTTGAAACACCCCCACACTTCTCTGCTTATCTAAATGTTTTTGTTTCTTGCTCTGAGGTAAGCAACACGTCCCCAAATGCCTTGTTGATGTTCCTGGTGGGTCAGCTGCTAGCGCTGTGCACAGGCAGCTCCCCAGTCACGGAGGAGGGTAAACTGCAGAGGTAAAGATGCAACCAAGACCCAAGCACAGCTGTCAGATGACATAACCACACCATTTCAGAGCAATCGTGGAGCCATTTCTTCCAGCCGTGTTTTCTGACCACAACTTTAAAATAGAAAGCAGACATCCTCTTGCTATTGAGAAAAGAGACTGTAACTTTGAAGACTGGGGCGGGGGGGAGGAGAAACAAATAGCCCACTTAAAAAGAGAAAGGCAGCTGACAAGAACTGATGCTGCCCGAGATATGAAGCAGCTCGCAAATGCTGACAAAGCTCCTGCTTGTCTCGTTGCTCCTAAGACTGATAGAAACCTCCGAGAAACGAGCCTGCCCCTTTTCTTGAGGGAGACTGAGGCTGGCAGTGCCCTGCATTCAGAAATGACACCTCTCCAGCAGTCCCCTGGAAGGATGTCCCTTGTTTGGTCCCACAATCTGCAAGTGCAACAACTGAGTTCAGCATTGGGGCTTTCAGCTGCCTGCAGCATTTATTCACCCCTCCTTGACATACACTTTAGCTGGAAGAGATACGCGCTGCTTCTGAAAATCGTGGTACCAAAGGGATATGAATCAACACATCCCGAGTCCTGGGGTCAGGGCAAACCCTCCTCACTGCCGCTCGTTCCTGCTGCGGAAACCTCAACAGCACTCAGTCCTCCTCCTGAGCATTGCAGTAGGGACGTTTCTCTCCTAATGCCCAAGTGAGGGCTGGCTATGGGAGCAGAAGGAGCAAGCAGCTTCGTGCCATAGCCTGCTCCTCTCCTTCCTTGTCCCACGGTGGAAGCAGCCTGGCTTTGGTTTGTATGTGGCAAAAATCCAGAGAAGCCTTGACCCAAAAGCCGCAAAAAGTTTTGGCCGAGATGATACCCACACTGAACCAGGCTGGCCCTTGTTCTGCAAAGGACTGGAGAAACACTGAGCATCTCTCTCTGTACCACCACACAGCCATGTGGCTGGGATCCAAGCAACAACAATTCCTAGGAATTAGTGGACAATTCAGAAAAGGTACCACCGGTCCCTTCAAGCCACCTCTAATCCCTGGGAAATGCAGTCTAATATGAGGATAACTAGTGCTATCCCAAGTTAAATGAGCTGTGGCTCTTAGGCATTTACTTTTGTACAGAGCACAGCTCAGAAGGAAGCATGCCCCAAAGATGCAGGTGGTCAGAGGTCAAAGCCATGGGTGCAGTAGGAGAACATCTCGCTGTCATCCAACACCGCCATAATCCTGCCCCTTGTCAAAGCTCTCTGCGCAGTGCAGATATAAAGAATATCATCCAAAACCACAGGGCAGAGATATACTAGAACACTGAGGACGCAACAGATAAAATTTCTGGCACCGGCTCTACGCCACTGCATCCCTCCATCCCAGTGAAGAAACCTGGCACCAAGCCTTTGCTGCTCCTGGTTGTGATGTAGGTCACAGGGCTCTCCGGAAAGCAAAGAAATGAAGATGTATCTTTTGGCCACGACCATTTAATAAAATTAGCAGAGACCTGCAGAGCTGTTCATCAGGCGTTTGCCTTTCTTTGGCATTCCCAGACATAAAAGCCTAAATCCAGGCGTCACTCTAAGGCTACAGAGCTAGGCAAAGCCTCCTCAATACAAGAGCAGCCCACCCAGTCTCCAGCAAAGTCTGACAGGCTAAATCGTTTCCAGACCCAAAAATGCTGAGGACAATTGCTTTTTCCCTACCAGCAATAAATGCCTCCAAGCCATGATACCCTAGACATAAGCTATGGTCAATCAACGTGAGGTTTTACAGAGCTCATTCTCCTTATTTTCCCCCTTGCAGGCTGCATAGAAGTGACAACTTTGGTTTTTCTGAGGGTGTGAAGGGAGCGAGGCCACACACACACTAACCAGCGAGGTACACGCAGCTCCTATTCAGGCTGGAGTTTGAGCCAATTCCCTTCCTTCAAGTACACCATTAATAAATTGTTTTGATCTCACAGTACCCATCAGATGGGCTTTTGCAGACCATGGTAACAGAGCAAAGAAAAATGACAGTTCTTCATTTAGAATATAAATAACTGGACATTTTCAATGCACTTCAGAGCTGTGAAATCACTCGATTTCTTCTTTTGGGCTGGTTTTGCTAAAGAGAGCAACAGAAAGACCAAGGGGAACTTCTGAGTTTCCTCCTAAGTGAGAACGCTGCCTTTTATTATCACAATCACACACATGGACGAAACTCAGTGCAGCTCCCAGGAAAGTCAAGACCAGCTCTCCCAAGTCATCAAGAGGAGTGGAGCAGATCTGCAGAGCTGAATGTGCATCCCAGGAGCTGTATCCCAGCTGATGCAGAGGGAAAACAAGCTCGTTTCAGCTCCCTGCTTTGGCTTTTCCAATCAGTGTGTGGCAGTCTGGATGTTTAAGAGGTCCCACCTCAGTCAGGATGATGTCAGTAATCACAGGGACTTATTTGCAATTCGGGCCACTTTCTACTTTGCTTGAAAGAGTTAAAAATACCATAAGCAGATGCAAATGGAAACACGGATGTCTCTAAGAAGTCATTTACATGGCCCAAAGGTCACACTTTGCAGTCAGAGGACAGTGATGCATCTATTTTTAAAAGACTGCTGAGAAAGAAAAAAAAAAAGAGAAGATAGAGAAGATGATAACCACAAGGATGATTCATAGACATGAGAAAATTCCTTACAAGAGCTAAGAACTGAATCTGTTCAGTTAACAGAAGGAAAAGTTAAAGGAGACTTGACCGAGGTGTGTAAATGCCTAAGGGGAAGGTAACCCTGCTTACTGGTGGGCTCATTAGCAGGACAAAAATTAAAGAGCGGAAACTAAAGCTGGACAAATTTAACCTGGAAATCAGAAACACATAAGGGGAATGGAGCTGGACTGAGTGAAATGGGAGGTTCTTCCTTTCTGACAGCTGCAGATGCAGAGAGGCGACTACTAAATGAATATGCACAGGTTAGGGGTTAGCTAAGTAGAATTTAAGCAGAAATAACCAGGTGAAAAGCAGCGACGTGCTTCATACAGTCCAGATGTTGCACCAGTACCTCCACTGTACTAGACCTGCCTTTGGCTCACAGAAGAGGCACCAAAGTGTTGGGATCAAACTTCTCTGAAGTATTGAGAATCTTGTCATGGTTGCTGGGTTATAAACACATTTCTGTGTTTACATCAGGAATAACCTGGTGAACTGCTCCGCTGTACATTTATATCCTTTGCTGAGTATTTGGCATTCTTTGTATAGTCCCCCTACCACAGCAGGCTTCTGCCTATCCAAATATTTTTGTGGGTGTCATCACCAGAGTGTCTGAACATTTACTTTTCTTTAAACAACCTACCCTTAGGTGAAGCAGTTTTGTTCCTGGTCTTGAAGAACATCTACAGTGGGATGCAAACCTGGCTAGAGCACTGTCGCTCATGCTATAACATAAACCAGGCTTTTTAACAATTCCAGGTAGCCTGCATTCCTATTTTATCCCTTTCAAGAGAAACCAGGTCAATTCTGTTTCATGCTGCAGAGACTGCCTACAAAATAAAAAAAAAGAAGAAACCCTGTGGTGAATATACTTAGTGCAGCAGTGCCGCACCTGACTGCATCGTTTCCTTATGTCCTTTCTCTGGGGAGAAGCACTATAAACTGGCCCCAGTATTCAAGATGTGAACAAATCCAAATTAACCCTGTGGCAACCGGTAAAACTTGTGGTGCCTGGGCTTTATCTGGGCACCAGAGCAGCACAGGGACAGTATTTATCACTGACGTACCAGCAGCACCATTTCTGCCCACTGACCCATGAAGACTTCTAGAAGTAATCAGGAAAATGGGGTGATGGCCACAGCTTGGTGTCAGCTTCAAGGTCAGCTAATACAGGCACTGCTAAATACCTTCTGAGACAAATATTTATTCCAGCCTCTCAAAGGCTGCATTGCACACAAATATGCACTCATGCACGTACCAGTGCACTTCAGACCCTGCCTACGGTAGGTTCCTTAAAGGCATCCATCTGCTCTTTCTTTGGGGAAATTCAAGAAAACTGTGTCAAAAATGAAGTAACGATGGACTTGAGGTCTCCTGAGTGCTTGGTGCAGCGTGGTGTGACCTCTGCTGCTCCTGCTGCTCTCCGAATGGCTTTTATAATACTAAGGGAGAAAGACCCAGCCTGGCTCAAGAAGAAACGTCCGTGTCTGAAAACCAAAAGCCAGATTTGATACAAGAGGCCTTGCAATTATACGATGCTCTGAGAGAATCAGGTTAAATGAAATATAGGCAATTCCTGGGTTCAGACTAGCCAAGATCAGCAGCTTCTCCAGCCCGAGTGCCCAGAGTCCATTTTCAACACCTCATCCTCAGGCAATGTCTTTTATTCCTTGCAATTCTCCTGTGCCTCATTCACCACCTGAGTTTGGTCTCGGGATTCAAGTATCATTGTCTAGCTCTAAGGGCACTTCACTTTTATCCAGAGCAGCTTAAAACACTGCAGTACGAGCTTGAAACCAGACAGGTTCCTCCAGATGAGAAGGGCTGTTGGTCCCTCACCAAGAAATAACAGCTCTAAGCAGGGGAAGAAAGGAGAAAATGCAGCATGCTGGCACCCAAGACACAAGAGAGAAACCACTGAATATTTCCTTCTGGATATTTCCTTCTGGATGCTGAGAAGAGCTTGATCCCACTGCTGATCCCACCCATCACCAGCTTAGCTCGGAATGCACTATTTGAGATCAGGGTTTTGCAGGAACAGATGCCAAATGCCATAGATTTGGAGCTCCTAGTCCTTGTAAGTCTCTGCAGCCCCCCTCCATGGACTTCCTTTAGCACGACAGTGAAGTCTAAACCTGTTGGATATATGGTGCGGATATAAAAAGAAAAAAAAAGGTGAAAAACAACACGAATATTAGCTGCTGCATTGGATTAGGATTAGTGGCAAAAAGGAGGGGTTTGAGCCTCTAGTCCCTCATAACTGACACCAAGGAGGACAAAAATGTTACACGCTGCAAGACAAATTTCCCGCGGGGTGTTCACGGTACCCGCCAGGTCTCCTTGGCTGGTGATGTGATACCACAAGGCCGGTGAAGACCAGACATCATTTTCCAAACCAGCCTGCCACAGTCAATTAAAGCCACGGAGAGCAAAGCAGCACTGAGATTTTTGTGCGTGGTTGTTTGCTTATTCTGAGTTGGCTTATTTTTTTCCCCTTCCTGTTCCTCTCAAAAGCTGAGTTTTCGCACATCAACCCTTAAGAGAGCTCAGGCGAGGAAGGATTTGTTCCCAAGATCAAGCCACCATGGCCCTGCTTGGTTCACATGCCTCCTTTCATCTCGCTCCGGCAGTGCCTCCCACCCCTTCCCACCCTCCTTCCCTGCCTGTGTCAGCGGCACCGAGGAGAAAATCTGCAGAGCTTCATCTCTGCTCATCTCCCTCTCCTCCCCCTGTAATTCCTCTACCAAAAACCTGAGTTTCATGTCCTCCCCATCGGATGCTCGCTGCCCTCCTCAAGAGCAGGGGAGTGGCGACTCAGTTTGTGGATCTGCTCCCCTTTCCCCAGCTCTCCCTTTTTCACACACATGTGGGATCACCCTCCCTTATCCATTTTTCATTTCTTTAAGCAGCCGACAAAGGAATATTTCCTTCGTGAGAAGCTTAAGGAATTTTCTGATTTTTCCAGCTTGAAACTCTGTGGATTGTCTGTCCTGCTTCCTCCATCACCATCTAATGGCATGCAAGAAAACAGCAGTTGGAAAATTCTGTATAACCGGTATTATGGGAGCAGGTTCCCACGGAGGCACCTCGGAGACTTCGTGTGCAGCTCTGTCACTGTGGATTTACTCAAGAGACCAGAGCCCATGCACGTACCCCTGCCAGAATAGTCAAAACTAGTCCTGCCTCACCAGTCTACAGACAGAGAAGACTTTCCCAGGGACACAAATCGGACACTAAAAATTTATTATTTCCATTTTACCATAGGGAACAGAGACCCAGAAGGGCAAAATGATCAAAGGGTGGAGGCAATGCAGCGCAGGGAGGAATTAATTCAGGTCCTTCATCGTTGCAGAAGCATACAGAGCTCTTGCCCTGCTCCGTGTGTGCACGTATACCTGCTTACACTGATGTTCGGTGCCAGTCCAGGACTACTGAATACAGCCAGGCCCTTCCAAATAGATCTGTACAGACCTTAAATGGCACTGGGCAGGGACCTTCTCACTCCCCCTTACACCAAGGCAAAGCCACCAGTCATAAGGTCCAGTTCTTATACAGGTCTTCACCTTGATCACAAGGAGTTACCTCATCTGCCCTCACTTACCCGCCCACGATCAAGGCATCTAAGCTTGAGCTGCTTGACCTTTTTATTTCCCCCAAATATTCCTCCCTTTTGCATTGCTTCTAGCCACGCTCTAAATGTCCCATTCAAAAAACACTCAAAATATAATTTTCCTGACATATTCCTGCAGACCGAGGTGATGCTATATGGTTTATATGGTATCCAACATGCAATGTATCAGTAAATCCTGCACTTTGGTTCAGCGGGGATTTCTGGTGCCAGGAAGTATTTAGTGCTCTAAGATAATTCTTTAATGAGGAACTTACGTGCAAGTTTAACACCAAGAAGCCTGCCTAGGTTAGCAATGAAACCCTAATCAAGAAGAGACACTGTGAGATTTATCTCCAGAGGGGACAGTACTTGTGTCATCGAGAAATACAAAGCCAGAAGTTATCATTCTTAGCTCTTTCTCCCTGCAAAACAGGGTAAGAACACATATTTTTAGCAATGAAAATTAAGCCTAACTCAGGAATGACCAGTCTCCCTTACCAAAAAACCAAAGCTGTAGGCAGACAAGGCTGTGTCCAGGCACTCCTGACCATTGACTCCCTCTAACCCAACCACACACTTTGCCTGGAGAGATGGATATTTATCTCCCTGGTTTGGGTGTCAGCCCATGCTAGACCAGTCACCAGCCGTCCGGACAGCAATGTTTTTCTGGGGTGCTTCTTGGCATCCCCAAACTGAAACCATCCTCTGGCAGGCACAAGGAGAGCCGTGCCTGGCTGATGGGCAGCTCAGATTTGCTCTTTTGGGAGGTAACAAAACACTGCCTTCCTCCTCACCATGCACAGCAGCTAATTAGAGCATCTCCCCTCCAGAGATCACCCAGGCTTAAACATTTCCCTGGATTAAAAGCAAAAACATCGCTTGGCACTGACAGGCACAATAAAAAGAGATGCTGACAGGTCTGCCAGAGCTGAAAGCCACTGGCAATGTAAAGAAAAAATCAGGATATGTGGTATGTCAAGGATGTCTTGTCCCTTGAAGGGTGAAACACAGGAGGAGAGCTTGCTTTGCTACAGCTAAGCCTCATTCCAGGCCTTCAAAGAGGGAAATCATCCGCCCTCGAGAGCCCAACTCCGTTACACATAGGTAATGGAAACTCAGGACTCTACTACTAGGTAGCTCAAGGACCAGCATAACAAAGCTGTTGATTCTCTTTCCACCTCCACTACTGCACAGAGCCGTGACTGTGGCTTCTCACCCATGCCTCAGTTTCCCCTGTTTGAAACCACAGTGTTGATCATGACTGTAGAAAGATCCTGATGAAAGTGAAACATGGTGATGAGTGCTGTTAGCACTGGGCTCAACACCCTCCCATCACAATTCTGCTCTGTTCAGGATCCCCAGCTGATGATGATGATGCTACAGGAGGAAGAAACAAGCAATGTTTAGGGACACATGTGGCTTCATTCAACACTCCTTCAAGGGAAGGCACCTGCTTTTACTCCATCCTCTCTACATCTCCAGCAAGAGAAATTTTATCTTGTTTATTTATTAAAAATATTTGTGGTGCTTTGCATCATGCTTGCTAATGCAGAGGAGTCTGTTCCACCACCCACAAACAAGGTTAAATTTGCTTTCTCCTAACACCCAGTTTCACAGTTCTAGTTGCCTTTTCATAAGGACTTTGAATTACAAGTTGTCGCACTTCACAGGCAGGGAAGGAGCAGGTTTTCCCTGTTCGGTCATATCTGACATGGGTATTTACTCCTCGCTTGTTAGGAATGCAGAAGGAAAAGAAGCAACACATTTACTTTGGTCAAATAAAAACTAGCCTGGTTCTCCCCTGCCACTACAGAGCAAAGAGAAGGGAAAGTACCAGCACCCTGCTACCTTTTATATTCACTTTGTACAGACATAACTGATAGTGAAAACACAAGGGCAATCCATCGCCTTCTGTTTGCTAATGGCATGCAAATTTCTGTCACCTCAGGACCCATTATTCTTGAGCTCAGCTCTGCAGTGTTAAAGTGTAAATTTACACCCCCATTACCAAAAGTTGCATGGGGCTGGTGGAGCCCCTGGCAGAATTTAAACTATTTTACAGGCTGTTTCGGTTTTTAGCTGCCAAGGGGCTGCTGGGGATTTGGAGTTCAGCATATTCCTAACAGCCAGGCTTGGGGATGAGAAACAGATGTTGTGATGGATGAGGTGAGGATTTTATCTGGCAGCTCCTGTTCTCCCCAATGACATAGGGATCCTCACACCAGCCTGGAGAGTCCTCGTCCACCCACGGCTAAGCCAGCCTTACACATAAAATCCAGCTGAGCACACATTGCTATCCCCTCCCTCAACATAAACCTTCTGAACCTTGATCCTAGGGCAGGCTGTGTTTTCCTAAATCCGACATCAGGAGGCACGTAGAAGGTGTCCCACTCAAGTTTCCTTCCTCCTCTTTCTCATTTGTTTCTGAGGGGTCAAAGGGACTGGTTTTATTGTCGGGATAACTATTGATAGCTATTCCTGTTAACCTCTAGAGACAAAGCCCTTTCTGGGATTTAACATAAGCTTTCTGGTCCCAACTAATAAAACTGGATAATATTTTTCCCATGCAGAATTTCAGTTTTCATCACCAGCATTTTCATTTTCCCTATCCCTACTGCTGCCGTCATCATATACTTGCACAACCCTCCTGACACCTAGGATTGGATTCCGAGGCCAGCTTTAACCCTGGCTTCATCTTGACCTGCCACGCTCTTCTCTAGGATTTCCTTCCCTTCCAGACAAAGACGAGTAGGCAGCCCAAGGACCTCACTCTCAAACAGCTCCAACTGCAAATACTGAGCAGCTAAATCCTGCCTCTAGCTCACATGCAGACACCTGCATGTGCACATCCAAATGAAGCTGTCTAAATCTGCCAAGTGGCTCCCACTTTTAAAGTGGAGTCGGTTGCTTTCACGCAGATATAAACCATTTTGGGCCTCCAAGATATTCCTCCTGACCTCCAGCTGCCTTTTCAGAAGGATGTTGGTCTCTTGTAAATCCTGTGTCATACCTGCCAGTCCCATGCAAATGTCCTGGATACCATGTCAAATGGTATTTGGCAGCTATGTATAGGCAATTGAATGACACCTGAGATTTGCAGGATAAGGGAGCTGAAGTATGTGCCACTGGTGTCTCTTTCCCTCCTGTAAAAGGAGTCCAAGGTGACCGGTTAGACTTGAAGTTTAATTTTTACATGTTAGGTAAGATTAATCCTCCGCTGAGAATGCTGGGGTTGTTTAGCCTCAATAAGAGAAAGCTCTGGGTGATCTTGTTAATGTGTACAAATACCTGATGGGGGGAGGAAAGAAGATGGAGCCAGACACTTCTCAGTGGTGCCCACTGACAGGACAAGAGGCAATAGTCACAAACCAAAATATGGGAAATTCCACTTAAACATAAGAAAAAAACTTTTCACCGTGAGAGTGGTCAAACCCTGGAGTAGGCTGCCCAGAGAGGTTGTGGAGTTTCCATCCTTGGAGATATTCAAAACCTGATGGTGCACATCCTGCTCCTGTTGGCCCTGGTTTCAGCAGGGGGGATGGACTACAGACCTCCAGAGATCCTTCCCAGCCCAGATATCCTGGGACTGTGCATCCCAGTCATTCCTAGGGCATGGCCAGGGATCTCAGGCAAGGGTCCAAAGTCTTCCAACTCTATCTGACATAATTTCTGATGAAGAAAGAGGCCAGACTCAGACAAATAAAGCATAAGGCAGGTCCTAGCTTAAGAACAGCTCAATGCCTCGTTGACAGTCTACTTAAACTAAACTAAACAAAACAGAGTGCTCTGAAGCCCTCTGTGGTCATCCTAATTCATCAGGTCTTCTCTGCCCAGTGCTAATGGCGAAGCAAAGAACATGACAAAAGAGAATGTGAGCAGCAGACCAGAAGCTGTGAGAAACCCAGAACTTTTGTGCAGTTGGGTAAGATTAAGAAAAGGCATGATACATAGAAAGGTGTTTATTCAACTCTCTAAGTCTCAAGCAATATTCAGTGCTGGACACAAACTTTCTTCTGGATGGTGCATGAGACTTCATGCACGTTCTTCTCAAACAGCATGAGACCTCTCACAATGTCACTGTCCTAGAGCATAATATCCTTATGCCCTCATGTCCTTGTGTCTGAGCTCCCTTGACAACTACATCTTACTACGCTCTATGGGTCTACAAAACCATTCCTACGGGTGGGAAGCCAAGGCAAGAAAAGGCTAAAAAACTTGTGGAGGAAACTCAGGAAGTCTACAGCAGGGCAAGGAATTAATCCCACGTCTCCTGATCTTTTTTAAAGTTCACCTTCTTTTGCACAGTCTTAGAAACAGGATTTCTCTCTGCAACTCTCCCCTCTTCCTCCATGAAGGAATGACCGAATAGACTAGTGCTGGTATCAGCAGAGCAATGGCTTTGCCCAGCTGCAGGCAGCAGGAGGCTTTGTCTCCACTGGAAAGCACACAGAACAGGTTTTGGTTAAGAGAGGCTCTATCAGAGCTCTGTCCCAAATTCATAGCGCAAAGCAAGAAGGAGAATTCAACCCCAGAGGCCAAGGATCAGCTGATTACACCAGATTTCCTCTCCGCTGGTCTCCTATGCTCCGAGCAAAGGGCTGAGGTGTGGATCACAGTGTCTGACTTGAGCAGCTCCTTCCTCAAAACGACATGGTGCCTCAAGCCAACAAGCAACTCCCGGCAGAAGGACACTCCGGAGAGCAGGAGGAAGGTGGTGCTGGCTCTGCCACTGCTTTGATCACCTTTTCCTAATGGTTTGCCTTCCCTCGGGGTTGTTTTTAGCTTTGATGTTAGAGGGAAGGATGGGTGCAAGACTCGATGATGCTCAGACACAGATGTACTCATCGCCCTGAGCACTGGAGACTGAAACGTGATGGGAAAGGACATTAAGAAGCCACTTGTCCACCTTCTGCTCCAAGGCTTTGTTAGGTCTACCTAAACCGTCCTGATAACTTTTAATGTTCCTGATAGTGTTTTTCTAACCTTCTTCCTCCAGGGATGGAAGCCCTTCCCCAAAATCCCTTCACATTTTGAACTACCCTCACTATTAGGAAGCTTTTCCTAACATTTAACTAAAACTCCCCTTTTGTAGCATAAACTTATGATTTCTATCCTTTTCCCTTTGGATATGGAGAAGACTTTATTCCTTGCGCTTTTACAGCTACCTATTACCTTCTTGAAGACAATAATATCCCCTCAGCTCTCTCCCCCAACACTGAACAAGTCTGTTTCTTCTATATGGCAATTGATCATACAGTGCTCTGACACTCTTAATTCCACCAGATCTGAAAAACTGCCCTTTATCTGATTCAGCCTCATTCACAGGACCTTTCCTTGTCTCCCTCATTCCTTAAATATCTGTTCCTTGACCACTCTAACCTTGGGAATCCTCAGGATGCACAATGCCCTTCTCCAGGGACATGCAGTAGGAGAACAAAAAGATGGTAAACATCTTTCAGAGGTTTCAAACACCAAATACTTTTTACTCCAGCTATCACAAGCAACGTCACTGAAAAAGTAATTTCACAAATCCAGGAGAATACTTCAACCATCCTTATAGTATAAATCTACAGTGCTCAGGGATCCGAAGGGAATGATTTACTGTCAAGTTAGCTAGTTTTACGCGATGAGAGATACCCTTCAAAGTCAAGGGCTTGTCAGCTGTTTGGATATGATCTCTTTGTCACCTCTGAGTGGCACTTCTAGAGCTATACCCATACTAGCGAATTAAACAACACTGGAGAAAGTTTCCAAGCACTGAAACTTGTCTGTACCATTGATGGTTACAAGTGCCCCTGGCAGGGATTTGGCTGAGGCCAGACAGTTCCCAGGCACAGTTCAAGACTGATCCCAAAGTACGGGATATATAAGCAATGTTCTATATGCTATCAATTTTATTTTCCTCAGGGCCAGCTCCCTCTGGTTGCATCCACACTACAGAGCAATGGCTCTTGGGTTTCCTGTGGCCCAAAAGTATGGTTATTTTGTTGAGTTTTTTGTTTGTTTGCTTCTTCAGTTCAATTCATATAAAGTAAAGCAGTGGGCTGTACTGCAGTCCAGCAGAGTGGAGTTTGCATGGCAGGAAGGTGAGGGGTTGGGGTGCATGCCCTGGGGTGGGATGTGAGGACACAAAAGGCTGTTGGAGAGTGTAAGTAAGTGGGATGGGGAAAGAACCAAAAAAAAAAAAAAATTGTGGGTTGAGATAAAGACAGTTTAATAGGACAGAAAAGGAAGGGGAAATAATAATAATAGTAATAATAATAATAATAATAAAAGAACTGGAATATACAAAACAAGTGATGCACAATGCAATTGCTCACCACCCACTAACTGATGCCCAGCCAGTTCCCGAGCCGCGACCCCCAGCCAGCTTTCCCCTTAGTTTATATACTGAGCATGACATCATATGGTATGGAATATTCCTTTGGCCAGTTTGGGTCAGCTGTCCCGGCTGTGTCCCCTCCCAACTTCTTGTCCACTCCCAGCCTCCGCTGGCAGGGCAGTAGGAGAAGCTGAAAAGTCCTTGACTTAGCATAAACGCTGCTTAGCAACAACTAAAACATCAGTGTGTTATCAACATTATTCTCATCCTAAATCCAAAACACAGCAGTATACCAGCTACTAGGAAGAAAATTAACTCTATCCCAGCTGAAACCAGTACAATAGCCCTGGAAGACAGTGCAGGGAGAGAAAGACTATGGTGGGAAATAGCCGCTGCAGTGAATTATTCCCAAAACCATGCCTTGGTCTTGGAAAGGCGTAGCTGGAGATGTCCAAAGCACAGCCCATGAGTGAGCAAGCAGTTAAGAAGCTAGGACAACCCAGCCTCTAGCACTTGAGCTCAACCCCCAGCCCTTTTATTCTGCAGTCTAGAAGATCCATTTTGCTTACCACGATGGAAAATTTTTTCGGATCAACTCATCTCACTGTTTCCTTTTAATGTAACAATCTCCCTCCTGGGTTCCCACCCACACCCACAGTACACACGTACTTGCACATGCCTCTCGCACACGTGGCAACCCACATACCAGCTTTGGCAAGCAACAGGCAAACACACCCAAACAAATACGTGCCCAACCACCCTCATGGTCCACCCAAGAAACATGAAGTTGCTGAGGTCACCTCTTTTGCTAGCTTCCCAGTTTGATCAGATCACTCTCATTTAGCTTTCTCCGCTGAGTCCTCATCCATTAGCTCATTTAATTGCAACATTTCTGAATCAATGTGGTTTCATTGATTTCTAAGGAGTTGCTCTGGATTTACGCTGGTCAAACAGATCGGAACCAGTTGGCAGGTTTGTTAAATGTTCTCCCCTCAAATCAATACTTAATAGATGAGAGGGATACCTGAGACTGGATACAATTTCTCCAGAATGGAAGATACTTCATTACAACATGACTGTCTGCTTTGTTTCCTACAGCCAATTTGCAGTCTTTTAAATGATAATAGATATAACTTAAATCAAAACAAAGCAAATATCCCATATGAAAGATAACACTATAGTGCTCTTGGCAAACCTCCCTTTGGAAAGATAAATGGGTTTCATCGCTATTTTTAAAGGATTCATCCAAGTTCTAGAGGGAGAAGTTGTAGTTCAAAAGAAAATTCAACTTATTTAAGGGGGGGCACGGTCCTGGGCAAACTGCTCTAGGTGGCCCTGCTTGAGAAGGAGAGGTTGGACCAGGGACCTCCAGAGATTCCTTCCAACCTCAACTGTTCTGTGATTCTGTGACAGCTCCCAGTACAAACCCAGAGAAGCAAAGTATTATCATATTATAAGATATATCTTCATACTGCTGCCAGCTCATGAATATGTGTCAGTCTTGCGGTACCTGTGGTTTTTCTAAAGCTTCAGATCTTGAAATTGTGCAAGAATGTAAGTAGATGCAGACTCGGCAGGCCAAGGCCATTGAAGCTTTATCCCCTCTTGTGATTTCTGCTTGGGATAACTGGTGGTGTGAGGAATGATCCCACTGTCACCTAGTCCTCCCATTCAAACCAGGCTGCAGCTGCCTTAAGTGACTTTTGACTTATAAAATGGTAAATTGATCCTGGTAAAATAAATCCAAAGGTAAGGCCCAACAGTAGCAATAAGAAACAGCTAAAGAAATAACTTCACTTACAGAGGACGAGCCACAGATGGGCTGGACTGGCTTTAGACCATGGTGACAGACTAGACCAAAAAAGCTCCATATAAAATAGGAAACCAGTTGAATGAAACAGCCCCATTCAGCAGATCCCAGAGGAACCACTTGGCCACTGCCATCCCACCAGGTGTGTGAGTGCTTACTGATGTGTTTGGCATGCTTGTGAGAAAGCTCTGTATTTTGAGGGAGATGCATTTTTGCACGCAGTGATTTGAGAAGAGAGTGAATCACTGATTGAACTCCTTCTGATGTTCTCCACATCCCACAGAGCAATGCAAACTGCCAGCTACAACACTAGCCGTCATCTGGGATTGATGTACCCATACAAGTAAGAGTGTTTCGTTTTGTAACTTGTTGATCTTTCCTTTAAAAATACCTATTTGAGGTTCCTTACCTCTTGACTGATGGATTCTCTCATCAGTGGTGGCCTCTCAGCATTAGCTAATTGCTTTTCTGAATTTCTCAGCAGAAGCCAGACATTGCCAGAGTCACACAGACAAAGAGCATATAAGGATGAGGCCAACACAAGGCCACAAAGGATGTGGGATTTTTTCACACTGTTACTGCTGTCATGAAGACATTTGGGCAGCAAAGACATTCTCCAGAGCTTTGAATCCAGAACAAAGTGGGAAATCACTTTTAATGTTACTATAGGAAACTTTGAAGGAAATCAGACCTCTGCAAGACACCTACAGCCATGTACCTGTGAGAAAAATGGGCATTTCTACTAGCACAGAGGAGATTTATCTGGTTATATCACTGTCATCTGAACCAGACAATACAGCTGGGTTTGGCTCAGTGCAGTAGCTTGTCCTTCCATCCACACCCGTTAGAAGCACAGGCTATGGGAAAAGAGAGCATCTTCACACACAAAAGCCTTTCACAGTTGGCTTTGCAGCAGCTCGGCTTGGCATGGGGACAGTGAGCTTGGCTTTGATTAGAGGAAATGTTCCAGGAGATGATGGGGCTAAAAGCAGGAGTTATTCTGGGAAATTCACACAAGTTTTGGCTGTGGTCCTAAAGGAAGAAGGAAACACAGTGCAGTAGACTCAATAAGGAAAGGAGCAAAGCTTCACAACACAGAGGTTAGCTTTAAACAGAGCGACAGTTGGGTTTTCGTGGCTGAAGCACAGATTACTAGGATGGATGGAGTGAGAAAAGGCTTGTCCAGCTACCTACCTGCCTGCCACCACACTTGGAGCATCACCTGATCTTTCAGAAGGAAAGATCCCTAAAAGCACTGCAATCATCCAAGACACCTGTCCTGGTTTTGGCTGGGATAGAGTTAACTTTCTTCCTAGTAGCTGGTATAGTTCTGTGTTTTGTTCAGTATGAGAAGAACGTTGATAACACACTGATGTTTTCAGTTGTTGCTAAGTAATGTTTAGTCTAAAGTCAAGGATTTTTCAGCTTCTCATGCCCAGCCAGCAAGAAGGCTGGAGGAGCACAAGAAGCTGGGAGGGGACACAGCCAGGGCAGCTGACCCAAACTGGCCAAAGGGGTATTCCAGACCATGTGATGCTAAGTCCAGTATATAAACTGGGAGGAGTTGCCCTGGGGTGGGGCAGATCACTGCTTGGGAACTAACTAACTGGATTGGTGGGTGGTGAGCAAATGCATTGTGCATCACTTGTTTTGTATATTCCAATTCTTTTATTATTATTGTAATTTTATTATTATTATTATTGTCATTATTATTATTATTATTATTATCTTCCTTTCTGTTCCATTAAACTATTCTTGTCTCAACCCATGAGTTTTACTTTTTTTTCCCGATTTTCTCCCCCATCCCACTGCAGGGGGCAGAGTGAGTGAGAGGCTGCATGGTGCTTAATTGCTGGCTGGGGTTAAACCACGACAAGACCATATGAAGCCATAGGAGTCCTTGGCTGGGGACAGCACATTGCAGCCAGTCCTCTCTGGGCGTGCAGTGTCTCAGTAATGAAAAGTGGCGGTGCTACTTTTGAATGACTTTGGTGCTAAGCTGCTGCTGGTGGGAAAGTCTCAACAGAGAGACTTCATCTGTCACAGCGTATTGCAAAGCTGGCCCCATCCAGCTGGATGTCTCACTTACTGCAGGTGTAAATCCCAGCAGCCCCATCACTGTCAGTATGTGTTACTGGTTTATCCCAGCTGAGATTCCAGCCCTTTATTTTTAACTTAGATGCATGAAAACAGGACATGACCTGAGCTACAACCGTTACAGACAAGTGAAAGGTTAGCAGAGGGTGCTGGAAAAATAACCGGACTTCAAGAGAGAAGTTTTTCAAATAAACGTGACTTCAGGTTGGCTCCAGCTCAACAGGAAAGATAGAGATGAATTAAATTCCCCCAATAAAATCATATGCCCAGTTACTGCCAAGATGTGAATGACACGAGATATTTTCTTGGCTAGAAAAAGCAAGTTTATGTTGGCCATGTCAGATTTGCAAGATGATGGACCTGTGAAATATGGACGCACACAACCTCTTCTTCCACACATGCACACAAACATACCCTCTCATGGATACGTATCTCTGTATCTTTACATACCTACACAGTGCATATATGTCTCTACACGCGTGTCTTCATGTCACCCTGGGCTCCCTCCATACCTCACAGAGGTCTGATAAATGCGGTCCGACTAAGGTCATCTTGCCATAAAGCAGCCATCCAAGCAGAGAAGATGAACATGTACCTCCAAAGTGCTGATGTGGATGGCCACAGGTATCTATATAAAAAGAGTTCAGTATGCAAAAAAAAAAATAATACAGTAAGCATCTGTAGGAACAAGCAGAAAGTCTCTCACCAATGGAGCTGCTATTATCATCAGTGTCCTGGACTTAAGTGCACCACACAGACCACAATCGCCACAAAGCAGGGATTTGTAAAACCGAGTTGCCAAAGAACAAAGTTTAAACATCGCCCCAAATGATTAAAAATGGTCTAGGTAAAATATTGGCAACACCGCAGGAGAAGATTCCCGGTTTGCCACAGGAATGGACGTTGTAGCCAACTTATCGCAGATCCTGCTGTGATCTCTGTGAGCCTGAGCATCGACCAAATCACTGCACATCTGCAACGCTCAAAATGGCACCAGGAACAGAGCACCCTGCCTGGGGGTCTCAAAGGGCTTTGAGGACACAGCGACCGCCTGGAGTTTGAAATGTCCCTTCTGTCCCATTCAGAAAAGGAGCAGTGGTTCCACCTGACCCAGCTGAGATGGCTCCTTTCCCCATCCATTGTCCCGGGACAGAAGGTCTGGGACTTCAGCAGAACATTTCTCTTGGTGATGTCTTTCAAAGGCCAAACTTTAGAAAAGAGACAATTCAGGTTCTGATACACAGGGCTCAACTCATTTGCCTAAACGCAGACATTTAGCGACATCTAAGCAATGCTGGGACATCTGAGATGTCCACACAGGACTGGAAGACAACATACAGGAGACCCAAACCCTCCTGGGCTGGCAGCATGGAACCAAATAGGAAATCCAAGAGCACCTCAAATGACATTAGACACTGATATTCAGACAACCGAATCTCAGTATGCCTAAATTAGGGAAAACAAACACTCAAAGACACAAATTTACATGGCTCTTTACCAGAACCACATTAATATTCAGATGTTTATCACACCACTTATGCCACAAATAATTTCTTTTTAAGCGTCGCTTTTATATGCTTTGTAGAAATCTCTTTGTAGAAGAAAACCGGCAATTATGTTAAGCTCTCTTCAAGTAATTCAAGCCTTTATCAGCCCAGTTCCAGTGTCTGCTTGTCTAGGATGTGTACTATCACACTCTGTTTGAATTTTATGAGTCTAATAAGCAATCTTCATACTGACAGATATTGACTAAATTTCTGGATAAAAAGCAATGCATCCACATTGTCAAAGAGCACCCAAGATGCTAATTGATACAAAGACTATCAAGCAACTTTTAAATTTAAAATCAGAGAAGTCTCCCTTAGTCTTTAGAGGTACACCACCCAGTTCCTTCCCTTCATGTGTTAAACAGGGCCAGAGAGGGTGAGATCACAGTTTTTATTAGACCAAACATCATACCTGAAAAAAAAGAAAAATTTCTGAACATACAGTTCCTCCTTCAGACTGAAATCAAAATGTAAATATTGAAGCTAAATATAAGATAAGGGGAAATGCTCCAAATCTAATTACGTTGGACATTTAGGCAAGTTGAAAGAAGTAAGTAGTTAGCACCTGCAGACCTCAGGTAAGGCTATAAGCTTATTAGCCTTGATGAGACACAAAATGATGGGATGGGGAGGGAGAGAGTAGGAGTGTAATTAATTATTTATTTATTGCCTGCCACTGCCAGGGGGAATGAGATACAGTATGGGGGCGAGGGGGAAGTAATATACCATAAAATCAATGTCTATTGATTTTCCACACCTAGTAGATTTATATATTTTACTTGATAGGCTCGTGTTTCAACAGATTTTATAGGTCTTTCCTGGGGATGAAGATTGAGAGATCAGAGACAAAAGGGTCATGCCTTGAAAAATATTCTATCATGGGCACCAGAGCGTTTCTGCTTGTACTATTTTGCCCATCTGGCTCATTCTGGCTGTTTTTTTCATCTTCATGGGGTCTCTGGCAGTACTTGGCGCTCTGAACAAAATCTATCCCTTTCTGGTGTGTGCTTGGGCAGGACTTGGTGGATTTTGGCAGGCCTGTACTGGTACGTTTCTCATGGGCATGTATAGATAAGCTTTGCATTTGGTTCCTCCTCTCCATTGAGCTCCTGAGCCTGCACTGGTCCATGGGACATCTCTAAACTGTGTGAGGAGGCATGGAGGAGACTTTTAGGAGATCTTTCAGTGAAATCTTCTTTTAGGGCATGTTATTCTGTGAGGATAATTCTTTAATGCTTTTCTGGCCACAGCCCTAGCATAGTTTGATATGCTGAACACATAGATGCACACATAGACATCTAAGAGTTGTCTGCTGCTGGGTCCTCCTGCTTTGCATTGCAGCGAAGGTTGGTTGGATATTCAGGCAGCTCATTTTGGAGGGGAGATCTATTTCCCCGGACAAGCAGTTGAGTGGATTTCCTTTGCAGACCAGAGAGGTGGGTCCCACAAGTTTTCTCTGTACAATGAAGTGCGGTGGCCTCCCCAACTCATATGGCCTCAGCAGTACAGCACTTTGGTGGGGTTTGGGTGGTCGGTGGGTTTGAAGGTGTCAGTGGTATCTATATGTGCTATGGGGGTGTCCTGGTTTTGGCTGGGATAGAGTTAATTTTCTTCCTAGTAGCTGGTATACTGCTGTGTTTTGGATTTAGGATGAGAATAATGTTGATAACACACTGATGTTTTAGTTGTTGCTAAGCAGCTTTTATGCTAAGTCAAGGACTTTTCAGCTTCTCCTACTGCCCTGCCAGCGGAGGCTGGGAGTGGACAAGAAGTTGGGAGGGGACACAGCCGGGACAGCTGACCCAAACGAGCCAAAGGAATAGTCCATACCTATGATGTCATGCCCAGTATATAAACTGGGGGGAGTTGGCCAGGGGAGACCGCGGCTCGGGGACTGGCTGTGCATCGGTCGGCGGGTGGTGAGCAATTGCATTGTGCATCACTTGTTTTGTATATTCTATTATAGCTATTATTGTTATTACTATTATTTTCCCTTTATTTTCTGTCCTATTAAACTGTCTGTATCTCAACTCATGAGTTTTACTTTTTTTTTCCCGATTCTCCCCCCCGTCCCACCGGGATTGGGGGAGCAGTGAGCAAGCGGCTGTGTGGTGCTTAATTGCCAGCTGGAGTTAAACCACGACAGGAGGTTTTCTGCGTGTGGTGATTTGGAGCTGGTTGTTTTTCATGCTGATTTTGGGGTCCAGAAAGCAGATACTGGGATAGTGGGAGGGAGAAGGAGGACAGGGAGTATGAAAATGGGTCAGTGACAATGCAACACTAATAAGAGTGACCGAAAATAACCAAGATATAAGAACAAAGTGTTTCATTACTGTTATAATTTATTACATCACATTTAAGATATAGAGTTAGGGTATTTGTTATGCCAGTTATAGTGCAGTCAAAGGTAAATTTGGCCGCCCCAGAGCTATGTTTATGCTAAAAAGTATCACATGCTGCCATCCTGACTGCCTTTTACCTTCCTAAATCAGCTGAGCAGGAGGATAATAAATTGCTGGAGAGGGAAAGCAACTGTACACTGAGCAGTTGTTTCATTTGCTTTCTCCAGCTTATGAATCCAACTCTCCAGTGGCACTTTGCCCAGTTCATTTTACTTTAGCAGCTGGTAAATGAATAAGTGATCAAGAAGCATTTCCAATAAATGTAATTACTCCTCTGCTGGGGAGGGTTATGGCAAATGCAGCCCAGCAACATTTTATATGAAACACTGAAAAGGGAGAGAAGAAATTAAACAAAGGCGGCTTTTCTCAAGAAATTCCAACTTAACTTGATTCTCACGGGTTAAAGGAAACCACCATTCAGGTCCTAACCTGGTGGAAATGAAGAAACAGCTCCTTTAGCCACGGAGAGAATTTCCTCCAGTGGATCTATATGCTCTGCTGTTGCTGTGATTTCTCTTTAGGGGAATAAGTTGCTGGTGGAAATAACAGTGATTTTAATGCAGCAGCAACTGGAGGCACCGCTGAGAAGAGAGTCCGGCTGTGCAGGGTGCTGTACAAACCACATTTGCTGACACAACGGCTGTGGATTTTGCCCTCAAGCATTTGGGCACTGAAACTATGCCCAGCTACCCTGCAATCTGTTGCTTGCAGACTCCAGGCTGCGATCATAAAGTGTGGCCTCTCTTTGGGCAAATATGGTATATGTAATAAAAACTTACCTGACCTAAGTTCACACAGTTCAAAGGCACTCCTGAAAATCCTGCATTTACGTAAAGAAGAAACAAGGAGAAAGGAATAGCTGCTTGGAGATCGGATTATTCCTTTGTGTTCAAATGTACCTGAAAAAATATTGCTATTCCACAACAGAAGCAAAAAGAAAAAGCTAAGGTGTTTTGTTTTGTTTTGTTTTTCAAACAAATCCTACTCAGGGTCGTTCAAATGTTCCCACAGCAATAAAAGGGAATGTTGTATCAAGACTTCAACTTCTCTTTTCTTTTATTGCCCAACTGGAAGCTTCAAAATGCTCTGTCTGGTGTTTTTGAGTGAAATTTCATCAGAAGAGGCATGTTCCCACTGAACTCTTCTTTGACAGAGAATAGTCCAAAGAAAAAGTTCTGCAGCTGTTTTACGTAGGAGGAAGCAAGACACAGAGAAAGTGAGAAATCCCTGCATCTTCTGTGTAGACGACAAGAGCCTCACGTTGGTGTCGGATCTATGGATCTCAAGGGGAGCTGAGCCTGGAGAGCAGATGCTCCAATTCACTTTCTTGAGCTCAGACACACTGCTAGCCACAACGACTGATTTCTGTGCCTGCCTGATGGAGCCTGAGCACAGCCCTAAGTGACCTGTCCGGAGTCACGTAGGCAATCCTTAGAGCAGGAATTGAACGCAGGTCCTTCCAGCTCCACAAATGTGTCAAAGCCTGTCAATCTCTTCGGTTTATGGGACTCTCTTTTGAGACCTAGATTGGTCACCCTGAAATGGGAACCCTTTAAGTCTTCAAATTGGAAAAACATTATCAAATTGAGTAATGTTGCAAGCTGGGTTCAGTAAGATAAGTCTGTCCACAAATGTAACCTATGTACCTAAAGAAAGGGGCTGAATTCTCAAAGGTGCTCTGAAATTAATCCTGCTGCGCAGGTTCCTCAATAAACATACAGACTCCAGGTCCTCTTTTCGTGTTCCTCAGGTTTCAGCTTTCCTTCCACCTTCACTACACTTAAATCCTCCGTTCTTTTCTACTGGTGCAGAGTGGTCAACGCTCCCACCAGCCAAAGGCCACGTGGGACCTGGCATAATTTCCCTTATCTCTGTGACCCTTTAGCGAGCTCTCAAATGCTATCATAAACAGTGTTCACTGATCCTTGGTGTAAATGTTTTGTACTCCAAAGTTACTGCTGCTTCTAAAGCCAGTCTGTTGCATTCAGCACCCACAGGCCAGTTAAAATCTTTGGGACTTGCCTGGCTTGCCCATTTCCCTTTGTTTGTAACCTCATATAATGTCACAGTTTCACAGCTGAGATCCTTTTTATTGAGCCATTCATAGCCATCTAAGCAGTTGCTCTCAGGGACTCTAGACAGCTCTTTCGTCTTTTAGTTGTGCATAAATCTCTGCATCCATCACACCACAGCTCCCATTTTTTGCCTCTATTCCCCCATATTCAGTCTTGACTCTGTCATA
This sequence comes from Harpia harpyja, assembly GCF_026419915.1. NCBI lineage: Eukaryota > Metazoa > Chordata > Aves > Accipitriformes > Accipitridae > Harpia > Harpia harpyja. Next base: position 105,667,926 of record NC_068940.1, read on the forward strand.
AAGTAGGTTTACATTTTTGCTACTGTAAAGTAACTAGAGTTACCAAAATAACAGAACAATTTAGTTTGAAGGAATCGCAGGACATCTCTAGTCCAACTCCCCCGCTCAATGCAGGGCCAGCTTCAATATTTACCAGGATGCCCAGTCTTGTCCAGTCCAGTTTTGAATGTCTGCAAGGATGGAGATTACACAACCTCTCCAGATCCCTGTTGCAGTGTTTGACCGCTCTCACGGTGAAAAATATTTCCTTATATATTGTTGGAATTTCCCTTGTTGCAACTTCTGTTTGTTGCTTCTCATCCTTTTGCTGGGCATCTCCAATAAGAATACGGCTTTGTCTTCTCCATAACCACTCATTAGGTACTTGAATACAGCAATTACATTCCCCTTAGCAACCCCTTATTCAGGCTGAACAAACCCAGTTCCCTCAGCTTCTCCTTCTACGCCATGAGCTCCAGCCCCATAATCATCTTGCCTCAACTGGACTCGCTTCAGTGTGTTGATGTCTTTCTTTACTGGGATGTCCAAAATCGAACGCAGCACTCCAGATGCAGTCTCATGAATGCCAGCTGGAAGGGAACCATCCCTTCTCTTCATCTGCTGGCTACACTCTCACCAGTACAGCCCAGGATGCTGTTGGCCTTCGTCATTGTGAGGACTCATTGCTGATGCATGTTCAACTTGTCCACTAAAATAAACGGGTCCTTTTCTACAGAGCTGCTCCCCAGCCAGCTGGTGTGGAACTCAGGTTTGGAACTCAATATAGAGTTGACCTTGACCTTACTTCCCAAATAACCAAGAAAATCCTGCAGCAGCCTTCAGTTCAACGCCACCACAGCACTAAGCTAGCTAGGTTATACCCTACCGCAGATGTGCCTATGTGAACCAAAGTGGAAATAAACCCCCGATTTAGTAATCTTTGGTCCTAATGTGATCTGCATTGCCAGAAAATCTGGAGACCTTACAGCCCTCACAAAAAGAACATATATTTTTATCTTTGCAAACACTGTGGCCATCTATCTTGTGCCCAAAATGGTGCCAAGACTCTCAGAGAAGATGTCCCTTGAGAATCTGCTTCTGCCAATGACATACGTTAACGCCTGTTCTATTGCAAACAACAAACAATACTCTGCTAGCTAGAAAATCAATCCCACCTGCCCAAGACTGTTCTGGATGTGAATAAATAGAATGGACTCCAATGGGAAGGGAGTCCTCGCACCAGAGGTTTCCTGGACAGCACAACACGCTGAGGCAGGTGGGTTTCCAAGAGATGCCTTAGCTGCTGACGACAAATTGAAATACAAACGTGCAGGTTTTAAAAGGCAAAGCCGTAGCCCATCACTCATTTAAGGCATCACCACATTGTTTATAATGCCATGACCTTTTCCATTATTGAATATGCTCATTGCTACAAAAAAGATTGATTTTCTTCCCAGGCAGTGACAGATGGACAGATATGATCCAGGGGGAAGAGCTGCTTATTAGCCTGGGTCAAAGATATTCTCCAAGCCCTTTTCCTTTTTTGCCCCCATACCCAAGTGTGTCTGAAGCCGCACTAGGTACCATGATTAACCAACTGAAGCCCGAAATTACTCAGTACATCAAAGGATTTGCGTATTATTCAGCTGACCAGCCAATAATGGATGACTTTAGTTGCAATCATTAATTTATTAAGTATTTCAATTTTAAAATCGATCTTAAAAGGCAATGGGGTCCAAACAAGACTGGCCACTGAATTTTAACTACTTGAGATGGTCAAAACAGGAGTTGAGACCAGTTATACCCCTGCTTTAAAATCTTTATGTGATCAAACTCTTTGATCACAGCTTACTGCTGTGAACATTACTGTTGCTGTTTCTAGGCCTTCCTGGACAAAATGTGTCTTGAGTTGAACAAAATATTTCATGTTCAGGATGTTTTCCTTTTGACTTTTATTGAGATTGTAGCTGACAGTGAAGTAGCAGTTTGAATGAAAACTGCGGCATTTCAAGTTTTTTAAAAAAAATAAGTTTGGATTTTTTCTGTTTGTGACTAAAACAACAGAAAGAGTTCAGTTCATATTATAAAATCTCCTCTTTTTTTTTTCTGAATAAAATATCCAGCAAAAGTATTGTGCTTTGTCCTGACACATTCCAAAATATTTATCAGAGGGAAGAATGATAAAGAACTAAGGGTTGTCCAAATTCAACCCAACAGGCATTATGATCAACACGTATTCCTGTGTTTATCGGTCACCTCTTTAATAAGCATCATTCCCTGCCATCAGATCAGCTCAGTAATGTGTCAGCAAACAGAAACAATTCACTGAGCTTTCAAATGATCAGAGGTGATCAAATCAAAACCTCATTTCTGTACTAATCTGACTTGCTCGGCTCCTAGGTAATGAAAAGACGTGAAGATCTACACGGTTGTTCGTCAAGCACCGACCAGCACGGTAGCAGGCGACCAAGACTCAGCACAAGCCGGGAAGCAGCAGGGTTTAAAGAATAACCTGAAATCACATAATCACGCGGTGTCAGTAGTATTATAACGAAGCAGGAGCTGCTGGTGGTGGCTCGGGGCTGTGCAAGTGTTCAGCGGACAGAGGGAGAAGGCAGCTGCCTTGACACATGGCTGGGAGAAGTGCCAATGCAAGGCACCGAGGTGAGCACCGTCCTCTTAGCTCAGATGATAAGTCTCCCGATAAAACTGAGACTAAGCAACACAGTCCCCACCACGCAGGCCACCTTTATTCAAGAAGATAGAGGCTCGCTCTTTGCTGTCACAATTAATGCCTAGAAGTCCTCCAGAGAGCAGGAGCTCCCAAGAGTAGGGATGAAGGTAGGGCTGATAGCATCCAGGGCAGGCCAGTGCTTCCAGTTGTGTGTCGTACCCTTACACACCCAGATAGTCATTTAGGTCTCTGGTACAAAGCCCGTTTGGGTCTTTTTTGGAGGCTGATGTGTCTCAACCATCAGAGAAAAATAATTCTCTTGGGGCATAGGAACAACACCACGTTTCTCCCATGCATGACCCACAACCTTGAATCCCACTTGGGGAAGGCGCTGGTGTTGCCCAGGCTATTGTAACCCTCCCAGAGACATATTATAAACATGTAAATTGGAAGATCATTAAGTCAGATTCCTGATAACCAGGGAAATTAATGTAGGGACAATGCCCAGGAAAAAAGAAAAAAAGGTCTTTTTTTTTTTTTCTAATTAGTTGAGGCAACTTTAAAAAACAATCTATGTGTAATTATGCAGCTTCATTACCAGCAGGCCCTAAGGTCACCTTTCTAAACAGGAAGCAAGACCATTAAAGCAAAAGCAATCCCCTCAGATCATATCGTAAGTCATAAATCTGACGTGCTACGAGTCAGCACCATTCCAACACAAGGTTAAATCGCTCCCCGCTGCCGTTAACACCGGCTGTTCTGCATGCATAAGGTCATATGTTTCACAACCACAGAACAGTCAGATGATGCACATGTTACATGATAACAATGTCCTCAAATTACTCTGTGAAGCCTTCCTGCTCTTTCTAAATTACATTAATGTTTGATTTAGAGTGAGAGCACCTTCAGGGAGGTCAATTTGATTTAGGGTTGTTGGCTGGGATTTTTTTTTAATATTATGCAAACTAGCTAACCTTTGTGAAGTGGCTAAGCAGCATCCAGAACCCTAAACCACAGCATGTCCGAGGGTCATAAAATCACACAGATGGTGGTTGGAAGGGACATCTAGTCCAACCTTTTGCTCGAGGCAGGACTGAAACCAACAGTAGTTCACAGCAGTTAAGGCTTTGCCCAGCCAAGATGTGACAGCCCATGGGCATGGAGAAACCCCAACCTATGTGACCTGTTCCAGAGCTGCACCTCCCTCCCAGTGGGATTTTTATCTAGTGTCCAACCTGAACCTCCCAAGCTGCAACAAGTTGCTGCACGTATACTTTCTGCTACTAAGAAGAGTTTAGATCCGTATCTCCGCAGTTTTCCCAAGGGTTGTTGTAGGCTGCCATCAGATTGACCCTCAGACTCTTCTCAAGACTAAACAAACTGAGCTCCCTGACCTGTCCTTGTAGATCACAGGCTTTTGCCCCTGGCCACCATGATGTCCTTTCACCAGATCCTCTCCAGTTTCTCCACATGCCTTTTGGACTAGAGAGCCCAAGCTGGACTCAGTATTTTAGGTCCCATCTCAGCAGCAGCAAGTAGGGGTGCAGAGCAGGATCTGCCAATGCAGAAGAGGTTAAAATCAGCCTCTAATGGTGGAGAATCCAGTTTCCAAACAGTGGCAAAGGTGGGGGCTTGCTTGGCAGCCCTCCAGCCAACTTATTCCTCTGCAGGGTGGAGGTGCCTATCCAGGCATATCCCTCCAAAACGCCTTTGGGAAGTGGCAGCGTGCAGAGCTTTCATTCCAGTTTGTAATGAATTCCCTTCCAGAGCCGAGTTCTTGTTTAGACATCAACTGGCAATTATGGGGTTTATTGTTCCTGGTTAAACAACGGTGAGCAAACAGCTGGGAGCTGTCTGAGCTGCGTCACGATGGAAAATGGTCATGTTTGGTCGGTGACCCAGGAGTTTGGTTCAGCGCTTGCGTCCGAGCCACTGCAGAGGATGTCGGGTGGTACAGCGGGTGCTCCTGGCTCACAGAGAGTCTCCCGTGGCTGTTCCCAATGGGAATAATTCCTCTAGGGAACTCAGGCACCTTCATTGCTCCTCATCCGGGCAGGAGCAACATCTCTGCTATTGCCTGACTTGCCATTGCTCCAGCCAGCAATCCCTAATTACGGTCACGATCCTTTCAAAGCAAGCTGGCAGGTGGTTTTCAAGCAAGCTGCTTGCAGGTAAACCTGTATAATCCTCATGGTGCATGAGCACACTTGGGAGTTCAGGGACTTTTCTAACAAGCATTAAAACTGCAGCTATCCCCTTGCAGGAGGATGGTACCTGGTACCATCTGCCATCTGAGAACTGCCCCTCTCTTTGCCAGTGAAGACAAGGTGCATGACAGCCGGTCACTCTCCATGCAGTGATCCATAAGAGATTTTAAAAAAAACCCCACCAAACTATAGGGGAAGAAATTGCTGAAAAAGCCTAGTATTTTTGGCTGGGAAAGAATTCTATTCCTGACCACACAGTGATATCCGACATACGTAACTTCTGGTAGATACCAACACGACTCTTCTCCCCAGCCAGGCAGCTCCCCTCCACCCCTCAACGGCAGCAAATTTACTGTGGGATTAAGCTGGGCAAAATCCATCCTGTTTACCTGGCCCAGCCTCGGCACTGAGCTGTGTCACCTCCTCTTGCCAACGCACAGATTTCTCCAGGAAGAAGCACCCAGTGTCACCTCTCCCTCCATGTGCCCTGGGGAGCACCTTGGAGATCAGGATGACGTTGGAGCAGATGTAACCAGGGTGCAATCTAGCCTGCAGTCCCACGTGTCCTGGTTCCTGCTCTTCCCTGCCTCCTTTTCTTCCATTTATCCTTTACGTCTCCATGCTGCCCTCTCCAGCGTGCTGGTATGTGTAGGCTTGCGGTGAGGTAGGTCCAGTTTCTTCTTCACACCAGTCCAATTTCCCCTGCCACCGAAGAGGAGGGTATAGAGAAATCAGCACCGCTGCCACCAAAAAAGGCAGGAGGAAGATGTGGTCATTATAAAAACAAATTAATCACAGAGCACACGCTGCTGGGAAGGAAGAAGGACTGATGAGCTCCTGCGAGGTCCCTTTCAGCACCAGCAAAGCATCTCTCAAACCCAGTTTGGTCACTGGAAGCAGCCTGGTGACCTCAGTTAGCTCCAGCTCAGGCTTCTCTGCCCAGCACTGGCTTACTGGATACAGCCCAGGCCGGCCGGCCAGGTTTGAGGTCCTGCCTGGAAGCAACCCTACGTGTCCTCTCCCCCCACCACCGCCAGAGCTGCCCACTGCCATCCAGGTACCCACCTTCCCACTCCACGGCAAAAGGTGGCAGCGTCCTTTGCCTGTTTATTAGCAGAGTTTCGGAAACCAGGTTTTGCCTCAAATCCCTTTCCGTCTGACTTAACTTTCCAAGCAGCTACCGCAGATGGATTAAGTACCAGAAATGTATGCATGTATGCCTCCAAACTTCTCGCTAATTAAGCTGCTGGTTTCTTCTCTCAAAAACCCTCCAGTTTCTTCCTGAATCCCTCAGGCCGAGAACAAAGCCCTGATGCTCAGACCAGGAGCGTCAATATTTAGCACAAAGAACGATGCTTTGTTCCTTAAAGACTAGCGAGACAAAAAAAAAAGAAGCTGCAGTGACTTCACTTTTGACAAATTGGTTCCAGCCTAGCTAGGTAAGTGGATTTGCAGCCCTGAAGTGATCCTCCTATTGCCTCCAGGGTGTTTTATCTCCTTTTCATGAATCCCACAGCAAAATCTACTGGGAGAACCGTAGCATTTGTACAAGCAGGTAAAAAAATTGGCAGGTTCCCCGAGTCAGCTGTTCGGCTTCCCTCCCAGCCTGGGCGCGCAGCATTAACTTGTACACTGGTGCCTCCCAGTGCTTGCAAGACAGAGAAGCAGAAAGCTCAAGAAGTAACACTGAAGATTGCTTCAATTTCATTTTTTTTAAATCCAAACGCTCCTTGCTAGGTACCTGCTCATGCTTGGGGGGATTGGGAAGTCCTGCGTGAGCGTAAGGAACAGCCAAGGACACGCGAGTCCTGGGAACGGAGGCAGCAAGGCTTCTCCCTGCTCGGTTTTGTGTATTAACCGCGAAACCGCAGAGCGCTGCTGCTTTTCGCCTGCTCCCTCTGACCCCAGCATCCGCAGAGCAAGCCAGCCTCAGTCAGCAGCTTCAAAGAAAGAGAAGAAAAATGACACTATGAGTTAGGTATGTATGGGCTAGACACAAAGCAGAAGCTTCACTACCAACACGAGACACGTTGCGGGAATTTTGGCTTGTGAGTCCAAACCAGCAACCCAGCTTGACGAGGCTGTCAGCTCTGGAGATGCCTCAAGCATCGGAGGTTCCTGCTCTGCGTCATCTAAATGTTTCTCGAGTCTTAAATGAGACCTGTGTGCAGGTGAAAGGCACTACCTTGGGAAGAGACCCATCTTCTGGAAGGATGCCCCAGTTCCCGGCTATGCTCACAGCCGATATGTCCAACTCCTGCCTTGTCCTGCAGGAAAGCCTGATGCTCTACATACATTCGGGTCACACCTACTACGTGAAGACAGAAAAACCGAAGGTGAGGCAGAGCCACTGCCATCCCTGCCACCCAGAACCACGCTCAGCGGCTGTAGTCGTACTGCTGCATCTTCTGAGCAGCATTTATTCCCCTCCGGCCAGGGCACTCTGTTGTTGAAAGCCTGACGTGACACACACGGGCTTTTTCAGCACGCCTGGCACCTTCACCGCAGCTCCACTTGGGGTTTTTGGCCTCATCCAGCAGGCAAATACAAATAGTTTGGGGCCGATCCATGCCAGAAGGTCTGTGCCCCCAGCTCCCACTCAAGGCCACAGCAGGTAGGAGCCTCTTGTTTGTTTTGCGTGGTGCATACCGATGGGTCCTAATAGATTTCAGAGCTGAACTTTCCGCATAATTGCTTTTTAGTGTTTCCCTACAAGAGCCCATGAAATAAGGGATTTTGTATGTTAATGTCTTTCCTTGCATAATGAAAGACTAAATCTCAGCTCTGCGCAGCTGTATGTCATGCTATACTGACTGGTGCTTTACATTTTAATGGTCATTATTTCAAGCCTTTCTTACCGTTCTTGTATCAGATGACATTTATTCCACCAAAGGGAGTTTCATATGCTTCTGTGTTTTGCTTATCATATACTTTAAGTGGGAACAGAAAGCAAAGACTTTTAAGGGCTCTTTGGTTTGTGTTACCATTTAATTACTTCTAAAATGGTTCATCCGAGCAGCCTGGATCAGCCTTCCTAGGGCTAGAAAAAATGACTCAAGGGAAAGACCTGCAGCCTCAGGGATGGGGAAACACCTCCCCTTTTAGCTGCCTTCCTGATTAAAAATTAGCTTAAGCCAATCTAAGACATGCATGAGCTCGAGCTCATGCTGTTATTCACCTCCATAATTTGGGAAAAAAGAGCTACTACCATATCTGGTGGGGGGCAGGCCCAAGGAAAGGGGATATTACCTTTTATCTGCTCACCCGCAGAGGTTAACAGCTTCTCTCCTTGAACAGCCCTTCCAGAAGCGCCTGATGAATACAGTTGCGTGATATCACACATTTGCAGCACGGGAAAACATAGCAGACACTATTCACTCCCACTCCATGGTCCTCATTTCGCCAGAACAACACTTTAGAGGGAAAACACTGCACAGCAATTGGTCAAATTTAAAAATAACACTTTATTAAGCCTTTTGCAAAAGAAAGACTGAGGGGAAGAGGATTAATTTACACACACACATGCCCGCCCCCGCCCCGGGGAGCTCAATCACACCTTCTTCATTTCCTGCCGACATGGTATTGCTTCTTTCCAAAACATTCTCCAAAAGGTCATACCTTTAGTAGAGATTTATTTGCAGACAACCAGGAGGTACCTGTAAAAGCCAACAGGCGTGGAATAAAGCCTCCGACCCCTTCAGCCTGCATCCTCGGCAGAGGCACCTCGCTGCTGAGGTTAAGACACACGGTCGATTGCTTTTAAAAGCAAATACCACCGGAGAGAGGCTGTTCAACTGTCCCCACCTCCTGCCTGCCCCTGGTTTTGAGCTTGCTCCGAGAGCAGCCTCGGACACGAGAGCTGAGCCAGCCAGCACCACGAGGAGGTAACACATCTGAAGACAGAGCTGCTCTTTTTCTTGTGGCCACTGTTTCCTTCCCCTCCCGCCCCCCGCAAACAGTTTTTACATGCAATTGGGTCACATTTGTAAGTCAGCACGCAGCAGAAGTTGAGTTACTTTGTTTAAAATAAAAACATGTATTTCTATCACCTTAGGAGTTGTTCCTCTTTTGGCACAGGGACCCTCTGATCCTCCCACCTCCTTTTATCAGCATCTTCAAAAGAAGAAGGGAGTTATAATTGCTTTCTCCCCTCACCTTAGAAAAAAAGGGAAAGGCTGCTGTTCTTCTCTATTGGCATCTTGGAAAAAACACGCTTTGAGCAATCATTTATTTACAGAACAAAAATAACATCTAGATTTCAAAGGGCAGAGCAGTTCAGAACAACAAGGCGCTCTCCTCTCTCCCCCGCCATCAGCTTTTGCTTATTACCACCTACTGTCTGCACAACCCACTGTTCTGCCTCTTTCCTCATTACAGGGGCACACGCAGGCTTCTCTCTTTCTCTTTTGAGCACAGCAACGAGTGCTGCAGGACTGTAATGATCTCAAACCTACTGCTGGTATTTCTGTGCCGCGAGCCAACATCTGAACAAGCTCCAAGGCTAAGAGGCCAAGTCCAGGCAAAGAGTGGGATATATTTTTAAAGCAGAAGAGTAAGACTAAAGAATTCACAGTTCTCCAGATCCACTTTACCCACAACTGCCTTCTTGATAAAGCAGCAGCCTTAGAGATTAGAAAAAATTCACTTTTTACACAGTGGAAACCAGTGGAAGAACCCAGCCCTTTACCCATCACGTTTTGCTTCTGCTACAGACATCTAGGTATTGTTCCTGTGGAGGACCAGGGAGCAGAAAAATGGGAAGAAGCCAGCAGTTCCACAAGCCTGATTTCTTCTAGCTTTTTGATTTTTACCTGATTCTTTGGTTCCTGATTCGGCAGGGTCCTCTATGAGTCCTGCCATTGAAAGCACCACTCTCCCAAAGCACATTCATCGATACCTGAACCCATCACATTCAGATGGGGGGATTGCTGAATTTTCTGTTGTGTAAAGTCATTCATTTCTACAAAGCCTGATGAATCAGTGTCTTCAGAGCCTTTATCAAAGGTGGCTGAAGTGAGCCCAAAAAGGTCCATAAGTTCTTAGCAGGGACTGACTGGTAGGACTAACTAATAGGCCTAGTTCCATTAAGTGACTAGGCTGAAAATCTGACAGCAGTCTGCAAAATCTCCACTCCTCATTGCCAAGCAACTGGAAAAGGACCTATGGGACCATGGTACATCTTACTTCACATACTTCACCACTCCAAAATGCAAGTTTTTCAGGAAAAGCCATATAACATGGTCTCTGAAAGTAAAGAGCAAGACTGTTAAAGCTACAAAGATTGTATCATAGCCTACTGCAATCTGTTTCTTTGATAAGCAAGTTTCTATCTACATATTTATAAATACATAAATATAGTTCAACTGATGAATCAGTCACTCTTCAGTTTGTAGATGACTGAATAAAAACCGTCCCTAATTCCCCCTGAACAGAAAAAGCCAGTGTGCACCCAGGTAGATTAGGTATCAGAGAGCACACCATCTCAGAGAAAGCCACCCTGAGTTCATACAGGTATTTCTTCTATAAGAGACCACATACAATCCAGCATGCACTACAACAGCATTTGAAATCACTCTGATTTTGAAGCTATTTGTTAAAGAGAACAACTGAGTTTATTTTTAAAATATTTTGAACACTGCCACATGTAACACTAAAGATTCTATGCTCAGCTATTTCAAAACTATAAATGAAGACAACCATTACAAAAAAAAAGCCATTTATTAGATATATGTACATATATACATAAACATGCAAAACGATTTTATACACATTTACACAGGTTTAATTATTAATACAGTGCAAAAATGTCTAAAAAGGTACCAGCCCACCTTCTACAAACTTAACAGGTCTTTGGGAGAAAGGAAAAAAAAAAAAAACCAAAACAAAACCCAAACCAAACCAAACCCACAGAAAATTATCAGCTTCATGAAGTGACTAAGCACTGCAAATCTTTAAATTAATGAAGTTTACTCTTTGCCAATTTTCTTATACTGAGATGCTGGGTGAGGAGAAGAGTTTCCAAAAGGCTTATCCTGAAAACTGACAGAATTAAGGAGATGCAATTCAAACTACATTAAACAGTTTAAAGTTGAACAAAGAGGGATGGATTCCTGTCTGGGGATTTGATTCAATACAGGCATAATCCCACATTATGAGTCAGATTTCATGTACTCAAACTGCAAGTCATTCTCTTTTATTAAATCTTAAAGCACTGAGATCAATGTAAACTATTCTATTCCTCTTGCTGTTTCTCCAGAAGAAAATGTTTATCTGTATAAATACCATACAGATATAGGAGCCATTCTAAATACTAACATTAAAGATAAAAAATAAAAATAGGTCAAACTATGCATGCTCTGCCTCATCCCAGAATCACAATCCAAACCTATAAAGTGCGCAGATACTAACGCACTACATTAATCCATGCAGATTCCTTAATATGGTTTACAAATATTACAGGAAAAAAAAAAAAAAGGCTGCAAAGGGATTAAGACTACCAGCAAACCAGAGCTTCGTTCATTTAGTAGGAAAGATCTAGTCGCATCCTCCATCTAATCCATCAAGCAAAAAAAAATTTACACGAAGGCGGAACTGAACCAAGTGGTTTTGTTTGATTTTACTGAAACATTTTCAGGAAAAAGAAAATATTAAACAAAAGCTAAATTTTATCTTCATCCACTGTAATTATGTTAATTACACAAGCTATCTAAACACCTTGTTCTACCACTCTTATTGCAGAGCTGTTGCTAACATCACCTGGCATGGGGATGTATTTGTTTTATGATGAAGCAAACAGTCACATGCTCAGGAACCATCAGGAACATTACAGTTTCTTCCAATCAGCTCAATACAAGGATGAGGAATAAAAAGCAGATAACGGTTCACTGGCCCCATGCCCCAGTTATAAATGCTCTACGTGCCTTATGCTATAGCAGGCTAGCTTTATCCAAGCCTATGGAGAACCAGTAAAGCTCTTTTGGACTCTTTAACCTGATGGAGGCTAAAAGGGTAGGAGCTGGGAGTTGGGTCATATCACCAAGTAAAACTGGGACCGAACAGCATGGAAACTTAAAGCTTGTCAGTAGTAAAACCCCCACATCTGTAGGGTCATCTGGGTGTCTTAAAGACGATGCTTGAATTCTGGCTTCATTTCTCCACTCACACTCTGGCAGAAAACTGGGGTAATGACAGACAAACAACTTTAATCCACTCCCTTGTAACAGAATAGTATTTCCTTATGACACACAGCTCTAGCTGTTTTCTTAACTGGCTGGCTAGAATATTCCGCCATCATTCCTACTAGAGTATTCCACACAGTTTAAAGGAATTAATTATGTTATTGTTACAGTAAATGGGCTAACATGGGATGGAAGAGAAATACCTACATTTTACTACTCTGGCACCAAGTCTCTTGATGTCCTAGAAACTGTTCAGGTTGTGAAGGGCTGCCTATCGATGCCATTGTCACAGTCAGCTGCGTCACAAAAGTGCTTCCAAGGTACACAGGTTTCTGGTCTAGTAGTCCCCTGATATTTGTAAGTGTTTACACCATGAGATTTCAGGAAAATTCACTGAGATGCAAGGAAGTAATTTTGTTAAGCATTTCTGCAAACTCAGGAAGGCAACTCTGCATCATGCTAATCTCTTTGCAACCACTAGAAGTAGAGACTATGTGAGAGGAAAATAAATCTTTGGTGAGAGACGTTTGGTGGAAGAAATGGGGCGACCAGAAAACAGTTTCCCAAGAAAAAAAATGAAGAAAATCTAGGACCACACTTCCACAATAACACACGTACAGTTCTCTACATCTTCTCAGTTTGAGTCTCTATAACCCTTCAAGGACAGCTGCATCAAAATGCTATGCATTTTTTTTAAACAGACAGCTTAAATTATTCATCTATGTTCTAAAATGCCCATACGCACTTCAGTACATCACATACAAGAATACCTAGTGCAGCAGAGGTTATGAATTTCAGCTCTTAAGTACTATATTCAAAAGTGCACACTCATAAATTCATCTTAGTGTAAGAACTCAACACCATTAACTAAAGGTGTTTTATATAATAAAGAGAACCTGCTCTTGCTTTCCATTACTGGAAATGGCTTCCTACTCACCAGCTATACATTTTTTTAAAAGGTGAAGGAGTCAGTGGCCTGTCATAAGTAGGCTTGGAAGATTTATTATCCATACAGACCAAGCAAACATGGAATTACCCTTATACTAAGAGTGACCTTAACCAAGGAAATAAAGGCTACTTGAGCTGAAAGATCACTTACATTCACTTGGTTTATTTTATGCTGCCCCAAGCATATTTGCAATTAGCCAATGAGCACATACTTAACTATGATGCACTGTTTAGCCAGGAGATATTTATAGCCTTTATGGTTTTTAAAAGAGCCACAGCCTATTCCTTTCCTTCAAAACCTAGAAAAATTACCCTGAAGCTCATCCTAACAATTTTTCCCACTGATATTGAACTCATCTAATTATGGCAAATGACTCCTTTACTTACATTTACCAAGAATCTTAACGCTTCACAAATTCTATAGACAAAAATGCTACCCACCATTTTATCTTCATTTTACTACACAATTTTAATATTTTCGGAAGCATTGGCAGGGCAAGACATTGATCTGCCAAACTGTTACAAAGCCAGTAAGACAAATGGCAAAATGCTGTATAGATGGTATTAGTCAAGGAGTAAAAGCCTGTTTATGGTAAGGAGAACCTCCGTCTGTTGATCACACCTGACAAGATCTACCATGCACAATTACCACATGCCTTGTTAAATACACGTCCATTCCTCACTGTATGTTTGACACGATTACTGTATCCTACTTTATTTCAAGCTGCTTTGAAATATCCTCCTTGCAATAACCTTGTCACAAATCTTTAAAAATACTCCAAGCTATTTTTGGCCAGTTCAATACAAAAAAAGTTGTAAAAATAGAGTAGCAAACCCAAAGTCTTTTTCATACTCCGCAGTCAGGCTGTTTCTCCATAAGTTGCCTTGTCAGTATCTGATAAGAAGAAAGAGATGCCACTCCTATGTGAAAGGCTATTTGCCAGAGGTTCCGTAATCCGTACAAGTAAATGTTGCATAAACAAACAGAGAAAAAGAGTACAAACGTCTTCACCTTCCTTGCTGAGCTGTAGAAGAGGTACAAGTAACACTACAAAAGGACCAGAGAGACAGTGTTAGCATTAAACTATGGACATATAGACAAGAGACATAACTGGGAATTGCTGGCACATCTATGCTGCTTGGATGTGCCTGCCACTGCAGTGATCACTACGAAGCTCAAAGCTTCCCTTCAACTCCTATGTTGAAAGGTCCTCCAAGAATAGCCGCAGTGGTGGCCTCAACGCAGACCCTACTGGGTAAGCACAGATATCAAAAGAAGTCTGTCAGCACAACTGGCATCCCTCCTGCCTGTCTCAGCCTGGATTAAAAGGAGCCCAAAAGCTGAGCCAGCTTTCAAAAAACCACCTATGACTTTTGCAAGACAAAGGCTCAGAAGCAGGAGAACAGTAAACCCAAATCTGCTTCTGCTGTATTTGTTCTTGGGATAAGTAAAGGACTTCATTCTCTAGACTTGACTTGGTAGAAAGACCATCATTTCTGTTAAGAGGTTTAGCTGGGGTTTTGGGCTCTTTTTAAATTCAAGAACAGGTGGAACCCCATTTGCTAAGCATGTGTGAAGAGCAACAACCCGTACAGGAAAAAACTAAAAAAATCACAAAGTGCTGGCAGAAGAGTTACTTTTTTAACTCAGGCAGTAACAGATCATGCTTTCTCACTTAAGGTCACAGTTTCCAACTGTGCTGATGACACAAGTAGAGATCAGCATGTAGAAAGCACTTCACATTTGAGCTCAATTTATGCACAAGCATTTTGTGAAGACGACTGCTATAGGTCAAAAGGATAAGAGAGAACTCTTCTTTATTTAGCTTCTCTAGCTTCAGGTAGTAACTGGAAAAAAGCAGGACAGGGCCTTTCTTTGTGAAGAATGACTTGCATCAAGTATTTAGATCCAAATAAGTATCTCTATCTTAAAGCTCTGCTGTGAACAGAGGTGTAAGAAGGCTGAAAGACACTAAATTGTATCTATTACAATACAATAAATAGCCTCTCTTCAAGTTTTAAATACCATAGATAAATAGAAGTCTTCAGACAGTGGTCCCCAAACCATTACCCAAATGCAACAGTACTAAGCAATGAATACACTGCAGGCATTATTTTATTCCTTCTGTCAACTAGTAACCCAACTACAGCAGCTTCCTGCGGTGACAGGCTAAAAATTGAAGATTCTGCAAACAACATATTGCCCTCAAGTTAAAGGTTGTGGACCACTGTTTTAGGCATTTAAGGAACCTTTCAAGAAGAACCCGTTTGGAGCATACAATTCCTCATTCAAACTCTTCTGCATAAGGAGGTCAGGGAAAATAATCCATTAGGGTAAAAAAAAAAAAAAAAAAAAAAATCTAAGGAAGTCAGGAACCACATTTGTCTCAAGAACTAAATGTAATTTTTCGTGTAAATTAGAACATTTTCAATAACGTGGCTATCCTGTATTTGCTTAGTCTTTCAAGGTGGTTATGCTACAAAAGCCCATCACTAAGTCTGCCCCGGTCAGAAGGACACTGTGTCTATCCCTTTGGGAAACAAACCATCTTTGGGCTAGCACTTATTTATCACACTCAGCCCCATCTGGCATGTCAAAACATGAAAGCACTGAAAAAGCTTGCAACTGCAATTTGCCAAGGGTTAAATTGTGCCTTTAACTGTATTTGCACCACTTCACTGGAATACCTCAGTGAAATCACCTAGATAGGATGCTAAAAACCAAACCGTTCCTCCTCTTAGCTGAAAATTATTTTGTCTTGTATATTGTAATATAAAAATAATCAGAAAACATTTTATTTACACTTAACATACCTGAAAAACACAGGCTAGAAAAGGTAGAAAAAAAGCTATCACATTTCCAATTCCTTCACGGTCCTCCTGTTTGGATTAAAAGAAGTGACAAAGAACTACATCAGATGCAGTTTTTAGCAAGTACTGCTTGATATTTTAGAACACTATATTTCGTCAAGAACCTCTCATCCTAGTTTATGTTGATTGACTGTAACAGTGTTAAACAGCAAGATCAATATGATTGAACAAGATACCAAGAATTGAGGCTTATGTGACAATTCCTGCTAAATAAAATGGTGCCACCACATAATCAGGACACTTTTTGTTTTCCTTTTGAAAAGTTGTTTACAGTTTCACATTTGTTTAAAAAAAATGTACACAAAAGCACCTAGAACAAAATACAAGAATGGAAAAAAAAAAAAATTCAGTCAGCCTGGCAAGACTAAAATATTTCTCCAAATCTTAATCTCCCTAGAAAAGAATAAAATGCAATCTGCTGCAATATACAACAAAATACATGAGGTCTAGCAGGTGAGCAATCAATGGTACATTCCCTGGATGAACAAATACTTCTTGTGGAAAGACGTATGCTCTACTAAGAAGCAGAACAGCCACCCTTAATCTAGTTACCCAAATAACTCTCTCCCTTTGACTCATTTACAGGTTTCAATTCAATCAGGCTTACCTGAAATGAATACTCTGCTAGATGAACTCCTCGAATGAGATTCAAAGCTCCACACATGATGTTCAGAACAAGGGACAGAATCCCCAGGGGAGTCACACGCTGCATTCTGTAAGTAGGGACTTAAAAAAACAAAAACAAAACAAAACAAACAAAAAACAAAAAAAACTTACATTAGTGAAAGTCTGCACTACTACTTTGAATCTTCTAACATAAAATGACTCAAATTAGCTTATGCGGGTTTTAAACGTTTTCAAAACCTTTCATGTTTGCTCCAGAGAAGACCAATTATGAATAGAAAAACCTTTTTTTTTTTTTTGTTGCGTTACACTGCTCAGTTCTTCAGACATCTAGAAATCAGCAAGAGCTCTGGAGTATTTTTTAAACAGATTAAGCAATAGAATTTGTCTTTGAGCTATTTGGCATTAATGTCTTCTTTTATGGTGCACGTAGATACTTTTCAACTGTTTATTAAAGCAGATTAGCATACTTAACACTCTTCACAGGTCAGCAGAAAAGCTAGAGGCTTTAAGCACCCAAAGGCCTGAGAAAGAGCTTAGATTCCTGACACCCACAAAAGCAAGACAGTGATTCATCTCTTCCTCAATTGGTAATTATGTATTTCTTCCCATTGACAGTTTGAGGGTTGTCTGGTATACAGCAATTTAGTTTCACCTGCATAGTTTCCATACAGCATTCGGTGCCCTAATGAAGCAGTTGCCAGAATACAACTGTAGGAGCCAAGGCCTTTGATGCTCTGCTGCTAGAATAGTTGTTGGAGGAGTTGTCAGGACCATACTACCCAGTCACAGCGGGGAAACGTCTGTAACAGAACTGCTGCTCTTACCTCTGGGCCTCTCAGAGTGACAAAAAAACCACGATCAAAACTGGGGCCTAGGAATTCAACTAGATGCTATAGTTTTTGGCCTTTGAGCCACATTTTACAGTGCTTTACAATTCCCTTTCTCCCAACCTGCCCATGTTTCACACGTAGCGAATTATCTGTCTCCTTCCTTTCTCACCTTCTCCACTACTACTACTTAACACCCACACCCCCAAATACCATTTCTTCAGGATGGTTTAAATGATACATACCTAATTAAGGTCAAAGCAATTATTACAAATGTGTATTTAACTTTGGAATCTGCCGCTTCTAATACAGGGTTTCAGTTGTCCAAAAGCTCACCTATTTCTTTCCCCTAGCTATACCAGCTAGCCCAACAATAGATATCACACCTAGATACTCACCTACATTTCATCCCTGCCCTCGGATCACCACAAGTAGAACAGTGTCAGCGTAACAATAAGAAGCGTAATTTGCAGCTGAGATACCAAATCCAGATCCTCTCCTGCACCAACATCCATAAGATACAGGAGAGAATGAATGAGCCCTCAAGAAGTCTCCCCAGCTCTCAAGATCTTTTGCCTCCTGTCCAGATGTAGCCAGCTCCTGACTGCTGTAGATAAACTATGCAACACAGCAGACATTGTCTCTGGCTTCATTTCAGTGACAGATGAAACACCATAACAGCTTAAATATTGCAGTACTGCATGGTTTAAGATAGGAAAACACTTGTGTCTTCTCCTTCAAGAGAGATTTTGATAGATGGATGTAAAAAAGTCTGCTGCTAAATTAATATAGGGATATAAAGTATCTTTTATAAGTGTCTGTGTAATTAGTTTTTGGCACGCACTCGTACATCCATAATTTCATCTCCAAAGCTGCTGCAAAAGAAACTGTATTAATTCCATTTGATATATGTCACATTATGTGGCATTACTGTATATTACCGTCATACATGTGTTCATGTAAATAAATGGTGCAAGTAACCCTATCATTCAAAGGCAATTTTGCTTTTTTGCTATACAAGGAAATATAAAGTCCAAACACTGCACTGAACAGAAGCTGTCCCAGCACGTTTTTTCATTCACTGACCTGAGTATTCAGTTTCCTATTATTTTTGATAAATTATATAATATTGCAGCTATGTCTCTCTCTCATGGAAATTTCCTAATAAAGACTACTGTTTCTTCTTCCTCAGTTTCTAAGGTTTACTTCAGAGGCACACAGTGTCTCTCAAACAAAGAAAAATTATCAAGCACAAGTGTCATTCAATGTACAGGATCTTGCAAACTACACATGTCAAGAGTTTCCAGTCCCCAGGGAAGAACAATGCAAGTTTCAATATGTTGCTTCTGCAGCATGGAATATTATGTAAAAGTTACATATTTTTTTGTCCAGTAGGATAAAAAGAATTACTATCACAGATGCAGGGGAGATTAAAATATCCAGTTACTCGGGGTTCAGATTCTGTGAAACCGATCTTTAAATCGTTTGCTGTGGAGCTTTATTTCTGCTGTATCATTCTGAGGTTTAATTCACAAACTGAAATTGCACAGAACAAGTGAGATGGGTACTGCTAGGGAAAAATTATTACACTTCCTTGTGTGAATTCAATCATATTTTTATAAACAAAATTTCATACTAGAATTGCTTGTTACATTAAATAAAGGCACAAGAGAGAACAAGCACTCTTAGTCCAAGATGGCACAATTTGCACAAACACAATTAAATGCTAATTGGGTTTCAAACTGATTTGACTTCCAAGTAAAAAAGTTGTGCACTTCAGAGTACAAGAACCATACAGAAGATGTTCTGGGGACTGTGGATTATCTAGCACCCAGGAAAAATGCATCTGCAGGTTTGAACATGTACAGAACAATTCTGTGAAAACACCCTCACACAATGAAGAAATTGAAACTTCTGCCTATAAAAGATTTTCTGAGCAGAGGCCTCTGGCCATCTAACCAGAGACTGACATGAATGCCTGTATCACACTCGATTCTGTCTCTTCAAGGCATAGCACAACAACGGTTTGACAATGAGTCACATACTCAGAGCTCCAGATAAAGACAGCACCGGGAGTGAAAAATGAAATCAGACTCAAACACTTTAAAATAAAATACAAGCACACAAAAGACAGAGATGAGAGCTGTCTTCAAAAAACACCTTAAAAAGGACTCTGTGAAGGACTCCCCGTGAGCCTACAAAAGACGAAGAACAGTCATCAAGGTGTGCACGATGCTGCATAATTTAACAGCACGCTTACTAGATGAACAGCACAAGTTGTTCTTCTACTTCATAGAGCCAATTCTGATGTGAAAACTCTCCCTCTTCATATTGCTTCTGTATACACGCCCCACTGTCCTCCAGAGCTTTATCAGCTGTGCCCATATCGAGACACAAGGTGAGGCTTTTGCAACAACAGCTGAGGTTGTGTAGATGTTGATCAAGGATACAATGCTAGTGTCTTTATAGCAAGAATTGGGCTGTGTTTAGTTAACAAAGGAAGGAACAAACAGAAGAAAGAATGAAAAAGATAAGAAAAAAAAAAAAAAAGCTCTTGTTTCCATATATACTAACAAGGATAAAACTGCCCTGACTTTTCGGACTCCTTTCACACTAAAAAGAAGAGCCAGGGGATGTGATCACACAGCTCAGAAGAAGACAGGAACCAGTGACAACCACATAGGGAGATTGACATTTTGATCAATCCATTGATTGATCTATCTTCACTATAGAATATAGATGCAATTAAATTCTGCTCTCCTGCAACCATAACACTTCAATGTATGCTCAAAAAGTTTCCTATATAGCAGAGCCATAATATAAATAACATTCATACAGGAACAAACGCTATCCACACAGCTAAACTTAGAGGAGCAAAGTAGGGCTGGTAGGTAATGATGAGAGGAGAGAGACATAAGCCAGGAAAGCTGACTCCAGCTGAGGGAACAGATGATCATAAACATGATCCTTAAAATAAAGGCAGAACAATCTGTAAGAGTATTTGGGTTAGACCAAAGAGAACAGCAAGAAATACAAAGCCAGATGGAAAGTAAAAGAAAGCAATTAAGAATATGGGGGAACTGAATATGTATTTCTGATCTGTGGACACAGACTAGCTTGCAAACATTTACTGGCACTGAAACTGTACCCATTAGTGCAAAGAATTTCTAACCCCTGTCACATCATGAAAATATTTAACCTTCAAGCACATTTCTGAGGAGCACTCACAAATCTGACTGGCAAATAAAATGTTTTCAATTCTACCTTTTCTTCCCCCTGGCCACTGCCCCTCTATATTTTAACTTAAAATACCTATGTCAAATTAGATTCCAGCTCATCCATCAGAAACAATAAGACTGAGCAACTGGAACTTAATTTTATTAGTGCTTCCGTAAGCCAAGAACAACAAAAAAAAGAGGAAATACAAGTTCATGGCACTCCAGCTGCACTTAAACCACCATGCTAACAGGATTAAAATAGGGACATGGTTTAGTGGTGGACTTGGCAGTGTTCGGTTTACAGTTGGACTCGATGATCTTAAAGGTCTTTTCCAACCTAAATGATTCTATGATTTTATGATTTCATTTCGTAGAGGAAATAGGCAGGACTTTGACTATGCAACTGAAACAAAAATAAGAAGATACCCATTTTACAATAAATAAGTAGAGGTTGGTACTTGTAAAAGCAGGTAAAACGTCAGCATTCGTTACAAAAAGGTCCCTTTTGTGTTGTTTATACAGATATACATATCCTCTTTCAGAATTTTAGTCAAATGCATTACATTTTAAAGAATAAGGTAAAAGGAGAAAGCAAAGAGGGGAGAACAACCCAAAATAGACAGTCTGGGAATAAGAGATTTACCCCCAGCTCATACTGTTCTTATCTTTTCTTTCCTCAAGGCTGAAGCAACTCATTCAGACTGTAATTACATATCTTCTATTAGAGTTTGCAACAAGCAATGAATTAGTTGAGCTTCTTTTGTCATAGAAAATTTAACAAACAACTACTTTAAAAGCATGAGAATTTAACATGGAAAATACCAAGTCCAGTTACAGCCAATTTTCCATACAGAGAACCTGATCTAAGGCTGGGAAAAAAGACACTACCACAAGTCCTTAAAGGCTCTGATGCATACCTGCTATAATCTAAAGACCGTATGTTGTTAACTATGATAGAAAGGCAGTCTTTTTTCTTGGGTTTCATACACGATATATATATTTCTCAGTACAAAAGGAACCACTACTGTTTTTCTGTCATTTGCAAAGTTAGGTTCAGGAAGTCTACTGTCACCTGTGCGTAGTAGTAACTTACCAACCTCCACATGAACACCTGCATGCCCACCATTTGTTATCCCATTCATCAGCTCTGTATCCTCTAGCTTCAGCTGAACCGGGGGCCGGAACTTCAGCTCCTCCTCAATCTTCTCCCAGTTGGCCTTCATTTGAGAGCCACTTGCACAGTTAAAATGGCATTTCACTTTCTGAATAACATTATCTGAAACAATATAAAAACATGCTTCAATCAGCTCTGCAAAAGTTAAGTGCCTTAGATAATTATTAATCAAATCATGGCATTCTTTTCTGATTGCTTTTCTTTTCTTCCTTCATCTCTTATTCGTTTCAGGTGTAAAATTCCACCACTGGTTAGGGAACAAAAAATACCTCCCCTAGGTATTTTATATCGCACCCACTCCCTTCTGGACACTTTAAATCTCAACATACTGCCTACCAGTGGACTGAAAACAAGCTTTCATATTCCACGGTAGATGTAACACATACCTTAAACTACCCATGAACTACCATTGTGTTTTAACAATGTCAATGATTAGTTTTTTCCCAGCATGGAGATAAATTAATTCAACATATATTTGAGTCATGAAGCAACTCTGACTGGCAGAGGCAATTCCACAGTGATTCCACCAATGTCCAAGCCACAGATCTACGTACAGATCACCCTGCTTCATCTCTCACACTTTAAATTTAATATCATTTGCAAGCAAATCCCTTTCCACAAAGGTGGCTGCTGGTTTGACAGGAGTTGCTCTGAGACTAAGTAGAGAATTTGTCCAAGTATGAATAACTCACACCTCCGGAATGAAGTACCTCACTGTGGATACTGCTACTTCCTATTTAATTGTGCAAAGATATTGGCAAATTCAAGCTATTTCAAATGCTTAGGAAAATAAAATGCAGAAACATTTATTTTGCTAAGATATCCTATGAGTAAAATCAGTATCCTTAAAATATTGTTACACTAGCAGACTTGCATAGGTTGACCACAGCTAGTACTGGATATGATAAATGTGTAATAGCTTAAGCCTGAGTTTTGAGACCACACAGAAGGACTTTATGTTGTGCTAGAATACACAGTGCCATAAGCATTCCTTAGTGAAAAATCCTGTATATTACCTTAAGTCAGCCTGCTGTAATTATCTGTAACTACCAGGGAAAAGGCTAAGATCTTAGGAAACAAGTACATCTTAGGTGCAAACACAGGAGGGAGAAAAACAAACAAACAAACAAACAAACCAACCCCCACACATTAGGTAGACTTATTAACAAAATACTGTATAAAAGTAAAATTTAAAAAAAAAAAAAAGCATTTTTTCTTTAAAAAGAGCCTTATGCAATTAAAAGAGGCTAGAAATTCCCAAATTCCTACTCAAGTTAAAAAAAAGGAGTCATTTGGATCTCAGCATAAAATTACATCATGACTGGAATGTGCCCTGCAGGGAATCCACCCAAAATACAAGATGGCTCTATAATACACTTTCCTTGTGGATTTCTCAATCTTTTAAGCATGGGCTTAACACTATTACCAAAATCTGGATAGAGGTGTGCTAATCCACTGCCATATCTTATCCTTTCCCAGAAAACAGCTTCTCATTGCAAGGGAATTGTGTTTTTCAAAGGTGCAAGGTTCAGTAGAGCAGCTGCTACTTGGCAAGAAAACCATTTATATCAGGTTAAAAAAGAAACAGTAGGCATGATTATGAAGTATTATGTGAATCTAAGTCATGCCAGAAGTAAAGCTGCCCATAATAATCTATTCTGTCTCCCTTTTTTCCTGTACCCATCTGTCTCCACTTGTCAGATTTTTTTTTTTAATTAAGTTAGAAAGTGTTTGAGATGTGGATTTCTTTTGCTTTTGTGCTTGTTTATTAATCACCATAGCATTTTGTTCATCTATTACAGAGGCTCTCAGGAACTGCAAAACCAATAATCTAATAGTTTAATGCAGTTACAAGATCTCCTACACATGCATGCAAAGGCACACACACAGATACACTTTTATGATCAGGCTTTGGCCAGAAGACATTGTTTAACATCATAAAAGTAGCAGACAAAGAATTCTTACTATTAGAGAACAAAAGTTACAAACCAAATTCAAGAAAAGCATATGGTCTGGAAGCTAAACTGATGCTTGTTGTATCGTAGGAAGCAGCAAATTCCCACTGAAGCTCTTCCAAGAAGCAAAACGCCATGATGGTTGAGTAATTGCTGGAACAGATTGCCATGCAGGCAATATCCCCAGAAGAAAGGAAACTGAAATAGAAAAAGAAAAAATGTAACGTCAACATTAAAAGGTAAAAGAGTCATGCTGAACATGAGAAGTAAACTGTGCTTTCTGTCAAAACAAAATGTACAGGTTGCACTGAAAGAGCAGACTGCAAAAAAAATATTGTTCACACTGCTGTAATAGTCCTGCAGCCCCTGTAGATCTAACACTTATTCTTACCTCATTCAGTATGCCTTAGCACACTAAAGATCACAATACAGATTTTATTAAATTGCTACATCAGAGAAAATTGACATTATTTTCCCAGGCTGGCTTCACATCATGCTAAAGAGATGGCCAGAAAACGTCACAGGCAAGAAGATTTTGAAAGAAAACACAGTGGCTTTCCACAAACAAAAGTAAAAACAAGCAAGCAGATGTATTCCTTGCTCCCCTTGAATATGACAACTTCATATTAACAGCAAGAGATATTTGTTAACTTGCACAAACCAAGATATTCAAACACTGTTACTGCTAAGTCATCTGTAATAAAGACAAGTTTGTGTCAGAAACAGCACAATAAAAATTCTACTCCAAAAGGGGTCCCTCTAACACTGAAGCCATGTTTATGCAGAAGTTTCTCCTTACAGATGGCCAAAAACTTCCAGGAAACTTAACAGGGCATTCATCTGACCAAAATGTAGGTGTGTACTTAAGGATGAGAGAGATCACTCTCATCTAGGCTTCATTAAATAAAATGGGAGTCAGGGCACCAAGTTCAGATGTCAGCACTCATAATGTAGATAACTAAACTTCCACAATCCCCACCATAATTACGGATTTGTAATTATCTCTGAAAGATGACCAAGGAAATCTTCCCTTGCAGGTTAGCCATTTGTTAGCAATATTTCAGTATAAAACCAATGTTTTGAAGCTGAAAAATTACTCTCTCTCTGTATTTTCTCTCTTTTCTACTATTTATATATTTCACCCCTCTTATACAGAAATACTTGTGGTTTCTATTTTATCACATTTTTATTTATTCATTGTACTATGTACTTGGGATTTATGGTTTTGATTAGCTCCGTTACAGCCTAGTTACACTGGGTACATTCCCTAAATTACTTTTGTCCCCAGCTCACAGCTGAGGATCAACACCATGCCTGCGTAAAACTACCTTTTCCCAGTTGTCAATAATTTATAGCCCTTTTGCCACATATCTGTTTGCACTCTTCTCATTTCAGAGCCAGATGCATAGCTACTTCTGTAGAGACTACAGAAGATTAAAAGCAGCAGAATATGTTAGCATTAAAGGGCACTTTGAGGGAAAAGGAATTAAAATGCTAATCTCTGCTTTTCCAATTGAGTCAGTGTAAGTTCATGGATCTTCTTTCTCCAATCACTCCCCCAAAAAGGGATACTTAGTTTTAGCTCAGGGTCTCTAAGTTTTCCTACTTCTGCTAGCCAGAAATGCAATCACAAGCTAAAACTCATTTTTAGAATTAAACTAGAATTAATAGTAAATGAAAATTCTCATCTCCGAATGAAACATTAATTTCTTAAAATAAAGACAAGCAAATCCTTCTCCAATAAATAAAAGCAAAGATTTACAATTTCTCCATACTGGCTATTGTCAGTATGCTTCAAGCCTCCTCAAGACACACTCATTAGCCAGAGCTTCCAGAGACTTGAAGCCTGCTGGTATTCAGAAAATGGAGTGGGCAGTACATAGGAGGGAGTCAGGGCAGTTCTGTGCAAGTCAGATCAAAATTGTAGGGGCCCGAAAGAAGGCATCAGCAAGACCTGACTATCCCTGAAGAAAAGGATTTGGGGTTTAGACTAAACTAAGTAATTCTTAGGCACTAGGATGCCGTCTTAGAAGGTATCTGTAGAAGTCCAAGATACTCCAATTGCTAATAGTAACAAGTACTGCCCATCAAGCAGAAAGCATTTGCTACAAAAAGTGACAACTAAAATAAGCAATTCTTAACATATGTTTACTAAACTGGGTGGGAGCTGTGTGCCTGTGGTGCTGAGAAATAAGGTTTCAAAATACTGCTTGGAGGTTACAATCTAGACATGCATGCTGGGATTTCAGAGTTCAGTTAGGTGCTATAGAACATACCTAATCCTTAAAGTTCAACTAATCCCCAGGACAACCATTTCAAAAACTAAAGTAAAAAAACAAACAAGCAAAAGAAGGGACTTACTGTATGCTAAGGTCACGTCCTTTTGCCGTGCCTCGACTTGGATACTGCGCCAGAATTGAGGACAATGCCTTTAATCTCTTTCTGCACTCCAGAAAGTCCTGATTGAAATGGAAATCTGTGGAGGCTGAGAGGGGAAGTCCATCCCTCACCCGCACCACACAGGCAAAGAAGATCATGGACATTCTCCACTGGAGTACTCATGAGGACAACCTGAAAATGAAATATTAAATTAGGTTAATGGATGTAGCATTAGTTACTTACAATCCAATATGCTAGCCAGAATTATGTCAAGGTAAGACTTTATTCACCAATGCTGCTGAAGAGTACCTCTCGTAACACCACTGCCATTGAAAGGCAATCAAACTGTTCTCAAAGGTCACGGCTGCATCCATTTTTTGCCTCTCAGACAAAAAGGTGAGGCAGGGGATTTGACAGGGGAATTATCTACCTGAAAAATATCACTATTTTCCCTCCTTCTGCTTTATCTCAAGCATCAGAAATGCTGAGTAAAGTTTTAAGGTATTTAAGGAAACTCGCTAAGTCCCACTGACACACTGCATCTTCACTTGTGTTGCAAATAGTTGCATTAGTGTTGCAGTTATCTGATTTTCTAGTATAACACACAAATACAAAAATAAATTCTAGGCTACAGCCTGTCAGGCTCTTTTTACAGAACCAACTAGGACTAAATATAGAATAAAAGTTGCCCTCTCTTGACTTCTTACTCTTCAACAGGTCACAATCTCCCATGAAAAGTTATTATTGGGATTTACCTGGTACATTCAGAACACACAGGAGATCTGTCCTTCAGACATACCATGAGTACTCAGTGCAAGATGTTAGAAGACTAATGCAGCAGCTCACATAATCTCTGAAAGATAACCATAATGAACATTTTAGAAGACTAACTAATGACCTTTATGTATATAAATATTTACAAGGTAAAATCTGCGCAGTGGGTACACATAACCTAGAAAGTATTATGCCTAAAGGAAAACAAAAAACTCTTTTTTTTTATCCAATATATCAATTCCGAGATGCATTCAAAGACACTATGAAATGATACGCAAAACGTTTCTGATGCCCCAATCACTGTTAAGTCATCCTAGCTTCCTGTGAAAGAGCAGCTCTATATCAGCAGACTTTAAGTGATTATCACAAGTGAGTCAAAAAAAAAAAAAAAAAAAAAAAAAGGCATTTACTCTGCTTCAGGCAAACTACCTAAAAGAAACGTTAGGGAAAAAAATCACAGTGTGAACTCAAACTTTTGATAAAGGGAATGACTGCTTTAAACAACCCTGTATCAAACAATTCATTACGATGCTCAAAGTTTCTTTGAAACATGTATCTCATCACCAAGTGTTTTTCCTATCTAAGAAGGTAAGAGAGCAAACCTTCTTCTAGTTCAGACATTCATAAACCCTCTTGTCTGTAGAGCGGCTCTAATGTCTAATAAGGGTTGAGTTCTTACCACAAGTGGCACTAAGAGAGTCTCATTTCAGCTCCACAGGAATCATTTCCACATAACTTGTAGGAACTATCCCTTTGTCAAAGGTGGCTGCAGTTTACCAGCACGTTAAAGCAACTAACAATTGTCAGAGGAATTGCCAGAAAGCATAATTGCACGTAACTTGTTTCCTTAGAAAAGGAAATTAAAACTATAGATTACACATCACTCGAAAAGCGTTATTTTGAACTCTTAAAATGGAGATTAAAGAATTAGATGTTATTTTTTTTCCACTATCACTCTCACAGTTCTTCTCTAGTAGTCATTTGAGTTGTAAAATCAAACTAAGCTCACTAACTTCCTTTCAGCACGCATCAAAAAGGCTTTCAACAATAATCAAGATTATTACACGTCAACTTGAAACGTAGCATCAATCTTCAATGTGTTGTTCGAGTAGCCATGAAAGAAACATTGCAGAAAGCTGCTTAAACTTTAGCATAAAAGTGAAATGAAAAAAAAAAGAAAATTGCCAACTCAGAAATACTAACTTTAACACAGTCAACTTTTAAGTACAGTTGCTCAGAAGAGCACAGTTTTATGGTCAATGGTTGGGAAAGCTGATGAAGTATAAGTCCAAAATATCCCACTTGACAAACACCGCAGCCGCAATACATTGAACGCTCTCGTTTACCTTTCAGAAACAGCCAGAAGGTGACCAGGAAAATGGAAAGGTGCTAAACTTAGAAACCAAAGACATTTTCTAAAATGTACTCAGCCTATGAAATTATTCAACTCACTATGCCACTAACAGCAAAAGTTTAAGATTTTAAAAAAATATATATATTCATCACTAGGGATAACATCACCTATAGTTAACCAACTGCACATATAAAGGTATACAACTTTCCAAGACATACAAACCTTCATGCTTCAGGGCATAAGGCTTTCACCAAGTATCAGCTGCCCATCAGAGTGATTCTCTTTTCTCCTGTGAAAGATCTGGTATCAGTCACCACCAGGCAGACTTCCAAATTAAATGCCAGACTTCACTGGAAAAATGAGCCAATGCTCCCTCCTTGGAGAATACACCTGCTGTAAAGTACTATCAGACTATCACTGCTGTATTAATGCAAAAGGCTTGATTTATTTTTTTTAAATCTACCTGCCTGTGAATTTTTAGGTTTGCTGCCTAAGGAAATAAGGCTTATACAACCAAACTTTAAGTGCAAGTGGGATAGATAACTTACATACCTTTTGGTTTTGTGAAAATAGGTAAATATGTATAAAAGGAACAGAGAGAAAGGCTGATGCAGTGACTCAAATCTTAACAGAGAGCAGGTGAGCACAACCTCAGGGCAAAACAACTGGAAATGTGTTCACTGGTTCTGCTTCTTATAGAGCTCCCAATTACATGGTGCATAGGTAACACCCTACTCCCAAACAGAGCAAAAAGGTGTGAGATTTGAGAACAGTACCTGCAAAGACTTCTGAGGAGTTAAAAAAAAAAAATACAAGTTTTTCATAATTCAGGCATTTATTTATTTGAAATGTAGCACAGGCTTAGCTAAAAGAGTCAAGAGCCAACATCACCCTGCAGAAGAGAGCAAAGCCTAAAAATAAATTCATGCAACTGTTTCACCTGTCTTCTACGTAACTCTTACCACCAAGCACCTATCACTCAGACTTATCTAGCCCTCTCCTTTCCTTTTCCACATTCCCCCAGCCCACCTACTCTGGCACTGCACCTCAGTGAGGCTTTGGGTTTTCTTTTTGTTTTTTCAGAAGCCTCTTGTTACTTGCAAATCAGAAGGCGCTTTGTGCCCGTGGCAAGTAACAGTTACTAATGTCAGTTCCCTTCAAAGTTTAATTACTTGCAAGCCAATTTTACCACATCACCTGTAAGTGAACACATACTATCACAGCTTACTGGACTGATCAAGGTAAGCACAAAACCAAGTGAATCCATGATCCTACTATTTCAGATTGACCTACCCTTTCCTCCTCCAGTCTCTTTCTATTTGCATACAATTAGCAGCCCAAAGTTTCTGCAACTGACTTTACGTGGCAGGCCTTTGAACTCAGGTCCTGAACTTTGACAATGTACTTGTGTCTTTTGATTAAGCAGATATCAAATCTTGCTGTGTTCAGAATTAATAATATCACAGTGCCAGTAAAACAGCTGGCCTGACAAGCAGGCAAAACCTTGAGAAATATTTCAAGCAATTGTTTCAGAAGAACAAGTTATAATTTATGACTTAAGTAAACAAAGCTTTTTTTTTTTCATTATTTGAAGCACCTGTACATCTAACACTTCAGAAGAAAACTGTTCAGTGTAAGACTCACATAAACAGTACATATTTACCAGTCTTATGACAAACAAGGCTCTTCAGGGTATTCCCACAGTAGGCATCTAAGAAGTTATCTGAAGCTCAGTTCCTCCATCCTCCTAAGCAGCAGCCAACTCTCTCCAGTGACTAGCTAGGGATTATTGAGGCAGCCTTAATCAGACCTCTTCACTTCACTACACTGTTATGCAAGCTCCTCCATATAAGAAGATTAGTCCCAATTCACAAGCGCCACACCTCCAAATGCTAGACAACCTCCTAGTTTATTGTCTGTACTTAGAAAACAGAAAGAAGAAACTCAAAAGGCTATGAAAACAAATGCAAACCAGTACATAATTCATGAGCGGAATTATTTTACAAATACAGTTCTTTAAGAAATTTAAGAAATTATTTTATCTAACCATCAAAAGCAGAAAGTTTCCTTCTCAGAATGGCATAACACTAACAAGGAATGTCTTGCTACCAGGATCTCTCTCAAGCATTCGTCTTCTCTCCCTGTTCAGCATCACATTTCCCTTCTTTCTAGAGGTGGCACATGGGACAGTGTCAACATCCAACAACATCCAACTATTCTGTCAAGTTCTGATCTTCCTACTGAAGGAAGAGCAGAAAGCTTTAGGGAATGTTACCATGGTCCAGGAGGCTCCTGAAGCAGCCTGTGAAGTTTTCTGGACACATGATAGCTTGATACACGGTCATTAACTATGGCACCTAATGCATCTTTCCTCAGGTGGGTAAGCTTCAGAGGGAGTCACAGACAGCTACAGGTTGGATGCCAGAATACGAAAGAGATGCAGGTTGACTCAGTCAAACACAAAACATTTAATAAAGCTGCAGCTCAAGTGCTGGTTTCAGTCTCAACCAACAAGAAGAGAAAAGAAATTGCGATATGGTTCATGAGGGAGAGTTACTACTTCTCTGCAGGATCAGGAGATGGATTTTATCCTCTTCTTGTATATACAAAAAAGCAAATCTGAAATGCTGTTACATTTCTCATCTTCTAAGACTGCAGTAAGAGTATCCATCTGCTTCTTCCCAACTGCTCTCCCTCAACGCTCACAGCAGCGCTGACCAAACTACAGATGTCACAGACCTACAGCGAACAAGAACCACGCTCCAGGTTTAGCAGTGAATAAAAACGATTTGAAAGCATGATGCTATCTCAACTTTTAAAAGAGAATTTGTGGATATCAAGAGCCTATAGGCTCCTATAAACCCTACAGGCTTTATTCTTATCCCCAAAGGGAAGCAGGTAGAAAACCCTTACCATCACAAATCTGCTGTCTGCACATACTCCTATGAATTACCAGGAATATCACCTGTTACACAAAACTCAAACCCCAACATTCAGCTCCCCCATCAACCGCACTACCTCAATGAACAGTCCTCCTAACGCTTGCCCAAACCACACCATAACAACTCTGTAAGGCTCTGAAGCTCTCCCCCTACCTTAATCTCTCAGAAACATCAGCCACCTTTATCTGCTCCTGAATACGGACCCACCCCCACCAACCTGTACCCTGAAGCCTCCTAAAGCCCACCAGCTCATCTCCATACCTTCACCAGCCCCCATACCCAAGGACCCATCCCATATCCATCCTGTTCCGCTCACCACATTACACATACCCAAACTCTATTCACCCTTCTCCTGCCCCACATTAAGAGACCCCAAACCCCCCAAAGCACCTCTCTCCCACACTCTTCAATAAACCCAGACACCTTGAAAGCCACCGCCCTCATCAGGGCACTCTTTCGTACTGACAAGCCTCCCCATGCACCTCTCAAGCACCCAGACACCCCCAAATCTTACTCCCATCCCACAGGTCCCAAACCCTCACATTATCCCAGCTCACCTCAAGACATCCCCAGCCCAACGCAAGCCCTCCTCAGTGTCCCAAGTCCTCCTCTCCCTACCCCCCTCAAGCACCTCAAGGAACCCCCAAATCCTACATCCCTACCCCAGGATCCCGACCCCAACACACACATCACCCCTTGCTCACCCCCACCCCACCCCCACATCCCCCAAGACTCCAACTCCCCTCACCGCCTCCCCACACCCTCCTTTAACCACCCCAAACCTTACTCCCCTGCCACAGGACCCCACACCCTCACATTACCCCAGCTCACCCCCTCAGGGCCCATCCCTCCCCCCTCCAGGCTCCCTCAAACACCACACACACCCCCCGGAGCGGCAGGGCTCAACACCACCCCGCCCCGCCACCCCCCCCCCCCGTCCCCGGGGACCTAGAAGGGGACTGAGGAGGAGGAGGAGGAGGAGGAGAGGAAAGGCCCCTTCCACCCCCGGGCCCCCTCCGCCGCTCACCTTCCCCCAGGCCGCGCTCGGCGGCGGCGGCGGCACCACAACACGCCCCGCCCCGCCCCCTTCCGCCCACAGAGACCGCGGGTAGAGTGTCAACGGCGCGGGGCACGCCGGGACGGCGGAGGCCGGTTCAAGGCCCGTTAGAGGAGCCGCCATCCCGTTCCACGCACCCACCTCGCCCCGGGTGGGGGGAATGGCGCGGGGGTGGCGGTCAGGCCCCGGAGGTAGCGGAGGGCCGGCCTTGGGCCTTGGTCCGTCGGTGGTGGCTAGAGCCAGGCCGCGGGCTGTGGTGATTCCCTGGGGGCTCCCGCCGGGCCGGGGCCGCGGCCCTGAGGCAGAGCGAGCGGCGGGCGGTCGTCACACACGGTCGGGGCCGTAGGCTCGGCCTGAAGATGAGCCCCAGCCGCGTTGTGGCAGGGCAAGGGAGGTCAGGGCGTGTGGGCGGTGGGTGCCGTCGTCTCGGCGGGGAGCAGTCGTCCAGCCGAGGCTGTGGGAGCCGCACCGGAGCCCATGCAGGAGCCAAGGGAGAGGGGGGGGAAACGGTGAGGTTTTGGACACCCAAGTCGGACGTGAAGGAGTCTTACCAGGCTCTTCTGGAAGCCGTGGGTTGAAATAAAACTTAAGCTCTCTAGCTGAGTCCTTGCGCTGGTGCTTTGAGAGGAACTCTGTACCGTTGTGCGTCCCAGGTGACAGATGGGATTCTTTTTTTTGATTAAGAGCTGCTGCTGAAGATGAACTGGGATTCAAAGTAGATTACTTTCTATCTCCTGGTGGTGCCAGGCCTAGGAAAAAGTCAGGAAGCTCTGCCTCTGGAATGATACCTGCGCCTCGTTGCAGGCGTTGCGGCAGTAACACACCGCAAACTGTCTTCTCACAGGACGTTCATCTGAAAAAACAGCAGAGTAAAAAGAGCTAATAAATAAATATGTTACTGAACATTGGAACTCTGAATTTACAAATCTTGACATGGGGACATTATCTGAGTGTAATCAAGTTGTTGCTATTTTTTAAGCAATAGCAGCACTGCTTAGTACCATGTGCAGTGGATAACCATTGGTGTTCTGCTGTTGCTAACAGCTTCCACTCCTCATCAAAGCATTTCATCGTGCTGGTGCAGGTCTACCTTGTTTCACAATCTGATTTCATACCCACTGAGGGTTGCTGCTTTGGATTCTTCCTGTTGGTGAAATGAAATATCCTGCTTTAGGGGAAAAATGGTTTTGGGATTCTGGGGAACAGCAATAGATCAGCTTAATTCCAAATACTTCTTTCATCCATGCAGGATGTTGTTTGCCCATTTCCTGTAGTGTGGTGGATTTTGGTCATTTTCACTTTAAAAGGAACATCTCTCTGTTTACCAGCACCACCAAAAGAAATAGATGTGTTGTCTGGTAGGCTTTTTCCTCCCGTTTTTAGACCTTCGTTAGGAAGCTGGTGACCCTCCTATGTGCAAGTCCACAATGCAGCAGGTAGCACCGACTACTCAGCAGTTGCTGCATCTGTACTCCCAGGTGTGTTCGAGGCAGCCGGGCTGCCGCTGAAGCCAGCATTCTTCTCCCTGTGAGTGGCAAAGGCCTATGCGCCATTGCTGTTACGCTCTGTTAACAGCAGCTGCACTTTATTAGTAGGCAGAGGCAAACCCGTTAGGGATCTTAGGGTGTCATAATCTGTTTGCTTGTTTCACAAGTTCTTTTGAGGAGCTGGCTAAAATCTAGCTGCATGGGGATTTGTTAGCCCAAGACAGCCATCCTTTGAAAGCACTAGAGATTCCAGCCTTTGCCCCCCTCTTTTACTCTTCCAGCTCTTCAATATTCAAGATACTTACGTGGCCAGAAGACTGAGCAGGGATATCGCTTAGGCAGTGACTGAATTGCTACTGGCCCAGGAGGGATAAGCAGACAGAAGTTGTGTCAGCACTGCACAGCAGAAATTATGTTTGATCGTGATCATCTTGACTTAGTGACAAAAACCTGCTACCCATTCCTGCTAATACAGTACAAAATGCAAGGTTCCTGTCCTTTACAGAGACTGGAGGGTTGATTTACAAATTCATTGTATGTTCAGAAGTGAACTCCTTATGTTATTGTAGCTTAGCAGCATCCCAATGAATGATAGCCAGCGCTTTTCAGGGCTCCATCTTACTGACTACACCGAGTTGTAGCACAAGAGTAGCTCAGAAGATTGGAAGATACAGGTTCCTCCAGGCAACACTTTGCAACTTCTTGTAGGCAGAGCCACTGTTGTTCTTTCCCAGTACCTGCTGTCAGAGAAAATGAGGAGCCCGACAAGTAAAAATGCTGAAGCGCTGCCACTCTGTCAGTAGGGCTGCACTGACCACCAAATGCTCCCTGTCTTTCCAGTTGCTCCACCAGTCTGCTACCGGTCACCCAAGATTGTTCCTCTTTGCAGTAGGCAGTGAATCTGGGACGAGAAGTTTGAAGGCTGAGTCCAAACAATTATAAAGAAAAAAATGTTTTTATCTACATCAGCAGTGATCTACCCACTGGTGCTGAAGAGAAAAGAAACAAAAAGCTGATTTTTCTTTTGGCACAACTCCAACTGTAAGAAATGAGAACAGTGAAGCACAGAGCAATGATACTGAAATTCCAAAGAAAACAATGTTACTTGCAGACAGGCTTGAACCAGATAAGCTGAGATGATCTGTATCCCATATGAGAAGCTTTGCCAGGGAATTTGAAGCCAATCTTTGCTTCCATTTTGAAGCAGCACATCCTCACATCAAAGACAAAACTATAGAGTAAAGCATAGACTGAGTATTTGGGGCAAAAGAAAAAAAAAAATCATCCACCACTGAATACTAGAGTGTTTGAAGAATCTTTCTGTGTTAACCACTGCATTGACAGTGCATGAAAACTTCAGCTGTTGAAGAGCTGTTTTACCTGTCAGCTGAGAGCTGGTGATAGCAACAGTTAGCAAAAACAAACCAGACAGAAAACTACCTACTGCTACTCAGACTATTCAATTTTTTCCACTTCACGTGTGAAGTAACTTAAAGATATTAAAAAAAACCCACACACACAAAAAAAACCCAAACCAACCAACCAAACCCAGGGCACAGTCTGAAATCAGAGCAGCTCCTAGTTTGCCATCTAGCTAGGCCAGTTTACTGGTACTGAATGTGAGGTGATGGAAGATGGTCACATTGATAAGAGGTGACAAAGCAGGTAAATTGAATATATTTTAAGGTTTCCTTTTCCAAGGTGATGTGGAGTGGTGTTTGCATACATTAGACATGGCACATTCAGGGTCAGGCAGCCTGGCCGAGCGGATTATACAAAATCATGCAGTAGTCCCTAAATCCCCAGGAAGCTGTGGAAGTGCCAGCCAACATGAGCAGTGCCTTGCTGTGAAAATAACTTACTTGCTGTTGTTTCACTGAATGAGTTTTTACACTTTAATCTCTTGCATTAAATG
Organism: Harpia harpyja; assembly: GCF_026419915.1. Taxonomy (NCBI): domain Eukaryota; kingdom Metazoa; phylum Chordata; class Aves; order Accipitriformes; family Accipitridae; genus Harpia; species Harpia harpyja. The sequence continues at coordinate 105,703,492 of NC_068940.1, forward strand.
CAAATTCTCTTCTTATTGCTGTGGCACGGTGGTAAGAAAGAGGCAGGGTACTCATCCGCTCATTTCCCCACGGCATTCAGAAAAGCATGATTTTTTGACTGACCTTCTGTTTGAATTATCATGCCAGCCACAAAACAAAGGACTGCTTTATTAGATTGCTTGCCTTTGGGATTTTCTTGTGATTTAATGATCCTAGCCATGACTGAGAAAGAACAGAGCATGGCAAATATTAAAACTTTCACTAAGAGGTTTAAATTAAAATAGAAGAAAACACACTGACATGCAAAACCCTTGACAGCTTTCTGGATGAATACAAGCTGGCATTTGACGGTGATGTTAAAAACAAAATAGACATAATAGCTTGTTAGAGCTCAAATGTCTTCACCAGTACTTCCTGGGTGAGCAAGAGTGCTGGACATGGATCCCGCTTTTAGAAGGTCACAATACTGGTTCCAAGGTAAACAGTTGGAATTATCCAACTGATAGCACACAGCTCTGCTTTAAAAGAAAGATATGCCCTAATCTGAAAGAGAAGGCTATTACAGTCTTTATGCCTTTTGCAACCACTTATTTATGGTATGTGGATATACCTTGTGTGTGTACGAATAATAGAGCTAAACCACTGTTGTTTATCTTAGATATGCAAATAGTGAATCCAAGCCATTTGCAAAATGGGAAAGTATGTGTAAGATTAAACCGTTCTCAGCATGCTCAATTTTACACATGTCCAGTAATCACAGCCTCAATGAAAGTATGTTTGAGGAGATTAGTCATTTTCTGAATGGAGATTTGATGTCTTACCCAAGATAATGGATCATGATGCTCCTCTGATAATGGCTGGCAAGGCAAGGTCACTCAAGACCCTGGTCTGTAGCCAGCGTTTCTTCTGTAGCTGCCACATTTCTCTCCCACATTGTCAGCAGGGTGACAGGCTGTCATGAGAGACATCAGTAAACATTTTGCATTACCAACACATCAGCATAAGACACTGGCTGAGCACTACAGACAAATATAAACATGTAGTAAAGCCAGTTTCTGAATCACATAGTAATGCTCATTTCATTACTTCCCAAAACATCCGTGATGGAGGAACATAAGAAGCAAAGTATTAAATTTTCATTTCCTAGGAATTTGGAAAGTAGATTTGTTAACTTCTAGAACAGCTTATTTAATATTGTAACAGGAGGTAGAGACTTCTATTTGCTCTACATTATTGTAGAAAAACATGTCATAATTTGTAATCTAAATCCTCAGTTTTGTGAGCATTTGATGAACACATGAAAGGTTTATTTGTCTGACTACCCTCACTGAGCTGAATGCATCTCATCACATGCATTTAAGAAATGTAATGTTGGTTTGTATAAACATTCTCAGGATATAGGGTTTCTTTTAAACATAATATGGGAAGAGTCAATAAACAATTATTCAACTTTGTCATATTCATGTTAATTGTTTATTGTTAATAAATAAATAATATCGTAAGGGCAAACGAGCAGGGATACTGATTCAGACAGAATGCACAAGTAGCCCACTGCCCTGTTTCCAAAAGTGTCCATAAGCAGGTATCAAAGAAAGAATAACTGATACTTGCCCCAACAACTACAGCTTCCTACTACTTTCATCTCAGAGAATTTCATGAACCCGATGTGGTTTGTCTACTTGGTAATCCTCAACAGATCTCTTTCCTCTAAAATCGCATCTGAATTTCCCTTTTAACCCAGGTAAACTTTCTACATCCACAATCTCTGGCAAGGAGTTCTACAGTTCAGCTGTCCATAGCATGAAGAACCATCTCTTCTTCCTCTGTATTTATATTGAAAAATGTAAATACACACTGACCTTCTTGCATATGGGTTTTTTTAATTATGGATTTACCCTGAACACCCATATGTATTTCCGATATTATCGTGACTTACATACAGATTATTTCCATTGCTCCTACATAGCCTACAACAACTACCTCCCAGTTTAACAAATGGGTTTTTTTCCCTCAGGAATAATAATCACCAGATAAATTCATTCTGTAGATCCAGCCCCATATCATTTTTACCTTGCTTGTAGCAAAGTGTTCAAAATGACATGTAGTGAACTTTCCAAGACATCAGATAAAAAAGGCATGCGATCATTAAATTTTAAACCAATGGTTTAAAAATGAATGGTTCATGGAGAATACTGACAGGGTGTAATATAGGTTGGAGTCTACGAAAAAAGTGCAATTTGTTAGTTCTCATTGCATGCTTCACAGCTTATTTTGTTACTCAGAAACTTCAGCCATCAGAGAGGATCAGCTCAGTCTATCCAGAGGAACAACCTGACTTCATCGATAACCAGTAATGTCACTCCAGGGGAAGGTACGAGGACTCTACAACATGAAGACACAAGCTGCACGGTGTCTCACCGCCACTGTCTGCTTTACCCTGAACAAGTCCACATACTCTGTGCTCCCTCTTCTTTCACTCCCCAGCTAATACTCCAAGGACAAAGAAAGCAGCCTAATCCTCGAGGCAGCTCGCAGTAGCTTTTAACTTTCTGCCCAGGTTTCACACGATGTAAGAGTGACACAACTGGCTTGAAGTCTTCCCACACCCCGCTGTTCATTCCTGTCCTTCACTGACATGATGGTTTTGGTGAGGACAGCCATGAGAAAGATCAGAGAACGGAGCAAGAAAAAGGAGGTGATGCACCTACTTCTCTGTAAAAGCTCTGTCACTTCCCTGCTCCAGTTCAGAGCAGAGCCCCACAGGTACGTTGGTACAACCAAAGGAGCGGTGCAGGAGGACCGTGAGAGTGTTTTAAGCCGATACTGCCGACCGCTTTGAGGAGGTTTCACATTGTGTTCACCCTCGAGTCAAGCAGCAACTTGCAATATTTTTATCAGCAGGGAGCCCTACGTTCTTTGACTTTCAAAAGCCTGAACAGCATAAACAATAAGCCAGATGTGCTTTCTGCTAAATGTAGTCCCATCAACAGAGTTTCATTCTGTACTCCATTTGTGGTCCACGTGAAGCAGGGACTAAAGGACACAATGCCTCTGCAAAGGGAATTAATAATCAGCTATGCATTTATACTGGCAAAGTATCCCACCATTTTAATACTTACTTAAATGAGCAGAATGGGAATAAGCCTTTACTTTTATTATATTACTCTGACCTCCATCTTCCTCCTTCCATCTGCCAGGAAGCTGAAAGAACTGCTCGGCAAGGCAGGGCAGAGCCATACCTGCACCCCAGCTCAGGCAAGGACCAAGGGCAAGGGCTTCTGCTGAAATGCGGCTCTCGAGCCCAGGGTCGGAGGGTTCATGGGCAAAGACACCAGACAGGACTTCTCATAGCTCGCTCTTCCAACTTAGCTGTTTCACAGCAGCCTGACCCAAGGTTACAGCTGCCCTTTGTCAGCGCTGACCCTGAGCACCAGCAGCTAAAGCCCTAGGAGGGGCAGGGAGGAGGTTGCAGAATCTGTTGGTGCACTCAGCGCCGTGACAGCCACCTCCCTTCCCATCGCCATTTGTCCCCACATCTTGCAAAGGTCCAGCTTTGGAGAGGCAGGTGGTGTGAAATGCTCAGTGTGCAGACATCATCCCCCACGTGCCAGATTCACCTTTAGGTGTTCAAGGGCCAACAATTCAGGGTGCAACACCATGTAGATGCTCCCAACAGACTCTTCCTTTGCTAGGATCAAACCAATGGGGCAACCATATGGGCAGTGAAGCAGCAGCGTTTCCGTCCCCTTCAAAGATGTTGGCAGTCGCTGCACTCATCTGGGAGCACGGCTGAGGGGTCAATCCTGTGCCTGGGGCAGAAGCATGGTCCTGGGAGTGCAGGATAAGGCAGGACAGACGACCTGGAGGGGAATGATCTTATGGGTGATGGGCCCCTTTTGGGTGCTCCTCCCACCGAGAGCAGTGGCAGTCATTGGGATGGCTCAGGGCTGGGTAGACATCCAGGCTTTGTTGGCAAACTTAGAGGCAACAAAATTACGGGACACCCCAGGTCCACCAGAGCAGCAGTTTGGGTGGTGCACCCACCCCATAGGGTGATAGTAAGCGGTACTGTGAGCTGGGGCTCCAGCCTTAGCCACAGCCATAGAGGTGGTGATACCCCAAAAAAATGACCCAGAGCAGTGACCAGTTTCAGGGTCCTTTAATATGGGGTTTTGACATTCAGTATAGCGCATGACCTGACCCAGGCCCCTCTCTGAGATCTGGGACGTTATGTTCATTGAACAACTAAAATCTGTTGAATAGGTGGCCAAGATGAGTCACGTCGGATCGGTAAACCCCATAGCCTTGCCCAGTCCCCATTGAGCCGTTCAGGGGTTGAGGGATAGGGACCACTGTGGCTGCAGAGGCATCAGAGAAGCCTGCAAGGCCAAGACCTGCCTCTGTAGGCTGGCCAGAGTCCCCGGCAGTGTTTGGAGGTCATCCAGGAGCTGTGGAGAGGCAGCTGGAGTGGGGCTGCCCCACGGCAGAAGGGAAGCCAAGAGCCAAGGGTGGCAGGAGCCTCCCAACACGGGCTTGGTCCCACAGCACCCAGGCAAGGAGAGCAGAGCAGGTCCAGTGAGAGTAACCCAGTCCGGCCAAAAGTCCAGCAGATGCCAGACAAGTCTATAGCATCAAGGCAGGTCCAGGAAGCCAAGTCGGCAGGTCAGGATCAGCAAGGTACGAGGCAGGGCACAGCCAAACCTCAAGCATCTCTCAGGCAAGGGAGTGAGCTTAAATGGAGCTCCTGAAATACGGGAAAGAGACCCCAAATGGGTCTTCTCACAGCAGGTCCTCCCACACGCTCGTGTCGCAGCAGGCTGACCCAAGGCTGTGGCTGAACTGTTATCAGAGCTCCCTCCAGCACAGGCAGCTAAAACCCCTTTTTGAGGGGAATGGAGGAGATTGTAGAGCTTAGTGGTGCATGCAAGACCCTGATGAAAGCCTCCTCTTGTTCTTTACATCCTCTTGTCACGCTTTATTAACATTTAAGACCAGACACAGGCCAGGAGCCTCTCAAGCTGACCAGGAGTTAGTGGAGGCTGCGAGGGAGCTGGTTGCAGCTTCGTGTTCCTTAACACAGAGCCTCCCTCTCCATTCCCTCTCCCTCTTCGCTGTAAGTCACAGCATCTTCAGACTTTAAAAGATGACATCTGCTTGATATTGGAGAGCTTTGCTATTTCTTGGAAGCTAACAAGACACTCAGCTCTGGATGAATGTGATGTCAGTTCTTCCTCCAAAGAGCCATCGTTGCTCCTCTTCCTCAGGCAATGCTGTGGCATCCAAAAAGCACTGATAGGAGGTAGTTTAAAAGCTCAGGCATTTTTTTGGCCCACAAATAAGCCAACTGAGTACAGCTATACCTATAAATAAAAAAGGTCAGGGCTCATACTCTGACCTGAGATCAAACACCATGTCAGGACTCCTGTTTATATACAGCTGGACTCTGCTCCTGTTCTTCTTCCCCATGACAGGGTGGCTTCTTCTTTCTGCTGGCCAGGAAGAGCTGCTGGCCCATGACCTTCTCAGACCATGCCTGGGTCAGTCAGCACAAGCCAACGCCACAACAAAGAGCAATGCCAACAACTGAACAGTATAGACACCCACAGCCAAGTGTTCACGCCAGTGTCTGGCCCTGTTTACTGGTTTGGATATGTCCATCTAGTCCATCAGGTAAGTACGTGCATAATTCTTTGCAGGGTTTGATCCTAAAAAATGTTTCATTTTCTCCTCTGATTCCCAACTCAGAAAGGGGGAGTTTTAATTTACCTACCATCCGTAGGTTACTGGCTTTTAGTTCCCCTTTAAATGACAAGTTAACAGATTCTACGGAGAAATAATTGGGGAAACAATCCAATCATAAATGAGGTCAGACTGGATAATTTCCTCATCCGTTTTAGCTCTCAGTATCTGAGGATTTGGGTGCTGATACTTCTGCCTTTTTCCATGCTTTTTTGCCTGACTCATGTCACTCGATCGATTTGGCTGTGCTGGAGGTCCAGCTGTTACCTCTGTGCCAGTACGTAGTAATGCATTACTTCAAAGGGGGAGGCAATGACCTTGGTTTGCAGGCATCTCGCTGTCCCCAGTGGCACTGACAGATAGCAGATAAAGAGACTCAGTGCTTGATGAGCGCTTTTGCCTACCATCTCCAAGCCAGAAAGAATATTTCAATTTCACAGCCTGCATTTCATTTATTAACCCTTCCCCACCTGCTTTCACCGTATTTTTCTTCTTCCCAGTCTCCAAGAAGACTCAGACTGGAGGCTGTATTTGCCTAATTAGCAGTAGGCAAATACGTAGTTTTATAATGTTCAAAGAACCTTTTTCCCCTGAGGATCTCTAGGATTAGCCCTTTAGAGAAACAACATCATCCACCACGTAAATACACCCTGCTTGTAGCACAGTCATGCTGAATGCACAGGAATGGAGAACTGCAAATTTAAAAAAGCGTATCAAAAGTGGCCAGTTATAATTACAGCGAGAATTTAAGTCTGACAGCATCAGCTAGGAACACCAGAGCTAACATCCCTTCAAATATGCCACTGTTTAATGAATCCTAGGGACAGGCTTAACACGGGAGGAGGGACTGTGGCAGCTACGCCGATACTGCATGGTGTAGTGCACCCTGCACATCCAGCGAGCGAGCAGCGGCGGTGTTACTGCACACCCCACCTCTGCTTCGTGCCCGTGTGTCTGCATTCAGTCCTGAGGGATGCAGCATTTGAGATGTCACCTCTTCCTCCTGTCAAGCAGCACACGTCACCAGATACACAACGTTGAGAGCATTCGGTGCATACCCGGGGTGTGGCTTCACGGCAATTAGAGGCTGGATTGCAACACACGTAGTGAAGTGCGTATCTTCCAACATAGCTTTCATTTACCCTGGCAATAGAGTAATGTTGCCTTCGGTTCAGACCACATAAACCCACCAGGGACTCTGGGTGTATTCTCCAGTTGCTGTATTTCACCAAAAGGCTGTGCCACCAAACCACCTTTACTGTCGTACCTGGCTTAGCTAGATTAAACCTGTCCCAAACATGCCTACAGGTTTTGGGCACACATCCATTTGCAGGCACCTACAGGCCTTCACTGATGAGACAGAAAAAACAGCAGCTTCTGAGTGTCCCTGGAGCGTTTTCCTATGAGAAGCATCTGTATACTTCACCATGAGGGAGAATACAATGCATTTAGTGAGCTACCCTGCATGCATATACATCCCCGGGAAGAGTTTATGGGGGTGGCAGGGATGAGAGGTGAAGAGGCTGCCTTCTCTCCAGCAGCATCCCTTTCCAGCCAAGCCCTCGTCCCAACCTGCGTGTCATCCACCCCGCCCAATCCATTTCAGTCTATAAAACCTAAATCCCAGGCGGTCTTTACGGATCTTATCAGCAAGATCCATTCTGTCAAACAGTCATTTGATTTTTCCTCTCCTTTCCAGTTACATGGGAGGTGGTCTGAAAATTAGACAGTTCTTCATCCAATATTTAGAGAGAAGAAAGGAGCTTACATAGCTTATTTTGAGCACTGTGATCATCTTCCTCGATTTTACCATGACCTGTGAAATATGAGGTTTTAAGGTTCAAAATTCTGGAATAATGGGAAACGGGGAAATTTCAGCTTACTTTCCAAAACAAAGGTAATTTGTAGATCTCATAACAGGAGAGTAGAGCAAAAATATGAATCCTTAAAAGCATTTAAAAAAAGCACCTCAACCTTCTTTGCTTTAAAAATCTCGTAGACTTTAATTCAATTTTAGGATTATTTGCGGTTGGACTCTGGAGATGATGGCATCACAGATGTACACTGGGAGTGATGCATCAGGAGAAGGTGAGTCATCTGCTACCCAGTTAATACCTCTGCTGATGGGGAAAAGGAGAAGCCTTGCATCAGGTTTACAGAGTGACTCGTCTTAATAAAGACATGCAAAACAATGCATGAGAAATATGCCCCGAACAATGAAATAACACAGGTTAAACCACTCATAAGTAGATTTTCTTGGGAAAAAAATCCCTTGAGTACAGAAATTATACTGATCTCGTGATTTCCTTCAAAATTACTGTTATTCCACATTGATACTTCACCGTATCTTTTCTGCCAAAACTTGCTTCTGCAGCCCAAAATCTGAATATGAACAGAGTGAAACTTTGACATCTTGCTTCCACATCAGCTGAGACCTCTTTGTAGTCTGATCAAGAGGGCTGTTTCCTGAGTGATACCCACACATCACTTGCGTGCTGCAGAACAAATACTGGCCAAGCAGGAGGACATTTTGTGGGTATTAAGCAAGGAAGAATGTAGAAAATGACGACGCACTCGCACTTATACAAATCCCAGATTGTCAGGGAGCCAGGCTCAGAAGTGGTTTCAATTTTGTTTTCTCAGTCATCCTCCAAAGAGCCCACATTTCACTGCCCTCAGCAAATGATGCCTACGCTCATAAATATTGTTTGTACTTGAAACCCGCCTTCTAGGGTAAAGCTTATCTAACCGTGGCACTACAGCACTCCTGTTACAACTAATCCGAATTAATCAACTTGTCTCAGTTTTAGAATGTCAGTTATCAACAGTGCTTGTAACAGCCTATAAAACTGCAAACAAGAGGCCAAAGCATCGGGAAAATGATTTGGAAAGTCGGATCAAATAGGGAGAGAAAAAAACAAAAGAAAATCACCGGCCTCAGGAACAGAGAACAGGCTGTGTCAACTGAACACCATGTTTGCTGTAAATAATGCGGTGCATGCACACTGACTTTTGCAAACACTGCAATTACTGTCTGGCTGCACTAAAACTTCACATTTATCTTGGGAGGCTTTCTCTGCTGCGTATGATTTTTCACCGCTCTTCCTCCGAGCTGTTTGTTCCCTGGCACTGTTGCTAACGTGCTCATTATTTTTAATGTTTTCCCCTTTCGTTTCCCGATAAGCAGGACAACAAAAAAACGGTGTAGAGAGAGAGTGCGAGTAAGTTCACGCGATGGGTCAGTGACAGTTCAGTCAAGCCAAACATGAGAAGGTGTTTTCGGACAGCGAGTTCATCCTACGATTGTTTGAGACAAGTCAACAGCAGAGGTTGCCTTTAGTGAAGGAAAATGACTGATGTGCTCTGGCAGAGGGGAAAATAGGAAGAAAATGAAGGCAGAGACACAGTGTTGTTTCAAGAAATGAATTGTTTTCACCTGAGAATTAGGGGACACAGTTTATTCCCATTTATAGCGCCAGGAGAATCTGACTCAGCTGCATCTTGCTTGTCAATGCCAGCAGGGCACGCACAAGAAAACGTGGCCATGGAGATGTGATTAAATACCCTCTAATGAAGTTTTCCAATGATTTTCCTTGGCTCATATGTTTTAACCAGACCCGGGTGTATCCAATGCTTGGGTCAGAAATCATATTCAAAACCTTTTTCTAGTGTGTAGACCTCAATTTGGCCAGCTCTGCAGATGCTGGCCAGTAGCACTGAAGCTCAACTTTACAGAATGTGGAAAAAACATTTTCTTGTGCAGTCCAGATCTAAAAGCCCAGGAATATAGGTTCCTAGCTCTTTCTCGATTAGCTTATAACAACTAGATTTATAGATTTTTTTGTGGCTTTCCATTATAAATTGAACTTTAAATGGGTAATTCTGAGTTACAGGTTTTTTTACTTGTAAAGTTTTTTTTTTCTTTTCGACTCCATCCTTGATGCAGTTAAATGTTTCTTCTCCGGGAATACATGTACGAACGTTCAGGAATTCAGTGCAACCACTGGCACAGGAAGATATCGAAGCATTTTTAGGATATACAAGTAGGATGCTAAAGATACCAGGTGATGAGGAAATTAAGTTCTGTAGCCTTAAAGCCGCTGATTCCACCCTCAGAACATGAGGCTGAATCTGTGCAGCCAGTGTTTTTATTGATCTTGATTTATGTTTATAGACACTGTGTGATTATAATCACTCCTTCATTTACCCAGATACATTAATGCTTCCACATCTGGCTATCTAGTTAGATGCTAACTGGCAGCAATGGCTGCATGGCTGGATTTTCTCTCATTCTGTTCCTTAATTCACCATTAATACTTCATTATTATTGTGACAGTAAAAAGCTTAGTTATTCATTATTAATCTCACAAAGGCCAGGCAGTTACCCCAGATAAATACTTGACAGATTTGAGCACCAGGACTAAAACTAATAGGGTGTAGCAGAGTGTAAGACAACTGATTTCCCAGCTGATCTATAATCCTCCATCAGAACAGCAACATTTATTTTTCTTTGACTGACAGATGCACACAAGTTGGCCAGGATACCTTTGCCAAGCTGTAGGTACAGGATACCTCACCTAGATGACACCTTTGTGGTTCAGGTTCATCCTACTTAACCTACCTGAGGTACCTATAGGTGAAGTTTTATGGAATTCCTGTGCCTCTAGCAGCTTGCTGCTGCCAAAAGTGGTGGTCTGGTGGTCCTGCTCTCTCCTCCTTCATTCCTAGCTCATTAGATCAGCAAAAAAATATCTGTTTGGAGGGGGTCTTAGTTTTGTGGTTTGTTTTTGTCTTTTTTGTTTGTTTGTTTTGGCAGTTTTCTGCTGGTTTAGGTTGTTTATTCAGGGTCAGATAAATGCCATAGGTGCCAGTGAAAGGCAGAGAGTCATTAGAGGGGCTTATCTGTTTTAGGAAACTTAACTATGAGATGAGTTCAATTCAGTGCAGAAAGTTAGGAGGAGCCGCCATCTCCCCTCATGGATGCTTCAGATGTATCAGAACAAAGGGTATAAGGTAAAGGCTATTTACTCACATAAAACCTAGGCTGAGCAATGGAAAGGTTAGTGCTCGGGGAGACTTCTGCCTATACTTTCGCTGCAGCTGGAGCCATGGAGTGGGATGGGGTTGGCAGCCTTGCCCACACTCCCATCGTGCAAAGTTGGCATCAGGATTAATAGCCTTCTCCTCTTTTCCCCCCTGCCAGCAAATCCTCTCTGCTTATACCAACAGAAGTCTTGATTTATGTGCAGAAACTTGAAGACTCTGTGTGGTTTTGTATGTGGCCAGTCCAAATTTCTTGTACTGGGAGGGAAGTTTTGCTGTGCGCTGTAAGGGGAGCAGGACTGGAGGCTAGCTGCTCCCTGACTTAAAGCATTCTCCTATTTCTCTTGGTCTTCATTGCAAAACTGCCCTTGCCCACATATTTTAAACCAGTTGAACTGAAAGATGCCGCAATTACTGTCTTTATATCACAAAAGTTCAATGTTAAAAGTGCAATTACAGTATATTTTAAATCCCAAGCAATTACCATTTGTTTATAGCAACAATTGCAATCCATTAAACAAATATGCCAGCACAATTGACCATATATATCTGCAATTATTAGCATGCCACTAAACTAGAACAAACCTATGGTATTCTAGCCTGCATTTCAAGTGGGAGCTAGAGTAAATACCAAGGCATTTATTTATATTTTGGGAGCTAGAATTTAGAGTCTAAAGTAAATACCAAACCATTTTATTTATATGTTTACATTCAGGTTTTACTTTAAGCTCCTGCCTTATCACAAGACAAACTCTTCCTATGCAGAGGCATAAACAAGATTCTCAGTAGATCATGCTGGCAGTTTTATATATCTCTGTCCACCAAGATCTTTTAGTATCGAATTAAGTGAGGCCAAAGCTCTGAACTCCCAGCACAAATATTTTGCGGTTGTTGCAGAAAAGAGAAATTGTCATTCCCAAACAGACCGATGTAGTATCCTGTCTCTGACAGTGGTCAGTGTGGAATGTTTCAGAAGACAATGTAAATCCTCCCCTCCCAACCTTCTCTGTCTGTAAGTGCACACAATGCACTTAATTGTGCAATCCAGAAAAATAATATCTTCCTGATCTTAGCTGATCATAATTGCATATAGCTTTATTTATATCGACATTAACATTAATCTTGATGGTTATTACTAATGCTGTTACCAGGAGGCACTGCATATTTTATTAATACTGTTCTCCAAACTCACTGTGCCAATCGAGGACTTCTGGCAATCTCTCATTCCCCAGCAAGTTCCTCCTATAGAAACCTCCCACTTCTTTGCAGGAACTCCCTGCATGAATCCATCCCTCTCCCTCATCCCAGCGATTTTGCCCGTATGCACAGGCCAGAATTTTTCTGTGCCGTCTTTTGTTTCCAGATTGTCCGGTCTTCCCCCAAGTTCAGGGCCAGGTAGCTGTTCCTTTTTGCCTACTCAGATCTGCTGAGAATTACCCACCCCGCTGCAGCCATGGCTCTGCCAACCACTCAGCTTTTTTCCTTACTGGCACTGTTCTTGCTATTATCATCGCTCTGCTTTGGAGCCTCAGCTGCAGATTCACAGCTCTAACACCAGAACAAAGTGCTGTATCAATTAGTTTGACCTCCTAGCTCGCGGGGGCTGCTACATTTCACCCAGTTACCTTTGCGTTTTGACTTGAATTCTTTATTTTTAAAGCACTGCCAGCTGTCTGGATTTAGATGTACCTGAGATGACTTTGTGTGGAGTCAGCTTGGCTTCAATATGATTTACTGGTTCAGAAACAGCAGTGCATACAAATGGAGCTGTACTTGTTCGGGGGCCAGCTTGGGTCTAGGAGCGATGCAGCTGCCTTGAAACGGTGCTGAGCCTGGGCTAGTAAAGCCCTGCCAGAGCTCAGCTGGTTCTGCCTGGAACCAGCTCAAGCATCTCTGTGCCACATGTCACGCTCCTGGAAACAGTAAATTTGGGAGGACAGTGACAAGGTGTCCCACCAGTGCTACGTGAAGTTATTTCTGGCTCAGCACAGCAAATTGTCTCTGATGAATCTTGGCTGGTGATAGACTGGTCTGCAGAACTACTTTGATGTCTCTGCTCCGTGGTCCCCAACATGGGCATGGCCCTGAACCTCTGCTGGCTGTGTACATTTGCATCACAGCTGAATTAACAAACCTTCCTGCAATCCACACTGCTGGCAACCACGGTGCAGAAACGTCCAAACTGTCTGAGCTAAAACTAACAAGCTCTGAAGTACCTGAGCTGGCTCAGTTTCAAGCACTGCAAGCATATTGTGCCGCATAACAGAGTGTTCTCAGATGGTGCTTAGTGAGAATGTCGAGCTAGGGTTTATACATCTTTAATGCAAAGGTAAAAAGGTAAACTAAACTTCAGAGAAAAAAGGAAAGAAAAAAAAGCTAGGGGAAAGGAATCATTGTGCCATTTTCCCCTCAAAAAGCTATTAATTAAATATTAGTTTGAAACAGAGTGATCCTGGGGATATTACATTTCATACCAAGCTTCTTACAGGGTCAGTTAGCTGCCTTCAGCAATATGTATGATTTCTCCTTTTTTTTCCTAGTTGTTCAGTACCGTTTTTTTATTTCTAATCCCTACCTCAGTGTCACTTCTGAATAAGGGTAGGCTTTTAGGCAAAATTGACTTATTTCTTTTACTGACATAAGACCGATACAGGTTGTCAAAAGACCTTTGTTGTCATCCATTCCAAGAGCTCATAATTTAATACAAGACAAGAGACAACAGGCACAGAGAAACAGATGGGAGACTGCAAGAACACGGTAACACAAACAGTCTAATTTTATTGTGAGGGTAAAAACTCACTTGTGTTGCTGTTACATAGCGTGGCCCACTCACTGGTTTCCATGCAAGACTCCACATGCAAAACCAGACATCGTCTCATTAACCTCTGCACATTCCTATGGCACCAGTTAATTACATACTGTATAAAATAATCTCTTTTTTTGACCTAATTTCAGTATTATTGAATGGGTAAATCAAGTCTGATATGAAGTAGGCTTCAGCCTTTGGATAAAGAATAGTTTTGACTACTAGCAAGACTTCACTTTCAATAGCCCTGAGCTATTACCCCCTGAAATGGAAAAAAAATTCATTGCATTGGGGTTTGGATCAGGCCAAATGTGATCTTGAGACCTACACAATACACCAACCCACATGTCAGACATCTGACATTCATTGGTTAAGGAAATATAAAATCATCAACCTCTTTCTCTACAAGCAGTGAAAGAGCGAAATGGAGATATTTTTGTAAAATTATTTCGGGAGAACTCAGATACTAATGATGGGGAGCAAATAAGCAGCTAGGTAGATGGGAAGATTGTGGAGGTAGGAATCGGTCTGGAGCAGCTGGCAGAATTACACAGAAAACTATATTAAACGATGTTCCAGCTTCTGAACTCACTCATATTCATGTTTCTTGACAGCATTTGCTTTTGAATGTTTTCTGGATGAGATGTTGGCACTATTGAGATTTATGCCGTATCAGCCAGAGAGAATGAAGCTGTTTATTTATCGAGGGAGAGCACAGGCAGCTAGAGGAGGAGACCTCAAGTCTCCCAAACCTGACCTGCCTCTCAGCAACTGGCTGACTTTATTTCTAGTCTCAGCAAGCTGCTGGTAATAACCTGCATACACGTGTCCATTTAAAGTCCCATATACTAGTTCACATGAAATATGGGTGTCAGGGCCTAAAGAAGCTATACGTACAGGAATATACCCTGCCCCACTAAGCAATTTACCACATAATGGATTAATGGTTTGCTTATATTTCTGTCATGCTGGGACAATCATTAAAAAATTCTGTTTACTGCCTGGATAGCAGATGGCTCCACCTACTCCTGCCAGGCATGGAAAAACTCCTAAAGCTTTAGGGCAGGATGAAGGAAAGCTCAGTAATCCTTTAGGAAGTGTGTTAACGGTTCAGGTATTAATTGGGTTATAGTTCACAGGAAATCCCTGGGGAAGGGGAAGCGTGAATGAAGAGAACTGCAGGGAGTGTTTGGATGTGTGAGGTTACAAATATCCCTATAACCTGTACGAGGACACGTGTGTCCCCATACCAATCCTCCTTTTCAGCAGAAGCAAGTCCTAGGACAAAAGTTTCAGCTATGAATTTCAGCTATGGGACAGCTGTGTAAGTGTCCTAAGAGTTTGTCAGGGAGCAAAAGAGAGGGAAGTTTATTGGAGCTTGCTCAGCATATGGGTGGCTATAACCTGGTTTTATTTTACTGCTGTGCCTGTCTCTATGAAGTTATTAATGACGTTGTTAGTATGTTAATAACAGTAAATATAATCTTTCTTTACTTTTACCTAATGTTCATGTTCGGTGAAAGAGTGATTTCAAAAGATCCGGCTTTCCATTTCTATGGGCTTGCTGGACTGCTCACGCACTGGACTCTGGGGCAGCCGAATAACAGATTTTTTCTTGAGTAACCTTCACAGGCTCGTTGAGTAGCTGTTAATGCACGGTGCCAAATGGGAAAGCTACTCTCGAAGGCAGGCACTAGTGATAGTCTACCTGCCTAAGCCCCCAAATCTCCTGCTGCACTTGGAACATTCTCCTCTTGATGTCCTTTAGTTCCCAGTTTACTTAGTCCTGTCAAAATAGCAAACATTAACTGCTTCCAAGGCTCTATAAAAGCCCAGAGTTTTAAGTTTTTGGTAATGTGGACAGGAGCTTCTTGCTAGCCACGCACAGATCTTCAACAACTTGGCATTCAACGTGTGGAAAAATGTCAGATGTTACTGCCATGGTGTGGATTTTGATCAGCAGCCTAGAGCTGACAGATTTTATTGTTTATTCCTTATCCCTAAGCCATTTACTTCCCTTTAACACTCTGAACTCCATGCTCAAATGCTGACATGGGTATTTTTTAATTAAGCACCTTTTCACTGTTTAAGTTTGCTTAACAGATAACTGCCTGTCGGCTTTTCACTTTTAACTTCTTGTTTGCTCAGCAGTGAGGCTTTTCATAATTAAAGACCTTTTTCAGTTATTCTGGTCTGCAATATTTATTCTTCAGAAAAAATACTGAAGAAATGGCTTTGCATGACTGAACGATTAGAAGGAAACACTTCAGGTGCTTGTCTGTTCTTCAGTAACACAAGTTTTTAAATTTAACTGTAGAATTTTCTGGCTCTTTTATCCACCGTCTCTCAATGTTCAAAATTTCAGTGACCCTCGTGAACAGTTCTGAGTCACTTCTTCTCCTGGTGTCAACACTTCACATCCGTTCGCGCCAGATCAGAATCTGCGCAGAGCAGCTAGAGCGAGATCTCGAATAAGCAGCCGTGAATTTGTCTCACAGGAGTATTTTGAGCACCCAAACGCCCTAGATAATGAAAAGCCATGTTGAAAATTCATTCTCCTCCTTATCTAACTCATCACAAAAGTAGGTAAGAAAATATTCAGCACCCAAGGAGCAGACCAGAGGTTTTTTGGACGCTACGCCCTGTATAGTATTGCAGTTGACAAATAAAATGGAACTGCAGTGGCAACATATAAAATAGCATGAGAAAGAACTGACAAACAACTTGTTGCTCATAAAAAAAGCTTGTTTTCAATTTCAGACTCAGCTTCTGTGTATGGAATTTGCAAGAAGATAAGGAAAAGCCTCTATAAATACCTGAACAAAAGCTGGTTGTTTCAACCTTTCATGGCCACATGTAAACTAATATTTATAGGGGCAAAGACACTTTGGAAAATAAAGACTGTGTCCTAATTTAAGCAGTTTTACCCTGATGTGCACGTAGGTTGCGTAACTGCTCAGCAGTGGCTTTTGCACCCTCCTACTTTTCGAACTCCTGTAGCCAAGCATGCTCTATCTCAGAAAAGAATGCAACTTTTAGCCAAGGTTTGTCAACGTGAATTCTTGGGCACAAAATATACCCCTAAGAAACCTCTAAAGCTGATCTGAGAGAGAATAAAGTTGGATCTGCTGATCTTGGTGCGTGCAAAAGTTGCCTATAGGATTGGAACATAGCTGGGAAAATTTTAGTCTATAAAAGGGGGCGTTTCACAAATTTATGGCTTATCAAAAACTAGTATTATACAAAAGCAATTATTCATAACTATACTGCTTTGCCACGCAGACCTTAATCCCCCTCAAACAGCCTACATCGATAGTCACTGAAATCAATGGGGACTTTGTCACTGGTTTCAATGGGCACAGGATGTTACCAGAACAGCATCTGCAGCACTTCCCAGATCGCAACACTGGGAAGAATCTTCATTTGTAACTAAATGTTTCATGTTTCAAAAGACTGGCCTCAGATGTGCTTTGGAAACTTTTTTTTTGGTATGTCTTTCTTCCACCAAGCTGTATATATATCAGCTCTAGTCCTAGAGATGATCTTAAGAGCTTATCTCCCAGGGGATCATAACTTCTTTCTAATTTGCTTCTTTATTAAAATAATCAGGGCTTGAAATTAACTTTTTTTTTATTGCTCACAATCTTTGCTACTTGCATGAAGAGCACGTAGCATGTTTCCATGTCTTTTTTGAGACTTTTGCTTATTTATTTGCTCATCTGCCTTTAGCAAGTTCATGTTCTGAAAACAGAAAAGCAAGAGACTGCAGGTAAAAGGGAATTAATATTTTATTTCAGCTCGGGAGGAAAAAAATGCATAACCATAAAAACCCAAACATATATTTATTGTTTGGGAAGATTAAGGAAACCAAGGAGATGTGTTTTCAAATTTTAATTTTGGAAAGGAATTCCTGTGGACCTTCTGTAACTCAATTTCTCGGTAGGTTTCTCAGTTTACCGTTCTAAAGTGAGGCAAATAATAACCTTCTACTTTGCAAGAGCATTTCAGAGCTAAATAATTTAGGGCCAGACTGTGCTATCTTTTTTACACGTTGTGTGATAGCTTACCATGCAAGTATCCCCAAAGGACCAGCAAATCTCTGTGACAACTCCAGAGACAGGCTTCCTTAGGGACAATCACGTGTTATTAGACATATTGGACATAATAAAGAATGACAGAATCTGGCTGTTAAAACTTCATGAGATGCTCAAATACTATAGTGACAGTAGCCATTAAAGCTATACATAAATTACATCTAAAACAATCCCTCTTTGCTGCATTCCTAACTTCTAAAATATCCTTTGATTTCACTATTGCTACTCTTTATTCTCAGCACATTTTGTTTTTAATCTGAGACCTCCGAATTTCTCCTCAGACAAGGACGTAACCGCAGATACTGCTGCCAGGTAAAATTACTGCAATGAGTTCTGGTTTGTACAACTTTTGGAAAACATTCCAAAACGGTTTGCTTCTTGGGTAGTGACTGAGTAAGAGTGTCCTCACTGCTTAGAAAGTGAAAAAACTTCTTTTTGGAAGTAATAAAAGACATTTTTTTGCACCAAGTGGTGAGGCTGCGGTGTAGCTGGAGACTATGTAAGGGCTGTAGGGATGGCACAGTGTATAGAATCATAGAATCATAGAATTGTTTAGCTTGGAAAAAACCTTTAAGATCATCCAGTCCAACCATTAACCTAGCACTGTCAAGTCCACCACGGAACCACGTCCCTAAGTGCCACATCTATATTTCTTTTAAATACCTCGGGGGATGGCAACTCCACCACTTCTCTGGGCAGCCTGTTCCAATGCTTGATAACCCTTCCAGTGAAGAATTTTTTCCTAATTTTCCAATCTAAACCTCCCCTGGTGCAACTTGAGGCCATTTCCTCTCGTCCTATCGCTTGTTACTTGGGAGAAGAGACTGACCCCCACCTCACTACACCCTCCTTTCAGGTAGTTGTAGAGCGATAAGGTCTCCCCTCAGCCTCCTTTTCTCCAGACTAAACAACCCCAGCTCCCTCAGCCGCTCCTCATAAGACTTGTGCTCCAGGCCCTTCACCAGCTTCGCTGCCCTTCTTTGGATGTGCTTCAGCACTTCGATGTCTTTCCTGTAGTGAGGGGCCAAAACTGAACACAGGACTTGAGGTGCGGCCTCACCAGTGCCCAGTACAGGGGAACAATCACCTCCCTGCTCCTGCTGGCCACACTGTTTCTGATACAGGCCAGGATGCTGTTGGCCTTCTTGGCCACCTGGGCACACTGCTGGCTCATATTCAGCCGGCTGTCAGCCAGCACCCCAGGTCCTTTCCCACCGGGCAGCTTTCCAGCCACTCTTCCCCAAGCCCGTAGCGCTGCACGGGGTTGTTGTGACCGAAGTGCAGGACCCGGCACTTGGCCTTGCTGAACCTCATACAATTGGCCTCGGCCCATCGATCCAGCCTGTCCAGATCCCTCTGTAGAGCCTTCCTGCCCTCCAGCAGATCAACCCTCCTGCCCAGCTTGGTGTCATCTGCATACTTGCTGAGGGTGCACTCGATCCCCTTGTCCAGATCATTGATAAAGATATTAAACAGAACTGACCCCAATACCGAGCCCTGGGGAACACCACTGGTGGCCGGCCGCCAGCTGGATTGAACTCCATTCACCATGCAGGCTGAATACCATGCTAGAGGTGCTGCCTTCCTCTGCCTTCCCAGAAAACCCATCTCTGTAAAGATGAGAACAAAGTTACTGTTACAGGAGTAATTACATAAATTAAACGAATATGAGGGGCTACTCCAAGAGCCGTTTTAAGCTGCTGGACATCCTCGGTGTGAAGTAACTTGGCCTGAAGGATGTAGCGGGCTGAGAATTTACAGATTTAATACTCCTTCCTGAACAGTTTAACACTTCGATTGCTGAAGTTACCACTTGCACTCTCTGGGATGGTCCAGCATCCCAAACTCGGAAAAAATAACCTATGGCCTGCTGCAGTAATTAAAAGTCCTTTGATTTAAATCTTCTTGGGCTCCTAAGCCACGGCTGGGTAAGTTTACACAGGGCTGGGGCTCAGCACGGCACAGGATCATCCCAGGCTGGCCCCTGCAGCGGCCTTGTTTTCACGCCAGAGGAGAACCAGAGCGGTCCTACCACAGCCCTGACGCGGTGAACACTTTCCCATGCAAAACCTTCTGAGATTTTTTTCTTTTTTTGTTCTCCCCGAAATATTTTCCCTTCAGAGGGAGAAATCTCTCCAAAACCGCTCAGGCTTCTCAAACTAAAAGGGTGAAGCACCGCGGGGGGGGGGGAAGGTCGCTCAGCAGCACGGGCATGAGGGCGGTGAGGTGAAGTGAGGTGAGGTGGGGGGATGCCCCCCTACGGGGGTTCACCATGTTGTTTATTCTGTAAAACACCTTCCTCCTCCCCGGGCTTGTCCCCTCGCCACGGCAAAAGGGACGGAGGAGGCTCGTCCCGCCGCGCTGAGGAAGGAGCGGAGCCGCCGGCCCTGAGGCGAACCCGCCTGACTCGCCCGCTCTCCCCCCCACACAGCGCGGCGGGAAAGCGCTGAGGGAGGGGGGGGGGGGGGCGGGGGGAGGCGGGGCGAAGGCGGAGCGAGAGAGGCGGGGCCGCGCCGGGGCGGGGCGGGGCGGGCGGACGGGCCATTGAGTCGGTCGGTTAATGGCGTTCGGGGCCGGCGGCTCCGGCGGCGCCTCCTGGCGGGGGGTGGGGGGGGGCTGAGGGGGGGGCGAGGCGAGGGAACAAAGCGCCGGAGCTGCCAGGTAAGGCCGCGGCCGCTGCCGCCCCCCCCTTCCTCCTCCTCCTCCTCCTCCCCGGGGATGAGCAAGGCGGGCAACGCTGACGGGGCTTACCCCCCCCCCCCTTCCCCTTCCCTCCCCCCATCTGGGCTGTTTTGTGAGAGGAACAAATTCTCCTCAGGGTGAATTTCCCCCGCCGGCCTCCTCCCGGAGCCCCGCCGCCCGCCCTCAGGCACCCGCCGGGGGTTGGAGGAGGAGGAGGAAGGTGTCGCCGGGAGTTTCTGGCAGCTCCGCGGCGGTGTAATTTTACCCTTCGGTAGGGAGGGAGGGAAGCTCGGCCGGGATCCGGCGGTGCGCGGCTGCTCCCCGGGGCGACTCTTCTTTGTGTCCAGGTGGCGAGGACGAGGGGCCGGGGGGGGCTGCCCGCGGCCATGGGGGTGCAGGACCGGCCCCAGTGCTTCTTCGAGATAGAAATCAACCGGGAACCAGGTAAGGATTGCGTCTCTTGACACAAGCATTCCTCTCGAGCGTTGTGGGGTTTTTTTGGTTTTTTTGTTGTGTTGTTTCTTTTTTTTTTTTTTTAACCACATTTTTTGCCTTAATAATTGGCTCAAGGCGTTAGCGATGAGTTTAGCTGCTGATGCGTTATTTCCGAGTTAGTTTTTAGTAACTTCTGATGTTTACTAGGGTGCCGGATGCTTTTTATTCTCTCTTGAGTTTGATTTTTATTTGCATACGTGAAGAGAGAGGTTCAGTGAGGCCAGCTAACACTGTTCTGAAGATAAAAAGCGTCCTGTATTAGAACTGTATCCTGTTGTGTATTATACCTTTACAGTTGTATAAACTATGGAAAATTGGGGCAAGTTGTGAGGAAACTGGAGAGGTACTCCCAGAAGTATTTTTAATCATAACAGTAATTAAAACTGGAAAGGGACCTCAGGAGGTCGTCTGGTCTAAATCTTTCCTCCTCCGGCTCAAAATGAGTCTTGTGAATGTAAATGGAGAATTGACTGTAGAAGCATAGAATATCTCACCAGGTGGCCTGTTTAAAAAAATAATAATTAAAATAAATCCATCTCTTAACTTCTATTTTCCCGATGGGAAGTGTAATCGCCTGTAAGTGGCAGACTGTGAGTTTTAATCCTGGAATAGCTACTTGATTCCCTCTTCTGTTTTCCCCACTCTGTAAAAATGGTCGTACAGATTTACTTACCCATCTTTTTTGAACATGAATTTATCGATGTATATTAGTTGTCTTGCATATACTCGGTGCTTTATATAGCTACTATTTGTCTCTCAGAAAAATGAATAAATGTGATGGCTTCATTATGCTTTCACTTTCATTTTCTGCTTCAATGTTTCTCTGAAAGCCTTTGAAATAAGAGTTTATATCTCTGCATTTTCAAATTTCAGTTGCATTCAAAAGGTAGCTGTGACCCGTTTGGCTTGCTTTTTATTTTCAGCAAAATTTCAAAAGAAAGGTTCAATTCTAACTTCAGTGACCTGATAGGGCATATCTATAAATCTGTTGCTATTTTAACTCCTGTTGGAGTTATTTTAATTAACAGTGCCTTTTCTGAATACTTTTATTGAAGAGAAAAAAATGTTACTGTAAATGGAGTTTTAACATTTTTCTGTTCCTTTAAATTCAGATTTACTATGGGATGAGACTACTAAAAATGTTTGGGTAGGTTTCCAGTTTAGGAATTGTAGTTTGATGGGATTGATTTATAGCAAAGACAATTCGTTCTTCATCTAGTTTGCTTTTAATCTTTGTTAGGTTTTTTTACTTTTGACTCTCCATCTGAAGAATCTCTCCCTGCGCTCTTTTCTTCTGCTCTTTCTTTATGCACATGTTCCTGCTCCCATTTCATAATACCTCTTGTCGCCTGCCTTGTCCCCTCCTCAGCCCTGTGCTGTGCATCACGAGTGAAAGTGGATAACCTTGTTTTCCCTCACATCTACTTGGGTTTGATGACTGATAGCGGTGTCAGAGAGGAATTGCAGTGTTAGTGTTCTTGGTGGTGCAGAGCTTTGGTTACCTAGAGTAGACACAGGGCTTTGGCTCTGTTCGGGCTGTCTGTATTTATTTTCTCTTTAAAATAACAGTAATCTCACAGCTGTATATCAAATTCAGAGCCCTGCTGTTTTTATTGCACCTGACTAATGACTTGTATTTTTGCAGGAAAACGTGCCAATTTTTAAAATGTTGGTGTGGGGACTTGTGTGTGATCTGGTTATACTACTTTAGTCTAGTGTCTGTTTATTAATTCACTATGCAATTATGTCTTGGGATTTAAGGTTATACTTAAAAAGCTTAAACGTTGCTCTTTTAGCTGTAAGGTGACCTTCAAAAGCTGAATCAAGTGTGAATGATAAAGCAGTGCTTCCAGATGACATGAAGCACTAACTCTGAGAGATGTACTCTTCTGCTGATACTAGTGAGGTATTAACTTTTAAACTGCCAGCAGATTTCCAAATTAACATTTTGCTTAGTTGACTTCAATACAATAAGCTGATCTGCTTGTTCATTTTTATTAGATGTAAGGAGAAAGAACTGGGGAAAAGAGCAATCCTGCATTTTGCTGCTAGCCAAGAAATAAGACATTGCCCCCACCCTGTTTACACTGAGAAGCTGAACTAACATCTCGCCGCAAAATGCAGAGAATAAGAGAACGTGCCTCTCGCAGTACTGGAGACATCTCCTTGCCTGCAGAATACAAAACTGTGTCATTTTAAACAGTGTAGGTTGCTTGGAGTCCAAAAATGTTCCCCGACGCAGCTGCCAACTCTTAGCTTTCCCTTTACAGACTTTGCTTATCCAATGTTTGTTGAAACACCTGTAGCAATTAAAAATAAGAGATCAGTGCACAGACTAGATGAAAAGGAGCAGCAGAAGGTGGTGTGTGTGCATATGGGGGGGGAGCGGACTGCAGAGTTTGAATTAGTTTTACTCTTTAACTAGATCCCTTGGAAAATACAGGAGTGAAAGTTGTAGCTTTGGTTGTGCTTTCAGAAGCTTTATTACAGCTTTTCTGTCCATATTTTAATTTTATCTACAGAATCTTGGAATAAAACTTGATGCCTGCTTGTATGTGCCTCTTGCAGTGGAGTAAACTTTGTAGGCTTTGTGTCTGTGTCTAAATTTAGGCTGCTTTGAGTAAGTTGCCTGTTAAGCATTTTTTAATGAATGCACGTTGTGGCTCATAATTTTTAAAGAGTAAATGGAGAATAAATCAGGAATTAGCATTTATTTTGATACTAGCACAGACAGCACCTCTCCCTTCTTTTGGGTCCCCCCTACCATTGGATTTGGACACGTACAGCACGCACATGGGAGTAAACTACTTGCAATATTCCAGGAACTTAGGGATGGCAGCAGGTGCCTGTTTAAATAATTCTGGCTTTACTCTGTGATGCAAAATCTGTGTGGGGCTTCAGTCTTCCAGGTACTGTGGTAACTAGAACAGATGTCTGACTAGGGTGTCACATACATAGTCTGCTGCTGTAGCAGTTCATGTGGCCATCCAAGATTTTCTTCACACATCTCCCCTTCTCACTCCCCCACTCCCCTGACTGGCTTTATCCATCGTAAAGTATGTTATCTTTACTCATTTCTCATTCACAGAAGAATTTTCCTTCTTCCCATGTTTGGGTGGTTTGTTTCTGGGTTTTTGGGGTTTTTTTTTTTTTACTTTTTTTTCTCCTGTCTTCTGTTACTGTTTGACCCCTTGCTCACTTTTTCATTCTGCTTCAGTTTCTTTCCTTCCTGGGGTATGTCCCTTCCCTTATCAGTTGTCTATTCTTTCATTACTTCTCTCCTTCCAGTCTCTTTTACCTAAAGTTTGGGTTTTGGGGGGGGATTTCAGCTTCTATGAATTTATGCAAAATAAGCTCCACTGCAAAAATCATTGTAGTACTGTGCCTGCACTAGTAGAACCAGGGATGCCTCACGGGGTTTTTTGTTACGCTTCCTGAGGACAGAAACTGTTCTCAACTGGCTTCCCATTAACTTTTAGCCCTTTGAAGGCAAAAAGTTGTAGATTGGCAGAAAATAGATCAGCACTTTGACTCTGTCCATCAACCGAATGGCAATCCAGTAGAGTGCAGTACAATAGGAGCTGAGGGGGGACCCCTATGGGTGTGTGAGGGAGCTAAGGTACAGATTTGGAGGGAGCTGGTTTAATAAAAATTGTAATCCATGATACAGAACTACTGTTGTCAGTGCAGAATGAAATACTCTGAAGACTTACCTTAAGGTCTGCAACAAATTGGATAAGTAAATGGAAGAGCAAACTGATCAGCCTCTTCTGCTAGGAGAAGACCAAGGGTAGTCTCTCACTTCCATCTCTGTGAAACTGAAGAAAGTAGATTTTTGTTCTGTACAATACTGAAATATGTTTGCTTTTGTGGAGATCATGGAAGATTGGAATTGAGGGTGCTTCAGGTGGTAGTTGTGGAAGACTGGGCTTAGTAGAGAGCTGGGGAAAGAAGTTTACGGAGGCTTCCCTTGTAAAGAGTGTAAGGTGGGGTAAGGAAGCATTGACAGAGTGTTAATGTGTCAAGACTTTATAGATACAGCTCAGGGGAACTGGGACATCCATTGTTTTAACTGATGTTTTAAATAAAATCTGTTTTTTCTCCACAGTAAGCTTTTATTTTTCTGAAAACTGTAGCCACATTTCTACTTTAAAGCAGTCTGTTTAAATTTATGACTTAGTGTTCCCAAATTTAGGGATAAATAAATCAATAAAATTAAAATGAGGTCATTTTAGTGAGCTGTTATTTAAACTTGTATGCAAATCTATCTAAGCCTTTGGCAGACGTCCTGGTCTCGGTCTGTAAGGGATGTGCATCCCTGTATTAATGGTTCTAATCCCTGCTTTCTCCTTCAGCAGGATGTTCCTGTTGATAGACAGGGAAAAGTGCTTCAGTGGCTTCTTACTTGGTTTGCTCTAAGAAATTGGGAGAAGGCAAAACCAATATATTTAAAATTATTTTTTAATAATTAGGTTTATTTTGGGACTGCCCGTCTGAAATTGACATCTTTATGGCCTAAACATAACCATCTAGCAAAACAGTTTGTCTTACATGGAAAATACATTCAGGCAATATCTGTTCCTCTCCCAAGGTTGTTTCTAAAAAGTTAAGCAGCTAAATTGGAGGCAGTCACTGGATAAACATTTGAAATCAATGATCGTTTTAATAACCTTTGCTAGCAGGAGCCCTTATTACAATATAGCATGGATATTCCTACCCTGAATTTTTACCACTTAATTTGACTCAAATACTAGTTCTCTTTCAGCTGAAAAATTGATCAGGGGTTCAAAAACAAAACAAAAGAAAAACGTTTTCATCTTTCAATTTGAAAACAGAGTTTTCTGAAATTGGATTATTTCTGGTCATTATGCCTTCTGATTTCTATAATTGGTATAGCTCATTAGCTACAGATAGCACTTCATGAAATCAAACTTCAAAACATCTTGACTTTATATATGCATCACTTACTGTATGTAATTACCAGTAATGTAAATACTTCTTTCATCGCTTACTCTAATTTCTATCAAAAATATCTTTAAATAATAAGTTAAAAGCCTGCTAACAAATAAGAATACTTTATCAAAGTATTGTTTTACAAATAATAGGCAAATATTAAGTTATGATTGGATACATTTCTATGGTGTTGGCTAGCACAAAAAGTACAGTAATGTACTGTGAAATCTACACTGTGGTACAGATGAACATGTCTTCATAGCTATGAGCTGGTGAGAATCAGTCTTCTATTGAGAACAACACTAAATTAAAATTATAGCAATGTCCTGCCTGCTCATGTATTAAAATAAAGATTTTAATTGTATAACTTCCTTGTGGTACTGGAAGATTTGCATCTCAAGTTAGGTGAGAGTTTCATTGTTAAAAATATAATCCCAGCATCTTTGGCTTAGTCTAGAAGTGAGGTGTCTCTGCAGGCTCATTTCTTGGCTAAAGCCGACTGAGGAGTCCAGATAGGTTTGTGAGCAGACTTCATCTACTTGAATAACTCTTCTTAGCAATTTTTTGTTTGTTTTAATTTACTATTAAAGTCTTATAGTTAGCCACAGAAAGCTTGTTCCCTAAGCAGGTAACTTAACCTTTGTGTCAGGGAAATGAAGCTGAAGAAAGTATTGGAAATTTTCTCTATACAGTGAAGATGGATCATTTTGGAGAAGAGGTGTCTAAATCTGAGGAAATTAGTAGCATCTCAGATGCTTTTTTTTATCTGTGTTATGTCAGCATATACCTCAGCTCCAAGTTTAAAATGACATATTTCCTTTTTTTTTTTTTGAAGGAAGAGGTAAGAAAGATTTGTATGTTTTAAGTATACTTTTCATACAGATTTCTAGTTAATTTTTTTATTAACAGCTGTTATTTCATATGTATTTAACTGATCAAGGTGTGAAAATGTGTTTGATCTTTCTCTGGCACATTTAATTGACTGTTTGTCAGTGGAAAATATGACCTTTCAGCGATAATGGTATTCATGCAGTTTAGGTAAAATACAGATAGTAACCCACCAGATGGATACACAGTATGTGGTTTGTGTATTATAAGCACATGGCAACATATTATGTAGCTGGATATAACAGGGTAAGCACTACTTTAGGTTATATGGAGGAGAGATGTCCTGATCTTTAAAACTGGATCTATAGTCTTTTGATGCTGGATATGTGCATTACAAACAGTTTGTAGGAGTTGAAAGGCACAGGAAGCTAGCAGACCTAATTATTGGCAAAGCATGAGTGAAGGATACTGTTGAAATCATGATGCCTTAGTTATGAATGTATTTTTCCATGTTCTGCCTTGACATCTTCAAGAACTTGAGATGACATTCTTCCGCCAGAAGACAGGTGTGGTTGTGTCTGATGCTTAAGGTGCTAAATATGGTGTGTTTTTTATGTGGGACAGGGACTTGCAACCATAAGGCTTCTACAGTTTATGCCCGAGGGCAAAAGTTCCTTCTGGAGCCCATAGGCAGCAAGGCCTATTAGTTATTTGGCAGCTGTCACCTTGGTATATCAGCAGCTTGTCTTTATTTCTCTACTCTTAGTAGAATGGGGATAATGATAACTTCTTCTTTGAAAGGCATTGTGTTATTTCGCATCGTGAATGCAAGAGGAAATCTGTATGTGCCTTTCTAAAGCACTTAGTCACTGTTCAGTTCAGCGCTTTTGCAAGCAGAGGAATGGGATTTCTGCTCTCCTGAATCCTGTGCTTATAATGAAAATTGGTAATTCTTTTACTAAAGTGTCTTCTCTATTGTGTTCTCTGAATGAATCTTCAATCTGCATAGTTTATAATGGTTTCTTCACTTCCAAATAGCTGTCTTTTCATAGTGGTAGTTACAGCTACCACTGTTTAATGTGGGGTCTTTGAATATTGGCTATTTCTTCATTCTTTTTAGACTGTCCCCACCCGTTTTCTTTAGATTTTTCGTGCTGTAATGGTGAATGCTCAGAGAACATTCTTACTGCAGTTAATGAAATGGAGACATTTCAACAGCTGAAGGCATCTTGAATTTTTATCTTAAGAGTACAAAATACAGGCGGTCTCTGTGGTTGGGTTTTTTTTTTTCTTCCCTTTTTGAACCAACAATTCACCTTGCTGGCAATTGTATACATTTGGACAAAGCCCTAGAATTGAACACAATTTATTAGGAGCCTCTCAGAATTTTTCTTGGTGACAAAGTTTTAAATAAAAAACATTTGAACTTCAGTTATTATTTTTTTTTCTTTAAGGGAAGGAAAAGCAAAGTAATTCCTGGAGTAGTTACTTTTTTTTAAGTTATCAAAGATAACTTAAAACCAGTAACCAGTATGCACCACTAGAGGGTAGTGCTCATTGACAGATTGTTACTGGTCTCCTTGTAATGCTGGCCAACAGTGTGGCTTTTACAGCTTTTTTCATAACCTATAGATATATATTTTTCTTTGCTAATTATGTGGTTTTTAATATTGTGTTTATTGTAATTATGTATTTTTCATGTATTTGAGAGCTTGGTGTGTTTTTTTTTTTTTCTTTAGTAATACATGTCCCAGTATCTTGGAAAATAAAATAGAAAGTGTGAATCAGTTCTAAAATAGTTTTTTTTACATTAAACCACTCTTCAGCAGTATTTTAATAGTTTTCCAGGGTGCATAGCATAACTGCCACCAGTAGCATGGGGGTAGCTGTACTGAGGGTGAGAATTGCTCTGCTCGCTTTGCATAGAGGGAAAGTATCATTTAGTTCATAGTATCTAGCAAGTGGAGCATTAGTTCTGAAATTGCTAGTATTGTTCTGCTCACCTTTCATCTTTCCTATTTGGTTCATCTATTTTATTATTTTATTTTTTTTAAACTAAAGGATTTTAGGCCAAGAGTCCCAATGCGTCTATAATCCTTAACACAGTGTGGGACTAATTCAGTTGGGCTTTTTAGGTAATGATCACAGGGAAAACTGCGGAAATGTAATTATTAATGTATGTGTATAAACATAGTACTTGGGGGAGTAGGGGGGTGGGGTGGAATTACTCCAGCTTTCTGAGCACCTGTATTTATGGCAAATCTTTTTCTTTTTCAAAATAGAAATGAATTGACAGGATAAACTATTTTAGTAAATCAATTTGGCTTTCCAGGTTCAAATCAAAATGGAATCATGGGGATTTTTAATAAATTAGATGTAATGATATTACTTCATTTTTTTATGATTATGGTATTGTTTTTTCCTGCTGCTTGTTTTAATGTATGCATATTTGAGATGTTTTCATATTCTGCTTGATAAAATAACCTTTTCTCAGAAAATTATATTTCCAAAACATGCTGATTTATTTATATGCAGATTTTCTTATATCGTTATAAAGAGTGAGAAAACTGGTTTTGTTTTGTTTTTTTTTACCTTCTAGTTGGTCGAATTATGTTTCAGCTCTTCTCAGACATATGTCCGAAGACTTGCAAAAATTTCCTTTGTTTGTGCTCGGGTAAGTGACATGCTTATATTTAAGATTTTAAATGTTTCTTAAAATTATGATTTGTTTATGCAAGTATAAACCACAGCATAATAATAGTGCTGATCACTTTTTTTTCTGGTCAAAACAAAGCTGAGACTTGTTAGTGCTGAGAAGGATTTGAATAATGCATAGCAGAAAATAGTATGGTATTCTGTAACTCTGAGTTAGAGTAGTGGAGATAATACATGATTACAGAATGCAAAACTGAATTTAGGGAACAAAACTATTTTTTTTTTTTTTTTTTTTTGTCCTTAATGTGGCGCTGCTCTAGGTAGAAGTGATTGACAAGGCTGAGACTATGGTGGAATTATTTATCAATCAAGTTACACAAATGTGATAAAGGCAAGCAAGTCTTTAGGATTTATCAGGAGAGACACTAAGTATTAATGTCACTGTGCAATATAATGGTGACATTTGACTTGGGACACTACATAAACTTTGAATATGTATAAATTTTTTCTTGTATAAAATGTTGATTATATACAATAAAATTTTGAGTGTATTTCAGGTTCATGGAAGTGCTACACAGGGATCAGAGGACAGGAGCATCTATTAAATCTGAGAAGACTTTTTCATTTTTAGCTAAATGAAGGACTATAAAATGGAATATGATGGTCCCTTAGAAGTCTTGGGATTGTTTGGTGGGAGAGAGGAGAGAAGAGATCTGTGAAATCAAAGGAACAGCACTGGCAAAAGAATGAGTATAATGTAGCACCCTCCAGCCCATTTTTTTTAAGCAGGACTTAACTTTTTAAAAATGGCTTCTAACAATTGGAAGAGTAAGGGTAGTAAGGGTTTGGTGGATTTTTTTTTTTGGTCTGCTCTGTTCCTCAGGGATTTTTCGGCTGTAAATTGAAGATTAATCCTGATTATTATAGGAATTGGTGTGTGTTGTTTATGCGAAGAATGCATTCTGTGTCTCTTGGTGATCGCCTGGTCTTTTATACCTGAATGCTCAGCGACTTGCAGTATACCTTGAATTAACTGCAGCAATGAAGCTTTTACCTTGTATATGAAATAACTCTTTTCCAAATCATTAAAATGTTCCAGCAAGACTTTCGAGGCAGCATTTTAATATCTGGCTTTAGTGAACAGCATTTGGCTAACTGGTTATATGAAACAAATTTGTTGATACCCTTATGCATTAACTTCTTAGTTCATCTTGTCAGAGCTGAAATCCCAGAATGTGATGTGTTGTAGATAATCTCTGTGAAGATTTAGAAGAGCTTTATAATACTATAAACTTGTGGAAGGTACAGTACATATCTCGGGGTTTTTTTGAGGTCTGCGTGGTGATGCCCCCTCTTTCTGTTATACTTTCTGATTTTTTTTATCACATACTTAAGAAAGAGATACTTAGGGATAGACTGAGAATGGGAAAGAATGGTACAACTCTCATAAACTTCAAATAAGTTCCCATTTTTCTATCTTAATCAGAATAGATTACAAAAGATAAGAGGTAAAATACAGTAGCAGACTTAATAGCATAATGTCTGAGCCTCATGTTCTGTAGCTCTGAAGGATTGTTTAAATCCTTAAAGCAGCTTTGCCAAAAGAATGTTAGGTAAAGATAAAGGAAGGAAGAGGTGTTGGAGATGATGAGGAATGAAACAAACAAGCAGAAGAAAGAACAACTTTAAAAAATTCTTTTAAAAGTCTGACTTCTTTGTATTGCATCCCTATTTGAATTCTGTTCTACAGCTGGCTGTACAGGTTTCACTGACGTCTTCAGCTGGAACCTGTCTTTAATTGGAAGAACATTTGAAAGTAAGCACAAAGTTAGGAGGTCTAATCTTGAGATCAGACTGGCAGACTTAAAAGCTACCTGAAACATTTGTTTCATTCTTGTAAATTGTGTTTGCTACTGCGTACTCATAGGATAGAACGATGATTTGACAGATAGCTTTAACAATTTGCTAAGAAACACATGATAATTAAATTCTGCAGGGAAGAGAAAAGCACATAGAAGAACCTGAAGTAATTTCATTTCTTTTGGTGAATGTAATGTTTAAGAGAATTAAGTTATATTAATTTCTTTTGCTGGTAGAAGCCATCTCTTTTCTGCCGTGGTAGTTCTCAAACTTGAACTCAGGATGGCTGAGCTTGGAGCCTAGGGTCGCATGGCTAATATTAATGCTTTTCTTATTTGCTCTAATTACATCTGTGTTACTCTTCACTTCGCCTGAGGTTTTTTTCCTGTCAACTGTTCTGTCTGGCTTTCTGCTTCTCCTTGACAAGTTCTTCCAGTGCACTTGTTACTGGTAGTTTATCTGCGTTACGCACTCCATTTTCTCTGCCCTCCTGCCTTGTACTGTCAGTCAGAACCTTGATTGCCTCAGCATCTAAACTGAACGCTCTACACAAGGATGTTATCTCCTGCATGGTACCAC
Source organism: Harpia harpyja (assembly GCF_026419915.1). Lineage (NCBI taxonomy): Eukaryota > Metazoa > Chordata > Aves > Accipitriformes > Accipitridae > Harpia > Harpia harpyja. The sequence goes on from NC_068940.1 coordinate 105,735,206, forward strand.
AGATGACAACTGTGGCCAGGAGCGGCACGCCAGGCTTATGGTCATCCACACTCTTCACAGTAGGATCCAGCAGTTCTCTGGTACATACTTCCTCCCCATGGACTGATGTAGCATTCCATTTGGGCTACTGCTTCTGGGTTTGCCTAGATCATGTTAGAGGACCTACAAAGCCTATATTCAGAAGAGCAGCGGTTTTGTGATGGAAGACAAAGGTGTACTGGGAGGATTGCATTGACCTCTGGCAACAAGAACTGAGATGTGAAGGGCTGCTTTAAATTTTTAGAGTTGTGAGCTGCTATACCATCTTCAGAGGCCAAATAAGTCATTTGCTTCCAGAAGTCAGGCTCCCCTGACTCCTGCCACTTTTCACAGCAAGATCCATTGGTAGAACTTCAGTCATCATAAAAGCGTGAGTTCCTCTCAGGTATATCTTTTGTCCTTGTCTTTTGGTCTTTGCAAGAAATCTTTGAATCGTTGGAGGTTTACTCAATACAGCATCACTTTCAGGTGCTGACATGTTCTTGTAGCCATATGTGAGGTCTGTGCTCATCTAAGGAGGTATATTAGCTGTATAATAGAGAAGGGATGGTATCCCATTCTGGACCATATAGTCTAGATAATGGAATATCTTAGCAGCAGACTGTGAGCATTGTACACTCCTGTACTACATAAATTCAGGATTCTGCATGCTAGGCCAATCCAGCATGTTCTTTTTCCTTAGACATGTATGGGTACCCACCTGCATTGTAGCTGATAAAGGCATCACAGCTGCAGAGTCCTATGAGTTCTTACTTTCTCAGGGTCAACCCACCACATGGTTGCAAGGGAATAATGCATTAGCTGAGGAGGGTGCAACATAAGGGCCTTTATGAAAAGCGCCCTTCTTCTTTGCAAGGTAAACTTTGCTCTCATGCCCTATTAACACCCTGCACTGCTAACCCAATCTGAGATATGTTGCATTAGGTGCCCAATAGCGGTCTCTGAGATTGAGAAGGGAAGCTCCTGACAAAGCACCAAAGAGCAGATGGGCTTGTGCTTATTCAGTAGGTGGACTGACTGAAGGACTTGCAAATGCAGGTTTGCAAGTCCAGATGTTTTAATTTAAGTGCAAGGAGCCTCTTGCTGTCAAGGCAGACAGCATTCTTTCACAGTAGCCAGGTCTATCTCTGACAACAATGTCAGGCTGCAGGAAGGCAGCCAGAATCACCCTGTTCTCCTCCATCTGTTTCTGACAAAAACATCCTGGCTTGCCTCACAGAGATTATGGAGGGAGCAGCAGGCACGATGATGGGCACAGCATTTCAAACGCGGGTCTCCAGTCTTTCTCTTGGGGCATATCACCTTGCCTTGAGACAAGTGAAACCGCTCTTCACAATCACACAATGGAAGCGCACAGCCCAAATCAAGTTGCTGTGAGGTCCATAACAGTGAGAGATCTCACTCCCGTAACAGGGAGAGATCACTTGCCATTTACTGTCACAGGCAAAACAGACTCGACTTGGGGAAAATTAATTTATTACCAAACAAATCAGAGTAGGATGATGAGAAATAAAATCAAATGTTAAAAACGCCTTCTCCCCACTCCTCCCTCCTTCCCGGCTAAACTCCACTCCCGATTTTCTCTACCTCCTCCGCACCAGCGGCACAGGGGAACAGGGAATGGGGGTTGTGGTCAGTTCATCACACCTTGTCTCTGCCGCTCCTTCCTCCTCGGGGCAGGACTCCTCACTCTTCCCCTGCTCCAGCATGGGGTCCCTCCCACGGGAGACAATCATCCACGAACTTCTCCAACGTGGGTCCTTCCCACAGGCTGCAGTTCTTCATGAACTGCTCCAGCGTGGGTCCCTTCCCCGGGCTGCAGTCCTTCAGGCACAGACTGCTCCAGTGTGGGTCTCCCACGGGGCCACAGGTCCTGCCAGGAGCCTCCTCCAGTGCGGGTTTCCCACGGGGTCACAGCCTCCTTCGGGCATCCCCCTGCTCTGGCGTGGGGTCCTCCCCGGGCTGCAGGTGGAGATCTGCTCCACCGTGGACCTCCCTGGGCTGCAGGGGGACAGCCTGCCTCACCATGGTCTTCCCCACCACAGGCTGCAGGGGAATCTCTGCTCCGGCGCCTGGAGCATCTCCTCCCCTCCTTCTGCACTGACCTGGGGGTCTGCAGGGCTGTTTCTCTCATGTATTCTCAGTCCTCTGTCCAGCTGCAGTTGCTATAGTGAAGGTGTTTTCCTCCCTCCTTCTTAAATACGTTATCTCAGAGGTGCTACCACTGTTGCTGGTGGGCTCAGCCTTGGCCAGTGGCAGGTCCCTCTTGGAGCTGGCTGACATTGACTCACAGAAGCCACCCCTGTAGCCCCGCCGCAACCAAAACCTTGCCGCACAAACGCAATACAAACCACTATGTAAGTTCTCCTCCACTGTCCTTATTTCCAAGCGATTTGCAGCACGTGGAAAGAACTGCTTAGGCAAGAAAGGTGCAAGTAGATTGGGCTCAAAGACAATTTTTTCTTTTTCAGACAAAATTCAGGCATATTCAGTGCAAAAAGAATAAGGCTAGTATTTGACTGTAAACAAAATAGAAGCCCAGCCCATGAGCTCTGTACTGGCTGTTGTGGAAAAGTGTCTGAGCTTAGGGAGGTGCTGCAGCTCTAACCAGTGGAACAACCGGTCTTTGTCTTTTGCCAGACTGGGAGTCCAAGGATTTGTTTTGAAAATCAGAGTGACATAGTACAGCTCTTGAAGGAACTTAGCCCTCCACCATTTGGCCAGCAGCTCGAGTGCATTGTCTGAAGTGTTTGTGGTTTATGGGGAACGAGTTGAGTTACATGACTTTGCCCACAGTTGTATCATGTATGAAAGGAAGTGAACATCACAAGTATTGACATTTATTATGATAGGGACTATGCTGCCTTGGTGATACCATAAAGGAGAGTAAAAATACAACTTCTGGCCATGCTCTAAAACTCGTCTCTCACCTTAATGTACCAGCTTGATTATGTGGCCAAGTGCAATGCAGGATCCCGTTCTGTAAGGAGATTATCCGTAGCCTGAGGGACATTGTGAAACATGACCAAAAATGTAGGCAGATACTCCTTGGTATTGACTGATGTGGCTTTTCCAGTACCGTAGCAGAGAGGGGCATGTTTGGGGGGGAAGAGGGTGTGTCCAGCCTTGTGATAAATAACTTTGCGTCCATTGCGTCTGTGGAAAACAAAGATGGGGCAAGAGGAGGCATGGGTTATGGGTATGGAGAGTCAGGGTGATGGAAAATAAGGTATATGCTGTGGGTGATGGCTTTTATAAGTATGGTAAACAGTAATGCCATGAGTGGGTTTTGTGCCACAAACTGCTCTTTGCCCTCATCCTGGCAGCGATGGGCTGTTTGGAATGGCAAACTTGGGGCGGTTTGGCCATCAGTTAAATTTGGGTGGAGGAACAATAGATTGCAAAAGGGGAGTGTTGGCTCTGGGTAACAAATACACATACGCTTCTGAGGGCACCACATGGTACAGAACGTACTGGTTAAATGCCCTCTGACCAAGTGTCAAATGCCTGTTCCATAACTAGTGGTGGGATGGAACAGAATGTTGTGTTATTTGTCCTGTCTCATTACAGAATATCTCCCACATATGTGGTTTATGTGGGATTTTTAGCTGTTGCACAGGGTATAGTATACCTATTACTCTTAATTGCCACATTCTGCCAGGTCCCCTCTTTTTGGAAGCTAAAGTCAGTGTCTCTTGTACATTTCCTGATTAGACCAGTATAAATCCCTCACGAAGCTACTACGTAGGACCTCTGCCCTACCAGTTCTAGTACCCTCATCCACATGCCCAGTCCAGTTTTTCTTCTCAATTTTGGAAGAAATGTTAATGAAGCTTGAGGTTCTGGGATGTCTTTCTAAAAATCACCAGTAGGCTTGAACTACAGCTGCACTGGGAGTCCTCTGAGTGCCACTTCTTAGGAAATCTCAGGCTCAGAAAGGATTAACAAGTACTGTGGCCTGGCTTGCCTTCTGCTGCTGGGTAAGAATGGCCCTGGTACCAGTTCAGGGTTTGGGGGATTTTTTTTATCTTTTTTTTTTTTCTCCCTGTTATGATTCTCATTTAGTTTGTCCTGGAATGGTTCTTGTATACACAATTTTGTTCCCCTGTTCTGTCAGTCTTTTCAGATATGGGGGTCTGTTTTGTGTAAGTTTCATACAAAGATGCTCAGGCTTGGTTCCAGGCCGATTGGCATTAAGGGGTGGCGTGACACTGTGCATGGATTGGTGAAGATGTGGCACATGCTTGGAGTAGCTCAATCCCACTTTGCCAGGAGTGGATCACATTGAAACTGAGTTGAAGCGTGTTCTGATCTTAGATTTTTGTCCTGGGATTCAGCTGGCACATCCAGATCTGTAAGTGGTTTGAAAAGGACTCCGGTGTAAACTTCAGCTAACATAGCACTGTAGCTATAACCACAGAAAATAGTTAGCACATCATTATCATGAACTCTTTTCTTATAAATTCTCCTGAGTGGATTGCTAATAAGTACACTCCCTTTTGGGAGGGGAGGACTTTTTTTTTTAAGAAGAAACCTAATTTTCACTTGAGACTCCCCTTGTTAAAGGGGTCCCTTCTGCTATTAATGGGTGGTGAAAAGGCAACAGGTAGGACTGTGTTGTCTTTTATAGGTGTGCTATTCTGTTGGCTCTCATATCCATTAGCACTAGGGAGGTAAAACCCTTGGAATTTGTTCAGTGACAATCTGTAGATTCTTTTTGTTTCACCTTCTTGCAGGTGAAAAAGGAATTGGCAAAACAACTGGAAAGAAGCTGTGTTACAAAGGCACTACATTCCATCGTGTGGTTAAAAACTTCATGATTCAGGGTGGGGACTTCAGCGAAGGTAAAATACACTTTTAAGACTGAAATGTTTTAAATGGAACAGAAATGCTATAACTTATGTGGTTATAATGCAACTTTAGAAGATGCTGTGAAAGCATTACAATGCCATAAAAATATTTCATTTGCTGTGAAGTATAGCATAGATCACCCATTTCTTTGTTAATTTTTGAAATTCTGAAATGTTTCAACTGAAGTAATATTTCTTTAGAAAATTGTGTTAAGAAGGAGAAGAAAAACCCTTGCTGGAGTTGATAACACCTACCTTATTAAAACAATTCAAATCCAAACTGTAGTTTTAACTGCTTTTCATTTTTGTGTCCGCAGTAGAGGCAACACTAGTAATGCTCTATTGGTACAGTGACATAACTGAATAAGTTTAAAAATAATAATAAATTAGTAAATGAGCTAGAAGTGTTTAATGGATAAGTCTCTAAAAGGAGATTTTCCGAGGAGTTCTTGTTTCCTTCCCTGCAGTATGTGTACAACATAATGTTTTAGCCTGTTGTCCTTCCCTGAAATACTGTGTGTCCTGAAATCTTGTACCTGATAAAATGGGTGCGGTGAGGGAATACCTTGTTTTGAGAGTCAAGTAGATGTAAGGAGACCTTTAAAACTGCTAGCTACTTTCTTATCCATTCTAGTCATCTGTCAGCTGCTTTGAGCCAGGCAAGATTGTTGTTCATACCTACAGTTGTCTTTTTGGGGTTTTTTTTTTAGCTTGCTGTTGTTTTTCTGTCTGCTGGTGCTTTAGCAAATACCACTGAGGATTAGCCTTTGGACCCCTGCTTCAGACTTTCCAGTGTTCAGAGGCACTAAGGCACTCTTCATGCTCAATATTTTGAGGGTCAACAGTATAATGCATGGCTATGGCTTTTAATCAAGGAGCTTATGTTCAGATACTAATAACTGGCCAGAGTATCCTGGTTTGTTATGAACAACATATGGAATGTTACATACAGCTTTTTTCATAAATGAAACAAAATGTTTAATTCATGCTTTTTAATGTGTAGGTAATGGAAAAGGAGGTGAATCTATTTATGGTGGCTATTTTAAAGGTAAGAGGAAATATGTCTTTGCAGATTCTTACTCAGTTCTGAGATAAACAAGTCTTGATTCCCAAGCTACTTAATGAAAACAGGTCTACTTATAGATCACCTTTTGCATGAAACTAATGTTGCATGAGAATTCTTTTTATATGCATGACTTTCAGATAATTTTTTTGGTAATATTTAACTTTAACTGACAATTAATTAAGGCTAACATTATTGGTTAAACATGACTTTCAGCATGGAGGTTAGGCAACTTTATTCATGAATAAACTCCTATCTTCCTGCCTAAAACTGTCAACATATTCTTTTGTTTATAGAGAATGTGGTCTTTTGCAAAATGAAAAGGTAAGAGACAAAAGCTCAGTAACACAAATTCAAACTCTGTTCCCTTGTACCCTCCCTAGTAAATATATAGACAACTGATACGTCCGTTTGTAGATGGATATCTGTGTTGCTTGGAGAAATGGAAGAGTTCTGTGTCTAACCTTTCTGAGGGTTAATGACTTATTCTGAGAAAGAATACTGGCATAATTTCCAGCTCTAAACAGTTATTTCTTCTTTTGTTAATGTCCCTTTCCTCCTCTTCCCTATTCAAGGTTTGTATGCTTAGTGTTCATTTCTAAAAGTGTTTGACTTTGTTTATATGCTACACAAGTTATTTGATTTGCAAAGAATTTGTAAATAAATGTACATTTACCTCTTTTTAAAATCTATGGTTGGAAGGAAAATGGTGAGTTTATAAAGTATTTGTTTAAAGACATACAATGCTTTCTTGCAAAAAAACGGGTAGTTACTGTGGTGTTCCAGTGTTAATAAAGGCACTATATGTATTTATGTAACAGCCCCAATTCTGTATGTTTTGCAAGTAGCTCTGCGTGGTTAAGTGCATGCCATTAAGTTTGTCTTAAAACAGAGACATAGTTTGGTGTTGGAGTATTACAGCCTTTAGTCAAAAGAAAGTCTTGAATACATCCATTTGCTAAGAAGTTACTAAGGTTTGTTTCTAAAGGCGGCGAGTGCTAAACATGCAGCATTGCATTTTGATATGTAATCTTAAAACCAGGTTTGTACACACAAATTACTATTTTTAGCTTTGAAAATGAACTTCAGAAGATCTGGGTTTATATTATGCTGTACAACCGGAAGTCCTCTTTAATCCACTGGAATATAAAATGCATGTTTAGTTTAGTCTTAATTGATTTTATATTTAGGTTGCAGGAATAATACTTTCTTAGTTTCTCATTCAGGTATCTAGGTTTTTTCTCCCTTGTACGTTTTGAGACTTCCAGTTTTGAATGGATGGGTGGCTATCTTTTAACGTGCTGTACCAGGGAAATGGCTTTTTCTCCAGATCTTTCTACCTGAGGTGCATGCTGTGTAAATAACAGTATCATGTATGTTAAGTCTTGGTTTAGGATATCAGTAGGTCTTCCAACCTTGTTCTTACTCTGAAAATGCTGGATTTAAATCCAACTCTATGAGAATCTGATGTTTATTGAAGGTACTAAAAATGACTTTAAATTTCTTTCATTAGAAATGTTTGCACTATATATGAAACTTTTTCTTTAAGAAAGAATGCTTTCTGTCTCATAACTGCTTCTATTGTAACTTTTGAGAGGCTTGTTTCAACTTGATTTTTGTTTTTTCCAACCCGTTCATGTTTCTTCAGCAGCAGCAGAATTTCTCCTTAAAGCATCCATAAGTTACTAAGAAAATTAGACTTGCATTACTTGTCAGGGAAAATCTGACAAACATATTTTTTCTTCAAACAGATGAAAACTTTATTCTCAAACATGACAGAGCGTTCCTTTTGTCAATGGCAAACCGAGGGAAACATACCAATGGTTCCCAATTTTTCATGTGAGTAGATGTAACACGACAGTTGAGCTTTTCTTAAACAGAGAAGCGCTGTTCATGAGAAAGATGGTATTGCTAAATTATCCATAACAATGTGATCCGCCTTATTTTAAATAGGCTTGAGTGGGTACCTGCAGTGTAAGCTATTATAGGAAACATTAGTTATCAGAATTTGCTTGTTTCATTTGGATTAGAAGCTGGTACTTCATGGATGTTCCTTGTTCATTGCTTTTTACCCTAAAAATATGGCTTATGCAGTAAGTTCTTAGTGTCCAGAAAATAGATCCTTTGGCTTTGTGTGTGCACCAACCAAATCTTAACAGATTATCTGCAAATTACAATGTTGAGCTTTGTATGCAAAAGGGAGTGAGATCTAGAGGTGGTTTGTATGGTTTTGCATGTGCTCTTTAAAATATGATGATTTATGATTTAGTTTTGGGGGAGGGATGGGAGGGAGGATGAGTTGGTTTTGTTTATTGGTTTTGGGTTTTTAATTTTTAATTTTTTTTCATTTTGGAGTGTTTGTTCCTGACATGCTTTTCTTCTATATTGCTGCGTAGTTGTTTAATTGTGCATATACCAACTCCTTTGGTACCAACACTATGTAAAATTATGTGCTGATAATCAGATTTTTCTTTAATTACCTTAAAAAATAATCCATTCTAGTATGTAGCCTGTTCTGTTAAATTGTAGAAAACATGTGACTCTCTACCATCAATAAATACTCAGGTCTGATATGTCAGGGTCTTCTGGTTAAAGTAGTTGTAGTCTAGGTTCAGTTTTAGTATTTTTAAACTTGCTGATTTTTATGTGACTATTCCTCCTGTTAAATCCCTTTTAAAAGTTGCCTTCCGTTAATGTTTAACAAGTTTGTATTTGGAAAGATCTGGATTATAATTTGGGGCTTGTGCTGAGAAGAACTTTGTGAAATAACACTGGAGTTTTCAAAAGTAAATTTTAATGTAGTTAACTAGAAGAACTTTTTTCTTTGCCATCTTTCTTGGGGGATAAGAATGAATGGCGCTTCACTGTCTTCAGTAAAGGAGTAAATTGTCCTCAAGAGTCTTTCTTGTTTTTCTTTGCCTGAAAAAGATCTTCAGTATGATATGATGAAGTTCAGATAAGAGACATTTTTAGGTCTTTTCCTAAAGAATGCCCTAAAAATGGAAAATTAATAGGAACCTAAGAGGAAGTCTTTCACAGTTACTGCTGTTCTGACTTTCCATAGAGATAAAATCATCAGTGTCAAAAGCTTGTTTACTGTTACCTTCAAAGAAAGTTTTAGATGTTGTGCTTGCTTACAGTAAATCTGAATGGATATGTATACACATTAATATGGTAAACAATCACTATATAAAAAAAAAAAAACCCTGTGGTTTAATAAGCTCTCTGAAAGGCATTGGTTCGCTGTTTGCTACTTGGTGACTTATCTTTTGGTTCTCCTGTCATAGTTTTCCATTTTTAAGCTTATCTGAACGATACACATGAAAACTTAATGATGTCACATCAGTCAAGAAGCTATCATTTGAGGGCTCTAAAGTTTCTTTTCTTTCCTGCATTTGATTCAGAAGTCGTCTTCTTTCCCTTATGCTTCGTAGACTCAGCTTACTTGTTCAATTAGATTTAACAGGCATAAACACCTTACCTGTCCCCACACACCAAAACAACCTAAGGTTGTGTTGGATGCTAAATTATAATTTACATGGGACAATAAAGTGAACAGTATTTAAGAGCACTTGCATCAAATACGGAAGTATTTTGAGAGATGCAGATTTCTTTAAAAATTCTGTTTTTTCATAAAATCACTGTAAAGAGAAAGTGTTAGTTTGGTGGGAATTCGGGCAGAGTAAGATACCTAAACATAATTGTCGCCATGTAGGCTAGATTCACCTCAGCTGCCTGGAGGAATCTAAAGCCATTTTTAGGCTCCTACCTGGCCTTCAGCTGCTGGCAGAGAAGGATGTGGATGTTCTGAAGGTCTTGTGTCTTGCCTGCCCCATGCAGATTTCTTGTATATCCTGTAATGTTTTAAATGGCACCAGCTTGCCCTACAGTCAGCCAAGTGAATCAAGCCCAGGAGTTAAACTCCCGGTATAACCAGTGAGGGTTAGGTGGTCTAAGTCTTTAAAGCATGCTCTAATGCTCTAGGCTTCTGTGACCCTCTTGACTGGGGCTTTTTTCATTTTACCTCATGCAGATATCTAATGCTGTTTGAGACACCATTGGGAACTTCAAGACAGTGAGTGCAAATAGGATGTAGCACCTGCAAGACACCCTGCACTCCTGGAGTAGCAGCTGGAAGCCAGGCAGGATACAGTAGGGCAGCTAAAGATGCCTGTCTGTTGGCAATTGAGCGTTTTCCCTAGATCTGACCAGCAGCTGAGATGCCTACCTCACTTGCGGATGCCTTTACTATATTCAAGTTTATGCATTTAAGCTGAATCCCACCTTAGGCCTCCAGTGCTGCAGCCGATCCTGGGAATGAATACGTACAATTACAGAACCTGTACAGAAGCCACTGAGGCTGCTTGTAAAGGCGTGTGTTTATGTATACAGGCAGTTGTAAAGTCAGGTTTGTGTTTGATAACTCAGTTTACGAATAGCCAAGGATGGATGGTGAAATGCATAGTTCAACAATCTGTCTTTTTGTACAGATTTTTTTAATGGTGGAACTTGTTTTCTGCTTCCTAACGTGGAGAGTTTGAATTTCAAGATTCAAAGTAGGAAACAACTACTAAAGATTTTATCTACGCAGTTTCTGACTTAACTTTAAAATGCAGTATATTAAAGCAGTTAGTCTTGCTTGGTGACAGTTGTCTGATTACTTCAGGGAATGTACTGTGCATCTATACAGCTTTTCTTTAATAAAATGTTTGCTTCCTTTAGTGATATATTTTAAGCTGAAATTAAAATGTGTTTCTTACACTCAAAAGAATGCTCAGTTGTTCAGTAGTTTATCATTAGGAAAAATGTTCTTCAAATGTATACCCTGAAAATTGTGTGAAAGGCAGTCTTCAGTGGCAGCCTTTAGACTTCTTTAATGGTTTGAACATGTTTAATTTTATTGATTAGATTCATAGAAAAGGAGATAGTTCATCTCCATCTGAACTTCTTTAGACCTCTGTTTGCATTTTTTTTTTCCATCGATAACTTCAGGGATGAGAACTCTATTTCTGTATCGTACACGTCTAATGTAGCAGATAAGGAGCGCAAATAAGTTGTTTTCTTTTATGTAAGTATTTGTCCAAGTAGAGCTAAAATAATAGCAAGAATCCGACTAGAACGGTTTTGAATATTCATCAGAAGTGCTTTCCCTGCTTAGAACAGATAAGTGTCATTTGGAGTAACTAGTCTTTACAGAAAGTAATCAGGCAGTGAATAGCTCTTTGGCAGACAGCACTAACTGGTCACAACAAGACTCTATGCAATGTCTAAAAATTGTTAGAAGTTGAGCTGCAGTGGTCAGTTTTACTTGAGATAGAAGCTTCAGCCTAATCTTAATGTAAACAAGCATCTGACCAATCCTGAAGTATCATCAACTTGCTTTGATTCATCAGGAATTTCTCTGGCACAAATGAGCTTGAAGCGTTTATAAGCAACAATAGAGAACTGGGCATAGAAAAGACAGTGTAAGTACCCTTAGGAAGCTCTGGTGAGGCCAGTGTAAAAAGAAAGAACATAAATTAAAGCACTGGTAGAAACTGGCAAGATGCAAAAGTACAATGAAGAGTCAGAAGTGTATTATGTATATGTCAGAAGTGCTGTGTTTAATGCTTGTTGACTAATTTTCCCCACTTTTTTTTTTTACTTACTTGACTAGTAACAGCTGGGTTGAAAGAAGAATGTTTAGCTAAGGAATGATTATGGTTTTTGTGCACACACACTTTAAATAGGCCAAGTCTATTCACACATGTGTCTTAAGAAACATTTCCTAGTCTGAAGAAATGTATCTTGTTGAAATCCAGGAGAAAGGATACAGAGGCCATCCCTTTATAATGTTTGTATTTGTGAAATACTGGAATTTCAATTTTCTTTACCCAAAGGGATCTGTTATAGCATTTTATTGCGGACTTGTGTTGAAGATAGTTGTAAGGCACCAGGTTATAAATTGGTTATTTGTATTTTCAGATAGCACCACTATTTAATTTAATTATTTTCTGTTAATAACTTCTATTAGAACCATCAGTTATTTAGCAAGCGTTCTAAACACCACCTTAGTGTGTTAACCTTCTTTTAATTGTTCTGTTTCTATGTTGATACTCAGATATGGAATCCTTAGGATGGGGTAGAGGTTGACAGGAACTACTCTAGAATCATCTTCCTTTTTCTGTATACCCCAATATCTGTTTTGAACTGCTGCCAAAAAGATTATTATTATTAAAGTTATTGGGGGTGTGCACCTAGAGCACTGCACAAATATAGCTCATGTCTTTAGGTCCCTGATTAAGAGTTGGGGGGAATAGTCGGCCTGTTCTTGGATGTTGCAGCTCAGTGGCTGTGTTACTTGTTGGGTGATGTTGTTCTTGAGCAACATATTCTGCTTCTCAGTCAGGCTGATCTGATAATGGTATCTTGTTTCTTTAGAGCAACTCCATCATGCATGTCGCCATATCCAACCTGCTAGTAAGGACAGTTGCAATACAAAATAAGTGCAACTCTTGCGAAAATAAGTATATAAAGTACTATAAAATTAATGAGACTCCTGATCGTACAAATGCTTGCATGGGCTTAACTTTGCTTCCATTGTCATACAAAATCTGTCAAGCTATGCTTACTAGAAAAATAGAAGTGCCTGTGCAGAGTGAAGCATAAAGACAACAATAGAAGGCAAAAAAAAAAAACCCAACCTCTTTGTTGTCATTGGGATGTTTTGTGTAATGATTAATTTAATGCCTTGTTATTTAGCCATGTAGCTTACTGAGGAATACATCCTTATTACAAGTTAAAGAGGAGTCCTAGGTTGTGTTCCATATCAGTTCAAATGCCTGGAGTTCTTGCCTCTGTGTTCAGAAGCTGTCTAAAACTTGAGGCTATTTTGCTATTACTGCTAGATTTTTTTTTTTTCCATATTGAGGGTATTGTTGGTTTAATGCGTCTCAAGCTCTGCTTTCTTGCTCAAAACTAAATAGCTTTTTTTGTCTTAAAAATGTTTTTATTGTGTGGTGCCATGCCTAGTTACTAAATTCAAACAAACTAACCACTCTGATCTGCTAAATGAAGGATAAAATAAATTGTGAGGACTCTTTTGTTTTGATTTTACAAATGATTTCTGAATGTTACTAGCTTATTAAAAGTGGTTCATTTCGAAGTCTTTTTGGTTTCCCAAAACAGGTATTTTTCTAATCAACAGTTATTTTTTTTTTTTACTGTGACTGAAATACCTTTGAGCTAATATTGAACAGTTGACAGTAATATAAAGATCTAAAAATTTCAGATGAGAGGCTGATGTTGCATTATCTTTGAGCAAAAGTGGTATATATATGCACTTATCACACAAGCATGTCCATTGGCTTGATCAAAAGTTTATGTAAAAGCACAGCCCTTGTGAAAGTATTCACAGGATGCTTTTATGTGTAACAAGTAACAAACAGACCATTTCTACACTCAAATATGCAGAGACACAAGTAAGAACTAATAGTTTATTTGGGAGGGGAAAATATGGATAAGCTCAACTGATAATGCATTTTTAAAACATTGCTGCTGTTCAGAATTATACTAGAGCAAAAATATGGTATTAGCTGATGCATATGTTTTGTCTTTTTTCATCTGCAATGTTTTTGTTTTTCTATAATTCTGAACAGAAGTAGTCAAATAGCAGTGCCCATATTCTAAAGAAAACAGCCGTTTTTCTTAGTTTTAGAAAAACTTCATCATACAAGGAAGATGTCAGCTAATTATGAAATATATGAAGTTGTAGACTTAATGACTTAACACATTTGTAAATCAAAACATTTAAGCTATGGTGTGCCATTCTATGAAGTAGTTACTTAGGACTGGATTCAGTAGAGCATTTGAACACCTATGTAACTGCAAGCATGTGAATAAACCCATTGGAATCAGTTATTCATCTGCTTAAAGTTGTGCATGTGTTCTAACACTTTTGCTGGATTGAGACTTAGAGGGAAGTGGGAGGATTCTCTTTTCTAACCGTTTATCTTTGTAATAGCGTATGCAAGCAGGTTATGTCTATAGGTTTCTTTTTTTGTTTTTAAGGAGAACTTACTGTAGTTTTCAAAGTACCTTGTATTCTAAAGAAAATTTAGAGCCCTCTTTTAGGCATCCTTGTTCTGCATACAACTTGATTAATATTAATTTTAAACTTGTATTTAATAAAACATAGACTCAGTTTTGTCTGAAAATGTATTACAATTTATTTCTGCCATTTTTGTGTAAAATTTACAGAAACAGTGTTACATCGTGCGCTCCAAAGGTAATGTCTCATTCCTCTAAGGCTGTGTCCTTTCCTTTTCTTCTTTCTGTTTATATCTATCTTGTTTTTTCTGATCATATTGTTATGTGCATTGAATCCTTTGTTAGGACGGAGGTTCTTGGGGGGGTGGGTGATAACATGATTTTATCAAAAAGATGCTTTTCTCTTCAGCAGTATCTTAAACCAATTTACTTTAAACTTGAGTGAAGAAAGGTATTTGTCCTTCTGTAAATAACTTGCATAATAGTATATATTATAAGGCAGATTTTGAACATTTTAAATTACAAAAGTTCTGTATAGAAATGTTTTAATAAAATTTTATTTTGGGAGGAGGAACTCGTCATGACTCTAGGTATCTGTAGTGCAAAGGCAGTAGGTAGGTTTTCTCCTGATTAAGTTTGGATGCCAAAGCAAATGTTCAAGGACTGAAAGGCAGAACATATGCAGAGAACTTTGAAGTGGTCTTCTAAAGTGCACGCTTGCAGAATAAATGTCATGTTACAACCCTAACATTGAGATGACAAAACTTTCAAAAGCGCAATGAGGAGTTGGGTTTCTGCTTCCTGTAGGAAGTCTGTTAAGTCACCTAACTCCTTACCATGCATGTGAAAAGTTTTCTTTTTGGATAATGCTTTTCCTTGTGTTTTTCACTTCATGAACAAGTAAATGAGAAAAACCCTATCCATTTTATCTATCAAATTGCCAGTGTAATGAGAGAAACTTCTACCTGGGTTTTAATGTACCAACTATCCCTTTCTTTGCTTATTGAGGACTAGTCTAAAGAAAGTACATGCTTAGGTAATTTGTTCAATTGGTCTTCAAGTGCTGCTGCTGCATGGCAGAAGCACATTACTACAGCATTCATATCAAGTGTGTTTGAACCTATTGCTGTTTCTAGCTAATTCTAAGCACTGAGTCTTGTTTATTATTGGTTTCATTGAAGTAACCCACTTCTATTTTTTCACTACTTTAAATCAGCTTTATAATTAAGCCCACATAAACTGTTTACTTAACAGCAGGTTGTTAATGCAGCTCACTTTGGCTTAAAGAACTTCAAAAGCTGTAAGAATTTTTCTGTTTGTAGCAATATGCTGTTATTAGCAAGGGAAAACCAAAGAACACCCCCTACTATTGAGAAATTAAATGTTGTCTTGATAGCATTTCTTTCCCTGTGTTAAACCAAAGAATTTTTCTCTATTATTCAGTATTACAGAAGTGGAAAGTCTGGTTGGCATTTGGAGCTTAAAAAAAATCAAGAGTGTAAACACTCCTGATTCACAGTTCCATCTTTTGGCATGCGTTCCAGTACTGCAGTGTTTTGTGACCTAGTAGTTCAAAACTCAAGTAAAGATATGTGCTTAAAAAGTAGTATCTTATTATAGCAGTGAAAACCTAACTTTATTGTACCACATCTGTGTTATTGTAAATTTAGAAAAAGCATCTGTGATTGATTATTTATTTTGAGAGAGGGGAGTTCATTGGAAGAAGGCTAGAAAGGCAAAATAGTGCCTGGGGAGGAGAGAGGAAGAATGTTTTCAAATATTAAAATAATTTCAAATGCAAATTATCTTGACTTCTGGGTTTTTTTCTTCCCCAATATATAAGATTAATGCAAGTTCTGATGTTCTGTACTGAATTTGTCTGCATAGCAAGGTTCCCTGTGCAACATTATGCAGGCTTTCTTGTAGAAGTAATTTCCTTTCTTTTTTTGGAAAAGGATATAGAGAGATACCAGGTCATAGCATTATCATCAAAAAGGTGAATCTTAACATATAATTATATATGCACAACTTTGAATATTCCAATTTGAAGTCAAGTCAGAAATTTGGCATAACTCCAAATACCTTTTAGGATAGTGTGCAAAATGTAATGCAGTTGCATTTCTCCTTCAGGCTAGAAACAGCTAAATGTGGGAAGCTGAAAAATAGGGAGGAAGTCCGCATTTATCACAGAAGTCATCTGTAGGGTTAGCATATAATGTCTGCTTGCATTGTGCTGCTGTTGCTTTTGGGAAACCTGCGAGCTTATGAGCTGAAGTGCTATAGTCTTGATGGTTAAAGGTAGAAGTATTGCTTTGTATTCTGAGTCATGAGGCCAATCAAGTAAATGGAGAGTAAGAAAGAAGTGGGGCGGGGGGCGCAAAGTATCTATCACATATGACAACTCTCTTCTTTTTTTAAATAAACTGACTTTAAAGTGACCTTGTAATGTAAGAACCTAACAATTTCAGAAACATATAAATTCAATTAGTTACAATTTGGCAATAAATATTGGGTGTCTTCTCTCTCTCATTAAAAATGTGAGTTATGTTTGAATGTGTATTTAAAGACACTTATTTGAAAATTGTTTACTGCATGCATAAAATGATACTTGATACAACTTCCAAGTATGCACAGTTAGCTAAACTTCAAGCAAATTTCATGTAAAAGTTTAAAAAAGCCTGTGTGTATAATCTGTAAAGTTTTAAGTCCATGTATGTAACTGGATTTTTTCACTATTTTTTTTCTTACCTTCATCTCTTTTTTTTTTCTGTGCCATTCTCCTCTTTTACTTCATCTGAATCCCTGATTATTTTTTTTTTACCATCTTACCATCTTGCTGTTTGTCAAACAGAACAACAAAACCTGCTCCTCATCTCGATGGGTAAGAATCCTTTACCATTTCTCCAAAGATGGCTAAAATTTGAAGGTTGTAAGTCTTCACATGTTATATCAAAAGTAGACAACAATGGGGAAACCAATTCTTAATTCTGTGAAAGATTATACAATAGAACAAGATGGAAAACAAAAGTTTCAGTTCTATAAAAATTTCAAGTTGCAACTTATTTCCTAAAGCTGGTCAAAAAATTGGAAGGTCTGAAATCCTAACATTATTTCTTTAAAACTGGTTGCTGCGCTGCCCTCAGTCCATAAATCAGTGAGTTGAAATGTCAAGTTTAATATATTTGGATAGTACTCTTTGTGGCATGTTTTTATCCCCAAAATATATTAGTTCCTCTAAGTATAAGTTATGGGGCAAATGGAAGAAGGAAAGACAAATGTGGTAGGGTAGAAAAAAGCTGGGGGTTCCTTAATTATAACTGTCCCTGTAATGCCAGTGGGAATTTGTATGCTGAGTTTGTATAGACCTATAAATGCTTCTTCTCTGGGGAAAAGTGTACTTCTTTGTCATCTTTGTATATGGACTCTTGATCCCTCTATTGCACAAAATTTCAAAAATAGAAGGATGGATTAGAAATGATGATCTGTTTACCCTGCCCATGTAGAAGAGAGTAGAATGACATCAAGTATTTCTCTTAAATTGAACAGGAGTGGACCTCTGTTTCGTGTTGCGTGAAAACTTAGCGTTGCTGTAAATGTAAAAAAAATCTTTTTTTTAAGTTAGTACATTTTTAAGAGCTGAATGTTTCTATTTCAGAATGACTTTTAAAATCTGAAATTAATTGGAAAATAATTACAGCAATATATAAATGTTTGTGCTTTCCAAATATTTTATTTCTGCAGTGTACATGTTGTCTTTGGACTGGTTATTTCTGGTTTTGAAGTAATAGAACAAATAGAAAATCTGAAAACTGATACTGCAAGTAGACCCTATGCAGATGTACGAGTTATTGACTGTGGGGTGCTTGTTACAAAATCAGCAAAAGATGGTAAGCATACACATACCTGAAGTTAATTGAATGTTGACATTGTTTTCAGAGAGTATAAAAATTATCGCAGTGTCTAAAAATCATTATGGTAAATCTCTAGAACCTTAATTAATTCTTACAAGCCTTTAAAACTTAAATCTTGGTGTAGGTGAGGAAGGCAAAGCAAGGGAAAAGGTTTTCTGACCTAAACCTTTGTGCCTTGGAAAACGTATGCCTGCTTCCTATTCTCCTTAATTAATGTTTGAAGTTAATGTGACATACTCAAAAAATAATTGGAACTTATTTTTCTGAGTTTAAAAGATGGCGACACAAACATATGCTTTTCTTGAAGTTGAATTTTGTGCAGTTTCCAAAGGTTTATTTTAAGATCATGTAATGTTAATATATGTGGTATATGTAGTCAACATAATTTTCCTTTTCATGAGAATTCATAGGGAATAAGTTATCTTTAAAATATATCCAGACAGTTGCTGTAAAGTAGTGGAGTGTTATAAGTTTGCGTTTTCTACTTCACTTTTGACTTTCCTAAAGGATAATGTGGTTATTTATGTCCATTAGAGAAAGTCAAGAGGATAGATAATATAAAAGTATGAGGATGCAGAAAGGAGAAATACACAACTGAGGCTGAGACTAACTCTTAAACTTTGTTTTGTAACCCGTGCATTGCTTTCTAAAGAAACTAATTTTTTTTTTTTTTTTTACTATAAATGGTGTTGGCTTATTTGTGTATTCTATTCTAACCCAAAAGTGTGAATTCAGTGTTATAACCTAAAATACATTTTCAAAGGAGAAAAGGGGGGGAACCCTCCTTCTTAAAACTATACTTATCCTCAACCTTTCTTTATATTAGCTTGGCACAAGTTAATGTTTAGCTTCAGTTATAAACTTACTGTGTATTAATTTAAAAATGTTTTGGCCTTGCAGTGATATGTTTTCTTATATGGTGGAAGTTATGCGTGGAAGTTCATACAGTTTACTTCATAGCAACTGAAGGAATTTTTTTACAGCTATCTTTGCTGGAAAATATTTGTATCATTTCTTTTAGTATGGGTTTAGACTAGACACAATTATATGACGTTTTATTATTGTGCTTTAATGCAACTCATTGTGAAAAAAGTTCAGAGCTTCTTGAAGCAGTATGTGTGTGTATTTATACATATAAAAATTATGTATTTTGTGCTGTGTATATACACACTACACACGCATGCACCTGTACACACTGTAAACTTAAAATATCTGTTCTAAGCTTTGGAGAAGAAGAAGAAAGTATGTTCTGACTCAGAAGCTTCAGACTCCTCCTCCAGTGCATCAAGCTCTTCAGAAACTTCATCTGACAGTGAAGCTGAAAATGAAAGAAGCAGAAGAAGAAAGCGTAAAAGAAGAGCTAAAACCAAACAATCAAGAAAACGAAGAAAGGAAGAGAGGAAGAAAGAGGATCCAAGGTGCAAGCGAACCTCAAACCAAAGACGGTGACTAGTCTCTTAAATTTAAGAATTTCAGAGAAATCTGAGAAATCCTACTTAGTTTTCATGAAGTACTCAAGCAATGAGGATGAAAATGCTTTTAAGTTTGGATTTTAATGCTTGATTTCTATAAACAAGCAAAAACAACCAACCAAAAAGCCCCTAAAGCTCAGCTTGTTGAGTAGATTTTTCCATGAAATAGTTCAAGATCTTTGTAGATAGAAGCTAGAGCAACTTTGAAATGAGTAAGTCTCAGCATGTTAAAGTATCTGGGACTCAGTATACCTGTGTTAAAGTCAGACATTAGGCAAATAATAGATCTCTGATATGTATTTGATTATATTTTAAAAATATTTCTTGACAAATGGCAAATTAAAATTATTTGCTGTAAAGCGAGAACTGAACCTTCTTTCAAATAATAGTGCACCATCCTTCCTTTAGCCTAAAATGGGTTGTTAGTGAAACACATTTTGGTTGTTAAGCCATCTTAGAGTTTGATGCATCATGTGGACTTGTTTTGGAATTCACTTTGAAAAAGTGGTGTTTATCAGTTGACAGTTAATTTTGATTTATCCACTTATTTTTCCCCATAGCAGCCTTTCTGACAAGAGTGATATAACAGAAAAAGCAGTCGATGTTAGCACAAAGAGGGACAAACCTGTGGTACGTCCTGAAGAAATTCCTCCAGTGCCTGAAAATAGATTTTTGCTAAGAAGAGATGTGCCTGTTGTCAATGTAGAACCTGAACCGTAAGGAAAATTGAGCTTTCTTATTAATGTTGACTTGGTGGAAACTATGCGTAAAATTTTCCTGCTAACGTTCTATTACTAGTACTGATAGCAAATGATGGCTGTAGTGTCAGAATTTCTAAATGAGGTAATTTAATTGCCCTTTTTACAGTTTTCTTTGTAATATTCCTTACAACCTATTTCAGGGTTTTTCAGTGAGATCTAATGAGTTAGTTTCATTGGTCTTTAAGGATCATGCATGTTATGACCTTAAACTCAATTACAGATGATGCAAAAAAAATGAGTGAATAATTCTGAAAGAAATTTTGCAATGTAAACCACAGCAAATATTTGATTGCAAGGGAAGTTTGGGATTGGGAGAGGTGATTTTTCATCTTTCTTAGATTGAAGAAGAAACTTTGGTTCAAAATCAGTCAACTAGAATTTTATGACCCATCTATGATTTTTGAGAATAAGAGAAAATCCTCTTCTTCTGGTATAAAGGAAGTCATGAGTTCACAAGTTATTTTCAATTTGTGTGTTGCACCTCTACTAAACTGCAATTAGGTTCTTTTTCTATCAAATTTCTTCACTTTTGGACTTAGATGAGCTAACACATTACATTGCCAGATACCTCTAAAATCAGGTTTTTTGTTTGTTTTTTCATTTCAGTTAATGGTATAGTCTGCTGTAAGCCTTTTCTTGAAACATTACTCATGTTTCCAAAGCCTTAGTAATTGCTTCTTTTGAGGATATTACACAAATTGTAAAGGAGTGCTGATTTACCTCTTGTTGCTTGGGAAAGAAGCAAGGCTTTAGAACCTGTGGACTATAGTGAATTACTATTCCCTATGCTAAGACACTGAATTTGTGTAACTGCTGAGACCCTGAAACTCTTCGGTCCATGTTGTCTTCATGGTTTGTGCACCAAACACAAGTTCACCTCTTTAGAAAAGCCGTGTACCACTTTAACAGAGTACTTTGCAAGTTCATTGTTAGCATTTATTTACAGGTAGAGAGGTCAGATAGGCTACACATTTGGTTGAAAGCAAGTATATGTTGATTTGCCTTTCATTGCAGAACTGGGCGTGTCTTGCTTTATTTCTTGGAGAATTCACTGAATTCTTAGTTCTGCCATCTCAAAATAAATGAATATTTTGCATTATTTACTTAAAATTAGTTTAAGTTAATTCTTTGGGTTTTTTTCCATGTAAGCTCATATTTTATTAATTTATGTAGGAAGCTTCTTGATCCTACGCCAGTTCTGACTGACCAGAAACCATCAGTCTCTAAATCTGGACGAAAAATTAAAGGAAGAGGCACAATAGTATGTGACAAACTTTATTTTATCCCCACACCCCACCCCTTTCCTCTCAGAGTATCTTCTCTGACCTTTGAATTTCCTTGGAGGCTTTGTATGACACTTTAACATGTTGTAGATGCTAGCTTAGAAGGTTGAAATACTGTGGTCAGGTAGTTCATTTTATAACGCTTTTCTTGCTATGCTTCTTGTTACTGTCTTTTTACTTAAAGATTGTTTGGGAATGCTTACTCCTCAGCTACGAGAAGTCTTCAAACATAAGAATAAATTTATTTCTTTTTAAAGATTGAAATTAATTCAGCCAGATTCGTCCCATGCGAGCCACAACATCTAAAGTAATGGGAAGTGACAACAGCTTTTACTCTTCTCCACTCTTTGGATTTTCTTGCTGTTTCTGTTAAGCATTAGGACTGTAATGCATAACAGTAGACAAAGCTGTTCTATAGTGTCCTAAGTGTATACAGCCCTTTCAGATGTATATTGCGTGTTCTCCCAAGTTCTGGTATTTGCATCTCCTGATGGTTGTGCATATATTGCTGAGAAACAACAGTTTTGTTGGCAACTTTGGCAGAATCGCTTACCTTGTTTGTTCTGCTTTTTGTTATTTTAAGTCAACCTTTTGTTTCCATTTTTTTAGCTACTTAATGTAGTTTCTCAAATTTCATCAGCTGTCCTGGCTGAGATCAAGTCTTGTAATTTCATAGGTGGCACTGCATGGGCAATAAGTTACTTCTTTGCAGTGCTGGTTGTGAAGCATTTTTGCAGATGTGCAGATTTGGTCCTTTTTTCTTTTTTTCTACCTACCTCTCTGAAGACTGCCACTGTTTAGGCAGATTTCATTTCTACTTCAGATCTTTTGTATCATGAGAACTTTTGCCTTAATTCTGCTGTACTCAAGCAAAAGTCTTCTTGTCTCTTCTCTAATAACTTACAATACAGGCCCCAAAACACTGCACAGCTGCACTGTTGTTTTTGAGTCAGTAGAAGAGGGAGAAAGTAAAAAAAGCTTTCGTAATTGTGCATTTGATTCTACTGTACTTCATATTGTAGCATGCCATGACTGAGCATATTCTTCCCCTTTAGAATGTTTTCCTGGATCAATTTAGCAGGCGGCATTTGGGTGACCATAAACCAAACCAAGGCCAGATTTTTTTTTGCAAATGGAAGTCCTCAAAAAAAAAAAAAATTTATATATAAAGATCAGTATCTGTATAGCTGAAGACACTTTTCATTAGAGTGGTCTTAACCGAGACTCCTCTGAGCATGATTTTCTTATGTGATAGCTGCTGGATTTGAGAAGTAGTTTTCTACTGATCCCCGTGATGCAGTTATTTTAAGCCACAAAATTAATGGCTTAGATGGCCATAGCATGGACCAAGGTATTGTAGTGTTTGAGCCTTGCCTGAGAACCAACCCTTATTTGCCAGCCTTGACATTAAATCTGATAGCTGTCTTTGCTGCATCTGACAGCTTTCATTTCTATTTGACACTTGTGATATCCACTAAAGGAAGCCTTTTAAACAGAATGTTTTGAAATATTTATGTAAATAAAGATTTCTGGAGAAACAGCTTAAAGCTGAGTGGAATTGGCTTTTGCCAGGGATTTGGGTGTCTGTCTGGTTTTTCATAATTTTGGCACCCTCTTGGCAAAATTAAGAATAAAACCCAGTAATATCAGAAATAATTTAGGGCTAGCAATTAGTTGGAGAACTACGTTTTTCTGCCATCTCTAATAGTCTGATTAGCAACGGTTTCTACCCAGGGTGAACTTTTTTGATGTTTTTCAAAATAATCATTTGTAGTTTTGAATCCTCTTAGGTTCTGAGAGACTCCTGAGTATGATATGAGAGAACTAGGGAGGTCCGTGAAACCTTCGCAACCTATTATATGCCATTCATTTGTAAAAGCTGTTTTTTTAAGTAGTCACTGATTCAGCTCAAACATGTTCATGGCAGGTTATCTTTTTTTTTTTTTTAATATATAAACAATGTCTTAAAGACTTCTGCCTGTAATTAACTGAATAAATCAATACATGCATCTTTCTGGTTTTATTCTGGGGGGCAATTTTTTTTTTTTTCACATTTTGCTTGCTTTTATAAGTGGCTCAAAATAATTGAGTAAAATCCAGATGTTTTTCTTTATTGAGTCAAGGAGCATCTAATTTCCTCACAGAATTTACCTAAGTGTGTATCCAACTGGGTAATGGAAAATAACGAGTTAGTAATATTGAGTTTTTTCTCTGCTGCACAAGTAGCTCTTACTGCCTCCTTAAATGCTGTGCCTAAGCATAATTTGTTAAGTGTGAAGCTTCATTACACTTTTGTGAAAGACTTTTTTTTTTTTTTTTTTCTCTTGGAAGGCGTCTTAAACTGGATTCCCATTTCTGAAGAGCTGAACAGCAGTAACTTTTGAAATAGGGCTTGTCTTTAATCATACAAGTAGTTAAGTGTTTGCTAACTGAAGTGAAACATCTGTGCTTTAGTATCCTGAAAAAAAGTTGGTTATCTGCAGTAATTGTGTTATTCCAAAAGGTGTTACATAAAGGGAATCCATGACCTCTTCCTTGATTCTTCCTTTTACATTTTGAAAAAATGGGTTAGCTGCTGGCCTCTCTCAAGCTTTGTGAAATGCTCTCAGAGTAGAAAAAGATACACTTAGCTATGTAATCTAGTCTCATATGTGGGATATATGCATACCAACAGTGGCTATTTTTGGTAGGAAATCTAGAATTTGTGTTTTCTTCATGGACTTTGCGTAGATAATGTTGTCTGGCTTGTGTTACGAAGATGCATGCAAAATCTGTGTAAGAGACACCATATATTTTCTATATTTTCCAATCTCTTTTAAAGAAAAATGTATTATGTAACATCTATCTTTGCTTTCATAGCGGTATCACACCCCACCTCGATCACGATCATGTTCTGAATCCGATGATGATGACAGCAGTGAGACCCCTCCTCACTGGAAAGAGGAAATGCAGAGATTACGAACATATAGACCACCTAGTGGAGAAAAGTGGAGTAAAGGCGATAAGTAAGATCCTTACTACAAATTTAAAATGTCTTGGTTTTTTACACGAGCTTTAACAGATTGTGTAGATCTAGCGTGTCATTCGTGTTTGAATAAAAAATGTAAATATCTTTGTGTTTAAATACATTCCATTTAAATTCAAAAAATTAGAAGTGGAAAACTTCTCTTAAAACCTTTCTACTTTGCTAATGTGACACCAGATGAACACGCGCTGAAAGGCGTCAGAAGGTCAGAAGAGTAGTTTCTGATGGTGCCATCTTGGGTACTTCTTAAATAAGTAACTAATGGACCTGTCCAGTTTCCTGTTGCTTTCCATAGAGCTAGTCATGTCAGATTTGCTTTAGCCTCAAACTTGGTTATATGGTTTCTTTGGATACCAAGTAAGACATTCGAATCCACCAATCCTGTATTGTTCTAGTTACATGTTCTTTCTGCAGCTGCAAACTCTGTGATGGAAGCCAGCTCTCCAGAATTTCTGATGAGTTGATACTAAATATAAGCTTCTATCAAATTATGATAGATAACCCTTAAAAGGAAGACTGAAGAATATTGTATATAATCATTACTGAATAACTGCAAATGTTTCTGATAGTTTTTTTTATATACTGAATGCGTTCACACAGTTTATTGCTGTATTGCAGCGTACCAGCTAAAAGAATACTAAATAAGATGATGTTTTAAAATTTGTATTTAAACGTGGTTTAAGAATCCTATAGTGGTAGAGGTCAAAGTCCTGTGGACTAGGGTAGTTAAAACATTAAATCTGTGCACAGGTTCTACAATATGCAAAATTTGCTGACGTTGGCTGATTCATTTCTTATAGAGAAGTAGCTCTCTTGATAGTAACGTAATTCTACATCTTAACGAGCATAACAAGCTCAGTCAAAACACAGTTGTCTGGTAGTAAAGGGTGTGTGTGTTTAATTTTTTTTTTTTTTAACTTAATTGCATAGGAGGTGGGGAAAATACTTAGTTTATCTGAAGTTTTTAAAGAATTTCCACTTAGTGTGGGGCTTGCTTGTTTGTTTTCTAGGTTGAGTGACCCATGTACAAGCAGGTGGGATGAAAGAAGTGCATCCCGGAGATCAAGATCCTGGTCACATAACGGTTACTCTGATCTAAGTACTGTGAGATATTCTAGCCATCACAAAAAGCACAGAAAAGAGAAAAAGAAGGTGAAACATAAAAAGAAATCTAAAAAGCAGAAGCATTTCAAGAAGCACAAGCAAACAAAAAAAAAGAAAACATCAGCCTCATCAGATGTAGAATCCTCTCATTCCTTCCTCAGGAGGACAAAATCGTCTTGTGATCGTGAGAGGAAATCTCGTTCTTCTTCATTGTCTTCTAGACATTCATCCAGAAGAGACTGGTCTAAATCTGATAAGGAAGACCAGAGCTCATCCACTTTATCAAGCAGAGGGACTCGATCATACTACAGGTCCAGGTCTAGATCCAGATCTAGGTCTAAATCAAGATCTTATTCCCGAAGAAGTTCTAGATCAAGATCAGCCTCTAAATCATCGCATTCTCGAAGCAGGTCAAGGTCAAGTTCTAACCCTAGGCTTCAAAAGACGGTTTCCAATTCTCCACGAAATATTTCAACACGATTAAATGAAAGTAAGTTGAACAAGACTGCTGAGCCTGTAAGAGCAGTTATAATCCCGAGTGATAAAATTGTCGTACCACCAGTTGTCCCAGAAAACCTCCCTGTTATACCCTTAAGTGATAGTCCACCGCCTTCGAGGTGGAAACCTGGGCAGAAGCCGTGGAAGCCATCTTATGAGCGAATTCAGGAAATGAAAGCTAAAACAACCCATTTAATACCCACACAAACTAATTACAATTTAGTAGTCATTAAAGAGGCCAACACTTCTTCCTCATATCATAAGCGACAAAGGAGTTCAGACAGTGATCGAAGCGGTTATTCCAAATATCATAGTGACAGAAGCTCAGACAGTTGGCTGAGATCAAGAAGCAGGTCTTCTCGAAGTAGGTCATACTCAAGATCTTATACAAGATCTAGAAGTCCATCTAGCTCTAGGACAAAATCTCGTTCTTCTGGTAGATCACCATCACTGAGTAAATACCGCAGTGACAGGTCAGGTTATAGCGAGTCAACATCTTATTATTCCCTTAGTGATGATGATACACACAGAAACAAAAGAAAGTCCACGTCAAGTGATCAAAAAGCTCGGTCTCTTAAACTGAGGCAAGAAACGAGCTCTGAAAGTACTCTCCCTTATAAGTGTACAAAAGACTACGATGAGTCTTCTCAAGGATTGAAAGAGAGTGACAGTTTATCATCTTCAGACTTCTCTACTGACAGTGAGCGCTCTGCCAAAATGAAAGTAGTCCAAGAAAAAGAAGGCCGTTTTCAATTAGAAGGAGATACTCAGAAACAGGATAAAAATAGCTTAAGTTCTGAGAGAGGGGAGGAGGAATCCAAGTGTGAGCGGGATTCTGATCATGCTAAAAAGAAAGCAGCTAAAGAGAAATCTTCTGAGCAGCCTAGAGGTGGTGCAAAAACTAAACGAAAATCCTATTCAGGTAGTAAATGGGACTCTGAATCAAATTCCGAAAGAGGAGAGGCAAGGCATAATAGGGGAGACTCCAGACCCTCCTCCAGTAAAGAAGAAGGAGAGGCCACATCAGGATCTGATACAGAGCTTAGCGTTAACAAAAGAATAAAAAAACAGTCAAATTCTTCAGAAGGCTTTCTGGATTCTGATTGTGCATGGAAGACAAGCAAACAGTTGTCATCTTCTGAATCTGAGAGTTCTTGTTCTAGCTCAACAAACATTAGAGGAAAGTCAAAAAAACACAAACATGGATCGAAAAAAACTCTTAAAAAATCACATTCCAAAAAAGCAAAAGAAAAATCAAAAGGGAAAAAGGAGAAGAAACACAAAGTTCAGAAAAGAAAAGAAATGTTTCACTGGCAGCCCCCACTGGAGTTTGGTGAAGAAGATGATGATGAGATAAATGAAAAGCCGGCTACCAAGGATGATAAAAACGAAAAGCCGCTTACCAGGGACATAAAGGATAAACAAGTTTGTGAAAAGGATGAAATAGTCAAAGATGAAATGGGAAATGGTGAAAAGTCTTGTGCGGATGAAAACCTTTTAGGTAAAAACACTACATGTGGTGCCTCACCAGATCGCAGTAACCTTAATAAAGATAGCATTGAAACAAATGCTTCAACCAGTATTTTAAACTCAGGAATAAATGTGACCGCTTGCAAGAATGAGATTAAACAAGCTGAAGAAAGTAACCAGAACGGATTGGAAGATGTTATTCAGACAGATGACAACATGGAGATTTGTACTCCAGATCGTAACTCACCAGGGAAGGTTGATGTGGACATTTTGTCTCCTGTAGTTCTCACTGCTAAACCTCAGGCTTTAAGTGCTAGTATAAACAAAGATTTACAGGTTGAGACCCCTGAACAAGATGCTGTCAAACTGGGAAACAGTATTACAGACTTTATTAATATTAAAGAAGAAAAAGAAATGGGAAGGCAAGAAAGTAACTCTGTCCCTGTGTCTTTAAACTGTAGTTTAAAATGTGAAATTACTGAAAATACACAGAGCAATATGATAGATAATAAGTGGAAGCCTTTGCAAGGTGTTGGTAATTTACAACCAGCAACAATTAGTACTGCTGCAGAAGTTAAGAATGTAGCTTCAGCACCAGAGCCTAAACCAGCAGGTTTAAGAATTGAAATAAAAGCTAAAAATAAAGTAAGGCCTGGATCTCTGTTTGATGAAGTTAGAAAAACAGCACGGCTAAATCGAAGGCCAAGGAACCAAGACAGTTCCAGTGAAGAAGAATCTCCAAGTAGAGATGACAATAGCCCATCCAGGAGTCTCAGTAGGTCACGAAGTAAATCCGATTCTAAATCCAGACACAGAACAAGGTCCATATCTTACAGTCACTCAAGAAGTCGATCCCGAAGTTCTACATATTCATATAGGTAAGAAGTTTTTGCTATTCCCACGGCCTACCATGTTAACTTGAAAGTTCGATAATTTTAAGGCATGTTTTTCTTTTTCAACTCATGTTTTTCTTTTAAACAGCACTGTTTCACTTAGAAAATACAGAATAAATATTCAGCTTAAGCATTATAAAGCTTTATCTTTTTCGCTTCCTGTTTTCTGCTGATCTTCTCTTCAGTTGTATTCTATTTTGTGCTTTTCAAAGTTGTTCATTGATTGTAGGTCAA
This sequence comes from Harpia harpyja, assembly GCF_026419915.1. Classification (NCBI taxonomy): domain Eukaryota; kingdom Metazoa; phylum Chordata; class Aves; order Accipitriformes; family Accipitridae; genus Harpia; species Harpia harpyja. Next base: position 105,763,837 of record NC_068940.1, read on the forward strand.
GAAGCTATACAAGAAGCCGAAGCAGAGGATGGTATAGTAGAGATCGGTCAAGAAGTCGAAGTAGTTCTTACCACAGTTACAAGAGTCGCAGGTAAGTTTTTCTCTAATTGGAGGTAGTGTTGGGGTGTGTTACGAAACCAGTAAATTAGGCACAGCAGTCCAATGCTTCAATCTCTGAGCGAGTTGGAAATGTGCTTAGCTATGCATACTGCAGTCTGAAGTATCTACTTGAAATGTGCAAGTTCAAACAGTCAGATTTCAAATTTCCTGTTACTGAAAAATAATTTTGTTTAACGTTTTGTAGTATGGATGAGGGATTCTGAGCAAAACATGTTCCTTTCCTCTCGCTCCCCCTCTCCCCCTGCTCTCTTCAGCACTTGTTTCTGATTAACTTAAAATGTCTCTGTGTTCTTGTTTTTGTCAGTCGAACCTATAGTAGAAGTAGATCCAGAAGTAGTTCTTATGGTCATCACAGTCGATCCAGGTATGGGTAATAGTTTTATGTAAACCCTGCAATAAATGTACTACTTATAAAAATGTCTTAGTATAAGAATACCCCTTTATCTGTGGTACTTAAAAATACAGTATCACGACAGCAACTTGAATCAAAGCAAAATCAACATAAGACACTTTTAAAAGCTGAAAATAACCAAATCATCCTGGCATTAGTTAGAAGTGATGATATGAGATAAGTAATAGTGAATGTGTTTCCCTTTACTGTTAAAATAAAATTGAGTTATAAATGGAATCACTTTGTTACTTGTTTTCAGAAGTATTAGCAAACAAGATTTTTACTGCATCTACAATTTGTAGAGAAAACACAAAACTTTTTAAATGTGTAATAAGATTTTTTTTTCTAGATTAATAAATTTGAGATTTTTACTGTTGTTTTGAAGATACTTTTTCTTGTGTTTAAACTTCTGTAAAATGTAGAATTATTGTTTGCCACGTCCTTCAAGAGTAGTTTCTGTATAGCCACTCATCTCTGTATATAAATGTCTTTAAAATACATTTAAAATAAATAGCATTTTAGACAAGAAATTTTAAATTTACAGTTACTTTCTTTTCTCTTTGAAGTAGGTCATACACGTATGATAGTTACTATAGCAGAAGTCGAAGTAGAAGTAAAAGGAGTGACAGCTATCGAAGATCTAGAAGTTATGATAGGCGATCCAGGTATGTTTTTGCTAGCATGACTTTGTCACTGTATTTATGCAAAAGAATTTGCTAAATACATACTTACGATGTTCATGAAGGCTAATGGTTCCCCTCCTCCCCCAGCACAGAAAATACCTTGTTACCAAAAGTAATAATTAAAACCAATTAAAATTGGAGTAAGTGTGTGAGTGAGGAAATCGGAATTTCTGACATACTAAATTTGAGGATAGGGAAGAAACTAGGATAAGAAAGATTTGAGAAGGCTCCATTTGATTTTATGTATGCATTCAAAATAAGCACATTTGGAGTTTTTTAATAATTTTAAATAATTTTCTTAAAAACTACAATAAACTAGCTCTCAAGTCTTAAATCAAGTGCCCTGTTATGAATTAAAAGCTACCTGGTATGCAAAGAATTCCATTTAATGGTAAATTCTTTCTGCTGAGACTGAAAAGTGGATTTTAAAATAAAAAATCTGGAAGGGAAATTAAAAATTGCAGTGTTTACAGAATTAATTTTCAACTTCCCAGAAGGTATTTTGGAAGAACATTTTACCTGCAAATCCAGTGTGCTTCTGATGAATTCAGGATAAATTTTCTTCTACTCAGTCCAGTGGAATTATATAGGCATAAGCAAGCACATTTCACAAAGACCAGAAGTTGAACAGGAGAGAGAGAGAGAGAGGGGGAGAGATTTACATAGATAGTGAATATCAGTGATGATTTGTTTTGTACCTTTTAATATATCCCACACTGGTCAGTGGTAAACCAGGCAGATCTCTAAGACTGCTGTAAATTTTCATCCTCTGCTGTCCTCATACTCATTTTTTCACAACTTTGTACCAACTCTTAATGGACTTTGCTCTCACCCATTTCCCCATCTAGTTCTGACAGTAAGACAACTTTCATCTTGTTTTTGAGGGGAAGTGAATGCAATTTAATGAAGAATGGAGAAATAGACTTGGTTTAGGATGTTGGGAAGCTTCAGGGAAACAATGTTGGATTAGGATATGCTCATCTTTCATTTAGAAAGCTTTCCTTACAGGCACGAGGCTAGAAAATCTCCAGTGAAAGTTTATTCTGTGTAATTTGAATATGCCCTGTAGCTTGTCTGAAACCATCTGGACTCTATCTTGATGTTTGGCCAGGTGCTGAGCTTAGAATTCTTCTGGATAAGCCAAAACATTTTAATTTACAACTTCCACTCTGCAAACACTCACACACTCCTGTTGTTGTGTGTGTCCTGGGCCTAATTCTTAAGACCCTTCTTCAAATGAAAAACTGCAGCATATAAACCAAGGATTTGTGCAGTTGTCTTAGTTGAGAAACACTTGCAATATAAAATTATGTTTATTAGAATACACTTCTCAGTCAGCTATTAGCATTTACAAGATCAGTTATTTTGGATGATTTCTTAGCTGTATCAGAGAAAGCAAGAAACTCTGTAGTTATAAACACACTTTGACTTGGGTTACCCAGGGTTTTCATTATGTAAAGTTACTGATTATTTTAATGTTGAGTGTACTTTAATGAATGCTTCAGTTATATGAAATACGATCCTGTGAAAGACTTCTTGTATGCTTTCTTCTTGTCTCTTGTGTGTCTGTCTTGACAACTTTTTTACGTGATGCAATTTTGAATTTGAAGCTCAAAATACAATTTGAGGCATTTTAATGTTTTCTTTGTAGATCTTATGGCTCTGACAGTGAAAGTGATCGCAGTTACTCTAAGAATCGAAGTCCCAGTGAAAGCAGCAGATATAGCTGAAAGCTTTTCTTTGATGATGGAAACTGTATTTAATAATTTTTTCAGTGTTATGTTAAAAAAACTGTTTCTACAGTGTCACAAGTGAAGTTGAAGGGTGTTTACTGAGTTAGCTGAGACTTTACCATTTAACAGCGAACTCACTTGACTGACTGACTACTTACGGAGAGAAGCACTGAGCTCAACTCAACGGGTTGGTTTGGTTTGTGTTATGTCAAGTGCTACTTTTACAAAACAGGAAAAAAAAAAACCAGTTTTATTTCTTTGAATTGGATTTTTCAAGCCATGAATGACACTTAGGTGAATAGGCTGCCACTGCTTTTCTGGGTGCAGCAATCAGTACTCTCTTCAAGTATGTTTCTAAACACCTTAGGGCTTTCTGCCTGTTACTATTAAATATATGCTATCAACTGTAAAACTGTGAAGAAAACTTCTTACAAAGGCTGCCATTTCTAGTTTATTAAAATGCTTTTTTTGATACTGGAAGATGGGTTCCATGCTGTCTTGTTTGTTGATTATTGCATTACATAGAGTGTATACACAACAGCTAGCTGATGAAAACAAAGACTGCCACTCTGTCTTAATCCTTACTGAGCTGTGATATTACAGAAGTCTGCTGAAAAGGGTGAGATTATACACAGTGGGAACTGTCAAACTGACAAGCAGTGAGCAAAAGTGTGATGAATGAGTTTTGATCTTAATATCTAACTTGTCTAAACTTTTATGTTTAAAAGTGACTTTTGTGATAAATATCAATGTTCTTAAGAGTCTAAGAAAAGTATTTCTAAACACTTTTTGAATTTAATTTCAATTCATATTACAGTGCTTGGCATACTTCAACACATTTTAAAGTTGAATGTTGTAAACCGTTGAGTATATCATGAGTTTCTTCAAAATGCTTTTTTAAAAACATACATGATAATAACTTTTTGAGAAAACAAAACCATAATGGTTCCTTTATAAAATGTCTGTAGATGTATCCCATTTGCCACAGGGAATATCGGATATTGATATTGCAGATATGGAACTATATATAGTTCAAGTGATACGACTACAACAATACTGGTATGCCTGATAAAAAACATGGATAATACTTCCAAAGTAAAGTTTAATACCAAAAATGACTCCATGTTCCAGGTAAATGGTTTGCAAAAACCCCATAGATTTAAGCAGAAAAGCGTTGAGTAATTTTTGCAATAATCTAATTGAGTTGATTTAAAAAAATTTGTAAAGTTTTTCAGTGTTTAGAACGTTGTGTACTAAGAAACAGTTTTTTAATGGCATAATATAATCTGAAAAGTGGGGTCTGTAGTGAAAACACAGACTAACCTAGCTTTATTAGAGCTAATGAGTACTGTTGTATTATAATAGTTTTCATTACTGACTTTCTGTAATATCTTGAGATGCTTTCATTTTCTCAAATGTTTTCAAATATTGAAAATGATTTTTTTAAATCTCATCAGGACACAACAGCTTTGAAAATTAAAAGTGGTAATTTCCTGCTTAGACGTCAATTCGTACTGTCTCTTTGATTGAATTAAGCTATCCAAAATTAGCTTTTGGTACACTTCTGAAACATGAAAAGAAAGTTCAAAGTGAAGTTTGAAGACTGTAATGATGCCCTCCATTTCTCTCCATGAACAGCTGAATAAGACATTTGTACACAGGTTCTTAAAACTGAATTTGTCATATAGGCTTTTCACTTTCTAGAAGAACCCAAAATTCTGGACTTAGACCCTTCCTACTCTTGTAGTTCAGTGAAAAAGGTGTGCACGTAATCCTTTTGAATCAATATTTTGTAAGCTTCTTATGCTTTTTAACATTAAGTACATTTATTATTCAAGTCAGTATACATTTACAGACACGTTTCTAGCAGTAGCAGCCATTTCAGAGTCCTGAACAAATATTTCATTGCTAACTCAAGATAATGTTTGTTGCAGTTTCATAGTTTTAAATACAAATGTAACTTGTTTTTTTTCCTTACTGAGAAAATAGAACTAGTGGGCTAGTGGTATAACAAAATACACAAATGTAAACATTACCATTCAATACTTATTAGAGAAAAAAGTGCTCAAGAATCGGACTTTGTCCTGTTTCAGATCTGAGTTGGCTTCTTATTTTTAAGGCCAGGAAAAGGTAATAGAAATATGGTCAGTCAATTAATGGTAGTTGTCCAAAATTACTGCAGTGTCACTAATGTCTATTTCATATCTTGAATTGAAGCTTTATAAAGAAATTCCATCAGGTGAATGGTTGGGGAGGAGTGTGAGGGAAGCGGGCAGGGAGTATTTTTACTTGGTGAAGTCTGTTAAATTGTGCTTCAGATAGAAAATGTACCCCTGAGCTGGTTTTCTAATGTTGGTCTATGTTTTTGCAATTTTGTTATTCAAAAGTAGTTGCTGTTTGTAAAATAAACTTTTGTACATATCTGCAAGTGCTGTTTTCTCTACATCTGGAACACTCCGTTGCTGCTTGAGGGAAACAGGCAGGAAAATTAAAAATATACTTCAATTTCTGTATCCGCTTTTGTCCCTTACAAGGCTGCGTACAAGTTGCCTTTCCTTCTCCTGACCTACATAGAGAATGATTCCTCAGCAAGACTCTGCGCTGGGTTTACATAATAGTCGTCATCGGAACAAATATTTTGAAATTTCCAAGTGATTTGAGGTCTCGCCATTTCCTGAAGATATGTAAAAGGTTCCTATCCTTTGTGAAAAGCTACACTTAACAGATCTATGCGGAAATCTCTAAATGTGCTGAGTTTAACTACTTTGCTAAATATTCTTTCCCAAATACACATTCCCACATCATTTCCGTAGCATATTGGAAATGTGGTATTAGTTCAGGTCAGCAGATGTAGTGGCTCAGCAGACTAATCCATTAGTCTTTCAGACCTTCTGTTCCAGAAAAACTGGATTTCATCGGAAAATACTGGCTTTGTCCTAATGGAAAGGCTAATTGCCTTGGTCTAAGGTAAAAAGGACAAGTGGAAGTGTTTCCTTCTTCAGTTTAGTCTTTAGCAAGATGCAGTTAAGCTGGCATTTCCCAAACTTTGGAGTGCTGCCTTTGAGGAGGGACAAGAAATCCTAGGCAGGAAAAGTAGGGACTCCAGGTGATACGAGCTATATAGTGATTGAAGGTGTAAAAAACCCCAGTAATTTAAGATAGGGGAAGGGTGAACGGCTACATCAAAGGCAGCAGACAAAAACAGTAGTGTAAGGGACGTTAAGACAACCTCTGCGTCGCACTGTAGTGTGCAACAGTCTCCATCTTCCTTGTTAAAACAACCTTTCTTTTAAAGGCATAATGTTGCTTTTTGTGCTTAAAAAGCCATATTCGGTGCAGAAGTTCAACATCAGGATCATGGGGCTGCTCTCAGGTGCTGCGGACCTGCTGCCGTAGAGGTCAAGCCGTCACCTTGAGCCGGCTCCGGCAGCAAGCCGGAGTTGCAGGGAGGAGGCTGGAGGCAGGGCTGGAGCCTGCAGTGTTAAAAATAGAGCGGCTGGCACCCGGTAATGTATTACTCATTAGTGACATTTTTCTATTAAAATAAGTCTTAAATCCTGCTAGGTAGTAAAATTATTACTCAAGTGTAAGTGGTTTCATCAAAAAAAACCCCAAACCACACTAGGGGGGAGTTCTGAATAGGGTTAGATCTGTATGTCTCTGGTTGTTTTGGCAATAGATTATCCACTACGTAGTACACAGAATATTGTGGTGTGGCTCTGTAAGAGCAAGCGTTCTGTCTCTGGTTGCAGGTGAGTGACTTAACTTGTCTGGAATAAGACAATATTAAATGAACCGTCTGGCTATCAAACAACTAGTTCTTATAAAGCACGTATTTACAAAGTGACAGCATAAATGCCCTTTTCCTACGATATCGATACGCAGAGAGATTTCCTTCCTACTGTATCACTTTTAAACAAGGGCTATTTGTGTCCTTGCACTCGAGGGTAAGAAGCATTTAAAGTGCTCTTTCAGAAGATCACCAAGTATCTGACAGTGTATTAAATTTCTGTTGATGGCTTTGTGTGGTTCGTGATGATCATGCTTACAGGTTGGAGCAGAACACAGTATTTAGATGACCTTGAGCTGCACTCTGGAATCCGTCTGGTGTAATTTCCAAACTGAACGCTGCCTGGGATTTTAAATCGTGAGAAGATAAAGCTTTGCGTGCTCCACTCCTACTTAATGGCCATATAAATATATATTTTTTTAATATGCTTGTAAACAGTAATGATTTTCTACCTGGTTTTAAAATGCTTTAGCTGCTTAACTGTGGTAAAATATAAAATACATAAACAATTAAAGGGACCCAGTCTTGAATGATGTCTATGTAATCCCTCTAAAGTAGATAGGATTGCATGTGTGAAATCAGACAGTCTGTGGCAGTTTTGGGGTTATTTTTAATGGAGGCAATATTTCAAAGTCACAGTGACTGCACAGAGAGGGGGTGGGCATTAATTTGGTATCGATATTTCTGCTGTGATGTGTATCTGTCCTTGAAAGAGCGTGGTGCAGCCCAAGAAAACCGATGTCCGTACCCAAAGGATGGTCTAAGCTCAACGCAGCCTGTGAACACTTGCAGCTCCCACCCTGCCGTTACATCCTAGTCCTGCCCTTCGGCTGCAAAATTCCTTAATGAATTCCTTAATTCAGCCAGGAAGGGGCTGTCCTTCCTCTTGGGCTTTCTTTTTCTTCCAGCCACCCAGTGTCTGCGTAACTTCTCCCCGATGCATTTTGGAAAACGAGCCATAAAAAACATGAGGAGGATTGGGAACATCCTCGGGAATGGGAGAGGGTAAGGGGCTGATGGCTGTGTTTCCAGGAGGAACACCCAACTCTTTTGGGAATGTACTGGTGAGATGAATCAATTGACGGAGGCTCTTGGGTCTTCAGGTGCTGGTCAAAGAAGTAGGTTTAAGGAAAAATGAAAAAGCAAACTGTATTGGGTTTGTATGGCAAGGTTTTGGTAGCAGGGGGCCTACAGGGGTGGCTTCTGTGAGAAGCTGCTAGAAGCTTCCCCCATGTCCCACAGAGCCGATGCCAGCCGGCTCCAGAACTGACCCGCTGCTGGCCAAGGCTGAGCCCATCGGTGTCGGTGGTAGTGCCTCTGGGATAGCGTACGTAAGAAGGGGAAAAAAACCACAACAGAAACTGCAGCCAGAGACAGGAGTGAGAAGATGTGAGAGAACCAGCCCTGCAGACCCCCAGGTCAGTGCAGAAGGAGGGGAGGAGATGCTCCAGGCGCTGGAGCAGAGATTCCCCTGCAGCCTGTGGTGATGAAGACCACGGTGAGGCAGGCTGTCCCCCTGCAGCCCAGGGAGGTCCACGGTGGAGCAGATCTCCACCTGCAGCCCAGGGAGGACCCCACGCCGGACCAGGTGGGTGCCCGAAGGAGGCTGTGACCCTGTGGGAAGCCCACGCTGGAGCAGGCTCCTGGCAGGACCTGTGGCCCCGTGGAGAGAGGAGCCCAGGCTGGAGCAGGTTTTCTGGCAGGACTTGTGACCCCACGGGGGACCCACGCTGGAGCAGTTCATGAAGAACTGCAGCCCGTGGGAAGGACCCACGTTGGAGAAGTTCGTGGAGGACTGTCTCCCGTTGGAGGGACCCCACGCTGGAGCAGGGGAAGAGTGAGGAGTCCTGCCCCGAGGAGGAAGGAGCAGCAGAGACAACGTGTGATGAACGGACTGTAACCCCCATTCCCCGTCCCCCTGTGTCACTGGTGAGGGGGGAGAGAACTCGGGAGTGGAGTTGTGCCCGGGAAGAAGGGAGGGGTGGAGGGAAGGTGTTATAAGATTTGGTTTTATTTCTCATTACCCTACTCTGGTTTGTTTGGTAATAAACTAAACTGATTTCTCCATGTTGAGTCTGTTTTGCCCGTGATGGTAATTGGTGAGTGATCTCTCCTTGTCGTTATCTCGACCCACAAACATTTCGTTGTATTTTCTCTTCCCTGTCCAGCCAAGGAGGGCAGTGACAGAGCGGCTTTGGTGGGCACCTGGTGTCCAGCCAGGGTCAATCCTCCACACAAGCCCATTCTATTGAGAGGTCTAGATATTTGACACAAAGTAGGTTGGTTGTTTTTTTTAAAATCAGTGTGGCTATGTCTATTTTATCTGTCCATATTCACTGTCGCAGAACTTGAAGGGAAAGGGAGGTGAGCGCTTCCACGGCAGACCTCCACCCCCGGTGCCCCCTGCCCACTTGACGTGGCCAAACCAAATGCCGCTTGTTTCAGATTAAAGCAGTTGACTGCCTGACGTGCCTTGCTATCAGAAAAGATGTTCAAGTTGAGGGGCAGCCTCCAACACGGAGGGCTGTTGTTTTAGGTAGTCTGCGGGCTCTGGCAGAGCCAGCTGCAAAGCTTTCCTAGTATAAAAGAGCTGAGGTCCTAGAATAAAAGTAGCGTATGGGCGCTTATAACCAAGTTGCAGGTGTACAAAGAAAAGAAAAAGCAAGAGGACAAATTAACAATCCTTTCTCGATAAACTTAGCAGGCTTTTTGCAACGGCTGCATGTGAACCACTGTGTTTAATAATGGTCCTATAAAGCAGTTGGGGGATTTTGGGGTTGTAATCCCTTTATGCTGCTGAGGTCTGCAGCATCCTCTAGTGATGGCTTCCATCTTTTACAGAAGTAACACTGGGGGTGGGGATGTCTTTTTTTTTTTTTTCCTACCATAATGTGCAGTTTGATAATTTCATTGAGCGTCCTTAGCTCCTATTTTGAGAGACATCGCGAGCAACGGTTCCCTGGTCACTTTATTTCACTTATTTTCAATGTCTTCGCTGTAGGGACCAGTCAGTCCTTATTGTGTCCCATGACTAGGGCTGCCCAGGGTTCCTCCACGTTAGCTGCTAATGTCACCCGTAGTCATTGGCACAGGGCAGCGGCTGCTCTGCAAGCGACATCGCTATTTGGCATCGAGGCTTCGATGTAATTTTGGGGAACGTGCTAGATATCTTATATTCCACTGACTTTGCTAGGACCTACATGGTTATTCAAGTCCGGCTGAATAGCAACAGCCTTCAGCCCATGAGCTCTTGACCTTGGACCTTACCTCTCCCTTCTTCCAAGATTAAATCCTTCCCTTGTGACAAACAGGTTTTTATTTTAAGGAGTCAAAAAACCAAGAGGGAGGCGGGATATCAAGTACTTGATGTTTTCATCCGTGGAAAGATGGCCTGGAGAGTAGAGCGTTACCTAAGACTTTGAGATGGACGTTGGTTTCTCTGTACCACCACAGGCTTTTTGTGTCATCTGGGGCAATTCTCCGCTCTCGAGAGCTCACAAGTGTGCTGCGAAGATGTGATTCCCTACTGAGCTCGGCAGGATTGCTTACTAGAGAAATGAGAGCCGTCTAAGGATAATTTGGTCAACAGCGGCAAATCTGGGAATATGAGCGAATAACATATAAAACACAGGCTGCCTAGTTGTGCCTCTGCTACTTGGTGTAATTTTAGATTTCCTGAGTGTAGCAATACACCTCTCTTCTTTTTTCCATTAAACTAGGGGAAGAAAGCAAGCTAAAAAATAAAATTTGTATCAAAACAGCTATATGTACCAAAAGACATGTACTGATGGAGAAATCCAGATTTAGCGATGGATTTCCTATGGACTTCCTGCAGCAAACTGCACAGATTCCACGATCATCTTTCATTTCTATCAACAGCTTCAAACCAATGCCTTTCAGAAAAAGTTCGTGCCAGAGAATGTAGCAAAAAGGGACCTTTTCAGCTATGCACCGTTTCCTCCTTCCCAAAGGCAGGATCAATTCTAGCTGCATAAATCGCAGTAGTTCTTATCCAACCTGTCTATAAAAAATTGCCAGCGCTGAGATTCAGCTGTTGAAGTGCCAAAACCAAAATTGCCTGAACTATTCACACTATTAAAAAGAAAAATATCTATTTTCTGATGTCTACACTAAAGCTCCTTTGCTGCCACTTAAGCCCATCACTACTTCTTAGTTAGAGAAGAACAGAATGACCTTTTTGCTTCCACTTAAATATTTGGGTAGAAGGAAAAAGGCCACCTTAAGTATTTGTAAAAGAGTTGGTCTAGCTTTTGCCCGAATCTGGTCTTCTCTGGGCTAAATAGCTCCAAGTCCTTTGGTTTTGGGGGGATTTGGAGGTTTGCTTGGGGTCCTTTGTGGGTTTTTTTTCCAACTTCTTAGATCTGACTATCTCCCGGACTCCGCCACCGGCCCGTAACCTCCCCAAATCCCCATACCCAAGCGGACAGCGTTCTCCAGCCGAGGTTTCGCGGTGCCACGCGGATCTAAAGCATCGCTCCGCGTGTCCCGCAGGCAGCGGTTACGTGTCCCTGCCTGCCTGTTCGCTGCTTTTGCAAGAGCGTGAGGAAAACTGCTCGCGTCCAGGCAGGGATGCGCTGCCGCCTCTGCCTTCCCCTGCCCCGCTCCCTGCCCGTGCTGTGCTCTGCAGCTCAGCTATTCTTACACAAACAGCAAGTTTTCCCTTTGTTTCTACTAAATTGCAGCCTATTTTTTTTTTTTCCAGGCTATTTCTCTAATGCGTCAAGATTGTTTTGAAGTTCCAGCCCATCCTCCAAAGTACTTGAAGTCCCTCCCGGCTTGGTATCATTTGCAGCTGTAAGAAGCAAATTTTCTATTCATGCAAGTAATTATTAAAAAAATATTTTGAGCAGTACCAGGCCTGGGACAGATCCCCAGGGACTCCCAGGCTGTGTATCTCTTCGGTTTCCCGGCGGATCATAAATAACTCCTCCGAGCAATGTTCCCTCCTTCCAGCAGTGCTTTCCTCCGGCTTCGTGTCATCTCTCCCTGCCATCTTTCCTCTTCCAGCCACGCCAGCGCAGCCGTGCTGGGGATGCGGGGATGTGAGCAGGGGCTGGCGTCTTAATTTAATTAGAACTTAGAACTTCAGCTTGTCGGACTTGAGCTTCTGGATGTTGGGTCTTATAAAACCTTGGCTGAAGGTGCCTGTTGCTTGTTTTCCATAGTCGCCCTCAGAGACCGTGTTTCTAATCCCCCCTGTAACTTTATCTTTGAAAAACTGAGTGACAGCGCGCGCTCTCTGAGCTTTTTCATCCTACGACATCTTTTCCAGGCCTCCGCTCACCCGTGTGACCTTCTCTGCTGAATATCTTTCTGCATCCTCCGTGAGTCGAGAATACCAGCACAGATACCAGCATTTAATATTTTTCTTTAGCAAAAATAAATCAGATTATTTCTATGTGATCTTCACCCTGGAAGTTTTTTTGTTTGGGGCATTGTTTTCGATGGCTTAGGCAAAGGAGGAAAATTCACTGGTTTTTCTATCTATGAGTATTTACTGAATAAGATGGTTTCTTGTCTTTCACATTACCAATTTATACCCCTATCTTGATGGAAAGGTTCCCCGTGGATTCCAGGGACCTAAAAGCCAGAGGGGAGGAGAGGGGCTTTGAAATTATCGCAGTTCACACGTATCTGCTTTGCAACTCCCCCAAGTACCAGCATTTCCCCAGCAGTCTTAAAAATCACTCCCTACCTGAGATTATCTAAGGAAAAAAGTAAGAATCTGGTTTGTTCTAAGAAAATAGGTGAAAGGCAGAACCAATGTGGTGGGTTGGAAAGGTAGGACATCACTTTGATGTGCTGCATCCCTGAACAGAAACTCTTATTTGGGGCAAAGTTTCCCCTACTCCCTGAAGACTCTCTTGAATATGAATGCATCTCCAGGTATTTCCTGTAATTCTTGATAATTATTTCAATCAAGATATCAATTTATAACTTCCTGACTAATGAAATGCTGTTTCTTACCGCGTTATCCTTTGATATGTAAAGATGCCTTTGAACTGCGAGCCCCGTGCTGGGAAGACCCATGCAGCTTTCACACCTGGCTCATCAACAAGCAAACCCATCGCTGCGCTGCGAACGTGACTTGTGGGTGACACCGAAGCATTTCGGAGCTGTTGCAGAAATTCGGTCCTTGAGTTCGCACGAGACAACGCAGGAACCACTTAACGTACGTCTTAGCTATGGATTGGATAAGGACTGAAGCTTATCGCTGCTTCTTGATGAAGTCTAGAGGTGATGAGGAGTAATCCAAGTGCATCTCGCTGGATTTAGGAGAGTCCGGTCCAGTAAACTGCCCCATTTTTCAGTAAGTTTATCTAGCCTAATAGTCTTTTCCAGCAGCGACAGGAGATAATATTTCAGTTGAACGCACAAGGCAAAATATCTTCAGTTCATTCCTCTCTGCTCTCCCAGCATCAGCAACCATTGCATCATGGACATTGGTGGGTACCAGCCTGCCCATTCCCTCTAGTGTCTGTTGGCAGACCTATTGCCCGTGAATTTCTTCAGCCCTTTTTTGACCCTGTTAATGTATTTGGCTCTTGTGGCAACCTGCTGGCTAAATGAGGACTTCGGTTGTTGTTTTAAACTGATGTGCTACTCATATGAGTAATAGTTTTGCGTTCACTGTGTTCATTGCCTTCATGATTTGCTGCACCTTGCACGTAAGCTCCCAACAGCCTTCCCTTCTCCGGGGTGAAGGGTCCTGAGCTTGTCATCTCGGCTCATAAAGCAGCTGCCCCATCCCATTAGTCATTTTAGTTGTTTTTCTTTCTGCTTCTCCAACACCATCATGCTTCTCTTGGAGATCACGACTCTTGGAGATACACGCAGTAGTGGAAACGTGGATGCCTCCGGGCTTTCCGCAGCAGCAAAGTGATTCCCTGAGCGTTGGACGTGCTCAGGGAAGGCAGAGAAATAACAACTTCTTGGCTTTTTTTGGCTGCCACCTTGAACACACCTCAGCTGCACGTCAAGCCAGCGATTTTAGAGAGCTGCTGGTGGCAATCCAAGATCTCAGCTCTGGCTCCCGGTTCCAACCTCAGCATAGCACAAGCGTGGTTTAAACCTTTTTCCTCCAGATGCTTTATTTTATGTATTCCTATACCAAAGCTCATTTGGAACTTTCTTTCTCTGCTTTTTCTTTTTTTTTTGAGAACCTTTTGGAGTTTCTTGCCATCGGTGTGGCACTTGATGACCTTGCAAGAGCTCACCTGCAAACGCGGAGCTGTAGGTCTGCTCTTCCTCCTCCAGATTGCTGATGAGGATGTTGAGAAACCCCGGACTCGGTCTCTGGTGAACCACGCCAGGGACTCTTTTCAATCCTGAAAAGTGACCATTAAAGCCCTACCTTTTGCTTCTTGTCTTTAAAGTAGCTTTCAAGCCACAAAAGGACCTTTTCTCCAGTGGCAACTTTAATGGTCTTGTCAAGGGCCTTTAAAAAAAAAAAAAAATTATAAAATCCTGTCATTTTCCAACATAGAATCCACATGTTTTTTCATGAAAAAGGTTAAATTTTTCTAAATTTACTTTTGTCCAGTGCTCTGAACGTAACAGGAGTTAAATTGTTCATGAAGGAAAGCAGTAGCCAATAATGGCTGGAGAATGGCCTGGTGGGAGAATAAAAATATTTCTTTCCCCAAAATGTTGAAACTGCCAAGTGAAGTTGTTAATAGAGATTGTTTCTCCAACACAACAGCAGCGAGGACGACTTGGCTTGAGTTGCTTGGCTTGGCTTGCTTGATGCATCCAGTGCACAGGCCTCGATCTTAAAACCTGCAGTTAAGTAACACTCGAAATAAGCCCTTTTTCCCCCAAAACGAAGTCCCCGCAATGCACTGGTCCTCTGCTGTAACTCATCCCAGGGACGAGCAGGACCAGCTCAAAAAGCAGGGTAATGTCAACTGCACCATGCTTTCCTCTCTTATAACGCATTTAGGTGACCCACCTGGAAAAAATACCCCAAGGCACCAGTTCTGGTGCTGTGTTTTTGCAGCACCGATTCTAACGAGTCCCACTGCTAATGAGTTGATGTCTGTCAACACCGACACCGTGCAAAGGATGCAGATGCTAAAGCCAGGCAGCGGGAAGAGACTCACCTCGCTATGGGTTTTGGTACCCAATAAGTGTTTTGTGATGTTCAGCAGCAGGGCAGATGATACAGGTTAAGGCTCTTCTTTGGTCCACGTCCTTGGATTAAGCGCTGAGAAAGCAGAGGAAATATAAAGATGAGAAACCCCCTGCTTTGAGCAAGACATTGAACCATGTGAGCTCTGGAGACCCCTTCCAACATAAATCCACGATCCTAGGATTTCTTTGCTAGGGGTAAAATAAGCTAAATATTTGGCAGGGAATCTGGAAGTATGTGTGGGGGGGGGGCTCTGCCTTCCTCCTCCAAGCAATTTTTCTTTAATACTTGGATCTTCTCACCACTGTGCTATAATTCAAGGGTTGTAAGTAAACTTCCTAAAATTGGCATTACCACGTATAAAATCAAACCTGATTATTACAAAATTGGTAGAAAGCAGGACCTGGAATCCAATACAAGCTCCTCTGAGAATTAAAACCTGGCAGCTGCTGGATCCAGCAGATACCTGTGGGTGGCCAAATTACTAGGTGCATGAAAAATACAGAAAATATAAATTCAGGAGCTTCACTGGACATTCTGATGGGTCAGGGTCTTATTTGCAACATGGATTCCCCTCCCTGCCTCCGCCAGCCAAAGAGAAAAGCTATTCCCGGTGGAGTTGTGATCCCTCAAAAGGAAAACACCGTCTGACTTGGGATAAGGTGTATTTTGCAGCTCTGGGAGGTGGTGACTCCCTCTCGGCCAGCCCGGGCTGCGATTTGCAGCGGCGGATGGATGGTCTTGGCAGGCGCCGTCATGTTTAAGAGTAGAGTAACGACATCTTCCCTGGCTTGGATCGCAGCCCTTCCACCGCACCGGGGAGGATAAACATCGGCACAGCCGCTGCTCGCCTGCCGGCAGCTGCCTGCGGGAAGGAGACGGTCCTCCGCACGAAGGTCTGCCTGCTCAGGGGGCTTCACCCCGTGTCCTCAGATGACCTTTCGGAACCTACTCGCCACACCGTGATGCGAGGGTGTCACCTGAAACCAGCCAGCTCTGCCTGAAGAATTGCTTTTCTTAGTTTTTTTTTTTTTAATTTATTATGTGTACCCAGTTTGGAGGCAGAAGTGAGAAATCAAAAAGGGGGGAAAAAAAAAAAAAATTGAAGAAAAAAGAATTGGGGTCAACACGAAGCAGCAATATTTTAGTCGTCCTTTGAGAGCTTGTCTATACTCACGCTGTGGGTGTTCTCGTTGCAAACACTAAGCGGGAGACGTTTTCCCTTAGTAGGGCAGGCTCCCGCGCCACGGCCCTCCTCGGCTGGCCATAAATGGGCAGCGTTTTCTGCAGGACCCCCGGGTCCTCTGAAAGCTGGCGGGATTTTGGGAAGGGGCCTGCCCCGTTGCATCACGACGCTGCTTGCTTTGGACCACGCAACCCTCATGTTAATGCTGCTTTGGCTCATTCTTTTCTTGTGCCTTTTGTTTTGTCTCTCTCCTCCTCCTCCTCTCAGGAGGTTGGAGGGAGAGAGGCCAGAGAGCCTCCAGGAATGTTCTCGCTTTCCCTATTTTTTTTTTTTTTTCTTTCTCTCTCTTGGCCTGATTTGATCCCTTCTTTTCCATGATCCGTACGCCTGCTCAGAAAACCAGCTGCTGAATGGAAACCAGTTGCCAAGGTCATGATAGATCCCCAAAAGGTTGACCGTGTCCCCAGCCTCCATCCGATGTCCCATGGGTGAGGCCATGGCAATCTGGACGGCTCTTCCACCTCCTGCTTTACCCAAGCACGTGCAAGCCCTGACGTGCTGGGGGCTCAGCGCTGGCCCCAAGGTGGGCCAGGGTGGACACCAAGGAAACGCAGCTCACCATCTCCTGGAGCATCTATCCGTGGGACTTCCAGGCTACAGAAGATGCTCAGCAAAGCACAGTTGTTGCACTGAAAGCAGGGAATCCAGCGCAGGCAGGCAGAGCCAGTGAGAGGACACGGTACCACCTCGGAGATACCCTTCCAGGTCCTCTTGGTTCTTTATAGAATCATTTAGGTTGGAAAAGATCCTTAAGATCACCGTTAACCTAACACTACCAAGTCCACCATTAAACCATGTCCCTAAGCGCCACATCTACACATCTTAAATACTTCCCGGCTCTTGCGTGGGTCCTCCCAAACTCAAAGCTGTCTCAGCTATTACAGGGTATCAGCTTTCTTCTTGTCCCTTGTCCCTGCTGATGCTTCTCTTGGAGAAGACTGAAGCTATGGAAATGCAAATTGGAATATCGGGGATCAGTTATACCAAGGAAATATGAACCTCTCCTGGTTTCCCTAAATGTTTTCCAGTCCCCGTATTGTTGTGGCGGCCGGTCCTTCATTTTAAGACCCCTTATGACCTTGTGGAGTCACTGGGTTGCTTTCTCACAGCCCAGCGAGAGAAAAGAAGAGGGAAAGCTCCAGGAGATGTCCCTTTCGTGGGCACCACACTATTGGAAAGAGGCAGGGAGGAGACCTAACACTTCTCCCACATCACCAGGGCCTCCCTCCATGTGCCCCTTGTCTACCAGTTTCTCCAGGGCTTCCCTCTTGCTGGAGAAGAGAACCTGTTCCCTAACAGCACCTGAACTGGCCCCCGGACCCCCCAAATCCCTCTATGGTGAGCCGGACCCCCATTACCCTTTCGTTGGTCATTCTCCCCAGTGACGTGTCTATGCAAGATATGGCAGAGCCATCTCCCAGGAAGACTCCAGACCTCCCAGATCTTTCCATGAAGGCACCGAGAGCTTGGAGTTATCCCCTTTCAGAAATCCCAGCAGTTGAAGGAAAAAAGCTCCCGCAAGAGATCGGTTGGCCGTGTGTCCCATTAACCTTAACTTACGTGGAAGCGTCTTACGTCTCACCCAGCTTGGCCCTTGCCCGGTGGGATGAGGAGCAGAAGAAGAGGTGACCTAAGTGGGTTAGGACAGCCCCTGCGCTGCATCGGTCACACACAAGACCACCTTGTCTGTCCCACACAGCAAAGCCACCGAACCGGGTTGGGTGGGATCCCACCAAACTGGGTCGGGTGGGATTTGCTGGGAGCTTTGGGAAGTTGTTTCAGCAAATTCCACGTGAGCCCGTGGGTAGTTGTGGCCAACGAAACCACGTGTGTTGCATCTCCTAGGGACGTTGCTGCAGTCGCTCTTGTCAAATAAAGTGTTTCACCCAAATGTGCCACCGGTTGTGTCCCTTCCAGGACATTTCCCCTTGCGTTGGTGGCAACGGCCACTGCGGGAACAGCTTCTCCCACATCGGGAAGGAAAAACCGCGGCTGGCAAAGGCCGGGTCTCCACGTGAGAGGTGGGCTCAGCATCCCCCAAAAAGCAAGAACATCATAGTGAGCCCACCAGAGTGGCGTCAGGGCTTTGCCCATCCCTGCCTGTCCCTGCAGACCCACGTGCCTCAGAGCTGTGAGGGCTCCAAGCTCTGGAGCTCGCCGGTCCTCTCTGCCACATCCAGGAAGGTGCTGCAGGGATTTGGGCTCCGGAGCAGAGCTTAAATCCCTGGCTCCCACCTCCAGCCTCATCTCACCCTCACCCCGGCGCTGGCTGCGTGTCGGCCGGGTGTTTTCCAGGCGCTTATGTAGCTTTTGGAAAAGTTTCCAGGGTAGAAGACATGCTGGACGGGCCAAATACTCGTCTCACAAAAAGCTTTCTGATAGGGGAGAGGTGCTGGTGGCGTCGGCCAGGATTTTTTCCTATAGAGCGGGGCAGGGCTGAGAGCAAGAAAAGGCATAAAAAAAATTAAAAAAATTAAAAAAAATTAAATAAACCCAGCGCAGGCAGGACGTGGCTACGGCGACATTATGCAAAGAGCCGTACACATCTGGAAGAAGTTACTGCGCACGGCAACCGAAGCAGAGTCTAAACAAGTGCAAGACGTTACCACATTTATGTCTGCAAAAGGGAGTGGTTAGGAAAAGGAAAAGAGCCGGGAAGGTGGGATGAAGATGGAGCCGTCCGGGGGCTCCGGGGACACCCCCAGCCCCGCTGTCGCGTGGCCGATGCCCTTCGGAGCCGTTGCGTTTCTTTGCTTTTAGGGTAGTAGAAAGGAATTCGTTTGCCTTTGACATTTTGGGAGGCGTCTGCCGTGGGTGGTGGGGGGCAGAAGTGGGTCTCGGAGGTGGTCGCCATCCCGATGAGCCTCAGTCGGGCACCTCGTGGGTCTTCTTCTGCCGTGGTGGAGCCCAGCACCGACGGGCAGAGCCTGTCCCGGTGTGGGAGGTGTGGGAGCACCGTGGGACCCTCCCCGGACACCCTGGGGCTGCTCCAGTTTTGCCCCTTTGGTCCCCAGCAGGAGGATTTGGGGGTGACCCGGCTCCTGGCTGAGGCTGGGGGGCACTGGGATGCTAAACTCCCCCCCCCCCTACTCGGTATCGGGGAGATCCAAGCAGAGCTGGGGGCAAAATAATGAAGCCCTGATTTATTTTTTTTTGGGGGGGGGGCTGGCTGTGCCCCACGCTTCACGTCCTGGGACCCGAGGGGGGGATTTTGGGGGAGCCCCAGCACGGCCACCCACCAGACCCCCCTCCTAAAACCAAATGTGCCTTAACACCCCCCCCCCCCAGTCTACCTCTGCTTGTGGGGGATCCCCATTTCCTCCCCACAGCAGGACAGCGCTCCAAAAATCCCCTTTTTTTCCTAAAACCAACCTTCCCCCCCCGCCCCAACTCCCCAAACTGGGGTTTTATGCCCCAAAGAGCCTTGCTTTTTTTTTTTTTTTTTTTTTTGGCGGGGAGGCGGGAGGGGGGTGTGCTCCGTGTGCCTCAGTTTCCCCTACCGGGGGGTACCAAAGATGCTCCCGGGGGATGCTGTACCGCAGAGCGGGCTGTAACCCGGGCAAGAGCAAAAGGGGGGTGGGTGGGGGGCTGTGGGGGGGTGTCGCGCGTGGGGCGGGCCACGCGTGGGCGGCGTGGCGGTGGTGGGAGCCTGTCCCTTTAAAGGGACAGCCGCGGCCCCATCTGATGCGGCGGCTCCAATCAGCGGCCCTGGGGTTTCTTGGCAGCCGGAGCCGCCGCCGCTCCGCATTCCTCCGTCTTCCTAAAAGGGGCTAACATGGCGATGGGCAGGATGAGGTGAAGAAGAGAAGGAGGAGAGGAGGAAGGGGGGGAAAAAAAAGAAAAAAAAAAAAAGGAAAAAAGAAGGAAAAAAAAGAAAAAGGAAAAAGGGGGAGAGAGAGGAAAAAAAAAGGAGGAAAAAAAAAAAAGGAAAAGAGGAACGGGGGATGCAAGCAGGGCTGGCAGCGGCGGCGCGGTAATTTCCTCCCCCCCCCCCCATCCCCACCTCCTCCAAAAGGCAAAAAAAAAAAAAAAAAAAAAAGGCAAAAAAGCCAGCCAGCAAAAAAAAAAAAAGGAAAAAAAAAAAAAAAAGCAAGCAACCAACCCAGCAAACCACCCAACCCAACATTTCTTTTTTTTTCATGGAGAGCAAAAACCCCAGGCAAGCGGAGGAGGACCGGGACTCCTTTGCGCGGAGATCTTTGCATCAAAATGGTAGAGCTTGCAAACCCCCCCCCCCCGCTTTCCCTTTTCTCTTCTTTTTTTTTTTTTTATTTTTCCCTCCCCCCCCCCCCCCCCCCGCTTCCTCCCGCTCCCGGGGCTTTGCTGACTTTGCAAAAGCCTCCGAAACTTGCCCAAATCCTTGCAAAAGGGGAGGGGGGGGGGGTTTGCATGGGCGAGCCGGTGGCATGCTGCATCCTCGTATTGGGGGGGGGGACAGCCGGAGGGGGGGGGGGCTGCTGCGGGGAGCCGTGGAAAAAGGGGGGGGGTGGTTATAAACAGCGCAACCCACCCGTGTTTCTATTGCAAGCCGCTTTGGCTGGGGGGGGGCGGCTGCATGGGGGCTCCCCCCCCCTCCCCTTGTTGTGCTGGGGGGGGGGGTGTTTTGCATTGGGTCAAAATTGCATTAAAAATGTGTCCCCCCCCCCCCCCCCCCGCACAGGCTCTTTTTGCAGGGACTGCATTGGGAGGGGGGGCTGGGCTCGGCCTCGCTTCTGGGGTGCTTTGAGGGGTGCTGGGGGGGTTTGGGGGTGCAGATGGGGGGTGCAGAGGGGTCTGACCCCCCCCCCACCCCCCCCCCACCCCTGAGGTGTGGGTCGTGCGGCCCAGCACCCCCAAGGTTGGGGGGGGGGCCGCTCGCCCTGACCCCCAGTCCACCCCAGGGCTCCCACTCGGGGTTCACTGGGAAGATTTGGAGTGGGGGGGGGGGGAAACTTTTCGAGCCGCCCGGTCGCCCAGGCCGGAGGATTTGCTGGCGTTGCGGGAACGCAGGAGCAGCTTGCCGCTTCCTCGGCCCTTTTTTGTTCCCCGGATGACTCCTTCATTTTGCTAATTTTTCGCCCCCCCCCCCCATCCCAGTTTGCTCCAGCCATGGGCCCCCTTTTCCCGGGGGGATCTGGGGGATGCTGGGTTCACCCCGATATCCCGAAGGAACGAGACCGCGAGCGTGGCCTGGAAAGGGTGCAGCATCCCACCCCGCTTCGGGTTCGCAAAAGGATTTTCCATGCATGCTCTTAAAAAAAAAAGAAATAATAATAATAATAATAATAACAGAGGGAGGCTGGTTGCACCGGGAGTCTTGCAGCCGGGGCTCTCGTCTGCGGCAGTGACCTATTTTAGCAGCCGGTTGACTTTTAAGGGGGGGTTAGTTTGACTTGCAGAGAGCAGGCCTGAGCCGGGAAGATGCACGGGAAATCCTTCGGGATGTTCTGTGCCCAGGGACCGCGGTTCCCGGTACCCTGGTGCCTCCCCCATCCCTAAAAGTGCGAGGTTGTGATTGCCCCAGCGATGGCTCCGTGCCCGTAATAACACCCCGGGAGGCGTTCGAGCGGCTTTTCGGAAAGGGGAAGAAAAGTGCAAGCTTGGAAAAATAAAGAAACGACGCTGAACCGGCTCACGAGATGATGGCTGGGATGCTGGGCTGGGGCTCGGCACCCCCCCGGATCCGATACTGGGGGTAACTGGAGTCGGGTTTGGGTTTGTGCCGGCCGGCCGGCCGCGCTCGGCCTGTGAAATTCCTGCTGGCATTAAATCAGCTGCTGGAACAGCCCCTGCATCCCCTCCGGAGGGAGATGCTCATGGACCAGGGAAGGCACCGGGGAGGTTTTTGGGAGCGTTTCGTGCTCTGAGGTGGGGATGGAGATGCCCAGAGCCCACCCGAGAGGGCAGCCCTGCGAGGAAGAAGGGGAAAAGTTGGGAATTAAACCTTTCGTCCGCACCCGGCCTCAGCAAGAACCAGAGGAAAATTTGCTTTACACAGCAAAAAAATCCTCCTTGGAAAGATATTAAGGGGTTTATTATTTTTTTTTTTTATTTTTTTTTCCTGGATCTGGGGTGAAACCTCGCTGGGTGCAAACGTTTCAGCTCTGACCGCGGAGTTTCCCTGAGGATGCTGACTGGGCTAAACACCGCTCCGGGGGCTTTGCTGGGGGGGCCGGAGGGTCCCCTTCGCCTCCCGGCTCGGCTTCACGGTGGAGCTTTGTTCTCCCCGCGAGGAATTAACGGTGCGTTAGGTTATTACCAGGCAAACGCCAGACTCGGGCGAGATAAACGGCCTTGTATTTCTGTCTTGCGTCTGGAGGAGAGGCATGTCACCCCCTTCATAAAAATAACCCGCTGCTGCCTTTGGAGATGTTTTCTTTGTAAAAGGAAGGGAGAAGCAGGAGGTTGCCTGCGAGTCAATTAGATACCGGTTATTTTTAAGATGCAGATTTTTCTCCTTTAGGAAAAAGAGGGAGAAACCTTTTGCGGATGAACTGAATGTGTCAAAACATCAGAGGGTCTTTGAAGGTTTCGGGGGAATTGCTGATTTCCCCATCTTCCCTCCTCGCTCCGGCTGGAGGAAAAAAACTAAGGGATCTCCCACGCTGCTGCGTTTAAGCCTTTTTAGATGGGGACGTGGCGATGGCCATGACAAAGTGCTCTCTGGGAAGAGCAAGAGCTGAAGTTTTTATTTTGCTGCCACGTTTGCGTGGCCCCGAAAAAGGGGATCCCCAGGTCCGCCGCGTGGTTTGCATCCCAAATGTCCTCTGGCTTCCCGTGGGATCGGCGGTTCCTGAAAGGCTGGAGGAGCAGGTGCCGGTGGGGAGGATGAGCTCAGGGTCAGGCTCTGTGTCACCTGCCCCTAAATTTTCCTCTCTTATTTCTAAAGGAAATGCGTTACGTTGCTGGAGAGGTATTTGCAGGGCAGGGCTGGCCCCGTTGGGTTTCTCGAGTGGGGACACCTGAGGTCTTGTCCCGGTGTCCTTCGGGATTGCTGTCCTCTCTTCAGCCAACCTCGGCGCTTTGGCTGCCTCTCCCGATGGGGAAACCTGGGATGATTTTTGGATATGGGGAAAGGCTGGCCATGGTGGTGCAGATATGATGGGTAGAGGACTTAATTGCAATAAATTGTCTTTTTTTAATTATTATTTTTATGACTGTATCTTTTGCCTGGAGCCAGGGCTGCTAACACCCTGTCTGAGTTAAAGCCCTGCTCCCCGAGCTGCTGAATTTGCTGGACAGCCGTGATAAAAATAAGCCGTTTTAATGCACATTCATAAAAACGTTAAAGTGGCGGGCAGGGAGGATGGCTGGACCGGAGGAGAACGACCGGTGCTTCCCAAAGAACCCCGGTCAAGGTTGAGTTTAGGATGGAGCTGGATGTGGGGACCATCCCTGAGGTCAGTGCCAAGTTTTGGAGAAGGATGCTCCGGGGTGGAAAGCCCTGCCCAGGATGCTGGGAGAGGCTCAACCTTGGACCTCTCTGGCAATTTTGTGGTCTGGAGTTGGGTTATTAAACACCGTGGGTTCAGGGGTTTGATGGGAGCCGGGTGTGGGGCAAACCTTGGAGGTGTCGTATCCCATCTCCCTGTTGATCCACCTGGAAGGTGACAGCGGCATCCCTAGGGATGGGTGTCATCCATGGTGCCGGGCAGGGGGATGCTGCCGTCTGGTGCCAGCCTAATCCAGCGGCACGTGGGAGGAGGTTTCGTGCATCCATCCCCCTTGTTTTCCAGGGATCCCAGCCTCTTCCCGGCCATTGCGTGGCAGCGCGTGGGTGTGGGGCTGGCTCGGGGACACGATGGCTTCGGGCCACGCACGAGCGGCGCGGTGGCTGCCCCCGTTGCGCCCATCCGTACTCCCTGCACTGCGTTTGGGGTTCCCGGGGGTCCTATAAGCCACGGGGAGCTCGGTGTACAGCCTGCCCCGCTCCATCCATCCCCTCCCTTGGTGGCACTGGGGACAACCGTGGGGTCCCGAGGGGACGATGCTCGCCTCCTCCCCGGCCTCGCGCGGCTCGCGCCGGGCTGGGCAGCGGTCCGGAGCTGGCCCCTGGCGCAGCCGCTTGGCCGACAGCCCGGCTGGGGAGGTCAGCGTTGGGTTTTGTCCTCGTTTCCTCCCTCGATCTTTCCTCCGCTTGTTTTTCTCGGGCAGGGGAGGGAGGGGGACAGTGGCTTTGCGTGTGTTTGTGTGTGTGCGTGTGTGTGTCCCGGGTTCTTCCACCCCAATAGTGACTCTGCAGGAGGTCCTGCATCCCCCGGACAGGAGGGCAGCATCCCATCCCGCTGCCTGCTCCCGTGCCAGGGTGGTGGCTCGGGGACATCTCCATCAGCCTGGTGTCACTAGCTGTGCCAGGCGCTGGCGGGGACCCCGTGGCTCGGCTGCCCCGGCCGTGTTCGGCGTTTGTCAGGAGGATGCCGGCTCTGCCGAAATCCAGCAGGATCCGTTCGGGGTTTAACCCCAGACCTCGCTACGGGCTTAGCGCAGATCTTGAATAACCAGCAGGGTCTGGCCTGAGCTGCACCCAAAAAAACCCACTTTTGTCGCCGACCGAGGGGACACGGACAGACAGACGGGCGCATCCAGCCAGGCTTCGGTGCCTCCGCTTTCCCCCCAGAGCAGAGGGATTGAGGCTTGTCCTGGGCTGACAATAACACGGCACCGGGCTGAAAGCCTCGGTATTTTTGCAGCAGGGAGGCTGCGTTTGCGCCGGGGTCGGTGCTCGCCTTTGCACGTGTTGGGACGCTGAGGTTACCGAGCGGATCTTGGGGCTTGGCGATGCCCTCCGCCGTCGCCGTTGGTGGAACGGAGGGATGATGACCCTGATGCCATCACGGTGGCGGTGGTATCCCCAGGAGCAATTTACAGCGTTGCCTCCCTGGACTGGTTTGGGGATGGGGGAGGTGATGGTGGGGTTGGCCCGTCCATCCATGCTCGCAAAGCATCGCTGTGGCTTTGCAGCTTTGTGCAGGGAAGAAAAAGAGAAAGACGCCCAGAGCGGCTGGCGGGGTTTAAAAAACTTAAAAAAACCCACAAAATAAATAAGAAAGCAACCAGACATTAACCCTCTGCGGGCTGTGCTGCTGGGAAGCCAGTGCCCACTCCCAACGGGGCAAAGCCTCGTGTTGCTCATCCCACCTCGTCCCCCTGCTCTCCCCAAGCCGCAGGCAGCCGTGTTGCTTAGAAAAAAAGCCCAAACGAACCTTTTCCCTGTTTGCAGAGGTGGCTCCTCGGGCTGCAGGGGGACAGGGATGGGGGAAGGATTTGTCCCTGTTCCCTTACACTGAGGACAGTCCTGCTGGGCCTGGTGCTGCCGCCGGCTTCCCAGGCTGCTCCCTGGAAAAGCATCTTTGAGCCAAAGCCTGTAAATGCTGGATGCTATTAAAAAAAAAAAACAACCAAAAAAACAACCAAAGGGGAAAAAAAAAAAAAAAAAGCCTGGGAAGCATCTGACTGTCCACCAGCTGGGCTAATATTCTTCTTCACATGGGCAGAGGCTGGGAGGTGTTTTTCGGGGTGCCCGACACGCTCTGGGAGCATCCCTGAACCCCTTCCCCTTGCTTCCTCTCCCCCAAGCCCGCATATGGCTCTGTTTTAGGCAACCTCAAGCCTTTTAGAGAGTACATAGGGGAAAATCACCACTTTAGATGGTGTCACCACCGTCCTAAAGGACATGGCCATCCCTGGCCTCCGGAGCTGGGATGCCACCATCCCTGGCGAGCAACCGGTCCAGCCGTGGCAGCATCCCGGCGGGCAGGATGCCGGCGGTGGGCGCTTGGGGCCATGTCGGCCGGCGCCTCGCCAGGCGGGGCTGCGGCCGAGCTATTGTTTTCCCTTCCTGCTTGTTTTTCCGGACAACCCTCCCCTAATTAAATAAAAACACCCGTCGGAGAAGTGAACAAACTCTCCCCCCCCCCTCCAACCCCCAGCACGGTCCCGTGCTGTGGGAGGGCAAAGCACCCGTGGGAGAAATCCCCGGGGGAGGAAGGCGATGGGCGAGCAGAGCGGTGAAGGTAGGGCGATCGTCGAGGGAAAGGCGCGTTGGGATGTGGTTTAGCCCGCTGCCAGGTTTCCATGCGCGGCTGTGGTCCAAAAATGGGTGGTTTTGGCGATGTATGGGATGTGTACGGTCCAGGGAGAGCTGCTGGTTCTGGGGTGGCTTCATCCTCGTGCATCCTGGTTTTGGGAGCTGTGGGAAGACGCGAGCATCACATAATCCTTAAAAAAAACCCAACAACAAAAACTATATGGCCTCAAAACCATGGAGAAAAGGCTGAAGGTTTCATCCAAGGGTCCTGAAAGCAGAGGGCAAATTATAGGGGGCTGAGGATTAAAACCGAAAGCACAGATGTCTTTGGGATTTCTAATGATGCGCCTTTGTGACGTTTGAATTAATCTGTAAAAATAAGGTTTCTAACATTATTTCTTTCTTTAGCAAATGTCAAGTTTTGGCATTAAATAGTTTCAGCCAAACTCTTTCACCCTGAAATGCAGCGGTGTTCAAATTGAGAATAGGACATGGTATTTTTTGAGGCGCAAGCGCTGACATTGTATTCAGCTACTTATTAAAGCACTTTTCCTTAATCAGTTTAATACTGAAGGTCGACGGTAAATGTTTTGGTGGTTGCAAATGATACAGAAAAGCAGATTGCTGTTTTTCATGGGAGTTTTGGGGGTGAAAAATTTTAGGGAAGTCCCCAAATTTTGTGCTGAATGGAAACTGGTTTGCGGGCAGCTGGTTCAACTGCTCTGCCCGGCGTGAAGCAGGGGCTTGTGGCCACCTAAATGTGCTTTTTATGCCCCCAAAACCCCGTCCTTATGCTAATACAGGAGAGAGGTACTCGTGGTCCTCGATGCTTCGGTGATGAGGGTGATAGACATGGCTATAGATAAATAAATAGAGAGGCTGGTGAATGTCAGAGATGGTCTTCTGGGGGGCTGCAGATTTGAGTATTTAAATATATCCAGGGTGACCTGACCTACTGGTTCCTTGGGGGGTTTTATTGCTGCAGGAGCATTTAGGGATCTGGGTCTTAATACATGCTAAGCTAAATAGCATTTTATCTTGGTACGTCGATTTAAATCCAGCAGCAGCCCCCTTTCAAGGGAGGTGATCGGATGTTGGTGTGGCTGTTTGGGGAAACTGAGGCACGCGGGGGGATGCGGGTGCAAAGGCAGCTGGGCTGTGCTTGGGCTCCATCTCCTATAGCAGAATTTTCGGTGGCTTTGCTGGAGAGAGGCTGCCCCGGTCCAGCGAGCATCAACATCTCCTTCGGCCACTGTTCCTATATCGCTCTTACGTCTTCCTCGCATCCCCTGCCATTGGGGTTCAGCCGACCCACATCCCTCGGTCCCTCCTCGCCCCGAGCATCCTCCCCGTCCTCCGGCCGCCTTCCCGCCTCTCCGGCCATTTTGGGATGGGGCTTTGGCAGCATCGCTTGGAAATGCTCTTAAAATAGAGCCGGAGGGCAGCGTCGGGGCGGGGAGGGCTGTCTGGAGGCACCGCCGTCCCCTCGGGGTGGGGACTTCGCGGCCACGCTGCTTTCGAATAATTTTTATGGGGGATTTTTTGGGTGGCGACGATGCCAGGACCCTGCCCGGAGGTCGTCGGCGCGTGGTGGGGGCCGGCGGTTTTAGGGTTCGCTCCGGTTTGGTGCACCCAGGAGTACCCCAAGTCCAGGCTTGGGGTGGAGGTGGGATGGGTGAGCTGTTCCTGCGGTGCCGTGTTGGGCTGCTCGTGGGACTAAACCGATCCAGAGGGCCAAGGTGGTGATGGTGGAAAAGAGCAAAACTGTGATTTTTATTTTTTCTTTTTGAAATAAGTATTTGTTAATTTAAAAAAAAATGTATTTTTTAAGATATTTTGAAATATATATATATATTTTTTTTAAATATTTGCAATTTCCCAGGGGAAGGGTAATGGATTTAACCCTCCCATTAATCCCAATTAATCAGGCTTCTCCGCTCCAGTGGAGTTACAGGGACGGGAGCTGCCGGAGGGGTATTTTGGGGCAAGTTGGGGTCTTTCTTGGGATCTCACCCCGGCGGGCGCCTCTCGTCTTGGCTGACGCTCCAGCTCCGGGCGAGCTCACGAAAAGCATCTGATAGCAATAAAGAGCAAAAACCTCCCGCTGACAAGCCCGGGCTGAAGTCACCGACGGGACGCGGCCAAGACACGCATTGTCCTCGCCGCTGCTGGGACTGATTAGAGCCGCCTGGCAAGCCCCGGCGCTGGGTGAGGGGTCAGCCCCTTTTGCCAAAAAACCTCGATCCGGAGCAAAAAAAAAAAAACCCAAACCCCCAGCTTTTGTTTTCCAGGCTGTGCGGAGGCGATGCCGCCCGGCGGACCCAATTCCCCCTGTTTTGCACCCATTTCTCCACGGCTGTGGCCGTGCCGAGCTTGGGGCATCCTATATGGGGAGCGAGGTGAGATGGATCCCGGGAGGAAAAACCTGAATTCGATTTTTTTTTTTCATAGCGAAAGCAAAGCAGGAGAGGCCCTGGCAAACAGCAAACTGCTCCGCGAAAAGCTTGCTGTCTCTTCAGTGTTCGATATTTATTATATCATTATTTATTTTCTATGCGCTTGGGGGGTCTGAGCCATCCAAATTCCTCTCGTCAAAATGTCCTTGGCAGTCGCAAGGCTTAGAAAATGGGAAGGGGGGAGTGGGTGGATGGCTGTTCCGGCTGGGAAGCAGCATTTTATAACAAATATATATAAAGAGTGTTTATGTATTTATATATTTTTGTATTTATATATTTATAAAGAGTTTAAATATATATAAATACTGTAGAAAATATAAAAAAATATATAAATATATATATAAAAATATATTTAAACCCCCCCTTCTTTGCACCACTCCATGCTGCAGAACCAAGTATTTGGCAAAGAGCTGGTTTTTCCCTGTTTTCCCCAGGTACGAGCGTTTGCTGGGGCTCTCTGGGACCATTGGGACCATGTGAAGCTGATGACCCCATTGGTTGGGCGGGTTGGTTGCAGAGCAGAAATTCAGTGAAAATGAAATTTTTGGCAGGGAGGGGGAAGGGTTTTTTTTGCTTGTTGAGAAAACAGAGGAGAAAACACCCTTTTTTATTATTTAAACATTTTTGTCTGTGTGTGCTTTTGCCTTTGGCTCACAAAAAAAAAAAAGTCAGACAAAACGTGTCTTGCTGGAATTCATGTGTTGATCAAGAGCTGCCATTTGTCCCAGAAAAAATGGGAGCTGAGAAACTTTTTAGAGCAGGAGGTGCAGGATAAACCCAGCAGGTTGAACCCTTTCTGTCCGCCACTGTTCTGCACCATGTCCTTGGTCACATCCCGCAATGTTGGGGAAAGAGGGTGTTAATGTGGCCGGATCCGTCTCCATCCACGAATTGGGTATTCAGCACAGAAAACCCAAGGGCAGCAAAGGGAAAGGGGATATCCCACCTGCTTTTAATACAGGGTGCGGGATTTAGGGCGTGGGATATCCCTTACATTTGGGATGCAGCTGGCAAACCCATCCTGGGGCTCAGGTATCCCCAGGAGAGGTGATAAACATCCAGGGGTGGTCTGCACCATGCAAAATACATGTGAGCTAAATTAAATATCCAGCAAAGGCAGCCTGGGAAGTGTTGGCAGTCGTAGCATTTCGTGGTGTCGTGGTTTAACCCCAGCCAGCAACTAAGCACCACGCAGCCGTTCACTCGCAGTGAGATGGGGGAGAGAATCGGGGAAAAAAAAAAGTAAAACTCATGGGTTGAGATGAGAACAGTTTAATAGAACAGAAAGGAAGAAAATAATAATGATAAGAATAACAATAATAATATGATAATAATAATAAAAGAATTGGAATATACAAAACAAATGATGCACAATGCAGTTGCTCACCACTCGCTGACCGATGCCCGGTTAGCTCCCGAGCAGCGGTCTGCCCCACTCTGGCCAACTCCCCCCAGTTTCTATACTGGGCATGACATCACACGGTATGGAATACCACTTTGGCCAGTTTGGGTCAGCTGTCCTGGCTGTGTCCCCTCCCAACTCCTTGTGCCCCTCCAGCCTTCTTGCTGGCTGGGCGTGAGAAGCTGAAAAATCCTTGACTTAGTCTAAACACTGCTTACCAACAACTGAAAACATCAGTGTGTTGTCAACATTCTTCTCATACTGAATCCAAAACATAACACTATACCAGCTACTAGAAGGAAAATTAACTCTATCCCAGCTGAAACCAGGACACGCAGCCTGGGGATGCTGCTCACTGATTTGAATTTTTCCAGGTATTGCTTTTCCCCAGGCAATTCAAAACAGGCTTTAAAAAAGCGCATAAATCATCCCAGTGAATCCAGCTAGCGAGTTAGCTGCTAACGTGAGCCAGAGCACGTGGCATAATTTGGCAAATATTAGGGGATATTGTGTTTTATGTAATTATCTTGTAGAAGCAGGGAGGTTTAAAATCCTAATTTCCTTCTATTTAGGGGGTTAAATCTCAGCTGGTGCCTAAAATTGGCTTCCCGCGTGGGGCAAATGTCCCCCCGGGGTCTCCATCTGGTTCAGGAGGTCGAGGTATCCCCTCTCCTGCTTGACATCTCCTCCGCCTGAGCGTGGAGAGCTGAGCCAGGCATTGGACCTCCTTGGTGGTGGGGTGGCCTTGGTGCCTCCTACCCAGGCTGAAGGGATGTCCGTGGGTGCTCGTATGGCCTTCGCCTGTCCTTTTGTTGGGCTTTCTCCTCTTTGGTTGAGTCTCCTGGACTCAAGCTGATGGTGGAGCTTCTTGGTTGGTGTCTGCAAGCTGGGCCTGGTAGTGGAGCATTTCGGTTGGCATCTCCAAGCTGGGCCTGGTAGTATTGCTTCTTGGTGTTTTGAAGCTGGGTCTGGTGGTAGAGCATCTTGGTTGGCATCTCCAAGCTGGGTCTGGTAGTGGAGCTTCTCGGTTGGCATCTCTGACTTGGGATGCATGGACAGGGACGGGTGGCATGGCTGGCTGGGTGTTTTCCTGGGGAAAGAACCCTCCTGAATGATTTTATTTCCTTCCTCCCCACAGCTGATAGTCGAAAAAACAACTGACTACCCTTCGGCTGAGTACTCCCTGGTGGAGGATGTAGCCCTCCACTTCACGTGTTTGATGGACAGACTGAACGAGCAGCGCCTCTTTCAGCCGGACCTGTGTGACGTGGACATCGTGCTGGTGCAGCACAAAAGCATCTTCCCGGCGCATAAGGGGGTCCTGGCGGCCTACAGCCAGTTCTTCCACTCCCTCTTCACCCAAAACAAGCAGCTGCAGCGCGTGGAGCTCTCCCTGGAGGCCCTCACCTCGCAGGGCCTCCAGCAGATCCTCAACTTCATCTACACGTCCAAGCTCCTCGTCAACTCCTGCAATGTGCAGGACGTGCTGAACGCGGCTGCCGTGCTGCAGATGAACAACATCGCCTCCTCCTGCCAGAACCTCCTCGACACCCGCTCGCTCAGCCTGGCCGCCGACATGGCCCTGCCCGCCGAGGGCTGCGCTGGACCCCCGCCCTACTACTGCGAGATCAAGCAGGAGGTGGATGCCCCCCATCCCAAAATCTACGCCCGGGAGGGCAACGACCCCTACTCGGTGCGGGTGGAGGATGGAGCAGGCGGTGGGACGCTCCCGCCTGGTCCGGCCAAGCAGTACTACAAGGAGGAGAAGGATGATGGTCCGGGCGCTGTCTGTAAGATGGAGGGCGAGGAGTCCGAGGAGGATCTGGACAGCCAGGGCTCGTACAACCGGGAGCAGATCATCGTGGAGGTGAACCTCAACAACCAGACCCTCAACGTCTCCAAGGGCATGGAGGGGAAAGCAGCCGCCAGCGAGGCGGCCGTGATGGGGCGGCCTGACGGTGATGGGCGTGACACGGAGGAGGATGGGGAGGGGGAGAACGAGGAAGGAGAGGAGGAGGAGGAAGAGGAGGAGGATGCGGAGGTGGGCGAGGAGGAAGAGGAGGAGCACAGCGAGGAGGAAGACCTGGAGGAGACGACGGAAGAAGAGGATGATGACGATGACGAGGAAGACGCGTCGGAGGTGAAGAGGGAAAAGGGTGGGCAGCCCCGCAGAGGCAGCCGGGCGTCCAAATCCACCAAACCTGCCATGGCAACCAGGTCCCAGGAGATGGCCAAGGTGGAAGAGGAGGAGGAGGAGGAAGAGGAAGGCCAGCGAGGGAGGAAGAGGAAAAAGGAACAGGACGGTTTGGGCCAGAAGGTGAAGCTGGAGGAGAAGCAGCACTACCCGTGCAAGAAGTGCCCCCGGGTCTTCAACAACCGCTGGTACCTGGAGAAGCACATGAATGTCACGCACAGCCGCATGCAGATCTGCGACAAGTGCGGCAAACGCTTCCTCCTCGAGAGCGAGCTGCTGCTGCACCACCAGACCGACTGCGAGAAGAACATCCAGGTGAGCCAGCCCCGGGGACGTCCCACCGGGGGATGGACAACCCACCAAGGCGGTGGAGCATCCCAGTGGGGATGGACATCCCACCAAGGTGGGGACATCCCACCAAAGGAGCATCCCACCATGATGGGACATGCCAGTGGGGGAGGGACATCCCACCCACCATGGAGGACATCCCACCCAGCTACACCATGGGACGGGTTCATGCTCAAATAAGATTTTTGCTGTTGCGGTTGGCACATGGCAGACGGGAGGGAACCTTACTTCACCCGTGACTCGTATGCAGGCTCAGGAGGGTCCCACGGTAGCATGGGACCAGAGGATTTGTGCCTGGGGACTGTGGCTTCCCCTTGGCCAGCTGGGTGGAAACATGGAGTAATTTTTGAAGAGTAATTTTTCTTTGAGTTTATTCCGTTAATCTGGATAAAACATTGCAAGCCCCTGACGGAGACACACTCCGGCCGTTCCCACCCAGGCTGAAACCAATTTAGCTTAATTCAAAGATTTGCTGACACGAGTTGAAATGGTTTTAATCTGCCTTTTGTGCTCTTTAGCTTGCGTATTAGCAAATTTCCGAATGCATCTGACATCCATGCGTGGCTCAGGCTTGGTGTGTCCTTCGCCTAATGCTAACGAGATCCCGCGTTTGCAAATTGACTCCGTTAAATCAGTGCATTTTTGGGGGGATAGGTAGGCATCCCATCAGAACAGCAAACATGTGCATTCCTGCAGACCCCTCCAACCCATCTCCTAATCCGCAACAAGCTGTTTTGCATGATGCTGCCGCTACTAATTAAAAAAATACCAACTTCTGGAGAGCTTTGCCTGTCATCCTTCCTGCCAGTGACCGGATTTTAAATAGTCTTGCAGCTCTCCTAAATGAAGATAACGCAACCCAAGTTCTACTGGAGCCCTTTGCCGATGGCACCCCAAATAAAACGGGGAATGAAGCAGATCCGGGCACTAGGGTGTGCGGGGAATACGGAGGCACGAGTGGTCTTGGCTCAAGCGGGTGAAGGAGCCGTTGCCTGCACTGACCCGTTGGTGCATCTTCCTGAAAACTTCACAGTGCTGAGGTTGCTTTTTTTTGGGTGTTTTTTCCCAGAATTGGGCAAGTGCAGCTCTGATACCTGCATGGTGGTGGCTGTTTCGGAGCCTATTGTAAAGCCTGTGCAATTAAAAATGAGTTTTCCCAGAACATTTCTTCAGCCTCATCTGCTTTCCTGATGGATAACATGGGGCTGTCGTCACCTCCTTGCTTTTTTTTTTTCCCCTTTTTTATCCCTTTTCCAGGTCATTTCTGAGTAGGATGAACCACAACTGCCCATGCAGTGACCTCCTTTCACAGAAAAAGTGGATCATTACCTTAGTAATGAGTTGAGCGTTTTTAATTTTACAAATAGCCAGATTCACTCCATTTGCTCTGATAATATTGAATAACTTTATCAATATACCATGGAATTATAGCTGGATGGAAAAGAGATTTTTTTTCAACTCTATACCTATAATGGACAGTCTTTATTTCTTGTTTTTTAACCAGATCTGTGGAGGGACCATCCCTCTTATCCCGTTTGGCTCTGCTGCTTTCTTCCCCTGTTTTGTCCCCAAATTTCATCTGTAATGCTTGAGGTGTTAGGCTTCATCTCGCTCCCTGTGATCATTTCCCATTGCCCTCCACAGCCCCACGGACACCACAACAGTCATCCTGCCTCTGCTGCCCGAGAAATGATTCGTCCTTTGCTCTATCAGGTTGTTTCTCAAACTCATTCTTAGCCAGCTTCAGTATGGTTTTCCTTTTAACCTGCGAGAATTTATCTTCTCATTTTTTTTCTCTCATTTGGATGTTACTTCCACATTTTTGAGTGATGCTTTTTTGCGGTAACTGAGGACACAGGGCTCTGCCCTCCAGGGTGCTTGGTCCCAGCCTGGGGGCTTTCCTACATCTGCTGCTTTCCCTCTACCTTTAATATCAAAATTCCCCTGCAGCCTTTTTCATTTTGAGTGGAGAAAATGGATATTGATGTGTCTTTGATATCAGGCTCTGGTCCTGGATTTGTCCGGAAATGTTTCTTAAAGCAGACATAAAATTGTTCTGATCTGTGGAAATATATACTTAGGAACAGCAAAACTCAGAGGACTAGTCATGTTGAT
This sequence comes from Harpia harpyja, assembly GCF_026419915.1. Classification (NCBI taxonomy): domain Eukaryota; kingdom Metazoa; phylum Chordata; class Aves; order Accipitriformes; family Accipitridae; genus Harpia; species Harpia harpyja. Next base: position 105,798,473 of record NC_068940.1, read on the forward strand.
ATTCAAGGATGGCAAGATGAAGATGATGAGTGTTGGGAATGCCTCTGTGACCCTAATTTTGCCTCTCAGGCACCTAAATATAAATATATAGAGAGATACTGTGACTACATGGCATAATGGTATATTTTCCAGGGTATCACAGCCTCATTCAGTGCAAACTTTGGTTGAAGCCCATCAATGAACATCTGTTCCTCTGGGTAGGAGGAGAAGCCAGAGGAATACCTCCCCAGGCTTACTGGTACTGCTCAGCCGTGCTGTTGCAAGATGCCTCCAAGGCATGAATTATTTTCTCAACACATCTTCAAGGAGAAGGGACGGTTTTATCCCTGTTGGCCAAGAGGAAGATGAGTCATGGAGAGATGAAGGGGAAAGAGTTGACCCTTGGAGGAAAAAGAGACCTTTGGCTCCTGGGAGGGTCCTTGGCCATGTGCTGCCCGCCATCTCTGCGCTCTAGCAGTGGTTTCCCGTGTGGACCTCGCTCTCCCGTGTTTCCCCGAGCACCGAACTGATCTCACATGCTTCAAACAGATCTCATGCCGAAGCTGGAACTTTTCCTGGGAACTTTCAGAGAAAGATTGAACTTGTTGGAGCTGAAGCAAATCTCTACCATAACTTCTTGGGGGAGACTTTGCACATCATGTTGTTCTGCTTGTGCTGATGGACTGGTTTTGGGGTCCGTTTTGGTCCATTTGGATATGTTTGGAAAACTTACTTAGTGGTAAAGTATCCATAATATCTGCTGAAGACTGAAGTTGCACTGCCCTGGCTTGAGCTTCTCCTTGTTCCTATATTCTCTGCAGCCTTCTAATGCACAGAGGGTTGGGTTTTTTTTATGTAATGGTTTCATTGTGTGCCAGAATAAGATCCTCATTTAGGAATAGGGCCTTGGTGCACGAGCTGCTGTTTGTGCAAGTCCTAATACAGCCATTGATGGAGATGCCACGTCCTTCCCTGGAAAGTCATTGTCCCTTCCTCATCTGATGGATAGAAATTTGAGTTTTGGAGGTTTTGAAGTGACAAAGTCTGTAGCAGACTTGCTGGTCGTTATGATTTTTGATAGCTGTAGGTTTCATAGTGATGTTCCCTTTCAGTGGATGAAGCTGATAGCCTGGTGAAACGAAAATGCTGGTGGTGCCTGGGCACGTTCCTCTGCTTCCCTACCCATCCCCTCTCTCCTTGCAGTGCGTGACCTGTGGGAAGGGGTTCAAGAAGCTCTGGTCCCTCCATGAGCACAACAAGATCGTCCACGGCTACGCCGAGAAGAAGTTCTCCTGCGAGATCTGCGAGAAGAAGTTCTACACCATGGCCCACGTGCGCAAACACATGGTTGGTGAGTGCGGAAGGCAGCGGTGCCACGGGGGGATCTCGTTTGGGGTGTTTGTCCATCATTTTGACAATGAAGGGTGATTTTTTGTTGCTGTTGTGTTGGGAGTTAAGGGCTGGGCTTACTCGTGGGTGAGCTTTCTCACGTCCACGCAGGGGCCTTGAAATTTGGCCTTAATGCCGTACATATGTCTGCTCAGTGCTGGGTCTGCAGCAATCGGGCATGGTGCTAGAGAATCTCATTTGCTTTAACCACAAAAAAAGACCTCGGAATTGATCAAAGGAGGGCTTGAAGTGTAACCATCCTTCCCTTGTAAAACAGGACCAGATCACACCAGTGCTAGGCTTTGAAAAGCAAATTGCACATGGCAACGGCGGTCAGGTCCCTGGAGCTTGCAGGCACCAAAGAGATCCAAAAAAGGGGGCTTTTGGCAAGCAATTAGGGGAGTATCTCGTATGTTGCTGCCACGCATCTTGCCATATGGCATTGAGTTTGCTGGGGTTGGGTGCTGACGTTGGGAGCGGCAGCCAGGACTTGGGGAAATGGATGCTTGGGGTGCGGGGAGAGTGCCTGACCCTGCTCCTCTCCGCTTCAGCTCACACCAAGGACATGCCGTTCACCTGCGAGACCTGCGGGAAGTCCTTCAAGCGCAGCATGTCCCTCAAGGTCCATTCACTCCAGCACTCTGGGGAAAAGCCTTTTAAATGTGAGGTAAGGTCCTGTGTGTCACCCCACCCCGCATCCTCTCAGATGAGGACAAAACCACTGATGTGGGGAAAGATCTTCCACTTCTTGGGGCTTCCCCCATGCTTTGTGCCAGTACAGCTGTAGGGTTGCTCCCATGCTCTTCCAAATTTTGCGTCCCCTCCTGGTTTGAGGGTCCCACCAACCTTATGATGAAACTTGTCCAATGCCGGCATCTGTCCCTGCAACGCCTGGACCTTGCATCCCATCCCAAGCCCATCCAGCCTGCAAACTTGGCTGGGTATGTCCCGAAAAGCCATTTATTTGGGTTCTTTTCGGGGAAAAAGGTGATTTCTGCACTGCTCCGACGTGCTGGTGATCTGGGGGGGAACGTGGGGTGTGTTTTGGGTGATTTTGGGTGCTCATCAACAGCTCATCCCCCTCTCGCCCCCGCAGAACTGCAATGAGCGTTTCCAGTACAAGTACCAGCTGCGCTCCCACATGAGCATCCACATCGGCCACAAGCAGTTCATGTGCCAGTGGTGCGGCAAGGACTTCAACATGAAGCAGTACTTCGACGAGCACATGAAGACGCACACGGGTGAGAGCTCCCCACCTTGCCCCCGGCCCCTGCAGGCAGGCGCCCCGGGGGAAAAAGCGACGGGATGGGGGGTAGCATCTTTGGGTGGATGGCAAGATGGAGTTTTGGGGGTGAACAGTCCAGTCACCGGCTTCTCATCCGTCTTCCCCCATCCTTAGGCGAGAAGCCCTACATCTGCGAGATCTGCGGGAAGAGCTTCACCAGCCGCCCCAACATGAAGCGGCATCGCCGGACCCACACGGGCGAGAAGCCGTACCCCTGCGACGTCTGCGGCCAACGCTTCCGCTTCTCCAACATGCTCAAAGCCCACAAGGAGAAATGTTTCCGAGTCAGCAACCCTTTGGCTTTGGACACGGCTGCCCCCCAACCCGCCGCCAGCCCGGCCCCGCTGCCCCCCCGGCCCCGGCGTCTCTCCCCTGCCCCTGCCGCTGCTTCATCCCCTTCCACAGACCCTTCCTCCTCCTCCTCACCTACCGCCACCCCCTCCCCTCTTTCCCGCGGGGAGGATAAATTCGAACAACAACTAGGTGCCCCCCCCCACCCCGGCCGTGCGCCTGCACGGACTGCTCTACCCGTTGGGAACGTCTCCCCCCGGGGAGCCAAGGCTTCGCTTGCTCTCTACCCCCCTTCCTCCTTGTTTTGGGGTTGTTTTGGGTTTTTTTTCCTTTTTCTCACCCGTCATTCTCCGTGGAAAGGGGGAGCAGGAGGAAGCCCTGCCCTGAGGAGCGTGGGTGTTGAGGGGGGGGAACCGCCGTCCGTCTGTAAGGGTATAGGTAAAAGGCATCACTCCGTTTCATCTTCCTACCCATTGGCTTCGTCCTTGTGCCGGGATGCTGGCAGGGCTCGGAGGAGCAGGATGCCGCGCCGTCCGGGCTTGAGCTTGCCGGTGTTGCGTGCCCACTCGCTAGCCGAATGAATGCCTGCCGGTGCTTCAATATTTATAATAAGCCGAAATCTAGCTAGTGGTGCTTGAATCCCTGTACTGTAAAGCTGGTCTTTCAATTCAGGCTCTTTTCCCAAGAGGTTGAGAGGTGGGCACCACGGAGGAGCCCCTGCTGGCCCCGTCTGCCGGCCCCGGTGGCCTGCGGCGAGCGAGCAGATGTCCCCGTTGGAAAGCCGTCAGCCTGCTCTCGTTAGCAGCCCTCGCCGCATCTTCCCTCCCCGCGATAGGTTTTCCTCCTCGATAGGCGAAAGCACAAACACCGGTGTTGCATCTTGGGGCATCGGCAGCTCACTGCCAGTTCATTTTTGGGGTGCCCTAAGGGAGCCGGGCTCTGGTGTGCCCTTTCTGCTCATCCCAGCAGGAGCTGGGCTCCTGGGGATGCTCTGGAGTTGGCGAGGTGTCCCTGGGAGAGCTCTGATGGCCTCGGGACTGGCGGGAGGGTGGCCTGGGACAGAGGATGCCGCTGTTTCTCGGCAGAATCAGCCCAGAATAGTGCCTTAACAATTTGAATAAACCCCTGACTGACGGGTGAGCTCCAGGTTGGGTCCCATTGCAAGGTTCAGAGCTAAAGCAAGACCCCATTCAGCCTGATTACGATGTCCCATCCTCCAACTTGTTGCCCGCGTGACTCTCCCAAGCTTCGCCTCTCCCCGTGGGGTTGGCATCCGTTGCCCTGCCCTGGCTTGCAGGGGACCAGTGAGGGCTGTGGTTGGTTCGGTGATGTCCCACGGTGTTGGTTAGCGCTTCTCTGGCCACATAGTGTTTGTTGAAGTTGAGCTGGTCTTTGGTTTCACGTACTCAGGCTGGCTTCATTCTAGCGGAGGAGAAGAGGAAGGCTTTGCTGTTACCTTTTTGTTGGATGCTGGGGTCCAAGCTGGGTCTCTCGTTGCTGTGCTCTGCCCTGGGGTGTCATGCGTTGGCCTGACCATGGCTGTGTGGTCTCCCTGCCTGGGGAAAAGTGTCCCCTTTGGGGTCAGGGAGAGCTGGGAGCACTGCAGGGGCTGCAGAACGTCCAGCATGGTCAGAGAGGTGCCGGCCAAGAGGTGGGGTGCGTTGCAGCTGATGCCTTGCTCCCAGGGCCAGCGCTGTGGATGCGTGTGGATGTGGGTCAGGTCATGGAGGAGGTGGTGAGCAGGGCTGTTGGTAGGCAAGAAGGAAGAGAGGACGCTGAGCGTGCTGCAGGAGCCCTTTCTCATTTGCACCTTGTTCTGGGTGATAGCAGGGTGCTGGGCACAGTGAGCCACATCTGGCTCTGCAAGAAGTCTTGGTGCTTCATCTGGACCAAATCAGCAAAGTACTTGGGCAACGTTGAGGCTGCCCCCGCAGAGATCGGAGGATTCAGCCACGTGCTCAGGGGCTTTGCTGACCGGGGACATGCAGGAGCATTAGCCTGATAGGGACAGGACAGGGGAGCATCTGCTGTTCTCCTGAGTGGTCTTTGAGGTGACGGGTTAGGTGACTGGTGTCCCTTCCTGCTGAGCGGTGCCCCCCTGTGCCTGATGCCTCTGGAAAGCTGGCTGCTCTTGTGGATGTTAGCATGTTGGAGCAACAAATTGCTTTTCGTCTTCATGTTGGCTGGGATCCTGTGGACCCCCAGCACCGCAATAAGTACCAGTGAGCTCACCCTCATCTCCATCTGCTTTGAGCAAAAGCAGGATGCTATGGCAGAGCTGCCTCGCCGTATTGACCTTCTCAGATGGGTACCAAAGGCTCCTCTGCTTTCCTTCCTCCATGACCTTGGGGCTTATTGGGATGGTGCAAAGCCTTCTCAAACACGCACCCATGAGGGATGCGGGCACGCAGGTCTTGGGGCCATTGGCTTTCTGAAGGGACCGTGACCCAGACTGGAAGACGATTGCTTTAGAGAAGCATTCAGTGATACCCTTGGAGGTGTTGGAGGGCCTCAGTAGAGTGGTCCATGCTGTCTCCTCGTCTGCTGCCTCCCAGACCCCATCCCCTCAGGCTCCCTTGTGCTTCTTTCCCCTCACACTCAGCCTTGAGACGGGATGGGAGCACTGCACCCCAAGGAGGGCTCACCTTGCCTGTATGGTCTCCTGTGATGGAGCCCATCAGCCTACCTGTCTGGTAGACTTCTCCCCACGAGTAAACACCCACACCATGTGTTCCCTTGTACCGTTCACCTGGAGGTGGCTTTCCCTGTCCTGGGTCATCCTCTCGCAGTGAGGACCTGTCCCACTCGGACATCACTGTGAGATGAGAGCACCTTGTTGAGGCTAGAAGCCCAGCGAAAAGCCCAGTGACTGATCCCAGCCGTGTCTGATCCCCTTCGAGAGCCTGCTCGTAGAGCCACCTGGAGACGTCGAGATGTGACCATGCACACAGCACTTTGGAGAACCAGATCCCTGCTGCTCCCTCCCCTCTCCAAGGCCTGGGCAGTTCCCAGGAGTCCTACGTGGCCTCCGAGCCCTTTTGTCTACACCCTTACTCGGCCCCGATGTGTCTCTTGATTTCTGGTTTTCGTTAACGTACTAAGAGCTCAAATGAGTCGCTCCCGCAGTGTCTCGTCCCGCATCCATCCCAGTAGGCCCTGCTGGCACCCATTGGGTTAGACGGGGCGGGAGGCGGGGGATTTGGGTCCGTTGTTTTCAAGCTTTTTATGTTTTATTTTAAAATTTTAATTTTTTTTTTTTTTAACTCTTGCACCTTAATCTCTCACAACCCTTCTTCAACAGACCGCGAGGGTGGAGAGGGGCTTAATTTCCATTAAGCAGTTCATGAATATGCCGCAACGCAACGTTCAACTGACAACTCTGCCCACGCGCCGAACCCCAGCCCTGTCTGGGTTTGAATTTCTTTTTCCCCCCTTCATTTGAACGCTGGGGAGGGAGGGAGTCATGTGGGGAGGGTCATTTTTGGTTTATGTATCCCAGGAGCCTGGTAGCACAGACCAGTTAGCCTCATAATGTCCATGAGGCACAGCTGGCCCTTCGGACCACAGCCATAACCCCAGCGCGGTGGGAAGGTGATGATGGATGGACGGCCGGGAGGTGGGAACGGCTGTGACAGTGCAATAGAGACGAGCATCCGCTGCTAGACAACTCCACTGATTAAACTCTTGGTTTGCCCGAAGTTGAGAGGGAAGGACGGACGGACAGACGCCCTTTGTTCACACGGACAGAGAGAGCTTCCCCACACGCCGCCCTGCCTCGTGACACGTAACCACGACGGGAGTTGGGTTGAACTTGCAAAGGAAGAAAATAATAATTAAAAAAAGGGAAAAAAAAAGGATTAAGAACAACCTCAGTAGCATGGAACTTGAAGAAAATGAACGAAACCCCAAGCACTTGCCTCAAAATTAGTTTCTCATGCCTGGTGTTTGGCTCTGTATTATTTTATGGCATTCAGTATCGGTTGCCCAAACATGCCAACTTAAGAGTGTATCGGTGGCTCTACTAGTGTGAACAAACTAAACAAAGCACTTTATTCTGTATAGATAAGGGAGGGCGGGGAGGGGAAGCTTTGATGCTTCTCAGAAGCATCTTAAGTAATGTTCTAGCAAATGTATTATTATTATTACTTTTTTTTTTTTTATGACCATGTGTAATCAATATATGTTTATCTTTAACTCCAAGTACAGCAGTTACTCTCTTTGGGATGGTGTGATGAGGGGGAGGCTGAGATGGTCGGGTTAGTCCATCAGCGTAGGGCTAACCAGGGCGAGTCATTGCCTACTGCAAGAATGGGCAAGTCTCGCTTCGTTGATGGCCCCGTTGGCCAATGTCTGGGAGGTCCCAAGAGGTGCATCAAAGCTGCCTTCCAGCTCGCAGCCAGCCTTGGCACCACGGACCCGACGTGCATTCCCATCCCGAGCCATCTTCTGCCTGGGGGTGCTGGGGCTGCTCTCTGGGCCACCCATGAGCAAGATGAGTCATGGGAGGCTGTTTTGGGTTGTCCCTAGAGGCCAGGTCCTTGGCCATGCTTTGAAACCTGCTTTTGGCCTCTCACCAAGGCACGTCAGGGGTCACTGAGCTCTGAAAGTGGTGAGAGGCCAGAATTGGGCCTTTCCACTGCGTTCTCCCAGTCTGGAAGTGTTATGACTGTTACCAAAGAGGTTGCAAGTGGAAGGACTGAATCAATAAACAATTTGTCTTTTATAAAAGAAAACCTAAAGCTCCACCACTTTCTTTGTTACCTTAATTTTGCTTTGCTTTTTTTTTTTTTTTTTTTTTTGAAAGGCTCTTTTCAGGCAATTGCGTGAGGAATCACAGCCTGGCAGGATGGGCTTCCCATGGCATATTGACTGCTGCCGTCGCTTCGCATGTATAGACTTCGCATTGGGTTTGGTGGGAGGTGTGTTCGTGTGTGTGAGACAGCTAGACACTTGTGGTGCCAACCTAAAAATAGCTTTTCAGGGAAGGGTGATCAGTGGATAGAGGAAGGGGGGTCAGTGCTTACAGCGCTGGGGGTGTTAAGGGGGGTGAGGGCTAAGGTCCTGGAGCCTCCTGTCTCCATGAAGTTTGAGTGAGCTATGAGCTGGGGCTCTCTCATCTCCTCTATAGGCAGTGGAGAAACCAAGGAGCCCATTCAAAAGCACCCAGTGCCTTTATTGATTTAAAATGGAGCCGTGGCAACCTCGCCAGCTAACATCAGCACTGATATTGGGAAGCTAATAGAAGAAGAGATGATTTTCCCCCTCCCTTGGGATGTACCTACTCCTTTGCCACTGGCATTGCCTGGAGAAGATACCCGCAGGGGGACCTGTGCCACTGCAGCTGTGCATCGAGCCAGGAAAACACCGGGCAGCAGCAAGGAGTGATGCTTCTCTGAGTATTCACGCTGGTATTTCTTATCGGTGATTGCCTTTGGACTGAAGCAGCCTCTTGGTGAGGTGGTGGTGGACATCTCTGGGCCAGACTTTCGCTTAACGATGTGCAACTCTGCTGCCTTCCTTGGGCCAACACTGGCTTGCACACGCTGAGATTTGGCCCCCATTGCTCAAGCAGTGGGATATTTCAAGCTTTTCTGGGTCCTTTCATACAACAGCTATTTTTCCTTTTATGGTTTCTTGCCCTGGGCCAGCGGTGGCGTCTCCCACAGCTTTATAATGGATGTGAACCACACAGGAGCACTAAGCTCTTATTAACTGTATTCCTGGTGGACCCTTGCAAGGTGAGCGACCGAGGATGGGGTCCAGTTTTAAACCGCTATCAAGGGACCACACCGTAGCAACGTGACAGCGGATGGATGGGGATTAACCTTCTCTTAGGACCTCTTAGGATGAAGTGTCGACAGCTTTCCATTCTGTGTCCAGCAAGAAGACCTAAAGCAAAGGTGTTGGTGTCCTATCCCAGGCAGGAGGTGGTATCCTACCACCGCAATAAATAACTTCTAAAAAATCAGTATTCTATGCATGGATTATTTTTTTTCTTCTTCATTTTTCTTTTCTGACACAAGCTGTTCTACGTTTGGTAGATTCATCTTCAATTAGCTTGGGAGTCATCCACAGGAATTTCTGCAGAACTGGGTAGAAGGTGATTTTTTTTTTTTTTTTTACAGTGCATTTTTCACACATTTGATTGTTTCAAAGGTTTTTGTTGCCTTTTTTTTTTTTAAGCTATTTTGTGACAGCCAGTCACCTTGGATTTATTTTTCTTGTGAAAATATTTCATTACTGTCCTGATGTGATTGTCCTCTAAGGAGATTATGCTGTAACTTTTTAAATCCTTAAAATGAAACCAGGACAAGACTCTGGTTCCTTTAGTCATGCCAAATTGTCTCTCTTTCCAAACATACTTTAGTTTCTCCATGACTGCATTTTGAGCTAGACAAATCAGCCAGATATGATTTTTGACACCGTAATTTTCATGCTACTTTGAAGGTATTTATTTTGCAAGGTTTGTATTTGTTATTTTTTATTATTATCACCCATGTTCATGGTATCATGAGATCATGTAGGCATCCAGCTTCCTTCTAGCCCTAGGTAAGCTTCTAGTCCTCATATCTGTGGAGAATAGCTGTGAAGATATGAACACTAAAGTTTCAGCTCCCAGGTGGGGGAAAATAAGAAGAAAAGCTGGGGCTCTGATAGGGCTCTCCATGGGGCTGGTTTTCTCTGTGTGTTCATTGCAGCTTTTGCTTGGTCCTTGTGTTTGGTTGCTGTGGACATTCAGTTACAGCTCTATCAACATGCAAACACAGGGGATATTTTTTTTAAATAGCATAATAATTTATTTTTAAATAAACCACTGGTCAGATGGTGTGGGCATCAGATTTTTGCTCTAGCAGATCTTTGTCCTGCTGCCAGTACAGTCATGTTTCTATCAAAACATCATTATGGACAACTTTAAAAAAAAATATGCATTTTTTTCTCGGTAGGAATCTCTCTTCGAGCCAAACACGTCTGAGATCTCCATGTACTTAGCAAACTAGAATACTCTTTAAAAAAAAAAAAAAAAAGTCAGAACATTAAAAATAAGAGGAACAGCATAAATATAAAACCTTTCCCTGAAAACAGCACTTATCCAACCATAGGTGAGGACATTGTGATCTGTGATTGAGGATGAGGAGCCCAAAAGGCTGGACATGAGTTCACATGGCCTTCCCTGCCCATCTCTCCCCCCTTTCCTACCCTGCTACTTGCACGACTCTTCCCTCCCGCAGACCTTAGCTCTTGGCCTCTCTTCAGTCCAAAGTCACGGTGGAGGCAAAGAACTAAGACTATTTTCTTTTCATTGTGACTTCCAAAGCATTTCTGCTGCCCACGCTCACATGCTCTTTTCTTTTAACTGTCTCATCCCAAGAACTCTCCTCGCTCGGGAACTCAGCAAAGTCCCTCCAGGTCTCTCCTGTACCACTTGACTTTGAGCCTTCCTTTCCCTCTCCAAGGTGGGCTCTAGTACCATGTTCACAGCTGCCTTAGGTGGGAAATACTTTATAGACCTTCTTTTGTGGGGAATGTCAGCTTCGTCCCTTGGGACCCACTTTCTGCCTCAGCCATTTGTTGGGGAGGTTCAACAGCAGTTGAGAAGATGGGGAAAACACAGAGAAAGAAGCAGAACAAGTGTATGATCTTTTTGTCCTCCCTGCTGAGACTGGTAGAAGTCATTGCTCCATGCTTCTCAGCCTACCCCAGCTCCTTGCAGGCTCTAGACCCCTTCTCTAGTTATCTTGTGAGCATCTTCAAGTTCCCATAGGGCTTCAAGATAATTTCTCCCCTTTCCCATTTAACTAACTAAAAAGGTACCAATCACAGATGCAACATCCTACACTGTATCCAGATGCCATATCTCTCCACTGGTAAGCATGGCGTCACCTCCCCCCATCCCTCCTTGCCCTAGACCCCATGGAAAAAAAAAAAAAAATCACGCCTTGCTACATCTTCGTTAGGCGCAAAACATTGAGGCGCACGGGAAGGAAAGTGGCACCGGAGGCATACTGGATCTCCCGGAGGACCCCTTCCCACTTCTTCTGCTCTTCATCATATCTGAGGACAGACAGACAAACAGTTATGGTGAGGAAAGTGTCTCCTCTCCCTCGCTTCAGCTGCTCTCCATAGTGGTGGGAGCCCTGGTGAATGGTGTGATGTCCCACAGACATTATTTGGCCACAAGACATCTGTGGGAGCTGGATGGGGATGTTCAGCCCTGGTGTGCTCTGGTTTGCAGCGCCGGGCTAGGGGACGTGGATATCAGCACATGGTCTCGCAGGGAAGGGTGTATTTTTCCATTGGGAAACAGGTTGATGGCACCAAGACTGAACATCCATGGTGAAGGCCAGCAGGTGCCTGCTGAGGGTGCTCTAGAGCCACAGATGTGAAGGACAGGAGCAGCTAACACGATGTTAGCAGCCATCAGAAAGTGCTTTCTGCCCGCTTCTCTGCTCGCACGTAAGACTATCTGATTTCCAGACCGAGCACTGGCTTTTCCCAGGGAGAGGATGCATTGCACAAATGCTGCTTCATGCCAAAGGGGAGGTCTGGAACTCGCTCCAGGCAAAATGTCAACGCAGCAACAAAGCTAAAGGAGCAGATTTTCACTGGTACGTTGCTATATGAGGCTAGGAGGTAGCACTGAATCACTTAATGTGCCCTCCAGCACAGCACAGGGCAAACTTCTCACCCAGAGACCCTGCACTAAGCCTGCAGCCTTCTGCTGGGGTAACAACATCCATCTCACACTGAAGGCACCAACACAGACAGAAACTATCTGTTCCCTCAGTGCCTCTCACTAACATCCCTCCCGTGCTCCCTTGGACAGCCCCGGGGAAGATCATCACCTCCAAACGTCGTTCAGCTCTGTTGGCACCAGTTCTCCTGACTCCGTCTCCACCGTGGCAAACCCTCCGAGCAGGTAGAGCACCCCGGCCAAGCTCACCAGGCTGACTGAGCTGCGCTCCTGGGGGAACTCAGTGAAGGTGTCCCACCTGCCATGTCGAGAGAGGGGACAAGTTAAGGCACCCTGCCCACCCCCATGCCGAGGCTGGCCTCGAATCAGGAATCAACAACTGAATTAACTAAACTTGTGTAGGTCTACATGGGATGGGATCATACACTGACTGTTGTTAGAGATACCTGCTTCCATCATCATACTTCAGCTTCATTTTATATTGAGTAGATGAGCTGTGAAGCACACCTGGCATGGACCAGCAGGTCCCAGCTGTGGGACTGCACCTTCAAGGCCTGCCCAAAGTCTATGACATTGGGTGAAGCTGCCAAGATGAAGCTACAGCCCTGCAGGCAACCCAAGGACTGTTCCAGTTGGTGAAACTGCTTTGAAGGTGAGCCTGAGATGATCCGCAGCCCAACTGCAGTGGCATTGGTGATGCCCAGCTGTCTGAGGAATACAGACTGGGAGGAACTGGTATCGGGAGTTGCAAGCAAACTCCAGAATGGTTGGAAGTTGCTTAATGTACACCTGCAGCCGCTCCTTGTGTACCTACACCCCGAAGGTGTGCTTGAGTACGTACTTGTTGGTGGCAATGTCGTAGACTTCCACTGAGTTGGTCAAACCGGAGTCGGTCACGCCAGCCGCCACGTAGATTTTGTCCTTGTGCACAGCGGCTCCGAACAAGGAGCGGGCAGTTTTCATGGGAGCCAGCTCTTTCCACTCAAACTTGGCTGGATTGTAGACACACATCGTCTTCAGGCACTTCCTAGAGAAAGATGAGAGAGAAAAGGCGACTCGATCGCCTGCCAAAGGGCAGCTTTGCACTGCAGGAGTTTGGGGATGTCTGCTGGCAAGAACATGGGGTCTCTAGAAAGGATTTTGCTCCTCCACATCAGCATGAGTGCCTTTGCTTGGGTGTGCACCTGAGAATGCCCATGCCTGGAGACATCATTTGTGTGTATAACGTATCCCCTCTTGCTCTGCTCGCGTTGGATAGGAGTCCTAAAGGCTCAACATTGTGCTTACACGGCTGGATATGGAGCTAACTGCCTCTCAGGACCTCGTACACAGCCATCAGACAGTGTTTCAGTGCTCCTGATCCAACCTGATGCTGCGAAATATCATCAGTAACATCCCTGTTCCCCAGGACGGCAAAGTAAGGTGTGTGAATGTATGCGCATTCACACTTTTCAGACCATAATCCTTTCAGAGCAGGACCTATCTTTGCTGGATTATGGCATGTTTGCTCTGCAAACAGTCATACTTCTGCCTTGCAAAGCAATCACTGCAATGCTCCCCGAGAGAGGCTTTTTCTGCTGAGCCTGTCTCCTGCAGGAGGGCAGGATGGGGGTCAGGTTTGATGAGGTTTTTCACTCCTATTGCAAACACCCATCTGGATTTGATTACCAGACCACGCTTCTCTGCAATCCCACTAGTTTGGGGGATGAATCCCTTGTTTTTTGACTTACTTGTCGCTTCCTTTGCCACCAATGATGTAGATGAGATCCTTGTGCGATACCACCGCGTGGCCATAGACTGCGTAGGGAAGGGAATCGGCTTCACCCCACTTGAAGGACCTGGATAAGAGAAAGATGGGAAGCAAAAGGATCTGTAGCTTGCTAGGTGAGCCCTAGAGTACGTGCCACTCTCCAGACCTAGAGGTGAGCACAGATTCTGACCCGATCTCAAAAATATGAGGTTTTCAATGAGATAACACTCATCAATAAATTTTGTGATCCTAAAAAAAGTGGGAAAATAAAATACGCAGAATGTTTATGCTAATATTCATAGTTTTCTGCAGTATCCCCTACTCTTGGGCTTTGTGGATACACATCCTGACTTCTCCCAGGACCTCACCTCATTTAAAAGCGTTACCAGCCGAACACAAAGACGACAGAGATTTCTGCATGATGGAAAAAAATTAAAACCAATGAGACTTAGGGGTGCAAAATCCCGAGGAAAAAATTATTTATTGGCCATCGCCTTCCACTTTGAGGTGCTTTGGTTGGCCAACACTCAGCAAGGACCCACGGGGCAGGTATGTCCACATTTTGCAGTGCAGGGCTGTGTTGAAGCCTCTGAGCTAGCTCTGGGGCAGCTGAGCAGAGGATGTAGCTATAACGCTTTGGAAACCCCAAACTGGTACCCAATAGGGCTGACCAATTTCTCAAGAAGTGTCTGTTCATGTCCATGTAGCTTAGACTCATCCCTAGTTTTCATACATATAAGATGTAACCCCCAAGACCTGCACTTTATTTTACCTAAGAACTGAGTTGCCTGGGCTCTGGGTGTTTTCTATTTACGCAACCACCCTGGGCAAATATTTGATCCCATAGACCAACAGTTTGCCCTTTCCAGGATTGTTACAGTTGAAATCTTGACTTAAATAATGCTAGAAATACAAGTGGAGCTGATCACATCTCTACCAGCTTCAAATTGGCATTCAAACCACCCCCCTGAGCACTTAGCGAGGGCAGACACATCCTTTCCCGGAGCGTGCAGGGGAAGATAAATGCCCTGTTCTGTGGGAATGAAACTGGTTTCAAATCTCTGCTTGTAAAACAGACTTTGAAGCACACACATCTAAACACAGACCAAGCAAAGGCTTGTTAATGCCTACTGCTCTGCCTCTTTGGGGCAGAGAACAGCAGTCTTTGGGTGTTTCTGTCTCCTGCGAGCAGAAAAGAATGGTGCCTTTTAATAAAGCTCATGACCTCACATGGGTCAGAGCCCATTGTCCAAAAATAATCAGAAATTAAGCCTGATATCCATCAGGATGGGCCATTCAGTGCCACATCGGAATATTTTCAAAACAAACATTCCTGTTCAAAGCCATTCCTGGTGAGGCCTCAGTGAATGTCGCTGAACCTCCAACCAATGGCCAAGAGCAGAAGGAAAAACTCTTGCTCCTCTGTACAGGTCTCACAGGAGCATCAACTAAGATCGGTCCCCGATAACATAATATCCCCATCACGGCTTCCATCTCTGGGAGGTTCAATTACAATAAACGAAGCAGCTGGAGGGAGACAGCTCAGAGCCTCAGGGTACAGCTTGAGACAGTCCCAGTGGTCCCAGTATCTAGATGCAGAGTTTGAGCCCTGTCTCCAAAACCTTTCAGCCCCTAGAGAGCTGGAGTTGTTTTGCAAGGCAGCTGCTTCACCTTCTCCTGTAAACCACCTCCTGTCCCACGCTCACACGCAAACACTTACAGCCGGTCGTAGCACAGGACTGAATCCAGGGTCTTCTCTCCCTCTTTCAGTTCTTTCCCTCCAACGACAAAAATAGAGTTTTCCGCCTCTCCCAGGCCAAAGAGGCAGCGAGGGGAGGGCAGGGGGGGCATCCCCAGCCAGTCTGCGTCCAGATGGTCATACTGAAAGGAAACATATGGTCATTAGTGTGTGTTCACCCGGCCCATTTGCTTTGCAAAAATCAGGGTCCAGAGGCTGAGGGCAAAGTCCATTCCCACGTGCAGCTTGGTCATCCCAGTAGGCACTTACTTTCTGCAATGCCAGTTTCTGCCTATGCCTTACCATCTGTTGCAGGATGGGACATCTTAGTGCAAATCCAAGTCATACATCATATGACATACGCTTTATGACACAGCATAAGAGCAGAGATGTGACAACATGAACACGTTCTGCTCTACGCACCAAAGCTGTGGCTTGGAACATGTTGGGTCGTCTTCAAATGAGAGAGTCCCATGTTGGACCTCTAATGGATAGTTCCTGGGACTGGAGGAGCTGAAACACTTCAATCTTAGAAATTTTGCCTGAACCTCTTCAGATGCAGCACACACCACAATATTTCATCTTGATATTTTTCCAGCTCTGCTTTGTAACAGTGTGGTGTCGGCCGTGTTGGCTACACAGCTTGCTCCCCTGAGTCCCTTCTTTTCCCACCGATCCTTCTTTCTGGCAAATGATCAGTTACCGTGTTCCTCCTCTGCTTCTTAAGATACTGAGGTTGTCCTGTATCACCTCAGTGTGTGTGAGAGTTCGTGAGACGAAACGTATGTGTGTCTATCTGCACAAAGGCTGTTTACACAATACCTATCTACCCAATATGGTACAACACAACTGAGACGGGACTGCGAAGACCAGAGCTCTTCTCGCTGACCAAAGTGTGCCAGGCCCATCTGATAGATGGGGAAACTGATGCATACAGCGTTACTAGATCAGATGGCCAAATTCTTGCAGATCCTTGGACACCTGTAGATCAAGGCATCGCGTCATCTCCCACCAGAAAAAAGATCTGAAAGATTATGAGGCTGGGGGCTCTCTGGGTACTACGGCTTGATGAGAAATGTAATCTAGGGCAAAAATTTTTAATGTAGCTTGTTAGCAGAGGAGGGAGTGACATCTTGCAGCCAGTTTGGTGGGAGTCTGCAAGACAAAGCTGTGATGCAGCATTGCCTGAAGCACTGTTTGCTATGGGCTTGGGCCAAAGAGCTTCAGCTTGCTGGGCTGCCTCCAAAGACTCGGCCCCAGCTGGGTGCCTGTGGTTATTGTCTCTTTGTAAGCTGTGGTCCACATATGTGTTATTTATAGTGCAAGCCCGAGCAGCTCAGTCACCAGGATAGTTCCTGCTTCTTGATGGATTCAGCATTGTTTTCAAGTCATAAATCTTAGAATCGACAAATAAAGGATACCCTTTTCCATCTGAAATGTCAATGGAATAATTTTGTTCCTGACAAAATTTGCAAGGCCTCTGGGATTTATCAGCATTTTTATGTTTTTGTTCCTGTCCTTAAGTCTAAACTATCCCTGACCTAACTCTTCTGGCTTCAGCAGGAGGAATGTGAAATCAGGGAGGCCAAAAACAGAGTCAGAAGGTGTATGATGCTGCTGCACTGACACAGTGA
Organism: Harpia harpyja; assembly: GCF_026419915.1. Classification (NCBI taxonomy): domain Eukaryota; kingdom Metazoa; phylum Chordata; class Aves; order Accipitriformes; family Accipitridae; genus Harpia; species Harpia harpyja. The sequence goes on from NC_068940.1 coordinate 105,815,231, forward strand.
TTCAAGGGTCCATCCTACAGCTGCCTGTCAACATCTGTGTGAAGTTTCAGCCGAAAAAAAGGCTCAAAAGACTCTCTCACTCATACAGAAACCGTGAGCTATGTAATGGCACTGATGGCAATAAATTACACCTTTGCAAACTGGCGGCACGTTCCAGCCCTAGGACATGTCTGCACCTCCCATGCACGAGTGCCACGGTGAGCTCTGAAGGGACCACTGTCCCCTTCTTGTGGGGAAGGAGCTAAAAATGGCCACATGAAGCCCAAAGCATTTGCTATTAAGTCAGTGGCAAATTGGGAGCTGAATATAGAAATCGTGCTCTTTGCAGCTTAGAATCACAGAATAATTTAGCTTGAAGGGACCTCCAAAGGTCTTTTATCCAGCCCCCATGCTCAAGCAGGTGCAGCTTTGGAGTTAGAGCAGGTTGCCAGGGCTTTGTGCAGTCAAATATTAAATGTCTCCAAGGATGGATGTGTTGTGACCTCTCTGGACCTCTGCTCCAGTACTCTGTCACCTCCGTTGGGAAGGTTTTCCTCACAGCTAACTGAAATTTCCTTTACTGCAACTCCTGGCCATTGCTTCTTGTCCCATCTTTGTGCAAAACCAAGAAGAGTCTGGATGCCCTTTCTGTGTCCCCTCCTATTAGGGAGCTGCAGACACCAGTGAGATCTTCCCTTCTCCTTCTCCAGGTTGATCAGACCCAGCTCAGCCTCTCCTTGTACCTCCCGTTCTCCAGCCCTGACCATCTTGGTGGCCTCTGCTAGACTCATTCCAGTACCTCAATGTTTCCCTTGTACTGGGGAACCCCAGACTGGACACAGCATCCAGACGTGGTCTCACAAGTATACGATCAAAGGGGAAAAAAAAAAAAAAAATCACTGCCCTTGACCTGCTTGCTGCAGTCGTGCTGAAACAGCTCAGGACACAGTGGACCTTCGCTGCCGCTCAAGGAATTACCTTGCCTGGCCAGCAACAAGACTGGTGGAGCATTGATCTTTAGACATAGGTTTCGGCGCCTTGCGTTAGCGGTCTACAGGGAAGGTGCTCTTGGGTTACAGCCCAGGCTGGGGCTCAGATTGCCTGCACAGAGCTCAATTTTATCACAGCTTTGGTTACTGCTGAGTTAGAACAGCCACTTTTCCTGTGGAGTATCCCAAAAGACATCACACTGTGGTTTCCCCTGCACATGATGGAAATGGCCAAGGCGGAGACTCTGAGCTGGAACTAGCACACCTCCAGGGGCAAGAACAGCACTAGAAATGGGGCACATATTGGGAGGTAGGAGCATACCCTGTGTCCTTGGAGTGTTTGCTCTGTGGCTGTAGCTGCTGCTGGTCCTTTTTTGGCACCTGGCAGAGTCACCCTTGGGTTTTGCTGGGGGTTCATAACCAGGGAATATAAAGGATGCAAAGCAGAACCCAGGCCTGATGTCACTAACCTTCTAGTTACTGCGCCCTATGGCAGCCAGGGCTGGGCCAAATGCACTGTTCAGAGTGATCCCCTATTCAGGATTTGGATCAGGAAGGCTTATTCCTATTACCTACTCCATCAAGCCTCCTTCCTCAATTACCAGAGCCCCCCCTTCAGTGGGATCTGCCTTAAAAATGTAGGGAGAAGAATCTCTAGTAAAGCAACTCAGATGTTTTACCTTCATTTACAACTTTCATTTTAACTTCACATGACAATGAATATTACTGGCATCACATGGAAGCTAAAGACTGGTGATGCTCCAAAGTGGTCAAAGAAACAAAAGAAAGATACAGCTAGTACCTGTAGGAAGTAGGAACTCATGGGATCCTCTTTGTTGTCCTCGTTGTAGTATAGTCCTCCAACAATGAAGATCTGATTCTCTTTGGTCACCAGACTGATGTGGTTCTTTGGGATTTGAGTAGAGAGGGAGGCAAAATAGCACTCATTGGCAGTGGGATCGTAGGCCACTGCTCCACTGTCGCTCACCATGAAAATAAGGTCCTGGAGGAACATCCCAAAGCGCATTGTGTCATTTAAGATCCCTGGGAGAGCATCCTCCTCTGTATCTTCCTTCTCATCTACCGCTCCATTGACAACATTGTCTTTCACTTGCTTATCACTGCTTTTCTTCACTTTCTTCTTCTTCACCACAGTGAATTTGCCTTTCTGGGCATCCTTCACCATCTGCAGTTTCTTGAGCAGCTCTGGGCTGGACTTCACCATGGCGTGCTTCTCCACGTGGTCCTTGATGTAGTCGTTGGGCATGAGGCGGAAGCGGATGCTCTCAAAGATGACAGGCAAGGCCTTCTGCCGGCTCTCGTGGTCCTTGGTCCCCACCCACTTCATCACTACTTCGAAGACGGTCTCCTCTTTCTCTATGTTGAGGGAGTCACTGGAGATGATTGCGATAAGCTCGTCAGGGGAGAGCTGGTAGAACTCCTCATCCCGAGAGACCAGCGCAAAGCGATCGCAAATGAAATCCCGAGCCGCCACGGCCAGCCGGGCACAGTCCAGCATCAAGCCCAGCCTGAAGATAGCCAAGCAGTTGCTGAGGCAGAGCCGCTTCTGCAAGAAGGACACGCAGACGGTAAAGATGGAGGGGATCTGGAACATGTTGGCCACGGAGAAGATGTCCTGCACGTTCTGCTCTGTGATCTCCAGCTCGGAGGTGTAGATATAATGGAGGATCTTGCCCATGACATCTGGGTCAACATCTTCCAAACTGACCTCCCTCTTCTTGCTCTCTTCCATGTCCGAGAGGAACATCGCTCGAAAATATGGGCTGCAAGCTGCCAGCACCAGCCGATGACAGGGAAACTCCTTCCCTTTGACTTTCAAGACACAGTCCAGAAACTTATTGTGGTCCAACATGTCTTTGAGTCCATCCTGCAGGAGAGTTTGCTGGTAGAGACGCAATTCTTCCACTTGATCAAAAGGCAAACCCATGGTGAAGAGTAACTGCTCCTTTTTTCCCCAGTCCTTCTTTTATGAATATATCTGTACCTGAGCCCCGGTAAAGAAACTTACTCAAAGCAGGGCTCCCGGGTCTCCTTTGCTTCCAGACTGTCAGCACACTGGGAATGTGAAACGCTTGCCACTATCGCAGCTGTCTGTGTACTTCAGTTTCCAGCGTAGGGCTTTATATATAGCCACAGCGTTACAAAGCTTAAGGAATCCATACTGGAGCATGTGTAAGCCGATCACCCTTTAATATGACACATGGGACAAGGAGGAAGGGAGGGGGCTGGGGGAACAGCTGTAATTCCAGCCTCGATGCTTCAGGAAGGGTCTGTCAGCCCATGAGTCACTGCGGGGGGAGCAGGAGTTTTTGCTGCCGTCCCATGACAGGAGACGCGTGCGACCCGTCGGCTCAGCCGCTGAGCTTGGGAAACAGCTTCCAGATGAATCAAACATCCCAATCTGCCTTCTGGGTCATGAACGGCAAGGCTGAGACCTTCTCCCTACACCGCTAAACGGACTGCTCTGAAACTGCTAAACCTTTTGCTGTGCTAAAAATAGACTGTGAAGTCAAAGCTGGAAAGATGCAATAAGGGAGCGTCTTATGTGGGCTTTGTGGCATCCCCGACTCCAGCCAGCTCACTACCAGGGCTGCTTTTCTGCAGAGGTTTGTCCTTTATTTTCCTCCGGAGCCACTTTTCAGGGGTCTGGAAGAGGGTGGGAAATGAAGATAGATAGAGCTATTTATTTACACCCCCGTATGGGATATGAGACCTATGCTGGAAGTTACTTAAAAGTCTCACTAAAGGAGGAGACTCGAGGAGCCTGGGAGAGGGATGGCTCTGGTTTGCCTGCAATACATGCATGGCCCGAATGGCACAGTCTCTGGACACCTCGTCATTAATAAATCCATCTTTTCCACATCTTGGTGACAGAGGGAGGGTCTGAGGCAGAACAGAAATAAAGAGAGCGCAACAGTGGGCTTCAGCTCACAGATTAGCACATCTAAACACAGGTATCTTCCTGTAAATTGAGGGTCTCCTGCTAAGGTCTACTGAGATTCAACACTCCCGTGTTGAAGTCTAGAGCCACAGCAGGACAACCTGCCTGGCTTTGAGCTGATGCTCCAGAAAGGCTGAGGTCTCCAGCAGGTCTTGTGTCCTGCTCGCATGCCCATGGATGTCTAGGAAGCCCCGTGGGTCCTCAAATGGCCGGTCCAGGTCCAGCTATTCCCATGGAGCTCACAAAGAAAAAAATTAGTTTTGGCAGACATGGGTGAGCAGAGTAGCTATAATTATTTATACCTACAGTAAAACTTATACATGAATCTGTTTTATCTCCGTTACTATGGACCCTCTGGGCTGGCTGACACTCAGTGATGGCACAGATTTAATTAACGATTTAATTAAGTCTATGCAAAGATATTAGGCACTCTGCTTGGTGTATTTAAAGCCAGATAACCCCTTACCCTGGCATGGATGTATTTGTAAAAGTGCTTTGTGCCATGATGTTATCTACATAAGTGGGAAAAGGGAGGGAGCTATACTGGTATGAAGCCCTTTTGTACTGGTGAGGTTCCAGAAGCATCTGGGAGGTAACAATATAGCAGGGAAATAATCACAAGCTTTTTTTGGAGCTCACATCATAAGCTCTTCCGCTGTGTTGCTCATCTGTGACAGGATCAGACGACGAGCGCTGATCTTTGAAGTGGGTCAAACTTCAGAAACGTTTCTCTGCTCCCAGACATCTGGGGCTGGACAACCCCATCCTCCCCTCTCCCCTCCCTCTGCATTAGCTCTGCACTTTCCCAAGTTTAATCCTGTGTTGTCGTGCTACCAGCTGGGATATTTTTCCCCCTCTGCCTTTAATCTCCCTTGAGCCCTGACTTGTTTTCCTTTTCACTATGCTGCTCGGTGTGCGCTGCCATCCAAGGTTTGCTTCCACATTCCCCGTGCCACGAGGTGCCGCTGCGAAAATGCAGCTACAGCCCATCCCTTCCCAGAGGAGCTTCCAACCGATCAGTGGGTCTGTGGCTTCTCCCAGGTTTGTGGTCCACCCAAGGAAAGAGCACCCTGCCAGTCCCAAACCTCCTCTGGGGTCTCCGTTGGCTTCAGTGGCTCCGCACAGCGGCTGGACCAGCTCCAAGGCTTGGCGAAGCAGCCCTGGTTTTTCAAGAGCACTGTCTCCTCGGTGCACGGTGTCATTTAGGCTCCCTACAAGCATGGGGAGACACAGGTATCTCTGGGAGCTGGTTCACTGCACCCGAGTTAGACACTTGCCTGAGATGAGAGGATGGTGATGTCCATCTGTCCCCATTCATTCTACAGACAGTTTAAATCATGCATTCAGACTAGACACCCTTAACTGTTCCCAGTGCCTCCTAACGCCAGCAGTGCTGGGATGCCATCCTCATAACGGCTTGGGGCAACAATCACACGTGCGATCCCCTGCCTTATGTTTCCACCATTTTTTGCTCTCAGCTCAATACAGCAGCATTCATCCCAAGCTCTGTCAGCAAAATGGGTGCAGATGGCATATATTGCCCAAGCTGGACGTGCAGTCTGTGCTCTATGTATTCACCCTGACCTCAAATGGTCTGTAAACCTCCCTGGCTCCTGAGCACAGATGCATTCAGCTCAGATAAGGGTAGTTCACCCCTAAACAAGTTTCTACCACAGCCTGGTGGGACAGAGGGTTGTTCTGGTGGACCCAAACCCTCTGAGCAGCTCAGACAGTGCTAATGGGGATGCTCTCAGAGCCACCGTGCACTTCTCTTGAACCCTCCCGGGGCTGGGAGTGAAAAGCCAGCAGTGCTTTATGCAGCTCAGATCCACAAGCTTCAGATCCACCCACCCAACGAGTATTTGGTGTCCAGATTATTTTCATTCTTACACTTTAGGTTACACTTTTCCAGTCTGGATCTCAAGCACAGTATTTCTTTCTCACTTGTGTGTTTACTCTTTCCTCATTTCTGGCTTTCATTCGGTCACACTAGTTGGTCGTTACCATTTTATAATCTATTTATGCACAGGGAAGTCAACAGGATTTTGGTCTGAGCCTTGCTGCCCTGGAGAGCCAAGGCCACATCTGATTTGCTACGGGAGACTTTTCTCTGATGATAGCAGTGGAATTTGAAGCAGCCATCAATTCTGAGCCCTCTGCAACCATTATCTCCTGTAGAGGCTTTGATCACAGTAGACTTGTCCCATCTGTCTTCCATTTGCTGGGTCCAACGTGTCACCACAAAGGTAAACTGGTCTCCAAGCAAGTACCAGCCAAGCCCAGAGGAATTTAGCATCTAAAAGCAGAAGAGACGGCACACGTGGATGCGACAAGGGTGAGCAGTGATCATAGTTACCATTTGGTTATCTCTATGCACACATGAATGGATGAATCGACTCTCCCCAGGGTACTCCCCCCGAGAGCGCTGGCTGCTGTATAATGGACAACACAGCCCTGAATGGAGGTGGGCTGTTCTGAGATAGCCCGCGGCAAACTGGCCACAGATCTAACAGGACTACAGCTAGTGATTTCCAATGACCAATGGACTAAAAGTCAGTTATTAAGTATGTCTCTAAGTGGGCAATAGTCCCCCCCATGACATGGGAGTGGGTGAGGATACATGGAAAGCATCCTAAGGGGATGCAGTGTAGCAGGATCACTCCCTCCTGTATGAGATTTTAGAACAAGAAAGGCGAATGCAGGAATTATATCTATGTCAGGCTGAACAAGATCATGTCCAGTGTAGGGCTATTAATTAGGATTTGTAGTTGCAATAAAGAATTGCTTTTCTTGGCTTCTCAGGCGAGTTTTACTAACAGGCAGGCAATAACCAGATCAGATGAGATACTCTCCTCCAGGAGAGAGATGAGCAGTCGATAAATCCCATTCTACAGAGGCATATGCTGAGAATAAGGGTCTCCGGCGCAAGGCTGAGCTGGTTGAGATAGCACCACTTGGGTTCCTCTGGCTCACCAGTCCTCCTGGGCTCGTAACGGCAGTGATAGCTGAGGGGATAACATGAGGCAAAGAGGGGCAAAGCCCAAGTTCTCCTATGAACTGTGTCTCTAACAAATCACTTGCTCAGCTGGTGTCTAAGATTAGCTCCTTCTGGCAGCTCCAGCAGATGCAGCTGCTGGGTAAATTTAGATCCTTAGTGAATGGGTTATTTTCTCTCCCGGAGTATCCAAGTCAGGAGGGCAGTGCAGAGTCACTGGGCTTTGCCATGTGAGTCACCCACTTTGACACTGGGACGTGGCCGACTCTGTCTGTCCTCCCGGGCAGCCAGGGACCTGAGCTGAGCCACCCACAGAGACAGAGCTCCTGGTCTCGACAGCTCAGGGTGGCTTCAGCTGTGGAGGAGAAAAGCTGGATCTTACCCTGGAAGGAAGCACATCATGTCATAGCTGGTTTGGTGGTAAAGAGTAAATCTGAAATAATGGAGGTGCCAAGAAACATCTACCAAAGGTCCATCAGTAGACCTGTGTTAAAAAGAGATATGCCTGGCAGCTGAAGGAGTTTTTTGGGATGTGACTAGAGATGCCACCAAGGCACAATACCTGCCCTTACTTCCAACATTTTTGGTCAGGCTCCCAGAAATAAAACCAACATGGCTTCTAACTCAAAAACTACAAGCTTGATAGGGCGGTAGGCTCGTGATATTTCAGCAGTACAAAGGTGGAGTCAAAGTAAAGGTGAATATGAATTGAGCTGCAGCCAAACCTCCAATCTGGTGATGCCACTAAGGTGGGTTTCTGTTAAACTCAACCATGTCTTGTGTCACTGTTAGGGGTAGGAGGTGAGGACCTGCAAACAGATGCTTGTGTCTCTCAGCTCTGATGGCAGGGCATTGCCCAGGGTGTCACCTTCATTACAGCAGCATAACAGTGGCACCATAGATGTCCAACATTTATTTACTACATATATAAATGACATTTATCAGGGACTTCACAAATTACTTTGGCAGAGCTGAAAGCTGGCTAGGAACCAATCCTGTTTCATCCACAAAGAAGCCAGAATACACCAGCACCAAGCGTCTCGACTCATGTTGCGAAGTGGTCCAGATTCTGCCCTCACCAGACATCGACATAACTCAGACATAAGGCCACTGAAAGTTATTCTAAAGTGCAAGAGAGCCAGAGCTATTTTTCAGTTATTAACCCACCTTTTCCCCAAGGCACCGTGTTTCACACATGTACATTTATTCAATGCACTCCCTAGGCAGTGTCCCAAAGTCTGCTTCTCCAAGGAGGCTATCATGGGCTTTCCCTCCACCACCCAGCCCCAAGTCACTGCCCTTCATTCAGGGTCTTTCTCCTTTGGTTGTATATATGTGTGTGTACTCATTCAGCCATGCAGTCATGGCCTTAGGCTGTGCGCACCAAAAAGTCAGTTGAATAAAGAGTTGGATGGCTGGAGATGAGCAAGAGTTGGCTACAGCATCTTCTGTTTCTCAGCCGTGGGCAGGAATGTGAGCTTAAACCTTTGTCCGTGGTGTGCGAAAAACATGAGTGGGATTTGGTTTGAGTCCTAGGACCTATATCACAGCAGGATAGTCATGGTGGCCACATCGGTCTCAGACCCAACAGCGGAGGGCCCTTTGGGTATGAGTTGGGGCCTGGGGACCAAGCAGTTGTGAGCCATTTGTTGTATTTCTTCAGCATGCCCGCTCCCCAGGCGACCTGTACACGATGCGCGATGGCTGTGAAGCAGGTATGGCTCCCACACTCTCATTAACTATGCCTGGTGATGGCACTAAATCATTTTTTTCCAAGACATATAACACTGAAGGGACCTGTTTTGCAGAGATTGTAACAGCTATCACTCTGCACCGCTGACAGTGGTAGGGAGATAATTACCCTTCAATTTGCCATTCCTGGTCCTCCTTCCCTTTGCTATAAAGACTGTACTATTTATTTATTAGCCTCTTGGTAGGTATAGATCGTGCTGAGCCATTTCACAGTCCTTACTGCACAACCATAAATGCTGAACACTTGACAGTGGATGCTGACCGTCTCTTCTAGTGAAAGAAACATGGGATGCTTGGGCTGGAAGCAACCTGGAGATGGTCTGCTCAGAGCAGGCTCAGCACCAGCTAATCCCTTTCTCACAGCTGTGCGATCCACCCTAAAACCTCCAGCCGTTGGAGTTGGAGAGTCTCCTCTGGGAGACACGGGCTACAGGTCCGGCAGGAGAGCTGAGTGCTGGCGGACCAAGTGTTACGGGAAGCAGAGGGTGAAAGCTCTAGGCTTGCACAATGTCAAAGGCTCAGCAAAATGATGGGGATGGCTCTTTCTGGCATTAAAGAAATGTCCTGGGAGCCTACCTCAGCAGTCTGCCATGCATGGGGAGCCTGTGAAATGCCCACTGTGTCTTATAGAAAATCTTTCCTGCAGCAAGGGGATGACCTGTGCTTTTCAGGTGACTTCTACATGGGTGAGCTACAGCAGTCCGATTGTCAGGAGTGCTTGGAGAGCCCCGGCCAGTGGCTGGAAGGGAGACGAGGCTTTGGGACAAGCCTGCCGATGCCTCTCTCTAGTCCGCCTTTGCTTTGTCACACTTCTCCTCCTCGATGGCCAGGATGCGCTCACGCTCTTTGATCAGCTGCACTCCGCAGTATGTGATGAACCAGATGGACAAGGTGCTGACAGGGAAACCTAGAAGATGGAGGGAGACGTGGTCATTTTGTTGTTGCTGCTTGCCTAACAGGGCTAGCTCTTCCCCAGCACTGCTGCCTTTCAGGTGGTTTTGGGAGGTCCCACAGGTTCATGATGGCCAACGACATTTTGCGTTGTGGATCCAGCCCTACAGCTTCACTGACAGAAGAGAGAAATTTCCAGCATCATATTTTAGATGAAGCAGTGCCTGAGCTCACCAAGGCATCATGGACTGCAGCTTTTCTGGAGAAAAGGAGGCTGAGGGGAGACCTTATCGCTCTCTACAACTACCTGAAAGGGGGTTGTAGTGAGGTGGGGGTCGGTCTCTTCTCCCAAGTAACAAGCGATAGGACGAGAGGAAATGGCCTCAAGTTGTCCCAGGGGAGGTTTAGATTGGATATTAGGAAAAATTTCTTTACTGAAAGGGTTGTCAGGCATTGGAACAAGCTGCCAAGGGAAGTGGTGGAGTCACCATCCCTGGAGGTATTCAAAAAGCACGTAGACAAGGCACTTCAGGCCATGGTTTAGTGGGCATGGTTGACGGTTGGACTCGATGATCTCAAAGGTCTTTTCCAACCTAAATGATTCTATGATTCTAATGTGGAAACATGCTGGAGTGGCTTTGAGCACTGTCTTACCCAAAAAACTCCTTCTGCCCCCCAAGTTCAGACTTGGTGGTTGACTTTCTGCCCATTCAACCTGCCCATGTCCATCGTTGTTCAGCACTGTGACCTTCTGGAAGCTTTGTGCCCCGCTGATGCTAAGGATTAACCCCAGCCTTGTCCCGTACCTAGTGGGTACACAGTGTACGCCCAGGGAAAAACATGTTTTTGTCAACCAGGTAAGTGACTGAGAGCTCTCCCTCCACTTAGGAAAGGTCTGACAGCATTTGTAACCACGAGTCTGGTATCCACAGCAGAGGGGAGACACAGGCTTTGTACCTACTAAAACAGGACCTCTGAAATGAATAATGCAACCAGCAAAAGCCAGCTAGCTCAGCGGGCAGGCACTTCTGGCACACTGAGCCCAGAGCATCATATTATCCATTTCCTATGCCAGCCCCCTCCCTGAGAAGGCCGGAGGACGTGGGCTCCCGATGGCTATTTATACCCTGGGCTGCTCAAGAAGACTTCAAAATAGTGCCACCATCTCCTGATTAGAAATGTACAGATAAGACTGTAGCAGGAGGGTTTGTACTTGTCACCTTCAGGTTGACGCAGGAGTAACTGCTAAAGGAGATGAGGTCGGACGAGTAAATCCCTTTCTCCAGCAAGGGGACCATATCGCAGCCAGGGACTCAGCCCACCTCAGTGGGGTGAGTGTGACCTCTGCGTTGCTGCGAGGAGTCCAATTCACAGCGTCAGGCCATGCTAGGAGCTGTACAAGTACACCTAGAAGGCAGCTCGCACCCCGGAGAGCTCACACGAGAAGGGCGGGAGCTAAGAAACCACTGCCTGCACCTTTTGAACAAGAATTAAGCACGTTGGGAGCAGCCACATAACAAGCCAATGGCCAGGCCACTTTGGACCCAAGAGGACTTGACAGTCCCAGTCCTCAGCTCTCCTACCAGTGGCCCCCCCATCAAGCCAAGGGTCCTTCGGTGGGGAAGGCTTGTAGCATCTTACCTGTCAGGAGGAGTCTCTTGGTCACCAGTAGTGCAAACTCCAGGCTGTTGAGGGCTAGGATGTTGTAGAGGACGATGGCCCAGAAATTTGCCGCCCCAAAAACTGCCCTAATCCGCCGAGACATGGCCTCTGACATTTTGGCCTGCGGAGGGGAGAGGAGCAAAGAGTGAGGAAAAATGGGGCTGTAAGGAAGGGGGATGCACTGGTCCAACTCCAGCCAAACTCCAGCTGGGATCCCAGAGGGGTAGGCAAAAATAAGAGCAGCCCGTAGTGTCTCTGGGATGAAGAAACATAAGGACAAGGCAAAACTTCTGCTCTGCTGCTGGACTTAGATGCATGTGGGACTCCGGACTGGTGTTTCAAGGTCCCATGGGTAGGGTCAAGATGTTATACACAGTTTCGTGCTAATTATAATGGCTGTATACTGCTTTTTCTTCATCTATTGCCTTGGGTAAGCCATTCCTCAAGGCAGATGAATGCTGTTGTATACCAGGATTATTATTAGCCCTACGTGCAAATCACTCCCAGCTCCTGGTAGAAATTGTTTCTTAGGAATTAAAAAAAAAAAAAAGGAGCTGAAAACTAGTGACAGCAGCAGAGTGAAATTGTCACTGGCACATAATCCTCAGGAGCAGCTGCTGCGAGTGGCGCGGGGAAGTGGTTTATAGCGATCTTCAAAGAGCACGGTGAATCCCCAGGCCACTTAGTGCTGAGAATTGCAGTGCCACAGGGAAGGAGATTTCCCTGCCTGCAAGTGCTGTAATCTGATTAGAAGTTCAACGAGGAGAGCAAATGGCAGGATTGCTCTCCAAAGTTTTTATTCAAAAGGGGTCTTTACTGAACTGGTTTAGGACGTCCAGACTTTAGGTTAAGCAAAACAAATAAAGAACATAATTGTTTCCAGAACGGAGTTTCGTAAGTTTTTCTTCCAATGTGTCCCCAAGGAGCCTTCGTCCCAAACAGAGACAGGGCACTAAGCTTTGGACTGTTTGGAAAATAATTCATTCTAGTACCTAAACATTTGCTTTTATCAGAAATCAGATCAAAACCACTCAGAATGCCAAGATGTTTTGCAGAACAAGAAGAACAAATGATTTCCATATGGAAATGTATAAACATTTCCCCACGGACAGACCTCAGATTTTGTGTGCATCTGTGGTACTTTGATGCCTCGTTGGGGCTGCATTCCTAGTTCGTTTGGACCTCTCTTTTCCCTCTGAAAGCTCCAGACCCAACCTAAATTTCCCATGAAGCATCACAGGGGCAGGTGGGAATTTGCTCTGGGTGGGTGACACAGTGCATAAAATGAAGGGATACAGAGCACCGGGACTGTGCTTCTCTTGCACAGCTAAGTAGCTGATCACAAGGATGCTAAAGGCCACAGGAGAGAGCTTCAGGTCTCCACACAGGAGGCCTGGACATGGATCTGCGTGGCACCATCAGAGATGTTGCTCTTCAGTCTCAGCTGAAAATGGATCTGACTTGTATGAACAAATTTGAGCTCCCTACAGTCATGGACATTTTCCAGCACCAGAGTTTGGTCCTGGACCCATTGACCTTCCCCTATCCACATGTAGCCCAGTTCCTCACCTCCAGTTTGGCAAAGGGCTCCTGCTGGAAGAACTTCTGCACCCAGAGCTCAAAGTTGAGGCCAAAGCAGTTGAAGACAGACCAGATGTAAACAATCTCGCAGGGCCCCAGCCACAGGGTGGTGATGGCAAAGGTGGCGATGGTGGCCACGAGCTCCTTCATGATGTTGTCATGGTTCTCTCCAATGTGATCATACACGTACCTAAAGGCCAAGGAAAATGGTTGGTGCTCCCCGTAGTTAAGGAGACCCCTCCGGAGTCCCTTATCCCACGCTCACCCACCACAAGCTCCTCACAGGCAGGTCAATCTAGAGCACCTCAGTGAGAAAGGAAGGAGGTTTTGGCTGAGACATTCTAGCAATAAACCGATTTTTGCTGCAGTCCAGCTGCTCGTGGCTTGTGTTCCTCACAAACCTATAGCTCCTTAAGGACAAAATACCACCCTTTCCCCCTCTTGCAGGTAAAAGGTTGATAAAACATGGGGATCTCTAAAGCTGCAGGCTATCTCAGACTTGCTGGTGCACAGGATTTCATCACAGAGCAGCTACCACCTTCAGTACAGGTTTGCTGGTGTGTACTCATGGCTGGAGAGGGCTGAGGGAGATGTAGATGGAGCTCAGGCCACCCTTGTTACCCAGGATATGGGAGACCTGGGCTCAATTCCCCTTTCCTCCTGGTGGAATATGATCCTGACTCTTCTTCCCTCGAGGGAATGCTAAACCCACATTAAAGGGTTTTCTGGGACAGGACTCTCTTATTCCCAACTTTGGGGGGTGGGGGGTAGGGTGGGGGTGTGTGTTGCACATTGTGGTGATCAATTCAACGGTCTTAGGGATAAACAGACCAAATTCATGACTTCATGTTTCACCCAGAAGAGAGGACACCTCAGCTTTGGGATGAACAGCATTTAATGCTTCATTGCTATGTGATGAAAGAGAAGACCCTGAACCAGACTAGAGACGGTTGATTAGACACTTACTTGCATAGCCAATCATTAATCCCTCTGTCAAAATGCCTACAACGCAAATGATAAAAAGCATATTAAAACACACAACGTAATGACACTCTTCCATGCAGCAGTCAGCCAGAGAAGGCACCCAGACCCCTGGCGAGGTACATCTGCAACCTTTTTCACAGCAGTTCTCCATTCTCCTTCCTTGAACAGGTCCCACTATCGATGTGGCAGGTTACAACACCTCTCTCCTTATCTGTTCCTTCCTGCCCAAGAATATTTCACTGGGCTATGGCCAAGTCTAGACTAGAGGTTCGGTATAGACTGTTCAACGTAGGTAGTCTCCAATTCATAGGCCAGCTGCTCAGAAGCAGAGCCCAGACATCTTCCCCCCCCTGCACGTTTCTTGCAGGTCAAACATGCCGTCTCTCTTTGTTGATGCACGTGGGCTACTCACGTTTCTGCAAAGACGTAGAGCATGGTGATGCATTTGGGGGGCTGGGGTGGGTCCAAGTGGTCCAGTCTGGCAATGGTGTTGATGACCCCAAACATGACAGCAGCTTTTACCCAGTCGTACACCAAATTGGAATAGGCCAGGCCAGCTGGAGCAAAAATGAGAGTCAAACAGGTGAAGAGGAACACGGAACATATCACCTTCAGGACTTTGGGGGACATCATGTCCCATGGGAGCATGTAGTCTATTGCAACAAACATAACATCAGGAGGACAGTCTAATGCTGTCTTGGACCAGCAAAGCTTTTAAAACTAAGTAGCTTTTTAAGAAGCTTGAACCAAAGGACAGTATCTTCTTGGGGTATTCAAGAGCAAACTGTTTATTGGTCTTGGTAGTCCAAGAAAGTCATACAGATCTCATTTCTTCCAGTGCAAGATTGTTCCTTCCCTCTAAGGCTTGTTAACCTATGACAAACTCATCACAGTTCTCAACTCTGACCTCTGAGGTTTTATTGACAATTCCATCAAAATGCCCCCCCCTCCCCAGCTCCTCGTGGCCATAGATGTAATGTTGATGCTACAGCAGAGCCAGGGCCAGAAACTCTGTCTTGGAGAGGTGTCTGATGCTGGAAGGCAAACCCTGCAGGAACAAACACCAAAAATTTCAAATTCCTATGGAAACAGAAGCTAAAATGCCCCCGTCTTGGTGGGAATGAGCTCACAGATTAAGGACGACACAGTGCCTTGATGTGAGCAGTGCCTGAGCTCCTGCCGTGGACCAGGCAGATCTGTTCAATACAGTCAGCAGAGCCTGCAGAAGAGCTCAGCTCCTTCTGGAGTAACACATATGCTTGGTCAGTCCACCCAGGTCTCTTAGGACCCCCTAAATCAATGCTAGTGCCATTCTAGCTGCATTAGGATTTTTCTCCTGGCCTCCAGCTGCCACTCTGGAGAGACATGGGGCTCTTCCAGCCCCTGCCCGTGTGGATGTCAGATACCCTATGGCAACGCAAATGCTGCCATCAGACGTGTATTTGGCCAGCTGAAATACTCCATCCAGCTGCCAGCTGAATGCCAGCACTGCTACCGTTACTCATCCTGGGAGTTTGGCTTCTGGACTTCTCTAATCCAGCCCTGCTCAGAGAACAGCCAACTTGAAATGTAGATCAGGTTGCTCTGGACATTGTGCATTTAAGTATTGAATACGTCTATTTTTGGAGAATCTATAACCCCTCTGGGCCCCTGTTCCAGTGTTTGACCACTCTATGAAAAAAATTCCTTACATGCAATCAGACTTTGCCTTGCTGCACCTTGTTTGCTGTGTCCTGCTTCTTCCCTGCCAGCCTCCAAGAAGAGTTCGCCTTCTCTACAACCCTCCCTTAGGCAGTTGAAGACAGCAGCTACAACTCCCCTGTACAACCTATGCTCTGGGGCCATTTCAGTGGCTCACAAACACCCATAACGGGTAGCCACCTGTGAAGGCATCTGAGATACCAGGTGTACTTCTTGCAACAGCATGGGGCTGATTTTTTGGAGGTGCTGAGCTCCCTTCCAGTCCAAAGGCAATGGGAATGGCTTGGTGCTCAGCCTCTTAAACCCCGAGCTAAACAATTTACACCGGGACCCTGTGAGAACATCAGACCAACACCATCTGCTTTCCAGGGCTGCCAGCTCTATGCATTATCAATGGGAAGAAGAGGGGCTTTACTCAAACCTGTCCGACGTGAGCACTGCCAAAGCCTGTCAATGGAGAAGGATGGAGATCTGAGTCCCTCACCACTGCCTTGAAGCTGAGTACAGGTGTGAACGTGTCCAAGCACAGCCACTCACCCAAGGACCAGTCCGAGAGGCGGTTCATGAACTTCAGGTCAGAAGGGAGGGTGAGGATGTAGAAGAAGTGGAAGAAGACATCCACAGCAATGATGGCCCCCACATGGAGGAGGGCATGGACCCGGATATTCCTCATCTCATCGTCTTTGCGTCTTAGCTCTCGGGTGCTCACCTGCCGGGATGGCAAACCAGGAGAGGGCTGAGCTGAGAGACAGGATGGGCAGCATGTTCCCGCATCCATAGAAACAGTCAAGGTCCAAACAAGGACTCAGCGCTCTCCTTTAGAAATCACGCCATGGACTACATGGCCGAAATCGCCATTGATTAAGGAAGACCTGAGGGACTAGCTCAGGCAAACGCATCCACGGGGAGCAGGACATGTCCCACCCACAACATCCCTCCAAGACCTCCGCCTCAGTGCTGAGCACGGCAGCAACGTGCCTCCTGGATCACCCTCCTAGCAAAAGCTGTTCCCATCACTGGGGTTTCCAGCAGAGCAGGCACATGGTGTGACACAGCGGTGACAGGTCTGGTTGTATCTAAGGGACCCTAGGTGAAAACCATACCAACCAGGGAGCTTGGTTTTATGCTCTTTCTGCAGAGACGTGTTCAGAAAGACAAATTTCCTTAAGGGTGGCCCCTTGCACAGGTCACTGAGTGGGAGCAAATACCCACACGCAGAACATCTACAGGATGCCACAGCCTGTAGGAAGGGACATCTACATGCCCAGGAGAGGTTAGGAGCAGGGCTGGAATCCCACCTGACTGCTCTGCCAGGGCCAGATGCATATTTTTGGCCAGGGTCATTTGGGAGGAGGAGGAGAAGGATGCCTGATGGTCTCTGGAGCTTCTGCTGCAGACACCTGCTGTAAACGAGAGGGAGAGCTACTCAAGGGGCCATCCCGATTCGGTTGGGACCTGATCGATGGGGATTTCGTCTCTGCTGCGTCTTGTACAAACAGGGGCCGGGCTTTGCCTCCAGGAGCTGTCATGTCTCTGACCGTTGTAATACAAAAATCATCAGAGCAAGCGCTCAGGATTACACTGGGCAGACTGATGTCCTCGCTTCCCCGTATCGCCGTAAAAATTGCTGCTGTATTCAAAATCCTCTTATGTTTATTACTTTCCCTTTATTCCCTGCGAGAGGTGGGAGCTCTCCCAACATAATCCGCAGGCTGCCGCACCAGCCCCGTCATCAAATCCAGATGATTCCTGAGAATTAAAGCCTTTGCCAGATTTTTTTGTGTCTGTTATATGCCAAATGCTTCAAGGATACAAAGAGGCCACTGGACCCTGAGCTGGAGGAGAAGTCGAGGGAGGACAGGCTCGGGCATGGAGATGTGTGGGAAGACATGGAGCCCCTCCTTTCATAGAATCATGGAATCATTTAGGTTGGAAAAGACCTTTAAGATCATCGAGTCAAACCATAAGTCTAACACTGCCAAGTCCACCACTAAACCATGTCTCTAAGTGCCACATCTACACGTCTTTTAAATACCCCCAGGGATGGTGACTCAACCCCTTCCCTGGGCAGCCTCTTCCAATGCTTGACAACCCTTTCAGTGAGGAATTTTTTCCTAATATCCAATTTAAACCTCCCCTGCTGCAATTTGAGAACGTTTCCTCTCATCCTCATGTCTGCATGCGGTGGCAGCACTCCGCCACCATCCCCTTGAGGTCAGGGCTGTGTCCCCCACACTTCCAGCCTTACAGAAGCAAATTTGTTCCTTTCATCCTAGTAAGAAAGATGCTTTTCAGCTCAAATGGGGCAGACCAAGCCCTGGTACAGATGAGTTCCCATCACACGTGGGGGTACAAGGGCTCCACCAAGACATAGCACCAGTAGGAGCCAAAGAGACAGATCCGTTCCCTAACTGGGCCAGACTCCATGTGCCTGCCCCCATAACTGCTGTTGGGCAATTAGGAATTCACCTCTACAATTAGCTGCAGCTCCAGCAGTGCAGGGGGGCATCTAGCCAGGAGATGGCAGTGGTGGCCAGGCCAAGACAGGACCCCTGGCATGGGAAAGGGGTTGGGGACTTACTCCTTGTGCCTTTGGGGTGAGGATTTCAAGCAGCAGAGGGGGGGGATTGCTCATTAAGTGGCTATAGACATCCTGGTTTGGGGCTGTGCAAAGGAGCAGGAAATAAAACCCCCTCCAGATCAAGCCTTGTAGGAGTGGTGGGAATTCAGGGCTTGGAGACATGAGGACTTTAATGCCCTGATTTACAGATACACGGCTGCAGTGTTAAGAGAAGCCAGGGCTGCCCATTTCATAGGAAACACTGATGGAAACTGGAGAAGGAAGATGAACATGGGGTGAGGAGGGCACCCCAGGGCCCTGTACCCCCTCTGGAGGGGCTTGGACCATAGGGGCTGCTGGAGCCGTGCTTGCCTAGGCTTCAGCCTGGCAGGTAAGACACGACTGGAAAGATGAAGCCTTAGGATGAAACATTTCTTCCAGCCCACCAGCAGCCCGGCCATCCCTGGTGCCTGTCCGCTGAGAACAGGCTGCTGGTAGACTCAATGCACCACAGACATCCCTTATGGATGATGCCAGCACTGACCTTATGATCTTCAGTGTCAAACGCTCTAAAAGTCCTTTTAAATAGAACCTGCAAGACCCAAGGAATCTTGTTCCTTTCAACATGCAGCACGAGGTTGTTAAATCCCCAGGTGAATGAACCAGCAAGGAGCAGGACTCAGATCAGGGCTCATCCTGCTCACTGGAAGAAACAAGACCAGTGCAGACCTTTTATTAGGCAACCAGTACCAGCCCAACATTGGAGAGAAGGTGCTGGGTTGGGTGGGTCTTTGGTCTCCTCCGCACCAGGGAGGCTCTGGCTGCTCTCCCGTGCCCTGGGCTGGTTTTTCTTCTGAATTCACAAACGTTTTTTCAAAATGCTCTTGCACTCAGATGTCAACTGGGGTCCAAAAATTCAGTGTAGCTGTTCTTCTTTAAAAGAAAACGGAGGGGTGGTGGTGATCCTTACAGCACCGTTGCTGACCAAGCAAGAAGTCCCTCTCTTAGCAAGCACTACCAGTTTGCTTTGATGACCAAGGTTGATTACTGGTGTAAAAGGACATTGAGATGGGAAGAGTGAGGAGGCAGAGAGCACTGCCGTTTTGCTTGATCTTTGGCTGTGAAACAGGCCCAGAGGTCAGCTGGTACCAGCCCAGGCTTCTGCTGATGTTTTCCAGTGCTCTTTAGAGTCTTCTCTTCAATAAGCTCCCTTGGTTGTACGTGATACAGGCAAAGACTTGGGGCACCAGGGTATTTCACAGAGAGCAGAGGAATCCCCTGGTTGCCGAAACACAGCCTTCCACTCAACCTTACTTATTTCTACAGAAATAACTTCACCTTAAGACACACAGACCATCCTGGAAATTCATGCTCCTTGGGTGAACCAGCTGGATGGAAATGTGAGACTGCCCTTGCTGTCACAGCCACCAGCATGTAGAGGTCCCACAGATGGGCACCACATGTCTGGCTCTCACCGTGGCCTCCCGGCTCCGCACAGTGGAGCGGCACGGAGCTGCTGGGGTGACAGCACGTGGAAACTGAGGCATGGAGCAGTGCAGTTGCCCGGCGAGGAAGGACATGAGCTGAACCCTCCCCTCCTCATCCCAGCGTGATGCTTTCACAACCTCATCAGTTTATACCCCTCCCCACAAAAATCACAGCACCGTTGCGCAGCCCAGACTATGGCCACAGACTCTAGATGACCACGAGAAGCTCTACAACCATTTGCACCTTCACTGTGGGAAAAGGTGGGGTTTTATAGGCATTAAACCCAAGCAAATAAATGCAGGGAGAGGTCCTCTCCCAGCCTGGCCTCAGGAGCACTCACCTGGGCATGGAACTGGTCAAATGTCATGACAGGCCCAAAAAAGAAGAATGGGAGGTAGAAGTTGTACTTGAGGAGGTCGAAGATGGAGTAGATGCCCTCTTTCCTCTCAGAGCTCTCGAGTGCAAAGCTCATGCAGCGCATGATGGTGAAGCCGCTTCCTCCATAGAAGAGGACATCTTGAAGATCAAAAGCTCCCGTTACAAACCCGCTCTGGATGAGAAACGAAGAGTTACCACCAGGAACACGGTGTCATTTCTGTGCTCCCTCGCTTTGTGGAGGACATCACTCCCGGGGCAGCAAGCAAAGCCTCTAATTACGCTCTGACACCAATTGTCCCTGGGGCTAATAAGCCTTGCTGTTGGAAAGAAAAAACTGGGGCTCGATTTCCCAGCCGGCTCCTGCATCCTGGAGGAGCCGGGAAGTGGTAGATCCTCTTGGCCATGTCTTCACCAAGCAGCTACGGGCCATGCAGGCTTTGGTCTGGGGTGGGAAGGTGACCCTGTCACAGGGACATAACTCTTCCCAGGGAGTGAAGAAAAGCCAGCACAAGCCTGATGGAGGCAGGGGGAATGCATTTCAGGAGGTAAGCAGCAGGCAGGGAGAGGCAGTGCTGTCCTTCGGAGGGACTGAATAGCTTTATAAGGCCCTTACGGGGCTTCCCTCCATCCACCAGCGAGAGAAAGTCTTAACTGGGCAGAGACCCGAGATAGGCACGGGCGTCACTGAACCCATCCCAGCGCTGTGTTACAGATGGGGAAACTGAGGCACGAGGCAGGAACACGTCTTGCCTGGCTGACAAGCTGTTGCCTAAGCAGCAAGAAGGACTTGGGTGTCCTGAGCTCTGGCCCAGCACGAAGCCACCAAAACACGACATAGCCCCAGTGGGATTATTCCCAAGCTCAGCGACGCAACAGCCCCCTCCCTCTCAAACCCTGTGGGAGCTCTGGCATAGCCAGGAGAAGTGCCCAGTGTTTGGGGGTTCCCCAGGAGCCCTCCTTGGGGGTAAACCCAAGGAGACAGACACAAGCGGGCTGGAAATGAGGCAGAGAAATGGCCCGAGACAGCACCTACCTGCCACGAGCTGAATGGCTCCACCTTGAAGGAGGCGAGACAGCAGAGCCCGGCCACGTAGCAGAGCCACTTCTGCTTGGCCAGCGCGACGGAGTAGAGGACAAGGCAGTGGGAGAGGATGATCATCAGGTAGACGAGCCCCATGCTGCCCAGCACGGCCAAGATCCCGTAGAGCATGTACATCACAGCCCGGTGCTGCGAGAAGAAAGGGGTCCAGACCCGTGGTCAGCTCGGTGAAAACCCCAACCCTGTTCCCCCTAATCTAGAACATCTCCCCATCCTAGAACAGCCCTCAAGCCCCCTCCACAGAACCCAGGTCACCCTGGTGCTTTCAAATCCATCCCACCACATCCCTGTCTCACCTGCGGTACCGTCATGGAGCAGATCTTGCCGAAGAGGACATGTCCCGAGAGGGCGAAGATGATGACGTTCCTGAATGAGGTGAACCACATCACCCACTCGAAATCGGCCACGTCCTGCGGGAGCAGCACCGGGCGCCTTACTGTCCCCAGCCATTGCACCCCTGCCCCAACACCCGTCTGGAGGGGAAACCACACAACTTTCAAAGCCTTTTCTTCCCATTTTCCACCCAAGGGCTCCCGAGCACTTTAGCTTGGTCATAAAACCCCAGGAGAGATGTGCAGATGTTTCTCGTTTCGGTGCACACAAAGCAGAGCATCCACGGCGCTGCGGGGCTGGTATTTTCCCGACTAGTTCATTAGGGAGAAAAATACAAGTCACGTGGACTTTGCAAAAGCGTGTCAGCAGCAGAAAAACCAGCTCTGCTTCTCCAGCGGTCAGCACCGACCATGTCGCCGGTAGCTAGAAAAGACGGAGTCCTTCCTCCGCTTACCATCTTCCTGCCGAAGTAGTGCCAGCCCGGCTTTATGCCGTCCCGAAAGGCCTTTCTGTTCATGCTGTCTGCAAAAAAAACAGAGTTACGGGGAAAGAAACAGCTCTGGGAAATTGGGCCCGGGTTTTGGCAAGGCAGGGAGCCTTCCTCAGCACGATGAAGAGCCATCAGGGCTCAAACACCCTGTCCCAAAAGTGCCTAATTCCCATAGACAATCATAGGAGTCAGAAACCTCAACTGTTTCTGCAAGAATTTCCAGCAAAGTCTTTTTGCAGCGCACATCCCAGAGACCCCCCAGCTGATCCCGTGAAATTTTCAGGTTTTTGGGCTTCCAGACAAAAAATTTGGGAACCAGCCCTGTGTAGGCAGGGTGGTTGCCTGTTTTGGGGACTGGCTGGAGACCTACGACGTGCCACAGCCTATTGCCCTGAGCCATGGAAATGGGGACAAGGGGGCAACCAGGCAAAAAAAATCCTTTTGAACCTTGCAAAGGATTCCCAAGCTGTTCTCTGCAAAAATCAAAGCCAGGGGTCTGCTGCTGGTACGGACATCTGTAAAAGCAGCCACCTTACATCCATCCATCCTCCCCATCCCAGGGGATGCGATGGGGAGCGTTACCTCTGGATGCTTCGAAGATCCCGCTGCCGCTGTATACCACGGCGCACGTCACGATGAGAGCGTAAAACCCCAGTTCGTAACTGGGGAGCATCGTTTTAACCCCCATGGCGGCAGGTTACTGCCCCAGCCGGTGCGGGGGATCCAGACCTGGGAAAAGGGAAGGAGGAGAGGGAAAAAAATCAGGGGTGAGAGCTCACCTTCCCTCCTACCCCTCCAACAGCCCAAATAATTGCTGCTGGTCCTCAGCAGCTCTGCTTTGGGGGCTTCTTTGAAGGCTGGGAGCTGAAGAGAAGAAGACAGTGACACCTGGGGCTGAACCTTGGGACAAAATTCAGGTGCAGGCAAAGAGTTTGCTGCTGAGCCCTGCTGCAAAACCCACCCAGGAGCAAAGATTTGGGAGCAGCTCAGCCAGGTGCTCCTCATAAAGGGCTCTTCCCAGTAAGTTGCATCCATCCCAATGTTCAGAGATGCTCCGGGGATGCCAGCTGCCCAGGATGGGGTCCCTCCAACGTGTCTCTGATGTCCCCCCGCTAATTCCTAATTGGATCCTTGGAGGGGATCCGGGATAGAGCACGAAGACGCCTGTGCTGGGATGCCGTTATTCCCCTGCCCTGGGCTGCTGCTCACCTTCTGCTGGGATTTTACCCAACCTTGAGCTCTTGGGGGGAGTTTCCTAAAACTCCGTGGTCCCAAACTTTTCCCAGCCACAAGCCTTAGGACCCCCGCAGGCACGGTTAAACCCCCCCAGCTGCTCTACCCGACGGCATCAGTAGGGCTCAGGGGATGCCCCGCAATTAACCCTGGGCTAATTACACCTGCTGAGGCTAATTAACCCCGACGCGACGTGCCTTTCAGCCCTCCCCGAGCTCTGCAGCCTCCCGACTGGGTGTCCAGTTGCTAAAAACGCAATTTAGGGCTGGAAGAAGCTGTGTGCGGGGGGGGCATCCTCCTCCAGCACTGCCACCCACTCGCGAACATCCCCCGCGGGTGGGGGGACCCCGCGAACAACGGAGCGCTTTGAAGGGAATAAGTAAGCGTAAATCTGGCTTTTAGGCAGCAATAAAAGGCGAGCCGGTCCCCCTCTGCTTTCGCATCTGCATCGCAAAGCTTTTGCCGTGGGTGCTTAGTTAATTTGTTTTTTAATTTTTTTTTTTTTAGGGGGGGGTTATTGAGGTTTTTTAAGAGCTGGGGGGGGGTCATTGGCGCGCTGCCACCGCCCTGCGGTCCCCTGCGGCGGGAGGGCACTCACGGAGATGGCTTTAAAGAGCTTTTTTTTTTTTCTCCTTTCCACGCTTTTCAAGGCTTTTTTTTTTTTTTTTTCGGGGGGGGGGTACCCCGCAAATGAGCCGGCCGGGGGGGGTGGTTAAGGGTCCCCGGTTGACTCTGGGGACCCTGCGGTGGGCGAGGGGTGCTGGCAGGGAACCCCCTCGGATAATTTTAACTCCTGATCGCTCCCCAGTTGCCAAAGCAGGTGCATGGGGGGGGGGTCCCCAGCCCAGCCTCCCCCCCAGGGGCAGCAGCATCCTCATCCCCCCCTATTTCTCCCTCCCACCGGACCCCCAGCCGGGCGGTGGGAGCAAGGCAGAGGTGACAAAAAACCCTGGAGCAGTGGGAGCAGTGTGTCACCATCCCCAGCTTGACCCCCCCCCTCCAGCCCCCCATCGCTCCCCGCTACTGACCTTGAGCCCCGGGACCGCGGGTGGAGGTGGGCGAGGGTGCCGGGGGGGGGGATCCAGCGTCCAGCACCGCGATGGGGGGTGGCAGGAGGTGGGGGGGGGGGGGAAGGAAGGATTTTGGGAGCTGTTGGCTTGTCCTACAGCATCTCTCAGGCCGGCTTGGGGAGAGGGGAGGGGGGGGCGGGTGGGTGTATTTTTTTTCCCCCACCTTGCCCCTGGAGGAAGTTTGGCCGGGAGTGGAGCGGAGCAGGCGGGAGGTATTTTTATTTTAGAGCAGCACTGCAGAGGGGGGCTGGTTCAGGAGCTGTCTGTCATGGCAGCTGCTGGAGAGGACCCATGCTGCCTGCCAAAACTCACCCCGGACCAGGGAGCACGACCCAGGGCTGCCCACGGGAGCCCCGGGGGGCTCAGCAGCCCCCACGCAGGGACCGACTCCATCTCAGGGGTGTTTCGGTCCCCCACTTTGAGCCCCGCGAAGGAGGGGGTAGCCCCCATCACCTTGTGCGAGAGGGGAAACGGCTATCATTGCGTGGGGATGGGGAAACTGAGGCACGGAGCCAAAAAGGTGCGATGGCTCCCCGGCTCGGGCAAGTGTTTAAATCGGCGCGGGGCTCGGAGGGTGCAACATCTCTACAAACCGTCTTCGGGGTCTCCTTCTTGGTTTTTGGCATCTGCAGCCAAAACAGGGGATAGGAAGGGGCTGGGTTGGGTTGCGGCCTCCGTTATTATGGGGTATGTAAATACAAGTCGGCCAAGAAAAAGTAAATGCGGCGTCAGACCCGTCTTCGTGTCCCGCGCCAAGCTCTTTCTACCAAACCCCAATCAGATTTGGGGAGAGCTCACCCTGGGACCGATGACCCCGAGCATCTCCTGAGCTGCCTGTAGGGTCAGGGGGGAGAACCAAGGCAGATGACCCTGGATTTTATAAATACCTCCATGGGTTGTCCGCTTTGGGGTGAAGCGAGTCATGTTCTGGGCTCCAGAGGGAGGATTTCCAGGATGGGCACCCCTCAGGTCAGCCCAGCTTTGCCACGAACAAAAAAGCTTTTTTAGCAGCGTTTTGAACTTGGTGTGCACAGACAGAGGCTTTCCACAGAAAGCCTTGGCCGACGGCTGTATGGCCAACAGTTTCAGCACCTAATGAGCCACTTTTTAATTTGCAGCAGATGAGGCAGGATTTGGCTGCCTGCCCCTCGGATGCCCCAGAGCCCCAGGCTTCGTCCTGCTGCCGCAGCTCGGTCCCTGCCCAGGGACTTCAGCTTTTTAGACCTTGACATAATTGACTGGGTGCTTAGAGGCGAAGTAATTAAGAGATCGGTGCAGATAAGCACAGCGATGCAATTTGTCACGCTCCCCGCGCCTGTGGAGGGCAGAGGTTTATGGCCAGCCACGGCCATACGTCAAGGAGCCGCAGCAGGAGGGAAAATTGTGTCTGTCCCCCCCCCGCCAGCGGGTACAGACGGATGCGGTGGCGGGACAGTATAGGAAGATAATGACCAAAGGGGTACCAGGGGGCCGACAAGTCCCCGTCACCCTCCCTGGCTCCCAAACCCAGTCCCCCCCCCCCATCCTATTCCACGCAGCAACCAAAACCAACCCCAAAATCCTTTTCTCTGAGCGTTCACCGCGTTGGAGGCACGATGGACCCCGTTGCGTGGCCACGGGGCTGGAGGCGATGGGGATTTCGCTTTTGGATATGTGAGGGATGCTGGGGGGGGTCCAGGGAGTGGGTCCTGGAAGGCAGGAGGGTCACGGCCCCATGGTGCTGCTCTCCCAGGGCACTGGCACCCAGAAAGTTTTGGGCTGATGATAGATTTTTATTTTATTGAATTTTTTTAATCCCGAGTAATTTGTGATCTTGCTGGATTGAAAGTGCAACATGGAGGGCTGGGCGGCGGTTTTTCATGAGGCTCTGGGAACTATGGTGATAAAAATCATTTAGCTTTAATTTATGGATATTATTAAAATTAAAAAAAAAACAACCCGCTCTTGATTTCTAATATAATAAGATTTATTTTTAATGTGACCAGCGTGCCTTCCTCAGCACAGGGGACGCCTCCGTGTTTTATTGCCCCAGTGCTGCTGCTTTACGACGAAGGGCTGTTTATAGCTTCGAGCTGATTTAAATGATAGTTTTTTCAAACATTTGGCAGGTTGCTGGAAGTTGTAGCACACGAGCTGAGGCCGGGCCCCTCTTTAGTGTCCGAGAAAGTGAGCGGGAAGGTGGTGGGGTTCAACGAAAGGCGCTCGGCTCTGTCCCAGCGAGACATGGCACAACCTGGAGATGTTTGATGGGGACACCAAAGGAGCCTCCTCCTGCCTGCTTGCTCCTGCCTTACGCTGCTGTCTCCCTGCTGCGGGAGCAGCTCTTTATGGGATGAACTGGAAGGAGAGAGGGTTATAATAACCCGCATGGGTTGCTTTATACCGCCTTAGGTTGCCTCATCGGGTTCCCCATGCAAACGTGTCGCTGGGAACGTGCCAACCCCACCAGGACCTCAGCAGGCACCTCCCTGCCAGCAGGACAGCTCAGGAGAGGAGGGTGCGTGCCCCATCCATCCATCCATCCATCCATCCACGGTCACCCCCAGGACTCCTCTCAACACCCCCAGAACGGCTCTGCCTGTCCCCCATAGCAGCCATCAACCCCATCAAAGGTCCCAGGACCTCCTGCTGCCCTGGGGAAGGACTCTGAAGAAGGCTCCCACCACCTGGCAGGGACAACCCCGCGTCAGCTCAAAGCCCACTGCCTTCAGCTCCTCTCCTCGTGATCCCCTCCTGTTCCTGAAAAAAATGCCCCAATTAGGTCAACGTGGTGGAATGACCCCCCCCGCCTTGCTGCCACGCAGCACCCCACGGAAAAATATTCTTGCTGACGAACGAGCTGCTCTTAAAGCCCGGGACTTCACCCCCTGCCTGCAGATGGGTTTTGGAGCTGTAAGCGGAGACGCGTGGGGATTGAGGTGGCATTTGTTGAGCGAGGCCGCCCTGTCCCGCGGGAGCAGCCGGCTCCCAAGCAGGGCTCGGAGGGGAGAGGATGAGGGGAGAAACCCAATACCCCTCTTGGCTCAGTCGTGGCTTAATTTAGAGCGCGGGGGCTCTGCTAAAGTGTTTTTCCATTTAAAGCTGAACCTCATTCCTTTTGTCATGCACAGGGCGAGGGCCCTGCAGCTTGCAGGGCAGTAGCAGCTGCTGGCTGCCGCTGCCGGAGGGGTTGGCAAAGCAATTTCCAGTTTAGTTCCCCTTTGCCACTGGCTTCCTCCCCACTTCAACCACGGGAAGGACTGAAATCTGTCTCCTCCTCGCACCTCCATCCTGCTTTGGAGCCTCGGGGAGGGCACGAGCCACCCACAGCCCCAATCTACCGCTCTAAATCGGAGTCGTTACAGTGGGATCGGCTTTGACCTGCTGGCTGATCCTCCACCACTTGGCCGAGCGGAGCCCAGGGCAGGGAGAGCTCGCCTGTGTCGATACTGTCTATATTTAACCATGCTAATGCAACTTAATTCACCTTACGGCCAGTTTGGAAAGCTGCACTCTTGCGATGCCTGTTCTTCGCAGGTAGATGACTCGCGGCAGGCCGAAAGGAAAACCATGACAATTCATCAAAGGTCATTTATTCCCAGCGGTTCAGTTGTACTTTTAAAATCGGATGCATCTGTCAGGCACTTCATGGCTGCTTCGTGGAAGCGCTCTGCCCAGCTCCAGGGTAGAAGACAACATTTGGCTCAGACCAAGTGTTTGGAGGACTCATATTCTTAGGATACATTAGCTAGAAGCTGGCCAAATCCTAAAAAGGAGTGTCCATAGCCTCAAATACTTGCAGCAAAATTAACCTTATGCTGTTCTTCACAGCTTAACTGTATCCACCAGCCTGTGCCCATGGTGCCGAGCGTTGTCACCACCAGCCTGTCACCACCATTAGCTACAATGAGACTGAAAAAACTCAGAGCTTATCAAAAAGCAGCCTGTGACATGACTTTACACTGGATGAGGGCTCTGCCAGTGAGGAAATGCTGGGTACTCATACCCCTTTTATCTAGCAAAGAAAGGCATAACAATGACTGGCTGCAAACTGAAGCCAGAGAAATTCAAATGAGAATTGAAGCATGGGATTTTAATGGGCTGGTAATTATCCATGAGGACAAACTTCCAAGGAAAGCAGGGGGTTGTGGAGGTTTCAAATCAAGCCCAGCTACATTGCTAAAAGATATGTTGTAGCTCAAACAGCACATCAAACGTGCTGGAGAGATTCCGTGGCTGAGGACCAGTGGTACGGGTTTTTGCAGGCAGTGAGAAAAATATTTTCACTATTTTTATTCTCTGAGTGATGGGTTGGAGGACATGGGGCTGCTGCAGCCAGATGAACTAGGGCTGCCGTTTCCAAGATCTGTCAGGGTTTCTTACATTCAGCAATGAAATGACATGCACTGCAAGAAAATCGGTCTCATACCTTGAAAACTGGGAAGCAATTGCTGCAAGAGTCAGCACAGGGAGAATTTGAAGGCAGGTCACTCTGTGGAAGTGCAGAGGGAATGTATTTCAAAACTAAGGTGAAAACAGAAGACCTGGACAATTTGGCCTGTATTCAGTGCCCTCCCCCCCTGCTCTGTGATGGGAGACAGATTGCACATTTCCATGAGAAACAGTTACTTACAGGTATGGGTTCTGTAAATAAACTATTTTATAGCATCTTAGTTCCTTCTTTGTCAAGGTGTCCCGTGTTGCTCTGTGTTTGTGCCGAAAAAAAAAAGATAAAATGCTTCTGTGCAACCCCAAACAAGCATATGTTTAAAGAAATAACTGTTGCAGCACTTGAGGTTTGCACCGTGTGCTAGCGAGCCATATGAGTTCTGTAACATATAGCACTCCCAGTTTCTTATCTGTGTTTCATTGGTTGATTCATAGCCATTTTGCTGGAGAGTGGTATGATTTTCACTGCTTTGTCACGGGACAGGGGACAAACGCTGACGCTGTATTAGAAAGGATGGCAGATTGCCTCTCCCGTACTTAAGTGAAAATATTATTGATTCACACTTCTGTGTAAGCGAAATCAGAATCGCCAGCAGCAAGCTACCAGCCTGAATTTAGCAGCCACCGCATAGCAAAATCTCCACACCTCTTGCCACAGCTCAGGCAGCTTTTGAGAGTGATCACCTCCCTACTTCAGGTCCTTAAAATATCTGTTGGAGGTGGGCTGATTTCTCCTCTTCTGTCTGCTCACTCTACCCCATGCTACATAATCATCAGGACAGAGTTGAACAGAAACAAACTGCAGCTCACTTGAACGAGACTGTGTCTCTCTCTCAATCCAGGATTTACGATTCCCCAAGTTGTCGGGAGGAAAGGATTACAGGTTGCAAGATGCCTTTTCCTCTGATGCTACTGGCAGGGTGAGCAGGAGGAATTTGGCAGTGAACTGTTTTGGTCCCACTTTTTGCGGGAAAGTACCTGACAGCTTTGCTGAGATACAGGCCAGCGCTGGGGGAGCGGAGCAGGGCTCTTGGGTACGGGGAGGCTTAACCCTCAGCTCCGTGACCTCCTCCATCAGGGACTCGTGAACTGTTTGAAGAGAGACATCTCTGAACCTAAGCAGGAAAAAGACAGGGACGACACTACCCTCACCGCATCTGGACTAACTCCCACTCTGCTCTCTTTTTCACTCTGCCTTATCGCAGCGCAAGCGGAGTCAGGACGCAATCCCCATGCTGGGGAAGGGAGCAGCGGCTTGCCTGTCCACAAATCCACTTTGCACTGGTGGTGGCTGGGGTTAAAGTCTGACAAACTTCACACTCACAAAAAGCAAAGCAGAAAAAGAAGAGCTTTCAAGACTTTCAACCGAGAAACAAAGCAGCACTATACAAAAATTACTAGCTCTCCATTTGCTTGTAATCCCCAAGGCTAGCTCTCTGCTGGCAGGCTGCATGTTAATGCCTTATTAGCTTGCACTTGGTGTTCTCACCATGCTGCAAGAGAAAAGGACAGAGATGCAAGTGTTTTTGGCATCTCCAGAAGTCCCACCACTACTGCGGTGAGGACCTGCCTGCGTTTTGTTAGCATTTCTTCCTAGCGAGAACAAGACCTGCCTGGTGGATGAATGCAGAGACCCAGAAATAGGAAATTCATCACCTAGATGGCAAGTATCTTATGGAATAAGCTGAATTTAAGGTAGGTCTGACTGATTGCAGGCGTAATCAGCACAGTCTACCTTTTCAGTGGAAACTCCACTGAGTATCAGAAAACTCTGCTGCTAATATGTTCAAGCAAAGAAACAGGTTGGAATGGTGAGTGGAGCCCCCCAAAAGTTCACTTGCAGCTATTCAGAGGCCAGGCTAATCCACACGACAGAAAGCCTGAGGCAGACAGGTATCAGTGAGCTGATAAAAACAGAACTTGGTTTGTTCCTGGCATGACTTTGGAAGGGAGCCGGCATAACTTTTGTATAGCAAATTCCTTTATGAGCTGATAAAGGCAGCAGCATATTGAGTATCGAGCACTCTTGAGGAAAATTCTGTTGAAACTAGGGAGGTTTTGCCCAAAATCACACTGTAGAATTGCAGCTTCCTAAACTGCACCAACCTACGGCATGTGCAGTCTGTGAGCCAGCTGCTTCCTAACTCTTACTGACAGAATTTGCTGACATGCAAAACCTTCACTCTTTTTGTATTTCACCTCCATTTCTCATCCTCTTCTGCGAATGCTAAAGAAATGACATGATCTGAGGCTGCAAAACTACACTGCCACTGCATTTCAATTCATGGGCATGATGCCTGGGCTCTCTCCCTGCTTTGCAGTCCAAAGGACTCTGAATATCTTGCTTAACTGGTCTCTTGTTTCTGCTGTCGAATGGCCTGTAAAAAGATATCCTTCACTTGGTCCATTGTGTCTTGATACAGTTTAAAGTCTTCCTCTTTCTTTCTCACAGTAGTCTCCAAAGCAGCTTTCAGAGCTTCGTTCTCATCCAGCTGGATCACAAGCCTATGAGGAAACAAAAGGAAAACTTTCATGTGAGCCGTGGAGCTTCAAAGCAAATTAGAACAGTGCTTCAGCTCTGGGGAAGAAAACACTGAAACACATGCTCTCTGGTAATTTTATGACAGGTGTGAGAAAGAGCAGACTTAACACTTGTTCCTTCTCTCTTTGAGGTAGAAAAGAGTATTAGATGACCAAGATACTTTCCAGATCTGTTTTGTTAAAGATTATAATTTTATTTTCACTAATAAGCTTGCAATCAACGCATAAAGAAAGAAAAAGAAAAAAAAGGTGTCTTCCTTGCACGTGTTTTGTGTTGGTTAACATTTGCATTAGCTTGATATTTCTGGGTATCTGTATAATTATTAGCAAATTTGTGTAGAATGGCATAGACAAGCTCAGACCAGAGGATCTGTGATTTCTACAGAGTTTGCTAGGTTTTATCTTCTGAGGAGCGGATGCGGGTAATATCACTGCTAAAAGGACAGCAATGAGTTTTAGCTGTTGTGAGTAACAGCATGGAGGAAGGGAAACCATACCTTGTGCTCAGCTCCTCTATCTGCGATTCTAGAGGCAACTTGGAGAGCTGGGCTGCAGAGAGCTCCTTCCTATTGCTCACATTCAAGGTGAGTCTTGAGTGACTTGCAGACTGGCCTGTAGATTTAATCACAAAATGGGGTTTTAGTAAAACAAGCAACCATTTTCACTTGGTAGCACAATGAGTGAATCTCAGGAAATAGTGAATAAATACTAAGGAATCTGTTCAGTTCTAGGTATATCCATGAAGATACTGTAACTATATAGGACAGGCTTTTATTTTAATCTCCTTTCAGCAAAATTAAAACATGATGAGTTTGCATTTCTGGGTTAAATGCAGTAATATGCCTACCTATTTAGAGAAGAAAAAAAAATCATCCAAAATATTTAAGTGGCCAAAAGAATAGGTGATAGAAACAGTTGAAAAGGATTATTTTAATGTTAATCTTGTCATTGTGTTTCACTTAAGATTATGGCAACTGTTGCTTCCTGAATGCCTGTGATGATGTTTGCGTGTGGCACACACCAAAACAGCTTTTGTAAAGCACTTTGATCCTCAGCATAAACACAACATTGGTTAAACGCAATGAAGCACTCAAACAGGTACTTCAAACTAAGATTCTAAATCAGGAATTATTTCCTAAATAAAGGCCTACCCAAAACATGCACCATTGCTCCTGTCATTTCAAAGGGACGCAAAAACTTTTTTCAGGGTTATAAAGAAAATATAATTCAAATTTACTACTGGGATTGGAAAAGCAAAAAACTGTGAGTGACCAGTCGATCCCTACAATGGAAGAAGGCCCAGAGAAGACAGGCAAGGATGATGTACCCAAGAAGCTCAAAAGGAATGTAGGAAGTGACCATAGCTACCGTAGAGGATGCTGAACTTATCCCAATAGCAAGCGGAATGGAGGGTGGTCTTTGCTGTAGATAATCGGCTGAATCAGTTGAGTAAATGTAAATGGCCTTCTCTAAAATAATCAATGGAAAGTACTACCTACCTTGAGCCTGCTAGACCAACATGAGGGAAGTGTGTATGTGGTTCAGGCCAACATAGGGTATAAAAATCAAAAAAACCAGCCAAATGATCTTTGAAGAAAATAAAGACTTGAGATGGCTTCAATCCACGTATTCCTTCCCAGCAAAACTGGGGACACACAGCATCATGACAGTGAGCATCTAGGCCGGTAATGGGAATCATACCTGTGTTGCGATTCAACTGTACATTGCAATTCCTATATTGTGCTTGTGTTGTGATTTCAGTACATTGCTGTATCACTTTTCCAATTTAAAATCCCACATAACGTCAAATATCTTCAAATAAGTAAATTTGGTATTAAAACACTAAATCCTTCTCATGTGAAATATCTAAAAGAACCTGGTCAGAGAGTATTGGACTCTAACAAAAACATATGAGAAGAAAAGGTTATGTTGTATAACAAAGAAATGCTTTGGATCTTGAGGTTGTGTTTTACAGGGCTGAGGAAAACCTGCTGTTACTTACCTATTCTCCTCTGGGATTATTCTTTGCTAATTTGAAATTTGGATAAGACAGAAAAAAACCCGAAAAATGAAAAGCATGAATAATTTTAAAACACAACTGGGTTGTTTCTAGCTACTCAGTATCATTATCTACTTCCCTTGAATTGAAGAGACTAGAAACATTAGATTAGCAATTAGATCAGCTCTCTCCAATTTTGCACTTCCAGAAAGAAAAGAAAATATTATGTTAATTAGCGGGTTCTCTAGTCTCTATTTTATATTCAAGCTTTTCATTCCTTCTTAATTCCTCAACTATCTGGCATGAAACCATTTAGATAACCTACATGCTCTGCTGAAGAGGTATATTACAGACTTGTAGACTCGTTTCTTGTACAAACTCCAGAGTTTTGGCACATCACAAGGGGCTGAGCTCTCTTCAAAGAAGGGTGGTGAAATAGATTGTTACCTACTCATCTTATGGACTTAGAGAGGATTTCTTCTTATTAGTCTTACTGCCAATCCTTTTCTACATTTGCTTTTAGTCCTTAAGCAGACAAGGCTAATGAACTAAATATTTAGTAAGAAGGAACCCTGTCACACTGGTAAGAACAGCCTGCTTCCTCTGGCTATGAAATGCCAGTCTCCCAGAGGGGAGTTACCAAACTTACTACAGCACAACAACTTGACCAAAATGGCTCAGGACCTGCAGAGTTTACCACTGTATCTCTTTGGGGTTGCAAGGGAAATCTAAGTGGAGCACATATATGATAACAGAACAACACATCAACTCTTTACACTACCAGGTTGTATGAAAGTCTGGGCACTCAAAAATTCAGTTAAATTCTCCTCTAGAAGACAGCACCAAAATGCTCCCATGCTATTTAAGGCATGGAGTCAGTAAAAAGTGTACCATTGAGAGCTGTATTCCCACAACTCTCACCTGACTACTACCTGTCCCTCCACACACCCTGATTTCTTCCTCTGGGCATCTGCAGAACCGTATGAGGGCTCCAAAGCCTCTCACCTCCAAACCCTCCTGGGAATCACAAAGAGCATGCCATGATACCACTTCTGTGAGGCCCAGCACTGCTCTCTTATCAAGATGAGAATGTCCTATATCCTAAAAGCCAAAGGCTGCAGCACTTTGTTTCTAAGCACTAGGTTTCTATTACGATCTAAGTTTTTCTGTACTACTTTTTCTGCTGTCAGGCTCTCGGTTAATACAGGTAAGACAGCTCTAAAAAACAGTGGTCACAGAAAAACATCGGAATGAGCCCAGTGTTGGCTGGAACCCTTTCTAAGGACACAACAGTTCTGCTCTAAGGAACGGATCCATATTTTACAGAGAGGAGCAGGTCTGAAGCAATCATTCAGTCCCCATTCAGGATAAAGGCTCCTTTGAATCCTGTCCCATACACCTAATTCTCTCTATGCACTGGATGGGTGAATGGCAGTGCTTCCCTTGAGGTCCTGAACACGATGTAGATGTTACACTGGAGACCCTAGCTCTCTGGTATGAATCGAGATCATAGAGAACAACAACATGTGATTTCTTGCATCACGGTCCTGCAGCAGAGAGAACTTATTGTCAAACATGCATACGACCAAGAGCACTATGTTGGGAGATGCAAAGAAATGCAATGCAGTTACAGCAGCGTTTCTTACCTCAGTCTGACCCACGCCCAAGAAGAAACAAGACACCACTGCAGGTGGAAGAGGGGGTGACTGCTTATGCAGGTCAGCGTGCTCAATACAGATCAGCTCTAAGAAGCTGATGTGGTAGCATTAGTACACACCACAGCGCTGGATAGAGTCATGATAGAAAGCCACGCCATGCATCTGCTGAGCTGCAGAGCAGTCCCCCTACGGCCCAAGATCATGCGCTTCAGTGTGGGGCAGGCCAAGAGCTTGTACAAGGTCTCTGATGAGGCTTATGACCTCTCTAATCACTGTAACTCAGCCGGACGGCATCCTAGGATTTGCCAAATTGAAATTCCTATTCCTACTGTTCATATCCTGGCATTTAAAGTCTTTTTACTTTATGAAAATACATATAAAAAGGGAAACCACCGGAAAAGTTTCCTTAAGAATATGTGCCATTTTATTGGTTTAGACACTTTACAGAACCAGAGTCTTTAAGCAATAAAAGGATCTGATCAGGGAAATAAAAATTTAACATCCACCATGAATTCTTCTCCTTTAACTATGCTAGTGAGGCTTTCATATTTATAGCAGGAGATTATCATGTTCATGGGATAATAAATTACACCAGATCTAATTACTTCATCACCAGCAATAGTTTTTCATAGACACTGACAGGCCTTAAATTGGGATGCGTCCTTTAATTCTGCTCTTAACCTTCAGATGAATCCCTCAGGCAGAAGTGCAAAGGGAACACAGCAGTGGGCATGGTGGCAACACAGAGCAGTGTCAAGTTTTTTCCACAGACTGTCATCCCATAAAAACAACGTATTGCAAAAGTCCTGGTCACACTTAAATCTGTGGCAAAATCCTCTTGAATTAAGTGGGGCCAGGATTTCAGCTTCCGTATTGTTCCACTGGTCTGAGTAGGTCCAAATCACCGTGTGTAAGGTCAAGCACTTGTGTAGGTTTGATGGATTAGAGTCCAAATGTTGTTTCTGTCTATTAACCACAGAGGTGGGACAGGGGAAATAGTTGTAGATAAGTGCTCCACCTCACCTGTTTTGCTCCTGAGGGGAGGTTTCTGTGCACTTGTGCTCCTCCCTGGATCCATTTGCAGTTTTTCAAGCTGCTGTTCCAAAATGACACATCGCCGCCGTTCTTCCTGAAGCCTCTTCTCAGCTTCCAAGACTTTATTGCTGCCTTCCTCCACCCTGATAGGCAAAAAAAGGTCGTTAAGCTTATTTATGTCATGACTATTAAGGATCAGTCAGTCTTGATACTGAATCCTGCTTCATGCTGCACAGCTCCCAACAGAGGGAAAAGGAGAATTTTCCATGCATCCAAAGAAAGAAATCCCAGTAAAATTTTTCCAGATGACATCCTCCAAATTTGCAAACCAGAATTAACTGAGTACAGTTGGAAATAATGGGTTCATTAATGGAGGTTGCCTAGAACTCTTAACACTGGCTACTTGTGTGAATTTACCACTCAGATGGGCAGGCAAGCTGCAGATTTCTGAGGAGAGATCTTTTATTACAAGAATAATAAAATGCATTTTTTAAACACACTGGGAAAATTTGGAAGGAAAATAGTTTATAAAAACACTGTCCAGCATTTAGCTGTTTTGCGTCAGTTATCTGCAAGTAAGAAAAGAAACTTGATGTTGCTTTTAATAAACTTAGCCATTAGACAGTGAGTGGAAGAGAAAGTGAAGGTTCACCCTGCAGTATAGAATGGAAGAGCAAAGTGCCTCTCTGTTCACCCCGCACAACATCTTAGAAAATTAGCTACAAAAATTTGATGTGCGCCCACAGACGCAGATAGTGGTGCATCTCGTGTGGGGCAGCACCTGATACCAAATGATTCAAAGGATCTTAAAGCTAGAGAGAAACTTGAATTGACTCACTGTATTGTACAGTGCAGAATAAAAGAATTTCCTTCTTGACCCCACAGGTGATAGCTGATTATTCCCTGAATCAAGAGACTTGATTAGTCTTATTTCCCTCCTAGCTGGCATAACTAAAAAAATATTACAACTATAATAAAATTATATCACTGTCCTAAAAATCTAGCTACAGGCAAGACTCTGACCTCCTGTGGCAGTGAATTACCAGGCTGGTGACACTCTATGAGAAATTATATTTCTCTCAGTGGTTCTGAATTCACTAAACTTTCATTTGACCAGGTGTTCCCCTAGCATCCACGTTAGACAAACAGTGGAGGAAAAATGACAAGACTAGTCAGATTTCACTAAATCTTCTGCCAATATGAATAACTTACTTAAACTAAATGTTCCTCTAGCTCTTCCCCTTCCCCCAGCAGGGCCCAATCCTACAAACCGTTCACAACGGTGTATCTTTTGACAGTATATTCTACTCCACAGTAAGTGACTGTGAAACACAGTCCTAAATTCTGTCAGCTGCTGTAGAAAAATCCCACTCGTAACCATTCCCAGTGCTCTTCTCTCTATAGACTTAGGCACTATATGTGTTACTTGAGCTTTGCTGACCCACACTCCAACAGGGGAAAGGAAGAGGAGGAATGCCTGATATTTTTACACATATTCATGTTGAAATATGACCGGATGGTATATTATCCTGAGGTCTTCCAAGAGTTATTGCACACAATCTCACAAAATTTACTTTACGTGCTCTTGATAAATGTGTGATAACCGTGATGCTGCTGAATCATCAGTCTATGGTACATTTTACAAGCAACTGTGCATTTCATTGACTCCGTGTTCTTCATTATCCCATATTTGTGATGGCCCCATTTCAGCTATCACTCACACCTCCATCCTTATCTAATTGCATAGCTCTATTAAAGTCACTGGGCTTACAAACATGAATAAAATTCTCCCAGTATGTATTTCCAGGATTTAGCCCTTAAAAACACAGGGGATGATACCTTTACCACAGTTACAAAAAAATTTATTTTTCTGACTGCAATTAATTGTACGGGACAAAAGTT
Source organism: Harpia harpyja (assembly GCF_026419915.1). NCBI lineage: Eukaryota > Metazoa > Chordata > Aves > Accipitriformes > Accipitridae > Harpia > Harpia harpyja. The sequence continues at coordinate 105,852,941 of NC_068940.1, forward strand.
AGACAAGTGTGAAATGATAACTAGTGTAAAATACAGCAAGCAAGCAAATAGTGCCTATTGTATTCAAAAGCAGACAGACAAAAAGTATATCTTTCCACAAACTGGAATACAGATTTGGGAATCAAATAATAGACATCCTCTAACTGGTAAAAAAAGCAGTAGTTAAAAGGTATCTAAAGAGAAAAGACTTTGCTTCCCCTGCCCTCCTAAAACACAGCTGGCTTTTAACATCACTTAAATTGAACTGAATAATAGAAAAAAAAATCACCGTTATGCTTCAGTTAAACCAGAAGAAATTAATTTAAAAGTGGATACAGGAAAACTTAAAAGAATGTGAAAAGCTTTTGGAACAGAAGTCAGATTCTAACTATAATTACAGTATTTACTACTGATTAATAATATTGCTGCCTAAATAACACCACACATACATAAATACACGAATTCTAGTTTCATATAGGTGCAGCAAGCTTGAAGATGACTCCATTTTTCCTGTCCTTTGTTCTAAAAGAATAATAAAAAAAATGAATCATCAACCAGGCAGGGAAATTGAGCAGAAAAAATTTAAAAGCCCCTATTTAAGGAAAGGATCACACTGGCAGCGTATAGTGTACTGTACTGTATGCTATAGACTCTCACACGTCTCAAGATCTCCTTAATCACAGCATCCCACAAAGGATACTGGTAGAATCAGCCGCTACCTTTTCTGCAGCACAGTGACCAGTTCCAGGAGCCTGTCTCTTTCCACTTCAGCAGCCTGGCAGAGAGCCTTGTGCTCTGTGATCTGTGTCTGCAGCACTTTCAAATCCGGGCTGTCAGTGCCAGCAAGCCTAAAAGCAGCAGAAGCGTAGAGAGTCTTGTTTCCCATTTCACAAATGAAAGAAATGAAACAAAGACAGGATTTGAAAAACATATCAAAATACACTTGTCTGAAGACTAAGCCAGAATGCAGAGCCAGGCTCACTACCTCCCCCCAGCATCAATCCCTATACTGCAATAAATGGGACAGAAATATTTGGAAATAAAGCCACCGTGAGTTTCATTGGACAGGTCTTTTCCTTCACAAGTATGCTTTCCCTTCCCATCACCCCCAAAACAAACTTCCACCTCTGATCAATTCACTCTCACTGACTCTCCTCCCATTGCTGCTGCCAGAGTAAAAGAAGCCTATATGTGGATTCTCCACAGTGCTACACTAAGCTATTAAATGGCATGCTATTGATTTTCTCCCACTGAAAGGCTTCAGGCAGCATTAGTACAATGGCCGTTCTTGTGCCTAATATGTGATGAAAGGAAGGGACAGTTTTCCCATGTATCCCATTATTATGTACTTCATTACTTCTCCGACCTCTCCGCACAGGAGTATTCAGGTGTATCTCCTTTAGAACAAAAAGCAGGAGAAATCTTGGTGATTGGGGGTGAAAAAGGAAAAATGGGGTTTAGCAATCAATTAGAAAATTAAGATAGCAAGAAGACACTAGAGCTTGTGTCAGAGCTCTTTGGCAGTATCAAGTAGAAAGGATGGTGAAAGAAGCTCTTCGTTACAGAAACAAGGCAGACAAGGATAAGGCTTGCCAGCAGCTTGCGGAGCGTGGCAGGAAACCTCCCTTGTTTATGATGAAGTTTATATACATACCTTCCAGGTGGGATGTTATTACTGAGAAGGAAAGGCTCAGTAGCTGCTGACTCTACAAGTGTATGGCCCATCCTGGACACGGTGCTGGGAGGAAGAAACCTTTGTTAAGCACTGAGCTCTATGGAGGGCAGTCCTCCAAGAATTCCGGTCATTTTCCAATGTCTGTGTTTATTGCTGCTTTGTAGGGAAAAGGCTCCCAGAGCCCTCTCAGTGGGTATCACACAGGCACTGCATACACAATAGCTCAGCTTGCTCCCTGACTCCAAAACACGCTGCAAAAACACCTTGTGTCTCCATTGTACAAAAACCATAGCTCAGCGTTTGATCTCTGTGCTTCTGGGGATACTTTGCTGGCACTCCAGACCAGCATTGTGGAGCTCCATGTCACTGAGTAGCCACACAGCAACTTGTGAGCAGGAATAGCTCTCGACCGTGCTTGGCTCAAGCTGAGCACGCAGCCACACAAGCAGCCACTGCTGCCCTGTTTCCTTGCAGGCACTGCCTTAGACCCTTGCACAGAGCACTCTCATCTTACACCTTCACCCACCAGGGTGAGAGACAAGCACAGGTTACTGTGCTTGTTTGATAGTGTTTGCATGTTGTATGCTTTCATAACCAAATGAACCCCTGTTCTGCAACAAGGTACACAATTTTATTTCCAAATGCCCTTGAAAAATATACTTTATATTGTTTTCTGAACCCTTCTACTTTGTGGACACCCTCAGGAAGATCTGTCAGGCTTAGTGGTGTAAGAGGAGGAGTCAGCCGATAACACTAGAGTATCACTTCCAGTCTGGATGAGTTTTACACGTAATGATGTGTGTGCCTGGGACATAAAAATCTAGTGTGTGTTTGTTTTCCAAACTTGAGCTCAGCTGCCTAGAGGCAAGTCCCCGTAGACTTTGCCCATGTTTCTTTGCCTTTAGGCTGCAGCTAACAGAGGATAAAACCTTAATATTGTGGAACAGGCACAGCTGCCTTCTAGGCTAGGAGTAGTTAATCCTAAAATCAAGTTAAGGTTGCTAATGACAGAAGTGGCCCAGTCTAACAATGCAGATTTTTACTTTGACATCTCCAAGGGGCTTTAGTTCCTATTTATAGCATTTTTCATTTCATCTTTCCTGATAGGAAAAGATGATTCACTAAAGTAAAATGGAATAGAGAGTTCATCAGCATATTAAAGTTAATGGAATGATTGAGCCCTGCTGACCAAGTTATTAATGGCTCTTGCAGTTTTCAGACTCATTCACTGCCCACCTGACATGTCAGCTATTTTCATGACAGAGATATGTTAGCCACGTATACAAGCAATAATTTATGCATTGCACTTAGCAGCTCCTACAAAGCCATTACCCAACCTTGTTTTCCTGCTTGCCTTCTGCTTACCATCAGCAGACATATGAAGTAAAAAAGTGGATAAAATATAGATTTGCTCCATGAGAGCACAGCTTCTGCCGAGTTAGAGGTGGGAGAATAAAGTCAGTCAGAAGGGCATAACAATGGAGATGTGGACACTTTCAAATTAAGGACGTTTTAACTCTAACTCGAAAACACTGAGAAGAACTTTTCTTAAATTTTGTATTAATGCTCTACTTAGACTCAGGGATACATCTGACAATTTTAAAGCCAAATTCAGCGTGTAAAGTAAAGTGGTAGGCGAGTTAAAATTACATAGAAGAAATCAGTTGCAACTTTAACTTGATGAAAAATTTCCTCCTTCCTCAGAAGACCAGTCTCAAATCCTCATTGTCAATTAGACCATGAACTCTTTAGCAACAAAACCAGCATTTTAACAGGAAAGGATAAAACTTGCTCTGGTATTATGGTCCCTTTACACAGCCAGAGTGACACAGAGTCACATCAGTGTAAACAAGAATCAGATTTACCACTGTATTAAGATTAGTGTAATTTACGTGGTCCTCAGTGAGGCTTTATAGAGTGTTTGTTAAGAACAAATGATGTGGTGTGTTTTCAACATTTCTGCAAGGAAATCCTACTCAAAGCACATTTATTGATTTAAATAATGTGCCAGTGATTTAGTGCATACCTAAAATGGCATTTTGTATTAATTCGCCACCCATCTCTCAGAAGTCTGCTCATTAGAAGCCCCGTTTCTCATAAGAGAGAAGAATCACAGGCACTTAAGCTAACCACATAAACATTATCTGAGCTGGAGAAAGAGAATTAGCTGCACTACCATCATGCCAAATGTAGTAATGTCTGCAAGTCTGTATATCTTTCTCTGTTCCAGGACGAAAGTCCAAGAGATAATGTGATTAGAGATTCCCATATACTGTAAACAGACTGCCACAGCTGTTGGTACATAGCACTTGTGGTTTGATACAATTGTCTGTGAAAACCATGCTTCTGAATAACTCACAACAATTTTAAACATTGACATTAGGGTCTTCTTACCGAGCAGATCCAATCCTTCCAACCTGATTGCTGCCTGATGCCAGAGGCTTAAGCAGAGTAAAACCTGGATCTTCTGAGTGCTCAGAGGGTGGTGTAGCAGCAGCTCCTGAACCGTCCCCTTGATGGGCAGATTTCTTCTGTTAATGTTGGAGCAGGTTATAAAACCAATTACACAGTTCAGAGGAAAATAGCTGCATCACTGCCTAAGCAGCAGCTCATGATTTTTGCTACAAGCATGCCAGAACTTTTGATTTACAGGACCTCCTCAGAAACTTTTCTTCAGTTTCTATGGATTTCAGGATGGAAACAAAGCAAAAGTCAGTAAAGTGCAGTTTCATATGAAATCATAGGGTGCACACAGTGTCACTAGAGAACCCACACCGCAGCACCACCACTACCAGTGCCAGCACGGGTGGCTTGTGTCCCTAACCCAAGTTTTATCTTGGGTTCAATGCTTATCCCCCATTACTGAGGGATCTGACAGATTCACAATCTCACCATAACCCTATGAGGGTTTTATATCAATGGGAATTAGATGTCTAAATACTCTGACAAAACCTGACTGGAAGATACCACACCACAGGAGAAGTCTTTAGCAGGTTAGTGGACTGCCTCTCAACTCCTATGCCTGTGCTCTTGCAATAGTACCACCTTGCCTCTGTCAGCTTGCAACACTAGACCATAAAAGAAGTTGAAAACATTTTTAATATACTAGTCCATAAGGGGCCAACATTCCCAATTCTTTCATCTGTACAATGAAATTTCCATATGCCTGAGACCCATCAGACTCATATCTATAGCTTGGACATCTGAGGGAGAGGAAGTTTTTGAAGTGGTTTACAGTGGGATATGAGAATAATTTACTAGGGGTCCCTAGTAAATCACTCCATGAGGGGATGTAGCTGGGTACCATGGCAGCTTGCTGATGTTGGCATCACCTATGTTTGTTTGCTTGCTTCCTTCAGCAGCCAAGGATGCTGAATACTAAAAAGTCCTCATTGCAGCCCAACCCTTGCTGTCAAGTCATGTGACAGTCTTGACATGGAGCCACGTGTGGATGCGATTGATATTTCTATGTTTTCTACTCTTTAAACAGCTTGAAGGAAAGTTATGTACAAACAGAAAAGAAACTTAAGTGTTACAAGAGAGAATTCCTGGTTTATCATTCCATCAGGAGAGACTGTCAGTAGGACAGGTATTAGTGTCTCAAGCTAGCAACCATCTCAGGTAACAAGGCAGAAGGAAGTGGAAGAGCAGATCTAAAATGATTAAAAAGTGTGCTCCTCTAGTTAATTTCTTCTGACTGTCTACCTGAAGTGTGAGTTGCCCAATCTCCTCTTCCAGCTCTTTAACCTTTGCTTCTCGTTCAGCCACCATCTGTCTGAGCTGCTCTATAAGGCAGTTTTGTTTCTGAACCTCACTGTTCAAATGCTGCCCTAGCATCTGCTGGGACTCCTTGTTCTTCTCATCCTGCTGGCTCAGGTGCTTTAAGATCTCCTGCATTTGCTTCTGTTGGCTCTGATAAAATAGAAACAATAAGTGAGATCTTCACTTTTATATACAATGATTATTAAGACTTCCTGGGTGTTCTACACCCCCCAAGACAAATAATACCCATTTAGGAATGCTAGAGCAAGCCGCTGCCCTGCTAAACCCATTCCTTGGTGTAGGCATATTGATGTCACTAGTGCTACTCCAATAATTTGGTCCGTTATGTTTTAAGTGTGAGACCACCTTATCTTGTTCTCAGCATTTATCCATTGAAAGGACTGCACAGCACATCTACTTGCAAAGCTCAGACACAGGCAGCTGGGTAAGGACAGTGTCCCCACTGGTCCCTGTGGGTCATATCAAGACTTTAGTGACTGGATGGTACAGGTAGAAAAGACCTGAGCCAACTGAGTGATTCAGTATGCTGGCAGCTTTACTCCTGAGTGTAACAGAAAAGACAGCAAAAAAGGCTGGCCTTTGACAAAGAAGGTCACTTTTTCATAAACTGGATAAAAGTAGATTCAATGTGCTTTTTGTGAAATTAGAACATGATCAGATTGTGTGATAGTGATGTTAAAAGATGAGGGTAGTATGAGGTGACAGCTATGAGGCTAGGCTGTTTTACCAGTATGTTTTGGAGTTTTTTTCAAACTGACAAATCTAATACTTGTCGGACAGTTTGTTCTGTTAGGCCAACAAACTGCAAGCAAGGTGCTTCTTTGATGTAAGGGATAAAACAAGTTAACCATTCCTTCCCAAGTAAACTCACATTTTTCTGTAATCATTTTAGTGAGAATGCTCAGACTTAGCAAAAGTGACAACTGTTATTTGGCTCCTCTGTAATCTGCCTAATCTGCCAGCCAGTACCCATATTCCCCATGGCTGCCTGGTGTGCAGAAACATGAATGCCAGCTTAGTCATAAGCATGTCTTAGCTAAAACCTACATATAGAAGCAAGGAAATGTGATTTGAAATGTGAGGAGCTAGATCAGGAAACACAGAACTAACCCTACTAAGAAGTGGCTAATAATTTTTTTCTATTATTTTAATTGGGGAAGACTATTTAGAACCATGGCAGGACGAAAGGATCCTGCAAGACCATGACAACAATCATTTATTTCAGCATAACTGCATCTTGAGTTTCTGCTAATACTCTTGGTTTTGAAGGGGCCAAATCCTCTCAGCTCCAGCTACTGCAAGTGAATGTGCACATGGTTTAGCACTCATGGTTCAGCTTGTGTGTTTTGGGCTGTGTAATACAACAAATCAAAGTGCAAGATTGCAGGTATTCTAAGAAAAAAAAAATCTACCAATGGAGCTGAAAGCAGAACAGAGAATGCAGTCCAGCTTCATGGGTCAGGAATGAAGCCCTTCCTCTACCTCTTAGATAATCCTATTTCAATCCTTCTGCAAAAGATTTCTTCCAATACTTGCAGCTTAGAGCCACTTGACTGCAACTGTCACGCCTGGTGCTGTCTTGCAGCCTTTACATGATCTGATCCAAAATGAAGGGCTTTAGCTGGCTAGGAAACCTCTGGCTGTCACAGTTTGATTCATCAGGCCTCTGTATACCCTAAGGTTGTCTGTGTCATCGTGTCATTAAATGACATCATGTTTCACCACTTATAGAAAAAGGGCTGATCTGCAGGGGCTGGGACCAACAGTAATAGTCAGACTGTACCAGTAAGGCATCTATGAGCTCATCATCGTGTTTTCCTTTCTCCAGCAAGGTTATGATCTGTTCCTTCAGGGTTTTCACTTCACTGCACAGTACTTTGTTCCTGGCTTTTGATGCGTCGAGTTTTTTTTTCACTTCCTCATGACTTTTTTGGAGAGCATCATGTTCCCCAGTGAGTTTCTGCAGTGATGCAAACACATCATAGGAAATGACAGTTATAGCCTATCACCAAGCCCCAGGTGCTTTGGTGAGCTAAAGGAATCACACATTGCCTGGTAGAAGCTAAAAAATGGAAATGGCATACAATATCATCCCTAAGTAAGTAGAAATTATAAATGCTACTACTCGCTGCCGGCTTGGCAGCATCAAAAAAAGGTCTGTCTGCTCAGGAACACAAGTGGACTAGGTTGATTCAGTACATGCCAGGAAGCAAAAGATAATTTTGTGTTAAAACCTAATTCTGTATGCTCCTGCTTTTTCTTTTGCCTCACCATTATTCACGGGGAGACTCTCTTCCTTCCAGATGCAGGTGGTGATGCCACACTGTCTGCTAGAACCTGTCCCTGGTATACGCTGCCCCCTGAGCCATGCCTTCACCTAGATGAAACTGGCCAGGGAGCACGCTAGCAGTTAAGTAGTAACGGACAAGTACAGGGGAAGTTATTGTGAAGGAGCCTGAAACACAAAGGCAGAAGTGGAGCCGTGCAGATTATAGTTATTGAGGAACATCCTCCCTGTGCTGTGGGCCTGTAGCTATAAATCTTCTCTTCCATTCCCATGGCCAAGAATGAAAGGTGTGTATCACCCCATTGCTCATTCTGTTGCACGGGTAAATTGCGGTGAGAAAAGCAACAGCTCATCAAGCTCTGGAATGGTGCCAGGTGGCCTCTACAGAAGCAAATACAGAGAAGGAGAACGGGGAGATGTGCTTTGCTAAGCTGAATATGTGTAGCTGACCCTCACTACCCATGTTTCTTGCAGACACAGGCCTATGTATCCTTTCCACCTCGGGGTTTACTACACGTGCCACTAGCTATAGCCTCTCTCACCCCTAAACACCAGATGCTTGTTTATTTTTATAGCAACTACATGTGATAGATGGAGGGTAAGACTCATTTTCAGAATGCCTCTTAAGAGGGTGTCTGGTGTAATTCTCAACTCTGTTTTGTTTAAATATAGAAGCCCACAGCCATACAGATATATGAGGTATGAGGGGGATGCTTGTATTTAACATCGCATGAAGAATGCACATCTGGCCACAGGGTGAGGGGGATGCTACAGAGCTTGGATGCAGATGTAGCAGGGCTTCTTTCTGCCTTCAGTATAAAGCCAGTACCAGCTGCATTGCAACCCAGGGCCTCTCTCTCCCCCTCTCTAACATCACAGAGCATGCACAGTTGTCAGGTAGCCACATTTCAGATGAAGTGGATGCATCCGACACATGAATCATACAGCAGAGGGGAAGACCAAATCTTGTACTGCAGCAGTATGCCTGGCCAAGCCAAGAGTGCAATACAGAAAACAAGTGTGGAAGCTTTTTGCTCAGTCTGTGAACTGCGGCAGGACTTCTGCCAGCAGAACAAATGGGTTTCTGAAATCGTCTCCTGTTAGGGTGTAACATACTCCCTGAAGGTAAGGCAAGTTATTACACCCTATATACCCAAACAGGACTCTGTCAGCTCACAGGTTTTTACCTCCAAGGTTTCTTTCTTTTCTTTTTCCAAGCTGCGAATCTTCAACAAGTTCTTCTCTTGGGCTGACAACTTCCTTGGATCAGTAAGTGCCAGCAATTCCTCATCAATCTCACTCAGTGATGTTCTGGTCTTGTTTTGACCCAATTGATTCTCCAGCTCTCGAACCTAGGGGACAATAATGACAACTCATCCAGGGTCTTTACTGGGAATCCAGTGGTCCAGCATCCAAGAGGACATAACCAAAGGGAGCTCAGAGTCTAGCATCATATTACGTCTTGACATTATCGTGGTTAACTAACACAGAGCAGTGTCTGTTCTTTCAAGTTTAAATTTGTTAGCTGCTAACAAACATGTAGCTATCTAGGGCATCTGTGCAGGGAGGACGTATGACATCAGACCTACAGGAGACTCAGGACACATGGGAGATCTGTACCTTATTGAAGCCACACGTGGAGGCCAGGCAGACACTCCAAAGCATCTTGAATGCCACTAAACATATGTGTGGACAACAGAATAATACCTTAGATCTCCTCTAAAAGGGCAGACACCTACTCACCTATATACATATAAGCATCTTGGTCTTTAGCAGAGTCACCATCCAGGATGTCCACAATGTAAACATTTAAGGCACAGTTCACTAGTGTGAACATAGGTACCTAGTGCTGTTTTAGATGCCCTGGGATACTGAGGGCACATATGATGCAGCATCTACAAGACATCCACAGTCCTCTGGAGAGATGACCAGAGGTCAGAAGGACACCCTACGGCATCTTGGCTGGCATTAGACACCTATGTGTAGTCAAGAGAACTCAGCCTCTGCATCTCAGCTATTCACTACATACTTCTTCTGTAGTCAGTAGAAGGAAATGGGTACTGCTACAGCACAGTTCCTCTGCCCTGTTCTGGAGGTGGCTTCGAAGATAAGATGCACCTACCTCACTTTTGATACAGTGACTGTATTTACAAGATTGCCACTGACTACAGAAGGGGCCTGAGGAGACTGGCTCAGAAAGAAATTTCTACATTACAGTAGAATATAGTACGTACAGTCTTCAGATGAATCCCAGCCCGGGGGTCTAACGGAAAGAAAAATGTAATTTGCTCAAGGGAAAGTAGAAGTTAACAATTTAAGTCAGAGTGCAAAAATCACAGTTTGTTGGCATATAATTAAACAGCAGAAAAATAGGAAAAATATGTATCAAATTGCCTGAGAGAAGTTTTATTTAAGATGCAGACAAAACTGCCTCCCTGTCTCGAGCTGACATTTCAGCTAGACTGTGCCCTTCAGAAGATTCAAGAGTTAAAGATTTTACTGAAGTTCCTGGGGGAACAACTTGAAAATCTTACCTGACCTCAATTCTTCCCATCTGACTTTAAGCACTGAACAAAGGTGTCTAAGTCAGAGCACAGACATTGACAGGGCTCCGTCTGTACTCAGTGGAGAGAGACACCTTCAAAACATCCTGGGATTTTAACTAGGCTGCCATAGCTCTCCAAGGTCGCTGAACTCTCTCCTTTGGCACAGATGCGAAAGATTCCCATCTTAAATACTGAAGCTTGCATGTTTCCAATAGACTAAATAATATAGTTTGCAGGAACTCTGAAAGACCCTGCACACATCAACACATATTTAAAATTTAACACCCCACCACCACACACATTTGTGTACACACACGCACACACACCAAAAACCTATTACAAAAGTTAGCATGAAGTGTTTTATTCTAACAGTTGCTTTCTTCAACAGAGAAAAGACTGGCCATGTATTTGCAGTAAACACTGTTTGTATTGGGACACGCCTTATAAGCAGGTATGGATGTTAAGAATTACTTAATGAAGAACTAACAGTATCTTCAACTCAAACTGAGGTAACACCTCTACATAGAAAGAGCCTCCTAGCACCCAGCTTACATGGCACCATGCAGGGTCTTAACTCACTTTGCTTTGGAGAACAAGAATTTGCTGGGCTCGTCCACGCCAGCTGCCAGAATTGGTCAAGAGACTTTGAATATTCACATCTTCACCAACTTCATTTGCCAAAAGCTATGAAAAAGGGATTAACATCAACAATAAGGCTAGGCTTAAATACATGTGTTGGGGAGAGGGGAGGAAAAGCTGCTCTCTAGCAGTAAACACAAAACACTCTATCTATACATAGTGGCCTGTATCTGATATTCAGTATCCCACGTGATGTAAGCTCTTTCAGATCATTATTACAATACAGATTGTTGGTGGGTAGGAGGAGTTTGGCTAACATGAATGGTTTTACTTGTTGAGGTGGGTAATTCAGTATTTTGATAAGTTTGAGTATTATTCGTTGCTTTTTTAAAAATGTGAATCCGTGTTTTCCTGCCTGCCTATGGAGAGTGTCAAATTGTACGATCGAGCTGTATAGCTGGTTGTCAAACTGTGCTACTTTTGTAAAAAACGAGGATTTCAAATTCGTCACCAATGTTTACTAAGCGTTACTAACAGTTTTCAATATATGTAATTATTTTTGATATAATGAATACTTTACCAGAACTAAACAGGAACAGAGTAGAGATACTGTCTTAACACACACCCTTGCAATCAGGAATTGAGCCAACCTCTCTTGCACAATTCAGACACAGCCACATTAAGGAGAGCTAAAGTTAGTATGAAGAGCATTTAAATTATTTATAAAAAGGTCAGCAGAGTTCTATTTTTAGGACCATATTCGCTACTCTGATCTGCATTGCAGGTCTCTTACGCAAAGTAATGAAACCAAAGGAAACAGAGCACGTAGTAATGCATTAAAATCCATCATGAATCAAAGACGAAAAGGTTACTCTGGATGTCACTCCAACAAACTGTTTAAACATGTGCTTTAGTTCAAGTGTGGTCTTTAATCCCATTGACTTTCATGGAACTGAAGACTACATTAAAAGTAAATACATAATTAAATGTTTTGGAAAGGAGGAATGGGCCTGAAAGTACGCTTCAAATCAATCACAAACCTATTTTGCTGAACTGGGACTTTCAAACCTTAAAGGATCTGTACCCATCATAGCAATAGAGATAGTGGATACAGTCATCCAGCTGTGGTGGCAGAGCATGAAATCTGTGTGTCCACGTGCATATCTTTCCAATGAAATCACTACACCTGTGTCTTTTCTTACCTCCTTAGAGTTCATTGGAATACTTCATGGAGGCTAATCAAAGCTCAAAAGAAAAGAAGCCTCCTGATTTCACAAGAATATACCTCTTGCACAGGATCCCAGCCACAGACTGCATCCTGCAACAGTACCTTTTGGGTCATCTTCAGCTCCTGTTTCGCGGACTGGAGTTGGTTACGATACTCCATCACTTTAAAGTTGGCTGTGGTTAATTTTTCTTGCAATGCTTTCACCTTTGGACTTTCAGCCTTTGAAGAGAAGAAGGTACTTGGTAAGAACAGAATCCTTAGGGAAAAACTGAAATGATTAAGATCCACAGATCCATCAGGATCACAGAATCTTCTTTTCCCAGACCCATGCAAATGCCTTCCTTAATTTGGGGGGTCATAGAGAAGGTACAAACAGAGCAATTTTGTCACAAAACTAGTGACAGGGATACATCCTTGTCACAAGGAAAGGACTGCACAATAGGAGAGAACTAGGTATCAGCTTCTGATTTCCCCTCTTCAGTTACAATTCGTACCAAGTTTCCTTCTATCATCTTCAGAGTTGATTGCTTGATTTCTGCATCACCACCACCAAGAGAATGTATTTTTTCTATGGCTGTCTGTAGCTGAAAAACAATGCATTGTTATTATAGAATGCATACAGTGAAGGTCATATCTCCATGGAATATTAATTAGCAAAAAAGTACAACAGCAGTTTTGATGATCCTAGATGTTTGTTTACTCTAGAATAAAAATTACTTAATTTTCCCTTGTTTTTTAAACACAATCAGTAGGAAAGCATGCGATTTCTTCCTAAAACGCTTCCCAAAGAAGCATGTGTTATTTTACTGTGGAATAACTTCAGTGAAAATGTCTCTGGACTTGCTGAGATGGGATCAGTTATCAAGTATGGGGACTTCTGGGGGATTTTACCACCACAGGTTCATAAAATAAGTGTTTCTATACATAAATGCAAAGCCAGTACAGTACAAATCAGGATGCTGTCTCTAGATTCTGGATGCCAGTTTACACACTTTTCAAGAAAATCACAGGGTATTTCATAAAAAGCACATAGTTCTACTCACCACAGGAATTCAAAAGGAGAAATGACTACCTAATGCCCTATAGCTGACATTTAATAATGGTGTTAGGGCTCTTTTTCTTTAGCTGGTAGCTCTAAGGTAGCATTTCTCAACCCATGAAGAATGTCTCCTATTGCTTGCCACAGGAAAGGAAGGCAGACATATAGACCCTCCTGCTCTGAGCCATGTCCTATGCTGAGGTTGCAAAGACATCTTACTGGACGGGATTGCAGTGAATTTGGAGCTGGAAAGGCCGGGAAATGTTGCTTTAAAGGGCTGAAACTTCATTCTCTGAGGTGTGCAGAAAATCTTGTTTATTTGCCTGAATAAAAGAAAGCTCTAAGGAATAACGTCTTCATTAAAGTGGTATCTGCGGAAACAGAGAGTGCAACTCAGACCCAGCTCTAATGTTACCCCTTCTTTGCAAGTAAATCAATGGTTAGGCCACCCCTTCTATGCACTTCATAAACTCTTTTAGTCAATAGACTGAGAATGAGAAATTTCAGCTAGTGTTGGCAGCTGCTAGGTCAAATTCTAAGGAAATTTTTTGCAAACATCCGTTTGCAGTCTTTGTTTACACATACCACCCTTTGCTAAGCGATTGCTCAATTGCTCAATGGCCACACCTTCCATTCTGTTTGTGGGAACATAGTCACATTAAAACACTTATGATTTACATATTTTTCAGTTTTCATACAAGCAAAGAGCTAACAATTATGTAAAATAACTGTGTTTTCCATTGGTGAAAATACATACTGTGATGCATTTTTAAGAAACCATCACCACAATTCATTCCGCAGAGTTTAAGGCATCTAGAAGTCGGCATAAGGGATGAGACTCAACTCAGAGATTAACACGTTCCTTGTTTTCAGTGTGGGTGTCTCTATAAAGAATGGAGTCTAGTCAATACAATCAAGGAAGTCTAGTCTTCAGCTCACTTTACAGTAGACACTGGCATTACATCAAGTGCATGGACTGACTGTGGACTTGGTTTTGTTGCCCACCCGCAGCTGTCTAGTCCCTTTTGAGGCATCCGAGGGTATCCAGCAGGCCTTCAGCTGCTGCACCAGGACTGCCAGTCCTGTCACATCTAACAGCCCTGCAGGCATGTCTGAGAGGTCAAGTGACATCTCAGATTGTACTTTTATGCTTATGTGTGGGCAAATGAATTGCACTTCAGTTGTCTTGGTTCTTTCTACAATCAATGGAAAAAGATGGGTGTGTCTAGACAGTGATCCAGCTTAGCTTAAGAGTTACTAAAGAGATGTGAATCACTGCAGGCTCCTGTCTGTGACAGCTCTTCTCTTTCATCACTCAACATTTTTCATAGATACCTCCCACTGTCAAACATTGCTTTAATTTTACCCATCTTTTACATCTTCATATAGTTCTACTGAACAAGTACAATGCACAAACTCAGCCAGTGACCATAACTTTAGAGAAGAGCCACCCCAACTGAGGCTGTGAGAAAATACAGACCATTGACCAGGGCATGGTTTCAGTGGGGCTCATGTTGTGCTTCATCTTTACCTCAGATGAGACAGGTTGCTGGTTTTGGTTTTGATTTTGATGGTGCTGGTGTCTAAGGACAGATTTGTTCATATATAAAGTGTCCCCCTCTACTTTGACCAGCAGTTATTGCTTCTTGAAAATTTTTGTTTGCTTTGAGTTTGATTTCCTTTCCTGAAATGTCTGTGGTCCTTTCTTTTGGGTCAATATCTGACAATATTTTAAGTTTCTGTTTGAATAATGGTCATTACACTTCTGCAGTAGAGGATTATAACCGAGTTGGTTTTTCTTGAAATTATTCATGGCTTGCTCCTTTACTTGTGTGATTTTGTAGGTCCCCAGCTACACCTGATATTTCTTAGCCAGCCTGCCAACTGTTTGACAAGACCCCTCTGACCAGAACTCTCTGGATTTATGCAGGTTCTCAAAAATTTAATCTACCATTTCTTGATCTTTCAGGTAACTAGGGTACAATTCAGATAGATGCATGATTCATAATAATAAGTGATTGTGAAAGATGGAGTCAAAATGCATTTGTCAGCATGATACTGATCCATTTAAATGATGTCTACTAAGGAAGCAAAGTGCTGAAAAAAGCATTAAAAATTATCCCAAATTTTACCAGTATTGTGTAAGGAAGAGCAGTAGTAGCCAATGAACAAGATAAATATTGACATCTGGGCATCTAATTTTCATTTTAGCAGTCACCTGAGTAAAATTATTCCTGTGAAAGGTTAGCGTATATAAAAAAGTCATACTAAACCAGAAAAATGAATTTGCCTGAGTGAAGATTTGGTGTCTTATGTGATATAGTTACTGTCTCAGTTCTGGATGTACTTATGCCAGAAAACAGCTTTCATTATATGGACGAATAAAGCTTAGAAGAATAGACTACTAATTCATGACTGGTATTAATGAGGTGGGAATGTAAGACATAATGGTATGAAATTTGCTCCTCTTCACAAAAAAAAAAAAAAAAAAAAAAAATCAGAAAAATATAATTGCCATACTGCTAGAAAAGCCTCTGTGCTTCAAATACAAGTGAACCTTCTTAATTGGCATTTCATAAATCTTTGGCTCATTATAACTTATGGATATCCTTTCCTAGCTCCTCCCTTCTGCAAAGGTGAAAACAGCTGAGGGCACACATCCCCCTCTCCTATCATGGACAGAAATTACAAGAACTCAAAGCAAGTATGGATATAAGAGCAAAGTCAAAATGGGAACATGAATCAAACCCCGTTTCTACAGCTCCTCTATCCCAGAGGTTGGATTTCTATGTTTTAGCATACAAAAAGAGAACAAAAAAAATGCCTCACTTCTCTCTCCAGCTCTTTGACTTTGTTATTCAGCTGCTTCACTTTGGCTTTTTCACTCTCAGTCTCGGCAGTTATCTCACGATTCTTTTTGGCCAATTCAACTATTTTAGTAGCTGCAACATCTCCAGCTAAAGCAGATGCCCCTGAAAATATACATAAAAGCAAAGGACATATCTTACAGGCAAGATTCAGAATAGATGATGCTTTTGTTCTCTGTCCAGCGCACAATGTACTTTTATTGTCTAATCCATTTCTCTCAGAACTGTGCCAGGCACTTAAATGAACAACTGAGGGAAAAGAGGCATCAGTGATTCCAGCTGGATTGCTTGGTCCTTTGAGTCAGCATCACATTGTGGCTAGCAAAGCCACATTTCACACTTTAGCAACAGCCACATGTCAGAAGGCCACAACAGTGGCCGTAGCAATGTTACTACATAGAAAGGGTAGAGGTGTTTTCTGCTCACTGCTGTGAAGGACAGTTATGAATGGGGTTTTGTGGCATATTACAGAAAAAGACAACACTATTTTGTGCTAGTTGTTTACTACTGGAGGAGTTGTTGAAACAGAGGTGCAAACTTTTCTAGACATCTGTCCTGAAAGGTCAGGCACACTATTACAGTTGGGTCCTGGGTAATGTCCAGGAAATTTCATTGTGCCTATTTATATGCCCCTTGAGATTATACATGGAGCCTTATTGTATTACTCTTTTAATTGCTCTTTTAAACAGATACTTCATTCACCTCCTCATCAGAGAGGGTTTGATTAGCATCAAGAATAAAGTAATCCCCAGAACTGGCTTGCGTGTCATCTGGCTTTCGTCAACATGACATAGGTGAAGAAAAGTTCTCGCACAAGTGCAAAATCAATATGATTGCATACAATGTCCACGGAAACTTCTAGCTCAGCAATGAATATGAGCCTGCAATAACAAATCCTTGGTGGGATATATGAAGATTGAATTTGGCTGTTGTCATTCTTCTTAACTCTTTCATCCTCCTTCAGTGCTCTGAAGTAATGACTTTTCTACTGACATCCATGAACATTATATTCAAGAACCAGGGTGAGATGCAACGATGACAGATCACTCTTAAGAGAATTCTGAGCCCCATAAAAACCCTAGAGACATTAAAGGGGCTATGCAGAATATAGCTGAGAACAGAATATGACCCTATATCACTATTTAAAAACCTTGTAGAAAACATAAATTTATTATTTTTGAAAGCATTTCCAATGTTCTCACTCCTATACCTGATTTGTGTTTCCCCTCTCATCTAGAAGCTACTTTTTCCTTAGTTTTCATGATAAATAATGGCTGCTATCAAGGATCATCACAGTAAGTACTAAACTAACCAAAAGCCAGGCTGCTGCTTCCATGTCATGGTCTTCAAATGCATTACACACGTTTAATCAAAGCTTTTAATTCCCAAGCAACGTGGGTGAGTCTCTTGCCACAATGTAGATAGGGAAGACAGAGGCATGGGGCAAACTGCCGCAAGCTGGCATGAGTCAGCCAGAGAAGCTGCAACAGTACAGCTGGCTCCTGGTCCTGACCCGCTAATAGCTTATCATCTCTCCTACATAAAAGCTACAGATAGTTTTTAAGAATTAAGGTTATTTAAGTGTTATTTAATTCTGCTTATTGCTGGTTTCCCCCTTCTCTACTAGCCTGGTCATCACTGCTGTCCTGAACAACAGTGGCACCCAGTGGAGGAGGTGCAGCCTGCACAGCTCAATTTTCAAAGGACACCCAAGACGCTTTAGAAGCTGGACTTTGCATTCAGCCAGCATCCTGCATGTGCCCTATTCAGGCAAACAAAAGGAGCCTGAATAAGGAATTTAAAACTACATAGCAGAGAAAGCCGCAACACTGCTCTTTGACATTAATAGAAATTTTTCCAAGATGTGATTTCTATGAATCATAATTTTTTTGTGCCAAGAATAGCAAATTTGCTGATATGTGAGGAACAGAGATCACTGTGTACCCCAAAAGAGCACTATACTTCTTTTAGGGCACATATAATTATCAATAACAATATTTTGCACCTTAGGTCTGACCTGCCTGACTACCAGAAGTCATTTGGTCCTTTCAATAGCTCTCTAAGATGGGGAGTAATAGTAGTATTCATATTTTGCAGCTCATGAAACTGAAGGAGAGAGTAAGGCACAAATCTTTAAGCATACACGCCATTCCACATGTAAGTGCTATCATGTCAAACCATTGTAAGGAACTTCCCTCTACAAATAAAGCAATGAGACTCCTTACATGGGAGAGACATTGATGTTTAGTAAACTCTGCAAATGCAGAACAGTGTCAACTTAGACCCTTGCAAGTTTAGGTAGCAACTCTAAGTGTTGACTAAATCTATACCCAGGTGTCTAAATATTTTCAAAGTTCAGAGCCAAGTGGTTTCAGCGCTATTGCAAATTACTGCAAGCTCAACAAAGAACAAGTCTCTCTCAGTTGAGAGCAGAATTTTGATTCTTCCTAGCAGAAGCTTATTATAGTAGTGGAAACAGAGACAACCACAATATGACCAAAATACTCCTTTTTAGCATAAACCAAGTAAAGAGATGTCATGTGAATATTTCACTGCCAGGAGCTCACAATAAATCAGTTATCCTGCTTCTACTGTCATCAGCGTCAAGCAAATACCGGAACTAACACAGTGAGAAAACAAAGTTATTGTGTTTACCCAGCAAAGCCAATCTGTCCTCCTGTATTTTTTTCTGGAGTTGTTTTATTTCAAAATCTTTCTCTGTCACCAGTTTGTACAGTCTGCAGTTCTCATCTCGGACCTCTCGAAGCTGATCCTGGAGCTGCTCATTCTCAATCTCAAGCAACCTGGGAAAAAATAAGCCATAATGGCAAAGGTCACTGTAATGTGCTTCAAATAGATGCTTCCAGAAATAAAATAATGAAACAACTATATGCTAGATGAGCTGAGCTTACCAGGAGTAAGTTTACTGAATTAAGTAGAATATCCTAAACCTCAGATCACAACACAAGATGATGATCTGACCTGTTCAGTTAACTTATTTCTTCTTAAAAAATTCTGCACTTCCTCGTGTTGTCTGGGACAAAAGATCACAGAACAAGTATCCTTTCAGTGCCCTTGAGGTTACTGAACAGTCTCATCTCACTCACTCTTACTTATCTGGTTCGAGGAAACGAGGCAGGCTCACCATTCAGCATCCATGACGTTCAGGCTTTACTTTCTATACTTACCAAAGCCAATAGAAGTCAACAGAGCATCAACTACAAAAGCTGCTACTGAGGTTCTTTATTTAAAAATGAATGTTTCATAGCAATTCACAAAAGACCAATTTCCTGTGTATTCATCTGATTTTCTTGGAACCCTACCAGGATGGACTGGCATCAGTTTGTATTGTTAATGTTGCTTTTTGGAATTCATTTAGAAACAAAGAATATCAAAAAGCCCTCTGAACAGGAGGAAGTAGCCTTTCTTCTCCTATTCTTCAGTACGTTTAGTAACATTTATGGGTTTCATCTCTCTAAGACATCCAGAGAATTAATAACTTTAATGTCTTTCCTGTCCTTACAGGATGGTTCCTCCAAATGTAAAAACTAGAAGCTAAGACCTCAGGGGCTCAATTCACCTGTGGGCACTCAGGCATCTATTTGAGATGCCCCAGGATTATCTGAGCTCCCTACGTGAGGCCAGCAGCCATGACGCAGGGTTCTTGGGAAAACTACTGGGGCCCAGGCAGAGAATCGAGAGCATCTCAGAGGGCACTTGCCAACCATGCGTGGACATACGAGCCAACCCCAAGAATTACTGACGTCCTCCAACTTTAGACGTACCTTTTAGCCAGATTCCTCCAGACAGCAGCATTTCAGAATAGAAATGAGCCTGTCTCCATTCCGCAGAGAGGAAACCAAATGTGCTAAGAGAAGCTGTACTGACACTGCCTTCGATAAGTATGTTTGTGGTAGAGACCCTGCTGGCTCAAGTCAGAGGTTCCCATTCTGCCTGCCTCTGAGTTTCCTCTCTCCTCCCACCTGAACTTCCTCATGTCCCCCCATCTGAGTTTCAGGGTGGGGTCCCACTCTGTACCAAGACATGGGTATCTCTGTGAGCAGCAAGCCAAAACACACACAAAAGTCAAAGGCGGTCTAGTCGATACATCCAGCGCTGCCTACAGACTAGCTGCCACTGTAGGGTGACGCGAATCACTCTTTAACTGCCACTAAGTGCACTGATGAGGGGACTCAATTCAGTTTCCCACACACAGGTGCCATTTGGGCCACCCACCCACCACCCAGCTGCTGCTGCTGCTGAAGGGTGCGGGTCTCCTGTGTCCTATCATTCCCATGTGGAAGTTCCCGATACCCTACAGCATCTCAGATATCATTAGACACCTAAACCATCCAGATGAATTGACCCTTAAATTCTTATTATCTACAGTGTCACCCTGAATGTCTACATTCTGGTGACTTAATCTGGCATAGTGTCCCACTCCTTTGACCTATAGACTGATTGCTCCAGACTACAACAGAAGTAGGTAGCTTGCACGATCACAGATATTTGGATAAAGCCCAGTTGTTGCAGTATAAACCTGTGGCTATAGACATATCGACAGCCAGACAAGTCAGCTATCTCAATAGTCACCTAAATCTTTTCTATTCAAAAGTTTTAGCAAGCTTTTTGCTCCAGCTGGACTTTGGAGCTTTTAAAGGCACGCTTCATATATACATGTCAGAATAAATGAGCCCTTAAAGCACTGCCATAAACAGCACAGTCAATTTATGAGACAATTCACAATCCATAATTAAGAAATGCACTTCTGTTTCAAAGCTGCAAATCAAAGGGAGATCAAAGGCAGCTGTTTACAAAGGAGAAGAAAGAAAGCAGCAATCTGAGCAGAGAAAAGGCAAAACTAAGTTATTCCCACATGTACCACTCAGAGAAGTGAGCAACAAAACTGTGCAGAACTAATTAGAGACACATGGACAAAAGATTTTTAACAGGGAATTAACATGGAAAAAGGTTCTAAGCTCTTAACACACCTGATCAGCAATGTCCTCCTCAGAGCTGGCTTCCAAGTCTTGACAAAAAGTACTTACAGCAGGATGGACAGAAATCCCAACTGCACAGAGACGAGAGTCTCCTCTGAGAAACTTCTCCATCCCATCCCATCCCAGAGTGACTCTACATGTTACAAAGGAGGTAGCAGGTTCCACCAAGTGGCTTAGCTATGGAAAGTCAGCCAAAAGAAACAGGCTGCGGAAAGGTAACCCTTTTCACTCTAGTTCAAGGAAAGAGTCAGAGGAAGCTTATGAGCAAGGCCTATGACTGAAATTCAGGTAAGTGTCTTTCCCAACTCTGTTACAGTTTCTCTGTGTGATGGGGAGAATTGCTTAAATACACCAAATGAAGCAGGGAGTATAAAGTTACAGAAAGAACAAAACAGAAAGACAGAAGTGTCAGCTGAACACTTGCCTAAACAAAATTTGGGAGTAGGACAGGAGGAAGGAAAAATGCACTCCCAAGGCTCGGAGGAAGGGAGACTTCTGAGAGGAGAATGTTTTCCAAGCGCCACTATAAACAACACTGACGTGCTGAAATCACTGCCACTGCAGACCATATGGAGTCCTGTTATTCTGGAACAAGTTTCTAATGTGTTGTCATGGGAATACTGCAAAGTACATCCTGGTGAATCCCTTCCAGAAGCAAATCCTGCCTGGATTTGATACACTCATAACCACTCTTTTGCTGAACACATACATAAGCAAAGGACAATCCAGATAAATCTGCTACACCTGCCATGTCAAATGGCGACTTTCAACAGTCAGTGCCACTGAAATGGAGGTAAGTAATAGCTAGCTCTTGAATTACTCAGACCTAAACAACTGAACTGTAAATAGCAGAGAACTGCTGGGACTCTCCTGTACTCTGCAGCTCAGAGTATGCACACTGCACCAGCATGTGCTATGGGAGTGCCTAAGCCCCTCTCCTCCACCAGACAAATCCGCATCTGAACTGTGAGAAGCAGTCTCCCTCTCCATTAAAAAAAAAAAAAAAAGAAATCAGATCTCCATAGTAATCTCTATATAATATCAGAACTAAATGTTGAAGGGAAGAGAACAGCTGGTAGAGGTCAGATCAGAAGCATAACTTGGCAAATCAGACAGCTGTGGTGAGGGACCTGTGTGTGAAGAAGACAATGTATGAAGAAATGGTGAGAGCACTAGTTTCTAGAAGGTCAGCTCCCTGTTTCCACACAGACTTCCTTTGCAGCATGAACACCACATTCCCAGAAGCACCTGAAAGTTTCAGTGGTTCACTCCTGGGTTCCCTGCATCTTCACAGAAGCTCTGCTGCAGCTTATCCACTTGGGCGTTTAAGGAAGCAATCTTCAGAAACAAGCTGAGCAGGGAGTTGCCCAGAATAACACAAAGGGAGGATCAGCATTTAGGCCCTAATAAACCTTGGTTAGTGGCTTGATAAACTTTGGTAGAGGTGCCCTTCCCCACTCTGGATTCTGGGAGGGGAAACTGTCTCAAAGGTATATGCCTAACTGTGGTTTTCCACCCATGACCCGCTGGTTTTGGCAGAGCTGCCAGCTCCTCCTTCCTGACCCTGTATCACAGTACATCACCCCATCATGGTGCCTATAAAACAGTCTATGGGACTAAAGCTGTAAAATTGGATCACTGAAATGACTTGAGATAAAAGTACCCTTGCCCCAGAAAGTGAATCCAGTTTCCAGCAAATAGCTGTATCCGCACAGTTGCAAGTGGGGAGCAGAAGCAGGATTTTCTTCAGCTGGCTTCACCACTAACATGGAGCAAATCCCTGAATATCCAACACTGTAGTAAGTGCAGTCATCTTTGGGACGTGTCCAACTTCAGACCTGTTCTAGTTTGTACAAAAAATATTAATTGGGTCAGAGGGAAAGACTGACTATATCCTAGGAGGAAGACAAATGATCTGAGCTGGGGTTTCAAATCTTTGCTCCCGTAAATTGAATTATGCACTCAGCTCCAAAACCAAGATCGAGGGAGATCCACACCACAATGTCCAATGTCCTGGTAATCCAGATACTACCCCAACGGGTAAGGTAAGACACAAACGCCTGTCCCCAGTAAGATTTAAAACTCTACCAAGTATGTCAAGTATCTTAACCAGGGGGCAGCTCTGTCTATGAGACCCTCCTATGTAGCTGGCTGTCTTTTGATCTACTAAATCAGGTTATATTGCAAAGATAGCCAGGGGAACACTTTTCTGAGCTACAGGCCTTTGCTTGCACCCATTAGCTGCTTTGCCCTTACCTGTCTTTGGCAATTATTCATGTAGGGAACTTGTTTGTTTAAAAGACTAGGCAGGAAATAACCAACAGTTCCAAGGATGTTAGTGATCCTGAACAACTGGATTTCATAACACAGTACCTAGCTGCCCCTAGCATGTCACCCTTAACCCCTCTGTCCTGCTTTTCATTTGTGAAACACTGATAATCATAGAATCATAGAATCATTTAGGTTGGAAAAGACCTTCAAGATCATCGAGTCCAACCGTCAACCATGCCCACTAAACCATGTCCTGAAGTGCCTCATCTACGTGCTTTTTGAATACCTCCAGGGATGGTGACTCAACCACTTCCCTGGGCAGCCTGTTCCAATACCTGACAACCCTTTCAGTAAAGAAATTTTTCCTAATATCCAATCTACATCTCCCCTGCCACAACTTTAGGCCATTTCCTCTCGTCCTACCTCCAGCCACCTGACAGAAGAGACCAGCACCCACCTCACTACAACCTCCTTTCAGGTAGTTGTAGGGAGCAATAAGGTCTCCCCTCGGCCTCCTTCTCTCCAGACTAAACAACCCCAGTTCCCTCAGCCGCTCCTCATAAGACTTGTGCTCCAGGCCCTTCACCAGCTTCGCTGCCCTTCTTTGGATGTGCTTCAGCACTTAGATGTCTTTCCTGTAGTGAGGGGCCCAAAACTGAACACAGGACTCGAGGTGCAGCCTCACCAGTGCTGAGTACAGGGGAACAATCACCTCCCTGCTCCTGCTGGCCACACTATTTCTGATACAGGCCAGGATGCCGTTGGCCTTCTTGGCCACCTGGGCACACTGCTGGTCATGTTCAGCCGGCTGTCAGCCAGCACCCCAGGTCCTTTTCCACCGGGCAGCTTTCCAGCCACCCTTCCCCAAGCCCGTAGCGCTGCACGGGGTTGTCGTGACCGAAGTGCAGGACCCGGCACTTGGCCTTGTTGAACCTCATACAGTTGGCCTCGGCCCATCGATCCAGCCTGTCCAGATCCCTCTGTAGAGCCTTCCTACCCTCCAACAGATCAACCCTCCTTCCCAACAATAATAAAAGAGCACATCATAATGGTCTGAGGATAAACACGTTAGGGACAGCGAGAGTCTTCTCAGGATAATGAAAGCCCAGTGCGTGAAGACAGAAAGTGCTCTGTCAACTTAATATGAGTTTCATAAGATCATATGCAAAATATACTTCTTTAACTTCCTGAAGGAACAGTGCTGCTACACCTTTACCTTTTGCTGTCATCTTCATTTACAGGTTGTCCTATTTCAAACAGGTTTAGATCATCTGGGACTCTGACAGTTTCCTGTGCATTGCCATTATCACCCTTCTGACTGTTCTGTTTTTCCTTCTTCCTCTCCATTAGATTTTGCAGCCGCCTTTGCTGTTGTTCTTGATAAGCCTTAAACTGACTTTTAAAATGTTCATTCACTTTTATGTCTGACTCCATTGTTTACTAAAAGCATAACAAGAAGAAAATAAAAAGTGACAGAGAGCAGAATCAACTTCGCTTTGAAAAACATCCTCTTCTAGCAGCTGCTTTGCAGTTTTTCCTCACTGACCTGTGCACAATCTCCCTGCCACCTCCTCCTCTCAGCCACTGTACTCTTCAGCCCCACTGCCTTTCTTCAAGTGCCTTTTTCCATAAATGGCTTTCAAACAGTCTTCAAAAAAAGTTTTTGGGTCTTTTTCACTCTAGCATTCAGAAAGCAATGTTTTAAAATGTTTTTAAACAAATCTGTTTAAATAAACATTTTTACAGAAGAGCAAGTTGGGGTCAAACCCAAGTGAATGTGGCAAGCACGTTACACTGACTAAAGGGAGCACAGACTGTTTGCAACCATCCAGCCTTCCTTGCCACGTTTCCAAGAAAGGTGCAGATCGCCCCATTTTTGGGTTAACGTGGGACTGACAGAGGAAGAAAGATCTCTGTTTATACTAATGCTCCCTTTGGGCACTAGACACCAAGAGTGTGGCTTACATCTTCCCCCTGAGTTTCTAAGCATTAAGTGATAACATTAAAGCAATAATATATACCCATTTAAGTGTCTAGAGCTTTACTTAGTATGACTAAAGACAATCAGTTTGCTGACGTATTCCAGCCCCCTCTCCTTCTGTTTGACATTTACTGTCAGCAAAAAATCTAGTGCACCTTTGGCCTAGGAAAAACGATCAGTAAAATCTTTCAAAGGCACACCCTCCACTGAGTAATTAATGCAGGCCCTTTCTCACACTAAGGCAGCAATCGTCCTGATAAACTGCCAAAAGGCACGCTACGTCCCTTTGTGCCTGTATGTACTGTATGGGCAGAGACGCACTGCGAGCAGCTTTACCCCCACGCCTGCTTTCCAGCACCGTGAAGCAGCTCTACCCCCACGCCTGCCTTCCAGACACCGTGGGGTGTGGGCAAGGTGCGTTAAGGACTGAACAAGTCCAAAGAGCCAAAGCCAGGTGCCTCTGCCCAGCCCACAGACCTCGTGGGTACAAGCGATGGCCTGGGGGCAACCTTTAGCCTTCCAACCTACCCGGCTACCGACTCCAAACCCGGCACGGAGGGATCTTCCCCAGAGCTGCTGTGTGAGGAGAGGGGCTTCCCTCTCCTCCCCGCCCAACTCCCGCCTTGTCCTGCGGCCTGACAGGGCCTGACAGAGCCCCACTCCCTCCCCCCCCCCCCCGCCCCGGCCTACCGAAACCGCCTTCCCCGGCCCCCGAGAGCAGCGGGAGAGTCCACCCCGGCCGCCCTCTCCCACCGGCCGCCCGCCTCGGCAGGGCCGGGCCCGGCTGCCCCGGCTCCGGCTCCGGCTCCGGGCCCGGCCGCAGCCCGACGCGGTTCCCATAGCAACGGCGGCCCGGGCCGGCGCCACGGGCAGGGGAAGGGCAGGGCCGCGCATGCGCCGAGCGCCGCACGGCGCCGGCGGCGGGGCGGGGCTGGCGCCCTTCTCCTCAGCCCGGCCGCCATGACAGCTCTCCTCAGCAGCTACCGCCCGCCGGCCGCAGGGGCCTCGCCTTGCCGCGGAAAGCCCGGGCCCCTCGGGGTTACGGCGGTGTCGGGAAGGGAGCTGCTCCTTTATCCCGCCCCGTGCTGGGGTGGAGGAGGAGGGCGGTTGCAGGTAGAGGCCTCCTCACGCCCTCCCCAGCTCCACCCCGGTGAGGGGGAGCCGGCGTGAGCAAGCAGTCAAGGACAGCAGCATTGTAGCGGCTGGGAATGCCTTTTTCCAGTAGCACTGCACCCTCTCAGGTGATTTTTATTCACGTATGTAAGCTCACCCCGTCCCGCCGCAGGAGGCTGAGTGCACGGCTCCCCCCCCCCCCAAAAAAATCCATAGCCAAACGCTTGTTATCTCCAGCGCTCGCACATTTATTCATATTTCATCTCCCGCTGCTCTGTACAATAGGTCACACACAGAGGTGCAGTATGTACCTTGCGGTATGTTACAGAAAGACACCATACTGTCACCACGGAATGTAAGCTAATAGGAGAAAACGAGGTTTTTACAAAT
The DNA here is from genome assembly GCF_026419915.1 of Harpia harpyja. NCBI lineage: Eukaryota > Metazoa > Chordata > Aves > Accipitriformes > Accipitridae > Harpia > Harpia harpyja. The sequence continues at coordinate 105,879,679 of NC_068940.1, forward strand.
TGCGTTTATTTTTGTGACTGCCATTGGAGATACAAGGGGTTCGAGAGTAAAATAACAGCGGCAATTTGCAGAGAAGGGTTTTAACACGTTGAAGATGATGGGGCCTTTCCGATTTAAATGTTTTAAAATTTCAGTGGGGAATGACGCTGCAGAAATCGGAGCTAGTAACTAAAAGCATTAGAACACCAAATCAAGGTTTAGTTTTCACAATATGTATTTTAAATGTTACATTTAAATGTTACTGAGAAGAACACTGTAAATAAAGTTACAAAACAGTAATCCAAAAGTCTGAAAATCTATAGTAAAAATAGGGAGCCTGTGTCTTCATTAACAATGAATAAATATAACATTTAAATAGCTGCAACACACCAAATATTTATCTCATGACTTAAATAAAAAAAAATAGGCGTTTATATCTCTCTCTATTTTAGAAGTCATTTAGTGCTACTGGAAGCTTCTAAATTACAAAGTTGGAGGCTGACAAATATACAGGATAGAAAATGACAGCAAAGCATTCACAACACTATCTTACAGATGTGGCCTCCACACTCTGCCTGAGGCCTAACGGAAGCTGGTTCAGACTTAGTGGTTTTAGGCAATGGCAGCAAAAGAAGTCACCAATTTTTGGACCGAGTCAACAGTCGAGGGGAAGATAAAGGGACTGTACTCTACTATATCCCCTAAAAACTGGGATATGGTAGCGTCAATCAGAAAGAGCCAGACCCCGATACCCACTCCCCCAGTGCGCAATCATTTAGGCTGCCAGCTTCAAGACAGTGTACCATACACGAAATACATATAGGGCAATTCTCTGATACCATGTATTATTTTTTTCCTCAAGAACCCCTTGATATGAGGTTTGTAGCTGCAGTACACAGGCCACCACCAGGACAGAGATTTCAGTCATCTTTCCATTACTCCTTGGGCTTCACCATGTACTCCCGAAACATTGAATACAGCACACCTACAAGACAGAAATACAAGCACAGTTAGAAAGCTGGGTTAAAGAGGCAATAATGGGTTTCAAAATCTGAACAGCAAGAGATATTCTCAGCAATGGAAATAATGTTTCCCTTCCTCTTCTGCTGTATTTTTTTTTAATAGCAGTGATGAACACTACAAAATTCTTCATATACAGAGAAACTGGATATGAAAATATATTGTATATGAAAACGCAGATCCCCAGCCAATTCTAGTTTGCTTTGCAGCCAAAGTCAAGTGCTTTTTTGTCAGTATAGACAAACGGTGTTTTATGGGATGTACATTTACACACATACACAGCTGCAATACTTGGATGAGACCCGGGATGTACAAATCGGTACATTCAGGGACACAATTCCAGTCCCGAAAATAATACCGTAGGCTATGCAAGCTGGTTTTCCAATGCGTTAAATTCAGAAACAGCAACATATTTATGAGGAAAAATATTAACATCAGATAGTCTTTTTTATTTTTCTTTGCCTCCAATTTCAACACCTGCAGAACCTCACATACTTCCCGCATCTAAAACTAGTCAAAACTTCTACCCTCAAAGGTAGCGCAGTTTAATATTGAATATGTGTATTTAAACATCACGTTACTCTAGAAAGGCCAGTAACAACCATAAACATCCTGAAATATAATAGCCTGGAGACTTCCACCCCGAGGATATTTCATGCACGCTGTATTATCCACTAGGAGAAGAGATGCGAGAGGTTTTCCGTGGTCCAGCTTGCCATTGCCGAGGACAGCCTCCCGTCCGGTACGTACCACACGTCATCGCTCCCACGACGAAGCCCTGGGCTGCCACGCGCATGTGAATCAGGTGAAGAGACATTTTCATGTCGCCTCTGTGCTTCAGTCTGTACAGCCCGTAGCCGACCACCGTGGCGAAGCCAGCCATCCCTACAAGGCAAGGAAAGCATCCTCCTGAGTCGAGATCCAACTCATCGAGATGTGTGGAGTGACCCACCTAAACAAGATATCCTGGGAATAATCACGTTTTGATCCAATCACGCTGTTTTTGTGTAGATGGCAAGTCCTGGCCTGCTTACTGTTTTCACTCGAGTGCCATCTCATTCAGTGCCCAAGCCAGTGCAGAGGAGAGAGATTTCCACTAGTGTTAAAACACCACAGCAGTAGCTCAAGGTGTCAGAGTTTCCTGGATATTTTTCAGAAAGGACAAGCGCTGCTTGCACCCTCTTTCCTGGATGGAAGCTCACACCCAAGAACACCGCTCGGCTCCTCAGCATGTGGACGCACCCTGACGTACCCACCGGCCTGCTGAGGTTGCCGTTTTGGCTGTTGTCATGTTTGGACGGCTTTCACTGGGACAGGACAAGGCGTATGTTACTTGTCCCGTGCTGTGGGGAGAGAGGTTCAGCAAGGTCTCTTTCACAGGGATAGAGTTCACTTTTAGTCCTTCAAAAAGCCAGACGCAGCCCTGGCTGTGCCACCTCCAACCTGCGTACACTGATGCTCTCACAGAATACAGAGCAACAATGCACAAAAATGCCCGATTCCATCCACTTTATTGCATATTTAGGATGATTATTTACATAGTTCAAAGGAGGCTGCCGAGTTTTAAGTGTTGTGTATATTTTACCAACAAGAGCCCAGACAGCTTGTCTCCCTGAACAGGAGTATTACCAGTTCCACTTGTGAAGCTGTAAACCCTTACTTCACTGGTGCACGATCCACATGGCAGCTTCATTAAATACCAATTAAGAGTTTTAGGGCCTTCAAGCTAGCTCCGACACAGGCTGAAGGTAAGTTCTGCCAATCTGCTTGGGAGAACCCGAGCTCGCAGTGTTCGTAGTATGCTCTAGCGAGCTGGAGAGTGAAGTCCTGTGACCGCAGAAACCAGTGACGGATATCTGTTAGCAAACGCTTGGAACAGTTCACCCCAAGTGACCCAACTGCTCTCCACTTAAGGTGGCTGGAAATCAAAATGTGTCTCATGTCAGCAGCAGTTCCTGATCAGAGGAAAGTTCTCAGGATGAACGCGACTGATCCTCCCCTCAGAGGCTTTTTTGGGGTCTCGGCAGAGAGGCTGAGAACTTTAACGACCTCCTCAAGCTGGGGTACCACAAAACCTACTAAGAAAATGCATTTTAAGCTAAGGGATGGCAGCAGAGAAGGGTGAAATGTTTAGCAGGCGGGCTGTATTTTAGATACTTCTGGTTTGTATTTTGTTAGCTTCAAAGTCACTTCGCAGTGATCACATAGTTCCTGGTAACTGTACTCCAGAATGGCTGCAAAACACACTCCTTACCACCCAACAGGACCACCTGAACATGTTTTTTAAGCTCACCTAAACAGTCTTTCAGGGTCTGCTGGCGTGGCATTTTTTTGGTAATTGTAGGTTCTGAGTTTTCTATTTAAGATAACAGGCCTCACCGATTTGCCTGTTTCTTGCAGAACAAATACCATTCCAGGCAGGAGGATTACTGCTGTCACCACACAGAAAGCCTACATGAGGAAGTAACTTAAAAGTAATTTCCTGTTCACAGGAAAAAGTGACAGTATTTACCGCAATGATTGCCCATGAAGAGAAAAATCTAGGTAACCACATTCTTCATCTTTAAACTTACCGAGGGGTACAAATGGTGTCTCTTTAAATTTTCTTAAGAGCTTCGATGTCTGGCTGGTGTCAGACTCGTACTCGGAGAAAATGGATTCCTGACCGGACGACATGGTGGCTGTGAAGACAAAGAGCCTCTCTTCAGCTTTTAGAAACACCAAGCTAAGCGAACTTTTAGAAAAAGAAAATCCCTTGCATATTCCACCAGGCACAAATGTCCACGTAGTGAGGTACAAGCAGAAGAGCTAGACTTAAGCTGATGAGCTGCACTGACTTCAAGTGAAGTCTTGGGAAGCAAGGTCGTTGCATACTAGAACAGGTAAGGACAGGAGAAAAAAAAAAGAAGTAGCAAAGCAACAAATTTCTGCCATCCGTTTTCACACCATTACAGATCCCAGTGGCTTCCCGCGCGCTCACAGGTGGTGAGAAGCTGCTGAAAGTTTTGGTCACTCCTGCGTTTCCTTTTAGGACTTCCATCCTCCACCGCACTGCTTTGCTTTCACAGGCTATTCCTTAATAGCAGCTCTGACCTCAGAAAAGTTCATTCCTCCTCTTTTGCTCCCTGCCAAGGACAGCGACGGAAGCGCTCGGGGTGGAAAGCGCAAGCCGCTGTGGAAGGTCAGCCCTACTTGGCAGCTCGTCAGTCACTACTACAGCCTATCCCACCTCGTTCACCACTTCAACAGAGCGTCAAACTCCTGCCGGAGAACACAAAAACGTAAAATGGCAGCTGCCGAGGAGTGGGAATGAATCTTCAAGCCGTCGATAGGCACAGGCTTGCGTGGGGACGCCTAACAGCCACGAGAAAGGGCTCTACTCACTGAGCCTCATCACCAAACCTGTGAGACCATCCTCCAAAACTTGCCAGCTTGTCGTGCTGTCCCCATCATGGATTACACCAAGGCCTGTTCCTTTGGTGCCCAGCACGAGCATCATTCTTCAATTGGTGCCTATTTCTGCTACCACAAGGAGCTCAGCAACATCACAAAGGTCTCCGCTAGAAAAATCTCTACCGGTTTTGCTCCAGTTTTGCCATCAACGTGCTCTGCAGCAACATACAGCTCGGCCTCGCATGAAGTACTCCAAGCTCTTGCAATAAGCCAATAGGAACTTAATTTAAGCACGGGCTCATAAACACATGCAAAAGATACATTTCAAACGTGGCTGCGCTCCCCGGTTACGCAGCGTTTTGCGCGGCAGACTGACTGCTTTTTAAACTAAACCTTCAAACCATTTTGCCTGCAGGCCAAAGGGTTTGGTCCCTCTGCACCTGCTACAAGTACCCTCGTTGGGTAAATCTAAGTTATGTTTTAGCCTGACTCACTCGGAGAAGGAAACACGCGAGCAAACCCTGCGGAAGCCGGGCGAACCCCCCACCCGGCCGCCACGACCTCGCCGCCACCCGCAGCAGGGAGACCCGGGACACCTCTGCGGCGGGGGGGGGGGGGGGGGTAAGAAACAGCTCTGACACGGGTGGAGGCAGACGGCTGGCAAAGCCACAGGTCCCAACAGACCCACGCGTGGCCCCTGCCCCACTCCAGACCCAGGTCCCCGCACCCCACGCCGGCCTTCTCCCCTACTCCAGGCCCAGGCGCCCCCCCCGCACACACAGGGGGTCTCTGCCCCTAAATCTGCCCAAGTGCTTCCCCCTCCTCCCCCGGGGTGTCCCCCCCGGAGGCCCCGGCCCTCACCCCGCCGCCGCCGCCGCCGCCGCCGCCACCGCCCCTCGCTAATCCGATACCGGCCGGCTTCTGCCAGCCCTGGCCCCGCCCCCTCGCTTCTTATTGGCCGGCTTCGCCCCGCCTCCTCCTCCGCGCGCTTCCCCCCCGCCCCGACCGAGGACCACAACTCCCAGCGTACAGCGCGGCAGCTCCTCCCCCGCCGCCGCCGCCAGCCAATCCGGAACGGGGAGGCGGGGCAGGCCGTGACGTCGCCGCCGAAGGGTTTGACGCATTGCGGCGGAGTGACGTGGCGTGGCGTCTGAAGGCGGGGAAGGGGCAGCTCGGTGGGGGGGGCGGCAGGGCAGGGCTAGCTCGAGTTTGGACAACAAGAGAGGTTTGGGGATGAACCCGGCGATTTGTTCCACCCCCAAAAAGCAGGGCGCTTGCAGGATGGAAAAGCAGCCCGCTGCGGTTTGTTTTTAATTTTTTTTTCCTGCAATTTGGCAGATTTTCGCTTCAAAAAGTTCTCACGTCGGTATAAACCCGCGCTTCCACATCGGGTGGAAGCTCTTTAGCAACAGGCAAAGTCAGATCCCGGCTTTCCCTTGGTCTGGTTTTCTTTTTCGTGACAGTGAATTGTCTCATTCACTATTTTTCCCTGAATTTCAGCTTTCAAGCAGAGCTCGCTTTGCCCCCACTGTATGCCAGGCAGTGGATTTTGAAGCCCAAAGACAACCTAGACATTGCTCCTGACTTTAAGCGAACCGAACTCTGGAGCAGGAGGAAAAAAATCCCCTGGGATCCTGAAGATGCCTAAAACCCTCCCTTAAACCTGGGGGCAGCTCATCAGAGCAAAACAGCAAAGAAAAGTCCTTTTCTCCAAAAACCCTGCCCGGTTTTGCAGTGTTTGTGACTCCTCATCTCCGAGCTCGGGGGGAAGCAGAGCTTCTGCTCCTGCAGGGCTGCTCCACCGCTGACACGCAGCATTTTCAATAGCTTAAAAGAAAGTGGTTCAGATATAACCTTTTGTTAGTACAGCTGTATCTCTCTAAATGTGCTTCCCATTACCGGTAATCTGGTTACTTTGCTTGCCTAAGTCATTAGGGCTCTGCAGAGTCTGAAAGGAAAAAAAAAAAAAAATTATGCAATTACCAGCTCCCGAATTGAGTTAAAATCTTGTAATAAATTACAGTGAAGGCTACTTTCTCCAGCGACTCTCAGAGGCACATTTAATTCCCTGCAGCTCTGTGTGATATGTGCTTCAGGGGAGAAACTCAATTTAAAAAACCCCGCATTTCATTTTAATTGCTGGGCTAATGAAACTGCTGTCACCTGTAGCGTCCCTGTGTGTGTGTCTGGCACCTCGGCTTTGTGAGCGGCTTCTTGCTCTCTCCGAATGTGTATGTTGCCCGTGTATATTTATTATAGGATATCTTTTAAATGCAGGCACACACGTACGCCAGCTGGCGGTAGCAAACATGGAAATCAGTAAAAATAACATATTTCTCTCTGCGAATCCACCTACCACGAGGCAGGTTGGATGCGGGGCTGTGGCCATTGCTGCTGCTCTGTTCTCCCATTTTTACCAGGGCAGTGTGGGGTTTATAAAGCGCACCGGGGTTGGTACGGGGGATGGCCTTGGCACGGTCAGGGGGTTCCCCATGGCCTTGTTTAGTGGTGAGATGAGGGAAACGAACCGGAGGGTGACCACTCTCCAACAGTGATGCTCTAGAACCTCTTCAATAAACCATTTTATTGGAGACACCTTTGACAGGCAAGCAAAGGGTTGTGCTGTGAAGCTGTCCCCAAAACATCCCTGTGGCAGCGTCAGGAGTCTGGCACATCTCTGCTGTGGGCGATCTCTTTTTGCAGGTTCAACCACCCCAATAAGCTCTTTATTCCAGTACTACTTGCAAGGCTTTGCCGCTGCCTGCAAAGACACGTGATTGTCCCCACGGAGCTGCCAGTGCCTGCTGGCCCCGGCCGTGTCCCCGCTGGTGGCCATTTCTGCTCTTGCAGGGGATGAGGACCGTGCAGCATCCAAGTAGCACATGGCTTATTCAGATTTCGTGGAAAAAAATGCAGATTTCAACACCGGGGTCTCAGCCCCGGGAGCCTCTCGGTGCAGAGACGAAGGAGGTCCAATCCTGCCTGGGGGAGCTGGGCAGCGTGGACGTCATCTTAATATCCGTCAGGCAACGGCAGATGTTTCCACTAATTAAAGCTTTTTGAAAACAAAATAATAAGAGGGAGCTTGTTGCCACATCTGGGGTTGGGATGCAGCAAACCCAGAATCAACAGGGAAAAAGAAATTAGGGACAGATTGCTTGTTTGGGAGGAGATGGGGTGGAGAAAAGGGAAGGATCAAGGTGGACGGGGGAAAAGCTTGCATAGAAAAATGGAGAGAAGAAAGGCAAAAGGAACTGGTTATCTTTAAGCAAGCGGCTGGTCTGTGTGCTCGTCTGCGTGACCCTGGTCTGGCACATCCCAGAAAAGCCTCCTTCCGACGATTTTGTGAGTGGTCTCGCCACCCAGCCTGTGCATGCTGGGGTGGATGGGATCCACCAGCGATCTTCATGTTGTGCTGACGTGGGTCCTTGGTCCCAGCAGCTCTGGCTGTCCCTAGCGTGGTGCCTGACTTGAGCTATTCAAGAGCAGGTTGTATTTCTGAAGGAGGGGTGCTGGGTCCCTGTAGCCCAGAGATGATTGCTACAGTGCTCTGACCCAGTGATGAACACCAGGAAAGGCGAAACAAAACCAGGGAGGTCACACTGAGCTCACATTTCCTGCCCATGCTCTTACACAAGTCAAAGAGGTTCCTAAAAGCCTGATTCAAGTCTCCAGCAGGATGGAAACCAGAGAAGAAGCTCCTGTAAGTGCATTTTCTGCTTCTTGCTTGCAGACAAAGCTGCGTGAGAAACCTAGAGAGGTTCTCTTTTCTTCTTGAAAGTTAGCCAGCTCATAAGTGCTGGAGCTCCAGAGGGCTTGGGATTAATTTCTGAGCTCAGCCCACGTTGCATTCGTCGGTTCTCCACTGTGAGCTACAAGATGGGGATGTGAATATCAGTGCCAGCGTGATACAGAGCGGGGAAGACGCGGCAGAAAGAGAAGAGGCATCTTGGCGGGCTGGAAGAGACCCAGAAATGGAAATGTTCGGGATGGTTTGTCTTGATGTGGGTGCGGGGGGGGGGGGATGTTTAGGAGTCTTGCTGGGTGTTGCTGCGATCCGAAGGGTGGGCAGCTTTGGTTTCCTTTTGAAAGCATACAGTCAGAACTGTAGATGGCTAAGGATGAATTTCCTCCAAACTATGAAACAGAAAAAAAAAAAAAGCTCATTCCCAGAAAAGTCTTTTTCTAGCACTCTTCATGGCAGATCTCCTCTCCGAGGCTGCTCTGTCTGAAGTGCCCTGCGGCATGCTCCAAAGAACTGTGAGACAGCAAGAAAACATTTCAATCCAGCCCAACCCAAATTTTCTTTTCTTTTCAGCCGCCTGGAATTGCCTGGAATGAGTATTTAAGCAATTTTAGGCACGGGACCGCTACAGGTATGTCCACAGCTTCACCCTTTATGGCCGCACACCCACGGGCATCCTCAGCACCCCACTCCAAGCCTTGGGTGCTTTGCTTAATCCGCTTGGGGTGGAGGGGCTCCCCTTTCCTGGTGTCCTGGTTTCAGCTGGGATAGAGTTAATTGTCTTCCTAGTAGCTGGTACAGTGCTATGTTTTGAGTTCAGTATGAGAAGAATGTTGATAACACTGATGTTTTCAGTTGTTGGTAAGCAGTGTTTAGTCTAAAGTCAAGGATTTTTCAGCTTCTCATCCCCCGCCAGCGAGAAGGCTGGAGCGGCACAAGGAGTTGGGAGGGGACACAGCCAGGGCGGCTGACCCAAACTGGCCAAAGGGGTATTGCATACCATGTGACGTCATGTCCAGTATATAAACTGGGGGGGAGTGGGGGCAGGGGGATCGCTGCTCAGGGACTAACTGGGTGTGGGTGGGTGGGTGGTGAGCAACTGCATTGTGCACCACTTGCATATTCCAATCCTTTTACTATGACTATTGTCATTTTATTAGTGTTACCATTATCATTATTAGTTCCTTCTCTTCTGTTCTCTTAAACTGTTCTTATCTCAACCCACGAGTTTTACTTGTTTTTCCGATTCCCTCCCCCATCCCACTGGGTGGGGGGCAGTGAGTGGGTGGCTGCGTGGTGCTTAGCTGCTGGCTGGGGTTAAACCACGACACCTGGGGTGTTCATGGGGAGGGAGCCGTCCGTAGGAGTTGCAGAGCCACTGTGGGGTCCGTCCTCCTTGGGACGCACAGCACAACCAGGGACCAACACCTTCATTTTCTCATTACTGGGTGGCTGCAGGTCTCTTAGGCAATGGGAGAAACAGGTCCTCAAGGAGAGCAAGGCAGGAGTAACTGCAGACAGGGAACTACACAGGCATGCTTGTTTTGGGATTGCTGGAAAAATGAGCTCCAGCGGAAAGGTGGGCACGTTTGGCCATGGCTGAAAAGTGGCGTGTTTTAGGGATAGAGGGGTATTTGCACTATTTTTTCCCTGTGACAGCCCTGGGTTGCTGTCAGAGCCTGGAGATTAGTCACTGTTTCCTGAAATCTGGGCTGCAGCTGTCTAAACACTGAAGCCAGCCTGCGGCCCTGGGGAGCGGCCAGCTGCACGGCCCTTGCCCTCCTCAGTCAGGAGGGTTTCAGCCCACGCCTCATCTCGTGCACGGTAGATTCCAGCAACATCATTCCAGCTAAATCTCTACCTCTAACCTTGATTCAGGAGTTGATTCTGGTGCCTACATGTCCTTATGCTGGATGGGGCTTTGAGCAATCTGATCTAGTGGAAGGTATCCCTGGCCGTGGCAGGGGGGTTGGAACTAGATGATCTTTAAGGTCCCTTCCAACCCAAACCATTCTATGATTCTATGATGTTTTCCACTTACTAATATCTTTTACAAGAATCCATGGCTTGGTGTCCTACAGTTGGCATGGAGAGGGGTCAGTGTCCTACTGGGAGCAGTGAGATGTTCAGCATTTCACCTCTGGGAGCAGCCCCACCAACATAAAGGTGCTGGTAGCAGGTTCTACTTCATGGAAAATTGAGATGCAGCTTTCTCAGTAGTGACGTGGGTGAATCTAAAGCAGCTCACAGAGAAGTGTAGTGGTGGATTTGCCATAATTTAGAGCAGAAACTTCCTCAAAAGCTTGCAGTGGTGTCAGGAGGAAGTGGTGAGTTATGTCAGAGGAGACCGTGCTCATTTACTTTCAAGGTTTAATGTGTCGGAGTAAGGAAACCAGAATTTTTTTTTTTTTATATGTATGTGTAGACAGCTGTGCCCATGCCGTAGGCAAAGGCCAAGGAGTGCAGGACACAAAACACTTGTCAGAAGGTGGCAGAAATTTGAACCTATGAACTAGAGGAAGACCCTCTGTGATGTGATGTTTGCCTTTCCCGTGTGGTTTGGAACAACATTTTGATCCCCTTCACTTGTCTTTTGCTCCTAGGCAGCCACTTGTCAAACGCAACTTCAAAGGTGGCAACAACAACCACTGCCACCTTGCTGGATGCTGCCAATTCAAGTGACTACCAGTACGAGTACTTGGATGAGGAGGATTACATGCAGTATAGCCTCTGCACAAAAGAAGAGCTGCTCTCCTTTAGCAGAGTATTCTTGCCATCTTTTTACACCGTGGTCTTTCTGGTTGGGTTGGTTGGGAATGTCTTCCTGTTTATTGTCCTCATTATGTACATCAGGAAGAAAAAGAAGATGACCGAGTTGTATCTGCTGAACCTGGTGGTTTCAGACCTCTTCTTCCTACTAACCCTTCCTTTTTGGGCTCTGTACATTTCTCAGTGGGTGACCTGGGACATATTGTGCCCGGTCTTAAATGCCATGTACACTCTGAATTTCTACAGTGGTATTTTTTTTGTGAGCTGCATGAGTCTGGACATGTATCTGCAGATAGTTCACGCTTGCTCTCCTCACGGCTCCGTGACACGGAGGAATTCCATCCTCGTCTTGTTGGTAGTATGGGTCTTTTCCATACTCCTCTCCATTCCTGATGGCCTCTTCACCAGCACAAGGCAAATCCACAACAAAACCATCATGTGTGCCCATGATTATGGCCAGAAACACTTATTTTGGAAAGTCGTCTTTCGGGTTATTCAAAACATCCTGGGCTTCCTTTTTCCCTTCCTCTTCATGGTGTTTTGCTATTCCCGCATAGCGTGTGTCCTCACCATGTCTCAGTTGCCTGGTTCAAGGAGAGCACTCTGCTTCGTCTTTACTCTGGTGGGTGTCTTCTTTGTCCTGTGGTCCCCTTACAACATCGTCCTCATCCTTCACTCCCTGCAAGATGTCGGTGTAATCAGGAGCTGTGAAAGCAGTAGGCAATTGGACTATGCCATGCAGATCACAGAGAGTTTGTCCTTTGTCCACTGCTGTCTCAACCCCTTGCTCTATGCTTTTGTGAAAAAACAATTCAGGTTATATTTATGGAAGATCCCTCAAGCCATTTTCAGGAGAAATGCTTTCTTTGACCTCCAGCCCTCAGAGACAAGCCAGTCTTGCAGCAGATACGCAGCTGAGATAGAAATGTTGAGTATCACAAATGCATGATAAATATTTACATTATTTACGTTACGTGTATGCCCTCTGTGCTGTATTTTACTGGTCCTGGCCATGCGATGGAGTTGGTGTGAGCCCACAGCCCTGCGTAACCAGGTATTTCATCCTGGTGTCAGCATCGAGATGAGGATTTTCCACGTTGGGATTGGAAAAGTACACGTGGGATTTGTGTGAGAGACTGAAAGAGTTAATGTCTCAAACACTGTGGTGGGGCAAGTTCTGCATAACAAACCCTGCATAACAAGGAACCGCAGGTGAAAAGAAGCAGATCAGCACAGATCAGCAGGCAAGGGTGCCCAGCTCCCTGTTCTGATAAACTGTTCTGATACGCTGAGCAGGACAGCTCACCATGCATGGCCAAAGATGAAACAGTGGTCATGTCTGCAGGGAAGGAGAAGTTACTCCCCAAGTGACCCCCACACCCACCGACCCATTTCCCCAAAGGTTCTGGAAGCACAAACTGCACATGACACCTAATTAGCCTAATGAGTTCGAGTGCCCTCCCGAAGGAGGGGCAAGGATGAAAAAAGGACACAAACTGAAGCCCCACATGCACAAGCCCACCAGAACAGGACCCTTAGGCTTGCTGGACCCAGGACTGGTGAAATCTTTCTCTTTTTTCTCTCTCTCTCTCTCTTTTTTTTCCCTGTAATCCCCACACCTCATCCCTTTAGATGTGAACCATTGACCAAGTCTGGGACTAGGAGTGGATCCTTCTCAGGAAGGAGTCTAGAAAGCAAGGGGGTCTGCTCTGAACCTCGTGACTCAGCAGGAAGGCTCTCCTTATTTTCTTCCCTGAACTGATCCCCAAATAAGTAAGGCTTTGTCCCGGTTTCGGCTGGGATAGAGTTGATTGTCTTCCTAGTAGCTGGTGCAGTTATGTTTTGAGTTTGCTATGAGAAGAATGTTGATAACACACTGATGTTTTCAGTTGTTGCTAAGTCGTGTTTAGTCTAAAGTCAAGGATTTTTCAGCTTCTCATGCCCAGCCAGCGAGAAAGCTGGAGGGGCACAAGAAGTTGGCACAGGACACAGCCAGGGCAGCTGACCCAAACTGGCCAACGGGGTATTCCATACCATGGGACGTCCCATCTAGTATAGGAACTGGGAAGTGGGGGCTGGGGGATCGCCGCTCGGGGATTAACGCGGCGTCAATCGGCGGGTGGTGAGCAATCACACTGTGCATCATTTGTATATTCCAATCCTTTTATTATTACTGCTGTCATTTTATTAGCGTTACCATTATCATTATTAGTTTCTTCTTTTCTGTTCTATTAAACCGTTCTTATCTCAACCCATGAGTTTTACTTCTTTTCCTGATTTTCTCCCCTATCCCACTGGGTGGGGGGGAGTGAGTGAGCGGCTGCGTGGTGCTTAGGTGCTGGCTGGGGTTAAACGATGACAGGCTTGTAATATATGTTTGCTGACATATGATTAGCGTGTGTTACACAGTTTACTGATGTAGTTTCATGCCAATTCTTGTTGTGAGTTAATAAAAGTTGAGTTTTGTGAGTTGAAGGATCCCTGGTGTCATTTCACCTTAATCCTGACCTGGGAATTGGCGAACTTGAGTCGTTGTCTTGAGAAATTGGGACATGACAATTTGTTTCTGTTGTAACTGGAATTATTATAAAATTCCAGTGGGTTTATGCTCGTGGAAGAAGCCCAGCTCCTGTCTGGAGTATGTGAGGCATTAGGGGATGAAGGAGCAGCTTATCTAGATGTCATGCCCTTAAAAATGCAAACTGAAACTTGTGCAGAGCTTCTGCCCCATAGATCCCAAAGGGTCTGATGGAGTAGAGCGATCCCATTACCCCTCCAGCTCGTGGTGTTGGCTGGGGAATGGATTTGCCACGCTCATCCATCAGGCCACATACGGGTGACCAGAAGCCCAGCCTGCGGGGTGGCTTTGCTTCTCCCAGCTTTTGCCATCTGCCAGGTAGATGCGTTCAACCGGGTTCATCCCTTTGTCTGCCAGGAGAGATAATGGGAGGAATTAGGCACCTTTAAACTGGGTTGTCCGGCCAACGGTGGGTTTCTCCGTTATGATAAGCTGTGCCACACTCGGGTCTGCTGAGCAGGAAAGTGTGTCTTTCCGAGGGACGGATCCTTGGTTAGAGATCAGTTCGATCAGCAGCAAAGTTCAAACCAGTAACAACCAGTGAGAAAGAGAAAAAACGAAGGGCTCAGCAGAAAAGCGATGGAGGTATTTGCCTTCCCAAAGAACCGTTTTGACAAGATAAAAAAGATCAACCGATGCTGTCTTTGACATAACTATTGGCTTTGCAACACCACAGAGCGAGAGCATGGCCTTGAACAGAAGAGCACAGCTAGCTGTTAGCCAATCCTTATTACCCAGTGTAGCTTTAAAGTTCAAAGTTATGAGTTTGCTGACCTTTATTTAAAGGTACTATTCACCCCAAATACTCTTGAACCTTAAAGGGGCCCTTTCCAGCCTGGAAACCTATTGAACATGGGAGTTGCCTAGAATTGTACAAATAAAATTAATAATTTAAGAGAAAATATTCATCACCTTAATTTTATTGCTGGACAAGGTTGCTGGACCAAGAAGGGCTTTGAGTTGATCTAGACGGGTGGATTTGTTTTCACTGCTGTTATTTTTCTTGCCAACATTGCTACAGTATGTTTCCAAAATGGTAAGGCTGGGAGCTTTCCTTAAAAAAAAAAAGCCCGAGTAAATATTGGCCTTCACTCCATGGGTCAGGTCACTGGGAGGGAATGTGGAAGGGGAGAGCATCTGGGAAGCAAAAACTAAGATGAAGATTGTGATGCCGTACACAGGAGGGCTCGTGGGACTGTGCAAAACTTCTTATAATGGGATGCTCAGGGGAAGGGCAAAGGTGGGGGAAATAAGGGAGGGTATAAAAGGGGCTGGTTGTGCGTAAGCAGCGTGCCCTGCGCCTGCTCGTGGCAGTCTGTCCTATCGCCTTATTAAATACTTTTTCATAACTCTCTTTAATCATAGAGTCATAGTGCAGGATGGGGCACAGGGTCCCTGGCATCGTCCCCAAACCCCATCCGGAGAGTGGGGAGCAGGAGATACCGAGAAGCAGAAGCGAAAAAGGGTAAAACTGCCGGGTACGGGGGGGGGAGCAGGAGGGCAGAGGGTCGGGGGGGTGCTCTGCTGGCTGGAGGGGACATGGCAGAATTGCAGCTGCCAAGCATCGGGTGTGCGTGCATCGGCACAGAAGAAAGTGCTGTCGTCCATCTGGGCGCCGCTGCTCTCCAGCCAGGAGGTGGGCTTGGCCATGTGCAGACTCCGGACTCGTCTGGTGCAAAGCAAATGCAACTGATTCAAACCCTCATCACTCGCGGGGGAAGCTGACCTGCTTTGCTTTGCCCTCGTGTGGGTTAGCAGTGGTTGCTCTGCTCATTGGCAAAGCACTTATGGGGCACTGTGAGTTGGAGAATGTCAAAATGTTGGAGACCTTTCCTTCTCTTGGCTTGTGAGACCAAATTAGCTCAGCTGTAAACCCCTTCACTCTGTCCTGAGCTCACTTCCAGCAGCATTTCCAATATCCACTCTTCCTCTCATTTTTTCAGCCTGCAGTGCGTGTCCATAGCCTGGTCTTAAAGGTAGAAATCACTGAGCGAAATTCTCTGAACCCTCTTTTTCAAAAACTGGGCTCCATGCAGCCTAGAAAAGGGAATTTGCTTAAGGTGCTGCAGAGCACACGCCAAAACCCATCTGCCACACACAGCAGCCTGGTAACTCTAACTTGATTACGGCGTACCTTCCACCTTAAAAATCTCTCTGTTCATCAAGGGAGAAGTACACACTGGAGCGTTCCACAGGGGAAAGGCAAACACTTGCTGCCAATGGGGACAGAGGCTGACAGCTGTGCATCTGCGTATCGGTTGCTGGATGGGAATAAAAAGCACATTCCTGCCCCAATCTAGCTCTAGTCCGAGCTCCCGGACGGACGCAGAGCTCTCATGGCGCTCTGGGTGGTTCTCCTCTGTACCTTGATAGCATTGCTGCTTGGTGGGCTCTACCTCCTGGGCATGTTTCGGAGACGGAGACCCGATGAGCCGCCTCTGGACAAAGGTACCATTCCCTGGCTGGGTTACATGCTGGATTTCAGAAAGGACAGTTCGGAGTTTCTCAAAAGGATGCAGAGAAAACACGGGGATATTTTCACGGTGCTGATCGGAGGCTATTACTTCACCTTTGTGATGGACCCCTTCTGCTTCGGAGCCATCACGAAGGAATCACGATCTAAACTAGACTTCAGGAGTTTTGCATCTAAACTGGTCCAGCAAGTTTTTGGCTACAAGCCCATCGAAGCCAGCCATAGCATCATTCATGCATCAAGCACGAAGCATCTGATGGGAGACGGACTCACTGTCATGACACAAGCCACCCTGGAGAACTTTCAGAAGCTGATGTTTTTCAATCTGAGCTCGGGAGAGGAGAAGCGAGTGTGGCAAGAGGACAGCCTCTTCCACTACTGCTACAACATCGTCTTCAGAGCCGGGTACCTGGCTCTGTATGGCAGCGAGCCACACCAAGGGGCAGATAACAAGGAGAAAGCTATCGAGCAAGATCGCATCCGCTCCAACCAGGTGTTCTACGAGTTTCGGAAGTATGACCGGCTCTTCCCTCGCCTGGCCAGTGCTGTGTTACCTCCCAAGGAAAAAATAGAAGCTGAACGGCTGAAGAGGCTCTTCTGGAGCACACTGGCCGTGAAGAAGACCAGGCAGAAGGACAATATCAGTGGGTGGATAAGGGATCAAGAGCAGCTTCTGGCAGAAAATGGTGTCCCCGAGTATATGCGGGATCGTTTCATGTTTGTGCTCCTCTGGGCATCCCAAGGCAACACGGGCCCAACTGCCTTCTGGCTCCTTTTGTATCTAATGAAACATCCAGAAGCTATGAAGGCTCTGAAGGATGAGGTAGATAAAGTCTCAAGGGAGAACGGCCAGGAAATGAAGCCAGGCAGCCCACCAGTTAACATCACTAGGGACATGTTAAACCAGACTCCTCTTCTGGACAGTGCTCTGGAAGAGACCCTGAGGCTGGTTGCAGCCCCAATACTGGTCAGAGCTGTCCTCCAGGACACCAGCCTGAAGATGAGCAGCGGGACAGAGTACACTCTCCGCAAAGGAGACAGGGTGGCTCTGTTCCCACACGTGTCTGTGCAGATGAACCCAGAAATTCACCCCGATCCTCACGAATTTAAGTACGACCGCTTCATAAACCCAGACGGCACCAAGAAAGATTTCTACAAAAATGGGAAGAGGCTGAAATACTTCAACATGCCTTGGGGGGCAGGAGTATCCATCTGTCCCGGGCGGTTCTTCGCAGCCACTGAAATGAAACTGTTTGTGTTCTTGATGCTGAGTTACTATGACCTGGAGCTGGTCAACAGAGAACAGGAGATCCCGGCGATAGATGTCAGCCGCTGGGGATTTGGGACGATGCACCCTGTTTGTGATGTTCAGTTCAGATACCGGCTACGCTTTTAATTTGGGAAGTCCTTGTTGCATTGCTTGTTCTGCTGTTATCTTTGAAATAAGTTGTGTGATCTCATGGTTATCAGATCTGTGCGGGCACCAACATTGATATGATCTTGTTTGCTTAACCGTTATCATGGCTTTTCTTTTTATGTCCTTCACATGTATCGCTGCTCTGCATCTCTGGTTATTGTGGTGTTGGGTTATCTGATAAAAGCTCACCTTCATACCCACAAAGGAGCGCAGAGAGACAAATAGTACCCTGCCAGCCTACTTCCAGACCCATCACAGGGGCCATCAGCCCATCTGCACAAGCCCAGAGGAGCACGGGGGCATATTGGCAGGTGGGAATCCAAATTAAGGACTTCCAAGGAACGAGCGTTTTGTACAGGTCCCTCCCAGGACTGTCCCAGCAGAACCATCAGCCCGACGGTCCCGGCGTGAGACCCATGGAGATGTGTCATTGGGAGCAGCTCTCTGGATCACCATCTGCGCTAAGGGGGATTGCTGTCAAGGGAGGGGGGACATCTTATGGCGTGCAGGGGAAGAGCATTTTGGGATTGCACAGGATTTATGGTGGGATAGTTAGGGGAGGAACCAAAGGTGGGAAAAAGGAGGGGTTTAGGTGATTTGGGGAGAAAAATAGAGGGGTAAGTGGATAAAAAGGGCTGGGGGTGTGTAAATAGGCAGCTGGTCCAGACACTTGTCTGGTCACACCCCGCACCCAATGAGCACAGTCTGTCCTATTGTCTTATTAAATTCCTTTCCTTAAATTCAAGACCGTGAGTCGGAGGGCCCGTGTGTCCGTGGTGCCAGCAGCTGGCACCGGTGTGCAAGTGGGTGTGCAAGCAAAGACCAGGCCAGATGAGCTGGCAAATAAGTGAGGTGGCCTTGGAGTGAGCCCGGCTGCACGCCAGCATTGGGACTGCATTATTTTGTTATCAGCCCCTTACCGACTGTCGTGGTTTAACTCTATCCCAGCCAAAACCAGCACACAGGCACATTTATTTTCTGCATGAAGTATCATTGGCAGGATGGCATCAGCTTGTAGCAAACGCCCGAAAGGTCAGAGAACAGCAAACGTCCTCTCCAGAGATGTAAGAATTTCCTTGGTGTTTTCAAATTGTCTTGTCTATAGATCCTTCTTGTATCTGATGAGATCCCCAAAGGGAGCAGAGGTGGGATGTACTGAGCAAGGACAGCAACAGCTCCTTCCCACTTCACGTTTAAGAAAAGGACGGGTCTCGCCAATCTCATTTACCATGTCAGTGGGAGGAGAAGGGAGTTGCAAACACCACTAATAACGTACAGTAGCATTTTTATATATCTGAGTTAGGCATGCATGTGGTCACCTGCCTTTCCGGGGCTGCAGGAGGTTGTGCATTCAAGCCCTGTGTCTTCTGTACAGTTTCTGGGGATAAAAAAAGCTGTCTGTGTGTGTCTGGATTCAACCCGCCGACTGTAACACAGCTGGAGCGTGGGTACATACAGCTGAGCCAGGATCCCCTGCAGCACCAAACCAGCTCCCTGCTTTAACCCAAATCATTGTGTAAGCCCAGAAATTTTGGACTCTGCCTGCTGGCTGGGAACAGGTCTCCCCTCCTGCGAGGGGTGGCTGTCCGGGCTGCAGTGCTTGAGCCTTGGTGGGGGGGTAAGCTCCTGGCATCTCGATGGTCCTCTTCGAGCCCCATGGGCCGATGGTATTCCCCATCCTCTGCAAAGATGCAAGGAGGCTATAAGGAATGGGATGGGGTGATGGGAAGGGGCTAGAAAACCAAAGTGGGGCATGAGAAAACAACCTCAATCCCTTACGAGCTACAGCCACTGCGACCTTATGAGCCCCCAAACATCTCTGTTTTATCCACTGGATCCAATGCAGGATAAAACTTTGCTCTACAAGCTCTGCTTTGCTTTTTTTTCCCTTCAATAATTAGGGGTCTGACAAAATCAGTCTTTACAGAAGTTAAATCACAGCCTTACCTGTGCAGAGGACAGTGAATCGATTTTAACGCTGATGCTAACCTTGGACTTTGGAGATTATGTATGACCGAGGAATGAATCTCAAACATTTTCACGTGTGTCCAAACATCAAAGCCAGATTCTGCTTTGTTCTGCAAAGGACAGGGTTATGTTGTAACTGCATGTTGAGGGCAAACTATCCCGTATTGCCAGACAGGGCATTAGCCCAGACCTTGCGGTGGTGGAAGTTCAGGCAGAAGCTGCCAAGCAGCTGTGGCAGAGCCAAGGAAAACCAAACTACCTGTAACTGCACAAGGCTTGACTCTGACGGTTAATATTCCCATTAACAATTCCAGCACCTTTTCATGACTTCCATGTTCCCTCTATGGCTCTCACCTCTTTTTTGTCACGCGTGGGTTCATTTATTTGCTCTGCTACCAAGAATTCAGCTGGAGCTCTTCCCACATCCCAGCCAATGGTTTGATCTTTGGAAGCTCCAAACCATGCCCAGGAATGCCTCGGGATAGCTGAGCCAGGTCCGAGCTGTAGTGACTTGCTGGCCAAGTGATGTCCTCACTCCAAGGCTCTAGCAAGAGGATTTTTTCTGTGGATGTTTTGCATGAAGGTTGTTCACTGTTAATGCACAGTGTATGTTTGTGGTTATCACTCGTAGGGACCCCAGGTCAGAGTTGAGGGGTGAGGGACGGGTGCTGCACAAACATGGACTGGGCTCGGGAAAAGGATATAAAAATCAGGACAATGACAATGATTCAGCAGAAAAATCTGGCCTTACTTCCTTGTCAGAATGGTTTATTTAACCAAACAGTATTGAGTCTATAAAAGACTTCAGACATGCTCAAATGCATGCAGTTGTGAGAAGCAAAAAAAAAAAAAAAAAAAAAAATCACTTAATTTGAGTCATATACGGAAGAGTGTGAAAGCTCAAAATGAGTTAATCTGCAATTAAGTTTATGCTTAGATGGGTTGTCCCCTGGCACTGAGCTTTCCATCCCAAAATGTACCAGCAAGAGTAAAGAACTAGCCTGTGCCAACAGAAGCCTTACTGGATTTGTAAATGAAGTTAAATTGGAAGGAATCCAAAGTCTTGAAAAGTTTATTGGGGGTAGACCTCATGGCAGTGTCTTTCTTGTGTACTCCTCTATCCCCCAAGAGAACGGAGCGTGGAGTCTGGCCCTAAAACCTTGGTTTTCTCTTCTGTAGTGCATAGTGAAGACAATATTACTTTGATATTCAAAGCTTTACGGTCTACTGAGTCAGTCTCTATTCTCCACAGCACAGTGAAAGCCCCTCTGCTCTCCGTTACAATTCCTGCTCTGCACACTGTGCAAGGGAAGGAGTCATGATACTGCACGCTTCAGGTTTGGAACAATGTGGGTTAAATGTGTTGGAAAAGACCACTCCTGGTTAAAGAGCATCACTTCTAGTATTAAGCTGTAATGCATTAGGAACTGTTTTCCCGCTCTCGTTCCTCTAAGCACAGCCAGATACGGCTCTGAGAAAGCCTCCGTTTACTGCTGCTTGTAAGGAAAACTGAAGAAACTCAGTGGGACCAACAGATACATCATACACTTCAGAGAAACTCAAAGGAACACTGAGGTTATAAGTACAAAGCAATGACACAGCTAACACTAACCATTGCAAAGGAAAGCAGATTCTGAAGGAGAAGGAGGAACATGAAAGTTCAGGATTTTTTTTAAGAATGAAAACACACAGCATTTGCCGGTGACACTGCTGGCACATCTCCTGGTAGATGTGCCTGTGCACTCCCCAGAGAAGAGCAGCCCGGCTTCAAAGTGGCATAGTCTCTTAGTGGTAAAACATCTGCATGTAACAAGGTTGTGGTCACTATTGCATTTGCTGCCTTTACTGTCCGGCGGCCAAGTTATTCCCACAAGTCATAAAAGATGCAGAAATACCCTGCGCCAGGCAGCACACCCTGGTAAAACCGCAGAGAAGCCAGGCAGAACGGGGGAGTGTTTTTGATGAGGAGCAAAGCAAGGCTGCAATGAACCACTCATACCACCACCTCTCGCCTTGAGTGTGCTCAGAAAAGGCTTTCTGCACCAGCCTGTTTTAGCCCCGCTTGTGGGGCAAGCTATACAACCAAATGCTCCGTGTGCCAGCATCCTGGCCGTAGGGAACATCTTTCCTAGAGATGCCCATACAGCAAGTCACAGCTTGGTTTTTTCAAGAGTTGTTTTGTTATGTTTGTTCTTTAACACGTTTTTAAGATAATTGATGCAGATACAGTCAGACAGGTGAGGGGTAACTGTCAGATCCTATGTGATGGGTAACTGTCGTCTAGGTCTAATGGGAGACTTCAGATACATGCCCCAAAAGCCAAGTTTTGTAGTGTTTTCAAACCTTGAAACCTTTGAGGAGCTTGGTCAGCTCTGCAGATGTGGCAGTGCAGATGCCCGTGGAGAGCTGGTGACCCTCCATGGAGCCACACAGCTCACTGAGCGGCGGACTGGGCTCTAAGAGAGCAGGAGCTGGGCTGCCCAAGTGGAGCAGCATACGCAGGGTCAACTTGGGCTGCAGGGAGAACAGTAACTCTTCTCAAAGCTAAGCAAGCTATGGCCTCTTGCAGGTATAGGATGTTCAATTTATCAGTTACTGGAAAACCGCATTGCTGTTACTCTCCCCATACACACCTTGTGCTACAGAGTTGAGCTACGAGGCTGCTTTCACGGAGACTCTCGTTGTTTCTTGTGACTTGGGCTGGAAGGAGCTTCCTCACAGAGTATGAAAAGCCCTGGTTAAAAATCTCCTCTGTGGTACCACTGTCACACACGTAACACACACCTCCTTCCTTCGCAGCCTCTCGTTGCTCCACAGCTAGAATAACCCTCCTCTAGCCCCGTGCTTCATCTTGGGTCAAGAACTTGGCCAGGTAAGCAACGTGCTGAGCCTGGCTGCCAATGGATGCTAGCAGAGTCCCACCACTCCGGCCTTGCGTCTGGCACTTGGCAAAGACATAGGATCACAGGACAAGTCAGGTTGGGAGGGAGCTCGGGAGGTCTCTAAACCAACCTTCTGCTCAAAGCAAGGTCAGCTGTCGGCTCAGGCCAGGTTGCTCAGGGCTTTATGTAGTCGGACCTCTACACCCAAAGCCTGGAGATACATTGCTGTCTAATATCAGCTCCCAAAAAGTGCTTCACACTTCCCTAGTTACCCTTCATAACTGGTCACTGAATTCTTGTGGATTGGAGGCAGGTGAGAAACCCACCAGTCACTCAGACCTTGCTGCGGTGGTCACTGTGGGATGAGCAGTGCAGTAACATCTGAAAGTGTGTCTGGTTATCATGTCCTGGGGCCAGGGGCAGAAAACAGTGCCCGGCATTTGCATGCATGGAGTCTTTCTGACCTCAGGGAAGGATTTGCAAAGCTGCTTGGGGCTGGTAGCTAGTCCCATTCAGAAATGGCTATGGAAATCTCTCCTGGTTCTTCCAGGAAGGGTGCAGCCAAGTGACACACATACTGTCAAGTTACCGTTAGTCAGCTGAGCCATGTTAGGTCTATATTTCTGCTCTTACCTTGTGGCAATGCACGTAATATGGATTAATTTGCTTAGTTACGCTAAATTGCATTCAGGGAGAGCAGTTACCCCAGCTCAGCTGATGCACAGCAACTTGGCAGGACTATTTGGTACCAAACACTCAGTGCAGAAGGGGCGAGGGAGACAATTCATGTCTGTCGCCGCATCCACGTCACTGTGCAATCATGAGGCCGTACTTGGAGCACAGCAGGCCCCTTTTCTTTTCCCGTTCGGTGAGGAAATTCCTCAGTTTGGTGGTGGGGAAGGTAACCAGGGCTTGCTGCCTGTTGTCTAAACCTGTCTCCTGGAGCCACGGGCTCTGAAGGCACTCCGAGGCTGACGGCCTTCCCCTAAAACAGACAAAGGTGAGAAGATCAGTCGCGGATCCGTGCTGGTGAGGAGGCTCCTTGCAAATGGAGAGAAAAAAGGGGCAATAGCCACGATCTGCATCAACTGTGCTATTGGGAGAGCAGACACCATCTTACCAGGGGTTTGCACACAGCGTGCTCTGGAGAAAGGACACCGCTCCCCCGGAGAGACCCGCGTAGCACCGTGTGAGCTTCACTTTACCCTTCCTGGTTGTTCTCAGAAACTCGCAGGCTATGTCGGAGCTGACGGGGTAGTTGGCACTCAACCTGCCCCAAAAGAAGAGAATTGATCAGTGTGAAGGGCATCGCTCAAGATGCTCCTTCTCCCAGGAATTCCCACTCAGCAGTGAGAGGAGGGTCACGACGATGCACAGAAATATCATATGGGAAAACAAAACCTCAAAGGCCGCTGTTCTTCAGCGGGTTTCATGACTTTGGCTGCTTTTCCACTTAGTGTAATTTGAATTTTCTTGGTAAAGTTGGGGCTTTTCAGACGAGGCTGAGTGAGAAACACCAGCAGCTGCTGTGTTACAAAACAGCCTCCTTACTCTATGTGGAGACATCGCTGGGACTGGGCATCCTTGGATGGTGCAGCCAGCTCCGTACCATCCATCACACAGCCTTCTGCAACATTGCCGAGGAGAGGGGGCACAAATGAGGTTAACTCCCTGAGTCAATGCATCTCCCCTGGTTGATGACTCTCAAATTGTACTTCTAAAGCTGCTCGTAGGGCAGGGAATGGCAGACTGACTTACATGATGAAAGCTGTGATTCCGACGGACCAGATATCAGTTTGCGGGAGGGCTCCTTGCTCTGTCAGCAGTTCTGGAGCTAGAAAAGCAAACTGGTGTGAGCCAAGCTCCCCTCCAATGCACTGAGACCAGCACAAAAGCAGTGGGTACTTTTCTGCTTTGCTACCTTCCCAAGAGTGAAGAAGAAAAAGCTTCTAGTATAGGGAGCTGGTTGAGGTAAGACACCCTCGTGGGCGATGACTGCAATGAAACCTGGAGAACATCAGGCCAAATGGCAATAATACTATACCCCTGAGCTCTGGACACGTGGATGCCAGCCAGAGTGGTGTTGGCCATGACCTCTGGCTTTGTCCTTTGTGGTCTGCAAGTGGGACGGCTGTCACCACTGGCTGTTCCCGCAAACTCACGCTGTTACTGGAGGGCAGCACCTGGGAGACTTTGCTTGCTGGGGCCAACTGCTGCCTTGACCAATGGCTCTGTCCGTCCTTCTGTTTACCACACATTGCATACAAAGCCAAGATTGCTGTGGCTGAACTCTGTACTCACCCATGGTTTCAACATAGTCCATGCACTTGTCCATGGTAATAACTTTGTCTTGTGTGTAGAACTGTGCGTTGCCAAAATCCAGGAGTTTCAGCAGGTTGGGCTCAGTGATGATCATGTTTTCAGACCTGAGATCCAAGTGCAGGATGTTGTGTGCATGGAGGTACTCAGTGGCACTGAGGATCTGCCACAAGTAGTCTCGGACCTCCACTTCTGAGTACGATGTCCTGGTAGAAGAAAGGGAATAGAAACCAGAGGTGTCCTTTCTGCATGCCCAAGAGTGCCATTCAATACCCACTATCATCCTCCCCTGGATGTCTAATCCCATGAGGCCCTTGAGAGTCAAGAAGAAACCACTCTATTCATTTAGCAAATCTATTGTATATGGAGAGGCTGGTCCATCCTGTGAGTCAGGTTTACAGATGCAAGAAGTTCAGGAGGTTGTAGAGCTGCACGTCAGAGAAAGCAGTGGTTGTGCAGAAATCGAAACGCAGATTTGATGCCCACCGTTCCCTCTCTTTGAATCAGAGGATTTAAGCAGATACATTTTCTGCCATTGTGAGAAACAATGTGGAGGAGAAATGAGGCTTCCTGAACCACAATAATCTCCTTGTTATGGGAGAGAGGGTTTCATATCAACTCCTGTAGACTGCTTTCAACATCTCAACCGGGTGGCCCTGAATTGTCCCCTACCCCAACCTTGTAGGGAACTTAAGTAATTTCTCTATGTCACAAGAAGTTGCAGAACAAGTGCATCACAAATCCCACGTGCAATGACAGCACACTGGCACAGGTGGAGAGAAATGATCCAGTTTGTCAGGGGAAAGCAATAGGTGTTTTGCTCCCTAGAGCAGCCCTGACTGGAAAACCCTTCCCTCCACTTGTTATTACCGTAATGCCAAAGAGTGGAGTAGCTCTGGTCCCACGCACATCTCCTGGATCAACACTAAGTGCCGCGGGCTGACGTAGGCTCCCTTCAGCTGAGCTATGTTTGTGTGATGAAGCTTCCTCAGGACTTGGTACTCCAGGAGCACAGTTTGCTTGTCCTCTTGCCAGTAAGGGATAATTTTAGCAGCTAAAGTCTTGCCGCTTACTTTTTCCCTGCACTGTCGGACGATGCTGAAACGACCCCTGGTACAAAGGAACACAAAGGCACGTTAAGCTTCTCTGCTACTCCTGGAAGAGCCAGAAGCTTCTGTTCTTTAAAACCACCAGGATCCCATGCTGTGCTTTTCATCCATGCCTGATGTGGAGTTATTGCATCTACTGTCACAGTTTGCACATCCTCCTGTGTCTCTAAATTGTACAGTCACTTTAAACTGCAGGAGTGAGAGCTTAACTCCTTCGGGGAGAGAGAAGGTGGCTTATCCCGTCTCGAGCAAGAGAACTACCACCCCGTTGGCAACAGAAGTTGGTGCCTGTCTTGTAGGCAGAGAAAGTGGGATCCCAACCCCCTGTCTGAAACTGGTAGCTGCAAAAGTTGATGAAGCGATGAGAGGAGCCTTTGTTAGCCTTCGGCTCACTTCACAATATACTAAGGGGCTGTCCTGGTGCCCAGCACAGACCCTTTTGCTCTCCCAGAAAATCCGCACCTGAATCCTACCAAACCAAGTGAAGATCGCTCAGCCAGTGATCTCAGGTTTATATGTATTGCTGTGGAGGTGATTTCAACAAAACACCGTGACATTGCATGAGCAGTGCATTTATAAAAGTGACTTTTCTAAACTCCAGCCACACGTGGTGTTTCCCTCTGTCTGGTTGAGTGCTCGGGTGGATTCATTACCTTTTGATCTCTGTTTGGAAGGCGTAGGTCTGGTAGGTTGGGAAAGGCTCGGATGGCGTGATTATTTCGCTCTCTTCTTCAGTAGCAGCTGATGGGAAGTTCTGCATTGCAGCATGAAGCTCTGCAGAGAAAAAGCAACAGGATTACATGGGAAAACACCTCTGTCTGGAAACTGGAGCCTCTCTGAGCCACCCTTCGCTATGTATGAACAACGAGAAAGGCGACAGCAGAGCTTTCTCCAGACAAGTCTGCAGGTTGTCCCCCAGCTGTGGCACCCAAGGCTATTTGAATGCCACAGATTCTGGACTGTCCACCCAGTAATTCCCTGGTGTGACCACTCCAGACTCCGAGGTGGATTGTATGTTGTGTGCTGTGATATCAGTCATCTCAGCCACTGGTTCTCACCTTCTCACATAACAAGTCATCAGGACATGGTAAGACACCGACAAACAATTAGAAACTTCTTTTAGTTGGGTATTTCAGGGCAGCAGCTGAAACTTATTGCTCTGGTTGTGGCATGTTGTTGTGTCTGAGTGCTCCCTAAAATATTAAAGCATGCCTTGACACGTTAAAGCATCTGCTTGGAAATGCTGGGCACATTGAGATATGTTAATGAATCCCAGGCCAAGGGAAAGCAGAGGATTTAGGGTGAGTTAAAAATATCTCTGTGAACTGATTTTTACAGAATAATCCCCTCCACTGGGAGGAAATTCCAGTTAGACCATCCTTCCACTTCTTGGCAGAAAGGATATATTTGTTGCGCGGTTATGGATTTCTTAATTTTAAAAACATGTGAATAGTACAAAGTATTCTAACAGGTGAAGAAAATAGTAAATCGAGCTTTCTTTACTTCAGAGACAAAATACAGCTGAAAAATGCACCACAGTAGGACGATAATTCCCAGTAGCAAACACCAGAACACATTAATTAACTACTGAACTTAGGACTGAGTCCGTAACAAAGAGCACGTCCAGGGTTTTCACCAGTGGCAGATCTATACCAACAGATCAATGCCTCCAGTGACACATTCATTGTCCCAGACCTGTTTCCTCATGATCTCACATCAAAAACTGAGTGTGTCATCAGTGGATAATCTACAGTTTCCAGATTTTTTATTATTACATTTTTATATATATTTACATATTATTTATATTTACATATTGTTATTATTTTATTATGTATTTGTTGTATATTTACGCATATTCCCCTAACTGTGTCCAGAATTAGAAAATAATTTGCTTTTGAATAAGAGAGCCAAAGAGGAGGAAGCCCTAAACCACCCTGAGCCAAGTGGAATTGGTCTTGATTCACTTGCTCTTGACTTCTGGACCCGGATCCAAAAGGGTGCAATTGTTTTGATGCAGGAAAAACACAGTGCTTTCTTGGCATTTGATCTTACCCATTTGATCCTTGCCAGTGATTTTTACTTCGGCAGATGGGTCGCTGTAAGGGCCCATTCCTGCTTTACTGGTGCAGGCTATCCTGAAGCAGTAGATAAACCCCTTGGAGAGATTTTTGACGTGGTAGCAGCAGTCAGCGATGTCAGAAGCAAGAGTCGTCCACTCCCCATCTTCACCGAGGAAAGACAGAAAAGAGATTAGAACTCATTTAAGATGGTCACACTGGGGGCGAGGGTGTTGAGTTTTGGGGTTTTGTTGTGGTTTTTTTTCGTCAGCTTTACTTATGTGCTGGGAATATGGAGAAACAGCGGAATCTCATAGAGTGAAGGAAAAACTGACTTGCTATGGCCAACTTTAGTGCCTGGTGCCGCTCGCTGTACATGTGCCAAAGTCATCTTCTCTGAAATCAGCTGGTTTATATCTAATCAGTCCAAGGTATGGCAATACTGTTTCAGAGGAATGGTGAAACTTTCCCTTGTAGTTTCTGTTTATCTAATTCATGCCACCAATCTTCTAAAGCAAATATACACCAAGAACTCCAAACAAAAGCCTAGAAAAATCACTGTTTTTTCTCTTTTGGCCCTGTCTCGACTCCAATTGAAACCATAAGGTGCAGGATTTCAGAACAGAACTATGCACTAACACCCTCCTAGCAAACCCACTGTTTGAAACTTTGGCAGGTTTACTCAGCTTTTACGATAATTTCTTAGGGAACCGAGATTGTAGGTGTGTTATGGACTCATTATTCATGGGACTAAGGTGTGAAGTAGAAAATCAGCAGCAAACATTTAGTGATCATTCATTTTACAAGATGCTCTATCCCATACTTTGCCATTGTTGCTGTGCTCAAGGTTAAACACAACTCCCTGAGACTGCCTGAGATTAAATCCATCCTTTCATTCAAATAAACACTGGTAGAGAGCCTCAAACCATAGGAAAACCAGTAATTCACCACCCAAAACAAAGGTATCAATGGCTTGCGGGCTACTGGTTGAATTAAGGTGTGTGTATGTGTAAGAAGGAGCAGATATAGCTTAGAAACAGAGAAAAGTGTCTGCAGAAGCAGCGTGCAAAAGCCTACTGTCAAATAATGGACAAACCAAGGAATTTTTTTCTGATTATCTTAATCCTCATGTGTTCAGGAAAGCAGGACTTTGCATGTTCCTGCCAAATACACAGAATGCAGTGGAAGATTGTAGATGCTGTTTCCTGTTTTTCTTCCTAATTGGAACAACTTGTGTTTGTATCCTCCCCAAAGTCTTGCTTACAGTTGTGTCAAAATGAATAACAATAAAGTAAGTTGTGTTGGAGGAAAGGTGACTGACACCAGCTCCAGAGTGAAAAGGCAGAAAGCTGCTGCCCATGCTCATCCAGAAAGGAGTGCACGTGTGTTTGAAGAATTAAAAGAAGGAACATGGAGCAGTCGAATCCAAAGGGATGTGCATGTGTGACTGCAGTAGAAATTACTATCAGACATAGCATTCATAGTAATAACAGCAAAAGCAGTCCCAAGAGAGATGGGCTTGGGGATTTGATTCAAAGCTCGTGCAATTAAACAAGAAAACATCCACTGATTTCATCAGGCTCTGGACCAAGCCTTGGAAGAGAACATCAAAGGGATGATGCAGTTTTGCCAAACTTTTGTCATCTTGTCCCGGCTGTTTGCCCTAAGCTTCCTGCCTAATCAATGGAAAAAGAAAGCATGGCTGTTTAGCATAGGATGAATTGCCTTTTTGATAGATCATCCTTCCCCCCAGACTGTACAGGAAGCCTGGGTATAGGATGATATTGTCTGCTGATGGTTGTTGCTGGGCATTATTAGTGTATAATGTTGTCAGAACTGTAATTTGAGAGGCTTACTCAGGACTGCGTATCTGGCACCAGCCATCCATATTCTTCTGTAGCTCTTCACTTTTTGGTTACAGCTTCCATGTGACCTAGTTTGATTCACACTTTAAGAAAGCCTTTGTATGAGTATGCATATTCCAGGCTGATTTAGCCAGCACAACATCTAACTTTTAGATGGCTAAATGATAGCTATATGAATTTCATTCCTAACTCTAAACTAGGGACCTAAAATCAGGCTGTTTCTGCATAAAAATAAAATATCCAGCTGGTGAAGAGATCACACAAATCGAGATGTTCCCTGCAAGGCGTAAGGGCAGCATTCCACACTTTACCTTCGCTCTTGCACTGGACAGTGTAATGGACGGGGGTGTTGGTTTCCACAGGTTTCCAGACCACCTGGGCTCCATCCTCGTAGACCTCCACGATGTCAGGGGGTGGAGGGCTGGGAGGAAGCTCTGTCGAGAGGAGACACAAAAACCAGTGACTGTTAACAATAGTACTGCTGTGATATGTACCTCTACACCCAGCATTTCTCAGTTACGGATATTCTTTTTATACATATATATAAAAATGTATATGGTTTTTTAATATATATAAATATATATATATATATACACACCCCCCTAGTGGAACAGCAATTTAACCATGCCTAATTTAAACTCAGTATTAAGATTTTGAAGTCTTGTTCTAGAACCACATGGTTACTGGAGTGGCTCTGAATTCAGGAGAGAGACTAAATAGTGAAGAAGAGGGAAAAACCCCTGCAAAATACACCACACTACCAGACAGCAAGGGCTGTGGCTGTGGACCAGACCAGGCAAAGGAGAGATTGTCCTCTGAACCTATCTGCAGAAATCTCACCTCACAGGTATTTACAGCTCACATTTTTGGGCAGAAGTACTTGTAATACCTACTTCTGTAGCAGCTACTTGTCTTACCTGCTTTTCTTATGACACAAGAGGTGGATGCTGAGCCCAGGGAGTTTGTGGCCACACAGGTGTAAATACCAAAATCATCAGCACTAACAGAGAGAATAGTTAATAGCTGGAAGTTTTTGAGCGTGGCTGAAATGAGGATCCGGCTGCTGCTGTGGACAGCTATCCCATCTGAAAAGCAGAAGATAGGAGAGATAAGTACCCTGCAAGTTTATACCAAGGGGTCTAAACCCCTCCTTGCACCCCTGTCCCAAAGGTTAGGGACTCCCCAGAGGGATGTCACCTCGGAACCAGTTGATGTGCAGGGAGGAGTGAGCCGCCGTCCGGCACGACAGCGTCACGCACTGTCCGATGGCAGCAGCCTGATCGATGAGCTCCTCAATGAACGAAGGTGCTGCAAAGAAGAGGAGAAGCAGTGATTCAGAGTGGCCGGGGGGGGGGGCTATGTGAAAAATAAGTGCATGCAGGTCATCAGAAAGCATTTTTAATCGGTTCAAGAAAACTTCTGCTTCATTGTCTGGCATTCCTTTGACCACCGGTTGGAGAATCCCCCGGGCATTAAGCACACAGGTGCAGGAGCCCCGTTCAGCCCCATGGATGCAGTGTGACTGCTCATACATGATAATCCAGGTGGATCTTGGAAGGTCCATGGGGAACACCTGCATTGCCCAGCTCTGCTGGTACAGCTAAGGCAGCAGAACAGCTCAGAGGAGAGAGAGAACATGTCACACCAAGAGTTTTCCTCTGGCCTAGCTTAAACGTGGGGGGAAAACTAAATGATGGTATTTCAAGGACGAGGGGATGAGATCAAGACAACACAAGAAGAGAGAAGAAAAGATAAAAGATATCAAAAGAGGAAAAAAAACATAGAGCCTCAAATCTGCTGCTGTCTCCATGGGAAAGGGGGAGCTCAGGTTTTCTTCTGTGTTTCTCCAGGTTTTTTTCTCTGCAGTGCCCAGGAGCGGCCAGCCTCACACGCCTGCCCTTCCCAGTGCTTGGCTGGGCTCAGCTGAATACTGGGGCATTAACCTGACCTCAGAAAATGCTCCTGCTAGAGTCAAGGGAAAACTTGGCTGGGCAAATGCAAGTTCAGCTTTGCTGGCACGCCCCACCATTTTTCATTTCACAGCTCTATAGCAGCATGTCTGGCCCTTACGCATGCATGCAGGATTGAAGTGCAGGAATTCACAATTCCTTGCTTTTGCCATCCCACCCTTGGATACTCCATTTATTCTCTTTCTAGCTTACACGTAGATTTTATTCCTTTGCAGTGGCTTCCCTGAATGGCTCCAATTTGGAAGCAATGCCAGGTCAAGACAGTTTTAGCAAGGACATAGTCATGATGCAAACAGAGGAACTGGCCTCACACAGCACTGTCATATTTATTAGTGACCCTTCATGATAAAACTACCTAACTGATGACTTATGCAATAGCAATACCTTTCTCCTTTGGCATGAGGCTTGAGAACTTGAATGAAGAGAGCGCTGATTTCCTCTTCAGAGATCCTTCAGCCCCTGTTAACAGCTCTTTTTCTACTGCCTCGCTTCCCAGCTCACCAAACTCTGTTTTGAAGAAAGGATGAGAAGTCATTCAAGGCCATCCTTCTCCCTGTGGCATCCATTTACAGCAGACAGTTCTGCGGTTCGCACGTAAATAGCTCAGCAGTCACAGGTTTCCTTATTAACGAGCCTTCAGTCAACAGGGAAGGCTGTGACCGCTATTACAAACAGAATGAAGTCCTGGAAGAACGGGGCATATCTAGGGATGGCAGAGAAGAAAGGACAGATTCTGTTGTTCAGGGTCATCAACTTAGGCAGCCAGGGTGACTTCATGAACTTCTCCCAGTCACTTAAGCTTCAAAGATTTGCCATGGTCAGATGATAACTGCAGAAGAAACTGCAGCAAAGCAAGCATCATCCAGCCCTGATCTGCTTTTGTGCAAACTTAGGCAGGGGAATTTAAGCCACTTCCATCAGCAGATTAACCCAGCTGATTCTGCACTAAAGTGAGCCAGTAACAGAGAGCTAGTGGTGGAGCTGAAGACAGCTAATTTCATAACCTGACATTGACAGTTTTGCAATGACAGCCTAACCACAGCCTCAGATATGCTGGGGAAAAAGGAAAAGGCAGATTTAGCAGAGCCCAGTTATAGCAGCAAATCTGTGAAGGCACAGAGTAAAATATTTACCTTCTTCTGCCTCTGGCTCAGGAGATATCTTTCCTTTTAGGATTCTTGAAATATGGGCAACAGAAGCTTTTACTTTGTTCTTCAGACTCTGCTCCACTGACTGCTCCACTGAATGAGACC
The DNA here is from genome assembly GCF_026419915.1 of Harpia harpyja. NCBI lineage: Eukaryota > Metazoa > Chordata > Aves > Accipitriformes > Accipitridae > Harpia > Harpia harpyja. The sequence continues at coordinate 105,912,476 of NC_068940.1, forward strand.
TTGCATATGGCTTAAAGAGCCCCGGCTTGTTGTAGAAGGAGCTTTTCTGCTTACCACTTGAGCTCTTTTGGGGGCCGTACATTTCTTTATGACTCTCTGACCCTTTCCCCATGGCTAATAAGTTAGTTGCCTTTGAATCCTCAGATATTTCCAAATGGTTCTTCCTGTTCTTGTCCTCTGCCTCTTCTCTGATGCACAGTCTTTTATCCTTATGCAAATGTCTTGCAGGAGGTGACCTTGCCCTTTCACCAAAAGGTATAAACCGTCTACCAGTTGGTTTGGGTGGAGGCTTCCTATAGTTCATAAATTCAAATGGAAAATAGACAATGTCATACAAGTCAGAGAAATTCAAATAGGCAGGCTCTACCTCTGATATGTCAAGTTTTGGAGTTCCACTGCCAAGACTGGGCGTTTCGTCCGACAGGTCTTTGATTTTCACTAAAGAAACTTCTGGGTGTTTACCAGTGTCCTTGCTCACCGTCACTTGGCTGGGTCTTTTTCCAGTGTCCAGGCTATCTGTTGAGGAAACACTCACTTGACTGGAAGTAGGGCTTTCAAACGCTAAGTCCTCCAGATGCTCACATTCATGAGGAACCATCTGTACTCCCTGCCCTTCCAGTACCACTGACTCCTCACTCACAACAAGATAGGGTTCTGCAAGGTCATCCAGCTCAGAAACTTCTCTTTTACCCCCTTGTACCGAAGGGAAGGAGGTGTCCATGGGCGCTTGGGTACCTAGGCCTTTGTAGAACATCTCTGTGGGAGCAGAGATGGGCTTTCTGCATTCCTCCTCACCAGAGACTGACTCTGCCCAAACATTCATCTCTTCAGAGAGGGAAACCATCTCATCCACTAAGCCCTCCAGCACAGCAGACTCCTCATCACTGTAAAAAGAAGACCTGTGATGTGAGAGCTCCTGACTTTGATCCTTGCCGAGTGATGGGGGGACAGTTTTTCCAGCATCCCAGCTTCCACTTTCTAAGGCAACACCTCTACCCTCGCCATAAACCTTTGGATATGCCTCATATTCTAGCTCATAAACTGAAGCTGGAGCAACTTCTGGTGGTGAAGCAGTTAAGACACCCGGAGGCCCACTCTTCAGATCAGTAGAAACTCTGCCACCGGGACAGACAACCCTGTGCTGCTCAAACACCTGATGTCCAGCCTTGGGGACGGGAGCAGGCATTGTCTGTCCAGCTGCTCGGCTTGCACTTGCTGTCACGACAGATCTCACCTCACTGCGAAGCGATGCCTTTGAATGTTCTTGCTTTTCCCTCTCACAGGCTGAAGGGAGGCCAGTATTTTGGGAGGACACAGTTCTAGCTGGGTGTCTGCTCTCCAGAACAGCAGGCACCGTGCCACGGCCTTCAGAAACTTTCTGGGGTTCAGCTCCCTCGATTTCAGCCTCATGGGCCAAACTGGGAACAACCTCTGTGACAGCTGAGCTTTCATTCCTCAAAGCAGCAAGCCTGTCCTTGCTATGAGCTGGCCATTCCCTTTCTGCCTTCTCTGCTCCATCGGAGACCAAAGTCAGCATTGATTTTGGTGGTGGGACTTTTGGAACGAGATGCTCTCCCTTCAGGACGGCTGATTCTGTGTCTACGTGAACAGCAGCCCTCTTGCGCGCTTGGCTTTCACCATCACGGGCTGATGGTGGAGTGATTCCTGTAATACCCGGTCCTTCATCCTCCAGGACAGCCGGCCTCACCTCTTTATGGGTTTTCATCTTCTGATGAGCACCTTCATCAGCTGTGTGCAGAGCAGTTAGGGTATCTGGCCGTTTGCCCACCGAGGCAGTAGTTGCTGGAACACTTTGACCAGGAAGTTCCCGACTTTTGTCTTTACATACTGGAAGGGAATCTGTTTCTGTTTGTGGGCCTGTTAAAACAGCAGAGCTTTCATGCTCCGTGAGATCAGATTTGGCAACACTATGAGCAGAAGTCTTCTCATGCGAATGTTTCTGCCTTTTGTCTTTCCAAGGTGGAACTGGGGCTGTCCTTTGGATAAGCAAGCTTCCACCTTTTAGGTCCGGATGGATGTCGGAGCTGTGAGCAGACTCCTGGGGCAGATAAGCATCTCCCTTACTCGTAGGGGCCGTCTTGGAGGTGGTCTCTGGCTTTGTGAGAGTTGAAATGGACTGTTTTCCCTCCTGAAAAGCAGTGTCAGAGGCACTGCCAGGGAAAGATTTACCCTCCATGCTTTCATGTTTTTGAGCTGATGATGCAGTTACATCTGAGCACTGGGCAGCTAAAATGGGGCTTTTGCCTTCCAAATCTTTGACTTCCTCCTCAATGTAAGTAGCTTTTGACTTCTTCAGTAAATGTTTCCTATTCTCGCTCCTATGAGGTGACACTGGAAGTCTTTCTAGCTGTTGCACAAAACCAGCTGGGCACCCATAACCCTCACATTGCGTGGAAGGAGGGGGCTGCTCTTCTGCACAATCCTTGCTGGCTCTCCTAAAGTCCTCTTGCTTTGCAGTGTCTACAAAACATCCCTTGCCGGGCCCTGCAGAAATGTCGCAGTGGTCGCTGCCTTCAGCGCAACTTTCCTGTGACAATATATCACAGTCTTCTTCCAAAATATGCTGTTCCCTCACTGATCTTGACGCTCTCAGCCTGTAGTCATCCAGGGAACGGCTTCGGCTGCCACCGGCAATGGCAGGATGTGGTGGTTTCCTTGCAGTGTCAAATGAAGCTGATTTGGTCAAGGAACCAAGCAGACTTTCCCTGTGATCATCTCCATCGTCAGACTTTCCTTCTTCTTCTTCCAGTTCAAACTGCTCTAGGAGGGGTTCACGGAGACCACTGAGGGGCACCTTTGGATATCCAGCTTTCCGGAAAGTTCTTCTGGCTCTGTCCAGGTGCCTTCTGAACTCCCTGCCTGGTGAGGAAGGCCCCCTTGCAGGTAGCTCAGCTGCTTGGCTGTAGAAAGTGCTTTTAATGACACTCTGTCTAGGAACACAGACAGGTGGCTTTTCTGTCCCATCCCCAGCCTTTTCAATTCTGTCCTTATCAGATAAAAATACATCTGTTTTTTCCTTCTGACATAGATGTGATGTGCTTTCTGTGGAAGTCCTCACTGAAGAAGGCTCAGCAGCACCACTTCTTTGGGACTGCTCTGCTCTTTCATCTTGAAGTCTGGGAAGGAGCCCTTCTTCTTTCTCCTTTAAGATACTTGCCATGAGCTCTTTACTTTCTGTAGGTGATTTGTCCCCCACCTCACCTTTCATTGAAGCGTACTTCCTCCTCATGGGTTTTACTGGAGGGACAGAGATTTTGGAGTGCTTCTCTTCTCTTGCATGTTTTGGAGGCTCCTGGTGGCTTGGTGCATCAAATATGGACAAGTGCAGTTCGGGTGTAGAGCCAAAGTGCCTCTTCTTGGGGAAATGCGAGTTCTCATTGTCTGAAGAGGAGCCGCTGGTACTGGATGAAGTGCTTTCGTCAATAAGATGTCGGGAGATGGCCAGGGAGGTGTTGTCGTGAGTCCTTTCTAGGATTTCTGGGATAGATCGCATTACCAGTATGGATTTATAGCACATCAGAGACCGCTGAAGAGCAAAACAAAATACAGCACAATCAGATGGAAACGTGGTGGGAGTATGGTAAAGCAAGCATACCAAAATGAACTTCTGCACTCTTAAATACCACACATACTAGTTTAATAACTCATTGCCACCCTTTTGTACATATCGTCAATCCAGGCTGCATTTGCTCTCCAAGTCTTCCTCTTCTCTCATTCACAGAGTTGAAACTATATTGACTTCAGGGGACATACTTGCCGTTGTGAATGGGGAAGCAGGACCCTGCTTGAGACTTTCAAAGATAATCTGGTCACTCAAAGCAGATGGAAAAGGAGTTTTTAACAGAACACATCAGACAAGACCCTACCTGGAGTAAATGGCCTTAAATCCATCAATTGCAGTAGAACCTACAGTGACTTAAGCCAAGAGAAGACCTACCATACTGTAGGGGGTAGGATTCATCTGCTCTAACTTCTGCCACGTGAGACATCTCAGTTGAAGTTGAGCAGCTGGCCTCCCCTTACAGCCAACAGAGAGGAACAGGCATCTTCAGGAGGCAATCAATCTGATTATTTTAGAGAACTTCAGGAAATGAGGAATCTTCTTGGGACCTGTCTATAATTCAGTACCAATTGCAACGGCACCTAAGCATACCTAACTTAGACACAACCGTGCATCTTACAGGCACCTGCATTAGACCAGATGATTTCCAGGCAGTAAAAGCCTAGATAATTTATTTCTGCCACATCCATTGACCACTCTCTCCTGTGCTTACTCCGCATTCATAGCCAAGCTAAGATCTCTGCTGTGCTTGCTGTCCTAGCCCAACAGACTTGAAAAGGTGGAAACGTAATTAAAATATATATGTAACTAAAAAGAACCAACATAGATTAAGACCAACTCACCTGCCACTTGCTCCGAGCCACGATGAATTTGAGCTGCTTGGTATTAATGAAATGAGCTGCTTCGAGGGGGAGATTATGCTGCCAGGTGGAATGAGAGAAAAATAATTGGTTAAAAAATCCTGACTTCATTTTCTGAGAAGTTTTTTTTTTTTAGGATTCCCTCCTTCCAGAAGTGTTTAATTTAGGAAAGTTACAATAAACCAAGTGCTACAATCCCCTCATGGCTAATTTGTAGACATTCTCAGCTTTTCAATGACAAAAGCAAGCCCTGTTCAATGCATGTCATTAAATTTGGGGTTTTTTTTTGTAAATTTTTAGCTCTTCTCCTTAGCTATTTAAGGCATTGGAATATAAACCATATCTTTGCTTTGCAAAGCCACAGTTTCCTTTCTATACAGATATGTTATATCTGCTCATATCAGCAGTAATGTTTATCTTTTGAAAGAAAGATATTTCGGCATGTAAACACCAATGTGTGTCCTCTTTCTGGAGATCCATGCCTGAGCTTCTCTGCAGGACAGAAAGTAGGAGACCAAGAATAAAAATAAACCAGCAAATAGTATCAAGCAGCTTTAAGAGCTGCCCCTCCAAAGGTCTCTTCCAACCTCAATATTTTTAATGACTCTGATAAGGAACCAGGACAAACTTACCATGAACCACTTGTGGGAAAGACAGTCCGAAGCACTAGGCCTGGCTCTGATAAGAGAAAAGATCAACATTTTAGTAGCAAGTCACTTCCAACAGCAACCACAAGATCTTCCTGAAGTTGCCTGCTTCACGTGGACACATGCATACACTTTTGTTTATGTCCTTAGGCTGCTGTTTTAGAGCTGAGAAACCAAACAGACAGACGGAAGCTTTTGGCCCAAGGTTTCCTTCCCTTGAGGTGAAACGATCTTCCTTTTTCAGTCTGAGACTCCCTGCAGATCCTCAGGAAGACCCCATGACGCTCTGCAGGAAGCCTGTTCAAGGGGGTCGAGAGCAGCCCTAAGAGTGACCTTGACTCTTTAGGTGGCCAGAGCAAAAATATCTTTGGCAGCAGGAAGAAAGAATAGAAATGAACTTAAAAAGCAAGCGCCTGCAAACATGCCTTCAAGCTGCCTTTTGTACTTGAAATTGCATAATAAATGTGGTTAATATTATTTAATTCTCACATAACTCCCTCTATACTTGCTCTTCCCACTTCTCTACGTCATTTCAGAAACTCATCTGCCTGGAGGAGTCAGGGAGTAAGAACATCACCATACCAGAAACAGGCCAATCTGGCAAATTGCCAAGTTGTGTGTTTGGTAATGGGGAATAATAAAGAAGAATTAGGGTATAACGCACCACATCTCACTCAGCTTTCTACTTTTCGAAACGACTGCAGCTCTGACGAGCTGAGATCTGCCTGCTGAGACACCAACATCTTTGCACGCTGGCTGTAGGAAGCAGAAAAGTGCACTCACTTGGGGTCCTGCTGTAGAATCCTTTTCATAAAGTCCTTTGCATCTTCACTCAAGTGAACAAAATCAGGAATGGTCCATGAAATTTCCCCATTCTGGATATTTATAAGGGTTCCTCTGTCGTTCTCCCCAGCAAATGGAGACTTGCATGTTAGGCTTATTTATTGAACACCATAAAATAAAAGGAGACAGAATTTAGACTTTTATTTGCTGTTGAAATGACAGAAGCACAAATGCTTACATCGGGCTTTAAAACACTTGAGGAACTCCATGCGTGGGACTTGCAATGCTTGTGAGCATTGCATCCACTAACGGAGCATCTTTCACCCCAGCATTACATGGCTTTTAACTGAATTACTTATCTCCGTTTCACAGATAATGAATTAAGGGTTTGATTTTGCACACCTCCAGTAGGGTGTTGGCTAAAACAGGCAAGGGGAAGACTGAACCTCATCCACCGCTCTCATCGCTAACTGCAAGGAGAGCGGCTGTCAGGTCTTCAAGCAGGGACAATGACCAAAGCCCTGGGCAACCAGGAAAGAGTGAGTAAAGGAGGAAACCACAAAATAAATAGCCCTCGTTATAGAAGGACTCAATGCTTCACTCAGATCCCTCACTTGAAGGTACTGGAGAGCTCTCACTGACAAAGGGATATTGAATGAGTCTTTCCAAGAAGATTTATTTACCTTAAATACGTGATGACTCCAACAGCCCTGAGGAGAGAGGGAATACAAATGTCAGGTGTTTGTCACTATTTCTCCATCCTTCTCAAGCCCGCAGCCCCTATTCCTGCCACTAGACACCCTGGCACCTTCTTCTCCTCACCTTTCCAAGGAAAATAAATCCCAAAAGCTATTGTTTTCACCCTTCAGTTTTTTTCCCTTCAACATTTTTTATACTTGTTCTCAAGTAATCCTCCATTTTTAAAGCACAGATAGAGGAGAAGACTCAAAATACTTTTTTGGAGTTTGTTTGCCTTTTCTGGAAAGCCCCTTAGGATCATCCTCCCTAGCTGTTGCCTCTAATAAAGATCATCTTCTCTAAGATGCTCCTTTGCATTAATTAGCTGTCAGAGTTCAATTATGGTTGAACAAAATAGACAGAAGGGGCTTTAAAAAGCCCTGATGGGTTATGGATTCTCATTGTTCACTTTCAGTTTCCTGTGTTATTATCACTACTCCATTTACTTATTAACAATAAATGGAAATTCAGGCCATCTAGGGCAAAAGCTTTTTAGAAAGATGACAGGTTACCAGATATCAGTTGCTTTTGACACTGGTGACTGAGAAACAATTTCTGGGGCAACAAACTCCGGAGACCCGTATTTGCTGAACTGAGGCTCAGAGGGCGTGATCTTCTGAGCAAATCCAAAGTCACAGAGCTTAAGGTCTTCCCTTTCAGGATAAACCATGAGGATATTCAGTGGCTAGTGAATGAAATAAAATAAGAGAGAGAAACTTTTCTTGAAAGCAGGCAATATTTTCAGTTGTAAGTAAGAATAACTCAAATAAAGAACGCCCATTACCTGACCAACAAGAGGCTGTGATAAGCTAGACCTGCCATTGCACATTACCTTAATGTCCAAATGAAGGATGTTGTTATCATGAAGATATTTGATTCCTTCCAAAATTTGCTTGATATACAATTTGACCTAAAAATTAAATCAGTTGTTAAATAATTATTAAACATTAATAGTGAATAAGAGAGTCCCTGATTCCACCAACATTTTTAATATATGAGAGAGGGAAAGACTGAACTAGAAATATTTTTAAAACTAGAATGAACTTCTTTTATTAGTCTTGCAGTTGAAATAAGGTGTGAACCAACCATTACCCTGTGGAATGAAGCTGTGCCTCGTGTGTGGCCACATTGCTCTGCTGGAGCCTTCTATATGTGAAAAAGCCCTTATTTAAAAAAAAACCAACCCTACAGACATGTAAAAAAGAGATACAAAAATCCTCATGTTTGATGAACCTTATCAACTCTCTAACTTATCTAATTCAAACTCAACTCTGGCTTGGTGTAAATCAGCCAAACACATTTAAAACACAAATAGATTTTAAAACTATGTTGTAAACCTATTTTCCTGATCATATGTAGATCCAATCTGACTATGACTGAACAAGGAGTGAATATTTACAGCTAGCTTCAGCTTTGGAAATCCTCTACCTTTGACATTTTATAGTGTTAGCTGACATTTTATCTTTAAAGGTCCTTTCCAACCCAAACCATTCTATGATTCTATGATGTTTCCATCTGAGCATTTTTAAGAAAAATCAATTTTACCAATAAATATGGGACACCTGGCTACTAGATGGGAGATGTGAAACATTTTGAACTTTGAGCACCAAGGGTCTCAAAAAAACCCTTAGAAACCATAATTTAAGCCCTTGGTTTGGAGACTGAAAGGGAATGGATAGAAGTAGGGTTGCAAGGGGATAAAGCATTATTAAGTAAGTGAAGATACAGGAGCTCCAGGTGACAGATAGCAAAGGAATGATGATAATAGAGCAAATATCATCTGTATTAGGCTGAATGCAATGCTGGTGGTCAAAACCACTGGCTGTTGCTAGTTATTCCCTGAAGAAACTCAACTTAGTAATGGAAGCTGATGGGGACACATTTTAAAGGCTGATTCTGTTTTGACAGATTATTACTGGTTCAAAGACATTCCTCATATTCAAAAAGGAAAACGCAGCTGGAAGGTACTCTGGTGGTACCCACCAACTCTGGACTTTGAAACGAGAAAGAAAGATTACCTCTGCTTCAGTGACAACACTCTTCTTGAATAAACGGTCAAGGAGCTCTTCGCTGGAGCATCTGGCAACAGCATTAAGGGAAAACAGAACTACAGTTAAATGCTTATTTTTACTTTGCAACCACCTCTATCCAGCTAACAGCAGAATTCACCAGGTGATCTGCATGTAACTCATTAAAGTCTCTACCACAGCAGTGTCCTTCTTGCAGATCTGGGCGGCTCTAAACCTGTGCTCCCTACAAGCAGGAGCATGGTATGGCTTGTGCTAAAAACTACCTGCTGGCGATGGGCTTTTCTGCGCTGCACTGCATTTTCCTGGTGCTCAGCCAGACTGGATCTCATGGAAACGGAGTCCACTTCCAAACATTTCAGAAAAGAGTTTTGGTGCTTAACAACTGATTCATACTTGTATATACAAGTATCATGATTTTTCCTAAAACAGCAGAAACATAGTACTTCAGTGAAGATCTCACAGAGCTATGCTGTCTTGCGGGGCAGAGAAAAATTGTGTGTGTCCTTTTATCTCAGGCAAAACCTAAAAATGGTTAATTGCTTAGTTATTTAATAAATGACCTCTACCTAGTACTTCCCAGCCTCCTCAGACAAGCAGCACAGAAAAGGATACAACTCCAGAATCAAAATCAGTGTTTTCCGTGTTTCAAACTGATCCAGGAGCCTGGTAATTCTGTCATGGGACAGAGAGGCAAGAATATCCCTCTCTTGATGTGCTCGAGCCTTCGTTTTGCTTCGTAGAGGTATGAATTTGGCAGCACAAGACACTCTGTTCCCTTTGTGTACAACTCGTTTCACAAAGCTGAAGCAGCCCCTGCGTAAAAATCAAAGGACAAGCCCTGCTCAGACTTGGTTCAAAGCCCTCTGCACAGCAGGTATAGACCTTTCCACCTCCCAGCCTTTGACAGCTCCCTACTGCTCAGGGCTTAAATTCTCCAACATGAAAAACTCATTTTCTTTTTTGTAAGGTGCTGTTGCCCTCTCCTGGCTGTCTCCAAAACTAAGCAACGAGTTCACATCAAGGCAAAAGCTGTTTCAAGTGATACAGCCTTGTGCTGACAAAGGCTGATGATGCTCTTGGACGGAGATGGTGCTTGTGCATACGTCGCTGTGGGCTTGTGATGCTAACATTGCCAAGAAGCCATACCTAGGCACCTATCCTGCCAGCCTCTGGCTGGTTTTTTTTTTTTCTGGTTGGAGCTACCTGGACCTACGGACTGTATGGACTCTCCCATCCTCTGTCAGAAACCTCAGGAAAGTGTTTCCAGCACACCTGCAATGGGGTGACCTCCCAATTCTGCCAGTACTTTCAGCTTTTCAGATTCTTCCACAGCTAGGTTCACCTCTGCCTCTGGTTACGCATGCTCAGCAGCTCAGATGGGCAATTAGATATTCTCTGGCAGTGATGCTATAGAGTTGGAAAATTCATTTACCTTCCAATCTCCTGCTTAACCTCATAAAGGGAATGGAGCTTTCTTCTGGTGGCCACTTTCTTTGCCGCTTGGTCTTTCTTAGCTTTGAAAATGAAGGAAAATATAAGTGTTAATATTCAGACAACAGTGCCTTGCTCATAGCATGCAAAGTTATTACAGGACAATTTAAGGCAGGAAAAATGACAGATGTCCTCTAAACTTCTGCACAGAATTAAGTGGAGCTGTTTGATGACAAAACCTGTCAATATGAACTTTGGGGCTGCATCTTCACCTGACATAAATCAGAAGATCCAGGCTAAAGAGCAGAACACCACCAGAGATATGGCCTCGCTTATTTCTGTGGCCTATTGTATCAGTTTGCCATGTAGTCTGAAGCAGAGGAAAAAAAAAAATCACATTTGTATATATATGTGTAGGTCATTAGATCATTTGCTCTTAAACTGGATCCTGCCATACTGGTGCTATACAAATATTACGCAGGAATACAGAGCATAAACCACATGGGTACCAGAAGATGACTACAACAGAGTACATATTGCAATGGCTATGGAAGCAACTGCTGCAGCTGAAAGAATGACATTACCTTCATGTACAATCAGCTCTGCTTTGCACAAAACCTCCCCTCCTGCGTTTTTGGCAACACAGGTATAAACACCACCATCTTCTGAGACAGCATTGTCCACGACTAAGAAATATGTCGTTCCTTCCTTCCCTTGATGGAGCCTGTTGCTGTCTGTCAGCAAGGAAGTGCCCTGAAAGAATGAAATGACATTTTGGCACTGGAAAAAACCAAGATGGAAACAGATGTTTCTTCTCTTCAAGAAATGAGATACAGGAGCAGAGCTACAACACAGACCATTTAGGCTAGCAAATCTCACTAACAAAATGAGGACTGAAGAAGTCCCCCATGTCTAATTGTTTCTCTGCTTCCACGTTACCCAATAATATTTTTGTTTCATAACCCATTTGTAGGAATACAGGCTTGGGAGGGATCACCAGGGCTATGTTGGTTTATTTTTCAACTCTCCCAGCACACCGTGCCTGAGCAGTCAGCCCAGGGAGCACGAGGATCAGCTGCTTTGCTCCTGCCTGGTCTCCAGCTTGTGCTGGCACTTGTGCTGCTTAATATATTCATAAATGCTAAGAAAAAAAGGGACAGGAGGGAGTGTGTCTGACACAGAGAGCAGATTATGAAGATTTGCAAAAGGACCTTATGAGGCCACCTGTCTGGGCAGTAAAATGCCAGATAAATGTATATAATACAACAAATGTGAGGTGATGCAACCCTGTTCCCCAAATGAAATGGTCTCTGAGCTGTTCCTTCTTACACTGGAGCAAAACTTTGAGTTACAGTAGGTCACTCCATGGCAGCACCAGCTAAGTGCTTGGTGGTGGTCAAAAAGTACCAGATGTTAGAAATTATTAGAATAAGACAGAATGCATCATCTTATAAATCCTTGGTTTGCCCAGGGTGTGGTAGTGTTGCAGCAATGTTCTTTCTGTAACAGCTTCCAGATGAGGATTGACACAGCAAGTTGGGGCTCTTCAGCCTGGAAGGGAGGATCTAGCAATACGACATGATAGAGCTGTACAGGATTATGAATAGCTTGTGGTAAATATCTACAGAACAGCCAAAAAGAGGTGGCACTTCAGGCAGCATACTGTCATTGCGTTGAACTCCTTGACAAAGGACACTGTACATGCAAGATGTTTGCATGGATGGAAGAGGAGACTAGAGAAGCATGTGGAGAGGTTTACTGTGGGTTAGTGAATAGGTAAATGTTTAGCTAGCTTGCAATTACTCTGAGCTGAATATGTCAGAGATTGCAAGAATATTAACAAGGTGTATCATATATTCTTGCCTTGTTCTTATTCTTTTCAAGGTGTTCAGGTGTGCACACGTGCATGTGTGTGTGCGCATGGGAGGGGGTTCTTTGCATTTTTACTTGTTTTTTTAAGGTTATTTTATTTGTCGTCCTTGCAATTCCCATACAGAAAAAAAAAAAAATGGAACAAAACTCGTGTGTACAAAATACTTAGTTGGACCGACAATCATTATAGAACAACACTGGCTTATTTCAGGGGCATGACAATATTCTGAGGAATAATACATTTTTTCTCCTTCCTTTCTATGGGGTATTCATTGCCCTTGGTCACGCTCACTTTACCAATTAGCTGCAGAAAAGATACAGAGCCTGGAAGTCACACTGACAATTGGAATAAACCACTCTTAATCCAATCCCCGACCCCAAAACTACAGCACACATCTTGGTGGCTCTCAGGCAGGAACCAATCTCCCTTGCTGCCCATCTTGGTCCCCAAAACCACCTTGGTGCCTGTGAAAGGAGCCACAGTGACACCGGAGACAACACAGGGTGAGATGCATGGTTGGTGGTTCCAGCGAGAGCTGCAGCTGGTTTAACAAAGCCTATAGATATGACCCAGAATCAGTGTAAGAGATGTGGGATGAAAGAGCAAAAGAAATTCCCCGCAGAAGTACTGCACTACAGTCCTTTTTGTGGTCTTCACTCCCAGCCAGAGAAAAGGCTGCACTTACTTACCTTAAACCACAAAACGGTTGGCTGAGGGGTTCCTTCAATGACTGCCTGAAATTTGGCACGCTCCCCAGAATTCACCTGCACATCCTCTATTGTCACTTGCATATAGGGAGGACCTGGTGAGACACAAGGGTTTGCTGCATGCCCAATACCATAACTTTATTCATAGTGAGTTACTCAAACGGGATTTATAGCACTGGCCATTTAGGATATAACATTAGCTTAATGTCAAATCAAGAGATGCCACAGCAATATATTTGGGTTTCTTTATACTAGCATTACTTTTAGGCTTCTTATCTTCATGCTTATCTGTTACTTTTTGTTTAATAAACGGTTACTGCTCAAGAAATGGAAAGATTTAAAGAAACAGTCGCCAGGAGTTATTACCAAAAGAGAAGACAATGACAATCATGGGATGTGGGAAAGGGAAACAAGGTTCTTTTACTTACTTGTTGGGGTCTTCTCCTCAGTCTTATACACACAAGTTCTTTCCGTGGTCTCAATATAAACTTCACTGTGTACATCCCAGACCACATCTCCTTCTCTTCTGTACCAGCCTCCTGCCCCTGCGGCTGGTGATGTTCTTTCATGAAGCCCAAGAGAAAAGACTGTTACATAGTCACACACAACTACAGAGATACAGGATTATACCCTGCCATTTATCTGGGTGTTTAACCACCAGATAAATAATTATTTACTTAAAGTTAATACAGAAAGGATTTTGTTTTGGGGGAATTAATTTCTCTCCAACCTTTGCTATCCTTCTTGCGCAATGCGTGTATGAACAGGATTCCAAAAATACTAACAACAAACCTACAAGAATTAGTTCAAGTCACCACCTGCTTCCTCCACCACAGAGGACTTGCTTTTCTTGCAGCTAAGTCTGCCACATTCAGAAATCTGTATATTGAGATGGGTATTTACCTGGTAATAGGAACAGTGCGCTCCTGAGTGCTTTCATCTCCAGCAGCTGTCTCTTCAGAGGAAGGACCAGGGCTGGGCTTTGGCACGCTTGGTTCTTCGGCTGGAACCTGCCTTTGTGCTTTGTCTGGCAGCAGAAATAGGGCAAGTTAGACACGTCACCTGTGATGGCACACCTGAAACCCAGAGCAAACCTTTGGAGCCATCTCTAGTCTGCCTTGTGTCAGAACCAAGTCCGTCTGACCTCAGTTGAGTGCAATCACTAAGAGGAGAAATTGGCCCTTTTGAGAAGACCACGTGAAGCAAAGAGCTTGAATAACATCAGAGAGACTGAATTGTGGCACATTGCCGACTGGGCGAAACTAACTTTTCTGTAAGGAAACACACACAGACAAAAATAGGAAAGGTAGTCAGTAGGGACAGGAAGAAATAGAATGACTGGAAGGATAGCGTGAGTTCAATACCTCCTTTATAGGAGATAATTTAACTGTGTTTGAGTTCCAGCTCATGGCTATGATGAAATCATAGAGTCATAGAATCATTTAGGTGGGAAAAGACCCTTAAGATCATCGAGTCCAACCGTTAACCTAACACTACTAAGTCCACCACTAAACCATGTCCCTAAGCTCCACATCTACGCATCTTACAAATACCTCCAGCGATGCCCAGCGTTAGCTTCGTACACATGAATGCTTCAATTAAACTTTGCGTTACGAGAACAGTTCTTGACTTACTGGTGCAATCACAGACAGCATCAGTGAAATGAGTAAGCTTACATCAATGTAAAACTGGTGGTCAAGGCAGGCCCTGGCTGGGGGTACAACTAATATAAAGATAATATGGAGGTATGCTGATACAGAGGACCTGGTGATGTTATAACATGAGCATTGGTGCACCTCCACTGGGTTCTTTGAAAATGTCCTCATACAACTCTGTTACACCAGAACAAGGTTTGGCATCTGGGGCTTATAGGAACAAGGAAACAAAAAGATGGTGCAGCTTGATGGCAGTTCAGGTATTGCTCTTTTATTATTCATTATTTTATCAGATATATCTTCAAAAATTACTTTGATCTTCCATTCCAAATGTACCTGATTGTCTTTTGATATTGACCATTAGAGTTACCCCATAGGATAAAACGCATCATCTCCTTTTTCATCTGAGGAGAAAAGGTTAAATCAAGAGGAGTCTTCTCCCCATCAGGAAGGGCCCTTTTGGGGAGCACTCTAGGGATGTTTGGTACTGGCTGGTTTTGGAAAAGTGCAACAGTTTCTAGAAATCACATAAAACATCTCTGTTGGGGTGGAAAACATGGTTATTCTAGGCATTACTGGCAGGGTCAGAGGTCCCAGGTTGGTGGGATTGTGCTTTCCTGTTGCCAGCACTATCAAAATATTTGCCTTCTTTTTATTCAAAGCATGTGATCATAGGGACAGTTGTCAAGTCTCCATCTTATTGAAATAATTCCCTGTTATTAATAACACATTTAGTTTTCTCAGATGAAAGGACTGGAAAACCATCTCATTCACTATTCTATTATCTCTGTAGTTATGACATTTTATTTATGATTTTTGAGTCATCCCGCTTCACCAGAGTATTATTTTCACAGATGATTTCCTACCAGAAAGGAAAAAGGGTTTTAAAGGCCTGTCATTTTTTTACACAGTTATTTTGGGTCTGATTCCATGAACTGCTTCTATCCCTGTTAAGTTTTAGACAAGAATATCTTTTTTTTTAAACAGCATCTGGAGTTTGAGGGCTGATGGCTACTTGACATTGTCCTTTTAAGTTAATGTTGGTGGAGGACAGCTACTCTTGACAAAGAGACAGCTTAGACAAGTTGCTATGGCAGAACCAGTAGGAAGAGTGGAAGGGTTGCCGCTTATTCATGTTTTTTTAAAAAACAATGCAAAGACGAAAGACTTGTTCTCCTGGCAAGACACAGACACACACGTCATTGGTTTTAATCACACAGAAGCTGCTAAGGAGTCTATCAAGGCTCCAGGGCCAGTGAAATGCAGGGAACTTGATGCACTCAACATCCTAGAAAGTCTCGGACAGTTGAAGCAGGGGTGTTAAGCACATTTCCAGCTTGTTTATGGGAAACAATAAAAGAAAAACAACCTCCCTTACCCACCCCACCAAATAAAAACCCAAATGACCTCTATAAATATAAAGGAGGGATCCCACCCCTCCTTCTCCCCACAAAAACTTGAAGCAAGCCCAGGGTCAAAAGCCCAAAGGTCGAAAAAAATCCCCTATCCCTCCGTTTTGGGCAGGTAATGAACCAAACTACTTCAGACACAGTTTTCAAACACCTCCTGTTTCCAGAAAGATCTGCCCCAAACTCGTGTCCAACCTAACCCCACCCCACAGCCCCATGTTTCTTTGGGTCTGAATGCCCTCTCTTAATCTTCAACTGCGCAAAACACAACGAAATAGAAAAATGAGGGAAAAATATCATTATTGGCGTGTTCAATATTTTTGTCTCGCTTGACTCTCACAGGACATTTTCCAGATTCATGCCAAACATACCATGCCCTCCAGCAGTCTGGGTTTGGGTACTGGCTTCATGAACTAGCACAGAGAGCCCGGCTGCTGTTTCTGAGTGGTCTGAAGGAATGGACCCAGGAAGGCCAAGGCCACCGGCTTCTTCTCGCATGCCCGGGGGAAGAGTCACCAGCAGTGATGCCGAGTCCACGAGTTTCTTTAGAGCTGTCTTGATCTCCCTATCGGCACGCTGAAGCGAGGCCTGGACAGAAGTCTCCACCTCTGAATGTGGGGAAGTCATTCCTACAGACAAGAAGAACAGCTTTTCTCTCTTCAGGGTAAAAAGAAAATAGCAGCATCAGCCAACCCATGGAAATATTTGCAATTGTACCATTTTCACCTCCTAGAGCAGAGAGCTCTTGCAGAAATGCTTATTCCAGCAAGAGGGAATGTAGCTAAGACTTAAAATAAGAAGGTTGGGACAACACGCTTCAGGAAGACGTATCTCACCAGGTTGAAGACACTGTGCCACGCTGCACACACACACACGGCCTCTCCTCAGACAGCGGAACAAAGGATCCATCTCCCAAGTCAACCCTATGTTGGCTGGTCTGTCAACAATACCTTTATTAAGATCAATGAAATGAACCCAGCGCTGACCCATTGCATTGATACAGACCCTATGTGCAAGGAGGACGTTATTTTCATAGGGAAGGAGAAGGAGCGAGCAGGTACCAGCCTCATCGGTGACTCTGGAGAAGGGCAGGGGAAAGAAGGGAGGGCTCTTCTGCTTCATGAGCCTGTAAGTCTGAGAGGATGGCAGAGAAGCTACTGCTTGCTCTAGAGTAATGTATTTGTCCTGCTTTACAATATCTGAATATTTTTGCTGGGCTTTGCACGAGAAGGTACCTGAGACTTCTAAATTTGTACTGGACTATGCCTTTACAAGTTACTCTATAAGCAAAGTCACCTGGTCTGTACAGTAATGCACAGCAGTTGCATATAAGGAAGCATTGCATAGAGGAAGATGTAACTCCTGTCTCAAGAAACTCATGGTCTTGAAGGCAGAGAGAAGACAAAAGTTTTCCACACAGAAAAATGGATTTTCAAGCATATATCTTTGCAGAATGGCCACCCAGGAGAACAATTCCATGGTCTCAGCACCAGTCAGCACTGGTGAGAAGAAACTAGGCTAGGATGGGATCATAGGGCCTCAGGAGCTCATCTCATCCCATCTCATGCCCAATACACCTTCCACAAATCTTGAAGAGGCACAACAAAGGGACCGATGATATCTAGGGAAACTATCAAGTAACCACGAAGACAGAAAAAATGCTTGTCAGATTAAGACAATTCATCATGTTCATGATGCGATTGCTTGCCAAGCAAGATCGCAAGCTCAAATCATCATGTGGTTCAAGAAAAAAATAAGGGCACTTGCACACAGATGGCTCTGACTTATTTAATGTCATTGACACAGGAGCATGTCCTGAATCAGTTTTGATTCTGCTCCTTTCCCAGCCTTAAGAAAGTAAATTCCCATGATAGACCTGAGCAGGTAAATTTGAAGGCTGTGTTTGGATCAGCCCCCTTTGAAGAATTCTCACTTGATTTTTGTTTTCAATGGCCTCCCCATGAACATGGTTTTGAAATATTTCAGTTCTGGATCTGTTGATGGAAAAAGCAAGTTTTGTCACACGATGTCCCAGACTGACCATCAGTGTTCATCAGCACTGGGCTGGGTGGAAGATCTTTAAATATTTTCCCAGATAAATATTTTGATTCCCTGGCATTCCTATTGCAATTGCTGCCAGCTTGTGCTGTCCTATGAGCTGGGCAGCTGCCAACAAGTGAACTGTTTGGAAAGGCATGAAACACTCTTAATATCTCTCAATGAGAAAATATATTCACAGGTATATATATACAGGTTATATAGAACCACAGGTCTCCCCCACGCTGCTAATACCACCTCTTTCCTCCCTGTTTAGGGATGTTTACACACTATGATTCAAGCTGAGGAACTTTAATATTAGCTGAGGTACATCAAATTAACACTGCAGTGATGACACACCTGTGATGGACAGTCCGTTTCCCAATTCTAAAATCTCAACCATGAACCTTTCCGCCCCACATCTCCTTCAGCCAATAACCAGGAACACAAGACTGACACGTATTTTGAAGTTCCAATTCAGCCTCAGAGAAGGACCCAAGAAGATGAGCATCGTTCAAAATTATTGACTCATAGATCTGAGTTGGAAGTATCCCTAAAAACAGGTTCTTTCACTTCGACATTTCTGAAACCATCCATAAAAAAAGGAGCCCGAGCCCAACTGCGTTAACATTCTTGGGTTGCAACCCAGCTCCTGCTGAAGTCAATGGGAGAAGTGGATGAGCTGACGGACTACCAAGTGCCGTGAACAGAGAACAACACAGAAACCCAGTGAGTTCAATGACAGCTGATGCAAGACATTTATTGATATAAACTCAGCATCTAACAGCATATCTTGCATTTGATTTTTTTTGTGTGTTTTTTTTCTTTTTGTGCCTCAAGCAAACTGAAGTTTCCACTTTATTAATACCCATTTACCTGCAGGAATTTTAGTAAAACATTCTTTGTATTAAAATTTTTAATACAGCTGAATGTTTTCATCTACAAGAAATAAACCCCCACACGCCTCATTAGTTATCTACATAGTTTAATCACTTACAAGCATAATTTTTAACCTCTAGGAAAATATTTTGAAAATATATGTAATGAACTTTTCATAAACCTTCCACCTTTTGAACAGAGTCCTGCATAGGATTTGAAAAATTCCTTTCAATTGATTTCTCTTTTGCATAAATTTCAAAGAAAATGTAAACAGATGTTAATTGCTTTGAGCTAATGAATCAAAGTATATTTATTTCTTCCACAACCATCTGAACTGCAACCTTTTAGCTTCTTTAGAAAAACCTGAGCATCAACCACAACAGGAGGAAACCTCTGCATTCCTTTACACATCTTTATTATCTTTTGGTTGAATATTATATTTTTGAAGACTATCATAGGGCAAATTCTTTTCTCAGCAGTATCTTTGTAAATCTGAATCAAATCCACTTCCTTCTGTGGAATTCTTCTAGATTGATACTGGAATAACTGAGATCAGAATCAGGCCCAATACGAAAGAAATATTTTTAGTTTCGGAAGTATATCCCTGTTGTATGTCTGTTACTTTCCAACGTACAGTGCAATATATGAAAAAAGCACTAATATATATCCATTGTATTGCTTAATTATAAAACAAACAGTATAAACCAAGGAGATGTTATAAAAAAATGGGAGAGTAACATAAAAGAGGCTTGATTTCTTTCACCACATGTAATCACTGGAAAAGCATCCTATATCATGAGGGTAGTGCACATGATATTACACATAACATCCTGTTTGGATATTGAAAGTAAAAGGCTGTGAAATCAATATGTTCATTTTAGTCAGCACATGATCAAGGTGCAGCCACAGACAGGAAAAAAAAAAAAAAAAGTATTCTTTTCTACAAGCACTTTCTGTGAATTCAGTCCCTCTTAATGGGAATATTGCCCGGAGGACTCCAGAACAAGCTTCACAATATTACCTAACCGGGAAACACTGAGACAACATCACACATACATTTCCAAGGCAGAAACTCACTCAATCCTCTCTCTTCATGCTAGTTAGAAATTCAGCTGTGTCTGAGCATTTCTGGTTTCTCTACACCATCTAAATGAAAATATTTTCTATTGCAACACTTCTACACAACTCAGCTGGGACAAGGTATTGGGAGCTTTCACCCCATATCTCTGTCAAGTAGAGAGGGCCAGTGCTTGGTCCTGCTGAGATCAATGACAAACTCCAGCTGACTTCAACTGGGACCAGTATTTGGGCCTGTGAGCTCATTTCTTTCCAGGGCTGAGCAACTTGTTGAAGGTCTGTGCAACATCCATTTTTGGTGAAGCCAACAGGAATGGGCCATGCTCAGTCCATCTTAGCCTTCCCCTCAATCAGCGTTCCCGCTGCAAAGCTCCAGAGAAACCTAACAGAAGGCAGTACCTCTACAAGACAGCTCAACGTACATGGTTACAGTAATACGATGCGATTGCAACTGGCAGTGCTTCCAAGCAACCCAATACATTTTGAACAGATGTATTTTTCAACTAGGCATTTATGGTAAAGATCTCTTTTCTCTATTTTTTTTTTTTTTTAAAAAAACTGTCTTTGTGCTCCTGCTACTTTGCTGTAGCTCAGTGGTGAATTCCTCTTAGCACATACAGGAGGCATTATCCATCAATCTGTTAACAGTAACGTTTCACCACTGGCATGTACAGGAGACCAAGTATTCTTCCAGTAATATTTATTGACAAAGACCACATTTGTGGTTCTTTTTATGTGTTAGTGTTTGATTATAGATGTAGAAGTCATTTTGCGCAGCACTTTAATCTTTTGGTGCTTGTTAAGTAAATTTGTATTTTAAAAGATATGGTTTATAAATCCACTGCACTAGAATGGAGAATAATGAAACCTACACCTTTAAACAGCTAGGAAGTGGACTTGAAAATAGCAGTCAAAAAAGTTGGCCTTTTTTTACTTAAAGCAGAAGAGAACAATGAAATCCTTGCTTCCTCAAGTCAGTGGGACTTTCACCATTGACTTTAGTCAAATTAGGATTTCAGCCGAAAGGTCTGAGCAGCCCTTTGCTTCCCTAGCAAATGCAATATTTTCTATATGTTTCATTCTGTGGCAGATGTTTAAAATAATGTAACCAGACTGTGCACGTTGAAAGGTTTATGAAGAAATTTTGATAGAGCTAATTGGTGTCGAAAGTGTACAGCAGAGTCAAAGCAGTGTGAAGCTTCATGACCTTCAGGCACACACAGTGACAGGAGATCGCTTTAGCTGGAAACAGTCCTTCTATCCTGGGCTGCTGAAGGATGCTGAAAAGCTTAAATACTTTCACCTTCTTGCCATACCATAATGTACAAATTGGCACTTGAAACAATTTAAGTTCATGGACAAAAATGCACTTATTCATTTATATTTCTGTCATAGGCAGGAGAATCAGGCTTTTCCTAAACCTACCATCACTGCTCTGCTATGGAATGATATATGTTCACCTCGATCAAAGCTTTTAAAATTACAAACTGTTCTGAGACACATGTTCCCTTTAAGACTGGAAAAGCTCGACATACTGTATTTAAATATATTTTCCTCAAAGGTATTCACTCGTACATGTTACCTTGTAATCTTTGCCACCAATTCCCCTCACCTACAACAATTTTGATTAGTTTTTTTCTAAAAGACTGCTTTCTTTTGTGTTGAAAATTATGCTTGCATCTGCTCAGCTTTCGGAGAGGTCTTCTGTGCTGATGTGCAAGGTAACAGGCTCGCCAACAGTTCCATAGCTGAGGGTTCTTGTGGAAACTTCAGTTTTAAAGCTTGACTGTCCGTTGTCCGCTGAGAGCTGGACTTCGGTGCAGAAAGATGGTTTCACTGTGAAGGAGGGACCAGGAGAAGCTGCTGCTGTTGCTGCACGCACTCCAGGCGTCACGTGGAAAGAGATGTTTGAGGGGCCTACAGACTGCACGCCGGTTACTCTGGATGCTGTCATGAACATGCCCCTGGGAATGTGCTCCTCAAACTGGCTGAAAAACCTTTGCCTGGGCTTGGACACCACAGGTCTCACCAGATTCAGCAGCACTGGCTTCCCAATCGTTGGCTCGTTAATCTCAGTCTGGAGCACAGAGATCTCGCAGGGTTTCTCTGCCCTACGGTTCTGGTCGTCACACCCATAGGTCTCACCTTCTTCGGGAACATAGTCTTCAAGGTCCTCCAGAGTTAATACTTTGCCATTGTGGGTTAAGATTTTGCGGTCCCGGGTGCTAATGTCGTCTGTCTGTAGTTCCTCTGGTTCATCAACTATAATGACATTATCCTCTTCTTGAAGGACATCTTGCATTACTTCGGGCACCCCCTCTTCAATAGGCCAAGATATGTCTAATTCATCTACCTCTTCCTTAACCTCTGGACTCGCTGGTGAGAACAGAAGTTCATGCTGGTCTGCAGCAGCCGTCTCAAAACTGAAGACCAAAGGCTCACCCCCACAGGCAAGCAGCGGGGAAGCAACGTCCGACCCATAGTGAGCACTTGTTTCCTGGGGGAAGCTCTTTCCTTCGGTTCCATAATCCATAAAGGAACTATTTCCTAGCTGTTCAGACTCACATGGGGAGCTTCTGTCCTCGCTGCTGACTTGAGGTCCTTCCTGCTCGGTTGCATACACCAGGGGCTGGATATCGGCTTCAGAGAGACTGTCATTAGGCAAAGATTTTGACTGTTCCACCAATTTATTGTTGGAGTTGTTTGTGTTCGGATCATCTTCTGGGGAACGCCTAGGCCTTGAGCTGGGAAAAGTGAACGTTAACACCCCTGAGTCATCTTTTTCTTGTTTTGCTGGGGAAGAACCTCTTTTCCTTGCAGGTTTTGGTGATTTTTTCACCTTGAATTCAATTATTTCTTCCACTTCAACCCACTTGGGCTTTTTCTCTTCCACCTTGGTCTCTGTGATGACTTCTCTAGCTGCTGCTCCTTGCCTGTCCTCTGGTTCTGTGACAAAAAGCATGGGAACAGCAGACTTCGGTGTTGTCTCCTGCTCATGTCTGTGGACAGGCTGCCTGATCTTTGAAACATAAACCGGCTCCGGAGTTGGCTCCACTCTCGGGGAGCGGGAAGGCGAATGGCCCGAAGAAGAACGTGCAGGAGAAACCCTTCCCCTTTGTCTTGGGCTCTTCACCACAGTGGTTATCGTTTCCTCTCTGATGACAGAAAGGGTTGGAATGGAGTTGGAAGGAAGACGAGACTTTTCGGGGAGCCACACTCCATCAGCACACATGCCATTGTTGGTCAAGGCACTACAGTGGGGTTAGTTTTGTGAGCACTCCAGCTTTTGGTGAAGCGTGTCATTTTGGAAGGGATACACACGCAACGCACACACCCACATGCCCATCTCCACTTACTTTCTGATCCAGGGAAAACCTCGGTGCCCTTTCCCCCAGGTGGACCCTAGCTCCATTAACCTCCTTGAGTGCATGAACACAAACCACGTACATCCAGCTGAGAAATGTTCTTCTGGATGCTGCTATATTTCATGTCCTTGTGTTGACCACCTACTATGCTACTTTGGAACCATATAGCAGTTTCACCCAAAGATTTTAAACACTCAAGGAGTTTAACCTTTTCCTGAGTAGCCTTGGCTAAAATCCTGGCTTCATCAAACTCAATGGCAAAATGCCTTTTGCTACAGCAAGGACAGCAGCTTCCTCTTTTTAAATAAATGTAACATATCTCTATTTTGTTTATTGAACACTCTTTTGAGACCAGAGATCTGCATTTTCACATGCAGAACAGTTACATTAAAAGGGCATTAAGCATTTGGAGACCAGGAAAAGAAAGTGAGAACATTTCCTGCACAAGCCATCTGTACCAAAATGTACTTATTTTTACTCTTCATAATATCATTATTGCAGACACAGCCTGATCCTACTACCACCAATTGACATAGGAGTACCAAACCAGTCTAGAATTTTTGACATATTCAAAGCAGTTG
This sequence comes from Harpia harpyja, assembly GCF_026419915.1. NCBI lineage: Eukaryota > Metazoa > Chordata > Aves > Accipitriformes > Accipitridae > Harpia > Harpia harpyja. Next base: position 105,936,131 of record NC_068940.1, read on the forward strand.
GGACTTCTCAGCATCCCCGTATAAATACGCAGCTTGTGTCAAAACAATCTTCTGCTACCATGCCAGTACAAACTTCAACTTTAAATGCGCTACAGATGAAATTGGATCTAATAGCTTTAAAATCTGGGGACAGGAACACCTAAACCCAGACTTCAATGCTCTTAATCCTGCAGAGTTTTCAGTGGCATTTCTTACATGGAAAAAACTTGAAGGTAAAGGCAGTGTTTGCTTTGCAAGGAAGCTAATGATCTACAGTGGAGGTAGCTGGTTCAGTGGAACTAACAGGCAAAGCTGATTTTGTTTGTGTGTTGAGATTCTGTTCCTACTTCCAAGCAATGGGATAAAAAAAGAATTCACTGAAGGGTAAAGACAATGGCCTGAACTGGGATTATGAATCAAGACAAGGGTGTTTTCATTTCTTTCTCCTCACCAGCCTCTAGTAACAGCCACATAGGGCTGAAAGTCACCAGCTCTGCTCTCCAGCCAGCTCTGCTGTGGTTTTTTGCACTGAGATACAACGAAGGGTGGAAGGAGTCCTTGTGAAAGGAGAGCCCATTTCTCCTATTGCATTTGTGTAACCATCATGAAAGACTAATCCTCTTAGATATTCTGTAGCCTTTCTCATCTGTTGGTCTCATTTTTGGAGACTGGTATTGCTTTCTTCTATGGAGATCAGATTTCTTTCCACCATCAATCTCTCCCTTTGAGGATGTGGTAAAGTCCAGGGCTGGATCAGCTAGAGTGAGATTTCTTTTCTTCCAGAGCACCCTCTCTTCTACTGCTCATTTCCACTGCTTTACTCTTTCCCCTAAGTTTTCTATAGTTTTGCTACAGACCTTTAAGGTTTATGCAGAGCCTTCATAATGGCCATGGTGCCTTTCTGAATTACACAAAACTAAATAATTTTAGATAAAGATGAGAATGAATCCCTAGTGCTTGCACTAGACTTTGGTCTACATTGCAAGGTTAAAATGCTTTTTGAGGTCTGGGATTTCCATATATAGACATTGTTCAATCCCATCTCTAAATTATCTGTTATTTTCTGCTAGTAGTTTCAAAGCTGCTGCTGTTCCTCAGCCCGCTATACATTAAGGAGAGCTGGAATGTGCCCTTAGAGAGTTGTTCCCAAACTTTACCCCATCACTATCCCAGTTCCAGCTGAGGTCCACTCTAGTGGGTTCATGACCACATCCACTAGCAAAAGGAGGGGAATGTCTGTTGTTCTGAGATCCCACTCATAAATGTACCAACCTCTTTTGGGGCTGCAGCCCTTAATTTAGGAATCATTTCTTGAGCTGTCCCAAGCAATAGTCTATGGAATTTGCATGTCAGAAATTTAGAAATCAGCTTAACCGATGGTATTTTGTATTAGTTTAGTATTATTTAATCAACCAATATTAATGCTGCTGCTTGTGATTTGAAATCATAAAGGGAAAAGGAGGACTATTAGCTGACGGAGCAGTGATGTAAAATAAAAGCATCTCTCCAGGTGATTTACAGGCACAGAGATGTAGAAAGATGAGATTTACTAAGCTTTAGATATGGTCTGACTCTGAGTGATTCCTTCCTGCTCATGACTTTCTCAGGATGTTTCTGAACGTGATATCAAAAAATATTTCTCTGTTTAGCTACCCCTGGTCGTTAAGACAGTACAGGCAGAAACACCTTTGTTTTCTGGTCTTTGCAGGCTAAAAGTCTAACGACTAGAGATGTTAACTGAACTGCTGTGCAAGAGAGAGGGGCAAAGGCAGAACCCCTTCTGCCTCTCCTGTCTGCTCTTTGCCTATTCAAGGTGGAAGCTGCGAGGAGGGGGGACATGTCTTCTTATATGCCACTGGCTCCAAATGGGCTAAGTTCATGGATCATAAGAAATAGTCATCATAGGAAATAATAAAAGAGACAAAAGGTAAGCAACTCTTAACCGCATTTTAGTTGTCATTTCACAGATCCTCCTCTCCATCTAACAAAAGTAAAAGAAGTCAACTTTAGCATCATGTCCAAGTCAAGGACTGATTTTAGCAATAGTACAACTCTTGAGGGAATGCATTGCCCCAAAATATCCATTTTATAGTCACCTACTACTATTAGGACATTATTTGAATAGCTTGGAGGTGCTCTGAAGGCCTACCACAGAAGGACAATGTCCCCCTTCCAGCACATGAAAGAATTTTCTTATGTATTTGTTTATGATACTTAAAACCAAGAAGATACATTAAGGTTTTAATGGCTGATGAGCTTCTGGTCTACACACGACTGAGAAAGTACCACTTTTTGCTGCAATTAATCTTTATATGTTATAGGCACCCAATATAAACCAGGCTCAAAGTATCCAAAAAGACCAAGTCATTAACAGGACAAAATTTCGTATTAGAAATGTAGAGACAGAAGGGGATAAAAATGTGCATCGTCCTTCTGCTTCATCATAAAAGGCTCTCCTGAAGAATTTAAAATAGAAAGCCGGAAGAAATCCCTGTAAGCTATGAGATATTTGTTAAATTTGTACATTTTTTCAAGTAGCCAGTTCTCAAAGCTGGTTTCTTTTCAACATTAAGAGTCAGACTTTACCTTCTTCAACTCTTGTGCAACTCCAGCAGTATTCAGTGGATTTTTTTCACATGTAATATCATAAAAAAACTGACCCAGGCTGTGTCTAACACCAGTGCTGCTATTTTTTGAAAAGGGATAGTAAGATATTCTTCAGGTGGTCACTTTGCATAGCACAGAATACCATGAGATCTGGTGGGATGGGAATGAACACACTTGCATGGCCAATAAACACAAGCTTGTTATTGGATCATGCATAGGCAGCAAGGCAAAACACAAATGTTACCAAAAAAAAAAAAAATCAGCACTTACATGATGATGGTTTTCTTGGGCACTTTAGTCTCTTGTTCAGTGACTACAAAGAAAACAGTATGAACAGCATGGGGTTAAAGAAAGGCAAAAGCTGAAATGATTAAATTAACTTTGCTCAGTTAATCAAAATAAACTGGAGTGAAAAAAAACCAACAGTACCATCCCATCCATGCTTTCTGTGGTTATTTCCAGCAACATCTTTAGTGTTTCTGACCAAGAATGAGAATTCAGAGTGCTCTCTGATCAGTGAATGATTTAGCTTTGAAATAAAATATCTTGTGGAGAACAATAGTGCAAAATCTGTTTATTCTACCATGAGATTCTGACATTTTTGTTTGGCAGGTCAGAGCTAGAAAACAAGGTCCTTTTTTTAAAAAAATTTTTTTTCTCCCCTATAATAAGCTAGTGATGGTGTGAGAAACCTGAAAATGCCTAGATCTGGAAAATCCTGGAGAGCTGAAATTCTTTAAATTGTGGTTTCACTTACTAGAAAAAGAGTTTCCCCAAACACTGAGCAGTTTCCAAGCTTTTGTGGACTAGATGCAAAATCCAAGCTGATAACAATGAAACTAAAATCATTATCATCAGTACAGAAAATCAGCATTAAAAATTCCCCCTGGGAAATCCAGGAGAGCCCTCTAATACACTTATGTCTACTCCATCTCTTTTTTGCTATAATTGCAATTTTTCCTGACCCTTGTCCCATAACAAGCTAGAAGTTGTGGATGCATATCAAGATCAAAAGAAAAGTAATGGTTTAATGATTTTGCAAATATTTCTTAAAATTGACATTTTTTAAAATAAGAAAGATACCATTTGAAGAGCTAATAGAGGTTTTTGGCAGGTTCCCATCCTATCTGCTGGAATAAAATTAAGACACTGTTTGAACCAGACTGTTTTGAACACACTCTGAACTGCTGAACCTGTTTGAGATCTAGAAAAAACCAAGAGCAAGCCCCACTTTTTATTTAATAAACTAGTAAAGTTTCTAAAAAGACCTTAATTTAATCTCAAAGTAATTTGTCCAGCAATTGGTTTGCAATCTTCCAGCCAGCCTATAATAAATAAGCTCTGGTAATTTTCAGTTGGTATAATTGAAAGTGAACTGCAACTTCAAAATAAATCTGTAAAATCACAAACAGTTCTTGCCCAGGGAACTTGTCGTGCCTGTATTATTTGTTAAATAACTTATGATTAGTGCTGATGTTTTCAATAGTGTCCCAAAACTGCACTGACTGAAAATTAAAAATACATTTACAATATTAGATGGAATAGTTTAACCTAATTTTCCTTCCACTTAATTTCCAAGGGCCCTCTTCTGCCGCTAAGTAAAACAACAAATCCCACCATAATGAAAAAGAAGTTTGTGCAAATGTTGATATCTGACCTAGAGCTCTATGTTTTCTTTGCAGAACCTTGTCTCATTTATGCGTGTAAAAATCTGGAATAATTTCCAATAGAGTCAAAGGAGTTACTGCAGAATTAGGTGGGTTTAAACAAAATCTGTTTGGAAATTAGAGTTTATAGCTTACTGGGTAAGTAAAGGGAAAAATCCCTTTCAAATATTTACCTCTGAACACAATTACAATATAACTGTTTACCTATCCTTAGTTAATAATTTTTAAATAATTCAAAATCTTTTTTAAATGGTGGACTGATAATTATACAATGACAGAAGATGAACTGAGTGATTGAACAACTTACTGCACCCAGGTTGGAAATTTTCACTGAATTTTTAAACCCTTAAATCAATATTGTGCAATTTTTACATAACTTTTAGAAAATCTCATCAAATAATATAATGAGATTAATCCATAAACAGCAAGAGTATCAGTTCTGATGTAAATAGGAGTTAATTTGATTACACACCTAAACATAGATGTTTTATACAGTTATTTTAACACCTGTATTTATATGATAATTAAATAAGTATTTAATGAAATCCCCCAAAGTCTGTAAGAGGAAGTCTCTTTAATGTTTACTCTATTAATGTCTGTTCTTGCAGTCCTCCCAAATGACACCACTGCAATATTTCTATACGTAGCAGATGTCAAAGGGATTCAGTATTCAAAAGTTCAGCAGGCCTGGGATGAGAAAGCTGTAAATGGCATATAGTACATGGGTCCTGATGACTGTGCGTGACGGATCAATTTTGTATGTGCTATCCAAGGTGTGAGGGAGGGTTGAAACAATCTTGTATGAAGGATAGAACCACATGAAAGTAGGATGAGAGAATTTGGGTTTGGTTGTGTGTGGGGTTTTTTTTTCCCGAGAGGAAAATATTCTGCATCTGTTTTAGCACCAGATTTATCATTTCAACTTGTTCAGTAGCATTTTAGGAAAACAGCTTTGCAAAGCAGGAGCCCCTGATAAGCAGGTTAAAAGCTGTAAGCGTTAGGATCAGCCAGTGCTTCTATAGGACTAGACTCCTCTTTGGTTAATATGTTAAATCATTGACTTACAAGTGATGAAACATTTATGATAAGTCAGTTCCTGTTGCTCTGAATGGATGAAAGGTGGTTTATGGCCTTTATTACAAACTCTAAGTCTGCTTTCTCCACTCACAGAAGCATAAACCTATTTTTCCTGCACAGTACACGCCGCTGGCATAAACCACAGGAGCACTGCTCTGCTTTCACCCCTCTTCTTCTACGCTTCGGAGATTATTCTGCAACAGGGAATGCACAAATCTGGCATGAACTGCTAAAGCTAATCTTAAAATGAGCAATTCATGGACATAACACAGTTTCCTAAATCGTGTGAATGAAACGTAAGTGTTCTGCACCTCTCTAAAAAAAAAAAAAAAAAGGCTCCACTCCTGCAGAGACTGAGATGGTTGTAAAGGCAGATTGTGCTCTCTTGAATTTGCACCAAAACCCCTGTGGCCAGCCCAAAAATGAGACTAACTGATGATGACAACAGAATAAAAATAACAAGAGAAATATCCTAATCATCAGCCTAACCAGGGAACTTCAAAAAGGTCAGGGGAAAAAAATCCTATGCGCCCTATTTCTTCAGTAAAAGGGTAGCACTAAGAGATCTAATGCTCCTCCGTGTTTTAAAGCAATCTTCCATTTGAGAGCCTCAGAATATTTAGCTTTTCCCTGCAGGGTGGATATTACCAAACAAGGCAACTAAATAACTTGCCCAAAGCTCTGCGTGAGATCTAGGGCAAAACTCTGAAGAGATTCCTGTTGCCTGTCTGTAACTGCGCCGGGCGTTTTTATGGTTTTGCTTAACAGTTTGTGGCTGACTCCTTCCTCTACTATTGACTGTCTCATTCTACGTCCTGGACCTGGCCACCCATATGAAAATGCAACACCTTTCAAAAACACTGGGCTTTGTTTTTCTGAAAAAAAAGAACAAGTTAGTGAGCCTGGGATGAATGAATCACAACAGTAACATGTTAAAAAGGGATGCTAGAGGACATCAGCCCAGATCTGCCGTGTGTAGGTTAAGCAGCAAGGTGCAAAGCAGACAGTCAACTTGAAGTCAAAGAGAAGGATCTTCTTTCAGTTATGCTTTTTGAAAAGTGTCTAAAATTCTTCCAATATCCACAGAAAAAGGATTTTGAAAGCAACTCTCCATTGACTTCAGTGCAGCGACTGGACGTAGCTGAAGGCAGATCTCAGCGTTTCAGGCTTGCAGCCCAAGCTGCGGCTGCTCGCAAGGGGACCCCTTAGTCCAGTGGTTTCCATCCTTTTTGGATTTGGTCCTTCCAATGGATCTTCAAATTCCCATAGTGTGAATTTAAACCGAATGACAAAAAGTTTGGTTTTGAGACCCATGGTGTTGGACTGTGGACCGTCACTGACTGCAGGTCAGGGCTCGTAAACCACCGTACTAATGGTATCCCAAATTGTGACGGTAGGTTTGGTTCAGTACAATAAACAGTACATAAAGGCAGGAGGATAAAAAATAAAATAGTTGCAACTAAAGCCCCTTGGGTGCCTCAGGAGACTCTGACAATAGTAATTTCGCAGAACCAACGATAAATCAAGTAAAACTTAGACCCACTGTGCAGGTGAACTAGGAAACAGACACAGCATATATTTTCTGTTGTAATAGTACCACACAGCAGTAATGTTGTCCTCCTGGTGAAGTTACAAATAATCCCATTTTCACAAATAGAAAGGATTGTAAGGATGGAAAGAGAAAGCCTTCATGAGATCCATCCGTCCTCCAGTTCTTTGCCAGATGAACCTGATTTTTCCATAGGTAGATCAAGGCTGGTCATTGATTCTCAAGAAAGCAACGAATTCCCTCCATGGTCAAGTGCATTATGCCGAATGCATCCCTGATGCGATTCTGCTCAGAACAATCCTCTTGCTCCATGGATGAGCCTGCTTTTTGCTCCATTGGCCTGAAGCAGCTCTCCCTGTGTTTCTCCCTGGAGGTGACTCAGGGATCTATTTCCTTCCCTATTACCAAGTTCAAGCAATTGCACATCACAGACCAAAACCTATTTCATAACATTTCTGAAGCTTCCAGGCAAACTCCAATTATATTTCTTCAACCAAGCTCACAAAATTTTTTGTTTATGACTGCAGGAATAACAGCAGATGAGTCATTTGGGGCTGAAGAGATACATTTGCAACCCCAAGAGCTGAACAATGCTCCTAACACTGTTTTACAACCCTTATTTGTTTTTATAACATATTCCGTGTTGATACAAGGGAACTTCATCAAGATATGCCACCCTAACTGATTTGTTTGTGTTCCTCTACATCCTGCATACAACTTATTTTTCTCTCTTCAGGGTGTAGCAAGGACAAACCATTCAAGTACTTCAAGTTTTATTCTGCTGAAACAATTATAGTGTTGCTATACTAACACCATTCTCCCTGTAACATTTTGGAATGATTTGATGGCACTCTGGGAAAGGACTAAAAGGAAAACAAGCATAAAATAAAGACAAGCAAGTACATAGATCAGAAGACTAATCTTAATATCCTATTGTGTCTGTATCCTCTTAATCTGAGAATACAGCATTAGTGTCTACAGAGGGCTGGCCCAAAGATGCATCCAGGCCAGGACCCTGTCTCAGACAGGGCCAACAGCAAAGGCCTATAGAAAATAATGAAAAAAATATGAGCAGAGTACCATTTTCCCTGAATATTTTTCCAGTCATTTGCTGCTCAGCAGCTTCTTGAGTCAGAATGCCTTCGTATTTGATGGCTCTTAGTGAATGTTGATAATAACAATTATCCCCTGTCAAAACCACACCTGCACCCCTGTTATTATCACAAGACAATGTGAAAACACTGAAGATGAAGAAAGAAGGTTCTACAGCTGTTGGGAAACCTCTGGCTTTTGTTGGCCATGTCTCCACTAACCACATCTGGGACAGCTCTCTGACGCCACGGTTTGCTGGCATGGAATGGCCTGTGCCTATCCTAGTCCTCTCTCTTACCCTCCAAACCAGTAAGTTATCTATTATCTATTATAGATCGTCCCTTGGTTGTATTATCTCCTGAACTGCTGCTGGGAACTGTTTGAGAGAGACCGCACTGGCTGGCCCATGCTCAGCCAGCCAAGGACACTTCTGAGATGTACGAAGAACCAATTTCCTATGCCATGAGATGTTCCTTACTCAGATGTAGCCACTGATTTAAACGCAGTTCTGATGGGTTTATAGCAAGCGTGTCTAACACGCTGCTTGTGGAAATCCCTTTGATAAGATGGTAACTTTAGGCAGTCACAGCCTAAAGGTGTTAAGAAAGAGAAGTGTTGTTGGATGGGTGTAAAATCAGTTGCTGTCACCCTACCAGTTCAGGTGAAACATGCATTAAAAAAGGAATAGACTCTATGACTATGTGGTGCGTAACACCTGAACAGTCCTAGATAATGGATGAACTAACATTGCTCAGGATATACTGCTGTCAGTTCTGCTTTCTCAGTCATTCCAGATGGTCTTCAGTGATATTTCAGAAACGATCACAATATGCCTGCAGCTTTACTTACTGGCTGCTGTTTTTTCTCAGCAGTACATAAGTCGTTCTGCCACGCTGACACACATTTTCACATATTCAGACAGGAATAGGAACATTTTTCTTGCACTAGTGGTGGTGTGACATACCCTTCATTTGCTCCTCCTTTTTCATATAATGCATTTATGAGCATTATATGATGAAGTTGATTTGCCAGGTTTGGAAATCAACAGATGGTGATGGGTATAGAGCTGAGCTGCAGTATACCCATGCACATCTCAACAGACATACAGATACATGTACACCGACAATCAATGTGGATAAGATGGCAAATGTATTTGATCCTCAGTGAGATGGTTTTAGAATAATTCACTGACATACTTACAGAGCTCGTCAAGGATCATACCTTCTATGGTAATGGCTTGGTCTCCTCTCCTCTCCTGGGTCAGGGCTGCAGCACTGTGATGGTAAAGTTCTGCTCCACTTTTTGCAGACCCTAATCTGTTCACCAGCTAAAGAGAATCATGCAGTACCAAATGAAACGCAGGATGTTTTCGTATAATAAAAATCTTCCTACACAACATTACAAATTCATTGCAATTTACATGACAACAGAAATGGACAAAGATGTGACTCCAAAGCAAAGCTAGAGTTTGAAGGAACACATTGCTGCTCAGTGGAGTTCATGATAATGCTTTACCACAAATGGCTCGCACAGACAAGTTACGGCACATCAGCTAACTTAGTTATTTGCAGTTTGCTCTGCAGCCTGTGACTTGGTCCTGAGGTAGCTCTGTCTCTACCAACAGGCACAGATTCCTGCTGTATGGCATTTAAGTAGTAAAGAGGGTTTTTTTGTTTATCATCCATTAATCGACTGGGTCTTAGCCAAGGGAATACTGGACCTTGGGATCTTAGCTAATGGCAAGTGCAAGGTAATGTGATTTTGCTAAAATTCTACTAGAAGTCTTTAAATTATATCAAACTTCCTAAAAATTTCTGTGGAATAACTGTGAAGTTGCTGTGAGCTGAGCCGTTTACCATGGGGCAGCTGACCCATGCTAATTTCCTAAAGCGAGGTCAACTGTTTTTTATTGCTGAGCCCTGACAGCTTATAACTATTTTATTAAAATGAATGCATAGACTATGACTAATTTTTAGAGAATATTTTACGGCACATTTATTTTAATTTATTAGATACTTCCACGTATGCATGCTTGTTAAATAAACAGGAATTTCCGTGGTTTACAATTCCATTTAGATTTAATTTCTTTCTTTTGGCTTTGGATGGTTTCTTTGTAGCAGCATTAATCTGTCCTAATTTAAACACGGTCCAGAAACAAAATGTCATGTCATAATGGTCCTAAACTTTGTAAGAGGTACCTCTAGAGATCCAGATCTGAATTTAAGCTACAGAACAACCTCACTCAGTTATTATTTGAACCACCAAACTCTCAGATGGGAATATTCTGAAGCTTTTGGATGTTCACAATCCAGATCTAGTTCAGGAGAACCTGACTTTATATAAACTTTTTTGATATGGCAGGCGGCAGCAATTACTTAGCCACTATTCTCATGCAATGTGTCTCTCCCAGTAAAATGAATTCTCCTACCTATGTCATGTCAGAGAGCAGATCTTTAAAACTCTCTGAACTTACCTCACATTCATAGTGTCCCATGTCTTCATTGGAAGGGTTCTTCACCACCAGGACTATTATGCCACTCCGTGGTTCACTGAAAGTCTGGTATTTACTTGTGTTCTTCAACAGTACACCATCTTTGTACCATCTGCATGTGGAAAACACCGAGTATAAGCCAGGAAAAAATATGCAGTGTCAAGAAGTCCCCAGCTCACTGATCCATCTATCAGACCAATGGGCAAACAACCCAAGAGTTAACCATTAGACAAAAGTTTGGATCCTGGAAGATGGGTCTACAGGTTGGCAGTTCACACGTGGATACTAAACTGCACAGGTTTATGAGATTCTCCTCAGAAATTCTCATATAGGCAAAAGGGCTTCTAATCATGTGAAGGTATGCTGAGCTTTTGGTCTGAATACCCCAGGCTGGTTGCTGATGAAATAAATTCAGGTGTAAGGCAGGGAGGATAAAGGAATGATAGAATGTTGTCAGGGCATTAGATCTGATACAGTCCTATAGCAGGTATTATCCGTAGGTATTTCTTTTCAGATGTTAGCTAGAATAAATTGCTGAGAATCTCAGGAATGTTGGGATCGGGAAGAGCCAGCATTGGGATGGGGTTAAGGTGGAAGACACAGAGAAGAAAGGGTAATAACCTTGAAAGAAAGGGCAGGAGACTCTTCTGACAATGCAAAATAGGAAAACAGGATTTGTTCTAGCGTGACTTGAAGAACTGACCTGATTTGAGGCCTAGGTGCTCCTTCGATAGTACAGGTAAACTGAGCATCTTCACCCTCGACAAAATAAGCATTTCTAACCTTGTTCACAAAGCGTGGTGGCACTGCAAAGCAAAGATAAATGTAGTTAGTAGCTGAAAATATGATCAGATACAAAGGATGTGCCCCTGACCAGATAATCCTTATGATGTCTGCACACAAGGCACTAAAGATCAAATTTTTTCACCTAAGAACAACTGGCCACACCTGTACATCAAATAACTTTTTTAAAGTATTACCCAGTAGATGTTATACAGAACTTCTAGGATGTCTTAATATTTATGTTTAAGGTATTACATAGCAGTCCCCTTTAAAACAATGCATCTGTGCAGAACTTTACCTTGAACAAGGATCTTTCCTAAGGTACTGGCATTTCCAGCAGGACTGGAAGCAAAGCACATGTACTGTCCTGAGTCAACACCTGTTAGGTTGTCCAAGATCAATGTGCAGGAACCATCGGGATCTTCTATTATAATGTGATGGGGATCCACCTCCACAGGCTTTCCATCTTAAAGACGAAGGGGGAAAAAAAAAAATTAAATAACTTAGTATCAATTATGTTTTCTCCTTGGGAATTTCATCCCGCTTTTCTGCTTGAGAGGACTGAGAGCTGTATTTGCTTTTTTGCAGCTGATGTTGGTAGTCGAGGAATCTTCGTCCAGCTCTCTACAAAACATCCCCCAGGCAAAGCACTGCTGAGGGACCTCATACATCATCAATCTTCATTTAAAAGTGAAATTTTCCCAGAGTATGTGCTGTGCAGTTATAGCTCTGATTTGCTAGCCACAGGAACACCTCCAAAGTGACTATAAACGTGCAGAACAGATCTTTACAAGGTGTGAACTTATAGCAAAGCTGTTTCCTCTGCAATATGGTAATGCTGGGGAAAAGAATATGTCCACACAGCTGCCTGTGCTATGACATGGAAACATCTGAGCTGGTTCAAACAAGTTGTTCATTTACTAGAAGTTGTCTAACTGCCACAAGATGTGGCTTCATAAGGGCTAATAGGCAAACCTGAAAAAGAAGGGTGTATTAGCTCATAGGAAGATCTATGTTACCTGGGTTGCTTAGTAGCTAACTTTAAGACTAGACTTGGGTATCTCTAGGTGGTCAGCTTTTAGATTAGCCACTAACCAAAGCGATATAGACAAAGAACAAATTTGGAAGATGTACTTCGTGACTTGCCGCTCATACCTTTGTACCAGCTGACAGATGGCTTGGGAGCTCCTGTAACTTTGCAAGCCAGCTTGACTGTCTCTCCCAGCTCAGCTGTACAATCTGCCAGTTCTTCCTCAAAGTCTGGAGGTACTGAAACATCAGAATAAGCATGTTAGTTTGGAGGAGGGGGGGGTCTGTACATAGGATGGCTGCTGCAAAGTAAGATAAGAATAGCTATAATTTTTGCAAATCTGTGAGGTTCAGAATGGAAAGCTGAACAGAAAATTTTAGCAGCTAATGACTTTCCAGGTGACATGCTGTCCTTGCTTATCTGAGACTAAATTCAGTCTGTCAAATGTCTGTTGTTGGCTATAAAGATGGGCCATAAAAAAAATGGGATTTGTTTCTGATCTGGAAGTATTTTAGGCCATGATTTTAATAAGTACATCCGTTATTCAGACACAACACAGCTGTCACAGTTAGGTAATTCCCCAATTAAAATGCACCCTTGATATCCAAACTAGTATTCTGTTGGTCTCCATACAATAAAATCTATGCTTTGTTAGGGGACTTTTTTTTAACTTATTACTACCATATGAAACTATGCAAAATTATTCTGATAGTCTTCCTCATTAGAACACCTCACTAAAAGCACAAAAATAAAACGCCCAGACTTGTTTTCAGTGTATATGCACTAAAAGCAACTCTGTTCTGGCATTTTAAGATGCCAAATTTCCTTACGCTGTAAAGAACACCATTTCTAGCTTATACCTGGACAATAAAGATATAATAACCCTGCTGATAAATTTCATGGATAGAAAATTGATGGAATGTCAAATGCCAGTGAGGATGAAGCAGCCTGAATGACAAGATAAAAATCCAAAGCAAACCCATGTGCATAGATACAGCAATGTAAGCCAGAAGTCAAGTGGAGGATTTGGTACCCAACAAAGTCACAGGGGGCTTTATACTGGTATCAGTAGGACTCTGGGTCAGGTCCTGAGACTGCTTTTCCCACTGGAGTCTGATGCTCTTCATGCAGTGGGCCAGGGCCTTTGTCACCAAATCCCCTGGTCATGTCCCCTTCTGCAATCCCTGCCAGATCAAAGGCATCTCTAGTGCCAACTCTGCAGTTTGTGTTTTAGAAGTTTCAGTAACATGTTTCTCTTCTCCAGTGACACACATTTTCTGGGCTATTTTGCTGGAAAATAATGTCCTCTGCTTATTGACAAGAATGTATGAATATGAAGACAGGGAACTGAGCAACCACCTCAGTCTCTGACTCTGATCCTCCATCAGAGGCAACCCACATCAGTTGGAATGGCCAGGGACAGCCAGCTCTTCTCAGCTCATCAGCCTGTGTTTTCCACACTTGGGTTACGGACTTTGAAGAGTAATTAGAAAGTTACTCATCTGCTCTGCTATTGCCTAAAAACCTCTACAGGTCCTGTGGGACCTCTGTCATGTAAACTTAATCATTTCAGTGATATACAGTCTTGGCTCCCTTGATGGTAAATGGAGAGAGTCAAACACCACTGTCCCATCCTTATAAAGATACCTTCCCCAGCTCAAGTGGAGGACCTAACACTGCTATAATTATTCCGATTAAAGCTTATTGCACGCTGTCAAGTCACGTGCATTGTTATTTACAGCAGTCTGTGATGTGATTAAAGGAAAACCTCTAACCCTAGTTCAGTTTAAGAGGTGGCAAATGACCCTAGATGGTTTCTCTCCTTCTTTTGCTAATCTCCTTCCTGAATCAGAGAGACCACCCAACAAAAAACTAAAAGAGGTTTGGGCTATCTCAGGCCATACTCACTCCAGACAGGCTCGCTGATCCGCTGCTGAATGCCACAGATCTCCTTCACCCAGGAGTTCTTGATATTTACTGTACGTGCCTGAAGGAGGTACTTGCGGACCAAGTCTTCCCGTTCGTGCCAGATCTCAAACGCCCGGTCATCCCCTTCCACAAGGTCGTTCACATCTGTGTTGTTCAGCTGCATGACAGGAGGACAAGAAAGTCAACACACATCCTGTGTTCTTAAGGCTGAATTTCCCACAGCTAAAAACCCAGAGTTTAGGACACTTCAGATCTAGCCTTTGTGAACCAGAACTGTCTTCAATCACGGTTTGAAATGGAAACAACTATTAATCGCCAGCAAGTCTCCTGCTACCAGCGTGTGCCCTCTTTGGTGGACGTGAGTTGTGCCATTCCCATTAAAGCTATGTTAGATGCTCCAACAGCAAAAGGGATAATTTACACCGCTTCTAAAGATTTTTCAGATTGCATGAGCAAGGCAACGTGGCTTTGGCTGAACAGCAACCGGGGTCACTTTGCAATCCTTTCCCCACTATACTTGACTTTCTGGGTACCAAACAGACATTTTCCTGGGACTAATTATCGCATTTCAGGGAAGTAACTTCTGGCATTAAAGTGTATCCCAAGGGTAGGACACACTGCCCCTGCGATGCAGCGCTGTTGGGCCCAGGAACAACATGGTTAGGGGCTACATGAAAAGAAGTTACAGAGCAGGCACTCTCTGGACAAAGCATCCCTTTTTTCTTGGAAAATAACATCTGCCTATGAATATCAGTGAGGACAGTGATAAGGACTTTTCGAAGGCCCTGACTGGGCTTCGTCAAGAATTCCATGGGTTTTTTGTTTGGTTGGTTAGTTTTTACTGGAGTTGAGCATCTACTGCCTTGGCAAAACTCCTTCAGCAGTTTCCTGCAGTTTTAACCTGAGCCCTGAATGTCTGAAGATGAGCTGGTCAAACCCTTTGAATTTTTCATTTCTAAACAGGAATTGGTGTCAGGAAAGGACATAACCAGCAGAAAGTACCACTGGGAATGTAGCATATGATTAAAACAGCATTTCCTCCAATTTACTACCAACATTACAGAGTGCCAAAACCAAAGATCCACAAATACCAGCAAATACTATAGACAGCAAAATTTTGCGCATTTATGCAGTTAACTCAGTGAGCTAACAAACATGAATAAACACTTGTGCATGTAATCTCATTGCTTCACCGTAAAAATCCACCCATGCTTCTGACGGTTTCTGACATGTTTCTGACAGGTTTAACAGAGAGATTTTGGGGTAGACATAGATTCTACTTGTGGTTCAGAAACTTTTGGAAACAAAGCAATATCTCAAAAGGATTAGTGAAATGTCCCATTTAGATGACCAGAAGCTGGATATAAACATGAAGTTCTCAATGACAGAGAAATGCTCTAGGTGAGGTTATGATGGTCAGACCTTCATGATGTTCTTAAAGATGTAACTGTAGGTGTCTGTCTTTGTGTCTCGCTTTGGTTTGCAGATCACAATATAATTTTTGAAGAGGAAGACGTGTCTTTTGTGTCCTTTCCATGCCACTCTAGCTCCTGGAGCTCCTTCCCACACAATGAAGTGGCCCTGATAGGAAAAAAGAAGGAATAGCACATAGTGATAACTCTGGAATAATTACCACGATGATGTCCCACCATCATTTTTCAGTGAACAGATAACAAACGTTTACTATTACGTTGTCACCTTATGTGTCTCTAGTTTGTTACAGCACAGCAGACTGTTTCTAATGCTAAAGGTGATACATCAGACTGACAGCACCAACGGGGATGCACACAGTGGTTGTCATTACTTTGACCTTTAAATGGTATTCTTTGTTGCCAGAAAAATACAGAGCTCGTGTCAGGTAGGCACAGTCCACTAGTACTAGTGATAATGGAAAATTATATCCTGTGTGTTATACAGACACTTTATCCACTCACTTGGTCTCCTTCACCAGAGCAGGACATTCATTTCACGTACCTTCAGACACACACAGGTCAGTTAGTGACATGGGTTCCCCCTTGGCATCATTAGGGAGAAATAAGTGCTCTTGGGGTATGATTCACTGGACTCTTTTTTTTTTTTTTTTCCAGATGTCTAAATGTGGATAGATGAATCCCCACCAGAGGGTCTCACTATCACTGTAATTTAGTCTTACAACTCCATTCAACAATATACTGTGATTCCCATGGAAGACATAGGATACAAACAGGCAGAGTAAGTGACTTGCCCAGAATGACACAATAAGTCTACAAAGAAACAGGAATTTGAGTAAGGGTGCTGAAAGTCCCAGACTAATGTCCCAATAGCTGGCTCATCTTTTCTCTGCACTCCTAAAACACACATCTGTTTCATGAAAAAGACCTGGAGAAGCACACAGGTCTTTTGAAGATATATGAACAGCCGTGGGAGAACATCCATAATTTGATCTGAAGTTTTCACATGGAGCATATGCAACGTATGCTATACTACCTTGGACTGACATCCCAGCAAACTAAGCTCTTTGAAAGAACTGTGTCAAATGAAAGCATGTAGATTGAAAAGGCCCAGTGAGCTTCTAACACTTGAGGAATCAACATGAAAACCCACTGATGCCAGTAATTCCAGGAGTTGGCCCATGTGGCTTGCCAATAATAAGAGAGGAGGAGAAAAAAAGAAAATGCTTTAAAAATCATCTGGGGGCCCAGAACAAGTCTGTTCCTGTTTGATGAGCAGGTTGGAAAGGCCAATAACTACATTATGTGTGAATCGCTCCATAAGCATCTATGCTCTGGTGCTTCCAACTTTAATGAAGCCAGGAGACCCATCTCTCTGAACAATAAGAAAGGCAATAAGCAAATACTCTCTTCCAGATATGATTTCTAAAGAAGTGTCTTGTAGGACCTAAGGCTACTTAGAAACTAAGAAAGCATGCATAGCACTAATACTGACTGAGAAATTCCAGTTACCTGTCGGATGGGTTCACCAAGGCTTTCCAAGGTCCCTGGGTAATTCTCAATGAGTGAGACGTGGAGGTTGTTTTCTGCTCTTCGGGTGAGTGCAGACACAACGGCGTAAGCCTGCTCCAGCAAAGTGCAGTTTTGGCTATTTCTTGCTTTGTTTCGGATTAATTCCTGTATATGAATGAAAAAAATGTTACTGGGCGGTCAGAAAAAAACCCCAAAACATTTCCTTGATAGCCAAAGAGTTTCTCAATATCTGTTCCAGCTCTTTCATCTGAGCAACTTTTATCCCATTCTTTCACCATGTGCTGTTTAGCTACCGAAGTCTCTTCTTTCCTACCCGTTCTGCAGACTAGCTAGTCTGGCTTTTCCTTACATCAGTTGATATTAGACAAAGACAAAGTTGAAGCAAATACCAGATCTGCTTCAGTGGCTGAAAACTAAAAACCCCAAAGCAATCCTAAATGTATCCATTGCATTTCTCTTGTGCTTACCCTGATGATACCATGAGGCAAGCAATTCATGTGGCAGTGCTAAACCAAGGGTCATTATTAGATTAAAAACAAGAGAGGATGGAAAAAATATGAAATGGCAGTTATCCTTTTCTTCCACATTTGTTCCTGTTCCTCTCTTTTAGTAATGAAGGCATGCTCACTCTCTCTTCCAAGAGACCCTTTAAAGTGTTGGTGGTTGTGTGCAGGCAGGGGTTCAAAATTAGAAACTTAATTTGAACCTTCTTGAAACTATTCAAACTGCTCACTTCTGTAATGCTAGCATACAGAAATATTTTTGCAGTCGTCTTTCTGACTATCCTAGTGCTATTTCCCATGAAAAATACTCTTAAAAAAATGCTACTTTGAAACTTTCATTTGTGGTCTTGGCTAGAACCTGAGATAGTAGGACAGATGAAAGCTTGAAAGATGAAACATTTCAGGATGGTAGAATGGGGCAAAGCATTTAAGAAAACAAAAATTTCATCTTGCTATAATGTCAGTATAAAACACAAGGAGAGAAACTGGTAAGTTAGTATCTTACACATTGGAAATTGCTTTTTTTTATAACATACCTGTTGCAGAGTGTGAAGCAAATTCATACTTGTCTTGGATATATACATACATGTATTCATATATATATATATGTATATAAGTATATATTTTTATATATACACATAAGCATATATTTTTATATATACATATATGCATATATTTAAAGATCATTCAGATAAAGCTTGCTGAACTTTATGTGGTTGGAGACTGTGAACCTCTACCTGGATTTACATTTACAAAACTATTTAGAGAGCACCATCACTGGCAACGATTACTGTCTTTCTTACTCAAGCAGCTTTCAACTGTAGTTGCATCAGAAGAAAGCCAAATAATATGAAGTAAAAATAAAGTCTTTTTCTACACAAGCTGCACAGTGCAGAACATAAGCTTATCAGATGTAAGTGTATAACAAAAGCTCTTCACCTTGATTATAGTCTGATACTGCTGGATCCTGTTTATGGGTTTTTCCAGGTAGTGCTGCAGTGGTGGGATAAGTGGCTGTGAAGGATCTTCGTTAGTTAAAATTTCATCTGTGTATCTCTGAAAAAATACATAGAAGAACCAGGAAAGGTTGTTACAAAGAACAATAGAAAAGATTACTCCTTTGAAAATGCTCATTTGATGCTGGTTCATAGACCTAACTCAGCCAAAGTTGGAAAGCTCTACCAGACCTTACTACCCCATATTTTGGAGAGCTGTAACCCTCCCCCATCCTTTACCAGCTAGTTATTATTTTAGACTACAAGATGTCTGAAACACTGAATATGTCTGCTTTTCCAGTGCAGGACTGATGCTGGGGAAATGTGATGCAAATCTTGCGGAACCAGATGGTGCAAAAGGAAAGATCGGCATCTTTGGGGGGTGGGAGGGCAGGACTGGGTGAACTCGGTGCCAGCAACTGGTGCCAGACCTTGGTCGAGAGTGGTCCGTGTGTTTGGAGCCCAAGCGAGGGTCTTGGCACCGGCACCTGGAGTGGGAAGCACAGGTTATGGGGTCCATGTGCTAGGACATCAGCCACTGTGCTGGACATTTATCCATTCTGCTGACCTCGTGCACGTGGGTGCAACTCTGTGCACTTCACCGGCAAACTTTAAGCTGGACTAGCTGCAAGTAGGAGACCCAGGATCCGGGCATGGACGTTAGGGAGGCCGAGAGCTTGTGCTGATAATTTGAGGGATCTGTGAACGTGAACACGTGCGTTTGTTTTCTAGCGAGCATCAAGCCGGACTAGCTGGTGAGTAGGAGGCTCACGGAGAGGGTAAAAGCGCTCAGGACCTAGGCGTGGGTATCGGATGGACAGAGGGACCATGCTGCTACTCAAGGGATCCACGAACATGCATGTGCTCGTGGATCTGGAGTGTTGTGTGTGTGTTTTCACTAGTGAACTTCAATCCTGAGCAGCTGGAGCAGAGAAACAGGATTTTCCTATCTATACTTACGTTTTATGTGAGTTTGCTTGGTCTTACAATGTGGTGGCACTTAAAACATCCCTTAATTACAGTTACATAATTACAGCCACATTCGTATCTGTATAGTCTTTATAATATTCATAAATGCATAAGTATATGTAAATATGTTCTCATATTGATTGTGCTGCCCAGGAAGAGCTAGACAGTGAATACAAAATTATTATATTTAGCAATGATTTCCCACAAAAATATTTAATAACCCTTTTCAGGATCATATCTGTGATTAATAACTACATTTCTTGATGCAGTGGATTATAGGATGCATGTTCAGCAGGTACTTTGGCTATGTTTTACCTTGTAGAAATCCTGGACGGCTTTGCTGACAACAATCGACTCAGCCTGTACCCTCCCCACGAGGTACTGGATGTACTTATTAAACTCTGCTTCGTGCTTGATAAACCACATGGCCACATCATCATCAGTGTCACATTTCTGCAAGCCTTGGAGGAAGACACTGTGGAGACAAAGAAAAAAGGACATCTGAGGAGAAGGTGATGGAATGAGGCTAGAACACAGCCCCAGCAGCCAGACCTTTAAATCAGGCAATTTCAGGTTAACACACGTTAAAGGAAATGACAGGAGGAAATGAGGGATGTTGCCATGTTAGAATTAAACTTCTCAATGCGTTGTCATCCAGCATGATGCTGTCCCTCTTAGCTGGAACATGTGAAATGCCCTGCAAGGAAGGTAGAGATTATTTTCAAGGGCTTAGCTCAAGTTGGGAAGTTAACCCCTCCCCAGATTCTTTGCCTCAGTTTAAGGATCAATGAACCATCCACGTGAGTGAAGATAGAGATCCTCACTCTGTTTCACAAAGGATGTTGAGACAGGTTCACATGCACAAAGGTTTTTAGCAGTTGGTAGCTGATGACATATATCAGGTCTAGCAGTTGAAGTTACTTTTGGGGAAAAACAAAAGGAAAGGGAGAAGAAAGAGAGGGAGGAAAGAGAAGGGAAATCTCTTCTCATGGCCCAGCCAGGAAAAGTGCCAGATATCCCACATAAACGTCCTCCCCATTGCAGAAGTGGTGCCTCCCATAATGATTTCCCCAGAGTAACGATATATTTTTCATTGCAACCTGCTCGAACTCCTTATTGGTTGCTCCTGGTTACAATGCTGCTAGCACTGATCGGAGCACACGTTGATCGGGGAAGATACTACACATTCACTGGCTGTTGACCTTTGTGCATGCATATTATTGATGACCCCCAAGGTAAACCGAAAGTTAGGACCACAAAGTAGGAAAACAGGGAAGAAAGGGCGATCCTCATGCTGTCGGCAGGGACTTCCCATGAGAATGATCACTTCCCAAGAGAGCAAGGGTACCAAGGTGTAAAAGGAAGCCCCTTAGCAATGGAAAGCCTAAGGCACATAAGATATTGTACTACACCTCCTCTCCCTGGCAAGTAAAAGTATTTTAGCCTGGACCTTGGGAAGTCGCTCTGTGAACAGCAGATCTGCAGTAAATCCTTTCTTGGACTAGGCAGAGGCATTGTGCCACGGCGTTGTACCTGGGCAGCCTGCTACAGCTGGGTGTGTTTTGAATTCATGGGCACTGGCATCAGTTTTAGATGAATGTATGTCTCTGTGAAGACACCACTGAAGTGCCTGTAAGACCATGCTGCCTTTTTATAGTAATTCACTGTTTCTCTGCTAATTTTGCTTAAAAGTGTCAGAAATAAGCTGGACATATGAAGCCTTGAAACTCTGAAAGGTATTACGGGAGTCCCAGCCCTGTGCTCTGACTTAAGCTATGCCATCATCTATCATCCAAAAAGGACCATCAATTCCCTTGCATCTCAGCACTGCCAGTGCTCCACATCCTTCACAGTAATAATAGTTACCGTGGCTCTGACACCAGGTATGTGAGCCACTCTTTGGTCTCAGATGAAGGCACGTGGGAATGCCCACCTGGAATGGAAACGAGCAATGTCATCAATATTTCTGAAGATGGTGGATTTCTGACTGGCGACAGCTCCCGGGACATTGGGACAGGTCTCAGTGAACTTAAGATGATGAGTCTGGAGGAACTGTAGATCTTGAATGTAATCTTCTTCTGAGATCAACAGCTCTTGAATAAGAACACTGAAGGGAAGACAAATAGGCAAAAAGAAAGCACAGAACATCACAATTATCCTTGATACGCTGAAAGACTTCCTCAGATACAGGGCACCCCGAAGTATAGACATATTGAAGTTTAGGATTTTTGTGAAATCAGAGAGCTTCCAGAATTACATCATGTAAACCCCTTCTTTCAAGTCACCCGATATGATTTAGATTGCCTGGAATTTTCCTAGGCTGAAATCAATGGTAAAAATCAATCAAAGATAAAAAATTACAGGTCTGAGAGAATCAAGGGTTTGCTTGATTCTGGGAAAGGGAAGGTGGCAGGACTCAGCAGAACAAAAACAGTGACTCTGACGGAAGGGACTTAGATGCCAACATTCATGTTACTTCAGAAGGCAGAAAAACTCAAAGGTGCAAATACCAAATGACATAAGCTCACCTTAGCTTCCTTTTATATTCGTCTTCAGAAACAAACTCTCCAGGGAACTCAGGAGCTTCTGTTGTTCCCCACTCAGGTGACAACTATAATACAAGAAAAAAAAGAAACATTATTCTTTTAAGTTAACAGTGCTTTTATCAATGCACACTGAGGAATATTCCTTGTGTGTTCACAGTCCCTTTCAACAGTTCCTAAACCGGTGTGAAATGTATTTTTTGCTGGAGGATGATTAGGTCTTTCAAACCCAGACACCCCCACACACATACAGAAATGTTGTCTAATCAGAACATGAAAAATCCCAATCATGTTACAGGCCCCTTCAACAACCTCTTCATCCGTCACTCCTTGCAAAAGTGATGGCACTGAACTGCAACAGGAGCAAGTAATTTTACATGAGAAGTAAACACAGCGTGATCTGTCACCTTTAATTTTTTGTCCAGATAAGCTGGAGACACCCAACCCTGTCGAGAGGGGCTAGATTTTGTGGGTTTAGTCCTGACCAGCCACTTCAGAGGATGAGCTGAATCAAGGACTTCCACATATTGGCCTTCCTTCAAAGTGATGGTCTCCCTGTCAGGAGCAGCAGGCACGTAGTCAGCTGTGACCATGTAGACGTCAAAGATCTGCAAGCATGAAACAACAGTTATTGTGTGCTCTGAATATAGAATACAGTAACACCAGCAGAGTGTAAATGCTTATCTGTGTCTAATGTTTTATTCTCCAGCCCTTGTGCAGCAAACAGAATCACTGTTTGCATTTTGTAAGAAGACTAAGTCTCTAGGAGGCTCAGGCCATATTTTCAAAACTATCTGAGGTGTTTTGGATTTACACCATGAAGCAGTGGATTATTCTCCCAAGGCAAAACAAACAGTGGTCCTGAAAATGCCAAAGTAGGTTAACATTTCCAAAGTTTTAATTATCTTTTTTTTTTTTTTTTTTAGGAAGTGTTTGAAATGAACACCCAAAAAAGATCTAATTTTCACAAAATTCGCATTTTTCTCATGAAGAACTTCTTAACAAAATTCTGCTGACCAACTCTATCCAAGGCCACAGAAGATCGAGCTCTGAAGCTCAGCCACGGGAGAAAAAGGTACCACATAATGGGTATGCTTTGACCACGTTGACTTGAACAGTGAACATCAGAATTTGATTCTGTGTGCTCTGTATCACAGACCCAATATTTAGCTACTAAATATACCTACTAAAGTGAAGTACATCCCTAAAGGGGATGGAGATCCTTAAAACATAGGAGATTGGTCATTCTGAGTAAAGTTTTCTCCTTGTGTCAAACTTGTCCATAAAGATATCATACCTCTCCTCTGGAATCCCCATCTTCAGATTCAGAGGAGGACTCCTGAGCAATGGATGAAGGTCTGGATCGTCCGTGGCGAGGAGATGCAGAGGGAGTTTTTGATTCATCATCACTTTCTGCACCTGGCACTCGAAGTGTAGCTAAAAAGCAGAGCAACAGCAAAATGTGAAATAAAGATCTCCAATTTGAACATGAACCAAATCTATAATAATTTTCAATTTCATAAAAACAAATATTCCCTAGGAAGAGCATTTGTAGTATTTAGTGTGATCTCCTATTGGTATTTAGGATTACATAAATAATTGGGACGTTTTAATGCATGAGGTTGCATGCCTACTGCATGTATTGCCACTGCACTGCAAGAATATCTGTAGGAGAGGTAATACCTCTATTTTTGCTTGAAGATAAAGTTTTGCTACAAGATAACCAGTATATGATACACAAGCCAGGATTTTTCATTGAATTCAGCAAATCATTGGATTACTGCACAGCTGTGCACACTTTTCAGCCTCAACTTGGTTTTAAAATCCCAGTGTGAGCTAAAACTTGAAGATGTGGGAAGTCTTCAAACCAGGATTGCTTTCAGACTGAGGAGTGATGAATATCTGAGGAACTGCAAATACCTAAACTGTTCAAAATACACTTCCATTTTTACAACTTGCCCTCCACTCTAAAGCTTACAGTTACTCCTGCTTATTTAAACAAAAACTGTATGCATAAAATGGACATGAGCCATCTTAGTTTCCTGTAATAGCGCTTTTCCTAGTTCAAAACTGTAGACTGAGACATGCAGTGGATGGACTCTTACTAAAAATTCTTAGTCCTCATCATTTTACAAATGTTCATATGTTTATGTAGGATGACTGTCTCAAAACCTGCTTCATAAATCTCACTGATGTTTAAAGTCCAAATGATACCTGAAAAAAAAGATTGCGTATTTTTCTACACTAATTAAATTGTGTTTGCCAGGTTCCTTACCCTGACTTATTTTTGCAGATACCATTTCTGAGATATGTGAGGTGAGTTTCTGGAAAAACTCTTCTGAGCCAACATCAGCTAGTGAAATAGGGCTTTTGGGTACACCTTCTCTACCGGTTTCAAGGTCTCCTGGAAAAGAGAGAATTTTCTATTAAGCAGGCAATGTCATTGGAAAGTCATCTTTTTTGAGTAACAAAAGCTTCTGAGGAAGGAAGGTCTAATTTTCTTCACTTCCCCTGTTTTTAAAACTGTGCTTGCTCATATTTCATCCAAATAATTCACCCTTGAACAGAGACCAGTCCTGAAAAGTTCCAACATTTCAGATATAGTTTCAAGAAAACAGGACAAAAGTAGGTGGTAATCATGGAATACATAGACAATCTCAGCTGTAGATGTGAAGGGCAGGAGTAGAAGAAAGAAAATAGCTTCTCTTACCTTCTCCTGTTTCAGAGGGATGAATAGCTCTGAAAAAGAAAGAGTAAAGCGGAGTTAAAAGTTAAAATAAAATGTGTAGTAAGGAGAGCTAAATGAGAAAACCCCCTTTCTTCTCCCACCTTGTACGTGAAGGCTGGAAATACCTAAGTTAGGTCTCTGGTTTGGACTGCAGGTGCTGGTAGCCGATACTCACCAGGGCCACTGTAAGAAATGAGAATTAGGGCACCTGGCTCATATGGGCACAGAATCACTTGGGTGTCTTAGCCTTTGAGCCAAATCCCATCTGAGAATTCTCACTCTTCCTGACTTTTATTTCAAACTGTTGCTTGAGAAGAGCTGGCTGCTCAGGGAGTGGGTTGCAGAACAGGGTAGCCTCCATCTCCCTGGTGCTACTGGGACTTTATTCCCAGCTGACACTGAAATAAAACTATTCGAGTTGGAGACATTATGTCAAGTGGAATCTGTAGTCTGAGTCAATTTTTAGTGAACTAATGCTCAAAAATTTCCAGCGGTTTCATCAGGAAACCAAGGACTGGAGAATTTGCAGGTGCTGTGGTCCTGTCAAGTGATCTGCTCCCATCACATCAGGAATGCCCGTGTGCTGGGGAAGCAAGCTGACTACTGGTACTGCAGTGGTTTTGAGGTCCAAAGAGACCCTTGCTACACTGACAGCTTTTACCAGCACCAAATTCATTCGCGCCAGCAGGAAAGGGGCAGGAGACTATATTGCCAGCACTGACTGAAAATGGCTTCACAGACGTGAAGAACTACCAGCTCTTGCTTGCATCTGATGAAGAGTGTTTGTCGTGTTTCCCAAGACTACCTAATATCCTGAAGTCAACATCTCTGCTGTTCCTGTGGTTTTGGAGGCAGGACATAAATTGTCATTGCACAAGCTGATCTGCCCCAATTCTCTGTTAGTACATAGGAAGCAGGAGGAACCTCACTCCACTTGATATATGATAAACCATATATCCCTAAGTATGCCTAACAGAGCCTAGGCACACCCTAGGGACAGGTTGCAGTGGAATAGCTGAATTCACACTGCAGCTTGCTTCACTTTCTTTGCACTTCAGAGGAAGACTGGTCAAGCCTTTTAGGCTAGACATATTCTAGAAGCTAATGTGTGTTCAGGTGGATACCACTTTTCAGGCTGTGTCTGCCTAGTATCCAAGTCAAGAACGGCAAATTGAGGAGGTTATTCTTCAGGTGCATTTGTAAACAAGAAGTTTGTGAACAGATCCTTTTCATTTACTTCTTTTTCTGTGAAGCATCAGTGTATTTCAAAGTTGGCAAGTAACAGTGACACCTTGACCCTGTGAATACTTTTGGCATTCTGCTTAGGAGATGAAAAAGTAGCAAGAGTTTTATATGACCTACCCAATTTTATTTATTTATTTTTTCTTTGTTCCTATCCTCCTTGATAATCAAGCATAAATGGCTGACATTGATACTAGAGTATTTATAGCACTTTCCATCCTAGGACCTCAAACTATTTTAACTCTGGTGTTGAAACATGAATATAAGATATGAACACTGCCTAAAAGTGACTCTTGGGAACTTCTACAGGGTGGTACCTGCATTGCTCCACTTCGGCCTGGGGGGCCAACCACTTACCCCAGTGTGGTCATGATGGCTTCTGACACCATCACGCGCTCCTGGGTCAGAACTTCAGCCTCTTTCACTGCAAGATTAGGGTTTATCATCAGAGGACAGAAGGCAGAGAATGTTCTTTTTATGTATTTAATGTAAGCACATTTTCTAGACATGGATTACTGGGAACACTGGAATACTGAATCTGCCCTGTTAGCAGCTCCTAACCTGGGAAACCTACTCTCAACTCATATGATGCAAATAGTTTGCTCCTCTCCCTGTTCATGTAGATGTATGATTGCCCGATTTCTCCACACTGCTCAAGCTATGCTCCTCTAGCTCTTGGTACAATAAAACTGTGGGATGAAAGGAAGGATAACAGAAAAATGGAGTCCTTCACAGTGCGGCCCCTACTCCCAGCTTATATTTGCTTGTCCCCTGTCTTACTGAAGGAATTGTGCCAGAAGAGGCCCTGGAAAGCTCTGCAAAAGGGGAAGCAAATTACTCTAGCTGCCTTAAGGCAATTCTACAGTGCCAAATACCTTAGCAGAGTGAAGAACTCAAAATAATTTTTCAAATGGTGACTTTTTCTAGTTACTTTACATTGCCTTTCTTCCTTTCTTTTCCCTTTGTGCTTAATTTGGTTGTTTCTTAGACTTGTCTTCTGTTGATACAGAAAAGGTGCTGCTGTTAATCCAAAATAGGGTCAGAAATCTAAATTACTATAGAAGTAACGAGTGTGATCATTTGCAAGACAAGCAAAGTCATGGCTAATCTTGGGAAAATGCATTTTTTTTCAGTTGCTTTTCTCTTAGGCACTGTATAAAAGGTAACATAGAGAATGTGTTTGTATTGTAACAAAGATTTACCATCTGCGACTTCCAGGGTGGCGGTGCAGATGGACTGGCCAGCCTTGTTGGTAGCAATGCACGTATAAGCTCCACTGTACTTCTTTTTAACATCCAACAGGATTAGACTGTGATGCATATTTGAACTGGCAAGTTTATATCCAGGAGTGTCTGGTTTGATCCACAGGATATCTTCCTGAGACTCTTCTTTCAGCCAAGTAATAGTTGGGGGTGGATGTCCTAAAGGAAAACCAATGCAAGGAGCTTTAATTTTCCTAATGGTGTTCCGTCCTTACCGTTATGAGCCATGTTGTGAATAAATGCTATTTTGATCTGTTTCCTGATGCTTTCCCAACAATAACAGGCATAATATATAATAAAGAAACATAAACCTTTCTACAGCACACTCATAAGGACATTAAACCTTTTTGTAAAACCAAAACTGTTAATCAACACATTTTCATGAGACTAATAAGTGTTACTATCCCTATTTTTACATACAGGAAAGTGGAGAAGAAGATGAATAAGACGCTTTTCTGTAAAGCACGTAAAGTCTCTTACAAAGTTGGGAGTAGAGTCCCAGACTTCAGATACAGGAGATGAGGTTGCAATGACTTGGGCCAGAGAAAGTCTAGAATGTGTCATGAAGTTGTGCAATTTAAGTGTTATGCAGAGAGGCAAGGTATCTATCCACTTACCTTCAACTTTTACAGATAATGTGATGCTTGCACCTTTTTTCACCTTTTTATTAGTAAATCTTTCTAGGAATCTTGGTGGTATCAGCTGCTCATGGGAATCTGAAAATGACATTATTGGTGAAACGTGGTGACACCTTCTGTGTGAGTTTAGACTACTGAAAAATTCCTAGGGGTTTCTGTCACCACCTGCTATGGCTTCTCTCACCTGTTTCTGATGGCTCTTCTTTCTCATCAGGATCTGTATAACACAAGAAGAACAAACAAAATGACAAATACCTTTCTGTCCATGAGTTGAAGAAAAAAAAACCAAAATCAAAACCAAAACCAAACAGTGATTCCAGGGGATTACTCCTTGCAGGATATGTGACACAGAAATGTTAGTATAATTTATAGAGGCCCTCAGTTTTAAGAAAGTGAACCATTAAAGTTAATGAGGTTGGGCAGGTATAAAATCTATGTTTATGAGACAACAGTCAGACCCTAGAGAAGTGACATATCTCATCTTCAGGACACACTGTAAATTTATAGGTGAACCAAGATTAAAGCGTGTCATCTTTTATCTACAGACTTCCCTGCCTTACTTGACTTACCTTGGTAGGCTTTTGAAGAAAAATAACTACATAAAATGGAAAGAGCCACTGGAATAGAGAAAAGCAGGTGCCAAAAATAGGCCAATACCTACCTTTGACTAGCAGCCTGGCTGACGAAAATGCAGAACCAGCAGAATTGATGACAAATATTGAGTACTGGCCAGCATCTGCCTTAGTGACGTCACGAATTTCCAGTGAGTGGAATTCCTGTTTATCAGTCTTCAGGATGCGATCCGAGGCTTTTAACGGCTGTCCGTTTTTGAACCAATAGAGACGAGGGTGCGGGTACCCTGCGAGGAGCAGTTACAGACATGGAGAACAGAATGCATTGGCAACATCGATTTAGGAGCATCTCCAAACAGGCAGATCCTTCTGAGCAGAAGCTAAGGAATCCTCAGGTCTGCCCAGGGCTGCTGTTTCAAGGATTTATCCCATTAGGAATGGCTGCAAATTCATGAAATTCTATTTATCTGCTCAAGTTCTTTCCTCTCTCTTCAGTTTCTGGCACTCCCCATATTGGCTGCATGTGCAAATGCCTTCCAGGTTGGAAAGGTAACACTCAGGTCCGATTTGCAACGTACACAAAGAGAAAAGTTGAAGCCGAAACAGTTCGCATCATTTTTATAGGCAGCAATCAGAGAAAATAGGGGAATCTCTACCTCTCCCTACCACAGACAGTCAACACCGGGAGGACATTTTGGGAGTTTTTAGGTTGTAGCAGCAACCCCCTCAGAGAGTAAGGCAAATCCAGGACTGTTTCATTTATTAAAGAGAAAAAAGGACACCCTCACTATCTTTTTTTCATTCCTTGTTGCTCCTCCATAACTAATGCTCAGAGAATTACAGGACTCTGTTTTCAGAAGCGTATGCCTGTAATTATGCCTGGAGACATGGACACAGAATGAGACACTTAATCTGCCTGAGTCTGCTGCAAAATCAATGTTCATCAGCACGAACACATCCTTCTAGCTGGTTTGTGCAAACATGGTACAAGGTGTACGGACTGGACTCACAGCTGCAGAAAAGCACATCGGAAAAACTTGTCCAGCACTTCAACCTGACAGCAGGTCGAAGTGACAGTGACTGACAGTGCTGTGGGCTCCCCTCACCTTTCACCTTCAGGTGAAATTTAGCCAGTGATGTTCCAGGTGCCACATGAATGTCATGAAGCTCATCGAAGATCTGGGGCAATTGCTCCTCCTCAGTGGTAGATTCCTCCTGTTCTCGGCTAAGAAGCAATTAGAGAGAAGAAAGTCAGCAAGCCAGAAAAGAGTTAGGAATCATAATCGCCTATTTTAGGTTAATTCAGTCTGTGGGTTTTGTCATCATGACAACAGATTCAGCACCATATGACATTAAAAGTAATCGACTGATACCATGAAGAAATATCCAAGCTAGCCCGAAGGCAGCCAGAGCATGTTTACACATGATAAATGTCCAGCTATTGCAGTTATTGCGTCTTGGCTGGTCTAGCTGTTCCTTTATGACATTAAATTGGCCCTGCTAGATATAGCAAAACCAGGCTTGACAATAATATACACGTTGATCTTATTAAGTCAGAAGTTAGAAAGAGCTACAGTTCAAAATTTTACCTTGAAATATATTCTTTGGCACTGTAGTAAGAAGATGTCTCTGTTGCATCTGCTGCTGTCTCATAGTCAGTGCTGGTCACTGTTAAATGGAAGAGGAAGTCTTTTCTATAATCCAAGCTTTGAAACTATTTTTCTTACTATAATTATAGTTTCCCTGCTGATTTGAGTGAGTGGCAGGTTGATTTCACACTGCTACTGCAGCAGGAACCCACATGTCCCTGGATTATGGAAAACACCTCTGTTTATTTGAAAAGCTTTGCTCTGAGCCTTGCCTTGGAGTTGGCAAAACCCAACTGAACCCAAGAGGTTTGCAAGTGAAACATTTTGTGGGCAATGTATACTTTTTTTTAAATGTAAATGGTGTTTTTCTTGAAAAAAAAAAGTATCCATCTCTCAGCAGGACCCCTTCCCTTGGTTTTTCTACAGTGACTTTGAGACTTACAATCCACTCGAAGCTCAGCCTTGGTTGAAGCAACTCCCATGTTGTTTTCAGCGAGGCAACGGTAAACACCCATGTCAGTGGGGACCACAGCTGTGATGATCAGCTGATGGCACCCTTCCTGGTCCTCATTGATCATGTAATGATCGTTTTCTTCAATAGCTTTCCCATCCTTGAACCAGCGAACCGTGGGGAGCGGTTTGCCAACGACAATGCAGTCAAAGCTGACTGGATATCCATCTTGTACCTCTTGGTTTTGGAGCTCAGTCATGAACATGGGAGCTAAAGTCCGGGTAGTTAGGAGAGAAGAAAGGAAAAAGGTTGTGTTAAAAGAAGTATTTTAAGAGCACTGCTGCCCAATGCCTAAAGACTTCTGGTTTCTAGGTTTTTTTTAATTGCAGAATGATCTCTTTTCTCTATGACAACAGTCAAGAAGAAACTCCCTGACAAACACTATGAAGATATTCCATAACGCCATAAACATCGCAGTACCAGAGCTGCAAACTACACAGTGCCTCTGTTCCTCTCCTTGCTGAAATGTCTTGTCTCCCTCAGGACTGTTCTGAAAACAGATTCATTTATTTAAGTATTATAATAATCATAGCATTTATGGCCATATTATTGTAGTAGGGGACATTTCTATTGTGAAAAGCAGCTTTGTAGATAAGTCAATACTTTGCAACCCCTCCTTCATCACTAAGCTCCCTCCTCTCCCTCAAAATGAAAAAGAATAAAAAATTCATTGGTTTTTCCAAAAGTGCAAATTTTCCAGAAAATTATCTGCACCAAATGAAAAACAAAGGCTTTTTTGAAGTTATTCATGAGTGAAAAGGTAACATGATGACCTGCTCCAGCTGCCTTTTCCAAAGAATAAACAGGTTTGCTTCACCTACCTGTATCAGAAGTCAGCAAAGGTGGTGGAGGTCTCACTACTGGTGGTGCAAACTTCCCATGGGTGGGTGGTGTTGCTTTCCCAATACGCAATTCAATTTTTTTAGGGCCTTGTTCCAAAATGTCAATGTCCACGGGAATTCCCAGAGCACCAAACATCTCTCTGAATCGAGCGGCAGCAGTTTTTGCCTCGGACAAAATTTCAAACTTGATGTAGATGTACTGGTCATCCTCACGATACGTCTGATGGTCGACCACCTCTATCTCCCCTTCATCTGCACTGACAAAAAGCTCTTCCTCCACATCAGATATCTCTGTTGAGATCTTGGCCTTGAAGAGTCTATGAAGTCTCCTTCCTGCTTTACGGAAAGCATCATCCAGCTCACTGCTGGACGAGCTCTCTGTCTCGCTGTCAGTGCTCTGTTTAACCTGCTTCTCCTCCTGAAGAACTTGAGGTTCCTGAGCACCAATAACCACCTTAGCACTGTGTGAAACCTTGCCAAATTTATTGGATGCCTCACAGGTGTATTTACCTGCATCTTTCCTGTCCAGGCCAGTGATAATCAAAGAGCAGGTCCCATCACTGTAATTGTCTATGTGATAGTAGCGACCGTCTGAAAGCTCTTCCCCGTCTTTCAGCCAACGGACTTTCATGTCAGTTTTGCTGTGGGCCACACACTCAAGGTGGAGAGTGCTTCCAGGCTCACCAGAGAAATCTTTGAAGGCCTCAGTAAACACTGGGCACTCTTGTTGCTTGATCTCTTTCCTGACCTTGTAGCCTTTGAAAGCAGCTTGGATCTTCACAGCGGCCTTGTTCATGGAAGGATCATCTAAATCTGGTACTTCTGGTTCAGCTGGTTTAGCAGCTGGGGCAGCCACAACAGTCTCCACACTGGATTTCTCCCACTGTTTCCGTAATTTGCCTGTGGGAATGGATTGAACCTTGCTAGTCACACTGACGCTTGCCTTCCCGGCTTTCTTGAGGTAGTTTACTAGCGAAGGAGTCCCAGCTCTAGATTCATCATCTGAGCTTGTGAAAGAGAAATCTGCTTCTCCTGTCCTAGCCAGCTCATCACATGTGGAGTACTCCTCTGAGTAATAGTGAGACATCTCCGCTTCCTCCTTCCTCAACTTCTGAAGCTTCTCATCCTCTTCAGGCACCTCGCTGATGGAATCCAAGGTGGGCTCCCGGCTCATCCGGCGTTTCTTGGCCAGGGCTTCCCAAAGGAGGTGAAGATCTCCTTCCTGAGCAGCCTCAGGGGGCAAGCTGGGCTGGACATGGCCATCCACAAGCTCTTCTGGTTGGCTTGCAGAGGGTGCTTCCTGGGCAATCTCTTTTAGCATTGTCACTGTGGGAACTGAGAAGAATTAAATTGATGTTGAAAGACAATGTCTGTGAGTAAGCTTTGAGAAAGCACATGGAAATATTACTCTAAAGTCTGGGCGGAAGAGTATCAGTGGCATTTAACTAAGCATTCTGTTGAGCACAAACTATGAATTTAATATAACTGGACATGGTCCTGGGCAACTTGTTCTAGGGGACTCTGCTTTATGCGAGGGGTGGACTACACTGTCTTCAGAAGTCCTTTCCAACCTCAACTATTCTGTGATGCTATGTAGGCACTTAAAACATGGCCAAACAACAATTTTTTTATCCTTCACACACTTGAACCCAATAAATAAATGTCTGCCCTTCTTAAACGTTGCAGTTGATGAATATCTAGTTAAGACTGTCAGTGGAACCTGGTCATCCTATGCTCATCCATCATGCTCATCCTATTTTACAGCTAGACAGGGCTTCACTGACTGTCTTGAATAGACCTCCACTGGCTATAATAGGAGCTGAGACTCGCACCTCACATGGAGGTACCTACCTGTTTAGATTTGTCTAAGTCTGAAGGTTGTGACTCACCCTCTGGGACACATTGATCTGCCTCTGCATAGCGCCCTGTGCCTTTTGAGATGCTCCAGGCTGTCTGGGACATCTACATGTGGCTCTCAGATACAACACAGGACCTATGAGTGCTCTGGGTCCCTTTGGAGAAGGAGGTGGAGGCCAGGGGTGATATCCTGAAGTGCCTCAAAG
Organism: Harpia harpyja; assembly: GCF_026419915.1. Classification (NCBI taxonomy): domain Eukaryota; kingdom Metazoa; phylum Chordata; class Aves; order Accipitriformes; family Accipitridae; genus Harpia; species Harpia harpyja. Next base: position 105,969,755 of record NC_068940.1, read on the forward strand.
GCACTACATGCCTGTGTGTGGGCCACTGAATCCCACCTATAGGGCACAATTCAGCTTCCTAAACACTATGACCCAAAGCCATTTGGGATGTCTAGGACAGGGGACTGGCAGATACTATGCAGAACATATGAAAGAGTCTTCGCTTTCTGAGATGGTAGCTGAAGGCCAGGGAGGATACACTAAGACATCTCAAAAGGTACCAGAAACCCATGTAAGGCAACTGTATCCCACCTTAAGTATCGGACTCAGGAAAAATCTTATCTGAGCAGCTCAAAGCTGTTAGGGATTCAGAAACATACTGGGCAATACCAAACAGGAAGATAACAATTCTTTGTGGATTTTAGACACAGCTTGTAAAAGAAAATGAATTCCAATCCACGCTGTGGATCTGCCCCTGAATGTCCATAAGCAGAACTGATTTAACATCACAGGAATGCACTCTCTGTACCTTCAAGACACAAGCTGGCAACAGATTTGACTTCTGGAGAAACCATGCAGGTGTATGTGTCCTGATCTTCAGGTTTAAATGCATGGATAATGAGTATCTGCTTTGTTCCATCAGAGAGGATCTCATATCTTCCTCCAGCTTGTATTTGTTCTTTTCCTTTGAACCATGTCACTCTCTTTTCAGTTTCACTTGATAATTGGCACTCCAAGCGAGCCACCTCCCCTTCTGAGACTGATCCTCCCACCAAAGGATGGGTGACTGTAACTGGAGGCTCTGTAATTACAAAAAAGTGAATTAACACAAAGAACATATCGTAATCTGGCTTTAAAGCACTCCAGATCACTCTGTAAATTATCTAAGCATCCCATCCTTCATTTATAGATTCATTGGCTGTTGTAGACAACCAAAGAAAAAAAGAAGTTACGGGAAGCATCCAAACTTTATACTTCCAAAGATAACACCAAAATAACTGTACAAGCTCTCCCAGAGGTTAAACCAGCTCCATTTAAATATATACATGCAAAAGTGGTTGCATTTTTCACATTCCTGTGTTTATTTGCAGATCTTCATATACCCATCAGCAGCATTCAAAGAGTCCTACAGATTCTAGCAGATCTTAATGTTTAGAAGGAAGAAGTTCTGAAGTAAGACAAGAAAGAAACAATAAAAAGAATAAAAAAGAAAAGAGATTATTAAAAGTGGCATTCATCCCAGTCTTGAAAGTAAAAAATGTATTATATATTTATGCTAGTTTAGGAAGAGTTTAAAAATTCTCAGAAAGCATAAAGAATTTTTAAAATAAAAATTCTCTGTATCTTCTTTACTTTGGAATGAGGCCTGACAATGGCATGCTGTTTGTATGACAGCGATACTCAAAATGAAGTCAAGACAAACACGTTAAACGTGGAGAGGTTGACTGGGTTGTAAAGCACACAACTGAGTTCCCAAAAGCAGCACACTCCTGACCATGATCTGCCCCTCTGCACATTTCATCAGGGTGAGGGGACCGCTGCCCAAAACACCTTGGGTTTGTTGTAGACAAAATTGACATATGCAGAGTTATCAGCATCCAGCTGACACACTGGCAGTTGTTATGTTGCAAAAAGAGGATTTATTATTATTGTTATTCTCACTTCGAGGAATTAGTTGGGCACTCAGATATCACAGAAAGAGTTGCAAGAAAAGAAAGATTGAGGGAGTGGCTCTCCATCCCACTGTAGCTTCCAAAGTTTCACCAACAGACAGCAAAGGTACTGTGTCCTCCAGCATTTCTTTGTGGGGGTTATTGAAAAAGATATGCAAATTATATGAGAGAGGAAGATGGGTGAAGAAGACAACACTGCCCACCCACTGCATTGGTACCAGGGTCTTGGTTACTCCAAATGCATTCCAACATGCGCCTTTTGACTCATTCCATCCTAACTCCATCGGAAAAGAAACTCATGGTGACCAGACAACACATGGATGCAGTGCAGGCTGCAAGACAGCTTGGTGCGGTTTGGAGAAAAAAGTGTTGAGTACTAACAACGCAGGAGGTTTTGTTTGTGGCAGCCCAGAACAATTTTTCCAAGCTCTTTCTCCTCTATTGCGTTGGCAGCAAAGCACTGAAAGACGTTGCAGAGTGAACTCTTCCAGGAGATGCCTGGAACGGGTGAAGCAGGCATGCCATGCGAAACACAAGGTCTACAGCAGCTTGCGGTCGTCCATGGGAGCATCTCTCCATTCTCACCTAGCCGCACCATCTGAGGGAAGTGCACCGGCTCACTCGCCCCAACTTTGTTTATAGCCGAGACACGGAATCTGAAGGGTTCGCCCGGGGTGAGATCGTCCACCACAAACTCCGTGTTTTGGATAATGGCCTTGCTGCAGGACTGCCAGCCAATACCTGGGATTTTCCTCTCCACGTTGTAGCCTAGGATGTCACAACCACCGTCGCTCAACGGCTTGTACCAAGACAGAGTTACAGAGTGACTGTTCTTACTTAAAACTTCTGGTTCTTCAGGTGGATCGGGGTGGGCTGAAGGCACAACAGAGGTCCCGTGATGTACGACATGAGCAATAATCCTTTATACTAAAACAACCAAGAGCCTTCTACAAGCAATAAGAAGGAAGCGCAACAGATTCAGTATTTGTCTTACTGTAAAGTTGTGTGGGTACATGCCCATGACTGTGAGACATCCATGGGCACCACTGAGTTTTCCTTTGTCTGCCTTGATCTACACTGCTAATGACAAACATTCATTTTCCAACCGTCATCTCACATACCTAATATCACATATTGTTGTGATTTTTTTTTCATGCTGCTTTGTCCCACCCAGCTCAAAATAAAGATGACCCTATGCTGTCCATATTATCAAGGAACTTAGCTGAAAACCTCAAGTACATTTGGGCCTTGATCGTATTTATTTCAGGTCTGGCCTTAATGGAAATCAAGTTATCATTGGACTACAGTGTAACTCTAGTAATTCAATCCAGATTGGCTGCTGACGATCTTACTCAGTACATTGGAAAATGTTCCTCACTTAATTTACACTTTGGCTTAGAATACAGGGATGATTCTTTTAGTCTTCAAGTTCAAGGCATTTACCAAGTAAATGACCTGACATGATGTACCAATCCAAAAAATTAAAGGCAAATAAGGTCAACAGCCAGTTCGTTAATTCTGGACACCACAAACATAACATAAAAGCTTCTTTTCTCTATTTTCAGCCAAATTTCATACAGAAAACCTGTCAATGGGAGGATTCAGTGAGGATAGTATTTTGCAGTTCCTAAAATGCAGATGCCAAAATAAGATGATGTTGTTTTAAATCCATCAACAACCAGTTTTTTTTGTGGAAATGACTGGAATATATCAGAAATCTCTCAACTCTCAGAAATCATTAGATAGACAGACTACCTGTAATAATTTAAAGAATGGATGGTCAATCAATGGCTCTTGAACATCTCAATTACAGTGTACAGCTAAAACACATTGCAATTATCTCATAACCATCACTGGGGTTGTGCTGCCGTGACCGTTGCTGGGTGACCCACCTATCCCAGGGTGGGAAGGAGCCAGACCTTGGGTGCTGGAATGGACATTGATGAATCATTGGTCTAACCTGCCCCACAAGGGAATTAGGGAACTATCATCTTTTCTACTTGTGAAGTACTCCAAGAGCTATTAACTCTCGTATCTCTGAAGTACAAGGTGTGTGTTTCATGTATCTCATCCACATGAAGATTTTAATATGCAACGCATTAATCTGGAAAGCTGGTTGCCCTGCACTTGAGTAGATCAGCAGATTTCAAAGGGTTCTCTGCTGCCCTGCATAATTTTCCATATGCACTCTAGTTCAGCTGCCTCCCATATCCACATTTGCTGAGGGTGATGTTGAACTCTGAGTAAACTGATTTCCGTTGAACTCTGTGTTACGTTTTACAAAAGACTGCAGCTAAAGAAAGCTGGTGAATATCTCTACCATAGCCTGATAGAATTTTCTTCTGATGACGTGGGCTATTCCTGGTCAAAGAACAAGTTGTCCAGTAGCATCTCCTCAGACTAAGAAGACTAGCTTGGGACATGCAAGGCAGAGAGAAAAGAAGCAGCACAAAGATTAGAAAAGTCAATGTTGTAGCTCAATACCAAATTCTGAGATTTCAAGTGCCGCTGGGCTAGAATGACAGACACTTACCTATCACAGATAACTTGGCTGATGCAATTGCTTCCCTGGAAGCAAAGGTCACCTCTCCAGAATGATGCGGTTGGGCTTTTTTCAGAATAAGTTTGTATTTGTTTCCATCTGCTTGTACTTCCCAGTCCTCATCCGACTGGATCTCTATGTCATTACTATACCAGGCAACTTCATTAATTGGCACAGCTTCACTTAGAATGCAGCTAAACGTAGCTTTCTCCCCCGGAGAGACTTCAACATCTGTGAGGGGCTGCAAGATCTGTAGGCGCCACCCTATAGGTAAAAATAGGTAACCAAACCCCTCAGCTACAGAAACAAATACAGGCAAGAGAGATTTTGTGAATATTTATGTTGAAGCTCTGGACAGTCAGGCCTTGGATACCAAGCAGGTCATTAAAAAGAAGGTTATGTATGTCACTAGAACAGAAGGTATCATGGGGGACTGAAACTTTCCAAAACTTTCAGGAGCAAAACCCAACCTAGCAATGTCTTTCTTTCCCAAGTAGCAGAAAACCACAATGGAGATACCATGCTATGACTAAGGATGGCTGTTCTTGTACTCTGTAAGGGGCTCTGATCCCCACAGGGGTCTCCAGTAATAGCATAAAATACAAGGATACAGAGATAATGTTCATACAATCATAGAATGTTTTGGGTTGGAAGGGACTTTGAAGATCATCTAGTTCCAACCCCCCTGCCATGGGCAGGGACACCTTCTACTAGATTGGGTTGCCCAAAGCCCCATCCAACCTGGCCTTGAACACTGCCAGGGATGGGGCATCCACAGCCTCTCTGGGCAACCTGTTCCAGTGCCTCGCCACCCTCACAGGGAAGAACTTCTTCCTTACATCTAATCTAAATCTACCCTCTTTCCATTTAAAACCATTACCCCTTGTCCTATCACTACATGCTCTTGCAAAAAGTCCCTCTCTGGCTTTCTTGTAGTCCCCCTTTAGGTACTGGAAGGCTGCTCTAAGGTCTCCCCGGAGCCTTGTCTTCCTCAGGCTGGACAACCCCAACTCTCTCAGCCTGTCTTCATAGGAGAGGTGCTCCAGCCCTCTGATCGTCCTCTGGACTTGCTCCACAGTCCATGTCCTTCTTATGCTGGGGGCTCCACGGCTGAATGCAGTACTCCCGGTGGGGTCTCATGAGAGCAGAGTAGAGGGGGAGAATCCCGTCCCTCGACCTGCTGGTCACGCTTCTTTTGATGCAGCCCAGGTTACGGTTGGCTTTCTGGGCTGCAAGCGCACATTGCTGGGTCATGTTGAGTTTCTCATCAACCAACACCCCCAAGTCCTTCTCCGCAGGGCTGCTCTCAATCCACTCATTGCCCAGCCTGTATTTGTGCTTGGGAGTGTCCTGACCCATGTGCAGCACCTTGCACTTGGCCTTGTTGAACTTTGCACAGGCCCACCTCTCCAGCCTGTCCAGGTCCCTCTGGATGGCATCCCATCCCTCAGGTGTGTCAACTGCACCACTCAGCTTGGTTTCGTCAGCAAACTTGCTGACGGTGCACTCAGTCGCACTGTCCATGTCACCGACAAAAATGCCAAACAACGCTGATCCCAATACCGACCCCTAAGGAACGCCACTGGCACTGCTCTCCACTCGGACATCGAGCCTTTACCTGTAACTCTTTGAGTACAACCATCCAGCCAATTCCTTATACACCAAGTGGCCCATCCATCAAATGCATGTCTCTCCAATTTAGAGATAAGGATGTCACGAAAGACTGTGTCAAATGCTTTGTACGAGTCCAGGCAGATGACGTCAGTTGCTCTACCTGAACTTGTGCAAAGCATTTGATGCTGTCCTGCATGACATATTGCTGCTGATACAATTCTCTTCTCTAGAGCCTCAAAGCACCTGTAAACACAACCCAATTCATCAGAATAATGACAACTGTAAGACAGTAATTTGCTGCTAACTCGTTGCCAACTGATGCTGCTTATATCCATGTCATGGCATACAGAACAAGAAAAAAAGGAAATTGTAAAACAATTGTGTGGGAAGAAGATTTAGGTAAAACAAAAGCAACAAATGCAACTTTTCCTTTCTCCTACTCATCATATTTTCCTGGTTCATTTGCCCTTTCCAACCCATGCCCTTTCCAAGAGTCCCCATGCACGAGTGCTTCAGTTACCTTTCACCGTCAGGAATGCTGAGGTCATCGCATCGCTGCACGTAAAAGTCACCCTGCAGCTGTCCTGGGGAGTTAGGTTCTTCAGCAGCAGAAGATGCCTGCGCCCATTTTCAAAGTAAACCATCTCAGTGTTTTCTGTAGTTTTGGCAGGCTCATCGTCAATCAGCCAGTTGTAGTTGTAGCACTCAGGCTTGGAAAGATAGCATTCAAACAGGGCTTCCCCTCCTTCCACGGCTTCCACGTTCTCCAAACCCTGGACAATGCTGTTCTTGGCTAGCAAAGAGGGACAATGAACAGTATTAATTGTTTGGCCATGCATATCTGAATATTAACAAGCCTCGGAGCACTGGATGATTCCCACTGCTGGAAAGGTGATGGAAAGGATGTGGATGGGATAAACTGTGCTTGTAGGTTTAGTCGTTGATTTCAACCACGCTCTAACACAATACTATATTTAAAAACACTTTAAGTAGTGAGATTAAAAATAATGATAAACCTCTAGGACCTCTAGCATTTCATCTAGATTTCCTCCAGAAACCTGACTTCCATTTTTACAAATGAAGAAAAAAACGTTGGTGTTTATATGAATCAGGCCAATAGTCAATAGGAAGGGATAGCTCAGGAAGATAAATTATAATCAAATTTCTTCTGTCTCTTAGCAGGAAACATTTCCCACAGATCTCCCAGGCAGTGCAATTATCCTCATAACTGGGGAGATGTGAATCCACTGGCAGCTCGTGATAAAAATCTTACTACCTTTCATGCAAAGCAAATATGAGAGAGTATTATAGCTGGCAAAGCTATAGTGACTGTCATCTGAGTTAAAAAGTCTGCCTCTAGGAAACACACAAAAAGTTAAAATCTGTAGTAACAGTATTTTGAATAGTAAATTTCTGAAATATCACAAAAGCTCTGTGATAATTTATTAGGTTTATTTTCTCATACATGTGTGGTGAATTATGTGGTCAGAAACATGCACATATCTACACACTCCATTTGCCCACAGAGTCATGCATCAGTGGGCATTTATACATAAGCAATCAGCCTGATGCAAAATTAAATGAGGGCCGGTGCATGTGAATATAGTTTGTGTTAGACCAGCTACATGGACAAATTACATGCAGAACAGTGGGAACACATGGTTGAGTAAATACAGTTTACACAAATACCATAAAATGCTCAGCATCATCTATAATATAAACCAATGCCCTGAAATATTCCTGTTTAGATCTCTATAACCATTATCTGGAACTGTTCTAAGCACACACACACACACAGAAAAAAAAAAAAAAAAAAGCTGAATAATTTATTTAATAACAACAACAAAAGAAAAAAAGCATGATTTACTAAAAAATTTCTGTATTTTATAATATTCATGCTTATGGAGAACAATGAGGCGTTTGTAAATCCTTGGAAAATGTATAATTTTGTTAGAACAAATCTGAGCTGTTTATATGTGCAATTCTGGAGCGCTGTTTCCCTAACTGTGAAAAGCAGCCAATTGCAAATCCTACCTCCTCTGGGATGCTTTTAGATTATATTAATTATCACTTTTTTAAATCCCTAAAATGGAAGGTGCTTATCAATGTAGAAAATATTATAATAAATAATACTCTGCTCTTCTCTACTCACAACTCCGGTTAAGGAAGAATGCATAATTGCCTAACAAAAGACAAATATTCAGAGAGCAAATCACAACCATTGCTCTTGCTGATCACACTAATTCACCTGGTGACCAAAACCAGTAATTCCGTACACAGCAGGAAAAAAATAGGAAACAACAATATAAAATTCTAAACCTATTGCTAATATTTTTATTTACTGTTTCTCAGGCCCTCACAAATGCTGATGCCAAGTGAGAAGGTAATTCCTGAGTAATCAGTATTTGAAATAAGTAAAATACCAAGCTACCTTAGTTTAGCTGAAAATAAAATGGAATTCCACACTGTCCATTAGCTACTGGTTTTAAGGCACACTGTGCGTAAAAACCACTCTGTAACAGCAAAAAGTACTCTTATTATTCCTTTGTGCCAACACTACATCTGTGATTTTACAGTAATTCAGCAGGACACATCCCATTGCACTGATGTTCCAGTTCATTGTAGAAGAGGTATGATGCGTAAGTGGTGTAATAAGTCAGCATTAATTAGAACTAAGCTCCAGTGAAATGCTGCGGTTTCATATTCAATTCCCATTAACTCCCAACTATTTTTATCATCGTTATCAGTACTGGAGTGAACACCAAAGAGTGGATATATGATGTGTCACTTATTGAGGTGCTGCCATGATTTTTCCACCTCTTTTATTTGAACCCATGATAGTCTTCCTCTTTGGCTGGAAGACCTCACCTTGAACATCAAGTGCAGCCATCACTTTAGTGCCTTCAGCTTCACAAGAATAGATGCCAGTGTCTTCTGGTACCGTAGGTTTAATTTTTAGCATGCTTACATTCCAGTCCTGATCGATAATCACTCGCTGCCCATCTGCATGTATTTCCTGATCATTTTTCTTCCATATGGCGTGTACTGGCCTAGAATATTGGCATATGAACTCTGCTGTGCCATCTTCATCAACAGTTATATCCTGCATGGGACTGACCACTTCAATGGTTGGATCTGTTAACCAACACGTCAGGAAGGACATGCATTAGTGGATCCTCATGGAAATTGCAACTTTTAGAGATTTTTGACAAGCACAGAGCCTGCGGGGAGCAAGCAGAGTGACAGTGCAAGCAGGAAGCTGACTGGGCACACCAGGGATTAGCAGTTTAGTCCGTGCTGGTGTCAGCATCAAGCAGGATTGAAGCAAAACTGGTACATTAGAATATAACTATCACACTGGAAAATGGGCCACCAGCAATTAAGGCTTGTGCTTTAGCAGTCCTGACTATGAACTTCTGTGCAGAACATCTGCTGGGATTCCCTCCAGGCTTAGTTTTCCTCCCAGCATTGCTGAGACCCTCTAGACTAGGAAGCACTGGATGTGAAACACTTCTGCGTCCCAGAATGTGGCAGGAGCGCAGGTCTGAGATGGAGGAGTGCAACGGGGGGGCTGCCGTGAGGGTTCCCTCTAACACTCAACCTCACATAAGCAATAGGAAAATGCCACAAACTCTATTGGAGGCTCCTTGTATGAGCAAACTGCAACCATTCATTGGAAAGAAATGCAATACTCGAATGCAAATACTCATTCCTGTCCTGTGGTGGCGATGGCTATGTGTGAGGAGTCATTGGCAGCGCAAGGAGCAAAGCTCCAGGACAACTGTAACAAAAAAGGGCCCTTCACAGGAGACAAGTACTTGTTGTTTTGATTAACCGTGTGTTCCTCTGCAGCAGAGACATAGTTTGGGGAAAAATAACATGGTTTCCTTTACAGCAGATGACCTAAAGATGCAGTATGAACCATTGCAATTTCAGATTGAGAGCCCGTAAGATGCTGGGAGCAGCTGGATACACAGTTCCTCCAAAAAAGGTGAGATCCATGAGGCTGTTTTGCATCCAGTCTTTCTTTTAAAATACTAGTTCTGCTTCTCAGGAGGCAGCTGTAGAGCACAGTTGATATATCTAACCTCAAAATATTGTGAGCTTCCAAAGCAGCCAAGGAGTGCCTCCTGAGACAGCAAATTGGACCCACTTCGTACAACTGCAATATATATGCTGAAAAGAAAAATCTCAATGAAGTCTGAATATGGACGTGTCTCTGCAACATCCTTCTCAGCAGAACTGTCAACTTCCCCCCCCAAATTTATATGGCTACAATGGGACATAGAAAGATAACAAAGCAAGCTGATATACATCTTTATCTTTCAAATAGTTGTTCTGATCACAAGCCAGCTAGAATAAACTACACTGGACCTCTGTCTGGAATGCTCCTCTTGAAACCGGTGCATCAGGTTGAGGATTTGGGATGCTACTGGCAGACCTTGGGAAGCAAAGATAGTTTTGCAAATGTCTTTTGGAAAGTTGTTGCAAGGCTTGATCCTGCTGCCTAGGGCTCCCTTGACCACTCCGTGTGTCTGCATGTGTTTATGGAGAGAAGGCATCAATGGCAGATCATGGAGATGTTTTGGTTACACCAGGCCTGAAGAAGCAAGAAGGTATCTGTGCAGATGGAGAGTACACTGCCGTCCCTTTCCATAAGATGCAAACATGTGCTCCTCACAGCAAACGTCACCTGTGGTCTTGGAGAAGGAAGGTGTCCTGGTTCCACTGCCCCGTTGCTCCTTGCCACTGCTATCCTAAGACCTTGGTGGCCCTATTCACCCATGCAGAAGGGCAGAAAGCTCCTCGGGATTTAGGAGCCAATGTGTACCCTGGGGTCTGTAATTCTCACGCTGACCAAGGGGGACAGAAAGCGGCAGCAGCTCCTTCAACATTTTCCATCTCCCCCCTGCCCGTACGTGAAGATGCCGTCATACTGGGCCACTGAATGAATGTAGTTGTAGGGCAATGATATTGTGAAAGCCCAACAAGAAAAGCTGTCGTGAGATCTCACTTATTACAGAATATATCCAGTTACAAGCATGCCTTACACCAGGAGAATGGGGCACACGAAACAGAGAGAAACAACTTGTTCCTTGATGAAGAACAAGCCATGTATAGCTAGATAGACTGAAATACACCTAGTTTGAAGACAGGTCTATTTTTAAATTTCTGGGCCAAATAAAGTGCATGAAATTGGCTGTTCATACAAGCACAGTTAGAATTTCACTAGTGTTTTACTTTCCTATTCAATCGAGTGTTACTGAGAACAGTGTAACTGGGGTGTTTTTTAAATATCTTTCTCATCCTAATCCAATTATAGTCATATACTACTGTGGTTCAGGTTCACATTAAAGAAATCTTGTCTCAATAGTAGCACAAAATACGCACATACATATGTGTACTAGCATGAGCTGTGGGGTTGGACTAGATGATCTCCAGAGGTCCCTTCTAATATCAGCAATGCTGTGATTCTGTTAAAGGAAAACTTCTCAGGAGCCCTTTATTTGACTGAGTAGAATACCTAACGATGCATTTATTTTTAATTTGCGTTTTAGGCCCACTGGAGTTCTTTGCCTAGAGAGCTCAGAACCAGGTTCTGTCTCTGAAAATATGAAACTCTAAATTGATACAAATGGACATGTGATTTGGGGGGTTTGCACACTCCGTTGTTGCTGCATCATTCTGATATTAGGAAGAAGTGATTTGGCATTTTATCTTTGCAGAGAGTTAAATTTTCTGAATGTACAAGGGACACATTATACAGAGAAGGAGACATCAACCACTGACTACAATTCCGTATCGTGGATCATTCCTGTTATGGTAGACAGTTATTGCATGAGGGTAGATTTTAATAAAGAACGCTTAACCCTTTATATCTCCATATATACAAATCCCTTTTCCAAGCAAGGAATAAGTGTTACTTTTGTCTGAAAAATAACAACTTTTCCCAATGGCTATAAAAGGGCTGGATGTGAAGGAGCTTGCTTTATCAAGTCTGGAGCTCAGTGTTATTTGCAGCTTGTGGCTACCCTTACCAAATGAGAAAAATATTTACCCAACAGACCAGAAAAATTTGCTGGTGCAGTGATGACCATTACTATTCTGGCAGTCAAACAATGAGGGTCATTTTGTCACTGTGTTACCCCAACGTCATATACCCTGTGGTTACCATGAAGAGCTCTGGAGCTATCAATGTAACAGCCCAAAGTCTTGTCTTGGGAACATATTGAGCTCAGCGTCAGTAGCCTAGCTATGGAGCAGCACAGAGGTATTTTTGTGAATTTCCAGCTACATAATATTTTGTGGTATTATAAAAACCGTTGAAGGTGGGGGGCTAAAAAAATCAGGTGATACCACAGTGGTTTGTGTTGAGCCCTACTTAGATGTCAGGTGAAAGCAGCAGTCCTGATGCTGCAATCCTTCCTCACCTGAACCTCTGAAAAAAATCAATGTGGTTGTATCTATAAGACTTCTGGCATGAGTATGGGTGACTTGCAGAAGTGGAGGGTTGCAGGACACAGAAGACCTGTGAAAACATTTAGTAAGGGTAGCCTGGAAGGCAGAAGCGCTAGCACACTGAGCAAGTCCAGAGGTGGCCATGTGTTTCTTTCTAACAACAAAATACCTTTGACTAATAATTTAGCTGAAGATATAAGGGACCCAGCTCTGAAGGTGACAGTGCCTGAGTCGTGGCATGCCACATCATTTAGGGTTAAAGTGTGGATCATCCCGTCCTGCTGAGAGATTTCAGTCACAAAGTTGTTGTGAAGGGGAGATCCATCGAGCCACCACTGCACGTTCTTCACGCCCGGGTGCGAGAGCTCACAGGTGAACGTGGCTGCCTCACCCACAAAGACGTCTGTGTTCTTTAAACCAGAAACTATGACTGCTGCTTCTTCTGTATAACAAAGCAAGAGAAGGTGCCAAAGGAAAACAAAAGCATAAACATATACATGTCGCTTCTTGCAGAACTAGCCCAAGCAACACTGCAAGTTGTCCAGGAGAGTTAAACTTGTAATGCTGTTCCAGGGAAGAAAGAGCTAAAATTTTCTTTAAGGGATTTAGAAGCCACCTTCCGTCCTTCACCCGCTTGCAAGTGCAGTGTGTGTGTCTGCAAACACTGTTTCATTGGTAGGAAACTCTACTCCATGACCACACCATGACTGGCTCTCCTGTGTGTTGCAACCATCTGCACTGACATTGTATGAGGTAGGAGGCAGAGAGGTAGCTTAAGATTTAAATGTTTACTTAAGTGCTTTAAAAGAGGAATAAGAATATCAACAATGATAGAAGCTGTAATCAGTCATAACAAGAATTTCAGTATTTTTTTACGACCACTTCTCCAAGCAAATAGTTTTTCAGTAGTACCACCATCTGCTATGGTACAGAGTACAGTCAATACTTTGAACTACCTTAACTTATAAACATTGGTCCAACCTCAGCCTGAATGTGTTTATGTCTGCACTGAAATCAGGAAAGAAATGAGTGGACTTTCAACTGTTTGCATCTGAGACAACTTTGGCCAGTTACTGCCAAAGATTTTGGAATAAGATATTTCAGGCAGCAAAATCAGATCGTTTCTACCACGTTTCACCTTACCTTGCACATACACAGAACCTGTGGTGATCTCGAATCCAGTGCTACAGGTATAATCCCCACAGTCATCAGGCTCTACACCGTGGATGATCAGCTCAGCAATGCTGCCTTTCAGCTTCATCTCGTACTTGTCGCTGGGCTGAATGACCACCCCTCCTTTTCTCCACTCAACGGGGGCGTCTGGCTTGGAGATCTCACAGTGCAAGACAGCCGTTCCCCCTTCTTCAGACTCTACATTTTTCAGCTCCTCATTAAACAGCACGGGTAGGACTGTGGTGGGGAAGCAACTGCATCAGTGACAGTGTTCAGAGGCGAGAAACTTGCTTGCAACTTCTTTGGCTTGGTAGTTCCCCTCTTGCTGAACCACAACTTGCCTGCTAGCAATGCCAAGCCCAAAGCAGGACTTTGAGTTGTGCCATAGCCAGACACTCATGGGAATCAGGTGCTGATACAGTGAGGGTGTCCACTGCTGCTCCATAAAGGATTGCTATAGGTCACAGGACCTCTGAGGGGCTTCACGTGGGCATACACTCAATTTTCAGTGTAAGCAGTTAGAGGCACAACAGTACCAATCACAGCATTTGGACATTTAATCACTGAAACCACGCACTCTGAGCAGGAGCTGGTTTGGGGGGCCAAACTTGGGATCTAAAAGCATGATCTTGTTGCTTTAAAATTAATAAAACTATAAAATCAGTATATAAAAGTATGAAATGAATAAACCTATAAAATCCAAAAACATAGTCACTAGAAAAAGAGCCACAAATCTTGGGCTGCTCAGGCTCCATTTAAAATGGGCCTGTTCTAGGTATGGTGAAATACTCCAATCTCTTATTGTCAGGTAGCAGGCAAGTTTTCTAAATGCTCTTGTACATACCTTCCATTAGCAGCAGCTGCACTTTTGCTCCCAGCTCTGACCGTGAGATCAAAATTGCAACTGCAGAAATAGAATTGGGTTTAAAAGGCACTAGATTCTTCTTTGAAGAACAGATTGCGGATCAAACCCTTTCCTGCAGTAGTAATTCACAGATACAGCGTTGATGATAATTCAGTGATAAAACTTCCTTATCGCCCCTATGGAGAACAGCCAGAGCCATAACTTCTCTGCCTTCAAGCAATGCTTCTCCTACCTTTGACTTGCAACGACGCAGTGGTCTGCTGATCCCCCGAGTCGCACGTATAATCTCCGGCGTCCCGAGCCTCAGCGTCGTAGATGAAGAGCTCAACGTGTGTCCCCTCTTGCCGGATCTCGTACTTGTCACTCGGCTGCAGGACCGTATCTCCTTTCTTCCACTCCACAGGCGCGTTGGGTTTCGTCAGCTCGCAGTGCAGCATGGCTGTGCCCCCTTCCTCCACCTCCTCGTTTTTCAGCCACTGCTTGAAAAGCACGGGCAGGGCTTGAAAGGGGGGGGGGGGGGGGACGGTGCAAAAATAGAAAGTGGAGGAATGTTTTATTTTTAAGGTACTGATAATGCCGTTCGTGAAGTTCATGCATAATTCTGGCTGCATTTAGCTAAGGAGACCTGCCGGGGCAGGGATTCCTGGATCTAAGCCAGACAGAGGAGGAGGAGGGAGAGGAGTTAACCAGCAGGAAAAATTTCAGTTCTACAGGAGATGTATTTCTCTCCCTATAGCCTAGACTTCTTTTCACAAAGAATTCCCAACTAACTTAAATAATAATTTCTGAAGCCCAGAGTTTTTCATCCCCAAAATAAACCCACGGAACAGGATAAAAGCACTCAAAGAATACATACCTGCAGACCTGAGGCTGCACCATTTTAAGAACAACTTGAGAACATGCAGCCAGGGATCAATTACGGAATAATTAAGGCTGAAGGGACCTCTAGAGGTCCTCGATGGATGGACATTCCTCTGCCACTCTGGGTCCCAGTTCCAGTGTCTGAACACCCCTTCTTTGTGAGAGGTTGGTTTTTTTCCTAATACGAATTTCTCTCGCTGCAGCTTGCAACTGTTGTCTCATCTCTTTACTGAGCACCCCAAGGTAAGTCTGTCTGTCTCTCTCCTCTGTAGACCCCCATTAGGAAGCTGCAGACAGCAACGAGCTCCCCCCTCAACCTTCTCTTCCTCAGGCTGAACAAACCCAGCTGCCTTTGCCTCTCCTTAAACTTCATGCGCTCCAGCCCCCTGACAAACTTGGTGGCCTTTACAGCACTTGCTCCACCACCTCAAAGTCTGTCTTGCACTAGAGAGCTCCAAAAATTGACATGCACACCTCTCACCACTGCTGAGCGAAGAGTAAGTCATACCTTTAACCTCCAGTCTGGCAGTGGTCTTCCCATCAGCTGTGTGGCAGCTATATTCCCCCGAGTCGGGACGGTTCACATCGTGAATGACCAACGTGTGCACATTCCCCTCCTGCTCGATGCTGTACTTCTGGCTGGAGCGGATCACGGACGTGCCTTTCTTCCATTCCACCGGGACATCAGGCTTGGACACCTCACAGGACAAGTGAGCCGTGCCACCCTCCTGTAGCTCCAAGCTGTGGAGTGCCTTTACAAAGCTGACTGGAGCAACTGTGGGAAGAGGATACCAACACTGCTGCAACCGCCTAATCCAGCATTGTCCCCAGATCAGAACTGGGTGCCTAGAGTTACATTTTGAACCAGATCAAAGAGGAACAAACAAGATAAGGTATTGACATGGCCCGTCTTTCAAAATCATTCTATATAACTTAATGGAAAGGTTTTTCAGAATTTTTGGACCTTTTTTGGAGTAAATATGATCTAAAACCATCATAAGTAGGAGATTAGTCCAGAGCATATTCTTGACATTCTTCAGCATTGATTCTGACATATCTTAGCTGCTTGTTTCAGGATAAGTCGGATGGTCTTCAAAGGATGCTTGCTTCACTCCATGGACTATAAAAAGAACTGAAACAACTAGCTCAGATGTACATATCTAACTCGT
The DNA here is from genome assembly GCF_026419915.1 of Harpia harpyja. NCBI lineage: Eukaryota > Metazoa > Chordata > Aves > Accipitriformes > Accipitridae > Harpia > Harpia harpyja. The sequence goes on from NC_068940.1 coordinate 105,986,030, forward strand.
AAATGCCTAAATTAGGTTAGTAGAATCCCCCAAAATGTCCAAGGACCCCTCCTCCCAAATACACCTCTCCAGAAGCTAAAGCAATGTTGACCGTACCAGTCACAGCTTACCAGTACCTTCTAAATCCCTCTTCCTAGGAGGTTGCTCACCTTGGACCGTTAGCTGTGCTGCTGAGGTATGCTGCCCGACTTTGAAACTGATAGGCCCACAGTCTTCTAGTGTCACCTTCCTCAGGATCAAAGTGTGACGTGTCCCTTGGACTCTGATCTCATTCATTTCATTGGATTGCAGGGGAACATCCCCCAGGAACCACTGTGCATCCTGAGTTGTTTCTCGGGACAGCCTGCATTCAAACACTGCGTCTTCTCCTTCATACGAAGTGACGTCCTTCAGCGTCTCCACTATGGCTGCTGCTGGTTCTTTATGGAAAGGTCAACAGAATTTGATATCTACTTTCAAGTGATGCCTCCTGGGTAAAACAGTTCTTTATGCTCTTTCTTGACAGTACCATATTATTTGAAAGAATGACCACAAAGCACTAAGCATTAAATGCATGGAAATGTAGTTACATGGGCATGTAGTAATGTTGCATTCTTACAGATGCATAATGTGTGCATATATATCATGCATGTCTATATGACAGTCTATAAAATATGCATGTTATACTCTATTGTGTGTATAATAAATATATACTATATATTTCTAATGCGATCTATGTATTGTGAAAACATTGTCAACGGATTTTAGTGGGTGACATTAACATCAAACCACAGAATCATTGACTAAAGACCCATTTCTGATTCCCTAGAGATAACCAACCCAGTTCTTATCCCTCTGAAATCACTCTTGTCTTTGAGATCCCCATGATTCAGTTTGGGCACAGGACAATGTCTAGCTGTCAGATTACTTAACCGTGTGCCCCTGCCACGGTACCAAGCTCTGTTCAGCTCTTCCCCACGCAAAGCCCCACCTTTCACGAGCACAGCTGCAGTGGTTTGCTGGTCCCCTGCGTTGCACGTGTACTCCCCAGCATCAGCTTCACTCAGGTTCTGAATCATCAGCTCAGCCACGGATCCAGCTTGATGCATCTTGTATTTGTCACTTGGTCGCAGCACTTTCCCGGCCTTCTTCCACTGCACAGTGGCATTTGATTTTGAGATTTCACAGCTCAAAGTGATGGTGCCACCTTCTTCGGCTTGCTGGTTCTGGAGTGGTTTTGTGAAGGTTACTGGCAAAGCTAAACCAAGATAGATCAGAGGAAAAAAAATTATATTTCATTGCTGACTGTGTCACTAAGTCTTGTGTTTAATGAAACTCTGGTGCCACTCCAAATTTGGTTCAAACTCAATTCCAAAATTATTTTAAAACCCAAACAAGGAATGACAGAAAGTGCTGGATTTCCAGGAGCACTAAGCACTCTGCACTCCCCAAGAGTCACTGGGCACTGCACACCCCAAGCACCTCTGGGAATATGTTTCTTCTTACACAGGAGTGGTCACGGGTATGGACTCTTGAGCATCTAAGTTCATGTATCTCCAAATGGGTACCAAAGCCACAACGCAAAAGCCTACGCCTAATATCTAAGTTCTTGGGTATTTGGGAGGGTGCATGGAGAAACATCGTTTTATAATGCCCCTCCTTTGAAAACTGGACCCAGAAGAGAAATGAACGCTGGAAGTCTCTGCACTGATGTGTATCACTGATGGGTCGAGATGGAGTTTTGATGGGTTGATTTAAAATACGCCACACGTACAAGTCTAGTTCCTCAAGTCCAGCTCCCTAGAAGAACCTTGGTGGCTCCACAGTTACGGCTGAATTGGTATTTACAAGGGAAGGAGATGGGGTTCCAGAAATCAGAGTGAATTCACAGGACGGCAGGTCTGTATAAGAGGAGGTAGGTCTGAAGGTTCTTGTGGCTGTTGTAGGAATGGATGGTGTATTTTGTGGGACAGCTGGGGAATGGCTAGGGTCAAGTCTTTTGTACAGTTGCATTTGCAGTGAAGGCATCCCACTGTGCAGCTAAGTCCTGCAGCCCAAGGGCTCTTAGGAGCCAGCAAAGGAATAAGGAGGAGAGAGAAATAGTCTTTGTGAAGACCTACTCTGTCAGACTGTGTCACTGTTGATTCAGAAATCCTCATCATAAAAAAGGACCAGACCCTGCCACAGTGTCCCTGAATCTTACATATAGAACACCTAAACTAACCTTTAGCTCCCTAAAAGGTGAAGTGATAGCTTTTTGTCTCCTTTCACTACCAAGGATGCCATAGTTTGCTCATCGCCAGAATCGCAGATGTAGCCTCCAGCATCCTTCAGCTGTAGATCATGGATGAGTAACTCCACAGCAGAGCCCATCTGCTTCATCTCATACTTGTTGCTGGCTTGGAGCAAGACTGACCCTTTTTTCCACTTCACTAGTGCATCGTGTTTGGAGAGCTTGGCATGAAGGGTGACCTTAGAGCCTTCCTCAGCTTCCTGGTTTCGGAGTTTTTTTTTTCAAAGACTGCTGGAGTGGCTGGGACCACACGTAGAGACACAAACGGACAGCCACCATCAGAGGATCTGGCATATTACACCTGTTTTTAAGACGCTAAGCACTAGAACTATTTAGGTGCCTTGCTCGTCAAGCTGGAGTTGAGTGCCGAAGTTAGTTTGAGCACTTTGACTCTTGAGCACCATTTTCTCAGGTGGAACTACAGCTCAAAGGATGGTTAAGAATCAAAAATGGTCTCATTCTAATTTTAGTTCCAGCTTTGGTTTTCTGAGTGACCAGAAAGAGGCTTTTGTGTCTAGGACTGTGGAAGCAGTTACTGCACTTGGGTCCCTCCATGTTCATTGCTCAGGACGCCACAAGACTTAACATAACTTCTGAAAGCAAAAGAACTCAGCTGCTTTATGCCAGCAAAGTACATCTGAGGACACAGAAGTCAAGCAGATAGGACCCTCTTGCTAGTCTTAAGCTAACGAAGTGGAACAAGTTTCTCATCTTAAAAAGAAAACGAAATAACCTACCTTTAACAGTTATAGTGGCTGTTGTTTGTTCATTTCCATTATCACAGGTGTATTTGCCAGAGTCTTCTGGTTTTAAGTGATAAATCTTTAAAGTATGAATTGTTCCCTCCTGCCTGATTTCATACTTGGAGCTTGGGGAAATGACCTGAGTGCCCTTCTTCCACTCCACCGCAGCGTTAGGCTGGGAGACCTCGCAGCGGAGGATGGCTGTTTCTTCCTCTTGCAGTTCTGTGCTCTGTAATTTCTCCTTAAAGACTGGAGGTGGCACTGAAATTACAAAAACAGCAAAGGCATTTACAGTCACCTTTATCTTTTTTCCCCTGCAGTGTTAAAGCTACAGCTGAACAGTTAAGTACTAAACTTTAACTTCTGTGCTATATATTGGGGGGTTATAACAATCTTCAAAGTGGGAAGGAGAAGGATGTTTGACTGAGAATTTCTTCAAAACGGTGTTTAGAGAAAGAAAGACTAAAGAAGAAAAAGAAAAAAGAAGAAAAGGGAGAGTGGAAGTGATGAAAATTACAGGTCTATCAATCCACCTACTGCAGCCAACCTAAAAATTTCTCTAGAAACCAGCTAGCTTCAGGACCCTGGTGACACATCCACCGTCCATCCATGGTGATGACAGTCTATGAGACCACATGTATGGTGTGAAGCACAAGTACCCTACTAACATGGAGCTAACAAGGGGTGAATGACGGCCTTGAATTTCCTATTAGCATAAGCGAAATGCCACCTTTTCTCACCAATCTTGTTGCTTTCCCACATGACAGAGAGCCCTCACCTTTTACTGTGAGCTCTGCTGTCGATGTGTGAGGCCCCACTCGGAAAGCGATGGTGCCAATGTCCTGCTCCGTCACCTTCCTTAATGTCAGCGTGTGAATCTTTCCCTTTTCCACTGAGATCTCATTCATTTCATTATTTTGCAGAGCAACATCCTGTAGCTTCCATTCAACGTCCCTTGCGTTTTCATGAGAAACCTGGCACCGAAACGTGACATCATCCCCTTCAAACACCACCATGTCCTTTAGGCCACTCACGATGGTCACGTCAGGCTCTGCAAGCAGTCCATCAATAGTCAAGCCATGAAAGGGAAAACATGGATGAAATCACAGAATCATTGAATAATATAGATTGCAGGGGACTTCTGGAGGTCATCTGGTCCCACCACTGCTCAAAGCAGGGCCAGCTTACAGCAGGTTGCTCAGCGCCTTGTCCAGCTGAGCTTTAAGTACCTCCAAGGATGGAGATATCACAGCTTCTCAAATCACGTTTCAAACGCTGCTGGTTCACTACTTTCAGCGTACTAGGTAACATAGCCAATATCTTTCAGTCAGTGGTTTTATTCCTTGCCCTTTTTCAGAGATACATTGAGTATTGGTTTTTTTTTTAATTACACGTTTGATAATGTAATTGGGTGAATAAGGTATGAATGCGATACCAAATTCAGGATTTTGAAACTTATTACATTTGCGCTTAGATACCTTCACAGAACAACATGAAAACCTCATCCCCTCTACTGGCTTTTGCAAACAGAATTGCATATACTCTGCGCGGGCACTCCAGACTGGCTGGGAATCTGGTTTGCTCTGTGCTCTCAGCAGGACTTACTGGATTAGCGTGAGCACAGCGCATTTGCGCTTCAGTTTGCTTGAGTCCTGCTTCTAGGACAGCGGGACACCTGCAGATCTGTGCAAAGATCATACAGACAGCCTGCGACAGGCAAAAGCTGTATGTACCCCGAATCTGTAGGGGAATACCGAGGGAGAAGCAGTGGAATCTTCATCTGAGCAAACACAGTACGTATTCAGACAGCTGAGGTCACCATCTGCATGAAAAATGGTGCAGCTGGGCATAATGTACAGTGTATCTATAATATCGAGTAGCCTGTAGAGATGCTAGAGGTGATTGTTCCATGATAGTGGTCCATCCTGAAAGCAAGCTCTGTCTGTAATGACATTAAGGCCAGATGCAGCTGCCATGTGACTGGAAACTGGGGGTGAACCATCTGTTCACTCATATGCATATGATGTCAAGCAAATATTTCAAGCCACGAGTCAAAAATTACAGCTGCCTTATCCTCTCCTGTCCACCAAGTGAATCTTTGCTTCAATGCATTCATTGACCATAAGATTTTTTATGATACCCTTCCTATGCTCTGTGTTTATCACAATAGTAACAATTACATTGCAAAATCTTAGCATCCTAAAGTGAAAATCCCCTTGCCCCAATAAACGTGTCTTGCCTTTCACGGTCAGTTTTGCAGAGCTCGTCTCATCTCCAGCCTTGCAGGAATACTCTCCAGCATCGCTAGGCTCCAGGCGGTGAACACGCAGCTCGCGGAGGGTGCCGTCCTGCCACATTTCGTACTTGGAACTTGAGTGAAGGACGACTCCATCTTTCCTCCACTCCACTTCTGCTTTGCTAATGGAAATCTCACAGCGCAGCCTGGCCGTTCCTCCCACTTCTACTTCTTCATTCTTCAGCTGCTGCTTCAGCCGGGGTTTGATGGCTGCAAAGTGAAAAACAATGAATACACGAGCCGTTAGCTTGAAGGCCGAGTCTGCACAACTCAACACAAGGCACCTGGGGTCTGAAGCTGCAGAACAAATTTGCACTAAGTGGTTATATCATAATAACAACCCTTTTTTCTCTATAAACAGACCTATATTCTGGATATCCAGACAAGGAGAGGATCAGAAAGTTCCCCAAATATGTCTGTTTCCCATAAAGTCAAGGGCATCCACATTACACTTGTTGTATATCGGCTCTGGCTATTGGAAATTCCAACACACATAAAGATTTTGGCTGACCAAAACCTGGTACTTTCTGATTAAAACTAGTGTAAATCTGTTCATTTTTATAGAAATACTCATGACTTCAAACACCGTAAATGATGTAAAGCTTTAAACACATTTATGATTCTCTACTATCTTTTCAAGATCCTAGACCATCAACAGCGAGTCCTTCCAGATGACGCACAAACAAATAGGCTACATTTATTCAAGCAGGGCATGGAACAGGTCAGACAACAGCTTGTCCCTAAGGAAAACAAGAAGGGAATATCCATCATGTGTGTGCGTGAGCAGTTGTGAAAACAGGAATATCAGCGCTTGTGGTTCCTCTGTCTAAACCGTACTGTGATAAATGTAAAGCAAGCACAGGGCTCTTTCACTCATAGTTGACCCATTGGCTGCTTTGTGGGTCAGGTTCAGCCAAGAGGATGTAGTTTGAAAGGTTTTGGCTTAGGTCAAAGCCACAAGTTCCACCCAACAGTTCTGATCCAATAGTCAGAGATGACCACAAACATTTCACAGATGGTGATTAATCACAGACATTATTCCTGGTTTGTTTAAACAGTGTTCCCGGGATATTCATGGGAAGGCATGACAAAAATTGAAAACAGTAAATTTTTTTAAATGCTTTTGTAAAAGGCTTATGATTAGTTATTGATTCAACTGAGCCAGCAATGAATGCAAAGTGCCAAAAATAAAGATCTATTAGACTTGCAAAATCCCCATGATGCAGAGTTTCTTGCTTTCATCATATCAGAGGAAGGGGTCAATACACTATACATTGTGCTTTACAGGCTTAAATAGCCATTCTACAAATCCTGTCCCACAAGATCCACTTTCTGTATTCTGGTTTATGACTGGGCACCTGCTTTCCTTGTTAACTTTCAGAGGGGTTTAGTCACCAATAAATAAAAGAATATCATTCATACAACTTCACAAATCCCTTTTATCCTCTCTTCCATTTTGATGCAATGCTAACCATTCACTCTGAGGACTGCTGTGCTCTGCTGGTCTCCTGTATCGCATGTGTAATCAGAGGCATCTTCTGGTTCTATATTATGAATCACAAGTTCAGCTGTGCGACCACTTAATTTAATTTCATATTTGGTGCACGCGAAGAGCTCCATGGTGCCTTTCCTCCACTCCACTGTTGCATTATCCTTTGTCAGCTCACACTGGAATTTCACCGCAGCTCCTTCTTCTGCCTCCTTGTCTTTGAGCTCCTTTTTGAAAAGAACTGGCAGAGCTAAGGGGGAAAAAAAGAAGCAACAGGAGCTTTTATTGAAGCCTGAGCCAAGTCCTGGTTAACACAGTTAGACTGACACTTCGGAGAACAAGATACCGTGCTCTGCAAATGTCATATTCCTAGGCAGAATCCATGTTTTCTAATTTGCCTGGAGCTACTAGGAGATCTTGCTGCGTCAGAAGCAGCCATCTGCACTTATAACATTTATTTCCTTTGTTCCTTGACTCAAATTCTTCCCAGGGTTGAATTCTTTGAATTAATTTATGCCTCAGTTGATCTAACAATGATCTCAAGACAGCCTTGACAGATCAGGAAGGTCGTTGTTAGTCTTCTTCCAGGATTTGGAAGAAAATCTTTTTTTTTAAATACTTAAACCACATGTCATGTGAAATGTCCAGATGTTATGTTAAAGCATTGCTCTTTCTGTAATTTCTCCCCAGCCATAAAGCTAGAAAGTATTTCTTCTTAGAACCCAAAACTCAAATGCAGCACTGGAAGAACAAAGTATCATCCTCTTCCATTCTCATTTAAAAAAAAAAAAAAAAAAAAAAAAAAGAAATTCTAGTATACCAGATGAAAAGGAAAGTATTTATAGGGGAAAAAAATCATGTACTTAAAAATATTCATATTCAAACTGTTGCTTTTCGTGTTGGATGGAATCTATTGATTTAGGAGTCAGCTCATACCACCTACCTTTCACATTTAAAGATGCTTTTGTTTCCTGATCTCCAGTATCACAGCTGTATTCTCCTGTATCTTCTAATTTAAGATTATGTATTAAGAGCTCTACCAGGCATTCTCTCTGCCTCATTTCATATTTCTGGCTGGGCTGAATCCCCACTCCTCCTTTCCTCCATTCCACTGCAGCATTGGGTTTCGACAGCTCACAGCAGAATGTAGCTGTACTTCCTTCCTCTGATTCCTTATTTTGTAGGGGTTGCTTAAATGTGAGAGGCAGTGCTGCAAAATTTGAGAGGGAAATGTTTTAAGAGTGTTTCAGTCGGGAAAGGACCCAATCCTACCATCATTCTTCAGAAATGGCCTATTCTAATGATTCAGCAATCTTTGGGCTGCAGCTCTCTGTCTTGGTAGCAACTTTCGTGAACCATTACGTGAACCAAGAGCTGAGGACAGATGTGAAGTTAGGAAAGATTTAGTCTTAGAAAGTGGTCCATAGAATGGCCTGGTTTGTGATCCAAAGGAGTCGGACTTTCCCATGGAGGTGTCTCCATGCCAACTATGGATGCTTTAGTCAAAGATCACTGGGACATGCTCTCTCTTAAATGGACGCTTATTCCTTAATAAAGGTCTGTGAGTTTGCAACATTAAGCAAAGAGTATTCTCCCCCCCCCCCCAAAAAAGCTTCTATCTTCTATCAACATATAAAAAATCAAGTTAGCATTCAAAACGCAAGAAGAGGCAGTACAGTAAAAGATGACAATAAAGTGATAAATGGAAGAGGAAATTCAGATTTCAGGCAAGGTCTTGCTCTGGAAGGTAGAAGGGGTGGTGGAAAACAGATGTGGATGCAGTTGTTTGCGCTCGAAGCCTCAAGTAATAATACAGCACGTTCACATGTTATAGAAATCCTTTATCCCCCAACTGTTACACCTCTTATCATCCCAATCAGGCATTATGCCCAATTAGGCATCCCTTATGCCTACTGAAGCAACAACAACCAAAAATAACCATCAGCCTGCCTGGCTTATTTTCTGTTATCCTTTCCCATATGCAGCCACAGTCCCTGCATTCAGAGAGCAGAAGGGTTAATCATACTCTGACATTGTGGCGACATTTAATTGCTTTGATGCTGATTAATCACTGCAGATACTGCAAGCAGAACTTTTCTAACTTGACCATGTGTCATGCTCAAGTAGAATACGTATGCTGGCATGGACCAGCAGCAAAACAAATAAATGCCTGTAGAGAGCACTGGGAGATGCTCCTTTCACTTCATCTCTATTGAGCCAAGAGTCAATACTCCGCCTACCATGTACAGTTACCACAGCCGTTGTCTGCTGATGTCCAGAGTCACAGGTGTACCTTCCTGAATCGTCCAGTTCTAAGTCGTAAATGACCAATTCAGCAGTGGAGCCCTGCTGCTTCATCTCATATTTCAAACCAGGGTAGAGAGTAATATCTCCTTTTCTCCACTCTACTGGAGCCTTGGGTTTGGTAAGCTCACACCTCAGTGTTGCTGTACCACCTTCTTCTGCCTCGGTATTCTGAAGCTCTTGTTTAAAAAGTGCTGGTAGGGCTATAAAATAGAAACATAACTTGCAACATACTGCAGTTGAGGTTTGGGAAAGAGAAAGTAGAAAGAAAACGGAAGCACCAAAAGAGCTTTTTTTGCAGATGTGTCTACACCTCAGTGCTCTAGATTCAAAGTACATGGCTATTTCCCCAAAGAAGCAATAGGAGTATCTGCAGAACAAGAAGAAATCAATTTCAAGAAGTTACATTTGCCATGAAGTATATAGAAGCTTAATCTAATCTATCATCCAAAAATGGCAGAATATTTTTTCCTACTATAAAAATAGCCAGTGTGTTGCCCTGATCACTGAAGAGGTATTCTGAAGATCAGCAGGGATTTGTAAGAGTTCATGTTGCCTCTTAAGATAGGCCACTTGCAGGAGAGATTACAATTATCCTGACAGTAACATACTGACAAAATGTAATTTGTTCTGCATTGCAATTCCCATTTTCTACCTAGTCACTCCATTGGGCTGTATAGACCATGCTACTCTGCACACCTTATGAATTGTAGTCAGCTCTTCTCCATAAGTGACACTAGAGCACAGTTTTAATTTTCAGAAAATATTACAAACTTTTCTGGTTTTTTTTTTTTTTTTTTTACCGTTGACTGTCAAAGTGGCAGTTGTCTGCTGATCTCCACACACACAGGTGTAATCTCCAGTGTCCTCCATATCCAGCTCATGGATAATCAGCTTTGCAACAGCACCATCTTGACTCATTTTATATTTGCTGCTTGCTTTGAGGACCTCCTGCCCTTTCATCCACTTCACCACAGCAGGTTTAGTCAGCTCGCAGTGCAGAGCAGCTGTCCCACTTTCTACAGCTTCTAGGTCCTTCAGGTCTTCTTTGAATTCTGGTGGCAGTGCTGAAGAGTAAAAGAGTTACCACAGAGGGAGTGAATATTCCTTAAAAATCAGCTAGATGAGGTCCTGGGGGAGAGGATGCATGGTACACTGCTGAGCCCTGATCCAGGTTAGTGGAACACGACCGAAAAATCTCTCCCAGCTTCCCTGGACTCTGCATCAGGGCAAGGAAAGTGAGAAGAACCAGCACGGTTGACAAGACAAACACCAACACGCAACTCTTTTCCCAATTCTAACACAAGGAGGAAGCACATAAGTAAAGTCGAAAGGAACACAAAAGCCCAAGCAAACAGAAAGGGAATGGGAACAGACCATAGAAATAGGGACTTGGGCAGGTCTAAGGTTTAGAGGACCTTAAGTCCCAAGGGTTACTTTACCATGCACTGTCAAAGAAGCTGTGGTTGTCTTGTCTCCACACACACAGGTATAATCTCCAGTATCATTCAAGTCTAAATCGTGAACTACCAGCTCCACAACGCAGCCTTCCCGTCTCACGCTGTACTTCTTGTCCGACGTGAGGACGCGAGGGCCCTTCTTCCACTGAACACGGGCAGATGCCTTGCTGAGCTCACAGTGCAAAGTGGCCGTTCCACCTTCCACCGCTTCCTTGCTGGTCATTTCTTCTTGGAAAAATGGAGGCACAGCTGAAGGATGCAGGTAAAAAGTATTACGAACTGAGGATATCTCCAGGGATGAGTGAAAGTAGGAAGTGACAAGGGAAAGTTGTGAAGGTTATGGAAGGGCAAGCAACAGCAACAAAGAGAGGAAAGAGGAAAGAAAAGATCCTCGTGGGAATATATACCCTAATCCTTTTGGGTTTTATGCTGGCTTCCTACTAGCAAAATTGCACTGTCCTCGAGAGATTTGCACCTGCTTTCTATCAGTTTCCATGTAGGAAAAACTAAGAATATCATCTCTGAGCTCCTTACTTCACACAAGCATTGGTGTCTTCCACAAACTTCATGCCTTTTTAGTCTCCTTTCCTGCTTACAGAGCAGCCCTGCTGAGCTCTGATTTTTGGCACAGCTCCTTACTCATCATCATTCCTTCTTCCTTGAGATCCCCTTGAAAAGATGCAGCCAGGGCTCACAGATTCTTCTTGACCCCAAAGAAAATCTCCAGAAGCTGAATCTCAGCCTGTTTTCATGTCTCAGAACATATTTTCCCCACTTTTATTTCCTTGAAATAAATCTGGTGACCTTAACATATGTCCCTCTATTAACTAGGCGGGATAATGAGACATTCCACATCCTTAACAGGGCTGTGTATCTCAGATCTCAGACTTAATCACTTGCTCCACAGTGGTGGAGCTAAGTTAAATTATCTAGGCTAGAAACCACATTTAGCCTTCTTGATTTGGCACATTTCCCATCGCCAACAGCATTAAGCTGAAACACCAGTTTTGTTTGCACAGCAATTGGTCCTTGCAACAAAATAAGACCAGAAGGAGGTCACATAAGGAATTTATTCTTTCCTGCCTAGAAAAATCAGACTCCTGAGGCAAACCTATCTTTGTGCATTAAGACACTGGTTCTGGGCACAAAACCCAATATAAACATAATTGAGCACAGAGGAAATCATAACTAACACAGTCTCATTTTGAATACTGCTTATTATGCCAAAAAGGAATGGCAAAGAATAAACAGGTTTAGAGACTAAATGCAGGAAAGGAAAGATAAAAGAATAGTGGGGTTATATGCTAGGAAAGGAATGTCAGAAGGGAAAGATGAAAGGATAACAGGTTTGTGTTTAAGGAAAGGAAAAGACAAAAGGATGGCACAGAAAAATGCAGACCGGTATTTTCCAATATACACAGCCTGCAGGTCATCAAAGGCAGGGAATACGATTTCAAATTAATGGAACTTCAGTTAATAAGTTTGAACAAACAGACATGGAAAACTGAACACCTGATGGTAGAAGACAGACGTTTCCAGTTAGGAAATAGGAGGTCAGGATAGTTTTTACCCTGTACTGTTAAGACAGCCGTAGTCTGGTGCTCTCCACACACACAGGTGTAGTCTCCTGCATCTTCCTCAGCTATTTCATGAATCACCAGCTCTGCCTTGGTCCCTTCCTGCCTCATTTTGTATTTCTGACTCTCTTTGAGAATCCTCTGATCCTTCCGCCACTCCACCGGAGCAGCCTTGGTGAGCTCACAGTGCAGGGCGACTTCTCCACCTTCTTCTGCTTCCTTGTTCTTTAGCTCTTCCTTAAAGAGCGGTGGCAGAGCTGAAGGATGCAACATGGACAAATGGTCATCAGAAAACCAGAATTAAAATCCTAATTTCTTTTTCATGCTTGGGATTATTTCCCCTCATGCCTCCCTTTTTCTGCCTATTATAAACATGCTCAGCTATAGCCAAGTTCAGAAACTCTGAGAGCATCCTTCTTCAAGCGTGACGTGGTTTCACTCACCCTAAGGGATCAGTCCCCTGGTTGTATGTTGATTTTCATGGTGAAAGAACAATACAGAAAGATCCAGATTTTGGGTCAACAGCACTCGCAAATAATACTGCTGGATACAGTACCATTTTACCAACACAGGTGTGATTTCTTGGAGGCTGGTATTGTTATTTTCTGGTTTGTTTTTACTAAAAACTTATAGCACCATCTAGATGAAATCAGCCAGATTTCAAAAGAAAACTATTTCTAGTTTTAAATCGAAGTTTGAAGGGCCATTACATGTAATAAGAATTTCAGGTTCTCACTATGTCCTATTTTGGAAATCAAAACCCAAAGACAGAACAACCTGTAGGAAATAACCTTCAGGAAAACTAATTATTAACATTTACCCACAAGCGTGCCTTGTGCGCAACTACTGTGAGCACGTACAGAATACAAACAGTACTCCCCAAAGGCGCCAGAAAAAGTCCATGTCTCAGCTAAGGCCAGGGGAGGGTCAGAACTTTTTGGAAAAAGCTGGAGGGGACAGAACCGGGTCTCTGACCAAGTAAGATCCTCAGAGCCAAGGACTGTTACTCCATTAAAACGGATATTCATTAATAAGAGGAGAGCAGAACATCAGGTAATGAGATCATTAACGTAACGCAAGGATTTATCTATGGATTGGTTTATTGGGAGCTGATAACCTGTGGCGTTGGGGTTTTATTTAATAACTAACTGTCAAGGTAGTCCTGATCCCCACATAGAGGTGTAGACCCCTGCATCCTTCAAACCTAAATTAAGGGTAACAGGCTCTGAAATGGTAACTCTTATCTCATTCTAGATGTATTCTCGCTTAAAGAATCTGGTACCCCCAAAAGCAGCCATGGTCAGGTCACACAGCACAGGGACATGTCCTCCTGCTGCTGCTGCCCCAACCCTCACCTCTCCTTTGAGCAGTGCCTGGAGGGCAGAGAGCCTGACAGCCCATACCTGTGGGTTTTGGAGAAAACTGTGGTTGGCTGAAAGTGAACCATGGGGATTGGAGGCAGGGGGAGAAAGAGCTGGAAAATATAGATGTCCAAGAAGAGGGCACTTGGACAGAAAGAAACATCTCGTTTTCTCCTTTTAAAGGGGGACAGATTAATAATGACCCCAAAATTTGCCCTGAACTATTCTTTCTCAGTAAGAAATTATCTATACATAGAATGAAGGAAGAGAAAGTGATAAAAACACATACAAGCCTATAGAGCTGTTTATCAATTTTAGTAAGGTCTTTTTACCATGAACTGTTAAGGTTGCTGTTGTCTTCTGGTCACCACACACACAGGTGTAATCTCCAGCATCCTTTACTTCTAGGTCATGAATGACTAGCTCTGCGGTAGTGCCAGGCTGTCTCATTTGATATTTGTCACTTGCTTTGAGCACTTTGGACCCTATTTTCCACTGTACTGGAGCTGCTTTGCTTAATTCACAATGCAGAGAGACTGATGTTCCTTCTAGGCCTTCTTCATTCTTCAGTTCTTCCTTGAAAACCACTGGCAGGGCTGGGAATGGAAAGTAATTAGACAGTGTATATAAACTAAGACATCTGCATTTGTGATCAGCATCATGAACTCTCAACTGAAGTTCAAACCTGGCCGAGTCAGGGACTTTAACCATTGAGGTTGAGGTTATCACTGCGATGATCTGGAAAACTAAATCCAGCAGTGACAGTAAGAAAAAAAACGCTGAGCTAACAGGTCAAAATACAACAAGCTGGATGGATTCAAGATGCAACCTAAGGAAATTTATCACAAGGCCACCCTCCACGGGGGCAGGACAGGAGCACTTCCTAGGCGCTGTTCCCTTAAACTTACAACATAACAGTTTGTCTGCATGGAGAAATACTCATGTCCTCAGCTCCCTTTTCAGGAACATCAGACCAAAATCAAACGTCAGAGTTCTCCTTTCCTGAACACAAATTAATACCTAGGAAAAAGCTGATAGGTGAACACTTCGTACAGCAACAGGATGTTTCAGAGAAACAAAAAATGAACAGTCATCTGCGAGACGAATTTACCATTCACTGTCAGAGAAGCCGTGGTGTGTTGGTCTCCACACACACAGGTGTAATCTCCTGCGTCCTGCAGCTCTAGATCACAAATTTCCAGCTCAGCAAGGGTATTATCCTGCCGCATGATGTATTTTTCACTTGCCCTGAGTATTTTGTTTCCTTTCTTCCATGACACAGCTGCAGCCTTGGTCAGCTCACAGCGCAGAGTGGCTGTTTGGCTTTCTGTGGCTTGCAGGTCCTTCAGTTCTTCTTTGAAAAGTGCAGGCAAGGCTGAAGGTCACAAAACAGACAGAGGACGTTAAAAATGACACGTAGCACACAGGTGATGGGAGGGATGGGGTGGTACAGAAGCAGAGAACATTTTAGGGTGGAAAGAGTTTCCTTTCCTCATAATTCTGGGACATTGGACAAACCAATACACAGAAACAGAAAAGCAGCCTGGATGCAACCAGATCTTAGAGACAGCTTACAAATTTAAAGAAACAAATTCAGCCACAGGTGAACACACAACCAATAGTGACGAGCTGGTAGAGAAACACACAATAAAACAGATGTGTATATATATGTTTTTTACCATGCACTATCAAGGCAGCTGTTGTCTCCTGTTCTCCACACACACAAGTGTATTCTCCAGCATCTTTCAATTCTACGTCATGGATAAGCAGCTTCATGACCGTGCCCTCCTGTCTCATTTTGTATTTGTCGCTGACTTTGACCAAACTGCTTCCCTTTCTCCACTCTACTTGAGCAACTTTGGTCAGCTCACAGCGCAGAGTGGCTGCTTGACCTTCTGTTACCTCCTCGTCTTTCAGGCTTTCCTTGATGCGTGCAGGCAGCGCTGAGGATGCAATGGACAGAGGGTTAAAATGGAGCAGCAAAACCAGCCTGCTGGTGAAGGGTAGGGGTGGGGGAAGAAAAGGCGAGGGCATCAGTGGGGAGCTGTCTTCGGGCCTGGTCTCACGTCTGCTTTAGGGATCAGATCCTAAAACCACTTTGTATTAGGAGATGGGGTGAAGGTTTCTCCCTTAAATCACAAAACGCAAATTAATTCTCATGACTATGATGTGCAAAGTCAGACTCAGAGTAATTATGCAGAGATAACAATGAACATGGAGAAAAAATGAATTCAAACCATAAGCTCGATAATGAGGACAACTAGATGAAATTGGTTATTACCATGTACTGCTAAGGAAGCTGTGGACTGCTTATCCCCACACACACAGGTATAATCACCAGCATCGTTCTCATTTAGATTATGGATCACCAGTTCTGCAGTGGCATCCTTCTGCCTCATTTTGTATTTCTCGCTAGGTTTGAGTACTGTGTGTCCCTTTTTCCACTCCACTGAAGCGGTCTTGGTCAGCTCACAGCGCAGAGTCACTACTTCACCCTCTGTGGCTTCCTCATTTCTTAACTCTTCTTTGAAGAGAGCAGGAAGGGCTGAGAAACAAAGGAGCAAACATTTTCATGATATGCAGTTCTTGGCCACCAGAAAAATGAACCTTGATGTTTACCAGTATCTATCCATGCCTAGTTATTGACAGGAGGTTCATCTCACAGAAGGAAGATACTAATTTGTATCATAGCCACAAAAGGTCTCAATCAATGAGTAAATTTGCCGATTGGTTTAGAGACGTATGGAGAATAAACAGCAGGAATGGGAAAACTTTATGTATGGTCAAAACTATAACTTTCTCAGTGTAATTCAGCCCAGGAAAAGTGATACAGCAGGTTACACCATGATGAGGGAAAAAAGCTAAAGAGAAAAAGAAAAGCCTTTGCCTTATGTGGTAAGGATGCCTACAGACCTAGCCTGAGAGTTGGAATGAGGCTGAAGAGCAGAATCAGAGACACCTCTTGGAAGTGCTTGCGTAACAATAAAATGGAAAAAGAAGGATGATGTCTCCATTGTGGAAATCTGCTGTAAGACCTTCACACCAGGAAATTCAGATATATCCTAACACCCTGTCCCTTTTGGAACAACCAATAGAACCATTCAGAACATCAGACTGGATGGTAATGTTATAATATGTACTATGGGAGCAGTAGGATGGGACAATGTCTGCTAAGTCTTTGGAATGGGGTGGGGACCACTTTTGGATATAGAATATATGCACAAGAACAGGAGAGGACAAGTCCTGATTCTAACCAGCAAGAAATAAATATTTGAGAATACAGATGTGGAAGATAATTGGGCACACACCAATCATGAAGCAGGAGAAGCTCATGGACTTTAGGACAAGTAATGATGGAGAAGAGCAAGAAGAAGTTCTGTGGGCAACAAGAAAGCAAGCTTCAATTATTCAAGAATTGTTACTCATGATGAAACAGAAGCAAACGTAAAGGACAAGGTAGTTTAAGAGAGTGGAAAACTTCTCAAAGAAACAATATTAAGGGCATAATTATAGAGACTACCTCACTCCAAGGATCATCAGGAACAGCCTGCCTAATCCTCAAATTCTTCAATGTCCTGAAACTCAAGAGACCTATAAAATATGGGAGGTTTAGATGAGTGCAAAAGAAATACTACGGAATGTAGAGGCAAAACCAGAAAGGCCAGGTTCCCTGCATGTCTCAAGAAGGTGAAGGGCAGTTCCCCACTCCTGGACTCTGTCACCTCATGGACAAAGAGACCAACATGAAAGAGGGGCTGGAAGGTAATCTGAAAAATGATGCTGACATTAAATGTCTCCAGATGCAGCTGAATGCTGTATGTAGTTGTACCCAGCAACCGGGTGGCAAGACCATTATTCCAGGAGCTTTCTTTGTCCTTGCTCACAGTTCAACTTGTGGCTCTCGGCTGTATCAGAATATTAGCATGCAAGTCCCAGAAACCTGGCCAGCCTAAACTAGAAGGAAACAGAAATAATACAATGACATTCTGTAAGTAGATTAAAAGGAAGAAGGGAGAAGTTGGTCTACCTATCTTTCAGGAATGTAAGTTGACGGTGAGTGATACGGGGAAAGCTGAAGTGTTTAATTCTTCAATATTAAAGGTTAATGATAGCTAAGAAAGTAATAGGAATTCTGGCTAGGATAAGGGGAAAAAAGGGATTAGAGAATATTTAAATAAACTGAATATTCTCAAAGCACCTTGGTGTGATGAAATTTGTCCTGGAATACTTAAGGTACAGGCTCAAGCAATATCAGACATTAACAGTTACATTGCAGAAATCAAAGAGAATGAGTGATGTTCCACAAATACAGAAAAAATAGAAACTCAGAGGTGAAAAATGTCTCACAGATTGAAATATACACATTAGTTCTTACCATGTAAACCAAGGGTCTAAGCTTCCAGACAGTCAAGAAAGATCCAGGCAAAGTCAATAGAGCCAATAGAGCTATCTGCTGACCAAACGTAAACGTCTGCCGTAAGGTGAACTGGATGTCTCGCTGACTTCCATTGACTGTGTTGACTAGATCTCCATTGACAAAAATGTGGATTTAGGAATACTCACCGGTCTTGATCTACAAGCTGAATCCCATTCACAGTGCTTGTCTTGGAAAAAGAGAGAAGAGGGGGGCAGCAGAGAGAGGATCCAAGGAATTATGGCCATTTCAGCTTAACTTTAATTCTTTGAAAAACATTGTAGCAATACACTTGGACTTGCCAAGAGCTTTTCTCTTCATGAAGGAGTGGTCCAGTGTAATATTTCTAGACGTAGATTAATAAGCTTCACTGATAGAAAGACACAGTATATGCTGTACAATTTTATTTTAGTAAAGCTCTTACTTTAACTTAGGTATAAGTGGAACTACAGTAGGAAGCACTACTAATTTGAAAAAACACAGTCAAAGAATATTCAACCGTGATTTACACTCACAATGAATGAATGAGATAAGCAGAGTTCCTCAATACTCTGGAGCCCAGTATTATTCAGCATTTTCTTTAGTGACTTGGACAATGAAATGCAGAGTTGTCATTAACTTTGCAGATGATGTCAAGGTGGGAAGGGAGGGAAGGTGAAAGCACTTTGTTAAACTGGATTAGGGTATAGAAGATCTTGATGAAGCAGTGGTGAAAAAATAGGCTGCAATTCAGCAAGAGCAGGTGCAAAATACTCTATTTAGGAACAATCAACACCACAAATACAAGATGGAGAACAGTAGGCAGCAGATCTGCAGAGGGGGATTTGGGGTTACAAGAGATCATGGAGCAAATGCAAGTCAAAAAATGCATCTCTGATGTGAATAAAGCAGTCATCATAACAGGGATGTATTAAATGGAGTGTCACGTGCAAGACACATGAAGTTCTTCCATCCTACTCCACTCTGGCAAAGACTCAGATGGAGCGCTGTAGTCTGCTTTTGGCCACCACACTTCTAGAAAGATGTGGATTAACTGAAGATGGTCCAGAAAGCAACAAAGATGAGCTGAAGTCTAGCAAACATGACCTATGAAGAAAGAGTAAAAGGATTGAAGGTGCTTAGTCCAGAAAAGAGAAGACAGAAGGGAGACACGATGAAAGTTTTCAAATCTGTAATTTCAAATCTTAGTTTCACAAAGAAGAAAAAAGCAAATATTTCCCCACTTCTACAGGACATAGGACAAGAAGTAATGACTTAAGCAAGCTCAAGAAAGACTTTTGTTGAAATTAGGAAGAACTTTCTGGCAGTAGTGATAGCTAGGCAGTGGAATGAGTGTCCCAGGGAACTGCAGATTCTTCACCACTGGAGGTTTTTAAGTGCAGGCTAGATAGAGGTGATGGCAAATTGGGGCTCAAGAATGGACTAGATGACCTGTAGAGGTCCTTTCTAATTCTGTTTTCCACAGTTAAATTGGAAGTTCAAGACTGAACCCATCCTTGTTTTATTGGCAAATATGATGATAAAGAGGTCTGGGTAGTAAAGCAAAGAAAGCGACTCATTGACCTACTGAATCTCCAGGTGAGCAAGATGGCTGAAACTATTTCTTACTGTCCTATGTTAACAGCTGAAATAAAGTTTCCCTCTCTTCCAAGGAAAGCCTGCAGATGGATTTGACTGAGGACTCTGAAATACTCTCACACTATAATGCTGAGTATTCTGCAATACCAGAATACAAATCTACATGATCCTTGCTCAGAGTTATATAGAAAAGTTGCATTGAATCAAGTTTTATTTGCATTATTTGAAATTATCTGTCAAATCCTAATATAACTTTAAATCTAAGATCACTCTTTTTTAAGAGGTATGAATGTTCCTGCTGCTCCATCTCTCTAGGCTCAAGTCCAAAGTAAGTAAAACTGAACAAAAAACACAAGCATGTGGCACCCTTCAGCCTTCAGTGTGGTGCAAGGCAGCATAGCCGTGCACCACCAAGAGCAAGGAGAAGAAAACAGGGAAAATGTTAGTATAATCAATGGAACTACAATTCTAATTAGAATTAGATAAAATTCACAATAAAAACAAGAAAATCTGTTACCGACAGAATTAATGATGGCAAGATTAGAGAAAGAACTCATTGAGTGTCAGTACTGAGGCTTCCAGAGGAGATGGGAGAAACATCACACAAAAATTTCTCATTTCTGTTTTCTTTACCATGCACTGTCAGTGCTGCAGTAGTCTTCTCGTCTCCACACACACAGGTGTACTCCCCAGCATCCTTGACTTCTAAAGCATGGATCAGCAGTTGCGCTGTAGTACCTTCCTGTCTCATAGTGTATTTTTCACTCAATTTGAGCACTTTGTGTTTCTTTTTCCACTCCACAGAGGCAGCCCTAGATAGCTCACATTGTAGCGTGACTGTTCCACCTTCTGTGGCTTCTTCATTCTTCATCTCTTTCTTGAAGTGTGCAGGCAAGGCTGAGGAGTTCAAAATGAGCAGAATGTATGACCATGGCAGCTATTCAAGACACTTTATCTGTGGTCTGTCAACCACATGTGACAAGCAATGCCCTCCCTAATCAAGTAGGATTGATAACCACGCTGAGACTCATAAAACAGTGACTTTGGAAAGCTGGAAAACACCTGATTCATAAGTCAGAGCTTTTTTATGGTATGGTCTATGGCATGAAATGGAGAACCAAACCAATCTCAACTTCTTCAGACTCTGCAAGACTGAGCCCTACCTTACATTAAGTATTGCCTACCAGAATAGAAAATAAAGCCTAACTAGTGTCTTAAGTTCTATCACAATGCAAATCATTACTGCAAAAGTTCATAAGTGAAACTATACCTGAGGCAATAATCTCACTTTTCTATGAGATTTCTCCTCAGTTAGTGGTCTAGCAGAATTTGACTGTCAAATTATTCTGAAACACTGAAAACTGTATCAAAAATATCTCATTGCCAAATAGTAATAGTCTCAATTTTAGGATTGTAACATCTTCACAACCAACATCACAATAATATGATTTTCCTTTTTTAGCAACTGCTACTGAACATGAGTAAAAAATGAGTTAGTATCAAGGTGAATATCTGATTTTTTTGCAACAAACATCTGATCTGTGCCTGGTACCGACTCGTGCGCTCAGGCATTTATGCCCATGTCCAACCACACGTTGCTAAATTCATCAGAAACAGGGCTGCAATTTCAAAGCTGATACTACTATGCTCTTAAAAAAAAAACCCAGCTGGTTGAAAATAATCCAATTAATTTGTAATTTTTTTTTTAATTTTTTTTTTTTACCGTTCACTTTTAGCACAGCGGTAGTTTTCTGATCTCCATAACAGCATGTGTAATCTCCAGCATCCGTCAGATCTAAATCACGGATCACCAGCTCAGCAGTTGTGCCCTCACATCTCATGGTGAACTTGTCATTTGTCTCGAGGGCCCTGTCTCCTTTCCTCCATTCCACAGCAGCTGCGGGCTTGTTCAGTTCACAGCAAAA
Source organism: Harpia harpyja (assembly GCF_026419915.1). Taxonomy (NCBI): domain Eukaryota; kingdom Metazoa; phylum Chordata; class Aves; order Accipitriformes; family Accipitridae; genus Harpia; species Harpia harpyja. Next base: position 106,007,449 of record NC_068940.1, read on the forward strand.
AGTGGCCATGCCATTTTCTGTGGCTTCCACGTTCTTCAACTCTTTTTTAAAATGCAGAGGAAGGGCTGAAGATCACAGGTGAAGAGAGAGCACTTTAAAACTGAGGAAATACTGAATCTTGACTGCTCCACTGGATTAAAACCCTTTAATCACTAAAAGTTTTAGAACATACAGTACCTGAGAGTCAAACCTGATTTCATCCCTGCCTTATGCTTTGCAACACACCACACTCAGCATGTCACAACTGATTTGGAAATCAGTGTTGTAAAACTACAATTTCAGTACTGCAAGGTATGCTTTAAAAGCATTTTAAGATAGAACAACAGAAAGCTGATCTCAAGATTTCAAGGAACTACACACAGCTCTGTCTTAAGATCAGATGAACAATTAAAATCAACAGTATGTTATTTAAAATTTCAGGCTGCAATGCTTCGTTCTCACCTGCCTTTCTCAGCTCTCATCGTAACAGAATACCTTTCAATTCCATTCAAGAAAAACAAGTAAAATCTCAGTGATATGCCTACAGAAATTAATTAATGGAAATACTGAAAGTGCTATTTACGACTTCACCAAATTCTTCATTATCTGCTTCCAGACTCCATTAACATGAAAGAACAGGGACAGAAAAGACTGTATGGTGCTAATTCTGAGTCCTAAGAGAAGGACTTTCAGTGAAAGATATTCCCAGTGGTTGATACAGCGGCATAATAATTTAAAATAATAGACGGGATCAAGACCGGTTTGTGATCCTGTATGAGATCACAGATGACAAAGCACAAAATCCCTATTAAACTCATGTATTTTACCATGCACTGTCAGGGATGCAGTAGTCATCTTGTCTCCGCACACGCATGTGTAATCTCCCGCATCTTGTTCCTCCAGGCTATGGATCGTCAGCTCGGCAATGGTATCCTTCAGTCTCATTTTGTACTTCTCGCTAGGCTTGAGCACCTTTTGCCCTTTCCTCCACTCCACCGGAGTGGGTTTAGTTAGCTCACACTGCAGAACAGCCGTCCCGTTTTCTGTGGCTTCCATATTGACAAGGTCTTTTTTGAACAGTGCAGGCAAAGCTATGGGACGTAATATAAACAGAGAGGATGTCAAAATCATTAACCAGACCTTGAGGAACTTAAGACTAGGTCCTGAGGCCAGTCCTTCACTATTACGGGAAAACAAATCATATACTCTTGAAAACTGCACCTATTAGAAAACTACTGCAGGTTCTCACCAGGATAATTGCCACCATGACCTGCTTCTAACATTGACTTCTGCAGCATGCTCATCGCTTCCCAGCTGATTCCAGTAGTCGTCTCTACCTATTTCAGACTGAAATCATCTATCTTGAACATTAATGACCTGACTTTTGATTGAAAGTCATCGCCCCGGATGACAGCACTGCTAGCTGGAGATCTCTACCTTTCCTGACACCGTAATTTATCTTTCTGGTTCAGAAAAAAAAATTAGTAATATAACTTCAGGTGCACCTTTCAGCCACCATTTCCAAGGACATAAAGGCTCTAATATCAGGAATACAGGGTGGGGGTTAGCAGCATTCAGCAAGTTGCCTTGTGGTGTGCCACTAAAGTAAAAAGGAAGAGACTTCCATAGGGAAGAAAGTGCCAGCTCAGAGGAGGAGAGGAATAGAAGTACCTCCAGCTGGGAGAAAGAAGAGAAAGTAAAAGCGTGAAGAAAACCTGAGAGAAGAGAGTTTTGCCTCCACAGTTTTGCCCCTGTCCTTAGAAGCATCTTATCTTTAAGATATATATATATCTCTCGAATAAAACCCATTCTTTCATCTGTTGGAACTGTATGTGAACTGCTTCTTCTGGAGGGGCAAGCAAAGCTCGTCGCTATTCACCACGGCAGACACAGGAGCAAAATCTCTTTCACTACTCCCTGAATCAGAACCTGCGGAATAATGGTTTGGGGCTTTTTTTTTTTTTTGGAAAGTACCATTTCCTTGGCAGAATATATCACAGTCCTGCAAAACAGGAGGACAGTCATACATTCCTGTATGGAAAAAACCTCTCGCTAACTGAGCTCAGCTTTTTTAAAGAACCTGAAGGAAAGTTAAGCACTGAAATCCACTGACATCGGTGAGACACAAGGACAAACCCTCTGAGAATAATCTTATTGCTGGAGATCTGCTCACTCTTGGCCTTACATGCAGATGCCTTTTTCACTTTCAAAAAGCGCAGTCTAAGACGAGAAATTCTCACACCTTTTCTTTAGTTTGCTATAAAGCCATCAGTTTCAAACTAACAGACAGTGGGAGATGGGATGAAACACAGCCAGCAAACCAAGAAAATGCTGCAGAATCAAAACATCAAAGCAAGTGGGAAAGAAACCTCTCAGAGAAAAGGGATCGCCTGAGATACTGCTATCGTAACGGAGAATGGCTTTTTACCATGGACTGTCAAGACAGCCGAGGTCTTCTGATCTCCACACATGCAGGTGTATTCTCCTGTGTCTTCTACCTCCAGATCTCGGATCAACAGCTCTGCAGCGGTATCTTCTTGTCTCATCCTATACTTATCACTTGGTTTGAGTGTCTTGTCCCCTTTTTTCCACTCTACTGGGACACCGACCTTGCTCAGCTCGCAGTGCAGAGTGGCTGTTGCACCATCTGTGGCTTCTCTGTTCTTCAATCCTTCTTTGAAAAATGCAGGCAAAGCTGAAGGACAGCAATATGAGCAGTGAGATGTAATGCTCCAAAGAGTTAAAATTAAACATCAATGTTTAATTTTCCTTTTCCCTCTTATCTTGAACTGATTTATCGATACAAGAACATAGATTCTCAATAGTCTCCATGAATCAATATGAGGAAAGAAATGTCATCACCAGGAAAGGTTTCAATGCTTGCAGTAATCTGCAGAGGTATTTTACATGTACTCAGAGTCACAAATCAATACAAACAGAAGTAGAAAACCCCAATTTTTTTTCCTGTGAAATTTCAAGCAAAAAGAATAAATACTAATTTGAAATTTCTGAAAAAAATTGGTTTTCTTATATGACTTTTTAAACCATAATGGGAGGATGTTTGCTATGTTTTCACATATTTAAGCAAACAAAAAGACATTGTACATGGGAAAAAAAAAAAAAAGAAAGAAACACGGGAGTTTCGTTCTAAATGTCAGTTTGAAATGAAATTGTTCATTTCAATACCTGGTGGGAAAACAAGCATTTTCACCTGAACTGACATATCCTTTGAAATATGTCAGTTGCAGTAAAAATCAAACTTCTCCCTGAGCATGGTCGTCCCTTAGAAGGTTTGGGCTTGCTTTACACAGGACTGTGACTGAATGCAATGACAACTGGCCAGTATGTATAAAAGCACCTTGCTGTCCCAGGAATGGAGTATGGGAATAAGATTCCAGGGAATTACCTAACTGTTTGGAATTTTATGAAACCTTAAAATCCCTAAGTCATAATCCCTTTGAGGCAACCCATTTTAATGGGCTTGAGCATAACGGGGAGTCTAATAAAGGAACTTTCAAGGCAAAAGCAAAATGACGGACCCTAATTAAAACAGTAGCAGCAACCCTGGTTGCCTGTACTCTGAGCTTGCACACCGATACCCCTCTTGTGCCACGCACCCCGGCTGCACTGACACCAATGGAGCACTTCATTGGCATCAGCGAGCTGTGGATAAGGGTCTGGCAGAAGGAAGGAGACGGTAGGGTAACCAGGTATCTGTCCAAAAGAACAGAGAAAACAGGATAGTTACTTTTAGTATGTGTCTTGTTTTGTTTGTTTTACCATGTACTGTTAAAACTGCCATAGTCTGCTGGTCTCCGCACACACAGGAGTAATTTCCAGCGTCCGTCACGTCTAGATTTTGGATTATAAGCTCAGCAACGACGCCTTCGCGTTTCATTTTGTATTTGTCGCTTGATTTGAGAGTCTTGAATCCCTTCTTCCACTCCACGTTAACAGCAGCCTTGTTCAGCTCACAGTGCAGAGAGACACTTTTACCTTCTGTGGCTTCTTCATCTGTCAATTCTTTGGTGAAAAGAGCAGGCAGGACTGCAGAGTAAATGCAACACGGACACGGCATCAAAGCTGAGAAAGCCATGACCTACTCGCTCTCTTCTCTTATCGCCCTGAACCCACATGTCTCTGAAGCCACAAGACCTTCTTCACACTCCAGGATTTTATTCCAGTCTCTAACATTTCAAAAGGGAATTCAGTCTAATTTTTAATTTTTTTGCCCTCACACTTTACAACTTGCTTTAAAAGCAAGTCTCTCTATCTGCAAACTTAGTTGACAAGCCATCTATCCTTTACTTTATACACCATAAAAACAAAGGGGTAAAAGTAGAGGCCGTATTTCAATATGACAGCCAGAGCATTTCGTTTCCCATGAGAAAAACAGCAGTTCTACAGAAGTGCCTGATTCACGGCACTGTCTGTATATTTATAAATAGAGCCCCTTAAAACAGAGCAGTTACAAACATACTGTCAGCTTTCTGCAGAGATAAAGTAAATGTTTTGGAAGAGTTAAGCCAAAATTGGTAAAAAAGGGCTGGGAATAGCAGGAGCTTAAAAAAAGGCTATTTTTCATTAAGATAGTCCTTGGGTAGCATCACACATTGATGAAAACTTGTTCCTCTTAGGAGCAACAAGTGTAACTGTCTAAGTTACAAAAAGTAAACATTATTCCCACTTTTAGGTCAATCCCTACGGGAAAACTTTTAAACAAGCAGCTCTACTGGACTAGGGAGATTGTGTTGAGTTGGGGACGTGTACACCACTTGTCATTTGAACATAGCACCTAGGAAGACAAATAGCGCATCAGGAGGGCATCAGGTGAAAGGAAAGAGTGAGAAGGAAAACAGGATAGAAAAATTAATCAGCAGGGGGAAGGATAGAAAGTATACAGGGACCAGATGAAACAGGAGAAAGAGAGGAAGAGATCTTGGAATTATACAGGTTTACTTGGGGCATGTGCTGAGAATTTCTTTTTACCATTTACTGTCAAAGCAGCCGTAGTCTGTTGATCTCCACACACACAGCTGTAATCACCAGCGTCTGCCAAATCCAAATCCCGGATCATCAGCTCTGCAAAGGGACCTTCCTGCTCTATTTTGTACTTTTCACTTGGCTTGAGGACCTTACTCCCCTTTCTCCACTCAACCGGGGCTGATTTGCTCAGTTTACAGTGCAAAGTGACTGCCTCCCCCTCTGTAGCTTCCTTGTTCGACATTTCTTCTTGGAAGAGGATAGGCAAGGCTGAAGGATGCAATACCAACAGAGAAGGAATCAGCACTGGATTGAAATGAACGGGACTCTGCTGCGAGTTACTGGGCTGCAGTGTATACATTTAACCAAAAATGCACTACTGCTAGGTGGATGTAGTTGAAAGGGGGGTAAAACCTCCTAGAGTAGAGAGAAATAAATTAGAGAAAACAACATACAACATAGCCGTGCTGTCTTACAAAAAAAAAAAAAAGTACAAGGGGATATTCTCTAATAGGATGACTCTTTGGCACCACAGAGTCGAGAACATGAAAACTCTAAGAAATCTAACTGACCAGGCTTTGGATGACCAGCAACTTCTCTCAAACAAGCTAAGTTTGGGGCTTAATGAGAAACACGGGTAGAACGGTTACCATTCACTCTCAAAGCAGCTGTTGTCTTCTGGTCTCCACACACACAGGTATAGCTCCCAGCATCCGTCAAGTCCAGGTCTTGGATTACCAGCTCAACAAAACGCCCTTCCCGTCTCATTTTGTATTTGCTGTCTGACATGAGCACCTTCCCGTCCTTCCTCCACTCGACCGAGCCCACCGCCTGGCTCAGCTCGCACTGCAGCGTGGCCGTCCCGCTCTCAGTGGCTTCCTCGTTCTTCAGCTCTTTTTTGAAACGGATTGGCAGGGCTGAGAGATGCAGAATGAAAAGGGATTGCAACCCAAGGCCCTGCCCAGATCTCTGGTCAGAGGCTGAATTGTGATTTATCGTATGACTACCTAAGCCTTATTCCAACACCCTTATCCTTAAACACATCTGCTTTTTTTTTTTTGTAGCTGGTAAAAAAAAAATCTCTAGTAAATTGTTCTGTGGGAATCAAAGTATGTGTGATCTTGATTGGGATCATGCATACAAATGACACACTCGTCCTCACCATTAAAGGTGATGAACCCTCCTTAACAGAAAATCCCAAGGAATCTTACATTTCCATACTAATTCAGGAAAACATGCATGTACGTCAGCACCCTTCACTTGAGGAAAGGTGAGAAGACAACACAACACACACACAGCATGGGGCATAATGAGAGCTGATCATGGGTGGAGACTTGGGAAAGGAGTGACATAGCAACATGAAAAAGTGGAAGGATGAAAAAAGTAGAAGCAGGACATAAAGGTAGGTGTTGTGAGGGAACGTACAGAAAGAAGGAGGGAAGAGATGGACAAAAACATTCCAGAGTTTCATGGCTTATTTCTGACTTTTTACCATTCACTGATAAGGCTGCTGTGGTTTTTTGGTTCCCCACTACACATGTATAGTCTCCAGCATCCTTTGGGTCCAGATCATGGATCAGCAGCTCAGCCAATGTGCCCTCCTGCCTCATCCTGTACTTGTTACTTGGCCGGAGAAGAGCGTGCCCCTTCCTCCACTCCACGGGGACCTCTCTGCTCAGCTGGCACCGCAGGGTGGCAGTCCCACCTTCCACAGCTTCCACGCTCTTCAGCTCTTTGATGAGCGCAGAGACGGCTGAGGAATGAAGCGTTCTCATTTTACTTTAGGAACAACATGACCAACTGGTGACGTCATACGGGACTTAAAACCAAAATAAATTCTCTTGGCACAGCTAATAAGCTCTGACCTACCTGCATTTCCAGGAGTCTACTTTCATTTACAGTAGCACACCATGAGTTTGAGAGGAAATAAAACCAAAACAATTCTTTCCCAATAATTTGAATATCAAGGTAGTTACCCTTCTGCTGCCCAAATGCTGATAGTCACAGATGCATGAAAAGCTTGCAGAGAAAGTGCAGAAGAGAATTGCATATTCTTTAAGAAAACGTGTAGCTAAGGCCCTTCTAACCTTCCCACTTAGAGTTCAGACAAGCGCCTCTGTCCAGAGCAGAAAGCAGAACAGTTATTTCAGAGGCAAGGAAAGATATCTTGTTATCAGGTATATTTGATTGTTATGTTTTAACATGAAGTTATTGTCCTAGAAAACAGAGAACATAACGGACCTAGCCAGAGCTGCCTTTTGTTTGTACTGATCCCTTTCTTTTTTTCTGAATGCTCACTATAAATGCGCAGGAGCTAGCAGGACCCTGGCAAGAACAACAACAAACGGTCACAAGCAGGTGTCTTATTCCTACCATGGATTTTGACGTGGGCTGTGGTCTGCTGGTCTCCAGTGTCACAGGTGTATCTTCCCGCATCTTCTGGCTCTGCATGATGAATCACCAGCTCCGCCACTGTCCCCTTCTGCTTCATTTCGTATTTGGCACTTGCCTGGAGCGTGGCTTCTCCCTTCTTCCACACCACGGTGGCATCAGCTTTTGTGAGTTCGCAGCGCAAGGAGACAGATTTCCCCTCTTCCATTTCTGTGTTCTCCAGGGCTTGTTTAAAAAGGACAGGGACAGCTAGAAGACAGAACCAGGGATTAGGAGATGCCCTTTTGACCTGCTGTACAACAAGTGCCCCACAATAGCTGTCACCTCTCAACACCAGTCCTTTTCCAAATGAGCCCTAGACCCTCCTTTGGCTGCGTGGCATCAAGGTGATACCGCTTGGGAGCAGGAAGAAACCTCTCCCCCAGATGTTATCATCTCACTGGGGATTCCTAGGAATATGGGGGAATTTTCTCTCATCTTTAATAAGGACCCCTGCAGAGGCCTCTGGGCATCCTCACCTAACAAATTCCCTGCTGCTGCAGGGCTCTGAGACAGTATTCATACCCTATATTTCTCCTGCTTTCTGCTCCAGCACATACTACTCTTGCTCTACTACTAAAGGTACTGTATTTTTTTTAAGGGCTTTGGGGAGTTCAGATGACATCTGAGAGCCTTTAAAAAGGATGTTTGGGGGAATTTGGGGGTCTAAACATTAATCAGTTGGCCACCTGCAATTTGCCAGGGACTGGACTTATGTTTTCATGTTCTTGTGCTCCAATGCTCCTGGTCACCATCTCTAACTCCGGTCTTAATCACAGACTTGTAAAATAGCTGTTAGGTCAGGAACTACAGCACGTAGGGTATAGAAAATGAGCCCTCTGCATTTACGTATTTTCTGCTCAGTGGGAAGTTACAGATTTAAAGTCCCAGGTGCATAACTTGAGATTACATGAATGAAATATATACAGGTTCTTACAAGTATGCAATTTTACCATTAAATTTTATGTACGAATTTGTAGATTGCACCGCCACAAAGTGCTGTGTGGTTTTAATAGAAGCTCTATTAAGCAATGCATTAAGAAAGCGTGGTAACATATCTAACTCTGCCTACCATTTACTTTCACCCGAGCAGTGGTCTTCTGTTCCCCAGTGCTGCAGGTATAGTCCCCAGAGTCTATCGATTTGACATCTCGAATAATGAGCTCTGCCACAGTACCATGCTGCTTAAATTCATACTTCTCGCTGGCATAGAGAACAGTGTCTCCTTTCATCCATTTCACTGGTGTATCAGGTTTGCTGAGCTCACAGGTCAGCTTGACTTGTTTTCCTTCTTTAGCTTCTTCATTTTGGAGCTCTTGCTTGAAAAGAACTGGTATTTCTGAAAAAGAATATTGCAAAGGTTTAAGGAAACACACAAGATTGGAAATCGCTTTTCCCTTTTTGTTTCAGGCTTTGTTATCGAGATAGAAAACCACAGGAATGGAAAAGCACTAGCAAACAGTAAACAGGTTCTGACAACTCACATCTAGCTGCCAGTACTCTACAGCAGCAAAAAAATATTTGAAACCATATGCTTATTTTCCTTTAAATCACTAACTACTGTTGAAGACATTGCTACTATTACTGTTGTCATTATTTACATTAGTGGCAAATGCTGTACTGCTATTCATGATACCGCGTGTTGCAGATGGGTGGTCAGAGCTGGACCACTGGCACAAAAAACGTAAAACTTTACTGAGGTCAATTTGCACATAACACAGAGGACACAGAGAAATGGCAAAGCACTTTCTGTCATGACAAGCAATATTGATTTCTCATTATAAAAAAACCCACAACATACTTTTATCCAACACGAATGCAGACTTAAAAACAGCACAGAGCAAACACAGAGAGGAAAGCACAGCTGTACGTGAAAGGGTCCCTGTGGAGATTCCTGTGCAGGCTCTGTCACAGCCTGGGACTCAAGGCTTTAAGGTGAGCTAGTGTAGGGAAGGCACTTATTGGGAAAAAACCTCAACCGAAATACTTTTCCCTCAGATCATAAAAAAAATCAATTTCTTCCTGGCTTCTTATGTCTTATGAATATGCAAGTTAGCTACTGATCATGATGCAGAGGTCCTGTGGCTATTGAGAAACTACAGACTATTCTTCTGTTCCCATTTTACCTCTAGTTTGGGACACTCAGTCTTACATGGCTACTGACTTCCCCCCCCTGTATTTTTGCATTCTGCTGTTCTGGTGTGACCCTAATAGATAAAGGAAAGCTACAATAATGTAATTTGTTGTAGGTATTCTTATGACTTGACTCCTTCACATCTACTGGTGATCTGAATCCGTATGTTTAAATCCTACATCCATCCACACCCTTCTCTGTGAAGGGAAAAGTGGGGCTGTTGTGTAACATTAGGAATGCATTTTTTTCTAACAGAAAATTGTTCTTCATCATGGGTGAGATCCAGGTCCTGCTGAAGTCAACACAGATCTTTCTTTTGTGTGTAATGGGTATGGGGGAAACATCTTAGTGCTACAGAAAGACATAGAAGATCAGAACCATTAATCATCACCTCTTTTCTTCGTTACATCACCAAGGCCGCCTCTTTCCTTGCACGGCAGGTCTCAGCCTTAACTTGGCTTGTTTCTTCGTGCTCTAGATAAATACTGTGAGCAGATTTCCTTCCCTCTTCATGCTCTGAGGTTCAGGCTGACTATTCCAACAACCCAAATGCTTTTTGTTCACACTGACTTCTCTAACCCAGGTGCAGCTTGCGATCCACCCTTCCCAAGTGTGTTATACCAGATTTATGCAGGATATCCACCAGTCAGGCTAAACACAGCCTGTGCCATTAACAACCTCCCTCTACCTCCTCAAACTTCCCCACGTGAATGAGCGATTTTGCTCACAGAAACTGAGCTCCTCCTCAACCTCAGGCTGGGGCAGCGACTCAAGCCAAGCAGAAGCAATTATAACGTGGGTAGTAGATGAGCCCGGTTCTGACACAGCTCAGACCCAACGCTTGCCTGACATACTTGGTGGTTATCCAACGTGCTCAGGGAAGTACGCTGAAGTCTCATGTGTCTAAGAAAAGAACTTTTGCTTCAGCTCAGAGAACAACCCTTCAGATAGCACCTCCTGCCTGATCACGCTCTTTGGGCGCGTTACTCTCAATAAATTTGGCTGCCTAAAGCAATTCCCCAGACAAATGTGGATGTATGAGCTCCCTCCTTGGAGAGGGCCATCAGTGGAGACAGCTTCAGAAGGTGATTCATTCTTTCTCTGGATTACCTCTTAGGCTGGGTGGATCTCCTACAGAGATACCCACTGTCCTCTACTGACCCATTGCATTCTTCTCTAGAGAGCTTAGGCACTTAACTTTCACAGAGCTAAAAGCAGGTAAGATGAAGGATTTTCCTATTTCACATTCTGTCACCCCTCTGGGTGCTGTTCCAGAAGACTTGATGAGAACCTCTCCTGCACTGTGGTGCAAAGACGTGAGGTTCCTTTTCAGTATAGTTTCACGTTTTTAATCATTTCAATTTATTACTCTGACCTCGGTGTTAGATGACGAGTTAGGACCCAAAGCATCACTCCAAAAGTTCTTACCCTTGACAGTAATAACCGCACTACTTTTAGCTGCTCCAGCCTCACACTCATATCTGCCACTGTCTCTTTCTTCTGCCCTGTGAATGACAAGCTTGGCTTCAAATCCCAACCGGCTGATGTTATACTTGGAAGAATTCCTAAGGCTCTTCCCGTCTTTGCACCACTTTACAGGGCTGTCTGATTTGGAGGTTTCACAGTGAAGGATCACATCCTCTCCCTCAGTGACTTCAGTATCAAGGAGCTCCTTTGTGAAGATGCAGGGCTTCTCTAGAATCACATAAAAACCATCTGAGATGTTTCAGAAGAGGTGTGGATTTTCAGATCACAAGTAATCTGCGAGATTTACACCCAAGATTATTTTTATCAAAACTACAGGTCAAGGTTAGTAACAAATAATTTGTTGTTCATGACTATAAAGCCCTCGGGAAGGTACCAGTCATGCCATAAAGTGTCGTTCAGTAAATACGTAATACCCTCTGGGAAAAACTGAGAAGACAATATCCCTGTTGAAGAACATAAATAAGGTGTCTCTCACATCTAGCTAAATAGGAACGAGATGGAGGCAAGATTTTCCCAATCCCTTTTCCATGTGAGCTGATTAGTTTGAACCTTCTAACTGAATGTGGAAAAGATAATTCTGCATGAAGTGAGGTGCGATACAGATTTCTCAAAGCCACTCATCTAGAGCAGGTCTCATCTCATCAGTACGAGTCCTCTAAAAACCAGGCAGATAGCTCAGACTGGTCATGTAGGATGTCTCTATAACTGCTGGAAAATGAGAGACACCTCCAGAGACCAGATATTCACTTCCAAAATAGGTCATTAGGACAGAGAAGATGAACTGCTCTTTGGAAGCGCTTGTCTTTCCACACAGCTTATAGAAGTGGCCTAAGCTAGATACCAATAGCTAAACTGGCCAAGGTAGATCTTATCCCTCCTAGATTAATGCTTGTTAATTCATAAAAATCCAATCAATCAGGAGACCAAAACCTGGTTTTGGTACTATAGCATCACATATTAGCGTTACCAAAAGGAATCAGCTTTTGCAAATACGACCTTTAATTTACCTCTTACCTTTTATTCACCTTTAATTTACAGTGGAGACTGTGTGTTTTACACTCTGGGCATGAGAAATATTTATGTTTCCAGTAAGAAAACACCTCTCTAATCCTGCAGTCTTGGGCTGTCTGGCATTCATTTTATTCCTTCGCTATAGAAGTAGACTAACACTGCAGTTTTAACTCAGTTTAACTTTTCCAGATAAAACAATTCATTGTCAACAATGAATAGCAGAGAACACACGTAATGTTGCCTTTCAAACAATGAAAACTAAATTAAAAACATATTGGTTGAACTTTTTCTTTTCCCTTTAAACTAATTGATTTCTCCTCATTTATCATCACCCTATCAGCTTGGCTCAAGGAAAACTGGGCAAGGCATCCAATGTACCATCACTACAGTATAACATTCCCATCTAAGGTCCAATAAACACTCTGAGTTGCCCAGGATTACCAAGTATTCATTCCCCAGCCCTACCTTCATTATATAGGTAATGCTATTCTTGAACGTACACAGATATACATATGATAGGGCCAAATTTGTAGCATTTCTCTTCTTTTTTTCACCTACGCACATTAACCCGTACTTATTTCTATGCATTCTTTCCTGTCCTGAAGTTTTTATGATTGAATTACCTTTAACAACCAAACTGGCAGATGTTTTCTTATCACCAGCTTCAAATGTAATGACCCCCGAGTCCTTCAGTGAGAGTTTTTTCAGCATTAGCAGGTGATATCCACCAGGCTGAGACTGGATCTCATTAAGTTCATTGGTATGGAGTGGGGTTTTATCCAAAAACCACTGCACTTTGCTATAGTCTACAGGAGAGATTCTGCATTTAAACATGGCAGATTCTCCCTCTAACACAGTGACATCTTCCAGGTCTTCTGTTATTAGCACTTTCTGGCCTGAAAGGAACATAGATATATCAATTACGGGAATCTTCAGTTACTAGCATGAAAATCGATATGGAAAACTCCAAGATTTCCCATGTGAGTATTTCAAGAAAGAAATATGTTCATGATACAGAAGACTGAAACACAATTCCGCTGTTATTGAACACAAGAAACATTCACAGGAAGATAATATATACAGGTCACACACCAAAATAGGATGAAGACAACTTCAAAGCACCAGAACACATATAGCAGAAAAAGTAGCCAGTACAATGCAAATCCAGCATCATAAAGTTTCTCCTAATGAAACTACCTGGAAAGGCTGAAAGGATGCATCTCTGACAGCATCACTGGGCTCTAGACATCACTAAGCAGGTGATCCCTCCCATGACAACCCCTCTGTTTTTCTAGAGCAAATATAACTTGCTTTCTATGGGATAGGACCACCCAGCCCCCACCTTCTTTGAGCTTAGTCCAACCATAAACACAGTGGGAAGTGGAGAGAGTGTCTGACTGCAGCTTTAGTAAAAAGAAACAAAACAACAGCCCTGAAAACCTACCTGTATAGACATAGATAGATATACACCTAACTATAAATAAATAAATAAAATAAGGTTATCACTGTATGCAGAGATATATCTGATCTTGCTCCTACTTAGAAAACCAGTACAGGGAATTTTTTACTTTCATCTTGAGCTTTGTGACAGACAAGTATTTTTTCACTCAGAAAAGTTGGTGTTAGAAACCTCACAGCGAGTTCAGGTAGCTCAGATCCTGAGGCCATGGTGGGGATTAAGCACAATTCTTTGCTTCTCAAGGCTGCTCTAGCAGATGATCAGAGGTAGAGGAGTCTGGCTATATTCCCTAGTCTTTAAGAACTAACTATAATAATTAATAAGTGGACACCGCCACTGCATCTCCATGTGACTATTCTTGAGTCATTCCTCCTATTCTCTTCATTGTTTCATCATTTTCAGCTCAAGGGTTTCTCCCAGTCGGGGCTCCAGTGAGGGAACTGTGTGGAACAGTAACAACCCGACCTCACTCCTTCCCCTTAAACGCTACCCTGCTGTTAGCATTGGCCACCACAGCTCATTTGCAGCCATAGCATCAAATAAAAGCTGCTGGGTTGTACTCTTCAGCTGGAGATTGGGTTGTACCCTTCATCTCTAATGGGCAGAGGGACATTAAGCACTTAAAGATCCCCGGGCCATTCATTCACCCATCCCCTCCTGGAAACCACTACTGGAAAGAGGCATCAAGGGACATAGAGAAAAGCCTGGAGGCAGAATAATTTTTCCCTCATCTAATAGCAGGCACTCTGAATCATATCCATCATGTGTACACGCAGGAACACCAGCCTCTCCTCACATCAGTATTTGGGGTTTTAAATCATACCCAAAGTACTCCAGGTATAATTGCTTCAAATTGACAAATTGCTCTGCATGTCCAGCTCCATGTTGCTATATTTTCATCCAAATGTCCTGTGCATATACATCATGAGTGAGATGGAGCCAGAAATCAGTGGATCCGCTACCCATATGCTGAGAAACAGATCTGCCTACGCATACGCTGTCTCCTGTTGGAGAAATGCGATGTACAATCATACTCCTCTCCTGCGTACCTTGCACGACTAGCTTGGCTCTGGACTGGGCATCACCAATGTCACAGCTGTAAGTATCACCATCACTTTTCTCCAAGTTCTTTATGGTCAGCTGGAGGATTTGTCCTTTCTGTGTGATCTCGTATTTCCTGCTAGTCCTGAGTTCAGCTATGCCTTTCCTCCAGACTACAGAAGATGCAGCTTTCTCACTCTGGCACATAAAAACTGCAGTTCCACTTTCATCAGCTTTCAGATCTGAAAGCTCCTTGACAAAATAATTAGGTTTTTCTGGAAGGAAAAAAAAAAAAAAAAAAAAGAGAGACAGAGACAGATTTGTTACCCAAACAAGTCCTGAGCATGCAGAGTGGTCTTGAATGCCCTCTGCTCCCACTTGTAGAATCACAGAATGTAGAATCATAGAATCGTTTAGGTTGAAAAAGACCCTCAAGATCATAAAATCCAACCATAAGTCTAAAACTGCCAGGTCAACCACTAAACCATGTCCTTAAGTGCCACATCTACGCATCTTTTAAATACCCCCAGGGATGGTGATTCAACCGCTTCCCCGGGCAGCCTGTTCCAGTGCTTGACAACCCCTTGGGGGGAGAAGTTTTTCCTAATATCCAATCTAAACCTCCCCTGGCACAACTTGAGGCTGTTTCCTCTCATCCTATCAGATGGAATGGATCTAACAAGATCACCAGGTCCACCTCCTGTTACAGGACATAGCAGGTAAAATATTTCCAGGAAAGTTTAATGCCACTGTACAGGTACTGGTGAGGCCTCATCTTGCAGACCACATATAGTTTTGATCACCCATATTCAAAAAAGTCTATTTCAAATTGCCATTTTTGAATGGCTCATTACATAGGACATAAGATTCTTCAGTACCTACAAGGTGGGATTTTTTTTTAAAAGCTTTTAATCCATGACATTTTTTGAAAACTAAAAATTGATCCTGTTTAGGGAGATAGAAGAGAACATTTCCCACAGGTTGTAGAGATTTACCCCAACCTCTGTGCATGCCAGCCCCTGTGCATGCTTCAACTGACCTTGCACTGTGATCCTGGCTTTCGTTTTAGAGACCTCTGTCTCACAGGTGTACTCCCCACTGTCCTTGACTGTGGAGTCATGGATGATCAGAATGGCCCGTGTTCCTTCTTGGTGCAAGTCATATTTCTGGCTTTTTCGGATTGCTTTGCCATCCTTGTACCACCTGACGCTCACATCAGGTTTTGACAATTCACAGCTCACGCTGATGTCCTGCCCCGCTGTGGATGTTTTATCCTCCAGCTGTTTTGTAATCTCAGTAGGTTTTTCTGAAGTGAGGGGAAAAAAAAAAAAGGCAACTTTGAATAAAAATCATGATCACTATACAGCTGGGGTTTTTGCAATTCAAATATCCAGGAGGTTCCCCAATGAATGATTCATATTATGTTAGGGAAGGGAAGGGAAAAGCAGTCTTGCTCTTCAGTACGTATTAAATGCAGTTATGAGCTCTCAGTGAATATTAATGATTGCTTACAGGAACTAGGGACTTGTCCTGATGGCAACCATTTCAGGGGATGTCATTTTGTCATCACTGAAGCTACTGTAGGCGTGCACTTAGGGTGGGATCTATCTCACTAATTTTAGATATCTGTGCTATAGAGATAACTAGCAGAGGCACTCCCTCCAGGTCCACGCTGCAGCCAGCAGTGATCTGCTAAGTAGAGGCAATGGACTTCAAGGAACAATTTCTTTTGGCTTAAAATAGGTCTAATTGTGCATAATGAACCATGTCTGAAAACTACCTATTTCTTCTCTCCACTGACTACCTAGGGAACCTTGGGTGATTATCTCAGAAGCACATAGTCTGGGTAGTAATTGTCTGTACAATTACACTACCCAGTGTATTCTGCAATTCTCAAATATCTATTAAAAAATGTCAGCTTTTCACTTGTTTTTAAGGAAAAACCTCAGTGCTTCAAGGCTCACAGAGAAGGCTGCTATTCACTTTGATCACAAGAGTTTGCCTTCATGGCTTACTGACCTACCTTATGAAAAGACACCCAAGAAATCAAACTCCAGAACCTTTCTGATCTCATTACCTTTTACAACTAGAGAAGCCTTGGAGATTAGACCACGGGCAGTGAAAACGACTTCTCCAGAATCATCAGGAATCACGCTTTTGATATTGAGCGTATATTTCCGACCCATGTTAGAGGCTTTAAATCGCCCACCACTTTCCACTTTGCTCCCATTCAGCGTCCAGTTGAAGTCATCAATGCTTTCATGGGACAAAATACACTCAAAAGTGCAATCTTCTCCCTCCTGGATTTCAGTGTTCTTCAGCCGTTTGGTGATGCCAATGTTCAGTTCTGGAAGACAAAAAGTAGGTTAATACAAGGAGAAAAGGCTTTTATGATTGACATGAGTAGTAATATTGACATTTTTAGCTCATAGACCTGTTTATCTACTGGATTTACAGGACACCACTGCATTCCTTACGGATGTATTTGACATGGGAAGGATTTCTCAGACATTATCCACTCAGAATTATCACAAAGCTATGGAAAAAGGGACACGTGAATCTCCTGGATTTCTCTGGAAGGAGTGCATGAAGAACAGCTCACTTAGTGGAGAAGACTCAAGATTCAATGAGTCAGAGGGGAGAAAAGCTGTCAGACAGGAAGCCTCTGGATGTTGTGTGAGGTTTTTCTCCATGCTGGTATGAGAAATGGGATGTTCGTATTTGTTAACTTGTTACCATCCTACCCACCCTGGTGTTCAAAATCAGACAAATTCAATATTTGTTTCATCAATATGAGTTTGAAAGCCATGAACAATTCTCTCTGCTTCAAACAGCCACAAGGATTAGAGGACAGGCTCAACTGCTGGGTTCTTCAATAGGCAATGTTGTCCTACTTTTGTGTTCCCACGATGGACTCCGAATTAATAGCTCAAATATATGAAACACAAGCTGCTTGGGGTTTTTTGCAGTGTTTTTGTTTTGTTTTGTTGGGGGTTTTTTTCTGGTAAATTATTTGCTCTTCTGGAAGGATTTCTGCACAGTAGGGATGTTCAGGAAGGAAACATTGTCACTACATTCTTGATTTTCACTGAAACACCAGATATACTTACATCAAAGAGTAACACAGATTGTTCAGACATCACTGTGTTATGTGAGACTTATCGAGTCTCATATAGGTGTGAGACAAAGTGACCAAGCCCACCCATATTTGCAGAACCCCTTGCCTGGCCATCATCTACAATACTTACCCTGAACGCTGACCTTTGACTTGGCAACATCAGTGCCAATATCACAGGTGTATAAACCCGCATCTGTCTTTTCAAGGTCATGGATAAGGAGGCACAGGGTCTTCCCAGACTGTATCTGCTCATACTTGTTACTAGAAGTGAGCTTCACACCATCCTTTTTCCAAACAGGTTTGACCTTCTCTTTGGAGACTTCGCATTCCAGTTTAATCACGCCTCGCTCCTCACCAAAAACATCATCCAAGGACTTCATGAAGACAGCAGGCTTCTCTGAAGATTAATGGGCAAAACAGAGAACAACCAGGATATTTAAGTGGAGACATTTTTGGTTGCTACCAAATATTTAAAGAGAGCTTAAGTTAACCCTTGGCAACACTGCTGATGATACCAATGCAGAACCTAACGCAGTCTCACACCTCATGATTGGAATGAGTTTTAGGGAAATCAGAATTTATTAATGGGAGGATGCAGGGAAGGAGAGAGCAGCCTACATTGCTGTGGACGGGTAGTGGCATTCAGTGCTGTAATCGTGGTCTCTCTTTTGACTGTGCACCTATGAGGTTGCAAGGTCTCCTTTTTTCTCTGCGTTGGAGCATCTGTCAGGTACAGGAGATCCCATCACAGAGAATGGTGCTTGGAGCAGACGTGTAGGGCCCTAATGAAAGCCAGAGGGACAGCTATGGAATAGCTACTAAATAAGATAGACTAGGTTTAAGGAAGCCCTTGTCTGCATCGTGGAGGAGCAGAAAATATTCTCTGGGAACATCCTTTCTCATTGCAGCAGTCTACAAGTGGAAAGGGGTCAGGTGGTTAGAGGAAAAATGTGTGAAGAGAAGTAACTGGGACGTAGGTCTTCTAAAGCCAGAGAGCTGGCACTACCGTTTCATGAAGCAGGATTCACGCAGTAGGGGCAGCAATAAAAAGATGTGCTGCACATTCTCCTCGCTCTCCTGAACATTTTTGCCCTTGCCTCTTTGTTTTATTGATTCTCTTTATCTAATTGAAAATATATTTGACACTGAAGATATTTATACAGGAGAAATTTCTGACCAGATATAAAAGAAAGAAGGAAGACGACATCCTTCAGACTCTCTGAGTTGATAGATTAAAGGAGTCAGATTATTCAGACTCTGAGAAGAACAAATTAGTCATGATCAGGAGGCAAAATGTAAAGGAAATCAGAGATGATTCTCTAAGCGGATATGGAAGACGTCAGACTGAGTTTCAGAGAGAATGGCTCAGAACAATTCCCACTCATGTTTCCAGATACATAAAGGAGTTAATTTAGGATAACTAATCACTATGACTTACCTGAGCATGCATGTATGGGTGTGCTCCTGAAGAAAATGTGATTTTGAAATTTTGGTGAGAGTTTCACCTCATGTTTCTAACATGCCTAAAATAATTCATGCAATTTACTGTGGCTTAGCTGATGCACAGGAACATGTTAAACCACAGCAACTAAGATGTGTGACCAAATTTTAAGGCATATTAAGGACAGCAGCAAACTGCCTTCTCTTTGCTGAATCAGTCCAACTCCAGAACTGATGTACTGAAAGGTGTGCCCTACCCTTGGAGGTACACTGAAGCTCAGCTTCTTGTAGACAAAAATCTTTATAAACAACAGTTTATAGGCTATATACTACTGAAGACACCTACAAGAAAAGGAAACGGCTCTTGAGACTATCCTGATGACAAGTAACAGGATGTTAAATAGCTATGGAAACTTTTGGCAGGAGACCAAAACAGTCTTCCTTAGAAAAATCATCAGCTACAGTAGAAACTTACACTGGAAGAAGAAAGCCCTTGCACACTTATTACACGGCCCCAGAGAGGCGAAGCTTACGAGCAGGAATGCTGCATCGATGTGGTAAATAAGAGCTCCTTTGCATCTCTTATTTACATTCAGGAGGTGCGTGATCACGACCCACCTATCACCTTCAGACGCACGCTCTCTGACACCTTGTCTGACTTCATTGTCACTGTGCCAGCGTCCTCAGGCTTGACGTGCTTCATCGTCAGCGTGTAGCAATTGCCAACGTTCCTGATGTCATTGAAATTGTTGGTGTAAAGGAGGGTGCCGTTGAGGAACCATTCCACATCCTCGTCGTCATGAGACAGCTCGCAGGAGAAGACAGCGGAACTCTCTTCTTCAATTTCCACGTCCTGCAGGTGTTTGAGTACTTCTACGTTGCGGGCTGTAGGAAACCAAGGTGCACCATCACCACTGTTATTGTAAATCAGGACTGTTACCACAAATAGATTTCATAGTGGTTAGAGTTTATTTGATGATTTAGTCTGGTCTCCTGGACGCCATGGGTTATTACATTTCATTTACTTGGTTTTGCATTTGGTCCAACAAAACCCCATCCATTAAAAAGACTATATTGTCCAGAGCCCTCAATTCTCTCTTCACACATAAAAATGTTTTGGGTTTTTTTTTCTTTTTATTTTAAAAGTAAGTAAGTCTTTCTAAAATGGTAATAACATTACAGTGATGCCTAAATACCCCACAGAGCTCCAAACCCTGTGTGCTCATCACTGCACATACATGTACACTTTATAACTAAATTGTCCCTGACTCACTGCCAGGGAAGCGCAGAGGATGAGGTAGAATATTATTATGAATAAGAAACATGTAGCAGATATAAAAGCTGACACAGTGGTCAGGAAATGAAAACCACAACCAAGATCACCAGAATCAGAGGCCTGTAGCAGTTTAACACAAAGGATATTTTTAGATAGAAGAAACAGAGTTCTAGTTCCTTGGTTGAAATGGAAAATAATGTGGCTTGAGAAAGACACGTGAGTTTCTGCCTTACCCAGATGGTGCCCGTCCACATGCATTACCTACTTCATGGCAAGTGCTGGAATTCCGTATAATGGCACATCAGTACAGTGCATAATAAGTCTGTTCACTTAAGATACTGCATTTATATAAAATTAGAGAAGATAACTGTGGGAATCTACATCTACTCAAGAAGAGAAACCCAGAGTGAAATACTGAACCATAAAGACATGCGACATGCAAGCCCCCTGCCGCAAACCGCTCGTACCTTCAACGCTCAGCGTGGCTTCGGTCTCCGCATTTCCAGCCCTGCACTTGTACACGCCAGCATCTTCGGGCTTCACCTTCAATATCTTCAGCTCTGCCGAATGCTGCTCCCGCTTGATTTTGTACTTCTCGGAGGGCTCGATGGGTGTGTGGTCCTTGAACCACTTCACAACCTTTGGAGAAGGCTTGAAGTCGCAGGACAGGATGACCGAATGGCGCTCCAGGGCTGTCTTGTCCTCCATCTTCCTGGTGATCTGTATGTGGTAATCTGCAAGGCAGGGTTGGGAGAGAAGAAAGGATCAGTCTGAAGAAGAGGAAAGTTTCTAATCTGTATTTCATGCCAATTAATTTCATGTATGTCATTCACAACTGTTTTGTGAATTGCTCGGATGATGCTACAGGTTTGTGTTACAGAGCTGACTTGCTTTGAAGCTAAAACAACAGGATCTATAGGGAATGCTGGTTTCTGTAAGATAAAACTTTACATTAACTACCAAATGCATGGTCCTGTTCTGGTTCGGTGCTTACTGAACTGCTCTCTAATTAAAGTTTTCAATGCAAGTAAGAGCAAATTAAAGACAAAACAAAGACTTCAGGATGTGATTGGAGATATTTACTATGGTGACAGCAGAAGATAAAAAGCCTTGAAGCTTTGTCCCAGATCAAGTCAATGACAAAATGGATTGAGTAAATGAGCTATCAAACTTGTCTAGCTCAGAAATGGGACAAAATAAACTCCTGGCAAATTTCATCTGTTTTGTCCTCTTTGGTAAAGTCAAGAAGAAAACAAACAAAACAAAAAAACCCACCAGTCTTAGCTCGATAGGTTTGAATACTGGGCTTGAATACCAGGCACACCAAACTCGTTTAGTCAGATCCCGTCCTAAGACATTGCTGTCATTTCGTGCATTTGATGTTGTGCCCAACAACTTGTAATTGGGAACTAAGCGGATCTTCCAGGTACACATACATTTCCAAGACCCCAGGCAGTGGAGACTGCACATTAGACAGTGTGTCTGAAAAATTACTTTCCAGGTACTGTGAGAGGGGCGATCTCTCATGATCTAATTCAAACCAGGACATATCACATTACCTCTGACAAGCAAGTTTGCTGTGGATTTTGATTTGCCAATGGAGAACTGAACGGTGCCTGTCATATCAGCACTGGTTTTCAGTATTATCAGCCTGTGGACGGTGCCTTCTTGCTGCATGATAATGTTTCTGCCAGCCTGTAAGACTTCTCCACGTAGAGACCATTTGGGAGGTTTCACGGATGGAATGGATATCTCGCATTCAAACTTGGCTTCTTCAGGCTCAGTCACATCCTCATCACACAACTCCTTTACAATACTAATGGATTGCTCTGGATGAAGGATGGAATGGGAAAGCAGGGATTTAGGAGTCATGAAAGAACTCTTCTGTTAGCATCCTGCACACTCATGCCATCTTTACTGCACTTGAATACTGCACTTATTGGCTCAAAAGGCTTTAAAACATTCTTTTTTGCATAAAAATATATTGCTGGTCACAGGTCAGACAGTGAGACTGTGACACTGCCTCAAGAGAATCCAAATCTCCTGATTCCCAGTCCTATTTCTAAAGCCACCTTCCTACTCTGATATCAAACACTTGGCACTATATAAAATGGAAAAGAAGGTTCATTGAAATGCAGGGGTTGATAATGGGAAAGACTTTGGCTAGCTACAGCAACTTTTCTCTGAATAACAAACTTTCTCCAATACATCTGTTAAACTACTCTGGAACAGGAATTTCCTTAAGAGAATGTACCATGTATTCATTTTCTAGGATGTTCCTGCCCTTATAATCCTAAAAGGAAGCAATATCAGTGGACTTCAGAAGAAATCAACACTGAATTAAAATAGTTTTAAAGTGGTATTGTGTTTTCAAAGTAAATGACAAGGGTTTTTTCAAAGCCAATCCCCCTTCCAATCCATCCTAGAAGGGAAAAATTGGTTTACTACCTTCAACAAAGAAATTAGCACTGCTTTTGTCATCAAAGGCGTCACAAGTATACGTGTCTTCATCTTCATAATCTGCATCGTTGATGATGAGTTTCCGATAGACACCATCGCTCACAATTTCGTATTTGTCACTAGGGTGAATTTCGACATCCTTTTTGTACCACCTCACTTTGGCATTGGCACGAGACACCTGGCACTCCAGGAAACCCCGATGTTTTTCAAGAGCAATCTTATCTCGCAAAGGCTTCACAATTTTTACAGGCAGCTCTAAAAGAAGTAAAAAAAAGATGGAATAATCAGTACAGTTTCCACGAAAGATGCCAATTAAAAACTTATTAGCAATATTTCTTTTATAGTCAGTTATGTGGACAATGACAGGTATCCCCACTATGCTAAGCACTCAACTAACACACAGCAAGTGAAGAGCTAATGAAAGGAAAACTTTTTATGCCTATTTTACCACTTGGACGGCTGAACTTCCAGGGACTGATCTCAGATTTCCTGAGCTCCTCATCAGTATGTTAATTCAAATGTCTTCCTTCTCCCCATCTCTATCACACTGTTTAAGTTAAACACAAAAAAATGCTGTATTCTTTTTTAAACATACACCAGAAAGAGAATGCAGGAGAAAGTCAAACTACAGCTTTTTGACCCTTAAAGTTCAAACATAACTTTTAATGTCTTAGGGTACAAAATCAACCTTCTGAGAAAATAAACTGTATTATTTAGCAAAAGTAAATTCCCAGCAGTGAAGCTGATATTTCACATGCAGTAAGTCGGCAGGAGGTTTTTTTTCCCTGAAAGCTCTAGGTGGTGTTTAACTTTCTTCACGTTAGAAGTGGGGGAAGTCGGTTGGTTTGTAACATGAGAGAGCTTAAGCAGTATTGGCTTGAAAAGTATAATTACCTTTTACAGTAAGCTGGGCACGAGATTCTGCCTTTTCTGCAACGAATTTGATCTCTGCTGCGTCTTCGACTTGGACGCACATGTAAGTCAGCGAATAGGTCCTTCCTGAGAACAGACACACAACCAGACATAGCTTCCCCTGAGCAAACAGCTTCACTCTCCAAGGCACGCTGCCAGGCTGAGCATCACTCATCTGGTTTCGGTGCATCACCACCTGCTATCACAGCAGCAAGACCGACCATTCCCCTATGTCTATGTCTCTGTATCAAAGGATAACCTAACCTCAGCTCCTCCAAGGACTGATGGAATGTGGTCCCCACCATCTAGAAACTAATTGAAACAGAAGGATTCCACCCAATGTCAGATGATACAAATTCCTACCCACTGGCGGCGGCATGAGATGGTGGGATGACACCAACTTTGCCTTGTTAAAGTTCCCACCGTGGCACTGTCCCAGCCTAGTTGCATCCCCAAAACAAATGGGGAACTCTCTGCTGAACCTTCTTAACTTGATTTTGGAGGTCAGACTCTTCTGCCTAGTCTCCCATACCAGCACATACTCCAACCCACCCCCATTCAAGAATGAGATCCCACTTTTTCATCCTACCGTCTTGACGCATTCTAATATTGTCGGCAGCCTTCATCTTGTTGTCGTTTTTGTACCATTGGGTTTGGACCTCATCGTGTGAAATCTCACAGACGAAAGATGCACTCTCATATTCATTCACTTCCACATCTTCCAGTGGTTTAACAATCTTGATATCTCGGGCTGTGAAATTATGGAGACAAATATTTATTTGGGGTTTCTCCATAACTGAGTGTTGTGTGTTTACCTCCTGCATAATTACATGGAAAAAAAATGGGACTTGTTTTATTCTAGACCAGCCGCCCTTCCTGGGTAGTTTCTCTCTTCAACACAGTAAATCTAGTTTATGCTTGAACCTACAGGTAAAATTACCAGCTACAGTGGAGCTCACTGCAAGAGGATTTTATGGTTGCTGGAACTTTACACAGGTTTTAAAAGAAGTCAAACATATCGATGAAAGAAAATCTGCCAAGGAAAACTAAACTCAAGGCTACAATCTTTTGTGTCACTATAAACCTGTCTCATTCACATGCTTCTCTGCATGCTCTCCTCCTACTCCCCTGCTTGTGTGTCTGGACTCTCTCAGCCACAGGGACCTCAGCCACACGTTTTACCTACGAGATACCTTTTCTTCAGAGTCCCCTGAACTCAGTATAATCCTCTTTAACTCTGCAGCTTTGCACTAATTTATGTCAGAACTGACCCATATTTCTGTGCTTCTGCAGTCCTTTCTTTTTGAAAGGGAAAGCCTTGATACACCTTCGGTTAGCTTCAGGACCAGAGTTCAAATGCAAATCAGCCAGCATTCAAATAGCAACCCATCCCAGTCACAAAGTCAGGGAGAAAATGGGGAGTTCAACAGAGCAATGGAACGGGACAGATGTTCATGAAGATATTGCTGAACCCAAGTGGCCACATGAGGACAGCATCTAGTAAGCAATAAGAAAAAGCTGATCTGTCTTTTCAGATGTCCCTCTGGAAAATAACATCTGCCAGGGCACAGCAGACCTGTCCATTCAGTAACTGGCCTTTAGCACTAGTTTATCTCTGGTGCTTTGGAGCCTGGTGACAAAATACGACCGGTGCTTGACCAGTTGCACAGTGCAACACGCGGAGAGAAAAACTGTCTTGAGCATAAAGGAGAGGTGCAGTCAGAAATCACGACTCTTTTCTTAGTATTTACAACATAGGGCACTTCTTGAGATCATACCCAAGGCTCATCCAGTCCCTATTCAAGGCAAAGTACCCCTGTGATAATGGCAGAAGCTAAACCAAACCATGTCAGCACCAGCCATTGAATCCCTGCTTTGTGCCAGGAGGTCTGGTATTTGTTAACTTGCCAATCTAGAAACATCATTCAAATTCCAGGGACCAGAAATCACGTATGATAAATGGAAAACTAAGTTAGCACCTCCTCCAAAAATACTTCTCTAAGGATAGAGCAAGCACAGGACAGCTCTGCCAGCACTTTCTCGCTAGGAAGAGAAAGTTATCCAAAATGAGTAATTGCGAAATACTCGAACTGTCCATGAAGCATTTCTTGCTGTGTAGTCAAAAATACTACAGTAGATGTAATTTGCTATTTCAGTCAAACATACCATGAACCTTTAGGGTAGCTGATGTCTTGTCTTCAGCTGCTTCACATGTATAGGTTCCCTGGTCTTCATATTCACACTTGTGAATAATGAGGCTTCTCTTATTTCCCTGGGAAATAATCCCCACTTTTTTACTTTGCTGGAGCTCCTTCCCATCCTAGAAGGGAAAAGGCCAAACCAGATCACCATCAATTCTTCTACATCTGCAGTGAGCAAAACAAACATTCAGATCTATGCTCAATTCACCTGTCTCATTGGACTTAATGGAACTGTGCTTACTGGAACATATGCTGAAACTTAAGCACAGTGCAAAGTCTTCAAGAAGTAGGAATGGCTGAAGAACATGCATAATTTCTGGTTGATCTTGGACACCTATTTGAAGGCTTAAGGCACTATACAGGGTTGGCAATAAGCTTCTTCAGACATTACCTTGAAGAAATGCCGTTATCTCCATTTAAGGGAAGTGTCAGCTGAGCCCCGAGGAAGGTACGTGAAATGCCTGAGCTGATCCCCAAAATGGGGTGCAAAGGGAATTGAGGCTTCACCTTAAGTCACAGTTCCCAATGAGGCTATAAATCCTGGGTGAGAACTGCTAGGCATGAAGTAAAGCACAGGGCTGCATTGCTATCAACAGCAGCGCTCACATTCTGTGCAAGAACAGAAAAGTCAAACTTTCAGCCCGATAAACGCACCCAGTAAATAAATAACAGAGAGTGATGAACTGAGGAAGTAAATGAACATAAGGACAAGAGAGCAATGCTAAAAGCTGTATAGCAAAGGCTCAGACTCACATCCCATGGAAGTGAAATTAAGGGCTCTCATTCCCTTCCAGAGAAGTCAGAAACTGAAATACCACTATCTGTTAAGTGCTGTACCTTGAACCACTTAACATCCACATTGGGCCTGGACAGCTCACACTCGAATGCGACCTTGTCCTTCTGAGTTACACTGATGTCTACCAAAGGTTTGCTGATTTTCACAGGCAGTTCTGCAAAAAGAGAAAGTCCAGTTAGTGGGGAATTAGGTCTCCAGGACCATCTGGCACAAGCAATAATGAACAGGCAGAGCCTAGCTTCCATGCTTAATAAATCTTGTGACAACAAAATCGTATTGTTTTGAGCACATTATCAGGAGTTGTTCTGTAGACAATGATGTTACAATAATCCTGTTGACGTTAGAAGGAGACGTTACTGATGATGGTCCAGTGCTTAACATCCTTTGCAGTTACAAGGAAAGCTTGTTTCTCTCTCAAAAGCTCACTCTGTGGGTCGGGAGAAGACAAGCATGTCCCACACCAAACAGGGCCTGAGACTTTTGGGTCTGCGTACCTGTCACAGTGAGCCTCCCTGATGAATGAATGCCATCTGCTTTGAAGGAGATGAGTCCTGCATCTTCAAGAGTCACCGAAGAGAGAGTCAGTGAATGTTTCTTCCCCAGGACACCAATACTGATTTTCGGTGAAGGCTTCAGCCGAACGCCATCCTTCTGCCAGATCCCTTCCACGTCCTCATGCGATACCTCCACCTCGAAGGTGACGGTCCCTTTCTCGGAGACTTGGAGGGGCTGAAGACCTTTCACCAGCTTGATCTGCCTCACTGAAAAAACAACAAGGAGATGTTGGAGATCTCACAGCGACAGCTGTGAAACAGCCTGAGGACTTCCAAAATAGATTATTTCCCTATTCCTCATGCAAGTACATGCCAACTAATTGGTATCTGCCAATTAAACAACCACCTTTGCGGGAAATAAAACCTGTTCATGACCGTACTGCTAGCATGGCTGCTATTCTTAAAATGGATGCTTTCACCTGGGACAAACAAATCAGCCAAATGTTGCAAAAAAAGGGCAAAGTGGCCCTTTTCCTAGCAAGATCCACCACACTCACTGTCTATGCCAGAAATAAGCTTTGAAGTTGCACACACACATGCACACAGAGGAGAAGAGGCATCCCTGTGCTGGGTGAGGTGGTCACCAATAACTCTTCAGAAAGAAACACTTTAGAAGAAGAAAACACTGTTATTTACACTGGGACCATACTCTCTGTGCTGTACAGCAAGAGAGATGTTGCTGAAAATACTTATTCTTCAGGCATGATTCAAGAGAAATAAGATGATCAATAGAGATTGATAGAGCATAAAGGAATAAACAATGTTGTTCAGCTTTTCAACTAGGATAAAACAAGGGAGGGAGGGAAGTAGCAGGGAGAGGAGAAAGCTTTTAGTAAAAGGAAAAAAATAAAAATAAAAAAATCCATGACATGGTGTGAAGTGTGCAGACACCTCACAGCTCGGGGGACAAAGCATCCATGTTTGGGGTGGATATTGCCTGTTCCAACTATAAGACATCAGTGCCCTATCATCCAGTGAAATGGATTTAGTGTTTAAACTTGTCTCACCCTTAAAAGAAATTAAGCTGCCAATTAAAAACAACAACAACAACTAACCCATGAATTACAAAAACCTTCAACTCCCTATGCGTCCCCTGGGAATGTGTTGACCTTCCTAGGGCATGTTTAGCAGAGATAATCCACATTCAAACAGGATCTGAATGCAAACCTGACCAGGAGTGGGCTGAGGGCTCTGTTTGGTGGTCATGGTCTGGACCCGGCTCCTGGGCTGAAGACACCATGGCCTCCCTGAGGCTCAAACATCTCCTGGTGGCTTCTTCCCCTATGCCACACGGGGGACGATATGGAACAAACTATTTCTCCAAAGGTCCCACAGAGGTGATACGAATAGACTTTGAGTTTATTTAGATTGGATATTAGAAAAAATTTCTTTACTGAAAGGGTTGTCAGGCATCGGAACAGGCTGCCCAGGGAAGTGGTTGAGTCACCATCCCTGGAGGTGTTCAAAAAATACGTAGACGTGGCACTTCAGGACATGGTTTAGTGGGCATGGTGGTGGCGGGTTGACGGTTGGACTTGATGATCTTAGAGGTCTTTTCCAAACTTAATGATTTGATTTGATTTAAGAAACTGGGTAGAAGCACAGTACTGCTCTCCCCAGGAGGGGTGTGCTGGACTCCATGTAATGCCAGCTCCTTACGCCTTTCCCGTCCCCTCTGTTGCTGTTACACCTCACAGCAGGTTTACAGAGGAACATACGCATCTTTTGCAGGATCCTGTCCAATTCCTTTCTCAAGGAAACCACACTGATTCCTCTCTCGCGGTCTTCTCCAAGGTCATAACCACTTAAACACAAATTTGGCCCAAGGTCATGTCTTGAACCAGACAAACGAGGAAAGTGCAGGCACCTCCAGGAGCTTGTTCTTTGCTTCCCAAACTAAGACACCAGCTCTCCTGACTTTGCTCACTAAAAGTTGCATCATTCCCTGATTTCTGAATTGATTTTGCAGCTGGTCCCTATCATCCCAGGGTGCCTTATTCTCTAAACTGAACACAGTGTACCTGCTACTGTCTAATCTTTCCTCTAGGTTAATAGATACTCCAGCCCCTCAAACAGTGAACAGACTGAGGATCAAACTGAAATTATTCCTAGGAGATAGTGAAAGGGACTTGCAAAAACATTAACTAAATAGCATAGCCATGTCAAACTCAGTCAGTGGCCTCCTGGATATATCCTCACCTGGTGTTGTACATAGCACAGGAAAAAAAAAAAAAAAAAAAAAAAAATCACTTTTTCAAAGGTCTTGTCATAAAGCAGCAACAGTTTGGGAATGGTAGAACTTTTACAGGATTTATTTTAATAGACAATATTTTGTGTCCAGAGATTTGAAATTTCATACTCATGTTCCCAGTATAATTTCTGCTATAATTAATTGACCTAATTATGCTTTTCCCTGCTGAAAGCTTAGAGGTGTATCAGGGGAAGAACCACTTTACCCATGACTTACTTATTTAAGTCTTCCACAAACATCTCCTCCTGGTCACAAATAAAAATAGATATTCAGCCACATCTATTATTGGTTTGAGCAGCTCAGTTTTTTCTAGGATTTGCTGGCATCTTAAGATCAGAACAGATGCTTATCTTTTGATGAAGCAACTTTTATACTGGAGTAAATCAACAGATTTTCACATAGCTATTCCTTATATACCTTGCTTTGAAAGCAATCTCAAACCAAACAGTATCAGTCCAGCTTTGTGTTTTTTAAATAAAGGTCCTCTAAAATCAGGCTTCTTAACCTGAAGTTGAGCACCAAATACTAGTGGCTCAATTCCCCAGACTGTGAGCATTTAAAGAACTTCTTGTGACCTCAATGTAAGCTCTAACACATTCCACTGAAAAGAGGACATTTGCTTAAATGCCAAAAAAATGGAGCATAATTTTAGACTTCTACTTTTGGAGGCTGGCTTTTGCTGTAAAGCAGTGTGAGAGCTCGGTGCTGTCTCAGCTGGAGGACTCGGATGCAGAATACATTTAGTCTAGTGAGATTCTCATATATGGCCCCTTCCCTGCTGCATCTCATAACTAAGGCTTGGATGATCATATGCAAAAAGAATTCCCTGCTACAGTGAGCCGATTCCCCTTTTTGATCATGGTCCCTCTCAGATCACCTTGAGTTTCCATCACTGCAAGAAACTATCTCATTTCTTCAACAGAGGAGCTACTTTTTACAGTGACACTAAGCATAAGTGATGAGAATGCAGCTGGGTGACTGGGAAGCACAGAGCAAAATCCTCTTTCTCCATCAGAATAGAAAGTTTATAAACCAGAGACAGATATACAATTATGCTTTCATGACTCACCTTGCACAAAACACTGTTGACAGCTATCAGGACTACCCAATTACTTCCTATATAAACACTGTTCCATCATTTTTGTTTTTACCACTTGGCTATAGTGACAGTCAGTGCCTACAACCAGGTGTAATTGAATCTACAGTCAACTGCTGAAACATCATGCTGGAAGGAAAAAGAGTATCATCCAGAGTCTGAAAAAAATGCCTTGGGGTGCAACGTGTGAAAGACGATGAAGCAGCAAACTGCAGCAGTACTGCACTGCATTCTTCCCACACATTGTGACTTTATCTTCTGTGGACCCAGTTCATCCAATTTAACTGAGATAGTAAACCTGAATGAATCTAGCTCTAAATCAGGATCATAGTCACGCATGGTTCCTTGAATACTCAGACACTCCAGAAGGTAATTCAGTGCATCTAAGACTTTAAACACTCTCTGGAGGTATTTTCTTCTCTCTGTTAGCTGCAGAAGGAGCTGAAAGTAATGTGCTAGATTGAGGCTTCATGAATCCACAATTAATCTACCAGCTGCTAGTCACTGCTAATGTCTGTTTTTTTCTAGAGCTATTCAGTTCGGAATAAAAAGATGAGCAACCGCCAATAGAAACGATAACTGCCTCGTATCGGGATGCTAAAGCAGTGGTTTTTTGACAACTGTCAGCCAGGAAGATTTTGAAAATGAAGGTGTCTTAGCAGTGCATGGAAGGGATTTGACAAACCCTGCTCTGTGTGAGGCAGTCTGTCATCAATTTTTGCTATCTTTGATTCCATCAGAAGACCACAAGATTATAAGGCTGGAAAGACCTAGAAAAATCATCTAGCCCTTCTCTCTCACTCTAGGACACGCTCAGCTGTTTACATCATCCCAGACAGATCTTTCATTAACCTTTTCTTAAACCCATGATGGAGGCTCCAAGACCTCTCCAGACAACCTATTCAGTCATCCAACCATTAAACCCCTTTTTTATTGTATAACCTGGATCTTTCTTGTTGCGATTGAGGTCCATTATTTCCTGTCATTATTTCCACATGGAGAACAGGTTGTTCCCTTCCACTTTATAACAGCCTTTTAGGTACTTGAAGTCTGTTATCAAGTCCTTCTTTACCTATTATTCATGACTTACACAGCACCAATTGGTGGCAGGGGCTTTACAGGCAAAATTAGATAGTCCTTAAGTGCTTAAATCCTGTCTTCATCTATCTTGTAACAATCAGGACAAAAGGATGTAGGAAAAAGGACAGAAGTACAACAGGGCTACAGGTAAGACACCATTACCTTACTTGAAAGGGCAGCACCCTCAGATAGAAGATGTGTTCTTATAGTTTTTTTAACCCTAACTGAATATAAAGAGACATTCTGAAAGAGGTGGTTTGTGGAAAAGAATTAGGGCAATGGATGGACTGAAAAGGGAATGGTTTGCTAAAAGCCACACAAAGGAAAAAAACAGAGCGTACCAGAGAGTGAGAAATCTCAGAGGAAAGAGAAGAATCAGCTAAGCTTAACAGTCAACAGCATGACTGAAAGCTGGTGGGATAAGATGAAGGCAACAGGCACCAGCCAGCCATTCTCTGTTTACTGCCCTTGATTTCACCTCCTCCTAGTCATTTGACTGGTGGCCAAGCCCATGTGTCCCTGTGTCCCCATGGCAGGTGGAGGGGGCAGTGGCCATTATGATAATGGAAGAAACCAGAATCCACCTCTGAACCCTGTCCAGGGTATTTATAGAACTGGAGATCATTCAACTCACTTTCCACATTGATCTTGGCTTGGGTCTTGTCATCAGGACTCTCACAGCAGTAGAAGCCCCTGTCTGCAAAGGTGATGTCCTTAACCACCAAGGTATGCTTTGTTCCCTCAGCTTTGATCTCTATTTTTTCACTGGGCTTCAATATGATGCTGTTCCTCATCCACTTCACCTCTGCAGGCTTGGTCAGCTCTACCTCCAAGGTCACTGTGTCCTTCTCTTCAACTGTTCTGGGCTCCAGTTTCTTCTTGAATGAGATTGAGGCCTCTGCCAAAGGAAAAGAAATATTAGTAGGAATGTAGAGGATCCAGAAAACAGGTTTTCAGAGAAAATTAAAATGGTATCTCCAGTCTCAATGCATTCTGGGCATCCCTATTTAATGATGCAAAAGCAGAATTTCCCTGCTGCTAACATAATCAGTCAGAGGGAAGGCCACATAAAACAACATAGGTCATAGCATCAGCAACAGCCCGTCAAAGGGGCATTATCGCCTCTTACCTCGGACTCTGAGGTTGGCTGTGCTTTCGACACCTTCAGCATTGGCAGAGATTTCAGCCGCATCTTCCAGCGTCAGATCAGTGATGGTGAGGCTGTGGTTGGTGTCCTTCTGCAAGATCACATACTTCTTGCTGGCTTCAATTTTGACACCATTCCTGAGCCAAGTGACCACGGCATCACTGGGAGAGACAGTGCACTTGAACACAGCATCTTTTCCTTCCTCAGAGACCACACTGTTGAGAGTCGTAACGAATTTCACCACCCTGGGAGCTGATGGATAGGGATAAAACGTTTAGGAGCGTGTCTTTGAGACATGGCATAAGTACCTTCAAAGAGCCAAAAGCTTTGACGATTTTACTGTAAGTAATAAAAACTGATGCTTCCGATAAGTGATCACACTAATGGGTCATCACTTTTCCCATGTCTGAGTAAGTTTTGTGTATAAAGATGACAGAAGAGAGAGGCAAAGGGGGGGGGAAATCCCATCTTAGATTTGGGGCAGTTAATTCCAGCCTCAAATGCAATATGAGGGTCAATTTGCCCACATATTAAGAGACCTGAGCTCAACAGGTCACAAAATCATTATGTTCTTCACGAATAGAGGTTTCACTGACGCCGAGAGAAGTGGAGTGTTGTATTTTGCTGTCAACACGGGAGACAGCACAAACACATCAACAAACTCAACTTTGCAGAGCTGTAACGGCTGAGGACAAAACCAAGGATCCCTCTACATTGTCACCATTAGAGACATACCTTTGGGGGTGATGGTAATGCTGCTTTTGTCATCTCTGGACTCGCAGGAGTACTCTCCCTCATCCTCAGCCCGGATCCCTGTTATTGTCAGGGTTCGTTTGACCCCCTCCTCGTGAATCTGGAAACGTCTGCTGGGCTTGATCTCAACTCCGTTCCTGCGCCACACCACCTTCCCTTTGGCGTGGCTCACATCACAGGTCAAAGAGACGCTGCCTCCAATCTCGGCATTAACAGCTTCAAGTTTTTTGGCAAACTTCACTGGGATTTCTGAGATCCAGAAGAAGGAAAAATTATGAGAAAGGAAAAGATAAGAAACTGGTTCTAAGAAACTGGTTCTGGCCAACTTTAAAAGAACCAAACAACAAAACTAACCCCAGAACATATTTAGGGATCAGGGTAAACAAAAACAAACCAGAAAGGTGGAAATTTAGGGAGATTCCTTTGACATGGTATTTTAATAGCACTATCATTCTGTAAAGCAAGAACAGTATTAAAACATGGTTGGGTGTTGCCTTCCTTTCTTTCTAATCTTTTACCTGATGATACCATGTGGTGTTTTTTCATCGGAGCCTGATTTGCCTGACTAAGTGTAAGAATCTGTACGGATGCATAAGCCCCAGCCACCTTTGTCTCTTCTGTCACTGGAGACATAACCAAGGGAGTCAGAGAAATCCAGGGTGTGATTTCTCTCATCCTAAAGGAGACATTTCAAGAGATCGGATGTGTCATGACCTGTTAGCAACCACTCCTCTGCAATGACTCCAAAGGGAGCTAAGGGAGTGCAGCGCAGCTGCAGACATCTCCACTGTGAGTGTTTAGAGAAAAAGGAGGAGGCCTTTGCTGTGGGACATCACCTGTCTCATCTCCATCTGTGGACCAGCTGTATTTCTTCCTTCTTGTCAATTTATAGCCTTAGCCATGACTAGGGAACAGCATCCCAGGTGCACCATCCCACGAACAGAGTAGGGTACAATTCAGGTCCTGTCTCCCCGTGTGACTAAGTCACAAATCTTCTCCTCACACAACATCCCTCCACATCCTCATCAGCTTTGTCAGGCTGGTGAGCAGAGTGGAGAAGAGCTAAGGCTCCGCCATGCCCCAGCTACTGGGGTTGGGAGGAGACACAAACAGCGCAATGAGAGTAGGGAGCAGACACCAGGAGAAGCACCCATCGTAGGCTTCCTTGTTCCCCCGAGTGGCCAACGAAGGACAAAAATTGGGAATTTGGAAGGAGGAGAACTTTGCTGGCCCATGGTGGGGCAGCCACAGCAGCTGCAACAGCAATCCAAGCCTTGAGGTTGGAACAGTTTTAGAGAAAGTTTGGACTTCACCTCCGTCCTACCATGAGAGAAGTATAGCTGTTGGGTTGGGACATGACCTGTGTGCTGCTCTCTGCTCACCTTTCACCTGTACTTTGAATTCCTGCTTGTCATTCTTTGTCTGGCAAGTGTACACAGCAGTGTCTGTGCTCTCAGCCAGGTTCACTGTCAGCGTCCTGGACGCCTCCTCACTCTTGATCTCGTATTTCTTGCTCGCCTTGATTTCTGTTCCATCCTTGAACCACTTTACTGCAGCAGTTTCAGGTGTTACTGAAGTAGTCAGTGTGATGCTTTCATGTTCTTGAACAATGAGAGGCTCTTTCTGGACAACTTTCTTTTCAAATTTAGCCTCTGGTTCTAGGAAAGGCATTAAAATAGGAAAACTAATAACTTAATGCTCAAATCCTTAACACAGCAGTTTTCTATTACTCTCTCTTCATGACTCACAACACCAGCTCATCTATAATCTGTGATAACCCAGGG
This sequence comes from Harpia harpyja, assembly GCF_026419915.1. Classification (NCBI taxonomy): domain Eukaryota; kingdom Metazoa; phylum Chordata; class Aves; order Accipitriformes; family Accipitridae; genus Harpia; species Harpia harpyja. The sequence continues at coordinate 106,042,842 of NC_068940.1, forward strand.
AATATGGCTGAATATTTGTGGCTGGTATAATCTTTTGCTGAGCAAGAAGAAAGACAATGATCTGTCAGGCAACCCAGAGCTTCTGCTTAGAAGAGAAGCAAAGGAAAGGAAATGCAAATATACATTTTATCTGCTGCCCACAAAAAGCTTGTTTCTTAGAAGTAAAATGACCTATATAATTCTTTCATCTCCCATTTTTAGGATTTTAGATCAAATTAAGAAGAAATATTAATGTGCTAAACCTGAATTTATGGCTTGTTTTCTGTTTGCTCTACTACCCTTCCCTTGGCCTCTTCTCTATCTTGTACAACACTTTGTTGCAGCAGAACAGCTTTTCTTAGTCACCTTTCTCCACAGCTCTCTTGCTGCTCTTCAAAACTTCCCAATTTCAACTCTCCACCCTTGTAACAGATTGAGAGATGAGGTGTGCAAAGGGGATAAGCAAAAAACTATATAGCATTTTCATAGCCAAAAAAAGTCTTCAGCCAGATTTCCCACCTCTACACTGCTAAATTAAAAAGGCCAAAATAACGTGTGATGTGGTTCACTGATGTTGCTCCAGGGGAAACGGTGGCTTCACCGTGGCTGCTGGACAGGGAATATCCAGTTTTCCTCTAAGCCACACAGAATGCTGCTTAGCACCTCAAAGCGAGTACTCACCAGTTGGTTCCAACTTGAAAGTCAGCTTCTGGCCTGCAGCCTCGCAGATGTATTCTCCAGCATCTTTCTTCTCCAGCTGCTCTATAACCAGGCGCTGGGTTTTGCCCGCAGTTTCTATTTTGAATTTTCTAGAGGAAATGAGCAGTCTTCCATCCTTATACCATTTCACTTCAGTTGCATCCTCTGCTACCTCACAGCTGAGGGTGGCACTTTCTGTCAGGACAGCATTCACCTCCTTCTGGACCTTTTCCTGGTTTATAAATGCAGGTTTTGGCTCTGAGTGCAGAAAAGGAAGAAAATATTGATTGAGAGATTAAAGTGAGATCAATCTTACAGATTTCTGTGCACAGGTTTGGAAAATATTTAGGTTGTCATTTGCCAAAACTGGTTGCCTTCACTGGGTGATATCTACCCTTCCGTGTGACCAAATCACCATGTGGAAAAAAGGAAAGTAAGACCCTAGGAATGGAAAGGACCAAGAGGGTCCTTGATATCTATCCTATGGTTGCAAGCCACCGTGCAAAAAATATTTAATTCAAATGTTCCCAAAGAGCATCTGTCCTGCTTATCACCAAAAGCTCCAAAATTCCTTTTGCTTAAGATCTAGGACACAAATATAGCAGCATAGAACCTTTTCAAGAGGTTCAATGCTCAAGAATCACCCATTGGGATGCGAGGAACGGGAGAGATCTGAATATTATGTTGATTATTATTTCTGTTATATTTATATCTGCAACTATGATTATATAGACAGACTGAGATAGGCCTTTGTGCCACGCTAAAGCCAAACATTCCCACTTCTACAAACCCAGGCAAGAAGGTACAGAAAATCAGGTGAGATCTACAGAGTGCAACAAAGCCCAGACTATTGTATCTGAGTCATAGTGTAATAGTTATTCCAGTTACTACTTTATTACCCTCTCCTGTAATTCCGACAAGGTATGTTTTACCTGTGACATCAAGCTTGAAGGTCAGTTTCTGGCCAGCAGCCTCGCAGGTGTACTCTCCAGCATCTTTCTTCTCCACCTGACCCACCACCAGACGACGCGATTTGCCCTCCGACTCCACCTTGAACTTCTTGCTCGAGGGGATCAGTTTCCCCTCCTTGTACCATTTCACATCGGTCTTCTCCTGGGCCACCTCACAGCTCAGCGTGGCGTTTTGTGTCAGTACAGCCTTCACCTCCTTTTGTACCTTGTCCTTGTTTGTAAACACAACTTCTGGCTCTGAAAAGAGAGAAATTCAGAGTGTCTCCAAGATATGATGTTGCCAAATCCCCTTATCATGGTTTACAGTAACACTGGAAACCAAGCCTCTGACTTGACACTACACATCTAAAGCTATTGGTAGAACATTCAAACTCTTTTCTGGTAAGTTTTTTTGTGTTTTGTTTTGGTGAGTGCAGACATTGGGCAGACACCCCACTGCTCTCCACTGTGACCCTGCTCTGAAATGCACTGAGAATCATCTGTGTTGCAGAGTTGTTCTGGTTGCTTCATCATGTGGGGATGGAGAGGTGCAATCAGTACTTTCCTTTTCATGGCCCTGTTCCTACAGAGATGGGCAGCTCAAAGATTTTCAAGGATGGAGCCCACTGTCTTAGAGATTTTATAATGTTTTACATAGAAGGTATATAAAAATAATAAAAATTTTTTTTCTAAATATTCTAGAAATAGGAAACCTGGGCCAAAGCATCTTCTCCCACCTGTGACGACAATCTTGAAGGTCAGTTTCTGGCCAGCAGCCTCGCAGGTGTACTCCCCAGCGTCTTTCTTCTCCACCTGACCCACCACCAGACGACGCGATTTGCCCTCCGACTCCACCTTGAACTTCTTGCTCGAGGTGATCAGTTTCCCCTCCTTGTACCATTTCACATCGGTCTTCTCCTGGGCCACCTCGCAGCTCAGCGTGGCGTTGTCTGATAGCGCAGCTTTCACCTCTTTCTTCACTTTGTCCTTGTTGATAAAGGCATCCTCTGCTTCTGGGGAGTGGGACGAGAAATTGAAAAGTCACAGGTATGTTCACGATGTCCAAAATGTTCACAACCAAATACAAAATCCTGCTTACAAGAAGTTCCCACAGCTCTGTCCTTTTGGAGCGGTCCCACCCACAGCTAAGATACACTCAGACAGGACACGGCCCTCTGTACAGCCTGAGGACAACACAGCAGCCATTTCTGAGCAAAATGAACCAACGCCCCAGGGGTTAAGGTTCTTCCCATCCCTGTGGATTCACAAGAAATCTGACTTTTTGTTCCATAATGTAATGCACATATAAGAATCCAATCTCATCCACCACTGGGACTCCACTGTAAGCCTTGCCCACTCTAGGTACTTCTGGAGCATCATTCCAGACCTATTTTCCTACACATCTGGGAGCTGGCCCTACCTTTATTCCTATAAATCACAACCGCAGATGCAAACTTGTTTAATTTCTCTTTATTCTGAAATCAGAAAACAACAAGGACTGCTGAGTGGGATTCATCCCACAGAAGACCACTAGCTGTTGGCATCTGTGTGACAGTGGGTGCACACAAGCTGGTTGCCTGATCTCCATCACTACTCCGCGAAGACCCAGGCTACACAGAGCCTGGAGCCTAGAGAGGGATTCACTTTGCTCTGTAGTAAAGGGAACTCATGGACCTTTCCTTGATGAGAACCAACATCTCCCACCTGTGACAACGATCTTGAAGGTCAGTTTCTGGCCAGCAGCCTCGCAGGTGTACTCCCCAGCATCTTTCTTCTCCACCTGACCCACCACCAGACGACGCGATTTGCCCTCCGACTCCACCTTGAACTTCTTGCTCGAGGTGATCAGTTTCCCCTCCTTGTACCATTTCACATCGGTCTTCTCCTGGGCCACCTCGCAGCTCAGCGTGGCGTTTTGTGTTAGTGCAGCTTTCACCTCTTTCTTCACTTTGTCCTTGTTGATAAAGGCATCTTCTGCCTCTGGAATTAAGAGTACAGGGGCAGATTTAGAAAACTAAACTTTCACACACACCCCTCTTCCCAAATGCACGTATCAGTCTTTGTATTGTGGTGCTGGAATGGATTTCCCATTCCCATTCCCTTCCAACACTGTCAACTGAATTGTTAACGTTTGAATTTCATCAGGTGCTGGTGAAGGACTCCTATACTGGGTAGTCCAAGACAGCTTACGTGGCCCCAAAATTGCTTTCATTTCCATCACTATCATTCTCCAAAATCTTCAGAAAAGAAGTTCACATATCCCAATATCCAGCAGCACACCAGTGGATGCAGTCTGTAAGAAGTCTGTTTGCTGTAAGAGGACAAGCATTGCACTGTCCAAACAACCCAAAAGCTGCAGTTTGCTTTGCCAGCAAGAGCAAAGCTAGTCTTTGGAAACAAACTCTGTGAGCCTATTCTGTGTCTGTATCTTTTATTTCCCAAAAGTTCTAAAGATATGTCATCCCAGAACTATGTTTCTCTAACGAATGAAAATTAGCCAGCTCCCATGCTATTTGCTTTGCACTGCTCCACACCAGAATCAAAAAACAATCTAATACATGAACTCCTCAATTTGCTTTAAATTCATTAACATCCAACTGAGGGATGTCAAGATTAAAACCTGTCTTTGCTAATATCATGGTGAAAAGACCTGGTTTCCTCAGCTACTGCCTCTTAGAACAGTTCTAGTATTTCCCTTCTGTTGACACAGGCCATAATAAAATGGTTTTGTCCATAATAAAGAGACACTTTATAGAAGGAAGGAGCATTCACAAGAGAACACGTGTGCTGAGAAGATTTGCCGTGTCCTTTAATTTCTCCTGCAGTTATTGAATTCCCATTTTGCTATCAGTGCATCTTCACCAGATTCCCAGGGAAATTCCCCAATGATCTTCAGCCTGCCCTGGGCTTGGGCTACAGAAAGCCACTGCATTCTTAGTTTTCAAAGAAGGGAGACAGATCTAGTAGTGTGAACACAACTGCATGAGTAAACCAGCAAAATTTAAATGCTGGCTCAGTCACTGCCTGCTGAGATGGAATTTGCCCAGCCACATAACTTCCCTCTACTTCAGTTTTTCAGGATGTAAAACAGGGATGCAACAAATTCACTCACCTGTGACATCAAGCTTGAAGGTCAGTTTCTGGCCAGCAGCCTCGCAGGTGTACTCCCCAGCATCTTTCTTCTCCACCTGACCCACCACCAGACGACGCGATTTGCCCTCCGACTCCACCTTGAACTTCTTGCTCGAGGGGATCAGTTTCCCCTCCTTGTACCATTTCACATCGGTCTTCTCCTGGGCCACCTCGCAGCTCAGGGTGGTGTTCTCCTTCAGCACTGCCTTCACCTCCTTTTGCACTTTGTCTTTGTGTTCAAATACATCATCTGCAAGATTGGAAAGAAGGAAAAATGTAGAAAAAAGCCCATGAAAATGAAAGTTTTGCCTCCGAGATTGTATGGTATTGGGTTTTCAATGGGAGATCACCTAGTACATTACAGTTTAAATAAAGCAGCTGTAAAATGAAAAAGGCTAACCGAGTCAGAGTTAAGCAAATGTTTAAGGAAGCGCTGGCAGGAACAGCTTGCTTCCAGACAGCACAGTTTCTAGCTGCTGCTCATTGGGCAGCAAGAAGAACTGCCATGCCTGATATTTAGGCTTTCACCAGCTTTCCTGCACACACTTTGTAGGGTCACTCTCTGCAGGCAAGCAGGATGGGCTTTCTTGGGGAAGCAGGACATGTTTTGTTCACTTGCAGAGAAGACTGGGCTGTATATTCACAGTAAACAGGACATACTCCGGACAGGATCCTTCATTTGCCAATGCTGTCCCCGTATTTGGGTCCAGGTTATCGGGAAATAAACAATATGGCTTATGAAATAGATGCATAACAACTGGAGTACCTTTACAAAGATTTATATGGAGTTGTGCCCTTATGGAACAGCATCACTTCCCAAATATATTCTACAGAACATGTGCTACTAATAGTACAAAATCACAGTCATAAAATAATTTAGGTTAGGAGTGATTTCTGGAGGTCATCCAGTCCCACTTCCCCACTCAGAGCAGATAAAATTACATCAAGTTACTCAGAGCCATGTCCCATTGAGTTCTTAATATCTCAAGTGATGGAGATCCTACAACCTCAAGGCTCCTCTTCCAGAGCTTGACCCCCCTCATTGTGCAAGCAAGTTTTTCCTAATATCTTCTCAGAATCTCCCATGTTCCAACTTGTATACTTTGCCTCTTCTCCTTTCACCATGCATCTTTGAGAAGAATGTGGAGCTGTGGACTCTATATCCTTCCATTAGATAGTTGCAGGCTGCAATAAAAGCTCCACCTGCCTTCTCTTCTCTAGGCTGAACAAATCCAGTTCTCCCAGTCTCGTCGTATGACGTGCTCCAGCCCCCTAATCATCTTGGTTGCCTCCGCTGGAGCTGTGCCAGTAGCATCTTGGATTTCCAGATGCAATAGCTGTCAGATTCTCCAGGCAGGCAGACATTGAATTAAGAACACTAATTTGATTTTAGGCTTGGTTTTGGTAAATTCCAAGGACATCATTTTAGAAGCTGGGCGTGGGAAATAATGTTGGATGTAGGGATCTTAAGATGATCTAGTCTACAGTAAATAGAGAAATTAGCAAAAGTATATCTGTAACACACTTGAACTAGCAAACTTGTATGAATTATGAGAACTGACTCATGAACAGTAGATGAACAATTTGTTCAAGACTAAATGTGGGACCTGGTATTTTCACACTAAAGTGTTCAGAATCTATACCTTACCCAGCAGAAGAACAGGAAGGAAAGGATTAGCAAGGCAAACTAAACAATATATAAATACCCTTTAAAATACTTTAAAAGACAGAGCACAAATAAGGAATGGAAAAAAAGGACAACTCTACTGGAAAGGTGTGTTTCTGGGGTCAGACACTGTAGTAATAAAGCAAGATTTGCCAAAAGTCAGGCTGGATCCAAGCTTATGAAGGAGGTTAAGATACCTAGCGAAGGATCCTCTAGCACCAGAAATATATGTAGACAAGGGAAGAAGTGGTGCCATAATGCAAAGAGTGTGGGTTTCATGTTTCAGAGCTCTTGATATCACACTTCTGAAGAAAACAAGCCAATGCTCCTAGAAAGTGTTCTCCTACAGGCTAATTTGATCATTTCAGCTCTCACCCTAGGTAGAAGTTTTGCCCTTTAATACAAAGCAGTGGAGGTTACAAAAGCAGGCTGAGTGCGGGACTCCTAAGCTCACACGTTATGTTCCATCCTAGGCAACTCTCTTCAGTGAGAGCTTTCAGTTGGTTGAATTTCCCTCAGGGAATGGTATTGCTTGCACAAAGTCTAGTTGGCACTCCTGCTCAGTTGTATCTTTAATCAACAGCAAGATAAAAAAAAGGTGAACTATGGTTAAAGCACAGAGGGTCAGAAGGTCCATTTTCCAGTTCTAGTTCTACAGCTTACTTCCTCAGCAGTCTTGAACGAGAACCCAAATGGGTCCCACCATTTCTGCCTTTAACGTGACCAGTAAACCTCTCAGTGGCAAGAGGGAGCCTATTCTTCTCTGCTCTTCTTTCTTGTATTTACCCATTTGCAAAATCTGAGTAATGGCCTCTCTTTGGCAGCAATGGGCTTGGGCAACACTCATCTATATCTTGCAGACAAAATGCCTTTCCCCTTTCCCGTGGTACCCAAGTACCTCAAAGCCTGTGATATGAAAAACACTTCCATGAGGTAGGGCACTCTTCTTATCCCTATTTACAGGGAGGATGTGAGATGCAGAGAAGGTTGGTGATAGTGAGGTCCCCCCCACATCAACCTGCAGAGGATGGTGCCATTTCCCAAAAAAGTGAATGCCCAGTGTCCAAGCCATAGGATTTTCTCCCACGAATACAACTATTTCTCAGAAGCCCTAAAAGCAGACCAGTTTTTGAGTTTTCATCCAAAAGTCTCATGCAACCCACCATTATTGCTGTCAACAGCTTTCCTCGCTCAGAGACAGACCTTTGGGCTAAGTTGCAAGCACAAACAACTGCTGAGAGCATTTCAGTGCCTTGCTGCATCCAGCAGAGGCTAAAGTTCTCCTACTCACAGGTGAGAAGATCCTTCCACAGGAAGCTAAGAAGAGCTCTTCCTTCAAACAGTGTGATAAGATCCTTTGTTAATTTCTGCCTTTCACAGTTTCATTTATAATCCGCCACAATTTTTCCAACAGCTTCTGCTACCAAAGGCATTCGTTGTTTGAAATAAAATAACAATCTCAGTCTTGCTCTGTGCTACTCCTACAACCTGCATAGAGCTATAGAAAAAAGTCACATAACTGAGCCAGAGAGTATTACCATAGTTTTTCTAGCAGAAAGGAGAGTTGCCAAACACAAAGGAGAATGAGCAGATTTGTCTACAATTTCCTTGTAGGGTCACTCCCCAGCGATATATACCACAGAATACAGACATGGCAGAGCAAGCAGAATGAAACCCAATAAGCTTGTACGTCAGCCAGACCCACAACTGGCAGTCACGTGAATCTCAATGTTTAATATCATGCTTTTACTCAGGCCACACTGGGAGCAGACCCGCCACAAACCACCTCCAGCGTGGAAGATACATAGCCACATTCATAGCTCGGTCCAAAATAAAAACCTCAGAGGTATGACTGGTGCACCAGGCTGCACAGATGCACACACTTCTAAATAGACATGTTTCTAATCTAGTGTTGGGTGAATCCATTTGAAGAAAGGGCAAATCTTTCCACCAAATCCAATTGTATTGTCTGGCATCACTTCCTGGGATGTGCTTTTAATTGCATGCCTTTAAGGTTTTCCTCTGGTCCACAATCAGAAAAAAACCCACCTACATCAAATTTAGGTATTCTTTCCTCATAACACTTTCAAGCAAGACAGAAGCAAGGAAGATGTGGAAGGAAGTACTGGGTAATATTTTCCACAAAAATAACTAACAGCAAGGACAAAAATGTATACATTGATGATTCACCAGCATACACAAACTACTGGATAACTATCTGAACTCACACTCAAAACCGTATGTATTGTGCAATTCCTCATGAAGACATACTGGCAAATCCTCTCAGCAAAGCCATGTTTTGCACACATGTGGCAGAAAGAAACTCTGTCCCAGCATACACAAAAACTACAGATTCTTAGTCCGCTTAAGTTCTGTGGCAGACCCATATAGACCAAGGCTGGACGTAAGTCTATATCACTAGGAAACTTTCTTTAAAGCTACAGCAAAAAAATATGTAATCAGATAATCCCTCACCTGTGACATCAAGCTTGAAGGTCAGTTTCTGGCCAGCAGCCTCGCAGGTGTACTCCCCAGCATCTTTCTTCTCCACCTGACCCACCACCAGACGACGCGATTTGCCCTCCGACTCCACCTTGAACTTCTTGCTCGAGGGGATCACTTTCCCCTCCTTGTACCATTTCACATCAGTCTTCTCCTGGGCCACCTCGCAGCTCAGCGTGGCGTTGTCTGATAGCGCAGCTTTCACCTCTTTCTTCACTTTGTCCTTGTTGATAAAGGCATCCTCTGCTTCTGGGGAGTGGGACGAGAAATTGAAAAGTCACAGGTATGTTCACGATGTCCAAAATGTTCACAACCAAATGCAAAATCCTGCTTACAAGAAGTTCCCACAGCTCTGCCATTTCAGAGTGGTCCCACCCACAGCTAAGATACACTCAGACAGGACACGGCCCTCTGTACAGCCTGAGGACAACACAGCAGCCGTTTCTGAGCAAAATGAACCAACGCCCCAGGGGTTAAGGTTCTTCCCATCCCCATGGGTCCACAAGAAATCTGACTTTTTGTTCCATAATGTAATGCCCAAAAAATCTCCCAATCTCATCTGCCACTGGGACCCATATGTAAGCCTTGGCCACTCTAGCTACTTCTTGAGCACAAGGGTTTTCCTACTTCTTCAAGACCTATTTTCCTACACGTCTGGGAGCTGGCCCTACCTTTATTCCTATAAATCACAACCGCAGATGCAAAGGACTGCTGAGTGGGATTCATCCCACAGAAGACCACTAGCTGTAGGCATCTGTGTGACAGTGGGTGCACACAAGCTGGTTGCCTGATCTCCATCACTACTCCGTGAAGACCCAGGCTACACAGAGCCTGGAGCCTAGAGAGGGATTCACTTTGCTCTGTAGTAAAGGGAACTCATGGACCTGTCCTTGATGAGAACCAACATCTCCCACCTGTGACGACAAGCTTGAAGGTCAGTTTCTGGCCAGCAGCCTCGCAGGTGTACTCCCCAGCATCTTTCTTCTCCACCTGACCCACCACCAGACGACGCGATTTGCCCTCCGACTCCACCTTGAACTTCTTGCTCGAGGGGATCAGTTTCCCCTCCTTGTACCATTTCACATCGGTCTTCTCCTGGGCCACCTCGCAGCTCAGCGTGGCGTTTTGTGCCAGTGCAGCTTTCACCTCTTTCTGCACCTTCTCTTTGTTGACAAATGCATCTTCTGTCTCTGAAATAGGGAAATATTAGGGAAAAAATACGTAAGATATACACAGCTTACAACGAGAAGATATTACACATATTTTGTTCAGGTGCTCTGCAGGATCATTTCTTGTAAGTAACATTGCTTTGCAGTTCTTTTTATCACATAGAACAATGTGCCCTCAAAACATAGTCCATATAATTATCATACCTCTCTGACTAGTCTTCACAAACAGCTCGACCTCCTCATTTTCAAATTTCTTATAATGAAGAGAAAGATATATTTCCCCCCTTGTGTCGTTATCGTATTTCTACACACCACATTTGGAACTAGCCAAGTATAGCAGAATTATGAGCTGCCACCTTCACTATCACATTATTTACAGGAATTTACCAACATTTCGGTATTTTAGAATAAGACTGGGTTGTTCAGAAGATATCTTGTAACTCAGTCCCAAAGAAATGAGGAAGATAGATACAGTTCTTAATATGGAACAGTACTTGGCCTACATTATACATAAAACTGGCCTATAAAATTTGAAGTATGCATTTTTTCTCATCGGAAATCTTGATTTTTTCAGAAAACTGGCTGTAGGGAATCTTCTCTTAATACTTAACACAAGCCACAAGAATGAAGTGTTTAAAGTCACTTTCTTCCACAGTATCACTTAGAATTTCCGTGTCAACAAGTGGAGTTGGCATCAAAAGGATATCTTGCATAATTAGTAGTTAGGTAGGTATAGACATTGGAAAGATTCAATTGTCACCTTGCTAAGTAGGACTGACTGATGAATCCATCTTTTACCAATTACTTTAATGATTATTTTACCTGGTTCTCCTTTTCCCAACAACTGATGTGGTCACTGTTAACCTTTATATTAGTGTACATTTGAGATGTGGGAGAACAAATAGACCCTAGATAAATGGGCTGCCACATTTTTTCCCACTGATTTACCTTAAGAAATAACTGCACAAGAAGTGTAAATCATTTGTGGTATGCCTACATGGCAGACATCACATAGCAACAACCACCCAGTGTTCAGCGTAGGCTGCCTTTGCCTATTTGCATCCCAGGTACGTACTTGACCGTCGGAGTCTGTGATTTCACTGCTACAGCAGCACAGGCTCCAAAGATAAATGCTGGACTAGAGAGCCTATGGGGTTGCCTTTGCCATTCAGTTGCAGTGTAAGCACGGAAGAAGATAATTCATCCAGCCAGCTTCAGGCATCTGGGTTACCTGGCCAGGGTGACCTAGGAGGGTCTTGGCTCTCAGCTCTCCTTGGCAGTCGTGATGAACGCCTTCCATAACCCGTGCTACTGCCTTCCTCCCCCCAGTCACTCTCTGCAGCATCCTAGTGCCGTCTTTTGCTCCTCCTTGATGACTGTCTCCTCTGCATACCGTCCCTGTCGTGTCTGTACTCTGAGTGGCAGCAGCTGCCTGGGAGGGTATGGAGTAGGGGTAAGTTCAGGTCAAGTTCCTACACTGCTGACCACGGCACTTCTTGTAATCCTGGGAGCCGCATCGTAGGCTCGCCATCAATATTGCCCAGTCCACGGAAAGAGAGGAGCCCAGCAGGGAGCAAGCCGAAGCAGGAACCCAGTTTATATGCTCTAAATTTGAGCTCCTCTGTTTGCATTGGCTGTAGAAGGCGTGTAAGGAGGTGTCATTGTCATTAAGGTGTCGTTAACAAGGCAGCGTACATGGTGTATGCTGGGTGATGCAAAACTCCTCAAAGGCACACGTTAGCCCGCTGCAGATTAAGCAGCATTTTGATATCTAAAAAAGCTCAAGCACACACCATGGTTGGCATTCAAAACAAGTTGCGAAAATATAAACATTTCCTTCCATCTCCAACTCGGGCTATGGATATGCAGGGTACACTAAACAAATGAGTGAGAAACCAGACTGTAAATGGATGCTGTATTTAAAACGACAAGTTAGCAGAGCAGGAATATTCCAGATGGGTTACTTGCTTGTCCTCTGCATGCATTCTTGCCCTTTAACATAGAACATTTTTATAGTGATAGGAAATGTGACCAAATCTTTTAATCAGCTTACAAAGTGATTTACAGTAGCCAGTAATTTGCCTCAGAAACATATTTTAAACAAGTATTCAGCTGACATTTCCAACCTCAGCTGCAGTTGGCTAGTAAGGTTCCACTGAAACTGAAGAAAACCATTTTCAGGACACAGAGCTTTAACCTATTTCAAATAAGGATTTCACTGTATACCATGATTCTTGAAATAATGAGATTGCAGAATCAGCTCTTTGGGCTACACATCTAGCTCAGTCCCAAGGTGTGCAGCACCTGGTTCTGTTAATATTAAGCCAAAAAGCCATAGCTGCATCCCAATACTCAACACTGAACATCTAACCTTCAAGCTGTCCTTAAATAGGGAAGGTTTTTTGCTATCACTGGAGCCCTGGAGTACAGGAACCCTGAAAAGCTTTCTGAGTGCAATGGTAACAGGATAAATTAAGACTCAGAAAGCCACTGCACTTTAGGATAATCTAGTAAGATGGGGATTTCTGCAGCAACAGAGCAACCACTCAGAGTACTCATAATCCCTCCTGACTTTCACACTAGATCATTTTCCAGTGAGTGCTGGACTTGCATGTCATGTTACAGTTGTACACATGAGAAATACAGCAACGGTAGCTAGGCAAGCGCTCTCCACTTACGACAGAGGGGGAAAGGTGTTATATTACCCTGTGCAGCCGTGAAGTCATCCAGTTTGAAAGAGAACTGAAAACCTTTGGTTTCTGAGGCAGACAGCTAAGAATAGCCCTCAGCTAGAAAAATTCAACTGTAAAAGCACTAAATGTCTGTGTTTTCTGACTACACCTCTGCAGTAATGTACGAACTTGGTTTATACAAATGGTCTTTCTATCAATGCCTGTGTTGCATTTTCTCTGAAAGATGCCTCTCAAACTAGCCTTACTGTAAACCATCCTTCACTGAAACTGGCAGTTCCCTGAGCCAAAAGCATGAGCTACACAATTCATGAAAAAGAGCCAAAGTGCCCCAACCCTCACCCTGTGTACCCCACGCGGACTGGGGACACATAACAGCTGATGGCTTACAATTTATGCTATGGGGAGCAGCAGAGCTTTATCTTATAGCAGCAGTTGCACATTGGACATAGAAGATGGAGAGAGCAGGATGCCCCAAGCCAGTGGGAGAGCAATAAAGACTGCAACCTTCACAAGGGAACAGCTCTCGAGCTATGCCCTGTAAGGACTTCAAGTCTCCAGCATGACTGTGAGCAGGGAAGTCAACAGACTCCAAACGCAGTTGCTCTTCTACATAGCTGATAAAATGCCAGACCTCTGCCAGCATTGTGGTCCCAGCGTGTTTGATGCCATAAGAAAGCAGAGGAGAAAATAGATTCCCTGTTCTGATCAGCTCAGAATATGAGTCAAGAACTGTAACAGCAGAGTGTTATGACTACGGACAAAACCAAGCCAAACCCTTTCTCGTCATACAATTCAGAAATAATCACTCAGAATGTAGCTGACATGTCCGTGGCTGCCTGGAGCCTGAGATAAAATTTACTGAACATCTTGCAAAATATACTGGCACCAAAGAAATCACAAGTGTAGTCAGAGTGAAAGAACAGCCTCAGACTGTATTAAATCCTCAGACTCCAAATCACATTATTAAGGAGAAAAATACAAATACAAATAAACATCCCTGGACTCATGACTTGTCACTACAGATGTAGAAATCGCAATGAACAGTCATCACCTTTGGATTCAGCAGATTGCAGATATGTGCAGTGCTGCTGATAGACAATTTTTAGGACAATACACCCCCATCAACTTCCAAACCTTCTCAATGCAGTCACAATAAAATAGGGATCTCGTAAATGCTACTGTTTAAATATCGCTTGGCAGACAAGTATTCACACCACTTCTCATAGCTTTACAAATCACAACTGGGTATCCAATGACAGATGAAAGAAGTGGTAGAAGCTGGATGGAAAGGTTGTTAAATACAAATCATAAATTGAGTTGCACGTATCTGTATCCATTTCTGTTCAACATCTACAAAAGTTTCATGGTGCATGGAGTTATGAGGCTGTGCTCACATGCGTTTGCACAGCCAGACTGTGGAATAATTGAAGCAATTCTCTGTTTTGGGAGGGAGGATGTTGTATAGAGAAAAGATGAAACAAAGAGGGAAGAAAACAGTGACTTGCATGGAAGAATACCAATAACAAGAGGAGTACCACCAATAATGATGATGAAATTGGAAGAGGTCCTTTAACACAGCGCCTGCTAACAAAAACTCTTGATTCACTATGTGAACCTAAGGAGACAAAAAGGGAGTTGAGGAGCTGATATCAGGATGCCTACACGTAACCTCTAGATCTGCCCAGTCCTACACAACCTCACTGAAACGGTAGATTACACCAACATCAGAAAGTACTTTAATATTTTGACAGAGAAAACAGGAGAAAACAACCAGATGCAAAGAAAAGACAATGAAATATAAACCAAAATATGTCTCCCACCTGTGACGACAATCTTGAAGGTCAGTTTCTGGCCAGCAGCCTCGCAGGTGTACTCCCCAGCATCTTTCTTCTCCACCTGACCCACCACCAGACGACGCGATTTGCCCTCCGACTCCACCTTGAACTTCTTGCTCGAGGGGATCAGTTTCCCCTCCTTGTACCATTTCACATCGGTCTTCTCCTGGGCCACCTCGCAGCTCAGCGTGGCGTTGTCTGATAGCGCAGCTTTCACCTCTTTCTTCACTTTGTCCTTGTTGATAAAGGCATCCTCTGCTTCTGGGGAGTGGGATGAGAAATTGAAAAGTCACAGGTATGTTCACGATGTCCAAAATGTTCACAATCAAATGCAAAATCCTGCTTACAAGAAGTTCCCACAGCTCTGTCCTTTTGGAGCGGTCCCACCCACAGCTAAGATACACTCAGACAGGACACGGCCCTCTGTACAGCCTGAGGACAACACAGTAGCCGTTTCTGAGCAAAATGAACCAACGCCCCAGGGGTTAAGGATCTTCCCATCCCCATGGGTCCACAAGAAATCTGACTTTTTGTTCCATAATGTAATGCCCAAATAATCTCCCAATCTCATCTGCCACTGGGACCCATATGTAAGCCTTGGCCACTCTAGCTACTTCTTGAGCACAAGGGTTTTCCTACTTCTTCAAGACCTATTTTCCTACACGTCTGGGAGCTGGCCCTACCTTTATTCCTATAAATCACAACCGCAGATGCAAAGGACTGCTGAGTGGGATTCATCCCACAGAAGACCACTAGCTGTAGGCATCTGTGTGACAGTGGGTGCACACAAGCTGGTTGCCTGATCTCCATCACTACTCCGTGAAGACCCAGGCTACACAGAGCCTGGAGCCTAGAGAGGGATTCACTTTGCTCTGTAGTAAAGGGAACTCATGGACCTGTCCTTGATGAGAACCAACATCTCCCACCTGTGACGACAAGCTTGAAGGTCAGTTTCTGGCCAGCAGCCTCGCAGGTGTACTCCCCAGCATCTTTCTTCTCCACCTGACCCACCACCAGACGACGCGATTTGCCCTCCGACTCCACCTTGAACTTCTTGCTCGAGGTGATCACTTTCCCCTCCTTGTACCATTTCACATCGGTCTTCTCCTGGGCCACCTCACAGCTCAGCGTGGCGTTTTGTGTCAGTACAGCCTTCACCTCCTTTTGTACCTTGTCCTTGTTTGTAAACACGTCTTCTCTCTCTGTAAGAAAGCCACAGTAGTCACGCATAGCTTTTTGCAGTTGTCTTCTCCAGCGCTTAATCAAGTTCCCCCTATTTCACCATACTTGCCCCTGACAGGTAGTATGATGGCCCATTAAGACAAGAAAATACCTTCATGTCTATTTTGCTGATAGGAGGTGAATAGGTGTATGGGAATTCTGAGATAACGTTAAAAATCTCACAATTTGAGCACAGATTTGAACCCAGGACTTCAAGCACCAACATGCACCGCCTGAACCCTCCTCCTTCTTCTCTCTTTTTCTCTCCCTATGTCTCTCCAAGCTTCCAGTGAATCAGAAGGAAACAACCCTTGTATCCTCATATCCAGGAACCGTTGCTCTTTTCCTGCTTATTTGGGTCACTCAAATTCAGTCATTCTCCAGCTATTCAGAGCTCTTCGAACACCTCACTCTTCTCTTTTATCTATCCCTGCACCTCTGCTATAGCCTCACACTGTGATTCTGCAGGAGGTTTTCTGCAGACACACCAGCTAACTGTGAAAGGTGCAGAGGTTATCATCCTTGCCCATCACTTTTTTTGTGGTTACAACTAGTCATGGATGCAAAACTGTGTGTATAAATTGTTGATAGGACAGTTGGCCAAAAATCAAGTCTTACGGCTGAAATATTTCACCCCAGAGAGGTTGTGAGATGATCCTCTGAAGATAAGATACCACCCAAAATGGAATATTCCTTTATCTCTGGCATTTCTAGCATTTTCTCACCTCTGACTTTGACTTGGAATGTTGTTCTGTCGTCTTTCGTTTCACAGGTATAGCTCCCTTGGTCTTGCTGTGTCACCTTCTTGATGATGAGCTTGCGGTGTGTCCCCTGGGAGATGACTGTTGTCCTCTGGTCTTGCTTCACCTCAGTTTGATCCTTCTTCCATACCACGGCTCCGCTCGCAGCTGACACCTCACACACCAGCTCAAGGTTTTCAGAAGGACTGACTGATATTTCTGGAGTTGTTTTGGGCTTGTTGACAAAAGTAACAGCTTCGTCTGGAAAGAAAAAGAGAAAGAAGTTTATGCCTCGATTCAGGCTTATCAGCACAAAGTTAAGATACAGTAATTACTGATCATTATTTCATTGCTAGTCACACTTGGGTGATCAAGTTTCAACTCTGGAGGTGTAAATGTACCTATTGCAATGTAACTATGACAGAGTGTTAACAGTTATGGCAATAAACTGTGGCTATGAGTCAGAAAAGTCCCTCCTGAGATACAGCAGAGTTATCTCTACTGGGGAACTCATTGTCCAAGTTTTAAATCATCCAGAGAGTTAGTACATAACGGTCTCCACTTTGGGAGCTGGGTATTGATGAATCCTTTATGCTATATCAGCCTATTAGGTCTGCACTGTGGCATTACTACCAGACGTATTAAATTCTAGGTAGACGTGGATCTATGCCTACGGGTATTCATAACCGAAATCCACCTAACTGATGTGCATCCATTTTCTGCATCCCTTTCAGAAGTCAGGTATGAAAGCTCTTACAGAGCACAGACGTGGTGGTTTCTATTACCAGAGTTGTATGTGCAGAGACCCATGAGCAGAACCTGGCCCAACATCATGAGACCATAAAGCCTGACACGTGCTTTAATTCACAGCTCCTGTCTCATCACACACATGAATGTTGATGTCTGACTTTCTGACAGACGGTGCAAACTCCTTCTCTGATCTTCAGACAATTAAGCTTAGTTAGAGTGCAATCAATCACATTCATGTCTCCTACATCCTTCTGGATCTTTTAAATCAAGCTGAGATGCCCTCAAGTTGCTGACACTTTAATCACCACTCCTTGTTTATGATTTCAAGCAAGCTCTAGGGAATATGTATTGATGCCTGAGTATACAAACAGCTTTGAAAAGATCTAAGAAGTCTCAGAAAATCTTGTTAGAACTGGTGAGGAGACTTCTTTAAATGTTTCTGAGCCCATTCCTACAGCCCCATGTTCACAATATCAGTCCCACTGGACTAATTCTTCCCCAGACCAGATCAGGGTACATACGGGATAATATCATTGATAAGATATTCTCCAACTTCAAGAGGACTAAGTTAATATATGAGCCAATAGTGTCATATCTTTCTGCTGAAACTTATCTTCACAGTAGAGAACTCGCAGCTGCTCACAACTCATACAGCTCAAGCGGTAGAGGTTCCTGCTTCGATACCTTTGCTCAGACTCTGCTGACTGCACAGACTGGTGGCCACACGTACGAGCTGTGCACGTACACACACACACACATGTGTCATGTATGCAGCAACAATGCAATATCAACAAGATCAACTCAGGTTTTTTGCAAGTGTATTTGTAAAGGTAAAAGCGAAGGCATCTAAGTGAGCGGAGACAGGTATCTTGCGTGTAAAATGCAAGCAAACCTATTCAACATGCCCTGTCCCTAAGCTAACGAGCAATTTGATGAGCACGTCAGGTATTTCATACCTTTCGTTCCATCAAGGCAGCCCTTGACTGAAGAGCAAGCTTATGGCTATCAGTTATAACCAACCTTAGCTTAGTATTGCATTTCTTTTAGCAGCAACTGTTGCTTTCAGTCACTGAGTATCCCAAGGACAATTGCTATGCTACACCCATGCCAGGCACGTCTGTGGCATCAGAGAACAAATATTTCATTAAAAACTGTAATCATTAGGACTGATTTATTCTTAAAAAAATAGATGACTAAAGAAGAATAGTCCCTCCAGAATCCTGCTGTTCAAGATTATTGGGGTAACTCATTACCATAAAGGCAGATTACTTCCCTGCCCTAAGACCATCCCCTGACTGTGCAGTGCTTCTTCTTAGCACTCTGGAAAATTTTTATGGTGAAATGTGAGACAAGGTGGAAGTTGCCCTAGCTAAGGTTTTGTTAACAGGTTGTAACCCAATCCTTGTTCCTCAAAAAGTTCATGGGGATACACAGTTATTCAGCAGATACCAGTTTTCTTTGCCTGAGACATGTGATGTTTTGTCACAGGAGTTAGAGGTGAGATTCACCCAACCTGCACATGGTCATCAAAAAGTTAGGTATCCATCCTCAGGTACTCATGCAGGCTTCCTCTGTACTTGATGTTCAGACAGAGGCAGCTCCAGAACACTCTTTAAATCGATCTTGGATAGCTCTCATCAGACAGTATGAATCAGATGATATCAATTGCCCTTTGGGGGTCAGTTCAGACAGAGCCTGGTTGGCTCTTTTAGACCAATTTTTCAATGGGTAAAGTAGGACAATTACACTCAAAGTGAAATTCCATCATGTTGGATTCTCAACCAAAGAGAACTGGAGGCAAGATGCAGAGTGAATACCTGAGCAAACACCAGTGGTAAACTGGATGTAATCAGTCCCTTTAGCTCAGTAAACCCTGTAGCAATCCCTCAAGACCAGTGCTGTGCTAGATTAATCAGCTCTGCTGAGTTTTTAGTTAGCTGATGGACAGCATCATAGTAACATGGATGTACTGTTACAGGTCACAAGCACTCAGTTGTTACTTCTCTTAAATTGCATTGTACTGCAGCATGCAGACATGCCATGAGAAGCTTTCAGTAGAGTTTCAATTTGTAATTTAGGACCGGGTTTAAAATTAGGCTCCAGACATAAGCCAGAAAACCGCTTTTAGAAGAAAGGTGCCCACCAGGATATGCAAATCGAATCAGTTGAATTTCACAGATATTGAATTTCACAGATAAATTCTTGTGTCATTTTATACCGTGACTCCCTCCTGGACTGGAACGCATCAGTGACAAGCATTTCTCTTCTGGGCTTGACCTGACAGCCATGTGCTTTAGCACGTGCTTTATTGCTGATGGGCATGTGCCACGAACCGATAGCTTCACTTACAGTACCGCAGGGAGATGTCTCGGAGATCACAGTGTCCTTTGGGAATAGCGGGAGAGGCTTAACTCTCAAAATCAGGAGTTAAACTTGCCAAAGGAGGACACAGGGCTTTCACAGTAAGACTTTAGGACCACCTCAGTCAAAGACGATGTACGTGCTGAGCTAAAAGAATAAAGGCCAGATGCGGCTCTCGGCCTGTTACAGCCAGCGTGGTGTTTGAGTCATGACTTCAACCCTAGTAAAAGCTTGTGCTGACTTGAAGACATCACTGCATTGTTATATTATTTTCCCATATTGTGGATTTGCATAAGGACCACAGTAAGGGTCAGAGTCTCTGAAATAGTGCTGTGCAATCTTGGCCCAAAAATCTGGCAATTTTCAAGGTAATAAGACAAGTATAACGAACAAAGTCCTGAGTTTTTAACACAGACTCTGATCCCATACATGCATCACGAACTTACCTGAGACTTTTAAATCAAATATAAGAGTGTCATCTCCAATTTTGCATGTGTATGTTCCTTCATCTTCTTTTGTCACAGCTGAAGCCACAAGCTTATGCAGTTTTCCTTTATCTTCCATGGTAAATTTCTTGCTGGCTGTGATTTCTTTGCCATCTTTGTACCACTTAACCATGACGTTGGCCTCAGAGGTCTCAGAAACAAATTCAGCCTGTTTTCCAGCAATGGCCCTGATAACTCCTCCACTTTTCTCTTTGTTTATGAAGTTTGCAAGTGCTGAAACAAAACATAGACACTCAGCACAGGTAAAGAAATGTGTGGACACCAGTAAATATGTACATTTACATCTACGTTAGGTATTCATTTATCATAAGACCAAATATGCCTGTTTAATTATGGATCTAATTACTACATTCTAATGCAGAAGCAGCCAAATTTCCAGCCTTTATAAACCATATGCCTGATTATCCCATGTCCAAAAACCAGAGCACATATACAACAGAGGAGGCTGAGTCAAGGGGAGAGGAAGCCCTAGGCAATAGAGCTTTAAGAAAATATCTGAGAGGAAAGGAAAGAAATGAAAGAAGCAAACTAGAGGGAAGGCAATGAAGGTTTTTCAATCATTATATTGTAACCACCTGGCAAATAAATCGACTCTAAAAGAGGTTAAAATGTAATCTAGATAAATTAAATTATATTAAATTACAAATCTATACAGATATCACATAGTACTGAAATGAAAAGAAATTTCTTCCTGGAAATAAACTGGAGCATAGAAGATAAACATAAAACTGGCCCCATATAACTTGTAGTGGAATAATCGAATCACCAATTGCCTCAAAGCAAAGATTCAAAACCCCACCAATATCCTAGATAAAAATGCAAGCCTAAAACCACAGTCCCATCTTACTTCAGATAATGGAATTAATATTCAAACATCTTCTTAACATATTATTTTAAAACAACACACACAATCCAGTCACTTTGTTGGGACCATACAGTCAAAGCTACTAAAAGCAAAGCCTTGATTATGTATGCATTTTTTCCTCAATATCAAGAAAATGCTTGCAAAATACAAATTAACAACTCTCTGCAAAATGCCTGGCAAAGGTGGTTATTAGCTTTCACTGCTGTAACAAGCAGTTACAGTCCATGGTCTGGACCAGCTAAGGGTGACTCTCTCAGACTTTTGCTCCCAAGGTGTTATCATCAGTGCTACATCCTGGTGCAACACATGAGGGTTCTCCTTTAGCTCAGAGACCCTATTCACAAGGATGGACCTTGGATTTAGTTTCCTTGCTTTTAAGTACATTAGATTTCTCCAAGTCTGTGGTAGTGCTTGTAATTACAGACAAATATTTGGTAAGGAACCAATATTCACCAGCTTGAACAGTGGCGGAGTCTGGACACCTAAAAAATGAAGAGTGAGTTGACTTGCCAAGCAGTACACTGGTAAGAAAGGAAAAGAAAACCCCAGTCCCAAATCTCCCCAAATCTAAGGCTAAGAAATACCCAACGAGCAAATAAACAGGGAAAGGGAAGGGAAGGATGTGTCGGTGCAGTCAAGGGCCTCTCTAGCTCTGGTCCTCAAGGAACTCCGTTCAATCACCAGCTTCTGGCAGGGACAGGAGCTTGCACTTGACCTCTCCAGGTCCCTACCAGCCCTGTTTTCCAGGGTTTACCAAATCTGCCTATTAGAAGCAATACCTATGGGTAAAGAAGTCATACCAGAAGCATTTAAACCAGGGAAAACCTCTTTTTTTTTTTAATTGTTTTTTTCTTGGGGCCTCTGTTTCCACTTGTTTCTCTAATCACTCATAACAGTAGAGCTTTCCCTTCAGTAGGACGACACTGCAGTCCTCCTCCTACACCCAACCACCTACGCCCATGAAGCCTGCAGGGACCGAACACTGCCGAGACCTCTACTTCTCCACCAGCATTACTGGAACTCAGCCCACAGGTTAAAAGTTGCGGAAGGAAGAAGAGGGAGATGGGTTCACTCATGCATCGTTCACTTCCTCAGAAAACTAGAGTGAAAAATACAACCACAGCCGTCCGAAGGGGACTTCTCAGGTGCCCCGTTTCGACGCAGGAGGTCATGCGTCAGAGGACGCCTGGCACGTGGAGTCTCGTGGCAGCGGAGGGACTGCCGTGATAAATGGCAAGTGCTTTTTTCTTAGTGGGGCTCTTTTGGGCAGGAGGCCCAGCGAGTGACACACCTCTGGCTGCGGCTCGGCACGGTGGCATCTCGGCAGCCACGTGATGCCCGTGTGCCAGACACAGCTGACCTGCTCATCAAACGATTCGGCAGCTAGCTGCGCCTGATCTACAGGAGGAACAGATAAAAGGTGGCGACGCTGAAAGGTAAGATACTGGGACAACGTTTGTGAGCCTCATCCTACAAGGATGAGATGTAGGAAAGGTGGTTCTCCAGGAATCAAGCTACAGACAGCAGATGCTTAAGTTACAGCTTGTCGACACAGATTTTAAAATAATAGCATTGACTACTCATTTGATAGTCACACTACGGTGAAAAGCACATGGAAATGTCCATCAGCTAATTCAATTAAATCTGTGGGTAGACCTGCCAACGTAAAAAATGATGCTAAAAAGGCAGTGAGAGAGAGGAAAAAAAACCCAAAATTAAGAGCAGCTGCCAAGTGTAGACAGCAATTCCTCCCTTCATACACTTAGTCACATTTTTTAATTACTTTTTTTTCAGCTCTCTTTGGAGTTTGCTCTTTGAGAATAACCAAGCAATTAAGTTGTCAAATGCAAAACATACACATTACTCTGGGGCTCTGTTGTTTCTACAGAGACCAAGGAGGGCAAGAAGCCAGCAGAACATGATGATGAAGCACCTTATACTTACTCAGTGTAGAAACAGTGCGATCATTGCTGGGAAGAAGTTGAGGGTTGAGTTACGGGACAGAACACGGAAATCAAATGGCTTTACAAAGTGAACATGCCAGTTCAAAGCAAAATAGCTACTGAACTCACCCCAGATGATGTCTGACAACAGGCTAAACTGTCCTGAAGCCAGGCTGTATACTCTGAACCTCAGCAGACATCTAGATGATACCCAAGAGGAAAGCTCTGGGGATACACTGGGGCTTTTCAGCCAAAACCTGGTCCCATTCAAGGCAGAGGAAACTCTCCTATGAACTAGCTCATAGAAGCTTGCACAGATGGAAAGGCTTGCAAGAGGGGGGCTTAACGCTGTTGGTTTGAGGGTAAAGGTTCAAGACTCCATGTCTTGCCCTGGGAGTGGATGTGCCCACCAGCTAGGTAGCAGGCAGTCAGGGAGGAAGGGACTGCCATGAAAGCAAAAACAGCTGAACAGCAGGGCAGCTGTAAAACAGTACTGGTTCAAATCTAACAAGCAGGAAACACTGAAAGAAAATGACATTTTGCTGTTTGTTCTATAGAGCCTTCCGTCTGAATACCTTGCAAATAGCAATGAGTCAAGGCATCCAGTGTGCCCTGGAAAGGTCTGTTCTTATTCATCAGCGTATTGCCAGAAAACAAAAAAACCCAAACAAATAACAACAAAAAAAAATACCACGATGCCAAGATGATCTTGGTCCTTCAGAACTTTAATCAGAGCTGAACAAGCTCTTCAGTGACTTGTCCAATATCCCATAGCAAGTATACGGCAGACATGGGATCATGTGCGTCTTGTCCTGCCCCTGTGGCTGAATTGCTTCATCACAAGAGCACCTTTTCACTACCCACCGTTCAATCTCACGAAATAACACCAAGTTCGTGTGGAATATCAAGACGCCGATGTGAGTGAAAGCACAGCTCTTACCACCGAGACAGCGTTAGATCTTGGATTCACTCCCAAGTTCTCCTACTCTGGGAGCACAGACACTGTCAAGGCTAGATGTTGATGGGGAGTTACCACAACTCCCTTCGCTGCCTCTGGAGCAATCCCTTTCTCTCCCTTGATGACTCTATTGGCTTAGGGCAGGAACAGGCCATTAATGCAAAACAGCCCAGACAGTCACATACCTTTCACTGAAAGCTGATAGAGCATTTTATCCCCTTCACAGATGCACTCATAAACTCCAGCATCCTCTGCTGCAGTGTTGCGAATTTTCAGGATGTGCCTCTTCCCCACAGTTTGAAGTTCATATTTTTCACTGGCCTTGAGCTCTTTCCCATCCTTCATCCACTTCACAGTAGCCTCTGTGTCTGAAAGCTCAGCCTGAAGTTTGGCTTCCTCCCGCAGCCGAGCAGAGACTTTTTCTATATCTCTGCTCTTGTTGGTAAATCTCACTGCAGCACCTGTCAGGAAAAAAGGCTTTGTTACTTCAAGTTATATCGAGATAACGTATCCCTGATATGAGCTTGCTGTAGACTGTGAGATCTCTGAAAAAGTATGAGGTCCTGTTCCTGCCCTCACACTCATGTCAATACTGAGCATTTTTTTCCAGTTCAGGAGACTTGATCTGGTTTTATTGCCAGAGTCACTAAGGAAAAAAAAATGCATATCTTTCTACTGATTAATAATATTCTAAGCATGCTTCTGCAGAGATTTTCACCCAAGGTCAAACACATCCTTCCAGAATGAATGTCTATTCATTACCTTTTGCCATGGAATGTGGGTAGATATAGATGTTGTCATGATTTCATTGAGGAAAGCTGGAGTACATAAGTCTCAATGCTAAATCGAGTGACATGATACTAACTTGTACATCACCCACATCTGTGGTAGACTAAAAAACTCCAAGAAAAAAAAAACAAACCATTCTTAGTAATTAATACTCCTTTACTTTTGAAAGGCTCTACTACAGTCAGAAAGACTAGCCAAATCTGGAGCTGAAATTACTAGCTTAAGGTGACTCAGTGGTAGATCTGGTGACAGAATCCACTGACTGATGGCTGTGAACTACAGAAATTCATGAGCTGATGTTAAGCAGTCTAGTTAAGATACCAACCAGCTGGCTAGATCAACTCACTCTGAACTCTGTGCTGTCATGGTGAGGTCATTACCAGGACCCCTCGTTAGTTCATATGATGCAATTTCAGGTACTTCCTACAGACCAGGCATCATTGAAAGCCTCCGGCCCCAGTTCTAATCATCAGTTCACAGCAACTGCCCCTTGACTGGAAGAAGAAAGGACAGTGATGAAAATAAATACCTTTCACTCTCATCTTGGTGCTGGTGTCAACATTATTGGCAACAAATTTCACTTCTGCTCCATCATCATTCTTGGTGACGTTCTTTATGATCAGAGTGTGAGTAGTTTGGGTTCTCTTAATGATGTAGGTCTCACTTTCCTGTAAGGCTTTACCATTAAGGTACCAAGTGCCGGAACATGTCGTCGTAAGGTCAACAGTAAACAGGGCATCCCCTCCAGGTACAGCTTCAACGGTTGTCAGGGGGGTTTTCACAGCCAGGATCGGTTCTAGGGAAGAAGAACAACACGTATCTCTGAGACCAAAGGACACAAGACTGCCACGCTGGAGAATAGTTCTTCCTAAGAACGAAGTTTTGGGGGTAAACAAGGCATGAGAATAAAATCCTGCAGCCTTATACAATTTGCATGCATTGAAGGCAACACACTGTTGGTCAACAGGATTTGATTTCTACAGCTGCAGGTAACTGACCTCTAGCATTAGGGTAAGTCCTGTTTCTGCAGAGAAGGAACAACAAGCATATTTTACTGATTTTTTTTTTTCCCCCTAAGAGGTTTAAAGGCATAACAAGCCTGAAACACCTAAGTTCCCCAACAAGTGTGTTATGTATTTAATAACCAGTAATATCCTTAGATTTCAGGAGGATCCTAAGGAGGCCACCCAGCCTACTAGTCACTTCCAGATATTCTAGGAGAACAGAGGCGTGTTCAGACAGCTAGGGAAAAGGATGACACAATAACGAGGCACAGTATGATCAAAGTCTGTGCAGATATTGTCCAGTGCAACGAATCAAAGGAAGAAGCAATCCCATTGCACACAATGATTCTATGGGCACATTGGCACCCTAGAAATAAAGTAAAACCCCCATATTTCTCCTAGTAACTCTAAGATTAAAGAGAGACTGACTGGAACTTGGTTTTCATGACAGTATGATCACCCGTAAATATTCTCTAGTGCAAGTTTGATATCTCATTGATACATTGAATATTATATTATAAGCCCACCTCAATTTTTCCTTTCATACCAGGTCTAGAAGAAGCGCTTACAGGCTTAAGGTCCATTGCAGAGAGCTCTGCCTCTCACACAGCCTGATGCAAGATATTGGAATATAAGCATATTCACAGCTCTATCACAGAAATCCCCACCACTATCACTTTGGTGATGGTCAGTGGTTGAACTGAGACAGGAGAACCACCAGTGAAGGGAAAAAGGTTTTGCTGTGCAATTGCTCTATCCTCCTCAAAGTCATGGAAGCATCTTTAGAGCACCCACGTGGCAGATCAGCACAGACTGACCCATTTTTATGATGGTTTTGTGCTCACCAAGGTGCATGCTCCCCGGGAACTCCAGGTAGGGACTCTGTCCATAGGTGTTGACTGCAGAAACTCTGAACTGATAGTCGGCCTCTTCCGAAAGGTTGCTCACCGTGAACTCTGGGACAGGGACATGGGACTCATGGCACCTCACCCAGGTAAAGCCAGTTAGTTTCTTGCGTTCCACAACGTAGCCATCAATTGGAATGGGGCGGTCCATCTTTGGAGGGGACCATGCTAGCGTCACTGAGGTTTCTGTTTTATTTTTCACCAGAGGGTCGACTGGGGGTTGGGTGGGAGGTTTTTTGGGAGCTGCACAAGGGAAAAAAAGAAAAAAAAAGTAAAACAGAGTAAGAAGTTTATGTCAGAATGGAAAAGCCACTGTGCCTTACTGAAAAAGCTTACACCAGACTAAGAGCTGCTCTTGCTTAATAAACCTCCATAACACATTTTTGTGAGATGGCAAAGACAGAAAATGGATAGAAGATGCTTTTGGGCTGCATTACACAAAGATGTACAATACTCCTACCTCCACAGCTAAACATAAGTGATTTCTACACAATATTACAATTGTCTGCACAGACAAAGAGTCTACAATGAACAATTCATAGGCTTAAATTTTCAGTGCTAGATACAGACCCACACTACTTCCTATACAGCTCCTGAGCAAAGCAGACTAACACTCAGCTTGTTATTTTTCACTCAGAAGATGTGTAAAACCACCACCAAAGGTTGCTCAAAATTCTGTGCACCAAATTCCTGGTCCACTTCCCTGGTGTGAATCCAGGCTAAAA
Source organism: Harpia harpyja (assembly GCF_026419915.1). Classification (NCBI taxonomy): domain Eukaryota; kingdom Metazoa; phylum Chordata; class Aves; order Accipitriformes; family Accipitridae; genus Harpia; species Harpia harpyja. The sequence continues at coordinate 106,070,234 of NC_068940.1, forward strand.
AAAAAAATAAAAATACCTCAATGGGATTACTCTGGCAAGATGGCACAATTCTGCCCTGCTTTCTAAACATCATTGCACAGGGATATTTGCACTAATATTGTAAGTCTGCTGGTAGTTGTCTTCTGTCAGAATTTCAACCATACACATCTGAGCAGTCAGGAAAACAGATGTGCCTGTGAAAACCAATGAGTGGCAAGGCACCACTGCATCAAGGAAGAGCGTGGCAATATTTTGCAATGCTTTGCACAGAGCTGTGGCATCCTGCACAGCAATATAAATCCACTCCATAAAAAGCAGCCTGTGCCAGGAGTCTGTGTCCTCCGTTTCTTCTTGAGAAGCTGTTCCAACCGTACACTAAAACATTTCATCCCAGATACTCAACAGGTTTCAACGCAGAGCAGCTAAACATTGTAGAACTGGGACATTTCAGAGATAAAAGATAGACATAATAAACAGTGCATGGGTTTCAGACTTGTGGAGATCTCAGTTGCTTGTTACCCAGGCTTGGCTGTTCTCTGCAGCCGCTTTCAGCTGGGTATCTGTCCTCTGTCCTGCTTCTGAATTTTATGCTATTGCCCACTCGGAAGGCGTGTTGTAACTTTGTCTCCCAAGAGTGATAGCTATCATTGGGGATCTCTGGTTTAGTAGTTTATGCAGAGCCAGCTCTTGGGGTTGGGGAATTAACTTCCAAAGGAAATGACATAAAGACACGTCCCCACCATGAGACCCTACAACGGAGGAGATGTGGGTATTTTACAGTACCTGAGGTCACAAATGTATGCCTGCAGGTATTTGCATAATGAAGATTTACACTCACCCTCTCATTCCTCTTGAACCCTTTAGAGAAGGCTCAAGTCCCATCAGCTTTATTCACTATGCGCTGCCACTAATATGGTCAAGAGGCTAGGAATTATCTGGTACGCTCTAGTTACACATCTACTGACGTGGTGAAGGATTCATTTCATTTAATTTTGGCTATCTGAAAGGCGTCTGGTTTAAGTCAGTCAACCAGACTCCAACTGTAATCCCATGGAGAACAGCACACTCAGGAGCAATTCATGCCAGCTTAAAGAAGGTGTGCGAGACGGGTGAAACGAATCGCACATTGCAGCTACTCAAGTATTCATGACTATGGAGGGAGCCTGTACAATGACCCTAGACTAAAAATCAAACTCTGGGACAACTGATCTTCTCTCTGCCTCAGTTTACCCATGTTTAAAACGGCCATAGTAACAATGCAAGATACTGAGCAAATAATATATAAACACTGCTTGCCTGATAAAAGCTATTAGAACAGCCAACACCAATCTCGTCCAGCTAATTGAAAACGATGTGAACATATTACACGGGATTCTTCAAGCAGCTGATCAGATATGCATGAAGTGTAAAAATAGGAAATCTCAATGCGATACGGTTTTTCTTCTCTACATAAATAGATACATCAGTTTTTTGGGGTGCACAGTTACCAGCCTGTCAACTACTGCTGGTCAGAGCTAGATGCCAAAGGTCCCATTAGTGTAGCATTAAGCTGAAAACTAGACCCTGGAATCAGATCTCTTGACCTTACCATCAGTAAGAGTAATGTAATATTTTCTTCAGAGAGACCTGCTTGTGGGAAGGCAGCTTCTTACCTTTTTCTATTCCATGAATCAACACTTGCTTCATAACTTAAAACAGCAGTCTCCAAAATCAAACTGAACTTTGTCATTCCCATTGAGTAGGTGCTTGGTTGGATGTTACAGCTTTCCAAATACCTTAGAAACTGTCACAATGCTAAACATGACACTTACCTCAATTTTTCCTCATTTTAGCTCAATACCTTCAGAATGCCCCAACCAAGTTTAGATAACACAGCAGTTAGTTACAAACCTTTAAATAAAGATTTCTTTTTACTACTGACTAATTGCAGTTTGGAGGTGGTGGTGGAAGAAAAGAAGTATTATACTTCCCAAATAGTGACTAGAGTGGATGATTTGTTCACATGCAAACCAGAACTGCAGCAGAGCCAGAAACCACATGCAGTTCTCTGTCTTAAATGAAGTCAGTTTTGCCTGGGAAATGCAGTGCCGTCAAAATAAAGTTAAATAAAATTAGGCAACTTCACCAAAATTTCACTTCAGGTCCGATCTCAGCTACGTTGCACCTGCTGCTACTGCTCTGTCAACTAAAACCCTCGCTCAGATCAGATGTGCCAGCTGAAGGAATTCTCCAGCCTGCATATTATATCAGTCTCCCCAAGTAAAGCTAAACAGGACAAAGATCCCTTCTTTCAGCATAGCTACCATCAATTCACAGGGTCCTTCCAGCTTTGTCATGTCAAAGAGAGGATGAGAGAGGACACATCTTTACTGGTCTACACAAAAGGAAGGACACTATATTTTCAGCAGGAAGTATTTCCCCTTTTTCTTGCAGGTTTGGGCTTTTTTTTTTAATACATATTTTACTTTAACGCAAACAGCTTAAGAAGCTAAATCAAAGTAAGATATTTCAAGTTCAACATTTGACTGGCCCTGAAATGCTTCATGTGTGTGCATGTAGATGTTCCTTCACAGATGTTTTTACTTGCTAGAATGGAAAGAAACTTCATACTCTGCCAAAAATGTTCAGGGCACCTACTTCCCTGCAAGAGCCAGCATACCCACAAGCGACCCTCATGGCTCTGTAGACTCAGACCTAGGGAAGGAATTGAATGCTGGCTAACTCTCCCCTCCAAATCCTCAGCGAAGAGAGAGAGGGAGAGATAAGTGGCCCCTATTTGCTAGAAGACGTATTATCCCCATAGCAAGAATTGATAAATTCCCCTCAAAGAAACTAATGATTTTGGAAAACGGAGGTCAGCGTGTAGATGGAGCACCCGCAGTGCTCTGTGTACAATGAAGCAAGGGGACTGAGACATATGCAACTTACACGTTGATTTCCAAGCTCCTCCCGGTGGGGAGAAGATGCACATCCCTTACCCCATGTTTTACTCAGTTATCATTTTACATTCAGTCTAGCATGAAACGAGAATGGTACAGAGAAGATATATGTTTGTGCCGTGCTTTTTCCCCAGGACTCTTTTCTCTCTCTGTTTTGATCTCTCCATAACATCTCATCACACTGATGTTCAGGTTGTTGGCTTTTTGTGGCAGACATCAAACTTTCTGCTGTCTTTGGACAGCAAACTTACCATGGTGGTACCTGAAACACCAGTGCTACCACAGGAGTACCTGCTTGCTGGGGAAGACACAATACCAAGGCTGAATAAAAGTGAAGCTTACTGGTCACAGTGAACTGGGTAGAAGTCCTGCTTTCATCAGCCAGGAAGACAATCTCACCAGCATCTTCCATCTTACACTCTCGGATGATCATGGTATGTTGCTTGCCGGAGCATGTGATGGAGATTCGATCACTGGGTTTCACTTCTTCTTTATTTTTCAGCCATCGGATGTTCTGGCATTCATTGTCCAGCTCCACACAGAATATGGCTGTATCATTTATGAAGACTGCAGTCTTTCGCGGAAGTTTTTTAATGATGTTCCCTTTAAATAAGAAATTAATTATGATCAGCAAACAGCAGATATTAAAGTCTCTGGCAACACTGGACCATCCAGACTACAACAGGACTAGCCAACAGCTCTCACCTAACCAAATCATTGTAGACACTATCCAGACATTCCTAAATAAATTCTTAGGCTCTGAGTTATACAGAACAGATAATCCCAAAGACTTATTTTGGCCTTCAAAGAGAGAAAAGCAATCTTGTTTGACTACAGTCACTCATGTTTCTAGCCTACCATGCAGAGTCTGCTGTTGCGTAAACACAAGGTATGTGGCCTTGCCAAGAACAGATTTGACAGTGATATGGCTTTCATTGGCCACATATGATGGGAATTCAGATTAAAACTTTGCTAAAGTAGGTCAGTCTTAAACTAGACAGGTCTCTCATCTATCTTTGGGATTTTGCCTCCGTCAAAGTTACCAGTAAGTTGCATAACCAAGATGGCAAACACACCAGTCACCTGAATTAATAGAAAATAGACTGGAAAGCCTCAGATTTCTTCTTAGAGTCAACCCAGAAATTCACATGGGATGAACTTCACTTATTTGTGTCCTTTCCAAGTGACTGTGATGATTATCACTTATTAGAATAACCTCAAAGTTACAAGATGTGACTATTCACAGGAAAGCTTGGACAAAGCATCAGGAGACCACCCCTACTGACAGATGGTGACCGGCTCCAGCCCTGGCACAGTCCCAGTGAGGCAGAAGAGCCCTCACCCAGGCAAAGCACCTCTCACCATTTAATGAGAAGCAACGCTGAACGCCTTCATACGGCAACAGACCTGGCACAGATTTCATCAGTAGGGTTCAAGACCCCGATTCTCTGCTCATCCTCTCCGAAGCTTGGCCGCACATTTGCTCGTCGCTGCCCTCAGCAGTGTCCCCGTCCTGAAGCCCTTTACATCTTGCCAAGCTCTGACATTCTCCCAACCCCACCCTGCTCTCTCGAATCTTCTCCCCCCAGGGCAGGCACAGGGCTCCCTCAGGAAGGCTCTGCCTCCTTTCCTTCCTGAGATCTCCACCTGGCTCAGTCACTCTCTTTTTAATGGCACATCCCATAGTACCATAGCGCAAACAAATAAGACAAATACCAGCTGCCCTACTGGGGCTAAACACACTTACCGTGTTTGGCTGGTCTAGACCTAACAGAAGGTGCAACAAAAAGATGTCTATCCGAACTCTCCCACATCTCCAGACTAAATTTTCCCTTCTGCCTCCACCCATGTGCACTCTCAACTCTTTGCTAAAGATACCAAAAAGAATTTGCACAAGGATGCACGTCACCCAGCTGTCTTGCACCAATTTATGTAGCGAAGAACTTCTGGTTTCACTGGGAGTAAAGCCAGGCTTCAAATGAGTCAGGACAAGTGCAATCCTGTAGCTATGACAGCTCTCCAATTCATGCAACAGGAGACGTGTCAATGATACCAGCATGAGCAGCATCAAAATCAAAACTGCAGGTCCTGAAGTTGCATGGGTAGGTTCTTGCTTATGCAGCAAGTCAGGGAGCTCAGAACCGATGGCCCCTTCTGCAGACATGCCTGCATCTCTGATGTGTGTGTCTACTCGTGAGACGCCTACACCATACCAGGCTCTACACCTACTTGCACTTCAGTCCTAAACCACCAGACTCAGAAGACGTGGGCATGGACCTATATCCACATTTGGCCCCTTTCTCATCGGCTTTCCAAACTCCAGAGAACACCTCCAGACGTCAGGCATCTGCAGTGTGGATCTGGTTTCCAGTCCGAAACCACACTGGTGCTGACTGCAGCCTGCACCACACATTGGACCATAAACCAGAGCTGCTAAGCCAGCTTCCCAGTGTGGTCAGCACCCCTCTCAGAAGAGATTCACTGTTGTGTTCGCCCGACACCAGACAAGACATGTGTGAGACAGGGCCAGGGGATACATCCGATGCTTGGGATTACGTTAAGGAAAGTCTACAGTGCTAGGCTACGGCTCAAGAACTTTGCCTTCTAGGAAGCCCCTTGAAGCATATGTCCCCACCAGGTGACGTATCTTGTGCAGCAACACAATCTGTCCCTGCTCTCTGACCCTGCGTCCCAGATACAGCCTGGCAGGAGACCCAGCGACCCACTGACCGACCACACGTGGCTCTCCTCTCACGCCGTACGGGAGTCTGCTGTTCTTCACTGCACACATGCATGGGGTAAAAGCCGTTCACAAGGTCGAGTCTGGAGTCTCATGCATGAATCTCACACTTGGTACGCGAGACTTGGACGGTCTGAAAGAGCAAGAGCCTTTCTTACCTTGGACAGACAACTCTGCGATGGTCCTGCTCCCTTCTTTCATCTCACAGATATAGACAGCATCATCGTCTGTGGTGACGTTCTGGACAGTGAGCCGGCGATATGTGCCCTCTTCTTCGATGTTGTATTTCTTGCTCTGCCGGAGTTTGGTTTCCTCCTTGAACCAAGCTGTCTCCGTACTAGGAACGGGCACTTCGCATTGGAAGGTGGCAGATTCCTTCTCCCTCACTTCAAGATCCTTCAGTTTTTCCTTGAAGGGTATTGAGGGTTCTTAAGAGGATAAAAACAGAAAGGAGAAACAAGAGGTTATGATGGTCTGTGGCAAGAGGTGTGCAAATAAGTCGATAGAAAAAAATTAACCAATAACACTCCTTATTAATGATATTGATTTGTTCTGAGCTGCCATCCAAACCCATAATCAAGCCCTACTACAGTAGGTGTTCTGCTCTCACATTAAAAAAAATCCTAGATCCCAGCAGAATTATTTTAAGGACTTATCTAAAAACGAAGCAGCATCAGTCTGAACTGCAGTACCTGCCCCACAACACCACACGGAGGACTTTGCTCTAATCCAAAGCAATGTGAGCACATTGGTGGAGCATCCCATTAATAAAGTCTGCTCTTGTGGCCTGCTTGTCCTCTAGCGTGAACACCTCTGCGTTGCACCTTGCCACTAAGTGACACCAACAAAATCAAGGGCAGGAGTCACCCACCCTGACTCTACACATAGCAACAGCCCCTTCACATCAGAGTACAAGCCCTTAGAAGTAATCATGCTACAGGTGGGTAAATAGCAAACAAGCTGGTCATAGGGCGAGGGCACAGGGCAGCAATTCTAGGTGAGTGTGAGCAGCTGAGCTGGTCAGCTGGTGCAAGAACCAATGTTTTAGGGGTCTTGCAGCAGAAGTGAGCTCAGTGGAGTGATCTGAAAGGGCACAGAAAGATGAGAGGTGGCTGTGCACAGAAGGACAGATGTGGACGAAAGCACAGAAGTAGCTGATGGAGGAGTTTTTTGTTTTCCCCACCAGCATCAAGGGCTCTGTATCACATTTTGTCGATGACAATAAAGGAACTAGAGACAGATCCCAAGCCTCTCAACTGTCTCTGCTTTCCTCCAGCAGTGGGGCTGCAGTGCTCTGGCTTAGGGAGAAACCAGAGTGTAGACCAAACATGCAAAACAGCTGCATGGCAGTGAGGGAAGACATTTTAGGAACAGAACAATGTTTAATTCCAATGACAACTGCACTGTGAAATCATCCTGATAGCCCAGCACTAAACTGGAAAAAGGGGAGTTGGACAGCCTGTGGTAACAGCCACGGGACTGGTGCCACAGTCGTATCATGAACTCGGATTAGCCAGTGCTGACGCATCACCACTCATGCTTTGTGAGCGATCGCATCTTGACATGTACCTTCATCTTCTAATAACTACTGCACCAGCTCCCAGCCTTTTTTTTGTGACTCCATTCTCCCTCTCCTTGACCACACACACACTCTCAGGCTGGTAATGTCATGTGGTCACTAGCAGTCAGTAATGCCAACTATTAGTCTGAGTCAAACAGGAGTAGACTTGTCTTAGATTTATAAGCCCATGCCCACAGTGGCACATCCCACTCAGATTCACAGTGCTCTAGAGGTTGGAGAAACACAAATCGAGGCCCTCAAACACCCCAGATCCAAGCTTTGATGTCCAGGAGCCTCCATTTTGTAAAATTCAGATCTGGTAGCTCAGCGTCTGAGTCCATCACCTGTCCCCTCCTGCCCCACCATTAGGACAGGAGCTGCTATGGGAGCAGTGCTGTCTTTGATCTGGTTTGCTCTTTTCTGAACTCGAGCCCTAGAAACTCACGTGTTCAGTTTTGCAGGTCTTTCATTCCCCCCCGGCACAGCCACGATTGCAGCTGTCACATAAAGACCTCCAACCATTTCTAGCTGAGCACAGCCTGCATAGACATACCAGACCCTAAGGGCTTGACAGGACACCTAGAGGGAGCAATGCTATCTACTACCTTGTGTTATCCTGAGAGTAAAACCTGACTAGGAAGCCATACAATACCTTTAGGAACAGGAAGGTGACTCTAGCTCACCATGTCAACTTGGTTATTTTCTTAAAATATGTTTTGCCTTAATGCACCTCAATTCAAGGCAAGTCGAAGTCTTGCCTTCAAAAGCCTTCCGCGACGGTTACGCACACCTGCTCTGCCCACACTCTACATGTTAATTATCTTTTTTCTTTAACCAACAGGCAACTCAGAGTCCTGCCCTGCAATCAATCACCTCTGGAAAGGCAATATCACCTCTGGAAGTGCCCCATGTAGTCAGGGGGAATGAAACAGTTGTAATTCTCATGCCATGGGAACAAGCAAGAGGATGAGATCAAGAAATCATTAATCAGAAGGGTGCCAGCCTCTGAGAGGTGGATGCAGTGTTGCTGTGTGAGATAGGTGGGAGTCTGGTTCTGACAATGAGAACACACAGACATGCCCAAGGGCCAGAAGAAAATAAGAGATGCACCTGAGAAGCACACAAGTGTATTCTCATACTTGGAGCAACTGGCCATATCATCAACCGCTCTCCCTTTACAGTCAGTATCTAAAGTTAAAAGAAAAAAAAAAAAAGCTGCTCTAGGAAAAACCTCTTAAATGTACAAATGTTGGTTGATTGTTTTTGTATGTGTTGCAGTAACAGCACTGCTTTTCCAGGCAGGGAAAGTAGGTGCAAGGCTATCTTTGGCAGCTTGGGGTCACAGATATCCTCTGAATACAACTTTGCTTTTGTCCTACTGACATGTGCACACACGTCTTATCTCACTCTGAATGGAGCTTCAGAGAGACAGCAGCTGATAAACTGAATCGAAGCCTGGGATCCACCCAGCCCACTGCTTTTTTTGCTTTGGAGATGTGAGAGAGGCTCCAAAACCCACCAGCCTCCTCCTCCTGAATATATCTTCATGCTCTTTGCATCGTCTAGCGTGTACCTGGTCAGACAGTAGGGGGTAATTTTGGAGAGGGGACTACAGAAGGACCACAGGTCTCTTTAGAGTAGGCATCCCAAATAATTCATCTGGCCCATAGCCAGCCCCCTGCCCAGGTCAGAGAGATGCTCAGAGAGGTGGCCAGGAGGGAACAGTGTCTCCAGCTGATCAACAGGCAACCCAGGTCTCCAGGAAAGATTTGTGAAAGACAGGCGGCTCATCTTCCTTGTTAACAGACTAACCAACACAGTCTGAGTATATAAATGTATAATATTTACATGAAGAAGATTTATTCTGAGGAAGGAAGCACTAAACTTCACACCAGCCTTTCAGTGTACTTTCTGCTTAACTAGTTAAATGTGAAAACAAATAAATACACTTATTCTCCCACTGGGCAGCACGGTGAATTGAGCACAGACCTCTGTTACTCTCTTTCACCCCACATTGGCCTGCAGTCTGTCAGCTTTTGACATTTACATTGCAAATTGTTTAATGTAGGCATCCTCGCTTACCTATTTGTATAGCACCCAGCACAATTCAGAGATGTGCTGCGTTGTAACTACTATAGGCACATTGGGAAAAGCTGCTGCAGGTAACTATGTTATATTTGATCTGAGAGACTCCATAAATATCGACTGCTCATTTCTAAATGCCTGTTTGTCATGTATTACCCTTTCACAAGGTAATTCTCAATGTAAGCTCATGTTAAGAATGACTCTAACACGGAAGATAAAGCCATTTAGCTATCAACTGTTTTCCTTATTATCCAAAATGTTCATAATATCTGAAAATGTCCTTGTAAGATAAGCAAAAAGTGTGTTCAGCTGAGGTTACATGTGACATAATTCTCACAGGGACCCTCCGTTTCAGATAAGAAGTGCCACCAACTCCTGTCGCTAGTTCCTATAAATATCAGAGCTGGTTAGAAATTATTTAACATGGAACAAGAAAGGTGATTTCTGATCTTTCGGTTCCACAGCAAAACGGTGATTTTGCTCAAAACACTCAATTATTCAAACCTCCTGTGAGAAACTCTAGATGGTTCGTGTGAGAATGACTGGAGTGGAAACGGGATCTGCGCTGGTGCTTTTTGGAAGCCATGGTTTGATGGATTCCTGACCGCATCCTTTCCTAAGGATGCTCTCCCAGCTGGGCTGTGTCTCCCACAGTAGAAAGCACTTTCAGCTCTGCTCAAGTCACCAGAGCTCCGTGTACGTGTGAGTCCCAGGCACCACGGGAGACACAATTTAGTCACAGCTCACACCGGCTGCAGAAGCAAGAGGCACCTCAACTGTACATCCTGCAAGCTGGAAGAGCAGTTCAAGTAGATGTCATTTCCTACAGAATCCAACCAAATGTACGAAACAGTGTTTTTCTGATCACTCCAAATCCACCATTATCTAAAAACATTTAGTTCCATGAGAGCTCAGTGGTGTGAATTTGAATGGGAATTCTGCTTTGTCCTTGTAACACCTGGACTCCCAGGACACGGCTCATTTTCATTAACTCAGAGTGCCCTGACAGGTCATTTAATTTCATCTCCAGTATCAGTATGGTTTGGGGTTTTTTTAAATTTTTTGACTGTACAGTTTTTTCTATTAATCTGTTTTTAGCCAAAGCAGAAATACTCATTAAGGAGTATAATGAAGGCAATAATATTTCTAAAGAAGGAGAACTAAAAGATAAAATAAGAGATCTACAAAAACCTGCCTGTTGGGAAAAATGTGGGATAGAAACAGCAAAGCAAAACCCCGAGGGAGCACGAAGCAAGAACAGCTCATGGAGTTAGCAGGAAACTGCAAGAGCTTAGATCAGATATGAATTTGGCTGCCTGTCTTGAGAACATATTTCTCCAGAGTGTCATAGGCTTTTTTGTTTGGTCCATACCAACCAAACTAGCAATGAGATGATGTTATTTTTTAAAAGCAGGTCCTGCTAATACATATTTTGCTAAGAATAGGTGCAGCCTGCAAAGAAGCCAATGTTTCCTTAACCTTCTCAAGGCATATCTGTCTGCTTGACCTGGTCTTCTCACTTCCCTACATTTCCTCTTGCCTATTCCTGGCCTTCTCATGGGCTCTCCATTTATTATTCCAGAGGCAAGTTTTCCCTCTGCCTAACAAAAATGATCCAGTGAGAGTAAGAATATGGGAGCTATCTAAGCGTACATGGACAAGCTTCCACCACCTTGTGCCTTTGGTCTTTTTCCTAGTTACTGTGCTTTCCAAGTTTCCTTTCTACCTCCACATTTCTCAAGTTCTCTTTCAGATCTCCAATGTGACTGCCATGATAGTGGTCATCCAAAATAATTTCAGTTCAGAGGGAAAATAAAGTGGCCTCAGCACCAGTCTGTTTTTCCAGTCTCCATCCTATCTGGCTTGCAACCTTTAACCTTTTCATACAGTATCTGATTACTGTATTTGGGGACTCCGATGAACCTTGCTTGGCCCAGGCCCAAGGATGGAGACCTCTGCGCTGTTCTTGCTAACTTTACACATGGCCTAGGGACATCTTCAAAGCCTTCAGGAAATTCAAGTTGGTTATTTGTGTTCCTCCCATCGTCTCTGCTCTTTGGTTTGTCAAAGAGGTTTACTCTTAGGAAGCATTTCCTAACTTCTTTTACAGCTCACATTTCACCATATGGCTTGTGATTTTATCCCTGCTCTAGACACGTTTCTGAACGGGAGTAATAAACTCTTGGTTGTCCTTAATCGTGCGAGTGACTCTCTGCCCTTAGCCTCTCCTTTGAGATTTACATCTGATTCACTACATTTCATTTAGGAACAGCTCAAAAATCTCTTTTTTTCAGCTCAATGATCTTGAAGGCATGGGGTCAGCAAAGTTCTTACAAATATGTTGGGTCCCTAGGTCTAGGACCTAGAATGACAGAATATAGGAGGCTTTCTAGAGAAGGTTTGACCTGTGCCCAGTCCTATGTCCTGAGAGACTGCTAAAAGCCACCTTACAGACAGGATGTTGGGCTAGGTAGTCTTTTTTTATTATTACCTTTAAAAGACCCATAAATATTCTCATTCAGATTCTTGTGTTGAAATTCTGTGACTCAAAAGGCTAGAGCATATTTAAACCCATGAAGCTTGTGTTTCCTGGTACGTGTGTCTATGGATCTACGGACACAACCTGTGGATGCAGCGTCGCAGGCTCTATAAAGATGCTGTTACCTGCAGAAAGACCAGTGCAGCAGCATGGTGCTTACCAAGGGCGGCTGCTTGGAGAATTTAGCCTCTTCTGCATGACTGAGCAAAGAGAAGGTTGTTTAGAGACCTACCTCTCTAAACCCGACGGCAGATGAACTAATGGCATCACCAATGGCACAAACAACAGAATTAAGACCTCCTTCACTGCTACATCATTCTGAGCTGTCTTTGGAGGGCTGAGAAGGACTTCTGGTGACACAAAGGAGAGTCATTATTCAGGGCCTAATTATAACCAACACACGTAGATTTTCCATGGCAGCCTTGGCCTGGTCAGAAAGCCCAATATGGTATAGCGTAACAAAGAAACAGTCCATAAACATTCCCACTTAAGCCCTCTGACTCACGGGCCTCTCTTGACAATGGACATTGATCGATAACCTTTTCCCATGGTGCTCGCTCCCAGACCTGCTGCTTCGCATGCCTTCCCCGTCTCCTTTGGAACAGGTTGCACCCATTGAGAATAATTAAAGAAGCGTGGGTAGAGGGGAGGGTGTTTGTCTTTGCAAGACAGGTGTTGGGCAAGTAAGAGAGCTTGAGCCATCCTCAAAGTGAACCCCTACCCAAGGGCCAGGCTCGGTCTTCAGCTCCGAGTCCTGACTCGTGAGGTAATCACAGCTTTATGGAAGAGGACAAATGCCCTTCCCAACACCACTCAGCACCTCCAAGGGATAGCAACGAGTGGGACAAGTGCCAGCGAGTTCCACGGGTCAGGTGTCACTGATGGACAGGGGACTGAGTCACTGACGGGAAAGACGGTGAGCGTGAAAGGAGAGGTCCAGAAAAGGGAAACCAGAAAACCAAAGAAAAGCTGAGAGCCTTAAAGATGGGTATGAAACACAGACCATTCCTACTCATTTGGATTTCTAATTTATTTTGCTGCCAGTCAAAAACATCTATTTTGCCACTCAGGTGGCAAAGCCGTTTACATCTGAGAGCTAATTTACAGGTGCTGCCTGGGTTGCAAACTGCCTGCTGTAACCTTGCCAAATGGGAGAGCAGCTTGAAAATTTAGAGCTTCCTTTGTGAAAATATGTGTGTCACGTTTTTGTCAGAATTCTGAAGAACTTGGTCTGACCTCCACCAGCGTTGAGGGACCCTCTGAAAGCAAGTTATTCACCACTGACCACAGCAAAACACAGGCATCCTGGACCTGGTAGAGTTCTGGGAGCATAAAAGGACTGCAGGCTATCCAGCAACACAAGCTAGGAAAAGGCCGAAGAGCCTGGCAAGAACAAGACTGCTGGTGGGTCACTGTACAGGAAAATTGAGATGGACTGTAATTAGAGTTGGAGTAGGTCCCCCAAGGGATCCAAGGCAGCCTGACACACTCAGCTTGCAGGGAGGAGTTTCCTCTACTACTGCTTAAATGGCACGTGCGTGCCAGTTTGACTAAACACTGTGGCGGATATAAACCCAGATGTGATGAAAGCCTAGAGGGTAAGATGGGACTTTAGCAGTCACTGATCCAGAGGATGGTAAGGAATCTGTTAGATTACTATAAAACCAGGATGGATGGGAGCTTTAGAGATCTGGTTCATCCCAGCTGCCCCACAAACAGCCAGTTCTATATCATCCATCCCTGACTGGTGCCCATTTATTGCCCTTTCTAACCCCTCCCAGTGATAAGAGTCCCCCCCCAGGTCATCTATTCCAGTACTTAACCCCCTTTACAGCTGGAGAGCTTTATTCATGTCTAACCCACACTCCTTTGCAGCAGTTCGGTGGCAGAAGTTTTGTTCGTGCTCCCACCCCGATTCAGAAGTGCATTGGCTGTCTCCTTGCTGGCATGTGCACCCCAGTGAGAAGCATAAGCACCCACCTTTGACGGTGACGAGCACGGAGCTGTACGTCTGGCCTGCCAGGTTGGAGGCCGTGCAGGTGTACAGCCCGTTGTCTATCTGCTTGCAGAAGAGGATCTTCAGCACAAAGTTCTCCTGATCATCCTCATAGATGACATGCCGCCGCCCTTCCAAAATGACCTCGTTGTCCTTCTTCCACACAATCTCGGGCTTGGGCTCGCCCGTCACGTAGCAGCTCAGCTTGGCATGCTTCCCCTCCGTCACGCTGCACGTGCGTGTCAGCGCCCCAAAAGTCGCGTTGCGGGCCCCTTTGGTGGTCAGTCCAGCCGCCCTTTCGTAATCTCGGGAAAGACTGTAGCCGATGCCAGACAACCCTTCTGCCATGGAGTAAGACTGGGCAGATGTTGAATCGAGAGCCCCGTGAGAGATGTCCAGCTTCCTGATCTCCTCCCGCCTCTTTTGCAAGTGGGACAACAAGGATGCCGTCTTGCCGCAGCTGGTATCGAAGTGGCTGCTGCTGCCCGGGTTGGAAAAGCCCTGTGTTTCCACCACCAGCGCAGCCGAAGCGCTGGCAGAGCCGATGGGATTCTCTGCCCGGCAGGTGTAGGTGCCGCTGTCCCCCAGCCGGGCGCGCTGGATGGTGAGGGCGTTCGACTCCCCAGAAGACTCAATCTGGAAGCGTCCAGCATCAGCCCGGTTCCGCAGGTGTCTCCCATCCTTCTCCCAGTTCACCGAGAGGGGAGGGCTGCCCTGGACTTTGCATTTGAACATGGCATCTTCTCCCAATGTTACTTTGATGGAGGAGGGTTTCTGGATGAAGTATGGGGCTGACTCCGTTACCGTGGTCTCCTCTCCAACTTTGATGCTGACAGCTGCAAAAGCTTCCCCGATGGTGTTCTTGGCCCGGCAGATGTATTGGCCGCTGTCCTCCAGGCTCAGATCGTAGATTGTTAGCCGATAGAGATCCCCATCTTCTGTGGTTTTAAACCTTCCCCCAGACTGGACTGGAAGTTTATCCTTTTCCCAGCTCACAACTGGGATGGGGTTTCCAATGATCTGGCAGCTCAAGGTGGCATCCTTCCCCACAGACACCATAAACGCCTTAGGCCGGGTCAAGAACCGGGGGACTCCACTGAACGAGCTGTAATCCATCTCGGTTTCCTTCCTAAAGGGTGAGAAAGAAAAATGTTAAGGGAGAGCAGATTAGATGGTACAGGCAAAGAATTGCTGTCCTTCCATGGTGTCAGGGTGTTTGTCATCTAGAACAGTCACGTTTTCATTGTCCTTCTCATTATGGGTGAGAAGGCCTTGCAATATTTTAGGTCCTGCAGATTTCTTAGATTTGAGCTCAATAAACTGCTGATGGAGAAGGTAGCTCACTTCCCCACAGCAGGGGTGAAATACAAGTCTTTGGGCAGTTCATACAGAAAGAACATGATGGTCCCTTTCAGCTTTGGTACTAGGAAAGTGACCTGCACTAACGCTACATAACATATGGGCTAGTTCTGTAGCCACAGAGAAACAAATGGACATTAAATTCTGAGAGATGTGTCTGCCCATCAAGATAGCTCCTCCATCACGCTCATCTCCTCTTCATTTTCATCTTTTTCTCTCATTGCCCTTGTTCTTTTCAAATTGTCTCTTTCTCCTTACCTTTTTTTTTTTCCTTTTTTTTTTTGCTTTTTTTTTTTTGCCTTTTTTTTTTTTTTAATTTCTGCTTCTACAACATGCTTCATCTCTCCTCTTGCCCTCTCTGGTCATTACCCATCCCTAGGCCTTGTTCTCTGAACCACATTCACGCAGACCTTACGGCAAACCCCTTTCCTGCAGGGGCCAGCCTTTAGGAGGACGCACAGGTATGCCTGTCGTATTATTGACGATATTTCTCTTTATTCACAGCTTCTTTTCAACACGACCACTGAGATACAGCTACTTTGATGGCGGCAGTAGCCGATGAGTATCTATGGCTTATATACAGCCTCATCCAGATGGTGTAGGGCCAGACACAGCTGCAACGAGGCTGGGTGTTTCTTATCGCCTGTTTATTCTCAGCTGCTCTCAGAGGGAGCTGCGCACCAACCTGCAGCTGTTTGATGATACGGACCAGCCAAGGGAACGAGGCTTAGGCGGCATTCAAAACTAAAGCTCATGGCAATTCTGGTGCCATTGTGTCCCGAGAAAGTAAAAATAAAAAAAAAAAATCAGTGGCACTAATCTTTACAGCCATGTTCACTCACACACAGAATCTACCCATCCCTGTTCAGCTGGAGAGCAATACAACAGAGATCACTGCCTTCAGGGTCCCCTTCAAGTCCACATAGCACACAAACATTTCTTGCTTCTTCGCTGCTCCTTACGTGGATTCCTGGATGTCCTTTCCCTTCTGCTTCTAATCCTCCAGGAAGCCCTTTTCCATGCATTGGCTAACATCTACTTTGATAAGTATGGGACAGCTAAAAGCCTGGTCTTGACCCCATTAGCACCAGTAACTGTGCACCAGCTGACTCACCCTGGGAGCAGGATTAGACCTGACGATAGTGCTCTGTAAGGAGAGCAAGCGCCCAAGCTCCAAGCCTCTCTGGAAGTCCTACTCAGAAGACTTGAGTGCACCATTTCTCTCCAAGCTACTATATCTCTTTGGCCTCACGATGCCAGACGCTCCTGTCTTAGCAAGTTCATGCAGCTCCTGTCTGAGCTATATGGACGGTCTCTACTGGGGGGCGATTGCAGTGCTGGTGTCACATCTGTGCTTTTTCACCTTCAAAGTGCCACACAAAGCAAAACGACCAGGGCACTGTGCGTTGTAACTCAGAAAGGAAATAATAACCAGTCACTGCGACAGAAATATCCTTCTTAATCCTACAGCAGTTTGGCTTCCCCGCTGGCCACAAATCCACCCACTCCCTCACCCAATGGCAGATGCTCTCACAATCCCCCCCGACCTCCAGCAGAAATCAGTAGGAGCAGGCCAAAAACCTGCTTTCGTTTCTTGAGTCACCATTTGAGCAGAGGTTTCATTATTTTTTCCATCCTCCTCCAGCTCCTGTTGCAGTGTGTTAACGTTAACGTGCAGATCACTGATGGCACCACGGAGTGGGGGTTGGACTGACCTGCTGCATGACCTTGGGGAAATCACTTATTTTCCCTCTGTCTTGGCTCCCCTCTCATTTCTTCTTCATATCAAGACAGGGATGGTCTCATAAATAATTATGTGCACAGTGTATATATGACAATGTACTTGCTGGAGTGTATGACAAATCATGCATGAAAATTAATAACAGATTACAATTTTTCATTCCATTTACGCTGCTGGGCATTGAAAGACACAAATTGCCATTAAAGCTAAATACTGAGAAAGTGGTGGCACAAAAATACAAAATGTATTTGTTACCAATAATAATCATTATTACCATTGAAGATGGTATAGCTGAGCTAACCTTCAAACTTCATTTGGGCCACAGATCTAAGGCAGAAAGAAACTTACTCTTCTTTCTATATTTAACAGGAGAAATACACTATGTCCTATCCTATCCTGTCTCTTCCCCTCCAAAGAACATAAGAAACTCTTAAGAAGCAGTCAGAGACTCTTCCCTTTAGACGAAATTGATCCTTTCTAAATTAATTCAAATTTGGTTGCTTTTGTCTCCTGGTATCAAGCAAATTCCATTATTCCACCAAAAACCTTTAGACATTAAAGAAAATGCTTTCAAAGCTTAAATCTGGAAAAAAAAAAAAAAGGTAATGGGGAAAAATCATTCTTAGTAAACACTAATAGTGAAAAGAATGATTGACTTGCAGTCATTAGTGCTAAGACCAGCTGACTTTCTGTAGAATGATCGCCTTCAGTACTAGTTGCAATGAATATACAGAACTATTTTTCCCTTGGTCTCAAGCTGGTCCAGAAATCTGTGAACTAGCTTGCACTTCTTTAGTCCCTCTTACTACCTTCAACCTTTGCCCTCACTTGAGCTTTAAAATGTATTTTCCATAAACACTTGCAAAGCTGCAAGCAGAGAAGCTGCATGAATGGTTAGAAGACACAGATACGAGCCTTGGGCTTGAGCCAAAGTACATTGAAGTGAGTGGAAATTTCCACTGAAGCCAATTGATTGACAATTAGTCTTCTGCTAATTTGGGGAAGGAGCATTTCAATGTTCAGAGGAGGCTGGGATTCAAGTTCATCTCTGGAGAATCCAGCAGTAACATTCGCTACATTAACTAAGAATTAACAATCAAAACACAGACTCGGAGATCATGTCCTAATCTTTCCCAGCCATTATCTTGAATATCTGGTTGTACTGTGCCATCGAAGCACTTGGATCCATCTTTAGAAGACATTGCCATGTCTCATCCTTCCTAGGTCCCTAGTTGTTTCTAACAAACAGAAGTGTCACTCTGACCCATTTCTAGCTTCAAATCCTTAGCATCAAAAAGAGCAAAAAAATAAAGTTGCTTCACTTCTCCTTCAAACTGGGCTCTGCATAATGTGGAGAAGTGCCTGGAGCAGAGAGATGGCTACTGGCACAAGAGGCGCCTGCCTGGGAGCCAGCCGGTGACCTTCCAGCAAACAGTGGCTTCCCTCAAACCACCTGTGCGCCGTTTTCCTTGCCCAGTCCCCAGGAGATGTATCCATGCCTGGAGGAGAGCTCTGCTCTGCGGGAGCATGGTGGATGCTCTCCAAGCCTGGCTCTCACAAGGGTGAGAGCAGGAATGCTGCTCAATTCCTAAAGCTCTTGTGCATCCTCCTCCCCTGCGCTAAATAGTGCCCAAACAAGTCCCAGCTGCTCACTGGTATCTCTGATAGTCAAGAACATTTAAATCACAGGGAAGCTGCTGCATCTGGTGCCTGTTGCTCTTGCTCCTGAACCAGACTGGCGCAGCAAATCCATCCAAGATGCTTCTTTCCAGTGGGCACAGCCTCAAGGTCCACCCTCCCTCTCCTGTTGCTACCAAACACTCGCCCGGTGTTTGCAACTCACTTCTCTCCAACAGGTACAAGCCACCGTGTCCGCAGATCTCCTAGTGCAAGGTGAAAACCCCACGTCCCGTGCCGTAATCTACATCGCACCCTGCTCTCTACCAGCTTTCACCACCTGCCCTCGCGCTCAAGGGTTCTTATGCCGTTATGGATGGCCGGGATGCCAGAAAAAAATCCAGGGAGCAGTGAAAACAGTGTGTGCTCATCAGTATTATTTCAGATTAATTTCTGACATGGTAGGAAAGCAAAACAGGGTTTATTCCTTGCTATGCCACTGGCTTACTTTTATAATTGTGAGAAAGTCACTCAAACTCTTGAATCTTCAGTCCCCGTCTGAAAAAGGGGATAAAAACCTCACCTTATGCATGTTGAGAGCATGAAATCCAGTACCAGGCATGAAATCCTAACCTGCGGCAAGGATGAAGCTGTAATCTAATGCTCAGACAGATCAAATAGTTTAGATAGGCTGCACTAGATAAACTACATTTTATAAGTTTAAATGGGATAAAATGCATCACAATAGATTAGGCTGATAAATAGATTTAGGAGTAAGAGGGAAAGGACAGCCTTGCGAACATACTGAAAGGACAAGATTTAATATTTCTACAGTGTAACTTGCTAATCAATTTAGTAAACCATTACACTAATTCAGAATCTTTATATGTACATTCAAACTTCGAAAAAAAAGTAACTCTCTGCAAGTGCTAGGACAGCTCCCTTGGAAGTGATAGGACCGACAACAAAGCATGAATAAACCTAGTCAATGCAGATGCCCTTTCCAATTAATCTCAGACATTTGCCAGTGTCATATTTCTCCTTGTAATCCCTCTGCGATTAATCATTTGCAGCAGAGATCACATTCCCATCTGGGTATTTCTGAGCACGCCGAAGGAAAAGTAGCGGCCCTTGTAATTTTACTTACGTCTTTATTCTTTCAAATTTTCACTGTTTTATCTTTGGGGGAAAGAGGCACAAGGGCACAGACCTGTCTGGTAATGCAAATAAATCAAATCACTGCCCAGGAACCAACACACGGCCACGCAGCCAGTCAAGGCGTCCCACCCGCTCCTGTCCTCACCATTTTCGGTCTCTGCCCCACACCTGCTTCCCCATGGACAAGCGAGCAAGTCCCTTGCAGTGGGAACTACCCCAGACTACTCCAGTTCCTGCTGGAGGAATCTGAGGTGGTGCTCACCAGGAGAGTCAGCAGGAGATGGAGATTCCTGATGGAGAGTCCCGATGGTGGTACCATCACTCTCTTGACCTCCTGTGATTGATTCACTGTGCTGTGCTGGCTGATGGGTTGGTTTCGTGTTGCTTCATCAATGTTGAGCCACATCTGGAAAGCCTTCAACAACCTCTGAGCAGATAGAGGTCCCACACCGTGGCATATTGCCCCCCAAGCAGTCAGCAGCCTATGATGATGCTCTTTCTTTGGCATGAGGGAGGACAGGGGTGGCAGGGTATACTCTGTCCAAGCCTTTCAATTCAATGGTTAGAAAGGGAACCCCGTCCACCGTGACTCTGGGCAAAGAGCAAAAAGCACCGTGCAAACCATCTCATAAAATATTCCCAAGATAAACGCAGCCACAAGTAGCACACCTGCATAACCGGAGACTTTGGGGACATAAAGCCCAGGTGAGGACAGACACATAGACCTAGAGACCACTGAAGTCTGAATACAGATCAGGAGCATGGAGGTTCTCTCCAATACCACGTTAAGACTCATCCCATGCCTGCTTGCTCATTCTCTCAATCCTCGTTTATCCTTTCTTTGCTGAAGCAGCAAACTGTTGATCTGGGGTCATCTTCTTGCTGTTAGAGTTCATATTTCCTGGACTTTCTCCACAATGCCAACTGCTAAGCCTTGCATTCCTTCCTCTCCTGATGGGAAAAGGTAAGATTCACAGGGAACCTCCCACCTCTGGATCCCTGGATTTCAAAAAATGCCACTAAAACAGAAGCTCTAGATAAAAATCAAGGCAGCACTATTATTACTATAGTTTACATGAGATATCTGCGTGTGTTGTTCCATCTAAAAACATCAGGAAATGGCATCTGTGGGTGGGAAGGGAACTTGACAGGTCGTAAAATGGGAAGTGCAGATTTCCTTTGATGTTTAAAGTTCTGCTGAGGGAAAACAGCAGTAACCCAGCTGGCCCTGTTACTTCTAACAACCTCCCAGGGAACAGACAACTTTGAAATAGCACAAGTATTCAGTGTCAGCTGCAAGCTTAGTGACATCGGATGGGCACAGATGGACTCCCACAAGCCATTACACACCAGACAGGATGCTTTAGGGGTGAAATGCACACCAGCACACCCAGTGCTACGTGCCCATTACGTCTCTAAATCAGGTGTAAGTAGAGATTTGCGCCAATGCACTAATCTGAGATGGCAGAATTTATCTGATGCCTGTTTCATCAGAGCAGGAACGGTATCTGTCACTGAGGAGCCGGACTCAGAGCTTAGCTTGGGCTACTCTAAATTCCACTTCAGTGAGGGACAACAGATTTTGGCATGTTCAAAGGTCATTTGATGTGCAGATCGAAGAGCTTTCCGCGGTGGTTTGGACATCAGTCTCCACGTACTGTAGGAGATGCAGGACACAGAGTACCTGTAATAAACTAAGCTCATTGCAATAAGCTTCTAACTCAATTCAGAGTAGGGCTCATTTGCATTCCCTGTCATCTATTGCCTCCTCAAAGTCCACAGGAGACATTAAGGGAAATTTCACAGACGGTCAGTGGCTAACATGATGTTAAACTTGGTGAGCAGCCCTCAGCAAAACGATGGCTAAGCTCAAGGCAAGACAATCTTACATTTGTGACCTTCAGGGTAGGGCTAAACACGCACCGTCTAGGAAGAGACCTGCATCACCTCGTGCTCCCAGTATTAACCCTTTATCAATCACCTGAATATTTCCAATTACTGGTAGAAAACGAAAGAGTCAAACAAACCATTAGAAAATTCCAACAAGAACCAAGAACAAATTGCATAGTTTGTGCACGCTACCGGACCAGGCAGTCCGATCACCCTCCAGTCACATAAGTAAGCATACACTTAATGTTAAACATGGGATACTGAAGCCACTTAGATGATTTATATGGTTAAAGCACATATTATCTTTCCTCTTTGATACAGAGACAGACTTATTGGTTATAAAGCTTATCCCTCTTTTAACCATATGGCCAGCAATCACTTTCCACCAGCACACTAATAGCTTCAAGAAGCTTCATGCAAGAAAGGAACTTTTTCCTACTTGGTCTTTGCTGCAGCATAGGGACTTCACTTTGGATTCCCCCCCCCTCAACGGAGCTGCAAAACAACCCCAGAAACTTCCAGAGGACTAAAACTGCTCAGATCAGCCCGTCAAGACTCCATGGCAGCATCTTTTCCTTTTATTCTTCTGACCCTAAAGGCACCCAGGCTGCTCCGACAATGTGTAAATAAAGGCTACAGCACAAGGGAGGTCTCGGGCATACAGCGATGCTCATTCCTGCTCTGTGGGGGTGAGAAGGCGGGAGACAAATACAGGGAAAAGACAAAAATTCTGGGTTTGCCACCCCGGGGACAGAAACAGAGCGATGTAAATTCTAGCAATTTCAGCACAAATTTCACCCAACTGGATTTTGCTTTATACACAGCCCCTGGAGAGAAGTGGCTATGGCAGAATCCCAGCTGTAGGTACACCCCAGCATCTGCTCAGTTGACAGACAAAGACAGACAACTTGAGCCAGGTGAGCTTTAAAGGTTCAGAGAAACAGTGGATTCACACTGGTTTATTTTACTTTATTACTCTCATGGTTTAGAAGGCTAGACTTTTACATGTCTGGAGTTGGCAGCACTATGTTACAGCGGCACTAATGCATGTTTCCTCTCCCCATGCATAAGTGCATGTACCTTTCTCTCCCTCGCACGAATAAAACCAGCACTGAACCAAATAATCCCAACTCTTAAATCCTTTGCATTAACAGAAAAATAAACTCGCTTATATTAAGCTAGAAACACTGCCTCAAGTTTTAGCCCATGTGATTTCCTACGCGAGGGCGTTGCGGGATCACAACTCCCATGGGGACAAAGAATTCCCTTGGTGACAATTAGCAGCAAGGCTCCGACATAAGCCCTTGTATTTTAACAAGTGGACGTCATTGTCATTACAGCCACTCCACCCCATTGAGCTGTAAGGCCGAAAATAGCCTCAGCTGTCGAGCTCCATCTCTCATCAGAGCCATTTGTAGAAGCGCAAGGAGGGTGGGGGGCTGCAGTGTGAATCGGTATTGATGCTGGAGAGAAGCTCAGAGGGGAAAAAAGCCCTTGCTGAAGAGAAAAGTAGCACTGAGATTATGCCCTAGAAATTAAACTTTTAAAAACACTCCTTGCTGCCACCTCTCCATAGGAAACTTATTTTTTCCAGGTTCTTCATGCACACTGCTATCTCAAATTTGGGGACAAAATGTATCAAGTACAATCAACAGCTTTAAACCTGATTTTCCTCTCTTTTCTCCTCTCCTCTCCTCTCCTCTGGAGATTAATCTTTCCTCTTTTGATAACGTGGTCAGAAGTAGATAAGCAAAGCAATCCATATTTGGTTCAGACCAGAAGGATGGATTTACTATCTGTACCTTCAGCTCCATCTTCAATTATGTTTCACAAAGCAAGACGTACTCCAGCACAGTAACACTGGCACAGAAATAACCTCACCCCTCCCTCAGCTACTAAAAACATTCTCTATTTTCTGCCGGATATCAGCATCCCCAAGTCAGCTTCTCTTTAGATGAAGGTTTAGGTCTTACCTGGAGTCTTGTCAGAGTCTGAGGAGAAACAAAGCTCTGGGCAGGGTAAGAAAAAGCCGATTCCTACTGCGATGACAGAAGGGGGAAGGGGGAAAAGGGGAACAGAGGACGTGGGAAGACCATGTTGGTTTTGGTTCCCCCTTCCCCTTTCCCCTCCTCCAGGAAAATAAAACAGAAACCCCAGCGATGGCAGGGACGTGAGGCAGAAGGTCCCCCCAAGTCCCCCGGCAGTGACTTTTGGCTGTGCCAAAACACTTTTTTGGCTGTGCCACCCCCCTCTCCCCACCCCTCCTCTGGGTTGTCCTCCTCCAGTCAAATTGCTGACGCGCTTTGCTTTCCCCTCCGCAGCCCAGCTCCAAAATAGCTCGGGGTGTCATTTGCCGGGGAGATTAAGTTTCCTGCAAGAGAGAGAGGCGAAAGGGCATCGTTTGAGGGACTCGCTGGGACGGTCCGGCAATGGCGGGGTTGGGGGGGGACCCGGCAGAGTGGGGGGGGTGTTTGGTGGTGTGGGGGTCAGGCTGCGGCAACAGGGTGGGTCGGAACCGCTCCTCGAGAGTCCATCCCAAAGCCAAGCGATAAACGTGACGCGGGGACTCGGGAACAGGCAGCTGCCGGCTTATCGGCGTTGCACGCTAGACAGGAATTCTTTTCCAAAGGCATCAGATCAATAGTAGGTTTATTTATAACCTCCCAGGCAAGAGTTGATACAACGGCGAATAAACGGCAAGTTAATAAACCTAAGTGTGTTTCTCCCTTTCTTAACCTAAGCATCTCTCTCCCTAACTTTTTGCAGCATGAACCTGAAGTGTCTGCAAAAATGGCGTGAGTTGTGCGTGCGTTGCATCGCAGAGGCTCAAGATCGTATTTTCTATATTTACCAGCAAAATTGCTATTTTTTTAACACTTTCCTGAACACGGAGTTCACACCAACTCTTATTAACAATCAAAGTATTTTGAATTTAAAAGTCATTTCTGCTAACGATAGAGGAGCTAGAAGAGCGGCCGGCAGGCTCCCCCACAACCACTTTACCCCTGCGCAGCTATCAGGAATGAACTACAAGATACGCTTATTTTTGGCAGTAAACACAGCAGATAACGTGCTGCACAGTCCGAGGGTGTGGATCAGCTAAAGACACAACAGTATGTTGTGTTTACTCACTTTTCAGGGCATAAAAACACCAGCAGGGAAGCAAAATGGAGTTTTATTAGGGATTTTGGAAGCAGGGGTTGAAAAGAGTCAGAAGGACCAAAGATAGGGAACCGCAATAGCTGCAGTGTCCTATTATCAGGGCAGAGGAATGGCTGTTTCTGCCTTGAGCACAGTAGAAGTCTCAACTTTTGAAGCCTCTAAGTCTTGCATTGGGTTCCAAGGGCATTTAGCTACTGGAAAATAAAACGTAGAAGAGACCCAGCATGACCTGAGTGCTAGTGGGATCTCCTTGAAAGCAGAGCTCAAGGAGAAGGTGACAAGGATGAAAAGCAGTAAGATCAGGAGGACACCATTAACTTAGTGCAACGGGATGATCAAGGACAAGGACGCTGGCCAGAAGGAGACACCGGAGCTGGTTTCTCTGCAGGGAAGAAGCTGGGCAGCGGTTTGGTCTAGAAGCAGATCACGTTTCATCCCACGCCGTGACCTGCTGAGAGCAGGGCTGTCACCTGCTGGAGAACTGACCCAGGGATGGAAGAGAAAAAGCCACAGCAAGTGGTAAGATATACCCTCGCCTTCCAAAGGGGGAAGAGAAAGGGTAGCGTTGACTAGTGACTCGTTGAGAAGGGAGATGGAAGGACCCACCTCTCAAATCTAACCATAAGCAATATGCTGCCCACCAGCGACCAAACTTGAGACACTGCAGAACGGTGACATGCTATTGCCTCCTGCTCCCCACTCCTTTCAAGTCAGGACAGTCAGAATTTACCCACTGGGGCAAAACCAACCACAAAGTTATAGGATTGAGGGGAAAAAAGGTACCTAGATCTCAAGTGACATCTGAGCTGTCTGTGCATTAGCCAAGTAACTTTATCTGATGTTTAGGGACAGCTTTGTGAAACTCATCTCCCCTCTTAAAGATACTGGCCATTCTGCTTGGTTCTTCCCTCTGTTTTGAAGACGGTTTAAAGTTTTAGCTGCAGGTGCAGTAGCAGATATCTACCAACGAACTTACAAAGACCTCCCAAAGACACAGAAAGGCTACCCAAGTTTTCTTAGTAACAAAACTCAGCACACCTTTGAATCAATGTGATTTCATTTCTGAACAAGGTAATTTGTACTATTGCACAAGCTGAACACAAAAAGAAATTATTTCCTATCAAGTCCTGCTTTGCACTTCAAGGTCTATCCCCAACCTGAAACTTAGAATAAATCAGCGTCCCATTTGGAGCAAACCAAAGCAAATTAATTGTTCCCCAGCCCCCCATGAAGCAGCCTTGCTTACGCTTCCCCGTACTACAAGATCCAGCAAACTGTGGAGCGCAGCAATTGCCAGAGGCACGAGGTGGATTCTTATGGGGTTAAATTAGCAAACAGTGTCATTCCTTCAACACATTGCTGTCCTCAAGGAAGAGCCGAGAAACAACACTTTATGCACTCCACTTTTTTTTTTTTTTTGTAATGTATGTAAGGGACGAGCTGTACGTACTAGAATTACATAGTCATGACAGGTTCATTTTTACCACTGTCACGATTAGCAGCTCAAGGACTATTGGTAACCGATTGCTGGACACACATGGCTGATGCTTCCCTGAAAAACAGAACAAATACCAGCAAAATTCTCCACCATAAATTTAGATGTAAGTAATGAACTCCATGCAGGCTCCACTGCCAGAACATTGAAGAAGGATTAGGTAATTAATATATAGTAATCACTATTTCGAGATGCTAATTATAAGACAAAGGCAACTGCAACAGCTCCACTTGGCAACCCTATGATGATGATACAAAAAGCCTCTGCCCGGCTTCCAAACCACCATCTCTGATCCTGTTCACTCCTGAAATGAAAGCACATTTTTTGGAAGGGCTTCCAGATGTGCAGCTTGTTTCCGTGGTTCACCTGGTGCCTTTCAGAGAGATGAACAAGAAAAGTCTTTTTATTTCGTCTTTAGCCAGCAAGCGAGACACATGGAAGGTGGCGTTTATTTTAAGGAAGGCTTTTAAACGTGCCTTGTTGAGCACATTCGTGCAATCCTTTTATACCGGGAGGTCAATCCTTCCTACGGTCCGAGGAGAAAGTGCCCAAACTGGGTTTAATGGCCCAGCTTATTGTCACCTGTTTACCTAATGGGAAAGAGGACCCTTGTCCGGATTGCCCCCCACCTTGGTATATTGTCACGGAGCATTTATCTCACCATTTAACTGCAAACTCCTTACAGCTCATCTTACGGCATCTGCCAGTATTCAGGACTAGCATCTTCTGGGCACCACGCAGACTAGCAATAATCGATCTTTGTTCTTGCACTAGTGACCCCTTTTTGGGATGCTGTGACTTGCCCTAATTATCTTGATATGAGTGGATTGCCCAAGATACCCTGAAGGGTCACTAAAACCGAGATGAATTGAAATAGCTACAGTACAGAGTTATTTATCTACTCAGGAACTACAACATGTCATGGGTTTAAAATAAAAGAAAATCTATATATGATGAGCTAACAACAGTTTGAATTTATAGAGACAATTATGAAAGGGTTGAAGGAACCTGCATTTGAATGAAAACAGATAAAATGTCATCAGGCACAATACTAGTCCCTTCTTCTTCTTCTTTGAAGAGCCAACAGACAGCTTTTCCATAAGTATGTTTCCTTCCCACTCCAAACATCAGGGAAACGTGCTTTAAATAGAAACTTACACTCACACGGTTTTAAAATACAGAAAAATCTTTCCTTGCACTTGAAAACTATATCTTTGGGCTTCAAAATTGCTCATCTAAACTCTTAAGTTGAAAGTAAAAGGATGCCAAATGGATTTAACTATAGTTTACAGACACTGAAACAAGCTGTGCTTGGTTTTCCTCCAAGAAATCAATTAAATTCTTTGAATTACTATAACTAGCAAGGCCTGAGGTGTTAGGTCTTATTTCAATATTTCTCTTAAGTACTAGATTTTTTTGCATAAAGAGGCAGTTTTTTGTCAAAAAAAGATCCCTGCTTCTCCCTACAGGAGAATTTAATTTTATTTTTTTCCCACGTGATACTGCACAAAAATTTAAAAGCTTAAACCATTTCTTCTTCTGAGTATTACTTAGTTTTTACAGAAAACTAAGAAAAATCCTGAGGTTTTGTCTCCCCACCTAACATTAAGAATAATTCAGGAAAAAAAAAAAAAAATCAATGCTAATAAGAATTTCACAGTCAAATAACCCACAGACAACACAAGATATTTTTCCTACCACATCTAATACTGGTGTGTAAGACCACCTAATTCTGTGTTAAACATCACTAGATTACCAGCAGTTCCCTAAAGCACTGCTAATGTAAGGGAGCATATTCCCCTCCAAAAAGGTTACATATGCCTGGCAATGTTAATTGATAGAGTCATTGAGGACACAGAAAATTAATATATTACAAAGGCAAATCAAAGTATTACATGGAGTTAAAAAAAGAACAGAGGTGCTGGATTAATTTTTTTTAAAAAGGCAGCTTTTCAGAAATTTAGGAAAAACTGATTTGTGAACAGACAACAACGAAAAGGCAAAAGTGACGCATGCTTGCCTGGCTTGGTG
Organism: Harpia harpyja; assembly: GCF_026419915.1. NCBI lineage: Eukaryota > Metazoa > Chordata > Aves > Accipitriformes > Accipitridae > Harpia > Harpia harpyja. Next base: position 106,098,526 of record NC_068940.1, read on the forward strand.
TTAAAGGCTTCCAAAAAAGCTTATAAAGGTTCCTACATCTTTTTCAGTGCTTCCCTGCTTTTAATGTTAAGACATTAAACTTTTTTTCTACATAGCTAATCTAAAATAAATTCCTAAATTCTAAAACTCCTCCTGTAATTTAACCCTATATAACCCGAACAGGAAAGACACATGGTGCCCTTCCAGTTTGGCAGGACGCCTGGAGACGTTTGAAGACCACCGCCTCCACTCACATCTCCTCTTCTCTGGCCCAAACGCCCCTAATTTGTTTCTGACCCGCTGATCGTTTCCATCGCTCTCAGCTGGACCGACTCCAGCTGTCTACATCGATTTGAAGAGTGAGGACCAAACCCGGGCACAGCCCAAACCTCCGGCTCCTGCCTTATCAGGGAAGATCAGAAGGATTATTTCGGACGTACCGCTGCCTTTGTACATCCCGTTAGGGATTTTTTTTGCCTATTTCAAAACAGCCGGGCATTGTTGATCCCAAATCCACTTGTGCTTCCTGGTAATCCCAAAATCCTTCACAGAACTGCACCTGAGCAGCATTTTCCTATGCTGTCGTTGAGCACTAGATTATTTTTTAACCCCTTCAGAGAACTTCATATACTTTTTTTCATTCACAAATTTGTGATTGTGGAACTCTAAGCCTGACTTACCAAAGTCTCAAGACACCCTGCCAAAATCCAATTTTCAGTAAAAATATTATTAGTGCACTGACAGCACAGCCTGTTCGATTCTGCTTGGCAAATCCTTCCATTTTGACATTAAATCTTCAATAACTACACATTGAACAAAGCTCTGCACCCATTCTGCTTATTCTACATCACATTCCAAAACCACTTACAAGACTATCTTAGAAAAGAGTGCCAAGTTTGTTTATTTTTTAATTCAGTTTACATGACTTTGTTTCCTTTCCATCTCTAACAGTGTCATACAAGGGAATTAGATGGAGCTGACAAAGCTTCACACAGGTTAACTGTGACTCTCCTCTTCAGCATCTTTTCAGTGCTTACAAGATAGGTTTTGACTTTTTGTTCCAATATCTTCCTGGGACTTGAAGTCCAAATACCTGGCCTATAATTTTCTTTTTTTTTTTCCCCCCCCCTCATTTTAAAGACAGAAGTACACTTGCCTTTCGCTGGTTTTCTGGACCATCAGGGGTTTCATTATTAATGTCACCTCAGTTGTCTTCACCATCTGGAATATCACAAGTACTCTACAACAAAGTTTGTGAGGTCCAGCCCATTTTAAAGCATTTTTCATTTTTATGCACTTTCTAACTGATTTCTTACCTGTTAGAGACAGAGGTATTTACCCTGCTGTTACAGGCATTAACTATGACACTCACCTGGTTGCAGCCTGCTTTGTAGTATGTAAAAATAAAGTTAAATTAATTAAAAAATAAAAAATAAAAAAAAAACAAAAAGAAATTTTTTAACAGCTCTCCTGCTTTACTGAATATTCAAATGACAGTTATTGTCTTTTTTTATGCCTTATATAATTGTAAAATTATTTTCGTTATTCTTAAATCACTTGTTATTTGCATTTTATTTCATGCCTTAGCTTTTCTTGCTCAACTCTGTTCAGGCACACACCGTCTTCGAGAGCACTTATATCCACAGCTAGAACAACAGTACAGTCACACTTATGTTTTCTGAATAGTCCACAAGCCTTCCTCGATTACCACGGCTCTGCTCTGAACAAGGGCATCACCATTTCTCTAAGTGCAACTCAAATTCACCCACATCGGAACTGCATATAAGGGGGAAAAAAGTTCTTTATGAGGGTGGTGCAGCACTAGAACACGTACCCACAGAGTGGGATCTCCATCTCTGGAGATAGGCAGAATTTGAGTGGACAAGGCTCTGATCTGTGAAACTGGCCCTGCTTTGAGCAGGAACAGGAGTAGATACTTCAAAAGTCCCTTACAATCTTATTTTATGTTATCATCCTATGAGCCGATCGATTATCATAGAAAGGTTTGGATTGGAAGGGACCTTTAAAGGTCATCTAGTCCAACCCCCCTGCAATGAGCAGGGACATCTTCAACTAGACCAGGTTGCTCAGAGCCCCGTCTAACCTGACCTTGAACTTTTCCAGGGATGGGGCATCCACCACCTCTCTGGGTGACCTGTGCCAGGGTTTCACCACCCTCATCGTAAAAAATGTCTTCCTTGGATCTACTCTGAATCTACCCTCTTTTAGTTTAAAACCATTACCAATTCTTCTCTTAGAATATGTTTCTTGGAGATTTCCCCTTTAAGTCTGTCCATGAAAGCTGTCTAATACTTCTTGAATATTATGTGGATTATCTTTGATGTAAAGGGAATAATCCCCCTGCTCCAAGAATTAGGCTTCACTAGTTTCTCCATGGATTTATTCTTTACGTGAAGAAAAAAAAAAATCACACTGCTAGAAACAGACACTGGGTTTACCCCTTCTTCTCCACTGAGGGCAGTGCAATTGCCATAGCTAAATAACACGCTTTGTACAAACGAGTCACTTTTTTCAAATAGAACTGTTTCTCAAAAACTCTTCCATTGCTTTTAAGCTCTCTCTATGCCTCCCACATGTGTTTTTCTTTGCATTTCTTCTTTTTCATTACTTCCTCTCTGTCACAACTTCACATCTTTAAATATTCCATCCTTCCTGAAAACATGTCCATTCTTGTAGCGCAGGGGGGGGGGTTTGCAGCAAGCAGTGTTGCTCCTTGAGCAACCACCATTTTTCTGAAGGTTTAGATCCAGAAGCATTTTCATCGTAGGCTTTGTACCACTGCACGTCGGCAGTTTGCTAGCTCTTGCCTCGCTATCCAGCAAGGTTTTATAGCAAAGTTAAAAGGTACTATACTGGATACATTAGGATTTAATCCAGATGCAAGTACTCTTTTGTTTCTGAATAACTTCTTTGCTGAGTGGTAAAGATCTTAATACACAATTACCTTGGATCACACACAGTCAACTGAAGAGATCAGGGAGAAGGTCAGCAGCTTTTGTATGTAAACGTTCAGACAACAGTAGGACATCAGAAGTTAGAAGCTGATTTGCCTTATCGAATATCTTTTACACATGAAGTTTAATCCATTTCAGAAAGTTAGCTAAAAGTAATGTCTATTTTTAAGTGCTTAAGTAGTACCACCGATGCCAATGGGATCAGACAGATGCTCTAAGCTAGGCATATGCATAAATCTCTTCCTTGGTAGTGGTTTCAGTTAAGGAAGAGGTGTCAGCCTTGATAAAATTGTCTCATTTCCTCACCCCAAAGCTTCCCCAGACCTTGCCCAATGACTCGGCTCATCCCAGCACCTACAGATCACTGCTGTCTGGCTGCGGACAGAAATATGCTTGAAATATTCTGCTCAAGAAATATGTTTGAGTGTCACCACAGCCTTTCTTCTGCCTCTCCAGTTCACCCAGCTCGTACTTTATCATGAGCAGCGCCTGTAGTGGCAGATGCAGCATTCTCCTTCTCGTTAATACACCACCCTGTGATCAATGGCAATGAATGTTTCACTCGAAAATAAAGCTTTCATGACTACATTACTATTGGGTGAGGCAAGTTCTGCTTTCCAGGGATTACCTAATTGAGTGCATGTCCTATTTATTACTTATTTTGGACATGCTGGAGAAGCTAATACTGATGTCTAACCTCTAATTTCTTCCAACACCCCTATTATCAAGCTATCCGAGTACAATCCAGTCATGATCAATGTCTGTGTCAAAGGCTGAATCTGAAAGAGACATGGTATTCTCAGCTCTGAATTAAGAAAAGTGGTTATAAACATCCCAGTTGATAGGTAAGGGAAGATTTAGATCAGAAGGTGACAATCAGGTTGTTTTTTACAACAAAGCTCTCTATTTTAGTCATATTAAAATTACCTTTTTTTTTATTATTATTATTTGGAAGTATAAATCATTGGGTTTGTTGGTTTGGTTTTTTTTTTTTTTCATTATCCTTTGGAAGGCAGGCAAAGGTCCCTCAGGAAAGAAGGAAGCAGCAAGCACCAAGTTTTCATTAGAGTCTGCTCTTCTGAAAGGGACCTATTAAAAAAGCAATTTCATTTACAAGATAATCAGCGGCAATCATAGGTAGATTACAAGAACATATTTGTATTGAAATAGTAATGGCATTAACATCGCACAACTTATAAAATTTAAGAATGAAGATAATCTTTAATCTTCCTGTGTTAAATGCTGAAACTCATGGAGAGTGTATTTGTTCTTCTCCCTGGTGAACATGGATGGCTGTCATCAGATTTACAGACTCCTGCAGTGCCTTCTAAAATACCTGAGGGGTGACTTTGTGTCCTTGCATGCCAGTGTAAGCTTGGCTCTTGTACCTTAACTGTTTCCTTAAACTTCAAGGCAAAATTTTTGCAGGTTATCTAATGATAGATATTTATACAATTATTTATACAACTATTGGTTGTAGGCAGTGGCACTTACAGAACTTTAGTATGGTTATGTCCCAAGAGGATGGAATACATGGAATATAACTTTGCTTACTGATAAAGGATGCCTACGCTGAACATAGGGGAAACAGAAGCTGTTGCTACCATACACTCTCAGCTGGACTACCCCAACTCTGTCCTCTCTGAACAGCAACAGCAGCACAAACAATTAAAGAACACCATTCCCAGGAGGTGTTCATGCAGCACGCGGGATGAACACAGCTGTAAGATGTGCAAGAAGAGTGTAGTAACTTACTCTATAGAGAATTTATGAGGCCTGAGTAAATGCACAAAGTGAATTCTAGCCACACCTCCATCCCCACTTCTTTCAGGTGGCCACCGTATCAAAATGCACCATTCATTTGACTATCCCGATAACAACCCCTGACATGAGCAAGACAGATTTTATTTCCCCCAATAAAACCTGTGACTTCATATGGCTAATCCCTCTTAAGTTGTTTGTTCTTCTGGACATTGAGTTTTGATGGAATTGCTCTATAGGCTTTGCTACGCCAGTGATGTAACAGGGTCACATAAAATCTTCTTTTGCATTTTAAGCCCCATGCCAACGGGTTATAAAATTTGTTGAAAATGGACTTGTGGATCACAGAAATAATAAAGCAGTACCCCACCAATTCAGCTAAACCCACTCATCTTTGTTTAAAGTACTGATAAATCTTCTGCAGTCTTACTTTTCACTCTAAAGTGATTATAGTCCACCCTGTACTGGGTATAATCCACAAGCTTCTAGTGTCACATTTATATAACTATGTTGACTTAAACTTAAACAGATCTTGAGTTCTTCCCTATTTACATTGAGCACTGACAAGTCATCCTCAACCCCGTGAACAGCAGAAGGAACTCTCTCATTCAATAGGTCTGTAGCCCAGCAAGACAGGAGAGAGATCAGAAACGGTTGCTGAGAGTTAATAAACTATGGATTTATAGAAGAGGATTAGCTAAACAGCTACCTATGCAACAGCCTGCGTGAGATTCAAAACTCACCTACAGAAGACACTCTGTCTTCTAATTGATGAGAATATAACCAAGCAACTTCCAGAAGCTCTGAATCTCATATCTGCATTTCTCAAAACAACAGTTGATCAGCAAAGTTAAAGCTTACGTCGTAATAAATTCTTTCTGTAAATCGGAATGCCCATATAGCTCCTTCACATCGCACGCGTTGCACGCAGGGCTCTGCACGGGGCACTCGCCGTGCACGACCAGCTAGCTGTGAAGGGACAGGCAGCAGAAAACCTGCCCTCTAATGCAATCACGCAGGTGAAGGAGGAAACGGAAAAGGAGAAAAATCACTTTTGCTTTGAGCCATCTGAAGCTGGAGAGTGCAAAACTGACACCAAAAGTGGAATTTGGGTGTATTTTCGGATTGTCAGTCACTTTGTAGCCAGTTGTTCACATTTGTTCGGATGCACACGTGGGCACTCTTGCACTCACAAAATATACGCACGTTTCAAAGCATTTAAGCAGATTTTTCTCGACACTGATTTTACAGTTAGAACCCTCGTATCCTGCTACTTGCATCTATCTCCCTATTACTGTTAATAAGAGTCAGTAGCAACTACACCGGGTCCTGATTTATATGCAGATCTGTGAAAAGAAAATAAACACAGCTATTAAATACTGTACTGCTATTTTAAAAATTTTCTTAAAATGACCCAAACCAAAACAATAAACCCATGGCAGTGAGCTAAAATTTTATGTTAAAAGCAAAAAATCTACCAACCTCACATTCAACTTTGCAGTTTATGAGAACTCTCCAGCTTTTTTACCCTACAACATTAATGGTTTGCTGTGACAGACATTTCTCAGCCACCATCACAGACTAGGAAGGTCACAAACATGGGGAGTGGGGAGAAAAACTGCATTTGAGTTATGTATTACAGATTACCTTCAGTAATCACTTACTCAAGCCACACGGATCTGGGAATTCTATACCACAAGCAATAGCAGAAACTACTTGGCAGGCAGTCATATAGTCTGAAATGACTATATAAAATAGTGTTTTGTAGTAAAATTCAGAAGGCAGGCAGTGGCTCTGCTACGAGGAAGAAAATTGCAGCAGCTAGTAAAGTAGTAGTCCTTATATCGCCAGTGTGAGAGAGATATCCATTTCTAGGACAACACACTAGTGAGGAAACCGAGATGACATATATAAACACTTGTCACTTTAGTTGATCATTTTAACAGCTAGACCAAGATCTTTATGCTAAATCTCTCCACTTCAGATGTTTATCGTCTTCTGCATTTCACACACTGATCCTAAACAAATAAACATTTCAGGTTTACATTTGTTTGTAATCCATTTGCAGTAACATCGATTTTTCAGACAAATACAATGCAGCAAAATTTGTTCTTTAAACAGTGCAAAAGAATGCTGCTTCTTTTAGGACTGCTAATTCAAGAGTATTTAACTGAATTTACTACTTACTGAGGCTGTGCATCTTCTGCAACCCAACACTCTTGAACTATATATATCTATACACAGCATGATTCATCAGCTAGAAATCAAAGGTCTCCTCAGTAAGTTTAATGAGTTAGCACTGTGGAAACACAGTGTCTTCATTTTCCTATGGGACTGTTATTCAAATCAGAGCAGTCCAACCAAATTGCATGGCTTCACAAAGGTCAGCCTATCAAACAAATACATATGTCAAATACTTTCAATTAACATTATTTAAAAATCAACAGACGATACCAAATGTTATCAGACTAATTCGGGGGTAACAGGCTAGGAGGAAAACATTTCGCTGCGACTGTTTTCCAAAGTATCTTCACAGGCAAGTTGCCAACATAGTTATACTAAAATAGTTGCAACTATTCCATTACAGGTGTTTTGGAACAAGTATCAAAGCAACCAAGCTGCATTTGAATAAAAGCAGAGATGCCCGTCAGTGGAGGGATGTTTCTCAAATGATCTGCTAAATAACAGTGCTTTGGAAATCTGAAAAAGAAAAAGAGCAAGAGAAAAAAAAAGAGCAAGAGAAAAAAAAAGAGCAAGAGAAAAAAAAAGAGCAAGAGAAAAAAAAAGAGCAAGAGAAAAAAAAAGAGCAAGAGAAAAAAAAAGAGCAAGAGAAAAAAAAAGAGCAAGAGAAAAAAAAAGAGCAAGAGAAAAAAAAGAGCAAGAGAAAAAAAAAGAGCAAGAGAAAAAAAAAGAGCAAGAGAAAAAAAAAGAGCAAGAGAAAAAAAAGAGCAAGAGAAAAAAAAAGAGCAAGAGAAAAAAAAAGAGCAAGAGAAAAAAAAAGAGCAAGAGAAAAAAAAAGAGCAAGAGAAAAAAAAAGAGCAAGAGAAAAAAAAAGAGCAAGAGAAAAAAAAAGAGCAAGAGAAAAAAAAAGAGCAAGAGAAAAAAAAAAGAGAAAAAGAGGGGGCTTCTTGCAGTGTCCCCAAAATTAACTTATAAAACATGGGTCCAAAACAGCAATGACAAGAGAAACCTGCTAAGAGTAGATAAAGATAGCTTAAGTCCAGAAACCAACAAACAAATCTGATCTGCTTCCATTATCCTAGTTTGGCATTTTTACAGAAAGACTTCAAATTTGGTTCTTAAGTTACCATCAACATATCAGGGCTGGGATGGCGCTGCGGCTGTTTGGGAACCAAAATTCCTGTGGCTTGCCCTAAGTGACAGCCCTTGATCAGTCCTAAACCAAAGAGGACGAACAGCCTGAACCCACAAAAACTTCGGTACATTCTTCCTCGCTCACCTACGCGATACGGGAAATGCAAAACCACGGGGATTTGGGATGGGAGCGAAGGGAAAAAGGAACCAAAAATGTTTGTGGGGTGTTGATTTGGGAGGAACTCTTTCAAAGGTGAGCTCGAGTAACTTCATATTGAGCTATTTAACATGTATATGTCAGCTGAATATGGAAATGCACGTTTAAATTATTCAAAGCACCATGAAAATTTATAGAAATTTTCCACTAATGAAAAACAATTGTATCAATTATTTTTTTCTGCATGTCACCAGAAAACACTTAGAAATTTTAAACTCTAAACTGAGGAACAGTTTTTCCCTTGCGAGGTTTGAAATTTCACACTAGACTCCACAAGACAAACAAGCTGAACTCTTGCATTAGCTGTGCAATGCTCGACTTGCGACCAGTATTACATTCACAAACCATAGGACAGGATTAATCCCATCGACAATGTAAGTATAGTCAGCTCATGCTCCACCTGTTACTAGGGGAAAAACCAAGGGCAATCCCAGCCCATGCGACCTGCCAGACTGGCACTATGAATCTCTATGTTACCAGGAGGAATCTCCCTCAATGCTTATGAAGTATATAAAGTGCTGGCTATTATACGCAGAATAGAAGGGATCCTCAAAAACCTATAAAAAGCAGCTGACAGTGCAAGTAAAAAAGCAGGTGTTCACAATACAGTAAATTTCATTTTTTGACTGTCAATACCTGACCTGCTGTGCACATATAGACACACTCACTGTGTGCAATTCCAGAATATACACAGTTTCCATACACCTGAGATTTGCCTGAATTCATCTCACTGAGGAAGGGAGAGAAGAATCAAGATCTGCACGTCAGTGATTTGCAAAGCACGTTGTCATCCAGTGTCTTCTAGGACATTCAGCATAAAGGAGTTCTGTTCCTGCTTATAGCTTCCAATATCTATGTAAACAAAACCACAGAATCATAGAATCATTTAGGTTGGAAAAGACCTTCAAGATCATTGAGTCCAACCATCAACCATGCCCACTAAAACCAGATCTGCGACACTTGGTAATTTGGTTTGAGAAACACGTCAGATTCAGCAAGACTCCCCCCTGCCCCTCAGCAATGCTATGTGAAGTAGTTACTAAAGATTGTCCTTTATTTTCAACTATTTGATGCAAGTCTACATTTTCAGAAGTTGTCTCTCTGTGTGACTTTGCATTCAGATCAAAAGATATTCCTCAGACCCAAGCACAACTAATGCCAACCCAAACTGCCTGTTTTTCTCCCACAGAATTTGCTGAAGTAATAAAACCAGTCTCATAAAACATGAAGAATTTTAATTTTTGTAACTGTGTTAAAGCAGAACACATAACATCTTTTCAAGGCAGAATTACCAAAACCAAATTAATCTCACATGGAGAACAGCAGCTGATAAGTAGCGTGAGTTGAACTGAACAAATCAAGAAGCTGTAACTATTTATTAGGGACATACATACAACACAGTTGATTATTTAAATAAAAGGAATCAATCACATACATAAAAATACTAGGAAATTACACTGGCCATGATTTATTACAGAATTCTCATCTTTCTGAGACGTTCATACATGTAACACAAACCTTATAATCTCTTTTGACTGATGTACCTTTTGCTTAATAGAAACCACGTGTTAGTGTGCACAGTTTGCCTGAAGCTACTTTACACAAGTGAACGTAACCTAGCCCCAGCCACAAGGCATCCCGGTGTTCCACAGAAAATATCTAACAGAAAAAAAGGAAAAGCAGATGAAATTCACAAGTTAAGGTGTGCCAACGCCCTGTAATATCAAAGTACATCCCAAAGAGATCTGCAAAGTATAATTTTAAGAATGTTACACAAGAGGTAGAAGTAAGATTTTTGCAGCGTTCATTCAAACATCCACAGTTGTTTTACAGAAATACTTAAATAAGCCTAAACTGATTAATGATTAAAATCTTGTATAATCAAAAATTGACTTTTTTTTTTTTAAGCTAAATTATACTTTCACATATTTCTGTTGGGCTTACTGAATGGATCAACTCACAAAATCTTCCTTCAGTAATGTTTCACTAGCAGTGTAAAATTTGCTACTTTAAGTAAATGAGTTTAACCAACAAACATGTAAAAGATATACTTCAGACACCAGATAGCATATTAAAATATAGACACTATTAATCTTTGTATATCTGTCATAAAAAATAAAAGGAAACTTATTTTTCCCATATATATTGGAAATAGCCTAATTCTGTGAAAAAACTATGCTCATTAAGTTATTACTGTGCATAAACAAGTTTTAAATTGGTTGTATTTTATACAGTAAAAAAATGTAAAGCAATCTTTGTCTGGCAATGATTTTCGGTTGACTCTGATTTACTCTCTCTCTCTAACAAGCTTTTTATACACTATATGTAAATATTTTCCTTTTTAAAGCTCATTTGGCAAACAAGCAAAGAGGTTTTATAGCTCCAGTTCCTCAATATTTTTAAGTTGCTCCTAACCTGATACATTTACAGTCTTTAACAGCACAGACTACATACATTAAATGCTTTTTTTTTGCACCTTTGATTACAGTATTGCTAATGAAAAAAAAAAAGGAACTTCCATTCTATAACTGATAAAATTGATAGGCAAAGTTGTTATTTAAAAAAAAAAAAAAACAAATTAGAAAGCAGTATCTACCAAAAAATAAGAGATGCCTGATTTTTATATAGTGTTCTACAAACAAAAAAGTGCTGGTGACTGAGATGGATAAACTGAACAGGAAATAAATCAAAGTCTTAGTATGGTTAAGGCTATATTTCCATCGAAGCAGATCAGGATAAAACAAGGTGCAAAATTCTCAGAAACCCACAAATTCAATTCAGCTAAAGTTTCTGCAGTAGGTACGTTCCTCAGCTTTAAAAGAAAGCAAAATTATCCTGCTAATTCCAAGTTGTCAGTGTAGTGAGAAACCTTATAAAAAAGGCTGGGAACACATCCTTCTGGAGTTTCTTGATAACAAATGTTCAAGGTGAACTACTAAGCTTGTACTTACAAAGAGCCTACCTAACTCGAGATATCATGCCAGTAAAGCAACAAAGCCAGAAAAAGACAAAAATCTGTTAAAGCTGCTGGCTTCAATGGAAGCAGGACCACGCCCGTCTCTTCAGTAGCCTAAATGCAAATGCACCTATTTAAAAATAGTAATAAAAATATATATTCCAAAGTCAACTGCTCTCATATTCACTGATGTGCACTATTCCCTGTTCTTGTTCAATATAATCTACAATAGCAAAGAGTTAAATAATCAGGAACTCAAGTTTTTCCACTTTAATGACTCCATTAGGAAAAAAAAAAAAAAAAATCTATAGAAGACTGTGGCCACGAAGCAGAACTTAAAATTTAGTTTTAAAACTATGATCATGTACACTGACAAAGTAACAAAGATACAAAGAACAAAAAATCCCCAACCCTACTGCTTTGGGTTGCTCCAACATGCAGCATTTTGACATCACAGCTGCAGCATTTTGACATCACAGCTCCCAAACAGAGAATGGGAGGAAAAAAAAAAAAAAAAAAAAAGAAAACCAAACCACAACAGCTTTCAGAGCAGGTAACAATGTAACTTTAAAAAAAAATACATATAGGCTTAAGGACTGTTTGTTGCATAATCTTTACAGCATTTAAACAAAAAAATCCAACTTACAGAATTAGAGCTATGACCTAATAGAAACTGTGTATCTGAGAATATCATACTGAGTAAAGGTGAATGCTGTCACTTGAGGAAGAACAGATTTAAAAAACCCAAACAGTTCAATGAAGGTTTCATGCTAAGTACTCCTTGCCATTTGTCATTTTCTAAGTCTAGAAAAGCTGAGCTTAAACCCTACTTCATTCTCTTCCCTTACAGACAGCAGTGGAGAGGCGAGATCCAAGAGGGAGGACCATACCCCATTGGTTTGAACCAGCTGTTCCCAAGCCCTTTTCTAGCCCCTCAAGCTGGTACACAGCTTGATTCCATACGATTAAAACATACAAGGGTGGAAGGATGGCTACCAGAGCGGGCCAAGAACAAGCCAACTCTGCCACAAGTCGCAGCATTGAAAGCTGACAGTGTGTGTGAGGAGCAGATGGGGGAAAAAAGGGAAACACGCTTTAGGCAAAGACAGACTCCTGGCCCCTCAGGCTCACACCCTTCCGACCGCAGGAGCCACAGGGGAGTGATCCTGTCCACTGGAAGTAGGGTTTCCTGTGGCTCAGTGTTTCCTTCCTCCTCGTAGCTCCCCTTTCCTTCCGTATTTCCCCAAACAGAATGGGAAAAGGCCTGGGTAGCAGATCAAACATAATCCCAGGAAGCTGTGCTCATGGTCACTTCTGGAAAAGTGCATAGGCCTAAAGCTAGGAAGCTTTCCACAAAATTTTGGAGTATCTCCACACTTCTCCGAAAAGGCAGTAAAGGCTAAATGGCCAGCAAGTACCTCAACAAAGCCTCCCACTCGCATAATCTCCATCTTCTACTATTCGTTTACTTCTCCAAAGAGAAAAGGTACCAGGAATAGTAAGAAGAGACGACTTATGAAGACTAGAGCATCAGTTTCCAAGCTGTAAGGCAAATCATTTCCAAATTATACATATCCAGGTACAGACAAAAAGATTAGTAGTGGTCGTAAATACCAAGAGCAAAGAAGAATATTCAGTCTGGAAGTAAGAAACAACCAATAGCAGCAGTAGTTTGGGAAATAGTAGTTTGTCTTACACACAGTCCTGAAAAGGCCACAGCAAGACAAGCACCACAAACCTAGACAACCTCCCTGTATGCTCTTCTAAAAAATAATGACAAACTAATACCCATTTCTTAGTTTTAGTTTATATAGATACTATCAGGCTAACTTAATTGCCAGAGGGACCCTGCGGAGGCAGAAGAAAAGCAGAGATAGCAAACCTACAACCAGAAAAAAAAGTTTACTCTGATGCTGGCCTCTCTTCTGGGAATCAAGAAGGTGGACTCACCAGAAGCCTCCAGTTATTTATACAGAAGTAATTGCAATTCTTAAATCTGTGTTGTACTAGACTATCAATTTGGGATTTTAAAGCATTAAAGATTCATTACCAACTATCAAAACATACACCCTAATAATAATCTTGATTTGAGAAAGGACTCTTAGGTATCCTGTTTTCTTAAACTGGAGCAATCTAGTATCACTGCTACCATGACTAGCTACAACTCTGCTATCTTCTTCACCTCATTCAAAAATGTAAACTGCATAAATCAAAACAGAAAAAAGAGAACAATTAAATCTCAACAAAGCTGGGGGGGGGGGGGGGAGGAGAAGGAGGGAATAAACTAAATTTTACCTGCTTGCTCCACAAATCGGGGTGGGGAATTTTCAAAAATCAAACCCAACTCCAATACAAAAACATCTCTCTGGCTGAAGTGTGACCTAATACCTTAAGTCTGCTTCCACTGAAGTCAGTAAAATGCAAATACAATTAGTCCCTAAAACCAGAAGCATCATACTTATACTTAACTCATACCAAAAATTCAGTGTGATACTTAGAGAATTTGTACATTGTTGCCAAATTAAACACGAGGCAGCTAAAAAAATTTTATGACTCTAACAGAGCTGCTGCAACTCCAGGTGGTTATTTTACAAAATACAGTGTTTTTTCCCCTGAAATATAAAAGGGCGTGTAACAAAGCAACAGAACCTAAGCATTCTAAAAGGACTTTTGTCTTTAGAGGTCTAATGCTGTCCATAATCCAATCATTTAAAGAAATGGGCACAAAAATCATTTTGGTATGAAGACCCCGAGTTTTTATGAAGAAAACAGAGCAAGGAAAAATGAAATATGAGCGCGTGTTGGTCGCATTTGTAGGGCATGACAAGGAAAATCTGATACTAACACATTTGACCTGTGGCGACTCTCCACAGCTACGGTGCTTTACGCTTGTTAAAGAGCCCATAACTGGACAGTCTAACAGTATGCAAGAACAACATTAACAGCGTATGCTAATTGTTAGCTATAGTCAAGTGCAGCCACACTGTAACCCTTTTTAAATGCATTTTTAAACTGCCAATGAAAACAGAAGTGAGCATACAGCTATTTACCATTTTTGAAAAATGAGACTGTTAAAGGCACATTAACTATATTATGAACCAATTAAGACCACATTCCTTCACAATAATAATTAACACACGAGCAATACAATAAGGACCTACTACGCCCTATACATTCACCACTACAAAACAATCCTGCAGGACTACAATTGTTCTGTAAACAGAAAAGCTGATCAAGACTTTCAAATTCTGATTTCTTGTCAACACAGTAATCATAACTAAAACCCAAAACTATTCATTAACTGAAATACTGTAGACTCCACTTTTAAAACCATGGAGTATAGTTAATTAGTTTCACAAACACAAATTTAACCTTCTTAAATTAGTTTGTGCAAATAAATTGCACATGCACACAGAGAAAACACTCACACTATAGTAACTCTCTCCACTACCTGTTTTTTAGGCTAAGGCTGAAAATATTCTTTTAAGTTGAATTCACTTTCTTTAGGGAAAAAAACCCATAATCTTGCTATACTAAGATTCCGATTTCTATCGACTCCTGTTTTTAAACTTTATTCAGTGGATTACAATGAGGCTTGTGCAACTTTTTTCGACGAAGTTGTGTAGCTACTGCCTCATTACAGTTAGCAATGGTCCTATTGAGACTACATCTTCTCTAGAAACATCCACAGATCCAAAACTACAGAACTGCATTTGGAACATTTTGCAAGTACATATATATATGGAAACAATTATATATTTTTCCACAAAATGTCAAATTCAACATCGAACACCATGGAACATAAAAGTCTTCATTTTTGTCTTTCAAACTTTGCTTATATCCCCAACTTAATTCACTTTTAAAATAAGAACTGCTCGCCAAAGCCATTCATTATATACTGATACCTAAGAATCTTAGTTTGTTATTAGTACATGTTAAGAGATTGTGTAACAGTAAGACAGCTGTTAAAGCATTAAAGTATTTATAAGTGCCCTAAGAACAAAACTTGAATTACTCATTCTTTTCTAATTCTCACCCTGAACATTCACACCGATACATAACACTTCTGATTGTCTAGGCCACAGAATGGAGACTAGTTAACAGCAATTAAATATATTAAATCTTCCATGCAAAAAATTAATCAGTTAAACAGCTTTGGTAACCTAGTATATAGTTAGCTTTGTGTAAGTATTTCGCAAACATCCCTTCCCCCCCAAAAATCCCTATATACCATGTGTATATTTATATAATAATATACATATTTCCTGAGTAAATCGTTAAATCTGCTTATTCGGAAGATTTGGCAAAATATCCAACTTTGTATTACTAAAATAGAATTTTAAATAAACATTCAATAAACACATTAAAATAAATATGGAATGTTTCTGAAAATTATAGTACCATGAACTTACATTAATAACAAACAATAATTTTTTAATTAAGTGCATACTATGTTATATAGTTACTGTTTTTTAACCCACTGAGGAATCAATAAATCTAATTTCTAATCCTGAGTGACAACTTTATATCACCTGCTAATGTGTACTTCAATGCAGTACTTACTGCAAATCTACAAAATCCTTTTTTTTTTTTAAATGGAAAATTTTAAATGGACTATGCTATAGAAAAGCTTGGTTTACCTTGGTTTAGCTAGAAACTGAATTAGCAGCACAATTGCTGAAGCATCTCACACAACCAACATTAACCAATTATTATTCTTGTCAAACTGTTAGCAATAACCTGAACAACCTGACTCCTTGTCACAAAAACAATATAGGAGTGTGGATCATTCTGTACAGAGTGATGGGATGCAAACTACTTAGTGATCACTTTGGCACTTAAAAGAACTATATAATGGTGCAAAAAAACCCTTAACAATTTATGAAATACCTTTCAGATGGATTTTTTTTTTTTTAAGTATGCTAAATTGTATCATTAACAAAGAAAGGAGAATTAAGTTCTACCACACTCTGGTTTCTCAGGTCATGGCTTGACTCACAGCTGATACATAGCTTTGGATAAGCACACAAGGAAATGCTCAGCTATTGTTTAGTTCCTCTTAATAAAATTCTTATGTAGCAGACATTGCAATACCAGCAATATTAAAATTGCATTAACACTATTACAAGATGTGTCTCTCAACACCAGAATCACAGTAACAGAATTGCAGCACTGATCAGTTATGTTAACCCTTTTGCTTTTTTTATAACCTATCAAAAACACCTTCCATGGTACTATCCAGGACACTTTGCCCTTCCCTCCCCATCCTCAGCCTTCTGCCTCCCTTTTGTTGTTGTTGTTGTTATTATTATTATTTGCTATTATTCCAGAATCCTCATGGGTTCCTCAGGTTTTTCTTTTTTGCTTCCTCTGTTTTCATGCTCCATGCTGCTTTTTTCTTGTGTGCTTCTGTTTGGAGGACAAAGCTCTTGCAGTGCCCTTTCAACAACTTCTTGTTTTACTGGACCGCTTGAAGAGTTTTTTGGCAAAGTCATCTGTAACGCACACCATAAAGCGGTACGAGCCTTGCGTGTGGAAGCAGCCAATTCTCTAATGGCAGCTGCCAGAGCCAGAACATCTACAACAGAAGAACATGTTACAGGTTAAATCAGTATACAAGCCTGGTAATATTAATATATTAAAACATTCCATAAATTTGTTCAACCCATCACCAGTATGCAAAGTGTGCTCAAGAAACAGCTAACATTGTACCCTGGTGCTGCACTGGTTGAATTCCATCAGTTAGCATTCTTCTCTTGCAAATGATAGCTATAACATCTCACACTAATAGCAACCATAACTGTGTCCAAAATTCAGTGGCATAACCATCAGGCCTGTGATACAACCATTAAGCCCATTTAATTAATGTTATCAGAGGGGACGATCTATAATGATACTCAACAAGTATGATTAGTAAAACTACCTACTCAATTCCAGCCAGATGAGCTTGGTGCAATCCTTTTTTCCTCCTTTGCCTTCCTTTCAGTGGCACCGATACCCACCCAGCCTCACAGTGAGAAAAGGCTCACTGCCGACCCTTGGATATATGATCACCAACAGCAGAACTCAAAGAAACACATATTTCACAGCAAAAAACAGACTAAAGGCTTTTCTAGATGTGGTTTAGATTGTGCTTAGAACCCAACAGCAGCACAGCTCCTCTTCAGAAACATTAACACTGCAGATGTTACCATTAACCATAGAAGTCTAATTACAATTTTTCTAACTATAAGTATGGTACAGGATGGTTCGAATAATGCTTCCATATACCTTTACGATAAAGCATTATCAAAAACATGGTTTGTATTTTTTTTTTTTTTCTTGTAAGATGATGACTACCTGCTTCCTGGCTTATGCTTGGGGCTAATGTCACATTACACAATTTTAGGAGTAATTTTAGAAGTTGGTTTGCATATAGGACTATTACTTTTAAGGATGTGACATCATGCTTGACACCTAACTTGTGAAACCAAAACATTTTGACACTCTTTACAATTTATCTTTCCCTTCTTACAAGGAAGAACTATCCCACACACACTGCTGGAAGGCAAAGGTACCACACTGTCAGCTTCACTGCAGCAACAGGAAATAATACAATATATGACAGTGCTGAGTAAGGATCCAAAAGAGGATGGGGGCGAGGCAGGGGAAGTGCATTCCTCTTTGGAAATCATTTTCCAAGACACAGGTATTTTCTGAAGAAAAATAATATGATCTTTACCGCCAAACTCCAAATTCCTGTATCTATCAGCTGTACGATCATTATACTGAACAGCAAGTTATCACTTACACTATGCTGTTAGAAGGGAATCAATTTGTCCTTGTTTTGCATTACTTCTACAGAAGTACATACTGCTGCTACAAATTATTTTGGCTTTACTTCAACAGAAGTCGGGAATCGTGAAATGTAATTTCTGGTGTTTTTGTGATTTAGATAAGGTAGACAGACACAATTGATTAGCACAGCACCAACACTTGTTTTTACTTTATAAGCTGAAGAGAAAAGAAAGACTAGCAATACCACTAAAAAAAGAAACTCAACTTGTTTAAAAACAAGTATGTTTTTACTTTTAGGACAACTACTTAAGGTAATATAATATCACTGAACAGTTTTTACAGTTCTCTTTTAGTCAAGAGGAAAATGTTTCAAAGTGTTTAAACTAGTAACAGAAAAACAGAAAAGAAAAAAGATCTCTTAAAGCAATTTAAAGTCTTTTAAAAAGTGACAGGTTTACAAACTTTTTTTGCTGAAGTTACAATAATTGCTGCATATTTCAAATTTGCATATTTCAAATGGCCTATTTTCACAATTAAATCTTTGCAAAAGCTTTTAAAACCACCGAAATGGAAAACAGTTACCTTTCTCATTATTATAACGTGGTGCTCCTTGTCTCTGTGGATTAGCAGCATTAATAATCTCATCCTTACGCCTTGCCTGTGTTATGTGAATGGCTTCCATATGGTGTTCCAATGTAGTGGATATGTTACCGTGTACAGGGGTACCACGAAGCCTTTCCATTTTTCCTATTAATGTGAGCACCTGCCAGATACATTGAAAACACCAAAATCGCTAAGTATTTATAAGTCTCCATTAAACAAACAAACAAACATAAAACCAAAAAGAAATGCAGGCATTATAACTGAAGAAGGCTTACCCTGGCTTGTTCTCGTAACTGGTCGACAATCAAACGATCAACTCGTGATGGGTTAGCAGGAAGTCGGGACACAGGAGTGTTATTTGAGCTAGATATGCGCTTTCCTGGAAAGTTTCTTGCAAGGTCAGCCTCAGTCTGGGGGGGAAATAAATAGCCATTGTAAATGTTTGAAACTAGTACAATATTACAATCCATATTTTCAGAGTCGTTTAGAATTTTCAAATACATTAGAAGTGCGCTTCCTATCTTTCCTTCTGACTGCATTTACAGAAAAACGTTCCCAAATATCCGTCTGGATGTACAACCAGCTGCGGTAAGAATGAAAATACTTCTCTAATTCAGCTCAGAGTACAATGCTTAGTGCCAGCTTTTAGAACCAAAGCTGTACAACTTTATTTTAACCAATCTTGGACACACCTACACAAAGAAATTCTTGTACAGTACCCCAGGAATTTCAACTGTATGCCTCTCACTGCATCTCTCAAGTGTCACATATTATGGTTACTAACAAAAGAAACAGGTGATCACACCAGCATAAGTTGTATCTGAAGTGCATCACGATTAAGCCAGATTTAACATAAACTGGTATCAGCTCTGAAAAAGTCATCAACATAACTGCCAAACTTCCCATCGAGAAAGGAACTGGCCAAACCACTATACAACTCAGGCAGTGACTAAACATCACCAAATCTATTTTTGGATAAGAACTTCTCACACTTGGAGTAAAAAGAGACAAAACTAGCAGCTGATTCTATATCTCGTTCCTTCTGCAGCGTACAGTGGACTTGGGAGAAAAAGATTAGGTACCACATTGCAGTTCAAGGCAAGGTTAAGTCCCCATTCATGCTATGCACATTCGTACTGAAAAGATGTGCTGAAGTCCTTTTCTTTTTGCTTTACTGACACATCCATATTATTTAGTCTCTGCCCTCATCTAACATGAATTACAAGAACTGACTGACTCCACTTGCATTCATCTCAGAAGCCTGAAAGACATTCAGAAAAAAATGGATGGAGAAAGGGTCATGAATTCATATACCACCACCAGGTATGTAAGAATTACAGCTAATAAGCAATTCACAATACTAACCTATATGCACACTTAATATTGCAGGCAATTCCTAACAGACAATTTGTAGAAATTCTTTAAATTCAAGATCCCTGGAAAAGTGAGATTTATAAAAGGAAACAGGTAAGCTCGCTGTCACCGTGAACTCCAAAGCAGCTGCTATGAACAGGTTTCTGAGAGCTGAAAGGGCTGACTGATTAGACAAGCTAGATAGAATTAAATACAAGTCCTGCTGGGGTGAGGGGCTCTGTCTACACTCCTGAGAAATTAATGTAGGGCGAGAATATCAAAAGAAAGTCCCTCCCTACATACTTAAGTACAGGTGAGCTATAGCATTCTCCCAAACTGTACCTACAAACAGCGATTAACGCAGTCCAGGCACATTCTTGTCAGCCAGATGCAGTCATCCCCTTTTGAGGAATAATTATTTTGGTTGTAGGAATGTGAGCCACGCTATGGCAGCTGGCTTGTGGGATCGAGAACAGTTTATACTCATAAATAAAGCTATCTGCAGGTGTAGTCTGTAACTACAAAAATCAAGGACTGAGAAAGCCTGAGAAGATCACTAGGATAAAATTGGATCACTTAGAATGGACCAGATCAAGTTAGTCAATGAAATCCCTTTGATTATTAAGAACACAAAATGAGGATAAACAATCCTCCTTTAACGATGAAAACACAAACCCCCATATATTATGAGATTAAAACTATGATTCAGTCTTCCCAAATGACTTAACTGACCCAAATCCTGCATGAGCAAGTTTGGAACAGCCGCCTTTGCCACAACAGAAAGCAGAAGAGTTTCTGAAAACACAGTTGTCTCAGACACACTGGAACAAGAATCATTATCACCCTCTCACCTGTAGAGAATTCCTGGTAGGAGACTGGATGGGCAGAACAAAGTCTTGTTTAAAGGCATCAGTGAGCAAACAAGACAGGCAGTTCTATTTACACCCCCAGAAGGTTGTTAGCAAGGTCTCAACAGTTGATGCTGGAAAGAAAAAGGTGCTCTCCAGACATCCAGTTTGGTCAGGTATCAGTCTCTTTATCCAAGGACCAGGAGGCGTCTCCAACATGGAAGAAGTAGACAGGCACTCAGAGTATAATTAGGACTATGGATTATTGACAATCTAGTTTCCAAGACCTGGCATGGAGTTCAGAGATTTGACTCCTCTTGGGAAAGCATTTCCTGCTCCTTTTAAGCACAGAGCTTTCATTCCCAAGTGTAACATTTCTCAGTAGTGTGATCCCTCCCTGACAACAGTTCTTAGCAAGAGAGTCTGAGGCAGGAAAGTGACTGTAACAAGAAGAGTATAAATTGAAATTTCCTTTGGGAGAAGTCACACCCACTTAAAACACTGTAGGTTTTCTCTACAGCCGCGTACAGAGTGATCAGGATGATCTTCTTTCTTTTCACTAAACCAAAGATTTAGTAAAACAAGAAACAAAAAGGGAAAGACACCTCTATATCACAAAAACAAAACCCAAAAAACACGACAAAAGTTCTCTCCTTAAATGACTGTGCAGGGAAAAGGAGAGCCTAGGTTTATAGTACTTGAGTTAAAGATTTAGCTGGAGTGAAAGAGTACAGGACAAGAAAAGAGATCCATCTAACCAAACTGTGCAATATGAGCATTTAGAGCATTAAGGTGCATAAAACGCCAGTACTTTAAGAACGACCTGTGGTTCCTAAACCTGCTCTATCATCATGTATGGCTGGTGGCTCTAGAGTCATAACAAAGGCCTACTGAATTAACAACAACTACCTAATGATCTTTTATTGACCATATAAATGAGAAACATCCAAGCAAACAATAATTCAGTGCTTTGGCCAGTGACACTTATCACATTTGTTGTAGCAAATATTGTAGGTTAATAGAGAGAAATGTTGTGTTAGCAGCCCTGTGTAAGGGGAAGGAGCCTTAGAAACTGAAGCTCAAAGCCACACACAATTTAAAACCAGTCATGCCAAACAATGCAAGCATTATATTCAAAGCAGATGTTGTAGATGGTGTTCTAGGTATTTAAAACAAACAACGTGACAACAGAATTCTCGTCTCCTCAAAAGCAGTGACAGCCCAGAGTATCTACTCTCTATAAATTGTTTCATGCGATAACCAGCTTTGATAGGAAGTTATTGTCAGTTGTGTTACCTTCTTTCTCTCTTTCTCCAAGGCTCTCCACTGCTCATAACACTCCTCCAGTTGGATATGAAGCTCATTAGCAGGTCCACTGCGATTTCTTGGAGGTCTGTATTTGTTAAATGGTGTCGGAAAGGCAAAGTATGGTGCAGCTATTTCCCCACAAAACAGGTCGTTGATGAAGGGATTCAAGTGGTTAAAGTCATCATAATGAAAAAGATCAACAAGTTCCGAGAATGGAAATGGTGACGGAGGAAAACTGAAATTATTTGCTGATGAAAAGAGATGGTGATTAAATGGAGGAAAGCTGGGATTTTGCTTAAAATCAGACATTAATGGGAAAGAAGGAAGAAAAGAAGGATTGATGAAATCTGACACGCTACCACCATTTTGTTCGTGCTTTTTTCGGAACATATTGAACTGCTGACGGTTTGAGGTTGTATACCCAAAATGAGGAATCCAATTCCTTCTGCCTCTCCTATCATCTTTATTACTACTTTCTTGGGTCTGCTTTTTCGGAAATCTGTGGTATTTTTCAGGGTCTTCACTTATAGCATTCTGTTGCTTTAACCAGTCAGATGAAAAATTAATGGGGAATTTACGGTATTGCCCCTCCTTATTAGTCAATGAATCATGCTGTGATCGTCCAATGGGTTTCATTTGCTTCTGATTTTCTGAGATAAAATTAGAAACTCCCAAATTATTAGAAACACCATTTGATATTTGTAACCGTCCACCTTTCCTTGAAGGGAGGCCAGGTAAGATTGGTGAGTAGTAAGAGGACTGTGTTATAGACTGATGGGTGGGAGAGCCAGCGGACATGGTTGAAACCCCTGAAGATGACTGTGGACTTGTTACCACTTGCTTTCCATACGTGATATCCGATGCAGCTGTTGGACTTGCCATTTTCCCATCCAGCCACGTACGTCCATGGTACGATGAGTAACTCCCATTTTGCGTAACATTTTTTGCAGATAAATCATATTCAGCTACTTTATGAGAGCATTCTTTAGGACTAATATGGATCTTACATTCATTATTATTAAAAGCATCCCCCAAAGTAAAGCTATGATGACCATTTTGCACATGGGTTTCCTGTGGTTTTCTGTTTGCCCCTCCAGAAAAATTATTTTCTTTAGGGGGTTGATTGAAAAAATATAGCGCTGGATGAACAGATGACTGCAATTTATGAGCAGCTGTAAAGCTTTCATATCTTTTAGAAAACAAGTGGTTTTCCTGGGATACTTTATCCCAAGAGTCATCAACAGGCTGATTGGAAAGATCAGCGGAATACTTAGTTTGTTCTTGAGCATCATTTTTCAGAGCTTTGCCTCTTGTTCTTTCAGTTTTCCAATACTCTTTCTGAATGCTAGTGCCTTCTTTCACTGTGTTCTGAGAAGAAAAAGTGCTAAAACTGGAACCAATTTTTTCGTAGTCTCCATTTAAGCTCATGTGGTCATAACTGCACAAATGCTGATTATAGTCTACATTTTGAAATGAAAAGCCTTCTTGGTGAATCGTATTATTATTTTGCAAAGAGGAATTTTCAGGATAACTGGTCTTCAGAATATTATCAGGCTGAGTGCAAGGGCCGGATGGAGAAAGCCAAGACTCTATGAGATGAAGATCTTCCAAACCTCTGTGTAACATCTCCACATCATGAGACTTTCGCAAGTGTTCCTGATAGTAGTTCTGTGTGCCTGTCAGGTTTGAAAAATCCTTACTTTCAACAGAGTGCTTAGATGAGAGCCCTGAGAATTCACCATTGCTTCCAAGATCAGGTGCCCACATTGGTGGAAACAATCTTGAAAGAGAATTCCTGTAACAAAGTTAAACAAACCTCCTGCAATGATTTAAAACATTTCTTACATTAAAACAGTTCACGTAACATGGTTATTCCCCCACATACACATTTCCCCCATTACATTCTTGGCTAACCATACACAGCCCCCCTCCAAAATATAAGAGTGGGTGAAATATTCCTGCTGTAGTTGAGTAAATGCTATGTGAAATCTGACTACCAATGCTGTTCTCTAATGTTTATAATATGTATATTCAGAACTACAGAGTTTATTTGGATTTATTAAATATTTTAGATTCGACTGTATTCAACTAACTCCCTAATGGTTAAAATGAGATATTTCCCCCCTGCCCCGCCCTGAAATGCTGTAAGAAGACTTTCGAAAATTCACATTTCTAACAGTTTGTTGCTTTTTTTTTTTTACTGGCAATTGAAGTAAAGAAAAACACTTCTACATTTCAAGGGGATTCAAGGGACCTTTGTTACTCAACTCCATGAAATAATTCAAAATGTATATCCTATCTGTGTGACAAAGGATGTAAAAACCAATATGCAACATATAAGAACTTTCAGAACAAACTTACCAATCTGTAACTGGTTCTGGCTTGCTTGGCTCCTCTAAAATACTTGACACTAGCCCAAACATATCAGGGCCATTGCCAGAATAAGAAAGATTTATTGGTGCCCTGAGAAAACAAAAAAGCCTAGATAAATAAAAGTCTTTTTCTCCTAAACAGAACAGGCAAAAGTAAAAGTAAAGCATTAAACCTTTAATTTATTTTAGCAGGTTCTGCTAAGTGTTCTGAATTTAATATATTCTCAGCACCCATATATAGAAATCTCCTCCTGCATTCATGAATTCTGTGGCCTAAATGAAGTAGAATAATTTTCCTAACTTCTTGCTTCACCAGAGACTTCTCAAGCTGTTATGTGAAGAGACAGGAGCAGCAAAAGATTTTCCTCTCTTTTCAATAAACATACCTATTTTATAGACATTTCTTCAAATTCCTTTAGAGGATAAGTATGATCCATCTTCTCAAAATCTAAAGGATTCTAATTTATCTACTTCCATTATTCAAGAACTATTATTTTCATCTCAAAAATATTAAGTTATACTTAAGTTGAACCACTTTTTAATCCCCTTTTAGAAAGAAGTTGGTCAAAACTTTATTAAATATTACTGATAAATACCAAAGGTGTTCAACCATCACTACTCTTACGCAAGCCCATCTTTCATCTTTTACTTCAGGTGCAAAATGAGATTTTTACAGAGCTGTCTATAATGACACCTAACTCTTACTCAGAAGTTAATTAAAGCATAACACTGTTAAGATCTCCTTCCTTCTAACATGCATCATTTGCTTCAATAAATTTCACTCATCATCCTATTCCCATTCAGCTGATTCCTTTCAGGGTCCCTGAAGATCTCTCAGTCTTCCCTGGTGTCAGCTTATCCAAACAGCTACATCGTCTGCTAATGCTGCCACATAATTACTCACACTGATTTTGCCAATTAACAAGGACTATAAAACGTGGGATAAACTATTAAGACTATCACCTTGTTAATCTCTTGCTACAGTGAAAATTAGCCACTTATGCCTTACTAGCTTTTAAGACCTCACCACATTTTGACTTCTAACTACCTCCATTATTTATTTCATGACTATTTGGTTACCTCCGTAAGGAATCTGGTCTATGTGCTTTTGTTTAGGATATACGTAAGTGCTAAGATTCTTGAAAATGTTTTATGAATGTAGAACTGTAACTGATATTTGATAACCAGATCTATTCTGTGTCTTTGTCAGACGGCAAACTTTTTTCTTTCTCTCTCTCTCTCTTTTTTTTTTTTTTTTTAAAGGAGGCCTATTTACTTCCAATTTCTGCAATGAACTGGAGATCATAGATGAAAGCTTGCATCTAGATGATGATTTTCAGCAAGGGAGAGATCAATTTGCAATGTGGCATGGAAGTTAAAAATAAAATTACTGGCCATTTTAGAACTGCAGACAGGGCAGCAGGAAGCTGGGTGGACTACAAAAAGAAAAAAAAAATTCTGGGAAAGAACAAGTGCTGAGCAGCAACAAGTCTAAAATCGCCTAAACAAATTTTAGAGACTAGATGGAAGTGTGATGAAGTGTTCAGCTGTTCCTTCTGGTACATACACTGGAAATACTACAACGCAACTCAAGGCAGGAGAAGCTGAATCCTTGACAAATTCTATTTCTTAATGCAGTCTCAAGCCAGTACTGTTCACTACCAGCAATCTGAAAATTCTTGGTAATGTAACATGTCAGGAAGCATCTTGTATCGTAAAATCCTGATCCACCCTGAAAGGAAGATACTTCCCATGAAAAACACTGACACACGTGGAAAAGAAGTCAACTATGTTCTTGTCTTCTGGTCTCCCAACAAAGTATCCTCCATGAACAACAGGACAACAAAAGTTAAAAACAAAAATCCCAGTGTAACAGGCATTCAGTTTTCTCAAGTCCAAGGTAGGCAGCTATTATCCTTTCTGGTTTGGTACCAGAAAACACTTGCTGTAAAATCCCTTGATTCTATAGCATCAAGGAATCAAATCTTTACCTCCTAGTGCCGTAAGACAACCTTCTGCTTACCAAGGCAGAGTAACATAAAAAGAATCCATGAAAATAACCAGCACATGGGAAAGGCAAAACCATACCAAATTGCTTGCAATTCTACAAAATAAAATACGAATGTTCAGCCTGACACCAAGTTTGTGGCAGTGAGCAAGCCTGCCCCTGCAGACAGAGAAAGAACAAAAAGTAGAACAGAAGAACCAAGACCTACAGCTCCTTGGCAAAACTTCCAAGGTACTGGTGAGAGGAAGAGGGTTGCAGATGAAAGAGCAACAGGTAAATGGAAATGGTACCTTTGCCACATCTGTGTGCTGTTCCGGCTGTTGTGATTAACTCTAGAACTGAAGCTGGGGACATGTCCGTAGCCTTTGAGGACAGAAATTAGACGGAACTATTGTCTTCCTTTGGGGAGATACTGCATTTGAGAATATGCTTGAACTCTTTAAAGGTGCCAATAATTTCATCCAATCTAGTGCTGAACAAGGACGGATTTTCAAATGGACATTTCTCAAGAGAAGTTCGTGGCACCAGAATATTGGTCTATAGAAAGGCCTATACATAGGCTTGAGGTACTAGGGCTCTTAGAATTTATTGTGGAATAATTTCAACGGTCAAAAATTTGAGAATTAAAAGGACAAAAGTGTGAGCAAAGTTACACTGCAAAGAAATCTCCAGTGATGGATCAGTTGCTCTCATGGAGCAGCTTAGAGGAACTAAAATGATACAGACATACTGTACCTAATACAGTTAGGCACCAAGCACCCTAACATATTACAAGAAAAAAAAAAAACAAAACACTGAAGTTTTTTTAACCTCAAGGAATACTGCATATCTGCCACCTCAGAATGGGTGTAGACATGGATTATCATTAACCAGCAAGCACCATTTAGTTGTTTAATTCCTTGAATATTTTTTTTTTAAAAAGCTACCTTGCATTTGCTACCTTGCAATAATCTAAAGGCTGTTTTAAGAAGAGATTGTATATTTTAATTAGTGGATTGCCACTCAGAGCTTAAACTTAGCACTACAGCTAATACTAAAGCTATATGATCTTTTATTTAAAAAAAAAACAAAAGAAAAAAAACCCCAAACATCTTTGTGACACTACCAAATGGTATTTATTTTCTTTGCAATATATGTATCTTCCTTAACTGTTACCTTTCAACATCTTTTGAACCAGTGGACTCCCCTTTCTCCCCACCTCAAACTTCCTCTTTCTTATTAGGCAAGTGATAAAAAAAATGCAGTGAGATTAGTATTAGAAATGCTAACAGTGTCATCAATAGCATCAAAAGCTGCTGTGCCAGTCTGTACCAACCAACCACCCCCAAAAGGCAATATTATGTTGCCAGCACTTGGTGTTAAGCTGGAAAGAAGAGAGTGGTAAGCCTAATATGAAATCATTGTTTATGCATTTCTAAGGCTGGAATAGTTTTAACATTAAAATTTCAATTGCTGTACACAAGTCATAAAATGACCAATGTGAAGGAGAGAACCAATTATTTCAGCAGGTACCCCCTAGCTTCTGTAATCATTCCCTGTTTCTTGCAATCCTCATATCATTCACAATTTTATAGAAATCATTTCTCTGCAGAGCTTTCTCTTATCAAAAAATGAAGAGGAGTTTTATTTACTCTCCACTGACAGGGAAGCTTTCAAACCCCCATCCAGCCTTGCTGCCCTTCTCTGTACCTTTAATAATTTTACTGCATTATTAGGACTGGATGATCAGAAGTGCCTGCAATAGTCAAGACTTGGGCAGAGTGGATTTCTCCAGCGGAATAAAAATGTTTTGTGATTCAAGTAACAAAGACCCTTTTGCATTCATTCAGCATCCAAAACTACAAAAATTTTTTTTTTTTTAACATAAAATCGAACTTGAGTGCCTTATATTAAGGGCACAATAAGACAGTAGGCTGGCGTATTTTCAAGAGTAGCTGTATGAGTATTTATGCTTTTAGCAGCAGAGGTACCTGTGTGCAACACTCTGCATTGTTCATGTTCCAGGAAATACTCTACATTATCGAGCAGGATCATTATGAGCTACAGTACTGAGGGATGGGAGGCACGGAAGGAGAGTGGTTTTTCTCCTTAAGGAGTTTTCAATTACATATGGCAGTTTCCCATTTCATTCCCTAAATGTAGTATTCTTTCCAAATTTTTAAATGTTTTCACATGTAAACACATACACCTATACACACACAGACCCCCTACCTTTTTTCACAACCTCTATAATAACTATTATACAGCAAAGAAAATTTACTGAGTTTCTAGTTATCCTGTAAACTCTTCCTAAAAAGATCCAGAATCCCATTTGCTCTGCTCCATAACAATTTCAGTGTTCCAGAACACCACCATAAGATTATACCAAGAGTGCTCATACCGTTTCTTTGTGCAGTCTTGAAAAGAAGTTTTTGAGTTAATATCCTCTCCACATGCTGACCAGTCACTATACAGACGGGAAGATTCTAGCGGAGGTGGCGTACTAGTAATTGCTCCTAATAATGGGGAAAATAATTGAGTGTCCATTTTTTGTTTCTTGCTATTTACCTATGTTGAAAAAAGAAGGAAACATTTTTAACATTAGATGTTTATGTAAATGAGCAGTAAAGGCAACAAAGCAAACCCTTCCTTTTATATCTTAAGCTAAATAATTCTTCAGGAAAATGAAACGTAGTTATGCCAAAAGGATACAGTTTGAAACTTTTTCCCTCCCCCGCCTTCACATAGTCCAAATCTGACAAATTTATGCATCTTCTAAAAATAAATAAGTAAATAATAAAAATTACTTACTATGCAATAATAGGAATTCTCTACAGATTTCACATTGTAGGTGTTTGCATATCACGTTCACAAGCTCAGAATCTTCTAGCCTATGTGACTGGAAATGCACATGTCACAGGCATACGCATCCCTTCTGAGAAAACAAAGGGAAGAGCAATTATCCCTGCTATATCCCTGAAAACACAAAATATTCCAATAAAGGGCCCACAGTAAGCAGGCAGGGACATTTGTAAACTTCACAGAGCAAAATGTGGATAAGAAAACTAATCTGTCTTTAAGTACTGGTCCAGAAAAGACTATTATAGATAAATTATTTATTCAAAGAATAAATAATAGGAGACCTAAGTAACATTGGGAACTGTACTTCACGAGGTATCTCAATGAGGAATTGTCACAACAGAACCTATGACTGACAAAGGTTTAAACAGAATATCAGAAACCTACTCTTGAGTTGGAAGGGACCTCTGGGGCCATCTAGCCTAATTCCCTGCTCAGAGCAGACCCAGTTAGATCAGGGTACTCAAAAACCTGTCCAGCTGAGTTTTGAGATCCCACCACATCCCTTCTGGGCAAATTTTTCTAATACCTAACTGCTGTCCTGGTGTAAAAAAGAAAAAAAAAGTATTGAAGATAGTCCGGACCACTTTCTCTGCAACCTCCCATAAGGCAGCTGCATGCACTCGTAAGATCTTCTCTTTCTCTTCTCCAGGTTGATCAGACCCAGTGCTCTCAGCCTCTCCTCGAACATCCCGTTCTCCAGCCCACAAGCATTTTGGAAGCCTCTGTAGGACTCACTCCAGTACCCTTCTTGCACTGGGGAGCCCCAAACTGGACACAGTATCCAGTTGTGGTCTTAAGAAGGCAGAACAGAGGGGATCATAACAGTGCTCACCCCTCTGGCTACACTCTTGCTAAGACAGCCCAGTATAGGGGTGACCTTCTCTGCCGCAAGGCCACACTGCTGATTAACATTCAACTTGACCACCAGGAGTCTTGATCCTTGTTGATTAACTTTTGCAAGTTTTGACTCTAGGAGTAAAGCCCAAAGCTTTCTTGGAAAAAACACCCCAAACTTTTATGATAAAGAACTGAACTAGCTGCCCTTTAATTCTCATAAGTGAAGACATCCAGTCAACTTGTGGTTCTGAAAATAACATTTGGGAGACTCAAAAAAACCACAAACCAACCCCCAAAACCCAAGAAACACCCAAAACACCCCAAACAAACAAAAAACCCCCCCAAAACCCCCCTCGCCCCAAACAACAACAACAACAAAATCCACCCCCCCCAAAACCACAGATGTATCAGATGCAAGAGGCTGTGGTATTGGCTGCAGACTGGAGCCAACTGTAGCATCCATCCCTGTGCTTTCCATCTTCCTGAGAAGGCCAGTAACTAACAAAATTGTCCTAAGGAAAACATTTAGCAGCATCTGTTCCAACCCAATTCTAGAAGCATTTCTTAGTGAACTGAGGTTCTTATAAGCACAAAAAACCCCACCACTAAGTCAGTTTAAAAGGATCTGTTGAGGGGATTTCCTATTTCAAGACATATTTCATTGAAGATGCTGCCTTTCAGTTTCTTTGAGTAATACAACCCATCTTCCTGAAACAATTTCTGAATTTTTGCGTTCCTGGCAAAAAAAAAAAATGGTCAGTAGGCCAACTCAAAAAATAAACTTTTTTGGGGAAAAAAAAAAAAAACCAACCAAAAAAACCCCCAAAGGAATCACTTCCTTACAAATACTAATATATTTCATCTTCAGCCCCCAAAGAGCACATTAAGTTGCCACCACACTGCCTACTAATCTATGGACAGCAATGTCTGGGAGAATGGAAAGAAACTGAAGATTAAATGACTGGACATTCCAATATATTTACACATAACTAAGATCACTTCTGAAGTCATGAGACAACGTGGAGGTTGTTTGACAATGCCCAGCTTCACTTGGATGTGTTAGTCATAAAGGTTTGCAACAAAAGTAACAGGTTAAAAAAACATGACATTGTGCATGTCACTCTTCTAGCAAATGCCTCCAGCTAAGCAGGTTTGTCCGTCTTTCCAAGTGTCTCATTACAGACAGAGACACAGAAGGGCACAATGCTAGGAAGATAATGAACAGGAATTTGCAGAGCTGCTGCTGGCAGATGTCCTCTGTGTACAACCTGGCAGCAGGAAGAGTTCTGAATATGCTGCACAAAAAAGTGTAGTTAGCTTATTCTAGGATCCTAACATGCTGAACTCTGGATACCTGGCTGCTGAGGATGGAGAGGAAGAATTTTTTTAGGACTATGAGGATAAAATTAACTTCTGTCACATCGTTCATTGCAAATACAGCTGGAATAGGTACAAAATGCCAGCTTAAAAAAAAAAAAAAAAAAAAGCTCTTTCATCAGGATGGTCAAACTAGCCTTGGATCCAACAAATGAAACCATCTGCTAAATCCTTATTGAATAACTGCAGAAAGATCTCAACGACGTACTTATTAAATTCCGGAAAAGGCTAAAAAACACAACATGAAAGCAACAAATGGTGCTACAGTGATGACTGGGTCCTCATACTTAAAAACATTTAAACCGATCTACTAAACTCCCATTTTATTGCTTCTGAGATAAAAATTGCATTGTCACTAGGAACCATATTGCCAACTCTGAGACTGGTGCTTACCTCTGAAGCCCTGAACAAGCCAACAGAAAACAGAGGGTTTAAGGGAAATTTACACTGTCTGAATACAGTTTTATGCATTCAGTCTGTCTAGAGCCACTTTAAAAGTTTTTTATAGCTAGAGCTTTTTAAAAGTTATTTATATCTAAATAAACTAAAGGAACAAAACTTCAATATTCATCATTTTACTATCTCAAGCCCCATCCTTTTAAGAGAGAAAATGCTAAGTTAATTTAATTTTTCTCTCTCCCCTCTTTTCTCAAAAGTAGAACCATAAAATCTTGCTTACTACAAATCCTTGGCCGGAATTTGGTTCAGTGAAAGCTGTCACAGACTCAGAAGATCTCCCTTCCTGGGTCTTGTCTGAAAAGGTAGTAAAGAAATATTACCTAGCCAAGTGTGCTCCTACCACAAGCAGGACAGAACAACCCTTTAGTGAATTTTTTGAATAAAAAAAGCTTACACTGAGGACTTATCACTTGCTATAAACTTGTGTTACACATCCAAACAAATCCCTAATAAATAACAGAATTAGAGGTACTATAACCCTGTAGAGGCTAGACACATATTCTGTAACATTCCATACAAACACACTATCAATATCTCTATCATTAGAGACAAGAACAACTTCCTGGCCCAGAGACTAAATGGCACGATGGTGCTCCTGTGATACAGGTAAACTCTTACCCTGCAGAAGAGGACGAGGGTGGTATCCAAATTATCTGCTACAAGTGACTCCTGAACCACACACAGGTATCATTTAGGAAAGCAGCAGCTGACCAAGGCCAAAATTTTAGCAACAATTTAGCAATATTAACAAGCAAATGTCAATGCTAGGAAGCAACACAGAGATAAATTATGCTCCTTGGCTAGAGTATAAAATACTTTTGCAGAGATTAAAAATAGGATCTGTAACCAATGGATTTATCTTTTATTTTCAGAGCCATTAATCACTGCTAATGTGAGTTGTGCAGGACAATGTGACTAAAGATCAGCAGAAGAGGTACTTCATGTACCCTAGATACAGCCTCGTCACTCAGCACTTCCAAAACACTGGAGTCTGTCATTTTACCTAGTTAAACAGAATTTCAAAATAAGTGAGAAACTGTCATCTGTGCTTTACATAAGAACTACGAACAAGTTACAGTAAAAAAGAAAAAGGGATAAAACAGTGTGTTGTCTCCTACAGCTTGCTTTAGTTTCAAAATTCTTCACTGAATTTCAGATAGAGTCATAACCTCCATAACTGGCTTTGCAAAGAAAGGACTGCCTGCAGAGGCACAGACATGTTTTGCTCAGAGTTCCAACCTTAAAAATCAATGAATGAAATGCTGTCTCAAAAAAGAAAAAAATTAAAAAAAAAAAAATCAAATGACAACTCCTACAGCCTTCATTCTTTCCACCCTGCAAATCATGGGAAAGCCACTGCTCTCACTAAATTACCTCTCAAAAACAACAACAACAAACTTACCACATCTAAAACCTAGATACATTATCTCGATGGATTTTTTTTTCTTTCAAAGCATAAAAAGACACAGCTGCTGTTCTTTCCTGTAAAATGGAAATGTGCATGTACTAAACTCTCTCCCTGCACACGAAACTGAACACAATTTTTTCCAAGACATCTAATACTATTAAGTCACATCTTATCTTCAAAAGTACGCAGAGGGCTTTTAACTTCTGCAAGCAGCTCATCACAACTGAAGAGTAAGCAAACTGAAGAATTTACCAAAACCATTCACCATTTCCAAAAGTCTCATGCAGTTCTTTGTATTTAGAAGCTCTTCCAAAGTTTCTTTCATTTGAGGAGAAATAAACGAGTAGAACTTCAGCAGTACAATGTTAACATTTCAACTATAAAAATGTATGAAACTAAGTAGTATCAAAGCTATTAGGCATCAATATTGTTATGGTATCTGTGACGCCAGTCCTGTACTCCACTGAACACTGACTTGCTTTTTGCTACCTGGCTCCTTTGTGCTTCTGCTTCGTCCAGGCTGTGCGCTAAGGATTTGCCGTTACTACGTAGATGGTTTCGCTGGTCCAGCAGCGAGGGCAAAGACCTGGAGGAAGGCTGTTACTCCCTCACTCCTCTTCCTGCTGTCCTCCCATTCCCCAATCAAGTGCCAAGCTAGCACAGCTGCCAGGCATGTAGAGGCAGATGAAATCTACAATTGTTAGTAAAGGATTTGATAAACAGTAAATTGTATTGGGAGCAGAGAATCCTGCATGGGAGAGATCTTGGAACAGCTGAGGTTAGAAGGGACCTTTGGAGTCAAGGCCCCTACTCAGAGCAGGTTGCTCAAGACCTTGTGCAGTCAGGTCCTGAGCACTGCCAAGGATAAACAGGACAGAAGACACACAGAAGTGCCAGTGTGCTCCCACTGCACCTCTGGACACAGATAGAGACAAATTTTCCACAGAGAGGGGTTTCTGCCTCACCACCGCTGCTTGAGCTAGGAGACAGAGATCTATGATCTTCTGAAAATCCTCTGGCCGAAGATTTAACAGCACGGTGAATACAGCAGAAGACTCGAATATTATTTGTCATTACTGGAAATGTTTTGTTTCTTGTGTTGTCCAGCTAAGTACTGGAAACAGTTCAAGACTGTAACCATCTATTCTGAGATGGTAATAGCTGCTAAGAGCAGGGAAGGCCCCTCAAGCAGACTGGAAGTAGTTTTAGGGAGTTTCATAGGGATCACTACATTACGCCAATTGTATGAAACTTTTGCAGTGACGTTATGTATATCTGGGGTACCTTGCTGAACTACAGCATTAGAGGACACAGACTAAATAAATTCAACAGGGCGTCGCTCTCCTGTTCAGAGGCAATAACAGTTTACGGCTTATATCAGACTAACAATTCTCTGAAAGGATATATTATAAGCTAAAAGATAATGTGATCAGAGCTAAATATTTGCTTCATCATATAATTACAAGAAATTACTTTTATTGACATGAAGTCCCATCTGACAGAAAGTTCTTGATTTTCCAAAAAGCATTTGAGCTAAATTAGGAAAAAGCCTTTTTACAGTCACTTATCCTAAAACTGCACAAACTCACTGCTACAGACCACTGCTCACAGATTCTTTTTATAAACATATAACAACAGTAAATGACAGCACTGCACCGTATTATTACTTATATACTGAGTGTATTCTTCTCTGATTTCTTGGCAGGATAGATATTTCCTGTTTACTTCTTGTTTTTCTTGGCAAGATAAAGGAAGCCTAAGAAAAAGCATTGTTTTGTTTTTTTGACTTAGTAACTCCTGCCTACAGCTACCTTAATCTATAGCACACTGAAACTAGTTAACCCATTCAGGATGCACTGCTAGTAATTCTCTGAAACTTGTGGGTAAAAAAAAAAAAAAAAAAAATTAGAATTCTATAAATTGCCTTCTTGGGTTACCTCAAAAACCAAGCAGCAGAAGTAAACAGGTGACAGGGACATGTCAAAAACTAAAACCAGGGGAGAAAATAGGTCAGTTATTCAGATATCTCTTAATATCAGGGACAAAACCATAAAAATGGCAGATTACCAGAGACACCCTTCTAAATCCCAATTTCATATCATCTAAAAGACTTGTTGCAACAGCAAAGGGAAATGTTCCTTTTCAGCAGTCAAAGAATTAAGAAACTTTTTTTCTGAGAAAAAGGAATCAAGTTTGTCAGACCTCTCTTGGACAGTTGGGTCAAAAGCATATAAAAAAAGCATCACTTAAGGCAGGGGGAGTGCAGAAGAAGTATGTTTATGAGATTCTTGTTCAATATGGGTTCTATAGTCCACTTACCATTAAGAACACTCATGGGCTACTGGGCCATTTCTTTTGTTTTGAACACTAGCATCTAAATACATTCATCTCACATAACCAAAGATGGTTTTTGTCCATGGTAACTTCCAGCAGTTGCTCTTCAGAAGACTTTGGTAAGTCTCACAAATGCCCTTGACAAGAGGCACTCAAAGTCAGACTGAATGAGGAGCTGCTAACTTCCACAAATAGAGGATTACTCTCCTGCACTGACACAGTGAAAGCTGCTCCATTTGTAATGCAGCATTCTCTTCAGGTGTTGAGGTTTTTTTGTTCTGTGGTTATTCAATACATTTAGTTAGAAAACCCAACATATCATACAAGTATTTATTTCTGTTTACCTAAGCAAATTAACTTTTTGGACTCACCTGTGACTCGTAATGACCAGGGGTGGCACTTTGTTTGACCATGTCCTTGTTACCAGTATACAAGTTCTCTTCTCTGAAGTATGCAGCATTGCCATGCAAGCAGAAACTTAGATTCTTAAGGACAGACTTAACCTATTTAAAAGCAATTAAAAAGAAAAAAAAAAAGCAATAATTACCAGGTCTGTCAAAGTTGTAATTATTATGCATGAAACTCATTTCTAGCTACCCCTTATTGCTCCTCCCACCATGTCTCCACATCACACCACCCACAGCTCCTCCAGCACCACCTACGTCTTGCGCATTCGCAGAACAATGACAATGTTGCTTTATTGCTGTGAGATCCCACATCACAGAACAGCTCAGCAGATACTAGAGTTGCTGACCACAGGTCACAGAGAATCCCAGAATGGGTAAGCCAGCTGTGCCACGTTGCACCTAGGATCAGGCAGGCAGAGGCATACTGCCTGGCAAGATTCCTCTCTTCAGCTTTATCCTGTCACACAGACAGATACATCACACAGGTCCACATCCATCATGCCAGTACGTAAACTCACCCCATGATCCTGCTCAACGGCACACATCTGCCACGGAACTGAACATCATCCCCACCACATGACAGGATAAACAATCCTCAAGTACCTGGGACTGCACCCATCTAAGGGTTCCACTCCATCTTCAGACTCATAGCTTCTGCCAATGGAAAAGGCAAGGTTGGCTCCTGCCACACATTGTTATCCAAAACCAGGTGTGATAAAAGCATGTTCACAAGAGCACTCGAAGTATAACATGCTGATTCTAAAATCCTTCCCTATGCTCTCTGCACATCCATTTAAACCCATTACAGTATAACCTCCTGTATTTCCCCTATTGAAAAGCACATTGTCAAGTTGCTGCTGCCTACTGTCATGCTTGCACTTTGCACGTATGCCATTTCTCCAGCTTCAGCCATTTGCATTACATGACACAGCAAAACAATGTCCCAGATTAGCAAGTCAATGCACTACACAAATGTAAGGCTTCATCTTCACTGACACAAAGCTTTAATTGGTGGAAGCAATGAATGGGGGAAGGGTTGCTTTTACGATTAAGATAAATCAAGATAAAGTGTGCAACAGTCATATTATGATAAATTGTTAAAACTTAACAAAGCACCTGCTCCTCTCCTAAAGTAGTAAGATGATGTCAGACTATACACACATCCGACTGTGGCTGACCTACTCTGACTTGCTGAACGGTAGAACTAAGGATTTACCTAATCTGATGTCCAATCTGCATTCTGCTACAATGATTTGTTCAAACCACAGTCAAGTCCACGCTCTTCTCTTTTCCAAGGGCCTGCTGGAAACAGG
Organism: Harpia harpyja; assembly: GCF_026419915.1. NCBI lineage: Eukaryota > Metazoa > Chordata > Aves > Accipitriformes > Accipitridae > Harpia > Harpia harpyja. The sequence goes on from NC_068940.1 coordinate 106,135,974, forward strand.
CTAATAGCTGGATGAATTAGTTAACCCATTCTTGATAGCTAGTTTTGTTAGGTTTCCTATAGCATTTCTGTCACCATGCTGCACAGAAACATGCTCAGACCGACAGGGAAGTCTGCATCCAGGAATGGGTTGCAGAACAATTCAGTGAAACATCCGTGTAGTTACGTCGATGCTTCTGGGAAGCGCTGAGCTTGCTGCTCTTGCGCCAGTTGGTCTTCACTGCACATACAATACACCAGCCGTATTGCGAGGGAAGAGCCACAGTAATACAACCCTCGACACTACAGAAAGCTCTGTGGCCCAGGCAGATGGGAAGATTAGGCTCCTTGTATTTAAGCTAAGATAGTGGGCTCTGCAATGAAATGACTCAGGTGTGCACAACTGCTCCTAGGTGCTAATTTTATTAGATTCCTTTCAGAAGGGATGACTAGTAATATCTTTATACCACCCATGATGATTTGTTCAGTCAGTATGTGTCTAAGCCACTAACCTTTACCAATCTTTTAACTATTTGTGATTTATTAGCTGTTCTTCTGTCAAAGCAGACTTAAAGCAGGCTTAATGAAGCCCATTAATGATTTGGCTAATCACTACCTCTGTGACACAATGTAACTATTCACAACTTTAGAAGTGGGTTTCAGAAATCATTACTTGATACCTGAAAGCCCAAACAACAATCCATTTATATCTTGAAATTGGAACTACTTCAAATCATGGGAAACTTTCAAAGCATTGCAGATGCTGCATTAGGCTTCACAACCTATGTAAGAGTCCTACCAAAGCTTAAAATTTACACAGTTGTTGAAAAAAAGGTAAGAGTGCTACCTCTGGGCTCCAGCTGAAACACCCTCTTTCAGAAAAATGGATTTTCAATGGTAAACTTCTGTGGCTGTCACTTAGCTTTTAGGGGCTGATAAAAAACACATGCTTATTGCACTACTGGTAAATAATTCATTTCTAGAAAGGCCTTTTGGGATATCTTCAGGATATGAAGGTGCTACATTAGAGCTTTGGTAGAAGCCACTACTTTAGTTAAAGCAGCACTGCCAGCTTGCTTTGTGTTAAATTGACAAATTAAAAAAAAAAGCTCTCATTGAGTACTTTAATATCACATCCTGAATTTGTAAACAGTTTTAAGTTTATTTTCTTCTGACATTGTTCAAAAAGAACTTTGAGCAAAAAGACGAATGATCACAGCGCAACACCAGAAGGAAACAAGTTGTTCCACCAGCAGGGAGAACCGATGACTGGCTTCCTACACGTTCATGCCCTACCCCAAGCCCATCGTAACAGCAGCCGTTTCCCTGCCGCATCCTCTTGGTCTCCCCAGTCCCTCCCTGCTCATCCTAATGGTGACCAGCTAAGAGCCCACTGTAACATGACTGGATAAGCAGGCCACACCGAACGCTTAAAATCATGGGGAAGCCTTTCTCCCTGCGAGGACACCAATCTGTATCTCTCCTCCGTGAGGCTGTCAACTTCCATGGCATTTACAGAAATTCATTATCACCGAGACATCCATCCACCTCTCCCCCAGTTTCACTGAATTTGATGGATGATTCAAAGCTTATTGTAGGAATGACAGGATTCCTCAGCAACATAACCATTCAATATCCCGAAAAAAGCAATCCCCCTGGTCTTTCTTAGGAGTGTAATGTCCACTCATCCTCCCACCAACGCTTTTTTAAATTAACACTAGAAACTTTAAACGAACCTTGTAAATAGCGAGCCCTCTCAGCATGTATATAGTCACCCTACTAATTTTGGTGCCTTCCACCCTTGGCAAAGACAGGGATAATGTTTTCCCCGTATACATATGTACATACATGTGGACACACGCACACTTTCCACAATCTTCTTGCACTGATCAAACAGAAACAGAAGCCATAGCAAGTATGAAACTTAACATTGAATTATTCCTCACTGATTAACGGCAATGTTGCTAATCTGAATGCCTGCTTTTCAAAGTAAAACAAATAGCAGTATCTTCAGGTGGATTTATATTGCACTTCAGAGAGACGCAATGTGCACGTGTACACACACTGATGCCATCGTGGAAGAGTATCTACATCACGGTTTTGCAATTCCACATGCTACAGTACACCTAATCCTCCAGAAAAAAAGATGATCTGAAACATTACCTTAATATTGTAGGGAGATCAACGAGGAAGGCCTAAAAACTTCCGCCTACACTACCTGAGGGTTTACAAGTTCCAGAATCAAGTTACATGGGAAAACTGCTGTTAAGTCTAAAGACACACACTTCTCTTTAATTCACCTGTTTTGAACTTGTTTTATATTTAGACCTATCTGCTTTACAAAGCTATATAGCAGAAAGTTTGTTGGGGAAGAGATTCCAATCTGCTTCTCAGTTCCGCCTTTATGAAGCATTACCACTGAAACAGTATGCCAGTACCTCTGAGAGGTACTTTTTCCTGAGCCAAAAAAACCCCCAAACACACAGAACATTTCTGCAACATTTATATTAAAACTTAGAATGTCAATGACAAGAAATTAAGCATAGTAAGCACTTGGGAAACTTGTGATACAGATTTATCCACCAGGAACTGTGGCTACGTATGTGCAATTATCCTAACTTCAGCCTTCCTGAAGTCAGTAATTTCAGAAATTCAAATTTGTAACCTCCCCAGCTACTGCAATTCTTGCTTTATTAATTTGAAAAAATAAGGAATAATGTGCCAGCAGCTAGCTTAGAAACAAAGCTGATCTGCAATTCATTTAAACTACTAAAAAAAAGTCACTGATATTGGTTTTAGTAATAGATTTTATAGATCTACACAGGCTAACTGTGGTCCAAAGCCACACATACTTCAACTGGAGTCCTACTACTGCAGTCCTACTATTTCCAAGTACTTTTGCATACGACAATGACTGAAGCCTCCTGCCCTCACTCTGGAGTTTCAGAGGATATTTTTTGTTTATAGAAATCATAAGACCTTAATCCCCAATTAAAAAACACCCTTCATGAATCATTGACATGAAGTCGCCAGTTGTAAACACAGCGAACCCAACTCAGCTGCAAGATGTCATTATCCCAAAGTTCAGATTTCAGACTGCTAAGGGACAGTTTTATGAAGGTGGTGAAAGCTTCTTTTTAATGCATCTGTCACATAATAGCCTATGACATTCAAAATATCTAGTCAGCAAATACATGTTTAAGTATTTGAATAACATATTCGTGTTCAATGCAGGCTCCATGGAAATAAAAGGGAACTTAATACCATCTACCTCTATATAATCACCTTCAGTTAGGATTCTTACCACGTGTCCCACTCCATTATCTCCTGGTAGACCAGGGAAACACAAGGGACTATTAAACAAACACGTACAGAGTTTTTAACTGAACTTCCACTCACTTTAGAGTCAACTAATCCAAAGGCAGCTTAAGTGCATGATTCATAGACTATGTCCTTTCAAATACATGTTGCCGTAAAACAGGATTATTGGTATTAATATACTCTCAGTATAACCCTTTTTGTTTAGGAATATAAAATTCCAACTGGAGTTGCAAAATATTTTTCCAGATTCATTTAGATGGACTGTCTAGTATAATTTAAACTCCAATAAATCAAAATGTCTTTCCAAATATATTTTTTAAACAAACAAAAAGTCTGAAACTATCAATTACTGAATGTGTAAAAACAAACTCTTTACAAACCAGCATACGTGGCCAAATCAATAGAATTTTTTTAATCAGCTGCACAAGCATCTGTATACACTAGATATCATTTTATAGGGATTTGTACCTTAATTTCATTACACTACCAAGATTAGATATAAAGCTACTTTTCCCACTTGACCTGCTCTTCACTTTGTGAAAATTCAAGTACTAAGTAGATGTCTTCAAGATTGCAGACTGAGCAAACACTGATACGGTGTCATTTAACAGATCTAAACTGTTTCTAAAGAGACATGAAAGGGGATCTATTACCTGTTGGAGAAGTTATTACATTTCTCAGTGAAAGGATGACAGCAAGTATTCCCAAGTTTCCCATCTACTTTGTAAGTCTCTCCTCCTTGTCCCTATTAGAATACTCCAGTGGTCAACACGAAGTGAGATTTCTGTTTGGAGAATTAAGTTTTTGCCAGGTGCTCACAATATGCAATCACTTGAAAGGCTGGGCACTATCAGGCAAATAAATCATTACACTTACTTTAAACTACAGCAACTTAAGCAAATATTACACTGCAGAAATCGCTTTGCTGGATTGTTTTCCAGCTTTCTAAAATACCAGTATTACTCCAGACACCTAGCATCTCTCCCGAAGAACAAAACCCACATAAACCTCATCCCGTGGCGAGAATCAACTTCCACTGAGACAAACCTGCACAGATGTTACCACCAGCCATTCCCTGCCTGCATTCCTCCCACCAACACAGGCCACTGGGGAAGCAAAGGCAGCACAGGCACTCGAACACGCCAGTTGTACACACTAGAGCACTGCAGCAGCAGCAGCTGATCCCCGTGCTTTCAAGTCCGGTGGCGTAGCCCACGCGATGCTGAACAACCACTGCCACCACACCTCGTTTACCTCCCCTAACGTCGCTGCCATGGGACGCACGCTACACACCTCAGTTACTATACGCACGCGGAAACTGTTGCCAGGCTATGGATAGCGTCTCTCTTCCACCCCTGGAAGCTGCAGGACAAAAACAGCAGAAAAGAAGCAAGCAGATTTCGGGCTGTGGGCAAGGCAACGGCCCCTCCAGACAAACGAGCAGCGCTGGCATTAAGCAATTACTCCACACAGCTATTCCTAGACAGAGGAGTCTCTAAGCAGCACCAACACTATGAGAAACAGTACAAATTGCTTGCCCTTAAATGTCACCTCATGTTTTCTTCAGATACACACCCTTTCAAATACCTCTGCAGCAACTGAAATCCTCCCCTAGTAAGCAAAGATTTCACACTGCCAAAGGCCCTGCTACAGAAGTGAAAGAAACACCAAGCTTACATTTTTGGTCTTCTTGCTTTACAACCAGTCTCAGCCATGTAATGTCTGATGTCACTGGAGTACCAGTATGTGGAAGTACTATGGGAATTGTAGTCTTTCCTCTATTGTGCAATACCAACAACGTACGGGATCCAGGACTGCAACCCTGAGCCTTAGGAACTGTCTCCTTCACGCAGAGGCCTACGGGGACTGCCTGAGAAATACAGCCAAACTGCTTTATTTAGCTGGGAAATGCTTCTCAGATGGGAAAGAAGAAAAGTGCATGGAAGGTTTTGAAATGCATCTTCTTCTTCTTCCCACGCAAGAAGTAACTTCCAAGCAATTATTCTCAAGTGATCACATGCGTCCAAAACCATTTAAGTTGTAATCAGGAAGCACGACCCAGTGAGTAAATTTTAATCGCTATAATATACATATAATATACAACACATGCATAACAACATCGTACTTAACAGTACAAGAGTTTTTATAACCAGTCCACCATCTCTTGTACCTCTGCGGTCTTGGTATCTCCACATGAAAAAATAATTCACTGGAATGAATGTTTTTTTGTCAGTGGGGATGACGCATCTGCTGCTTTTGTTCCTGTCTCCCCACTGAACGCTATCATTTGGCTCACCCCAGTTAAGTAACTATGAAACACTTGCACAGAGTGAACAAATCAAGCCCTATGTTTCCCGTAACAAAAATTAAAGGTTATTTAAAGGCTTTATTTCATACTAAATTGTTGTACCTGACTTACCTTCTCCCCACTTTCAGTCAAAAGTCTCGTAGGCAGTTACATTTTATCACCTTTTACACATTTTTCCTTAATAAAGTCATTATTTTCCCACAGCTCTTTGCCTTAACTCAGAGAGATGATGAACTCTGATCTTTCCCTCACATCATCATATTTTAATGCTACAAAAAGAATAAAGAAATATAATTTAAGCAAATTAAGAAATCCAGAGACAATAGAACAGAGCCATTTTCAACTTTTTGAAGAAAACAAGAAAAAAAACAGGCATAATATAGTACAGTTAGTTGCTGGGAAGTGTAGCCCATCACCAGCCAACTATTATTACAATGTCTCGAGACTAGAAAAAAAGAGAAAGCATAGTACTAACAGGTTCCGACTAAATTTTTTAAAAAACCTCAAGCTGCCCTTCAACATACACTTAAGTTATCTGAGTTAAACCTAAAAATATGTTGTTCAACCTGAACAATAAAACTGCCCCAAAATCCATCTCACAGAGTATGAGAAAACTCCTATGACAGCTAGAAGTGTTATAATGGAAATCAGAAAACCACTCGCTCTTAAGCTCTTCAACAACTTAATGCAGGCAGAGTACAAACAAAAGATCTTAAAAGGGAGGGGGAAAAAAACCCAACAACTTTCTCCAAAGTTTCCTTCTGTTCCCAAGGCATTTTCACTAAGTTACAGTAACATCACCTTGTTCTGCAAAGTCCTTCCTTCACAGCTACCACTGTAGCACTTCGCGCTGAAAGCACTGCTAAAATACACTGCAGAGTGCCACACAGCACGTAACCTTCCCCAAATATTATTTAAGTGTATTCCACATAGCTTTTCTGACACAGCAGTTAATAGGAAATGAGGTCACCCCTCCCTAAAAACCTCAGCCCATGTTTACATTATTTCTAGTCTCCCTCAGTTTCTTTCCACAAAGCTGTAATGGCATTCAGAGATGGCGACTGTCCTCCTCCAGCTCCTCCAGCTGTCTGATGTAAGCACAATTTGAGAATGACAACATAGAACAAACATGACACAGGAAGTTTTATACCCATTTCCACATTTAGGTTTTTGGAATAGCGTATTTGCATCACTGCTGCTGATAGTACACACTGAATTCGAGTGTTTCCAGAAAAAAAATCAAAAATCTGAAGCCACGCTCTGACTGGGGATTAAAGAAAATAGAGAAAGCCCAAACATTTCCAGTGTTATGGCAGCACAGTCCTAAAGTACATGCACTAATTTTAGTGATATGAATAGACCCCAATAGCTTCGAATGAAGTCCAACAGCAGAATTTCACACTTGTTTGCCTGGGCAAGACAGTGGGAAAGAGAGAAAATTCAGACACGAATCCACAAAAACAGTTTAGGCATAAATTATTTCTGCTAGCTTGAGAACAGCGTGTTACAGAAAAAACAAGACAGCCTTTTCTGAAAGGCTCACAGTCTACTTAAAAGCAAAATACCGCACAGGCAAACAGTTGAGAGAATAGTTTGAAGTAAAAATGTAGCATATCTCTTTGCTACATCCAGCAGAAACTGTACTCCCAACAATATTCTTTTAAAAGTAGCTAGAAGCAGCAGTAGCTACACCCTCCTCTCACAGTAACATGCAAAATGCCCCCAGTGCCTGTGCAGAAGTGTATAAACAGAGCTGGGCTTCAGCTGCAACGGCTATGAACATGGGGAAAAAGGCTGCCAAATTCCCCTGCCCTGAAAACACTGGTGAAAACGTGCCTGCTGGAAAAGCAGGACCACTGCTGGCTGTGAAGAATACACTGTATTTGTGACTCTCACCTATGCAGCATTCAGACACCCCCAAAAGATTTCAGCAACACATTAACAGTGGGGAAACTACCCAAAATATTAAGCTACAAATACCTGCAGGGACTTTTTAAACTTGCAGATTTCAAGTAACTCAGTGTGAAGATGCTTGCACACAACCTCCTAGCAGCAACCTGGCCACAGCATTGTGAATTCATTCGAGTAATGAAAGATTTAAGACAGTAGATTGTAGTGATTTTAATAACTCAGTACATCATCTGCTTATACAGGAGACTTAAGTATTAGCAGTCATTCTTCCAGACTCCCCACTAGACCAAGACAACTTTTGTGGCTTTTTACTATGTCAGGAAATGTAAACACTGTAACAATGAAAACAAACACTGCTTCCAGGAGAAAAGAAAAAGGGGGGGGGGGGGGGAAGGAGGGAGGAAGACAAAAAAGAAGAAACCTCCTTTTTCCTGAAACGAAACATTTCAGTGTATTCCCCTCCGCAGCCTCAGAAAGTGACTCCTGTCTTACCCTATTGGGATTTCAGGCTATAACACTCGTTTACTTCACCGCTCTCTTCTGCTCTATCTCCGTGCAGAAACATCACTCATTTTTGGCGTGTCAACACCGCTCACGGCTCTTTAACTTCCGAGCGCGCACAGACCTCTGACAAGGCGCGTACGACAAGCAAATGGAAGAGGAAGACAGCCTTGCACTTTCGCAGATATGTCCTTTATTTACATGGCCCTGCTCTACCAGCAGCCACAGGGGTTCCCCTCCCTCCAAAGAAACCCAACAGACCCGCTGCAGCTCCGGCACCGCTCCTCACAGGGCACAGCCGGGTTCCTCCCCTCACAAGCGCCTCACAAATCCCCCCCCCCCCACACCTCCCCTCGGCTCCGGGGCCCCAGCCCCGTCCATGGCAGCGGGGCGGCAGCGCTAACGCCTCACCTCTGCCCGGGAAGCCCCATCAGGCCGAACGGCCGGAGGCTGGGCGCTACCCGCCACCATCTTATCCTCCCTCACGCCTCACCCCGTGAGGGGACGGGCGGGCGGGCGAGGGCGGGAACGGCGCGAGCGCCTCCCTCCCTCCCGCGCCGAGCGCGCGCCGCTTGCCGCGGGCCAGCCGAGGCGGGAAGCGGGAAGGGAGGGGAGCGAGCGCCCGGTCAACGGCCGTCGGTGGGAGAAACCACTGCGCGGGGGGGGGGAAGGGGAGGGACGAACCATGGCGGAGCGGGAGGGGGGAGCCTCCATGGCGGGAGGGTGAGGGGAAACTGAGGCAGCGAGGGGGAATACTCAGAAAAAGGGGAGCGGGAAGGGGTTGGCTTCTCGGAGAGCGGGGGGGCCCCATTTTCGAGCTGTATTTAGTCTGAGACAAGCACCTGAGCAGGTTACCTGGCAGCTCCCCTCAGCCGCCATGTTTGTTCCCTGTTGAGGAAAGCACGAAAACCTGACAGAACTGCACCATAAAAGCGTCTCGTTTCCCTCCTGAGGCGGCGGAGGGTCTTTGTGGGCCTGGCGCCGTTTTTTTCTCTCTCAACGTTTCCTCCTTCCTGCAGAAATTGGTTATTAAACGTGCCGCTGAGAACACTTCAGCCCTTTGGCTGACGTGACGAAGGGGTGGGTGGTCGTTCGCCCCTTTTCGGCTGGCTCCGCGGTGGCTTCGGTCAGCGGCGGAGTTCCTCGGCCGGCTTCACTCAGTCCCGCCGTGGGTGAAGGAGATTTGCTCTGTCGTGGATCGCCAGCGAGGCAAAACAACCCTGCAAAATCAACCCTGCACCTACGCGGCCGACGGCCTGGCCTTCCCGCCCAAGCTCACCTGGCTAAAGCCATTAACGATGGCGCAAGCTGCGAGGGAAAAGAAAAAATAAAAAGGATAGCGTGGATTGGGGCTGCTCTCTCCAATTTCTGTCATACTCTTTCTCCAGAAGTGATCTAGTACCTCTTTAATTTTAGTACCACCTTATTTTGTGCCTAACCACCCCCATTTGTAACCTGCGGCTGTTGGCAACAGAAAAGCCTTTTAAATACGTTAAGAAGACAAACGAAACGTGTGTGTGCCAGAAAAAGAGATGCAGGGCTTCCCCTAGCAGAAGAAACGTAGTGTTTATTCAGGCTGCGTGCATACCAGTACAATGTAACTATTCTGAGGAGACTTTGCACAATGGGCAGCAGAGAGGAAAAGCCGCTTCTGGCAAAGCGGCATCAACACGGGCAGCACAGTCTTGCCTTTGTCACTCTCGGAGGGTCCAGAAAGGGCGAGGCACTGCCGTTTCATTTATTTTTCCAGCAGAAAGACTTTGTTAACAATCTCAAACCTGACAAAGGGGTGACGGACAGCGTAAGACACATTTCTTGTCAGCAAGCTACCCAAAAAAGTATTCTCTTGCGTATCTTCACATAAGGTAAATAAAAGGTAGTGTCTCTTCTCTTTCAGACAAGTCACCTTTAAATTGCTGATACAATAAACTTTTAATGAGATATTCCACAAACTCATTTTACAGCAAACATAAAGAGTTTTAACCAATATGAGCATTTTTCACAGATAAATTCCTTTCACAGTAACAGTGACATCAAAACATTGGCAGAATGTGCTTTGGACGGTTTTTGTCACAAATATGCATGCAAGAGGTTTTTTTTTTTGCATGGGATATCACCTGCTCATCTCTCTCGTCACTCCCTTCCACACACGTGCCGTTCTAAGAGCGGGCGTGCAATGGATTGATTGTAATACAAAAATACATAGGGCTCCTGTAAATTACTGCAGATTGGCAGGGTTAGCAGGCACAGAGGTGGTTGGCTTTGGGGCGGGGGGCAAAGGGGAATACATTGACTGCAGAAGCAAGAAAAAGTGCAAAGACAGAAGAGCAGCAGGAGCCAGAAAAATGCAGCAAAGACATGCTGAAGTACTGGGCTGCTCTGAACACCCAGAGGGGATGGTGGATGAAGAAAACCTCAGCTGGAGACGGCAGCAGGGACAGGTTTTTGTACGAGGGGTACAGAGAGTTCTCAGAACAAGCTTGGAGTTGAAGCAGCCAGAGAAGCGAATGTGATGAAAATCCTCCCTCAGGAACGCCAGGCTAAGCCAAGAGCACGTGTGGCATTAACCCCTTCTCCAGGGACTGCAGCTTAACGCTGAGGGATGGAGCCAAGGTCCAAGATGGGGACACGCTGTCCCTTCACCAGCTTTGTGGAGGGAGTGAGGAAACCCCTGCCAAAGGCTTCAGGAAAGCGCAGAGGATTTTTCTACAAGATGACGGAGCAAAGATGTTGATGCCAAAAAAATCCACCCCTCAACTGTTGTCGGCAACTGGAGGGCACGTGCTTCTAGTAAGCGATTATTCTGCCAAGCACCAGCACACCAATACAACAGTCACCCCAGGGCACGCACCAGTGCACCTTATTTCTGTAAAATACCACTTTCCTCTCTGAAACAGTTGTTTGAAGGAAGCGTGAATGACAGAGGTCAGGAGAGGCAGAGGAGCTGGCTGCTGCTGGCTGTGCTCCCTCTGCCGGCGCTGAAGCCGAGGACCAGGATCTTTGAGAGCTTTCCCACCAGGGATGACTTACTAAAATCAAGGTCTGAAATGTGGAGTACAAGGCATTCCTCTTCCTTAACATAATTAGCAGTTAGAGTGGTGGGAAAAACACCCACCCAATCAGCAGGTTTAAGAAGAAGCTCAATGCAAGGAGTAATTTGCAGTGAACACTTTAGCCTGAGTATGTATCTTAGGCAAGGTGAGAGCAGCATGCTCTCCATTAAAAAAACCCAAAACATTACAATACCACAGAATGGTTATTCTGAACAGAAACACTCAGTGCATACAATGGGGAAGCTCCTGCTCCCATCACTCGCTTCAGTCTGAACACACACTGCACCCTGCGCAGAGCACAGTCAGATTGAGTGAGTGCTGGACTGAAAATTCATCAATTCCAACCCAACAACATGTGTAACCCCCTAAAAAAATACAGGGCACCCTCAGGAAAAGGTACACTTCCCTGCGTACCCTGTACAGATCTCTCCACAACGCTTAACAGATTATCCTCCTGTACTCGGCGACCTGCCGCTGGTTTAGGTTCCAGTTTGAAGAATCCTGTAATGCCCCCCCGCCATCAAACACCACAAACAACAGCCGAAGGCAGAGTCGCCTTCCCAAATTTATCACACAAAATACATTCTCAATAAGGCAAATTTGCAAGTGGTGGTTCCTCATTTATTTACTAGCAGGTTTTGGCCACCACTCGGGTATACTTGCAGTGAGCTTCACTTTATCACCTGCTATATTTAGGCAGAGTGGTTCATTTATATTAGCTAACCTCAGCAAAGCTATACCAAGTTCACCTCCTCCAGCCCGGAACTTGCCGGCTGACTTTCCCGATTCGGTTAAGATCTCGGCACCCTCGGGAATGCTGTCCTTGGGAAGAGGAGTTGAAAAGTGGACTGGCAGCAGACGTTTGCGAATGACACCCATGTGGTAGGTCCTGGCTGTCAACTCCTGTCCAATGTAACAGCCTTTGGTAAAGCTGATGCCATTCATGTAGGCCAGGTTTGATTCCAGTGGGAGGGCTACTCCAGGAGGGAGATCTTTCACACCTTCGGGAATTCCTAAGAAAAAAAAGTAAAACCAACGGGGAAATGTGGTAAGATCTTCAGTATTTAAGATTTCTGGGATATGCCTCCTCTGTGAGTCGTAAAACCAGGAGAACCCATAAGAAGCAGTGTGAAATAATGAACTTCCCAGTATTCCAGTTTGGGCCTGAGTGAAACCATTAGCCATAAATGAAATTTACTCTTAAGGGTAAAGGGAGAACTGCACTAGAACCTAATTTCATGAAGCTTACAGCACCTCACAAGCATACCAGTGGAAATTCAAAGCACCCAGAATGATGCAGGCTCCCATACAAAGGCATTGATGTACATGTAATGCCAATGGCAAAACCCTTCTCACCCACAACCCACAAGTAGCCTTTAATGCCAATAATTTTCCTCAGAGCTACAGAACGTAAGTTGGCCAGCTGTCTTTGTTAAAGCCCAAATGCCGAATGTCTGTATAAGTAGCTGTTCTTTTTGTGACCGATGACACAAAAATAGTATTTTTTGAAGCAGCGCTGGACCCAGCCTTCCGCAGCAGCACAGCCAAGATGAGTGCTGGTGTTTCAGGGAGGTGGCACACCCCCACAGTCCAGCCTAGATTGACCCATTAACAGCTTGCTTTTCCAAACCAGATGGACTTGGGTTTAAGCAGAGGACCATCATCGTTCAGTCTGCCAATTAATTTAATCCACTATCTGCGTGGACACAGTAAAATCAATGGGAGCTCTGTGCAGGCACAGGGGCTCCCAAGATCGAGTTCCCTCTCAGATCAATCATCCGCCCTTTGACCTCTGAGTTAACTCCACGAATCCAGTCATACATTTTTAAGAAAGTAAGTTAGGGTGTTTCTGCTTCCTTCCTTAGCAACAAGGAAAACACACAGACTGTGCGTAATCCCAAAATAATCAAAATGACTCAAACCACAGAAGTTTCCCTCTAAGAAAATGAATAATCCTGGTTTTCTTTTGATGTTAGCATTCCTGACCCACCACCCCATAATCTTAGTAATAGGAAACTGTACCCAAATATTGATTCTGCCACCAGACAGAATTATAACTACCAGATCACTTTTATCCTCAAACTAGCAAATAATACCTGTACTTATTAACAAGTTAAACACATTGAGACATACTAATGCGGCTTTTATAATTTATTCCTCCATTTTATATCAGCGTCTGGACTCTGATAATAAGATGAAACTGTGATAATATATAAATAAATTAATTTCCCCAAATCCAGTGACACAGAGTGCAAAACAGGACTTGGCTTTACCTTGTTTATACCTGTGCCTGTGGTAATCCTCAACGTTTCCAATATGACTCCCAGGGATAATCTCCGATAGATTTGCTCCTTTCTTTGCAATCAGTCTCCAGCCCATGACTTCTGTTCTTGGGTCAGGAGTTGAAATCAGAGCCTGGTCTGCACATTTAGCAAGGGAACTGGCAATGTCTCCAGCCTGCTCCCCGGGGACAACGGCCCACAAAGAGAGGTCAAGGCAAGGGGTGATGTTTATTTTCCTCCGGATCTTGTACAGTTTCAGATGTTTTTGTATGGCGTCCAGCACGCCGCTGTCACACTCCAGCAGGATGTGTGGCTCTTCTTCTGGACTCTCGTGAAGCCTGAAAAAGTAACACCTACAAGGTCAGAAAAACAAACCTCCACAGCAGCGGAAGCCAACACGCTTTTATCTTGATCCTGGTGCGAGTCCAGAGATCTGGGGAATTTCACCGAAGGCTGCTGGCGCACAGAAGAGCAGCACTCGGTCCCTGTAGTGAAATACCTGAACTTTTTCAGGCATCCGTTCCACTCTTTTCTAGCAAATACTGCCGTCACCTCTCCCAGGGACAAAAATGGGTCTGGCTCTATAGTCTTCTCTACCACTCACTCTTACCTAAAGCGAGGTGACTTTCAGAAGGAGGAGAAGCTTCGTTCAGCTGCGCTTTCCATTAGTTACACCATTAACCTGGCCCAATAGTTTGCACGAGCCAAATTTTTCATCAACTGACACCACACAGGTGGCTGTACAGTTCAATTATTAGATGCCACATGGCATGCTGCGGTGTCAGTGACTATGCCACCTGTGAGACAGCGCAAACTGCTTGTTTCGGATACAGCCCAAATAGAATCATGGAATCATAGAAGCGTTTAGGTTGGAAAAGACCTTCAAGATCATCGAGTCCAACCATCATCCATGCCCACTAAATCATGTTCTGGAGTACCCCGTCTACTTGCTTTTTTAATACCTCCAGGGATGGTGACTCAACCACTTCCCTGGGCAGCCTGTTCCAATGTCTGACAACCCTCTCAGTAAAAAAATTTTTCCTAATATCTAACCTAAATCTCCCTTGCCTCAGCTTGAGGCCATTTCCTCTCGTCCTATCTCCAGACACCTGACAGAAGAGACCAGCACCCACCTCACTACAACCCCCTTTCAGGTAGTTGTAGAGAGCGATAAGGTCTCCCCTCAGCATCCTCTTTTCTAGACTGAACAATCCCAGATCCTTCAGCCGCTCCTCATAAGACTTGTGCTCAAGGCCCCTCACCAACTTTGTTGCCCTTCTCTGGACACGCTCAAGCAGCTCAATGTCTTTCCTGTAGTGAGGGGCCCAAAACTGAACACAGGACTCGAGTTGCAGCCTCACCAGTGCCCAGTACAGGGGAACAACCACCTCCCTGCTCCTGCTGGCCACACTGCTCCTGATACAGGCCAGGATGCCGTTGGCCTTCTTGGCCACCTGGGCACACTGCTGGCTCATATTCAGCCGGCTGTCAGCCAGCACCCCCAGGTCTTTCCCACCGGGCAGCTTTCCAGCCACTCTTCCCCAAGCCCGTAGCGCTGCACAGGGTTGTTGTGACCAAAGTGCAGGACCCGGCACTTGGCCGTGTTAAACCTCATACAGTTGGCCTCAGCCCATCGATCCAGCCTGTCCAGATCCCTCTGTAGAGCCTTCCTGCCCTCCAGATCGACCCTGCCTCCCAACAATCTCACAGAGATTGCAGCCAGTGCTGAAAAACATACGGAGTAAGCTCTTTTTTGCGCATTAATTCAGAAAGATAAGCCAGAAATCCCTTAGAGACCGGCGTTCGACATGGCGGCTGACAGGGACGACCTGCGAGCACGGAGAAGCCCGCCAAGGCCGCGCGCTCCCGTTTCCATAGCAACAGGACGCGCCGCCTCCCCCCTCCCCAGTAGTGGTCTCGCCCAGCCCCTCCCCGCCCCTCCGCTTGGTCTCACCTGTAGAGGATGAGGTCATAGAGACAGCGGCCCTGCACGTTGAGCGCATGCGCATACAGCGCAGCGCGACCGCCGTCCCCCGCCACCAGCGGCGTGACGTCGTTCGTCAGGAGCCCCTGAAGGAAGACGCCGGCCTCCGCCCCCCGCACGTCCAGCAGCGCCCGCCCCAGCGGGAAACAAGCGGCGGCCCCGCTCCCCCCGCCCCGCCACAACCGCCGCAGCAACCCGGGCGAGCTTGCCGCCGCCGCCGCCCTCACCAACATGGCGGCGGGCACACCGAACGCTGTCAGCGGGGCCCGCCGCCTCTCCTCCTCGCCGCCGCCGCCATCTTGTGTGTGTCCGCGGAGCGGGGGGGAGAGGGCGCCACCTGCTGGCGGGGAGGGAGCGCCGCCGGGCCCGCCCCGCCTCCTCCTCCGCCGTCCCGCCCCGGGTCCCGGCAGCGATCGGGCAGCGATGGCGGAGCCGGGTCCCGGGGACAGCGCTGAGCAGCGGCAACCCCGACGGTGGGCCCTGCCGTGGAGAAAGTGGAGGAAACAGCCTAAAAATAAACCCATCTACCTCGGGGGTTTTTTTGGGGGGGGGGCTGCCCTCAGCGTTCCTGACCCCCCCCTCCCTTTAGTCATTCCTTCCCCCGCTGAGCCTTTAATCCCTTGGAAACCGCAGAAGGATAGGGTACGTACCCATTCTTCTCCAGTCATGCTTTGGCTAGCACGCTGGAAAACGCTGCTGCTCCAAAAGTTCCTGTTTTCCACTCAGTTTTAATGCACCGGTACTTCTCTTTCTGTAGGACCCATCAGCTGCCCCCATCCTCTTTTTAACACTCTCGGGAAAACTGTCAGTAGCTCCGTTCTGGAATAAACGATAGCATTTGACAGTGGGAATTTCTAGTAAGCGACACTGCACAGAAATAAAATCCCTGTGTTAAAAGCGCGGGGCTGAAGGTGCTGTTCCCTTGCGTCTTTAAACATTCGTTAGCGCTGTGGGAAGTGGACTCTGAAGGGCCCGGGTCACCCCGGGTTTAGCTGCAGCTCCTTACGCTGGAATTCATCCCACAGTTCAAGAAATGGCCGTGAGTCATGCCTGTCATTCGTGATTGCTTTTCTCCAGTTGCCGCAATTTGGTTTAAGGCCATTCTGCCCCTCGCCGTTGCCAACACCAGCACGTGTGCAGCACTACAGGGAGGGGGCTCGGCTGGCCCAAAATGAACCCTGCAAAAAAGGAGCCGTCAGTCTTCGTCGGGACAGGCAGCGCCATTGCCGAGCCCCGGCGCAAACCCACCGAACCTAAAACCCTGAGCCGAGGGGGCTCGTTTTTCGGGAGTTGCAAATGCGACGGCAGCAGACAGCATGTTCAGCCAGCTGGTCCTCGGGCAGGACCGGGCTTTCCCCGCGTGCCCCGGCAGCGATAACCTTATCACGTATCCCCGCGTGCCCCGGCAGCGATAACCTTATCACATATCCCCGCGTGCGGGGGGACAGATGTGCTGCCGGCGGTGGCGAGCAATGTGGCGCGTTCACCCCCTGAATTCAGCGCTGGCCGTGCTCGGAGGCGATGCTCGTCAGGCAGCTGTGCAGGCAGAGCAGGTGGAGAAACAAAAACAGGCAGCGGATTTGATTCGAGGTGACCTTGGCGTGCAAACGTGCTCTGCCCGGCTGCTGGCACGTGCTGTGGGTAAAAAATGGGGCTGAGGAAACCTGCCTTCCTTTAAACCAGGGCTGAAGATGCAAAGACCTGATGCCCATTGTGGGTTTTTTTCTCTCCCTGGAAGTGGGAACATGCCAAGAGAAGGAGCTATGCTTTGCTTTTTAGAGGTCCAGGAGAAGAGGGAAATTCATGTATCTGGAAGCACAGCTGGGCTGAGACTCCAGGGTCCAACAAGCGCTCTAGACCCACAGCTGGATCCAGCTTTGGCTCTTCTTTACCTAGTGCCACATCCCTGCTGCACCCACCACGACGCGGGGACGAGCGGTGGCCATCCCACGAGCAGCCCTTTGCCATCTCTCTCAATGCACGCCTGTGCTGCCTCCTAATCATCTCACGTCAGAGCATATTTGAAAGGGTGGCGATGGAAATAAAAGAGAAAATGGAAAAGAACCAGGAAGCCAGTTTGAGCCTTCATTTGGTTTTTCGCTGCCTACAGCTTTTATTCACTTTTCTCTGGGTTTTCTTTTCTTTTAGCGCAGAGCTATACCACCAGTAAAGTAGTATTTAAACATTTCAGTGGTCAGAAACTACAACTGTGCCAGTTTAGTGCACTAAATTGACTCAGGGGATGGTTTGAGGAAAGCCATAGCGTTGTCGAGACCTCCAACGCTGAGAGTCCAGGGGAGGTTTGTACCAGCCCTCACTGAATGTGTGTCTGTCTTAACTAAAAGTAGGGGACCTGAAACCTGGTCGGAGGGACAACATGATTCCCAGAGCTTTCTGTGACATTAATTTGGCAGACATAGGGTGATTCTTCCCCGTCCTCCACATCCATCGCTCAACGCTGTTTGGATGAAGTTAACGGTGACTTTAAACCCCACTAGCACAGCAGGGCCCACCTCTGGCGGGATCAAATCCTCCTGCCTTTGCTCATGACAGCAATATTGCATTTGGCTGATACTCTCCCATAGGATTAATACTGTAGGACCGAGTAATGTCATCTCCCTTGCCGGTATCCACGTTTGGAGCAGAGGTTGCATCTGACCTGCCGTGCTTCAAGCAGCAAGCGTGGCATTACGTGGGCTTGTCTGCTGTGTTTAAAGCTCCCCACCACAGTCACGGATCCTCTCCTTCCTGCCCTCTGAAGCCACAGTCTCAGCTCAGCAACTGAACAAAAAGGAAAGCATGATAAAAGGAGTCTGTGTCCTGAGTTCTCTTCTCCATATCTATACTTTGAAGGCACTTTAGGAGCATCAAAATGCCCTGGTGCTGAGCAAAGTTGGCAGAGGCAGGGGGAATTTTGAAGAGCAAGTTCTGTGCAATGCTTACTCGACTTCTGCCAGAGTCCCTAGTGTAAAATATCTAAAGTTATATTGGAAAACCAGCCCTCTCCTATATGGAATTCACCTACCCAAATGTGGACATCCACACCCAAGTGGGCTGGGGTCCCTTGTAGGTGATGGAGATAAAGACACTTTCAGGATGCTTTGTTTCACCCTGAAGTCTCTGCGTAAACTGAATCACATCAGCTGCACTGAAGAAGTGTCTGTTCTCCCCATGGACTCCAAGTGGTCCTGGGGGGACCAGCTCCGTGCAGGCATCTAATGGTACTGGAGATCAGTCTCTCCTCTGTACTTGAGGCTCTCCATGTCACGGTGAGACCGTGAAAGCTACAGCTCCCTCTTGTTCATGATACTGCACCCACGTCAGCCTGATGAACCGTCCCCCACCAGCTTTGTCACTTCTAGCAGTGTTTGTGGAAGGAGAGCTGGCAGCGTGGGGTGGCAGGGTGACAAGATGCAACGTCCCCAGCTAAGCCCTATCCCAAAGGGGACATCCCCCGAAATTCCCCCTCGGTGGAACATCTCTCATCCAGGCAGGTGTGTTGGGGCAACTCAGAAACCCTTCTCACAGCTAAGAAAATGGTGAAAAAGGACAGAGATTCTCCCTCTGTCCCTCACCAGTCCCTGGGCATTTGGACAAGCTGCCGGCAGCCTCTTGCTCCATCAGCTTTCCGCTCTCTGCTCTCCCACTGCCCGAAACCCTGCCATGTCTGGGGCTTGCTGGCTGCTGTGGCAGCAGGACAGCCCGTGGCTCCCACCCGCAAGGGCTCATCCTCGGCATTTATTCATCCATAACTCAGCTGCACTAGCATAAAGCGGGGATAACTGCTGTCTCTCTGCAGCCAGCCCTGCGGGTTAATGCTGGTATAATAAACTCATTTTCTCCAGCTTTTTCTCAAGGTGCTAAGCATGAGCTCTCATCCACGAAACCACGTGAGCTGCAATTATTCAACCCTAAGCCTGCGCATTAAATACTCCCCAAGCTGCACTCCAGGATTTCAGTTGCGGGCAGCCAACAGCTGGGACGCTGGGCTGCGGTAAACCATAGCAGCACTTCTGGCACGGCGACAATATCGCACAATCTTGGGGAGGAAAACACAGATTGTGGCTGTGTGAAGACAGGGGGAAATTGCAAGGGCAACAAGCTGGATGCAGAAATAAAGCAAAGTGGCAGCTGAGTTTGCAAGGAGTGAGTCTGTGTACCAAAGGGGCTGTTCTGTGCTAGCAGGGCTGAAAATGAAGGTAAAGCTGTTATTAGCATTTCCCTAGAGGGAGTGATTAGGAGCTAGTGAGATGCTGTTGACAGGAATACTGTCTGCAGTGTGGAGCAGCTAATAAAAAAGATGGGTCTTGTGATCCCAGAGAGAATGGGATGCTGGAGAGTCACTGGTATTTTCAGCCTGGCTTTCTAACGAAATGAGGTTTTTTGCAATTGCTCTGTGTGTTCCCAAAATACAAGCAGATGGAGGCTGCTTTTGCCATTCCTCCTTCTACTGAGCATTAGACTCAGGGGCCCCATCACCCTCTGGCTCTGTCCTCCCTCCGTGGACACTGTTCCCACCACGCTCTCCAGCAGCAGCAATTTGGAGGTGACCTGGGGACAAGAGATGAGGCTGCTCCTCACTTAATTCCTGCTGATGCCAGTTGCCCAAGCCGTTGGGCCAGGACATGGCTGCCCATGGTTTGGTGCACAGAGACGCTGAGCGAGCCTGACAGCGAGGGATGAAGGCTGCTGGCGAGGAAGACTCGCTACAGGGTTCGTTTCTGCCTGAGTGTGGCTAGCACTAGCATCAAGCTAATGGCAGCCACCCAAGGGTGATTCTACGTCTGAGTAAGTCTGGTACCAACCCAACAGCCAACAGCAAGGATAAATTCACCTTGTTTCTCAGACCTTGCTAGTTTGAAAGACACCTTGTTATTTAGCAAAGTTTTCCTTTCTTTTGGGTGTTTTATGTAGCACTGCAAAGGATGCGACCTATGAGGCTAAAGTGTTTCTGACTATTGACCTTTCTTGTGGACTTGTTAGAGGATCCTGTTCCTCTCTGTCTCTTGGTGGGAGCTGGTCCTGCTCATGCCAAAGAAGTTGTAAAGATACCACAACTGCCAGAAAAACAGAAAAAAACACACGTTTCTGTCCAGAATTTGTTTCCTGAAGACTCTTTGGACAGGGGTTGTGAGTGAATATGCCTGTTATTTAATGGGAGGAGCAAAGACAGGTCGTTCAGAAGGGCAGGCTTTCTCACAAGTGCTTTCCCATCGTTTGCTCAGCTTGAATCATCAGCTTCTCCCAGATTCTGCAAAGTTTTCTTGCTTTTGAATGTACAGGCTTTCCTGAGCAGTTTAAGCTCCATGCCTGAAGGAATTGTAGGCAGTGATTCATCAGAGAGACAACACATCCCAAACAACTAGAAGGTCAACTGCTTCTTAAGGCAAAAATATTTTGCTCTGATTTATAGCCATATCTGGGAAAACAGAGCTCTTACATGGCTAAAACAGGCAAATAATAGATTAAGTAGAATTTCTTGTCATCAACACTCAGTGCCCTTCTCACGGAAGTATCACACACTTTACATACTGGAACAAAATGTAAGTTTTATTCCATTTTATTAGTAATGGATGCGGAATAGTCAGCTGAAGAGTTGGACTGATGTATCTTTCTCTTTTGACCAGTGTTTAATATTCTAACTACAGTCCAGATGTAACATTTACACTGAAAAATACTTACAGATTCAACCTCATACTCAAAAAATTTCTAGTACAAATACAGTTAGTACATAAAAAAATGAACAACAAAAAAAAATAACAATCCCAGAAACTTCGTAACAGCACAGACTGGTTATGGCCTTGAGTTAAGTTCAAGTATTTCCCAGTGGAATGCAATGCAAGCAACAAGGTAATCTGGCTTTTACGTGGGACATACCTGGCCCTTAATGGTAAGAACAGAAATATAAGCGTGGGCACTTTATCCGACCAAGTTTAGCAAGAGAGTCAACATTTATGATTAGTTCAGCTACAAAGCTAAACCCGTCTTGTGTGTGAACAAAACTACTAGCCTGTAAAAAAAAAGCAAAGCATTAATTATACTACTGACATTTCTTCTGTGGCCGATGCTGCCTGTCGTCTAATTGAAATTCCTCGAGACGCTGGTTTAGTTTGTAATGGTTGTGATGGGTTTTTTGCTTGTGGTTATGCTTATTTCGCCTCTCTCTTCTTTTCCTTCCCGAACTGACATGATAAAAAGGGGATTTTTGCTCCTGCCCCAAAAGGAGTCGCTCCTGCAGAGACATTAATGCATGTTGGTTGCCTTTGTGGCAGTGACTCAGTGGAAAGACACAATATCCTAAAGGCTTTAGAGGCCAAGGAGGGGAGGAGGAAGGGGGGAAGTGAGCAACTCAGTATACATAATAATAATAATCCTTTATATTTCTAGGGCTGTCTGACTCATGCTGGCTCCTGTGTGTGGCTCAGATGGAATCTGGGAGAACTGGGGGCCCTCCTCCCCAGGGTCAGAGGAGTCAGCGGTATCCTCCAGGCTGGCTGGAACCTTGCAGGCCACTTTGCATCTCTCCCAGGCAGCCCATGACACGGGAGCAGTCCTGTCGGGAATGTGCCCTTGTGCTTCTGTCCCTGTCGAAAGGCTTGGAAAGCAAGATCAGCTCCCATTTGCAAAGCATTTTATGCAAGGAAGTATTTCAAGCCTGATAGATGAGTGGGGCTGACTGGAAGGACGGTTGAGAGAGCGGTTACCCTGTGTCCCTGCTGGATGAGGAGGTTGCATTGATCGCCCTGGCTCTAGTACTCGTCAATATTGCAATTATTGACTCTCACTATGGAAAACAGTGTGTGCGTATTAAATGTGATGGTGCCACCAGCCGGGAGGAGGCTGCAAATCTGCTGCAGGACTGACAGATCATTCAAAACCACCTTGGTGCACCGGGTCTGCGGTGTGAAAATAAAAAGGCAGTTTGAAGGGGAGCAGGAACATCCCGACTGTACAAGCACACACCTGAAGAGGGGAGCAATCCCCATGCCTGCAGAAGATGGGGTTTTGGGGAGGACCAGGGTGGCAGATGGGTGCATGAAGAGGAGCAGAGTGGGAAGGTGGCCCAAGGACCAGCGCTGCCACACCATTGGGAAGATGTGGACTGGCTGGTGGTGGTTCAAAGACACCAAGGAAAACCATGATAGAAAAGCAGCCCTTGGAGAAAGATTGATGAGACTGGAGTTGTTTAACTTAAAGCAGACTTGAGGAGGATGAAAACTGTCTTCAAAGAGCCAAAAGTTTCTGCAGCCATTAAAGGCATGGGATGTTCTCCATGGCTGCTGAGGAGGGGAGATGCCAGGGATTGCAGCGAGAGGGCTTCATGTTAGCCATTAAGGAAGCATTTGATGGTGGCAAGTTGGGGAGAAGATCTGTGGTTCTTTCCAGCCCTGTTGCTCTAAGTGTCTCTGAACCTGCAGCCATGGAGCCCAGGGATCTCCTCCCATCGGGCTCTGACCAGCTATATTGTTGGGGAAGGGGGTATAGCCCTGCTGTATAAAATGTATTTAATGATTCAGTCAGGTCCCTGTGATCAGGTTCTGGGGTTTCTGGCTTAAAATCTGTGTGTCCCCCTTTTCCCCATGGTGAGGCCAGGATGGTTTCCAGAAGTGAGAGCAAGGGAGGCACATGCCCACGCCTGCATTTGGTGACTCGCTGGTGAATCTGCAGGTCAGCATGAGCTGAGGGGCCCATCTGAGTCATCGGAAAATGCTCAGGCCATGTCTGGGGCTGAGGGAGGTGTCACTGGTATGGGCAAGAGAAATCCAAAATCCGGACTCCTGCACAGCACAGCGCCTTCCAGCATTGTGTGGGAAGGATGAGTTTATCCAGGGCTGTGATACTGCTGCTCATCAAAAAGGAATCAGAAAAACCCAGGCAGCATCCAACCATCGCTCTCAGAGTTTCCATCCTTCCCTTGGGATCGTGACTTTAAATACACACTGTTTCCCATGGGACACAGGGCTGGCGATAAAGGAGAAGTCACATCGATGTGAAGGACAAGCTTGTGCCCTGGACAGCTGTAATCGCTAGGGAGCAAGTTTCCACCCAGCAGCACCTCTGTTATCCTCCCCAGCAGCCCTGGGCTGTGGACCTACATGCATTTATCTTCATGGCAGCAGCACCATCAGCAACCAGCCTCTCCTGCATTGCCTGGTACAGCCCAGCCCAGGAGGACAGCACATTCCCGCACGCGGGATAAGGAGCAACAGCACAGTTGGATATGTTTGTCTCCCCACCACCGTGGTGTGACCTTTCTGAGCCTTTAATTCAAACTTCACGGCAGAGGGGCCATCCCTCCACAAAACAGATGTGTGTTACTCCTGACCATTGCTGCTGGGAGGATGCACTGATCCTCCTCCTGGATGCGGTTGTCCATTTTCAAGGGGAAGATCTCTAGCAGCGAGGGCAGGCAGCACTCCAGGCATTTTACTGATGCCTTCAGCAGGACCAGGAACAAACCTGAAAGTGTTTCCCAGACTGTTACACAAAGCCACAGTGAATATTTACAGCTGGATACCTTGTAGGATGTTTCTTTGCTTTCTTTTTAAACCCACTTTTTTGCTGCCAGCACTGTTCTTTAACGGCATGGCACAGCTCAGTCGAGGTTACTAGGAGCTGAAGGCCGTACCCAAGTTCTCTGCCTGTTCCCAAGACTGGCCAAAGGGCCCAGCCACCTGGGGAACACGCATCCTCAAGGCTTTCAGGGCCCGATCTCAAGGACATAAGAAAGATTCCCATCAAGAAGTCATGTAGATCTAATGGATGAAAAATACTGGCACAGGGACATGCATGCGACTTTGGGTGGCTGGCATGGCCCTGAGGGAACAGCTCAGCACAGGGATGGTGCTGTATTCGGTCAGGATTTACTTCTTTTGTGTTAGGTTTGATCTTGAAGGGTCTGCCTATTTGGGTTCTCCATGGTGGTGAATCAATCATTGGACTCTTGGGAGGTTGCGAGAACATCTGCCAAGCCACAGGCATCTTGGGAACATCTCAGGGATGCGACCCGCTCTGAGATGCGGCAGAGTGGGGCAGTGTCTGGTTTCAGCCTCTACCATTCGGCAGGAGATGCTCCCTGTGCTCCCAGTGATGAGCTTTTCTTTCTCGTTTGTGGTACTGGAGGAGTACAAAGCCACAGCCTTGCACCTGTGCAAGAGACATGGGATGAAACCACCCTGCCAAAGCACATCCTCAGCACTAGCAGGAGCGCTGGAGCTCAGCAGCTTGGTTTTAACATGCCCCCAGATTCCTGTAGCTGCATGAAAACCAAGCCAAGCTGAAAAAGCTCCCCATAAACTAATGAAAAACTTCCTGCTACTGTCCTGGTCCTGTCCCCACTGAAGCCACATCTTCTGCTGAGCCCCCCAAGCAAGTGTGTGAAAGCTGCCAGTTCCCCAGGTGGGGCTGGAGACTGGAAACCCAAAGACTGCTCCAGGATGAGATCAGCTGTAGTCCTGGACCAGCTGGGTTTTCCCAGGGGAGGTGGAAGGCTGTAAAATTACCAGAGGGTTGATATTACATTTATATATATCTCTCTATGTCTATATTCACACACACATGTTCATATGTGTCTGTATATATACGTACATGTACACACACACACATCATATACACACTATGCATAGGTCTGCCATCTGCCACTATTTATAAGGGTTTGATTAAACAGAAAAACAAATTTGCCAACACTGATCTTCCAATATCTACTAAAATTTGGCAAATAAAGAAGTCTAAACCCTTTACGATTTTGTTTTCCTGGTTGCATAAAGGCACTTTCTGATGATGTGAAGCAGCAGTTTGTTAAAAACACTGTAACGGCAACGATTCCCATCACATCTGTAGCAAGTGCTACACAGGCACCGGTACGACGCAATGTCACTGCCCGCTCCTGCTGCGCAGTGTTTGATCGTATTTGCTTTTTACTTCGACGCAGAGGAATAAAAGACGAAAACCTTCAGCGCTGTGCTATGCTTTTAGGTCTCCCTGTGTAAGAGAGTCGCTGTGTTTCTGCCCATAACCTGATTTGGATGCCAGCTCATGGCTCGCAGCATCAAACGATGCCTTAGTTTCCAGTGATGCCTGCTAGAGCATCTAACAATTCAGGCAGGACATCAGCTGTAAGCGGGTCATGAAGGTTCATGCAATATGTCAGTTGTTTTTTCTTATCAAGGGATCAGAAATTAATTTTGATTAAGGATATTTAGTAATTAAACACTGCCTGACCTACAGCACTCTAGCCTTGCCGTGCAGGAGGGGAGCTGCTCTCTGTCAGCCTGACTTCTCTCCTGAGCCACCAGCAGCTCCGTTTCCCATCACAGCACATTGTCCAGTCTCTGTTGGGGACTCTGGTGGTGACGGAAGGGGTGGGAGATGGGGGGGTTTTGCTGTTGCTCACGGGAGGTTCCTGGCTGGAGAACATGTTGGAAACAGGGAAGAAATGTCTTTTGTTAACGCACTGGAAGACAGCACTAAATTGGTCTGAAACTCCTTTTATCTCTTGACTTCCATATAAAAATTGTGCCTGTGCCCTGTGAGACGAACACAAGGCAATACCGAAAAACAGAAACAAACCAAAATAAAAACCCCACTTACGCTGCCCTTTCTCTTTTTAGACGAAGCTATATCCATACAGACGTCTTTCCATCTTTACTGCTTGAGCTCCCTTTCTCCAAGCAGGCCTTGGGTTTAGCACCTTGTTTCTCCTGGGCGGTGTTGGCCCTGTTCTGCTCGACCACTGTGCCACCCGAGGCGGGACTGCTGGTTCGAGAAGGTTGCGTGTTGGCCTGGGTGCTGCTGTAGCTCTGAAATGCTATGTCTAACTGCTCCTGGGCCACTCGCAAGTGTTTGTGAAGGGTGGACAAGTCTGCTGGGAGGTTCTCATCCGGGCTGGTGCATTGCTGTTCCTGAGCGACGTTAGCCAAGTTCTGCTCGTGAGCCATCAGGCTGTTGGGGATCTTGGTGGACTTCTCCGATTTCACTACCAGGTTGTACTCAGGAGGGCAGGAGATGTTCTTTGCATAGGCATAGTTGTAGGGAGGCTGCCTAAAGCTGTTGATTTTCCGGTTGCGAATGGCATCTCGGATGGTCCCAAACCCCAGGTGAAACATCTCACACATGTTCAGCAGTAAGCACAGGCAGCTCACGACATACATCACCAGGAGAAAGATGGTCTTCTCTGTTGGCCGGGACACAAAGCAGTCCA
Organism: Harpia harpyja; assembly: GCF_026419915.1. Lineage (NCBI taxonomy): Eukaryota > Metazoa > Chordata > Aves > Accipitriformes > Accipitridae > Harpia > Harpia harpyja. The sequence goes on from NC_068940.1 coordinate 106,162,512, forward strand.
CGGTGTGAGGGCAAGGGACTCTGTTGCAGACGTAATAGGCTTCTACCTCAAAACCGTAGAGCAAATACTGCCCTATCAAAAAGCAAACTTCAAACGAAGCTCTGGTAAGTAGCTGGAAGACATAGATTTTCATCAATCCTTCTTGCTGGATGCGCCTCCTCCCATCGTGCTTTTGTTGCTCTTTGCTCTTGGGCTTGGCTTTGGCTTTCTCGTGTTCTGCCGTGTCGTCAGAGATCATGGGCTCCTCTTCGTCAGCTTCCATCGGGTCCTCCATGTTGCGCACTGCCTGCCAGTTCAAAGCAAACTGCTTCTTCTTCTTGAATCCCTTGAACTTCTTCTCCTCCTCCGCCGACCGGGCGATCCTGTGGATGGCATAGCCCAGGTACATGACCGAAGGGGTGGATATCATGATGATCTGGAAGACCCAGAACCTGACGTGTGACAGCGGCGCAAAGGCATCATAACAGACATTGTCGCAGCCGGGCTGTTTGGTGTTACAGGTGAACTTGCTCTGCTCATCAGAGTAGATGGACTCCCCCCCCACCGCTGTCAAGACAATGCGGAAGACGATGAGCACGGTGAGCCAGACCTTCCCCACGAAGGTGGAGTGATTGTGAATCTCTTCTAGCAGGCGGGTTAGAAAGCTCCAGCTCATGTTGGTCATAAGGGCTACTCAGTTATAACCTGCAGGAAGAGGGGGAAATAAAAAACATAGCGGTGAGTTAACATCCGTGGCTGCAGTCAGCGATACGGCTGTGACATCGGCACGGCTGTGACAGATGAAGTCATTTTATCTCAAAGAGGCACCCTTCACTGCTGCAGCCCATCAGCCCAGGACCTCTGAGGGACCACGACATGGGGCTGACCATGAGAACGCAGCACTGGGGAACGAGCCGTGGCCGGTGTGGGGGCATGCTGCAGCACCGTAATCAGAGGCAGGGATACCTGGTGGTACTAAACACAGATGAATAACGCAACAAGCCACAGCACCTACTAGATTCACCATTACCCGCTTTGTTGCCTGTTTCAAGACGTCGCTCAGCTGTAAGAAGGGTTTGGGTGACTGTAAAAGTGAACACAAGGCAACATGGAAGGCACCTAGGCACAAAAAGGTGTTCAACTTGTGGTAATCTCTTGCTTGCACACCATGGGCTCAAGCGCCTGAGCTGAAAGCCGGAGTAGAGGATGCTGCCCACATCACAGAGACTTGCAGTGCTGAAATATCTTTCATTAGCAAACACGGAAAAATGCAAAGAATCAGCAAAAGAATGGGAATATTTATGTTTACGGGCTGATGGCCCTTTTAAGTTCCTCTTGAAAAAACAAAACAAAACAAACAAACCAAAACAAAACAAAACAAGTTTAATCAAATGCAGACTGTTTTAAAAATAAACCTTGAAAAACTTTCAGAGAAAAACATGCATTTATTAGAAGACCTGGACAGCTGGAGAGGAAGAGCTTTGTAATAACCATTTTGTGTTTAGCTTAACTTGCAGTGGGGCCTCAGCTCGAGCTCCTTGGGTGACCCCAGGCAGCATTAAAGGCAGAAGGCAATTTTACTGCTTGAGTGGCAGCAGCCCTGTCAGATACCTGGAGATGAGAGCAATAAGGAAAGCACCCAGACCCAAAGAGCACTGTGATGGGGAACAGCGGGGCTGTCCCCCCAGGGCAGCAGAGAATGGGTTTATCCTTTCTGCTCCCCTGCATCCCTCCTCTGAATCATCCTCAGGCTCGTTATGGAGTTTACCCACCTTGTTTCCACACAGACACCTGATGGCAGGCAGTAAATTAGGCATCTGCCAGCCCAATCCCACCCATGAACTGACACCTACTACTGCACCCAGAAGCAAAGAGTGGATGCGTTGGTGGCAGATGCAGGAGCCAAGCACGTGAGCATGGACACGAGCGAGTTAGCATGGGGTAACACATGGCAACGGTGTGTTATGGCTCAGCAGTAGCTGGCCCGGCACAGGCTACTCCTCTGCAGTCCTCCACGATCAAGCAGAGGAAGAGAAAGGAGCTGTTGTCCATACATTGAAAGGGTATGGACATCAAACCTACCCCTCCATGCTGGGTGAGCATGGCTGAGTGGAGGTAAACATCCAGGAGGAAAAATGATGCTGTCAGACATGAGCCTGGTCCTAACCTGGCTTTGCACCTCTTTTATACGGAGACACAAAATTATGCCTTAGGGTTTCCGTGGCACAAGCCGGGCTTTGAGCCCATCACCTGTGCCAGGCGCAGGGTGGGAGCAGCCACCAGTGCCAGCCATGGGCACAGCCCGAGGTGGGAGCAAGAAGGGAAACGTGCCTGGTTCTGTTCTCCACATCAAGCCTTTCTGGAATGCGATTTTGCTCACGCTGCTTCTTAGGACTGGAGCCAAACAGCGCTGGTTTGCTCAGCACTTGCTTTTGTGCTGCCCCGGGAGGTAGCAGCGCGGTCCGCGGCTCAAGATGCAGTGAAATTCTTCTACTGTCGAGGGCTCTCGAGAGCAGGCAGATGGAATTTTCTAACCCTGCTATTTCTAGATCAAACAAATCCTCTGCGAACCCAAACCCCCAAGTCTTCACACGCCAGACCGAGACTGTGGGAGCACGCTGCAGATGGTGTTATTTTTGTCCTGTAGCTGGAGAAACTGAGGCAGGGAGCAGAGAAACAGCTCACTCCAGGCTGGGTAATAAGCCAGAAGAAGAGGTGGGGAAGTTCTCCTCTCTGCCCTCAACTTACCTGGTGAATAACAACAGCCCTCAAACCTGTTGGGGCCAGAATCTCCATCTCCTGCCCCAAAAGTGATGCCTTAGACCCAGTGGTCAGTACAGAAACGCTCCTGCTGCAATTTCAGGACAATTCAGCCACTGTGGAAGAATGTGGAAAGCGATCCCCACAGAGTCATTTTTTATTTATTGAGAAAATTAGGTTTATTCAGGGGTGAGATTGGAAAGCATCCCCCATCTGCTTCTTTAGACTCAGTGGATACACTTTAAAGTGTCTTTAACCCTTCCTCTGATTTATGTCCTCATTCAGATATGGGCAAAATGGGGCATTAAGTGATTTGCAGGATTAACCCAGGCATTCGGCCAAGCTCCAGCTGCCGGGGGGCTGGGAAGGGAAGACCCCGCTGGGTGCGGTGATGGCCCACTGTGGGACACGGTGCATCCATCTCTGGAGCATCCAGGTCCAGCTGAGGCAGGGCCGGGGCTTGGATTGAGCACACATCAGCCCCAGCTTGGCTGGCCCCATGCAGGTGTTCAGCCACCCACCAGCTCCCACCTGCATCCCCAATTAGTTGCAAGCCCCAAATTGTTCTGAAACACAGGCTTCCAATGTCCTGTAGAGCAGTTCATTTATAATTTCAGTGCTCACCTAAAGAGTTTATGATGCCTACACTGAGGATAATTTACCATTTTGCAAGTGTTACTCAAGGACACAATTCCCAAAGCTCAGACTCGCCTCCCAACAGCTGTTTGCTGGGGCAGGGAGGGTGTGACCAAAGTAATGATGGCTTTTGGAGTAAATATTCAAGTTTTGATCTGATATTAGCCAGGATATTAGCAAAGCACCCATTGCCTCCTCTGGGAGACACATTTTAGAAAGGAGCACCCGATAGCATTGCTTCAAAACATTCACAAACCTCCTGAGTCAAGGAAAAGGAAAGAAATTGCAAAATAACAGAAGCGGTGGGTTGTTGCTTTGAGAAGGCCACCTCTGGTTACCAGCCACCAGCCCGAGCTATTTGTCCTGCCATTGACACTGAGGCTCAGCCCTCTGTGCACATCTGGATCTGCAGGAACATCTGCAGGAAACAGCCTCGAGCTGTTTCTGCGCCCCTGGGACCCCGCTGTTACTCTGGGTACGATCACACCTTGACATTACGCTCCTGCGCGTCCACCCACGCTCCTGGCACCGTATTTGAAAGCAGGAGCTGAAGAAATGAGTTAAAAACCCTGCCTACAATCAGTTCAGTTAAAATTCCAGTGCTTTTTGCGACTCACTGGCTAGAAAGACTGTACTATGAGATGCCTTTAATTGCTTGGGGGTGGGAGGGGTTTGTACACCATTATATTTTGGAATCAGTTATAAGGCAAACAAGCTTCCAATGAAGGATTTGTTCACATTGCTTTTGCTGATGAATAGGATGGTACTAGGAAAAGACTATGTCTCATCTCCTCACAATGCCAACAGTCAAAGCACAGAAAATGGATTTTTGCGTCTTCCGTATGCTTCAGACCTAATTCCTCCATGCAGTAGGAAAGTTACACGGTCCAGCTCCCTGGGGAGAAAAACCTGTGTGGATCTGCAGCAGGTAGATGGATTAGATTAGGTGGTTCATGTAGCTAAATTATCTGCTGGAGAGATCGCATGAGAGGACCCACCATCCCTGTGGCTTTGAAATCCATTCATTCAGTCATCTATCTTCACATGTCACCTCCAGACTAGCTGACATGCAGTGTATTAAACGCACGTGGGGTACAAGTTTCACTTCAAAACAGCTACAAAGGAGGAGTTGGACCACTCAACCCACCAGCAGCACTTAAAGTAGTGAAAATTGCGTGTAGCCAGGTACAGGAATGAGCTGTTGGCTCCACATTCTCATCACGGTTACTTCCCGAAACCCACTGACCCCTCTGTGCAGTCGCAGCCAGAACTGTTGGAACTGGGAAAACTTTAAAACCTGAGTCTAAAATAAGCAGAAGGAAAAAAAAAAAAAACCAAAACCAAAAAAACATCTGTGCTAGCTGGACGTCCTTCCTTTCTGCACAGTTCCCACACCGTTGCTCAAACTGCAGGGAAAACAATGGAAAAAAATCTACTTACAGAGACATGGTGCTTCTCGCAGCGGCTTTCCCTCCTCCGCCGACATTCCTGTGCCGCCAGCCCTCTGCCTTGCCCTAGATAAACTCCCGCCGCCTCGGTCCAGCCGTGCTCCAGCAGTTGGAAACCAGAGCTCAAGGGAAGTATTTAAAGTTCTGTCAAACCCCGCCTCTGCGTTCGACCGGGCACCCACCGCCGGGAGGTCCTGTCCGAGCTGCCTGCACCCCTACGGCCGGTCCCACCGCCGCTCCTGGCCCCTCTTTGCCTCGCCAAGCCTTGGAAGAAAGAGGGAAGGTGCTCTATATATACACCAGGAAAGAAAGGGGCATTGGTTTTAAATCCAAACAAGCCGCCGGGTCTGGTTTTAGGAACGCTGCCTGGAATTTTGCTGCTGAGCTCTTGAGCCGGTTGGAAGTAAATTAATAGCATCAGCTAGTGGCACTGGTAACAGATTTGTAAGACAGAGAGCATGACTAATAGGGAACATGTGGAAAACACATTTTGGCAAAAGCTCCTTGGTTGCTGCTGGAAAAAAAAAATAGTAAAAAAAGAGGGAAGGCTCGCTAGTGAGAAAAACTGCTCTGAAGCTCCTGCTTTGCTGCACCCCCAGGCAAAGCTTTCTCTGAAAGAGGTCGTGCACCTCTCTCCAAGCTGGTGGATGGGAGCAGAGAGCAGATGAAGGATGGGGAAGGGGTTTGAGCGCACACGGAGCCTTTTTGGCTTCTTTGCAGAGGGAAGAAGAAATAAGAAGTATGGGAATGTACATGAAGCCTAAGGCAAGCGGAGAAGAAATTCTCCGTCCAGATAGTTCAAGGATCGCTTCTGCTCCCTGCCCCATCCCTGGCGAGCCTTGTCATTGCCACGCCAGCAGGATCAGGGCTCCTGGTATCTGCTGAGATCGAAATGGAGAGTCGAGGCAGAAGTGTCCCCAGGAGCCAGTGAGGAGGAGAAGGAAGCGAGAGCAGCAGCCAAGAAGTCACAAAAAGGATCAGTCCCAGCCTTTGAGGGGAGAAAGCATGGGAAGATGTACATTTTGATCAAGGGGGATGTTTGAAACCGTATGTTTTATCGGGAACTTTCATCCCTGGTCCTGACAAAGCAGGACATTCACTCGTCTGTCAGACCCCCAGTTTCCCAAAGGGCCTGAAGGGATGCAGAGGGGCAATTCCTGCTCGCTGGAGCATCTTGCGCCGACGCTCTTGCAAGCAGGAGCATCTCCTGCACCGCTCCATGCTGGCTGACACTTCGGCTGCACTGCTGAAAGTCGTTCTGTGAGAGCCCAGGAACATGCGAGCCTCTGCTGACACCAGAGCTGGGCTGTGTGACACGACCCTATTACAGTTAATGGGGTCTCCAGGGTATATAGCATTTCTGGACACATTGCAGTAACTTTCCTGAAGGTTTTAAGTTACAAACTATTTACTCATACACAGTGATAAGTTAATTCGCTGTTCACGAGTAGTTGTCTGTGATAGGCAGGTGGAAAAAGCCTTATAATCAGCTAAGTTAGGTGTAGGGATGAACATACCCTTGGGGGAATATGCCACGCTAGGGAAACCAGCGTTTGGGCGGTATTTTGGGGGGAATAAGCTTCTGAAAGCAGTTAAATTGTCACGACCCTGGCTGCACGCTTCAACTTAAGCACATAGCACACCAACAAAGCTTGCACTCTCAAAGGACATGGGGAGATAGGGAGTTGGTTTCAGAGGAGAGCACGAGGGCTGGAGATCTTCTCCAGCAATGCCCCAACCTCCCTGGAGATCTCCCATTGGGACCCCTCTGAGGGCGAGAAAACGTGCAGCGAGCCAAGGCCACGTTACGTCTGCATATTCCTGGGGTTGGGTTTGGCTTCCAGCATGCTGGGGCAGAGACGTCCTTGCTTGCGTGGTCCTTCAGGTCTGCAGACAGTGCGGTGGGTCACCTCCACATGGGCCACCTCCACATGGGCCACCACGTGGTCCTTGGGTGCATCCCCCCAGGTGGGGACACTGCAGGTTCCAGCACATGTCACACCATCTACTTCTAAAAGACAAGTCCTATGAGATCCATCAGACCTGAGGGATGGCCACCAAGATCTCATTCCCATCAAAGAACTGTGGTGAAACTTCCACCCACTTCAGCCGGTGCAGGATGGAGCTGCAGAGAAGTATTATTAGTTATTTAAAAATAACTAGCTGAGAACAACTTCCAGGCTCTGCAGGACTGCGGGCAGCAACTTAGAGATAAAAGGCAGCTCAGCATGGTCCCTGTCCCGTGGGTCATGCAGCCTTTCCAGGCTCTTTGCTTTCTAACCGTGCGGGTTATTTATACACACAGCAATCTCGTCTGGTGGAAGTTTTTTTTGGGCATCCGTGCTTCAGGCGAGCCAAGCAACATCTGCTCCTGCTCCAGCCTCCTGCCCAGCAAGGCTGGCCATCACACTGGCAGGGATTGAGTGGTTCCCATCACCAAACCATCACCCATTGCCCAAACCATTGCCCAGGGGAGGAGGCAGAAGGCTGGAGGCAGAGCCAGACCCGTGCATTTTTTCTGCATGCTTTAGCTGGGTTTTCACCTCTGAACATCTTGTGTGCTTGCTAAAACCTTTGCTGCGTGGGTAATAACAGAGGAGGGCAGGAGTATGCACACAGTTATAAACAATTTGTGTTTTCTTCCTCCCAAGGAAGACACTGGAGAGCAAACAGAGCTTTTCTAGCCATAAATGAATGTACAGGCTAAAACAGTAATAGGCATCTTTTCACTCCCGACCCACCCCTGCAATGTCCCATGTCCTCAAGTTTATGCTTGGCATTGAGAAAAGGGAATAAAAGAGGGGGACAGAATAAAAGAGGGACAGAGGGGGAATGGATGTGATCAAGCTTTATATGATTCTGGGTGCTGCTGGGAGTCACCTCTCCATGCAGGCACCGCTTGTGTTTCAGAGTAGTGATCCATATATACTTCTCTTAGATGTCCTATTGAAATAAATAAGTGCTGTCACTAATGATAATGAGATCTGGTATAAAGTCTCCCTGCTACATCAGTGATGAGTAGCAACCATAATTATCCACTCTGAACACAAATCTACGAAGCTCTGTACTGTATTGTGCTGACAGTTCATTTTCTTCTCTAATTTTCACCTTTTGGATTTTCATTCGATCTGTTTTAAAACTAAATGAAATCAAGAAATGCATCTTTGTTCAAATGATAAGCCTGCTTTTTAAAACAAGACCCAGGAAGCAACATCACTGTGTTGAGACAAATGTCACAAAATTGAAATAAATTAAGAATGTCAAGTTTTTACCTTATTGGAAATTGTTGGATTTGGGCTTAGGAGTCTACAGAATTCCATGTCTGAGAAGCAAAAATATTTGAATACCACAAGTGAGGGCAAAGACTGAAGCAGCAGTTTTAATTTGTATCTTTTCTTCTTCGACTAACTTCACTAACTTTTTTTCTCTGACCTTCGGACATGAGATGCGGGACACATCTTCGCCCTTGGTGGCCGTGGGTGCCATCCGCTTTGAAAGCAGTTTGTAACGGAAAGGGTGGCAAAGACACTGCCTAAAAGGATATATTAGACTTGGAAAATATTCTCCTCCTTTTGCATAATATTAAAGTCCACTGCAGAACTGCTGAATTTTGTTATTACTCTTATTAGTCAGTAATTTGTGGGGCAGTTAGAGAGAAAAAGGGATCTGGGGGGTTACAGCTTTGCCAGTGAATGTTAGAGTCACAGAAAGGCACGCTGAGGTCTTATCTTTGCAAGCGAAGGCGGCACTTTAAAACATTGCAGCTACACAGAAGAAGAGGGAGGTTTTAATTTCATTAGTGTCTCTGGCATGGCTGGACTGTTCCTTGCAGCCCCATGCCTTTAGTGGAGCACCGCAGTTCTGGAAATGGCTCTAAATAGAGATTTTTTTTCCCCGGACATAAAGATGTGGTTCAGGGAGTGGCAACCTCCTTTCCCAGTGCGTTCTCCTTTCCCTCGTCCTGCCGTTATCCTTGCTGTTTTCAGAGCTGCTGGTCCCCAAGCACACAGGTGTGGGGGGATTGATGGGTTTGGAAGAGGACTGGGACTCATTTTTTACAAGTTTGGTTCAAGTCAGCATTGCAACTTTGACATTTCTAATGGCTTGTCCCCAGGCACATGCCTGATTGATAGGACCAGGTAAACCAAGAGCTGCAGAGAGGTCCAAGCGTGTATCTCGCTGGGGCATCTTCAAGGTTGCCTTCTATTTCCTGATGGGAAAGAGGCCATCAGCCCCCATTGGAGCTCCTTCTTCATGCCTGGAGTCTCCAGAGCCTTCAGCAACCCAAGGACCCAAGTTGTGTCATTGCCTCGGTGATGTGCTGGCTGGGCTGGGGACTTCTGCTGGGACAGAAGTCTCTTGTGTTAAGGTGCTTTGGGACAGGCCAGCCCCTTCCAGCAAGGGCAGAAGCAACATACTGGGATAGGATTTGGGTTTATGGGTGGAGGGACCATGTCTTGGGACAGCTCTTGTTCCCAGCCACAGAAACAGCCCGTTTCCTCAAGAAACAGTAACTGAACCAACAACCCCATTTATGGCTGATGGTATCAAGGCCAACCGTGGCTGTCCCGGGGACCCGTTCAGGAGCTGCGGTGCAGAGACAGGAGGGAGCAGGCGGGAATGGCCACAGTGCTGCTCAACTCAACCACCCCGGCCAAGGGCCTCCAGGCTCCCTTTCAGTCCCACCACGCTCCCTCGCTTAACGCAGAAAAAAATCTCAGTTGTGCAGATTGTCCTCCTTCACCCAGAGCTTTGGGCATTATCCAAGATTTGGGTCTAATCAGGGCTCGCATCCTAAGAACACAGCCAAAACCTTAACTCTCGTAAAAAAAAATTTACAGGCAGAAGAAAAAACTGTGTCAGTGTCTGTTGCTAAAATCTGCTTCATCGCAAACCTCTGAGCGGACTTTTCAGGATAATGGTGATGACAACCCCAGAGCAAATGTGTCATTTGAATGTCTGAAAGACAAGGTCTCTACCTAATCATCTTCAGGTTGATTTTTTTTTCTGCATCTAGCTCTGCTTGTTGGATGAACCCAAGAAGGTTTTGATCTGGATCAGGATGTTGCAGTTGGTCTCCGGCTCTTGTAAGGACCAAACTCACACATTTTTCCAAAGCCTGCGGGGATTTTGGCTGCATCATGTCAGGATGTTTGAAAAAAGAGGTGAAGGCTGCTTTCTTTCATGCACTCTGAAAATATAAACTCTGGCTCTGAATTGCCATGAAATTTGGACCACAGTTGTGCCTCAGTTAGCCCAGAAGATAGGTCAGAAAACAGAATTTCTGTTAAGTTTGCATTGGTTTGTGATTGGAGCAAAAAGCCAATGCTGTTAGCAGAATGAATAATATTTCTGCTGAAAAACAGTGAAATGTTTCCTTTGGATATCACTGACTGATGACCGTGGAGAGGTAAAAGCACTTCACTTTGAAAATGACCAAAAAAAAATCTGATATGGTTAAATAACAATAAGATTTAAATTCTAAAGTACAAAAGCCCAGAGGAAGCATTTAAACCCAGGCTGGAGAGCAGAAGTGATTTATTCCAGCCCTTCCCAGCTGAAAATTTCACTGTGATGGACACATTCTTGAGACAAATTTCAGTGTTGACAAAACCACATATTTTTTTCTGACGGGAACCTTTCTGCTGAAGTTTTCAAGGCCGGCGAGATAATACGGTCCAACGTACCGAAAGGTGGCAAGAAGGGACTCGCGGAGAGCCCCGGGGACGTGGCACAGCAAAGCCCTTTATAGCATTTTTTCCCTACGTCTGTTCCCGCTCCAAAGAAAGCCTCTGCCTCAATAGTCAGAGGTCAGATGGAGCAATTATTCCCTTCTCTATTTGTTTCCCTTTCCTGAAGTAGCCGGAGAAGCAATGGGAATAAAAGCCCATCTCCAACCGCACCCGTTGGGGTCATACCTGGCGTTAGTGCTACCCACGTCTCTCCTGCAAACCCATCGCGGCTCCCCGAGCTCTCATAACAGGAAGCAATAAACTTTCCAGCCGGCGTTGCCAGCCCTGGCTGACCTGCAGCACAACCCTGTGAAGCCAAGCCAGGCTCGATTTGCTGTAGACCTTCCTGAACTTGTACAAAAGAGTGTAAAAAAAAAAAAAAAAAAAAAAGAAAAAAAAATTCAATAAAAATCAGAGGAAATCCATCCCCTGGTGAAAATGGCTGTGTAAAAGTTCACGGCTCATCACCTCCTCCTGCCGTTGCCCCTGCAGCCGCTCTTCCATCTGCAGTGCACCGAGCAGCGGTGCGTTAACGCAGGCAGGGACAGAGGAAAAAGGTCAGGGTGCATGGGAAAGATGAGGGAATGCTGGAAAAAAAGTCAAGCGGCCACATTTTTGGCTGCTCCAGAAAGGTGTGGGTTTTTGGTTTTTTTTTTTTCCCTTTTTCCCTAACACCTGTGGTTGGGCAGAGGTGGTGTATGAGGAGGGAGCTTGGAAGAGCCACAGGAAAAGGGGGCAGGAGCGAGGGGAGCAGGAACAGAGGTTGGAAGCTCGGCCACGGCTTCTGGGCTCCATTCAAGAGCTGCTGGGTGAGGTCCCTGGCTCGTGCCGAGCGGAACGTTTTCCCCTGCATTTCGGCTGCATGAAAACCATATTCACAGTGTCAGTGGGGGGAGAGGGGAGGGGATGGGAGCAGCCAACAACTCTGCATAGGGACGAGCATCTCAGAAACAACTTGAGGGTAAAGACAGCAACGCCCCAAAGCGAAGGTGGAGCGGTTGTGTCCTCTGTGGACACACACAAGCAAAGCAGGACATGCTCAACACCTCCTCCAGCTTTCCTCAACAAGTCCTTCTTGCAAATACACATTGGTTTTGGTTTTCTCGTGGAAAATGCTTCGCAACCGCACAGGAAGGCTGCTGACTCTCAGATTTCGACTTTTTCTTTTTTGCAGCAGCAGTTCCAATGAGAAAAATGATGGTGTCATCTCTGGCCTCACACGCCTCATCTGTTAGACATGAGGACAGGCACCGCAACAGGCGGGACAACCTGTACATAGCTGGCCAGGACGGTGATGTTCAACCAGCCCCATTACACATAGAAACCCTCGGGATGGACTCCCACCAGGATTTAAACCAGGTTTGTATGGGTTGGAGCAACCCAGGGAGACCCTGCCACTGCCCTTGGCTCTGGCTTTTGCCCCTAATAAAGGACAGTGTGACCCACCACGAACCATGGCCCCATTTGCCAAAGTGAAGACTCAGCTCTATAGGTTCAACCTTGATCCTGGGCTGGCATCCACCTGCCCAAACCACAGTGCAATAGGGAAGAAAGCGCTGGATTGGGGATTTGGTGGAGGTTTCTTTCACCCCTGAGTGTAGAAGCAGCCCAGCATGAGAATTGGGTCCAAAGTTATCTTCACCTCTTTGCCACCCCAAAAATATCTGTATTTTTATACAGCCAAAGTCCAGGTTAGAGGAACCATGTCTCAACCCTAACAAGGACAGGAGCTTGCAGAGAGCAAATGCCCCAAGAGTTGGTGCAGGAATGGGACCCACAGGACCCAGCCCAGGTATTTGAATCAGGTCCACGCTCTACCTGCTTCTCATGATGCTTCCTTGTACAGCCTTGGCCATACACCACGACCACTGAGCAACTGCCCTGTCTTACACTGTCCTTGGGGCAGAACTCATGCCTTAGTGCTTTAAACAACCATGTGGTTAAAGAGCACGTGTGGGTGATTTGGAAGAGCTGCTATGCCTGTGAGCAGATTTAAGGTCCTTTTGCTTTTGTGTGGCATCTGGTCGGGGTGTTGAGTCGCACTCTGCTCTACCAAGAACATAATGTTGGTCTCCTAAACCCATCATCCAGCATCTCAGCAAGTGGCCTGCTTGCAGGAGCTGAGGCGAAGCTCAGGAAGCAGAACTTGTAAGATAACAAGATCTTATCTGAACCGGGACATCTAAGACACCAAACCTCTCTGAAGATCCCAACACGCATCGCTGGAGCATCTATTTCCCAATCTCCTGGCTTTGGAGGAGCCTCTGACTTGCCAGGTCGGATAGAGCCATAACAGTGAGGCCACTCCATGACCCAAGTGTTGTGCAAATGGGGAAGAGGGCTGGGGATGGCTGCCAAACCCTTCCCTCCGCCGTATAAACCTATGCCAGCTCCATCCCCAGATAAACTCTGTGCTGCAGACCTGCCACCCCAAATCACCAAAACATCCTCCTGAGCTCAGCTTTGGCTACCCGGACACAGAGCCCTGCTCACGGTAAAAAAATCCAAGATCAACTAGGCAAGGATATTGAAGACAAGAAAGCAAACGCCAGAGCAAAAATACCAGACACTCGGCTGCGACTTTATGGCCCATTTTTCCATTACTAATAAGATCTAAACATAGTTAAAAGTAAAGAGAGAGAGACTCGAATGTGATAAATGAGGAAACAAATGGGTTGGACATGCTCTTGCCAACTGTTCTTAGATAACAGACAAAACAGAAAATAAAGAAAAAAAGGAAACGGTATTACTACAAGTGCTTTCCTATCCTTCTGGCCAGGTTCCCAGCATGACTGGGACAGGTTTCTACTCTGCTCACCGAGACTTATTGTTACACCAGTATCACCAGTAAATATTTAAATAACCACTTAGGTAATTATCCACAGAGATAATTATACGGTCATGTTTACATGCAGAAAAGAGGAAGATGAGAGAGAAATGCCCGGAGAAGTGCCCGGTGCCGGGCGAGCGGTACGGTACCTTCCTTGGGAGCCTTGGGGATGGGAGCATCGGCGAAGGCTGGCTGGTCTGATCCGAAGGCGAGCGTGGGGTGGGAAAGGGATGGGAGCTTTCCTGGACGTGTTTACATAGGTGGGCCCCCACCCGCTGACGCCGGAGAGGTCAGCAGCTCGTGCCTCACATCTGGACGCCGCTGGGTCCCCCGTGCCAAGAAGGGAGACCACGTGTCTTTTCATCCCCAGAGCTCGCAGGACTGGAGGGGTGTTGAATCAGTGTCTCTCCTTCCCCTCCAGAGGTAGATAGTGGGGTGGAGAAGGTGCCCTCAGGTTGGCATCCAGGTGGGAATAGAGCCAGTCCCATCTGGCCCAGGGCCATGCTGATGCTCAAAGCGAAGGTTGACTCTGAGATCTGCAGTGCTGGAGGTCCAAGCCCTTGGGCATCCAGTGGGGTGCTGGCAGCGCCTTCTCCACCCCCTCCACCCAGGTGGGCATGAGCACACCCCTGCCTGTCTGCCATGCTGGGCATCCAGCCATCCAAACCCTACACCAGCACCACCAAACCCTACACCAGCACCACCAAACCCTACACCAGCATCACCAAACCTTGCACCAGCACCACCAAACCCTACACCAGCATCACCAAACCTTGCACCAGCATCACCAAACCCTACACCAGCATCACCAAACCTTGCACCAGTATCACCATACCCTACACCAGCATCACCAAACCTTGCACCAGTATCACCATACCCTACACCAGCATCACCAAACCTTACACCAGCACCACCAAACCTTGCACCAGCACCACCAAACCCTACACCAGCATCACCAAACCCTACACCAGCATCACCAAACCTTGCACCAGCACCACCAAACCTTGCACCAGCACCACCAAACCCTACACCAGCATCACCAAACCCTACACCAGCATCACCAAACCCTCCATCACCACAACTAAACCATACGCCACCTCCACCCAACCCTACAGAACCTCCACCAAAACCTATACCAGCATAACCAATTCCTACACCACCACCACCAAACCGCACACCACCTCCACCAAACCCTACAGCACCCCTCAACCCATGGTGTCCCTCGGTTGGAACCATGGGCCTGAGGGTTTGCCATAGTCTCATCATGTCCCATGTACAAGGCTAAGGCAAACATCTCCCCCAACCTCGCTGCCTGCCCTCTCCTACCAAAGGATGGACTGAGCTGGTCCCTGCTACCCAGTTGCCTCCACCCCACATGGTGCTGGGTGGGAAGGAGCCAGGAGAGAGGCTACAGCTCTCAGAGGACCATCATGGGCTGGCACCTTCCTTGCTGCAGTACTGCCCTCCCGGACACAGGACCTGCTGCCGTAGGAGAGCATAATCTCTTAGGGCCTCAATCCTTAACGTGCACACGGGGCTGTGCAGGTTGTCAGTCCCGAGGTGGACAGCCGTGCTTGCTGCCCCTCGGGAAGCCAGCAGCCGGCTGTGCTTCAACACGAGTGCGCACACTACTTTGCGACAGGTTGCTCTGGGGAGCGAGCAGCAATAAAAAGCTGGAGAGAAGAAAGGGTAATATCGAATCCAGCTGTGAAAACAAAGATTAAAACCCTCTGAGCCTACAAGCTCCCTTGGCCAATGCGCGGGAAACAATGCGCCAACATTCATTTGTCTCTCCGTGTCCATCCCACAGATACTTTTTCATGAATGAGCATGTTGTGGTGGAAGGGGAAGGCGGGGGAGATGCAGGAGGAGGAGGTGGACAGCCCTTCCACCCCTTTTACACAGGGGAACCTCTGCAGTTCATGGAGAGGCAGGGCCGTGAGGCTGAGCCAACGATGCTCCAGTGCTTGGAGCTGATCCGCGACCTGAGACAAGTGGGCAGCTAGATGAGGTTTTTCTCTCTTTGCTTGCTACAGCAGGCTGGTTCTGAAGGTAGAGAACTTCCCGAGAGAGCACCAGGCATATGGGTGCACGGATGCAGGTTTTGCTAGAGAAGTGAGCGGCTCGAGTGGATGCTACGCTGCTCCCACCAAACCCTCCACCACCCACTGGGATGCGGTGGGCTCCCGCTGCCAGAGCAGGTACTCCTGGTCTCACTGGGGCTTGCACTGGGGTCGAGCAGCCCCATACCCGGTATTTGGCCGGTTCCCAAGCAGGGATGTGTGAGGCTGGGGATGGGACACAGAGGATGCTACAGTCACAGTTTAATCCACAATAATACTAAAATCCCCGCATGACATGCAGCAAGCCCCTTCCTAGTCTCTCAGTCTTGTGCTCACATTTCTTTTCTTCCATGCTTTCTGCCAGCCCAGAGCCAGTTCAGCCTCCTCTGCTAATTTGAATATTGCTAAGTTTAAAGAGGATGGACAATGCTGCGGAAAGAGGGTGCAAAATTAAAAAAAAACCTGATCTTCCTTCACTTTGCGATAAATAGCCCTTAGAAATGCCAAGTAAGGGTTTCTGACTTACAGGCAGCTACTGGGACAAGTCTAGGTTTGCTGCTGGTCAACTGAGGTCCATCCTCTTTGCCGCGGCTCTGATGGTGGTCACTGGCTGGGCACCCAGCCCACCACATTTCGGTATTCCAGGAAACCCCCTGGAAATTTTCTGGAGTGAATAGCTGCAGTGACCTGGCCATTACCAGAAGCTGGGGAAAGAAGATGAAGTTGTGGGTGGCTCTTCTTGAAAACTCACTCTTTCCATCTCTGGTTCTTTCCCTCCCTTCCTCTCCAAGGCATCCTCCCTTTAGCCTCCAGACAGAAATAAATAAGAAACCGCAACACCATCTGTGTTTCTGAGAAAGATTAAGAAGGAACAAATTAAGGGAAGTGAATCAAAATGCCAAATTATGTTCCGCAGCATTGCTATAAGACGGTTCAGTTTGCACACAGATGGACAAGGTAGAGCCCTGTGGGCCGTGTGTGCAGCCGTGAGGAGCTGGAGCCTGAGGAGCAGAGTCCCACAGCCGACTGGTGGTACCCGACTCACTGAGCTGCGATGAATATGGAGCCTGTGAGCTTCCTTGCATCATGTGAAAGCAGATCTTCATCCATCGTCATCTTTTTCCCTGGCTGCGTTTTGGGTCCCTACTGACCTCAAAGCCTGGGAGCCTTCACCTCAACCCTCTGGAGCCCACGTCAGAGCAGACTCTCTGCTGTCTTTAGGGTGACTCCGGGCAGAAATGAGCAGGGCACCCCTATTTCCACCTCTCCCAAAGGCAACAGCACAAGGGAGATACGGTTTTGCCTTCTCTCAAGCAGTAAGAGTCCTGCAAACCATGAGCCCCGATCACTAGCACCAGACACAACCCTGTGATGGAGGGTGGCCGAGACATGATGAGGGAAGGGACTTGCCTGGTGGGAGATAATATCCCAGCCAAGCCCAGGAGGTCCCACAGAGGGTGTCTCCCATGGCACTGTGACCCTGTTCCATGTGGGACTTGACTCCAACCAGCTGCATCATTGCTTTCTGCTTAGATGTGTTTCTTCTGCCTACACCCTTGACAAAACGTCATTGCATCACCCTGCCGTGATCCCAGACTCCCCTTTGCATCCATCCTCACTGGTTTTATCTATGCTGCTGGCTCCAAAAATGAGCAGGCCTTCTCCTGGCACACCTAATGTCACATCTCACCACCTTCAGGACTGCAGATCCAGACCCCAGACAGCCCTTGCTCTGCTGCTGTCCATTCGAAGGTCCTCACTCCATCCCCGTTTCAAAAATTCAGCTGACCAAGTGGGTTTTCTCCTTTGGCCGGAGCCCTTCTTTTCTGCTGTTGATTTAATAGTCCAGCTGCAATAGCCAAGAATTTCCAAAAGCTAGCGGAAAATTAAAGAATCGGTGCAGGAACGAAACCACCCCTGCCTTGGAGAACGGCACATTCGTTTCCTGCCAGCCATCCTCTTTCACGCATTGAGAGCAAAAAAAACTGCGGGCCTTTCCAACCACTAAATCACCCTTTTGGACTCATAATGGGGGCAGTTGAACTACACCTAGTTCCACCTATTGAAATGACGGCAACAGTCTCCATCCCACAGGAACTGACCCCTTTACTGTCGCCGATGCTGGTGGAAGTGCTGATGACATATGAACGTTAGCAACCGTTATTAATTTCCAGTGGTGTTTGCTGAAGTTGGAGCCAATGCAGAGTTAGGGGTGCAGGGGCGTAAGCTCAAGGGGCTGGAGATGGGACGTGGGGGTAGTCAACCCAAAGGAGAAGCCAAGGGCTGCACGGAGGGGGAATTATGGCTTTGCTTAAGAGTCAGCCCTACCAGACTAAGCAAGGTGTAGGCTGGTTAGCCAGGATGCTCTGCATGTCAGCATATCCGAATCGTAGAATGATAGAATATCTCAAGTTGGAACGGACCTATAAGGACCATCGAGTCCAACTCACCTTAGTCCTCACGCTGAAGTCACGCGTTCAAAAACACATGATGTGGTTGGTGGGCTTCACAGGACCAAGAAACCGGGTCATCACGGAGCAGCGCGCATGGGTTCCTCTTGCAGCTCTCGGCAAAGTCTGCCCAGCAGAGAAGTCCACGCACATACTCAGCCCATCACCTGCCCCATCCTGGCCAGCCCCAAGGAGAAGTCATCGCTCCCCCACCAGCCCCAGTCCCTGCCCAGACTTCTGTCCAGCTCCCGCTTATGGAATTTTGGGTGCTTTTACCTGCGATTTGGGGAATGACCAATTTCATCCTTTTTCATGCCTGTCCACGCAACAGCCCCATTAACACCGTGGAAGAGAAGGGGAACGGGGGGGTACGTTTGGCCTCTCTGCTGTGCAATGGAACGGGATGGGTGAAATGTCCATCCCCGGGCAGGTCTGTTTTTGAAAAGCAATTACTGGCAGGGAAGACGGCAAATCCTGCATTCCTCAGCGAAGGAATCTGGATGATGTCACCTCCTGCCCAGTGGCAGGAGCATTCCTGCCTGCGGCGGCTCCCTCCGGACAGCCCCTGCCTTTGCTACAAATATTTGGTTTGGCTTGTTTTTTGGAAGCTTCCCATTGCAAGGAATAACAGCAGGATGGACTCTCCTACTGTAAGGCTTGTCTCTGTACCAGCACATTAGCACGGGCCACAGGTTAATAGAGGTTCACACATGCCAGCCAAAATTGTACTGCCAGTAGCAGAAGTGTTTGGTTTTTGTTTTGTTTTTTTTTTTTTTTTAAATCTGTGTGGTGCAGTGCAGACTGAGAGATATCAGAAATCTCTTAAAATAGAAGTCTGCCTGCTCCACTAAACCACTTTCAACCAAATTCACCCAGTTTTCTAGTATGTGTATCCAGATTGGAGGCATGTAGCCGTGCCTCTAATCTTGTGGCTTTCTCTCCCTCCTTTTCTAGTAGGATACATCTAGTAGCATGCCTAAGCAAGTCAGGATCTTTCCTAATCAACTGGCCTGGAATAAAGTGCCCTTTTGCCTGGAAGGGGAGTCCCAGTAGATATTTCTAGGAAAAGGGTGGCAGGGGTATGGAGCAATTGTGGGATGATGTGGAGGCAGGACCATGTGCAGCATGGTGGCTTCTCCTCAAAAGGAAAAGACCTCTCACGATATCCTCCAAGACTGTTTTTAAGGCACTTGGGTGGGATTTAGTTGCCTAAACTTGGGTGTTCAGCCCTCCTTGGAGCTGAGCTCAGCATCTGCCTGACCTCTGAGGGCTGGTCTGGGACACAGCTTGGTTTCCAGTTCTTCTCTCTGCTCCTCTAAAGTTCACTACATGCTCTCAGGAACCAGGAGACCAGAAGCAGACCCTGTCCAAGATGCGGTGTCCTCCTGCAACTCTTTCCTGCTAGTTTACATTTTTAATTACCCTTAAAAATACCCGTCCCACGCAAAGGTGCTGCTTGCACCTCGCTGTTCACCCGCTTCTCCTTAGCACCTGTGATGCCAGAGGAGGAAAGGTGGACACAACCAGAGGGGTCAGGAACTGATCGTAAAGTACGTGTTTTACGGCAGATGGATAAATTTCTTCTTTATGCTCCAAGATGATCCATTGCTGGCACCTGAAGAAGTTTCATACTCTCAGACCTCAACTGCGGGTCTAATGGGAGAGGGACGGTCCCGCCCTTCAGTGGAAAATGAGCATGAGGATGTTTTTTGTGAGATGCTGGTGAGGTTAGATTACTCCCAATCCCACAGATGTTGATGGGATCTCACTCAGGTCACTGATTCTACCAAAACATGAGTTGTGCCACGAGATCCTAGCAAAGGCACAATGAGAGAAGTGATGGGAATGGAAGCGAGCTGCGTTTTTAACACCAGTACAAGGTATTGCCCCATATAGGAGCGCGTGGATGAGCTGGTTTGGGTTATAAAAAAACACATTGAAAGAAATCTGCTGATCGTCTTATTCTGCCAGGTCAGGGAGGCTGTGAGCATGGACGGGAGCCCCAGGCATCACGGTCTGGCTCTCTCGGTGCCAGATATTGCCTTTGTTGGCATAATGGCTAAATCTGGATGGATCCCCACCACGCTGATGGGTGAAATTGTCTATCCTTCCCCATGGGGACTGCAGGCTGCAGCAACCTCTCTGAGCCGGGCAGGAGCCAGGCATTTTTCACAGCTGCTGGGCAGCCTGAGCCCTAAATCAACCCTTCTTCAATTAGCACAGGACTTTCATCAGCACTCTGTTGTTTTTAAGCTCCAGCGATAAGAGGTTACAGTAAATATTTCAAACCGTACATAAACTACAGCCTGCCAACATAAACACCGTAAAAACACTCCCTATAAATCATGCATCAGAGTTCACCCTTACTAGAACTATTAAATTTTTCTGGAATGGCTAAAAAATTGCCGCGGGCTGCCAGGAGGCTCTGCAGCCACGAGATCTGGGAGAAAGAGACACAGGCAGTGCAAAAACTTGCAAGAAAGCAGCTGCTCAGAGCAGAGCTTTCTCCTCATCCTCCCACCTCGGGATCTCCGGGCGAGCTCCGCTCATGGAGGACTAAATAAATGAGCTCCACGCCCACACGTGTCCTGGCCAGCGTGTGAAACCTTGCATGTGTTTGCCGTTAAACACAGTATTTCTTGCAGAAAGCCGCCTGCTTTTCCCTGCTGCTCTTCTGGCCCGACCGCATCCATCTCCTCCTATTTTCCAGGGCATCCCTCCTGTAACAGCTAGGAGTAAGGTTATCTCGCAAACCAGCTTCAGAAGCGCCCCATGGACCCCCACAGCTCATGCTGACCTTGAGGACTGAAGCAGGAGATCAAAACCTCCTCCATTTGCCACCAGAGCTTTCTCTGATCTCCAGGCAGAAACAGCCTTGGTCAAACCCTACAGCAACCCGGGGAGCCGAGAAGGGGGAGGTCTGGAGCAGCCCCCATGCAGGGACCAGACCCAGCTCTGGTTTCTTTGCCGTGGGTCCCACCCGCCGAAAGACCAGCAGTGCTGCAGCATGGCCAACATCAGCCTCGGGCCATCTCCCAGGCTGGGGCCAAAGGAGAAGGCACAGCGGTCCTCCCCATCTCCCAAAATCACGGCGGCACACAGTCCATCTCACCACCCCGGGGACGTCCGGGAGAGCTTTGCTCTTCTGCTGGAGCTCCTCACTTCTCCACTCACATGGGGATGCCGGGCAGGTCTCCATATCCCAGCCAAGGCGGTGGGATGTCTCGTGCTCCACCAAACTGGCATTCCCCCCCCCCAAACACCATGTCTCTCCCGTGCAAACCTTTGGGTCCATTCAACCAGGAGCTGAAACTATGGCTGAATTCTTCTTACCCGTCTCCCCCTGGCCCCACAGCAGGAAAAATACTTTGTCCGGGGAGTTTGCAGCCTGAGAGCGACCACCTCCCGCCAAGCCGAGCCAAGCCAAGCACACAACAAAGCCCCATTGAAAAGCAGCCTTCCTCCGGGTGCCCTTGGAGAAGTGGCTACATGACCGCCGAGCAGCTCCTCCCGACCGCCGTATCGCCGCTCCGGCAGCGGAGCAAAACACAGCCCCGGCAAAACTAATGGGTTTTGGCATCTCGGATGAGCCTAAACACCTACGTGTGGGCAACCGAAACCAGCCCGGGGAGGCTGGGGTGCTGGGGTCAGCGCAGGGTCCTGGTTCCGGTGGTCTCCCCTTTCCTGGGGGACCCAGCCACAACCCCGGGAGAAGCCAGGCTATCAGATGAGGTTCTTTCTACAGGAGGAATTGCTTTGCAATGCCCTTGGCATCATCTTTTCTCTCTCCTCCCCTCCTCTTCTCCGGCATCGCTTCCTTTTTATTAGCTTGATCTGTTTTGACTTGAAACTCTCCAGAGCCGCGGCTGGCTCACGTCTTCCCCGGAGCCACGAGGTGCTCCCATCCCACCCATCACAAGAGGAGAGCAAAGGGCTGCTCTCGTGCTGCAGAAAGCCCCCGGGGGACCTGGCACTGCTTGCACGGGCCACCGGGTCACCAAAACACTGCCAGAGCGAGGGGGACATCGTCTGCTCTTGCATCATGTCACTAGATAGTGGCTCTTCCCCAGGGCTCGGAGCAGAGAGACGGGCAGGGGGGAGGCAGCGGGGAGCTGCCTGCCCTGGAAAGGAAACAAGGACATTCATTTCTTAGTGAACCTGGTTAACTATTTCTGTCTGGGAGTGCAGAGGAAAGGGCTGGGCAGAGCAGCAAGCAATACCATTGTCCCCAGCAGGAAAAAAAAAAAAGGGATGATAAAAAAGTGCCTGGAGGAATTTGGCTCAGGCTCATGTTTGAACTGGAATCGGATTTCCAAAGCAGAGGCTTCCGGATGCACGGCAGGGCGTTCTCCGGGGCTGAAACCGGTGGGGAACGTCGTTTGGGGTCGTGGGTTGGATTAACTCTGCATTGACCCAGAGGGTCAGACGGAGAAGGGATTTAAGCACCCAAAGATGCCCGGGGCCAGACAGGAGCCGGCAGCGATGCTTCAGCCCAGTGGCTCGGCCACGGTGGGGGATTGAGCCACGTTTCTGGGCTGTTTTCACAGAACCATATAATCATAGAATGGTTTGGGTTGGAAGGGACCTTTAAAGGTCATCTAGTCCAACCCCCCTGCCTTGAGCAGGGACATCTTCAACTAGACCAGGTTGCTCAGAGCCCCGTCCAACCTGACCTTGAACTTTTCCAGGGATGGGGCATCCACCACCTCTCTGGGTGACCTGTGCCAGGGCTTCACCACCCTCATCGTAAAAAATTTTTTCCTTATACCTAGTCTGAATCTACCCTCTTTTACTCTAAAACCATTACCCCTTGGCTATTGCTACAGGCCCTACTAAAAAGTCTGTCCCCATCTTTCTTATAAGTGCCCTTTAAGTATTGGAAGGTCACAATAAGTTCTCCCCAGAGCCTTCTCTTCTCCAGGCTGAACAACCCCAACTCTCTCAGCCTTTCCTCACAGGAGAGGTGCTCCATCCCTCTGATCATCTTCATGTCCCTCCTCTGGACCCGCTCCAACACATCCATGTCTTTCCTGCACTGAGGGCCCCAGAGCTGGACACAGTACTGCAGGTGGGATCTCACCAAAGCGGAGTATAAGGGCAGTTTTCCCATGATTTTTGTCCATTTACATCCTGCTGGCAGCCTGCTGGCAGGCTCACACGTGCCATCTGCAGCTCACTGCCGTGCTGGCCTCCACCTCATGTTTGAAAGGCGCTTTGCACAAAGCAGAGGTTTGTAAAGCTCTCGGCCGAGCGTGGGTTTAAGAGGGTATTAAAAGTTGCGGTCAGAAACAACAAAGCAAAGCAGAAATGCAGCCTCGGGAGACGCCGAGACCCCTCAGTCCTTGCTATGTCAAAATGGCTCTTATCTCATTCGAAATGGGGATGCTGCGTGTAAATTCACCCAGAAAGTAGGGTCTCATGACCCCCACGCCATCCTGGCTCCCATGGAGCAGCTGGTGATGCCCTGTCATCCCCCCCAGTGCTGCTGGGTCCCCTCCCAGTAGAGGCCAGCTGGTGGTGGCATCCCTCAGGGATGATGACTGGGGCCAAGGCTGTTGAGCGTCATTAATGATCAGGGTGATGGGGCTGAGTTTGGGGCTGCTCCTGGTTGGAGGGGGGAGTAGTGCTGCTGTGTTGGGGGACCTCAGCAGGCTGGAGAAACGGGCTGGTGGGACTCAGGTGAAGTTCAACAGAGGCAAAGGCAGAATGGTGGCCCTGGTAGGGGACAGGACAGAGGGCAGCGGGGAGTGACCGGCTGGGGACCAGCTCTGCAGACAAGGATCGGGGGTCCTGGTGGTCAAGTTGGATGTTAATCAGCAGTGTGGCCTTGCAGCAGAGAAGGTCACCCCAATAGCGGGCTGTCTTAGCAAGAGCGTAGCCAGAGTTATGATCCCCTCTGTTCTGCCCTTGTAAGGATACTGTGTCCAGTTTGGGGCTCCCCAGTGCAAGAAGGGTACTGGAGTGAGTCCTACAGAGGCTTCCAAAATGCTTGTGGGCTGGAGAACGGGATGTTCGAGGAGAGGCTGAGAGCGCTGGGTCTGATCAGCCTGGAGAAGAGAAAGAGAAGATCTTATGGGTGCGTGCAGCTGCCTTGTGGGAGGTTATAGAGAAAGTGGTCCAGATGCTCCTCGAAAGTGCACAATGAAAGGCAAAGCTACAGCCAGAAGAATTTCAACTGGAGACGAAATAAAAAAGTCTCCATGACAAACACTGGCACAGGGAGCTGGTGGGATCTCCACCCTTGGAGATAACTCGACTGGACAGGGCCCTGGGCAGCTTCATCCAACATCAAACTTGGCCCTACTCTGTGACCTCCTGAGGTACCTTCAGCCTCTGTTTTCCTGCAATTGCACAAGTCACCCTGGAGATTCCTATCAGTTGCCCCTTGCTCAACATCTTCCGCACCCACCAGTGGCTGGGAAAAGTTGGCATCCTCCCCAGGAGACTGCTCTGCCCTCAGGGCAAGCAAGAAGACAGACCACAGAAGGTGTGAAGGTCTCGGAGAAGCTCTCCTGAGACCCTGCGGGATGTAAATGGACCTGTATAGAGCCACTTCGCACCCTAGAGATGGCCCAGGGCACCTGGTAGACAACCCCAGGGTCCCCATCTTCTGGGGAGGCAGCCAGAGAGCCGATGGACCGCCCCACGGCACCAAAAAATGCCACCAGGCCCTTCTGCAGAGGCAGAAAAAAATAAATTGCTCTAGCAAAGTTAGAAGTGAAGAAATTAGAACTTAGGAGTGAAATAGCAATTTACCCCCATATGCCTTAATTAATTTATAGGACAGGGCTCCTCATTTTCTATCCATTTCCCCTGTCCCCTACTGCTACAGCCCTGGGTTGCACTGACGGCATGCAGCAACCCTGCACAAACTCCTTTCTTTTCTCTTTTCCTGGCAGCAAGGAGCAGAAACCACGGCAGTTTACGTGGCCGGTCACCAAGATCTCCAAGCAACGGACCGGGTCAAAGGGAGCTGCGCAGCCTTAAAAATTAACCTTGTGCTGGTTGGATGAACCTTGGGTGGAAGAGCTCCAAACAAGCCATAAATAACGAGAGGAGAGTTCTCTACAGTGCTGGGATTTGCAGAAATACAGCACATGCCATATGCCGCGGTCCACCTCCGCAGTACATTACAGGGGAAGGGGGGGTTTCCTTATTACACACACTGAAAAAAAAATCTTCCGGTATTTCGGGGTTGGACAACACCCAAGGATTGTCTCAGAAATAGCTCTCCTAGCTTGCAGGAGTACGAGGCGCAGATTCCCCATCAGCGACATGCCCCTTTCTCCAGATCCCACCCGCCCGTGACTCACTTGAGCCGGGTTACGTTGGATTTCCTTCCTCCGACTGTCTAAGGAGGCTTTGGACAGCAGACAGATTGCCCTCCTGTGGCATTTCAAGGTAATTTGGGTGAAAGGAGAAGGTGCTTGTGGCCTCCTAAGACTCAAGGGACTCTTTGTTTCCTTCTGGTTGGGGTACTGGGCTGTTCGCTCACCCCCCTGCCAGGAGAGGACACGGCTCTCTCCCATTAAGCACAGCTTAAATAAATTTATTAAGCCAAGCTCCTATGCTTGGTATAGATGGAAAGGGCATTTTGGGATGGGAGAGAAATGCCTCCCTACCATGCGTGGGGCACAGCACACACCAGGAGGGCTCAGGAGGTCCTTCCAGCCCACTCGCAGGGGATCCCTTTGGACAAATGCTGGTTGCAACCAAGTTTGCTATGACCATACCAGTGACCTGGAGGTAGGAGGGATGTAGCTACAGGTCACCCGTTAACCACAAGGAAGATCTAAGCATTTTAATGAGGATGGAACCATAAAGGCTATGGAAACACAACAGCATCTCTTCATGAGATTCATCTGAGGACCTAGAGGGGTTGATAGGGGATAAGCGTTGGAGAAGGAGATCCCACCCCGAGGAGGATCCTGTGTGTTGAGAGGCCAACAGGAGAGTTTTCTCTCAAGGAAAGCCCGTTAGCCAAGAAGATGAGGCCACCAAGGAGCAGGTTCAGCTCCCGCTGGTGGTGATGCTGCCGAGCCACTGCCCTCCCTGTGCCTCAGTTTCCCCAGCTGCACAGGAGAGAAGACACCCCTTGTGAGGTGCTTTGAGATGCGAGGATGAAAAATGTGCTCACATCCTTGGATATTATTTAAAAGACAATACAAAAGCACCTTACAGAGAACATAACCTTATCAATGGATCTTTTGTCCATGGGTTAGAGACACCAGCTGCAAAACCGCATCTTCTGCTGGGGTGAGCTCCTACAGGCACTGGTCTCTGTGCCTGGTCTTTAAAGACCAGCTCATGATGCACGAGCATGTACCACCTAAACTGATGCTCCATAAGCAAGCAGGTTGCAGACCCCAAAATTTGCTGTGCAAGCAGAAGTCTCAGAAATATAACCCAAGGGACTGAGAAGGACTAGCAGGAAAACCAGACCGCGAAGCATCTTCCTCGGGATGGGGACTGGCCAGATGGTCCCAGAGTACCTAAGGGTTTCCATCAGGAAAAAGCTAAACCACTGACGGTTTAATCCCAAATTCCCTGAAGACGGATTTGCACTGCCCTGCGCGACGGGGGATGATTTATGCCAACATAAAGTGTGCACAAAGTGACGCCAAATAGGGATGTTACGTCTCTTTGCACCGGCAGGAAAGGCAATACACAACCGTTAGGTTGCGGCAAACGCGTTCCCCACCCAAGTGATGGGGAAAGGGCAGAAAATTAAGAGCAGGAGAGAGCGGAGTGGGAGCAGAGGTAGATCAAGGCAGAGAGAGGGGGTCTGCAAAGTGCCACGAATCAGCCAAGCTAAAACCACCCAGCCAAATATCAAAATAAAGTGGAGGGGAGGAAGAAAAAACAAAACCAAAAAAAACCCCCAAACCAAAAAAGTAACATACGGAGAAGCGCTGGGCTCAGTCCTTTGCAAAAACGTCCCATCCTTCCCCGCCGTGGTGCACGGAGCCGCAGGCAGCACCCTGTCCCTGCCTGCCGCCGCAGGCAGAGCTCCCCAGCCGCTGCTTTTCCTCCCCTCCCATCCCTTCAAACCGAGCTCTCTTCCCGCTGCACCAGCCTGGAGATGATGACGTGGAGACCTCCACCGGGGAAGTTTCCCGAGACGGGAGAGCTCCTCCGAATCCAATGCCACAAACCCATCGTTCCCCGGGACGTCAAGGATTTCTTTCCTTTCCTTTTGTTTTTTCATTTCTTTCTAAGCACCCACAAAAAGTCCGGAAAAAATGAGAATGCGGCGATGCTTTCAGGAGCCAAGAGCAATGCTTAAGGAAAAAAAAAAAAAATCTAATAATTCAAATTGTCTAAGGCTAATAATAGCAAAAAGAGAGCTCCTTGGAGCAGGAGAGGGGAGGCGGAAAGCCGAGGTGCTGCCACGAGATAAGAAATGCTTCCTTCTTGTTTGGACTTTCTTCTCCTTTCTGTTCAAACAGAGGCGAAGCAGAAAGTCGGCTGCAAAAATATTATCACAGCTACAGCGATATATTGCAGCATCATCAAACCCCACTTTTTTCCCTTGATTTTTATGTCTAAATGAATGTCCCAAAGCAGCACTCGTCGGTCAAATTTTACATTTTTAGTATTTTTATGGTGGCTGGGTGCTCCCTGCCAGCCCCATCCCAGACCCTCTTTATCCCTCTGCTCCCTTCCCAGCCCCGTTTTGCAGGGCTGGGGTGAGGGGAGGGCAGCTGGAAGCATCACCCTGCTCTGCAGATAACAGCTGGAAGGGAAAACAGCTGGAAGGGGACAGAAGGGACATTTTCCTCCTCCCCTAGCCCCTCCTGCTCTCAGCCAGAGGGTTTTGCCCCCCATGAAGGTCTCTGGTCAAAGAGGGGGGGGTGACGTTACCCTGCACTGAAACGCAACAAGCAGGGATTAAATAATTGCCCCCGTCCGAAGGCTGCAACCTTTGGCGCACCGTTATCTGTTCCTTCGCATTGCCAACTCGCATGATTTTATGGCTGATCTCACAATTGATGTTTTCCTTAAAGGCCCCATGCTGTGAGGCGAGATTTGGCTTCCAGGATTCCTGGTCAGGAAGGTTTTGCTCGCTGCAGTTAAAGAACCCCCCCAAAACTTCACAAATCCAGTATGAAGATGGCTCTAAACCTTTAAAATCTGGTGGTTCTTCAATCTCCTAATCCTACAGGGACCCAGTGCATGTCCCTAAGCATTTCTTAAGTAGTACCCACCATGTGAAACTACTCAAAATAACTTGTTTTTCCTGGGTTTAAGGAGAAGGAATGTCCTTGCTCTCTGGCACAGCTGGGATGGGGCAGCCAAGTTTTCATCCTCTTATTTAATTTTTCCAAGTGTGTTTCTTGTCTCCAGCTGCTTTAGGGGAGGAACAAACTGGGAAGCAGCCTGGCTGACCATGCAGGGGGAATGCATTCCCAGAAGGGGTTTTCAAGAAGAAATTAGCTTGTAGGATGTTCCGGGGACGAAGGAGGAGGGAGAAGGGAGGCATCGCCGCAGCGCTTGCTCCTGCAGCTGGTGCTGCCCTTGACATGGTCACAAGCCAAAACTTCAGCCCAAATTGGAGGTTTTCAAGCAGATTTTGGGCAAGGAAAACACCCTCACCAGAAACTGTTTAGGGAAACCCTTTTGTAGGCGCCCAGCTTGAAAACAACCTTAAAAATACTTCTAAAAAATCCTCAGCCTCGCTCTGTTTCAGACCCGGAGTGGAGTCTCATTCAGCCTTGTTTAAAACAGTTTCAAGCAAAACCCTGGATCCAAACTTTAAGGGATTGCCCAGACCCCGAGCGGAGTTAGATTTTTGTAGCTTAAGCATGTATTTAATACAAAATGTTTTATAGGCATAAAAAGAGGTAAGACAATTTGCATGGCTCTCGACGTTGACTTTATATATATCATATATGTGATATATAGGAAATATACTATATATAATATATACAATATAATATACACAAAATATATTACAAGGATCAATGAAAGAATCACGTGCCCCCCCGGGGATGAGGAACAGAGCATCCTTTTGTCCCCAAATCCACATTTTCTCCCAACCAGCGATACCCCCAGAGTTACACCTCGGTAAGGAGGCGATTAGACGAGCCATACCTTTCACAGCCAGGAAAAAAAAAGGTGAGTCTGAGCTGCAGGTCTTCACCACATAACCGGAGACCTTCTGGGGAGGGAAAAGCCCTGCAGCACAACCGGCCACAGCCCTGCAAACAAAGCCAAGGAGGAGGCGATTATTTCGGGGCATCTCTCTGCCAGGCACAATACGGCAGCGTTTCAGCGCCCGTGCTCAATGCTGTCATTGTCCCCTCCGGAGCCACGGCTCCTGCGTGCGGTGGCACAGGGTGAAGCTTCTGCTCCTCTGCAAGCTCCCAAAAGGCTTCATCCTACCACTGGAGAGGACCAGGAGACTTTGTTTTCCTCCTAGGGCAGGATAACAGACCTAGGGATGGGAGAAATCTCAGTTTTGCCTTGCCAACGCCGTTGCGCTATTGGCTGGTGTGAGGTCCCTAGAAGAGAGGAAGGAAATAGGATCTTAGATAAAATACATCTGGGGTACAAAGGTGATGGGAAGATCGGGTTGAGATCAGATGTTAACAGCTCGCTGATAAAACGGAGGGATGCTCTGGGTGGTGTTTTGCAGGGAATCCTTCCAGGGACTTCGCATCTGGATGCTGCATCCAGTGGAGGAGCACACTGAGGAGCTGGAGAGGGTCTGGTTGTGGCCACCGAGATGGTCACGGCTGGAGGATGGGATGTGCGAGGGGAGGCTGACCTGGGTCTGATCAGGGAGTCCTTATTAATAATGCAACTGTTAATAGGAGGGTGGAGAGAAAACAGAGCCAAACTCCTCTGAGAGGCACCCAGGGAGAGGCAGCACGTTTGCTGCAGCCAAGACGATGAGAAGGCATGAAGCAAGAACCTGCCTGTCTTTAGAAACACGAGGAGCTGCTGCAAGACTGGTGAAATTTCTTCCCTGAGACCACAACGGATAGGACAAGGGCAATCAGGTTGGATTTCAGCAGTAAAAAGAGGGAACAGCCCAGAGATGCTATCGCAGCAGTGCAATCTGCTTTATTTTTCCTCCTACCTGCCAGCCCCAGTGTCTGCAGGTTAAGAGTAGATCCTAAAGCCGATGGGGTAAAGCTGCAGTGTGATGGCCTCAAGGAGCAGCAGCAGCCATGCTTTGGAGGGCAGATTGCTTGAAAAAAAAAACGTGGTGCACTGAAAAAAGAAAAAAAAAATATATAAAGCCAAATTAAATGTGGAAAAGCTGCTGTGATGGAGCTGCTCCCTGGGGATGCTGGCAGAGTCTGTGGGCAGCACTTGGGAGCCTGGGGCCAGGAGGAGGGAGCAAAAGGGACGTTCAGCCCAGGTTTGAAGCCACGAGGACATCTGTGCTGGCCAAGCTGACTGTAGGCATTATGGCTTGCTGGCCTCCGCAGGTCAAGCTACCATAATAATTAGCAATCAGATACCGAATCGATGAAACACGTGTGATCATCCTCCTCGCTCAGGGGAACAGCCTGACAAGCTCTCTCACCCCACGGATGCCGGTCATGGCTCCCCAGGGAGAGAGATTACCCCACTGGTGTGGGCAGTGACACCAGTGTCCCCTCTCCACCTGGATCTGGGTGTTGCTTTTCTCTCTCCAGTCCACACTGCCGTGTCCGGGAAGCATCCATGGGACCACCACCACGAGCAGGGATGCAGCTCGAGCATCCTGCACTTCCAACCAGGAAAAATTATAAGCCTCCCCTTTTTCCTCATCCTATACCCAGTATAGCCAGGTCAGCACATTGCCGACTGTAACAGGAGGGACTGGAGCATTGCACTTGGCTTTTTGGAGAGTTTTTCCAGCAGGGCTCACTCCCCATCACCTCTGTGCTGGCTTTGCATCAGGGAGCCAGGGACACCCCGGGGGCTGGATGCCCACCACGTAGGCGCTTTGCTTTCCATCAATGAGACTTGCTTGACAGCAAACAGGAGAAGAAACCCCGGTGCTTCAAGGGAGTATCTGCAACTTAGTGCTGGACTGAGGACTTGGCCACCACAGGGTGGATGGCAGAGGGACAGCCGCCCCATCCTTCCCTGCACCCGTTGGTCCCAGCTCCCAGGGGTCTCCTCCCCATGTGGGTTCACTAAAATAATCCCCTCTATGGGGCAATGAAATAAAATATATAAATTCTTTGAGCTCAACCTGGGCACCGGCATTTTGCCTTTTCCTGCCTCCCTTCTTTTTATCGCCTCCTTGCATCTCTGGCAATCGGGATGGGGAAAGTAAAAGCCAGGAAAACATCCTGTTCCTCCCTCCTTTCGTGCCTGGGGAGATAGAAATCAGAGGTCAGGAGGGGGATACATCCCTGATTTCACAAGCGTCCGGTTGTACCAGTTGTTGTACCAGTTGCCGCACGCAATCTGAATTGCAGATGGCTTCTGGCGGTTTACGGGGCTGGAGTCACATCCCGGAGAAGCGAAGTCACAGCTGCTATTGTCGGAAAAAAGCTGAGCCTGTACTGGATTCCCCATTTTTTGCCCATTTTTGGAGCCCGGGAGCAGGGCTGAGCTCTAGAGACAGGGAGCCTGGCGTTGACGCCGGCATTTCGCCCCAGCCGGTACTCCTTGCAGCACATGCCACCCCATCCAGAGCCCGTCAGGTTTATGGATCGGCGTCCCGCGCTCTCCAGGGATGACACAGTTGCACATCCAGTCGATGAGGCTGACCCAAATACAGCGCCCAGCAAGGCGGGCACATCCCGGCTGCCAGGGCTGCTCTTATCCTCGTGGAGCCGACGGAGCAGGAGACGGCGTGACTCCTACAAGCACCTTGGAGCATCACGTACTGACGGGATGCTCCCCAATACCCTGTGCTAGAGAGAAAACTCGATCCTTCCCCGCGACTTGCTTTCCAGAAGCAGCGTGGTCAGAGAAAACAAGCCCTGGAGGAGCGATGTTTTGGCCGAGGGGTGCCAGCACGGGTCGGGTCAGGTCCCACCGGGGTCAATTAGCCCCAGTGAGGGTTATTAGCCGTTGTGGTTTTATGGGACCTACCTGTTGTCGGTGTTGGTGGTGCTGGTGGGTGTCTCAGCGTGAGGCAGCAGCAGCCGGCACGTGGTGGTCACCTCTCTGTCCTGTAAGAGAGCGCAAAAAAAGGCATCAGCATCCCCGGGCAGGGACCACATCACCCATGCAGCCCCCCCCAAAAAAGCCCACAATACGGCATAGCTGGATTCTTCGGCCAGGGAAAGCCATCCCACCGAGCCCACCTCCCTCCTGCTCCCACGGGTACGCTCCTCATCCGCTCCAGCGTAAAGTCAGCCGGCTTCACGTGGTTCGCGAGATGCCGGAGGATTTTGCACCACGGCGGGTTGGGGAGCAACAGCAGGTCTCACCCCGCGGCTCCCTGCTGCATCCCAGGGAGATGGGATGACACCCCAAACCCCCCGCAGTATGGCTCTCGGCTCCTGTTCGAGGTCATGCAGGCTGCCGGAGGATTTCCTAGAAGAGGTTTGCTGCATACCAATGGAAATGCAGGCAGTGGATATAGCAGAAAAAACCAAACAAACCAAGGTTTGCCAGAAACGCTGGTAACTGGTGGCCTGAGACCCCTCAGCCGTGCTGGGGCCAGGCAGCACTGACCCCACTGATGTGCTGAACAAACTCTCTGGAAGGTCCTAAATGCGTGCGAGGAGCTTGCAATAAGGTTTTTCTCCCTCAAAAACTACTTCTGACAGCACTCGGGTCACTGTAGCCACAGTCCTACCCATCACACACCGTCCCCGCGCACCGACGTGAACACATCCCATCGCACCTTCGCACCCGGGATGCTAAATCCCAGCGCTCGTGATCGGAAGCATGCAGGCAGACCGAGCCGGGCACTGGCGAGCAAGCAAGAAAGCCACGGTTATTCCTACTTCTTTTTTTATCTCGTCGCTTATTTTATACGCCGGCTGCCCAATTATTTCCCAGGCCGGCTCTGCCCCGCGGTGCCTTTTTGCAATCGCATGGAAGGAAGCTTGAAAATCAGGACTGCCTCCAAAAGTACTGAGATGCCAAGAAAAGCCACGGCAAGGACAAGTCTCTGGACCGTGGGATCATGGCAGCGGGGCATGGTGCTGGAAGGAGCCACAGGCAAATGGGCTTTGGGCTAATTTTGGCTGCTTGAAGCTATCCTGGAATGTGGCCCCAGCCCTTCTTGGCTTCCCCTGGGATGATTTGGGCACTGGCTTCAGGGACTGCCTGCCCTCATGCATGATGTCTTTCCCTGGCAGTAGTTTGGTACCGTTGGGTCAGAGCAGAGGTCACCTCTGCATCTAAAGCCACCAACCCCACGTTCACCCCTTGAATTTCATTTAATTTTGTATTTCTATCGCCAAAGACCTTGGATGGGCAGGAGGGTGGGAAAAGTCATCAGCTCCTGCCTCAAGTGGTGTATCAGCCCGGATTCAGAAAACAAACCACAAGAGGAAGACTGCAAAGCAATTGCTTTGAAGCCAAAGTACTACAGGGATTTATTATTTTTTTTGGCATCGGCTCCAAAATACTCTCAGCCCCAGCCGGGGAGAGTCCCTGGGGCAGGTTTTAACCCAGCTTTTCCCTGGCGTGGCTCCTCATACCTTCCCACACACCCTTCTCACGCGGGTGAGCCTTCCTCCCCCAGCATCCTCCTCCTGCAGGGATGTAGGACGAGGTGCTACCACGCTTCCCAAAGCATCTCGCAGAGCTGAAAAAAGCTGAAATCTGTCCAATTTTATCCTAGTCTGGTGGAAAAGTGAATATAAAATAATATAAAAAAAAAAAATCCCTTTTTTTGACATTTCCGCAAGTAACCCAGGAGCATGCCCATTCTTTCACCTGCATGTACCCTGAGAAGGAGCGACCGACATCTCAGCCGTAGTCACAGCCATGCTTGGGGGGACAAATTCATCCCTGTGGTCCTATGGGGCCAGGTGACAAGGTTTTTAACGGCTGTTGGGACAGCTAAATAAAACCGCATTTGACAGCATTAGCTCCCTCATGTCCTTCATCTCGTCCACCTTCACCCCCAAATGCCCCAAACCTGTTGGTTGGCACGTTCAGTGCCTTCCTGCCTGGAAGATCTCCTAGGTGGGAAATAGGTTCCCCAAGGACCAGCATCTTTCATCATAGAAAACCTCTGGGCAGGGAGACTCCTGTACCCTCACTTTGCCACAGTCTGATCCCTCGATCCCATCCCCAGCCCCACATCGAGCGCCGGCAGTCGCCGCTTGCGGTCGTGTAGGACCCTGACCCGGGCTGCGATGCTCAGCATTGTCCTCGCTGCCCCAGGGATGCAGGGATGGCTGCATCCCTAACGAGCCGGTACCGAAAACACAGATCCAGAAAGGTATTTGTTTGAAAATGCAATTAATAAAATAGACATCCCATTTTTTGAAGATGCAGAAATTAAACTCATTTCAACAGGTGCCTTCGCCTACCCAGCTATGAGTTTCGACGTGCAGCACACGGCCCCTCCGAAACACCAAACACTGAGACGGGGCACTGCCGAAAACGACTCACAAGACGCGCTCGACAGCCGTTATCACCCTCTCGGCAACCAGCCCGGCTCCAGCAACCCGCTCCCTGTCCCTCCGCCGCCCATCGCCCTCCCGACGGCCACCCCGTCACCTCGCATTAGCGCCGGGCATCCAGGCGCTCACCGTTTCGGTCCGTCAGACACAGCGGCAGCCGCTAAAAGCAGGTCACCCGATATAAGGCGGGTTATTTAGGACTTCCCTCTCTGTTACCGCCAGGGAAGGGGGACGCAAGTGATCTAAGCGACTTTTTGTTTTTCCATTTTCCAAGCGCTGCCGTACGGCTGAAGCATCGTCCCTTCCCGGGTACCACTCACCTCTCCCGGAGGGATGCTCGAAGGCTGGGCTCGGGGCTGGCAGCCGCGCGGTTCTCGGGGTGTTGACAGGAGGGCTGAGCAGGCAGCGGCTGGGCATTTCCATCTGGTAACGTCCCACGCAGGTCCCACGCGGTGGCCGGAGACCACCGGACTGAGGCCAACGCCGTGTCTCGGACCTCTGGGTTTTGTCGCTACGCAGCGCGGGTCCCCTTGCGCTTTCCTGCCGTCATTTCTGCCATCTAGAGGGGACGTTTCCCCATTGCAAATGTGTCCCTCAAAACATAACAAAACCCCACGATTCAGGAAAAAAAATTAAAAAAAAAAAAAAAAAAAATCACAGTCCGTCACTCGCCACCGAAAGAACCTGGCTGCAGCGATTCGTGCTCTCGGGGTGGGGAGAGCTGGAGGCTGTGAAGTAGGTACACCCCCAGAAAATTTTGGGGGAGCATTTTCCTGGTGCTTTAAACCAAAGCGAGAACATCGCAACATGAAACTCACGACAACAGAAGGGGTTTCAGAGTCTCATCTAGGAAAAATATATTTAAAACAGCTCAAGAGAGGTAAATGATCAAAATAGTCATCAAATCATCCTCCCAAATGCAACTGAAGTATTAAAAGGGTGGCCCAAGGTCTGGTTCTGCTTGCTGCTATCCAGAACAACGGGGAGGATGGAGCTCAGTAAATTAGGAGGTAACCTGGACCAACAGGTACTGTAAGTGTGCTGGAGCAGAGCAGCTGGGTAAACTGGAGAGGTTGGATACAAAGAGGATGAAACCCAAGAGAGTTGAGTGTAAGGTACAACCATGCCCTCATAAGACCCTGCAGCCTAAAACCAGGTTAACCACCTGGAGGTACCAGACACAACTTTGCTCATCTCTCTACCACGCTTAACCTCTGGTGAAGGCTGGGGTGCTTTGAGTATAAGGGGCTCAGTGAGGAACCAACCCCTCCAAGGAGGCTCAGGATACGACCTGCTGGAAGGACCACAGGGCTCAGAAGTTACACGAAAGCATCAAGATTAAGGCTGAAGAAAGCTGGGGAAGAGGAGTACAAAGCATCCTCCCAGCCCCTGTCCAGCAAAGCTCTCCACATCTCAAGCCAGAGACTAGTACGAGGGACAGTGGCTAGATCAAATGAATCCCTCCTAAGAAAAGGGATTTATTGCTGCCCTCAAGCACGTCAACCAAAAAGGCTGCACAGCTTGGGAGGGAAATCTTTTCTCCCTCAACTTGTAGGTATAAAAGCCTCTAAAAATTTACCTGCACCTAAACTCAAGAGGAACAACAAGTACACGTGAATTACAAGATTGCTGCCGGCATGGCAGAGTAGAAGCTCACAGTACTTTTCCCCCAGAAAAAAAGGCAGCGGATAGATCATATCCTGCAACCATTCCCTTCTCCTCTCGGCTTATTAAACAAACCCATCTGTTCACAAAGACTGTGGTTAGAGCAGCCGAGCCGTGCCGACGTGCTGCTCTGTCACAGCGACACAACACCGCAGAGGCTGAGGGTGGCAGGCACAGACAATCAGAAATGCCTGGAGGAGCTGCAGCCAGACCTGCAAAACGAAGCAGGACCCAGAGGGAGCAAGAGGATGCCAACACTTGTGACACCAGGTGCCAGTAAAGACGGGAGCCCCTCCATCTGCAGGTGGAAACGGGGGTCACATCGATCTAAGTAGCTCCCCTTTTATCGAGTGGCATTAGCTGACACAACATGTACCTCCACAAATATCGCAGTGGGATCCTAAGCCACGTGCCAGGGCTGCAGCTGCCCAGACAGCTCCTCTACAGCCTCGCAGAGCGGCTCTGCCCTCCGGCAGTGGATGCCGTGCAATCGCTTCCAAAGCATCTGCCTGAGGTACAAACCCGGGAGAGCACATGCCGAGCGTGGGGCGAAGAGAAACACAAGTCTGACTGGGTTTCGTTTTCTTTCCTTTTAATAGAAACATCCTAGAGTAACCTGGGAGGAGGATCAGCCTAAAGGGAATGTCTCTCGGAATAAAATGGCATGATGTGCTTCAGGAATGATGTGCAAAGTTAAAACGTCCAAGCAGGCTCAGCTCAGGACTTCCTGGATTCTTGGGTCTTCTTGATTTCCTGCAAGGAGATCAGGAAAACAACTTGAGCATCTCCCAGTTTTTGGGAACAACTCATAGTTTCACAGTTCTGGAGACCACAAGCAATCATCTCCTCAGACCAGCTCCGCAGCATCACAGGACCAAGCCCAGAGTTTACGCATGAGCCTTTAGGGACAAGGCAAGGTCTGACTTAGAGGCTCTTCAAAAATAGCACACCCCTTCCATACTGTCCAGGGATGTATGTTTATTTTGCCCTTAACCCAGTATCACGCTGGATCCATTTCCCACTCTTAAGCCACCGATCCATCGTCACTCATACACAATCTGTGCTCAACTACGCCACTCAGCAGCTCAAACCAGATCAAGTGTGGGCATGAGGTCACATTTCTGTGGCTGCCTATAGACAGACCCTCACCTGCTCAGCCTAGAGGTCATGCCTGCCCGAGGAGCGAGGCAGAAAAGCCCCAAATGACTCACCTCCAGGAGTATCTCCTTCAATTCGGAATAGGCTTTTTCTAAATCATCATTAATAATGACCAAGTCGAACAGGCCAGGCTCTTTACCTGGGGAAGGAGATGAGGACAGAGGAGTTAGAGGAGAATGTGTTTCTTCCCTGTGTCATCTCTTGTGCATGACCAAAGTTCCCATGGCATTTTAATATTATTATTTCAGCCACTGCTAATGCGCTTCTCCGCCAACTGCCCACAAGGAACTGCAGTGGGAAACGATGCAGTACGGTGCTTAGATTAAACTCAGCTCCTGTCCAAGCCCTGCCAGCACTCGTTGGAGAACACAGGTCAGATGTTCATGCAAAAACCAGCTCTAAATCACCAACGCATCCCCTCTCCCTATGCACCACCTGAAGGCCCCTGGACTTACTAAGTTCCAAATCTACACGAG
Source organism: Harpia harpyja (assembly GCF_026419915.1). Taxonomy (NCBI): domain Eukaryota; kingdom Metazoa; phylum Chordata; class Aves; order Accipitriformes; family Accipitridae; genus Harpia; species Harpia harpyja. The sequence continues at coordinate 106,200,253 of NC_068940.1, forward strand.
CTGCAGTCAAACGCTTCAGTAAACTTTCTTCTGTCTCAGTCTTTCGGTCACGTAGTCTTTTTTCCTAAACCCAATGACAAACTTATTAGAGAAACACGTGTTCCAAATGCTGCACACAGAAACCACCCCCCATCCCACAAGCCAGTGCTGTCTGCCATTTATTACTGCTGGCGACCACAGGCACGTGAGGTAACACTCTGCAAAGGGTGAGTGGCCTCACTTACAGCCCAGAGCAAAGCAGTGGCCAAGCTGAGTTTGAGCTCAAGATCTCCTACCCAGAGCTCAGCTTCCCAGTCTCTTCCCCCCCACCCTGTATTCTTCTTTTTTGCAGGTACCGTTGGGAGATGAAATCTCTCTGCTGGGCTCTGGGCTCTGGCATGTGGTGCTGTTGGCTTCCTCCTCCACAAACTCAACGAGAAACAGAGACTGCCTGATCTACTGAGAGCAAGAGGGGAGAGCCAGGAGTCGTGGCCTTCACTGCCATGTACTCCTTGCATGGCTTCAGCAAGCCACACATGCATGTCCACATCCCTCTCTGAACCATGACAGTGATTTCACTTCTGCGAGAAGCACACTGCAATCATTATTACATAGGGCCCCATAAGACCAGAGGAGTGTAAGATTTCTGGTGCTGCAGAGAACCAGCCTCCCTCAGTTTAACTTTAATTGCCGGAGGCAAGTCTCAGCACAAAAATCTCCTTCTCTCCCCAGTGTTAGGCACAACTAATGCATTTAAAGGCTGGCCACGCTGCAGTGAGTCTATAACCCAATGCAGGCAAACACGCCAAGGTGTGGAAACTGTACAGCATGGACTCAAAAAACACAGCACAGGAATATTTATCCCTGGGAGCCAGAGGTTGGGGAATTGGACTGGGCAGAGGTAACAGTGTGCTCGGAAATGTCCTCCTCATCTATTCTACAGCCCTTAAAAACATATGGGTGAATCAACGAGGGGGGAACCCCCATCGCTTCAGAACAAGACGCTGATTACCTCTAACTGCCTAACGGCAAAGGAAGGCGGTCGCTCACCAAGATGTCTATGGACGGAGGCTGCACAGAGATGTAGATGGGGTTCAGGTCTGTCTTCTTGATGTTCTTCACGCCCTGGATGTCGATGTCAAGGACGCAGATCTGGTTCTGGGCCTGAACAGCCTGCACTGCACCTTTACTGGGGACAGAGCAAAGAGGGGTCAGAGCGTCCAGCAATAGCAGTGGGGGTTTGGTGTGTCCCCCTCCAGCAGCAAGTCTTCACCTCACAGGGCTCCCCTGTGCCTGAGTTGTGGCAGGAGAGAAGAGAGAGCCTGCTCTGCTCTTGCTAAACAGTTTCTCTTTCCCCAAGTGTCCTCTGGGTCCCTGGGGTGGAGCAGGGACCTGCTGTGCCCTGCTAGAGAGGCTGGCAAAATCACGATGGAAGGTGTGGAAATGGATAATGTGCGACTATCCCATGAGCAGTGTGGCTCGGGTACAGTCTGCCTTCGACAAACACAGGAGCAACCTTCACCAAAGAGCAAAAACACTGAGAACTTTCCTTCTCCACAGACCCACTGATTTCTGTACCCATGCGCTGTCTTGAAGGATGCTTGACAGAGATGGATGCTCCTGCCTGGGTCACAAGATGCACAGTTAAGAAAATATTTTTTAAGTGGCGGTTCTCATAGGTCATTAAAACCCAACACAGGGGAACTGCCTCGAGCTTCTTCCTGAACACCCACAATCCTCCCTTGAAAAGCAACAACACCAACCCTCTCCTGGTGCACTGGAGGTACCTGGACTAGTTACTGGGTAGCAGCCCTCTTGGGAGGCTTTTCAGTTGGTATCTGCACAGTGCTGGGCACAGGTTCTCCTTCAAGCCAGGGCTCCGTGTCACGATGGACAGTGGGGAGAGAATCCCTGCCAGGAGCTCAGAGGTGGCACTGCAGGTTTTGAGGGAGTGAAGTCGGGAGGTCATGCAGTGGCAGAAGAGATTAAGAACGGATCTTAAGGTGGCTGGTGACTTTCCTCCTGACCTGGGGAGGTCACAAATCCCAACAGGAAGAAGAAAGCTGAAGAAAAACTGCGAGACCAGCACTGTGCCCTATACAAATACAGAGGTTTGCTGCCTTGCCTGGGTGGGCAGCAGCAAGAGCCCAGATACGAGCACCATCCACAGCAAATCCACAAAAACTCCCCAAAATGGCCTGGTTTGCCGTGTGAAAGCCACAGGCTTCATCTGATATCACCAGGTATCAACTAACTCCTGCTACAACTGATCTACAAAGAGCCAGCAGCTCTCAGAGCCCCAAGAAAGAGACCCCAAGCCTGCACTCTGATTTCAGCCTCTAATTTAAGGCGGCTTCAAGAAATTCTGGTTTCTGTGGGTGGGAGTCAGTGCTATCCCACAGACAGGGCCCTTTCACGGCTCTTAAATTAAGCAATTAATTTTTAGTTATTCATTATTATTAGCTGCTGAGATTTAGGGAGCAGAAAGGCTTGGCGAAAACTTCAACCGTTCTGATAAGCATGAGGGACTCTCTCCATTTTATCACACATCTGATTAGAAACAATCTTAGGCACTTGTAAACATAGGCTTGGAGAGTTTCTGCATTTGTTTTGTTTGCAAACTGGTCTTTATTGCTTTGGGTTTGGGTTAATTTCATCCTCCCGCCCTGCATGCCCACCACCACAGGCAGAGCACAGGCAGCACGAATATGCAGAGGGGACCAAAGATGAAAGTAAGGGCCAGGGAGAACAGCACCTCAGAAACAAACCCCAGCACGTCATTTAATTTGGTTAAAGTATCAAATTCCTGCCAATTTCAAGGATTGGCTGAGGAGAGATGTCTTCTCAGCACCCGCCCTGAGGAAAAGGCACCAAAATCAACTCCACCTATGTATCAGGCATCAGAGAGCAGCCGTCTCCTCCACGCTGTGGCCTGCTGGATTAAGCAGGACGCACGTGAAGGAAGGAAGCCTGTCCTACGCAGGATGAAGCCAGGGATTAAGGAGCCTGAATTCAGTTTCTCCTTGGTGCTGGGTATTTGGAGGATGAGCGGTCAGGTTTTGCTTCTCTTGCCAAACCAGCGACACTGCAAGTATCAAGGCCAGGGCAGGGGATTGTGCTCCTCCATCAGCCTCAGAGGCAGCATGGCCAGACCCCTGCGAGGCTGCCCTTAGCTGCGGTGACAGCAGTGATGCCTATGCCTGTCACATTAAAACAGCTACGTTACCGAAATGCATAATTGTCCTCAGAAGGAAACTTTGCCATCTCCAAAAAAATCCTCAAAAAAGCACATTCAGCTCTTTAAGAAATGTAAGTCTTCCTAAAAAGTGTTTCAAGCAAATTTCTTTAATGCAACTAATTAAATATCTCAAAAAACATTTAACTTTCCTCCTTAGCAGGTCCTTTACTATAGAGCCACAATTTTCTCACAATAATTATATAAGATAACTGACTTCTAATTAACATTGCAGCTTAATGTTTTATTGATCATCAGCTCCAATGCCGAGGGCAACGCTATTTTAAAATCCACCTAACTCTTGAACCCCAGTCAAGGGTGCCACGCAATTTATCTATTCATAAGCAGCCACTTTACCAAAGCAGCACGCAAATTTGTTTCACAACAGCCAATACAGATATCATCGCTTCTGCTCCTGAATTCATCGTATTCAGACCATTAGGTAATGCAGGGATAATGAGAGTAAGTCTCCATTCTGCCCACTACTTTCTGCAAGCACTTGAGAAATATTAAGGAGCATAAATAGTCTGTGAAAATCACCCCTGTGCAAGAAAAGCGTTAAGCGTATGAACGATTTCAGCAGCCCTCAAACACTGGAGGCTATAGAGAATCTCGTAACGTAATAACTATTTAATTATGATGAGCTAGCTCTCCGCAAGAGTTAATTTTGCCATCTTAATAAAGCCGACAAGGACCCTGCTATGAAAATTAAAGGCTTTGCTTATAGCAAAAATCTGCGTGTTTGGGAGAAAACAGTGTTGCTAAGTTAAAATATTTTTTTCCTTCACCATCATCTCAGCTCCGGCACCACCTGGGTTCAGTGGCGACAGCATCCGAACTGCATACCTCGTCCCGTACATATTTCCGGAGAACTCTGCGTGCTCGATGAATTCACCAGCATCAATTTCTTTCTGCATTTCCTCTCTGGTCACAAAGTGATAATCTGGATAGAGAAAACAGAAAAAATAGACAGAAATTAACAGCTTTGAAGGTAAAGTTCATGGTCAAAATAACACCCATGTGTGCTTAGGGGAAAAGCAACTTAAAACCTGCTTTGGACAACGTTGGCAGACTGCAGATATCGACTTCCTAATTACTGCATACAGCATCCCCTCTCCACATCAATTGTCCAGACACCTGCTCAAAATGTTCTGGAGCTTTCCGTGTGGGCAGAAATGCTGCTGTACCCCCTTTTTCATACCCTTTCTGGTGCAGTGGGAACCACCTCCGCCTCCCCACAGGCGTGGAACACATTACAGCAGGACTGCCAAGGCCCTTAATTTGAAAGCACTGATGATTACAGACTAGAATGGGACGAGAGGGAGAGGGAGATAAAAGGGAACATCAAAATCAAGCTAACTAAAAAGGAATGTTTCTCTATCTTTTGTTAAAATCCCTCCCCTTCACTTCAGAGTGAAAACTGCCGTCAGAAATTAAAAACAAACCTCATACGATTCTTTCTGAAATATGCAAACAAACCAGAAAACAGAAAAGCAGCTGGCCAGCTGGACACAAGCTAATACAGATAAAGACATCTCATTAAGCAGTTGCATTTTCCAAAGCAGTGTGCATTTGAGGTATCTCACCAGAGCTACCTGGCACTTCAGAAAATCAATCCACTCAATGCCCAAGTATGGACCAGGGCACTTAAACTGAGAGCCCTGCTTTGAAAACCTTGGCCAGCAAGTCACAGAGACAGTGTCTAGAAAAGAAAACTGGCAGCACATGCTCTGCCTCTGTTAACGTTTCACCGCTTAATTAAATTTTGGTTTTGTTCTGCCAAGTCCGTCCCTCTTCGTTATCTTCTCTCCAATGCATGGCACATGCTGCGGAACAGCGGTAAACAGCTACGGTCTTATTGCCACGGAGCTAAAGAACAAAAGTGCGTGTATGTATACAGATTTACACACATATACATACACACTCTCAAATATATAATTACTGAATACCTGCCTAAGGAAATGCACCCTATAAACACAAAAGTAGGACTAACTTATCTGCTAGTGGAGATTCATGCGTGCACTTCACATAAAAACTTAAAATTTTTCAGAGGAATTATTTGCCAAGTCTGATGAGACAGGCTCAACTGCAACACACTCACCTTTGCCATTTACTTCTCCAGGTCTTGGCTGCCTCGTGGTATCTGTAAGCAAAAAAAAGCCTTGTAAATTTTGTAGATCACTCAAGGAAGTAATAGTATCAAAGAAATAAAAGCACACACGCAGCAGATTAACCCAATCATGTAGTAAGCTGATCCTCTATTTAAAATGATCAAAGCTTCTGCAATCAGCTAGTGTAACACACAATGACATGCTGGATTGGCCTTTAATCAAAGAATCCTAGATAATCTGAAAACAATCAATTAAAATTGTTAGGGGCTGAGCAGTCAGTGTGGGACTTACCAGGCTGGGCTTAGTTTTCAGCTCTGCTACAGCCTTCCTGTGTAATCCTAGACACGTTATTTAGACTTCTGCCTCAGTTCAGGGGAATTAGCGGTGCCCTACTTCGCAGAGCTATCTTCATTTTAAAAGACCATGCAGCACCTACATAGGTGCTTAAAATAGCCAGATTTAATGAATAAGGGCAAACTCCTGCACGAGGTAGGTGAATAAATCGGACAGCCTTTGAACCCTGTTGGAAGTTGTTCAAACCAAAAAGGAGCTGATGGTCATCACGGAGGGCAGCACCGATTATTTTATTTAGGACCAGCAGGAGTTAACCTAATGCAGTAAGGCTCTGATCACCTGTAAGTTTTTATAAAGCACCAGTTGCCTAAGTGGCCTATGGAGATTTAGGAAAAAAATATCTACTGGTAAAGAGGCAACCTTGGGGAAAACGGTAAGCTTTAGTTTGGACTGAGATGAGAGATTCAGTTGAATCAAGAGCATAGGATGAAACGCACAAAAGGAAAGATAATTTTAAGTTTTTTTCATCTCCAGTAACATTAAATTTTTAAACACCCAGTATTTGCCCTTTCATGGTAGAACACATCCAGATCTCACACACCTCAAAGCAAGGATTTCACTTGCAGTATCCAAACCGTTAGGACAGCAAAAAACATTTTGGTAACGCGCTCAAAAATACCTTGCAGGACTCCAGGGAAAATAAGGCGAATGAGCTGTGGACACAGCCCAGACTCTGAGGGTAACCTTTAAGGTGTCACCCATGAAAAAGGAAACAAAATTAGTGTTGCAACGGGCACACTGCCTGAAGAAAATTCCCTGCACTTACTCTGTTGTGGACGCAGGAGGACTTCAGCACTGCCTGCAGCGTGCAGGCAGGTGTGAGTGGATCGAGCTGGCCAGCCAGGGGTTATTTTCACATTACAGGGAACCATCCCAGGTAGAAAAAAAAGGACCCTTGGCCAGGACTTAGTGACCAACGTAGAAAAAGTCAACAAACCACCAGAGCAACAGCTGGAGGAAGAATGTACGCAGGTGATGGGGCAAAGTGTTTCAGTGACTGACCCAGTAATGAGACAGGCTTCACGAAACTCTTTAATTTTAAATCTGAGACCCTGGTGTGCAGCCCCTGGGCTGTTAAAATCGCCATCAGCTCCCGCAGGTGGGTGGAAAGAATTGGCTTTTGAAACAGAGGCATGTGGGGGATTTTGTTACTTTCAGAGTCAAGAAGCACTCAGAAAAATCTCATCACCTCTCTGAGCTGTGTTTAGAGGCGTGGGGAGTCACCAGACCTGGAAAGGGTGCTATTCCAGACAAATCTTAGACTTGCCACTCAATACCAGTAGTAAAAGGCATCCTGACTTATTTAAACATCCCAAAGAGCCCACAGACAGACTAGGACACAGGCAAGCCACGGAAGCCCATTATTTGGGGCTTGAATACAGCCACAGAGGCAGGTTCTGGGCTAGCAGCCCTGAACTCCTCCACTGCCCTTCCCCAGGGACGTACAGATACTCACGGGAGACGCTGAAGCCAAAGATGTTCTCGTAATCTTTAAGCAATTTCTTTAATAAAGTGCTCTTCCCTGCACCCGATGGGCCACTCAGAACCACTGGTCTTGGTCCCTGCATGGCTAGAGACAGAAAAATACGTGTCCGGTTAGAAACACCCATGAAAAAACACAGCTGTGGATTCCCAGGGGTGCTCGGCCCCACAAAATAGCGTCTATCCTTTACCCTCAGATACAAGTTTCTGCAAGCAAATCTGAAACGATGAGAAATCACAAGCCTAGAACTGATGGAAAGTAACTGGGAGTGCAGGAAATAGGAGGGAAATGCAAACAACTATTAAGTTAGCAAATTGACAGCAAATAGCGGGAGCCACCACCTCTGTACTACTGTAAAAGATCTGAGCTGGGAGCCCTGAGGAGTCGGATATCGTTTTTTGGGAAGCAGAGAGCGGAAGTCACCAGCAATGCAGCAGAACAGCTTCACCTCGCTTTGCTGCTGGCCCCAATTCTTACCTGGGGAACAAATACCTCAGACAAATAAAGGACATGTATCACTGCAGCATGAATGCTCATTCTCAAGGGACTGAGGTTAAATGTATAGGACATAGCCCAAAGGAGGAGGAAACTGGGCTCCAGCTGCCACTAAACTGGGATAATTCAAGCCAGCTCTGTCCTAGCTCTGTTCTCTGGCACCAGGGTTGGTCCCTCTGGGACCCAAATCCTAGGGAAGACTTTCTCCAACAGGAGAAAAATGCTGTCTGTGCCTGGCGGCACCTGGAAACATCACAGGACATCCACACACACTGGGCAATGCCAGCTTAATACTTGTCCTTACTGATGAGAGTTATAGTCACAGCCACTTCCCTCTCATGGGGAGGGGCCACAAGGAGCGTTTGCAGGAGACGCTGGCAAGAAAAAAAGGACAGAAATCAGCCAACGTTACACACATGCAGCTCCGAGCGAGGGATGGGATGCCCATGAGATCGCCACACCTCTTATGTTGCCCCTTTACATCCCAACAAGTACAAACTACGAGCCTGTGACGGACAGTTAAATGTTTCCTATCAGTCCTGGGATAAATATCCACACGCAAAGCCTTTACCATAAGCAGACAACATACTGAAGCCTAGACCCAGAAGCCCATCGCGTCCTCCACCACTAAACACCAAAGCCTTGCAACAGCAGTCTGAACACGGGTGTGATCTGGAACACGAACATGCTTTGGGGTTTATTTCCATATTTCCTGGAGCACTAACCCCAGCTCAAGGTGTTTTGTGGCAAGAGAGAAGGGTTTGGTTCCTGGTACAGGTGAAAAAAAGCAGCCTGGGGCCACACAATCCTTTCTGCAGCTGTTTCTTCAGCCAGAAAGAAAAAACTGGGTGTTTTCATGTGCCTGCGTCTCTGGGGAGGAAGAAAGGTTAATTACCAACGTGTGAATAAAGAAGAAAATCCTGTGCAACAGTGCAGGGAGTACCGCTGGGGACCCTCATCCATCAACAGCAGTTCAGCAGCTTCTAAAACAGAGGTGATGACAAGAGCAGAACAAATCAAACAAGCCTATTTTTCCTATTTAAAAACAATTACTTTCTGCAAGCAGTAAAGCCCCTGGAAATGCATTTTTTTTAACCTCATCAGCTGGGCGTGACCTCAGTCAGGAGCAATCAGCCAACAGACAGTATAATGCCTTTCCATTTTAAATTAGATCATAGCAATGTCACCCTGACCTTACAAATCACTTTTTAAACAGCCTTAAGCCAAACGCCGTCTCTTACAAAATCAGCCGCAGATCGTGCGGCAGGCTAATCTAGCCGGGTTGCCTCCCTGACCCCGGCCTGCGTGAGCTGGATACCTCCTTATCCCTAAATCCCTCCTGCACAGCTCTGCGATCACGCAGACATCTACCAGGCAGCACTCCAGCTAGCAAATTATAGGAGTTTTCCCTCCGTTCCCCGAGGATGCTTTGTACTTGTCTGACCAGAGTTTATCCAAGCCTGTATGTAAGGACGGGGTGTTAATACACAAAGTCTAAGTAGATGCCAGCAGCAGCTAATGCAGGCGTAAAAACACCCACGTTCAATCACCATCTAAAAGGAAACTCCATTTTTTTTTTGCTGTTAGTGTCCTCTGGATGCCAGAGCCCGAGAGGCCCACCAGATCAGACATTCTCCGGGGATCTCGGAGGACAGGTCCCATCATACGTGCATGGCCACGTTGCTGGATTAGGCTCCACCATCCAAAAAACACAACGAGGCTGCACAAGCTCTAGGAAGCCCTTCTGGGGACCTGTCCTGCCTTTCCCTTAGCCCTCGAGCTTTGATAATTTCCAAATGTCACAGGTTTTGCCTAAATGTTCAATATCAAAAGAGGAAAGCACACCGTCCTACACCTCCTCACCAGTGAAATGCTATTCAGTGCTTGCAGCAAGGAAGCCTCTGAGTTGCTTGCTGAGTTGTCTCAAGCATCTCTCCCTCTCTTCTGCCCCTGCCAGTTCCTCTCGCCCCCATAAATAAAACGGGTGAGCCCCGACCATTGCTTCAAAACACTCCAGAAGAGAAAGAGGAGTTACACAAAGTTCATCACCCTCCAGTCATCCCAGTGCACTTCACAACATGCCTGCTCCTGAACGATGCTCCTTCATCGCACACCAGCTTCCTCAGCCACCGCCCAAAGCCCCCGCATGTGACATTCGGATGCCAGCACAGACTCAGTCCAGGCGTTTCACGGCTTTTCCTCCGCCGTGATCCGGCTGTGCCAGCAAGAACTGCTCTGGATGCACAAGTCCCAGCCCCAGCCTGCAGAGCCCAGCCAGGAGGCTCACGTCCCAGCTAGAGGGAGAAGAGCTTTCCTCTCTCCCTCCTCAAAATTTTATCCGCCCTTTAGCAGGCACTGATAGGAAAAGGGGAATCTAAAGCTGCCTAAATCACTTACAAACATTTCATTCAACCCCAGACAAACTGGGAAGCGGTAAGAGGAATGGGCAGAGCACTGGCTAGCAGCAGGCTCCAACGCATCCTTACCTTTTGCTTTTACTGCCTTTCAGCCCAGGTATAAAGTCCAGCTCCTTGCAGCGGCAACAGGCTCACAATACGAGCGAGCCGGCAGAAAGCTGGGCTATTTGTGAGCTGCCTAAAGCCTTAATTACCGAGCTGCAATTTTAAGATGGCCAATGAAAACTGCTCGCTGGTCTTTAATCTCCTTTCGTGGTTTCTCCTCCGCTCTCTGCTCTCTCGGCTAGTAAAGCTGCAGTCAACCACCACTAACGGGCTGACACGTGCCGGCACGTGCCGGCCTGGCATTTCGGCAAACAGCAGAACTGTCCCCGTCCGTACGCCTAACCTCACGGATCGCACGTCCCCCGCAGTCACCAATGCAAATGCACACGGGGAAGAGCTGCTATCTGTGGGTCTGAGGGAGGTGCGGTACCTCCCGGGCAAGACCACCGGCTCATTCGGGTTGGAGAGGGCCTTGGGAGGTCTCCAGCCCACCCTCCTTCTCAAACGTAGCACGTCTTTAGCTGGTGATCAAGTGGTGGTGCCCACAGACACCAAGAACGGATGGGCTCTTAGATAGCACTGATGCACATCAGGCGAAAAAGCCAGGCTATAAAGCTGCTACGCTCGCATTACACACCCAACAGTTACGTGGTTGAGGCAACTCTTTTAGAAAATCACTCAGTCTTGGTTTTAGCCAGGATTTCACCTTCCGCAGACAATGCTCCTCTTCTTCTGAAGTCTGTACGGCTGTTGCCTCCAGCCACTGCTTCGCCTCACGTCAACGATTAGGCTACTTATCCACCATGAAGGCAACAGAGAAACTCCTTCTCCTGCCCACGCAGATCTGAACCCAGGCCTCCAAACAGCACGTCCCAGCACCTCCCCGGTGGGACCCTGCAGGGTCTGTGCTGCCCTGGTGCTGGTGGTGCTTTTCTGCCCGAAAGAGCACTGGTGGGGCATCAGGGGAAGATGGAGACGCTCTCCTTTACCTTATTCCCTTTCTTCCCCCAAATACTCAGAACTAAAGTGAGAAAAGACACACGGGCTGCGATCACAGGTCTCACTTCTTTGAGAAACGGGCTAAAAATAAACCAAGAGACTTGGAGGTGCTTCCTCTTGCCTCCCTCCAAATGTATCCCTTCTCTTTTGCTGGAGATCTGCAGAGGAAAACAAGACGTAATTTAGAGGGGATAAAAAAAAAGCCATTTCCACTGCCAGATGAAGGGGCTAGGCCCTCGTGGGCGGCAGACGGCAAACACCCGGCTGGCAAACTGGGAATCTGTGCCAGCACAGAGCAAAACCAGCTCCCACGGAGCATTTTCAGAAGGCGCCCACCAGCCGGCACAGTGCGGGATTTTGGGGGCAGCTGCTCGGGGCCGGAGAGGTGAAGGATGAAGATGTGCTGGGAGGGTGAACAGAGGAGATGATCTCTGCCTCGAGACGTGAGCAGCGCAGACATGGGAGAGGATGCCCTCACCTCCACCATCAGATTTGGTTAAACACACGCCCTGACCCCAAAAAATCACTTGTAACAACGCTTCTCCGCTCCCCCAGCCCCGTCAAACACAGTTCCTCTCCCTCTGGCAACCTGAAGCCCTCAAAAACCATAAGTAAAGCACCAAAAAAGCCTGAAAAACCCCATCTGGTGGATTCGGGCCTTTTTAAATCTCCTGTTTCATTCCCAGCCCAGTAAGGCATCTGCCTGTCACATTTTCAAGCTGTTTGCAGCAGTAACATTACAGGTACATATTTATTTCGAGCAGAAGCTCAATTTTTTTTCCCTCTTTGCTCAGATTTTGGCATTTTCAGAGCAGCCAATCTGCAAATATCTAGCACAGAGGGTCTCTCACCTCCACCGGGTTACTCTTAAAACGGTTCTGGATCCGGCCTAACCACCACGTATTACCAAAACCACAACGGGCTGGAGTCAACCAGCAACAGAGCAGCACGGCTATTTAATAAAGATCCTCAGGTTTGGGGAGGTGCCACACCTGAGACTGAGGACAAACGGCCACGTAGACCCCCCTGGGCTGCAAAAAGACAAGGCGGTCCCCAAAGGAGGACGCAGGAATTTGTCACTGGGGCGAGGAACGTTTCTCAGTCTGCTCCTGCCTGCTAAACTTGCCCTGGATTTTAACTGGGAGACAGCAGTGCGACCAGTAAAGCAAAGGACAGACATCACAAGAGTTAAACAAAATTAATGCTGATTAGCAGAGAGGCTTTAAAGAGAAGGTAGAGCCCCCTTACAAAGTAGAAAAGAAGATTAAAGGACAGTTTCCCTGGAGCCCCAAGAAAGGTCTCCTGGATTAGGATTATAATCCCATTCTCTATTTTTAGCAGGTTCGTTATAAAGCTGCAACTCCCACCTTTCTACGTTTTGGGACGCTTTCTGAAAACCCCAGCCAGCCACAGTAACACGACAAATTTTAACATTATCTGAGAGCAGGCAGACGCTCAGCATCTCGATGTCTGCGCGGAGCCCTAAGGGCAGGGCATCCCCCCGGCCGGTCAGAGGGCACCGGCTGCTCCAACGGCCACAGCCCTGGACTCACGCTCGTTCAGTCGGGGAACGGGCGGGCGAAAGCTCCGGGGCTTCACGTGCAGTTTCTCAGCATGCAGAGACCGTGCAGGACAGCCGGGCTCAGAGGTTCTGCCCCGACAGCCAGCAGGTTGCTTAAATAAAAATAATTACTTGCAGTACTGAAACAGGAGTAGAACATCCCCACTGCGGTACCCAGACCTGGCGGGAACCCTCTGCTGCCTTTTTCCTGGAAACAATTATCTAAAAAGCACTAATTAACCCCTCCACCGGCTGCACTGATTTGCACTCCTCGCGTTGCAGGGCGCAATGATGCAGCAGGAGGGGCAAGAACCACTGTCTCAAGATTACTGTGGAAACCAGCTAGGTCCAGGCCACAGATGAGGCCAGGACTCACTCCAACACCGCGTCCTGCTGCAAAACCGGACCAGTTTAACCAACCAACTGGTTTGGGCCAGTTTAGCCGGCTGGGTAAATGCCAGCAGAGGCGAAGCTCAGCCAGGTGCGGTTTTGCCATCCACTTCCCCTCACGAACGTTGCGTTTCACCACACAGCTCCCTCCCTCAGGCCGGTACCTCACAGCCCCGGGGGCCGGTTGGGCCCCCTCAGCCGAGGAACCTTGTGAGGAGGATGGACAGCCCGGAGGACTCCGCCAGGGCCCGGGATGGGCCTCAAAACCTCCCGTTCTGTCCCGTTCCGTCCCGCTCACCCGCCGCCCGGGCGATGGCACCGCGCAGCCGCCGCCAGCTCATGGCGGGAGGGGAGAAGCGGGGAGGGAGGGGAACGACGGGAAATGGCGGATCCGTCCCAGCAGCCCCCGCGCCGCCGCCGCCACGTGACCTGACGTCCGGCGGGGCGGGGTTTGGGGGCGGGGGAAGAAGAGCGCTGCGCGCCGGAGGGAGCGGTCACGTGAGCGGAGGGCGGTGGGGCAGACCACCGGCGCGGAGGTGGGGGGGGGGAGTATGGGGGTGGGGAGATGGGCCGAACTACAGCGCAGTGGGGGGAGTTGCCCTGGGCTGAACTATTGGGGGGGGCCCGGTCTGGGTCGAACCACATTCGGGGCGGGTGGGGGGAGCCACCGTGGGGCTTGAACCGTCGTTGGGGTGGGAGGGAGCCCTCGTAGGACTGAACCATGGCGGAGCGCGGGGGGGGGGGGGCGGCATCGTGGGGCTGAACCATGACGGGTGCCGGGGGGAGCCACGGTGGGGCTGAGCCATGGCGGGTGCCGGGGGGAGCCACGGCGGGGCTGAACCATGACAGCAACAGGGGGGAGCCGTCGTGGGGCTGAACCATGACAGCAACAGGGGGGAGCCGTCGTGGGGCTGAACCATGACAGCAACAGGGGGGAGCCATGGTAGGGCTGAACCATGGCAGCAGCAGGGGGGAGCCACAGTGGGTCTGATAAATGACAGAGAGGGGACCTGTGGGGGGGCCACACCAGGATGGGGACAGGGGGCTGTCCCCCCCCAGCCACCCCAGGGAAAGCTCCTTGTCCCCAGGAGGCTGCCTCAGCTCCCGCTCCCTTTGCCGGGCACCCGTGCGGAGGATCCGTCGTCCCTCGCCCGGACTAAGATGGCGGCCCCGAGCCGGGCGCTGAGGTGAGCAGGCTGGCCCTTCAGCAGGAGCCTCAGCGGGGCTGGGTTCCACGAGGCGATGGGGAGGTTGGCGTTCTCCGCCGTTTAACCCGCCGCAGCGACGTCTCCCGCTGTCTCACCCCCGACCGACCGCGCTCTCCCTCCGTTTCGCCTTCCCGCCAGCGCCCTGCGCCTCGACGCCTTCCCCAGCCTGCTGCCGGCCTTCGCCGCCTCCGTCCGCCTCAACTCCAACCGCGCCGCCGTCTCCCACCTCCGCAGGCAGCTCTACGGCCGGCTCTACCCCATCCTCCTGGTCAAAACCGACGGCTCCACCGTCCACCTCCGCTACAAAGAGCCGAAGAGGATCCTCATGGTAAGGGAGGGGGTAGGCTGAGGGGGAAGGCGAAGCCCTCTCCTGCCCCAGGCAGGGGGTTTTCACGCCGTGCCCCCCCTCAGCTGCCCCTGGACAGCAGCACGCTGCCCGAAGCGGAGCGCAAGGCCCGGCTGCGGAGGCAGTTCCCCAGCAGGCCGAAGGCCGGGCCGGAGGAGACCTTTGAGGGCATCGACTTGTCCACCTACAAGCGGTTCTGGAAGAAATGACGCCCCGAAATTAAAAAAAAAAAAAATTTTTTTTTAAATAAATAAGCGAAGCCGGCAAACGAGTCGTCGCGGTGCGGTTTTGTGGGGGCGACTGAGGCGGCAGCGCCGGTTGAACCACGGCTTTATACCCCCCCCCCCCGGGCCTTACGCGGTGGTATCGCCCGCTTGGCAAACACACGCAAGCGCACCCCCGCCGCTGAGAGAGAGGTGGTAGCGGCCGGGGCGGGGCGGGAGGGCGCGCGGGGCCCGGAGCGGCGCGCGAGGTGCGTGCTGGGGGGGGGGGGGGGAGGGGAGCGGGGGGGCGTGTGCGACCCCGCCATTTTCAGCCACTTTCTCCCCCCCCCCCAAAAAAAACCCCGGGTGTACAGCCCCTGGGCTGGCAGTGACCCCCCCCCCCCCCGGGCCATGTAACCCCCCCCGGGCCGTGCAACAACCCCTCCGGGTCGTGCAACCCCCCCCAAAAGCCGTGCAACCCCCCCCCGGCCGTGCAACCCCCCCCCCCAAAAGCCGTGCACGACCCCCCCCCCCACTCGTGTCTGGCTTGTGCACCCCCCCCCCCCTTTCCATTGCAGCCCCCCCAGGGCTTTGGTTACCCCAGTGAGTCCCGGGGGGGGGGGCATATTTGCTCCCCCCCCCCCACCTCCAGGAGACCCCCCCGGGGTTGCACGGAGGAGCGTGGGGGGGGGGAGGACACAGAGGGGACACAAACCCGGGGCTGATCCCCCCCCTCCCTTTTGCAGGTCATCACCCCCCCCCCCCCCGGCCCCCCGTTCCGTGGGGTCGGGCACCATGTTCGGTTCATCCCGAGGGGGGGTCCGGGGGGGTCAGGACCAGTTCAGCTGGGAAGACGTCAAGACGGACAAACAGCGTGAAAACTACCTGGGTAAGGGCTGACCTTGGCTAAACCCCCCCCCATCTCCATCCTCCCTATGCCCCCGCCGTTTTGGGGCGCGGATGGAGGATTTTGGGTGCGAGGACGTTGAGGGGGGGTGGTTTTTTTTGTGTGTCCCCCCCCAGGGAATTCCCTGATGGCTCCGGTGGGCCGGTGGCAGAAGGGGAAGGACCTGACCTGGTACGCCAAGGGCAAGAAGGAGACGGCCCCCCCGCTGTCCCGGGAGGAAGAGTTGGCCGCCGTCCGCTTGGCCGAGCAGGAGGCCATGATGGCAGCCCTGTGAGTCTACACCCCCCCCCCAAAAAAAAAAAAAAAAAAAAAAAAGGGGGGGTGCAAGTCATCCCCCCCCCCATGACCTGCTTTTGCTTTTATAGGGGCTACAAGAACGTGAAGAGGCAGCCCACCGGCCTCAGCAAGGAGGTAAGGGGGGGGCACCACGCATCCCCCCAGCATCGCCCCGTGGGGGTGTGTCGTCCCCCCCAGCTCTATTTTTTTTTCTTTTTGGGACGCTTTTCCCAAAAAAAGCACTTTTCCCCCCCGCTCCGCAGGACCTGGCCGAGGTGTGCAAGCGGGACGGCACTGAGCGGGACGAGAAGGACGTGGACCGGGTGGTGGGCTTGGGGAGCTCCAGGTATGGGGAAGGGGGGGGGGCGAGTCCTGCACCAAAATGCCCCGTTTCAATGCAATTAGATTATTTTTTTAATTTATTTTGCCTTTTTTTTTTTTTTTTTTTTGACTCGCTGCGGTGACATCTCTCCCCAGCGGCAGCGCCGGCCGGGTGGTGCTCTCCAAGGAGGACAAGGAAGCGGCCAAGATGGGGCTCTCCGTCTTCACGGTATGGTCACATCTTCTTCGTGAGGCTTAAAAAAAGATGGGAAAAAGGCAAAAAAAGCCCTGCGCTGCACTCAGGATATTTTATTTAAAAGCAAAGCTGGCGGTTGTAGCGCAGAGACCTGCAAGAGCTCCCTGAGTCCTGTTTGCACAGAGTTAATTTGTGGGGTTTTAATTTGGAAGCGGTTCTTGAGGGTATTTTATTTTATTTTCCAAATTTAATTTAATTTTTATTTGATTTTTTTCTAAATTAAATTTAATTTTTAAAGGGAGAAAGTCCCTTTTTCTTGTAATTCAAAGCTACGGCCTCACAGACTCGCTCCGTGTTTTTCCCCCTTTTTCCAACCCTAGCACCAGAAAGTCTCCAGCAGCCCCGAGACGTCTGGCTCCAAGAAGAAGGAGGAGAAGGTGGAGGAGAAACGGTGAGGATGGGGACCACCGCTTTGGTGGGAAAACACCAGAAATGGCCGTTTTTGGGGAGGGGGGAATGTTTTGCAAAATGCTTCTATGGCTCCGTTTGGCATCGAGCTTGTTCTGCATCTGCCTCGATCACCCCCAAAACATCTGCTTTGCCCCCAAAACCTCTTTTTTTTCTGGAGGCTTCTTGTTGGCCAAGGAGGGATGTGGTGGGAATTGCCTGGAGGGAGGGATGGGGATGAGTTTTTGGAGGAGCCGGAGGGATGCGCAGGGCAGGGATCCTCACTGCTTGATCTCTTCCCCGCAGACCAGAGGGCGGCAAGAAATCCAAAAAGGAGAAAAAGAAGAAGAAAAAGAAGAAACATAAGAAAGAGAAGAAGAAGGATAAGCATCACAAGAGGGATGCTGTCCCGTCATCCTCCGATTCTTCTCCGGACCGGGATGAGAGGTAGCTGGGTTGGGATGGGGGCTGAGCTTTGGTCGCGGGGAGGGGGACCGGGACCCGGGGGGGAACCAAGGCTCACAGGGCATCATCGCTGGAAAACGGGATGAAGGATTTAGGAGAGCCACGTGGTCACGGCTGGCATCGGGATGCCCCGTCGGCATCTCCTGCCTTTCCAAAATCCCTTTTTCATCCCCAGAATCGGCCCGTTGGGTGTCACCAACGTCCCTGCTGTCACTTACCCCTCCATCCCCGTAGGCACCACCGAAGGAAAACCCACCAGCGCCCCGAGACATCGCGGCACGGCAGCCGGCGTCGGCACAACACGGATTCCTCTGCCAGCAGCGGGGATTCGGGCAGGAGCCCTTCGCACCGTCCTGCCCGTCGGCGGAGCCGGAGCAGGGACGGCCGCGGTCGGCACCCGTCCCCGCGGCGTAAGGGGAGGAAGAGGAGCAGGAGCAGGTCCCCTCCGTCCCGTGGGGTCAGGCAGCGCCACGACACCGATTCGGAGGACTGAGAGGGAGCCTGGGGTTTTTTCCAGGGAGATCTCACATAGGCTTATATATTTTTTAAGGTTATTAAATTAAAAAAGCCACAGCTCTGCTCTTGCCGGGGCCGAGTCTGGCAAAGGGCATTATGTTTTGTGATGCCAGCTGCCCCTTCCCTGCCCGCAGCTCCTGCCTTTAACCGGGGGCAGCTCCCCCCGCTGTTGCCCCCGGCCGTGGTGGGGGGCAGCAGGTGCCCGGGCACCTTTCTCCTCGATCCCTGGATCCATCCATCCAAGGAATGATTTAGCTCGGAGGATGCTGCGGGGCGGGTGCTGGCGCGGGGAGGCTTCCTGCTGCGATGCTGGAAATGCTGCAGGTGCCTCATGTTTATGTAAAGAGACTTTGGATGGAGTTATTATTATTATTATTATGTTTTTTAGTATCTTCTTTCAATGCCCTAGAGTAACTGCCAGCAAAGCTGCTGAAGGAGAGTTTCTTTCCTTAAACTCTCCCTTAAATTAAATAAAATGTGGGGCTTACGCACTGCCAGGAGGGTTTTGCATCTTGGACCTGATGGCTGTGGGGCTCTCCACGGGGCCACCTCTGTTCTCCATGGGGTGACATGTGCTCTCCATGGGGTATCCCATACTCTCCATAGAGCAGCCACACACATGTGAGGAGGGGAGCACTTGGGACGTCCCCCCCGGGACCCCCAGGAGAGGACAGAGCCCTAGCCGGGCTGCCCCAAGGTGACATTCACGCTTCCCCCTGTCCCCAAAAAGCTTTTCATTCGGGCAGACCCAAGCAGGAGCCGGCTGTCTCAGAGGGACATGAAGCAGAGATGGCTCCATCACCCCCAAACTCCTGTGGGGTGGCATAAATCACCGCAGGGATGTCCACCCCTGTGTCCGTGTCCCCTGTGTGGGGATGGAGCAGCCTGTCCCCCGGGGACAAGTGCTTTCCCGGCCCAAGTTTGGGGAAAATCAGGGGCTTTGTGACTCAAGCTGCTGGGGGCAAGGGTGATGGATGTTCCTTTGGGTTGAAAAACAGCATTTTTAGATTTAAAAAAAAAAAAAAAAAGGAAACTGCCCGAATTAAGAGCTGCAAGTAGAACCTCTGAAATAATTCCTCGGCTGATGGGGAGAAGATGGATGGGGATGGGGCGTCTTCCGTAGACATTTGTCCTGGTCACATCCACCCCGCAGCGGGGCAGGGAGCAGCAAGCTCCGTTCCCATCCAGGATTTTAAACCTCAAAAGGTAAGTATTTATGTGCTTGGCATGCTGCAAAAGGGGAATTTCACATCAATAAATAGAAATATTGATCCAAATGGAAAGGGGTTGTCCTGAGCCGCTCCGGGCCGGAGCATCACCGGCTGCCAGAGTGGCCGCTCCAAGCACAAGGGCCTCGTTTGTGTAATTAATGCTGCAATTTCTCCCGCTTAAGACAGGGTGGTTTTGTGTGTCTTGGCAGACAAAAGCCCCGGGGCTGGCAAGTAGCTTCAGTTTGCACTTTGGCAGCGTTGAGGGAGGGGAGCTGTGTGTCTTCTGTCATCCCGGCAGCCGTGCCATCGCCCTGCCTGCAGCCGGGCAGGGGGGACCGGGGGTGCAAAGCCGCGCTGCCGGCTGGGACCAGGCGTGCCCGGTGTCGAACAAGGGCAGCATTCATCACGGGGGGGGGGACACACACAGCGGGATCGGGGCGATGAGCTGAAATAAAACCCTTCTGTCCCGCTCCCCTCCCTGGCTGCAAGCACGTGCTTAACCCCGCTGATGCGGGCAGTGGGAGATGCTGCAGAGCGGTTGCAAGCTTCAGTGATCCCCCCCCCGCCAAGATGGTTTTTTTGGGGGGTTGATAACCTCTTGGCAGGGTCACAGGGCTATTCCTCTTGGTCTGAGCAGCTGCAGCCCCAGATCCAGCCCAGGGACCCACCGCACGGCTGCCCACGGGCAACCGCAAGTGGGGTAGCCCCAAGCCCACGCGCTCCTCGGCCGGAGGCTCTGACCCTGCTGCCGCTCACCAGACCGAGCTCGGCGACCTCGGAGTCACCCTCCTGGGGATTTTTGGGGTCCAGGCTGCGACTGGTGCCTGCTGGGAGCGACCCAGCGCAGGGCTGTGCTTAAGGGGAACTCGGCACCGAGAGCTCCAGGCTGAAAAGGAAACTACGGGAGAGCAGAAACACCACGGTGAGCAGAGAAAAAAAAACAAAACCCAAAGCCCACGCAAATCCCAGCGTCACGCTCCCTGCGTGGGCTCCCGCTTTCCCTGCCTTCATCTCCTGGCCACGCCAGGATGATTCGCACCTGCAGCTCGAAGCACGTGTCCCAGCCGGGGGCAGCCGGTGCCGGAGGGTGTCGATCTGCCATGCCGAGCCCGATGCCGGAGGGGCTGTGGCACAGCTATCCTGCTGGAGTTTAGTCCAGCCTGGAGAAATTCCCTCTCCCCATCTTTCTCCTGCCTCCCGGGCAGGTTGCACCTCTTTCTGTCTGCTCCAGCGCCTGGGGAGCACAGCCAAGCTTCGTGCTGTGAGCTGATGCCTTCCCCAAAGGTGTTTCACAGCTCAGCCTCTCCTGCTCTCAGCCCTGTGAAACCTCTGCCACGGCTTTTACCCCCTGCCTGTTGCTTTTCACAAGCCCCGTTAAACCATTCACGGGACTGCAGGAGCTTTACCCGCCCCGAGGAAACGGGATGGAGGGAGCAGCACAGCCCACGGGGATGAGGGGGAGACAGGGAGGGCTCTGGGTCTGTCCCCCCCGAGCTCGTGAATGAGCCGGGGGGAGGACATGGAGGGTCAGAGATAAGCCTCCCCAGTGGCTGGCCATCACCCAGGGCTGCGTCCCCTCCTTCAGTCCCCACACGGAGGAATCAGGCAGCAGCTCTTAGCCCTTGCCCTGTCTGAAGGAGGTTCCTGGGCCTATTTCGCACTCAAAACTGAGATCTGAGCAACATAGTTTGAGAAATACGGACAAGATAAAAATGAGGGTGAGTGGGGGTGAAGGAGCGCGGCCGCATCCCCACCCCAGGGCTGCGCACCCCGTCCACCTCCCTGCCGAGCTGTTGCACCAGTTTCTGGGTGGACTGGGGAGGAACCACACCAGCTGCAGCGTTCGGTGCTGCCGAAGGGAGCCGGCGTTTCGTGATCGCCCTTTCCCCTGGGCTGGACGGGTGGCTACAATCCCCGGGGGCCCGACCGAAGCCAGAACAGAGCAAAGCCTGCGCTATCCGGAGCGGACAGCACAGCTCCCACAGCTCGCTGATCCCCGATAACATCAGCACATTCCCTATTTTTTCTTCCTTCCAGCCCTGGCCAGCAGCAAATTCTGTGCGTAGAGGAACAGGATCTGCAGCATGGCCTGGAGAGTCTGGACGCTGTGCGGGCCCTGTGATGACATGCCTCAGGTGAAAACCATCGTTTCAGCAGAGCCTCTCCGCTGCCGACGGGGTCGGGGTGCTGTGTCACAGCAGGTCACACACCCTTTTAGGGATGGGGGATGAGAGAGGAGCGGGGGAACCCTGCTTATTTCAGCAGCACAAAGTGACACCAGCGGAAGAGCTGGCCCTTCAAGTTCAATTCCCTCCCAGAACAGGAATAAATAGGTGTCCTGCCCTATTAGGCATGCAAAGGTCCTGATTCAGAGCTTGAAATTCAAGGCAAGATGAACAGCTTCAAAAGAATAACCTGATTTACGGGAGTTTTGTAATCCCATTGTTTGCCTAATACTATATACTCTTTACTACCGAGACAAGTGCAAGGAACAAGACGACACAGGGCTCAGGCAGCCCTTGCTGGGAAACCCTAATAAACCTGACCTCCCGCCTGCAGCTCCCCCAGCTGAAGACAGGGCAGAGAAGACACCCATTTCACCCGAAGAGCCTCTGCACAAGAGAGGACAGTCGTAGAATAAACCCCTGCTCACGATGAGGGCTGTCTGTGCACACATGTTAAGCAGCTGCCGGGCTGCCTGAAGGCTTCAGAGAAGAAACAGAACCTGGGGAGCGAGGGGAAGCATGACCTGTTGAACAGAGATCAGGAGATCATCCAAAATGCCAGCCCTCACTTGACACTGAGAAAGCAGATGCCAGGTCAACAGCCTACAGAGAGCAGCACTCCTGTCCCACCCTGGCACAGCTGCGGTCCCCTCCGATACCCACCCAAAGCCTCAGGTTCCCCACCGGTGAGGTTGCTCTCTAACCTGCGTAATACACCTTTCATCTTGCACTTTTCCAGCCTGTGTAATGGGGAATTTGCTGCAACTCCAGCCAGGAAAAAAAGCCAGCAGCTGGCCAGCAGCCCGAGCGTGACCCTCAGTGATGAGAAGCTGTAGCTGACAGGGGAAGGCAGGATGATCAGCTGGGAGGAACTCTGTCCCAGGTCCAGAGGCAACTACAGAATGGAAAAATGCAAAACAACGTGTTTAGGAAGGCAGAATTCATATTCTCCCCCCCCCCCCGAAAAAAACCTGCTAATTCACAGATCCTATTATTAAGTGGGATGAGCAGGAAGAACAATCTCTTGTGGGAAGTGATGGGACTACTCAAGAAGCTCAACAGATGCCCTCGAGGCAGTGGACTCCAGCAGAAGCCAACTATCGGCAGCCAACAGGAGCAAAGAACTGCTGCCCACCTCTTCACCTGCAGGAGTCCAGCTGGGAATGATACATTATTTGGAAAATATGGGAGATGTCCTGACATTTTCATGCAAATTGTGATGTGGCAAAATGCTGGTTGGATTTGCATTTATCTAGCACACGGTACTGTACAAAGGTGATACAAAACAACATGATACCAGTGCAAGTTTCATGAAACTTTTTATTCAACAAGTATTCATTATGATTCTGCCAAGATGATCAAATGAACAGCAAGGCATAAAAAACATGAAATAGTTAAGAGATTTTATTCTAATAGCTTTAATTACAGTGCTTGTTTGTCGAAATGAAAACTGAAAACAAGTATACAAAACAGTTGATTACTAATTGTGTATTGAAAGCAATAAAGGTTTCCACAACACTAAATAAACCAGTTCTGATAGTTCCTCAAGTTAAAGTTTAACAGCTCCAGCTTCTTCAGTGTTTATCAAAATACAAAAGAAAAGTAAAGAGGTCTTTTTTCTGATGGCAAATCTGAACCTTGCAGTATGAGGGATGCCAAGGGTTTTCACACATATACAGATATGGGATTGTTCCAAAATGGGATTGAATACTTCTAGAGTGGAATGACTCTCCAAACTCTCATGCTTTTTTTTTTTTTTTCCTAGACGCTATACATAGATGTTTGGTGTTTTTCATGGCAATTCTTACGTTAAGTACAGTACTTTCTGCCTATAGAGCTTAGGACTAGTACAGGCTGTGCTTTCTGTGGAAAGGTTTGCCTTCTGGAGTGGTTTACACACAAGAAAAGTACAAAACACTTTTGACAAATACAACAGGCTAAAAACGCTGACTTCTGGAAATTATTCAAGTTCAATGGAAGCGGTAAGTCTCACCTGAACCAAAAGTCAGATGTTTAGTATGAGTCTGCAAAGCTCACCTAAACAAGGTCTGACAAGTCTTTTAACGAGTATGAACAAATATGAGCACATACTGTGAGCTACAGAAAGAGCCAGAGATCTATTAGTTATGATCTGTTCTTTAACCAGATGAAGCTAATTGGGTGTTGATCATTGCTTCACCATTTCAAAAGAATCGAAAGTCTCCACATTAGAGCTAGAACAGCAGAAGCCATGTCAAACGTTTGTATGTTGAAGTGTTTTTACTTTTCCTTGACTATTTAAAAAAATACAGAATTCAGGTTAAAAACCAACCACCAAAATGGATCTCACAGATCTCACAACCCAACCGAGATAGTATTCAGCTCTACTGCACAAGGACCACTGGCAACCCTTATGTTAACCCACTTAAATCCCTTCCAAGTACTAAACAGTGAGTTGATTCTTTACAATAAAAAAGCTGAGTAATATTGCATAGGAGTACCAGAAACTGCCTCATTGGAAACAAAAACTATTTACATTAAATAAGAAACCTAACTGTTTTCAGGCTTGTATTTGCCACATTTACAGCATGATGCAATATATACTGTGACAAAAGAAATGAAAACAGCTTCCGGCACTCAATACCACAAAGTAGCACAGTTTGCCACATTAGAGTAAAGCGAAGGGCGAATAGGAGGAAATAAGAGGGAAGGGTGGAAAAAGAGGGAAGAGGAAGGTTTATGGTTTCATTTCTGGTTTCGGAGCTGATTGGACAACCAGTCCAGTCCTTCATAGAGACCGTCTCCACTAGTGGCACAGGTTGCCTGGATATACCAGTTCCTGTGACGAAGAGAATGCAGTCCAAGTTTGTCTGTGATTTCTGCTGCATTCATCGCATTCGGCAGGTCCTGAGGGAAGGAAGAAGAGTCATTTTCTCCCCTACTCGCTGAGAAGCAATGCCTGCCTCCCTAAACCGGTTTTGATCATCAGCTCTAAAGCCATTAAAAGAAAGTTAAGAGCTCTTAGAGCTTCTCTTTCAGAAAAGCTCAGAGGATTACTTCTGTATTCAAGCTTTCCCCCAGTACTGACAAAAGTCTAAAAGGTTTAACAATACGATCAAAAACACGTATTATGGAATATTTCTCTTCAGAAAACAGAAGTGAGACAGCTGACGTTTGGATCAAGTCATCAAGTCCCTCAATGTTGACCCCAAACCGCTTACAATTCAAGGCCCATTTCATTCACTTTCCACTCAGGAAGTGTTTTCTGTGACTGCAGTTATGATTTAAGATCGACTTTTGTCATCAAGTAGTACTTGGCTTAGTACTGCTTCTGTTTATAGTCCACCTTTCCTGCTCCTAGACGAGACTTACAGCTGCTTTACCCTTCACAACTGAGCCTGTGCAATTGATGAAGCGCGATGGTATTCCTTCTGTAAGTTTACTAGTCATATTTAAGACCCTCGACATTTGGGTTCAAGCTATAGGTTTGGGTTTACAAGCAATAGAAGGCAGAAGTCTCAGCTTGCTTTGTGGCCTGGAAGAGCACAGCTCTCAGGTCAACACAAGTACATTAAAAGTCAGTCCAGGGCTTCCACCAACACCCGTGGTGCCCTCAAACACCCAAATTGAAGAATCTAGGGAGGTTCTGGCATTCTGGCCTTCCTCTCTGTTTTGAGGAAGCTTGGGCAGGTGCTGTACTCAAGCCAAGCCAACTGTAAAAATCGAACTGGTAAAGTTCTTCCCTAAAACTGAAACTTCAGGCTAATAGAAATTACCACTTAGAAGGATGCTCGTTTCAGATGAGAACAGGGTAATTTAATCTATGGGTTTGCTGTCTTCAACAAAACTGAATGGACAATTACTGAGAGCTTATCTATTATTACACTGAAAACATGAACATCAAGTTCAAGACCTAGCACTCACCAACTAGGTTGTATGTTTTCAAGAGTTCTTACAGAAAGACACTTTTCTTGGGCATACCTGTTTGTTAGCAAACACTAATAAAACAGCATCTCTAAGCTCATCTTCTGCCAACATTCTCATAAGCTCTTCTCTGGCCTCATTCACTCGTTCTCTGTCATTGCTGTCAACCACAAAAATCAGACCTAGAAATAAGCAAACAATCAGAATAAGCATACACCAGAAGTTATTTACAAATGATAAATATTTCTGGAGGTCAGAACTAAACTTTGAAGAGAAAAAAATGCAAAACACTTCCGTATATATCAGAAATACAGTTTTCTTATTACTGTAATCTCATGTCTGAGGGAAGGTCTGTTCTTGCTGAAAGCTGGTGAAAGCAAGTGTTAGTTTGCATTTGCATTTTTAGAACTTGTGCGCTTCATCTACCTAACCACTCAATATTTTCCAGTGAGTAGCAACTCTTGAAATCCTGTGACAGGACTCAAATGCACGCACATTATAAAGGCCCAGCAGTGGAAGAAGTGACAAGCTCTCAGTTCATAGGGCTGTTAGAGCTTGTAGTAAAGACTCTGCTTTGAGGTGAAGGCAGAGAGCTGTGACGCTTACAGAAGAAAAGCAGAGTTCTGAACTTGCTCTGAGTCAGATGGACAAGGAAGATTGGTTTCTAGATTTCTTCCCATCCCTTTTTGAACCTGCACTAGCTTAACAGAAGAGCCAGAGCAGCACACAAGCACACCCTTTTATAATAATAAGTATTTCCATTCCCCCCCAAGAAGCTTGCAAAATTATCTTAGTAAGGACATTAAAAAAAAAACTTTTAGATTCCGAAAACCTGTGATTTAAGTGTTCGGACTCACCTTGTGTGTTCTGGAAATAATGGCGCCAGAGTGGTCTGATCTTATCCTGACCACCTACATCCCAGACTGTGAAGCTAATGTTCTTGTATTCTACTGTTTCCACATTGAAACCTAAAATTGAAATTGTGGCAAAAATCTCAGTTAAACATAGTTGGCCCTGGACCTATTGTATTTACTAAGTCACACTCAGAACGTCATCATTAAAAAAGTTATCTCAATATTTAAATCTACTTTAAATAAGCAGAATCCTATACTGAAGCCCTCAACACAGACAAACATGGGTTCTCTGGAACTCCTGCTCCCCCCCTGCAATCAAACTAATGAACAACAGCTGTAATTGCTACCCAAGTAGCTACAAAATGCAGAGCAAACTATGTTGCATGAAAAAACCCTGGGCTTTAAGGACTGCAAATAAGGTATGTCTCTGATCACACAGTTCCCGCAGTCACCCTCTGTTTCTCAGTCTAATCTGCTTGACACCACAACACACTTAGGAGGGCAGACAGCCCTTCTGTGGCCAATAAAGGCTTGTTCCACAAGTGACTTGAGAGGGAATGGAGTGAAAAAAGTCATGTAATCTCCTCCCATGCCAGGAACATTTGGTTGTGCCATCTTCATACCATGGTTTTAGCAAGTGTCTGTTCTGACAGTCAAGTCACCTAAATCAGAGTGGCAGCTGCTGCAAACGGTAAGACCCAAAACTCAAAGCAAGCAGTTATATAAATGTAAAAATCTTACCTATAGTAGGAATAGTAGTTACTATTTCACCAAGTTTAAGTTTGTACAAAATAGTAGTCTTTCCTGCAGCATCCAGACCAACCATTAGAATACGCATTTCTTTTTTGCCAAAAAGGCCTTTGAAGAGGTTAGCAAAAATATTTCCCATGCTTGAGATATGTTCTCACTGGCCAGTGAAGTCTAGAGGAAAAAGATCACAATAGCAGTCATGAGCTACCAATGGCTGTGTTCTGACCAGGGCATAATCAACCATCCACAAAAGTATCAGATAATATCAAACCTTTACAGATACCCCGGCTACCACCGTACACGATTCTTCCCCATACTGAAACAATACAGAGAAAACAGATATGCCAAAACTTAGTGCTCATAAAACGACGTGGCTCTGAGTGCTATAAATCTTTCAAATATTCTTTCAGAGATTTTAGTATTCAATGCTGTTCTCACACTTTTGTTTGCAAAATTCACGGTTTGCTTTCAACACAACTGACCACTTCAGGTACTTTGTCCCCCATTGTTACGGGATAATTTATCTGCAGCCTAAAGTGTCACAATAACACACACTTTTTCTAATTGACCTGCAGTTAAAGTTTTAAATGCGTGCCCATCTCTTTGCTGCTTAGCACACCAATAGCTGGTCCTTTTGCGAAGGAAGCTCAGAATACAGCTTGCATTCTCTCCTACTCAAAACAGTTTCCTTCCTCTCAAACCCTGAGGAAACGGCCTGGGAACACAACGTAAAACACAAAGCAGTATTACATTCATTAACATTGCAGGGTGACCTTCTCTAGGAAGCAAACCCACATGTACTGAAACTTAACTATCGAAAATTAATAGCCACATTAAAAGAGGCAAGTTTAGAAATGAATGCTTCTTCCTTCCCTGCAAACACTTCTGCTTGGACACTTAGAAGCAATTAACATCACCAGAAGCTTCCTGTTCAGGCACTGGAGAAACTGCCTCTCCACTCCAGCCCTCACAGACATTCCCTGTGCCCTTGGGACAGGATCCACTCCACCACAGGTTCCACAGATCTCCCCCCTTTCCAAACTTAATACTACACAGTTTGAAATCACCAAGAGAACTATTATTCTGCTCAAGTAAGGCATGAAAAAAGCACTCCAAAAGCTTTAGAGTGAAGTGTAGATGAGGACGCTACATGGTGATAGTGACAATTCACACCTCTACTGCTGCTTTGTCTAGAAGCGGTCAGATATCAGTTTAAAAAGAGACTGAGCCCAACCAAAAATACAAGCTTAAGACAGTAGGAGCACATATGGCCAAGACGTGTAACATTCAAAGGATGGGTTTCCTGTAAACCAAGTCACACAATTTAAAGTGAAATATGAAGTTTGAGTCATCTCTTGTAGACAGTCTGTATTTCATGATGAAACTATGTGCTTGAAGCAAAATTCTCACTGGAGACAGACTTTACAGAATGTCTACTTAAGACCATTAAAACAAGCTTTGAACTGAAAAGTGCACCACAGAACAAAAATCTGGCCCTGCTCTGTTTAGCTCTGTGCTAGGGATATGTGAAGTCTGGCTTCCTCACTCAGCACTGTGAAAGGTCTAAGCAGTTCTGCCCGTCTGGGGGAGCTTTGCTGGATACAATTTTTAACCCAAAAGGTATGCACTGTAACATTAACTAAGTCACATGTCTTTGCACAAGCAGCTCCACAGTGAAGTTCAGAGTCCACTCCCGAGTTCCTGAATGACATCAATCACCACTTCAACTTGCTGAAGTTACTCGAGTCAAAGTTTCATTTATTTTCTATGATTGAAGCTTAATGTGATCGAAACTTTAAAACTAAGCTCCTCTACAAGCCAGACAGAGCAGCCTGTGGATTAAAACCAAACGGAAGGCTTAAAAGTTCCATTATTCCACCATTTCCTTCAGATTTCTGCAGCACGACCATGAATATTCAACTCCCACTTGAATATATGAAAGCTGTATAAACAGGAAAGTTAATTAGGAAGTAGAGAAAACAGTTTTGCTAGAGTCCCTATTTATCTGAATCACTCGCACAGCAGGAAATCTCACTCCCCAGCCCACAACAGCAGCTCTTACTGGGCTGGAGGTGGGGAAGGCTGTAAAGCTTTCCTTTGTCCGGCTGCTCATGAGACCTCTATCTTCTACTTCATCTGAAAAGCAATAGTCAGGCTTGAACTGTAACCTTTTACCAGAGCTCTTGTAACCCTCCAAAATGAGCATAAGAACATTGTTGCAAGAGAACCTTACAAGCTCTCCAAAAGAATGCATCTGTTTTGTTTCTGCATGTTTAAAAGCGTAACAGGTTATTAAATGCTTGGATCAACAGCAGTAATCGGGTAACACAGCAAAATCTTAGCATTTACATCCACAACAGCTTTCCACACCCTGGAGAAGTCGCAGTCCGCCGAACAAGTTGCTTACACTTGGCACTACCAGTAGTGAATCCCGTTAGATCCTTGTTTTCCTGGCAGCTATTTCCAGGTCAAGCCTGCCCTCCACCACTGAAGCTGCTTTTGTACACCCATCCTCCCTATTTTTACTTTTTGTGAAGAGGAAGAAGTCAAGATACACTTAAGCACTTTGTTTCCGTTTCCTTCTTGTTCTCTTCCACATTCCTACTATCCAAACCACTTCTGTAACTTATTTAGTACTTCAGGGTAGGTGACATTGCAGAAAGTCCGATTTATTTTTATAAGCAGTGAAGTGTAGCTTACAGCCCACCCCTGCAAGACAAGCGTGTTCAGATGTTGACTAGCAAGTAGCAGAATTGTTGCTGTCTAAAAGAAAAATACTAGCAGAAACCCATCTGCAGAACTCCCACAAACCATCATGGTTCCCACCAGTGACTTGCTGGATGCTACTGGGGCAAAAGAGAGGGTCTCTGTCATCAACATCGGGGGGACCATCCTCTGATCAGCAGCTAGAATCACGTTCATCTATTGCCAGAGAAAAGGAAATCATACTCCCACAGTTTTGTACAAGACACTCCTCTCCCTACACTATCCCTGCCAGTATTTCATTACTCTCTATTATCTAAGCGAAAGCACAAGTTCCTTCCTCAGTATCATTAAAATCCTCAACCAAATCATCATCACAACTGTGACCAGCCATCAGCGCTCTGCTTTTTAGACCATTCGTGCTGTCAAACAGCATAGACGCTACCACAGCAGAAACCGCCGCGACAGCGTAGAGCCGCTTCCCAGGACTTCGCTGCCACCCATTAATACAACTCAGCTGAGGGATCACGCGATTACTTCCACTGTACTTCAGAGCTGAATCTGCTTACTTTAATTCTCATTTCAGTCCATTAGTTGGACCATAAGAACTAACATACACAGTCTGAAAATACAAAGAAATTTAAGACCCTTTTAGGTTAACCAAGCAATCCTGTGGCTCTTCAGGCAAGATTTGCAGTCTGTATCAAGACTTGCCAATACTTTGTCTATATTCTATACTGAGCTTAACTTTCTCTCTTCCTCAACTCAAATGTTGTCAGTAATTGCTATACTGATTCTTTTAGAAGCACAAGTTCAATAAAATGCCTGAAAACATAAAAGAGTATGGCTTGTGAGCTGCTCCTAGTACTTCAGCACATCTTCAAAAGAGGTATCCATCAGGCTAAATAGGAAGATTTGTGTATGAAAGAATAATTTGAATAAACAGCACAGACTATTTTTGCAGAGTGTAGTGTGCATGTTCCCTCAGCACAACCTCAGCTTCTAGAAATCGAAGCTCACCACCTCTCAACAAACCCAGATCACCCCAAAACTGTCTGTATGACTCTTGTTTCTCCCTGCCCACCGAAGCCCTGAAGCACACCTTAGCCTACTCCACCTCAAGATCCTCACAGCAGTAAAAACCTGTCAAGCAGGTTCAGGTAAGATACAATGCGCCATTGGTAAACAGGGAGAAAAGACATTCACAGGGTACAACTGCAGTTTTGTTTCAGGAAACAAGCTATTTTCACCAGCCTGTTTTCTAGTAAGGGATACATTTAGATAAGCAATTAGGAGAACGGGCAGCCTTTTTCAGAAAGGCTCAGTGTAATGAGTTAAAAATGAATGAGTGCCTGCAATAGCAGGCAGCCTGGTGTCTGTTAAAGCGATACGGCCCATGAGTAAGAACTAGAATTTGCTTTTATTAATTGTAGGTGGTTAGAATAAAGAGCTCTGAGGAATCTCTCAAGGCCAAAGATCATTCGACACTTAATCTTCTGCAGCATTTTATATTTAACCATACATTAATGCATTTTAAATTAACCGTACATTAATGCATTTTAATGTCATTTCATTCAGGCTGCTTATCTTGAGGAGTGAAATACACTTTTCGACCTCCAAACTTCTTGGATGAGCTGTTAGTTAACAAGCCATCCTACAGAAGTATGACCAGAAAGGTATGCAGTACATCAAAGAAAGCATAGCTACATCTTGAAATCTCTGCCTAACCTTAATTTTGCACCTCTGGAAAAGTTCTTTTTGACCACATAGAGATTAAACTTCAGTGAGCCAGGAGTTGTGGCAAATGCCACGGTTTCATTCTGGTTTACGCCGTTTCTTTAAACATACCATTGCAGACAAAATCAGAGGCTAAGACAGAGGATGCCATATGCATTATTTAGTCAAATTATGCCTGCAGTATAGAAACACATTTATTTCACTTCTACATACCAGCACTTACCACACAAGGCTCCCACAGTGAAAAAATAACGCTCAAAACTTTTCAAGTGGCATAACCAAACTTGCTGGGCACAATCATTTTGGCAATCTGTTCTCTATAGCTGAAAAATACCAGCAGTGATGAAGAAGCCCTTAATTCTCTGTCCCTCCTCTGCACAGCATGATGAGACAGAGGTACAGAGGGCATTTGTTGTCCCTGGGAACTATTACGTCTCCCTAGGACATTCGCATCTTGTTTTAAATGCCCGTTTCAAGGAGAGACAAACATGATGCCACTACCAATGACATACTGCATTACACAATTATAATCAGTCAAAATACTAATGTTAAGGCACACATTAAACGCCCTAACAGTTGCTGGTTTACCAAAAAGCTTTTTCCTAGTAGCTTTCTGCACCTCATTCTACTTGCTTAGACATCTACAGCAAGTGAAACTGGTGCACTTATGAAGACAACTGATTTACTACCAAAAGCTTGTCTCCATTTAAAGGAAAGTCTACTTGACATTGGCCTAAGCATTCACTCCAGCTCTAATACAATTAGAAAAACCCCAAACCCATAATTCCTAACCTGGTATTAACACACTAGTTGTATCAGTCACAGGAGAACAAAAACTGATCAATTGGTTATTTAACAGAAATAATGATTTGAAATCCAGTCAGTTATCACTAGTTGGCCTCTGTCATGTTTCTACTTTATAGCATTCTAGAAGGTTTTAAATTAAAACGTCAAGAGAAGCAAAATATTCATACAAAAGATCAAACCCATGTGTAAACAAGAGGTGAGAAGGCTTTTTTCTTTAAAAAAAAAAATTCAAGTTCAACAGCTGTTACATGCAAGAACAACTGGCAAATAATTTAAAGTGCAAATCTTAACCTGGCAGGTTGTTCTTTACAATATAAAGAGTGATTTAAAAGAGAATGTGAGAAGCGATCCAAGAATGGAACACTGCTAAAATTTAGAATTAATCGAGGGCCACAGTATTTCACACCACCACTCAGCAGGCACAGTCAGTTAAGTACAGCTGCATTCTTTTGAACTTGAATTTCTTTACAGATTAAAGTGATCTGTTACAGTAAATTTTGAAAAACATTCTTGATCAAAACACTTCTTTATATATAGCCAGGGTGGCCCAATACACAACTATTCCAGTACAGTTATATTCAACTATTTTTAGAAGTTGTTTACTGGCCTCCTGCATCTGATAACCTGAGTGAAAGATGACTACTTACCAACTCCAGCTCTTTAACTTTGGGGCCTTAATACTGCAATTTAGCTTAAATAATTTTGATTTGAGTTAGCTGAGACTTTAGAGCACACCAACATCACCAGGCATAGACAACGCGCAAAATTTAAGAGTAACTAACAAGTAGGCCAGGTTCGTTCTTCACCAGGGGATTATCTTGGACTTAAACACCATTGTAATAAAGGCCACCTCAAGAACCTCTTCTCAGAGCTCTTCACCAATAGTTAAGTCCCAACTCCTTTATAGTTGTACCCATTAAAACTACAGGAGTGTTAACTGTGGAGATCAAAACCTACCACTGCAACAATTTTCCCCACTTCACACTGGAGGTGCTTCTGCCAAGCATGAGACTGAAAAGGTGTCCTAAATGTTCATGACCTTGTCATTTGTCTTTTAGGAGAGGTTAGAGGAAAGGTACTGGCACTGACATGTCACGTGAAATAAAAGTTAAAGATACGTAACTGTAGTTGTATCTAAAGAGGCATAGTTGGATTTGGCCACCAAAGGCTTGCAGTGGCCAACTAAAAAGCACCCAGATGCACACTGCATGTTCAAGGCAGATGGAGGACAAGTCAACCGCAAGTGAGAAGCTAGGTGAAAGAAAAATCTAACACAGAGCTGCTCCTTATGTAGCACCTTCGTTCAACCTAAGTAGGTTGAACATCTTGCTGTCTATACACATTACCCAGATGGCACATCTTCCACACGCTGTAACATTCTCTTGAGAGCACTGGGCTCAGAGTGGCAGGAAAACAGAAAGTATTTCCACTTACAAGATCAAAACAAGGGCAAAAGAGGGAAAATTTCCTTTGGGGTCAGGTCAATTTCTCAGACACAAGAGGAACTCACTCCTAAAATACTGGTCAGCATAAAAAAAAAGTCCATGTCAAGCAAAGAGGGCAGGTTCCCTGACTTGATACTCAAAACCGAAATCAGAGTTATTCCCTTATTCTCACCTTCAAGCAGGGGGAGCAAGCTACTTCTGTTTCACAGCAAAATCTCAAACTATTTTAAGCAGTTACACACTACCATGCCTAACTCAAGACCATGCAAACCAACACATAGGAAAAACACATATCTTGTCTGAAAAATATTTTATTTAAAGGATAGGTTGACAGGTGGAAAAGTACGGAAGGAGTCACTGTTCATGCTTTTAGATAAAGCGCATCCATCACCTCCCTGTGGACTGCCCGTTGCTGCTCAGGAAATAAAGTGGTGCCGACAATGTAACTGCGACACCTAAGTTTGGACTGCGACTTCATATTCACCTGTTAAATGGCAGGTATACTGCTGTAAGAACTGGTTCTTACAAAGCATTTATTTTCAGATAAGCGTTGCACAGTTTTTTTGAGGCTGAACTATTCACAAGTTCAAAATCTTACATTTTAAGCCAAATATCCTGTTATTCATTCCCAGTAACTGGGCCGTAAGTCACTATTTACACTCATAGTAGAAATGGCAAGAACTCACATGAGAGCTTTGGTAATAAAACTGGCTTTTGGTTTGGGGAAAATGTCAAAGTAGAGCCTACGCAGCTAGTTGTTAGGTACAAGATCAGTGTATGAATAAGAGCTATATTAGACATGAGAGTTTTATTAGAATTGAAACATCAGCAGAAGTAGTACCATAGTCCTTCAATGTTTGCATGTGTTAGAAACAAGAAATAAAATTGGATACTCACAAGCAGACAGAAAAAAGTGCTGAATAACACAGAAAAACAGCTGCTGTAGTAGGAAGCTGATTATAAACTTCTTTACTCATCAGTTAAAGGAAGGGAATAATGGCTGAGGACAGTGCTAGCTCTAATACAAGCTCTATAGCATTCCAGTAGCAAAACTTTCCAAGAGATTTCTAAAAAAAGAATCAGAACTATTCCTTTTCAGAAAAAGTTAACTTATGTTCACCAAATTTAGCCACTCTAAGGCAATCTAGATGCTTGTGAAGGCTGTTGAAATCTGTAAAAATTCTTGCTTGGAAGTCCATCTTTACACATCTCAGCAGCTTTTCTTTCTAAAGCAATCTTTTATTTTTAAAGGTGTTCTTTAAACTTCACCACTGCAAATTCAGCTGGAATCTTGGGTTGTGAGCTTTTCCTCCTTCCACCGATTAATGTAATCAATAGCTTATCTGATAATTGCGCCTCAGCGAGATGTATGAATGCTGCTGCTTAAAGCAGCCTTTCAAACAGGTGTAACTGGAGCACAACACAATTCAGTGAATTATAAGGACTAGAATCCAGCCCCCTACTCCCACACACACTTTGTTTGCCTTGAAAAAGCTGTGACTAGTCCTGCCCCCGACTTGGTCAGCATGACTAACACGCACACAGGGAACTACATGCACCAAGCAAAAATGCACCACTCCTGCCCAGTCCCTTTTCAGATTCCAACTGTATTTCACAACTAGGCAATCTTAAATATTCAGCAAAGGCCTCAGACCATCGGGGCCTGACTTTACATTCAGGTGTTTGCCTTTTAACACGATCTAGCAAGCATTATGTATATCACAGACTGTCACAGCAGCAAAGGCTGTTCTGAGCAGAGGTGACATCTGCTTGAGCTGTTTTTACTCCTGATGCTCTACCACAGCAGAAGCGTCAATAAACTTGGCAAAGCAATCGAGTTTAAGAGGTTCAAGTGAGGCAAGTTTCCTCACCCTTTCACCCAATGTAATTACTACAACAGGGAAAGCAGTCCAACAGGGTTCTCGAGCACTGCAGATGTGTTTTTAACAGAGGAAGTCAGTAGCATCATACCAAGCCCGTAAACTTTCCTTTCAGAGAATCCCTTTCTATATCTGTAAGATTGTGAGTACTTATACTGACAATTTGATTACAAAACCCATGAACGAAAGCCAAGCAGCGATCCCCTAACTCACCTACAGTTCCTTTTTCCTACAGAAGTGCTCCAAATCAGTAGCAAAAATAGTAATAACGATATTGCCAAACGACCTTGGACAATTTACTTTGACTCGATTTCTTTGCCTGAAAAATAAGGTTAATAGAATAACCTGCAAAGGGGTGTTTTGTAAGCCTTGCCGTTCACAAAACAAAGTTCAAAGTATTATATAAGTAGTTCGTATTTTAGTTATTGACAAATCTACATTTCAAAACAAGACCTCTGGATACAACTCTAATCAACCTGTGGAATTTAGTTTGGCAAGGGCCTAGCAGCAAAGCAACAAGGTCAATGTCAAACACAACATTTACGCAGTTTTATGACCCAGCGGAGTTTTAGTCGCGCTCTGCTGGGGCAAACGGATTCCTCCGTGAAAAGGTTCGCATAACTGGCCTATCACTTTATCAGACAGAGGTTATCAGCCCAAAGTATCACGTTAACTACTCACAGAGACAGGATACAGTATTTTCAGACAGAATATAATATCCTCCCACCGGGAGTTGCTACGCCAAGGAAGACCGATCTCCTAGACCATCGCACCCAAGCCATGGATGGCAAACAGAGTTTGCTCTAGACTAAAGCTCAACTTCTTACCAACACCCTCTCAGCCCAGCAGAAAGCCCTACTCAGCAGACAAGGGCTTACAGGAAAATAACCTCTCTCTCCTACGAGTTTCATCCAAGCCTCATTTCCCCTACCGGGCTACCAGATCTCCGAGGTCCGCTACCATAAGGGTTTTCGGCGGAGAGGAAAACGAGGAAATAAATACCTCTCTCCTCAGACCAGTTCACGGGCGGGGCAGAGGCCGGAATGAGCGAGTTTAGGGAAGGGAGGAGAAGCCCATCCCGCCGCAGCCCGTCTAATTCCTCCGGTAGAGGGAGCGGCGCCAGGCCTTGTGCAGCTGCTGGGGAGCCGGAGCGGTCTCCCCCCCACTCCCGCCCGTGCCCACGCCTCCCCAGCAGGGAAGGAAAAGAGCTGGCACCCCCCTCCCACACACACACACACGCCGGCCCAGCCACCCAGCCCCAAAGGCGGGTTGGGGGGGACGGATGGGGCTGCGCCCCGGCCAGGCCCTCCGCTCCCCAAGACCCCCGCTCGGCCCGGCTGCGGCTTCCTCCTCCCGCCGGCAGCCGCCCTGGTACCGGAGGGAGAAGGAAAGACGGAAAGAAGCGGCCGGGCCCGCTCCCCCGGGGCCCGCCGCCCACTCCCCTCAGCGCCAAGGCCGCGGCGCCTCACACCCGGCCAAGGTGCGGGCAAGGAAGCCGGACGGCGGGGCAAGGGGCTGAAGGGAAGGAAGGGGAAGGTGTCGGTGAACCCACCGGCGTCGGCTGCTGCCCCGGGCAGTGAGTCTGGCTGTCCTCGGACCGTCCCGCTCGGAGCCGGCTTCCCCCCGCTGCGCCTCTCGGCCGCTCTCCGCCCAGGCACACAAGATGGCGGCGCTCGGCGGCCACGTCAGTGCCAGCCCCGCGCGCGGCACCACGGGTAACCGAGGAGGGCAGCGAGGGGGAGGGGGGCGGGGCCTAGCAGGGGAAGGAGGCGTGGCCACGGCAGGGACCCGCAGCGTTGGGAGAGGCGCGGGGGCGGGTCTCGCCGCCTAGGCCACGCCCACTCGCTGGCCGGCCGCGCCCGGCCCCGCCCCTCCGTCCCGGGCGGCGCGTGACCGGGCGCGGGGCGCGCGCGGGCGGTGTGCGCGGTGCGCGGTGCACGATCGTGCATTTTTTTTACCCCCTCCCGCGTGTTTTTTGGTTTTTTTTTTGGGGGGGGGGGGCGGGAGCTGATTTGCACCATGCAGACAGCGGGCAAGGATCCCCACTGGGGCCTCGCAGGCGCCACGCAGCGTCGCTCCACGCCTTCGTGGGCTTTGACGCGTGCACGCTAAGAAGGTTTGTGGGGGGTTTTGCGTGTGCCACGCAGCACCGCAGCCTGCCAGGTGTGTGCCCTTTTATTTCCCCTAAAATCTCCGTTTTGGGGGTTTTTTTAAGCTATTTGCTTAAATAGCTGTTTGCTCGGGCATGTGCTCGTGACTTATATATATATATATATATATATATTTGAAAGCTGCCCGGGCACCTTGCCGTGGGGTTCATGCACATCTGACAGTGGCCGTGTGCTCCTCGTCTTCACCAGCGTCGGCTGGTTATCCACGTATTTACTATGTAGGAACAAAGAGAGAGTCAAAGAAAATCCTTAAGGCTCTTTTATCCCAAATAAAGCAGGGCTGAAGGGAGGGCCATCTTCGCCAGGCCTCTCTGCTGCCACTTCAGTTCACCTTTGAGAGAAAACAAGAGAGAATTTGGTAAAATTTTCAGTTGCTGCTGCTGGAAAAGGCTAAACAGATGGAGAGGACCCACAGGATGGAGTGTGCCAGGTCCTGCTCCGGCCCCTTCGTGCCTCGGGTTTCCCCATGCAGGGAAAAACCCTTTAAATTTTTTGACCTTAATAATACACGGATGTGAGAGGGAGGAGGTGAACACGGAGCAATTTTTTAATTCCACATGGAAAAAAAAAATTCACATGGTCCGAAAGCTCAAGAGATGGGTGTAGAAACAACTGTTGGCGCATGTGCACAACAGATTTAGGATTATTTCCTTTCTGTTTTGGGGTAACATTGAGATCAATTAAGGTCATATGCTGTCCCAGGCTAAATTCTAAATACTACTTCGTTTATTAAAGACAGGAAGAGGAGTTTTGAAAGAGAGCAGGAAGCCACGAAAACTGCTTATTTCTAGATTTCCCCCTGACGCTCATAGGAAATGAATACCTCAAAGACCTCCATCCCCCTGTCAAATGGGGTTGAAATCGCCCAGCAGCTGAAAACATTACACAGAGGCGAGAGAAGACAGAAGGACAGATGGATGTGAGCCCAAAAGCTTCTTTTCCTAAAAAATTGGGTCACGCGCAAGAGAGATGGCAGCAACAGGGCTGAGAAATGCCAGGAGGGAGCCTGGGCTGAAGGCGAGATCTGCCCTGTGCTTCTTCCAGCGAGGCACCATCCCTGTG
This sequence comes from Harpia harpyja, assembly GCF_026419915.1. Taxonomy (NCBI): domain Eukaryota; kingdom Metazoa; phylum Chordata; class Aves; order Accipitriformes; family Accipitridae; genus Harpia; species Harpia harpyja. The sequence continues at coordinate 106,238,955 of NC_068940.1, forward strand.
CACCAGCAAGTATGAGTTAGTAGTAGTATTATTTTACTTAAGGAAGCACCTAAATTGCACTAAGATCTCCCCGAACCATCAAAAAGCAGCCGGAGCGCTGACAGTCTAAGAAAGCGAAGGCAAAGACATGGTGAGAAACCAAATTAATTATTTTTTCCTGCACTGCAGAAGCCGACCTGTCTCAAACGGGGGATTTCAGCAAGAGAGTGACTGTTGCGGTGAACAGATTGCTGCCCACCTCGATGTCCAGGCATGGACAAACTACCACTGGGATCGCAGATGTCTCCGTCCCTTCGGCACGGGCTGTTTGTGCAGCCCTGGGTTTGTGAACCGTTTGGGGCACGGCATCCTTCAGGACCTGGTTTAAGAGATACCGAGTTGAACCTAAAACGCAAAATGGGGTTTAAACCCTTGGCAACGCCTTTGAGAAAGGAGAACTTGCACTTGCTTGAGGCTTTTGGGGAATATCTGCCTCTGTCCTTGCTGGTTGGGGAGATTTTGGGTGAGCTCTGGGGCAGGAGCTGTGCTGGGAGGCCACGCTCTGTGTGTCCGTGTACAGGCTGATACGGGGAAGCTGCTTTCGAGGCAACAGCAAAACCCTGTTAATGTGTTTATCCCCCATCCCCAAATCCCCTCCTGGCTGTAGCCGAGCCGAGCAACCGCTTGTTTTACAGCCCTGTCTCCATGCCCGGACTGTGAACCAGATCAGGGCACTGCTCTGGGTTAAAAATAACCCTTCTCTCCTTTTTTCTTTTTTTTTTTTTTTTTTTGCTTTATTTTTAACCCAGAGCAGTTCCTCACTTTAGCTCATGGGGCTGGGGGGAGGAGAGAAGATGCTCATCCCCCCATCCCATCACCTACTCTCCCCAGTGAAAATGTGGTTGGTGGAGGCACCAGCCAGGGTGCAAAGCGAGTTGAGGGGGCTTTATTTCATTATTATCATCTATGAAATATGATTTCATTCTTATCTCGGTGGAGACCCGAGTCGATGCTGTGTGCGAGGAGCCGGTAGAAATTTGGCCCCGCGATCTGATTCATTAATGACAGCTGCTGTGATGCAAGACGAACACTTTGCCCAGTGACTCATGACATTTATGAGAACGAAGAGGCCTCATTTTTTTTTGCAGCTGGGAGAGCAGATGTGTTGCTTGCTTTGTCTTTTCCGTGAAAAGCCGATGTGGGAAAACGATGAAATGGGAAGGGGTTCCTCGGGGCGGCTCGGCTCGTTTGCTGGGTGCTCCCGGGGTTGCAGAAAGTCCTTTGGCTTTTTCTGGATGGCCCCTTTGGAGCTGGAGAGTCTTCCTCCCCGCGGGGAGCCTCGGATGACAAATCTGCTGCCTGAACTACACCCTGTTCTTGCTGCCTGTTGAAAAAAAACAAAACAAAACAAAACCCCAAGTGTTTGTGCAAGGCGATTTTCTGAGGTTATAAAAATATCATCCGGAGTCACAAAGCGCCTGAGCGATGCTTTTCCTTTTGCATCTGCCACAGGAAAAAATACCATGGGCTAGATTTGCTCTAACTCCAGGGTCCCTAAAAATAATCTTTTCCCCCAGCGTGGGCAAGTTGTCTTTATTGAGATAACTGCTTGATGATAACCTGCTGGTATCTGTTATCATGGGGTGATGGAGACCTCTGAGCTGGTGGCACTGATGTTCAGCCACCGAATCCCTCCTGGTGGCGATGGCGAAGTCATTTTGGGGTATTTTGGGGTGATGCCGGGGTGGGCACCCACATGGAAGGGGCTGAAGGACACGGGGTTGATAACTGCTCTGCTTTCTGCTGCCCTAAAGCTCCAGCTCTGCAAGGCTGTGTTGTCGGGTTGGGGATTTCTCACCTTTGAGTCTCTCACTTTGGGGTGGGAATTGCAATTACTCACAGGAGCTGAGAAATTGTGTGTCCCCCCAGCAATTTGCTACCTTATCTACCAAAACCATGGTGATTATTCCTTGGATTTGTGGTCCTGGGGTCACCTATAGATGGGTCTGGGCTGTTGAAAAGCCAGCAGATCTAATCTTGCTGCTCACGTTTTACCATCCTGGCAACAAAAGGAAAGTGGAAAGGGGAGAAAAGCAAGTTAAACTCTAAATGGCTCCCTTGGTAGGCAACAAAATAAAAATATTTGCAGCAAGAGCTTTTATTTTGCCGTAGTTTCCCTACTCAGAGCTGACTTAGGTGGCAGAAGGACCCACGCAGCCGGAGCATTTCTGAGAGCATCTCCGATGTGGGACCGAAGCCTGGAGAGCAAACGAAGCAGATCAGCTCTCCGCTCGTGACACCGATTCCCCAGGGACATTGGGCAAATTGCTGCAGCTCTCTCTGCCTCACTTTTTTCTCCTTAATTTGGAAATAGCTGCATTTCATGACTCAGTGATGTGCAGTGTAACCTGCTGGTGAGAAGAACTTTGTATAACATCAGCATTGCTAATTGCTGACACCTCTGGATAAAGCTCTCGGCTGCATCTGCAGCGGGATGATGCCCTGTTTGAGCAGCCTTGGCCATGTCTTTTGGTACCCAGGGAAGATGGATTAGAAGGGACAAGTTGGTTCCTCTGCTGTCATCTATCCATCCCTCCTCCCTTCAGCTGCTACAGGGCAGATGTCCCCACTGAGCAAGTCCCTCAGCTCTTCCTCAAGTCAATGGAGATAAAGAGGAGTGATTCACCCATCCTGCTCCAGACATCACCTCCAGTAGCTCTCCGTCACCCGCTGAGGGAGGTCTTCAGGGGACATGTCCACCTTCAGCTAGCAGGATCCCTCCTGGGACGACGGGCAAGGATTTGCCGTGCCCCCACCATTGGTTCGACGCCAACCGCTTCATTTACTTAGCGTGTAGGTTGGAAAATGCACGCTGGCAGGATGCTTTGCCTGCAAAACACCCTGTGACCTGCTCAGCCTGCCCCTGTAACTCAAACATCCATGGTCGAGGTGTGCTCACTGGGAGCTGCATCTTCTCTGCAGAGCTCTTCCAATGTAGAAGTGTTAGGACCAGCACCGATTACATCTGACAGCATTTGGGGCATCTGCAGCAGCAGTAGAAATGCATTCCTGAGCACGCACCTGGGCTATCTTCACAAAGTGCTGCTGTCCTCTTCTCCCCTCCTTTTTAAGCAGCCAGAGCTCCCCACGAAGGGGATGATGAGCTGAATTCACCTGCACGTCCAGGGAGATGCTCTGGCCACCAACTTGCAGCAGCTCCCGAACGCTCCGAGCTGCGAGCCGAGAGGCTGCTTGTGTTTTAGGAGTAAGCAATAGTGTCATTGTTTGACCCACCCGGGGAGTTGAGCAGCTCAAGACTCAAGACCTGATAATGGCATTGGTTGGTGCCTCCCTCCACCTTCTCTGATTTTGCATTTACTCTGTGGCAGCATTTTAATGTTGGAGGTAACATGGCAGTGCTGCAATCAGACCCGCAGCGATGGAGCTGCAGCTGGAAATGCAGATTCATCGGGTGTCTAGATCCATGGGGGTCAGGTCCGCGTGGGGTGGAGATATGGACAAGCACCATCATCCCCTGTCTTTGGGCATCCCCTAAGCACACCAGCCATTCCTCGCCGGTGCTTCCAGGTCTTCATGGCAGGGCCGTGCAATTACCCACTGCTCAAAGTATTTGATGAGATCAGGTCCTTAGGGATATCTGGTTTTCTTGGGATCCTCGAGGCTCATCCACAAAGATACTCGCTCCTGTGACGCAGATAACTTTGAGCTGCTGTGGGCATTAGAAATACCATCAACTGGGGAGTCACCTAAGGGTCCCACAGCCTCTCCTGTTTGGTGGCTGTGTGCTGGAGACAGCTGGTTGCTCGATTTGTGATCTGCTGATCCACTGTGCCCACCACATGGACACTGGGTCCCGCAGCTGGGGACGTCCCCCCAAGCACCACGGAGCCCAGAAGAGCAAGAGACCAAGCTGCAACCTCACAGTACTTGTTTGGGACAAGGGCTTCCCAAGGCTTTGAAGAAAGAAAAAGTTGCAACCGTTTGGGGAAGTCACAGGCCTCGTTTTAACAGCACATTTCTAGATTCGTGTTGGTACAGCTTTGCCCTTGAGCAAAGGAGTTTCTCATGCATCGTGACTTTGCACGAATGGTGCATTGCTTGTCCTTCGTTTGCAGCCAGCCCAGAGCTTAAATTCAACCTGGCCGCGCTGCCCACAGAGAGACCAGGCTCAGCACATGAATTAGAAGTTAGTCCTTATCCGTGGGGGACATGAAGCCCTTCAGGGGATGCTGGGATCCCTTCCAGGAGTATGAACTGACGGTCCAACTCTGCTTGGGCTCAGGCTGCTCAGACTAACTTTATGAGCAAGCCTGGGTCAATGCGACTGAGTTCAGTGGGCAGTGCTCCCCTTCCAGGGAAGTCTTGTAGGATGTGCTGTGTTGGGTCTGGTCTCTGGGACCAGTCTGGGCTCTGGGATGGGCAGTGCAGCAATGCCAGAGCATATTCCCTTGCCACATCCTACCCCCAGCCCATCAGACACTGCCAGAGCTATTCCAGGTTGTCTCCTGGAAGGTAGATGCTCTCCGAGTATAAAGGCAGAAGTTGGGAGCATTAAAACATCCCATTTGGAGAGCTTTGTGCAAGTTTACGGAGCTCCATCAGGGAAAGCTATTTGTCCATCACCAGGGTACCACGCTGCCGTGTAGGATTTGATGTGGCACGTATCCTTCTGCTTTTAATGACCATGCACACAAAACCTGGATTTTAAACACTCAGCTGAAATATTTCCCCTCTAGCAGCACAGTGCTCTGAAATCCCTTGCTTTGCTAGCAAAGCTGCCACCTCTGAAACGCTAATATCGTGTCCTGCCACCCTTGGCTTTTTCCAGCCAGGATTCCCAATTAATGAGCTGTAAAAGAGGAGAGCGCTCCGGCTTTCCATATAAAGTCGCTTGGCTATGGAGATCTAGAAGAAAATGTAACACCAGAGGTATTGAGGTTATTATCACAGTGTTTTCCTGGATGGGAATGAAATTTCGGCTGTTCTCCATCATCAAAACCTCATTAAGTTGCACAGCCACTAATTGATATGCCCAAACCTGACAACTTGCATCCAAAGAGAAGACAGCAGTCGCCCTGGGACCTGCCAATCAATGTCACAGCCGTCCCAGACCCACGGTGAACTTTGACCGCCTGCAAGAATGGTAGCGATTGTTTCATTTGAGAGGAGAAAGATGGAAACCAGCCTAATTATAACATCAATGTCAGGTCACATACCCCCAGTGGACACCTGTGTGATGGAGAAAAAAAACCCAGAAGGCAGCTATTGGGGTCCAGCTTCTGTGAAACTGCCTGAGATGTCGTGGCCACTTTGGGTTGTCCAGGCTGGAAAAACATCACCTTGAAGAGCTTTGTTCATTCAGCATCACTTTTGTGGAAATCTGAGGATGCACATTGCAGGAAAACTGCAACTGGTGTAACGGCAGGAGCAAGAAATGCCAACGTGCAAGGAAAATCCTGGACTGTTTGCAAAGTCAGAGTCAGTTTGACCTCAGCAGCGGGGCTGGGCATGCAATGCAGAGAAGAAAGCAAGCAAACGACTGCTCCCAAGGTCCCATCTGCTGAAATCCAAGTGTAAATTAACCTAGGCCCCTGGCTTGGATGGTGCAGTAGTGCCTGAGCATCCTCCCATTTTAATTGCAGATGAGGGCATCCTTGCTGCAGGATGCCCTCAGTGCTAGAAGTTCATAGAGGTCCACCAGAGTTCACAGGAGGAAAAAACCCTGAAGGACTCTTAATCCAACTGTGGCTCTGAGCATCGCTGGCAGAAGTGGGAGAAGATCTGCCATGGACTGGCCATAACATTCATCGGTAGCCCTGTGTGGTACCTACAAACATCACAAATGAGGACCTTGAGAGGTCTTCTTAGCTAAGGCATCATCTGCAAGGACATCTCCTTTCCTAAGACCACACAGCAGCAGAGGAAGAGCTTGATCTACCAGCTCCCAAGCAAGGACTGGCCAAGGGACAACTTCACGGTCGAGATCCCAGGGTGTCTTTTTTATTCCCCCCCCTGCCCAGGATGCAGGGGAAAACCTGTGCCCACCCCGTGCTACGATCTGTCCTCTGGGTTTCTGCAGTCCCTTGGGCAAACACCCATTTACTTTATGTTACTCCTGTAGGTTTGCAGCGTGCGCGCCACGCTTATCTCTAGGGAAACAGCTGTGATTTATCCTTGAGAAATAGATTGCAATTAACATTTAAACCCATACCCATGATGCAGTTACAAAAGCAATATAATGAATCAGTCTTTTAATAATAAGCTCCGTAACCTTTGAAAACTCACCCGGGTGGGAGCTGGGCACCCAGCAGATAACATTATCTCTGATGCCGGCGCTGTGGAAATCGCTCCACCCTTCCCCGATCCGCTGACCGGTGTCCGAGGGGCACATACTGGTCACTAATTAGAGCTGATGCTATGAAAATAAACTTATGCCTCTGCAGCCAAAATAGAGGTTGGTTCCCTATTTTATTCTGCAGGGACAGATGCGAGCTGGCCATGGGGGCTTGTTCCCGGTTTAGGTCCTGGTGATGTGAGATGGAAAGGCTGGAGGGGATCGTCTGCATCTTCCCATCACCGTGTGAGAGGCAGGCATGGGAAAATGGGGAAAAAATGGAGATTTGGGGCCCTCGGTGGGGATGGCACTGGGTGCAGGGCAGGTCTCCTAACCCACTTGCAGCCAGCATCCAGGATCTGAAGCCACGCATCTCTGGAGGTGTGAAATCTGTAATTATAAACCACTTAATGAATGTACGCTTGCCAGGTGGGTTACGTACAGCTGGGGGCCAGCAGAGCCCATCACGGGCTTGGCCCTTGGCCATGGCATGAGCGTGGTGGGGACGTAGCTTTGGGATGGGCCACTTGGCTGGTGCACGGAGATGAAGGTTGGGTAGGGATAGGTCTTCTTGTGGAGATCTTTTTCCCCTGGTCCAGGTGGGAAGGTTGGAGGGGAAGACATGGGTTTGGGATGTGTCACCTGGAATTTCTTTAGCTATAAAATGCTACGCTTCTAGGCTCTAGTCCTCTGAAAGGTCTTTCTCCTTGGGTGTAGACTGTGCCTTTTGGTGGGGAGAAGTCCCAGCTGGCCATCCCAGGAGCAGCTGTTCATCCGTGAGGTCCCGAGACTGAGTCACCCTGGAAGGTCCTCCACCCCGCTGGCTCCTCCGGAGGAGCTCAGACTGACCACGTCTGACTTCAGCTGCTCCGTTCAATACCTCCCGGGAGGAGTCTGGGCCCAAATCCTTTTTTTCCAAGGAACAAACTACAGCAGTGAGTTTCCTTGGCTTGAAATCCCTCCATCAGCTGCTCCAAGATGTCCTGAAATAAATAGCTTTCCAGAAAACTTATCCTCATGGCATCTCCTAAAGCAGAAACCGTCGTCCTGGTTTCTCCCCTGGCACCTGAGGAAGCCCCAGAATTCAGCTTTGAGCTCCCATAGGGTTTAATCCTGTTCGCAGGGGACTGGAGACTGTGCTCGGGTGATGCTGGCTGCTCCCCTGGTTTCAGTGAGGTCTCTAATGGTTTTTTAAGTTCTTGATCCAGCTGGGGCTGCTCTTTGCATTAGAGCGGGGCAAGGGCAGGACTTGCTCTTCTGTGAGAAGTTTTTGCAGTTTCATTTCTTTTTTTTTTTCTTTTTTTTTTCATACCCTTTCCAAACCGAAATGAAAGCAAAAGCGAAGCTCCCCAGAAAATTAAAATTTGAAACCAAATAGTAACGACTGGCAGCTCTTCGCAGTGCCAGACTGGAGGGCACATTCTGGCCACAGCTGGCTTGAGATCAAGTAGGAGACCATGGAAAATTGGGGAAAAAGAGGGGAAAAAAAGAAAAACAAACAGGCAGTTCAAAAAATGCCAAAACTGAATGTTTTGACCACTCTTCTCCAGGGAGAAACAGCATCAAACATGGCCTTTTTCTACTCATTTTGCTTTCCATGAGTGAACGTGCTCGCAGGAAAGGACATGTCCCATTGGAAAGTCTCTGCATTTCTTCCTGGAGGGGGAATCGGCGAGCTGCCCCTGGTATTTTAATGCATTAAAAAGAACAAACCTTTGATAACGTAACTGCCAGCCATTTCAAGATGCAGCTGATGCTGAAATCAAAAGCTGCGTGAATTCACGCTCTAATCAGGACAGGCCCCCCCCCCCCGGTAAACTGAGGCACAGAGGTCTGCCGAAACTGCAAGAGCGGAAAGGTTGGCTCCAAAAAAGTTTTTCAGCCTCTTTTTTTTTTTTTTGGCCGTTGGTTCCCAGGGAGGTTTCTTGCAGCAGATGGCAGCAGCGGGTTTGCAAAGATGCCGTGGCCGGGACCCGCTGGGTGCTCAGCAGCACCCACACCCAGCCCGAACACCCGGGGACGCCGGTGAGATGGGCTTGCACAAAATGCCCCATCAACGAACCAACAGGCGTTGCATTCAGCAGCAAAACATCAAAACTCAATGGTCCGGACGTGTTAACCTGTGTGGATTCTCCAGTGTCTAATAGAGGGGTTGAGCAGCCTTCCCCTCCCCTGCGGCCCTGGTGTGTACATCTCTCCTCTGCCCAGGTATTAAATTTTAGAAGGTGTATGGGGCTCTAATGACCCCAGAGACCTCTGTGTGTTTGATGCTGAAGCTGTATCTCCTCCTGCGATGTTTTGGAGCTGGGGCAGACAGACCCACCCTGACTTCTTTATCCTTATTTCTCTGCAGTGGCATTTCCCCCTGGAATCTCAGATGGTCTCTTAATAGTCTGTGTTTCCTAATGAACATGTTTCCCCCCCCCCCTTTTTTTTTCCTAGCTTACTTTCTGAAATCAGGGAGGGCTCTCATGTGGTTTTTGCGTGTCCCCTCCACAGGATTATCAGTCTATAGGCTCATTTCAGCCCAGTTCAGCAGCAGATGGAAAAATCCCCTTCCCAAACACTGGATGAAATCCCTATGGGAGCAGCCATCCAGCCCCTGCTTACACCCTCAGGCCAGACCTACACCTGGTGCAAATACAGGACCGGAGGACAGCAGAGACAAGTGATGTGCCCAAGGCCACACAGGCAAGACATCGGTGGCAGAGATGCCCTCTAGACCCCAACACGGGGGAGATGAAGCTTTTCTCTCCATCGAGGGGGGGTTGCTGGTGCATTCGTGTCGAGCATCCCTTGGGGACTGGGCACAATGCAGCCAGCCAGCTGGGGCAAGGGATGTGGCTCAGCCCTTCTCCAGGATGGTTTTGTTTCTGCCGAAGTTAATTTAGGTTTCTGGACAGTTGCTATCTGGGGGGGGGTCAGGGAGCTGATGTCTGAGTGTGACCTGCTCTGGGGGACAAGGGGATGGGAGATGGGGAGGCCCTCCAGTCCCGCTCCTTGTGGGTAGAAACCAGATGATGGCTATAAAAGAAAAGGTTGATTTTTTTTTTCTTTTTTTCTTAACATACATTTCTGTGTATTTATATGCATAGATTTGCATGCATTAGCTGGCAAACGCCTCTGCAGCTGGTGCATGAGCAGAGCAGTTGGGGAAGAGGTGGCAGCGAGGGGGTGGTTGCCTGTGTGCGACCCTTAAAAAATGAATCCCTCTGCCCGCAGCCTTCGCACGCACACACCGGCCGTGGAGCCAGCAAAGCCCCCAGCCGGGCCACCTTCCCGTTCTGCACGTCCCTTGTCCTCGGGCGATGCGTGGGACATGCACATTGCCGGGCCGGGGCTCCGAGCTGCATCCCTGCCCTGGGATGTGGGGGGACCACTGCAGGACCATCCATCCCCACCCACCCAGGTCCGTTCTGCCCCTCGCAGCGGGTGCGAGGGTGGCTTTGTCCTCCCGGCTCCTGGGTGGTCCCCCCCGGCATCGGCGAGTGAAAAGGTTTCTCTGAATCGCTGCGTTGCTTTATAGCAATAACTGCGGGGAGTTATTCTCCCCAGAATTAAGTCCATGACCGGTGGAAGGGCGTTAAGGTAGCGCTTCGCAGCTCCAATTATCTTGGCCCCTCAGAACAAAAAAGCAGATTGTGTTGCCGGACAAAAGGCGTTTTCTATGTAACTTCTTGTCTCGAAGCATTCATAGTGTGTAATGCCGATATAAATACCCGAGAGCTAGGCTATCTTATGTTGTGGGCAAACCTCCCATTCAAAATAACTGTTTGCTGGGGAATTGTATTCGGGGGGGGAAGCCAAAAGCGGATTCAGCGTTACAGGCCTGGCTGGATGCACCATCTTTAAGGTATGAGCTGGATAAAATCCTTGCTGGCACCAGGGTGGGTAGGAGAGGAGGGGTGCGAGGCTGGGCTGAGGAGATGGGATGCGCAGAGGGGCTTGTGCAATGATCGGGGACCCTGCCAGCCCCTGTTCCTGCAGCTTTTCCTCCCTTTCTCCCTATTTCTAAAGCAAAAAGCAGTGATGCATCACATATTGCTAAACACCTGCACCCCCAAATTCTGTACCCCACTCCTGACCCTGGGACACTGGTGGCCAAGGACCACCTGCCACGCGAGAGTGATGCCTCCATCCCCCTGGTTACCCCGTCATCTCATTCGGATGGCAATGCCGTCCCCAGAGGAGGTCACAAGGCAGGGGGTGACCCAGGGAACAGCTCAGTGACAGTCAGAAGCTAAAAGACTCCAGGAAGTTATCGCACTGCTCTGTGCCTCAGTTTCCCCGCTTAAGCTCTGGGCTGTATTTCAGGGCTCGGAGTTGCTCTGTGGGAAGCCAAAACCCACTGCCCGTACAGCATCCTCCACCACCACCCCACCACTAGCTGGGACAAACTGGGAGGGTGAATTCTTTGGGGAGCAGTGGAGCTCTGCAGGGGGAAATCATAGATTAGAAAGCACTTGCGGGATTATTAACCCCTATGCTCCCAAATTTCTATGACAAATGAGCTCATAGCTCTGAAAACAGAGTAAGCGAAGGAAACAAATCTGCTTTTCTTCATTTGGGCTTTTTGCTTTGCCTCCATGCAGAAATCAGGCAGATTCATGCCCGCAGCAGGTGCGTTGGCGTCCCTTTGGGTTACCCTGTTAATTGGTTTGGCTTTATTCCTATATTCCCCTGGTGACGCAGACCTCGGCCAGGACCATGGCCCTACGGGGTGAGGGTATAGATATACATACATCTGTACGTGCATCTGGCAAGAGAAGCAGCAGAGGAGGATGCAGCTGCGTTTTAAGAGAGCTGATGCCAGGCATCATCTGCCCTGCAGCCCAGCACTGGCATCACCAACCATCACTATTTGGGGACAGGGGGGTCTTGTCTCGTCACTTCGTCCCCACCACGAGTTTGCTCACACCGAATGGATGTGCTGGAACACAGCTGAGGATGGGTGGAAGGATGGGGACGGGTGGCAGCTCCAGGGAGGTGACAGCAGAGACCACGCTGTCATCCGTGCGAGGTCATCAGGGCATCAAAGGCTTGGGGGGACAGTAGGGCTGGCAAAGACTGTAGTTCCTATAGCTGATGGCTTCCCAAAACTGGGGTGGTTGGCTTCACCTTGAGCCACCTGTCCATGCTGAGGGACATGGCCAGAATATCTTCTGCACCCAGTCAAAGCCAAGCCCAGGCTCGCCATCTACGTCTTTTTGCCCCAAAAGCTCTTATTATGTCTCAGCCATCACTGCAAACCCAACTTGGTTGGCCAAAGGGGGCACCGACATTTTTGTTAGTCTGGTTTCCTAAAATAAAAGAAATATGTGTGATCACATCACCTTGTGGTCCCTGTCAAAGTCCGTGAACCTGGTGGGCGATGTCCACCAGCCTGCCAGGAGGTGGTGGTCCATGTATTTTCTCCAGGAGACCTGATGCTCATATGACACCCAGGAAAAGAGGAAGGGGGGACATGAGGATGGTCAAGATATTGCCATGGAGGAGTCTATAGGGACAAGGGAAGGGGGTGAGATGTTTCACACATATCTCATTCACATTCCCATTTTAATGAGTTAGACATATAGGTCTAACTCATTAAAAAGCCCCAGCCGACCCCAAATCTGTTGATGACTGGGTTTCCTTAAGCCCATTCACAGGCAATTAATTTCTCACCTGCAATGCCAACGTAGGGCTTGGGCTGCCTTGACCTCAGCTGTCCTATCCTGTGAGGTCTCCTGCCTGCTCTGGAGCCCTCCCATAACACATCCACCGTGTTATCCCACTTCCCACCAGCTTCCAGGGAAACTAGATCTGCAGCTGGATGTTATGGCTATTTAGGCTGCTTTCCTGGGGAAATAAAACCCACATGTTTATTGCTGTCTATCGGGTGTCTTCCACCCTGTTTCTCCCCAAGTAGCTTTTTTTTCATGCTTGAAAAGTTTCATTGGTATTTGACAGTAGAGAAAAGGTCTCAAAGACCATGTGTTGGCCAATGCTGTGTCCAAAGTGGGCTCTTGCTGCCCCATGGTGTCCATCATTGGGTTTAACATCAGGAAAACCCTTTTCTAACAGCATCAAGAGAGAAAACCACCTTGGGAAAAAAGAAACTGGAAATGTATGGGCAGAAAAAGGCAGGGACAGGCAGAAAGAGGTAAACTGGGGTAGGACTTCTGGGAATTAACTTCCTGGAGAGGTTGGAGGCCAAAGCCCATCAAGAAGAGGATGCAGAGGCTCAGGCAAACTGGTTGTCCAAGATCAGCAGTCAGGTAAGGGATGTGATGTTGCTTGGACCCCCCCTTGGGCAGCCATGCCCTGGGAGCATCCCAGGAATGCCACAGGAGAGTGGCGGCAACTGCACAAGGTTTGGCAGATTCGGGCTTGCTTGTGGAAGTTGTCCCATTTTTGGTGGCTACCTCTCTTTTCATGTTTCAAGCCTCCCTTTGAACAAAAGGTAAGTTAGCTGGAAATGGTTTCCATGAGATACGGAGGAATTTTGCTGCAGACTGTGCCACCTGGACTGGTCCTATATCAATCACTTCCATGGGGTTTTGAGCCATTTTCCTGTCCGTTGCTCACCACCGTTGGCTTTGCAGGACTGAGCCAAGTTTCTGCCTAAGGGACAACGTGTCTGGCGTTACCATCTCCAAAATGCTATGGGATTAGGGACACAGCAGCCCGTGCACCATTCAGAATCTGGCCAGGACAAGGTAACGTGACCGAGAAACAGCCTTCTAGAAGTGACTTTGCTCCACCATTCAGAATCTGGCCAGGACAAGGTAATGTAACCAAGAAACAGCCTTCTAGAAGTGACTTTGCTCCTCAAACCATGCAAAATGTGCTGGTTTCAGTCTAATGCTCTTGGGTCCCCGTGGGTTTGGCTTTACCTGTGCATCACCCAGAGGTGGGGAAGCACTGTCTCCTCATGTTCAAACCACTGCGTTTCTTTGTGTCATGACCATGTTTGTCCTGAGGATGGAGGGGTGTAGAGGTCTAAGGGCTTGGATTTATCTCCGCTGAGGGGAGATTTTGGAGGCCCACATTCCCTTCCCTGGCATTAGGAATAAAGTAAAGGGCAGAGTGAGTCTTCAGGGCACGTTGTTGTGTGACTCAGCTGAGAGGAGGGCTCAGCTCCAGAGCCTGAGAGCTCCTGGGACCAGTGCCTCCAGCTTGGACATGTGAATGGTGGCCGTTTGCTCTGAAGATGCCCCTCAGCAGTTTTCGAGCTAGTGCAGCGTGTGGGGGATGTGAAACCCAGGCTAAATCAGAGAGGGGAAGGGGAAATGCCTTGATACATCATCTCAGCAGATGATGGAGATTGCTGCTGCTGGAGGGTCATTGAAGCCATGGGTGGAAGGGAGACTCAAGGGTGGGGATGGCTGTGGTTCACAGCAAAACCAGTTAACACCAGTAATTTTAGTAGGGATTAAGCCATGTGCTTCATTAGTAGCAATCAGGGCTACAGTTTGGGAGCAGGTTACCTCCAACATTTTTACACTGTTGTCCCAAGCACCAGGCGTGAAGCAGAGCCCGGTCCAGCATTGGAGTCAGTTGCCCAGAGAGCTGTGACATCTCCAGAACATGGTTTTATGGGCATGGATGATGCTTGGACTCGATGATCTTGAAGGTCTTTTCCAACCTAAATGATTCTATGATTCTATGATCTCCATCCTTGAAAGCTTTCAAGACCCAACTGGGTAAAGTCCTGCACAACTTGGTCTGATCCGATCGGTCACCGTGCTTTGGGTGAGGGGTTGCACTAGGGACCTCCTGAGGTCCCTTCCCACCTGAGTTGTCCTATAACACTGTGACCTGAGTGATCTCTGATCTTGTCTTATCTGTCTCTGGGTTTGGAGGCTCTTCTTGTTTCCACGATAGCTGGAAGGTTTCATCAGAGCAAAGAGCCATCACCCCGGCTATGTCCTGGCAGCTGGGACACTGCTGCAGGGTTTGGAGGAGGTCCTGGAGGTCCTTTTCTGGCAAGAACCCAGACCCATGGGTGGTGCTTCCCAAATAACTAAAATTTTACTCCCACTCCAGCATTTTTTAAATTTGTGTGAAATGTTCAATTTCCTGTCACAGCCATTTTATCAAAACAGTTTGGAAGCAAATTATATTATTTTTAAGCTAAAAAAAGTCCATTTTATTTTGGTAGTATGACTGTTTCAGAGACTTATTTTTAGAAATTTGTTTTGAACAAATCACTAAACTTGGAAAAAACCAGTTTTTCATTAAAAGTTGCTTTTTTTTTTTTTTCTTTTTTTTTTTTTTTTCTGGGCCCAGGACAAATATTTGCAGTCCTATAACTGAGGCACCCATAATCAGAGAGATTGCAGATGGAACCCATGAGCCTTTGGTGGTTGAACCTCTGCCATCCATAACATCGGGTTTTTCCAGGGAATGCAAACCAGAGCTGTGCCCAGAGTTGCCCCCAACACAGCCCATCTCACCCCACTGACTGGAGAAGGCACTTCGGTTCCCAACATCAGCTCTGCAATTTGGGTGCCCCATGGTGGGTGGTATGACCTGCTCCTGTTTCTCCTGGAGCGGGATCAAAATGCTACAGCTCTCTGAAGGTGCTGGATGGGGCCCCTTCTCCTCCTTTTCCCACAGCCTGTGGGTTTTTGCAGAGACAGTAACCCAGGAACTGCTAGATCCATAGACCCAGCTGGCCCAAAGATGGTCAGTTTGGGCTATATTAGAAAAAGGAGCCCATTTTCTCTGTTTCACCCAGGCTTGTCTGAGATAGCTGCAGCCCAGCCTGGCCCAAGAGTGCTAGGTTTTTCTTATCTTGCAGTAGAAAAGCAAATAATCCTTCCTGCTCAGGTATCTTGGAGAGAAGCATGGCTGCCTTCTCAGCATGAGAGGGTGTTAACTCTGAACACTACTGATGGCATTTCTGCTTGTCATGTGCACTGCAAAATCCTGCACTTTGTGGCAGCAGTTTCCCACTAACGTGCTTTGCCGGAAGGTTTTCCTGATTGCCCCTGAACCGCAGTAGCTTCATTTGGAGGTCGGGGGGTCACATATGAGTGGGAATTAACTGACTGCCCATGCTCAAGTGCTCCGATATGGTCAGACACACAGGCTCCTTCCATGGCCCCTTTGCAGATCACCTGGCAAAGCTTTTAATACGTATAAAAGACAGCTCCTCCTGGCAATAAAAAAACAGAAAACCAAGCGGAATAAAATCACCAGGGCTCAGTGTTCCTCCAAAAGGGATTCACTGAGCTCTTTTCCAGGCTGCTGCCCAGCAGTGACACTGCCGGCGGGGAGGCAGCGCCTGCTGAAGGGACATTTCCAACACTAGATGGTGCAGTGACCCTAGACATGAAGGAGCAAAATTATCTTGCTTTTCTTTAATTCACTCCTTTCTTGCCCTGCATCTCGGTCCCCAAGGGAATTTGGGGCAGAACAGCTCTTTTTTCAGCATTCAGGCAGGTTGCCACCCCTTGGTGGATGCTCAGCATCCTGCGGTGGGGACCGTCCCTCGATGAGCTGCCCGGCTGTGGTGGCCGAGGGATTAGGGTCTTGCCTCTGGGGGACATCACCCATCCCAGGAGGTGAAGCAGGGATCAGGGGGATCAGACTCTGGGTCATTTCCTTGTTGCCTTAACACGTGCGTTTTTTCCTCGGCTGCACAAAGGCGGAAGGTCAAAGGCTGGGGATTAAAAGGTGACGGATGGACATCTGCGGCTGAAACACGGAGCGGTCATGCCCGGGTGTCCGGTGGCGGCGGCCGTCCTGCTTTATGGACAAACTGGCTACAAGGAGATGGGGGGGGGTTTCTCCAGGGCTAAGGGGGATCCTTGGAGCTTGCATCAGAAGCCACTGGGGTGGCACAGGACACGGCCATGCTGGCTTGTCCCTACCTGCCGTAGGTGTTCTGAACATGCAGAGCAAAGGGGAAAGCACTTTTGCACGTTCCTCCTTCTCTGACATATTTCCCATCTCTTGTCCATGTGGGACATCTGTGTTTGGACCTAATGGGACAGATTTAGCCAGCAAAATGCTTTTTCCCCAGTGATTTGAGGGGACACACGTGCTGTGGTCCCTCAGCCCTGGTGGTGTCTGTAGCAAATACCTTCTTCAGCAGGTGAGCAGGAGCCTCCAGGACGGAGCTCCCTGCAAGTTGGTGCCTCAGTTTACCTCTGGTTATGAAAGCAATAAGCAGACACCCCAGCTCTCCGGAGGTGCTGTGAGATTCAGGACATGCTGAGAAAGTGCTTGGAGCTCCCTGGGGTATTATTACAAGGCTACTTCTATATTAAGAATGGTTGATGTCTTACTTGTGTGTCTTTCCTTCTCATCTCATGGCTGCTGTGCCACCTGTGGGCTGTATCTCACCTGGTTGGTATCTCCATGGCATGATGTGCTGATGTGAATTAGAGGAGAGCCTTTACATCAGCTTTTTGGGGGGGCTGGTGTACCAGGGATGTACCCAGACGTTGTTGGTACCCAGAGACTCTCCTCTCCCTGTGCAGCAGGACAAATGATCCTGGTGGTAACGATCATCACCTCCATGAGGACGTTAATAGATTTTCATGGGCCTGAGCAGCTTTACACAGTCCACCCACACCTCCTCTCCATGGGCCCATCATTGTCACCATCTTGAAAAGAGCAAGACCAAGACCTGAGGGGTCCCTAATGGCCCAGTGAAGGTATCGTCTTCGCCAGCTTGGAAAGCGCAGGGCCAAAACCCGAGCTGGCCTCAAATCTCATACGGGGCGAACAGCGACAGCTCTCTTCATCCCGTTGGCTCAGTTTTGGATCCACCCTCCTGGATTTTGGGGCCTCGGCAGCTGTGCCTGTATCCAGCTCCTATTTGTCTTTGACTGTCGGTGGAGTTCTGCAGCTCAGATGGGCTCTTTGGTCCCTGGAGGTGCTTCGACACAAGAAAGTGTCCAGCTCCCAACTGAGGCAGCTCAGCCAAACTCCTGCTCTTTGATGGGTGGATCTGGGCATCAACGGGGCTTTGAGCAGGGGGTAATTGTAGGAGCAGATCAAGGAGCAATCAATCAAGTGCAGGACCTTATGCCCATGGCCCACATAGTCCCTATGCTGTGGGTCTGTCCTTGCAGACGGACCCAAACTGCGTCCCAAGACCACATGCCTTCGACCCCCAGCCAAGAGGACAATCCACCAGACCCTACGGGAGATTGAGCTGCTTTTTCTTCCTCAAGCTGGACCTCCCCATGAAGGCAGATGAGGGTCTGGCTTCTCTGTCCTGGCCCCACCACCCAAAAACTTCCTCTGGGGTCAAGGCACATGTTTGGGCCACCAGACCTTGCAAGGTTCTTCAGCAAGCTGGGGTGCAAAGCCTGAGGCAGGGGAAGCCATGCTGTAGCCCCGGGCGGTGGGAACTTGGGCGTTCGCCTTAATTGAGGGCTTCAAAAGTCACTCCCAGTGCTGGGAAGGTGGCTTAGCTCAGTAATGACCAAATTCTCAAATACCTGAGGCTTGAGTCACGGCTCGAGGAGGAAACATGCATAAACAAGCAGCAAGCCAGGAAACTCCACCACTGCGATGGACAAAGGTAAAAGTCAGTGGCTTGGTATGCCTGCGCGATAGCAGCAAAAACCCAAGGCAGCAGGTTTTAGCTGATAATCGCAGCACCCCGGGCTGTGCTCGTGGGAGCGAAGCGAGGGCAGATTTAGGCAGCGCTGCTGAGGAACACCCAGGCTGCCAGAGCTGCACCACCGGTCAGGGTGGTGGGTGAAATCACAGCGCTCCCCTGGGATTTCTGACTGGGGGGGGGATAAAACAAAGTTCATCCCCTGGGAGGTCAGCGGGGTGGGGAAACTGAGGCAGGGAGCATGCGGGAGGTGATAGCTCATGTTTCTGAGCCCTTGCCGTGACCCCAGTTTCTCTTCTCTCTGCGAGACCAGCACAGAAAATAAACAGCCCCAAATCTCAGCTGTCAGGGCTGGATCCCAGCGGGGCTTTTTGTATCCCACCCCTCTGAATTCCCCCTCCAGCCTGAGGCGTGAAGGCAAAGAAATTTCTCCCAGGGAAGGTCAGGCATCACCCCAGGAGCTTCCAGCCCATGTTCAGGCTTGGCTGCAAGTCCTGAGGATGGAGGTCCTTCTGGCTCTTTTCTGCCTCAGCTTCCCCTTAAGCAAAATGAGACCTATCAAACTCCTCCCACAGGGATGCTCTGAACATAGTTACACATTCTGAATTATTCTCTACTGAGTATCCAGCCAGCAAAGAGAGAGAAAATCAGTTTGGTGTTGGGAGGTGGATAGAGGAGACCTGGTACACCTGGGGAGAATGGAGAACTGGTGAAAATTGATCATTACTGGTGCCCAGTGGCTCTGGGGCAAAGCGTGGACAACCCTGCGGCGTGGGGTGAAGCTGAACCACGTTCTGCTTTTCCATCCCTCGTCGATGTTGGGGTCTTATCTCACGGTAGCAAGCCCTGAGCAGGCAGAATCGCTTCGTTCAGGGTGCCCGGCTGGCCGGTAAACAGCCGAGGAGCGATGGGCGTGCGCCGAGTTTGCCTTCCTGGCTGGAACGCCGCTTATTGCTCTGCTGGCGTTTCCCATTTTTTCTCGTGTAGCACTTGAAGCACAAGAGAGACATTGTCACTGTTCCTCGAGCTACCAGGTGGGGGGCACGGGGGAGAAAACACCCTTCTCGGCCTCTCTCTGCCTGTGCCTCTGTCTCTATAAATCAAGTGGATTTGTGCGGCTCCCCGGTCAAGTATGGGCATTAGCGCTGGGATGCGAAGTCATTTCAGTAATGTGCACCCAGGAATGCGCCTTATCTGATTTCCCTCCTGGATTTTCTTTTTCCCAGTCCTGCAAACCAAGGCTGAGGCTCCCCCTCCCCGGGCTCACAGACCGAGATGTCCTGGGAGAGCATCAGTAAGGTGCCGGTGGGATTCACCGGAGCCTTCTCGGTGAGCACGGACCCATCCCACGTTGCTCAGGGAAGGGAATGAGGCGATGAAGCCCCCCTTGAGCAGCTGCAATTTGGGGGTCGAAAATTCAACCCCTCCTCTTTGCGCTGCCGGGCGAGGCAAGGATGGAAAAATTGCCCTGGGAGCTCAAGTATAACCTATGCATGTGTACAAATCACCCCACAAATAGATTCCCCTCCGGATTATTGCAGATGGGGAGCTTTCCGTGCTGGATTTCTTTTGGAAAAAGAGCTTTTCCTTTACCGGAGCGGGAGGGGGCCGGCGGCCGGGGGAAACACGCCTGGAATGTGACAAGCCTGTTCTCCTGCTTGTTTGTGTAAACGAGTTAGGTCTATTCCCTTCCTCTCAAAGTGCACGTTTTTAAGCCTCCTTGCAAAGCAAATTTACTTTGAGAGCACATGGATGCCAGCACGGGGGGCGGGGCATGGTGGTTGGTGATGATAATAGTTAATAATATTAATTATTGAGAATAATAAAAGCTCTTTCCTCCCCCAGAAGAGACGGGTGGTGAACAAGGGCTCCATCCAACACTGTCCACCACTTTCATGTCCGTATCTCTTCTCACTTGTCTCCTATGAGACCATCTGGCCATCCCCAGCTGGGAATTTCTTGATGAGATGGTTTTTCATTAGGAAAAGCTCAGGTGTCCACAGCTGACCCTTTTTGCACGTCCAGGGTGCAGTGAAGAGCCCCTCAGCTCCTGAGTTGAAGCCACAGCAAGAAACTCCAGAGCAGACCACAGAGCAACTGATAATTCACTATAAAACCTAGAGATGTGGATGGACCCTGAAGGCTGGTGGGTGGCAATGTCCCTGATGGGTGAAGGACTTGCTCAGCTCCAGAAGGACACTCAGCTTGGCCCTGCTGCTATCCCAGGAAGAGAATCTTTTATTCCCACCCCGATGCAAAGCTTTGAGAGATCCCTATGAGGCAGTTCAGAGGACAAAACCCAGGTTTTTTGGCTTGAGAAAGTCACTATTACCCCCTCCACTGCCACGTTCAGTTATATCTTAGAGCAGTTATTGGCAGCAATATCTCAATAATAATAATAATAATAATAATAATAATGATGATGATGACAATTATGATGGTGATGATCTGTGGTCAGTTACAATATCCCTGGAAATTTCAGATGCCAGCAAGTGCCTGGGGAATAAGCCCCTCTCTAAGTGATGTGCAAAGACCCCAAAATGTCCCCTCCCACTCACCACCCCAGGCACCAGGAGGGAGGCAAATTTTCAGGGTTTTATCCACTAAAACAGACCCTGGAGCAAGGGATTGGGTTTTCCAGAGTGATTCTAGGTATGGCAAGCAGCTGTGGGCTGCCCGTGCTCCTCGGCTACCTCCCATACGTGACCGGACGTTTCAGATAAAATCCGTGGACATCCTCAATGTCTCACCTTTCTCCCAAGCCAGGCAGCCATCTGTATTTTTCCTCCTTTCCCTGTCATGCCTGGCTGTCAAACCATCTTGTTGCTGTTGGGCAGGCTGGCAAACAGCCTTGGCATCACCTTATCACGTCCTCCCAAGCAGCGTTTTAGCTGAAGCTGTGCAGGTGAAGACAGGCATGTGGAAAGGCACGTCTCCAAAGGATGCAAGGTTGGGGATTTATCCTATATGTACAGGTAGGGAAACTGAGGCACTGAGACAGCCAAAGGCAGCTTGCCTGTGGCAGTTTGAGTTAGCAGCCCCATCTCGCGTGTCCAAACCCCATGAACCACCCGTGCACATTTTCCATAGCCAAGTTCACCCTGATTTCACCCTGGGCATGGAATGAGCACAGAGGCCACCTTCTCCTCCTCTCCCTTTGGGTCCTGCAGATTTCCTTGGCTCCAGACTCTGCTTACAGGCTCATCAGCTTTGCTGCCTGTGCAACATATGGCTTTTCCCACTCCTTGAATGCGTCTTTTGATGCCATTTAGAAAATTCCTCCCGGTAACCACCTTGCTGATAGGATGTCTCAGCAGCCCTGGCCAGGACGGCTGTCCCTCTGGGTGCCAACACGTCGTGTCCCAGGATGGAGCCAGCGTGGCTCCTTGGGCACATCTGTGGTGGCCTGGGCCGAGAGGTCTGGTGGTCAGCAGGGTTGGGAGGCCAACGGGACATATTGGGACCTCTTCGGCAAAGCCAGTTGGGACCAGCCCTACCTTTCATCCCTGAAAAAAGGTGACCTGTGGCACTTAAGACTTCCTAAGGAAAAGTGGGCACAAAGAGACTGAGGGCTGGGTATTTGGGAATATTGCTGATTTTGTGAGGAAAGGTTGAATTCTGACATGTTCCCCTTCAGTGGCCCAAATCCCAAAGGTATTGGTGGGCTGAAGATGCCAGAGAGGCACTTCGTGGCAGCTGCACTTGGTGTGCAGGGCAATCTCCCAGGCTGCCCAAATAATCTGTTTATTTTAGCAAATGGGGAATAATCCTCCTTTTCTCCCCTGCGATCTCTTGCCAGGAGCTGTCTCCCAGGCCACCGGGTCCCTCTCAGAGCAGTTGGGATTTTGCTGCTTGATAAAATGGGATTCTTCACCCCACGCTGTCAGCTCTGCAAAGCCCGGGGAGCTTTGTCCAACGTGTCTGTCACCATGGCTGAGCCTTAACAAAGCTATTTCAGCGTGGTAGGTGCTTCAGCTCCTGTGTGTCAGCTCAGCTAAGGGCAGAAAACTTGCTCCAGGGGTCTGTGGGTGCTGCAAGGGGACAGCCAGGGAGACCGGGACACCCATTTTGTATCAACCCCTTTGGTTATGAGTGGGGCAGACTCCAGGACTTGCAATGTTACCACCACCATCCGAAATAATCGCTGTGTTATAGGGCTGTAGACCAGGATCCAGGGCTAGGTGCTACACAGTGGAGAGTGAGTGTCTGCTGCAGTCTTGGGGTCCTTCTTAAGCCTGTGTTTGGGGTATTCGAAGGTGTAAAGCCTGCTGGGTTAATGTTGGTGGACCAAGCATGGAGGAGGGATTGAAATTGCTCTCCAGTTCATACTGGGTGTGTACCCTGGAGGGACTTGTCCCCAAACCATGCCTGGCTTCAAGACCAGGATGGCATTGATCTGTTGAGCCCAGGGTGTCCTCTCGCCTCAGCCTGATCCAACAATTTGTTAGGAGAGGAGATCTCCTTCCTGGGGTGACTTTGCAGGAGCAATGCATGGGTGCTTTTAATATGTGCAGGGACACGGTGAGGAGCTGTGGCCTTTCCAGATGGGCTGGGGAGCGCTGCTCGTGCCAAAGCGCGTTACCCACCTGGCTGGGAGAAAGGCAGGAGGTGACGAGTGGGAAAGGAGGAAGGGTTCGCTTTACCTCCTGGACATTAATTGCGCAACAAGGGAATTTCCCATCTCTTGGTTTGGAAAAGCCCTCCAAACCTGTTGCCCGTGAGCTGGTGTGTAAGTCCCATTTTGACTTGGGTTGTCCCTCATCTTGGTCCCCGTGGGAGTGCTGGATGTGCTTAGCTTGACCCCAGCCAGCAAGACTGTAGCATAAACTGCCTTTAGTGCAATTCCCTGGCTTGAATCCTCTGGGACTCGAGAAAAGATAATCCTGTTGTTTCTTCTGGTTTTGCACCCCCAGCTCTCTGTGTCTCCTCTATGCCGATGGAGGCAGAGATGGTTATCTCTGAATGAGCAACGCTTTGTTCAGCTGTACCTGGGGTACAGCCTTCTCACAGCCTGAAATCTCCCAAAGTGTTGAATCTGCTCCTGTTACACAGTGAGATGTAGTTGAGAGGGTCCCCTGAGTAAGGGGTGGCGTGTGTCCCAAAACAAGCATTGACCCACATCCCACCCCATCCTTCTCCTCCACCCACCAGCCTGCTCCACCTTATTCCCTGGTATTGACTTAGTCAACCTTGGGGTTGACAAATCATTATTTCCAAACCCAAAATGCTTCCATGCATGCTGGATTGTTTTCTTTAATTTTGTCTTTTTACCATTCAGCAGTTTTAAAATGAAAATGGCTGAATGCAAACACTAGAGGAAATCTTCGTGAACCAACACAAGGTCCATCTTACAGCCTGCCTGCGTGCCTCTTCTCTGTTCCAGGGTGCATCCACCAAGGACCAGATTCATCCCCTGAGATAGAAACAAATCTTCTCCCTGGCCATGGTCAATGGAGAGAAGGACCTCTGACTTCCCTCCTGGAGATGTTCCCATTTGGGCAACTGCCGCGGTCAACAGAGAGAGGCACCTTCCCAAGGCAACTCTTCCCACCAAGTGTCTGGCTTCCCTCTTGGAGATATTCCCATCTTGGGTAATGGCATTCCCAACCAACATGGTCTTTTAAGACCTTGAACTACACTGGATTGGCTAATTCTAGGTTGAGACATTGGACCCTTTTTCTCATGCAACCTTTGGTTTCTCCGCTGGAATTCCCTGGGGAGATACTGCCATCGTTTTGAATGGAGCCCTGTCCACTCCAGTCCTTTCCAACCCCCAAATGTGGTGTTAAAAGCTGCGAAGCGTGTCTTGCTTTCTGTTCCGTGTTGGGACACGTCTGAGGCATTAAGCTCTGAATGCCATGTGAAGATCGGGAACATTTTTGTGGCAAACTGCCATCTTCCCCTGGATCGTTTTCCTCTTGAGTGACAAACCCGGCTCTGAAATGCTTCTAATGCTTTGCAGTGCTGTGGCTTCTCTCGTGTGATCGTCTCCAAGCACAGTACAGACATTATCTAATTACGGCCCTCCCTGAAGCAAAATGGGGCAATTCCTGGCATTTTCAGCGTGCTTGTGTTTGTATCATATGGAGTCAATCCAGGCAGACAGATAATCCCAAACGCTGGTGATGCTTGAGTCTACCTCTTTGCAGGCTGCTGCCTCTTTGGATGATGTTCAGAAAGGAAATTTGAAAGCAGGGCAGAAGTTTTCAACATGTCTTTGCTCAGGAGCTCAGGTCATTGTGGAAAAAGTCCTTCAGATTGAATTCTCTGAGGTTTAGGTCCCTGAACGAAGCCCAGCATCTCCACTGGTTTCAATGGGAGCTCAGACACCAGGTGCCTACAAAGATATCTACTGTGGGCACCTCAATTTGGATGTCTTAATTTGTCAGCTGACCTTCATCCCTAATGTTAGATGGGATGAATCCCACCTCATTTGCAACTAGTAGTGGTGGGACCACACTCCAGGTCCTCACTAGAGCATCTGTGCTCATTTTCTTCTTGCACAGATACAGCCTGGCCACGTGGGCTCTGTGTGGGGTGGAAAATGTTACACCAGCTGTGTGGTCTGGGGTTATTTTTATTAGTCTTCTACTCAACGGGTGAATTGCAAGCCCACTCCTGGAGCTGTTGAGCAACATGGTTATTTAGACTTGAAACCAGGAGTTGATTTTTTTCCCTTTATTTCTTCCCCACCCCTTTTGGCCAATACACTTGGATGATTTACTGATGCAGATCTGCTGGATTAAGTAATTGATTTGATGCCTCTTGAGTGCCAAGAAAGAAATACTTCGCATTAAAAAATTAAAAAATGTGCCAACAAATCCAGCCTTAAGTACTATTTAAAGGCTTTTGAAAAGGCTGGCTTGACACCGGCAGGGCCACCCAGGCTCCTGTTCCTGTGTCCCCTGCCCCAGTGCCTTGAGAGGATCCTCCACAAGGATGAGAATGGGTTTTTATTGCCATCCCTTTCAGGGGCCAGTAGGTTGTGTGGGGTGCATAGGCACCTTGCAGCTTGAACAGGGCGGGAAATAATTATAATAGTGGAAATTTTCCCATTCCTCAGCAAGGTATGCTCCAGGGCATCAAGAAAA
Source organism: Harpia harpyja (assembly GCF_026419915.1). NCBI lineage: Eukaryota > Metazoa > Chordata > Aves > Accipitriformes > Accipitridae > Harpia > Harpia harpyja. The sequence goes on from NC_068940.1 coordinate 106,263,943, forward strand.
GAGCAAAGAGCAGCTCTATGGGAGGATGACTGATGGACAGATCAGCCCTTCCCGAGGTCAGAGATCTAAGTTCAAGGCTCTTTCTACTCTCTGCCTTGCCCTTATCATAAACTTTTTAAGGAAGGGAGAAATTTGATAGTGCAAGTACTTAAGTACTCCTTAGAGCGGGTATGAATTACTCTTGGGATGGACATTTCTCCTTTGCTTTTAATTAGAAATTCTGGGACAAAAGAATATTTCCTGGCAAGTTTGGTGTGAACTGAGATTTTCCTAGGGAAGCTCTATTACTTTATGAAATGAAGAACATTCAAAAAATTGTCCAAAACACAACCTCACACTCAGCTGCTCTCTGAATAGCATTTTTGGTGGCCTAAACTGGGTGATAATTCTGCCCGGTAAACCCAAGTGGAATAAACTAGCAAAGGGTAGTACAAAAATATTGCAAAAAAGCCTTTGTCCCTTCTAGATCTCTGCAAATAAAGGTTTGATTTAGCCCATGGCAGAAATATTTCAGTGGGCACCTTTGGTGGGGGCTTCAGGGGGGTAAAATTAATTGAGGACAAGAAGTGAAATGGGGATAGGAACCTCTTCCAAAGAGACTTTAAAAGGTAGCAGAAGATGGAGTGAAGTATTTCAGCTGTGAAAACAATTGCTGATAAATTTGGTTACTGCATGGCAGCCCTCTCTGAAATATGGTCAAGATAAGGCCGAGAAATTCTGGGGTTTTTTTAACCATTCGTGCTAAATCGCTGCATGTTGGACCTAATTCTGCAGTTGAAAAATAGCTGCTGGTTTTAGGTGCATCACCAAAGCTGAGCTTAGCAACCTCTCCCAAGGCAAGTCCAAATGAGAGCATCCCAAAAGCCCCAAACAGGGATAAAAAAATTCATGGCTCCACTCAGAAACATAAGGTTTGATCATTCTGGGCCCCAGTTTCCCACTTGCAAAAAATGCCAGGAGCAGTTTCAAAGCTTCTCAGTTATTCTGAACTGCAAAATAAACACCACTGGTTTAGGGAGAACCTCAGTAGGGCTGTCTACCCACTAATTTTTTTCAGTGTTTTTTTCCACAATTTTGTTTCTGGGGAATATGGTTGCAGCATTGCCAACCACTGTGTGATTCTTGGGGTTCCTGGTATTTCTCCTCTTGCTGTGCCAGCTTCTGGGCTCCTGAAATTCTGGAGAAATCACGACTTTCCTTTTGAGAAACCAGCAGCTTTTAGCTCATAAAGAAGCATGGCAGACATTGAAAAAGCTGGACGTTACAAATTCAAAGTTGACTGAAAGAAAAGGGCTGCCTCCAAAGTCTAGATGGCTAAAACGATTACACATGTTTGAAATCCTCACTGTTCCCAACCCGCTCATCCCTCTTGGGGCTCCCTTGCTTGTCAGCTGCTGAATATTTGAGTTGCCAGCCCTGTGCTGCTATGAGATGGGTAAGACCTGGCACCTGAAGATGATAATTACTAAAAAATTATTGCACCACCAGGAAAAGAAAAAAAACCAAACAAAAAAAAATAGGGGAAAAGAATGGTGTGACTGGGGCTCCCAGCTTGTGTTTGGCATGTTTTTAGTTTGGCAGTGTATCTTTGGTTTTTGGGAGAGTCCCTCAGAGAGCTGGTGAGCGCCCTTCATGGTCAGGACTCTAATTAGCCACTTGTCTCTCCCTGCAGGCATCTGGATGGGCTTTCCCAGCACGTTGTGCATCCTTCAGTAGGGCACGGAGGGGAGGCTGGCAGCCTCCGGGCTTCACAGGGTGCAGAATTTGCATCGGCTTAATCGGAGGTAGCGGAGTTGGCCTGTCTCTATTTTTCTCCTTTTTTCCCCTTCTTTGTTTTGCTTCGTGACGGGCTGCTGAATGCATGAAGTGATGTGAATTGGTTTGATTTAATTAATCCGTTTAAAAAATATAGATCTGCTGTTTGTACATTTCCCCTCCATCTCTCTCGACAGATTTTTGGCTCTCCGCTCCGGCAGGCTTGCAAGCCGGCAAACTCCCTCTGCTGGCACGGCTACCTCCCATTTTCTTCTAGCCAGAAATGTATGATATAATCAGACTTTCCCCAACGGTATGATCCTCTTCATGGGAACAACACTGTGCATCGGTTTCCTCGCTTTCTACACCAGTTGTTGTAGTGCATGTTAGCATCCTGGGGATGCTGCAAGCCCCCATCCCTAACCTGGCAGCAGATGATGGGCAAGCAACGTGGACATCCCCATGGGAGCAGAGCTCTGTCAAGCGGCCACCCTCGGTGCCAGCATGGTTCCCTGATCACTCATCTTAATTTTCCAGGGAGGACACAGGTCAAGCATGAGGGATCTGGGCGCACTTACTCACGAAGCAAATTATTACCCAGGTTGAGTAACTGGCACCTGCCCAAGAGGGAATGAGAGAAACTTTCTGGAGAGATTCTGCCTGTCTAGTGCTGGGACCTTATCAGGGCTGGACTATGTTGAGGAAGGATGTTTATCCATTCAGACACTTTTTGTTGAAGAGATTTCTCCTCCACCAACCAAAAAACCCATACTCGTGTGGAGAGCTTCCTCCTCTGCCGTGGCAAATGTACTTGACGGCGTGTACCTGAAAGCAGCCACTGTGCTAAAGTGTTTGCTTGGCTTCAGAAATGTTAAGAGAGGGAATTTCTCTCTAGGAAGGTCAAAGATGTTGGTTTTGTGTTCACTCTGTGCCTGATCCAAAGCTTCTTGAAGTCAACGCAAAGCTATCGTGGACTTTGAATCAGGCTCTGAGCCCACAAACTCATACCTGAGCAGGAAAAAAAAAAAAAAAAAAGACAGCAGATGACTCCAAATGAAGAAAGATCTTGTTTCCAAAATCCCACCCTGAAACTCCAGTCATTGGAGGGCTGGTGCTCCTCTCCCTGCTGGGCACCAGCGAGGTTACCCTTCTGCATCTCCATCTGTATCAATGTCCAGTTTCCTCTTGAAACCTGCTGAAATCTTGTCCTCTGCTCCACAGGGCAAACACCCATTTTATGCAAAGGTTTATTTTTTTTTAATGATTCCTTTATTACCTTTTCCACTGATACACAGGTGTTTTATCTGTCCCTGTAAAGCTTCAGCAGGTTGTGTTCAAAGTAATGAACGTGTCTTTCTTCTCCAGCACTCCTGGGGTGTGAAGCTGGGGCAGTGAAGGTTGGTGCCTGGCCAGGATGGAGAAGTCATCTGCTGAAGGGATTTAAAGTCCTTTCTAGGGGGATTCTCCTCTCTGCTGCAACTTCCCTAGACTCATAGAATAATAATTTGGGTAGGAAGGGACCTCCAGAGGTCATCGGCTCCAACCCATGGTGTGCTTTAAGCCATTAACTTGACCTGTGCCAACTAGCAGGATTCGGGGACAGGATGGTGACTGTTCCCAGCGGGCAGCGTGGATGGGACTGCTCTGCAGTTCACGGGAACTCAATCCTCCATAATCTGAAATCATTTGAGATTATCATCGATGTGGTTTGGACCCGGGCCAGCCAGGGCTCTCCCAGGCAATCTCCACGAAGCAGGGAGAGGACTGCAGACCCCGGCCTCACCCTAGGAGATAATTTGGATGCAGCCTCCCTCGCTGGAGGGTCTGAGAGCAGGATGGCATGGAGGCAGGCCGGTTTGCTCAGTCCCCAGTTCCCAGATGGATGATATTTGGCTGCCCTAGCACCAAGGATTAGGTGCTATGTTCTTGGTGTCGTGATGTGGGGCTTTTAGGGATTGCATTAGAGCCAACCTGGTGCAGTCAGTGCCCGTGCAGCCTTTGCAAAGAGCCAGTCTTTTCTTGGAGAAAGGTGTTTTCTTGCTCCAGAGTGGAGCTGACACAAAACCAGGGTGACCCTCAGGACCTGGGAGCAAAAGAAGAAGAGACGGGAGCTGGTGGCATCATCCAGAAGATCATGGGAAAGGGTGGGGTTGGTGTATGAAACAGCCCGAGGAGCAGCCAAGCTTGGGAACCGGCTGAGAGTAATGTTGTGCGAACACAACGCGCTGCCAGAGGGCTTTGGGTGGCATTCGTGTCGCGTAGGCAATGTCAGAGAAGGACGTAGCCCTGGTGTCAGGGTGGTCTGGGAGCAAACAGGAGGGCACTGGTGAATGGGAGGAAGGAGATGGAAGAGGGCAGGGGGCCGGTCTGGCGAGAGCAGGCAGGGCTGCCCTAAAAAGGGCCGCATCTTGCAAACGGCTGCAATCGCAGAGCAGCGTATTGGCAACACGAAATACGTCAACAGGCAGCGATTAGGGCTGCAGCACGGAGCCCTGCCGACCACCAAAGGAGACGACGTGACGGGGGGACGGGGGCCAGCCTGGGTCTCACTCATCACCTGCCCCGGGGTCGGCACAGCTGGATCTGGGCAGGATTCTCCCCCCACCGCGGCAGCACGTTTTCCTGAGTGCCCCGGGACACAGACCTGGGCCTGAGGTCCCACCAAGTGCCTCCGAGCTCTCCAAGTGTGAGGAGCATCTTCCTGCTGATGTGGAGATCAAAGGCCGGTTTCTGTTTTGTGAGGGGAGTCCCGACCACAGAGAATGGTTGAGAGAGCAGCGGGCTGCAGCTTGCACGGCGTCCTGGTTTCTGTCCGACTCTGACGGAGGTTGGTCTGACACTTCCCATTAGAAGATGGTATTTCCAGTTTCTTCGAAAACTTTCAGCACTCGGGATGAAATTTTCCAGGCCCACATCTGCCTATTTGCCGCAGTTGAAAGCTGAGACCGCAGTGGTTTGTCCCAGGAACAGCTGCTGGTTTTGCTGGTGTGAGCTCACACATTTTGGGGGCAAGAATTTCTACCCCACTTAGCAATGGTGTTAGCATGAGGATTTTGTCCTCCTGCAAAAGCAAAACAGAAGTGTATTCCTCCAGGGAGGAAAACCCTTGTTTGCACACGACCAGGAGAAACCAGTTAAAGTGCAGAAGCTAAATCCTGCAACAGTCTATCTTCACTGATAACCCACCAAGCACACAGCCATTGCCACGTCCTGCCCTAGTCCTGAGACGTTGCTGGTCTGTCTTTGAAGCTTTCCATTTCAGTGACTACCACCAATGGCTTGAGGAAGCCCTTGAGATTAGCAAGGCTTGACAAACTCCACGGAGATACAAATCTTCATCTAGATGGTACCCAGCCCCTGCAGATTACGAGGATATGATTTCTCAAGCTCAGAATAACAGCCTCTATAGCTAACGTCCTTCGGTTGTGCCATTTCTGGACTGAAAGTGGTTTTTCGGTGTGCTGAACAGAGCCAGCTGCAACCACCTCCTTTGCGCAGGTATCAGAGGGACTTACCCCTGTCTCATTCAGCACTGGGAACCCCTCCAGGACCACATTGCTGCTTGTGCTTCTGAGCCATAATGCCCTTTTTTTTCCCTCTTTAAGGGTGGCTGGGATGGAGCAACTATTCACTGGGTGTGCTGCTCATCTCCTGCTAGATCACTTGCTCACCGGTATCAAACCCCACATTCCTGTGGGCAGCCTGACACCTTGGGCTCTCAAAGGCCAGCAGTGGAAAAGCAAATTTTCCTTCTAGGCATGTTTGAAAGAAGGCATCAGAGAAGAATTTCCAGTGGAAAAATACCAAACTCTTGCACTTGACTGAGAACCAAAATAGATTGCAACAGTGCTTTCCTCTGGGAGGAATTTTCCTACCTGGGGGCGGCAGGGGGGAAAGGGCTTGAACGGACAGGCATGAGGTTAAAAAAAATTGTCAGGTCCTTTCTTTGCACAAGCAAAATGGGAGGTTGGCAGCAGGGCATCTCTCCTGCGTGTGCTGTGCACCAGGGACTGGCGCTGCACCTTGCTTTGGACTTCTTGTTGTGTTTTCCTTGTGCGTTGGCAGAGCTGGATGGATGGTGTCCCATCAGCCAAGGAAGGCCTGGAATACATTGTGTTCCACCATGGTATATGTTATACATTCATTTAATTTGCTGCATATGGTTGCTGATTATGTATATAATTTCACAGAATCATGGAAGAGTTGAGGTTGGCAGGGATCTTTGGAGATTGTCTAGTCCAAACTTCTGTTCAAGCAGGGCCACTAGAGCAGGTTGCCCAGGACTGTGTCCCCTTGGGTTTTGTATATCTGCAAGGATGGAGGCTCCACAACCTCTCTGGGCAACCCCGTCCACTGTTTGACCACCCTCACAGTGAAAAAGTTTTTTCTTACTTTTAAATGGAATCTTTTGTTTTTCAATTTGTGTCCTATTAATTGTTTTATTTTGAAGATCCACCAGGGTCTTTGAAATGAGCTCCCTTTCCAGTGCTCTTTCATGTTGATCAGTCTTCTGGCCAAAATTCAAGTCCAAATTCAAGTCCAAATTCAGACTCCAGGTCTCTGGGGGTAATGTGCAGACCTGACCCTGCTCTATGGATGGTCCCACTGGAACAGCAAATAAGCTCGGCCACCTTTCAAGCACCTTCTAACCACACCTCCCACCACCTAAATATCTCACCAAGCATCATTGCGTCCAACACAGGTGTTGAGACATGGCCTGAAATTGGCTTCCCAGCACTGAGAAGGGGATGGAGGCTCATCCAGTGACTTCCTACTATCCCCTGGGCAGCAGGATCCGGCCCCGTGGCTGACAATGGGCTGCTTGTTGGGCTGAGGCGTTTGGCAGGACCCCGAGGTAAAGGGGAGACTCCCTTTTACTGCTTCTTGCTTAATAACAGGCTTGAGGATATTAATTACCTTAATTAGAGCTGGCCAAACCTGTTTGGCTTGGAGCTGGGAGTTGGTGGGGACCAGCTCGCTCAGCTTTTTTTCTGCTCTCAGGTCTCGTGATGTTCCCTGAAGCGCGAGACCTGTCCTATTTCAAACGTAATTAAAAGGCTTTTGAGAGGCTCCTTAGATCCTGCAGCTTTCCAAGCAAGGAGCCCTCTTTTCAGTAAGAGGCTGTGTTGCACAAAATAGCAAGAAAAGTGGCTTTATCTTACTCCCCCCCCCCCCCCATAAAACCAGATGTTTTTTAGTAATGCATGGAGGCACTGGGCACCTTCTCAACCTTGGGCATAAGGCACCAAGACTGCAAAAAAACTCATTCTTGGGATTGTAAATCCCCTTTGGAATTGTGGAGGGTGGGTTTGCAGATGAAGAACCTGGGCCAGTCGTGAGGCTGGAGGTTACTCAGTCCCCTGCTTGCCTAGCAGCGTGAGCAAAACCTCCTGCCTCAGTTTCCCAGCTGCAAAATGTACCATGTCTTGTCCAGTCATCACTTTTACTGGCACATAGGTAATATTTATCTGGGGCCTGGGGTATCACAAGCAGTAAAGTTTGGTGACTCAGTTGCTCAGAATTTGCCCAGAGAAGTGACTTTGTGGTGAATGCCACGCCAATGCAATGTGAAACATTGGGTTCAGATAGCCATGTGGCTTCTCTCTGGGTTTCCCTGGCTGTTGTCACTCTCCCAGAACGGGTGGTGTTTGCTGATGACCTGTTGTCATGATTCACCCTTCTTTTCTCCTTTGGCTGAAGGTGCTGAGCTCACCTCAGGTTGACCTCCAAACAGTGATTTATGCATTTGCGGGTCACACTCTCCTCGTGGCTGAGAGAGGACGTCGATGTGGTTCAGTCTACAATTTGTCTTGCAAGAAAGCAGGGCTGCCTGCGGAAACACAGTCCTTGCCGTATATGCAGCCTCCCACGAGCTGATGGTATGTCACACCAGGGCTGCTGGTCCCTACCCTTCTCTATAGCCCCAAGAGATGACAGAACCCATGCCAGATACATCCAGTGCTCACTGTGTTGGAATAATGACCTTGGCTTTCTTCCTCTGTATCCTGTACTATCCCATCTGTGCTCATCAGCTCCAAAGCTTCCATCTCCTCTTGAGAAAGCACGAGGACATGCTGTGGGCCAACCCTTTTTAGCTGGTGTCACGGAGTAGACACTAGCCAGATGAAGGCATCTCAGTGAGGTGGTTGAACTACCAGCTCATCTGCCTGGGGTCCCTCTGTTTTCAGGGGAGAACTTTGTCCAGAAGGATATTTGGAGATCCTAAGCTGGGGTTTTGCCCTGAGTCACCTCCCAGAGGTACCTGATCATTTTGCAATTCTTCTGAAGTCTCTTAGAGATATTTCTTATCTGGTTATGGCAGTTGGGGTCCATTGTGCCTCACTGTGGTGCTGTGTGTGTGTGATCAATACAGCCAAAGCGAGACTTGCCGTAGCCTAAAGAAGTGACGAAATGTACTGTTTCCCTCCAGTGACTATACAGAGAGCCTGAAGTTCTTCATGAAGCATCTTGAGAAGGTTTGAACCCATATAGGGGTGGCTCTGGGTCAGCACATGATGCTCAGGTTGACTTTGTGTCATTACTGCCAGAACTAATGGTATAGACCTGGCTGGGTCAGGTGCAGGGCCCAGGATCCATTCTTTGGCCAGGTAGGCATGTACGTGATTACTGAGCAAACCTGGCCTTCTTCCTCTTCCAAACTACCAGCTGGAGAGGATCCAGCAGTGCCAGGGTACCCAGACCAGTGACTGAGGTCCCTGCACTATATACAAAGCTGGACTGGTAGAGTGTCAATTATCCTGTTTAATCCTTCCCTCTGCACGGCGAGGAGAATGTTATCTCCTTTGGTGGAACATCATGCTGTCTATAAAACATAGGTAGAAAATACAGAATACGGTGTATAGTTTTGGTCCACATGAAGCGGTGTTTTCAATGAATAAAATAATTGCACTTAGAAATACTTTGGCTGGTGCGGATGATTTTTAGCCATTTAGCCAACTGGCTTTTCCAAGCCAAAGTGACAAAGTGCCCATTCTAATACTCTTCCTCCTCCTTCGCATTTCTTGATGAAGGGTGGACATCAAGAGATTATCCATCAGGTATTGCTATGACACATTGGAGAAAGCAGCCATCACATTTATTATTTTAATCCTGACTCAATGTTTGAGTATTTAGAAGGTTAGGAGAGTTGTGGGCTCTCCTGGTCCTGAGATGTATCTAATTCTTGCATTTGCTGAGTTGAAGAAGAGATTCAAACTGGAGGTCTCATAGGAGTTTTTCAACTTATTTCCATGTGGGCGTCTTACCTTGTATTGTGCACAGCACTTCTGTGGCCACTGAATGGGGCAGTTCAGGGAGCCAATGAATGGAAAACAACACCCCCAACAAAGACTACACTGATTGAGGGACCCCTCAAGGTCCCTTCCAGATACAGCTTAGTGATTCCAGTTCCTGAAATGCCTCTCTTTTTCTCTTTTTCTTTTTCTTTTTCTTTCTCTTTCTTTCTCTTTCCTTTCTCTTTCTCTTTCTCTTTTTCTTTTTCTTTTTTCTTTCTTTCTTTCTCTTTCTCTTTCTCTTTCTCTTTTTTTCCTTTCTCTTTAACAAGGCTGCTCTCATTCATGCTTTTGAAACTTCAAGTTACAGCCCAGGCTGCAGATTATCTTGTCCATCTATGTGAGAGAGACATCAGTGAATGCAGCACTGCTGTTACTGAAAACCTGTATACACCGGTGTAAGGATAAAACAGACCATGGAGGTTATGAACTGGAAAGATGGATTTTCACACTAAATGATATGAGGTCAGGTATTGAGGGGCCTATTCTGTAATGTTAAGGGGTGTAGTATATGTACTCATACAGTACTTATTAATGTAGCTGGATACTAAATATTAGTCTGGTATCACTGTGGACTGCGCTTAAAATTTGGGTATGTGTGTCTGTGCTCTGATTTAGAGGTCTGTCACCATGTGTTTGTCATTGACATCTTGCATGACCTCAGTGGGCCAACCCAGCTGCAGGTGGTCTGACACATTAGTTTTGCCTTCTCCCTCCTCCTCAATGACATGAACCTGGCCTGTTGGCCAACCGCTCCCTTCCTCCAGACCAGTTGTCCTCCACCTTTGCTCTTTGGCATCCCCTGAAGCTGAGCTGCAGATGTGGTCCCAGGCTGTCAGACATCTCCAAGGACAGAGGCTGCAAGTGGGTTTCAGAGGGTGTCACTCCTGTTAGACCTCTTCAAGGCTGGTCTCAGCTTCTCTGCCACACTGTCCTTACCACTCAATTAAAGACCCTTCTCCTACATCCCCTTGATTATAAATTTTGCTCAAGCCACCTCTTCATCTCTTCTTTTACAAACTTCCTGAGCCCCTCAGTTGGGAGTTGGCTTCCTAGATCTCAACTCGTGCAGCTCCTGCCCCCGGTCCTGGTGCTTTAGCAACATCTCCGACCTCTTCCAGGAAATGTGTCCTGTGTTTCGGCTTACCCTAAGAGCAAAAAATTGTTGCTTAAGCAGGTTTCAGGCATCTCAGCCCGTGACCTTTCTGTAACTATTTGAATGAGTGTATTGACTTGTTCTGTGAATGATAAACTCCATTAACTCTTTAGTGACTCCCCAACGCTTGGTGAAGGGCTCAGACCCAGGGCACATCTAATGTGCCAAAGTCTCTTCAAGCTTATGGGAATGAGGAACTTAATCCCCATTGCAGATCTGGTTCAAAATACCCTTTTCATTGGCAAAGGCTGACAGCTGCTGGTTAGAAATTCAGAATTAGCAACTTCATCACCCAGCACTGTAACGTCTTTTTTTAAATGCCTTCCTAACTTTCAGTCTATGAGAAATAAATGTACTGTGCCTTTAATCTTGCCCTGCTAAGATTTTCTTCTTTAAAAAAAACACACAACCCAAACCGACTGCACTCCAGCAAACACCTGTATTGCCACTGAAAGGTCTTTTGCTAATATATTTTTCCCCCTGTTCTTCTTGATCACACCTGTCTAGCTTTGGGCAAAATAAAATATTCACATAGCTGCCAGAAGTAAAGTTCTTTCCTGGCTTGAGCTACTGTGTGTAAAGATCTCCAAAGAAATGTCAGATCACTTTATTGAATCCTACTGAAAACTTGTTTGACAGTAACATGCAGAAAGGATCAGGACCTCTCTGTAATTGCCAGTGGGTTGAAAAGAGCGTTTGTTTTGAAGGCTTAAAAATGTTTTTTCTTTTTTCTTTTAATTTTCTTTTTGTGATGCTATTTGAATGCATTAAAAACTGCAAAGAGCTCTCCGTGCACGTTGCTCATGTAGTTGCATAGATGCATGAACACACACTGCCTCAACACGGACACATGGGGAGGGCTGGATCTGCAGCTGGATTGCAGCTACCTCTGGGGCAGGAGGCAGAGCCAGCCAGCAGCATGCAGCAGCCAGGGCGCAGATTAATATATGCAATTTTTCAGGTGCTCTGAGCTTCACACGGGAGTAAAAAGCACCTTTATGCAGAGGACTTTTGCCCTCATGAAGCCCTGCGTGTGAGCAGGTCAGAGCTACTTCAGAGAGGCGAATTCCACCCTCTGCACACCGTGTCTTACAGCCCCGTCTTCCTGTGAGTGGAAACAAATACCTATTGTAGTGGGGAAAATAATTAGGAGCAGGTGAAAGCATATTTTTAATGAACCTCTGGCCAAACTGATATTTAATTTACAATAGGAATATTTGCCTTTCCAAATCCTCACCTGTTGCTCCCAGATGTTAATTGTGGTTTGTCACTCCTGCGTCTGCTGGGTAAAATACATGTTCCTCTGAGCGAGACTCACTGCTAACCTTCGCCTTGGCATCCTGGAAAGCAATTCTTTAATTATTCTTTATTTTTGAAAGGAATAACCTGTGATTACTAATATGATTGAGCTCCAGCCTTTGAGATGGGGGAGGCAACTGGAGCATCACTGGAAGCCTCATTTCTACCTGAGCTTCTCAGATAACTTTAATCTGAGCTAACTTTAATCTGAGCTAGCCTGTCTCAAGTAGTCTACCAGACCTCAAAGTCTGGTTTGTGGGAAAACTCGAAACCCAGCTCTGGGTCTCTCTTTTCCCCAAAGACTGTTGTTCCTGTTAGTCCAAGATGAAGTCTCCATCCTCAGAGACGGAGACTTTGAGGTCTGAGTTTGCCAAACAGCCCACTGCTGCTCAGGCTTCCTCAAATCCTCAGGTGATGCCACATCTAGGGTTCTTCAGATTCAAACCCTGGCCCCAGACTTTCCGATGTCTCTGTTCTTCTGTGGTCATTTCCCTACTAAAAGGCACCCTTGTGTGTCACAAGTCTTGTGGGAAATCTGAAGCCACCAGAGGCAGCAGCTCAGAAAATACACAGAGAAATCTCAGCTCCCTTGGCTTGAACTGAAGTCCAGCAAATTCAGTAAGGATGGTATTCATCTCACCTGCCTTTAGGTGCCCACAACGTTCATTTGGCACTCTGAGGCAGTCACCTGCATTTCACTTTGTTGCCCATAAAGAGAAATGGGAAACTCTTGAGGAAAGGTTTGGTCTGTGTCAGACAGGAATTGAAGACACATCAGAAAAGTTGCCACCTTGTCTGGACGTTCGAAGTTAAGAGGGTTGGACTATTCCCGAGGTCTTTATCTCCTAACAAAGCTCTTCATCTGTCCCAGGGGGACCCATTTTTGACAGTGAAGTGAAAACAGCAACAGGGTTATACTCGTGTTCTTGGTGGAGCCAGAGTGACTGAGTGGCTGAATCTGGTTTGTATTGCACACACAGACACACACGTTTATCACACCAATTTTGACATTGTTAGCTAGACCTTTGGGGCCCCAATACACCTTTCTGTGTTCCAAAATGAAATAGCTCAAGGCAAAGGGGTTTGCCCAAGGACATAGAAGGAGCCAGACCCACAACAGGACGAGACTGAAGAAGAAGAGCTGGTGGAGGCAATAGTTTCAGCTTGGAGCCATCGATAGCAGAATGTGTGGTTGCTGATGGAGGTGATGTTTTCTGTCCAGCTCCTCTAGATGTCTTGTTTCACAGCTGAGGGAATGACCAAATGCTTCCTTGGCTTTGCCAACAGGAGCCCTACAATTAGCCAATATCCTAAGCAAAGCCCTCTCGTAAAACCAGCATGGGGTCATCCAGGGCTTCATCCCAGGAGTGACTCCATGCAGTGTTAGTGACCAGACACCAGTCAAACGAGCTGATTTAGAACCCATCGTATGTTCACATACGGGCTCATTAAACATCATGTTGCAGGAATTGATTGGGAAAGCTAACATGCCCCCCACCTCCCACACCATGCTAGTAACAAAAGGCTGGTTTGGCATTGGCATCCCTCATCTATTGAAGTTTTTTATTTTTTTGCAGCTGCAGCTGGGGAAGGGGAGATGGAGGATAACTGAGCAAGCTTCTGGTGGTCAGGAACCTAGAGTTTGCAATGTCCCCCTGTAAGAGAGATCTTTTCCTCTGAGTTTGGGAACACTGGATGAGAGAAAGCCACATGAATTAGAAGCAGGTGGCTGACCTGAGTGACAAGAAGAATTTCAGACCACGTCTACCCACCTAAAGCTCATGCTAGTTTTAACAGTCTTGGCAGGGCTGTGGTCCTGTAAAATCCTTTTTGTACCAGTCTTGCAAGAGAGAGGCAAAAAAAAATCTTTATTCAAGGACATCCGATGTCATTGGAGGAGCTGGGAGTACCTGCTACCAGCCAAAGCACTTGTTTGCTCATTGGGGTGGTATCTCCAGCAGGAGCTGCTAGGATTGCTTGGCTGGTAGAGCCTTCTAAAGAGACCTCCTCCTGCACAGCGTTAGCGCCTGGCTGGATTTCACCCACAGAGACACCTGCATTAACGCAGACTTCTCCCCACGCTGCCCGGGAATGCAGACCCAGGGGCGTGCTCATGCACGCAGGATCCCACGCTGACATGCTCTGGTGTGTGCAGGCATCTGTGCTCGTGGTGGTGGGGTGTCCTTCTGCACGGAGCTCTGCCACCACCTCTCTGCTCCATATAAACTCATGCAGAGCCTCTGCTGTTAAGTCCGACTCTTGGAAACCCTCTCTTGGGCTCTTGTTTCCTCCTGACAACTGTCCATGCGTGCTTGCATGTCCATGTCCACGCGGGCACATGGGTACGGACTTTTTGTTTGTGTTTAGTTCCCCATCAGCAAATCTTCCCTGTCTCACTCTTGAGATTGAGAACTGTTTTGGTGATGGGGTGATGGCCTATTCTGCATATCTTCAGCACCCATCACCACGGGGGCTTCATCTCATGACAGCAAACTCCAGGGCTTTGCAGCTTCACCACTCACTAATCACTGCTAAATAAGAAAAAGGGCAGGAAGGCCGCTGAACTCATAACAAGCATGTTTAAATCAAGGAAAGAAAAATCAGAGGCCAAAAATTAAGGTGCTTTGATCCTTGATTTTATGTCAACAGAGACGAAAGAAGAACACTAAGTCTTTTTACTTTTTACCAGCTGCTGCTTGAAACAAAATAATTGGATAATTAAAAGGCCTTGCCTTATGTCAATTTTATTTAGGTGCCTTGATCCACTGATGGAATGTGTCATTGATAGAAGGTTTAAGAGCTCATTAGAAAAATCCCAGAGATAAACCCAGGGCTCAGCCCCTTCAAAGGGCTGTCAGCTGGGAGGGGAGCAGGGATGCTGTCCCAGAGTGGCCCAGCATAATGGTACCACAAGAGAGAAACTGTGCTGGGCAACAGCTGTAGAAAAACAGGTTATGCCTTTAGCAAAGCCAGGCTGCAGGTGTTGCAAAACACCCCGTGCCCTCCTGCGCTGCCCCGGCAGCTGATTTGGGTCTGAAGGAACAACTTTGCTTTCTGTGATGGTGTGGCATTTTTCCTCGGCGAGGTGGTGAAGTTTTGGTGGGGTGTGAAAGAGATGTCCCATCTTGAAGCCACCCGTCCATGTCTGCTTCTCACCAGCCATCGCCTGCCCTGTCTGAAGTTGTCTGCTGGGTCTTGGGCAGGGATGAAGACCCTATAGAAAATAACATGGTCAACGTACCTTGCCTTTCTCCATCTCCCTTGGCTCCCCAAGCCCCAATACTTTTTCACAAGACTCAGTTGCCAACTCTAAATGACTCAACAAACCTCTGCCTCTTTTGAAAACACCACCACATTTAATACACACATTTAATGCCTTGTGAGGGGTATGGCCTTTCATATAGGAACTCCTCCTTGTATAAATGCATCTCTTCGAAATAGGGTTCAGGGTGCTGAGTAGGCAGAAGCTTTTGAAAAATTAACCTTTATCTTAAATATCTACATAAATTTGTTAACATTGGTTACATAATTACTGTCCTTGCTGATTCCATTTCCCTGTTTATTCCTTTTGTGACCACAGTAAACTGCAGTTCACAGCCAGAGAGAGATGATGTCGTGATACCTACACTGGATAGGAGTGATTTCATGCCATCAAAAGGGAGGCAGGTAGCTTAAGGCACTGCTTTGGCCCTTTCTAGAATCAATGGATAGAGATGAGCATCTCTAGGGAGTGGCACATCCTGGTTCAAATAGGTCCCCCAGATAGATGGGA
Source organism: Harpia harpyja (assembly GCF_026419915.1). NCBI lineage: Eukaryota > Metazoa > Chordata > Aves > Accipitriformes > Accipitridae > Harpia > Harpia harpyja. Next base: position 106,279,217 of record NC_068940.1, read on the forward strand.
ATGACTTGCCCTCTGAAAGTAGCCCATTGATAGGAGAGAGGCCCCAAATGCCTAAGTGTGCCCCACATTTAGAGGTTAAAGTGAGTTGAGCTGAATCGCGTACTCTTGCAACCTGAAAAATTCAGGAGCCCTAGAGAAAACTCTCTGACCTGCAGCCATGCCTGCAAAATTGGATGGTCTGAGACCTGCCAGTTGGTCTGCCACTGTGCGTTACGCACACTTCTCTGCATGCAAGTAAGTGAAGAAATAAATAACCTGCATATGCTCATATAGCACCTAAAGCTACATATAATGTGCATACGGGTACACACATACAAAATCAAAATTGTATATCTATGTGGTATATGTGTGCCTAAGATCTGTGTATATAGCTGTCTTTAAATAGCATGAAGAGCTACATATATATATAGCTCAGGGCCAAATGCAGCCTGTAAGGAAAGGGTTTATACAGCTTTTTAACCCAATTACATGACCTGGAGTCAGCGCGGAGGGAAGCACGGTGGGGAAAGGGCTACAGTGGGTCTGGGTCCTGACTCCAGAGGAGCAATGGCAGTGCAGGCAGCTGCCTGCATCGCTAAAAGTGCCATTAGCAAAACTTAACAAGCGGAACCCCATCCCTGGCGCTGCTCAAGCTGGCGGTCGGAGCAGGTCTCCGGCGTGCCGAGCGCTGTGTGAATCCGAGAAGGCTGTGATCCTCACAGCAGTGGGTGGTAGAAACCACAGCGTGTAAGCGATGCTTTCTGCTTTATTTGATTTGTGACTGATTTATAGGCACTTCTGTGGTGTAATTGGCTTCACCGAGCCCACTGTGGCTTCGCGCTGCCATGGCTGAGAGCTGGGCTTGGCTCTAATCTCCCGTTCCCCGACCTCTCCCTGGAACGATCCGTGCACTGCTCTGACATGTGGAGAGATTACGGTGTTGGCTTAGGAGCTGATTAGTCTTCATGATATCTCCATGATAAATATCTTTATAAATAGCTTTCCCTGAGCAGATTTCATTAGGCATCCCTCAATAAGCACCAGGGCTTGCTGAAGGAGCAGCCACCACCTTGCAGAATTTGTCCCAGGACGGCTGCCTTGGGGGCTCCACACCACCCCAGGGACCGGTGGTACCTGGTGCGTGGGGTCGTGGGGTGAGAGATAGCTGTAGGGTGATGCTGCTCCCTGACAATCTGCCATCTAGTACCTTGGCTGAAGGGCGTAATTCCACCGGTGTTCCCAGTGTCCAGCACGATGCATCATGGGCTCTTCTTGCTTTAGATGCCCATCATCACAGTCAGCTCACCTTCCCTCTGCTCTCCCTGGAAGGGGATTGCTGGTGGGGATGACATCCTCCCACATTGCTGAGTCCATGAAAGAGTCTAGGTCCGGACCAAGAAAAGGGCCTGACTCTGCTAGGTCCTCTACAGGCAAACCGCAAAGAAGAAATGCTCTGTGGGAGAGAGATAGGAAGAGGTTAAGATGGTGCACAGCAGTGTGGGAAGCATCCCCTGCTCCACAGGCCTCCCCTTTTGTAGACATACCTGATTTTGGTAGGTTTATCCCTCCGATAGATTTGGTCCCAGAGCTGAATTCCTGTGGACCTTCTTAGTATTTATGTGTTAAGTATAAAAATAAGAAGGTTCCTAAATAAAGCAGCGATAGGACAAAATATTCCTTAATCCAGTTACCATTGAAGGGTTTAGGTTGAGGCTGCTCTAACTGCTATATGAACCTAAAACTCAGGCTGAGCAACAGTGGCAGATGAAATGGGAAGGCAACTGGGTGGAGGCCTCATTCTTAACAGAGATACATGACCACATATGCCATCGGTAATGCTGTTTTAAGAAGATGTTGCTGTTTCCATTGGAAGTGGAGAGGTGCAATGGAGTGAGTCTACGTGCGTGCATGTACAGAAAGGAGGAGGAAAGAAAACGTGGAGAAGAATACAAAGAAAACCCTCCCTCGACAGAAAGGAGGGGAGGACTTCTGAGAATCGTGGTCTTCACAGGTGTAATTCTTTCTCCAGGCAATTCACAACAAATTCCCATATGATGGTGGTGTGTGGATGTCTAATTGGACTGGGAGTGACTCATGTAATGATGCTTCCATGGTCCTCAGAGGACAGTCTTCCTCCCCATCCGCTGCCTCAGTTTAGGGACAGAGTTTAAACGGCCAGAGAGAAAGACTGAGATTACTGTCCCAGGCCTCCTGTGTAAGAAAAGCCAAAGGACAACACTGCATAAATTCCTTCTTGAACTAGAAAATCCATTTAGAGAAAACATTTGGCCTTCCTTTTAAAATCTGTGTGATGTGAATTGTTGTCTTCTGTGCTAAATTGTTCCATCAGACAGTCAACTTCAGTGTTACAATATGTGCTATGTTTGGTGCTTGATTATGGCTAACTTTGATTTTTGTCATTTAAATCTTCTTGTACCTTTGTGTGACAGACTGAAGAGCTCTCAGTTACTGAACATCCATTCAATAGACTACTCGTGGGCTCACAAACTATCATCCTTCCGTCCACTGAGTTAGTGGGTTCATGTCCCTTTGCTCCCTTGGAGGAATAAATGGGGCCATTCGGTATCTCTCTCAGAAGCTCTGATAGCCTGCTTTGGATCCTGCCCAGCAAAAGCATCTCCCTCCCTCCACTGCCTGCAAAAGCAACCCAGGGGAATCAGCTGGCTCACACAACCTGCTGCCTAGAGTCTGGGGTAATGAGGACATCCCATAAATTCAACATTCCTTCCTTTCCGGCATCCAAGAGCACTAGACCTTCTAGCAATAAACCCCAGTTGCAAGCAGATCGGGTTGCCTGCTGTGATGCTCAAGTCTCTTCCAGCGTTGCTGCTTCCCAGGAGGGGGAATATGGCCACATTCTTCGCTTCTGCACATCTGCATTTACATTTGACCTGCATCTGCTTGCTATCTGCCTGCACCCAGCTTAACAAGCAAGCCCTTTTCCTCCATACCATTGACCTCAGCCTCCATTACGTGCTGATCCGGTAGACCTTGTGCTGTCATCAGCAATTTTTTTTTTTTTTTTTTTTTTTTAGTCCAGAATGTAGAGAAAATGTTAAAATGTGTATTGAGGAACCGTTCCCTGTGGGACCTGACTAGGAACACACCCATCTGGCGATGATCCCTTGTTTAGAGTTACGCTTTGAGACCTACGTTAGCCAGTTTTTAATCCCTTTAATGTGTGCCATGTTTGGTACTCCAGTTTCTTAATCAAAATATCATATAGTACCCAGGCAGTTGCCTTGAGGAAAATCCAAGTAAAATTACATCAGCACTCTTCCCCTTATTAACCACGCTTGTGCTGTTATCAGAAAATACATCAAATTAATTTGACAAGATCTATTTTTCATAAACCCAAGTTGATTGGCAGCAATTATATTACCTTCCTTTGATTCCATAATAAACAAATCTCATATGAACTATTCCATTATTTTTTCCTGGGATTAATGGCAGGCTGGCAGTCTAGAACCCATGTTGTCCTGTCTCCTCTTTTAAAACACCGACGGAACATTCATTTGCTTCTGGTCCTCTAGAACTTCCCTGGGGTTCAAAGATTTTGAATAAGCTCCCATCCCTTCTTGGCCAACACTTTAAAAACTCCTGGATGTAAATGATCTGAATCTGCAGATTTATTAATGGCTAGCTGTGGGAGATGCTGATTACCATCTCCCTTGCTTATGGTTAGAGCCCTAAGTGTGATCATCAGCAGTGTGTGGTAGAAGTAGCTTGTGCAGCTTTTTCTCAAAATGCAGAACTGAAGTATTTATTGAACACGCAGGGCTTTTCTTGGTTATTATCCATGGTTCCACCATTCCCCTAGGGTAACAAATTAATGCTCTCGTCAGGGTTTCTTTTGTTGCTTGTACAAGAAAAGCGCCTTCTCTTCAACCTTGACTCTGCTGACTATAAATATTTCTTCAAGTCCTTTATTTCCCTTATTGATTTTCTCCACTCCTGCGCTCTAGTTACGACAAAAATGTCTTTCTTTCTCCACACATTACACTGGTTTTATTTTAATACAGCAACTCACTTGTTTTATTCCTTATCTTAAATACCTACTTTTACTTTCCTTCTTAATCTGGCTTAAAGAAAAGCTAGTATGGTCTCTCTCCTTGTTGATAAGAGTTGTAGATTTTAAATCAGTAAGTAGAAACACTCTTGAATAGTTCACATATTGACTCATGTAAGTCTCTCCTATTGAAGCTACTGCTATTTGACCATTTGGATCTGTTCCTCTTTTGTTGTAAGACGAGGCCCGTAAGGAATTCCTCTCCCTGGGATGCAACACGTGATGTACGAAATTACCATCCTTGATTTTCAGAAATGTTAAAGGGCTTTCTCTGGTGTGCAGCCCAACCTACATCATTCAGGTTGCAGCTTCCACGTGCATGCATCCAGTCTCCCTTACAGAGCAGAAAGGTGCTTGAGGACATGGTTGTCTTGTTCTTTGTTGAAACCTGGTGGTCATTAGTTCACACCAACTTCTGGTCTGCTCTTCCTTCTTGTGTGGTTATGAAGGGTTCTTGATTCCTTCCTTTTCATGTCTCACCAGTAGACAATTGTCATTGTGGTTATAGAGAGTTATCTGATGTTGCTATTGGATGCACATTCAGAGCTCCTCCTTACATCTGGATGAAATATTTGCCAGAGACCTGGGCAATCAAACCAGGCTTCTTAGCACTGGACCTTGTTTTGCAATTTTGTAGTTAAAGGTTTGCTGATTTTGTAGTTAAAGCAGTCTGGTCTGACCTCATAGCTGGCCTTGCTTTGAGCAGGAGGTTGGAGTAGAGATCTGAATTCCCTTCCAACAGAATTATGCTATGAGCCTATGATTTCTTTGGTTAATCTCCTCACTTAAAATAGAAAACAGTATCTGAAAAACAAGATTTTCAATTTTGGCTTAATTTCAAAATACTGTCTTCCAATTAAAATATGTTTCCTGGTAGACTTCAGCACCAGACTCAAGTACCTACATTTAGATGTCTACTCCATGTAAGCTGGTGCCCGAGATTTCCCTATAATTGATAGAGATCCAGTCACTGGAGCCCACAGAGCAATCCGGCCAACCAAACATGTGGGTGAGCTGCACTGGGATCTCTGGGATCTGCTGCTGAGAGGCTCAGCTGGGTTGCTCACTTGGTGCATGCGTGGTGTCGTGTGGGATTGCAGACCCCCGAGCAGGGCTGACAGACGTGGCATAAGAGCTTCGGGGAGTCCAGTGCCCTTTGCAGCCGTAGCCTGAGGGCATCTCGTTTGGCATGAGGCACCACACCACCGACTGCAGTGGGAGCCCTGACACCCAGCGCCCACGGAGACACCCGTGATGACTCTCTTGGATTTCAATTCATAAACATGAAAAAAGCATTGATGAACTCCTAGAATCTGTTGCTAGAAAGGGTTGTTGAGGCAGATGGTATCATCAGGTTCAAAAAAGGGCTAGACAAATCCATGGACAAGAGGTCCACCCCTAGATAGGTAGAGGAGCAAGCAGAGTTGCACCCTCCAGCATTCCTGTGCGATGGCTGCGGATGCTGGGGCAACCTGAGGGCAGAAAGTGGCCTCCCTGGGGAGCATCTCCTATTGCTGTGGTCACAGGCAGGTTACCGAGCCACGCTAACTGCTGGTCTGACTCAGTAAAGCATTTCTTGCACTCTCATTTTCTTATGACGTTTCTTAATGTGAAAATGCAATTTTTAATTTGAGATTTCTTTGACATATGTCTTTCCCCCACTCTACCTTTTTGATTCCCTACAAGATTTTCAAAAATTGCTTTACATATGCCTCTGAACAGCTCTGCAGGTGTCTCCAGGACCCCAAGCCCGCTATGGACACCTCCCCAGCACTCCCACGCTCTTCGGCTTGAAGCCTTGCTGAGTTACAGACTCCTGCCCAGGCACCCAGTTTGTCTGGGAGTCCAAAGCTGTGACTGGCTTGGATGGTCCCTTCCTCTCCGTGGGAGGTTACCGGCTCCGCAGAGGGATGCCTTACCAGGACTCTGATCTTGCTCCTGAGCCAACACATTTTATAACCCGTTTTTCTTAGTGTAAACTGACATTGGCAGCAGTTTATGTCAATATGTTGGGCCAATCCCCCAAGACTCCAGATAAGAGGCAAACACTACACTCTACTGCTGCCTACAGCATTGAGAGAGAGGCCAGACTTGATCTAATCTTTCTGTTTGCATTATAAGCATGCCTAGAGGCCTTGCTGTGCTAGGTCCTACATGTCGACCTGAAGAGAGACGGTTCCTGCCTTGAGTACCTGGCAGCCAAAACAGGCGAGAGAGATGGAAAATATGAATGGAGCAAAAAGCCCAGAGAGCATCTCACCCAGGGTCACTTGGCGGTGGCCAGCAGAATACTTATGTCCCCTGATGACCCGATAGGGGTCTAGGACTCTGATATATGGCATATGTGTGTTGAAGGGAGAGAGCTGGGAAAGAGGAGGTATTCAGGTGGGTTTGGGCTTGGTCAGTAGTGTGTCCTTGCAGCATTTGAGAGAGCACCCTGGCACCCTGGTCCAGGGACTCCCCAGCTACGGAACACCAATGCTTTCTAAGCAAGCTCTTGTGGCTTGGCATTACGAATTATGAATGATCAGCATGGACCATTATGAATGGTCAGCAGCAAGTTTGACCTTGACATTGCTCTTGAGGGCACTGGAAACACCTCAGGGGAATGCACAGCTTAATTAGCTAAATAAGGCCCTGGGAGCTGGATGTTGAAAGCTCTGTTATTTAATTGCCCTCATTTCTCTCACATCATATCTCCTCACCATGCGTGCCCCACCTGCTTTAGTCATCGTGAGCTAACCGGCGAAGATGGACATTTCCCAGTCACCAGGGCGAGCGGGTGGGAATGGGATAGGAAAGGGCAATGAACTCTTCGGAGCTGCGCCCACGTTTCAAGTCTAGCTAAACTGTGGTGACAGGGGGTGTAACTTAACAGGTTGTTTTTTTTTTCCTGAATAATTGCTCTTCCTGAGAAATCTAATGAGAGGTGACTGCTGTAAAGGGCAGTCGGCTGGAAGTCATGCTGGAAGGATGCTGTGGTGCACCCAGCCTTGCAGAGAAGAAATTTGCAGGCTGGATGCAGAAGGTGTGATCCCAGCTGGGACCCGAGTCCAGCAGAGGGCACTTGCTGAATGCAGCAGCCTGCAGCACCCGTCCTTGGACCACGGTTTAATTACAAACTTTGGCATATAGCGATCTCGTTGTCTAGGGTCTACGGTTACTCAGTGTATCAGTTTCATAAACTTGCCTGCCTGCCCTCTGTGACTCAGTTAATAATAATTAAATGATTCTTTAACAATGCTGGGTAGATTTCCAGCTATTTTTCAATATGCATTAATAATCCTTAATGCTGGTGAACTTCCAAAATTCCTGGGGTCTGGGTTGCTGAAATATACCCACACTGATGGGTCTGATTCTCTGTTCCCTTGGGCAGTCATTTACTGGTATTTAAAATGCAAAGTAGGTGTAAGTGAGCGGAGAATGCTGATATTGGTAGTATTTTCTCTTAATGGTGCTCAGGTTTGTGAACCTGGTCCAACACCCCTTGGTGCTGCAGAAGCAGCAGGCTTCGGTAGGCTTTGGAGGGGACTAGGCATGGCAGTGAGGCATGGGATGTTATCCAAAACTCCTCCAAAGGCCTCAACTTGCTGACTCTGTGCAATTAGGCAAGTGTCTCCTGAGAACAGGCTTCTCTAGTGCTGTGTCCTGTCATGAGGGAAAACGTTCAGATGCAAAATTTCCTGCAGTAGCTGGGCCCATCTGTCTCCTCTCATGTCCAGAACCTAAGAGCATAAATATGCAGAACAAACCTTACAGGGGATTTGTCTTCAGTTGATCTTTGCAAATCCAACAACACCTGGTTGCATTTTTGGGCAATTGCAGACTCTGAGCTGTAAGATTCAAGAATAAAACAATAAATTCCTAGACTCCTAAAACTGGGAGGTAGCAACACAAAGGATCATCTGGTCTGATCCCTGGCATCATACAAGACAGAGGGCCCCACCCAGTGATTCCAGGGGCAAGATTTAAATACCAAGCCAAAATATCTTTTTGAGGAAAAAAGGATGGCCTTGATTTAATGAGTTTATTTTATTAGCTAGTAAATTAATTCTACTGCAGGTTGAAAGCGTATGCTTTATTTCTAGCCCCAGCTGATCTAGTGAGTCATCTGTTTTATTTTAGATACCTGCTTTAGGATGAAGTGAATGCATCCCAGAGCTCCGAAGACTTTGCTGGCAAGATCCACACTGGCCATAAAGGCAGATGAATGAGGTTAGCTCAGACAGACATCCACCTCATCTAGTCACGTGAAAGCAATCCGGTATAGGAGCTTTATCTTTTACCTCTTGGATCACGTAATGCTCAGTTGTGTTTGTTAGATTAAGGACACATCTGCTGTTAGAGAGCCTTGTCCTATACTGCAATACAGCATTTTGGAAGGAATCTACAGATCTCTGGGAAAGTTTGAGGGCTACACACGAAAGCTGGCTAGATACCTGGCTTAGTTACCCATCTGTGCCTATGGGCACCAAGGCTCAGCTCCTCAAAGGAAAAGATGCATCCAACTTTTTCACTCACATGGCAACCAACAGGTCTGAGAGGTGTACCTCGCTACTTTAGAAAAACTCACTATTTGGCAGGTAAAGTCAGTACATGCTCATCCCCTAAATTGTAGCTAAGCCATCTCTGAAGCCTTTGTTGACTCATTTGATATACTGATGAGCAACAATACAAAGTCTTAAAGGACTCTGAAGTCATCTTCCTTGCAAAGAAAGTTGCAACCCTCAGATGGCAGTGTTCTTGTAATCTGCTTCTTCAGTAGAGGAGGACTATCAGCCACTGCCAAAGTTATGAAGAAGTCTTTATGTTTTGGGGCCAACATTATCAAAATGCTCTGTAATTCATGTTTGTTCTGCTCCCTGCAGGACAATTTACCCCTCAAAAGGTTTGCAGATCTTCAGAGTCAGTGGGAACTAAGGATGAGGTTCAGCTGATCTGCTTTAGGGTGAGATAAATTGTACTCCACTGACGGTACTAAGCAGATCTCCATGGTCTATAAAAGGAGTCCATGAGCGCTATCTCAGAACCAGATGGCTTTATTTCATGTGTTTGCACTTGGCCAGATGATGCCTATATGAAGTCTTCTCCACCTTCTATATGAAAAGTCTTTTCTAGATTTGTGAGTCCTCTATTAAGGCTGAAGTTCTCCTCAAGTGAAGGAGTATTCCCCTCCACTCATCTTTCTCCAGGCTTGGAAATGTAGAGCAGGTTGAAAAATTGGGTCTGGCTCTCTTTGGAAAACGATGGTTGTGTGCTGAAAGGTCTCATCAGACTCTGCCTGGGGAGTCTCAACTTCATGCCTGATACTGGTTTTTCTCCTGATGTCATGAACAGGCAGCCCTGACTTCTCCATAGTGCATCATGCCATCGAGATAGCTTGCCCTCAGTTCAAATTTCCTGGCATCCTGTATGGTCCACCTGCTAACTGCTGGCTTCGAACCTGCAGTGACTCATCTGGCTTCCCAAACTTCAGGTGAAAGGGGGAACTTGGATCCAACTTCAGCCCTGCCGTAGGGACCGTGTGGATGCCATAGCTCGAGCCACACAGCACATTCAGGGTCACTTTCTGGCTTAGTTAAAAGAGACAATGCAGCCACTGCCAACAGGACTCAGAATGAACATCCCTGATGAGCCTCGTGTTTCTCCAGGATACTCCTCACTTGCTTTCAGATCTAGCAAGATGTTGAACAACATCTGACTGCTCTCTTCTGTATTTAGTTTTCTAAGCTATTTGGCTCCGTGATGCCCTAAACTGGGCTTACAATTTTCTGTGTCCCAGGCTCTTCAGTGCATCTATTCTTCAATGCTAAGAAACTGCCCGATGCCCATGTGAAGCACAATCAGACGATCACTCCTCCTACTTGCCGTCTTTTAAAATAATTTTTAATAGTGCTTGGTCTAAATATTATGGAAAATAGAGTGGCTTTCCATGGAAATGAGTGGGCTTCGGTTCAAGTCCAGAAGGGTGGCTACATCCCGCTGGGAACCCAGGAGAGCGAGGATTGGGGGTGTGTGCTAAAATGCACCTATTTTTAAAGAGAACATGTGATTCTGCTTCCGATAGGTTTGGTAACAGGCCGGTACTGAGGCTGGAGGCCAGGTTGCTCATGTGGCTCCATTTGGAGACGAAGATGCAGACGTACATCGCCCTTTCCTTGTGTATTTCTATCCTTTGTTTGCTGTGCTTTGAAGCTACACCTTAGTGCTCTGGGATCCAGCCAGACGTTAGGAGGTGATGAATCAGCACCCAAACTAAAATCCAAAAGGCCAGATGCTCAGCTGGCGTGAAATGGCAGCTTCCTCTTGAAGTCAATGGAAATGGGCTGAGCTGTATCAGCTGAGGGATTGGCTGTAGGGGTTTTAGGTGAATTATCCTCTATTTTCTCAAGACATTAACAGGCTGAAGCAGGTAAGTGATCCTTGATATATGGTGCCTGGCTGCAGAGAACACCTTTCGCCTTGATGTTAGGTTTTTAATACACCCAACCCTTGGCTTTGCAGGCTAACACACTAGAGGCGATCTAAAGGAATCATCCTTCATTATCAGAGTCATCCCATTATTGAAATAGCTCCAATGATTCTTCACAATTACAATGCCTAATTTGCCCTCTGAGCAAAAATGATATTAACACCAATGACGTGCTCAGCCCTTTTTCCACCTGCAAATGTTTTGGGTAATCATTGCAGGTGCTTCTTTATAAAATGAAGCAACTGCCTTTAAATATTTCAATTATTTTTATTAGATTCCACTGTTTTGCAAACCTCATTGGCTGCTAGCCAGTCCTCAACCTATTCCCCCGTCTTTGAGTGGCTTAATATTGAAAAGGATTCGCCTTGCCCTTAGACTGGATGTGTTTGTACAAGTGAACTGTCTGTTGATAGAAACAGATGTGCAAACCCCAGATTTCTTGCATGTTTGGTCCATGTGAGTCCAGAAAAAAAGACATATATTCCCCAGCTGATGATAGCCCGATATAAGGGCTACTAAATAGATGTGAGGCTGTTTGGTGCAGGGTGCATGATCAGTGAGACCAGTGCTGAGTTTGGTTGCTTCTGCAGCAAGTTTAAAGGTATGATTAAAGTTTGATTCTATGGATGTCCTCAGGTTTTCCTGTTTGCTTGACACTGACTTCATCGAAAGGTGAGGCAACTGGGCCAGTCCCAGAAGGGTGTGTTGCTTAGGGTCTGTCACCAAGTCTATACCAAAACTGCCACCATCTCCGATGAGAACTCTGTGTGGATCATTTTTGGAGGATTAGACACCAGAAACTATGTTACAGAGTTTCATGACTCTTCTTTTTTCCTCTCCTCCTTCCCTCTTTGCAGAGAAGCATGACTACCTGGGGAAATTGCCTGGAATGTCTTTAACAGAGCAACATTTGCATGTCCTTTTTCTCACAGTAGCCACACTTTTTCCCCCTATATTTAACTCATCCATGCTATTTCTGAAGCAGAGCTGTTTGCCTCCACAGCCACATCCTTTGGAGACAATGGAGCAGTCAAGAAAGCCCTAAAAACGACAGGTCTTACTGCCTATGACAGATGTCTTTTCCTGGTTAGTAGTAGCTGGAGATTGGGTGAGCTGGGCTTAGGGCTGGTTCTGTGGCCATTCTTATGTAAAACGCAGCTCACAAGACTGCAGAAGATTAGCATGGCTTCATTTTCTAAGGCAGACCGAATATCTCCTTGCTCAACTCTCTTCAAGCAGGTCCTATTCCCTTCCAGTCATTCAACCCTCTTCAAATGTCACCAGCAGGATGAGATATGGTGTAAGAAAACCCCTCGGCCTCCCTTTAGGGCTCCAGTGGCCTGGGGCTGGCTTGCCAGACTGTCTCCAGCCCTGGTGTTGGGGCTCATGCCTGGCCCATCTGGCTCATCCCAAGTGAGGTGAGACAGCCATCGCCTCCCCTTGTCCTGCCAACACTTTCCCCCTTCACCCAGCTGCTAATTGCAGTTCACAAGGAGATGCTTGCTAACACCTTTCACCACCTTTACCTTCTTGCTGGGAAACTGAAGGGCTTTATTGGCCCAGGAACAGACATTCAGACTTCAAAAGAAATCCTGTTTGTCTTTGGAGGAGGGGGACCCTGTTTGGGGCTTGGAAAGTGCATGCAACATGCTGCTTGCAGATCCTGCACAGGTTCGCCAGGACATGGAGGGACTTACATCAATAGGACCGCTAACCTGTTGGTAGATTTAGCTGAAAGTGGCCAATGAGCTTAAAAAGTTAATGGGGGAAAGGAGGGGGTGGCTTATGTACTTTAAAATCACAGATAGTGGCCTGCAGACAGCCAACATGTTTGGATGCATCTGTCCAGGTAGATAGAGCCAGAGGTGCAGGATGCATTTGCTCCGACATCAGGTTTCTCAGCTGTCGGTGTTTGTGCTGGGCAGGTGGAGGGTGGTGCACGCAACTGCTGTTTTTGGTTCACTGGCTTCCCAAATTGTTCAGAGAACCAAAAAACGTCAAAACCATTTTGCTTTGAGATGAATGGAATGCTGTATTTGACTCCAAAATGATCCATTTTGTGTCGTTTCTGAGCTCTCCCTGGATGATTATAATTACTTGATATTCATGGGGTTTTTTAAAGGCAAGAAATACCAAGAGAAAAAAAATGAAGGTTTTGACTTTTTGAGATATTCCCCCACTTCCCCCAAATCCTTTTGTTTAAATCAACATAAATTCTCCCACAAAACCATCTTGGATGAATCAAAACTGTGTCGCCTCACCGATCACTTCTACCCCTTCACAGATGGTGGAGTAGAGCCACCAGAGAAGTGTAGCCTTGATTGCTCACCATCTTGAAGTACCGACCCACTCCTCACCACCGCGGTGTCTGCATCCTCACACCCGCTTAGTGAAGAAGGCTGGATTATCTCATCTCCACTGCTCAACGGGGAGGATGGGTAACACACAGGATTCACACAGGTTACCTGTTCTTCAGCTGGGAGCTGAGACCTCCTGTGAGGTCCAGGCTGAGCGGATTTTTCTTGTTTAAGCTCTTAGATCAGCTTTGCTTGTCTCTCTCTCAGCCCGTATGCCTGGGATTTTTTTTCCCTGAAAATGTTGTTTTCTCCCCAATACCCTGGATGTTATCTATAAAGGGGAGGAATTTTGTTGGGATGTGAAATGGCTGGTGGGAATGAGGATTAATTTAGGATGCGCTCTGCACAGCCTCATTGAAATGAAGGTTGCGCTCGCAGTTGGGAGGTGGGGAGTAGAGACGGACCCCGGTGAATGTCAGGAGACTCTGAGGGTGTGTGTTGTGGCGTGCTGAGCTGTGGGCACAGACCCAGAGCTGTTCCTGTGGGACCTCAGCAGGGCACCCATCTTTACAGAGCCAGGGGCAGCCTCCCTCCGGCTGAGTGACTCTGCTTGCCCGACTGCAGGGTTTTCCGCATATAGCCCAGGACTCTGATTTTCTACAGGTGTTATGTCAAAGGCATTTGGGCATCTGAAGCCCTTAGGCTCCCCCCACCAAAAAAAAAGCCAACCCCAAACCAAAACAAAATAGAAATCCAGCTTTGGCTTTGTCTGAGTAGCACCTCATGGTGAAGGAAGTGCAAAATAGTAATACAAAGCTGTTTTCTGGCATGACCCAAATGATGTTCAGAGCCTGGGCCCAGATAAGGGAGGTTTCAGCCCCACCTGCTGCTCACCCTGGAGGAGCCTGGAGTGATCATGGAACAGGTTTTGGGCAGGTGGAAAACAGCAGCATGGTTCATGCCTTGACATCAACCTGAGATCCACCTCATCCACACAGTCCGGAGAGGAGAGTCCCACCAACTGGCAGCTCTCCTGCCTCCATCCTCCCCACCCTGTAGCCCTTCAACAAGAGCTCTTAGAGTGATCCAAAGGTGAGGTCAGTAAATAACCCTCATTATACAAATGAGGAAAACAGAGGCACAGAGCAGTGACGTGATCTTCCTCTTGTTTTCCAGGGTGTAGGACCACCCCGATGACCGACCATCACAAATCCTATTTGGCTGGTCTAACTGCCAGCCTGTGTCATGGGATGCCCACAACATCTGTGTGACGCTACACCCAGAGACACCATTGCTGTAGGAAATGGGTAACCTTTGTATTCAAAATACGATTAACGCAGCTGGTTGACCAAAGCACCAAACCCCTTCTCAAGTGGCAGTCACAGCTTTTCATCCTTATTGAAAAGCGGATAGTGTTAATGGCTGGTCAAATACATGAACTGCAGCTTGCTGCTTCTGGCAGGGCTAACCCAACAGCTGTCAGCAGCACCTGGAAATACAGCTTTTTTCCTCACTTTACAGGCACAACTTATGCAATTCACAGTCCAGCCCTAATTTAAACGGCAATCTTTTTTTTTCTTCCTTCATGAGGTAAAAATGCCCATCCAGAATTTCCTTTTAAATCTAATCAGTTGCTTCACAGGCCCATCGCTTTTGCTTGGAAATGCACAGGACATGTCCATACAGCTCTACGGCACTATACTCCTCCCTACACCCTCTCCACCCCCGCTTCCCACCTCCCCCCCTCCCCAAACTATGACTCATCTTAAGGCAGAAGGTTAATTTAGGTTAATTATCTTCCCGGTTAGCAGTGCATACATGTCCTGAGCAGCAATAAAGGTTTGACACCCCTCCTGCTGCTGCAAATCAATTTTCTTCCTCATTTACTGTAAATGGAAATGAGCCAGGTTCTCTGGCATCAAAGTAAACATTTCTCTGCATGAAACTCAACTTGTGAACCTGGTAATTTCAGATTTGCTTATAACATGCGCATTTGCCAAGAAAAAAGAAAAGCAGCTGTTTGATGTCTCCAAAAACTAGAATTAGCCCCGTAGATCAAACATCAGTTCGCCTGCTGCTTTAATAATGGAAGGATCCAGTTGCATTAAGCACGAGGATATCATTACACTATGTACGGTGCTTACATATAAGCTAACCCCTAATTCCCCTACTTAACAGCTAATGCATATTATTATTATTTACTCTTTGAGTTAAAGGCTCAACCGTGAGCCGAGTCCTGTGGTGTTAGGTGCTCTACAGACTTGCACAAAAGGAGAGTCCCTGCCCCGAAGAGCTCGCAGTCTAAATAGACACAGAAGACAACAAAGGAAGTGTTACTGCCCGCAGGGAAGAGGAGCGTGAAGGGGCATGCAAATACCCCCGAGCATCTTTACAGCAGAAGCAAGAATAAGACGCTTGTGGTTAGAGTCCTAATCTAGTCAGCTGCCACTCCTGAAGGTGGATATCTTTAAAAGGTGGAATTGAGTTCTTCTAACTTAAGCCCCTTGAAAATTAGGCTTTTCATCTAAGCTGATCGGTCAGGCTGTCTCCATAGTCAATGGAGACGGGTCGGCACCTTTGGAGGATGATTCACTGCATCCTCTATAGGTGGGACTCTTTTCCCACTGACCACAGAATCTGGGGCCAGATTAATTTGTCTGAAATGAGACTTTAAGAGCCCTTTCAGATGCCTTGAAGCATCTACAGCAGCCAAAAATGTTGGCAGCCATGGCACACATATCAGAGACCCCACACTGGTGAACCCGGTGGATGCCAGGAGGGATCCAAAGGCATCTCAAGTGAGCTGAGCCCTGGGTGACCAGATAAGACTAAACAGTTCAGTAGAGGAGGTGAATCCCAAACCCAGTTCCCAATCCTAAGAGCAGGACTGTAGGATATAGAGCATTTTTCCCTCACGGGCAAGTGTACTTTTCCATAAGAAAGGTGTGAGAAGGTATGAGAAGACTGGTGGCCTTACTAATCAAGACCAAAAGTGCTCACTAGAGGTGCAAGTTCTGTTCAAAGACATTCTGTGCCACCTTGGCGTTGTCTTTTCTTCTGTATAGTGGGAATGATGACCCCTGCTTTCACCCCAGATGCTGATGAAAGCCTCTGCTCAGGGTTAACAGGGTGCTCTGGGGACCTTGAGGAAAAGAGGCTACAGAAATGCAAATTCTTCCTGCAAAGTACACCACCAACTAAATATCGCTGCTGTGTGATCATAGACTTAAGACACTGACTGCTTCAGGCTTGGTCTGAGGGGACAAATGTCCTTATCTTGGTCTTCTCTCCCATCTATGCTAGTGCCAGGGTAAGATTTCAAATGTATTTCTCATCTGAGTGAATGTCTCCACCTTTTAGATTAGCAGGATATGTCAAATGGCCAACTCTGTCGTTTCTAACCTCCTTTGTTCTATGAGTCTATGGCTGAAGACAAGAATTTTTAGAAGATGACCTGATCAAAACTGATCCTGGCATCATGGGACCAGTACTTAACTATCATAGTAAACAGGGAAAATTATTTATTATGATACATATTCATACTTAGGAAGGAAGCACTGAAGCAATGAAAAGGAAAATTTGCTTGAAAGGCTTCCAGTGGTTCGATTTGTTTGTAAGTAGTAAATGGTAACTGGTAAATATCACTAAGAAGGGCCACTGAAAATATGATGGAGGCAAACCCTGGGCACTCTCAGACAGACAACATGTATTAGCTCTATTTTCTCTGTTTTGAACTATAAAAGTCAGTCAAGGGTGAATTTTTTTCTCTGACTTGCTAACACCCCAAACCTGGCTTTATTAAATTTTCTTTTATTCCCCCAAGCAAGATGATCTTTGATAGCACAAGAGCAGTAAGTTTCTGTCCCTTCTGTACCTGGACCTTAAATTGTTTTTCGTCTGGTTTTAGTGGGTTTCTCAGCTTTCTGCAGGAACTGATGCTCCTCCCATCTTGTGGCCCACCAAGGATGAGATCTTTCTCTCCCACACCTCAAGACTTGTAAAAGAAATACATTCAATTTGGCTAAGCAGTGCTGCATGTAAATGATGCCTCCAAGTAGGTTTCTTATGGAGTTCTGCCTAACCTGTGAGCAGAGAAAGGGGCAATTAAATTTACAATTAACTTTATCCCAAAATGTAAAAACTGAAGACAAGAATTACTAGCATTTGTAAAGGACTTTTTTTATGGGTTGTGAACTGTTAGCCTTTAAAACTTGAACTGCTCCAGGAAAGCTGAACAGCTATATTCATAGAATCTTCATTTCATCTCTTTTGGAATGAAAAAGCTCATATCCTTCTATATTTTCCTTCATCCCATTTATGAGGTTACGTGAAGGTTCTTAGAGAATGGGACTGCAGCACTATCTACTCCAAGGAAGGATATGATTAGTAGACAAAGTGATGTCACAGAAACTAAAAGTATCTGAGAAGGGCAATTAATTACACAAATCTATAATTCATCACAATGAATCATATTTCCTCTCTGACAGCGAGAAGCATGAAAACCCCTTTTCATGCTGTATTGCAGCAGCTCAACGACTGCGATAAGAACAAGCCAATTAGGAACCTCCTTGAAGGGATGTTATATTTAAGGTAGAGTTGATTTTGCTTAGGGCAGAGAGATGGAGTAGATTTCTCAAAGTTCCTTCAAGCAGGATTATCTGTGCCTCTATAAATGTTTAGCGCTCCAAGAAGTACACAGAAACATATCCCTATACTATCTCTGGATTATTGAGGTCAGGAATTAAAATATATTTGGTAGGTTTTCATAATTTTATGTATAGCTTTTTTTTCATGCTGAGGACAGAGCTGTCAGGTCAACGCTGCCCATACAGCAGCCCATACTGCTAGCTGTTTTGTTGGGGTTGCAAATAAAAAATGCAAAGGTATTCATTTGACTGGTTAGCTTAATGAAACAGTGATCACTGCAGGAAAAGCTGGAAGAGCATCAGAACTGTAATTGGAAAAGAGCAGCATTTCTACCTTGTCCTAAGTCACACACAAACTCACACACACTCATATACAATATCATCTCATTTCATCGGCTTCCCGAGCTTTTCCTTGACTTTCTATAGAACAAGAATAAATAAACGCACAGGTTGGGCTGAGGTACCTCCTTACATTGACTGGTCTTTACAAGTGAACTCCCCCTCTCGTTAGCCATAGTTTCTCCTGCTGGTAGTGATTCCCAACATTTTATACAAGTAGAACTGAATCTTCTGTGTTCTACCTGCGCTGTTTTGTAAGATGCAAGAGTGGAGCGGTTTTCTGTGCCATCTGGGCAACCATAATAACCCTGCCTGAGAAGAATAGGAGCCACAGAAGACTACTATGCCAGGACCTCCATACTCAAAGCAGACCATTGGAGTTGAACAAGCAACTCTCTCATTGAGGGTAGCAGTAGGGTTTTTTTCTCATGGTGGGACACTTACTTCCAGCCCATTATGCAAGATTCTAGCACTTATTTTGCTGTTCGCTCCATTGGTGGCATCTTTGTGTCCAGCCAAAGCTTTCATTTCACTCAGGTTTCACTAAGCCATCTCCTTGAAAGAGCTATATGGGAGATAGTGGTGACATTTTTTTTCAGTTCCATGCTTGGTTTCCCTATCTGGTGCTTACCTCTGTAAACCTTCCAAAACCCCAAAATGAAAAATATTGCTGAGAAATATTGTGTTGATATTGGAACACAACTGAGCAAGAAGGTGATGGACAAAGGTACCACCACTAGCTAAGAGGTCCATGAACCACAGGTGACTGGAAGCCGAGAGGACACGTTTATGTTGCCATTTTAAACCTTTGTTTTATAGTAACATCTCAGTCCTTAATGAAATGAAGTCTCCACTGCGCTCGGTTTAGTGCAGGAGCATAACCTGCATTTGTGCACGGGCCAAGGGCTGTTCTTTGGTCATGCGGCCAGCTGGCACAACTTGACTTGCATCAAAACTCACGTTCCCCTGAAAATGGTTTAGCTGCATCCAAACTGCCCTCCTTGGTCTCCTGAACTGAGCCAGCCACTGTACAGGGCCAAACAGTGCCAGGGGCCATGCTAAAAATTCAGCTGATCATGGGTTATCCTGAAATCCATGCCTTGTTTGGTTTGCTAGTTTGCTAGCCAAAGACGAGCAGTTCCTCCCTTAAACGGCTGGTGATGAAGGTGATGGAGAGTGGGAGGAAGGAAGCAGCATTACCCCGCAGCGCAGCTGGGACTGGGACAGGGACATGTACATGTTCCTTGCATTGTCAGGACATTGTTTTCAGACTTGCAAATGGCAACATTGTCTACTCCAGGCAGGTGAAAATAATGAAAATTGGAAAAGAACTGCGTATTTTGAGCAAATTCCACTTCCCTTGTGGTCTCAGAGCTTCCAGGATGACACTTCAACCAATTTCTTCTCATCCGCAAAAGGCAGCAGCTTGACTATTTTTAATGAAACTGTCATAATCACAGGAGTCAGGGAGCTGAGGCCTGCTCAAAGAAAACACTAAAAGAAGTCATAGAGTCTAAATTTATCTCCCGCTTGAACAACTCTGCTATAATACAATGGATCCCAAACTTTCTTACTCTGTCCCCTTAGCGTTGTGATCTCTGCTTCCACATTTCTAGATTTCTAGTCCTCTTTCTACAATGCCTTGGTTAGGATTATCTGCCCAAGCATAACCATCTAAAATAATCAGATAAATTGCTCTCTAATAGTGCTTATTTCTCCCTGTTGACCCTGGGATGATCCTTGTGTGAGTTAGCTCACATCTGAAGTGAGCTGAGATGGATCCCATCCCTGCTGCCTGCACTCTGCTGGCTTGTGCTAGCTTGAATATCAGACTTGTTCAGCTCTGTATGATTACATTATTCCCAAGCACCTGGAATCCACAGATCATCCTAGTCCTAGGAAATGAAATATATGCCTTAACTCAAGAAATCAGAGTCTACCTGGTAGGAGCAGAGCATTCTCCCTTGGGTTATGCCATATGAGATCTGGTGGCACCGACGTCCCTTGTGCATGTGCAGCAAATCAGCAGATGCAGCTGAGCAATTGCCCTTCTTTTTTTTTTTGGCTGAGAAGGCAAGTTTTGCTTCAGGATTACTTATGCAAACAGCTTGCTCTCTGCATGGCTATAAACACTAATTTGGAGACCCACACCAAGCCAAATAGTTGTTTGTGAGATGTTTATGAGGCGGAGGCCAAATAGGTGTTTATGAGGCAGTGGTAGTGCCAAAGTCAAATAGCACCTCTAAGCGATGACTGGCACAGTACCATCTCTTCAGGCTGAGCTACAGAGGAGAGCTTATTGAATTCACTGGTGCTTCTGATGAAGCACTCTTTGCAATTAACCCAGTGGTGGGATGGACGGGAAAGAAATGAGCCCTCCCCAGGTTCTGGCAGCTGGGAGCAAGAAGCTTTTTGCAAAGAAGAGAGGAAAACTGGAGTAAGAAGAGCGGGGTGCTGAACCCTATAGAGACTCAGTGTCCGTGGTGTGCCTTCCTCGTTACTCTGCACAGCTTGAAAGCACAGCTCCTTGTCTGTCCTTATAGTTTGGACTCATGTAGGAGCTGCAATGTTGTTTCAGACCTTCCCCCCACTAAGACCTGAGGTCTTATCCTTTTGTAATTTGAGGCATCCTATGCTTCCAACATTTATTTTTAAGTATGAAATTATTTGGGGCTGTTTACCTGCAGAGGTGTTGTACTCTTCATTGGCCTGTGGAGATCCTACAAAGCTCTTGGACATAAAAAGCACATGACTGAGATCCATCAGAGGCTTTATGGGAGAAATAGTTTTTATTAATAGTTGCCTTCCATCAAAAGTCTAGATGTTCTGGACAGGCATTTGTCTAACATTTGTTCTTAAACCCTCTACTGAATGATCTTCTCTGCTTCTAGTTTTCACCCTCCTTTTTCCCAGACCAGCAAATTCCTTCCTTCTAAGCTTCCTTATAGCTATTTTTTTCTAAGTACCTCAGCATTTTCCTCTCTCTACTCTGAATCTTTTCCAGCTTGTCTACATAATTCCTAAAATTGGGTGTCCAGAATTAGACCATTAACTCTGTCCCCTTAGACATGTGCTTTCTCAAGAAATATTTTTTAAATAAGGAACTCCTCTCTCTCCTAGTTATTCTTACCTTCAGCCTTTGTAGCTCCCCAGTGTCTTTGTATTCCCTATGAGTTTCTCATAGTATCTCACAAATTACATTAAAGGACAATCACTTCAAGAAGAGTCTCAGGGAACAGAGTCTCTGCCCCTTTCCTGACAAATCCAAACACCTGACTTGCTTGGTTTTGTGGATCAGAGATCTGAGGTCTGCACTGCGGTCTTCGGGGCAGGTGAAATGCAGTCTGGAAGGTCCCTGGTACAAACTACTCTGGCTGGGCTGCAGGTGGAGAATCCGGTTGCTAAAGGGGGAACCTAATTTTGGTTTCCTGTGTAAGTTTTTGTGCCAGTGTTGAGGTCCCAGCTGGAGCAGGGAGCTCCTGAGAAGGATCTGATAGGGGAGGATATGTCCAAACTTCCCCAAATTAGGAATGGTAGATCCTGGCCGAGGAGCTGGAGGTGGTGGGTGGAAGGGGATTGATGGGGAAGATGAAGAAATGTCACTTCAGAGCCTGAGGGGTTGCTCTGTCATCAGGAGGAGGCTGCAGGAGGCAGGAGCCTGCCTGAGTCCTGGGCAGAGAGCCTCCTGCAAACAGGGGGGTCACCTGCTCCAGAGGCAGAGCCCGCTTATTTTCCCCTCTGTCCTCACTAGCAACAAGGTCCTCAAAACAACAAGGTCACAACCCTACCAAAACAAAATACCCTACCAAACACACATGTCTGTGGAGCAAAGCGCAGATCCTAGGTAAGCCATGTCATTTAATTCTGGAAGGGGGTCAGATATAAGAATATATGATAAAAATAAGAATTTTTACAAAAATCGTCAATTTAAAAATGAGCATAGGAAAGAAGAGATACTGGCTACTGCCCTGTAGTAATACTGCAGCTCATGCAATTGCAATAAGAAACTTCCTTTATATTAACTGAACATGCAGATGTCAGCAACATCGCATCACCCCTAGCTATTTAGATGCTGGATGTTTATTTACACAGCAAAAAGCCACGTGGGAAGGTGTTTTGTCTGTAGTTAGTGAAACCATGTAGCCTTATTTAGAAGAAAGACGTTACCGAGATAAACACAGCTGGTGTTGTGGCACAAGAACATGGGACTGGGGGAAAAAAAAAGAAGGCAAAGATGACGAGCCAGCATCTTCTCAACCCTTGGTTAGAGGCCGTTGGAGTCATAATTCACCTCAAAGACACAAGAACAAAACCCTAATCGTTCCCTCCCACCACGCTAAGATCTGAAAGCCTAGATATTGTGGTGCACATGGCAGGAAATCCTCTGTCAGGTGGTGAGATGGAGCTTTTGTTGGGCTTCAGGTACGTGGAAGTGAGCAGAGGGTGTGTGCAAGGTTGGTGCCTCCATCATTGCCCTCCGAGCTGCAATTACAGGCTTGGCGTGCCCTTAATAAAACAGAGATTGGCTCATTATTCACATAATCACCTGGAAAATGTATTTCTCAGGCTTGTTCTTTGCTGTATCAAAGCCTTGTTTCTATGTCTCTCCCTTTTTGTCCGTTCCCCCCTCCCCTTCTTGCCCCTGTGAAGCGACCAAGGATGGCTTGCAGTGTAGCCCTTGCCTATGATTAACATGCTGACCTAGCAATTATTCACATCTGGATGGGTCTTTGTTCTACTTTGAAGTCTCTCAATGACTTCTCTTTCCCCTCACCTGTCTTCATTTTCCCCTCCGCGCCCCCCATCCCACCTCCTCCCTCTCCACCTTGTCTATTACTCCTCAGAAGTGCCAGTGGGCCCAAAATGAAATACAGGACGGACCAGAAATTCCTCGTTAATGGGCCCAGGTGAGCTTGGAGTGGAAAAGGGAAGGTTCAGACCTTGAAGATGACCTTTCCAAAGTGCTTAAGTCAATAACAGTGTGCAACCCTCCCTAGCCCCTTGTTTATAATTGACAAGGTGGAGATAGACTGGAGGCTCTTTCTTCTCTCCAAGCATGTGAGATCTTTTAATCTTAACCCCCTCCAAAAAAAATAAAAGGAGAGGGAGAGGGAAAAAGATGGAGCAAAGCGCTGGATGATGGAAGAGATAGGGTAATTGGTTCACCACAGACTGAGGCTGGGGAGCTGTGACTCTTTCTGAGGTCCTTCTGTGGTGGGAGAAGTGCCGGTTGAGCAGCATCTCCTCTCACAAGTCTTCTTTTGTATGGCAGGAGAGGAGGAGGGGATGCCTCCCTCTTACACATTCTTACATCCAGCTACTGAGGCACATTCACCAGCAACTGGTTAAGAAGAAAGATTAAGGGTTGTGGGGCTTGGGGGAGTGGGAAGTCCCTTTGCTTTGAGGAGATTAACTTTCAAGACGAGGTAAAACACAAGGCGATAGTCTTTCAAAATTGCCTTCCAGCCGTGACAGGCAATGGTTAGATTAATTAGATTACGAATGCTCTTTTATATTCGGCAGATGGGTTGGGACAAGGTGGGGTGGGGGGCTGGGAGAGAAATACTTCTTTTTTTTTTTTTTTTTCACCGTACTGCTATTTTCTAATGCAACACAGGTGTACCTGGTGTGCTGCAAAGCCTGGTGGTCAGCAAAAGTCCCCCCAATGGTCTGAGAGGACTTTGGAAGGAGCAAGCACTGCTGTAGGAGGTCATGGAGAAAAACTGTCCATAGTCTCAGAGGAAGCAGAAACAATAGATATGAAATGTAAAACGTGAGAGGTAACATGATTAACATTAGATTTTCTCCTTTATGTAGAAGTTGTAGGTGAAATGATTATGGGAAAATTCAAAGTTTTGGTACCCAACGAATTACATCCAAAGGAAGCTGTGTCTGTTTATGTCAGGTTTACGTTTACATATTTTTTATCTTCACCTAACCTTGAGAATTCCTTTTTTCCAAGACTTTCTGGAAGTAAGGAGGGGAAGTAGTCTGCACTTTGTTCCTATGGGCATTGGAAACAGTGGGGACAGAAAAATGCACAGGCTGAGGATATATCTAGGATAGAGCAAGAAAAATGTGGGGTGAAGCCACAAATTAACAAATGTCTTACAAGGGAGACCTGTTGTTCCTGAAGCTTTGCTACTGAATAATTTTCCCGTCTTTAGACGTCAAAACATTTCATGCCAAATAAGACACCTTACTCTCCATTTATATCCAATTGATAGAAGTAGACATCTCTAAGGGTACTTCTCTGACCTTTAGATGGGATGAAATACTTAGATTCATTCTCCTTAACTGCCTGTGAATGAGGCCAATATGACCAATTGTCACTATTAAATCCTGAACTACAGCAGAACAACCACAGATTTTTTAAAATTAATTTCCTACTTTTGACAAACTTGAAGATGTTCCCCTCCAAAACATGCTGTCCATTGGGCATGAGCTCTGACCTACGAGGAGTTTTGCTGATCTTGGTTAACTGTCCAAGATGTAGACTGTCCATTGATGCTGCTATGGAGCTGTAAGGTCATGAGCTGGTCTCCAGTCTCAGTCCATGAAACGCAGCATCCAGGATCTGAGTCTCCCTCCAGGCTCAAGGTTGCTTGCAATCATGTATGCTTGTCCTTTCAGTCAGAGCAGTCAGGGTTGGGAGACGTAGCATAGTGTAAACCACTATGGGGATGGAGTTAGATAGGCCTTGATTTATCGTAAATTATGTATGTGCAAATTAGGAAACAGCCAGACTTTGCAGGGACGCTATTAGGTTGAAATGCTAAATAACTCAGCAACTTGGAGCAATAAAAATAGCAACCTAATGAGAACAAGGAGCTTGAGATCCAAATAGCCCAAACAAGACCTAAGCTTTAACCAAAATATTTGCATACAGGAGGAGCTCTGAATATTGGTCAAGATATTTGTGACACTGAATGCACAGGCATTACAAGTGTGGAAACAACTTGTGTAGCCAAACTAGAGGATGCGTAATACAGTGGAGTAGGGCATATTTGGTATTTTAAGGAAACTGCAGCTAGGAAAACCGGGGACATAGTTGTTGGAGGGCTATATCCTACAGCGGGGTCTGTGGGAGGAGTGAACCTGGCAGGATGAGCTAACCACAAGGCCTATGATAACAGGGTAATGCTTTCTGGTTTAAGCAGAAACTTCCTATGGATTTGGAGGAACCTTGTGAAGAAAGACAGTGATGGAGACACTTGTCACTTGTGTGGGAGCCTCTCTGAGGTGCGATGTACATGTGTATGGACCATCTCTGCCACCGCTGCCTACCCAGAACTTACTGGTCTCTGACAGGGTGGAGGGACCTCTTAGAAATATCACCTTGGACTAGTTGTATCAAGAGTGTCCAACTTTCCAGAAATTCATTGCGTGTCTGCAGGCCACAGGCTATTTTCTTCTGATCTCAGGCAGGGAAGAGGGAACTTCAGAAGTAATTCACAGCCAGAAGATGCATCCCAGGAGCACTGTTGCTCCATGGTGGGCAGGTTGCAGTGGGGAGCAGCAAGGACACGATGCAGCAGTGCCAGCCTCAACAACCCCTCCTGGCTCCATCTCCAATAAGCTTGGATGAAGCCATACTTGAACTGTCTGAGACACTGCTTTTTGAAGACCCTGGCTTCTTTGTCGCATGCGGTACAGTTGGGCACGCTACCTACGAGGTGTATCCTGGTCCCTGCTCCTGGCCAGTCCATCACTATCACCTCTCCTGGCTCCCAACCAGTCCCAGCCAGACATACTATGCTCTGGAGATGACATAAACACCACGTGGGCAATAGACTGAACAACGTCTTCATCTTCCTTCCAGCTCCATTTGCCTGTCATTTTGCCTGTGCTCATTTTAAGTATCACCACGGATGGGCCTAGAAAGCTTTTCCTAGTGGTATAAGGGAATGTTCATCATAATGTCCCATCTGCCTGCTTGCAACCTCTGTTCTTAATTGATCCTGTGTCCCACTCAGGACCATATCCTTCATATATTGATTGGTTTATTACATTCCTCTGAAATGAGAGGTTTAGAGAGTTATGTAAAAGTGTGCAGGGAAAAAAAATAACAGGGTAGAAGAAATAAGAATACCAAAAGATTTTGGCTGGGGAACTGAACCTCATGGATGGATGGTCCTTCTATTGTAGGCTCTGGTCAGAGTAGCTGACCCAGTCTTGCACATGGGTTGATCTGAGACTCGACTAGCACCTCCCCATCCCAAACTGCCGTTCAGCTCCAGACCAGCCAAATTACACAAACTAACCCTGAGCACATCTGGAGGAGTGGATCAGTTGATTGTGACTGGATAGATTACTCTGCTTTTTTTTCTTGAGCTCTTTGTTTTTAATTTTAAACCAGTATGCTGGTACCCCGTGATGTTGCCCACTCTGTTGACTTTATCTCTTAATTATGCAGGGATTATTGCAGAATTAAAGGTGCATTTATAAGGCTTTTAGAAGGAGCCTATGCTCTGCTACTGGCCCTGGAGATGAACCGATCTAGTGACTTTCATCTCCCTTCCAACCAATGCAAAAAGCCTCTTTTCTTTCCAGCTTCCAAACCTGCCTGTAAATAACCTGCCTTGAAATAACCCCCCTGACCCCCCCCTCCTGCCCTCCATGCTCCTTCCACTCAGTTTTCTTCCTGTAATAGGACCGAAAAGGTTGAAAGGTGCTGAACTCTTGTGCAGGGAATTCAGCTTTAAAGACCCTGAACTTTTAGATTCCCTGAGGGGCGCAGAGGAGGGGAGGAGGAGGAAGGGGGGGGTGTCTTGTGCTTTAGCACAGTGACCTAAATGATACATCTTATGTACATGTCATGTCAAATGTCATCTCTAGGGCTGGAAGTACTCCAAATAACCTGTCTGGTCAGTAGAGGACTGAAAATACTTAGCTGCAAGCCATCGCTTTGAGAAAGTCTTGCCTTTTATACTTCCTTCTTTATTTATTTATGGGCTGGGGATTTTTTTTCCTCTCCTTGTGCAAGATTCACCAACTGGCTTTTGCGCCAGCAGATTGCAGAACTGTTTGATGAGCAGCAAACAGCAGCTGCAAAACAGGAAGGAAACAGTGAACCCCATCACTAGGTGGTTTCTTGGGGTCAGAACTGAGAAACTGTGCCCAGGAACAATAGCTGAAGAGAGCAGCTTGAGCAGTTTCATTTGGCTGGGCTCAGCAAGGAGGAGGACACTCAGCTGGGACCCTCCATCAGAGTCTTGCACCCCGTGTCTTGCAAAGCTGAGCAGCGGTACCAGCATTATGGCCATCGTCCACGAGGGTGCTGGTTTCAAGGCTCGGGAAAGCCTTGTCGGCTAGGATAAATGTCCAACTTTTGAACAGGTGATGTTTGGGATGCTATTAAACAGGGAGGGAGAAGATGCTGAAGCAAAGCCCGCGGTCACAGCCTGATGGAGGGAGAATCTTTTGGTCTGTGTGGTGCTGGAGAGCAGACTAAATGCTTGTTACAGCCCCTCAGTCCCTCTCTGAACTGCAGTTCCCTTTCTCTTACCCGTCACTGCAAGCTAAGCCTTCCTCTGTACCCATCACCAGCAAAATAAATTGATGCAAAGCAAGAATTGATATGTGCCCAGTATGGTCTGATCTTGTATAGGGGAATCAGGCCTACTGAAATAGGAATAAATATAGACCTGGGTATTTCAGTCTTAGCATTGACTTCTGCACCTTTCCGATGGGAGATGCAGGTTTCCATCTCAGCAAAATTTTGATCTGTCCCAACAGTTGGGCGGTGTTACATGGTGGGATTATTGCTTCTAGGAGGCTGGCTGAAACGTTTTTTTTTTCCTGGGTAAAAACTTGGAAGTCAGGTATGTGAACTTCAGTTCAAGAGCTTAAACCCCATCAGAGTGAGAAGGTGGCCAACCGCTGGAATGGCTTTGCCAACAGTCTTGTGGACATATCTGAGAGGGTTTTTTCCTGTACCAGTTTTCCAGAGGACAAGCAAACTCTTGCAAAACAGCCATCTGATCACTACTCCTGCACAGAAGGAAGACTTCTCCTAACTTAGTGCTGCCTTTTGCCCTTTTACCAGCAGGTTACAATTCATACTTTGCATTTCAAGTGAGAACGAGAAGTTAGATTAAGCTTTCCCAGTAACTCCTATCAAAAAAGTTGTTTTTTTTAAAACATACATCTACACGGTGATGGAATTCCCTTGGCTTTTTGATAAATGCTTTGAACTTCCAGATGTTCTTGGGAAGAGAAGGAACATCAAAGACATGCCTGCAAAGGCCATTTGTGTACCTGAGCAGATCAGGGCTCTGTTCTTCTCCTGGGGTGCCTCTATGAGACTGTGCAGGGGGACTGGGGAGGGTGAGAGTCTGAATTTAGTAATGAGAGACAAAAAAACATCACAGGAAACCCTACCAAAAAAGCCAAATGCACCCAAGCACCTTCCTATAATGCTAAATCAATGGGCATATTAAGAAAGCACTGTCATTTCTGGAATTGCACAAAGCAACCTAGGGGCTCTTCACCCTCTTGGAGCTGGGATGCCAGTTTCATCATGGACTTTACAGTTTTTTGTTCAAAGCATTGATTTAGGGTGATAGGAAAAACCACGCTCTTTCCTGAACTTTTCCTGTGGCAAGTGGTGGTTTTTGGCTTTCCTGTGTTTGGTTAGAATTTAGTGTGCAGGGCATCACACTAGAAAACTCATGGTCTTTTTTTGGCCTTCAATTCATGGACATTTATGAAGTGCTAAAGAAAATTAATATCCTTGCTTATAAGTGCTTAAATGTAAGACACTTGCTAGGCAAAACATGTTTGGGCCAACTTAGCTCCTATTTATCCTAACAGGACTGAATTATACATTTATAAGTGCTTTTTAAGGATTTTGCAGAAATGTGAGGAATAATCTGATTTAATACATGGTGAAACAAGTCAATAGGGAATACAAGGAGGAATAACAAAAGAAATCATTATAGCATGGTCCAGGTGTTTGTTTAAGTATTCAAGCCATAATAATAGCTGCCTCACTCATATCCAAAATGTCTGCAGACAATGACTTAGATGGACACACTCATAGAGCAATTTAAACTGGAGGGTATGTTGGGAGGTCCCTGACCAACCTCCCACTCAAAGCAGAACCAGTCTCCAAATTAGATCCAACTTTAACGTTAGATCCAACTTTACCATTAGATCCACTTGTTTAGGGCAAATTTTGAGTATCTCCAAGTAGAAGGGTGTTGCACCCTGAAACACCTCCTTGGTGCAGGGTGCACTCAACAGAACACGGTTTCCCAGTCCTTTGAGTCTGTAACCACAAACTGGCAGCAAGAGAGCCGCAATATGGTGCAGACACAGGCTTCTCTGCATGCAAGAGTCGTGGCCTTGGTCAAGGAAGAGCACACAGGAAAGATGGGAACTATCAGGAGAAGCCTTGGTGACAGCAGCAGGAGAACGTGGAGGCACTGCGCACTCCTGTGGATGGTGCAGTAGACAAGGCTTGTTTATGCAGGGAGGTCTGCGTGTCCTCCCAGTCCAGCTCACCTCCACTTTGCCCAGCTCACCTCCAGGGATGTCCCCAGGTTGACGGTGGCATTGGTTGTTGCTGCCCAGCACAAGCTTTCCATAGCCATGAGATTGGCTCCCTCTGCAAAACATGAAGGCTGGTTTTAAATCCGTAAGACTAAAGGAAATTGGCTTTTTATGAATACTGGTTTGGGCTCCTAAGTTGTGTCTTCCTTGTGGTCATCAAGGTTGGTCTTTAGCTGTTGGAAAAGAAAGGGAGGGCGAAAGAGAGAGGGAGAGGAAGAAAGCAAGGCAGCAAGACAGAAGAAGAAAAAATAAGAAGATGACACCTGGTAAGGTGACACAAGGAGCCTGGGGCTTTGCAAACAGCTGCAAGTATTAGGAAATGCTCGGAAAACCCTAAGAAATGGCAACATGGTTGAAATCCAGCTGCAGGGTGGAACAGGGCTGGTGTGGCTTCCCTTAGGAATTCAGGAGAATTTCCTGTTTTCTGTGATAGACTGGCCTTTTTATCAAACTTCACTGAAGATACTTTTCCATCTATCACTGTTCTTCAAGGCCCCACAACACTTCAGTACCGGCTGCCTCCCAGCCATGCGGAGAGAGACATTGCACTGTGCCAGGCCCTTTGCTAGGTCCTTCCACAAGTTCTTGAACTGTCTTACAACAATTAACGTTTCAAAATACGAAACAGCAACCATTTAATTGCTGAGAAAGACAAGCAAAGGATGGCAGTAAGGTTGGGACGCTACCTGCGGGTGAGAGAGAGAGGGGAAGAGACTCTGGTGCCACAGATTTCTGGGATGACCTTGGGTGGGTCACTTACTTACCCTCAATTGGTGTCTTGGTTTTAAAAATTGGAGCTGGTATTGCTTCCTCGGCTCGGAAAGGTTGAATGAAGATGACCAGGTGAGGCTGTAAGGCTCAGACAGGAAGGGTGGAAGGGCTGTGCAGGGGCTTGGAGCCAGCAAGGAGCCACCTCACCTGGTGGGTCCGTGTGTGAAGACAGTGTTCCCCCTGCAGGGAGCTCGCCGCAGCTCCAGAGTCTTCAGTGCGTGTGTATTTATGTGGGAAAGCAAAATCATTTAGGCAGCCAGGAAAGCAGAAGTGCGTGATTTATCATGGGGAAAATCCACAACTTCTCCTGCTGTTGCTTAAATAATTGCTAAGGCTGTCGTGGCGTAAGGTAGGAATGACTTAGAAAGCAGCTTCTCTTTCTTTTGAAATCAGAGCTTCAGTAAATGCTTCCTGCATGTTGTGACTGCAGAGGTGAACTGCCTTTTTTCATTTTTGGCTGTTTTTGTTTTCTCCTTTTTTTCCCTCTTAGTTTCCTGAGAAGAAAGTGTCGCCTGCAGACAATTAACAGAAACAAAACCAGGGGATTTGAAAATTAAAGGATCTGATTGTACAGGTGAATTGCTTTCCAGTTCCAGAGCTGAAGTGATTGGGAAGGGGGAAAGGAGGGGCAAACATGTGGGGTTTATTGGGAGAGGGAAGGTGTTCAGGGATCTGGAGTGGGTCTGGGGAGAGTTGCTAACATTGGGTTGAGAACATCCACCTGAATAGTCATTTCAGAACCACTTTAGTGTCTCCTGCCTCTCTTTCCTGTGCTTTTGTGTCCAATTTCAGGGAGGGGAGTGCTCAGTGGAGCTGGGAGAATGCACAGCCTGGAACCAGAGTCTTCAGGAAAGCTTGGGGAGTGTTGAATTATTTTGCCCCTTTTCATAGGAAATGGGAGAGAAAACAACTGAAAATGAGGGGGAAGAGCAACAACCATTGTGTGAAAATTGGAAAAGGCTCAAAGACAAAAAAAAAAGAGAAGAAAAAAACCCCACCCCACCTCCCTTAAATACTCTGTCCTGAGAAGGGTTTGAGGACAGGAACAGAGAGGAAAGGATGAGAGACAGGCTGGTGATCCAGCCACTTGGCAGGCTTTTCCAAAGCCTGAGTGACCTCTGGGATGTGGGAAGGATCTGCGGATCATTGAGGACAACCTTGACCTCTCCCTGGAAGAGAAAACCAGGGGTGCATTTGTGTACTTAGGACCTGCAAGCATATCTTATGCTAAAGAGCATTCAGTTTTGAAGCAAAGTTCAAGGTTCAGCCTAAATTTGGGGGACAGAGGATGGGGAAAGGGATGGAAGAAGGGTGTCTAAGTTACTTGGGATGCCTGGGTCTTCTCACCGAGCATAGGGAGGGCCTAGGTGGATCCAGGAGGTTGGATCTTAGATGGTGGATGCTGGATCTGACCTCCTAGACTCTGTGCAGGTGGGAGCAATCTGGTTGCAAACTTGATGCCTTATGATGAAACAGAGGATTTTCTTCATTCAGCAAAAGTCCACCCCTAAAACAAGTAAAACAACAATAAAAAGGGCTGTGGCACTGTGAAAACCAAAAGTGACATTCTTAATCAGCTAAATGAGTGGAAAGTAAATGGCTCTGAACTGATGGAAACAAAGTCAGTTCCATTTTTTCATGCATTTTAAACCTCCGTTTAAAAAAAAAAACTGTTTAAAACAGTTAAAAATATTTTTAATAACAAAAATGGCATTGAGTCATGTTGAAGATCAAAAAACATACTTCCTCCTTTGGAAATGCTGAAATGAAACATTTCTATTTTCCTCTGACTGTCCACAGATTTTTTCCGCTACAAAACAAAATGAAAGAAACCCCAAACCTACCACTTAAACTGTCACAGTCTTGCAATGCATTTCAGGACCAGGGATATGGGGCAAAAAAAAAGATGAAGAAAAGTAACTTTGCCAGGCTCTTGTTTTCACTGCAAGAATTACCAGTGCCCAACTTGAGCCTGTCTGCGGGAAAGCAAGAGGAATTTTGCTACAAAACTTGTGGTTTGGGTTTGCTTTGTCTGGGGACATACATTTGGGATGCACCAGCCAGCTGCTGCCCAAACAGCCCCTGCACGATGTTGCGATGCTCACCAACATCAAAGGCCAAATTATTCGACCTGGAGTGTGACATGTCCCCAGCTTGGGAAAACAGTTCAAATAGCCCCCACCACAGCGGTAGGGACGTATAGATATGCAGGAACGCCGTCCTTCTGGGTTGTTCGCCTTGGCAGGGGGAGAGCGGTGTTATGGCCGTGGGGTTTTGTGTGTGGGGATGCGTCGGAGGGAACTGATTGCTCTGAAAGCCGCCCCCAACCCTTTTATATGGTCATTAGAAGACCTGAATGGGGGAGGCTGGGGGGGCTTCTCACGCCTCCAGCCCAATCCAGCCAGCAGCCCCTCTCTCAAGTACCTGCTAACAGGTCGACTTGCCTTTGGTCTCAGTCAGGTCTCAGCGGAGACCGGGCACCATTTCCTAGGCTAATAGGTGTGAGGGGAGTCAAGAATTTCACTCTTTTTTTTTTTTTTTTTTTTAGGTCTTTTCAAGGCAGGCTATAAACCTCTTGTTTTCCTCCTCCTTCTCTGGGTTTGTTTCTCTGTTCCTTCCCCCTCCACCCGACCCCCAGGTGGTGTTAAAAGTCAACAAGCCCCTTTATCTCAGGGCTGGCCTTTTTCCCTCTGGGATGCTGGAGCAAATCCACATTGCTGAGGAGGTGGCAGTCCTACATCCTTTCGGTCTTTCCAGGTCATCACAGAGACTTTCCCCACCTTTTGCTGCGGCAGATGATACCCAGGTTTGGGGCAGGGTCCCCGTTAGGCAAATTGCAGCCAGGCAGGGCTGACAATCCCCGTTTTCCTCCGGTTTGCAGTGGTGCAGCTCAAGAAATGCTGCATGAGGAGCTGCAGAGCTGAGGACAATCTGGCTGTAAGTGGAGTCAGGGGCCGGCAACTGGGTTTCCCCCTCCTGCGCTGGGTTACTCTTGAACCACTGGAGGTTGAACTGGAGGGATCCCAGTTTGCCTTGTAGCTCCTGATTCACCAGCCAAGCACCCAGAGCAGCAAAACTGGTGCATTAGGAACCCGGTCGACAGCCTGGCACGGGGCTGATTCTGCTCTTTGTCTGCTTATTCCCACTGGAGCAAAGTGGCTGTGAGCTATTTTCCCAGTGCAGCAGGAGCAAGGAGGGATCAGGCCCAAATTTGAGGCTGATTCAGTGGTTTTGGCTCAGATCACGGGCGTGGCTCCCCCGACCAACATTTTCTTTTTTTAAATTCAAATGGCCAGATCTAGAGTATGATTTTCTCCTCTCACAGAGTGTTAACATTGGAGTGAATATTCCTTACTGTTACGTTTTCCCTATAGGAATTGCTGGATGCTGTTGAGAAAAAGTTGGTATTTGCTAACCAGCTTTGCAAAGACCTTCTCCTTCAGAGGAGGTAATTTGGGCTCTGCTCTCTAAAGACCTGATTTCAGTGCTGTGGCTGCTGGAAAGTATTAGGGCTGCTCTGCTTCTTTGCTCTTTTCCAGACAATGGAGACATGTAGCTCTGCTGTCCTACTGAGTCCTTACCCCTGGCCATGGGAAAGAAGGATTTGATGGTCCATGCACCAGGTAGATGCCTTGGTTGCTCTAACTGCCACAGTAAAAAAGGTATTTATCAGCAACTCCTCAGGTTCCTGGGTGGAGGGTGATTTCAGAAGAGTATATGTGAGCAACCAGGTCTGTGTGCCATGCAGTTCAGCTGGTGTCTTCTTCTAGCAAGTCTCCCTGCTTCAGTTTCTCCTCTGGCAAAACAGGGTGGTGAGGCACAGCTCTGACCTGAACTTTGGGAGCTGCAATGCAGCTTCGTTTGAAAGGGCTTTAAGTTCTCTCCCCTCCTGCATTACACTGGGTTTTTTTACCCCACTGCAGGAGAGGAATCAGACCTCCGGACATTTTCTATTTCAGTGTGGGTTATTCTCATTGCAGACTTGACTTTTAACTCTTCCATATGCTGTTTCTAACACTGGGAAGGGGAATGGCAGGATGGCCTCCAGACGTATCTTCCAACCACCATCTCCAGGACTCTTCTTACTTCTTACCTCTTCCCCTCTTAACAGCACCATTCACCCTCTTTGCCCTGGTGCAATGACAGGCTGAAACACCGAAGCCCCTTGCAGGGGTAGGCAGTGAAAAAAATTCCCTCTGTGGTGCTCAGAAAACTCCTATGAAAATGTCCTCCTGAGGGATACCTGGAGACATTTCCTACAGAAAGCCTTAGACCTTGTAGAAAAGAGGCAGTCCAACAGTGGTGAAGAACTATATTCCTATTATCAGGGAACCCTAAAGGAGTGCCTTTTGCACCTGGATAAGGCAGGGCTCAAGATAACAAGGGATAGTCCGGGCTTAGACAAAAGCTTGGCAATGTCACTTCTCTAACTGCATTAGCTTCCCCAGAAGTGAAACAGGGACTTTACTCTCGGCCTTGGCTTTCCTCAACTGTTTAGACTGGAAGACCCTCCAAATAGTTTAGCTGCCTCCTTTTGAAGGCAATGCAAGATAATACCTTTTTGGACATGAAGCCGGGGACACTGTCACTTAAAAACCTTGGAAAAATGAAGATAAACTCTTAACAGTGTCTCTAAGTTTCCATGTCCAGCAGACATGAATGGTCTTTCTCGACTGCTGCCGGGAGAGCAGCAGATCCCTCTCTCACGCATTTTTTGGTCCATGGACTGGGTTTTGGTCACCACTGTGGAGGTGGTGGGGACAGATGGGGACTGGGGGGTTCTTCGGGAAGTGCAATGTTCTCCAGGGGTGCGGTGTGCAGGGGGTTAATTGTATTAGAGCAAATACCTGAGGAATTAATAATGATTTGCTGCTCATCAGGCAGCCTTCCTTGAGAAATGTAACGCAAGAAAAAACACGTTAGGAAATGCCAGAAAAATGCAGAGAAAAAAGAAATTATGGGTGTGTGGGGGTGGTGGTGTGAAGAAGCTGTCTGGGACCTCGGTTAGGCTCGGTCCAGCAGTCACACAAGAAGTCTTGATTGCCTGCTGGACGGGGCCACCCAGCACCCCTAGGGCCTCACTCTGCCCTTTGCTCAACTCCATCAGCCTCCTGGAGACTAAAGGGATGTGGAGGCTTTCGTGCAGGGCACGACCTGGCTTGCTGCAGTGCTGCAGCTCATAAATGAGGCTGGGAAAAGCATCCGTTCGTGCTGGGAAGGAGAGGTGCAACTGTGGTATGACGAGCGTTCGTGCTGAGGATGGATCACCTGGGTTCCCATCAGAGTGAAAGCAAGGGATGCAAACCCAATGCAAGCCATGCACAGCCGTCGTGTAATGTCCCCATCTGGGGAACTCCTTGCTGCAGGACACTACTGTGCTGTCATAAAGAAGAAAGGGGGGAAAAAAAAAAGAAAAAAAAAAAAGACAGAAACAAAAAGAGAAATAAAGTGATTTAGAGGAGTGGTAAAAGCATCTGAAGGTCTGCTTGGACCTCTGAGGGCTTAAAAATGCTCATGTTTCAGGGTATAGGGAGGTGAAGTAGGAGTGTTTAACAACTAACCCTAATTTTGCACATCAAGGCATAAATGTAGACAGCCACTTTGGCATGGGAGCATCTCTGAAGCTTTAATGTCCCTACCACCATAGGATGCCCTTGGAGGGACAGCTGTGCTGTGAACCCCATTGAATGGAGAGGGGAGCCAAGAGGCAGGGAGGTGGCTGAGCAATTTGGCATGACACACGCAGATAGTCCGCGTCCGCCCCAGGCCTGAACCACATCTCCACAATAGCCCCCTTATTCCCTCTCCGGGCACTCATCCAGCTTGCCGCGATGATGCCCTGCCAGGGAAGTTGGGTGTCAGAGGGTGGTGGGGATTGGGCAACATAAGACATTCCTGCTTGGCATCCCATCCCCCACGGGGGCTGTCCGTAGTCCCCCGTTGCTTTTCTTTGTAGAGTGAAACCCTTTGGTTTACATCAGTCCCGCATTGTCCTCCTTGTGCTTGTTGGTTCCCACCGCTGGCTTTCCCTACGGTGGAGCTGGTATTAGCTTGGGACCTGCTCGCGAACGCATATTTTGTCAGCAAAAGACAAGAGACTTGTCCTGATGGGCACCAAAGCAGGGACATCATGAGGGTGGGGGGTTATTTTTCCTCCCTTTTTGGAGTCTTTTGGGGTACCTACCCTAATTATTGGGCAAACCAGCAACATCAAAGCAATCTGCTGCCTGTCTCCCACTTTCTCTCCCATCCTCTTCCCCGCTGAAGTGCAAGCTCTGTCTTTGGTGGGTTGGAAACGGCCCAGGCTGGATATCAGCTTCCCTATCAGAGAACTGACGCAGTCGTTTTTGGTGTCGAGGTATATTTTTCGATAGCCGAGGCGCTGCTCCCAACTTCCTTGTCTGTCACCCGCTCGGAGGAGGAAGCTGCCTCACGCGTTTGATTCGGAGCCAGCCCGTTGATGGAGCGATGCTGCTTTCTCGCCGGGCTGGAAGCTTGTGCTGCTGCCAAACAGCTGATGAGCCGCTTCTCAGCCATCTCTTTCTCTGCCTTTCGCTAGGCGTGATTTTTGTCTTGATACCAGAGAGCCTTTGGAGCACGGGGGATGTCTGATTTTGAGAAGAAATTTGCGATTGTACTGTGACCAAAAAACATGGAATAGAAAGAAAATATCTGGTTACTTCCCAGACACCTACTTCATCGATCTTGGTGAATATCAGAATTGATTTGATTAACATACAGGAACCTGCATCAGCCTTAAAATGCAGAGACTGGACCCTGGCCCTCAGATTTGCAGGGCTGATATAATCCTTCCTATATGACTTTTCCTGAAACTACCATCCCTGTGAGGAAAGCAGGAAAAAAAAAAATCAGGACAATTTGTGTCCATTTACAGACCTGTGGTTCAACACCCCAGCTCATTCTCTCCTTTCTAATTGCTGCTTTCTTCTCTTCTCAGGCTCCTTTGTTTCTCTCTGCAAGTAGCCACAGCTTTCAGATGTTTTAGGGTCATTCCTCCATGTGCTGCAATGTTAATTATTTCTTCTGGCCTAATTCAGTTTTACATATCACTCCCAGCCACACAGGCCACGTAACGCACACAAGCACGCTCTCTGCATTCACATGATAAAACCTCCCCACAGACACACGCAGGTCAACACAAAGCCGTAGGATCCCGACGCCGGCGAGCAGACCACGGTTTCTGTCGTGCTGCCGTCGCTTCGTAAGCGTGCCATCTTAATTAGAGGGTTTCCGAAGCTAGGAATCTGGTGCAGCCAAGCACCAAATTTGCCCCACTATTGCTTTGAGATTATGAAGATAGCATTGATAATAATTGCCAAGACTCACTTTTTTGACATTTATTATGGCCTATCTGCAGCATCCAAAATATGTTAAGTGGAAACTACTCAAAAGACTTTCCGGTTAATGAATGATTTGTGAAAAGCTCTCTCTTCCAGAAATGACCAATATTAGAATTGGTGCTGATGTCATGTAACAGCTCCCATTCAGAAAAGCTATTGAAAACAGTCCAAATTCCTCAGAACTGTTAAATCTCTCTTAATTTATCCTCTTTGTGTATATGTAAGCTGTGGGGGTTTTGTTTGTTTGTTTATTTCCCTCTTGCGGAGAGTAAGTTTTAATTTAATTTGCATGTTGGGTTGCTGCTCTTTTTGTCTTGCATTTAATATATTCAGAGCATTCGGGCAGCCTGAGGTTTGGAGGCAGAGGAGAGTGAGATTGCTTCCATTGATGAATGTAGCTTTCAGAAAAGAAACGAAAAAGTTGGGGAGAATAAATTCCATGAGTACTAGCACGGGCAAGAAAAAGGAGGATTTTTTTCCTTGCATATTTCCTAGGCAAAATCAGCAAAAAGCCTGTCCTTCCTTTTTTTGTTTTTTTAATGACATCTGCTTTAATAAAAATGATTGCAGTGATGGCAAGAAAAAAAACGTAGGCAGGGATTAAGGTAGGTCCCAAGGAAAGATTAATCAGAAGAATGGATGGAGACATGTAGCTCCCATCCAAAAATATACCAGAAAATTAATATAGGGAGGCTCATGCAGAGCTCTCCATGCACAACATTGGGTTTTGTATATTCGGACGGTGTTTTGCAACCTGAGGGCTGTCTATGAGGATGAGGGTGCATGGGATGGGGATGCATTGATGTAGCATGTTTTCTGATATGTAAAACACTCCTTCTTCCAGATCACTTCTTCCCTCTCCCCTCCCCTCCTCAAACTTCCTTCTTTTCAAAGTGACATTTCTAATTTCATGTTTTAGAGCCTGAAATGAGCTATGTGTTATGAGGAGGAGGTTTCCTCCAGGCTGAAGAAGGTGGTAATGCTGAGGACTCCTTGCTGAGGACCCTTGTCTCTCCTAAAGAAGGATCTAGTAATTTTCAAAGGAAAAAAAAAGCAGCAGTGTGAAGGCTCGTCCCTGGGCATGAAAGGGCTCTGTGATCTAATGAGATTTTGCCATCCTGAGCTGCTGAGGTTTGATGTGGTTAAAAGACACGCTGTGCACTTGCACCCAGAATCAACTTTGCCAACTCTCTCTCGGGAGCCTTTGCAATGGTCTTTGGGAACGTGTGGCCAAATCCAGACTTGCCTTGCAAAACGAAAGAGGAGGGTCCCTAAAAGGGACCTCGAGGATGTTTATTTTTCTCTTCCCTCCCCTCCAAAATACACGTTTAGAAAGTGCATCTGTCTCCCACCCAAGGGGTGCATCTGGGGGATGCAAGGACCGGGGAGAGGTGACGCTCGGGGATGCCCAGATGAGGGTCAAACGTCTGCGTTTCCCACTTAATGCCGGAGACCCGTCACCGCTCCGACGTGAATTCCTGGGGACAATGCGAGCCGGCCCCAGCCGATGAAAGGCTCCAGTCCTGCTGGGTCTTCGGGGAGATAACCCCGACAAAACCCCTGCAAGCCTCCGCCTCGCGCCTACAGCCCTCCCCCCCGGGGAACCCGGAGGATTGTATCCCCCGTGTTTGCAATTTGTGTGTGTGGCACCATTAAGAATTGATATGCTCGATATGAATGGCGATACTTCAAAACGCCTGAATAGACCCTGAGCTCCCCCCCCCCCCAAAAAAACATTGTTGAAAAAGTCCCCTACTCAGCCTGGGAGGGAAAGTTTGTGTATCAATCTAGTTTTATAATAGTGTAATTTAGTGTCTAGGCCCGGGCTCTGGTGGTGATATTGTACTGCAATGAATGAAACAGAGGACTCCAGGCTGAGCAAGAGCTCGAGGACCCGGCTGGCTCTATTCAGGCCAAACTAATCGGCTTCAGCTCAGCTCTCCGCCAAAGCTCCCCTCTCAGTAGTGGGTTTTTCTCTGGGTTTTTGTTACTGTTTCTTAAAGAGCTCAGCTGGCTGCTGAGGCTGAAAAGAATCAAATTATTAAAGATTTTGTGGAAAATCCAGTGAGAATGGGCCCATGCAAGAATAATAGCATTGTGCCACCGTGGGCCATTCCCAGCTTCCAGTCGGGAGAAATTGTCAACTCTGTCTTTGTTTTCTTAACCCTTTCAATGGAAACAAAATAATATTTAGCTCAGCACAAAATACCTTCTTTTTAATTTCTAATCCTTTCAGGTTCTTTTTTTTTTTTGCCTTCCCCCCTTCTCCTCCTCCTCTTCCTCCCTCCCTCTCTTTTTCTCTCTCCCCCTCTCCCTCTTTTTGTTGGCTGTCCTCTGAAATACATTTATATACCTCATACATTCCCCTTTTCCTTGCCAGTTGGCCAGAGGGGCATCTGTTATCAGGAAAGCCCCTTCTTTTTTTAAACAGGATGTAAAATGGGTGGTTAAATCCTTTATTAACAGTCACCACCAGAAAGGGGAAGAGGAAAGGGAAACATTTTCTTTCAAGCTTCTATTTTTAACATTTATTAGCGGTTAATAAATCATTAGTATGTTGTTCAGAGGGCTGGCTATATAATGTGTCATGCTTTTAAATGTCTATGCATTTTAAATTTAGAAAAGTATTTAATTGGGGCATTGTCATGTCATTAAAGAACAAAAAGGAAACGTCTGCCTGTCTGTCTGTCCATCCTCAATCCATCAGGGTAGATATAGACAAGCAGTTTAATCACTCTGCTCCTCTTTTATTTAGGGACTAAGTAGCTTTCCATTCCTGAGCTATATCTTTTCTTGGCTCTTTCTCTGCTGCATGCGCCCATCCTAAATGCGTCGAGGAGCAGCATTGTCTCGGTGATGGGAGGAAAAGGCCCCCGGCTGTGGCGTGGACGTCGGACCCAACTGGGCTGCAGGTCTCTCCAAGTTGCAGAGCAACTGGGTGCGGGGAGCTTGGCTGCACCCCGTCTTTGCAGGGGGGACGAAAGTCCACGGCCACAGATCCTTTGTGTGGGGAAGGCAAAGCCACTGCCACCTTTTCAAGGCTTTCTCAGGAATGGAGCAGCAGAAGGAGAAGGGATAAAAAAAAAAAAATATAAAATTCATCAAAACAAACCCCCTCCATACCAGCCAGCTGGCGTCAGGGACGGGGTGACAAAGCGCGACGCCGGATCTGCTCCTGGTGTAAACTTGACGCCAGCAGAGTTAGGCGGATATAAACCGGACGAGCCTGTAACCCGAAGAGTTATAATGTTGATAGCAAGCCCGGTATTAGGGTATGGGGGTGAAAATTAAGGGACAAAAGGGTACTCACTGTCCCATTGTGGGAGATCCCTCTAATCAGGATATTCTCCCTCAACTTTGCTCCACTCTAACCTATTGACAACAGAACTAGGTCATCTTGGTGAATAGGGTAGATTTTCTGCCGCCTCAGTGTCTTTGAGGCTGGAAGGGATTGTGTGTTCAGTGTTACAAACAGACCTTCTGTCTTTATTTCCCGACCAGCAGCGCGCCGCTTAACAAGGAGAACTGGACCAGCCATTTTTCCCGTAACAAACGGAGGGTCCCATCCAAGCCATCCTTGCCAGTTGGCTTTCAGACAGGGGAAGCTTATTCATGTTTTTAGACCTCAGCCAAGTTCAGTCAGGAAGCCTGAGATGTTTTAAACTGGGGGAAAGGCGGGGGTATGCAGGGCTCCCTTGCCAGCTAGGAGGAGGAGGGCGCTGCATTCTTTTGGTATTTTCTCGAGTTGAGTCTTTTTTTTTGTGCAATCCCAGGGATAGAGTTGTCTATCCCTGGCATAACGCTGGCTTGGGATGGAGGTGCGCGAGGTTGGTTTTTTTTGTTCTCCTGGCACTCCTCAAGAGGACAAGTCCACCCCTGCTTGCTTGAATCACCTACAACAGTGGGAGAAGAATGGAGGATGTTCGTTGAGGTTACTAGTGGTGAGGGATCTCACAGGTGAGTCACCGCCAGTGTAGGTGGATATTACACTTCAGCCCAAGACACTAAAATGTCTTGTGATGAGCCAGACACAGAGAAGCTGTTGATTATCTTCCTTTGGAGAAGATGTTTATTCCCCATCCCACCCTAGGATGTTTCCTCTTCAGCTGTCTGCTTCGGGGAAGGACAGAGCATCATCATGCTTTCCATCTGAGATCATGGTGCAATGTCCCAGAAAAACACTTGCACCACCTTTGTGTAATGTTGCTCCTGGCCCTTTTCAAATGTAAAGACATCCTCGGATCTTTCAGGATAGATGATAAGAAAATTCCCTTCTAAAGAATAGCATTACCCTATCCTAGAGATCCCATAGACATTAGCTCATGGCCTTACACCCATTTTCCTAGTTAGCCAAACCTCATCTCCATTACTATGAACGAGTGGCTGGTGTCTTGGATCCTTCTCTGCCCATTTTCAGGCATCATACAGAAATGTCACCTATACCTCGCTGAACAGCCACCTCCTGTGGATACGCAGGAGAGAGCACCCTGCACAGTCCACCAGGTGCCCCATGACTTTTCCCACTGTGATCCCTACTCCCGACCCCACAGCCACTCCTCAGCATCCCCATTTGGGACATCTGGATCAGGATGAAGGGGGAACACCTGGATGGGGCTAAGCAGGGATGACTGACACAACGGGGTTGGGTGGAGCAAAACCTTCTCAAGGACATGTCTCATCCTGGTAACACTCGGCCTTCTTCTTCACAAGCTTGGAGATCAGATGAGGAGGGTCAGCAGGAGAAGGGATCCTTCTCAAAGTGTCCTGTTTCTTGTGGTCATCTCGAAATGTCCTCTTTTTTCTGCTCTTGGAGGCAAGTTTTGGGGCTCAGGGGACTTTTGGTCTGATCCATTAGAGCTATTCTCGAGCTGTAGGATGCTCATATAACGGCCTCAGACGGTGCTGAAGATACTGTAATACAGGAGACAATGTGTCCTAAACTTGGCTATATGCCTGGATTAGAAAATTAAAGGCAAATAAGGCAACCTAAGCTCTGGAACTGCATCAAAGGCAAATCCAGGCTAAATGGGAAGGATCCAATTTCACAGTTAAGTTTGTTAAAGAGGTGGGTGGTGGTTGCCGGTGGTGCGCACGTCCCTTTATTAACAATTTAAAAATGAAAGGTCCCTGCCTGGAGATAACTGGAGGATCAGACCTTTTTCTGGCTGCCTTGCCAGAAGTAATCCTTACTCATGCAAGGTTCCTGCTAAAATCGACAGAGCTACTCGCATGCATAAGGACCATCCTGGATAAACAGAATATAACAGCAGAGATGATGGGAAAATTGCAAAGACAGTAAGACATGCTTGGCAGACCCAGCACAGCAGAAAATAATCCTACAAATCTAGCTCTTTCTTTTTCACTTGTGAGTAGTTTGCAAGCAAATAATTCCCAGCCAGAATTTATTCAGCTGTTCGTTCATGCAAATGTGTTTTTCATTTTGGATGGCTTCTGAATTTTGCTGGAATAAATTATACTTCAGCGTGTGCCCCTTGCACAGAGCCTCTGACTGCTTTCCCTGAAGTACATACTGGTTAAGGATGACAATTTGCAGAAGAGAATTTGACAGATATTTTTTTTTTGATGCAAATCATAATGTCATCATTACTTGGTAATCATTAAAGTGAGAGTTTGTAGAGCTTCCACTGACACTGTTGTGATGCATATTTCGCTTGCAGATTGCTCTTTGCAATGTAAAAAAAGGCTCTGTATAACCTTAGGAAAAGTGTAATAGTTTAATTCAAAGACTCTTGCATATGTTTGTTTGCAGTGTTCACTGGACATGAATTATAAAAGGTGCCTCCTCTACCT
The DNA here is from genome assembly GCF_026419915.1 of Harpia harpyja. Classification (NCBI taxonomy): domain Eukaryota; kingdom Metazoa; phylum Chordata; class Aves; order Accipitriformes; family Accipitridae; genus Harpia; species Harpia harpyja. The sequence goes on from NC_068940.1 coordinate 106,322,539, forward strand.
ACATCAACATCAGGATGAACAAATATGATTATGAATGAGTCACTTGTGCCACTTTGTATATATCTTTGTGTGCAATGTTGAATTATTACTGCCTTTTGGCTGATTTTTTTCTTGCTTATGGTAATTTATGATTACACTGCAGACCTTTGATATCTGGACTTTTCTTAGTGTTGAAAAGTAACAAAACCTCTTCCCTGAATTTTTAGCACTCAGAACCAGGTTTGAGAAAAATCCCCACAAGGACTCAGAAATCAGAAGATAAATTACATGAATCCAGCTTGAACTATTTCTAAGATGCCATGATTTTTAAACAGATCTCATAATTTTAGCGAGGAAATGACTGGAGAGGATGGGCTGTTTGGCAAGGGCAGTGCTGTGGTATGCTACATGAAATGGTCCTGTAAACAAAAGGAGGCAATTAAAATACATTTGCCAGAAAAGAGCCCAGATTTCCCATGCAACATGCAATACTTTCTACACAGCAGAGCTTTTCCTTTCTGTGCTCCCCTCAGCTCCTTGGTTTTATCATCTCTCAGTCAGAGGCAAGCAAGACAATAGACATTCTTTGAGAAATTCACTACAGGGGACACGAAGCTAAGGTCTGTGGTGCCAGTTTTACATCTCCTTAGGACTTGTCTTCATGGCAAATGTGACCAGAATAGCTATTTTAGAATTAGCTTTCTATGGTGTCACTATTCCAGAGGAAAGAGGTTTTATTCCAGATTAATTACCCTGTTTAGGAAAGCACTTGCTATTTTGCAAATGAAACGCAAATGTGTAGAACAGCACATGATAATGCACAGAGATACCTGATATAAGGAGAGTCAGAAGCAATATGGCCACATTAATGCCATGCTCAGATCATGCTCTTATCTGCAGCATCACGTAGTTACATGCACCCAGCAAAAATAGGGTATTCCTCATTAAAATGTAGTTGCCTAAAATACATTGGCCAGTGTGAGCTGGCCACCTTGTCTCTCTCTACAGTTAATGTGGTGAGAGGATCCTCCAGAGGCTGTTGGTCTCAGCTGTCTTAGGTGTCTTAGGGTGGGCAAACTGCTTTGTGTAAACATTTGCGCCTCTGCTGATTAGAAGGAAAGCCAAAAGAGCTTAATCTAGATTTGCAAGAGTGGTGATGAAACAAATCCTTCTTCGGGTGACTTCTGTTCTTAGACAGGGGTGGGACTCATCCTACCAGTTCAGATCAGGGTACACATTGCTTTTTCAGGGGGGAACACACCTAAGATAACAGTCGTTGCAGTCCCCGTGATAAAGGTTTAAGATGCCAGCAGGTCACCTGTAGACAAAATCTTTGTACCTGAGTTCGGTTGTATATCTGGGCTTCTTAGAAATTACCACCTTCATGAATTTCCCCACGCTGTTGCCAAGCAGTGTCTTTTGTGTGGCTCAGGTCCCACCACCTGCATATTCTATGCTGGATTTAATATGTGTTTAAGTGGATCAATTCGTCCTTGGCTCCAGCTGGGAAAGGGGCCTCCGCTGCTTGGTAGTGACCTGCCTGCAGAAACATCCATCCTATCCCTGCTGGAGGTGATGCTTCTGTTTTGATAACCATGTGCAACCCATGGGGAATGATAAAACAAAATAACACATCATGTTCAGGCAGCATCAGAACACATCTCTGAGCCACAGGGCCTCCATGCCAGCTACCCCAGATGCCTGCATGGTTTCTACCACTTTTTGATGAAAAATGAGGAATCTTAGCAGCTTTTGGGGGGAGAGGAGAGTGAGGATGTTCTCCTCTAGTCAAGTATTGCTAAGGAAATTCATCAGGCCCTTGGCCTTGTGGTGAAAGATGCTCTATAAATGCAGGGGAAAATCAATGGTACAATGGATATAGGCCACTCAGAGTTTGTGGGGAGGGGGAATATCTTTTATTAGGCCATCTGATACAACTGGAGTAGAGAGATGTGCTTCCAGGTACACAAGATCTTCTTCTCATCTAGATTAGTTAAAATCAGGAGAGATCAGACAAATGAAGTAGGTAGATTAGATTGTGCCCTGTGGTGGTAAATGGTTTTCAGCCTCCTAGCTGTGATGGACGCTGAGCCTTATCTCATGAAGCTGTGCTCAGAATGAACCTTGGGGGCCTTTTCCAGCTACAATCATTTGTACAGGTTGGCCTTCTGTGAAAGACAGTTCCTAAGGCTGCTGTCCCAAGACAGCTCTGGAGAGCCTGGACTGCAAGGTCAGTGTGTTGCAAGGCTGATTCCCTACTCAATACGTGGATCGAACGTTTTTCCTTGTTGCCGAAAGGCGTCTTACAAGGGTTAGGCTGAAAGACTGGCCCTTGGGATGAGGGGACTCAATCCCTGTGATGCAATTCCTTGTGCAACATCGGGGAAGTTATTTGATGTGGGACTCATCTCACATTATCTATCAAAAATTAATGTCTGATCCAAGCCAGTCTTTCACCTTTACAGTTAGAGAGATCTGGTTGTCTAGAAAGTGATTTATCCCATCCATGTCAGGGACAGAGTGAGACTGGAAGCTCAAGGTGTGGCAAATCAAAGTCTTATTTCATCAGGCTTTGCAGAGCGAGGCATGCCCATCTGTCTCTCCCGAGGGCAGCAAGAGACTTGAGACCTACATTTGAGAGGACCAAAATCAGGTGAAATGACTTGTCTTTTGGTTTCTTTGTGCCTCTGCTCCTCATTTGTAAAATAAAGATAAGTGCACTCTGCTCCATTATAGAGAAGATGTGGACAGAAATACGTTAAAGAGCATAAGCTGTTTGTATGCTGTGGTCACAAAGCTGGAAGGGCAGTGTAGGTTAATTATCCTGACATCTGCTATCTTCTGCTTTGACAGATAGTGGGTGAAGGCATGCAGTTCAGAGAAGGCAACCTATACAGTAAACCTCATCCCTATTTCTGTATGCTCGGTAACCAAAATCAAATGTCACCACTGGGAGGCATCACGGGTAGGAGAGAGTTGCACTTGCACCCATGAGTTTGAGCTACAGTTGGTGAAGAAACCAACCTGGTCCTGGCATGAGGAAGTGCTCTGACTTACCTGAAGCAAAATTGACTCGGGGGATTTTTGTAGGTGTTGATTCACCATCAAAAGAAATAGTGGTGGAATTCCATGGAGAACTGTTGTCATGGTTTTACTGTTGATGCCTAGTGTGACCTCATGAATAGGTCGGTCCATCATTGTGCTGTCACTTTTGGCCTCCTGAACCTGACTGAAGTGCTGATCTAAAAACCTTGTCCAACACGGATGAGCAAGGAGTGCATGTCACTATGGGAGCACTTTTGGTGATGGGTACTTTACAGCCCACAGCACCTATTACAGATCCGTGTACCTTAGCAAATCCCATAGCAAAATAGGGATAGTGATAGTCAACCAGCTCTGTGCTGTACTTCAGTTCTTGGGGTGCCAAGAACCATGGGAAAACAATGTGATGTGGGGCAACAGTGCAGAATGAAGCTTATTTTGGTAATTTTTTCCTTGACTTTTATTTTATCTCATGAGTAGACAATTCCAGAACAACTTCCTATGCTGGTGACTCTTCAGAGTCTGGAGGGATTAACAACGAGTGAAGGTGTCCTCTCCATCAGTGCCTCAGGTCTAACACCTAAAGATCTTGAGAAGGTTTCTACACTAGTCATGCAGTGGAGGATTAAGAGGAATTATTAACCTCTGTAGGATTACTTTCCAGCTGCTGGTTTAAATGCTGTAACTCTTCTCTTTAGTCAGCTTTTGCTTTGGAGGTCTGCAAGGATTAACCAACCCTCTGCCCCACCTGAACCTCTGCTGCTAAGTGCAGAAGAAGAGCTTTTTATGAAGCCTGGTGGGAGAAAAACATCTTTTTGCCAATGTTTTGTTCAGAAAAGGAGAAATCAAGACCTGATTGATCACTACCCTTTGGATGTCCTCTGAGGTGAAATGAGAGAGAGCAGAGAGAGGGCTGGGATGAGAGATATGGGCTTGAAGCCAGGACAGGAATTCATAAGATTTTGTTTGCATTCCCTGTTTCTCTGCAGCCCCCCTCTGAGATACATTTACTCTTCTGTAAATAGGTTTCACATTATTTATCCTTCCTATTGTTAACATTTGTGGGGCACAGAATGCCTATCATTATGTACATGCACAGTAGCCAACCTTTGGTTGTGCCATAATAGAAAAAAAAAAAAAAAAAAAGCATTTTCTTGAGACCATTCTTGCAGGAAGACTCCTTAGCACCAACTACATTGAACACTTTTGCTGCACTAAGGCTGTGCAACTTCTCTCTGAGATTTGAGCCTTTTTGTGTTTGTATAGCCTGTAGCACAATGGAGACAATATAATTGTGGCATTCAGGCTCTATTTGAACATAATAGCTGAACACTGTGACTGTGGCACTGCAGTGTAGGGGACAATATGCACCTGCTGGCCATTGTCCTCTACCAGGACAATGCTCATGCAACTGCTCATGTGCATTCCCCAGGGTATTGACTGTTGACGTCAAATGGTAGGCAATAGAATTTTTAGAGCAAAAGGAATTGCATATGCTGGTTAAAAGAGGCTGCTTATACAAACGCTACAGTCCTAGACTTGCCCCTGTTCAACTCTACAGTCATTCTACCATTGTCGCAGTGGAGTAAGAGGTGGGAGCTATGTCCAGTTCATTTCAGTTCTGTCAGCAGCTTCCAGTGAAATCCAGTGTTTGAGGCATCAAGAAGAGATCTGTTGTCTTGTCAGACACACTTTTAGCACGTTTTTTACCCCAATGAACAGATGGCAGATTTGTTATTGAAGTGGGAGATGTGGCGGTGCGTGACAGTGCTTCAAGTGAACTGAATGGCATGGCGTCTCTGAAGGTACACGTTCTTCCTGAGACATCCCCCTAGCAAAGACACGTCCCGAGAGGATGTGTTTGCTTGCAGAAAATTATTCAGCCACCAGATGTCCCTCCATGCTCCCCTGGTGAACAAGGAAGACAAAACTGGAACTCGAGTCATACTGAAAAATGCTCATTCACAGTTTCTACCTCTTGTCTTTATTAAACATCTTCTGCCTGGAGTTGGCTTTACACCATCTCAACAGATACTCTGCTTCAGGGGTGGATTTTGATGCATCTCCTTGGGTTGAGGAGACTAGAATAAATATTCTCTGGAGCTTTGTAAATCAAAGGTTTTTGTCTGCCCATGGCTATACCTGGCAGCACTGTTGAAAGATTAGTACAAAGAAGGTCACTTAGGAGGTCAGAGGAGCTTCATGGAAGAGAAGGCCTTTAATGAAGGGGTTTCAAAATGGAGAGTGTCTAAGATGGAGTGGAGCAGTCAAAGAAGAACATCCAACCGTGAATTCAGAGCATGAAGAACAAGCCTATAAAGGACTCATTTCCAACATGCATTGCTTCTCCAAACTGCTGATTCTCAAGCTTTTCATCCTGCAGATACCCTATACTGAAACAATCTGGAGTCTGAAGCAACTTTTACCTCCTCTTTATTTTGTGAATACAGTTAAAGACCATCATATCAGCCTGACATTTTAGAGTATTCCAAACAAAAGGGGAAATTGCACATTTCTGACACTGAGAGATCATGGACCTGGAATAAGTAAGTGCAACCTCCTCTGTCCTCACAAATTGTGACTAACTTTGGTTCCCAATGGGATAGATCATTTTATTCTGCTTAGTAGTCGGTCTGCAGCAGGTTAAGAATGAAATGCCCTAAAGCATTTTCTCTTTTTCCACAGTGCATTCATGTTTTTCTTTCCAAACTGCAGTATGAGTTGAGTTTGTGGCCCTTGCAGAGTTACAGCCCCTTAAATTTACTCTTCAAAGTCACCCCCAATTCAGGTTTACAACCATCTCCTGAATCTGACAGGAAGCCCTTCTCTTGGGGAATTGAAAAGACAACAGCTCTTACAACTTTGGATCTGAAAGAGGAGTCCACTCACCATCGCTGGCATACTCTGAAAGACTCCTTGCTAAGGAGGGTTTAGCAAGATGAGTGCTAGGCTTGAACTACCTAGATTCCTTGTAACCACAGAGTCAAAATCCAGCTGACTCAACTCAAACTTTTTGTGCTTCTTCAGCAGCTGAATAGAGCCTGTTCAGATTACTCCCATTAAGGATATATTTTTTCATGGTCTGGACAGACATTAAGGCCACTTTTTGGTCACAAATGAAGTTTGTTTTGGTGTCTTCAGCTACAGGTTTCTCCCTGGTTAGAAGTGGCCTTCACTCTTCATCTCCTGTGATTATCAAGAGCTTTTCCTTCTTATGAAAAGCATTGTAGACTTCTCAGGGAGAACTGTTGTTGGGCCAGGAGTTGGCATGTAAACCTGGGAGGTTCAAAGGAAATTTTGGTGCCAAAATGTAGTTAGCCCATAAAAAAACATTTTGAAATATATATGCATTTTCTTTAGTGTTTAATGCCTTTTTTTGTACTTTTTCTACGTTCTACCTCACAGTTGAGATTGCTGCAAGTTTGAGGTGAGGCTTGCAGTTTTGGGAGGGTTTCATCAGCCCTAATTTACACCTCTTAAAGTTAGATGCCCAGGTCCAAGTTAGTCAGCCCAGGCTTGCTTTGTAGTCAAGGGAGAGGAGAGTCACCCCTAGGGGGAGATTCATCTCTTAAAACAGACACCCAAAGTTGGTCATGCAAATCACTTGCTGGACATGTCCCGTTCTCTCTCTTGGCTGTAAAGATTTGTCAGAGTTTTAATCTTTTCAAAGTTAGGTGAAATGACCACTGCCTTCAGTTTTTTTAGCCAGACTGAAGGAATAAATCACCCTTTTCCTGAAAGTTGTTCTCCCCTGAAGTGTAGAAAGAATATTAGTCTGTCCCAAGTTTGTTTCATGGACATTTACATGTTGATGAATATACGATCAGCTCTGCTGGATCAGACAGCAGGTTCTGTTGGCCCTGTCTCTTGTGTCTGACAGAGGCCAAAAGTAGGTGCCTGGGGAAGAGTAGAAGAACAGGACAAACACAGGGTGATACTTCCACTGGTGTATGCCCAACTCCCAGCAACCCCCGGCTGGGATTTCTGATTGAGGAGTTGTATCTTTGAGTGTAAAACATCCTCATGCATTTTTCTTCAGTGAATTTTGCCTAGTTGCTTTTTAAAGTCAGGTAAATTTACATACCCACAGCTCCCTGTGGCAGAGATTTCTACTGTCAAACATCCCATGAGAAGAGATTTCTACTGTCTCATCCCATGAGAAGAAACACTCTTTTCTGTTGTTTTCAACCTGCTACTTACAGTGGATATCTCCTAGTTTTAAAATTATAAGAAATGGTGGATATTTGTTCTATATTCACCTCTCATCCCTGTTTTCTCCCCAGGCCTGGCTTCTCCAAGGATTTATTTTGCAGATCATGCCAGCTTGCACCCTATGGCCTCTGCTTACAGGGCAGTTCCCACCTTCTTTATGCCAGCAAAGTGTAACCACATGCTTGGTGAGCTAGCAGAACTGTAACTTTTTTATTGGCTTGTACTAATTCCAAGCCGCAAGTGAAAAAAGTAATTTCCTTGACATGACACGTTTGATAAATGATGCTAAAAGGTGGACCTCACTTTTCTCTAGTTAAGCCAGACATTGTTACTGTTAATAACTTGATGTTATTTTTGCATTCAGATGACTTGCAAGACATCTGTTTGATATGTACAACTTTGTGGCCTCCTTGGGTATGGTTGTTGTGTCTACAGGCAAACTGGCTCAGGCAGCCTACAGTAATGGCTAGGAGCTGTTTTTATTTATCAGCATCACTGATGGATGTAAAGAGGGTTAGGTACGAACAGATCACTTGGATTGGAAGTTCTTTAGGACAGGGTCCACCATCTTGTTCTGTACTTGTACATCACCTAGCGCTTTGAGTGGTCTTCAGCCGTGATGAGCACCAGAGACGCCATCACAAGACAAGGAGTATGATTATGACTGAAACTATCATAATAACAATAACACCTGGATCTCATTGTGTTCCTCAGATATCGAAACATTCTAATTAAAGGGGAGGAAAAAATAATTCATCGAACTCGTGCAGCCAGCCTTTTGGTTGTGTTTTATTCCATATGAATTTGGAGTGTCTGCTGCTTTTTAATGTGTAACCTTCCTCTTCCCTGCAGGAACAACAACTGCTGCTAAGGTGAGGTGTGTCGAGCAGTCCCTGCCAGCCTGTAAGAGCAGCTCGGCAGCCAGGGAACTTATTCAAAACTCTTGAGGACCACTCAATTGTCATTCATTAACAAGTCTAAAGGTTAGCTCCTTGCCAGCCCTCCATGTGCCAAACTCCTTCTCGGTGACTGCCGTGCTTGGGGGATGGTGTTCCCACTCCACATTTGAACCAGTAACAAGTGTGATTATTGATGTAGCTGTTAATATCAGCCAAAGTCCTTCCCTTACCCACTTCAGGGATCTTTACTTGTCCTGCCCTCTCCACTTCATTGAGACACTCTACTGTCCCAACTGACACTGCAGAAAGCGTGCTTGAGAGAAATCTCCTGCAAAGTCCAGTCTGCTCTTCTGGCCTGGGTTAGCAATGTGGAAGATAAAACCATCCGTTCGATGTTTGAAGGGGTTGTGTCTCATCATAGTCTACATGCAAAAAGATAAGTCTTTGTCAAAAAACTCACCCATCTTCATTCACATTGACTAGCCAAAGGCTACTGTGCAGTCTCTACTGTGAACTTGGGTCTACAGACTGGGTGGGACCCAAGTTACTTCTTTAATTTTGAGAGCACTTGGAATTCATGTGTATCATTTGTGAGGGAGTGGTGTGAGGAACAGAGAGGGAGCAGCAATTTCAGAGGAAGTATTTTTCCTCTGGAAAGCAGCAGTTTGTTGAAAACAGAATCCGGTGAGGTTGCTCAAGACTAGACTGGAGCTATCAGTCACTCAGAAATGGCTGGTGACTCAGCCAGGATATTGGCTGTAGGTTCAAGTCTCTGTCTGATAGGGAGGGGAGGCTTGCACTTGGATTTCCATATGCTGCCAGTTGTCCTTGCTGTGTGGCTGTTGTGGGATACTTTTCTCACTGAAGCTATCCCATTTTGCATAAAGACCTTGGTATTCCCAGGATGAAAGACACTGCCTGCATAACCCAACAGCATTGATTAGGACAAAAAAAACAGGTTCAAGACTCTCCTTGGATGCCTGCATGAAAGAAATTCTCACTATAACAAGTTGGCACCGCAGCACTACCACCGCTGTTTCCCACACACACCAGTGCTGCGGAATTGAGAATGACCATGGCCTCACATATCGCAGGAAAAAATATCATAGAGCCCCTTTATTTCTCAGAGCTCAGGTGCTTGGTGAGACATACTCAACACAGCCTTGCTGCACCTCTTCTTTGACAAGAAAGCAGATGAAATTTAGGGTGTTGCGATGTGCACAAACAAGGGAGAATGGAACAAGGTTTCAGAGGGGCAGGTCCAGAGCACAGATCCATTTTAGATCACTGTTAAAGTCTATTTAACCTTGCTGTCCTTGCACGAAACCAACTCACAGAGAAACTGAGCTGACCTCACCTTAACACTACCACCAAGTTCATTAGTTAACACTTCACCTGTTGACACTCGCAGGCAAATCCCAGACCGGATTGTAGCCCTGTGGAATGCAAATCTGGCTATGTGCCTCCAAATGACTGTACGATGGGGAAAAAAAATCCACACCTGCAAATAAAAGAGATCAGTAAGCAAATTCCAAAGCCAGGCTGGGTAGCAATGAGATGGCAAAGCTTTCAAATTATATTGGATCACAGCTTATTTCTTTATGGCCTGGTTAGCTGCTGGTCAGGAATTGCTTTCAGCTGGTTTTTGCAGCTTCAAAGGATGCTGTATTGGACTGATTGCTCAAGCTGGATTCAACTTGCAGATTAAGACATCTAAATTTAGGCAGCAATATGTAGTGTGCTGCCTACATGTGCTCGGAGAGTCTAAGCTCCCATTAAACCAGTAGAGATTGAATTTTCAATGTGCTTGCCTAAACACAGGTATCTGGTACCATTTACAGTATCTTAGTGTAAATCTTCTGGGTATCCCCCTGCCAATCCAGAAGGACATGGTCTCCTAAAGGGTCTGTAGCATTATATATGCCAAGCCCATATGGTATTGCAGGTGCCCTAAGTGATATAAGGCAGCACTCAGACCTCATGGTGTAATGAATCCCTCGTTAGACTTTACTAACAATAAGGGGAACTTGAAAGTCAGACCTCAAATTCAGGCAAATTGAGCTCAATTCACTTGGCTAAAGTGTCTAGTGCCTTTTGACATGTCTTGGGGTATCCAAGACATCTTCCTGGAGCTGCTGGACATGACACAAACTTGCAGGAGACCCGTGGTGGTTTTGGAACAGCACCTGGAGGACAGGCAGAATACTCCAGATGGAAATGCCTAGAGGGCATCGATATGCCTATTTGTGGTTCTGTGGGCACCTACATTTGTGTGTTTGAATCCGTGAGTTGAATCCCACTCCTTGTGATCAGTGAAGCCTGTGTGGCAAGTCTGCAAGTTTGTGGAGGCTTTGGATGCCTTGTTCACATGCAGATTTGTCTGACTGTGGGTGGTTTGGTTCCACCAGACTCGTGCACAAGGACTCTGGGGGCTCTCAGAAGCCTTGGGCTCACTCTGCATGTACAGGCCAATTTGCACATGTGCTACGGATCTGGCACATCCCAGACTGGTTTGAGTTACTGTTTGTATGTGACTGGGAAGCCTGTGCATGGAAAGCAGTCAGGAGACATGATGTAGTACTACAAGCAATGTGGCATGTGAACTTGGCCACGGTTTTGCTTGGGAGTAGGGTAGTCAGTACCGATTTTTTGCTGGGAACCAAACCTTCAGCCAAATTTAGTGCACTGTTTCTCAAAGAAACGTGGAGCTCTCAACTCTGCTGACTACAAGGAAGTTAGGTGCCTAATTACCTCTTTGCATCAAGACCTGTGTGCACATCAATCCTTAAATTATGCTTGGGAATGAGGTTAGACCCTTGGTTTTGCGTATCAAATAGCTGTCACTTGGTAATGGAACAGTTTTTGGTGACTTCTGCGACCTGGGTTGTCATGAGCAAAGCCCATTGCCATGGCTAAATGGGACCACAGTTAGGCTGTGCTACCTACCTATAGAGGGGAAAAGGACTGTTCTGCAAATGAGAGGACTTCTGCAGTTTCTCTACTGATGAAAAGTCCAGGTCATGGGGCAGCAATGAGTTATCAACACCAGATTTTCTTCATAAAAGGGTCTGTAAGGGTTAATAGCATGTATAAGGTAAGAGCAACTGACATGTCCACTCATTTCTTAGTTTTTCTTCTTTAAGCCAAAAAAAAAAGGGCTCTTGCTCAAACCTGGTGAAGCAGGCAACACAGCTTAACAAACAAGCTTATCTCAAGTGCTCTTTAATAAGAATGTTTATCATTTATTTCTGGAAACTATGCTGAGTCCGGTATGCTGAAAGCTCTCCATGGTGTTTGACCTGTGTCATTCAAAGCAAGGTGTGGATGTGTGTTTGCGGGGGGGATATTTTGACTGGGGCATCACAGTATGCTACTTGCCTCCCAATCCCTTCTCATAGGAAAGGTGATTTTTTTGTTTATAGGTGTGCTCATTTAGAGTCTCTGTAGAAAAACAGATGTCTCTGGAAGGTGATTTATACCAGCTAAGGTCTGTTTTAAATAAGCGCGATAAATCTTTGGATGGGCTCAAATCTCTCCATTGGCTATAAAGGAGTCATCAAGGATGAGCTTAGAGGAGACACCTGGTCTATGAGGGATGAAGCTGAGTGGCTTGAATCTCTCCTAAGTGAATGGCAAAGGCCACAAGAAGACCTGTGGGTCTGAGTGGGTGGGAGGTGAACAGACACAGAGCCTGTGGAAATGCTGCCATGTCTTTCTGCAGCTGTCTCCTCTCCAGCAAACCCATCACCTCCGCAACTAACCCATCACCTCTGCAGCCAATCCAGTCAAACTGAAAGTGTTGAAGAGAAGCTGTGCTGCTTTCTGAATCAAATGAACCCATTTCATGAGGATACCTTTCCTCACTAAAAGGACAGAGAAATGGGAAAGGCTGTTACAGGGTTTCTTTGAGAGCAGATTTCTCTGCACAAAGGCCATGCTTGGTGCAATGGAAAGCCAGCCATGGTAGGTTCCAATGAAAGGGACAACATGGGTTCCCCCATCTTGCCTGTCAGCAGTGTCTCCCCCTAATTGTATCCTGATGCTTGGTCCCTGCAATCTGTTCACTTTTCCAGCATGATTACAGCCTTGGTGGTTGCATGACTATGCCCAGCAAGCTCCCAACATAATGTACTAATAGAGGAAGAAAATGGAAGGAAATGGCACAAGCAACACAAAATTTCTTAGAGCTTTCCAGGGGCATTGTGCAAAGTGACGTTTTGCCCCTGTAGGGCTTTTCTTGCTCCAGAGAAAGAATATTTATAGCAGTCACAGGCTGAAGTGGTAGTGGCTCACCATGTACCAGCTCTCAGCCATGAGTAGCTGCATGGTTGGGCTTTGCCCTCCCCATGTTTGAAGCAAGATGCATGTCTTTCGGCCACCTTTCTCCACATCGCAGCTGGACTCTTGGAGGGAAACTGGGTCACTGTCCCAGTGATGCTCAGCTGAGAAATGGGTTTGTGGCAGTTTAAGTGTACATGTTTCACTCATAATTGAGTTGTCACCTACCACAGCAGCTGGACATGGGTTAAATGGTGCCAGCTCAGGTGGCATCTCTTCTTCCAAAGCACACAACTTCAGTCCTAAAAGAAGAAGATGTATTTGTTCCCTACTTCTCCCCAGCTATATTTCATCCCGTGATATGAAATACCATCCCATCAGAACTGTGGAACTGTGAGAAAAATACCCAAACACAGGTTGAAATTAATGCTTTTTTTTTTTTTTTTAATTTTCATTATAAAGTTAACACATCTATCAAACTTAACTGGTAACAAAAAACAGTTACAAGACATCGCTAGTGTGCTGTCAGTAGAAAATAGGGTAAAAGCCAATGAGGTCACAAGCACAACAGCAGAGCAACAACACTGTCCCGATGAGTTATTTCCGCAAATATATACTCTTACTAATATATACATTTATTCATAAAATAAATAATCATAAAAAAATCATCAGACTTAACAAAATACTGAGGAAAAAAAGGTGACAATCCTACTTTGTACAATAGCTTTGGAATTTCAGGTTGTATCGTACATGCAATCTGTACAAAGGGGTGCTCAGGTGGGGTGAGGGCAGGGGCAGGCTGGGGAAGGGTTACAGACAGTGATGTAGCTTTGAAGAAGGCGATGTAATCAGGCAGACAGTCTGTGGGAAGGGAAAGCAATAGTGAAAAAACCCACCCACAAGAAGATACTTGTCCTTGACTGCCGGACAAGCATGTTTTGTACCATGGGGGAATCCCCTCGGGTGCTACAGGTCTGTGTTTTATGTCTTCCACACTGCTTGTGGGCTCGTCAGATAGTCCAAAGCTACGACAGGTCTTGTTCGGGCAGGTTTTGTCCTGGGAGTGACAGAAAGTGATGCCATAAGAGATAGATCGAGTGGGTCTCCACCAAGATTAAGAGGCGTAAGGCTGAGCTGCAGTCAGTGGGGGACAGGTGGGCAGTGGGGCAACCAGGTCTGGAGGAAAGCACACTGGTGGGAACCAGGGTTTCAGTGGGGAGGATTTCATCACACACAGGAGGATTTTGGAGGTTTTGGGAGCCTGCCTTGGAAAGACTCAGGCCTCTTGTGCTTTCCAAGTGGTAGCAGCGGGTGGCAAGTGCATGTTGGGAAGGAGCTCTGACAAGATGGTCCCTTCCCTCAAAAACATGGGGGATACTCGGTTGCTTGCTAGCCTATGTCTGTAGCAGACATGCCTTCAGGATTTTTGGTGGAGTGGAATGAATAGTGAGAAATAAATAAATACTAATAAATAATAAGAAGAAACTTGGAAAAGAAAGGAAAATGAGGAAAGCATCTCCTCACACCTTCCCCACTCTCCACTTCTACGCGGGGCTGTCCAAGACCTCCCTTGGTCCACAGAACATGTGTAAGAAAAGCAAGGTCTACAGAGGCAGAGGAGGAGACCAAGTCTTGTGGAAAAGACCCTTGTGACTGCTGTGCTTCAGGACCTTTCTCTATCTGGATGGTATTCACTTAACAGCAGGATTTTGCCTGTAGGTGACTTGGTGGGACTTGTCCATTTTCATTATGTGCTCACCAACAAGAAGAGCAGAGATGCTCCCTTGGGGTCAAATATATTACATACCAGTCAGTAAAGTGGATTCAAATAATTATTCTTACAGAATAGGTCCACCCTCTGCTCCCTTTGATACACTTGTAAGTCTGGCATTATGGAAATGATGCCTCCTGATTTGTGTGAGTTTAAGTGAGAGCAGAATTGAGCCCATGCACAGTTTTCCATCTTAGAGTCTCTAAAAACATGAAAGTTAGGTATCTGGAGTGGGATCCAGCTCATAGATGAAGACACGCACTTGCAGATGTCCACAAACATGTGTCTCCGTGTGAGTTAGACATTTAACCACCCATGTCTGATGGAGATCTAGTCAGCACAGTCAGTGGAGTTTGGAGAGTGGTTCAGCTTGCCCTACAGTGGCCACTTACATTTGGCCAGCTGAATTGTTCTCTAGCCTCCACTGCTTGTTGACTAGGAGCAAAACTGAGTTGCTCGTGCACAGGCATCTATTGCCATCTGAGATGCCCTGGAGTTTCTGAAGCATCTGCATGGAGCTGGCAGATATGTCATGGGACTTAAGGAAAGCCCACACTCTTCCAGAGTAGCTTCTAGAAGCCAGTGGGGTACCCTGGAGCATCCCAAATGGCTCTAGATACCTATCTTCAATAATTCAGTTCAGCCCTAGATGCTATGTTTAGGCAAATGGAACCCATCATTGGGCTTGTATGGGAGCTTAAGCACCCAGCTCACATGTAGATACCTGCATTTAAGCATCTCACTTTGTATTCTGAATACCACCCTACGTACCACTGCCTGGGAGTTAACTACTGGCCTCTTGTTTGTGCTTGAAAAAATCTCCCCCTCCAAGGTGGAAATGCACCAAAGACACCTCCGGGAAGTGCAGCAAAGTGGGAGCAGAATGACTTGCCCAAGTCCACGAAGATACTGGAAGGGTCAGGAATGAGGACTAAACACCCCTTCCTCAAAATGGAGAGCACAGGAGTATCTGCACCCCGCAGCAGTCAATGGAGGCCTGAGGCAGGAGGGTCCTGTCCCCTTGCTGAGTAGCAATAAACTGCAGATCAGTAGCTTTTGTTGGAGCACGCAAGAGAGGGCAGGAAACATAAGGATTGGGGGGCTAAACCATGAAGGAAACAATTCAGCAAAAAGCGAGCCAGATCCCACCGCTCCTGCCCAGTGAGAGAGGGGAAATTTAGAAAAGAGATCCTCCCATACTAAGAAGTCCCTACTATACCAGCCAAGATTTAGCTTGGAGAGAGGTATAAAATAGGAGACATAAAGCTATGAAGAAGAGATGGGTCTCCTCCTGCCCAGCCTGCCTTCTCTCCCATCGTTTAATGCTCTCTCTACAGCTTCTCATCCAAACAGCTGCTTGGGCACACAACTGATAGATCTGAGCGAACATCCCACTCACTCGCTATGCCACTGGTGGCAGAGCATTGCCTTCTCAGCAGCCTCAGCTCTGGAGCAGGTCTCTGGAAGAGCTGGGAGTCATTTTCCGATGGGCAGCCTATTTAACCAGGTGCAATGGCTGGTGTCTGCAGGGCAGTTTAATTTGGTGCCTTTTCATGGCCCTGTTTTATCTTCCCAAAGCAATATCATTAAGGCATCAGGGGAAGCCTGGAGTAATTTCCATAATGCAGAACCTAGGACTGGATTCACAACTCCTAGCTCCTGCAGAGTGCTCATGCTGTAACCCTGAATATCCCCAGAAACATCAAACCCCAGTTTTTCAGCACCGAAACATCTCTTTGAAGCTAAAAAAGTGACCCAAAGATCATAGCGTTTCTCTTGTATTTGAATTTAAGAATAGGGGCATGACAAAGATATGAACACACATGACAAATGTATTATAATCCATGGACATCTCTGTGGCAATGTATCTGAATGCACTGAAAACACCAAAAATATTTCAGATTGAGTGGCAGGAGAAATTGCTCTCTGAGGTTTGCTAATACAGAAATCCTGCAATGCTCAGCTAAGACTACAGCACTTCTGTCTGCAGGGCTGATGTGGTTGGCGCTGACTCTGAGATTTCTGTACCATATTGCATTTTGTGGTGTGGTTGTCTCTGCAGTCCCCTCCCAAGATTAAATCCTGACTGCTTTAGTTCTGCACATGAAGTCCCTCGTAAGGAGTGGAAACAATTCTGGAGACTTCAAAATGCTTTGGAGAAGACTGTCAACGCTGAGCATGACATTTAGCCAAAAGAGATACATCAAGGCTCAAGTAATAGAAAATGTCACGCATTTCCCTCCCCATGTTTTTCTTTTCTCTGAGAAAGAGAAGCCCCCAAATTCTAAAACTAACCAAAACAAGAAAAAAAAACTCCTAAACTTTCCATTTCTTTCACAGAAAGAAAAGAGATGAGGCCAAATTCACCCTTTGCAGGTAACTCCACTGTCTTTAATGAGGTTGGATATGGAACTGATGGGGCCCATCAAACCCATCTGTTCAGCTAAAGGAAAGGTTGGATAGCAGCATGTAAGAAGATGGAATTATGTTCCTTTTTTATTTTTATTTTTTACATCTGTGTTACTTGGTTGGATGATATCTTCTCTCTTTTCCCTGGTACTGCCAGACACATCCCTGATACAAACCATCTGCCTGAGGACAAACCTCATCAGAAGTGAAGACTGAAGGGAAGAGCACCATGGATCATGGAGGTTGAGTTGGCCAGCTCCCATTTGTGGGAAATAAATGATCTTTTCCTTTTGACTATGGACTGGTGCATTACCCAGCTCAACTGGGGTGGAGGGGAAGTTTTGACAGAAAACCATTTCCAGACAAGTGCACAATTCAACTGTCTACACATAGGCATCTCATGTCATTTGGACGCCCTACAGTGTCTGACACATCTGCCCAGGTTTAAGACTTGTGGGAGTCCTATGTCACTGAAGCAACAGCTGGATCCCAATAGGATGTTATAGGGCACCTGAAATGTCAACAGACGCTTATATTATTGAGTGAAACTCTAAGTCTCCCCTACCTTTTTCATAGCATGGGAGAACCTGAGGCAGAAGACAGCTCTGGGTTGTATTTAGACCATCTCCTAAACGAGGCCCAGTATAGTCATGTTGATGTATAGGGAGGGATGGCACCTCACTCATCTTTGACTCCATCTTTCATACCAGTACAGCGGCAACCCTGACTTGAGACATCTAGTGTAGGCAGTGGAGCGGGATCTTAGTTTTCCAAAGATACTTCCTGAATTCATGTCTATTAGGAAGCGATGGCCCAAGTCCTTTCTCCAAAGCCATGGGGTCAGACGCAGACCTACCATGTGCACTCGGCATGTTCCCAGACCCCTAGCAGGCTTTCTCTCTTCCCTCCTCATGGGCGGGCAGAGTCAGACCCAGGACTAGGACCCTCAGATGCACTTGGGGTGATTAACAGAATTCACACAGGCATTTTTGATTGACTTTAGTAGCAGCTGCTCAACCCCTTACGTTATATCATCATGGTGGATGACTAATTACATAATAAAACTGAACAAGTATGCATAGGCTTCATTAAAAATCCCTTGAATGGGGTGGAAGTCCCCAACCACTGAGACGTTTCAAGCCTGACCCCAGCTTTGAATGAAGGAGTACAACTTCCAGCCCATCTCAGCTGATGATCAGATTGTAGCTTCACCTCCTTGACTCATGGTGGACTTCACATCATCAGACTGTACCCATCTAAGAGCTCATCATCACTATGAGCTCATCAGCTAAAGTCAGAGGAAAGAAAGAGGTACGCTCAGAGGGCAATTTACCAAATATAGCTTAGATACCATCCTAGGCTATAGTGAATCACCTTCTGGACTCATTTGTTTCTTGCCATTGATCCTAGCAGAAAACTAGATAAATAGCTTAGACTAGATGACACGGCCAGATGAAATAAATTCCACTGCTGCAGTCAAAATCTGTTTGTTTACCTTAAGAGGCAATTGCTCAGCAAATGCCTAGTTTGGTTTTTTTGTTCCCCCGTGCTTCCCAAAGAGCTTCACCTGCTAGTGATGTTTGGTGCAAAAGTTGGGTTCTGGTGCAAAAGCAGAAAGGGTGGATGTTAGCGTGCTGTGGATGGGCTGGGGTCAGAGTCCAGCTCCCATGCACAGAAGCCAAATCCTCCAACCCATTTCTTCACTGGTATGGTATAAAAGAAGGAGTTTGAAACCACCTTGCTTAAAAATACTAGGGTAAAATTAGTTGTGGGTGTGACCCTGCTGAAGTCAATGGATCGACAGGGACCGTGACCTGGAATGATTTGCATCTTTGCTGTCGGGGCACCATTCACTGACAGAAGTACCTGGTGGGATGTGTCTAACATCTCTTGCTGTGACTGCTAGCACTGCATCATATTAAGTAAATCAGATGTATCTTCCCTTGTCCCATCTTTTCCTATTCATCAATGTCTTCTACTGCATATGTGGTTTTCTTCAGCATTTACTTTCTTGACAGCTTGTGTTTGAATATTGGTTATTGTGGCAGTTTCCTCCTGCAGTGGCTTCCTTCTCTATTTGCCATAATGATCAGATTTTCCTTTTCTCCCAGACTGTATTACAAAAATCAGTCATGCATCCATTAATTGGTCCATCTTTCTCTCAGATTTTAGTGATCTATTGCTTTCTACAAGTTGGTGTGTGGCCATCTATTGGGTGCAAAGTTTACATGTACAGATAGGATTGATTGGTTTTCTCCCCATTTTTTCTTTGTCTCTCTTGATCTCTTCCTCTCTCCTTCCTTCCCTTCTGTATCTCTGCTCTCATTCATTGGAGCTTTTTTTTGCAGAACATTGATAGAAGTGCCTCCATCAATAAGCAAAGCTTGCTTGTGCCCTTTGGCACAGCCCTGAGACAAGTGGGTGATGCATAAACTGCACCAGCCTAAGAGTCGTCCCAGGAGACGCCATGACTCAGAGTCAACCCTTGGAGGCATCATTTCCTCCTGTTTTCTCTCTGATGGGATTAAGTTTGTTCCCTGCCTCTTCTGCATACTCCCTCCTTTGGTTCCCCGGGAATAAGCTGACATGCAGGGAAAGAAGAGCACTCCGATTTCTTTACATAGACGTCCAGGTGTGAGCTAGCCATGATTACATTGTCATGAAAAGACTCGTATGGGTCACTGGAAGTTAGATCATGCCCCATTTCCCTTCTTGTACTGAAGAGGAAGAAAAAAATGTCAATCCATTGTCCTTTTCCCAAGTTAGGAACCCAAAGGTATGAGTCAGGCAAAGAGGACACAGGACAAGTGCATCTGAGGCTAAACAGGCTACGACTCCATGCTTGATCCACCACTCATTTATGCCAGTATCAACCAGGAATAATTCAGGCAGAGTTACAGTGCTGTAAATACCAAGGTGATGGGCTGAGATTCACGCCTGATACCCACGTGGCTGAAGGAAGCCCTGATGCCCACAGAGGAGGTGAGAGCCGTTTCTGTAAACTGGCAATCCTGATCTGAAATCAGAAGTAGAGCAGCATGCAAAGACCGAGAGTCAGAGGTGAACAGCAGAGACGGGCCAGCACTGTGAAGTTGGGATTTGGCTCTGTGTCCAAACTTGCCCAAGAAGGTGGCTGTAGAAATTAGGTGTGGAACAAAATTTGGCTTCAACGTGAAACTGTTCCAGCTTGTGGGGAGGGGTGGTGGTGGGTTGGTTCACCATCATGTAAATTAACGGGTGACAAGCAGTCCTTCAGAGTCATGTTCCCGACAGACTTGTGGTCTAAGGCTTTTGCTAAGTGCCCAGGGGGAAGCCTGCATGAGGTGCAGAGAGCGGATGGACTAAGTGCACTTTCCACTGTTGGTGACGGCATTCTCTAACGAGGCGGGAGGGGTAAACACTTTCCCTTTCTTCCTCTACGGGAACAAGCTGGGATGTTGAGGAGCTGGATGTCCTACATCTAGCAGCGAGTGTCCAACCCCAGGAAACTTGCTCTGCACTGCATGTTTCCAAGGAAGACTCGTTGGCTGAGCCATGTACTGGGCCACAGCTGGAGCAACATCTCCATTCGTGGGACTATCTCCTCAATGCACGCACTGAGTCCTCTTCACTTCACATATCAGGCACTGAACTTTTCCGTACCGTGCACATCACCTGTGTGCCAACAGAGCATTTGTAGGAAACCATCAGCAGTTCCTTCTCTTTCTCTCCCTCTCCTTCTCCTTCCCTCCCTCTCTACAGGTGTCACTGAATCCTGTGTCAAATTTGGCAGAAGTTACTATGCTACAAAGTTCATGCGAAGAGCCTGCCCACTCTACAGCTCTATTATATATTTGTAGACTAGTCTGGTTCCAGGGCAAAAGCAAAAGAGTATTTGCATTATTTTTAAATCATTAATTTATCTGCTTTTATTTCTTTTGCTGCTGTTGTTGTTGCTCATATTATACACAGAGTCTGGCCATTTGGGTATGTAGATAGATCTTGGAAAGCTTAGCGCTGCTGTCCAACACAGCCTCTGCCTGGCTGAGGGAAAAGGAGATACTTAGGAAGATGCAAGTCTTTCAAAGGACACTTAATCACACGAGTCACTTCAGGTGGGTGAGAGCAGAGCAAATCCATGCTTTTGCTAATGCTCTTCTTTCCAGCTCTGTGTTGTCGGCTGGTTGAAAAACTGCTGTCTCCTACAGGAGGCATCGTTGGGCGTAACTTGTGTGACTGCCAGATGTACCTTGGGATAGCCCAGAAGTCATTAGACCTATTCTATCCAACCAGTTTTAGCCTTTTTTTAAGTTTTTATTCTTTTATTATCAAAAAAGTAGACTTCTCTCATGTCTGCAACCTCAGAGGAAGTAGGCTCAAATCCATTTCTCCACTTGGAGCCCAGCGAAGGGTTTTGCCTGCTTTATTTGCACGTGTGGACATCGTAGACTCGTATGCACTCCTGACAGCGGACGTAGCAGCACCAGTGGAAGATACAGTGGCACTTCTCTTTCCGTTTCTCAGTCCTTGTATTGTGCCCGCGGCCGCAGCACAAAAGGTCGCAACCATCAATCCCATGGGAAGTGACATTACAGATCCTGTCACGGGTCCCAAAGGAACCTGTCTCAGGGTTGGGCTCACAAAAGTTTGGTGAGTTCTCATAGTAAACCAGGTCCTTCTCAGTTGGAGCCTTGAAGAAGTTGTATTTGGGCCTGAGGGTCTCGACCCAGCCACGGGATTCTCGATGTTTTTCCACCACCATTTCAGAAGCGCTATCGTACTTGTCCTTGAGGTAGTCACCGATGACCCTGAAGTCTGGCTGAGACCACCAGCAGGTCTTCACCTCGCAGCTGCCTGAGAGGCCGTGACATTTGCACTTTAGATGCATGAGTTCAATAATAGACTGAAAAAGAGCAGAGGAAAGGCAAAGAAGAAGACATTAGCCTGTGATCAAAACACATATTGCATTCTGGTATTTAGCCATGATTTCCTAAAGAATTGCAGTGTTTTCATAGACATATTTACACACTTGTGAACAAAAATCACCTTATCCTCCAGCCAATGCCCTGCACAGATGCTGGGTCTAAGGCAGATAAAACCTCTGCAGCTTTATTGTTTTCAGTGACTATCTCTAATTCCCACTCCAACTTTAAGCATCTACCAAGTGCTTTCACTAAGGGATGAAGAGATTTCTGTGCATACTAACTTCTACCTTATCAATGTTCATGTGTGAATATTGCAGTACTATCGCCCAAGAACACAATTCAGACATATCTAGGCAGAGAAGCGAAGAACGCACAAACCTACTAAAACAATGTCTTTGTAAATGAAATATACAGCTATTCCACTGGAAATTAAACAAATATGAAACGTGCTCACCATCTAGCACAGAATTCTATCTTTTACATATATTTCATGTTTACTTAAGCAAACAAGGTTCTAGCCTTGCTGCAGCTATGTTCAGAAACCTGAAAAGTAATATATTTTTATTTTTAAGCCAGGCTTATGATTTTTCTAAAACTGTTTCAAAGAAAAAAAAAAAGCAGCCCAACTTTTGATTTTGAAAGGCTCAGACTTCAACATAAAACACTGTCCTGGAATAAATGGAAAGTTGATTATTGATCCCAAAAGTTTGATATTCACTTTTAACTCTTATGAAATTAGTCTAAAGGTTTCTAGAGGTGTTGCCCTCCAGTATTCTGAGGTGGGAGACAGCCTTATGCAACTTACTTGATAATCTGCATTTTCAGACTGATCAGCAAATTTCCGGGTACGTGAACAGACTAGTGCCAGCCTGAGTCCAAAAGATTTGCCATGAATCAGCACCTTGGTGTTCACCAGGTGCTTTCCTGTGTTATTTACGGAGTATCACCCGCCGCAAAGGAGGTTGTAATTAGCGATGAGAGAGAACCACAAAATGTTTGGTTCATATAATCATGCTGAACTTAATCAAAGCTTCTGGCGTAGTGGTAGGGTTTGAGTTCATATGGGAACTAATATGAAACATTGCCTATGGCTCAGGTTTAGCTGGAAACACTTGAGTATGGAGGCCTGGAAGAACTACCCCATGAGTGCTGGTACGGTGAGGGTGGAAAAAACTAGTGCTTTATAAAACAGTAGGATTTCAGATAATGGTGTGACATCTGCTCTCTAATCTTTGACATCTGTAAAACGTCCAAAAATAACTCAGTGTCAAGTAACAAGACTTACGGTAAAAAGACCTCTGCAGGCCTGTGATCACAGGGACATTTGCTCAAAGCTCAATTTTTCCAAGGGTTTTCATTTTAAGGTAAATCCCTCCTTTCCACTCTGTCCAGCTTCTCCACAGTCCTTTTTGCCTCGTTTCCTAGCACATGTGGTGGCTTTGCTATAGCTCACTGCACAGTCATATGTCCTCCTAGATATGTGTAAGGCCTTCTGCTGAGGGAACAAGACCATATTAATCTCTTCTGACTACAGTGAGGGTATCTTTTTTCCACTGAGGGATAAGCTATATCTCAAGTTTACTACATGAGAAAAAATGCTGTTATCTCAGAGAAGCTGCAGCGTGTTCTCCGTTAGCAAGAGGTTTGTGGTTCAGTTTCACAAATTGTTTCCCATAGATTATGTTCTTCTGGCATTTACAGGCTATTCTCGAGATAAAAAAGAGAATGTTCTCTTGTTGGGATTGTTCCACCTTACGGAAAAGATTCACTATGTACGAGGCAGTCACTGAGATGAGTGCAAGATTTTGTGCTTTCTGTTCCCTTATACATTTTGTTCCATGACTGAAGTGAAAACACGTTAGCTGGCTTTGGGGCATGGTCCAAGTTTAATCAGGAGGTACCAGAGCCACATTGCCTCTCATTTTCTTTAAAAATTCCCTGGGAAATAGAACAATGCCGAGAAGAGACGTGGTGGAAGTGCTCTCCTGCTCTTCCCCACCCTCAAGCCTACAGAGCAGAGTGGTGATCCCTGGGGAATGGACAGTTGCACTCAAGCTAGGATTCACGTGCCAAAACACATACATCTAATGCCATTTGTGAGCTCCGGGGGTGTCTAAGTCATCAGTCCCAAGATGGCAGAGGACTGCAGGAGACACAGTCTTTCCCAGTAGCAGCCCAAGGACAGGCTGGATACTTCAGGATATCTCAGTTTATACTAAAACGCATTTGCTTAAGCAGGTGAATCCTCCCCATAAGCCCTGGTCCATCTCTCTTAAACTTCAGATGTCTACAGCACAGACATCTCTGGCTGTACAGCTCACCTTCTTCCTACAGCCAATGGAGGGGAACAGGCACAGTTAGGGCATCATTAACTGAGCTATTTATTTCAAATATTTTCTTCAAGCTGGGATGAAATCCCGTCCTAGACTTGTCTGTCTTGATCCATTCTCTGTAAAAGAGGTCTGGACAACTGACTCCAAGGTAGACATTTACATCCAGGTGGGTGAATTTACTTACAGCTTTCATAGCTCGGGTACATTGATCACCGCCCTGACGAGAACTACCATAGGGCAGGTATCATCGTTTCATGCTGTAAAACTGCCCAGATTTATGTTTGGTTATTCCCCTCAGTTCCCTCCCACTGTTCATTACGGCAGGTAAGAAAAGATTAAAGGGAGATCGAGAAAGGTGAAACTAAATGTCCTTACAGTCCTTCCAGCTTCGTTGTTGTGCCTGTTCATGGCTGACCGAGCGTCTGGTCTGTTCTCTCGGGCATCCGCAAACTCCCGAGACACCATGCTTCCAAACTCCACGTCCTCGCTGCAGCCCCCCCATTTCCAGCCTTCCCCAGGAGAGCCCTTGTGGCGGGTGTCACAGCCGCAGATGGTGGCCGAGCCTTCGGCGCAGGATCTGGTCACCGCGAAAGCCACTCCAGCAGAGGCAATGGCATGGACAAAGGCTGATTCCCTGGTAGCTGTGAAAGAGAGAAATCAATGAATAGTGGCCAGTGAAGGGACCACGCGTGGCTTTGACCAGCCCTGTGAACACCTTCTCTCAAGGGCATGGCAGAAGGTCAAGAAACTTTCCTTTTCCCTGTGGTCCTGCTTGGACCTACTCCAAAGACATTTTCTTATACTAGGAAATAAGCTCCTGTGTAGACAGGACTAGGCTTGATTTAAGGCCGCTGAGGTCAGCCAAGAAGTTTTGATTAAGGTCATCCTAAGGTCTTAGGATAGGGTCATGACAAAACAAAAACCTGAGTTTCAGGTGGCATATAGAATATACTATATGCTACTTTGCAGGCAATGCACCACATAGCCATACCCTGAATTGCAGTCTTGGCTTCAGAGGCATAGAATTTGGGCTATGTTCCCATAATATGGAAAATGCAGGTCTACACTTAATGACAGCCTCCACTCTTAGTGGTGGGACCAGCACCAGGTAAAGTACCTCCTCCTCCCTCGACTGGGAGAGCTGCTCATGGCTGGAAGGTAGGAAAATGCCAGCATGGCCAGATACTCCCCAGTCTTCACTATGTAAACTAAACATTATCCCCACCCTCCATCCTGAGGCCATTTTCTTTTTCCTAGGCTGTCTAGCTCACTTAGAGACAGTGTCCAATATATGGTATCTCGCATCTATCCAAAGTTTTGCTCACTTACCTAATTAAGGCCCCTGCCAAGGGGACTGGAAATGAGCTTTCCTTTTCTACCCATTGCCTCAGAATGGTAGGTGGGATCAGCCAAAAGAAGTCATGGTTAGGGACTGAGGAGCCTTAGTCTCTGTGAAGACTTTCCTTCATAGACTTTCATCCTAGCTGGAGCTGGGTGGGGAAGGGCAGCTCGGCATTAGCCTGGCTTTCCTGGATGCCAGTGCTTTTTCTACACTGTGTCAAAATGAAACCCAAGCATTTCAAACTGCTTTGCAAATGAGGAATATACAAAAATATCAGGTTTTATCTCCCCCCCTCCTCCCCCCACCCAGTTTTAGTCTCATTATGTTTCTTCACTCGCTAGAAATGACCCTGGAATTCAACACCACGCCTCAGAAAACTTGCAATGCTTTTTGGCTTCAGCAAAATGGCATTTTTATCATAAACAGGGCTATTCTCAAACCCTTGAGGCAATTCTAAGAGGACAAAATGATTTTGATAACTGGCCCCCTAAACCTTCTATAGCATTCCCTGCATGAGCTCACCTCGTGCCTATAGACCAGTTAGCCAAGAAAGCATGTTGTCTCTGATAACCTTTCAGATGATTAGGCAAGGACAGTGTTGAAATATGGATGGATCCAGAAAGGTAGAAGGTCAGGTTTTTAGTTGATGAAGCTTCACCAGCTTCTACTGAGCTTTGCATCAGCTGACAAGGTGCCTACTCAAAACCACTCAAACCTTCTCTGCACCATATTTTGCTGATCTGAGCTTTCCCCAGGCATTTTGGCTTAATCTTTACTTTCTAGATGCTTCCAGGCTTTACTAACGCAGAGAGAGTTTAATATGCCAAGCGAAAAAGCCAACATGTTCTTGGGGAGAAATCAAAACTGCATGCTTGCAGAGCAGTCCCGGCTGGATTGAAGGCTTAAGCAAGAACTTGTGCAGCACCGCTTCGCTTTGGGAAGACTACCAAATACAACAATATGCAAATCAAATAATGTGCATGAACTTACAAGCCGAAGGTATGAGCAATGTCCTGGAACGTGTTGTCAATGCGCATCGTGAGGTTAGTAAGTCACTGAGGGCTAGAACCAAAAAAGGAAAATGCAGGAACCCTCAGTTCCACAATGTGATTTTGAAAACCCCTTGTTCAGCATCTGTCCAGCCTGGAGGATCCCAGCGTCCTGCAAATGGTGACCATGCAGTTCCTGAGTTGTGTGAAAGCTCAGCTTTTGAGAATGAACAGATAAGTCGAGTTCTAACAGGACTGGGGACTTGGCATCTTGCACTTGCCTAAGCCCAGATGGGATCCAGAAGCCAAATCCTGGGGGTGGGGAGCTTTGTATGATGTCTCCAAGGACATCGATGACCAGCCCCGGGGTCTGTGAAATGCAAAGGCTTCTCGTAGAAGCCAGTCAGATAAGCTGGTGGGTTGAATGCCATTACCCTCTGTTAGGGAGGTAGAGGGTATAGAGCCTGACCAGAGAATACCTGACACACCTTCCACCTCCTCCCATTGTGGCCTAACTAATCTTGAAACCCTCTGATATACTGCTGTGCCATGGACTGGAGAGGAAGATGATAATTATTCTTCTTCTTCCCCCTTCTATCTGACAGCTGTAGGGGCTAAAGCATCTTGCTTGGATAGGTTAGCTCTCACCTCCTGGGAATCACCCCTTCCTCTGCTCAGGAGGAGAGACGTGATCCAGGCCTTTGGCTATTTGGGAAGGTGCTGTAGGTGCTGAACTGATGTTTGCAAATGCCATGGAGAGCCCCTGAGCCTTGCCGTGCTGGGACTGAAAAGAAAGCATCTACATCCATGGTGTTCGTGCAGAAAAACCTTCTCCTGTGTTGGTATGAGAGGGGTGGCCTTGGCTTAGGAGTCCACAGGTCATGGGTTTCACCCACCTGGGCTTCAGCAGGAGCCATTAGCTCAGAACAGAGGTGCTTCTCTGTGCATACAGGTGCAGAGCTTACCAAAACCCAGGGAGCTTCAGGCAATGCAGCCAGAGGGTCTGCAGATTTTCTGCATTTGCCAGGACTTGGTTGCAGCTGAACAAGGAGTTACAGGAGGACAGCTTTAGTTGTAGATCCCCAGTCCTAAATCCCAGGTCCGTTACCTAAACTCCCACTGTTGCTAGCCCTTACCGAAAGCCTACAGCTCCAGGAAGGTATTGATAGGATTTGCCTTAAGAAGCACCGATTATACTCAGCTCTCCTCTTCCCAGAAAGAGCCCAATGCCTTTTACAGCCTGTACACTCCGTAATCACTCCCCTGCTTTTGAAATGCAGCCACCCCAGGGGTGGAGTGCAGCCACCACTTAACAGCACACAACAGGAAGCAAATAGCATTGTATCTGATCGTAACTACCTGGGGAATGTAGGCAGGCAGAGCAAAGAACCTGAGATCTGGCCCCGGGCACTGAGGTTAGGAGTTTGTCTCTTGAGAAAGTTGCAGCCGATCTCTTAATGACTCCATGAAATTAGGGCACTGGGTTTACATCTCCTACCCCTAACTTAAGGCACCGAGTTCAATATTGACGCAGATGGAAGAGTGCCATCGCGTGAATCACGTCCTGCCACCTCCTAAGTTATAGGACTGTCCTCGGATTACTGAGCAGACCTGACCCGGCCGAGCTCTGAAGAGCTCCCCAGGTTGTAGCCAGAGGCGGTGTGGCTGCAGGAATGGAGAAGGAGTGTATAGAGATACAGATAAGCAGAAGGAAAGCATGCACTTGTAATGGAAATGAGGGGTTATTAAGGTGCCATATAAAAATGCAAGAGACTTAGCAAAGATAACAGGAAAGTGCAGTATATTTGTCAGGTCGCCTCATTCCTCTCTGGGTGGTTCTGGTAGCAGGAGACAAGCAGCTCATTATGACTTGAAGAGACCTTCAGGAAAGTCATCTGGCAAGAGAAGGTTAATAGGGACTAATACCTCATGGGGATGGTGACTTAAGAGCATTTTAACCACTTTGTTTTCAGTGCAGTACAAGGTCACCAAAGCTCTGGCTTCAGCTTGTTTAATTCCTGCCTGCTCCCGAGTTTCCCTGCAGGGCTTGGAGACATGGATGGCTGGTGCTTCAAGGCACCCTGCTCTGGACCCTTTTGGGGGGGGTTGGCTATCGGTGAAAAAGGTGCTGAGACTTACAGAGGGCCTTTAGGGATGCTTTGTAGCTGCCCACTAATGAAGACGTCTCCAAGTCACTGGTCGCTGCTGGACATTGTTTCCTAAGGAGCCCTGTCTGTGAAGCTGAGAGCCTGAATGTCCTGGGCAAAACACCTCTGACCACCCTATCTCAGCAGCAGAAGCATCTTGGGATGCAAAAAGACACGGCCAAGCAGCATCAATATGAGAATTCAGAGGCCTGAGGATGAGGTGACCTAAGATTTTATTTCCTGCTTTCGCAGGGCTTTTCTATGTGACTTTGGGCAAATCCTGTAGTCAATCTGTGCTTCTGCTTCCTCCTCCATACACCTGAGGACAATCCTGCTTATCTCCTCAGGACTCTGCAATGTTCGATTCAGTGATGTCTTCAGAATCGTGGGCAGAAGGTGTTGGAGCCAAACAGAGGGTCATCAAGTTGTGGGAGGAGGAAGGCAAATGAATAACCACATAAATATCCGAACTGTCTAATGTATGAAACCCACTCTCATGTGTTCTTCTGCCCAAACAGTGACTTATTTTCCCTGAATCTTTCTCTGAATGACTAAATGATTAACTCCAGGTCAGGTAGATATCCCAGATACGTGGGAGGAAGGACTATGTAGAAGGATGAACATAATGGTTTATTTTGGTCTTAAAAAGCTACAGTCCCTTTTTACCACCTTTATACCATAGTACTGAGCCCTGTTGTTGACAGCCTAAATCTTTCCTTCCTCCCTGCACAGTGGCCAGCTGGTAACAGCAGGTTCCTGGGACGGGGCAATGCAACCCACCTTCAGATGTGTTGGGAGCTGAAGTTGCAAGTCCTGTGTCCTGGACCACAGTTTGAAGAACTAGGTGCTATTTTAGAAAGAGGGCACTGCTGTTGCCACTGACTGCTCTTTAAAAGAAAGCAGTGAGATCTGTGCAGCCTTAGAATGAAAAGAAAGACAGAAAGACAGAAAAGAAGAAGGAAAGAAGGAAAGAAAGAAGGAAAGGAAGAAGGAAAGAAGGAAAGAAGGAAAGAAAGAAAGAATGGAAAAAAGAAAAAAGAAATAAAGGAAGGGAGGCAGGCAGGAAGGAAGGGAGATGTCTTGCTTGAGGTGGTTCTGGGCTGTACATCTTGCAAGGAAGGAAGCAGACCTCAGCAGTTGGAGAACAGATAGCAAAGCAGTAGACATGGACCCTGCTTTAAGGGTTTTCCACTCAGCTTGCCACTTTTCTAGATGGTCCTCCTGAAGGTGTGGAAGCTCCTTTCCAAAGGGAACCTTGATGTCTCCAGGACAGCTACTGACTCTGCTCTCTGGAGACAAACTTCCCATGCCAACAACCCTTTACTGCCCAGGACCTTGTCACCATCCTTTTTGAAACATGGCCCTTGGAGTGAAACACGGACTTAATGCCTTTTGGGGCTGGATAGTGTATAAACAAAATGGAAAAAAATAGAATTGTCCCAGATTGCTCCTGGAGATGTGTGAAAGTGAAGGAGAGAGTTCTCACATCTTAGTCACCCCTCCCAGCCACCATGTCTACTCCTGAATAGAGGATCCTAATCCTTGTTCCACACTAGGAAAGACACTGCAATGGTGTGGCTGCAAGCCTTGAATTTCGGACACCGCAGACTTCTTGAGTGCTCTTGGGAGAGTCACTTAGCAACTGGGGTAAAATGGAGAAAATATCTTATCTGCTTAGCAGGACTGTGGGGAGGAGACATGCTGATTTCTCTGAGCTTCGTTTTTCAAAGCTAAAAGACAAGAGAAAGCTACCGGTTGTGTCAGCTACTTGAGACACTTAGACACCCATGTCTTAGAAGATGTAAAGTCTTTCCAACCTTTGTCTGGTAGGGCATGTACCCAGGCAGTGTGAGAAAGGGTTTCAATTCCCTCCTTGGCTCGAGGGGATACAAACCCACAGCTGTCATGTTAGGATTTGCACAACAGTTGACACTACATTGACTCTGGATTAAAAAAAAAAAAAAATCTAAATAAACCCCAAGAACAAAGAAACTGGAAGTAAAACTGGGGGCAGACTAGTGCTTCTCGTATTTAGAGTCAGCAGAGCCCTGCCTCTTACACTGGGGGACTGTCCTAACAGCTCAATTTCCCCCTGATTACTGTGGTTGGGGTCCTTCTTGCAGGTTAGACATCATGGGGATCGCAGAGGAGGAGGGTGTTGTCCAATGAAGGAAGGTGCTGAGGAATTTGTGAAGTGAGCTTTGAGAGTTTTGGAAGCCCAGTCTTTAACTCAGGTGAGGTGAATTTTTGACTGTAGTATAGAGAGGACTACCCAGCTGCTATCAGCACACCGTGGTTTCCTCCTTGAATCCCTCAAGAGACCCCCCTTACCTAGATGTGGGAGGAAAGCTGTGTCGTTCTCTTGTGGGAAGGGACACCCATAAACATCTCCATGGTGAAAGCTAAACCAGAATGGCTTGAATGAAAGGCCATGTTGCACCACTTTGGATGTAAAAGGATGCCAGAAAAGATTAATACCAAATGGTCCTCACCGTGGATGCAGGAGCTGAAGCACTGATGGTGTAAAAGTCAGTGCCTGCTCCTCATTTGCAGCTACGCTGAAGCCAAGGCTGGAGGAAGCCCTCAGCTCTGAAGGTACCTCTCAGAGCTGCCTTGAGCCAAAGCCTCGTCAGTTGTTAAGTAGATGGCGATCCCCAGGAGAAGCAGATTTCTTTAGGCTCACGTTGACAGCCTTGCAGGCACAGCTACTTTCTGAATAGCAGAAGTGAAATCCAACGGGACTGGTGAGTCAGAGCTCACAGGAGTTGCAAAAACATATGCAGACGTCACTGTTGGCTTATACTAACATGAACGGCATTGCCTGCTGGCCCTGAAATTTGTGTGCGGGATAAGAAAGGACCACCTGCAGCAATGCAGCCTTGCTTGTCCCAGATACCAGCAGAAGATACTCCAGTCCCTCAGACCACCTGGCCTCTGTGCTAAACTTGCCAACCAGAAGATCCCTCAGAGCCAAAAACTGAGGGTACAGGACACAGGGATGATGTCCCCCACCTTACGATGCTCTTTGTACCAAAGGGGGCTTATAAGAAAGATGGGGGCAGACTTTTTAGTGGGGCCTATAACGATATGCCAAGGGGTAATGGTTTTTTAAACTAAAAGAGGGTAGATTCAGACTACATATAAGGAAGACATTTTTTTACGATGAGGGTGCTGAAATGCTGAAGCAGATTACCCAGAGAGGTGGTAGATGCCCCATGCCTGGAAACATTCAAGGTCAGGTTGGATGGGGCTCTGAGCAACCTGGTCTAATTGAAAATGTCCCTGCTCATCACAGGGGGGTTGGACTAGATGACCTTTAAAGGTCCCTTCCACCCCAAAACGTTCTATGATTCTATGGTTCTTAGAAATGAAGGGTCACATCTCAGAGCGCAGGACATATTTCTCCTCAGGGAAAGAAGGAGGGAAGGTGGGAAAAAAATGTTAAAAGGCTTTTTTTTTTTTTTTTTATGATCACAAAGAAGCAAATCGTTTGCCAATCAGAACTATTAAATATTGGCATGGCACCAGGTGAAGATGGAGAACAGGGAACCCCTTGGCACATGCCGGCTGACAGATCCATCCGTGCTGCAGAGACAGTGCCCAAGCGCTGGAGGGGAACAAGCGTTGTTCCCATCGTAGAGGAGGAGGAGGAGGAGGATCACAGAGGTGTCACGGCGGCTGTGAGCCTGACATTGCTTGTGGGGAAAATACTGGGAACGTTGGAAACAAAATATTGGCTCTCACGGCCTTGGAGGCAGGCGAGCTTCAGTTTCACCACATTCCTCTTGATTGTAGCAATAGAGGATCCCATATCAGATAAACCAACTGAAAGGGTTTTACATAAGCTGTCTGGCTCAGCCTCAAGCTTCCTTCAGCTCCTCTCCAGAGAGGCCCCTGTTTCCAGTGTTCATATTTCCCCTGACCCATCCTCACCAACCTCAACATGTTGGTCTCCTGCAACAGCATCTCCTGGCCTGGCACCGAAGGCTCCTCAATTACCCCCTTACCCCTTAAAAGGGGATCCTTGTACCGCGCTTGCTGTTTGCTTTCAAAGATGCACCTTCTACCCATTAGGAAAGGCGGAGAAGAGCAAGTTGTGGCCTTGGATGTGCTCAACACAAGGACTATAAAAGGAGGGGACAAGTCAGGCTTCCTGGTGGGAGGGTGAATCATTCCACAAAGCACATTCCCAAATTGGACAGCACGCGCTGTCTTCATACTAGGTGTATTAGAAAATGCTTTAGGAAGTCAAAGCTTTAGGAAGACATCCCGAGCTTCTTTAAAGCTTTCATTTCTTTACTTGGTGTCACTCCCAAGTCTAAACACCAAGCAGCCAAGTGCCCTGGCTCTGATTTTCGGCTCAATCACAGTGGCATCAGTCAGGAAGTCCTTGTTGTTACTCTGAGAAGACTCTGGAGGCTTTAAGAAGATCAGAGCAGGGTGGCTGCCTCACCCAGTGGGCTACAAATGCTGCACAAGGTCCCTCTCTGGATATGAGCGACTCCAAAATTCTGCCTCAGTTTCCCCATTTGCAAAAATGGACAAAATTCATATATCATGGCACAAAAACCCCACTCGTAAATTCATGCAAATGGTGATCACTATTGACTGACACCACAGACCACATCTGGCATACTGTCCATAGAGGACAGAGACAGAAAGCTCAACTTACACTCTATAGCCTGAGCTTTGGGCATCCTTTCAGCCTACAATGTTACAGAGGAGAAGGGCAAAAGGGAGGACTTTTCTCCTCACCCAGTACTGCATGACGCCTTATCCCCTTAGGAGTGATGCTTATGCTTCCATGACAACATCAGTACCTTGAGCTGCCTCTGCGCTGAGCTGTGTGGACACGGATACTTTCTTATCAGCACCTCATCTGGGCTTAGAGCCATTATAGGTCTTGGCAGTAGATCCAGGACCCTCCAGAGCGGCTCTGAGTTGCACAGAGAAGACATGTCCAGAGCTATATAAACCCGCATCAATCTTGTCCAGAAGGGCATGATTGCATTGGATCCTTCGGACGAGAGCAGAGCCTAAATCATTGCCTGGGATCCCTTGGATGCAGAAGGATCACTAAATCCATTCCTCCAAGATCTGTTTGTAAGACTACAGTCTCAGTGTAGATTTACAGACTGACCTGGATGATTTGGAGCCGTACACCAATGAAACCCAAACACCGGCTGCCGTTTTCTGGTGTGTAGGTTTGTCTCGGTTCCCCTTGTCTTTAGCAGCATTTCCCAAGTGGGTTTATCTCCAAGCCCGGGGAAGCCTGCTTTGCAAAACCAGCAGTCCTTGGGGGCTGCAGGTAATTGAGGCTTTCAGGTCTAACCCCGAAACGGGGTGGCTCCAAGAGCAGATGCAGCGGTGGGAGAAATGTAGCTTCGGAGCAACCCACGCTGCAGCGAGTGATGCCAGCCAGGAGCTGCCCCTCAGATCCGTGCTGGGCTCTGCGTGATGCCACAGCCTATGCCCTTCTTCACAGAGAGCCATGCCAGCTCCATGCCCAGCTGATTCTGCACTGTTTCTCATCAAAATCCAGCTCCGGGGTTTGTTTGACTTTTTTATCCTTTTAAAAATCAGGCCCCTAAATGCAAAGACTTATGCAAATGCAAAGCATAATAACAAGTAGCTAACCACACTTTTGCATATCTTGAAGGAAAGGTTAGGTTTGGGTCCCATCTGTGTTTTGAACGAAGTTCTGATTGAGTTCTTGTTTCCTCTGAACCAGCGTGCTAGTGTCAACACATCCCTGGGAAGATGAAAGGCCGTAAAAAGACATTTGATCAGATTAGCTGTGATTCAGATCATTGGAGGGAAATTATTAAATGGGCAATTCCTGCCAGGGAACATGAAGGCGATACAGATAAGAGTGAATGTTGGATTGAAGGAGGTTGGATTAACACAGCTTGTAAAATCCTGAAGGCCAAGTTCCCCTAAAACATCTGAACAACGGGGTTTTTTCTTTTTTTTTTTTTTTTTTTTTTCTTGCTGGTTGCTTATGGTTATCATTGCACCCAGCACAACAGAGCTGCGACCTCCAGCGCGGTGCTCACGCTTCCAAACCTTTCAGGCTCTACCTGTTTCAGGTAGAGCCAGATTGTCAGATGCCGGAGCAGCCCGGGAGCCTCGTGCGCGGCACTGGGAGCAGGACCGGTGCTCCCTGCCTCCCTCCAAGCCCTCGTGTGAGCAGAGGGTGGGTCGAGGGCTGGAATGCTTTTGCTAATTAGCTACTGTCAAAATAACCCCAGGTGATCGCAGGTAACCAGACCCCCAAGATAGGCAAATCAGCAGGACGGTCTGGTATCAGTAACCCAAGTCTGATACCTGCAAAGCAAACATCCCTCTATCTCTCTCTCTATCGCCCTATCTCTCTGTCGATCTAATCATTACCATGTATGTCTCCCTACCTACCCTGCTTAATGCAAGCACGTTTTATCTGTCTTTCTGTTGGCTTGGTCATGTGTGAAACACTCGGCGTCTGATCCCCCCCCTCCCGCTGTCCCATAAATGCCTTCTTCTGAATATTTCATCGTCGTCTCGAGTCCTGAAACAGCTCGGTCCTCTCGGCCCTTCGAACTGCCTCAAATTACCCCGACCCCTCGTCTCCCCAAAGACCCGATGTCCCTGGGAGGCTCTAGACAAAAGGAAGCTGTGTGCCAATTGGGGGTTATTAGCAGAGATACAGCGTGCTCATTGTGGCAGGACCGAGTCCTTCATGAAAGGGGAAGGCGGAAAAGGAGCGGGGAAGGACTGGGGTGAAATTCTCTGGGGTGCGTTCCAGGTTAAAGGATCATTGGGGTCCCTTCTGGCTTCGAAAAAAAAGGCAAGAAAAAAAAAGGCAAGCCCCAAAGACTGCTATGCAAAACAGCCCCGCTGGTCAATAGGATACAGGGAAGAAAAAAAAAATTGTATTCTGTTATCAGAAGCAACATGGTCGAACAAAAGGATCGCCTTCGCCCACCTGAGAATGGAATGTGAGGCTCCATTTCGCTGCTCTGATCGTATTTGACAGCCCCCCTCGAGACTGCCTGGTTGGTATGGCAAATCGTCCTTATTACCTGCTGGGGTGAATGAATCCCCCTTTGTGCTGGCACTGTCACGCTGCATTAGGTTGACAATGGCCCGAGATATTTTATATGAAATTTGCCCTCACTTGTGATTAGCCAGCACCAACTAAGTCATAGCAACCTAGAACTATGCATTGGCCGGGCCCCGTTGTCGGCCGAAAGGGAAATCCCTATTCAAATGGTTTAATAAAACAATCTAAAGGGCGTGTGAATCGTGAAAAGCATTTTCACTTTTCTCTTTAGCTTAATCTCATGGTCGCTGGGATATTGTGCTCTGAGCAGACCCCAGCAGGGTGTGGGCTAAGGTCCCCCATCAACTTCTTTTACAGCCTCCTTTTCTGCGAGTTAATGATATACCGGTGTGATTGCCTCCCGCAGCAAGAAGAAACACGCATTTGATGAAAAGGATGGACCTCCTAACACATCCTAAATGGCAACAATTTCTCATCCAAAGGTCACAGGTCATAACCTGGATTTTGAATCACCACCCAGATCTTTTTCAAAGCCCTGCTAAAGCTGGGGGATTCTGCAAGGCCATTTTACACACAGACACACACACACACACACAGACACCGGCGTTATCTCCAGAGGTTCCTGCTCTGCTTGAGTCCTGAGTTTAGTGTTTGGAAACAATTGGATTTTCCCCTGGTTTTGGGCTACGGTTTGCTGCCTTTCACGTCCTCTCAACCCCGGGTTGCGATGCTGGGAAAAGCACAAGACAGAGGTGGGCAATGCAGAGATGCGTGGTCTTTCTGCAAGGCACCTCCTGAGCATCCCCAGAGGGTCTCCCAGAGCTCAGAAGCTCCCGGGCTACAAGCAACACCCTTGGTTGAATCAGCAGCTGGCCGTTCATCCAAAACCTGCCACGCTCCTAGCCCCGAGCATCACCTCCAGCAAGGCTTCAAGGTCTCCAAACTCTCCCCACTCGCTTGCAGGTGCGAAAAAGCTCCCGCAGTGCTGACCCCTCGATAAACGGTATCTCCCACGCGTGGGTGAGATGCAGCCGCAGAGATTTGGCTGTGGAGTGAGGTGGGAGGAGGGGGAAGGAGAAGGGTAGGGTTCCCCTTTTGCATTTTTGCTCCTCTTCCTCGCCCCGGCTGGGAAGCGGAGGAAGGCAGCGGCAGCGGGTGCAAGGCTAGCTGAAAGCTGGGTGCTCATCTTAATGTTTACCTAAACTGAGGAACGCTTTGTGTCTGCAAAAATGAGGCTGGAAATCCCCGGGGAAACAAGCTCCCTCATGAACCTCCCGCAGCCGAGCTTCCAAGCACAAACAAAAGGTGAAAGGGAAAGCAGCACTGGAACCTGTTTTGTTTTCCCCACTTTTCTTTCCTCTTCTCTATTATTTCCCCTGCTTCCCATCATGAAGCCTTGGGCCAGGTGAGGGGTTCCTCTGTCAGTTGTACATCAATATTCTCCCTTGATTTTTTCCCACCGGAGCTCAGCAAGAAGAACGGGACTGCCGGGAGCATGCACAATGAAAGCAGCCCAGGCTCTCACGAGGGACCCTTTTGGCTTTCGAAATCCATGCTAGCTTCTCCTAAAAGGTGTTCATATGAGTTGTGGTATGTTTCCACTGCAGCTCTCCACGTAATTGTAAGCTATCTGGGGCAAGGAGTGATTTTATTATTATGTGCTTGTACAGTATTTAGCACAATGGGGCCCTGATCTCTGCTTGGGGCCTCAGAGTCTACTGTAATACAAATAATTAACCTTAATAGAGCTGGGAAAATATCTTAATAAAACCGTGGAATCAATTTGAGGCAATTAAGCAATTTTTCAGCTTGCAGAAGTTTTTGCTTTACAGGCTCAATTTGGAGAAGGGAGGGGGTTTTGGGTGCTGGGGGAACTGCTCACCCCCCTGCAGCAGGCTTTGGCAATCTTTTTGGGTTTCAGTTTCACCCACTTGGGGAGGCAGAAAAGTTTTATGCAGCTCCCAAAGCACAAAAGCCACTTTTTATAAATAGCTCGTGTGAGGAAGCATGGTTTGGAGGCTGGATCTGTGCTTCCTGAGGGAGAAGGGGCTCAGTCCTAAACAGCATGACTTCCAAACAGCTCATCTGCCCTGCCTCTGCCCCAGTTGCCCACCTGTGAAACGGAGAGCAGTCATTATCTTCCAGCTTTCTAATCCCAAGCACTTCAGGTCGCAGCTAGCTGCTAAAGCAACGGGGATTGCAGATCTATTTAGACAGAGAGGAATAAGAAAATTGCAAAGCCCCGGACACAGACTGGATGATTTACAAGCAATTATAAGTCAGCAGATAAGCTTTGGATGACAGATATTCTGATTATAGTTGAAGCTCTTGTATAATTTGCAAGCGGAAAAGGGAGCTAAATATATTGAACACTTGTTTAAAGCTGTATTCAGTTCTGTACTTGTCCATCACGGAGGGAGTGCATGCGAGGACACTACAGCAAGGAGCGCATCTTCTAAGGGTGGGCAAAGTAACAAATCTACTGGCTCACCAAACCAAAACAGTCACATCAAGAACTGAACTACATTACCCTTTTCTGAAGGAAATAGCTCTACCCTCCATAAACACGTCTGCTGGTCAAGTGGGTGCAGACTCTGAACTTTGTCATGCGTAGATTTTTTATGGCCAAGCCTTTGCAGGAACTCTTATGACCAACAGTCATGTTCTAAGAGGCATTCCCTTAAATCTTTCAGTCCTAGGAAGACACGATCAGAATAATCATAACAGAAAAAGTGAAAAAAATGAAGATATCCCTCCTTACACCATTGTGCATTGACAGTATGGCTAAGACAAGTCTGTGAACTGGTGATCAGCCTCGTGTTGGTCCCAGACATGGAAAAATGAGTCCTAGTACTTAAAAATTGAAGAAAAGGATCTGCACCACAATGCTTTCAAAGTAGACCTCACCCTCTACTGCACATATGTCCTAATAACAGTTCATTTAACTACTATGAAGAGATAGCCTGTCATCCTGCTGGACTGAAAATGTCATCAGTTTGATTTGGGAAGGCGAGCAAAAACATGCAAGGTGAATACTAGGAGACTAGGCTAGGAGACTACCTGGCAATCTGTCACACCCAGAATATGACACAGAGCTTGAGTTCTCGGTGAATATAAGACCACAGAAATGAGATAAATGGAGGTTTTCCATGAGCTTCACTCAAATGATAGACAGGGGTTAAATAATAATAATATCAACAATAAAATAGCCATAACTTGTATCTACTGGTGATTTAAAACAGTGAAACTCTCACACACACAAACAGTGTCTACCTTGCCCCCACCAATGTGAATGGGCTACTTGTCATGGACAAGCATCCACCCACGTGCCTCGTGCCCACACTGGTGAAGTGGGTGACATGCAGTTCTCATCCTGTGGTGTGTGCAAGTGCCACATGCTCTTACTGCAGGGACGGGGAGCTAGCTCAAGGAGTGAGCTGTCTTCAGCTGGAACATCCAACCTGGGTTAGGAGAATGGTCTGGGTTCTCTGATGCCCACCAAGAAGCTCTCAGACATGATGATTTCTGTTCCTCACTCAGCCACGCAGATTTTTTGCACCAGTGACCCCAAAACAATTTCAAAATTGTGTATAATGTTGTCAAGACTCAGTTCTCCTGCTGCTACGTGATCCTTCCCATAATCAGAACTGCAGCACAGTTGTTGCGGCATGAGATAGCTACTTGACCTCAAAAAAACCCCCAAACCTGCTGTAGAAGCAAAGGATACCAAACACCTCCAGACAACTTTCTCAACCAGTCATCATTTGTATTCATAAGACAAGCCAATTTCATTAATCTGGTGCTTACCTTATTTTGCCCAGGTTTCTTAAACTCAAATAACGCCCACCTACCTAATTACAGAGATGCAGTTTTCTCGCCCAGCCCCGTGCCGTACACTCGTCAGCCCTCGTGGTGAGCAGAGCTGGAATTGTGCAGAGATGCTCTCTCCTATGGAGATGATCTCTTCCAGTCTGAACTGCACATGGGTTTTGCCCTCCCAGGCAAGGAAAAGGATGGGCACCCAGAATGTGAATAACCTCCAGGTAGGGATTAGAGTCTTTCTAAAGAGAGACGGGGGCTGTGAGCGAGTAGGAAGAAGAGGCAGGTGCTGTGAGTTTTGATCCAGCTTCGATCTCTGTCTTTGGGTTCACCCATTTTAAGCCAAATGATAACATTTCCTTTGATGAAGCATTCCCTTCCTCAGGCTATATGTCATTACAGTATTTTTGCTTCTTCTCTTTCACATTGTGAGGCTTTTCCAGAGCTTCGCCAACCTGATTGCAAGAAAACTTGCAATTCCAGCTTATACTTCGCATTCTTGCTGCTTTTAATTCACCAAATGCCTGTTTGCTCTTATGTCAGCCCTGCCTTCATATTTGACGACTGGACATGATGTTATTCCTGATTTTGCATCTGCTGTTCTGCTACAGGTTCTTAAAGGGCATCCATGCCCCATGGCTATGGGTGTGTGCACTCCAGAGTTGGTGGGAACAACTCATGACTCCTTATCCAGCATATTCACTTGGCGGGGGTGAGGAAGGGTGATGACCTGTTCTGCCTACACTGTCTTCGGTGACTTTAGTGGGAGTGGAAGGCATCTGCCAAACTGCTGGAGGAACCCAGTACCTTAAGGGTTTACTGACAGTGCACATCGCTTTCATCCCTGCCTATCTTACAGCAACTAAATCAAAGCTACGCATCCTGCAGTCTCTTGGGATGGGAACTGCTAAAGATTCCTCTCTTGCTGTTAAATGTAAACTCCCTCGGTGGCAACACTGCTGCTGCCCTATGTATGAGTGGGGATAGATGATATGTGAAGCGCAGGAAAAAAAAAAAAGAACAACCAAGAACCCTTAGGAAATGTCTTTGAAAATCAGTTACTGAATAAATCGGGTAAAGTAAAAAATATATTTTGGCCATCAGCAGAACAACATGGGGCCTGATTCTTCTCTTGGCCTGGCGTAAATCAGAATAACCTTTATATAATTCAGTGGGAGTGGCAAAAAAGTTAAGCCAGCATAATTAGGGGTGCATCTTGGTATAGGAGTATTTTTCTCCTATGAAAATCTTACTTTCTCTAATGAGACACCTCACTTCTTGTTATTTTTCATGAAACTGATATCTAGATGCACTGGCAGGCTGAGCTCCTGCTCCAGAAAACCTTAAAAATCACAGATATCAGACTTGGACCTCTTACCCTTCTGCCCAAAGGCAGGATTCATTCTGCCTAAACTATCCCTGACAGATGTTTGTCTAACCTGTTCTCGAAAACCTCCCAGGTCGGAGCTCCCACCCCTTCCCCAGGCAATCTATCATGCTTCACTACCCTTACCGTTAGACCGCTCTTCCTAAAGTCTAGCCCCAGTACCCCAGCTGCGATTGAAGTGGACATGGAGGAGAACTTGTCAAATTAACCTGGGCAAACCAAAAGGAGGAGGTAGAAGTGCAAGGAAGAGAGGAAAATGAAGTAATGCTGTGAAGTTGCGTAGCAGATCAGCGGCAGAGCTGGGAATAGAGCTCAGCTCCCTTGACTCCATGACTTATGCCTGCGTAAGCGAGGGAGTCCTTACCTTATTAATTCCACTGGGTACCTCGCCTTTCTCCTGGCCTTTTTTTCTATGCTCCCTCTTCTCACTCGCTTCCATCTCTCATGTTAATTTCCCTTGCCTTTCAGCATCTCACATGTGCCCTCAGAGGGAGAGGCTGTTGTAACATACGCAGCCTTCGACTGATTCATCCCTTTGCTTATACATGACTAACACTCATGCTATTTGTCTAACTATTTCGATTGATGTACATTTAATATGTAAAAATTTAATTAAAGTGTTATTCATAAAAAAATATCTGGGCCAATTTAATTTTTTTTTTAAATACCCCAAGGGAATATTTCAATTAGGGACTAAATGCCAGAAAACACTGTCAGATTTCAGCACCCCCCCCCATCTCTAATCAAAGCAGCAGGTTTTGATATTATAAAGAAAAAGCCACCAAAACCGCAACAATATTTACAGGAATTCACTCTGCAGGTGCAGAGATCAGTCCTGAGAGAAGCTGAGAACTTCCAGCTTTCGGTGGAAACCAGTGGAAGTTAGTCTGAGGAGAAGCCAACTACGTACCCAGAGCCAGCTCCTTACCCAGTGGATCTGTGCTAATGTTCTGATTGGAGAATTTGCTGAATCTTTCTAATCAGCTTGGTCCTGCAACCTTTAATCATGCAAATGGTTCACGTCTTCAGTGCAGCTCCAGACTTGCCAGAAAAAGGCTTGCAGGACTGAGTATGGCAAGGAGAATTGGGATTTGTGCTGGCAAAACAAAGTTTCTGACGGTTATGGGCCTGAAAATAAATCCCTCCAAATAGATGCTTCTCCCAAGTTAGCTGGGAGGAGTAAAAACTCTCGGGTTTGCCTGTTACATGGCCCAACAAGTCTCTTTAGTGGACAACGTCATTCAGGAGCTTAGCAGATATATTAGTATTTCCTGCTTCTAGATAGGCAGGGACTACAAAAATGAAGGAGCTAGATGGAAAACACGGCCCCCAAACCCACAGCAAATGTCTGAATTTGTTTATCCTAAAAGGACCAACTTGGTTTGGGTCTTGGGAAAAGGCTGAGATCAAATCACCCAGGCTTCAGTTTAGCATCATCCAGACCTGATTCACAACCTCGGTCAGAAAGTTCAGTCTCCAGCAATTTCAGGTAACTGTGTAATAGTGGTTCAGTTCAAAAGTCTGCCCAGGCCAACTCCCCACAACAAGGCTGGGTGTTTTACGCACAGCACACAGTGGGTGGTATAATACTGAGGAAACAGAAGTCTTGCTTGACTCAGAACGCGGCGCCACGCCAGTCAGTGCTGATGGTGGCCCTTGGCCTCCCTATTCCTTCCCAGCCTCCTGTCACCCACCACAAGCCACAAAAACTTGTGCTCCCTAACACTCCCAGTGCTCCCTAACAAACTTTAGCCTTTCAGCATGAAACAGCAAAGCCTCAAGAGCAGCAATGACCAAAATGTTCAGTCACCCCCATCCCAAGTAGACACCTTCACCCCAAAACTTCAGCCTCTCCATGGCTGACATCTGCCTACAGGTTTTTGAGACATATCCAAGGCTTTTCAAGACTTGTGAACATCTTGAAAGGCCTCACTGTCATTCCAGTGCAAAGAAGCTGCAGAAACCTCAGAATTTCCCTCAAACCGGAGTGCCTGTTTCCCACCTACACCAAGGAAGTCACAGGTGCCATGCCAAAAATGAGGCCAATGGAAATGCTGTACATGACACGTAAGGAGCGGTCCCCAAACTCTCTAGCAGAAGGCTCTGGATGAGTCATGAGATTCATTCTTCAGGAAGATCTCGAAGCCCATTTAACCCAAGTCTTCATTTCAGG
Organism: Harpia harpyja; assembly: GCF_026419915.1. Taxonomy (NCBI): domain Eukaryota; kingdom Metazoa; phylum Chordata; class Aves; order Accipitriformes; family Accipitridae; genus Harpia; species Harpia harpyja. The sequence goes on from NC_068940.1 coordinate 106,365,265, forward strand.
CATTTTTATGAGGTCATTGCAAAGACTAAGTCATTTATGTCTTCAGAGGGAGATAGTAGGGTACCTGATGTATGTGCTGGTACGTGATTTACCTCCATGGAGCAGCAGCCTTGCAGTGCACACACAAGAGCTGTTAGATATGCTAATATGCGAACACAGGCCTCATCTTGAAATCTTAAGAGGGGATTAGAGCAGATGAGTCCTCATTTAGTTTTCCAGAACAGCGGCAGAGACAAATCTGGCTGCTCCTTTGCAGGGTGTTAAAGGGGGATTTCCTGGTGGGTGGGTCTCCTCAGTGGGGTATTATTGTGTTGACAGTGGGGCGGGAAGGAATGGATTAAGCAGCTGGCAATGGGATATGGAGCCTTTGCATGTGCTGGCAATGGATATAAGCTGGGGAGGGTCGAAAGCTATCAGTGAGCTATAGGAAATCAGGTTTGCTTCCTGGCTTATTCCTGAAGACCACACTGTTGCTCTTGAGCAGAGTGTTATTCTTCAGAAATTCAGCCATGGCTCCCACGCTGGGTATGTCACCAGTGACCAGTGATAGGGCTCAGGTGTTGTAGACACTGCTGGACCTCCTGGTATGGAAGGCAGTCAGCAAGTTGGAACTGTTCAAGTTGGGTCACCCATACACTGCCCAATCCTATCTTGTAGTGGAGCAATGCCAATGCTGGTAAGAAATGTTATCTCCTGCACCTAAGTCACTCCCAGGTCCCACCATCTTCTTGGCTTTCTTGAATACGTACAATTTTTCTGCTATGTTTCTTGGTTATGGTGAAGATTTTGGCATGCTTTTCTTCTAATCTGCATGTTTGGTCTTCTATTCTGGATAAGCATAGGTGATATGGGCATCACCATAAACTTTGGTGCTAATTTGGGGGATTGGTGGAAACCTGCAGAGAGTTCGGGAACTGAGAGCAGAGCTGAGCAGAGCAGAGCTGAGCAAAGCAGAGCTGAAAACGAGTTTCCACGTCACCCTGGAGACGTCATCTCATTTAGAGAGGAGAGATTTTGCTGAGGAACTGCAGGGATTCTTCAAATTTCAGGGCCTGTGTTTGCCCTTATTTTAATGTTAAGTGCAACATGCCAGTCTCTGGAGCCCAAAGTCCTGTTGAGTAAATACATTTAACTTAAGAAGCAAAATGCCCATGATCTGCAGACTCACACAGTCTCACAGAGCTGCTTAGAGATCAAGCACAGAAATGAAGAGCTCCCAGCTGGTAAGCCCTACACAAAAAAGACACATACTTCACCCAGACTGGTTAATGTCAGTTAGATAAGTTGGGTTAAACCAGTTCTTAAGGCAAGGCAGTTTGTGTATCAGTCCAGGTGAGTAGCTTAAGTTCAAGGCAGGTTTGGGTATTGGCTTGGGTGAGTAGCCTAAGTTCAAGCTGTTAGGGCAGGAGTGGCTCCCCAGCAGCTCCTGGATCACACGTGGCTCGCCAAAGTTTTGCATACGGTTCTTTGCCCCGGCTATGGCATGCGGTTGGTTAGCAGTAGGGCCATGCTGCGTGGGGGTTAGAAGCCTAGTATCGCTGGGCTGTATTACTCTGGGACGTCGCTTGCTTGCCCAGGCCAGCTCCAGAGGAGCCACCATCATCCTCTGAGGTAGTCCTGGTACACCACTGCACCAGACTTTCTGATGTACGTCACGTGTGGGTCACAGAGAGAAGATCCACCCTGAGGTTCATCCCAAGCTGTCTGATCCCAATCAGTACTAAGCTTAGCTCTTCTGTCATTTTAAACCAGACTAACTGGCTCAGTTGCCCACTCTAAATAAAGAACACCCTTCTTCTTCTGGCAGGGTTGGTGGAACCAAAGAAAAGTCTAAAACATCAGGAGGCACAAACCTCACAAAAGAAGGTGCAGCCCTGGATTAACAAACTAGCAGTCAGCTCCAAGCCTCTGAAATAACAGAATACCCAGCCCTAGCTAGGAAAGCCTAATATACTTTCAGCTTTTGGTCAACCACGTTAGTGGTCAACCCCATAAAATAGGCAAATACGTGTAGTTAATAGTTCAGAGTGCTTGACGCAGTGACCTCACTGAGTTGCAACACCGGTGATTACAGCCTCTTTTCCAGTGGAGCTATAATGCTGATACATATATTTTTAAATTGCATCTTTCCAATTCTGCAGATTTTGAATAACTATTACCTTGTAGCTAGCACCAGTGTATGAGACTTGTGCCAGAGTTGTAATGGTGAGTATGGCTGTTCAAGCAGAGTGTCATCCATTTATAAAGTACCTACATGAAAAGTCAGGTTAAACATGGAGATATGTTTGGATTCCTTAAAAAAACCCAACAACCAAACCCACAAAACAAACACCTTTTTCACTTTTCTTTCTCTGTTCTTTTTGAAAAACCACTGATGTAACTCGGGTTGATTTAAAGATTTCAGGGAAGTCACAGTACCCTTAACATGAATAGTGAACAAAAGTATTAATGACTGATGGGACAGGAATATTCTGAAGGTCATTGGTGGCTTTGGTGAAGAGAGGAGGTTTTAGGGAGAGTTTATAACTCTTGCATTTGATTATTCTTACATATTGATTATTGATTATTTGATATATTTACTGAAGCCTTGGGACAAACATTGGAAACATGGAACTGAAAACCAAGATGGAGCTTTTCTGCTGGCTGGGAAGTTCAAAAGCTTCAGTGTCCACCTGACCTCTTGAGAACCAACAGAAGAAGGCAAGACTTGATTGTCTTGCTCAATGGAAGTATAAAGTATTTTATGATAAGACATTTGTATCTTCTTCAACTCTTTCCTGGTCCACATGGATCAATGACATGGTATGGGAATGTGTTTGGACCAGGATCATAATTAATAAAGCAATAAACAGGACTTTACAAAACCTATTATTTGCCAGGGTCTTGCCTTCAGAAGCTCACTAAGGCATCTCTGATGTGTTCAGGTGCAAGTGAAGTGCACATTAATTTCTGATTGAGAGGACACTGTGCTCAGGCAGGCTAAATACAGAGAATATTCCTCATTTCAGATGCTAGGCACAGATGATACTTCAATTACAAATCTCACCAGAGTGCTGCTGTGCTGGGCACAGACTGAACATCTAACATAGACTGGCTGAGCTCCACAGAGCTCCCATCTATCTCTCTCAGGATACATCTCTGTCTTCAAATTCATCTGCCAAGGCATCTATATCCGAAATTCAGTTAGGAAAGCAGACTGAAAATGTTGTATGAACAGAAACATCTTTCTCCACCAAAATCAACAGCACTAAAATACTTTTCCACCTTTTGTTTCTTCTCTGAGAAGAATCTGTGCAATTTCCTGTTGGAGCATCTTCATGACAGGACTCAGTGTTTATAACAGGGGAGAATGAGTCATGGATTTGGGGCTTATCTGTTGCAGCTCTCATTTTATAGAGCTGTAAGGCTGCTTTATGAATTTAGAGGGGTCCTTAGCAGAGCACTGCTAATACTTCACTCTTAGTTAATCTGGATTTAGGCAGCCTGTCAGAATGAAGGAATTTGGAGAGTATGTCATGCCTAAGGCTAGCAAGGAGGACCAAAAAATCAAATTACAATATTATGGGAAATTCTGTTTTGTTTTATTTTTAAAAGCTGAAAATCAGATGGAAAAGCAGCAGAATTTTTTGTTTGACAAGATAAAATCATTCAGCTTCAGTAATATCAAAACACTCCAATATTCTATAAAATATTAAAGGTACAGAAGTGTGCTTTAATAGTTTAATGACTTTCTATTTTGACATAAGTTCATGTTCAAAATAAAAAGAAGTAAAATGGCTTCTTTTCAAGCACTCAGATGAAACTATCTGAAAGGTGCAAAACAAAACAAGAAAGCCAAAGCTGTGCATTTTTGCCTTGAAATTGAGGGGGTCCTGCAAAACATCTCCATTTTGATACAGCTGCCTTTTCTGATGAAAAACTGGCCCAGAAAATAAATAAATACATTTTTGACAAGATATAGTATCTCCTAGGCTGGATCCTGCGTGCCTAGCCTAAGGGGTCTCCAACTTTTTTATGGCTCCGGGTGAACAGAAGTATCTCCTTGTGCCCTCCCCACCCATTCACACTCCCACAGCATCCCTGTGGCAACAGCTTCCCTGGGAAAGTAGCATGATTAGGAAAGGGTAAACCATAATTATTAGCTATCATTTAATGTGATTTAGCACCTGGAAATAATGGAGAGGAAATTGTGCCAGATGCTTAGTCAACGAACTGCAGCCTACCAGGAAGTGTTCCATGAAGCATTACTGCCCTGTCGATCAAACTTGAGAGCAACAGTCATAAGTAGGCCAATAAAACTACCTAAAATATGTTGCAAGAGCTGCAGGGCCCTACATCTGACCTACTTTGGTATCACTCTCTTTGAAGTATCCAGTCGTTTCTGTGGTGTACTCCGTGGGAAATGGAGATGAAGAGGAAGGAGGACCTGCTCCACTGTCTCCATCACAGTGAAAAGCAGAGTCAGAACCAGAATATCTTTTTTCTGCCTTGCTCCCTATCACTGGTCCAGGCTCGGTCTGGAGAAGCCAGCCAGATAACATGTATGCTTTGTAAACTGTTTTTCTTCTCTAGGAAGGTTGAGATGATTCAAGAGGAAATAAAGTGAAAGACACTCTCCATTCCTCCACCCATGACCTGTACCCACTCTTGAGTTCCACCTCAGGCCATGTGGATGGCTCTGTTTTCCAGGATCTGGTGGGCTCTCTGGCTTTCTGTCTGTGCTTTGCCATCAGTTTTTAGGGTCACCTGCAGCCAAAGCTCCAGAGCCTCCCTGAGGTTCACCATGTTGCCTTCTACTTCCTAAAAAAGCCTGTCCAAAACAAAACAAACCCATGACAGTTTCCTTCAAGTCCTTCCCTAAAGCATATCCACACTACGACATACCTATAGCCCTCTTTTATGGGCCCATCTTACAGTGTTCTGCTGTAGGTAACACTCTCCAGAAGCATCTCAGTGACCCATAGGAACTCACTGAAGGTGAGCAGGAGACAGTGCACCGTGCACTTCTCTGCTTAATGTCTTGGGGTCTACTTCACAGAGTCCTTGGCTACCTTGGCTTCACCCATCTCATGCTGTTTTTCCAAAAAATGCCACTTCTGTGCAGCACCTCTGCCTACACTGGAGCAGTGGAAGTCCCTACCTACTGGTAGCTGCCTCCCATGAAGCTCTCTGATTCTGTGACTTTGCATCTCCCAAGACTTTGAAGCCCCCAAAAGCCTGCTTTCCTCTTACTCCTGCTTTGTCCTCATTGCTCAGTCTTAAGTCAGCTGTGCCCTAATCATTCCTATGAGCACATCGTTCACATGCACAACAGAAATCCAAATACAGTCATAACAATCTTTCTGAACGATTCCCCCTCCTGGTGGCTGAGCCCTGCCTCTTTGTTAAGCCTTTGGATCATCTTGGATGACCAGAGATTCCTTCCTTTGAAGGAGGTGCTCCCTGAAAGATGGGGCTGAGAGAGCAAGGAATGAGAGAAGTTGATCCATCAAGGCACGTGCTTCCTCCTGCAGCAGACCTTTGCAGGGAGCATGTTAACGTATCTCCTGCCGAAAAGTGCCTTGGCTGTCTGCCCTGTCTGCTCTGCAGGAGACAGCCCTGTTCCACTGCCGTGCAAGCCCATAGCCCAGAAAGAAGCATGCAGAGTGTTTTTATATACCCTGTTTTTCCTCTTGCTGCCATGTCATATCTGCTCGGGGAGGGATAGGAGGAAATTCTCTGCTTGTTATAAAGGAATCCAACCAGATGATCCCACAGCCCCTTCTGGCCTTAAAATCCCCATGTCTATTCAGCACTGCCAGCTCATAACACATCTCACGGGGAAGAAAAGCCACATTCACGGGCTAGGATCCCTCTTTGTCAGAAGACTTTGCTTGTTTTGGCTGTTCGGTACATAGGAGCGCGGGCAGACACACGTCTAGCTCCTCAACCGGCAAAACCCACCCTTGCGGACCTGAAGACGGGGCACCCCGGTTTAGGACCCATCCCATAACGGTGCTTAGGGGCGAAACCCACCGCGTCCCCCTTCCCCCCCAGTGCCTCGATTGAAGGCGACCAAGCCTCCTCCGTCCCCGTTTCCCTCCCTGGCTCCCGTCCATGCGTGTGTGTGTGTGTTTGTGTGTTTGTGCAGCCTGTTGTGTGCCAAGGGCCCATTTGGGGCTGGGATTCTCCCGGGACAAAGGGATGCTAATCAGCTCCCTCTACTGTTCCCTTTTGTCTAGGGCTAGCTCCCACGCTTGGACTTGGCAACTCTGGGATGCGGCAGAGGGAGCTCCTTGTTGCAATCAGCCTGAGCCCAGTTGGGGAATGCAACGTACCCAGCAGGGAAAGGGGAAGAAGGGGAGGCGAGGGGGAGGGAAGGAAATAAATCTATAACTCCACGCAGCCCGCTCCCTGCCAGCCCGTCGCATTGTGCACGCTGCCCGAGGCAGAAGTTTCCAGTGCCTCCCGCCGCAGGGAGAGACGCCACCGGTTTTGTAGCCACGGGCTGTCTTGTTCCTTCTCCCCTCCCTGATCCCCCGTCTAATGTTTTAGTCGCCAGCAAAATCTCCATGTCAGGGTTGACAGATGAGGGTTGGTGCAGCGGGAGGTAGAGGGAGCCCAGAAAGCAAACAGGATCGGCTCCTGGCATTGCTGCCATTTCTTTTTCACCATCACTGCTCTCCCGGGTTTGCAGCCTGTGTCTGGGTGTTGGCTGTGTACAGTTGTTTTACACGGGCCGCCTCATCTCTGGCGAACTGCACAGATGCGCAAGAGCCAGGCTTTATCCCGCGATTGCTTTACAGGTGGAGAGGTGATGAGGTCGGAGCCTCTCACTAAGAAACCCAGAAAACACTTGAGCCCACCAAACGCAGGCCACGCACAGCCTCCGGTTGTCTTGGGGCTGGAGGGGCAAATGCAGCAAGATGTGATGCTAACCATAGTCTTCTGGGTGCTATCCCAGTGTGCCAGAGGGCTGCCCAGTGCTTGCCCTTGAACATCTCTGAAGTCACAAGAGGCTGAAGTGACCCCTTCTGATGGTGACCTGGCCCCACCAGCAGCTCCAGCAGGAACAGAAGGAGCTCCTCTGCCACCTCATTGGTATCCTGCTCCCAACGGCTGAGGGACTAACACGTTGGCAAGTTTCCTCAGCATCTCTGTTTGCTGCCACTGCAACTTGCAGCTCTTGCCAAGGCTCAGTGGAAGCTGCTAATCTCCCAGTACTGATGTGGGCTACAAACCAGAGATGTGGCTACAGCTCATCTAGACATCCCCAAACTGCATGTCCTCTCTGAGGCTGCTGCATAAAAGCCTGTGTAGCTGCTGCTACGTAAAAGCCAGTTCAGAAATGCTGCAACCGTGAATATGGGCTGTTCTGTACCTGTGGGCTGGAACGTGGACTCAGGCAGTGGAGCAATATGCTGGTACTTATGACTGTCTCATCCCCTGCAGCAATCCCCAGCTCCAAGCTCCGTTTCCACTGACACTAAACACAACTGATGTTTCTGTCTTGAGCCAGGATCTGCCAGTCTTTTTCTCAGCAGCACTGGCAAATCTCTGGCCTACAGTATTTATGCATCTTGACGGCTGAGTGGAGCTTGCATAGTCACATTTTCAATCCTGATCCTTCCAGTTTCCTTCCCCATAGTTACAGGGTAGAGTTTGTAGATCTCCGTTGTTGATACCAGGGCAGCTGCCCAAATTGCCATTAGCGGAGAGGTAGACGGGGTGTGGTTGGAAATCAGATCCTCTTGGGAAGAGTTTCATGAGAGAGCAGAGAGTACCTCCTACATGTAACTAACCTCCTGGATGGATCAGTATCTTGTGGCTTTCTGCTCATGCCTTACTTTATTGCAGAAGTGGAGAAGTCTGATCTAGGGCAGAGAAAGGGGGGGAAGCATTTGGCACAGAGACAACTGAGATGCCAGAATGCCATCAGGAAAATATGATGAGGTCTGCTAAACATATTAATTTTAAATCATGCAAGACATTATGAGATGGTATTATGCCTGAAGTAGCAAGGAACAGCCTGAATTCAGTGGTCCAGGAGATCCTTTTCAGTGAGATGCTCTTGCATTAGTAAAATGGCCTCTCCAACAGAGGCTGGATGTCAGGACTGCTTTCTAACAGGAGAAAGACGGGGGGGTGGGAACTATTTGCCCCCAAGCTGGGCCTCTAAGAAGTACACATGGAAGTCTGAGCCTGTAGCCCTAGGCTCCCTCTATAGTCAATGGAGAGAAATAAACATCTTGGTATGATTCATGTTATCCTGAGATACGTGTCTAAGATAGGTCAGATGAATTGCTCTCTGGAGATGCCGATTGCTCTCCACTGACTACAAAGGGAGCCTGGGGTGACTAGCTCAGATTTTGACATCTAACTTTGGTAGATGAGATCAGGCCTATCAGAGAGCCTGTGGAGCGATATTGTTACGACACAGCAAGAAAAAAATACGGAGGAGACTTGTGTCTCTGAGGTATTACAACTGAATTTAAAAGTCTTGTTCTGTTCTTGCTAAACCCAGGGAAAAACTCCTTTCACTAGACACAAGATGAGCTTTCTCATCCAGAGTAGTAGCAGGGACAAAAGAGTCAACCCATGAACACAGCTACATTTTGGCTTTCTTGAGAGAGACAAGACATGGGGCTTATCCCCAAAACATCTAAAGTCCAAAATAAGCCTAGCTGCAAAATAAACCTAATCCAAAATAAGCCTAGCTGCAACGGTAACAGCGCGCAGCATCCCATATGAAACTGGATGTGGCTTGAATCCCACATCTCTCATGAGCTAGGCAAATGCCTGCTCTGCCCTTCATGAGGTCCCTGGGAGCAGGAATCTTCTCATCAAGAGCCGGTCTCCCTGGATTCCCTCAGTGATTGATGGAGAGATGTAGAAACTTCAGGGTGTGAATAATTTAATCCTAACTGTCTAGAATACATCAGATGAATCATGCCCCAGAGGACCCCAGCATCAAATGGAACTCCCTCGACCTGTCTCGCTGTCTGACATAATGGACCCAAAATTTTGCTGACCCACTGCTCTTCTGCAGGCCTCAATTTTAACTTTTTATAAAATGTAATTAGCAAAGAAAATGCTCTGTTCTAGAAGAGTTACTCTGAATGTAGCAAAGAAAAATACAGTGGCTAGTTGTCAACACCACAGCCATGTCGCATTAGAAATGAGACTTGTAAAAGGGGAGGTAGATAGATTGTCTATCTTTTGGTGGTATGTCAATGCAAGATGTCCTTTGGGAACAGATGTCATAGTCAAATCCAGATTTTGGTTTTATTCCAGAAGTCTTGAGATGAAATTCTCCAGTCTGCATCACACAAGTAGTCTGCTTGGATGATCTGACAGTCCTGACAGGCTATAAACGTGCAGTGTGTGCAATACTGTGGGAGGGAAAAAGGCATTTGAGATCCAGGGATCTCATATCTCTGCCAATAACACACTGTTACTGCTGCCCCTTTCCATTGCCAAGTAGCCTTCAAAGAGATTATTTGGTATCATTTTCTGAAGAACACTCTGCCAAGTCTATAAGACAGTGTCATCTGCAGGAACATCATGAGTGAAGGTAACAGAAATTCTTTAGGCTTCATGGTCTCCCTGGATAAGATGACAGGAAGATCCCATCCCATCCCACCCCACCCCATCCCAGCTTGATTTGAGTTGGAAGTGCTGGAAGGCAAGACATCTACCCAGTTTAATAATGAAGCAATCATGTGGTCTCGAATACTCCGTATTTCATTCCATGCTCATTCTGCACAAATGGAACCGCACAAACAGGAGCTGTATCAAAAAGGACATCTCTTTACTGGACAGGAATGCGGTTAACTCAGGGGGGCACGAACAGTGGATCACTCTACCGCTTCTGTGGCTCTCGTCATTTGCCTTCTAGCAGGGGCGACAGCCAACGATTATTTCCGGAATGAATTTATGCCCCCGAGCCTCCGCATCACCCATTAGGCTCTCATTTGTCCAGTGGGGAATTTGATATATGTCCTCAGAGGGCACATCCGACGGGCGCAGACACTTGACAAAGCAACGGGACGTGCGCGCACCCGCCCCAGCTCGTTCAAACCCCCTCGCACGCCGGCAAACGCCCCGACGTACAAAAAGGGACGGTGCGGCTTCCCAAGGTTGCATGAGTGTTAAACTCTAATAAACAAGCCCCATCGGCGAAAGCTGAAAGAATCTGAGCCCTCCCCAACAAAGCATTTAATCCAGTTTGGCGTAACCTTTGACATTATTAGGGATCGCAGTGACCCTAATCCAATCAGATTGATTAACTAAAGCGGAGACCCCATAAGCTGACCCCCCTCTGGCATCTGCTATTTAGTCCTGACCAAACAGTGGGAGAGACGTGCCGTATTTACACCACAATGGGTCCGCGCTGAGAACCTGTTTCATTACAGAGCGACTTAAACTCCCATTACTCCATCAATGTATCATTCTTCAATAGTTCATTAAAAGCTGCTCCTCCACAATAACTATTAACCATTTCTCAGTCCAGCTGGCAGGTTTAAAGCCCCAGCCAGTCTTTAGCAGAAGGAGGTGGGAGTGAGTGAAAGAAATAGATAGACAAGGGCTCCCTTTTTAAATTTAAACGAACTGGGGGCTTAAATAGTTTGAGGTAATTTACTTTTATTGAATGGGGGAGGAGAGGGAGGAAAGTTTTATTTTGACTTAATTATGTGCTGGGGTCCTTTAAAGAGACAGGGCCATGATAAGCTTTTATTGTATTACTTCTCTTGAGATTGGTTCATATTTCTGCCCAGAAGAGTTTCAAAGAGAGCTCGTACGGCGTTGAGAGACTATCAAATGCACCACAACTTAAACATGAACAGCGTCTTCAGTCCACAAAAGCTAAAACCAGGGTGAAAGACACAATTCCCAATAAATGGCACTTAAGTTTGAGATGGAAAACGCTTGTTAGGTTGCACCATTCACTTTCTGTTGTTAGTGACGGCATGTCCCTCTACTACATCCTCCAAAGTTTTATCCTGTATATTTTTAAAAGCAACTCAAAAATCTTCCCTTGTCCTTGGGAAACTGAAAGATGCAGCAACTGCCTTACAAACTGCCAAACCTCTCAGGTAAGCGGCTGGGCATGAGCTGTGACTAAGGTGATCACTTAAGGTCATGTGGCTATGGCCATGTTCTGCTCCACAGCTTCACACAATACAGGTGAAGAAACAAACGAGAGCAAATTATTTCCTCTAGAAATTACTCTGTTAGAAAAGTTCAAGTGAGGGGTTCCTTCCACTGTCCAGTAGTTGAGATTTGAACTTCTGGGAAACTAGAAATGAGACTAGAAAATGAATGGTAGCCTCTTATATATGACTGATAAACAGAAAGCTAGGTTTAGGTAGAGGGAAAGAGATCAGGCCCACTTCTTTTCCTATATAGGCATCCTGTTCTTTGCATTCCCAGTAGTCTAGGGTACCTGAGACACCTATTTTCTAGTGCTTTGCAAGAAAGATCCAACAGTGGCACCTAGCTGAACGTTTCTCCATGGAGCTGCACAGCTGCTCCTATGCTCCCAAGACCACAAAGGAGGAGAACACCCCTCTTCCAACAGCCCCGTAGCAATTCCACCTCCTGCTAATGCCTGAATCGTTCCCCAATCAGGTAGCACAGCATAGCGAGGAACGTGACTGTTCCATTTGAATGGGGAACATTTATTCCACAGCCTGAAAAACAGTAATCTACTAGCTGGATAGGATGGGGGATTTCTGCTGTTCATATGTCCTGAGTGACATATGAAGAGCTAGAAGGACATAGGGCCAAGCCTGTCAAGTGTTGCCTCCAAATAACAGCAGGTCTGGATCCCCAGAACATCACCATTCCCTTGTAGCCGAGTTCATGAGTACCATTGCTGATTAATATGTGATTCATTAGGCCTGGCTATGGAAATGTTAAAAGAAAATATACATAAATATAGTTGTAGCTAAAACATGTGGGATTTCTTTCCATAAACAGGCTGATGGGGAAAAAGAGTCAGGTTTTAGAAGAGATATCAGAATATGGCTCTTAACAGGACCAAAGTCTGGTGACACTTTGGCACTGCTGAATCACAGCTCAAGCCTAGCCCTGAATTAGCAATGAGATACCGAAGCAGCAAGGGCAGCCCAGACAGTGAGGCGGCCTCAGTGAGATTTGGGCCTAGAATGTATTTCCTGAAGGCATTAAAATCGGTCCTTTTCAATGAAAGAATTGCAGATAGTAGTGTAAGGTAAAAGGGAGTTGCTTAAGTGACTATGCTGGTTTGTGCTGAGGGAGACTGGGGTCTCTACTGACTCAAATGAGAAGCTGCAGTTAGATCTTGGGTGACTTAAAATCCAAGCTACAAAACAGAGTTTTGCTTGTTTGCTTTCTTTCTCTCCTTTTCTCCTTCTGTCTTTCTGGGTAGGAGCTCAAATATGTTCTTACCCTGGGGGATCTGCCGCACAAGAATGCGACTGAGCTGTTTTTTTTCTCCCCCCTCCTGCTGTAGGTGAAGCAAAACTGAAGGGTGGTTTGATTCTCCCTCAAGGAACAACATTCTTCAGTTATGAAATCGTCCCAGCCTTCTTTCCCTCCCTGAGCCCGGCTACCGAAAGCCTGCAGTCTCAAGCAGGGACAGACCCTTCGTGTCGACATCGCTGTGAGATAAGAGTGTTTGGCAGCTCGTGGGATCGGAGTTCCTTCGGTCAGCAAGGAGGTGAGGATCGCTTTCCTCATGTACGGGGTATAATTGCTACAGGAGATGTGGAGCATCTAATCCAAGACCATCTGGGAGCACCAGGTACTCCATGTGTCCTTGAGGACATCCAGCCTCATGACAAGGCAAAGAAATTGTGTTATCTGGTTCCCTTACTGCCTGTGCCCATGAATGGTCTTGGGCAGGTCACGCTGGGCTTGTGACTATGGGAGAAATACTCAGTTTGGCTGTGCTGGCTTAATTCAACTGCTGCAGTCTCCCAGGAGTGATGTACCCAGAAAGGGTGCTTTAATTGCATGCAAAACATTGTGGTATGACACTTTGATATAAGCTTAAGTACCCCACACTGCAGATCTTACAGGTGTAATTGTTTTGGGATAATCTCTCACTGCTAAACCCAAATAGTGACACTAGCATTAATATGGTGCCTCAGCTCCCCAGCTCGAACAGGATAACCCCACCAGCTGAAACCACCCATTCTCCTGCTGGGTGCATGTAAAAAGCCTGTTTTCACTGGTGGAGGCCCTGCCATGATACAAATCAAGGCTTTGCTTTCTCTTGGCTGCCCTATTTTTCAAAATTCACACAAAAGGAAATGCCCAAGTATCTTCTGAGTAATGAAGCAGGGGAAAAACAAACAAACCCCTGATCTCCAGATGGCAAGCACTGGAAGAACGTGCCCCAAGGTGGGTGTAGATCAGCTACATACACCAACTCAGGAGATTCCCTGAAACTATCCCAGATGCTCCCTCCTCTCTCATACGAGGTCAAACGGTGCTACTCCACTGTTCCAGACAAAGTAATTCCAACTCTCAGACTATCAGGAACCTGTAACTGTTACTCTTGCAAAACCAGAAAAAGAAAGAAAGAAAGAAAAGAAAGAAAAGAAAGAAAAGAAAGAAAAGAAAGAAAGAAAGAAAGAAAAGAAAGAAAAGAAAGAAAGAAAGAAAGAAAGAAAGAAAGAAAGAAAGAAAGAAAGAAAGAAAGAAAGAAAGAAAAGAGGATTCCCAAGCCTCTTCTGCTGGTGCTCTCCTAAGAGAAAGCAGCCATACTCCTGCACAGCTCTGCACAGGGCACCTGGACTTACGATCTGGGCAGGAATCAAATGCAAAGTGAGTTTGCCTCTTGGATGAACCCCTTTGTGCTAAAGGAAAAGGCAGAGCTTGACCCAGACTCACTGAGATCAGCAGGAGAAGGCTGGACTTTAAAAGGCATACTACAAGGGCAAAGAAGGATAAAACAGTTCTTATGGGCTAAAATAAGCTCCTGCCAACTTATAGGGGAAAAGACCAGATACTCAGACTTAGCCAGATGCTTAAATCCCACTGCATTCAACAACTTAGGGCAAAACTTTTCTAGGAGCTCTCACTTATATCAATGGGTGCTGTGTCAGAATTAGTTGCCTGAATTAGCACCCTGTCTTAATTTGCCACCTTCATAACCAATGAAAGCAGAACCATTAATTGATGGCGATTTCCTCAGGCCTTTGATCTTCATTGTATCCCATTAAGGTATCAAAACTGATGTTATCTAAGTCCAGCCCCTAGGAACCATCCCCAACAGCCCATCAATTCCCCTCTGCAATTGTCGAGGGAGCTGAAAATGTGGCATGAAATGCCATGGGGTCAGAAAAGGAGCCAGACGTCCAGCCTGACCACTGAAAACACAATAATCCTTTGTGTTCCTTCCAAGGGGCATAGAATCATAGGATAATTCATGTTGAAAGGGACCCTGGGAGGTCTCTACTCCAACCTCCTGCTCCAAGCAGGGTCAGAGATGACCTTACTCTCTGCGCATTGCCAAGTGGGGCACTTCCCAGTTCTCTGGGTCACCTATACAATCCCAGTAGAGGTTTGAGGTAGAAATTATGGTTACCTGTGACTGGATGTTGGCTGTAAAATGGAGGTGGTGGGTAACCACTCAACTTATACTGGGGAGGCACACATGTACTTGCTATTCCTATGAGAAAGCTTAATTATCTTCTTTTCTGTACAAAAGACCTTCTGGGTCAGGTTTGAACTGCTTGGATGGGGTCCTGGGCCAACAAAATTTTCCCTGCCTGTGTCGCACATCTCCTTTATCAAGCTCAAGTCTCCAGCAGCCCATTTTACATGACATTTTATCAGAAGCGAAGGAGTTCACAGTAGGTTTCTCAAGATCTCTGCTGCTACTCCACCATGGATGTTGCTGTCGCCAAACCCGCAGCACTGCACTCACCTTTATCTAGCACAGGTCCAAAGATGGCTAAGCTGTCATTGACAGTCGTGCAGTTCCACCTCCTCCCTCGAAATTGGTGTTGGCATTCCTGGATCCCAATCTTTACCCCTTCTGCTACGCTGGGCATGATCTCCACATAGTTCCGACAGAAGCGTAGCTGCTTGGGTACCAGTCCTGGGATGCTCCCGCATAGGATGGGCTGAGTCCCCAGGGAGGAATACTGGTGACCAATTGCCAAGGACCTGGAAGAAAAACACGGAAAAAGAGATTCTGTCAGGCTGGATTTCACCTTTGTACTTGGTTCAACAGAAAGGGGACAGAAAATGAACATCTTCAGTTCTTCTGCATTCCCCTCGCCAGAAAACATCCTTTGTGCTGTCATCCCTCCCAAAAAAACATCATCTCTCTCCTGAAGTTCCCTACAGACCCAACAAGGCAAGCAACTCTACCTTTAATATCTTCCTTCCCTTTTCTTCATCCTCTCAAAGCCTTAATCCATCATTGTGCTGCTTCTTCCCAAAGATGCTCAGCTCATACAGCTAGTTTTCTTTGCAACCAGAGTGTCAAACCCATATTTCTTTCTTTGAAAGCCAAGCACACCTATACAAGGACAGGTATGTTTTATAGGAAATCTTGGCAGCTGAGGGAGCCCACGGATTAGACAGTCAAAAGCACTTTCAGAGCTATACAAAGTAATAACACCAACAGTAGAAGACACCACGCGCCAAGTCTTTGGATGGGGAACACCAAAAATTGACAACCATCATACAATTCAACAGTGTGCTCTATATACTTGAACTTTACCAACTGGAACTTACCCTAACGACTCAAGCAGTTTGGACCCTGAGAACTTAAAAAACCCAACTCTGAGCTAAATGCTGCAGGAGTGCTATATAAATTCACTACCATAAACAGTTAAATTTCCTGTGCTATAGAGGAAAGGGGATGGAAATGTAGCCCTGCTAGAATACAAACGACTTGGGGAAAAACTCTCCTATGGCTTAATATGGGTCTAATACCAACGCTGTTCTCCTGTGTGAACAACTGTACTCATGTTACTAGAAACATTCATGCAAAGGTGCGTGCAAGTTGGGAGCCATGCCTGGCATGTTGGTAACAACCCTGGAAGTATGGTCTAGAAAAGATTTTCTACTGTTTACAAAGCATTTCCACACCTGCTTAATCCAAGCATGTGCTTTGCAAAGCTTAATACTGGTGCTTTCTAATCAGGTTGAAGTGTTTTAAAAACGAATTGTTAAAATGGTTGTCGGTGTCCTTCCGGATATTAGTTTAGCACATTTTCACTTTACTTTCACACCAGTTTCAATCTGGGAATTTTCAAAAGTAGGGCTGTATTTTCACAAAATAATGCCAGCTTTGCTGTATTGTCATAAGGATGTGGAAAGTCTGCTTTGACAATCAATCTGTGAATTGCTTTGGTTAAAGTGAGGAGAGTGAAATAAAAAGAAAAAACACAAACTAAAAAAACCCCAACAAAACTTGAGTGCAAATTCTGCGCACAGCCAAATGGAAGTCTGTTGCAAGGAGTGTCCATGAACCAATACGTTGGTTGAAGCCTTAGAGACAAACAAGTCAGCTATGCAGAGAGATCAGCAGATATGTAGCTAATTAGATAGATTTTTAGTGTTTTTACTGGTGCTTCTAATAATAACCTTGATTACTAAAACTGAAGGGATTTTTAGAGTATAATTTCCTTTTCTTCTAATTAAATCTTTTGATTGACTTTTCTGCTCAGAATTAATGACAAACAGAAACCTGCCTGGGCAGTGTGTATTTCTGTTTACATTCATTTTTACTATGTGGTTTTCATTTGGGAACAGCCTGGTGTGTTTGAATTATCAACAGGGCAGTCAGGGAATATGCCTTCACTCTTTTGCTCTGACTGAAAAAAAGTACAAGAATTCTATCATTGCTGGAGTTAACAAGAAAATTATCTTGACTTTAGCACTTCTCTAGGCTAGATAAAAAATGCTTTAAAGTGTCTGTCTTTTTTATGGGAGAAGGGTCCTTGCAGCCAGTTAGCTCCTTTCCTGGCGGGTACCTGGTCAAGAGGGGACAGAAGTGAAAAGGAGATGGACATTCAGATGGTCAGGTACGACATCTCAGTGGCTTTGCTAACTGTGCATAGACTAGGCTTTACAAATCAGTCCCTTCCAGGCAAGTGAGACATAGGAACAACCATTTCTGGATCCCAAATGACTCTAGGTAGGAGTCTAGAAACTAGATAATCAGCTCACCTGAGAACGTGCCCTCCAGTAAATGAACTTTAGGTGGACAAGGTAGGAGTTGCCTGGGAAAGAAAAGGATTTTCAGCTAATTTCCTAGTCTTAGATGCCTCTTTCTACCTCAGCTGCAATTTGGGGAGAAGATAAATCTCACTTAACATTAGAAGACAATTCATCCTACCCTAAGGAGGGAGATGAACTGCCCTCTGGAAGAGCATCTCTCTTCCCTTGCATTAAAAGAGGGAGGAAGGGAGCTTACATTGACCAGGAACTGTGTCCATCTCACCTACCTTCTGACGTCTGCAACATGGACATCTCCAGCTGATCTACTCACCCCAGCCTGCTTTTGTAATCAGTCAGTGGAGAGAAACAGGTACCTCTAGGGCACAATTTATCTGCCCCATTTTAGACGTCTGCTTTGGGATGAGGTGAATCATGGCCTTGCCTCCATTGACTGTATTGGCGAGGCTATCAAGACAGCCTGAGTGACTGGTTGAGTGGGATATGTCTGCACTGTAAAAGTCTCCACATGAATCATGCCATGATACCTAACAGTTGGGATGGCTAAGTTCCCTGAAGAACTCCCACCCAGGAAAGCTAAATGCTGTGTTGAAGCCCATGCAAAGAGCTCAGCTGTAGAACGGAGGCAAGTTCCTGCAGGAGCCTGCAGGAACCCACAGGAGAAGACCAAGTAAAGGACCCAGTTAACTTGTTTTCCCTATCTGAGTGGCTTGATGTGGGTTTTCCTAAGCTTTAGATTAATTCAGGGAATAACTAGTGGCAGAAAAGCACCTGTGAAATAGAGCCCATGCCAAGCCAAAGGGTGTTTTGATTTTGACTGCACTACGTATGTTTTTGTTTCATTGTTAAGTTATATACAAAACACTGGATCACAGTTTCTGGACTAAAGACACCTAAAACATCGTTTCAGCCTTCAGAGGGCTTGTTGAGTGTGTTGCCCCTGTGGCCATTTTGGGAATGCGGAGTCTTAGGGTGCTACATCTCCAAATCTCAACCCATTCAACCCCCTGAGGACTGGGAGCTAGGAGGTATTCACAGATGCTAACTTTAGGCTCAGGAGCTAAGTGGTCTTTTTCTCTATAAACAATGGGTAGAGACAGATGTCTTCATTGAAGCCTCCAGAGAAAAGCACTAACTCAGTTGATCTGACTCATCTTTCAGAGAATAGTGGTTCAGTCACTCACTATACAAGGAGTCCAGGATGGCTACTTGCAGTATCTAAAGTTAACTTTGGTGGAAACATCTGTAGAGCTTGTTCCCACATCAACTAGAGTCACTAGCATCCTTCCCAAAGCTTTCAAAAGTGTCCCATCTAGTTCCCACCAAAGACAAAGTGTCCACTGAGATAGAATCAACCTGCTGTAGGCTCCATCCATCATGTGAAGCCAGGAGGACTTTCTTGAGCTATTTAAATAGGACTTGGATGAAGCTTTAGGATTCCAGTCTCATAAACTTTTGATTTATGTGAACAGCCAAACTCATGCCTGTCTGTTTTTTGGTGGTTACTACAGTGGTAGAGTGAAAATAGGAAAAGGAGTTTATAGGTTGGTGCCCTCAACTATTCGTTTCCATTGCTGGGAAGATAATCTAAGATTAAAAAAAAAAACACAAACAACCAAAAACATGTAGAAATACTTTTAATTGCTTTTCACACTGCTCCCTTCTCAATACAGTAGGGAAACAGTCACACCTTGCTTTGATCTATGTTACAGTCTGGAAAGTTTAATCTGCAAAAGACAATCTCCAGCAAGAGTCTTGTTCTCAAGGCGTCATCAGGCACTGAGACAGTGTAATGCAAATTTGGCATTTTATGGAGGAGTGTGTAGTCACTTGACTTTCAGCTGAAGATACAGGGTGGAATCTCAAAACATCTTGCCACGAACAGTGCCTCTGCTGTTAAACATAGCTAAGCACTGTCCTCTTCCTAGTTCACTTGCAGACTCTGGAGTGTGGTAACATCTATCAGAGCACCCTCTTTTGGTCTTCTCCTTCTTTCTCCTTCTCTCTAAAGTCAATTTATCTTTAGGAGAACCAAGTTATTTCAGCTTCCTGTCATTTTTATTGGTCATGAGATATGAACCTTCCAACGCTTCCCTCCCCCCAAAAAAACAACAACAACCCAACAGCCAAAACCTGTAGAAAACATTGGGAAAGTCTATAAAGATCAGAATCTCATTCCAGTGTTACTCAATTCACTAGTAGCTCCTATAATTCATTTTCCTCACTGTTTCCAATGATTAAACCTGTATTTTGCATTTTCCACTCTTCTGTGATCTGCTTCTAAACTGTCTTCTGCATGTGGGTTATTTTGGAAATGCGGCGTCAAGAAATGAGCCAGGTGTTATCTATTGTGGTCTAACTAGGTATCATCTTCAAATTTCTTAAGCACCAACACTTCCTGGATGCATTGACCCCAACCTCTTCTTTTTCACTGGAGAATTCATGAAGCACTCAAATTTACAAAAACACTCATCCCCAGAACAGGTACAACTCAAGTTTGAACCAAGGGAAAGGGTCAAAGAGCTGTTCTTTTCAAACCAATTAGCTTTTTCTTCCCATTAGCTCAGGAGGAGCCATGAAAACACTGTTCTGTATGTCCACAGCCAAAGTTCTTGGCTTATCTTTAAGCCTTGCATGCCCTGAAGTGTTTAATTCAACCTTCAGTGAGAATTTTTTCTTTGCCAACACACCTAGAGAGCTCTTCATTTCCCTTATCTCAATCTATCTGCTCCTTCAGCAGAGCCGTTGTAAATAAGTACCTGGCCACCCTCTTAAAAAATTACATGTACCCTCCCTCTTGGAATGGACACCCCAGCCAGCTTATGAGGAAGAAATATGCAGGAAATATATGCTCATAGCTTTTTCAGAGAAAGAGAAGGCTTCAGTTTTGGATGACCTCGCTGTACAGCACCACTCTACTGACTTTTCAAGGTCCCTACCTTCTCAGTATGGCTGTCAAAAGTCCTTGACACATCAGTAGCAGCAGGTAGAGGCACGTACACCTACTTGCTTCTTCCTGAATTCTGTTATTCTTGAACCCTGTAGGAGCTCTATTTTGCTATTCATCTTGGAGAGGCCTCTTGCTGGCTCCAAGTGTGGCTGAGAACTTCCTCAGCGGACGTCCTTCTGGGGTCCCCATCACAGGTAAAACAACTGCATTTATTAGTGTTGTACAGCAAGAGTGTAACTTGTCTAATGACCCAGGATAAGACCCAGAGAGAGCTTAAGTTGCCACTGAATATTGAGAACAGCAATAGGAGTGACTTTGTTCCCTTTGTCTTATACAGATGCAAGGTGGCAGTCAGTCCTGCTGCAGAAGTTAAGTCAAAGGATGTCCACCTGCTTATAATAGAGGGGATTTATGTTCACTTGCAGATGCCCTAGGTTTTCTTCCATGCTGCTCCCTTTGCATGGGATCCCCTAATAGGAGGATGTCACACCTCCTCCAAATCCTTCCTCATAATCTGTTCAGATCTCCAGAGGCTCACCTCACTCTCTTTTCCTTTCTCACTCATTTTCTTTGCCTCTTGATGTTGCCACTTCTAACTCTTTGGAGATGAATCTTAGTCACACTATGAAGAAGGGGACAAGTTGTGCAGAGCTGCTTATCTAAAAAAGATGCACGCTTAGAACACAGCCTTGGTATTATGATACTAAGATATGGAAATGAAGAAGGCGGCTGGAGAAGTTTTCATAGGTCACGTCAGGCTATAAGGAAAACCCAGCAAGGGTTGTCTCACATCTCCTCGTACTAGGCCAGAAGGTCTCACAGGGAAGCTGCGTGCAAGTGATGAGTGGGCAGCCCTTATTCCATCCTACAGCATCAGACTTAGGCCCTCTTGGGTGCCCTACCCATAATCCCCCATGGGCTGCTAAGGTTGAGCAGCATGAGCTTCACGCATCTGAGGATGCCTGAAAACACATTTGGGCAGAACTGAGCTACTAGGAGGCTGTGAAGTTTCCAAAACTTGGAGACTGCTGTGAATGGCCAATGGCACCTGAATGTTCAAGAGACTCATGGGATAGGATCGGTAAGTCAGCCTTGATTCAGTACCCACAAACCCTCAGCACACAGGGCTGGCATACATGACTGAAGAGCTATGGTGCCCGCTTGACAAGGACAACTGGAAGCTGGGAAGGATGCTCCAGAACATCTCAACCAGAGCTAGGGACCAGGCGTAGGAGATGTAGCTGAGCCTACTGTGTCTTCTTTTATACTCCCATAGCATACATCAGTTCCCAATCTGCATGAAACTCTTCTATAGAGTTGAACCACCAGAGGCCAGGTGGGTGAACAGGCAGAAAAATCAATAAATCTACATTCATTTAATGGCATTCTTTTTCACAGAAAAACACCAATATTCTAGCATATGTTGTGATTATTTTTCTGTTTTCCTAAGAAAATGAAAATAAAACCTGGAGAAGCTTTAGAATGGAAACAAAGGAAATGGAACTTGCCAAACCCCATCATTTTAAATGGAAAAGGAAATCATTCTGCTAACTAATGTCCCTGCTGGATGGAAGTGATTTTTCTTCTGTGACATTAAGACTGTCCCAAACCCAAGCAATTACAAAATGTGGACAATAATGAAATTTTTAATCAATGTTCTAGTTGAAAATTTGAAAACCACCTTAATATAGATCAGCAACGCAATAGGTTTAGGTCTAGAAGACATGAATCAAGTAACTGATTATCATGAAAATATTTTTTCAGTTTGAGGGTGGGTTTTTTGGTTGTGTATTGCCCAGTACTAATCAAACGTAGGCCTAAGCAGTCTAACACTAATTACAGAAGTGACATATTTTAATTCAGAAATTATGAGTGTCTGTAACACTGATTGCTGTGGAGTCTTCAACTTTTGGTCTCTGAGCATCTGGCTATCGACAGACTATTCTTAAGAGGTTCACAAAAAGAACTAAGAAATCTAAGCCTGTTGTTAGACAGATCAAATTCACTGCACAGGTGTCTGTCCTTCCAGAATTTTTTTCTTCCAATCTGGAAAAAAAAAGACTGAAACCCACTGGATTAACTGTTCTTTCCACTTCTCCTGTTAGATATCTCTTATTTCATCCTAAAGTAGAGCACAAGAGCTATATTTAAATTCTTTTTCCTTCTAGCCCAGAAAGTATGTACATAATTTTGCGGCTGGGTCTGATCCTGCAAACACGCAGGCATGGAGGTAACTTTTCTCCCATGAATAATTCCCTCACCCTTGCCCTGCATTAATAATAATGATGGTGATGATGATGCAGCATTGTATTTCTCTAGCACCTTTCATCAGAGGATCTCTAAGCGTGGGACTCATCTCACCCGACTTTGACCATTTAAAAGTTAGGCATCTTGGCCAAGTTAGCTGTCTACTAGAGTCCGTGGAGCAAGATCAGCATCTCCAGAGGGCAATTCAGCCCATCCTAAGATAGGTGCCTCAGATAGGTGGGCTGAATCACTGGAGTTGCCTAGGAGGCGGCACTGGCTGTGGAAAAGTGATGAGCATAAACTAGACACCTTGTTTTTAGCAAGCTAAAGGTAGGGACCAGGAATCTCACCCTTTTTTGCTGAATCTCAGAAATTCCCGGAGGGCTGGTAAAAGTCGGCACCAAGGAAAGTTTTTGCTGAGAGATAGACGGCGGCTATCTCTAACGTGGACCATGGCAGCTTATTTATAACACCCAATAGTAGCTTGGGTCTGGATTTGGAAAATAACATACTCAATGGCAACTTTGAGTGGATGCTAAGAAAGCAGAGTGTAATTATCTGAGTTGAGGTTTGGCCAGGACAGTGAATTCCCACAGGAACTAAGGCACACCACAACACTCAGCACCTTCCACTCTAAGTGCAAGAGATGTTTCTTTGACTTTGTCTTCCCTTAGGATCTATGGAACAGAATAGCAGAGGAGAGAATATGAGTATTAACAACCCGGTGCCTTGCAAAAAGTCTCAGGAACTCTTTAATTACCCTGGGCAATTAACGCCTCTGTTATACATGTCATCTGAAAAACAACCCATCCAGCAGAATAATGGCCCCTCAAACCATATTTTCAAGCCTGGCTCCAGGACACGCTGACCCTGATGTTGTTTCCATACCACATCCTACATCTGGGGCTTCTCCCTGGAGGTCTCGTGCTGAGATCTGCCTCCATCCAGCTCCATTTATCTTATAAGATTTGCCAGGATCGCAGCACAGGGTATTAGAGATGTATAAGCCTTAACATTTTAATCTGCCACCTACACTGCAGTTTATGAGAGCTGTAAATCTCGTGGTTATAATGAACTCATCTAATGATATTGCTGATGGATAAATTTACCTGGGACGAGGAACAACAGTTACTTGCAAATGAAAGAAGAGTAATTTCAAGTTTCATGTAAACACCTTTGCTGCCTTACTTCTGACTTCTCCCAGCCTAATCCCATCAGGGTTTCATGACAAATGGAAAGTATGTATGTATGTGTGTTTGCGATGCAACGACTGGCTGGCCTGTGAGAGAACCTGCCTCTTTCTACCCAGTGTAATGCTTCTATATCTTGGGCATTGGAATCAAGTTTTAGATGAAAATAGATCAAATTTTCTGGGTCTGGTGTGCTAAATCAGGGGAATGGAGGGAAGAGAGAAGGCAACATATTAGGCAATGAAAAATGCCTACAGTATTTAAAGATATTTAGACTCCTACTATGAATTTCAATAATAATTAGGAGTGTGGCTAGTCTTCACCCTCCTAGTTCCCCCCATCCCCAAAGCATCCCAACTTGAATCTTTTTTAAATGATCAGCAATATAAATTACGTATTGTGGTTTCAAACCTCTCATTAAAGCTCATCCCCCTGAATTGAGGTCTGGTCTGGGCTATGTCAGTGCTAAATACCTTGGAGGACTGGGCTCAAAGACCTCAGATCCTTGTGAAGATTGGATTTGGACTTCTAAATTGCTTAAGTGCTTAAGTGCTTGGGGGAATTTTATCCTGAAACTCCTTAGTGATGAAGCCAATTTTGAAATGAGAACCATGGATGGAAAGCTCCGTCATTGTGGTGTTTAGGTAACCCTATAAGAACAACAGGATTTTCACTGTCCGCTGTTCTAATGCAGCAAGTTACTTATATTTCTCGCCCTTTCCTCCAACAATGTATTTTGAATATGCATTTGGTCATGCTAAACACACACACATACCCTCACTCAGTTGTGCACACACACACACATACACACACACACGTCTGCGCGTTCCTTCTTTGGCTTTCACTGAGTCATCAGGCTCACCAAATGTGTGAACTCACGCTATAATGTTCTCCCAGAAAAATAACAAATTGATTTCATTTTTACAGGCTACAGCATGCTATATAATTGGAGACACTGCCTTGTCAACTCAGACCGGTCTGACCCGACCAGAGACATTGCTTACAGCTGTTTACGGAGCCATAAAGTTTCCTCCTCTTTGTTTTTCCTTCCTTTTGCACTCTCTCTCTCTTTTTTTCTTTTCCCTTCTCCCTCTAATGAATCCTACAACTGCTTTTTGTTCTGGTCATAAAATACTGTTAAGGAAAATGCAGGAAGCCTTGATTTAGAAAAGCACTTCAGTCTGTCCTTCAAGTTAACACTGTAATCAATATTTAAAACTGAGCATGTGTTTAAGGGCTTTTATTGAACTAAGACAGTCAGTAAGGAACTTTCTGTTACACTTCTGTGTGCTTTTTTTAAATTATCAATACTAAATTAGAGGTTTTGATTGAGCAATCTCAGGGACTGTTTCCTTTTTAGACCCAGAGCACAGTTCCAGTTGCATCAGGAATTTTGCCGTTTCTCATTGTCACTGTTTCCAAACCCTGATCATTTGAGGAAGAGCAAACTCCTACACTAGTTTATCTACTCTGCTGAAACTGCCAATTAGGACTGGGCACATTTTTTTTTTTACATGAATCTATTTCCCATAAAAATGCATATATATATATATATATATATAATCACCCTGAAATCTTCTGAGTATTTTTCACATATCTATGTAGTTTGCCACATTTGCCAAGCACTCAGAATAAGTTTAGTTTTTCTGACCATTGTAAAACTACAGTTTTATAGAAGGTGGTCTTGCATACAATTTTACTTTGTGTAAAAATGTTTTATGTTTATCTTAAAATACTCAGAACCTCAAAACTCAAGTGAAGTATTTTGATTTCTGTAGAAAAAGAATTTCTGATCAAATGCTTGATTTTCCAACCATGAAAAAGATGCTTGCATTTTGAACTACTGAACTGAAAAAAAAAGAAAAAGATCCCAAACCCGAAAGAGCTTTTCATCTAGCTGCACTATCCATCAAAATACCATTTAAGTACTTTGCAGTAAATTATGGTTGTGCTTCCTTTCATATCAACCACTCATCACAGAATCTGGTCCTCCTTTGGTCTGAAATGTCACAAGACTCATCTCATTCGATCCCTCTGAAAGGCTCAAGCACTGATCAATACTGAATCAACTGTTCTGAAGTCATACATAGATATGAATACATTTTATACCCTCTTTGAGGACCATTTCTGTACACAGGATGGACTTAGGACTAAGGAGAATATTTCTCTGGACCTTGGTCCAAACATCTGTGGGAAAGGAACATGAGAGGTGGTCAGGGAAGAACTTTCCTCCAAAAATACACTGAAGCTTTTCAGGTCTATATTTTTCTTTTTAGAAAAAAAAATGAAAAGCAGCAGAGGGCAGAGACCTCCTTAACTTCTTTTTCCCTCTGTTTTGGAAGGGCTGCAGCAAAAGATGACCTGTTATTAGACAACAGAGAATCCACATGGAGGAAGGCCATGAGGAACACCCCAACCAAAAGGGAAGTCATCTCTTATTTAGAGCTGAACTCTTGCAAGACTGCCATGAGACAAAAGCTCAGACTTTTTTTGCTGCTTATAAAACTATTTTTAAAAATGAAATGGCAATTTCTGCTGCAACGGAACAACTGGATTTTTTTTTTTTTTTTTTTTTTTTGCAAAGAAACTACTTTGCATGGGAAAAAATCCTCATGGCTCCTTGACATGTTTCAGCTAGATCTCAGTAAAATTAAGGAGGTACAGACTGATGAGTCGCTCAAAGGTACAGGAAAAATGCCAGTGTACGTCCTGGCATTTGTATACACTTTGAGAGAGAGAAAAATTCTCTCTCAAAGATCATCTCTCACAACAGAAAGAATAACAAGAGCAATAAAACCCGTTGCAGAGAAAGCAGAGAAAGATTTAATTTGATTTACAGCACTGACTTTTACCATCATTTGCGGATACCTCCTGTCTACTGAAATGGATGCATTGGGTCTACTTCAGCCCAAAATTTATTCTGGTGTGAATGGAACAGGCAGGGATGTTTCAGCCATAAGGCAGCTTAATTTTCTTGGGCTGCTAAGCAAAACCCCTCGCTTCCTACATCTATGGCAATGACCTAACATTAAGCCAAGGTTTAATAATCTGGTTTTGAGATAGGAAGACCTATATATATGTAATGTGAATTTTCACAACCAGCTTGGTTTTCTTAGCCATATTCTGTGGACTCTTAAGTAACAGGCCACCCACTCCAAGGGTCTCCAGATCTCTTGGTCAAAAAAAAGTGATTTGGGTGAAAAGCTCTGCCAGTCTTTTGAGCGATCAAGCAACAGACGTGGGCTGATTTCCTGCAACACGACTGGAGAATTACGGCACCGTGTGTGCATCACCAAACAACGCAGAGAAGGACCAAGCTTTCTTCTCCAGGCTCCTCTCCCTAAACTTGCCGGAGTTGGGTGTTCACACACCGGGAGCCGTGGCTTGAAGGGCTTCTTCTCCAAGTGACTCAGCAGATGCAGTGCCTTGATGTTCCTCAGAAAAACATAACTGTTCTCCACCCTGGTAACTTCTCAGTGCGATTGGTGACTCAGTGCCTGGCTGAAAAAAGGCTGGCGGTGGTCAGGCTGATGGACGGGGAAGAAACTCGGGTGAGAGAGAGGAAGCGTGTAGGAGGAGTAGGATTTGGAGGGAAGAAAGTGGGTAGGGAGTTGTCCTTGGAGCAGGAGAAACTAACCCAAATCTCTGACCTGGAGGATGAAATAAGATGCTGGGTGAAGAGCAAATAACCACAGCGATGGGCTCGTTTGCCCTGGTTGGTGAGGGTAAATGACCCCTCAGTGCTTGGGGCGAGAAGTCTCCCGCAGAAGGACTCTCACAGGGTGGCAGCAGCCAGGAGCCGCACCTGCAGACCTCTCTGAGCAACACCAGAGCCTTAATGATTTCTTTCTGAAAGTGGCTGGGGAAATGCAGACAGGCTGCCAGATAGTGATCAGCTCGCAGAGGGGTGATCACTATTAGGCAAAGATACCAGCTTTAACATGCAGCGAGGGAAGCGGCCAAGAATTTGGGAAAGCAATCCCAGCTTTCTGCTGCATGTTCCTCTGCCAAGATACTGCCTGTGTTTACTTTAGAAACCAGAGACGAGCCCTCCTCTTCATAATAATAATAAAGCTGCAGGGTCACTCGGCTTAGCAGATGGATTCCTTCCAGCTTGGATTTCTCCTCATTTACCTGCAGAACTGATGCACTGATGTATCTGGGGGATTATGCAATGTTAATAATTAGGTTTCACAGGAGATCTGATCAGTGACAATGGGAGGCTGTGGGAAGGAAGCTCCACCGGAGAAAATCAAATGAACCCATAGATCTCACGTGGAACCTGTGCACTTTGCTGGGGTCTAAGGAGCCCGAGTAGCCACGGGGACCAGGCAGCCCTCTGCAGCAGGAGCTCACTGCTTGCCAGAAAGCTGCTCTCATTCATGCAAGAGAATCAGCTCTGTCTCACCAAAGAGCTGCAGGACCAATCAACCAGACTGCTCACTCTCCAGTTTTCAGCTTTCCCATGCTCTTAGATCCTAAATATCTAACGATGCCTTTCGTAGCAGGGTCAGAGACAGAAAGTCTGCAGGAATATTCCCTTAATCAAAACCTTAAGCTCTGGATGCTATAGTGCTGAAGTCCTCAATAGCCTAAGCCCCCCAAAAGCTTTTTGTCTGTTTTTGCAGTTTTCTTCCCTGATGCACAGGTAGTATACGGAACACTAAACCTGGGCCATTGTTGGGTTTAACCTGCTAAGGTTTTATTTTTTACTGTAAAAAAATGACATGTTTTGTTGCAGCACAAGTAGCTTATTTTCCACATTGAAACAACTTTTAGCATTACAATCTTTTACTATAGTCCTGCATGCATTAGAACATTGAAAAGTAGAAATACGATGGAGATATTTTGACTGGCCAGAAATATTTAACTGAACAAATAATTCAGAATTTTGGTAACTTTTTTTGATTAAGAAATAAAGAAATTTCCCACTGCCCATATTGCCTGGAAAAGAGAAAGTTCAGTTTTCAAGGATTTTTACAAGAACAACATATTAAGTGGTACACAGGTGTTACAACCTCTATCTTAGAAGGTCCTGCACAGCTCCGGGTTTTACTACAATGCTCAACTAATTAATTAATGGAACTCAGTTTCACATATTATCATTGAGGTTCAGAGCTTAGAAATAAGAAGGCATCATCTGTTTTACACAAAGCAGGAACACCTGGAGATTTGACAGCATAAAGATACCAGGGTTTTAAATGTTTCTAAGCACTTTGTCTACAGGACATTAGCCCATTTATAACCAACTAGGAGGGCAAAGAGGAAGCTTTCGTTGGAAGACACAGTCTATTCCTTAACTGCAAGGCTGAAAATGGCAACGGAAGCAAAACCACGAACACAAGAAAATGTTTTCCCTTGATGCCACCATCAGATGTTTTCTGCCTTCTGTTCCCTTCCCTTCCTGCGTGTACCCACTCAGAGACACACCTATTGACACATCCCTGTCTGTGGAGGCACAATTTAAAATTTCTTTGCTCTAGTGCACCAAAGCATCGACCAGAAACTTCGAGTGCCCTCAAGGAACTTTTTCTTACATCTTTTTTTTTTCACTAATAATGACTAATAACGTTTGGAAATCAAAAGCTCAGAAGTAGGTGGGTCAAATTTCCCCAAACTGGGGAGGTATTTCAAGACATGGGAGAGTCAGTTTTGTTGACTGTACATTGGCATCTCACAGCCTTCCAGCTATGCTTAGGAATCTTACCTGGCTCTCAGCTGCCACACAGGTCTTCTTCTGTAGGACCTATGTGGTAGCTGCCAGCCTTACTTGAGTGTCTTGGGTACCACCAGCAATCTACAGAAGATTCTGGGTGCCTTGATGTGGCCCACTCATCTGGGTGGGATTCAGCCCAATACCCTGTAGAAGGCTACAGCATAGACCTGAGCTAGCCATCCTACGTTTCCCATGTGTCCAATGGAAAGAAGAAGGCACAATTAGGACACAAGTAATCTGGCCTAGTTTAGATATCTGTTTCAATATGAAGTTGTCATGTACTGGACTCCACTGCCTCTAAAAGAGTTATACCTCAGATGTGAATTACTGACGCTGTAGGTGTTTAGTGAGATGAATTCCACCTTGAACTCAGGATCATGTGGTCAGGTGATAAGCAGGAGGTTTGTATTCACCTGTACCAAACCCTTTGGCCAAACAAAAACCTGGTTCTGGAGGAGCTCCAGAGAGACTTGCTGGAAGGAGAAGGGGGGTTGCAGTAGGTAGGAACCCCCTCCATGGGAAGTATAACAAATACAGCAACAGAGACCCAAATCCAGCGATTTCCACTGTAGCCCAAGCCAGGACAGGGGAACTCTCACTGGGACACAAAATTCTGAACAGAAGATTCAGCACCATTCCCTTCACTTGCCTCCCTGTGAGATAGCTTTCCTCAACTGGGGCAGGGGAACTGGTGAGAGGCAATCACAAAAGTCTAGGAATTCTGTCTAGTTTCTCTTCAACAGCATCGTAATCTCATTGATTCATCAGCGTATATACTTTCCAAGATAGGCTACCCATTAGCTCGTCTCTTCTATACCACTGGCCATTGCTGAATCACCTCCTTCAGAAAGGTGCCCAGTCTCAATCCAAAGATATCCAGAAATGGGGGATCTACCAGTTCCCCTAGGGATGTGCTAACCACCTTGGCTGGTAAGAGCTGCTTGCGCTGCTGAAGCCAATCACTTGTGGCAGCGGTGGCAATCACAGACCACGGTGCAGAGCCTTGTGCGAAAGGAATATGGCTTTCCAGATGTGGGCCTTGCAGGTGCTAATTTTGACTCCACTGAAATCAGTGAGACCTGAATCCTGTCTAGAATAGGAAGCAAGAAGGGGAAGACAGTCAGTCCCCCATAATTTTTGATCTGGTTTTGGTTTACTTCCTTAAAGATAATAATTAGAGGCTTCACCCACTCCCTACAAGAGATCACTTATTCCTTCTGCTGAAAAATGAGTTTGTAAGCAAATATGTTGGATCTCTCCTGGAAGTGCTTCTGCCGGGTATTCGCTTTAATGAGGGTGATCTCACCAACTGAAGAGGGAGTTGGTGGTGGGGAGGAGGGGAAGGTTTGCACTGTTTAAGGAGACTCGTAGAGGAGGACGGGGACCTACCTCCCCTCCACCCCATGCTGCTTTCCCCTCAGCTCCCCACCACGCTAACCTCCTTTTACTTTCCGAGCAGCAAGCTGCTGCTGCTGCTGGTGTTATTGACACATATTTCAAACAAGCCCGTGCAAGGGACTCGAGACACATTACATTGCACATGGTGCCCCGGGCCACAGATTCGCCTTCTTACACCGACAGCACGTTTTGCTTCATAAAGAATGTGCAGGCCTTCACCTCGAGCTATTTATCTGGTGTGCTCAGAAGAAATAAGAGAGAGGGAGAAAGCCCTACATGCCCATGTTGGCTGTTAACCCCGTACTACGTACCCCATAAGTGGCCAAACATTGACCTCTCTCTGCATGAGGTCTGGGCCACTGTCTGCTGATGAACCTGGATGGATGCCTGCAGTCCATTCCCCATCTTTCTGTGCACCTGCATTTAGGAAAACGGCTTCTTGCACCTCTTTGTAACTTCATCGACCCATTCATACCGCTTCCAGCACATGCTCCGTCACAGAGCACGACCAGAGCTCCCAGACTCTAGTATCACCCCACACTGGAAGAGGAAGACTATCTATCTGGTGAATAAAAGTTGCTGATACACACCTCTTTCCAGGATCAGGATAATCTTCCCTTGCTGTTAGCAACATTTTTTTTCCTGCTTTCTCTAAATCTTTCCATCATTGTTATTATAATGATAATAACAATAATTATTACTATTATGCCTTGAACTTGAGTCTAAGATTAGGTCTCCCATTGTGTTAAGAGCTTGATGGAGAAATGTCAAGGAGCCGATTCCTGCTGTAGAAAGCTCATTGTCTGCATTCAGGCAGGACATGAAGGGGTGAACGAAACAGAGAAAAGGGGCCAGGAATGAGGTAGGATGAGAGGCAGCAGTAAGTAGAAAATGAAGAGCAGTTAGCAGAATAGCAGGAGTCAGCACTGGTGCCTTGCCTAAGCAAACCCTGCTCCTTGTCTGTGTCCACACATGTCAAATCTCAGCAGGGAGAAGGGGAATGCTCCCTTGAATTTCCCAGCTGCAGAAATGTGGCTTTTTTTGACATAGCAGTGGGAGAGCCTTTAGCAGCTGCACACAGGTCTGATCGCTGCCATTGCCTCTTCGCTGATAGAGCTCTGCTCCAAGTACGTCAAACGCACAGAAAAAAGCTTCCTCTGTGGCAAAATCAGGGTGGAGAACTTTCCACCACAAAACCCCTACGTTACTCTTACCTTGAGAAGAGGTATCTGCAGTCATGTCCCTTTTGGGGGCTGGAAAGCTGCCAGGGATCTGGGGTAAGGAGTTGCTAACATCATGCCATACTAATAATTCTTCATTTCACCCACCTTTTTTTCTGTCTCTTTAGATTAGATTTGAAGCGCTTCAGGGCAGGGACTGTCTCTTGCTGTATGCGCATACGGTGCTTAGGACAAGGAGCCTTTCGACTTCCTCGGAACTGGCAACTGCTAATGTATTGCAATTAATAAATAATTGGAAAGATCTTGAAAGGTGAGATGTGAAATGACAACAGACTGACTGAGAGGGGCTGGGAGAGTTCTAAACTTTTTTTGAAAGCTTTTTGGGTTGGTAAATGGCAAAAGAATGCACACATTTCCTGGCTGTACGCAGGAAAGAGAAATTAATGCCTCTACCTGGGCTGTGACACATAAGCGCTGAACTACAGTCCAGGCCAGGGAGGGTAAAAGAAAAGTCTGTCCAGGTGGAGTGGCATGAGAAGTTTAGGTAAAGTGAATGTAAATCCCCAAGTGAACACCTTTGCTCTTACAAAAAAAATGATAATGTACGTGAAATCCCATGGGATAGGTTAAAAATCATCCATCGGCTCATAGCACTGCCCATGGATCTCAGACTCACTCCATTTCCACGTGTACCCAAAAACAATGTGAGAAGGGTGGGAAATTGTGAACATAGCAAACATAAATTAGGACTAAGTAAGGCAGATAAGTGATAAGGGAAGCTGAAGCCATCAGTGAATAATCCATGACTAGTAGTGCTAAGAACATGAGAATGACCAATAAATAATTGTTTAATGTGTTGTTAGAGAATATACAGAGATATTCACACGCACAAACATACATTTATAGTGCCTAATAATATATTAACCATATGTAGATAAACAAGGAGATAAAGAATGAAGGGAATCTAGGATATTTCTGGATAACTGCTGTTAACATTTGTAATAAATCTCGAAGTGATGATAGAAAACAAGAGAATGCCAAATAGGTTAGGAATCTACTGTGTTGTTAAAGAGCAATGGATAACTGTAAATCTGTTATCTGGCCCAAAAGGGAAATGGATGATACAAGACTGAACCCATAAAGAATGAAAGAGTTGTAATATAATTAGTGGTAGTAACCACAGTTATATGGAAAATTAATTTCATACAATTTTTAAATGAGATTGTTAAACACAGGTGATAAAAGTAATTCTGTTGGTATAGCATTCTTGTCAGAATATAAAGAAAAAGAGTGAATAAAGAATTCAAAGTGGTAATATATAGGATCAATATAGTACACGATAAATAGATGCACAGCTGACAACTCTCCAGTATCATTCTGCTAGGCAATCGTCATCAGATGGG
This sequence comes from Harpia harpyja, assembly GCF_026419915.1. Lineage (NCBI taxonomy): Eukaryota > Metazoa > Chordata > Aves > Accipitriformes > Accipitridae > Harpia > Harpia harpyja. Next base: position 106,398,516 of record NC_068940.1, read on the forward strand.
GCTGTTTCTAACTGAAACTCTCTGAGATCATCTCGGTGCTATTTAACTGTCTTACCAATGGTCTAAAAAAACCTCCGCCACATCATTACTGAAAAAGTCTGTAGGATATTGAATCACCAGGGGAGTGAAAGGGAAGGATACCGACAGGGCAGCAGCACAAAGTGAGGGATCAGGATGTGTCCACCTAAAGCTATCTTCATGCCCCAGATGCCAAGTCAGGCTTGCAGGAGTGACACAAGCCGTGTCGAGGCTCCAAGAGGATGCAGGGATTTGGGGACTGACCCCCACGATGTGAATGCTGAGCACAACAGGGCTGGCTAGGAGATTGAAGACTGAGGAGGAGGGTGTAACTTCTGTACACGGCACTGGTGAGGACACTACCAAAATACCACATCCAGATGTACTGAAAAGCTGGAGGAGGCCCGGAGAAACAGAAAGACAACTATGTTTGAGAGGAACAACTGATTCATACCATCTGCAGTCCTTAGCTGCTACATCATTCCTCCCTTTACAGACAAGGAAGAAAGCAGACGCAGGGTTGAAGTCAGCCGCATACAGGAGATGCTTTGAGTATTTCCAAAGCTTCTTTCTGGTGACTCAGAGAGAGCTAGAGTTTTGACCTGAGTTATTCATTACTTTCTTGATCTCCGATGCCATAGTGTGTACCAATAAGTTTCTCTAAGGTCTAAGAATAGTGGTCTGAATGAGAACTACAGGAATTTTAGGAAATGCCACCTTGAAGAGCTTTCTAAATGCTCTAGCTCCAATACAAGTTATTAGACCTGACAAAGGAGCGACCAGGTGTAGCTCTCAGACATCATGGTCATAATGGTCCTGAAGAGACAGAATCATACTAAGATTTCCTTGAAGGCTTCCCACCCAAGTAGTGACTCAACCTCCTTATTGTTTTAGGTAAGGAATCTGACATGATCAGGCCCAAGATGGTCCATGGCTTCAGGCCATAAAGTCCCCTATCACCAAGTGCTATAAAATTCTCTGATCAGAGGAGCATTCACCACAAGCCCTCAAAGGGCTGAGTACCAAGATCTGCCTTAGACAATGGGATGTAATATATCTACGACCATATAAATAGCTAGTTGGATGAGAGTTGGATAAGATCATGGCTTTACAATGCTGCCCCTCCTGCTTTTAACCCATCCCAGCGTTGGCTGAAACCAGGATGTGGCAAGCCTCAAAGGGATTTATGCCTTGAAATTACCAGCTTTCTTCAGCCTTACAGGAATAAGGATGTTGATTCTTACCAGCAAATTGTTCCCACTCAGCACTGACTTTCCCTGTTGATCCTTTTAGCACCACCTTTTTGTTTAGAGCATCTAATCACTTATCAGCAAAGGTCTTAAACTAAAAACGCTGTTTGGAAACATCTCAGTCGTGGCCCTTTCGTTCCATTGTCCTGCAGCATCCTGCTCAAGAAAGGCTTTTGCACCCCAGACTCTCCCTGTAAGTGATACTCTACTCGGTTTGGATCATCATTGTGAAAGACACCCTGTGCTAGCAGAAGAAAAGGAATTGCCTTGCTGCAATTTCTATGCTGCTTGCTGTGACAGGACAGAAATGTCTCTTCGGTACCCAGAATTTGGTTGGCGCCAGAGCTCTGGGAACAGACTGAAAGGCGTGGGTTGTTTTTGGATGAATCATGTTTTTAATCATCAAACACTGCCAATCAGAACTGCAGCAGATTTTCCCCAGTTTTTTTTGTTTTACTTTAAGAATGATAATTTCAGACTCATGACTCTGGATTAAGCACAGATAGCAACTTCACAAGAACTGACTAATGAAACCTCACAGCCCCCTTGTTTGAGATGGAGAACCTTCAACAACAAAAGATTAGGTGATTTATGAACCTGTCCTTAATGGAGCTGACATTAGATTTGAGATAATAAACCTTTCAGCATGCACATGGATCAATTATATCAGTGACTAACTTTAATTAGGAGAGAAGATGGCGTAGTTATTAAGGCACGGGTAGAGGACTGTGGATTCAATACCTCATTGCACAAAAGATCCCCTGTGGACTTGAGGCAAATCAGGCATTTTGGTTTGCCTCAATTTCCCATCTGTGAAGTGGGAATACTATTACCATACACATTCATGAAAACAGCCATGTATTTAAGGAATTAAAGACAAAGGACATTAACATTTAGATGATGGATTATTAATAAATGAGCCATATTGCAGTGGTAAACTGAGTCTCATGCCAACCACAGGAACAGAAGGTCGCTGATGGATCACTGAATGTATTTTTTTCTAGAAGGGCTGCAAAGATGCACATCATGTCTCTGCCTATAACCAACCGTTTAACACTAAGTATGATAGAGTATGCAAACCTGACTTCCAAGTCACTGTAGCACCTATGAACACTATTTTGGGTGGGGGAGGCTTCACTTCTATGTAGGAATGGCCCCACCTCAACTGTAATGTTTTCTCCTTGCAGTCTTCGGACCAACGCCAAACGCAGTTGTTTTCTGCGGTTCCAGTAAAGCCTTGTCTGATCACTGGTGGATTATTGTTTTCAACTTTTCAAGCCACTTTACTAGATAGGGCAGACGGTGGGAAGCCAGACATTTCCTCCTCTCACTCCTAGGTCAATTATATTTGTTTTGAATTTACCCAATGCCCCAGCCGAGCTATGGATCAATGAGACATAAGCAAGTATGTAAGGACGGGATGTCCCAGGTGCTTAAACATGTGGTTAAGTGTTTGGCTGAACCAAAGTTTTCATAAGGATTAGATTTAATGCAATGAAAGTGAGTAATCCCATGCATGACCCAGGCTTTCCTGTGTCAGATGCTGTTACATCGGACCCTACCCTGAAGAAATTAATGTTGTGTTTTAAATTAATACTTTCAGAATTTAAAAGCATGAAAATCTTCAAATGTTTAAAAAAAACCACCCCAAAACCAAAAAATCGCAAAAAAAAACCTTTCAGGTAAAACTTTCAATAAATCTATATTCAGATCTACTTTGCCAACCATAATCATCCATTTATGGATTTAATTCAAAATTTGTTTACTGAGGGTACTATTTCTTCATATCAGTTACTAAGGCAGCAAAGATCTATGGGGATACTTTAGAAGTCATAGACAAAAGTGGGCACATCACACACTTACATTAGATGGAAGGTTTGATCCATAGCCCGATCCATGTAGTCCAAAGACTACTGCTGAGTAGACATCTCCAATAAAGAGACCTCTAGGAAACCTCTGCCTCTGCAGCTGGTTGAAGCTGGCTTAAAGGGGAGCCCAAACAGAAGCATGATACAGTAGCCTGAGTTAGGAAACGAGAGTACCAAGGTGGAATGTTTGTGTCTTTGCACAATGGATATTTTAACTGACATGTTTTCACCTTTTCTTTCTATTACAGATTCTGCTTGAATGATGGCCAAGAGGCCAACTTCAGCCTGCAAAGCACAAGTAGAGAGGAAGCTCAGATGAACCCAGAGAAGCAGCAGCCCACAGTTGTCTAAGACCTCACAGAGCTGAAGGCAAAAGTCCTGACCAGACATTGACCTTCAAGACAATCACACAAATACAATGCAGATAAGAGTCCTGAGCTCTCATACTTTAACTCTCTTCAGCCACTGTTATGTGTGGCCTGCATACTTTTAGTGTCTTCTTGTATCGGGTCCCCTTCAAAACCAGTTGGGAGCTTCTGTTTCTATTTATTTTAAAGGTTACATGAGGAGAAAGCATTGGGACAGTCAAGTCAAGCACCCTAATTTTTGAGAATGTCAATTTCAGGTTGCTTTTTCTGCTATTTCTTCTCTTTTTCACAGAGACAGGTAAGGAATCATGTGCTCAAGCTGCCCCTTGGGAAAAAGCCTGGATTCAAGCGGCCAGAACTGGCACATACACTGTCCCAGGAGAAACAAGTCCAGAACAGACTGTCCTCATCTGACCCAGGCGCTCAGCTCCTGACGAATGGTAAATGAAAGGCATTTTGGACGTTCCCTTCATTGTATGCACATCACTTTAATCTGGTTTGAGTGAAAGCAGTATTTCCTGGCAAGAGTTGGCTTCAAAGCTTTACCAGGGCTTTGGATAAAGTAGAGCAGGATCTTGGTCATCTTTTTACACCCTGAGTCTCATGCATAGCTTCTGCCAGCTAACTGCTCTTGGGTACCCATACAGTGCAGACAAGATCAACTTAGCGTACAATCAAGATTCAGGGATTTGATCAAAGTGAAGAGATAAGAGTCACAAAGGCCAATTTTACGACTCTGTTACTGATAAGGTGACAGAGCAGGGACTAATCTAGATACTAACATAATTGATAATAACCTTGGAGCTTCTCGGAGCAGTTTAATGACCCAGGAATCTGGGGAATGCTGTTGCATGGCAGAATTCCTGCCATGTGCCTAACACAATCTCTACCTCGGGCTGTGAGAGGAGGCATTAGGTCAGTTAGATTGGATTGATAGGCCAATACTGAGCAAAAGGATTATTTCAGACCCAAATGTTGGGTGTCTGAGATCTTGGCTCCTGGTGCACCCGAGATCCTGGAATACAACATCACGAAGGTGAAGAAAAAAATATATCTCTCTTGGATAATTCAGCAACTGGGAGGCAATCCAAATTCACTAGGCAAATTTGCTTATATGAGCTAGGAACCTGCATGTCATGCCTCAGCCTGGAATCAATCATATTTCAGTAGCTATGGTAAAATATGCAAACAGTGACTTCCAGCTGAGACAAGTTCAGCACAGCTCGGCCAACGGGGTGGAGGCTCCCTTTTTGACTCACCTAATAGTTACCGCCTAAGGACCATGAGGGTCTCTGTGCAATGTGCACATGAGCCATGAAGTCCAGCCAATGCTGGGAGAAGGGGTGGGGAGGATCTGTTCGTGTATTTGGCCGCCAGCTGGATGGGAAGTGTGAGATTCTGCTCCCGAGCTTGTCTCAGCTGGAAGGAACTCACTGCAGACATAATTCATCCAGACTCTGTCCTCTGCAGCTTTCTGTATAAATCTCATCCCAAGGCATTTTGGAGCAGTACATAATGTAACATGACAACGCTGCTGAAATCCGGTGATCGCTATCACCTCTGAGGGAAGACAGATCCTCAGGTGGTGTCGAACAGCAGCACTCCTGGACCCTCAGAAAACTAGGACTCAGGTCCTTAAAGGCATTTAGCAGCCAGTCTGTCTCTAAAGATACTCATCCCGCTTTGACTGTGATGACAAAACCCTTCCTCCTTCCTACCAGCTGCATACCTGGACATTTACACAGTGATCTAAGCATTGATGGCAACTAATAGGATACAGGAACTTCAGCACAGATGAGTTTGCAATTTACATATTCCCTTCTTCTATCTGTATCTTGTCAAGTCAGTCATTAAATTCTGACTCTTTGCGCCATATAGATGCATTCCTTTGGCCATTTTACATGTCCTGTGAGGACCCTCTTCTTTAACACCAACTCTGACTGCACGAGCATGCTGGTTGCCCAACTTTTCAGCAGGGTGCTAAAGAGAGAAGTAGCACAGCGCTTAAATAGTTTTGATCTTGTGAGTCTTTTTACATCTGCTATAGGTGCAGCCCTTACACACTCTGTAAGACTGGGAAGATGAGAAAATGACCATCTCGCACTGAGAGTGTGTCCAAAGGAGGGGAATATCTAGGTACTACTCTAGCACACAGCAGGAGATCACTCCTTCACTTCATCTTCACTTATGAAAAATCTAAAGCAAAGCATTGACCTTAGCTTAGAGTCTCTGACAAATTATTATCTGTTCTCATACACTCTGGAGCTTCTCAAATGCTCATTTGCAGCTCAGGTAGGACCCATCTCACCTAACATTAGCCATGTAAAATGTAGATGTCTAGTCTCACCTACTCATCCAGTTCCAACTAAATTTGATGGAAAAAAAAGCACTTTCAGGAGGCAATTCCACCTACCACACCTGAGTTATCATAATGTAAGTGAGAAGAATCCTATTTGTGGAATAGAGTTACTTGTTGGGCTAGAAGATATGTTTCATGATTAACACTGTGAAGGCACACAAACCTGGCCACAGCAAATTGTTGGAGTCAATAGGAAATTATGAGTTTACACACTATGTTATACCTGGTACACAAAGCCACAAATTGGCAATTTCATCATTTTACATCTAAATAAGTGAATGTCCAAGTCCTCAGGCTGAGTACACAGATTACTGCCTAGGGACTCCATACAGTCATATCCTGAATTCTGGCTCTTCAGTAGCCTCTTCGTCTTCGGATATCTGCAACAGCTCCACCAAAGTCAGGGGAGCTATAGTGATTCACACCAGTCGAAGATAAGCCTTCACTGAATTCCGTAAAAAAATTACTGGTTTACCTTGGTTCCACCCAGCCTTTTTGTAAAACAGAAACCTCCATCACAAATTCTCATTAGACTTGCCTGGGATCGTGTTGAGTAAGTCAAATGGTGATACTTCCACCATTTAAAAAACACTCTTCTACACTCTGACATTCTAGAATACCAGACAGGTTGCTTTCCCTGATATCTAACTGGTATCCCCTTTTCTTTCCTTCTCCTAGTTATGCCCGCTAGTACCCTGTGGAACGATTCCTCCTTGCTTTCCTTTACTGTATACACCTGACTAACGTTTGAGGGCTATTATCATATCATTATTTGGCCCAGATTAGTACTTGCTAATCTTTGCTCATCAGCATCAGTCCTTTCAGCCCTCTGGCTCTTTGAATACCCTCCAGTTTGTCAACATCTTCCTGGCATGAGCATGGGATGAAATACAGTAGTCCAGGTGCACTCACTCTGGAGCCATATCATCATATCAACTCAATTCAAGGGCTCAGTGCAGTGGATCATGTGGGTTCTTCTTTCCCGTCACCTTGCATTTCACACTTAGGCTGAAGGATGCATGCCTGTGCATAGCTGATCTGCTCACGTCTATCTATGTGAAGTTGTGCACGTTGACATGGCAACGCTTTTCATAAATGTGGAGGTAGGGGCTCTACCTCCCTCTGTTTACTCACCAAGGTGACGAGAAGCAAGGTATTGGCACACAATGAATGAGATCAAATAATTGACAAGTTCTTGCCTGCCAGCAGAGCTGCTGCAACTGTCCATGCGAGTGCTCTTAGCCTACGCCAACTGGGAGACATACAGGCTTAAGTCCCTTCCTTTCGCCTTGACATTAGATTAAGTTGAGGTCATGTATAGGTGTTGTGGTGCTGTTGATGGCTGGTAACATGTTGAGCCACAGCAATTATATTGCAATCAGTCATCTGAAGATGATGCATTTTTTTTATCCCAAAGGAAGTTAAATGCTTTGATAACCCACCTGTCTAACTTTAGTGCAGCTGCTGTGGTAGTAAATTCAAGATTATCCTATGCAACACCACAATTTATCCTTCTAGGTGAGACTAACATCTTAATTTTCTTCAACAGCAATCAGACACAGATCTAAATCAGTACTACTGGATTACTCTTGAAAGTGAAAAGTATGTAAAGTTATTTTAAAATTGGTGACTGGTGCTAGACTACTAGATTCTGGAAACTGTGGTCTTCCTTCATCTTCATACATATGCTGGCAAAGTGAACTTCCACTTCCCCAAACATAGGCTAAACCTGATCCAAATTAACTGAACAAAACCACAGGACAGTTACTTTTTTTTGTTCATGTTACATCCCACTGACTCCATGATCAATGATTCCCAGCATGTCCTGTTATAGTCAAGAGCTCCATGGCCAGACTAACAGGCCTCTATCATTCCTATGACCAGGATAAAAGTTCATAATTTACGTAATACCACTTTTAGCTGAGAAACAGACATTCTGAAGCAAGCCTGCGGACAGCTGCCTTTTGGGAGAAATTGTATATGCCTGCTTGAAATTATCTTGATTTTTTTTTTCCTTAGTTTATCACCTGTTGAATTCTAAGGGTGGAATTCAATTGCTTAAGCATAGGTGTGTTGAGTATCATTTGAGGTGCTTTACAGTATCCACCTGGCTCCAGCCTGCCTTTCTAAAGCATGTGGATACCTCAGATGACAGAAAGCATCCCGAATACCACCACACGCTTCTGCATACACAACTATATGGAACCTTACATCTCCACTGACTGTATGGGACTCAGATAACTAGCTAGGCATTGATGTCTATATTGTAGGAAGCCAAATGAAAATATCTGAATCTGAAGCTCAGGAATCAATTCAATTGCCTAAATATTTCTGCATGAACGACCCTATACGAGATACCTACACAAGGCTTGCAGATATGACATGGGACCTATGGGAGACCCATACCCTTCTGGAGCAGCACACCGACTCCAGGGACTTCTCAAATGGCTTTTGACACTTGTGTTTAGCCAAATGTATCAAGCTCTCAGTGAGGACTATTACTGTTCAGTTTGAAAAATCACTATGTACACCATATGACTAAAGTCCTCCTTTTTTTTCTTTGCTCAGATTGTACCAGAAATCAGGAATCACAAAAGTGAGATTACAGAAAGGGCTATCTGTGTTTGGGGAAGGAAACTTGCAGCATTGTAAAGGTTATTGAAAGATACTAATTTTTAAAAAAAAAAATTGCTTGGTTGGTTCACTATTTCTTCAACTCTTAGCCTCTCTGTTCATCTCTCGTGGGCTCAGGTACCCAGCTACCTTGGAATTTGACCAATTCTCCTATTATTTTGGCTCAAATTAAGACAGGAGTTGTTTGCTGCAGAGAATCTCCAGTTCTCTGAGTCATCATATACACTTATAGAACACGTCTAGATATCACTAATGATTTACCTACATAAGACACCATCGCATAGCAACCTAGATTGTAAATACATTAAGTGCTACCTATTTCTCACGAACCATGAAATACAAAGAGTCAACAGTACATGCATTTGAATAATCTACATTGGAATGTCTCAAAAGTAACTCCTTCTCTGAAAGGGGGCATGTCACTTCACTTTCAGCACGTAGTTTCTGCGATATGTGCTTGTGGGATTGGCAGATATGACACAGCAGGACTTTTGGGAGACCTGAGCCCTTTTGGAGGGGCAGGTGGAGGCCCCTCGGATGGCACTGGACCCTTATGGCCTGAAACAAAATTGATCCCTCAGTGTGCACTGGGAGGTGGGATACATTTGTCCAGCTGATGACATCTGCAATGTAGAGGTCTACATCTGAGCAAGTCATCTAGATTTCCTTTTCAGCAGTTAGGAGAAATATGCCATTTTAGGGTCCAGTTCAATGTGTTTTCTTTTAATTATTTTTTTTTTTTAACATCTTTAGGGCGAGAAAAATGTCTCACTATAATCATCCATTTCTCCTCTTTATCGACTATAGAGGAGACAGAAAAAGATGTCTCTGTTGCAGATATCTGAATGTGGATGTCCTAGAGTGCCTCCTGAAGGAACCAGTACACAGACACCATTGCACGATAAATTCAGATCTCCGCTTAGGGCTCAATCTCATGGTCAAGCAAGTGAAGCTCAAATTACTATGTGCTAGTTGACCCACAGCAATCCTACATATGTGGATTCCTAGCCTACAGCAAATGCTAGCGAATGTGATTTAAATTAACGCTTTTTTATTGTGGGTAAGCAAAGTCTAATTACCTCACTTGCTGCAGGCTAGCAGTGAGCACACAGACAGTTACCAAGGGTCAGCTGATGTGTGGTAACTTGTTGCACCGCAGAAACTCGATCATGAGTTTAATTTGCTATAACTTCCACACACAGGCAAACCCTTAGACCTGGATTCTAATTTCTGCTAAAGCCTCAGGCAGTACAAAATTGACTAAAACTTGTATTAAGAAGAGGGAGCAGTCACACCAATACCCCTCTCTGCTGGGAGGTGCTACGACATGGTGGGCGTCAGTCCGTATTCCTCCAAAACCTTCCATTTTTGCACAAATGAAGTATCTAACAGTGGTAACAATAAAAAGAACCCCTAAATTTCTGAATCTTTTTCCAGCTTAAAACATTAAGAGCTACTCATATCAAATAGCAACAAATCTATTTCACTAGAGGCAGCCAGCATCCCTTGTAACAGAGCTGTGCCTACTAAAAAACAATAAAATGCATTTATTTCTTACAAATAGATTAAGTTATAAATAACTTAATAGTACTCTTGCTCCTGAGCCAGGAAACAACAAAGGTCACTGAAGGTCCTTAGTCAGAGGTACCATGACAGTCCAGCTAGCTCTAAGTCAGAAACACAACTTCTTTGCTGCTGGAAGAGACATCTTTCAAGAGAGACACTGACCATTCCCCCCTTTCCCATCCCATCTACATTGTCTGCTGCCCAGGTAGAAGATAGACATGTTCAGCAGCAATCTCGACATAAGAGAAGACCTGCTCACCTCACCAAGCCCAGGACAGAACACAGAAACCCTTGTTTCCCGGACCTCCAGTGGTACATAAGGCACTCTTGAAATGACTTAGCAGGGGACAAACTCCCAACCAGATACTTGGATTACATAAGGGTTTTTTTCAGTCTAGCAGTGAAATGGGAACCAGTGATGGTTCACTGAAACCAGCCAAATTCATCTCAGATGTAGACCTGAAGCACGGTGAAGTTGATGAGTCCCCAACTGACCAAGTCCATTAAGAGAAACGATGGATTCTCCCTCCCTCTTGACAGCTTCAAGATCACAACTGAAAGCTCTTCCCCAAAATGCATTTCAGTCCAATACAAGTTGTTTGGATGAGTAGGGGAAAATGTGGTGAAATCCTCATTGTCATCTTAAGAAATGAGCCCATAGAGCCTTACATCCCAGACCGACTTTCAAATGGGTCAAACTATCAATCACCTCATGCTAAAGTTTCTCAGGATGGGACTCAGTTCACAGACTGAGACATATACACATAGACATCTGCACACAAAAATATCCAATAGGGCTAATTCTGGCTTTACTGAATCCACTGCACAGAGTATTTTGCAATTAAACCTTATTTATCCAGGACTGCAGGGGTCCCCTGTCACCTCTGGGACCAAGCTCTCAGTATTTATAAGAAAGCCCTGGAAACACAGACCAGTGTTATGCTAAAGAGCTGAGCTTGCTACTCCCACCATTCCCTCGGACTTCCTAAATAATGCATTTGCATGGATCGCACTGTACCGACAAATGAAAGAGTTTCTCAAAACCTAGGTGAAACACGGTGCAGAGCAGGAAAGTGAAGGGAAGGGTGTTCAGAGATAGTGGAGTTGCAGGAAAGTAGATGAATATTTCAATTAGTGAAAAATTAGGTCAATTTTGTTTAAATTTTGCAAAGCTGAAACTTTGCATTTACATAGTAATTCAATTGTTACCACTTTTGCCATAACGGTAAGAATGGGATAATCAGCATTAAGAAAAAAAAAAAAGCCATGGGACTTTGAAGGTCAGCGGAGACCAGACCTGTATTCTGCAAAGCCACATTATTTGCAATGACATCTCTCATTTGCTCAGGATGTTATGAGGAAATCTCCCCGTTTCCAGGTTGCCTCATCTGAATACACATCCACAAAAGCCTAATGAAATGCCGAGGTTTATGCTTATGAAATCAGTCTGGAGACAGAGATTTTCTCACTATAGAGGTTTGAAGCAAAGCAAGAAGGAAGCTTCCAGAGATTCATAGCTTGGTTAAAAACTTCCCTGGAGTCAGGGTTGCTATAGTGTTAGCACAATTAGACTCTGAAAAGACGTGTAGGTACTAGTAAACTTCTCAAGCCATAACACTGTGCAGGCAGCTTCCGTAGCTTCCTAGCCACAATGACCTCATATTTCATCTCTGCACTGTAATACCGTTGGTGTGATATTTGTCAGCTGCGGTCCCCATCCTCTAGGCTATAGAGCCGTGCCAGTTCACACCATTTCAGCTTTAAACAGGTTCTCCAGGCTGCAGGACTTCAACAGATTTGCAAAAACCCTCTCGATTCACCAGGACTGAAATCTCACACATGCTCATGGTGGAAACCAATGCTCACGCTAAAGCTGGTAACCTGGAATAGAGTTCCTCTCATCTCTCTGTAGCCACCTAAAAGTTAGGAATCCAGTTAATGATATCACCTAGGTCCCCTCTGTCCTCGTAACAGAGGGATCAGGGCCTCAGAAGAGCAAGTTGCTCTGTCCTAAGATAGGTGTCTAGGATAGGTGGGCTGAATTGCCTCTGGGGGAGTTAGTCCCTACAAAAGGAGCCTACCTGAAAGCCATAAACTAGATGTTTAATTTTTAGATGCCAGAAGCTTGCTAAAATGAATCCTACCCTTCTCGTGAGCCACATACACAGACACAAGAAATTCAACAGCAAGTTCAGAGGGAGAGGTGATTTAAATCACCTTTCAGCGTGGTTAGCACACACTGTTGGCAACGCAGCTTAATATTTCTCCAAAACATTGTCAAAGTTATACTGAACCATTGGCCAGTCATAAACCATCAGCTACCCTCTGAAGGGTGCAGTGATGAAAAATTGCTTCTATTTTCTCTGCAGAGATCTTGGTGTCCCCATTGCAGCCATAAATGGATTAGCACTTTGCACACCAGGCTGGTAACAATGCTCCAGTCCTATAGAATAATGTGAATTAGCAGCCCTGAGGCCAGTAACCCTTTACTAGAGTGGCCAGAACCAGTGGCTCCAGAAGGAAATGTAGGTACCCTGCACAGGACATTTGTGGAACATGGTTTCCTTGCATGAATCTTATTCTGGTCTTCAATAGCCAGATGTCACCTTAAGCCCAGAAATAAAAGCCCCCAAATATTTGTTGTCATTAACTATGACAATCCTGAATATTTGGAATATCTCTGTAAATATTGCCTTGAAATTTTCTATTGAAAAATCCTCTTGAACCTTGTTAAGTTTGCCCCCTGATTAACATCCTGTTTTTCACCCCAAAGCCAAAAACTGGCAGGTTCTGCTTCTACCTCAGGACAGAATATAAAACTCACTTTCCAGGGGAAGGGAGGTCATTCGCACTTCTTTCTGAGGCCTTTTTGGTATTTGGAGTAGACCTGCCTTCCCATTCAGTTTTCACTTTTTAATGGCAAGCTTTTTCTTTCTCCTGAAGTAACTCTGCAAAGCAGCATCTACTTCAGGCTTTTTTATGCATTTAAATTGGAAGACTTGTGCTGTTTGCACCAGAGAGGATTTGGGTCTTTTACCTCTTATCTGCAGGCAAAATCACCAAGGAAGGTCAAGGACCTGACAAACACTTCAGGCTTCTCGTCAGCCACTCTTAAAATAGGGATAAAAACCTTCCAGACACCAACTGGCATCACATCAATGACATTTGTTGGGTGTTCAGGCACTCAGTCATACCTCCCAACTTTAGCTGTCTAAAAGGTAGGTGTTTAGGCTGTTTCTAGAGTGGATGGAGAGATAGGCAACTCCAGACAGTGATTCATCACATCCACTAAAAAGATACCTATCTCAGGAAGGATGAATCTCCTTCAGAAGATGCCCATCTTTCTAGAGGGAGGTAAGATGATTAGCTTGGATACTTAAGCATTACATGGCTAAAATTAAGTGAGTGAATTCCATCCAGAGGTCTGTTAGGGGAGAGTGCTGTCACCAAATAGAGTACAGATATAACTCCTTGTATGCTGGAAACAGAAGGTGCCCTCAAACTTTCTGAGAAAGCCCTGTTTTCGAAACAGACTTGTCCCCAGTTGGGGGAACAGTTTCTCAAAGATGAATTGAATCTTCCCAATCTGACTTGAAAGGAGATGCCTCAGGATAGCTTGAGTCAGCCAGCCTATGGGATCATCATGAGACAGGGTCCCACCCCATAAGCAAGTGGGGGGTTTTTTTGACTGAAACATTGGGTCCAGTTCTGGAACATTTTAAAGGCATTTTCCCTTGTTCAGTTACTTAGGCTTACGCACAGTTATGCTCAGCCTGCTCCTAGGCAAAGTTGTCTATCTCTGCAACCCTGGAAGGCTCCCAGACCAGTATGCCAAGAAATGAAATCAAGGTCTTCTCTTCAGAGCTGCTGCCTTCCTCTGTGGCCATTTCCCAGGCCTATGGGATGTGCATGTAAAAGCGTCGAGCACCCAGTGACCTCAAGGCAACCTGCAAGCCCTGCTCATCTCACAACCACACCACCTTTTCTCCACATGGCTCAATAGCGGTTTATGTGCCTAACTTCATATCTCCACATGTTTAAACCTCTTCAGGGCTCAGGGGCTGGCTGTGAGAAATGGGGATATTAACATTATGTCAGTGCCCAGAAGGTCTCTGACTAGGAGGCAGGTAAAGCTTGTGAGGCATCGGTAGACTATCTGCCCATGTTGGCTAAAGCTGGCCGCAAGGATCTCAGGTGGAACTGTTCTTTGCCAAACCAGTGCAGTGGAGTCAAGCTCAGCAAATAATTTCTGGCAAACCAAAAATGCACTAAAATAATTATAATTGGAAATGTAGAAAAGGCAGACTTGGACGTTTTGTAAAACAGAAGAGTTTGATTTTTTTTTTTTCAGGATGGATTCTCAAGGCTACTGAGATTCAAGGCACAGACCCAAGTTACTGGGAGTCAAACCAGGGTGTGAGCCATATGAACATCCATGTGAATGTTCTTACCCTCTGGTATATATGAACCATCTTCTATTTATTGCAGGGTAAGAGCATTCACACGGGCAGTTACCACAGAAAAACTGGCATCTTATTAGTTCACACCCTAACTTACCTCGTGGTAATTTGTTCATGTGCCCATCCCCTAAGGTGCCATTCTCAAAATGAAGTTAGAGGACGCAATGTCCCCTTTATACTCATAGTCAGCAACTTAGTGGTTAGGGCACTTACCCATGGTATGGGAAAAAGAGCTTCATAAGTTTCCTCTGGCTTGATTTGAAGCAGAGTTTTGAACCCAAGTTTCTCAAATCTCGGTAGCACACCCTAGCCAACAGATTATACTGTTCCACAGAACTACCAAATCAATTATTCACATTGATTGAGTCTTGGCCAACACAGGGGATTCAGCCAGAAACCTCTGGAGCTCAGAGCAGAAGCTCTCAACACCCATAGTGTCTGAGACCTGGGTGCAGATCAGGATAGGTAGTATATGAATGGATTTTGCAAATGCTGAAGCCCATTAGGATACACACAAAAGTTCTGCAATTCTGCCTTTGCATGCCCCAAAACCCCATCCAGCACCTAGCCAGGTTTTGCTGCATGTTGTCAGATATATACAAGCCTTAACTGGGTTCCTTCTCTCTCCTGCAATGGGATAGGAGATGGGACTGAGAGATATGCCTGTAATTTACATACATTATTACTGTATGGCCCTGATAGCATGTATAATAATGTGTTATGTATCAGCCCAACACAGGAAAGACTCTCCCTGCTCTCGGGCTTGATCTCAACCTGTGTGACCCAGCTTGGTGCCTGTGCATAGAAAATGAACAAAACTGCCCAGATATTTAAGGATAAACACAAGGCTAAGCAGCACTTTCCTGGCCCAGAGTCAAAGTATGAAGCAACTTGCAGGATCAAGACCTACAGGAGCTCAGAGTCTAAGACACGAGACAAAGAGATTGCTCCGAAGTCTGCTGAAGTCAAGGGAAGATTTCCCTTGAGTTTGACCTGTCTTTGGAGTAGAAGCTAAAGCTAAGGAGAGGGATATATGCATGCACCTGTCTATGCATATTCATACATATACATAGGCATATGTGTTATATATGTATATAACTACCTTCCTTCATAATAGGTACTTCTTTTCTCCAAAGAATCCTCAAAGTAGTCATTAACCGGACTTTTCTGGGACATGTCACTGGGAGCCACTAACACCATTCCACCAGGGAAGTGGGTGTATTTCTGCAGCTGTCTTGCTCCTGTGCTCACAAAACACAAGCTGGCCATTCTCACAAACACGTCATCGCTCTCATTCACTTTATCTTGTGAGTCTCTACCAAAATGCCTGTAATGCACAGCCATGCTGTCAGGTGCCTCCCAGGTGAGGGACACGTGGTATGTGTTGTCCTCGTATGGGAGACAAGCTGTGGCTTGGACCTTCCAAGAACTGCAGCCCTCCACCCTCCTTGACCCTAACGAGAAGGTTCCCTCACTTCATCTCTTCCTCAGTCATACAACGCAATATGACTGTCAAGAGATTCATGGCATGGCCCACACCCTCCGTGTTCTCCTTCCTCCCACGAATCTCATAGTCAAAATGAGAAGGAAGGGGGAAGAAACACAAGATGAATGGATGGATAAAAAAAAAAAAGAGAGAGCAAGGAATTATTCTGTGGGCACTAAAAGTCATGAGCACTGAATTCTCCGTCCTCCTGTCTGGATTTCTGATGTCCAGGGAACATTGTACACACACAAGTATGCATGCACACACATGTGCAGGCTTACTCACACGCTGCGCACACACATATGCACGCACACTGCAGCCTCTCCTCTACTTAACTGCCCATTTTTGTGAGACTTGTGGGTATCGAATACCTTAGAGAACCTCTGCCAAATGAAGCTCATTGGGCTGATGATAGGTTCAAATGTCAATACGGGGACAAACAGACAGGCAGCAGGATTGCTTAAGCCTTGGTTCATGCAGAAACCAGCTGTAAGAGATGGAGTAGAGGAGCAATGTACCTGAGAGCCCTTCCATGAGCCCCTCGCTGCCCCCAGCCTGCCAAGCCCTCCGGGGCCAAGAAGCACATGCCCTGAGGGACATCAGTCCCTTTGCACAAGCTCTCCCCTTACAATCACAGGTCTGCATTTTAAACACACTTTGGAAGGGCCTGAATTTCACAGAGAAGGGGGTCAACACTGGCTGAAAATCACATAAATTACACCTGAGGTGTCTCCATCTATTCTCTCCTAATATTAATAATGAAGTCTAACTTAGTATAGTAGTGCCTAAGGCTAAGTTCATGCCTAACTTAGCACCCAGACAGTTTTAATAGCAAAACCTATGTAGACACCTGAAGTTTAGGCAGTTTAGAGGGATGTTCACATCACTTCTCTCACTCTTCCATTATACTGATGCCACCATACCCTTCTGGCATCAAAGAAAATCCCAGGCATCTTTCCTGACATCTTTAAGATCAAGGAAATTTGAGATAAGCCAAACTCTTCCTCATTCACAGTAACAGAAACAGTCTGGGAATTTGAGGACTAGACAGCACAAGTGTGTGAATAAATTTGCACAGATCTTATCAGCAAGGTCAGCAGAACCATAAAAATCTCAAGCTCAGGAGAAGACAATATGAATTGGTGACTTTTGCTGCAGCAATTTCAGAATCGTGATTGGCCATGAGGGTGGTCTTTGTCACGGTACCTCCGCTTGGCAGCTCATTGCTGGTTACAAAGATCAGTCCAAATGAGTATTTCTTTCACAAATTATGCTTCTGCAAGGGCACTTTTCTTGAATCAGCCTTTGCTTTGTAGGCTAGCACCACAGAAAACCAAAAAGGATGGACTTTTGCAGAAATACAGATTCCTTGTCTATGGGGTCCCACAGCTGTGGGCAGGTTGAACGTAAGGATTTGGGCATGATGGAGTTAGAGCACTTGACCT
Organism: Harpia harpyja; assembly: GCF_026419915.1. Lineage (NCBI taxonomy): Eukaryota > Metazoa > Chordata > Aves > Accipitriformes > Accipitridae > Harpia > Harpia harpyja. The sequence continues at coordinate 106,415,970 of NC_068940.1, forward strand.
AACCCTGTTCATCCAGAAGTCAGGCACCCAACTAGTCATTTTGGTTCTCTTGATCACCAACATAGAGAGACCGGCTGCTGCAGAGAGAGTCATTGCATCCAAAGATTGACATCAAAGATAGGTCTGATGAATCATAGTGAGGAAGTGTCAGCCTTCATTCATTGACTAGAAAGGGAGCTTAGATGACTACCTCAGATGAGATGTCCAGCTCTGAGATGGAGTATGACGAATCCTGCTCAGCATGGCTGCAATGCGTAAACATTATGTACATCTCTAGATAGCGTGAACAAACCTAAACTCTTCACTCGTGGTCTCTGTCGTACTGACTCACGTATGTCCAGCTGCCCTGGCTGTTATCCTCACCCCAGTGTTGGGGTTTTTTTGAAACAGTGAGTCAAAGGTAAGTCCAGCACAGCTTTTCCTCCTGTACCTCAGGCTCTGCTCAATGACCCCAAACTGTACATTGAAATGGGATGTGTGTGGCCTGCCTCCGCCAAAGACTGTGGGAAACTGTCTTGTTTTCCAACTTTCTGGTTCTCATCTGTCCAGATCACCAAGCTATTTGTTTAGGCTTGTGGAGGGTAAAGAAGGGATATGACGAGAGGTCCCTTGTCCTAAGCATGTGCTTTAGCCCCTGAGTTATCTTTTTCCCCTGGTTTATCACAGAGGCTGCAATCATTAGATAGCCAAGGTCTTGCATATTGCCCTACCCTTCTTGTACTAGAGATGGACAAAACCGGGTTCTTGCATGCAAGAATCCAAACAAGAGCCTGTATTGCCCTATTTCTGGACCTTACATGCAGGACAGAATTTCTCAATTTATTCTGTCTGAGTACCAGTGTCAGAGGCAACAGAAGCCAACCCTAGAATCACTGTTGGTGGCAAGACACCACCACTATATCTGTGGCTGTAAATATATGCTAGACCGTATAACCCTTGAATTAGTTTCTGCACTACAGTTCGGAGACTGTTTTGGTAAACACGACAGTTTAATTGTAATTTTAGTGGAGCTTTTAGAAAGCTGTACTGACAAGACACTGTATTATGACTGAGCTTGAACCTTTCATTCACCAGGAGCCTGAGACGACACATTGCGTCAGCAGGACAGATGGACTCAATGCTCGTTTCTATCACAGACTTCCCTTATGCCTGTGGGCAAGTTGCATCAAGGATTTCAGTGGCCACTGAATTAGCATTTCCCTGTCTGATTCCCAATCTTCTGCTAATGTGTCTTATCTATTCTCTTTCAACTCAGTTGTTTGCCCCATCTGTCTGGATGGTATACTCTTTCAGGCAAAAACTTGTTCCCACTGTGCCCTTAGTCTTCTGTTGTAAGTAAGTGACTTTTAGGTTTTGTAATCAATCCACTAATATCCATGACCCATCCTGTTAGAAAAAGGCTGTGATCCAGTAAGTTCCTTCCTTATCCAGATGATATTCCTGTCAGTAATGACTCAGTGCTAACTACTTTTTATATCCATTACTTCTTCACAATTCTGATTTAGGTATATTTAAACCAGCCTGGGGCACATGAGGATGCATAAGATGGTTTCTGGATTGAATGATTTAATGATGGTAGAATCTGTTATACCTATTATTGCAAACCTACAGTGGGATGCAGCTCAACTAACCTAAGGTGTCTAATAGTTTGACAGCTAAATCTGTGCTCTTTAACTTCTCTCTACAACATGTGAGGAGAAATAAGCACTTCAATAAAAGCAACAGAGCTAACTCGCTTTTCCTCACATTCAGCATGAGCTAAGTGTATTCATGGACCAGTCACTGCAATCCACTAACAAGGGGCAGCTCAATAAAACCAGTTAATTGATCAGGTTGTAGCAATGCAGTCAATAAGTCTAAGGCATAAAGCAAGAATTATGTGTCTACATAGTCTTGCACTTCAGAAGAAGGACTTGGGGGTGTTGGTTGACGAGAAGCTCAACATGACCTGGCAATGTGCGCTTACAGCCCAGACAGCCAACCGTATCCTGGGCCACATCAAAACCAGTGTGACCAGCAGGTCGAGGGAGGGGATTCTCCCCCTCTGCTCTGCTCTGGTGAGACCCCACCTGGAGTACTGCGTTCAGCTCTGGGGTCCCCAACATAAGGATGTGTAGCGAGTCCAGAGGAGAGCCACGAAGATGATCAGAGGGCTGATCCTATGAGCCCATAGGAGAGGGCTCTCATGAAGACAGGCTGAGAGAGTTGGGGTTGTTCAGCCTGGAGAAGAGAAGGCTCCGGGGACACCTTAGAGCGGCCTTCCAGTACTTAAAGGGGGACTACAAGAGAGCCAGAGAGGGACTTTTTGCAATGGCATGTAGTGATAGGGCAAGGGGTAATGGCTTTAAACTGAAAGAGGGTAGATTTCGATTAGATGTAAGGAAGAAGTTTTTCCCTGTGAGGGTGGTGAGGCACTGGAACAGGTTGCCCAGAGAGGTTGTGGCTGCCCCATCCCTGGCAGTGTTCAAGGCCAGGTTGGATGGGGCTTTGAGCAACCTGGTCTAGTGGAAGGTATCCCTGCCCACAGCAGGGGGGTTGAAACTACATGATCTTTAAGGTCCCTTCCAAGCCAAACCATTCTATGATTCTATGATTCACTTCTGTCCTTTTCCACTTTTAGTCTCTTATTGTTTTCTCTGAGCACTTCCACCAGCAAATCTTTCCAGATGGTGACCAAACCGCACCTCTGCTAATGCTGCAGCAAAACAGCTTTCAAGCCCTGGAGATCAGGCTGCCACTTTCTTTCTCTGTAGATTTACACTATTTGTAAATGGGAGCATATCCAGGCCTTGAAAAAAATCAGCAGACTTTGTTCAAGCCAGCTGGTGAATGAGCTAGGCTGGACTGAGCTTCCCAGTCCCTGGATCCCTCACTGCCAGAAAATAATAGACAATATCAACACACACCTCAAAACACCTTTAGTCCATCTTCACATCTTCAGAGGGGTACTGTTCTCAGAGCCTTTAGGACAGCTCTCTACCACCATTACAAAGCCAATCCACAAGGAGAGGCAGCACTTGGTGTGCAGGATCAAATGAGGTACCTAGCTCTCCTGGTCTGGATCGGTAAGGCGAATTATTTCATGACAAATGCATCCAGGCTGCTCTTCCCATGGAAGAATGTGCAAGAAATTGATACTTCATAAGAATTCCCTTCAAACATCCTTCTGAGATATGGGATTTTTGCTCAGCTATTCTATCCATATGTGGAATGCAACACCAGGACTTCAAGTAATGTTTTTTTAAAGGTAATTCGGTCACTAAAGATGTAAAGCAACACCCACCAGGATTTTCAAAAGGGTGTTCCAATGGAAGTATCCTCTTTCAGTATTCTACATGTCTAGGTAGATCATAAAATGCCTAGATGCTTCTAGCCTTTAGGAGTGTATTCAAAGAAAAAAGAAAAAAAAAAAGAATCTGGATTCATCTGTCTAAAAGGAGATATCTTAGTCTGACCTAGTCATCCAGGATCCTCTTGCAGGCAATGGTGAGAAAACTGGCACAGCTGGGATGTGATTCATCTCATCCGAAAGTAAATGTCTAACATACGTCAGATGAGTTGCATCTTATTTCTCGCCAATAACTCTGAAGGAAACTTGGCTAGAGACTGCTAAAGTTGCAAGATGATTCTCCCTCCAGATGGGATAGGAATCAAACCTGGATCTCCCCAAAACCAGCATTACGCAGATTTTTATGCCTCTAAAGGACCTGTGGGTCTCCCACTAAATTCTACAAATCTGTCCAGCAAGAGCTTAGACTGTCCCATTTCTTCCTGGCTACTGTAGGCTCGTAAAAAAATGGAAAGGCTCCCTTAAGTGTGTCCCTCAGCCTGCAAAAGATTTAGAGTTGCTTTCTGTCATGCCACATAACACTGTCTAGCAACAGGCTCTATTGTTGTTCTTCTGGGGGCAGAGGGACAAACTGAATGGTAGGCTTGGCAACTGTTCAAGGAGTTTCATTCCTGCCTTCCCACCCCTTAGTAAATATCTCTATTAGACAAGGTGCACCCTTTTGGAATCAGAAGAAACTCCTGCTCTGCTCAGTGCTGTTTGGCTTCATTTCACAGGCTTGGCTGTAGCAGAGATGGGCTCTGCCTTTTCTCGCTGCTCCGTCCCACAACGTACACTCTGTTGAATAACAGCGACTTCCTTGGAAACCTGAATGTGCGTAACCTCCGCCATAAACCCGCATATTCCAACAGAAATATAGAGGAAATACAAATCTGGAAAGTGATATTAAGAGCTATAGGCTGGGAAAAGAGAAAAGGGTTTGATTTCAGAGAACTGAAAGTAAAACAAGGTCAGAGGAATTCTCCGAAATGCAAATACAACTCTTGCATCAAAAGGAGTGACTGTGTCCTCTGCTCAGATAACTGTCATGATAGGGAAGCAAGAAAGCCATTTTATATCTCTTTTTAAAAAGTTTTGAGGTGAAGTTCTATTACAAGCTTGACTCAGTGACTTGTGGACATGGTTGGAGGATGGTGGGAGACTCTGGATGTGTTTGAGGATAAGGAGCACTGGGAGGATGTATTTGTGCTCTGGAGCATGCTGGATTAGAGGCAGGATTAAATATGTTACAGAAAAAGTTGCAAAACAGTCAAACTGCTTAGGCTTTCAGCAGCTACGCTGAGACATGACAAACTATAAGTTGGTGTGAATTTGCTGAGGAGAGGGGTGGCCTAGAGGTTTTCAGTACTTGCCTGGATGGCATGCACATTCCTGCAATAGCATACCATGGCTGCACCCATTCCAGTACACCAATGAGCACTGTGCACTACGGAGCTTGTTAAAATACAGGAAGAAGATGGAGAAAAAGTCCATGACTTGATTTTAGCCATGTGAAATTACGCCAGGCAATAGGAATTAGAGCTCATATTTTAACAGCTAGGAAATAGGTAAATGAGCAGACTCTCAAAGGGGATTCTCTGTCTTCGGTATAATCTGACTAAACCTGGATGACAGTGGTGGAGATGTCTCTGAGCTGGTTGCCTTAACTCCTCCGTAGTCTCAGAGGATTTAACCAGTCAAGCTCAGTCAAAGGACCGAGACATGAATTGCACCATAAGAAAGTGCCCATTTCTCCCCAACAATGAGAGGAACCAGGACCACCTGGCTTGGATGGAGACATCTAAACTGCAGACACGTAATGGGTAAAATGAATTCCACCCCAAGGCTTTGCTCAGTTGCCTGCAGACAGGCATCAAGTGCCACTGAGATGCTCTAGGGTTTTCTTGACCGGTCTCCATCTGCTGCTGAGAAATGTCATCAGTGGATTGTATACAATCCCTGCCAGGCCTCTGAGGACAACCAGAATGCCATCAAGCACCTTAACTGGAAGTAGAACCTAGGCATGGGCTCCTGATGGGAACCTGGGCATCTTCATTTTTGGCTTAGTGGTCTTTCCTGGAAGGCAGGCTTAACTGAACACTAGGGCTGATGCATGGCAACCAGGAGAGTTTCCAAACCTGTGATAGACATGAGGCCAGGCCAGAAATGTGAGGGTCTGCCATGATCTGAGCTCTAGGAACCCCTGAGGCACCCTCCAAGGCTTCTAGACAAACCTGCTCCAACACACTTTGAGCCTACAGAGCCCCTGTGGAAGAGGAGAAATGACCATCCAGGACACCTGGGATGCCTTGAGAGGCCTGTGATGTGAGAAAGGAAAAGAGAAAAGCATTTCACACCAATAGAGTGTGGAGGAATATCCATGTTGGAAAAGAGTAACAGCATCCCTGCTAAGAATTGTCACTCTACCAGTGACTCTCTACAAAGCATAACTGACTATTATTTATACCAGAACAGAAACTGTGATGAGAAGACCAAGGACACCTTGAACTCCTTTGATGGCCCAGGCTCTACAAATGCAAAACATCTCTGGGTATCAGCAACATCCAAGTGGGAAGGGGACTGTGAATATGCAGGTGACAAACAAGGAAAAGAGGCAAACAACATCTTTGTGATGCATAACACTCTCCCCTGGTTTGCAGGCTGTTTTTAAAAGCAGTGCCCTATGTTAGGAGTTCAGAACAAGGGAGTTAATGTATCAGTTCTTCTTCCCTCCCCTTGTTTTTATAGCGAGTGCCGGTAGAATTTGGAGTGAACTGATGAACTGATGAATTTTTACATGTTGTGCTAAGATGATAACAGGACTCAAAGAAAACCTTGCCACTTTTAAAGGGACAGAAGGGGAAAGAAGCAATTATGAATGGCCCAGGCTAGATGGAAACAATTGGCATAGACATTTTCAGGAGTAGCTCTTCTGCAACACCAACCCTGGGCCTGATCCAGCAAAGCCCTGGTGGTTATATCATAGGAGGGCTCCTGCCCTTTCAGACTTTCCTGAGTATTCCTCTCCTTTCGGTATTAAGCCCTACTGACCTATCTTGGCTCTTACGGAGCCTGGGCCTTCATTTGGCTCTCAGTGGAGTCAGCAAAGCAGAGTCGGGTTTAGTGAGACAGGATGGGAACAGCTCTTGCTGCAGCCTTGGGGCTGTGCTCCATCCAGCCTTAGCTGAACATGTGGACAAGACATACGTGCTCTGGCCAATACTTCCCCCCCTGCTATTTCCCCTTCCTTTCCACTATATTTCAATGGTTTTAACTGGCACCATCACCCCAGCATGAGCCACCACCTGACTGGGCAGAAAGCACGGAGCTCCACATCACCAGAAGGCGGTGGGTGCCTATTTTGAGCCCAGAAAGCCCTTCTTTGCAGCAATGGTCTCCAGACCCCCTGCACACTCCACCTCCCCTCTTCCCAGCTGCATTCTTTGGCCCCACAGGGTTTCCTTTGGTATCCAGAGTAAGATCCTGAGTCCAGTCCTGCTCCGGGAAGGAAATTTCAACACGGATGTTGGTGGGAGTAGGACCGGTCCATCCCTGCTCGCAGGAGGCCCTGCGGATGAGACTGCCTGCTCATCACACAGCCAAACTGCGTTCGTCTCAGCTGTCCGAATGGAGCATCTGTGACTCAGAGCCCGGAGGATTTCCCCTGTGACACGCTTGTGCAATGCTTGTGAAGTGCTGTCATTACGCCCAATAAAACCCTTTGAAATGCGGCCGGGCTATTTGAATTATGCGCGGGAGGAACGCAAGCGCAAATGCTGAGCAAGGGGGAAGTGGGCGCATCAAGTCACGGTTGTCCCGTTGGGCTTTTCTTGCTCTCCCATACACGTAAAGCAAAAACACGCGCTCCTCGGGAGGCCTGGCACAGAACAGCCTCCTTTCCCTGCTGCTTTGCACCCGTGCTAAGCGCTAGCGATGAGGGAAGAGGTGCAGAGACTGGCAGTCCCTGTCTGGAAAAGCAGCGGCATTGCTGCAGGGCTGGAGTTGAGTTGGCTCATCCCAGCTGCAAGAAGCAGGATGCAAGCAGGAAAGGGATCCCATAGATTTGGGATGGAGACTCCAGTGAGTCAGCCTCGTTTCCCCTGGCACAATCAGTAATCCCTGACTTTTCTTTCCTGGGAGAGCCCACAGACTCACAGCAAAAGTCAAAGCTCCTCCAGCCTGACCCTTTAGAGGGAACAGTCAAAAAGTCTTTTTTGGCCAACAGAAAGCAGGGCTATGGCCATCCCCCTGTTCCAACTACTCTACCTACAGCAGGCCTAGCTGTAGAGCTGAGTCTGGAAAAAGAAATGCCATGTGCACAAGTGAAATGGCTCATCTAGGTGGCACAGGAGCTCAGGGAGGAGAACAGGACTCACCTTTTTCATTAATTTCATTAATGTCTACTGCCCCTGAAGCAGACACTTCTTTACCCTGCCCTGGTGCTGTGCACTGCAATAGCACCCGAGGACATGGGGCCTGTGCAGAAAGGTCTTTAGAAAGAAGGAAAGACTTGACTTCCCTCGGTGAACCGGACAACCGAGTGTCTCGATGCTACACCCAGCCCTGCTGCAGGTTTATTCCAAGGTCCGGGGCAGGGCCTTTAAATTCTTCTACCTCTGCTTACCCAACTGCAAAATAGGAATAAAAAACATCCTCTCCCTTCCTGGGCACATAATCAGAGCTTAAGCCATGTTAGTAGGTGCTCAAGGGTTTTCAGGTGAGAAGTCTTAGAGGTGTTCAAATGTCTGTAAAGGACATATTTTGCCTCTGGGGCTGCCTGAAAAGGGCTGGGGAGCAAAATAATTCACTTTTCCTTATCTTAGTTAGGAAAGGCTTGCTTCTTTGAAGCAATGCCTTCGTTCAATGCTTTGAATATCAAGTTGCTGGTTTTCAGGTTAACTTAAATAATAAAGTCCTCTTAAAATTGAAAGAAAAAAAGCAATAAATATGTAGCAGAACCACACAATTTAATAAAATGAGTCTAAAATCTGAGCAGATGAGGGCTGTTCTTCAGCACACCCTGTGCTCTCTGGGAGTGTCCCACCCTCCCTGTGTTTGAAACAGGGGCTTCTTGCAAAGACCTTGCAAAATTTTCGGTTCCTGCTGTGAGAAAGGCTTCTTGTGCAATCTCGGTCCAGTCATTTAATCCCACCAACACAGCTCCTCCATGCCTGGACTATGCCAGGAGCAACATAAATACCATTAGAATCTGTTTCTCCAGTCCTACCACAAAAAAAAGGAGCTGGGAAAATACTTCCCTTACCCCTTGCACACTGTACCCTATGCATGGACCAGGCAAGGGCTGTTTCTTACCACTTACACCTACACAGCAAGATCCCCTCGACCCAGTTGTCCTCTATCCCCATTGCTGCTTGGGTGCAAATCACCCACGCTGTGCTCCGGAAAATCCAACCTGGTGGGCAAGTTGTTATCTGAGAATAGGCTAAAACATCATTCCTTGATTACACGCTGCCTGGCAAAACAGGGCCATGAAAGATGCTGTTGTAACGTAGATACATGTATATAAAGACAATTCCCAAGCCTTGGGGCAAGGGTGGGAGAGGGCTGCATGTACAGGGATTGCACCGGGTACGGCTGAAATGCAGCCACCTCTGCAGAGGAGCACAACAGCTCTTTAACATCGCACCGCAACCCGCCGCAGTAGCGGAGGCAATGAGGATGAATGCCATCGCCTCGGAAATGTCAAAATCTTCCACTCCAGCTAATCGAGCAGAGGAGAAGTGGGTAGATGCAATTCATATTTCCGAGCTCTAGAGATTGTTTTAGGAGCTCTGGTGCCAACGCGCATGGCTCACGCTGTCCCTTGGGTGACCTTCCATGGCTCTGCCTCCCTCCTGGCTAACGAGGGATGATCATCTCTCACTTAACACGGTTGCTCTCTGCCAAACCTAAGGTTTGCTTTCTCAACTGCGGTGCCTGCCAAGACTCAGCTTGGTTCTCCAGGATTTGTAACAAAAGGAGAAGCGGGTTTCTCATGGGATCCAGAACCTGGCTTGGCTTTCACCCACCCCAGTGTAAATCAGGGGCTGTTCCACCAGCCCCGAGGGGGACAGATCCCAGGAGAGACCTGAGCCAGAGCACAAGCCAGGAATTTATCCATGCAGTGCTCTTATTGCGGTGATGCCATCAAACTCTGACAGGGACACGTTCAAGTGTTGCACCTGCGTGCTGCGGGAGTAATGCCACTGGGTTGCTTGTCTTTCTGTTGGCAAGGCTCCCTCCCACCCTGCTCCCACGCACTTACATTTCCTGAATCAAAAAAAATAGAGATGGAAAGATCTTTTAGATTGCTTTCTCCAGCCCTCATGGGCTGTAAAGTAGCTACTGCAGGATATCATGGGCTTTGGCCACCTTCATCCTACATGGATGCTTCAACCAATAGAGCTGCTGTGACCAGTCGAGGGGAATAAGCAACAAGAAGCCAAGAGCACCCACAGGTCACAGCCGGGAAAATATTCCTAACACACATCCTTCACGTCCACCTCCCAAACACCAGCCTGGCATCTCCAGTAACACTGCATTCACTCTGCCACTACTGGTTATGGCTCGTCTCCTTGCCCAGTTCGTTATGGGGCCGATCTCATCCCACCCCACTTAGGATGTGCTACAGGTGTGACAGCGAGCAGCAGAGGAGACAGGAGCTCCCCCACGACCAACGGGACAGAGGAAGGGACACACACCTCTGCCCAAAGGGATGCCACCATGTGAGGTCCCAGCCGGTGCCTATCTCCTCCCAAGAGATGTCCTCCTCCAGCCCCCCTCCAGGCACATGTTTTAACTATCTGCATCCCTCAACATGCACCAAGCTGCCTCGCACCCCAGGAGGAACAACGTTTGAGATGCCAGCCAGCAGGTTTCTCCCACGGTGAAGAGGTCTGCCTGTACTTCTAATGCAGCCCAGCGATTCCCTCCTGTGACCATCTCCCCTAGTACCACCTTCCTGGGCTACAGGAGGTTAAGATCCCCAGCACTGAAGCTCTGCGCTAATTTTTATTGCTGGTTTTTTTTCTTGCTGAACCAAACCCTTCTCCCTTCTGAATCATTTCTGCACTCTGGCTGTCCTCAGACCAAGTCAGGCCTCATGCCACTAATCAAAAAATAAAATAAAATGCTTTTCCCATTCCATCAGCAGTCAGCCAAGATAGTGCAAGTTAGCTGAAAAAAAGTTTTAATTTTGGTCGTGCTGCTACTGTGACTCCAAATGGACCCCAGACCCCCACGGGACAGGGCACAGGTTACATTTAAACCTCCCCCACCCATGAATTCTGCTTCTGAATTTCCTAACTCTTCCTTCACTCACTCCTGTCTCTTCTTTTTTTTTAAAAACAAACCAAAAAATGAACAGCACCAACATTTGAAAAGAAAACCCACATTTTTGCTCTTAATCTGGCCCCCTGGGTGTGGAAGAGCCTGTTGCTGCTACCAGTAGCTCCTTTAGGTTGAGCGGCGCAATGCTGCGCTGCGTTGGAGAAGGTCCCATGGGGTTACTGTACCACAACAAATCACGCCAGCGCATCCCTAAAAACTTGCCGCATCAGTCCCAATGGGAACCGGCGCCCTCTTCTTCTATTATTTTTAAACCATTATTTTTAAAGCCTATTTCATCCCTCCCTGTAAATATGTTATTTGGGAGTTTTCTGTTTTTAAGAAGCCTCCATAGCTTTCCCCCCCCATCATTGCTGAAAGGACGTGGACGGAGTGCGGGAGCATCACTGCTCCGGGGGATCTTTTCCCTTTTGCTCCACTGAACTTTTTCCGAAGGTACCGCGCATCTGGGTCTGCGCGGAGCCCATCCAGCACTGCGTGGCCTGATTTTAAACAGGTGCCCCTATACCATGGTGGGAACAGCAATTTAAACAGCTCAGCCAGGTAAGGAGGTTTCTTTAGAATTAGACTGAAATTACAGTAACAGACACATGCCACTTGCTCCCCCTGACAAATACACACTTGATGTTTCCCCTCATTTCTTTCCTTTGGGAGGATAATTAACCGAAACCTACAGGAGAATATCGTTTCTCAGTCCCTGCTTTTGCTCAAATTGCCTTGAAGCTGAAAGCAGTGTAAGTATCCATAGCTCTGTGTGCTTTAGGATGAGCTTACGCTTTAATTAGAAACTATTATTTGTAGGGGGCACAATTTGGGGATGGTAAATTACAGATTTTCTGCTGCAAGCCATCAAGTCACTATGAGGTAATATAGGGGAGGCTTTAAAGAGAGATGGTTGAGATAAGATGTTTGTTACTTGAACTACCAGACTAAAAAATTCCTGGCCCTCTCTGTAGTCCCTTCAAAAATCAAAACTGACCAAAACCGCCCAAAAAGAAAGAAAAGAAGAAAATTAAATTAGAATAAAGAAGCATGATCCATTTGCTAAATCAGCTGGTTTGGAAGCAGACTGGGAGAAAAGAAACTGCCCTCCCCATACTGGGATGTGCACCGAGGGACCCTTGCAGCCCCCCAGTCACCCCTCTCCAGGGCTGTCCCCCAACTCCAGCCATGGGGTTTATAATTCGCTCGAAGATAAATAAAGAGGGAAAGGGTGGAGAGGAGGTGAGGGGGAATTTCGGCAGCCAATGTCACAGCACCCGGCCTCTCCTCCGAGCCCCCCACCCCAATCAAACCCTCCTTTGCATTTCCATGGCCTGAGGGGGACTTGCTCTTTTTGCGAAAGAAACGTCTCAAACCGCTGGGCGGCTAAAGGAAAGGATGGGGGGGGGCAAGAAAAAACCCCCAACCCCCCCAAAGTCACCCCTACGCTCCCCCTGCACACACCTGAAGCCCCAGTTTGGAAAAAGACCTCCTGTTCTTCTTTCCCTGGCTTTTTTTACCACCACCGCCCCCCCCCGACAGCCGCTTCTCCCGCACCTCCGGGGCTGCGGGGACCGGGGGGGGGACACGACGGACTGCCCTCCTCTCCCCTCGGTGGGTGACAAGGGAATATTTCTGTTGGTATTAGAGGAATGCGTTTCCTTCTCCAATCAGGAATGCAAGCAGAGTTTCTAATTATAAGTTAGATGGTGGCTGGGAATAAAAGATTGCTTTTTAATGACTCCCGTCCAGGTGCTCTTTCTGCCTGCCTTCCCAAGAACCCATTTGCATTTTATTGCTTTTCTCCCATCCCAACGAATTCCCTGCTTTCAGACATACCTGAAATAGTTGGAGAGGCTGCCTTCAACACCCTCACCTCTGCACCGCCGGGCAACGCGGCCGCGGGCGGGAGGTACCGCACCCGCGGAACCCCGCTTCGCCTCCGCCCGGACCTGAACCCCGCTAACACCCCTCGTCAGGTTGGGGGGGGGGGGAAGGCAGAGATTAAACGCACTTAAAAAAAAAAAATAATTAATTACCATGCGCTTTGGTTTTGGTTTTTTTTTTTTTTTTTTTTTTGGACGCTTCTGAGTTATTTACAGTCCGCGCAACCCGGCTTCTACCTCCGCGGGTGCGGAGCTGGCAGCTTTTTACCCGAGGGTTGGGGGGGGGGTGTCGGGGTCCGCACCCGCGCAACCGGAGGCAAAGCGCGGAGCTCCACCGGGTTGCCTGCGCCTCCGCGTAAAGCCGCGCGGTTTCTGCTCCGCGCTTCTTACGCGCTCGCCCGCCGGCTGCCTGCAGAGCAGGAGCCTTCCTTGCGTTAGGGCTTCCCTGAGCCCAATTACCTCCGCGGGGGTAATTAGAGCAGATCTTGCAGTTACATGCCTTACCCAGCACCATTTGCTTTTTTGTGGGGGAGAGAGAGAAAAGCCTCTTAAAGGCGTAGGGTGCAAAGCGCGGAAAAAAAAAAAAAAAAAAAAAGAAAAAAACAAACAAACAAACAAAAAACCCCAGGAGCTGCAACGCGGACCAAAAAAAAAAAAAAAAAAAAAAAGAAAAAAGTGCGTTATCCCGGGGGAAGGGGGGTGCGCAGGTCCCCGCCGATCTTGCGCGGGGCAGCTCCGCGGTAGCGCCGGGCACATCTCCCCCAGCCCCGTCTCTGCTCCCTGCTCTGCCTTTCCATAACCAGCCCAGGTTGTTCAGCCTCCTCTTACCTCCTTTTTTTTTTTTTTCCCTCCTTTTTTTTTTTTTTCTTTCCCCCTAAATATTCCTTAAAGCGAAGGGGGGGAAAAAAAAAAGTTTTCATCCTTTCCCCCCCTTCCTTCCACCTGACTAGCTCGAAATCACCTTGAAATGCTCATGTCAACTTGTATCATTATCTCTTTAATTCAGGCAGCGCCTTTTGTTCTTCACAGGAGAGGATCAAAGCACTTAAAAAAAAAAAATAACTTTCCGATCGCTCTCGCTCGCTCTCTCTCTTTTACAGTAGGAGAAGGAGAGATCAGGTATAACCCAGTCAAAATAAACAAAGTGAATGCATAAATAAAAGAGGTGAAATGCAGGTTCTAAGAACTTGCTGGCGCTGGAACAATCCCACCTCTTTAGCTGAGTGGCAACGAAAGGAGAATTTCAAGTCATCTTAAGCGCAGGGGTTGCAGAGAAAACAGAGGAGGGGAAAAATAAATGAAAATGAGAGAAAAAAAAAAAAGAAGAAGAATAAAACTTACCACCAGATTGGGTAACTTGACAGAGCCTGACTCAACCCACAAAGAAACAGGAAATATCCAAAAGAGGCCATTGATGAAAAGTTGTCTTTCTTTTTTTTTTTTTTTTTAACCAGAGTTGCCAAAAACCTTCCTTTCTTCTGAGGCAGGATGATTATTTTAATAATAATAATAACAATAATTTAAAAAAAAAAGTCAAATGAAGTGAACTCAACCCGACCAGGTAAATCCTCTCTTGCTTCCTCTACTACTCTCAAGGAAAAAAAAAATCTCAGAGAGGTAAAAAACTCTTCTCTCAGCCAAGACACTGAAGGCAAATATTAAAAAAAAAAAAAAAAAAAAAAGTTTGAAGTAGCTCTCTTAAAAAGGACCCAATCAGCACTTATTGCCAAAGGGAGAATTCTGATGCTTTGGCTTGTTCTGTCAATCAGGAGCGCGAAGTCAGGAATGAGCTAATTGCAAGGAGATAGTGTTTTAATACTCATTAGGGGGCACGTTGGCCCACAAGCCAAGGGATAAAATGTAGTTTTAAAAAGGGGAAGGAAGATTTAGGGGGTTTAAATAGACAGGGGGGACCCCTGTGGATTTGGGTAGCTATAACAACCTGCCCGGATTTCACTCCCTGGGTCGAAGCTACTAAAATGCAAAAAAAAAAAAAAAAAAAAAAGGGGAAAAAGTGTGAAGCTTTTTTTTTTTTTTTAAATTATTATTTTCTTCATTTGCTCCTTCTTGCCATTCTGTCTTCTTCTCAAATCCCCATTTCCTCACAGTGATGGTCGGGACGCATTTGAACTAACTTTCTAGAAACTTTCAGTTGGTTCTTTTTTCTTTTTTTTTTTCCTCCTTTTTTCATTAAAAAAAAAGAGGATTTACACCCAGACATGCACGCACACACACAGACACGCACACCCCCACAGACACGCACACCCCTTCCCCACCAGTCCAACCAGCCAGCGATCCAAGAGCTCCACTGAAGACATCTGCTAAGAAATCAACTTCTTCCATGCAAATCTCAATAAGGCTCATCCAGATCATCTCACAATTTGCAGGAGTCCCAGCCCCGGACTTTGCGAAGGCGCTGCTGCAAACGACTTCATCCACCAGATCCACCCCACAGGGCACTAGTAATTGATCTCTTTTTTAATTTCTCTCTCTACATATTGTAACAATTTCTCTCCTTTCAGTGGCGGTGGTGGGGGGTGAGTTGGGGTGGATCGCGTGGTTCCAAAAAATCTGCAGGTTTTCGGTGGGGTGGAAATGAGGAAGAAAAAAAAAAAAAATCATGATTAGTATTATTATAAAGATGTAGCTCCTCGAGACTGGGTACGCGGTTAGATTTGCTGCTCCTCTGGAACATATTGTTTAAAGCTTGCTGTATCTGTGAGCAAGTGTCACCCAGCTGACAGGCTTTCCCCTTACCCTGGGTCATTTGAAAGGGGGCTGGAGAGGCGAAAACGAGGGGATGGAGGCACTGGATGAGCTAGGAGATGTTTTCTCCCTGGAATAACAACGATGATTCTCTTTTATGTGGGTTTTTTTGTTTTTTTGGTTGTTGTGGCTGCTGCCTGTTGGGTTTTTTGCTGTTTTTTGCCCCCCCCCCCCTTTTTTTTTAGGAAAGAGAGAACACTGGATGAGATTTTATTTATTTATTTGCCTTTTTTTAATTTTATCTGTGAATCAGAAAATCTCTGTGGCTCACACGGAACAAAGAGAGGTACAATTTTTAATGACTTTGTTGGAGGAAGGCTTGCAACTTTGCATTAGCTCAAATCAAAATGCTTTTTCTTTCTCATTAAGAACTGCATATATATTTTCCCTTAGTAGGGAATATTTCTATTTACACACACAGAGCTTTATATGCATATATATAAAGATATGTTTGTGTTTAGCTAGATGGAGAGATATATTCATTCTAGTGAAATTATACTAGAAATGCAGTTCATTTGGGGATATTTAAATCATTGGGAATTTGGCAGGGGTCGGGCCCTGATTATTTTCTTTAGGGTTGGATGACAAGTGATTGCAAATGTGAGCTCTGGCAAGTGCTCCGAGATCTAATCGCCCCGTGTAGCCAAGCTCGGGTTGATCTGAGCGGCTGCTCACTCGCTTCCAGAGGAGGAACGGATGCTCTCTCCGGCTCTCCCAGCAAATCCCCACGGTGTTGATGCTGCAGTTATATCGAGTGTATTAAATCCAACCCCCCCCACCTCCTTCAGCAGCTCCCCCACCCCAGAGGAGCCAAAGAGGCTGGAGAGGGAGAAGGGAGTTTTATTGCATAAGGTAGGATGAGGAAAAGGAGGAGGGTGGTGGTGTGTGAAAAATCATCTTAAGGACTTTCCCTCTGTATTAGAGAAAATCCCATCCAATTATAGCATTACTGGAAAGAACCAAACACTGAGACTTTCAAAGGAGGGGATTTCTCTGTCTTTTCAAGTGAAATTGCTCACACTGCAGACTGGAACACACACACACACACACAAACACACACACACAGACCCTCAGACACCAGCGCCCGCCCGGGCGTGGGGGTCCCGGCAAACCAGGGATGGAGGGGGAGGAAAGGGCAGGACACACATCCCTTCCAGGGGTCGAGCTAATCTCCCCTCCTTTTGTTCCTGGGGAGAGATTTAAACATCCCCCAAAGCCTCTGCCCCTCCTACCAGGAAACACCAGGCAACTTTACCTGAAGGTACAAATTCAGCCACTCTCCCTTTTCCTCTTTGCTTTGCAGCTGCTATTTGGGGAGGATGGAGATAATCCACTTTGTCATAGGCACACACACACGCACACGCACACACAAGCAGGATCGTATTGATTTCTTCAGCGGGCAGCATTGCTACTTACTCTGACGCCAACTGCTTTTAATTACACTGATAAAAAGGTAGTCGGGTGTATAATAGCTGTTCCCATCGCTAGGAACACTACTGTAGATTAGTTATCTATTATCAACATTACCTTTGAACCGGAGCCTTTTAAGGGCCAGATTTTGCAGTCCATTAGAGTCAGTAAAAAGGCTGCCATGCGCTTTATGGATGCGGGACTGCTGGCATTTGCCTGCCCAAATCTGCAGCGCTTTCTCCCAACAGTTGGTTTTTGGGCCTGATGTCAAAACCTGGCTAAGCTCATCTGTGCTGGTCCGACGGTTTCCAGCCCTCTTCCAAATATTTGGACATGGATTCAGATACGCGCTTTGCAATGGGCAGGATCTGGCCCTCGGTGGGGTGACAGCAGCACGGCTTTGGCTTCTTTGCTCTTGGCATCGCTCATCAGAGCCCAAGGAGAAGTTCTGAGGGAAGTCCACGTTGCAGGGTTGTGAATCCTCAGGGGTAGACACCAAGTCTCGGTCCTGGTGGAGCTGCAACCTGCCTTGCACAGATTTTCCACCGTGCCCATCCTTACACCAGCAAAGTAAAGACCAGTTTTGGTTCATGACTTCCCCAGGAGGTGAAGGTCCATCACCCTGACTGTCAGAAGGGAGAATAAAGTCTTGACCGTGCTGGCAGCTATGGGGCCAATTCCTCAGCCCCCATAAGCCTGCTGCGAAAGGAGGGGGGTAACTTCAGTTATCAAGCTGGCATGGGGAAAAGGGGATGGGGAGGACATGGAGCAGGCCACATCGTCATGGGTTTGGAATGCCTGATGAAGGCATTGCAGGCTGGTCCTATCCTGCTTACTCATGGGGATGGCCCAGCTGGCATCTTCAGGGCCCACTTGAGTGTGTAAATAGAGCTGGATTTAGAAACATGACTGCTTCACGGTACAGTTAGTCACAAGAGGGAACAGCTGCTCTCGCCCATGTTCAGAAAAAGGCACGGCCAGGGTGCTTCCACCCCAGAGAAGTCTATGTAAAGAGATCAGGGGCAAGGGGAGGAGGTCTGGAGGGATCCAGACAGGCAGGAAGGCAGGCAGACTGGGGCAGTGCAGCCCGTCACACTTCTCAAATACTCTGTGTGTCACTTCTCTTGCTCTCCTACCCCCTCTGCCCTACACGGAGAAGATTCGTTATGGCTGCAGGATGGGAAGATCGTCCTCGCCGAGAGCAAACACAGAGCCAGGGAAGGGTCCTCGCAGGGCAGAAGGGTTTGCTTGTTTTTGGTGGAGGACAGAAGTGCATTCTGCCCCTTCCCTCTTTAATATTGGAATTCCCACTAGTAAAATCTGATTCATTATCTGCTTTTGCAGATTGCAACTGAAACTAGTTCTTGCTGGAAGATGGTTAATCTTCCCCATTTGCAATTTACTCACTGTCCGCCCCACACATCACTCCCTGAACAGTGGTCTCCATGGTTGGGTACAGCCACCATGGCAGCGTGAGAAAGCCACAGCCTGTTTTGCCTTCTATGCCAAGAAGCCCATACTGTGGCACGTTGTGATACTGGGAGCACCAGTAAATCCCTACCACGCAGCTTAGTAACCCACCTTCCCTAAAGCCAGCCCTGGTGAGGAACCCCAATAGCATGTAGGAATTGCTACAGGTATCTGGAGACCCAGACATCAAAACATGCTGTGAGTGCTAAACCTCCACTAATATTTGGAAAATATCATATAATTGCTGGGATCCTAGATGCCTTGGCGCTGGGTTGCTGGAGGCCTGGCTTTGCCACAGGCCTGTTGGCCAGTGGCATGTCATTCTGCTTCCCTCTTTCATTTTACTTCTGTGCCTTTTAAGGTTGCTGAAGACTTAGATCCGTGTCATCCATGTCATCTGTACATCTTCACCAGGAGTCATAGCAGTACAAATAGCGACAAGGTAGGTTAATATTGATCTGGTCAGATGTGGAGAAGAAGGCAGAAGATGAGTAATGGCTGGCTCGTGATGTGATTCAGTGGCAGAACTGGTGAAAAGACGGATTTTGCTGCTGAATTCGTGTCCCCTCTTCAAGACAGGTCTCTCTGTGATCAGCTGGTTTTACCATAGAAAGGACACTGCTGTCCAGAACTGGAGGTTGGTCCAATGTTGGAGGTGGAGAGGGCTTTTAGAAATGTGCCAAGTATACTAATAACATGGGTTTCGCCTTGCCTGACTACAGCTGTCCAAATCCTACTAACATAATGTTGGCCGCATCCGTGGTCTATGGTACAGTGGAGACTTGAGCAACTCAGCCCACTGTAGATACTAGTCTGTGGTAGGTGGGGTGAATTGCTTCTGGAGTTGCATTTCTCTCTGTTTGGGATCTAGTTTAGACTTGGTGCCTAATCTTCAGATAGTTGAAGTTGGGTGAGATGCCTACAGGCCATTGCCTCTTCCATGGGCTCTGAAGAGGCACTGACAGCAATGAACAAACCAGGAGCACATTCAGGGTGGGTTCTCAGCTCTTTAGGTTGCAAGGAGATGTCCTCAACTGCAAGGGAACAGCGTATATTTGATACTGCCTAAACCACCTTTGGCTATGGCTTCAATCTGCCTGGGTCATTCTATGCCGATGGCAGACTGGGATTTTGGCTGCTGCTGGATTCCCATCAAAACATTTCTATATAAGGTGTTATCCTCTGATCACAGTGCTCGTAAGAGAAATGGAGGATGGCTGAAAGCATAAGATCCAGTACTCATATGTCCCCAGGAGGGCAGGAGGGATCAGATACATGCCATGGCTTTTGGTTTAATAGAGGCAGAGCACCCGAAGAGCTGCACTGCAATGTGCCAGACCTTTTGTAGAGTAGAGCAGATCTGTCACGGGTGATGATCCTTTCCTTTGGACTTCTATATACAGGATCTTCTGGGACCTCACCTTGGGTGAGAAAAATGTTATTTGAGGAGGGTTCCTCTCTCATATTGCGTGTCCCTCCAGTTATTACCTGCAGGCACTGGTGCTGCCTCTGTTTCTTCCATACCAGGCTCCAAAGAGCATGTCCTGGCCATCAGTGAGCTGCTTTAGAAAGGCAGTAGGTGGTAAGGCCAGGCCTTGAACTGGTGGTGGGGGCCCTGCTCTTGCCTTTACCACCAGTCTGTGACGTGACTTTTGGCAAGTGACTTCACTGGCATATGTCGTGTCCCAGCTGGGTTGCTCTCCCTGCGATGGTCACGTCTTTAGGACAGAACACCTCTCCTGCTAGGGCTTGAATGACAGCAAGACTCAGGGCGATACTTGGGGCTCTCTGACACCTCTCCCTGTTCCTTCACTCCATCTTCTGTCCCTCAGCTGGCTGTCCCCTGGCCAGCAGGGATCAGGCAGGCGCCTGTCTTCTGCAGGAGAGGTAGGACTCTCACCGGTGTAGCTTTGGCCCACCTAGTGGTACAGCAGGAGAACGAACCTGGAGAGAAAAAAACACCAACCAAAAATGAGGCCAGTGCACAAGGATCTGTAGCACCAGGGCTCCGGTTTCCTTTCCCCACGGCAGAAGACTTGGCAGAACCCAAGATGGGGAAAGGGGTTGTCTCTCTGTCCCTGGTGGGGACATAGGGATATAGGAGAAGGATGGTAAGGTCTTGCCTTGGAAGGTGGAGGCATGAACTGTGGGTGCTACCTCTTCCCTTGCCTCCTCCATGCGTGCTGAGGAGCGATCAGTGCTCTGGGACGGTGCCACCGTGCAGATATTTCTTTGTCCCCTGCACACTCAGCAGCACAGGGTAGGTGGGGACACCAGCTCCCCTGGCCTTCTGCTCTGCTGAAGAGTAGGTACACAGGCAGGCAAAATATCTTCTGAGAGTGATGTCGGCAATTAGAAATAACACGGGCTTCACCCAAACCTCCCCTAATAAATGACAACAGAAGGGAACCGAGCATGCGTATCTAGTTTTATCAGACAGCAGTAGCAGCCGAGAAGTCAGTGCCGTGTCTATATTCGGATAAACATTTCCTTTCATTGTCCCTTCCTCCTAAACCCGCTGAGTTGGTCACCTTCAACCATCTTCTACAGAGCCTCCCCCAGCCCCTCGGGGTTGTGGCAAGAGGAATCGGTGCTCTGCTCGGTAGGTCCATTTGCTGACGCCGAGGAAGACTTTTCCAGGTGGTCTCCACCAGCCGTTGCCTGGTTGTTGCAAAGTCACTTTGTGGAGACTGTCCTCTGAGAAATGAGTGCTGTGAAGGATAAGTTGGGATCTTTCTTACGGGATGAAATTTAGGGAAACCCAATTTATTTTGAAGGCAAACTGACCATTTGAAGGCAAACTTAACTCCCTGAGTACGTAAGGAGAAGTCCTGCTTTTCTGGCACGTTGAGAACTCCAGATACATAGAGGAAATAACCCAAAACAGGAACTGGAGAATCTGATCAGTGTAAGTTTTCCCCTAAGGACTCTAATTCAATAAATGTATACATAACCTGAGCCCTGCGTGTGTAATGTGTGTTTGCTTATGTGGAATTTCTCTAGGCGAGATTCAGATTAAAAACCTATTAATCAGCAGTGGAAGCTGATAATCTCTAGGGGCCCAAACCTGCTATTATGTATACAAATAACCATTCATAGGACGATGCAGGCTTAGATGCTAATAACTGAGCACAATGAAATCTTTCCACGAGAGTAATAATAATCACCTGCTTTCTTTGAGAGAAACATTTTAGGGTCTGGTATTTTGGTTCCTGGGGGCAAACCCTGCATCCCTTTCTGGAGACATCCATCTTGCCAAGTCTCAGCATCTAAAAGGGGGATGACAACTTGTGAACGGTACATATCCAAAGGGAGCCCATCTCCTTGGAAGTGAAGTGCCTTCGATGCGTGGAATGAAATGTCCTTTGGGGGTCCTTGTTTTCTGCCCCCCCCCCCCCCTTTCATTAACTACTGCCTAGACAGCTATCTTCACCTACATGCCGAAATCAAGAAAGCTAAAGTCAAACAAGGTGGTTCTCAGCATTAATAGTCAGTACAGCAATGAGCATCACGACAAATGGAATATTGCTGGTCTCAGAAGGAAACCACAGGAGCAGAACAAGGCTTTTGGGGAAGATTCCCTCCAAATTCACACTCAGAATAAGGATTGGCTTTAAAATTGTAATTTTTTTACTCTGCTCCATCCAATCTTTCTTTATAGAAGTGAGTTTTTGGGGGATATACATTGGATTAAGAAAAAAAAAGAGAGGAAAACCAAATGTTTGTGAGACAGAAAGATTAATAACAGAAACAGTTATTTATGCACTAATACTGAAATTTTCTAATCCCATTCTAACATACAATTCAAATAACCCCTTTTCAAAGGGCTAGCCACACTCCTGCTGCAGGTGCAAACAAAAGAAAAAAATTAAAATTGAAACCAGAATTTTATCCCTTTGTGAATTCACTCATAACACCCTTCTTTGAAACCGAAGTGATACTATCGCTCGAGATGAATGTTGGGATTCAGTCTTGTGCTTGCAAATCAATATGCATTTTAAACAGGGATTACTCTATGCTGCTGACGAGCACTGGACTGAAAAACTACCTAGACTGGAGTGTCTTCTCTTCAGCCACAGAGCAAGCTAATTAAGATACTTCAAAACTAGTAACTAGGAACTTAGGGTACAATTTGAAAGCATAGGAGCATCTGCTAGACTGGCATTCCTGTTACTGTCTAGTATTGCAATAGTGCCCTGGTCAGGGTCTCCAAAAGCTTTTTTAATGTGTTTTAAAAGTGCAGAACGTCAAGATTTTTTAGATTATTTGGTTGTTTGGCATTGGGTTTATTTTAAAACAGCTTAATATGAAATATCACGATGGGAAAGTTGTCATGATGCATTGCACTGGGTACCAGCCCTCCTCAGTATGTGATAGGGGAATGTGGGAGGGCTGATGAGCTGGGCCGGAGCTTTGCCATGCAGTGGGAAATAATGAAATAAGCAACAATATCTCTCACGTGCATGAAAAATCACTCTTGCTGTCAAGGGCTGGACGGGGCATTGTCTGGTGTTTTGCTGTAGGAGACTCTCATGCCGAGAGAATATGCGTTCTTGCAAAAGTAATGGGAAGAAAAGATCTGCCTGCACTCAGGGGAGGAAAAAGGACAGATTTGGCTGAGAGAGTTAAAAAAGAAGCACAACCCCCCCCCCCCAAAACCCCACCAAGGTGCTAAAACCTCAGTCAAGTGAGGTGTTGACAAGGGATTCAAGTTGATAAATAAACAGAAAGGAGCTCTCCCTTGCAAAGCCTGAATGACAAAGAGAAAAAAACAGGCACTGGAGAGTGTCCCTTACCATTTTCATCACAAAAGCTGATGGTGGGGGGGAGGTTTTAACACGGCAACAAGTCTGACTTTCTCTCCCTTTCTCCCTCCTTTTTTTTTTTCTTTCTTTTTTCTTTCTTTTTTTTCCCCTTCCCCTCCCTCTTATAAACAGAAAGGACAAGAGGTCATATCCCCAGGGTTTAAAGAGACACTTCCCCCCCTTCCAGGGAGGGTGGATGTTCTTTCAGCCTGTTTACAAATTAGTCAAAGTTATGATGTCTTAATGTAGTTGCCGGGTGGCCACCTGTCCCGGACTTTCTTCTGGTGCGTTTACTTCATGTGCAGGAGTGACACCTGCAGATGGTTTCTTGCCCAGCATGCAAGTCTACGTGTCAAAATGGGGCAAAATGCCACGAGTTAGGTTCTTTGCGCCCATTTTGCTCCGGCGTAAGCAATGGTGAAGATCCGTGCATGGGTCTGCAAAGTCCACGGGATGATTTGAGGAAGGGCTGTGCTCCCAGACAGGGTGATTGATGCATGTTGGGTGCTGTACAGACCCAAGAGCCACCCTAGGGAGGGATTTCTGCCAGAGGATTTGGAGCATGGTGATGTACGGGAGCAAAAGCAGGGGCTGCATCCCTCTGGTTTGCTCTCAAACTCGGGTTTGCAGCACCAAAATTAAGCCCAGATCCTCCCATTCTTCACGCTGCTTTAAAAGCTTGTTTTCAAGTCCTGGGCGTGAAGCAAAGTGGCTTAAGCGGCAAGTAGTTTAGTGGGAAACGGTGTTAATGATGCTCAGCGTCCCCTGTACCTTCCCCCTTCTTACGTGGGCTCTCTGGTGCTTAATGCAGGTTGAGCTCACATTGCAGCCCTTTTCTCCCAGGGGGAAAGGAGGGAAATGCAGTACTAAGATCTTTCTTCCTTACCTGTACACTTATTTTCATACAACTTAATCTCTCTTGAAACTTTTATCTTTCTGCCAAATTGGGCTGGGATTGGCCGAGGGGTTCAGAAGTTGGAGGGGAGGAAACGAGCGGATAGAGACACACAACATAATCAGCTAAACCAAGTTTCCCAAGGAAACCAGACTTCAAATGCATTACAGCGCTTTACAAGTCTTGCAGGAGCTGCTTACAAATCCCAGTCATGAGCCAGAACCCCCCAGTGCCAGGCACTGTATGAACATATTCCTCAACACAATCCTTTCCCCAGGCCAGTGCTCAGGAGTTTAAAACAAGAAGTTTAAGGCACGTAACGTTGGCAAGCATCCGCTTTTCAATATGAATGTAGAGCAACTCCCTTAATGTGGGTTGTATTTGGCTGGATTCTGCAAGGGAGCAGAGCCGGGCTCTGCCGGAGTTGGTTTTTTCATGGGAATGGCAAGGAAATCACAGGGTTTGAAGAACTTTGCCTCCTAACAGCCCTACTTGGCTTCGATCCTACCCAGAAATCCCGTTGGCTCTGTGGAGTAAGAAGGGAGTAAAATCTGCAGGGCTTGGCCCCATTGGCAGCTGTGCAATTTTTTTTTTTTTTTCAGAAGAAAAAAGGGTTATACTCTTTCTCTGCAACCATGTCAGGTAGAAAAAGTGCTTAGGTCTTCACAGGGCACTGGGTCACACATATGCCATTGCCCTGCTGGTATCACACCAGGGATGAGCTGGTCCAGTGTCTGGAAAATTCCTTTACTTACTAAGGCAAGTGTTAAACCTTGGAGCCTGCAGTGGGGCCCACTACACAGATTATTTCTCTTTTTAGGCAGTTGTTGAGCTCCGATCGGTTCCTCACGGCCCTGACTTATTGGCAGGACTTCCCAGGGACCGGCAGACTGGAGGGGAGAGGTACCTGGTGGCCACTGTCCTGTGGCAAGTAGGGGCTGCAGAGTGTTGGGGATATTTGAGTCAGTTCAAAAGCCCTGGCTCTCCTGGAAGGATTTGGCCCATCAGTTCCCAACCTTGCATTTGCTAGAAAAGGAACTGCTCTGCTCCCATCCCTGGGCCATGGTGGTAATACTGCCTGTACTGGAGAGGAGTAAGATCCTCAGCCACCTGCTAGGAAAGCCCTGCAGATAGTTCATGGCTGCTGAGTCCTCTCTCGAGATGCTTCTTCATCCTCTCCTCACCTTCTCTCTCCCTCAGAGCTAAAGCTGCACAAGTCTGAACCGGCAAATTCAGAAGACATCGAGCAATAAACCATTGGCACTCCAGACATCAGGAGTCAGCTCTTTCTGCCTCTGTTTTCTTCTCTCAGAACTCGTAAGGTTTTGAGGATTCAAATATATTTGGAGCCATGAGTTACTTTATAGTTTCTGAACTTTTAAAATAGGTGGGGAAGATGCTTTCTGAAATATTTTGCCACCATGAAACTTGACGTATGCTTGCACAAAACAGCATGACTCCAGGAGCTGGTGTGTTGAGAAGAAAACCAAAAAATCCCTTCAAACATCAAGATATTTGGTAACTTGATTAGGAGATACAGACATTTGGGGAAGTAGTACATGAAATGGAGAAAGTGACAGGTATATTCAGATGGGGTAGGCAAGACTGGTCATAAAGAACACAAATTTTTGGAAACATTTTTATTGTTGAAGAAAATTCTATTTGCATGCAGCTCCCATCATTTCTTTGCAATTCTAACATCTCCTTGAAGCTCTTTTGAAGAGCTGGGAGTGAGGGGCAGTTGGAACAAGTCCCCACCAGCTCGGTGTGGCCAGTTAAGGGAAGGTGTGGGAGGGCTGCTGGTGGGAGAGGACAAAAAGCCACGTTGTCCAAATTGCCTTTTTGCCACACCTCCCCAACCAAAGTCTGCTTGACACTCACTGCACAGTTTTGAACACGGCAAACTCTGGAGCTCCCTTGGTTACAAGGGACAGTGAGTTTTAGGAGAGTCGACAGAAGGAAGTTCTCATCTCAGTTAAGCAGTTGGAAAATGCCCTAAAGCAAAGGCCCCAATGACCTTGTTTAAAGCTGCCGAGGGTATTTCTCAGTGTAAGGTTACAGACGAAGAAAGGGCATCGGCAGCTTTTCAAGGGAGAGGTAGGTGACGAGAGAAGGTTCAAACCTTTCTCTTATTCCAGTATAGGGTTTGCAGAAAATGAGAGGTCTCTTGGACCTGTGTGGGTTGAGAAATGTAGCGTTACCTTGGATGCTTGGAGGAAATACACTCTCATGAGATTTGCACCATCAAACACCACAGCACATCATTTGAACCTACTTTAAACTCAGCCTTTTAGGGTTTACCTGATAACCCTTCTCAATGCTGTTGACCATCATGGACAACATGATGAAACAGGGCGATCATTGCTCAGTCCCTGCAGTTAATCACCGATGGCATCCCTAAACAGATACAACACAACATCTTCCTGGCACCATGGACAACATCCAACAAAGGGTAAAAAAGGCTTCTCAAGCATTTTCAAGCTTTCTGCATCATCTTGGATGTAAAACGGTGGCCTGTCACCTCCTTCAGACTGAGGACTACGGCAAAACCATGGACTATGAAATATGGGATAGATTTCTCAGGGTCCAGAGGGAGCACAGCTCATGGAGAAACCAGCAGCTGTCCAGAAGAAAAAAAGAGCAAAACCAGAAAGAAAACACTGAATTCTCCTGAGGGAGATGGAAAGATGAAGACATGGGAAGAATAGGGAAAAGAAAAGGTAAAAGCATGTGGACAGGAGGGAAAATGTCAGTTTCTGTTAAAGAAGGTGGAGGAAGAAGGAACCATCCAAGTCAAACATATTAGTTTAAAAAATAGCTTATGGATGTGGCAAAAAAAGTGGTAAAAAATCTAGTGATGGTTTAGGCTAATTGGGGTTTGATTAGCATTGGGCAAGTGAGACTGGCTGATACATCCAGTGCAGGTAGCAGGTGATGCTGCATTTGAAGAACCTAGATTGGTAGTTACCATGCGGGGCTTCTCCATGGATTGCCACCGCTCTGAAAAAAGCTGTTGTCCTCGATGGACAGCTCCCTGTCCAGGAATGAGCTCAAAAAAAAAGAGAAAGGGAGTCAGAATCTATCTAGGAAGAAAGTGGGAATAATTCAAGGAGTACCTCATGAGATTGCCTAAATATGAGAACTGTATTCAGCTCCAGTCACCCTCTGTCAAAATAGAAAAAAAAAGAGAAAGACCAGGAGAGAAGAGAAGCAGATTAAAAATATCAGGGTTTCATTGCTGAGGGGTGGTGAGTAAGAGATGTACAACATAATGAACAGGATAGAAATCAGTCAAGAAGCTATAATTTGTTCTGACTCATGATACCAGCCCAATGGAATTAAAAGCAACAAAATTAAAACCAGTAAAAGCAGACGCTTTTATATACATAGCTAATGATTAAACTGAGGAACTCACTGCCACAAGACAGCACAGGCATTTAGCAGGATTAAAATAAAAAAAAAAAAAAATCCCAGAAGAAATAAAAAAGCAGTTTTATGCTCTGGTAAATCAAATAATTCCAGATTATGTTTTGGAGAAGTGTTGCAATAACACCTCCAGCATGACTTGGAGTCTGTGTTTTGGGCCTCTCTAGAGGTCCCTTGAGGATGTTCAACCTTGGCTTGCACTGGATCTGGCTTCTAGCATCTGTGAGGCTGCTTTGTGGTTCTCAAAGTGATGGCACTTGATCACACATACGGATTAAATGGAGGTGAGCTTTCAAATAAATTTCTCTTTCTTCCTCCCACAGTCACAATACCGGTACATGAGCATTCGTTGAATACAAGGGGTAATTGTAGAATATTAATGGATATTACATTCAAAATTAAAAAACCCCATCCCAGATGAGCACCCACTGTCCTATGCCCATCCAGCATGTACCCCCGGTGAGGTCCAGCCTCAGCTCCTATTAAAAGCTTGTGGAACTCACCACCCCCCCAAAAAAATTACAGTAAAACAATTCCTCGAGCCATCTCAATCCTTTATTCAGTTAGAAAATTAACAAGACCAAATCAGCCAATCCCCTTTTTGTTTGGTTTTTAAGAATTGTATTACTTGGTGAGATTTGGACAGGAAAATCCACCACCATCTTGAAAGTCACCTTGAGACATATCTTGTGAAAAAAACAAATTTTCTCATTGTTATTAGGGTAGGCCCTTATAGGCCCGATCACCATGACAGCCTTACTCTGTGGGACAGACTAGGGAGGTTTTTTTACAATAGCTCTTTGGATTCTAATGATTTTTTAAAACTCAGTCTCAGGTTTTTCAAGAGAAATTGGAGAATGGGATATATGTTCTATAACTGTCCAAAAAAGCCTATTTTTAAGACATTTTTTTCCTTGCCCAGGGTTGTCTGTATGGCATTGGCCACCACCACGGGCTTGCAGTGCTCATGTGCTGCCCTTGCAGAAGAAAGGGCAGTGCTCTCAGATGAGGAGCAGATCCCTTCCTTCCCCCACCTCCTCTCCATCCCCCAGGAGAAGGAGACTTCAGATGGCTTCAGACTTCTCTTCTCCCCGTCTCTTGCACTGTCAGAGACACTGGGATGCCCACTCGAGGTCACAGAGGAACCCCACCACTTGTAGAGCTGGAAAGACCTGTGCCAGACACCAAGCCAAGGACAAACTCAGGAGAGGGCATGCCCACGCTCCACTGATGTTCTGTGTTCAAACAGAAAGACAAAGCATCATGTTCGGATGTGCCTTCAGCATCTCGGACCCA
The DNA here is from genome assembly GCF_026419915.1 of Harpia harpyja. Lineage (NCBI taxonomy): Eukaryota > Metazoa > Chordata > Aves > Accipitriformes > Accipitridae > Harpia > Harpia harpyja. The sequence continues at coordinate 106,444,581 of NC_068940.1, forward strand.
GCTCTGCAAAGATGTCAGATGGTGGTTAACCAAGGAGAGAGATGTTCCTCCGTGTCCTGAGGCCCAGATTCTCAAAGGTTTCCTTACATCACCTGAGGCTTTTCTACCTCAGGAGATAAATATACATGGCGAGAATGCAACCATTGGGCCAACCATAATTGATCAGATTAGTTGTGTACCTCACTTAATAGCTGTCTACAAACTGTGCCCAGTTAAGGGCTCTTCTGGGGAATGATCTTGCGGGAGACTGCTCACACACAGCAGTAATGGGTTGCTTTCTGCCCTGGAATGAGAATGCTTCTCACCTTCTCACAATGTTTTGTGGTTTGTGGTTTTTTCCCATTTGCTGTTATATCTCCTATGCTTTTGTAATGAGGATAAATGTGTAATCCCTTTTGCTATTGAAATAAATTACTGGCAGTCGTCTCGCCTCAATATCTCGCAGCAATGAGTTCCACTGGTGAACGATGTATGGCAAAACTTACCCTTAATTCAGAAGGCTTCAGAAGCATAGGAGCATCTCACAGGTAGTGTCCGGAACAGCACTGCAACCTTTCAGTCAATGGTTCCCAAACCATTAGCCACAAACGTGTCCTGAATGTGACTACAAATGTGGGATTTCCACAGGGAAAAAGGGGTCACCAGCAAAATACCCTGCTACCTCCCTTGCTGTTAGTGTAAGACAGAGATTGGGGGATTCCCACAGGTTTTGGGCAGCACCAGCCATGCTGAACTCCATGGCTTTGCTTGCAATTCCTGCACCGGCGAGAGACCAGCCAAGAGGTCCGACCTGTGTGAAGGGGATGTGAACCCACGTGTCCCAAGGAAACAAGATTTTTTCAGGGATGTGGTTGAGCGTTGTGTCTCCTGTACCGCAGAGAGGCTGAACGAGCTCACGCTGCTCCATTTCGTCTGCTCTCAGAGCCCCTGGAGCTACAGATGTAAACATCTGGCAGGATTCCTGTGCCTTGTGCTGATGCAAAGCTAAGTCCATCCACACTAGAGCACTAAGTGGGCAGCAGTCTGTAGCTGTCGCTGCTACTAGTGGTACCCAGGACCAGAGGTGGGGAAGGAGCGCAGAGCCCCCAGCTCTGACGTGCTGTGACGCATTGATCCAAAATTGCTCCTAAACGCTGAAGAAGGAGTTTCTCTGTTTCACTAGGTAGCTTATCCCGGTGGGCTACCAGTCAGCATCTGTCCCCGCAGCCCACCCAAATGTCCTTGCTGAGAACCTTTGCTCCAAGTGACACTGATTTCTTCTCGCCCTTAGCCCTCACCTGGCAAGAACTGCCAAATGTAAACAGTCACTGCCATCTAGTGCCCATGGAAGAGCTCACAGCTCCTGGAAAACAACTTTTCTGGCTTCCTGAGGGGCAATTGCAAGGGGAGGTGGGAAGGGAGATGACCAGTCAGCGACCTGTAAGCCTATGTGTAGGTACGTGAGGCTAATTTAGGGTTAAACATGGAGATAGTGTTTCATTGCCCATTGGTTTGATATTTCTTGAGCAGGTGGGAAGGGAAAATGCGCTTCACTGAAATATCCTTAATAGCTGCCATCTCTGGGGACTTCAACTAGCTGCTCATATCCTCAGCAAAGCTGTCCTATCCATGGAGAGGGTGATTTGGGGGGGATTTATGCACCTGTTACTTTTTTCAGCTCTATAGTCATGCCTTCCACTCAAGCTAGAGCTGAGCCACAAAAGTGCATTCAACAGTTTCACTCAGCAGAGTGTTAAAGTAATTAAATTAATTGATAGCGTAAGAGGCACCCACTTCTAGGAAGGCCTGTGATTTAAGGGGTCTGTTTCCCAGCTATTCATCCTCAGCTTCCCATGAGATGAGTTACTTCAGGATAGTCCCAAGCCACATCTCAGACCCCAAATTTCAGCCTCACTCTCAGTGGATTAGCAAAATAGAACTGAAATTCCAGTTAGTCCCTGGCTCATTCACAGTGAAAGTCAAAGCGAGTCTGTGTTATTGCCCTCCATCACACTGTCTCTGAGAAGTCCAAAACTGGGCTAGCACATCCTTGTATAATCACATAACAAGGAAAAGAGGTGGATTTCCAGCTCTTCCAGGAAGGGACACCCTTTTATTCTACATCTGCACACAGCCTAGCAAAATGCCCCTGTAATATGAGGCTAAGTGTGACAGTAATACAACCAATATCAGTGCATCTTCTGGAGACCTCCCTGGCCAAAGCGACCCTAAAATCTGGTGTTAAGTATTGACCGGCCAGCGATTCCCAGGCCGTATGCTGCTAGGTTGGGAAAGGTCCCATTTGCCAGAAGATGGCACTGGTTCTCCATGGAGCTGCATGTGGGAACAGGTGCATCCCCACCCGTCCCAGCAGCTCCTGCTCCTCAGCTTGGGTTAAAGCCCTTCCCCAAGACACTACCTCCCAGGGATCCTGCGGGTTGCTGGATTTTTGGGAATACAAGAGCAGCTTTATCCCCACCTGGCCAAAGCCCATGTCCTGGAGATTCACCTCTTCCTACGTAACAAATGCAGAACTTAGAGGGTGATTCCTTGCTTGTGAACATATTAAAAAGCCATCTCTTTTTTCTTCCTGTACTGTTTCACTCCCTCATCTCCAAGCCTCGCTTCCTTAAGGAGAAAAAGCACCTGAAATAAGTGTATTCAGCTTGGCAAGGGCAAGGACTATTTTAGATTAATTGCTATTTTTCTCTCCACTTGCAGCTAAGTGGCAGCCACTGGAGATGTACATCTGCTCATTCTGGCCGATGCTTAGAGAAGCCCACAGAGATCATGGGCGAAGCAGGAGACTAATGGCCATTACCCAGTGGCAGACAGCAGTTTTGGGTGATTTCAGCATGGTTTGAAGGTCCCTGTGCTCTAGGTCAGTTTTATGGCCAATAGATGGGGCCATTTCCACACCTACTACCTTCAGGTCAACATGCAACATCAGAGCAGCTGAAACCAGGACACAGGGTCTCCCAGTGCCCACAGGGAGGTGGGTCCTGTGGCTGTGGTACGAAGGCTTCCAATGTATGTGGCTAGGAAATGTTGTTGGGGAAAAGTTGATGCTTGGTCTTCCCTTCTTCCCTTTGCAAAAGACCAGCAGAAAGGCAGGAGTAAGTCACTTGTTGCTCCACATTTTTCCCCCATGATAAAAACCTGCCGGTTCTCCCAATAAAGCCTGGAGAAACTACTGGAGGGCAGCGTTGGTTCCTCAGAGGAGAAGCGAGGCTTTCCTAGCCTGCCAAAGCAGGTGAGCTCAGCAGGGAACAGCACTGAGGTTTTCCCAATGCTTTCCAAACCCATCAGGGCCAAAGGCAGTGCACCCACTCTGTCCCCAAACTTGCCTCCTGTAGTGATATGGGACTTCTCTGTGCCTTGAGGAAATGAAGCTATTAATAATTTAATGACTCATGGCACTTTGAAGAGGTCAGGTGCTCACCCATGAATCACAGGATTCCCAGACTGGGATCTGGGACCAGCAGTAGATCCATCAGAATGGTAGAAAACCCCAGTTCTCCTGCATCTGGAAAAGCAAGGAAAATGGAGAAACACTAGTTGGAGAGAAAGATAGGAGCTCCTCTTTTATTCCAGTTTCAACAGTCATTTTTGATCCCTTGTGCATTAGGACCTCAACATGTAAAAAGCAGAAATAAAGGCACCCACAGCAGAATTTTCCTGCTGATTAATTGCCCTTAGACATGATGCAATGGCCAAGTGGAAGAGAGTGGTGCTCTGACTTGCTTTGGCCTGCTAGCTACCATTCTGTGTGTGGATTTAATTGTCTGGACCTTCGAATTTTACTTAGGTCCTGTGGAGAACAAAAAGACCCCCCAAACAAACAAAAAAACCCCCAACATCAAAGAATAGCCCAACAAGCTTCAGTTTTAACCCAGGGCATGTCTGAGTCACCCAACCGTAATCCAGGGGCACAGGTGAGTGCTAGTCCTATATTTTTACAGGGTTACCGCCAGTCGCACTGTGGAATTATTTCTGTTTCCAGCCTTGTGTCCCCTTACAGCCTCACTCTTGTTGCTCAGAAATCACAGGAAGACAGAGGAACGTGGCACTGGTGTCCAGCAGAAAGGAAATTTCAGCAGGACAAGATGGCCCAGCACGTACACCATATGCACCCGTTAGACCAGGCATCCTATCAATGCCATAAGGCCCTGTGAATATCTGCACACCGCAGATTTACATAAATGTTCAACTGAGGAAACCCTCCCTTCTTAGAGGAGTGAACTTTATTCACTCCTCCAGAACAGGGGAAGGTGAAGTTTCAAAGAAACCCTTCCACCTTCTAGAGATAAGAGTCTTCCTGGCTGTCCAAAATAAGAAGAAACCTATTCCCACTCTCCCTCTGGAAATTCAAGTCTTGGGCTTCTCAGGGAGAAAATACCCAAACTTTGCACCATAACTAATACTGTGTTATCCTAGTTCTTCTCTTCCATCAGTCCCCATGTCCTTCATCTTCTCTCAAGGCCAACCAGTTCACCCAAAAGCCTCTTCCCAGGTTCTAGGCTCCTACTATTGCTGCTGGCCAAGACTACAAGGACATCTTTCAGCATCAAGACCACCTTCAGCAGCTAAACCTTCATTCATTATAAAAGCGTCTGCTGCTGTAGACCTATTGCAGTGCTTTCCAGCTTGGCCTGCCAGTCCCAGGCTTTGCTGCAACTTGCAGTTGCGTGAGCCCTTACAAATTTCAGAATGACTTTGCTTCAAGACAGGACCTGAAGGAAGGATGGACTAGGTCCAGCCTGTACTAAAAGTGCCAACAAACCTTGGCCAACTCATACATACTTTTGAGGATTTAAAGTGAGTGGTTAAAATAGATGAGAATTACTTTTATCTGCCCAACAGCAAAGGCCAGCAGAAACACGCACTTGGAAACTGCACATGCCTTTTGGCTTTTTAACACACCACAGTGGAGGGAACGAAGGGCACGCAGACTCCTCTCTGCAGAAAACCTAACTGCTGCACCCTTCCCTGAACGTGGGATCGCACAGACCTACCGAGACACCCATCGTGGTGCATGGAAACCTTGTCCTACCCGAAGGGGGTTAGGACTGCAATTAATGTCAGCTGCAGAAGGATAGAATCATTCAGGTTGGAAGGGATCTCAGGAGATGTCTGGCTGAGTGAGGGGTGGGGACAGACGTTGTGGGGAGATGGATGGGAGACACTTGTTTGGCCTGGACGTGAGATGCAGAAAGAATGTCGGAATGGAAGAAAGAGAAGACCTGGGCTGATAAAAAGGTTAAGGGGATTAAAAGAGGCTTATGTAAGCTGACCGTGATGATCTGTGTGTTTTCCATCCGCATTGCTGTTTGCCTGGCTCCAGCTCACGTTAACAATCAACATTGTGCTTAAGAAGCACAAAATGTCTCAGTAGATAACCTGAAGGAAACCCATGGCATACGGCCGATGGACCGTGGTGTACCGTGCTTTGCCCATGCCTTACCCACACAAATCACAAGAATGAGAGCGTGATCATGTGGTGGTCAAGTGGGCTCATTCTTGACAGGCGATGTAGGTGCGCTCTATCATTTCTTTGCTGGTGAAACCAGCATTTTCCATGTGTGAGGCATCTGAATGTGACAGAGCTGCACCTCCTCTCGCCCACAGGAGCACCTGAAAGTGTCTCGTGCTCCCCAAAGCCTGATACCCCTCTGAACTTGCATGAGGAACCGTCTTGGGAGTGTTGTGCTGCGACTGCTTGTAAATCAGCGGTACGATGGCATGTTTGAGAGTGGATGCTTCATTGGTTAGTCCCTGAACTATGGCCTAATATGTGTGAACGCTGACAATGATTTACAGGCCAGGAGCGGTTTGCATGCCCACACACACACACACTCTCACAGGTGCCGAAATGCCCTTGCATGCTGGCAGCTATGCACTCCCCTCCATCCCCTGGGGTGCCCTGGCATGGGACAGGTTCTGCCTCTCTGGTCCGGTGCCATCAGCTTTACAAGGCGAGGGGGAAGAGCAGATTGCTTCCCTCTTGCTCCGCATTGAGGTTTAGCAATAACCAAAACTGGGGAGAGGAGGGGAGGGCAGATGAGTGATGGGGAATCGGCTGCAGGATGAACCTGGGGTGAACCCTGCCCATCACATGGGAATGCCTGCAGCAATTTTTAAATGGCACACAGCATTTTGAACTCGTGTATGCCAGGCTGGCCGCAATGCTGCCCGTGTTTGCCCAACAACCGGAGGTCTGATCCAGGACCCTGTGGCAATATTTGTGCTATTAGATAAAACAAGCTGGAGCATGCTCTTTACATCTGAGGGCAAGCAGCATGGCACAAAGCACATCCAGCTACCTGCATGGTGTCCCCCTCCAGGTAGGGTGGCTGCCCCAGACTGGCTTCTGGGAAAATTACATTTTCCCCAGAAATTCACTCGAAGATAAGAGTGCCCAGCAAAAAACTACTTACTCATATACATAAATACTCTGACCGTTTCCTCCAGATATACACATGTACTAGTTTCTTGCAACAACAAAAAGCTTGGACAAATGTTCCCAAGCAAACCACCCAGCCTGTGACTCATGCACATGGTCCAGTGTTGTGGTATGACTATTTTGGAGCAACATAAAGAAACAGGCTGGAGCATCCAGCATCTGCAGTGCACACAGCAGAACATTTTCCTACTATCTCGTCCTCGGAAACCCGGCACTGATTCAAAAAAGCCAGAATATGAAGGACAGTAAAAGCAACGAGGAGATAAAGTAAACTGGAAATTAGTGATCAGGGCTCCCATAACCTCCCTGGCAGGCAGGGAAGGATGCAAATGCAGAACCACAGTCAGTCTGTTTTGTGGCTCCTTCCAAGGTCAAAATTTGCTTCTCATTCCAGGTCAAAGCTGAGGGCATCAGGCAATGATGTGCAAGTTAACCTGCCACTTACGGACCTCTGGGTTCCAGAAACCTCCTGGAAAAAGGCTTTGCTGAATCCAGCCAATTCAGGTAACATTTCCTTACATTTGGGTCATTCCACGTGGCTCGACGGGGTCCAGGCACGTAAGCAGGAGATAGGCAGCTGCTGCACGTCTGCCAAGATCAGCTGAGTGATTGCCCATGTGTTTTGTGATGGTGGCAAGTGCCATGGCAGCTGAGCCCCTTTCACTGACATCAGTCTAGGCTGCTCTCCCTCATGCTGGTATAAACAAGAGACTCAGAGATACCAGCATACGGCTGCCTGAAGCCCTCCACAGTCCCCACTGATCGCATCTCCGCTGATTATAATGGGAACCTAGATATCCACTCAAATGGAGACCCCAAAGCTTGAATCAGATGCCTCAATGTAAGTGTCCAGCACTGAGACACCCTGGGGCATCTAAGACATCCACACGAGCCCGGCCTGCAGGACATAGGACCTTTCGGAGGACTGCATTCAGGTGGGGTGGCAGCTGGAGGCTGGTGAGCATCCCACAGAGCATTTTAGATGGCAGTAGGTACCTGCAGTTAACCAACTGGATTGTGCCTCCAGATGTAGACGCCAAGATTTAGATGCTTTAATGTGGAGCCAAATCCCACTTTCATGGCTCTTTCAAGGTGGAGGTTAATCCGAAGGCTTTCAACAGTCAGGAGAGCTTTAAAGGCAGTGGCAAATGAGAAGAAAACAGCCAAACTGGTGAATATCTAGCAACTGGGACCTGGAGGTCGGTCACCACCCCCTGCATTGTTTTCTTGGGCATAAGCTCTCTCACCAGCACTCTCCTAGCTAGCTACGAGTGAGCTGCCCTGGGCTGCTGCCAGTCTTGTCTTTGGCCATAGACCTGTCAGCCCCAGAGCTCATGTAGAGCACTTAGGAAGTGATAAAATAAAGCCATTTGCTACAGGAACATTCAGAAGGGAAACCACCGAGGATCAATGTCAATAGCTTTACCCAGGCTACTTTTACAGCAATGACATTGTAAAGAGCAATCACATCATAAAGGAATGGAAGTTTCAACTCTGAAGCTTTTTATTTAGCTGACAATTAGTGTGGCAAACACCTTGGATCTGTTGGAAAGAGAAGCCTGGGTGGGGAGAGACTTACTGGTTACTTGCATTGCGTTGCAGTGATCTGCATTGGGCATTCTTGGGGGGACTATCAGCCTCTCTCTTCCCTGGAATAGCCGTGCATTTCAGTTTCCACTCTTTCAGTGCAAAGGAGAGAGAGCAAGCTTTGAAAGTGTGAGATGGGGAAACTGGAGACCGGCTACAAGAAGCAGCAGAGCAATCTGCAGGCAGGTATGCTATTAGAAATGACTGACGCATGGCTCGATTGCCTATTTTTTCTGTGCTTTGCAGATGTCGTCAGCAGAAAACGAGGTGGGATTTGAATTTGAACTGAATTGCATGAGTTAGGGCCCTTGGAAAAGGAAGGGGTGGCTCTCACAAAGCTGTAACTGGACAGACTGGAAAAAGGTCCTGGGGATTTCATCTACCCTGTCGCCCTGCCCCAAGACAGCACTGCATCTGCCCAAACCACCCCGGGCAGGAATGTGCCCTTAAGGACCTCCACAGGCAGGTTGTTTCCAGGCTTTAACTGGATTCCCAGCTAACAAACATAAGCCTGGTAGCCAAGGCTTGAGAGACAAAGCAACCACTCATCCATGGGGACAAGATCCCAAAGGCCGGAGGGTGTGTTGGCATTGGATGGAGAGAGCTAAAACAGGGGGGAACAGACAGGCAGGTGTGAACCATGTTTATTTTACATAGGTTAATTTTTTTGTGCTGGGGAGATATTTTGTGTGTTACTTTGCTTTTCTATCTTGTTAGCTTTGCCTTTTCTCCCTTGAGTAAAATACTGTTTGTTGAACTAAATTATTTGTCTTGGTGAGCGGGGCAGTTTTAGCTCACTGGGCATCGGTGCATTTTGCTGGATGTCCTCAGGTTCCTGGGGTTGGAGGCCCAGGCTGGTGTTTTCTGAGTGACCCCTTCACACTTGAGCCCGGTCCATGTTGCTGCCAGCCGGGCCTGCAGACAGGTCGCACTAATGTTTAACTCCAGCCTGTGTCACTGCATTCGGAGCCCGTTGTTGCCTTCTCTCTAGATGAGCATTTTTTTCCCTCCCTTTCCCAGCAGTGCAAGTAGATACACTGACCCCATCACCTCTCGGTCTCCCCCACACGAAACAAGTCTATTCCTCCATTGCCCTTCACAGGTCGTCTTTTGAGACCTCTTTTCATTTTAGTTGCTGTCCTGTGATCCTCTCTAGAGGGGACACATCCTTCCTCGAAGCAGCAGAAAGCCTGAGACGGGTCAAGGCTTATTTTTGCTAGGAAGGACGTGTGGATTCCCGTGCTGGGATGAGGATAGGGTCCTGAAACAGGTCAAATTCAGGACCACAGGGTGAAAAGGCTCTGCCTCACTGTCCCTGAGCAAAAGAAGGTCCGTCTCTGTTAATCTTTGCCCACAGTAGGGTCAGCTATTTCGGCCAAGGCAGTGAGATCCTCTGGAGTAGCTGGGCTGTGGGCACTGGTCCATTAGCTCCTCCAGGAGAGCAAAAAACCTCTGGTACGAGGGCAAGTGGACGAGCTCATGCCTGAAACCAGGGCAAAAATATCCATGCCAGCTCAGGCTGTCTGTGTTTATCTCAGTCTACTTTCTTGTGGAGGAACTACAGACTGCCCCATTTCCCCTGGTTTTAGGAAGCGAGTTAACCACATTTTGCCCCTGGAGACAGGGACTAACTTCTACTGCTGATCCTCTTCTCTAACCTGGCCGTCATGACCTCTCCCCATCATCCAGTGCAATGCTCACTGCTTAACGACAAAAACATCTAGTGAGGCTGTGGTGTTGGCATGCCTCTCCAGATGGGAAGGGGACCTTTACTTCAAAGATTACCCATCCGTGCCCTGGAAGGCTGGAAGTACTTCCCAAATGACAAGTATCCGCCGGGGAGGAACAAACACTCCAAGTGTTTGTAGACCATTCTTCTATTACCTCTTACCAACCTAGATGATGACATGAAGTCAAGGCCGTTGTTCCTAAGTGGACTTGAAGTGTATTGACCATACTTAGTCACAAGCATTTCAAGACTGCTGTGGGGAGTCCTGTGAATGGTCTGTTAGACCTTATTGTCTGAGCTGTGTCTTTTTTCATCTAGCGGCTTTCTCGGTGTTGGGTTGTCTGGCGGTGTGTTTTAGCAGATACGAAAGTCGTTGCATCCTACTCAGGGGGACAGGAATGTATCAAGGGTAGTTATAAAGGACATGTCCCCAGCATATTGGTGGCTGGTGTTTCCTTCCATCAACTCATAGACACTTGTCTGGGAAGGGACAGATCATGCTCTGGAAGTGACCATCTCAAAAGAGTGGGGGTGGGTGCTTAGTTTAGACTACATGTAGAAATAAACTCCTGTCAAATTAGGGGAGCTTGGAGTGAAATCGTTACCCTTAACCAGCTAAAATGCATATTTGTCACTGTCACATAGAGATAGAGATTTTTAGGTCAAGATGTAATTACACAGTTTGATAGCCTGAATATAGTAAATCAGAAAATTGGACCCAGCGACTCCTGCCTTGACCCTGACAAGCTCTGACTTCTCATCTGGATGACTCCAGGTGCTTCCAAGACTTAAAGTAGTGGTACATCCTCTATATTAGACATGTCCCAGCAAGAGACACCTCCAAAATGACATCAGTGAGTAGAATTTGGCCACCTGACTCCGAGGTCCACAACATCTCTGCTGGATCTATTCAGACAGCACAGGGCGCAGGGGTGGGATGTGCAAGTTTGGGATGCGGAAGGCTAGAGTTGCATGATGTTCAAGCAATCAGAATAAGAGATACTACTGAGACTCTGAAATCCTGAATGGTGATGGCTCTCAATCCGACTTGCTGCTTTAAAGAGTTTGGAGTGAATTTTGCATGTCAGCTTGCAGCCATTTGTGTGATATCCGATAGTCAGCTAATTTAACTGTTGGAAAATGGTCTGGGGTTGAAATACTCATTTATGTGGATCTGTGCGTGCGTGTGTGTGTTCATATGTATGAACATGCACATAGTGTTGCGTGTATGTACACATCCATGCATTTATGTATGTTATTGCTCCCATTATTTCCACCACTTTGAAGTCAGAGCCTCACAGCCTGGTATTTCTCCTCTCTCTTATTCTGCCAGTGTCAAATACTTTCCCTGCTCACAGCTGGGAAGTCAGCCTGTCACATGAACTGTAGGCAAGGAGCATTATCTGCGTGGGTTTACTTGTTGAACAATGTAAGTAGATGATTAACCATTAAAGCAACAGAGTTTGCTGACCCATTAACCAAATAGGAAGGCCCTCTGGTTTGCTGTACAATGGGTCCCATACAGAAAGCACCCCGACTTGTCCATCTCGCCAGTGCCTGCTGACAGACCTGTGTGGATATTGCGATGTAAGGACTCAGTTCAGGCTCTCACACAACCAATCGCGTGCCGGAGGCCGGTGCTCCCCACATTTTCATCTGCACTGTTGTTGACCTTGGAAACTAATCGTGCCCGAATCCATGCTTTGTATCAAACCCTGGGAGACTTAATAGCTGCCACTCATTCTTCACCCTCACTTTTGCATGCAATGTGTCTACACGTTGCAGAAATGCTACGTCTGAATTCAGGAGCTGCTAAAGCACACAAATTTATTCATCTGGAGGCATTGGCCAAACACCCATCAGTGTGTTTGCATGAGACAAAATTAATCATTCCTTTCTAGCTTATCATTACTAATTAAACCCTGCATTGCACACCATCCTTGCCTTGTCTGTCAGATGCATTCCCAGTCAAACTGTCCCTCTTGTGTTCTTGCTCTATGCACGCTCAGCTGTCCAGTACTTATTACCTGTCATTCTCCTTGGTGGGTGCTACTGGAAATTCAGGAAACTGAATTTCCCATGTTTATAATTTCGAAAGGGAAGGAAAACTGGTGATGTGATGATACGAAGGGGGAATCTCTTCCATCTGGATGTCATGAAAATCATGATGTGACACAAAGACCAGGTACTGTGATGGGAAGATACCCTTCACCCCCCCCCCCCCCCAGGCTAGTACCTGGATGTGGACTGGGTGGATGTTCTGCAAGCTGTACATTTGGTATATGGGATATTCCTTGGTGTATCTCAGGGTTCCCAGGAATATTGAAATAGGAAGTTCCCCAAAGGCAGAGCTAAGGCTGGGACCCTCAAAGTTACCTGAGAGTCAGATTTCTGAAGGTATTTAGTACACTAAAGATGAAAACCGAATACAAAAGATCTGTTTTGGCACTGGGAAGAAGAAGAGTGAAAAAAAAAGGAAGTCCAGCATTTGGATTGAAACCTCAAACCAAAACATCTATTTGAAACAAATAAGGACAAACTTTTCCACATACTAAGCTTCATCTCCACTTCCCCCCACAAATTCCTTGAAAAATAAACCTTTCATTTCCAACAGCTCCTCCTTCTTTTAGGTGAGGAATTTTGTCCAGCTCTGTCTCAACCTGGTGTATGTGTGTCATTCACAGGAGGACCTGGATCATATCTGCCAGCCACGTGTTGGTGTCTTGGATAACCTAGGTCCTCTCAAATGGCCCAAGATGCTTGTGTGAAAACAACTGATTTTCATGTATGACCTGTAGGTCTCCACTGACTAGGATGAGAGTTTAGATATTAAGGGGAGAATTGCCCTTTAGGTCCCACTGCATATATTGCATAGATCTCCAATAGCTATGAAGAGAGCCTGATGTGAGCATCTAGGTCCGATGGAGTGTCTAGACTGCAGACCTCTACATCCAACCCAGTGAATCCCACTTAAGGATGGGATGGAAGGCAGATTAACCAAATATATGCCAGCTGGTGGATTTTGAGTCAGATCTGGAGTGACCTAGTTGGTATGTCTAGGAAGAGTATCCTGCCCTATAGACAGCATGGAGATCACAGCTTACCAGTGGGGATGGACCCTGCTTTTCAGTGCTCTGCTTGCCAGCTGCCCACATAGTAATGTCACATCACAAACATCAACCAGACAACACAGCCAGGGACTCTTCTTAAGTTTTGGACTCTGGGCACATTCAGCCCGTCTGCAAAAGCCTTGTGGACAGACAAAACTGGATGCTGTGAGATAACAGGGCTTCAGGTTGCCTCTCAAACTGTATTAGGTGTTGAGCTTGCAGTCTAAGACAGAAGGCAATGGGCTACAGAGAGGCAAGAAAACACAAGGAAACAGTGAGATGGCTTTGCTCAGCATGATGGTGTGCTCATAACAGCTTACATTGGATCAAGTGGTATACGCTATCATCACCGTTTGTCATCATGATGGTGTCCCACCATCGGTGGTATCTGAATGCCTAAATATGAAGGCATCATACAGTTCAGCCCTGAGTCATTGGAACAGCTATGTTTGGAGACCACCCCAGCTGCACCAGCTAGCTCAGTACTGATATTCAGATTTTCCCCAGCAGTGAGTTACATATTGAGATCTGGCATTTTTATTCTGTCTGTTACTTAGCTGGAAACAAGTGGTAAAGGATTTCAGAGATGTGGTAGGCTGGGACAAGGTTTGCAAGAGCCTGAGCAGCCACTGGCACATTGCAAAATGAGTATTTCATCACCCTGGCTGTGCAGGGAGGCATTAAACATAGGGCAAGCAAGCAGAGAGGACCGGCAGCAGACAGGTAGCGTAGCAAGCATGATCCTCTACTCCACACTCAGACACTCCAGAAGACACAGATCTCCCGTGTCATACCTGCCAGACCCGCATGGATGTCCAAGGTGCCCAAGGCCAGCTCGCTGACAACAGACACCTGCCTTCCACCTGTAATGGGGGCTCAGGTGCCCAGTAGACATGGGACACCTTCACTGGAGACCTCTGAATGGAGAGGGCTCGGTCCCACTGAGGGTTTCTGTGTTTTGCCATATACCCACCTGGGAGCATCACGGCTGACCAGCCCCATGACTGCGATCCTGACTTCTGAGCTTGAGTTTTCTTTCAAAAGGCTCATTTTGCTCACAGGAGTGGGGACTCACTCATGGGAAGCTTTTTGCGACTCGGGGCTCATGAGCCAAAATCTGGCAGTCTAGTCACGCACTAACACAGGTAAAAACACCCAGCTCCTAGACACTCTGGCTGAAGACCAGACAGACAACCTTCAAGACAATGACATTTCAGTTACAGCAGTAAATCATGAGACCAACTTTAAAAGAAGGCTAAACACTGTGAAATAAAACCCTTTTATTAGCACGAAACGTCCAAAAAGTGAAACAACATGACCAAAATCAACCTTCATTAAATATAAAAGCAAAGAGAGTTTTCAGCAGTGCTGGAAAATACTCGACACACATTCAATGGGTGGGCTTGATATTGTGACTACGAAAATATTTTCGCTCAGTTTGTTTCTGGCTGTTTTGCAGCTGACGGGTTGCCAGATCTCTTGGCTGGATCCCTTCTGCTTCGGCATTCAATAAGATGGGTTTGCTACCTTACCCGTACGGCTTGAAGAGACGGTGGTGCTGCCGGACTCGGGAAATGACCCCCCTGCTAAATGTCCTAGAAATATCCCACCGTTTTGAGCCATGGCAACTGTCAACAGTTTCAGAGAAAGTTCCCAGAGCTGCTTAAAAAAAGAACCAATGGCTTCTTCTTGCTTCAGCATTTCGAACAGGGCGTAGCGGGACGGAGGAACAGCAGTTTTCCCCTTTTGTTTAAGTAAGCGTGGCTGTTCGCAGGACGGAGGAGCACGGGAGGACAGGTCCCCGGGGAGATGCCTGCCATCCAAGCGCTGGCGGTGGGTGGTTTTGGACAAGGCTCTTGGCTCCTCTCTGCCAACCCGCATGGCCCCAGCGTGGGGGGAAGAGAGGTGGATCTCCTGAGGGACAGCCAAAAGGGGGCTGAACCCCAAAAACAGAGGCCAGACAGTGGTGACAGAAGTTCAGGTAGATTGGAAAGACCAAAGGGGTTTGTTGGTCTTTTTTTTTTTTTTTCCCAGGCTTTTCAGCAAAAAATGAAATTGGAGAACAGCAAATGTCCTTTTGGCTCAGCTCGTAACAGTCCATTTGAGCTCAGTTGCTGGTTTTGTTTCCTTCTGAGGGCATTTCACTCCTCCCTTTACTGCCTTTCCTTTGCACACAGGGATTTTTTTTTTCAAAGACAGCGTGTAATTTTCAAACAAAAAGGTCATATTTTGAAATATCCAAGGAAATCTGTTGACATTTTGGACCTGACTTGAGAATGTTGCAGGGAAATGTTTCATTTTTTCCCCAGAAATTTTCTCCCACCTTTTCTCCAGCCCACAGAATTTCAACATGAATTTATGAATGTCTTCTGTTCCTCCCCAATTTCCATTTCCAGAAAATTCCCTATTCCAAAAAAAAAAAAAAAAAAAGAAAAGACACTACCCAGACCTGCTCCTCATCCACTATTATTATGATATCTTGTTCTTTGCCATGTTAAAAACTGATCCATCAACCTGTATTCCTTCTCCATAGAGCCAACGGAGGTAAGAGGATCCAGGACGAGCATCCCCAGCCCCATTCACCAACCCACGCCCTGCTCCGTCCCTCACTTCCCATGACCACACCTTGGCATTCACCACACACCAGCCCATCTCAGCCACGTCTGGCCCCGTGTTGTTGCATCCCATGTGCATAAACACAGTCTAGGAAAAGCAGATGCTATGATCTGTCATTTACCATCAAGGAGAGACCCAAAATGAAATGGTGGCAAGAAACTAGGAATCAGTAACAGGATTTTTTTATTTTTTTTTTTAATTTTACCAGGGCAGTAATTAATCAGGGGCACTTTAAAAAAACCCCATGGTAGATGGCAACATCCACAGACAGGCGGGATGGCTAGAAACTCTTACAAAACATCAACCAAAAATTAATTTGCAGGGCTCTAAAGAGGTTTCCCTGTACCTCTCTCCAAGGGGACAGCACTGACCGCAGCCAGGGACACAGAAACAGGGGCCAGCTGGACTCCAGAAACACAGCCTCTACTCCCCACTCTCCATTTTTTTTCTTTTTTCTCCTTTCCCTTTTTTCGTACATTATCATACCTCTCCTTTTCCCTCTCAGGCACTGTGCATGTCCTTCGGTTAACTGGTTTAATATATGTTCAAGGTCAAAGACCCTTGACTTGGGCATATCCCTGGTCATTGCCATCAGGCCCTAAGATACAGACGCAAGGTGGGTGACCTTAAAGATAGAGGTATAGGTTATGTCAGGGCACCTGTCACCCTAAGGATGAGGTAAACAAGAGGTCCTACGGGAGCAGAGCTAACGAGGTCTCCTATAGATCTGCAGACGGCATCCCGACATCTGCTCTCACAGGTCTCTCTCTTCAATCTGATTTTCCTAAGGAAGCAAATTGTCATCAAAAGCCCTCAAATAATGGCCGGTAAATCACTGTGTTTTTTACAGTACAGGCTCAGGCAGAACGAGAAAAGAGTCCCTGCTTCTTTGGCACTATTCCTTCAGACCTAAAAAATACCTCCTGCAGCTCTGTCTAACAAAAACACATTCATTCCTAGCATGCCTGATTGTCATAAAGACAATAAGGACCTTATTTTGCACTGGGACTAATTGCGTTAAAAATCATTCTGGTCCAGACTATAAAGTCCCCGATTCTCCGTGAAATTACCAGGAGAAAGGTGATTTCCATGTAAAGGATAACCTGTCTGGGTTTACTCAGAGGGGCTGTTTCGATAGCACTCGTGTACTTAAGAAGAAAAACCTTTGCAAGAGCAGAGCACAACTCAGGAAAGATATGCATGGAAGCAGGAGGCAAAAATCTCCTTTTTTTAGGGAATTTTAAAATACTTTTTCCAGCTCTTGGGAACATCAATGAAAAGAGATGCCCTTTGCTGCCAGAGAGAAATGATTGCACCTTAAGAGAAGCATTTACGGGGCTTTCCATGAGTGGGAGATATTTGACAATTTCAATTTTTTAACGATGGAGAGCAATTGAAAAGTAAAAAGTCTGAAAACCTTTTGTTTCTCACACACACATGTAAGTATAATATCAGCAAGCCCTGAGGCTTGGGGGACCCCTGATGGTGCTTTCTTGTGGTTCAGGCCCGTCAAAGTTATTTGGGGGAGTCCCACCGAGTCGCCCTCCATCCTCTCCCTCGCTGCAAGGCCCCATTGCCTGCTGGGCAGCAGCCCTGACCTCATCGATGGATGCAGAGCTCTGCAAAGGCATCGTTCTTCACCACCATGGGGACTTTGTAGCCCAGCCCAGGAGTCCAGAAAGCCCCCCCTAAATGGGAGACATGTCTGCTACTGGACCCTGTTGAGCTTCTTTTGGTTGGACTGCTCTAATTTGGATTTATTGCAAGCCTATGCAGATGCAGGGTTATCGCTGCCATTGCACATCACTTCAAAGACCAAGAGCAAACGTAGCAGGGCAGCAGCAGCTCCTGTGGGTCAAGGTTTGTACAGTGCGCCTTGGGATGTAGGAATCCTTGCAAAGGATGCACAAGGGAAGACCAGCTGCAAGCATCTCCACCTGTGCGTAACGCTCAAACTTCAGGGGAAAGTTTGTGCAGCCACTTCGAGCTCACTTGACACAAACAGGCGATGAACTTGGTCCTTCCTTCAGCTTAACTTGCAAGCAATAGCCTCTTAAATTAGAGGCAAAGGGGTGAGCACTCTGAAATATCACCCCTTGCTCTTCTTGCAGGAGATACTTTCAAAGTATTTTAATATGGGTCCTATAATCAGTTAAGAGAGAGGATCTCTGATGGGATTGAGGTTTAGTGAAACCTATGGCTTGTTGAGATTTGGTGCGAGGGACCCAGCTAGGCATCGGTCCCATGGCAGCTTGGTGCCCTGGCCTGATTCTGTTTCCACCAGATTGCCTCATTTTGGGGTAGACTTACAGAGGAAGAAACAAAAATTCAACATGTGCAGCCCAATGAGCTGTGGCTCTGAGTCCAGCATGGTCCCCGCAGCAGATGGATCTCAGAGGACAAAGCTGGTGGCACCCACTTTCAGCGTCTGGGGACGCACACAGCCTTACAGTACCCCCATGTCCCTCCATCCAGCTCTGCCCTGGATGGAAAGGGGGGGGGGGGTCCGTGATGGAGAACTGCCTGCAGACCATTACGGCGTGACAGGCTCTCGTTTGCTTTTTGCCTTCAATAACGCTGAAGTAACGCACTGCGACTGGCTTCGGTGCCTTTTCTTTATTGGGAAAGGTGGGGAGATGCAGGGCAGGAGTGGAGATCAGGGCCATGCCACTCCTTATTTGTGGTGATTTGTACTACCCAGAGCCCTGGGGAAGCAGGGATGCTCTCAGCCTGGCTCTCAGCAGCCCAGCTGAAAGCAACAGGCATATTTTCACCACATCTCTACCCCTGAAAATCATTGAGCCTGGCCAGAGGGCTGCGTGCTGGCAGGAGGGAGGGAAGGGATGGAGGTAAAACACAACACCACGTTGCCTGAAGCTTAGAGCTGTCCCCGGGGTGACTCTAACTGCGTTCAAGCCTGATGGAAAAGAAGCGAGAATCTGGCTTCCAGCCCGCGTGTGATCACTTGCAAGGAGGAAACACCCTGGAAGTCCACGTGACGGCGAAAAAAGAGTAACTGGAAACGAAGGCGGTGGCGGCAGGGGGGGACTTACACGGCGTGATCCCTGAGATGGTGGAATAAACCATGTCCCGTGGGCAGGCGGCGTTCCCGGGTCTTGTCTGTTATTTCAGACTGTATCCGGAGGGAAGATAAATGCCAGGCCCACTTCTAATTAAGGAAACTGAGGAAGGGAAATGTGAGTGGCTCGTCTCGGAGGCGATCTGTCGGGAGGAAACACAGCTGAAGGCTTCTCAGCTATCCCAGGCACAGCCT
Organism: Harpia harpyja; assembly: GCF_026419915.1. NCBI lineage: Eukaryota > Metazoa > Chordata > Aves > Accipitriformes > Accipitridae > Harpia > Harpia harpyja. The sequence continues at coordinate 106,463,339 of NC_068940.1, forward strand.
CGGGTACCCAGCCCAGACCGAGCCTGGTGAGGTCCCCACCTCTTGCTGCCTTGCTTGAGTTGCTCCGATCTGGGAACGAATGCCAAGTATCTGGTGGGGAACCCATGCAGGACTGGCAATGAGGAATGAACGAGATGACCTCATGGGTATTTTCCTTCCCTCTCGCACTCCTATGACTCAATCGCCCCGCTGAGCTGGAGTCGCTGCCCTGGAGAGGTTTGGGTCACGCAGTGAGACCTTGGTGAGCTGGTCAAAGTCCTCGCCTCTCTAAGGGGAGATGCTTGGAGGGCAGACGGAGCCCGGCTCTGCACTGCAGAGAAAAGCACCCGGAGCAAAGCCATAGGGAGGGAAGGGGAACCCTGAGCAAAAGAGGTGCTGGGTTTCCTCCAAAAAACCATAACGAGGATGCTGGTAAGGGCTCCTCTGGCGTGGGGAAGCCTCCGGAGCGACGCAGGCAGGCTGAGCCCCGCTCGAGAGTTGAGTCATGGAGAAGGAAAACTTGAAGTCACCCTTCAGATTCCCCTGTGGTCTAACGCGCCCGGGAAAGAGCCTGGCGGGGCGGCCGCAGCAGCCTGTGCTGTCTGAGATGTCCCGTCGGCTGTGCTCGCTGCCTGTCCCGGGTCGGTGTCGTCCACGGGGCTGGGAGCCAGGACTCGCCCTGGCAGCAGGCGTGGGATGCCAGGACCCTTTGCGGGATGCCAGGACCCTTTGCGGGATGCCAGACCCTTTGGTGGGATGCCAGACCCTTTGGTGGGATCCTCACAAGTCACCCGCCCCCCCCTCCAAATTCTTTGCATTACAGAAGCACAACGGCGAGGTCGGGGTTAGGGGGAGGATGCAGGTTTTCTTCTGTTTTTTTGGGATCCTTGCTCAGCATTAGCATCGCACCCTGGCCACTTTCTTTTGAGCCTAAAGAAGCCAGTATGGTGCCGGCAGCGGCACCGTTCCCTGGTGCGGTTATGGCCCTTTGAAAATGTCACTTGAAACGCCAAACTCCTTGGCCGCTTGGCTGCTTCACTCCGGCTACGGTGTGTCCCTTCCATCCTGGATGTAAAACACCCTGCTGAAAAACGCCCGCTTAAAAAAAGACCAAGCGGAGGCCAATGTGTTCAACGCTGCCCTGGACAACGTGGCACTGCGCCGGTGTGGCACTGCCCTCTGCTGTCGGTGGCTATGGGGGACACCAGCCAAGGCCACCGCCGCTGAGTAGAAACTCAGCTTTTTGTGTCACCCTAGGAACTGCCGAAGGACCTGGAAAGCCACAAAGCTGCCCCGGGAAGATGCTGCGCCCAGGACCGGTGCACGGTCCCCAGGCATGACAAGCAGTAAAGCCCTGGAGGAGTCAGTGCCTGCTTGGGCTTCCCTTTTTCCGTGGCTGAAAGCAGAAGCGGTGACTATTTTTGGTGCTGCCTCACTTCGGAAAGAGTCGCGCATGCCCCAGAGCATCAGCCCGGCTCCGGCACCTTTCTCTAGGCAGAAGAAATGAGTAACGGCGAGGGTCGCGCTGCCTTTCCGTGACCCTGCCCTGGCTGCCTGCCCCGGAGCTCTGTTTCGGGGCTGCCCGGCGTAACCGGAGTTTCCTTCCATGTGCTGAGCACGCCAGCTTCTAGGGGATGTGCATGAAGAATGACTCTTCAGCTGTCTTTTCCAGCAGAGAAACACTCGGGCAAAGCCTCCCAATGATATACGTATAACCTTGCTTGTCCTCCCCTCCATCCGCAGTCCTTTATTGCCTTTTCTCAAGCTGGAAGAGCTCAGGTGGGAGAATGAGGACACCCAACATGATGCCAGAGCTGGTGCTCCTCTTCCAAAATCTCCTCGATGAAAGGCCTCTAGATGGGGCTTTAATGCAATATTGCTGCTGGCCTCTGCTGAGCCGCGATCGCCCGCAGAGCCTGGGGGCTGTACACCTTCCAGCACCCGGGGGGGCATACGGGGCCGTGGCACGGTGCCACCTCACCCCAACCATCGGGATAAGGGAACTGAGATATTCCCAGACCCTGCTGAATCACACGGATTTGAGGAAGCCATTTGCTGGATTGGATGTGACTCCCCCCCCCCCCCGCAGCATGTTTCAGCCCTCACCCCAAGGGGTGCTGAGGCTTGTGATGGGGGGGCTGCAGTGGGAGCCCCCCCAAACGGCACACACGGACGTGTGCTTGTGGATGTGCAAAGCTTTGCACGGTGCAGGGCAGGCTGCTTTTCCACAAGTTTATTTTTGCAAAGGTTTGGTCAGGGACTGGGCTGGGATGTTTTACACATTAAAAATTAAAGCAGCTTTCCTCCTGCTCCCCCCCTGCCATGCTTTTATTCTGAAAATAAGCAGAACCCAAATAGTTTGCACAGTGCTGGGAAGGCTGGAAATGCCTGAGTGCATGGCCTGTGGTGAGAATAAATTCACCGAGCTCCCAGTGTCCACCACGGTTATCCGAGGCTCTCGCCGTCTTGTCGTGCACCCAAATTGTCACCAGCTGGGCACAGCGGGGACAGTGGCTTTTGAGATGAGAGTCCAGTGCCAAGTACCTGCGTGTCCTCCTGTCTGTGTCCCCGGGGGGACACGGGGCGGTTCAGCAGCATGACACCCACACACACACGCTCCGGAGTGAAACCTTTTTGTTATTGGGTGGCAGCAGGTGCAGAAATTACCTCGAGGATGACGACGAGAGTGACGTCGACCGACCTGCAACGACTCTGCCACCAAGCACCCGGCCCGAAGAGCTGACGTTTTGGGTATTAACTACTTCCCAGCCGGGTTGCTCATCCTCCTGTCCGTGCATTGGGGTCTCTGCGCATCGCTCTTGCACGGGGCTGGGAGTGTGCGCACAAGAGCGTGCGATGCCCGTGCCTTTCCACGTCCAGCCTTTGCACGACCGATCGGCTCTTGTGTGCTGGATCAGCCCTTGCCCATCTTGCCTCTGCACGGCTGTCTAGCCTTTAAAAGACTCACTGGCATGTCCGACCCTCGGACAACTGTCCGGCCTTTGCACAACTATCTACTTTTTGCATGATGGATCATCACTACCTGCAGCCCTTGCGTGTCTAGTCATCGCACGCCTGGCTTTTGCACGCCTGCCTGGCCCTAACATGTCCGGACCTTACACACCCAGCCCTTGCACAACAGTCTGGCCTTTGCACGCCCACCCTTAGCCCAGCAGCCCATCCCTGCCACATCCAGCCCTTGCACACTTAGCTTTTTCACGACTGCTCAGCCCTTGCCCGGCTGTGGCACATCCAGCTCTTGCACATCTGGCCCGTGCACGACCGCCCGTTTGTCACGTCCCAATTTCTCAGGACGACGACTCAGGTTTGCTGATTCCCAGGTCAGGATTAAGGTGAAACGACACCGGGGATCCTTTAACTCACAAAACTCGACTTTTATTTGCTCACAACAAGAATTGGCATGCTCATCCCCCAAAACTGGTACGCTCACAACAAAAATTGGCATGAAACTATGTCAGTAAACTGTGTAACGTGCTAACCGTGCATCACCAAACATATACTGCAGGCCTTGCTTATCTGGGAATCAGTTCAGGGAAGACAATAAGGAGATTCCTCCCGTTGGGTCAGGGGGTTCAGAGCAGACCCCCTCACTTTCTAGACCCCTTCTCAGAGAGGAGCCCGGGGGGGCTGGATCTGCTCTTAGTCCCAGACTTGGTCAACGGTTTATGTCTAAAGGGAGGAGGGGAGGGAGAAGGGGAGAGAGAGCATCGGTCCAGTCGGCCGAGGGGTCCCGTGCCGGTGGGCTTGCACACCCGGGGGCTTCAGTTTGTGTCCTTTTAGCATCCCCACCCCTCCTTCGGGTGGGCATTAGGCTAATTAGGTGTCATGAGCGGTTTGTGAGCCTTTGGGACTTGGGGGTCATTTGGGGAGTGACTTCCCCTTCCCTGCAGACAACATTTTTGGGCACGCACGGTGAGCTGTGCTGCTCAGCACATCAGAGCAGGGAGCTGGGCACCCTCCTGCACGCCCTCCCCTCCTGGTGCTGGTGGGTGCTGGTGGGTGCTGGTGGGTTTCTTCTCACCTGGGGTTCCTTCCTGGGCAGGGTTCCTGGTTAAGCAGAACTTGCCCCACCACAATGTTTGAGACATGAACTCTTCCAGCCTCTCACGCCATTTCTGGCACATCTAGCCCTTGCACACCCAACCTTTGCACATTTGCCTGAACTTTGCACAGCTGCCCATCCCGGGCACACCCAACCCTTGCACGACTGCCCTGTCCTGGCACGCCCAACCTTTGCACATTTGCTTGAACCTCGCATGACTGCCCAGACCTTGCATGCCCAACCCTTGCACATCTGCCTGAACCTTGCACGACTGCCCAGCCCTTGCACGCCCAACCTTTGCACACTTGCTTGAACCTCGCATGACTGCCCAGCCCTTGCATGACTGCCCAGCCCTTGCACGCCCAACTCTTGCACATTTGCCTGAACGTTGCACAACTGACCAGCCCTTGCACACCCAGCCCTTGCACGCCCAGCCCTTGCACATTTTCCTGAACCTTGCACGACTGCCCTGCCCTGGCACGTCCAACCCTTGCACGCCCAACTCTTGCACATTCTCCTGAACCTCGCACGACTGCCCAGCCCTTGCACAACTGCCCAGCCCTTGCACGCCCACCCCTTGCACATTCGCCTGAACCTTGCATGACTGCCCCGCCCTTGCACGCCCAACCTTTGCGCATTTGCCTTAGCCTTGCACGACTGCCCAGCCCTGCCACGTCCAGCCCTTGCACGCCCAGCCCTTGCACATTTGCCTGAACCTTACATGACTGCCCTGCCCTGGCACATCCAACCCTTGCACAACTGCCCTGCCCTGGCACGCCCAGCCCTTGCACATTTGCCTGAACCTTGCACAACTGCCCTGCCCTTGCACGCCCAGGCCTTGCACGCCCAGCCCTTGCACATTTGCCTGAACCTTGCACATTTGCCTGAACCTTGCACGACTGCCCTGCCCTGGCACATCCAACCCTTGCACAACTGCCCAGCCCTTGCACGCCCAGCCCTTGCACATTTGCCTGAACCTTGCACGCCAGCCCAGCCCCGCCACGCCCAGCCCTCGCACGCCCAACCCTTGCACATTTGCCTTACCCTTGCACGACTGCCCACCCCTTGCACATTTGCCTGAACCTCTCACGCCAGCCCAGCCCTCTCCTGCCCGGCCGTTTCCCCCGTCCCGTCCCGCTCTCTCCGCCCCCTCCGCGCCGCTGCCCCCCCCCCCCCCTCCTCCTCCTCCTCCTCCTCCTCCTCCCCCCCCTCCCTCCTCCCGGGGAGGGGGCGTGTCCCCGCCGCCTCCCGCCCCGCCCCTCCGCCCGCCGCCCCGCCCCTCCCCGCCCCCTGCCCCGCCCCTCCGCCGGCCGGGCGCTCGCCGCCGGCCGCGCTATAAGAAGCGGGGCGGGCGGCGGGGGCCGCAGCGGGCGCGGCGGGGGAACGAGATGAGCAGCGCCGGCGCCGCTGCAAGATGCTGGATGGACACGTCCTGCTGGGATGGCTCTCCTCCTGCGCTCTCCTAGGGCTGCTCGCCTGCGCCCCGCGGCCCTCCGCCGCCTACTTCGGGTAGGTGCCCGGCCGCCCCCGCACCCCCGCTCCTCCTTTTTAACTTTTGCTTTGGCTTGGGTGGGTTTTTTTTTTTTTTTTTGCAGTTGCAAAAGGGGCTTTTCTACGTTTGGCCGTCCCGCCCGAGGTGGGGATGCTGCTGTGCGCCTGCCGGCAGGCTCCTTGCCTTCTTGCATCCCCTCCCGCCGGCGCTGACAGCCGCCCCGGGGAGCGACAACCCCGTGCCCCCTTCTTCCCCCCCCCCCACCCGGCCCGCCGCTCGGAGCCGGCTCTCCCTAATCCCTTCGGCGTGCTGCCTGCCACGGCCGGGCTCTCCGGGAGCTGCAGGTTGCAGCCTGCCGGGGGCTGCCGTGCGTTCCCGGGGGGCCGCGGGCAGAAACCCCGTTGAGGGCGAGGGAGCGTTTCGTTCTGCCCTTTCCCCGACGGGGTGCGCGGCGGTGGCCCGCACCGAGAGGACCCGTGGCGGGGTGACCGAGGAGCTCGGCTCCCAGGTGCGTGCTGTAACCTCCACCAGCAAGGGACAGCGCCGAAAAAACCTCCTTTTTTTTTTTTTTCCCCCCCTAATTTAAGTGCATGCTTCAGCACCAGGTGCTGGCAAGCGGGTCCCGCCATCACCCCGGCGGCGTTGTTTTGGGGGTTTTTTGGTTAGGTTTTTTTTTGGTTGTGTTTTTTTTTTTTTGGGAGGGGGGTCTGCATGCTGCCGTCACCAGCCTGCGACGGTGCAAAACTTATTCCCGAAGGAGGTGAGGATTCCCGCCGGGCTGGGTGCGGAGCGGTCCCGCCGCATCCCGCCGTGCTCACCTGTGCGCGGTGCGGCGGCGCGGCCGGCAGGGGGCGCCAAAAGCTCGGGCCGCGCCGCGCAGGTGGATCCCGCTGCCCCCCCCCCGACCCCCCCATCCCCTTTCCTCCGGAGGGGGGGGGCTGATATGGAGAGGCCAAATAAAACCCGCTCACCCCCTTTTTTTCAAGCCCCCCCGCAGCCGTATCGTGAAGTTTCAGGCCGTAGCGATGGGGCCCTGCTGGCTTTCCATCTGCGCGGCCCCCCCGTTTTGCTTTTTTGGGGTGTTAATGTAGCTGCCTCTTGTCTTTTTTTTATTATTATTATTTTTTTAAAGGCTTAGTTCCAGAATGGGGTCGGTTTGTGAGGGGAGTGGGGTGCGAGCACCTGATTAAGGGGTTTCGGTGCAAGTTTACTCCAGAGTGATGGTTCTTGCTTCTTTTGGGGATGTTGTGTTGTGACCGCTGGTAGGAGCCACTGGACCGGCCCTGGAGAATGTTTTAGCAGACTTGAGGTTTTTCCCCCTCTTTCCAGTAAAACAAATCCTGGTGTTGAGGCTTGTCCATTGCCTGTGGTCTGGCAAAGTTTTCCAAACAGTGCTACTTACATCTTCTGTTTCCAACTCGAGAACCATTTAACTTCCTGCTGCTGGGGCTGGTTTTCTGAGGAAACAGCCTGTCCTGTGTTTGCAGGTTTTTAGGAAAAGCCCTTTTCTCCCTCGGCAGCACACGGAGGGCCGTACCGAGCCCGTTAGCTCGTGTGTCTGCCGAAGACCACCGGCACTGTGCAGTCGTACTGTGCCTCAGGGACTGACAGGGCTTGTAAGGAGCTTGGCTGTAACTCTCCTGTTAATCCACGCGGTACGGGAATCTGCTGTAGTGCAGCAGGTAACTCATTCCAGTCGCTTGCTTCTGGGATTTCTCTTCTGGCCTCGTGTGGCTGGTGTAGATTTTAACTTAAGAGCGAACACATTGAGCCAAGGGAAGTGTGCTGCTAGGTCTGTCCTGACCGCTTTGGGTTATTCTCTCCGTCTCAGTACGGCTGCTGTTTCTGATTTGAGGCTCCCTCTCTGGCAATAAGGGGGGTGAGAGGAGATGCTGCCAGATGTGCACCCAGCCAGATGTGCACTCCAAGTGCTCCGGGGCTGCTGCGATGCGCAGTGAAGTTTGCTTATGCAAAGAATCCTGCTCTCTGGTTAGAGCCCCAGCGAAGGAGCAGCATCTGCTGCTAATCTCCTCTTTGTTGTTCCAAGAGGCCTAAAACAGAGATCGCACTTGCTGAGCTGCTGGGGACACGGGGGAATAGTCACTGCTGAGGTCCAGGGTCCCCGCTAATCCCCAGCGATATGTGATCTAACAAGTGTGTGTGGAAAAGCTGAGCCCTCCTTGCTGCGGGCTTACTGTATATTGATAAGGAAAGTAAATCTTACCTGGTAAAAGCCGTATGTTCCTGCAGAGCTCTTGGTGCCCCTGCGAGTGCCCTGTGAAGGCTAGTATTAGCCCTTCTTGGTGTGCCTAGAGAGGTAGCCACACGCATGGAGGAACTGCTCCAGGTGAGGAAGGACATCTGTTTTATCTTAAAATAAACCTTTCCTAAAGACCTGGGTGCATCACCCTTTGCTCAGGAGCTGAGCTGAAATGCTGAAGTAGGCTTAGTGAACGCAGACCCCTTTCTGGGCAGGGGAAGGGACATTCTTTCCCAGTCCAAGGCATCATCAAAGCTACCATGACACCCTTTAGGTAGCCTGCTGGACCCTCCGCTCCGGGTGCGAACATCCCTGTCGGAGGAGGTGGCGGGGCGCAGAGCGTGGCAGGCGGCTGTGTTAAACAGATGTCATGCTGTAGCTGCAGCTTAGCTGCTCCATTCCGCAGTCTGGTGGGGGATAGGGACAGCTGTGGATGATCCCTTCTCCCCCCCCTCCCTGCTCCCATCCCCAATGTCTTATTTCAGGGAAAGAATTCAGTGTCTCCAAATGTGTGGCCTGGCAGGGAATTAGTGCATGGGGACAGAAATCGGGCATGGTTACACGATAACAAGATTGTGTCAGCATGTAGTTATGTCTGTGTCTGTCCCACAGGGGCAGCTAGGGAGCGGGAGGGGATGCTGGGGTGGGAAGGCCATGGCCGGAGGCCGCTGCTTCTCTGTATGTCTGGCTCTGGTGTTCTTAGAGGGATGCACAAGCAGCCCAAAATGAGAAATGCCCTCTGGAAGTAGAGCTTGGTGTATGGGAGATAAAGCGTTGGTGCAGATGAGGCAAAGATGGACCTGAAGGGATGCTGATGCGTAGCAGTGAGCAGAGCTGAGTCTCTATAGGCCCCTGCTCAGGAGGGGTTTGCTAGCCCTAATTACCAGAAAGCACCTCAAAGAGGCTGGCTTCAGGGATGTGGTGATGCTACAGCTCCTAAGCCTTGTTCCGATAGGAGACTTTGTGATGCTAGAGAGGAGAAAGCATGCCTCCAAAAGTGAGCAGGACCTGATGGCTTGTGGTAGGTTTAGAGTTGCCCATCAGGATGCCTGATGATGATGACGACGGGTGCATTTTAGGGTAGGAATCCGTATGGGAGACTGTTACTGGCTGGGTCTATACCAGAGGGGGAAGCATTGCCTTGAGATAAGCATCAGCTGAGGCTGACTTGCTGAGATGCACTGGCTGTTCTAAAAGTGAGCCTGCTTTTATGTTCAGCCATCTCCTCTGCAGCTGGGCTGTCTGAAAACTAATTTGCACCATATTGCAACTGGCTGATGGGGTAGTTTGGAGCAGCCCCAGACTGCCGGGGTCCCTGAGAAAGCATTGCATTTCACTTTTCCTCCCTGCTCTGCTTTTCTTGTGCCTGACAAGCTTTGGGTGTGGGTACCTCCCCCTCCCTCCCTTTCCTCTCTCAACTGTGGCTAGGGGGTGGTGGAAATGCCATAGCAGCATCTGGGAATTGTGTTGGGTCTTGCACTACTGGGCTTTGGAAGTGGCAGATGACAAGATTAGCCATGCTGGGGTGACAGGCAGGCTGATTAACTTCAGTCCTGCTGTGCCCTGGTGCTAGTGGGAAGGCAAACCAGCCCTGCAGGAGCTTGCTGCTTTCCTGAGCTGCCTGGTCTGTGGATCTGAGGTTGCGACCTGTCCAGGCCATAAAGCAAAACTCCTCTGTTTCTTTCTGGGTGTTCTCATAGTCTGATTCAGTTTTGATGCACCCCCTTTTTTTTTTTTTTTTTCCTTGCTGGAAGAAGGGTTGCTCTATGGGAGATACAGCTGAACAGCTCTGCTCCTTTTGCAAACACTTGTCAAGACAGTAGTAATGTTACAAGTGGCTCATGCTTACATAGTGTTTATATTGACAGATTGCAATGTTCTTCATAAATGTAACTGATCTGTATGCTGCACGCAGGCAACAGGAACCCTTAAATGCTCTTGGGGGGGGGGGGGGAGGGAGGGGAAGCATAGCTTGCCCTAATTTACCAACACATCGCTAGCGAGAGCAGGTTCCTTGCTGTATGGTGGGGTTTTTTTTTTTTTGGTGTGGGAAGTGCAATATATTTTTGTTCCCATTGGCAGGTGCAGAATAGGTACCCTGCTATGCTTTAGGTGCTGCTGGGGTAGAAACCCTGCAACTGAGGGTGTGATTTTACTAAAATTACTTAGAAAAGATCTGAATGCTGGACTTGAAGGGGTATTCATGGCTTGTGACCACCCTGATGGGGTGGGATCTTAAGGGGGCTGAGAGTTAGCATGAGCTTCTGAACTCTTGCTACAAGCGTGTGGCATCAGCTTGAATGTCATCTCCAATAAAAGCAAGCCCACTGGTGCTGGCAGGCTTTGCTGCTTGTTTTTTCCAGCCTGCGGGATACGCTAGGTGCTAACATGGCTGTTGCATATCAAGAATTTCTGTACCTGTCACTTGATGGTAGTGTGGGGCCACACGCTCGCGTTTCCAGCTTCGGCTGAAGGCGTGTGAACTTCTCGGGAAGCTGTTGCGTAGCCAGGCCACAGCGCGTTGGCTTTCCAGACACGCCGGTCGTCTCTGGCGTGTGTGAGATGGAGCAGCTGGTTCTCAGCGCAACCCAAAAAAACAAAACCTGGACTCGGGTGGCGAGGGAGGAATGCGGCACGCAGGCAAACACAGCTGGAGCGTAAGGAGGCAGCTCCTGGGGCCGGGAGGGCGGCTTTGCCATCCCACCCTGTGGTGTTCTGGTTTTTTCTACATGGCGATGCTGGTTTTTAAGGTGCTGGGTTTCTGGTTTGCCTTGGAATAGGGTGTGCCTGGCTGTGGTGGTTTTTTTGGGTGGTTTTTTTTTTTAACCCTGCTCCTTTTGAGCTGGGTGAATTGTCACGTAGAGACTGATCCGAGTCCTGACTGGCTTCTCTCCCAAAGTTGGCCTCTCTGGGTCAATTCAAAGCAGTGTTTAACCTCCATTCCTTTGCGAAGGGGAACCCCGTGCCCAGAAGAAGCATTTGCTTTGTAGATGTTTGAAGGTGGCACTGGATTTGATGAAGTGCCATAAAGGTGGTGAGAAACCCAGGAGTAGTTGGAAAAATAACTGTGCATGCAGCTAAGGTCTACCAGACCTGCATCTTCAGCCCTGGGGACTGGGATCTGTCCCAGATCAGGCTGGGAAGTACCTGAAAGCGCCTTCAACCTGCAGTGTACTTAGAGGATGGAACAAAACTTTATTCAGACGGGGATTAGTATGTCTTAGACTTCTGTATGGGATTGACCATGTTGCTTGAGACTTGGGAGCCGCTACCTTTGTGCCTCAGTTTCCCTTACTTGGAAGGGCACTGGGGCTATTTTTCTCTGAACTCAACTTAATAGTGAACATTGTATGCAGCCTCTGTGTCCAAAAACTGCATGTTTTTTTGCAGGGTTCACCAGTGCTACAGATGACTCCTTAGGGGGAGATGATGGCTGTTAGGGGAATATTGAGTGTATACTTGGCAAAGCAGGAGGCCAGTGACTTTATTTAGTGTGACTGGTGATGCAGAACTGGAGACCAGGAATCTATAGGACTCTGGTCTCCTGGTGAAAGGCCTGGTCAATGATTAACTTGCTTTCTGGAAGCTGCTAACAACAATAAAAGGGAGTCCAGCCCCACAACCCCAACACAAAAAGCCCGTGAGTGTTTAATAATTAAGGGCCTTGTGCTTTATCGCAGGGTAATGAGAATCGCCTTAAGGCTTATTCAGTGGTAGGTAATTGAATTAGGTTGTGGGATTGGGAAGGGGGGGAGGGTTAAGTGGAAGGTCTGGAAGACTGCACGGAGAAGCCAATGTGATGCTTCTTAGTTTGAATCTTTCTGACCAGACTGGGTTTTGTCAATCTTTGCTGCTTTCTTCATTTTTTTTTTTCTGTCTGCTTAATGCGCTGTGCTGGCAGACTTGGTGCAATTACCTCCTGGAGAAGATGTTCCTGTTCCAGGGATGCTCCATTCCATTCCCTTCATTTAGGGAGATGCGAAAAAGGGGTTTTATTCCTGGTGTTTCCCTCTGTGAAATGTTGATATTTAAAGGCTCCTTGAGATTTTTTTTTTTGGTGGAAGAGCTAAACCAGAAGGCACCGCTGAACTGTGCTATCCATATTCACGGAGGAGCCTGACTAGTCGGAGGAGGTGCTGACCCAGTGAGCATCACGAGTGGTTCCACTATGTGAGGCAGTTTCTGATGCAGAGCTGACCAGAGCTGCACGGGGATGGTGGGACCTAGAAAGCTGAGCTCAGAATAGCTGAAAGGCTAGACTTGCCTGCCCCGTCTCCCTCTTAAGTCCCTGTACATCGCTGCTTTCTAAGAGGGACTTAGGTTGGAAGGGGGTTTTGAAGCTGTTTTTAGAGACTGAGGAGATGCTGCATATCCCTGGGAGGGAGACCGTCTTGAGCATGGTCTCAGGCCACCAGAGGTGTAAGGACTTCTGCTGCCAGAAGCCTGATAGAGATCCTCCGCTCCAGTTTCATGGAGCAATGCGGCACCTTCAGGACTTGGGTTCTCTAGTCACCTGAGTTCTCTAGAGTACAAATGGGCCAACTCATCCTAATGTTTACCTGAGGCATTTGAGAGGAGAAGGCTCAATGCATTAAAACCGTCTTGATCTGGTGTATGTGAAGGCTCTCTCTGTGCCTAACCATGCCCCTCCAGCTACCTCCTGGAGAAAGCACTCTTGGGTGGGATGGCCCTTGCTTAGTTCATACTAAAAGCCTATGTTAGACTATGTTAGTCTAACAAACTTTTTTACCCCAAGCTCCCTGACTGCCCAGGTAGCAACCTGCCAGCTTCCCAGTGCTTCCCTTAGGGGGTGTGTTGAAGCAATCCAAGAAGTCTCATGTACCTGGCTTTCCAGACTGCAAACATGCTGAGCCTCTGGCTTCCCTCCATAATGAAGCAGCCTTTCTCTGTGCAGCCAAAAAAAAAAAAAATCTCTCCAGTGGCTTGTAGCACGTTAATGCAATTGGTTTCTTAATCTGAGCAGCCCTAAGCAGAGGGTCTGTTGCTTGCACTCTTAAATGCTGATGGGAGGCTGTGGCTGCAGGGAGACTGGTGCTGCAGGTCCTGGACCAGCACACGGTCTGGCTGTGGGCAGGACAGGTAGGATATGTTTTCCTAACTTGCTGGATCCAGAGCTGGGGAGCCAGCTCAGGTCAAGTTAAGTAAGAGCTAGAAATTATTGTGATGCTGGGTGGAAAGGGTTAACCCTTTAGAAGCTGGTTTTTGATGTTTATTCTCAAGTTTTTCCTCTTCCCCTGGTTTTAACTGCTTTTTAAGGTTCCCTCAGATCGTGGCTGTAAGTGCTAATGAGCCTTATCTCTTGAGATACTGTCATAAAATACACTTATGAAGCTTATCAGCTCAGTAAGCTTTACATTTTATTGTAATGCCTGTTTGCACTGTGCTAAGTGGAACAGGGAGTATTTTGACTACATGGATAAACATAGCAGTTACAGGATTTGCTTTAGCTGATAGAAAAATCTATTCTGACTTTTTTCCTTAGCTGTTGCAGAGAACTCTATTTCAAATGGATCAAGCAGCTCCTGCATGAGCTATGTGGTCTTTCAGTCTGCCTGTGATCTTAAATCATTCTTCTGTAAGGTGTGGGGAGTATTTTCTTAATTCAGTTGCTGAAGGATTTCTTTTGGGGGAAGGGGAAATGACAGGTTAAAAAAACTTGAACTCTTCCTTTGGAAAGAACACAGAGCAAAACAGCTCTTCTATACATCCACTGTAGAACATGCAAACTCAACAGTATCTGACATTAATGCTGAGTCTGTGCTGGCTTGGAAGGTAGCATGGAGCGTGCAGTTCATGTTGATGGGATGTCAGGCTGTATGGGAGCTGGCATGAATTTTGTGAGCGGATTCATTTGGCCTAGCTCATTAAAATAGTGTTAATTGGATAGCCAGATGCTTATGGAGTTTGGGGAAAAACTAGCTTGCTCTGACTTCTGCATTTGCCATGCGCTGGATGGACAAGTTTCACAATTGTGGCAAAAGTTTCCTTTCTTGGAAAAACTGCTCTGAGTCTTCCAGAGACTGAAGTAGCATAATTGACCATTTACTGTGCATAGTAAGAGGTAGCTTCTTGCGCTGCGGAGCAACATGTGATTTCCTCTAGATGTGAATGAAGTACTGAGATGCCCATAGGAATATCTGAGCTTTGCTGAAAAAAAACCTGTCAAATGGCCCTGTCTAAGGCAATCCTGGGAGGAATGGGCAGAAGTTTAGCCCAGAGCCTTGGTCTGCTGTTGGGAAACCTCCTGAAAATCAAACTATAGGGCAGCCTCCCAAAGCAAGTGGGGTCAAGCAACTGTTGCTTTCAAGGCCAAGTCCTTTTGGAAGAGGTCAGCTCATGAGCAAAAGAATTGGCTTCCATTGGATTACTTAGATTTTTTTTTTCTCCATCTTTAGGGTCTAGCAACAGTTTACTTTGAGGTACACAAGGGTATGTTTTGAGTCTGACCCCTGGGCAATGCCTTAATGTATAACATGCAGGTAGATGTGACAGGCTGCCAAGATTAATTACTTTGCGCAGAGCCCATGGCTTGAAACTGGTTTCTTGCTTCTGTGTCTTAAGCGCCTCTTAACTTCTTCCCAAAAGGAACTGGTCATGACTTGGTTCCAGAAGCATCAGCACTGCCAGGTGAGCATCTACAGAGGTGGGCTCACCCATGTCTTCAGGAATACCTGTTCTAACTTCCAGTCAGAGCAAGTTATTACCCTTTAAATTCCACCTCCACAAAGTGCCTTATTTTCCCTGCTGTCATCAATCAGCTGTATGTGACAGCTTTCCCAGCTCTGCATTTGGGAGTGTACTCTCTGTTGCTGCAGCGTGCAGAGGAGTGCCCTGGTGCTAGCTGACCCCTCCATAGGCTTGGCTGGGGGGGCTGCAGGACCACCGAGTGTTCATGTTACAGCGGAGTGCTCATCCGCTCAGCCCTGGCATGCACAGCCTGGCAGGATGCTCTTGTGACTTGCTGTGATTTTTGTAGACTTCCCCACCTGATTGCTTAAAAGAAACTGCACAGAGGCATTGCTCACCATCTGCCTGCAGTGAAATCCCAGTGTAGATCTTGCTGGGTGCTTTGACTGGCTTTCACTATTATGGTGAGCTCAGACCTTTAAATATCCTCATTGTAATGTCTTCTCTGCGGGTTGATTTTTTTTTTTTAAGATTGGTGATCTCATGCTTGGTATTGCAATGAAACAAAGCTGGGCAGCCCTGGGGGTGCATAACTGCACTTCTGTTAGAGATTGCAGCTGAAGATGGGAGATGAAGCTGGTTCTGCATGTTGCAGAGGACCTCTTGTGGGGCTTTCCAGTTCCATCTTTTAGGATTACTGTTAGTAAACACCTTGCTCTCTGAAGCTGCCAAGGTGAAGTGTTCAGTCAGGGTGTTGAGACAGCGCTCCTTGGCTATGCCTGAAGCTGAGCTTATGGGGGCTTCATTTTACGCTGGTGATCAATACAATGCTTCACTTTGAATCAATGCTAAGACCTCTGGTAGCTAACTGCTGGTAGGGTGGGTTTGGTTTTTTTTGATGGGGATCTGTCCTGCTTGGCCTTAACACTGAAGCTCCTCACTCTGCCTGCAGGAAGGGTCGGTGTCTCACCTGCAGGAGGTCTGCCTGATCGTTTCCCAGATGCCTTGCTTCCCCAAAATCTTGCTTTGACTTCAGTGTCTCCTGATTCCCGTGGAAAACCAGTCAGTCCTGTCTCCTATGGGTGCAGAGCCTCTTCTAAGGCAGCGCCTTCCAGCTCTGGGGAGCGTGGGTGAGGGTACATTGGACAAGGCATTGCAAAATACTCAGGCAAGCAAAGAAAATGTTCTTCCACTTGAGTTTAGCAGAGGAAGGCCACTGTGTATTTGGGTGTTTCTCAGCTGCTTTACATCATTCTGCTCTCTAGCCTCAACCACAAGTATCCCAATCTGCCCAGGTCTGAGGATGCCTGGATATCTCCTCCAGTGGTCTCAAAGGGGACTTCTAGTGTCCCCCCCCAGGTATGGGAGCATCTGTACCCCACTGACCTGGGCCATGCCAGAGCTGAGCTTCTCCGATGTATAGAACCAGCCTTGGTCTTGCTCGGGTCTCAGCAATGATGTGAGTGAATGAGCTATGACATGTGCTGTGGCATCAGAGTGTCTGGGAGCCAAGTCCAGCTCAGGGTGGGATATTCACCTGGGAGCCAGGGCAGCTGGTGGGACTGGGTACCTGGGAAACTGCTGAGCGTGATTGCACTTAGGGTGAGGATCCAACATGGGAAAAGCCTTTTGGACTGGCTACAGGGATCTCTCCCGGTGCAATCGATGACTTCAGTGGAGCTTTCCCACCTCAGGGACACGGAGTTCAGCTTACTGCTCCGCTGCAAGCCCTGCTGTGCTACAGCTCTCCAGGGCTGCCCATCTCCAACAAGAAACCCTATCCTGGAGCCCAAACCCCTCTGGGGACAGTTCACCAGAACTGATACTTTATTTAAAAGAACTGACTTGTTTTGCTTAATCTTGACGAAATTCTTTTCTAGCCCTAATCCTCTTCCAGTGTAAGGTGAGATCTTGAAATACCTGGCAAACTTAGAGCATAGCTCTCTTTCTGCATCTCTGGGCCTCTCTGTAATCAAAGGTGAGGGGGGGCAGGGATGTTTTCAGCCCCTGCCAAAGATAAATCTCCTGCTGGGAGCTAGCAGGGAGCTATTTCCCAGTCTGTGGTTAGCAAGTTGATCTGACAGGCCAGAGGTGAAACAGCCACTTCAGCTGAATTACAAGGTCTAACCAAAGATCCAACACTTCCTTTGGCTCATTAGCACGACTGTGTTGCATCTCTGGTGACTATTTCTATCTTCTGGCTTGTCCCATGTTGACTCTGGAAATCCAGAGGTTTAGCATGATTTTGAAGAGAGGACTGAAGCCGAAGAGCTGCTCTTGGGAGAGAGTGAACTGGACTAACCAAGGCTTTGAGCAGTCCTTGTGGTCAGCGTTACAAGCCATAATCTCCATGCTGGTTTTTATTGCTGATGAAAATGTGTTTATAGGCAGAGACCTGTTTCTGCAAGGTGCGGGACAGATGCTGGGCCAAAGAGATGGCATTTGGAGGGGAGTGGGACAAGACATAATCCTGCATTTGTCTCCTGAGTTTGCAGAGATGTCAACAGCCACGCAGAAACAAATCTCCCTTGATGTAGTGGAGATGCCTTAAAACTAGCTGCAGTTTGTCTCTGGGGAGCTTGTGGTCCCAGTCTTCCCAAGTGCGTGGACTGGGTTCCCAGTGGGCTGTCCCAGACACTGCCTTGTGGGAGGTACTGGGGTAAGAGAAGGGCATCCTCCCTCAGCGCTGCATCCCTTGAGGCACTTGCTTGGGCTGTTGCAAGGCTCCTGGAAAATCTGAGAGCTGGAGCTGGCACAGGGAGAGGGGAGGTGAGCTTGAAGGCTTGGTCTTTTCTGACTCATTGGAGTTTGGGACAGCACCAGGCTT
This sequence comes from Harpia harpyja, assembly GCF_026419915.1. NCBI lineage: Eukaryota > Metazoa > Chordata > Aves > Accipitriformes > Accipitridae > Harpia > Harpia harpyja. Next base: position 106,480,608 of record NC_068940.1, read on the forward strand.
GATGACCCCGTTATGTGGTGACACTGGTCGTATTTTTACCGTGTCCCCTAGCAGCTGGCTGGAGTTGGATGCTCTCCCTTGCAGACCATGCTGTAGGCAGGGGGGGCATCTCATGGTGTGGAGGTGACTCCCAGGGGCTGACTGCTCCAGCGCTGAGGGTGGTGTGAGGCTGGTGAGCTGCTCTCAGGGATGCTGTGCTTCACTTGCTGTTGGACAGATGAGCAGCACAGGGGCAGTGGGGTAGCCTTGTCCAAACAGATGCTCTTGCCTGGGGCTGTATACTCTGTTACCAGAGCTTTTTGGAGCACTCCTTTCAAGTGCTTTCAGTTGAAGTGGCTCTAGAGCTGGTGGCTGATGTGTCTGGATGTGTTTGGAGGCCAGGAGCAAGTTTGACCGTGTTGCTCCATGGCGGTGAAGGGAGCAGAGAGATTGCCAGGCATCTGTACAGCTTTGGGCATGTTCGTTAACCTCAGGGTGCTTCAGCTCATAAAACAGGGCTGTCTTCAGGGGGAACAGGCTGTGAGCTGAGTTGGGGACTTGGTGCTCATCCCTTGGCTCTTCCCGGGACCCCCAAGGGCTGTTAGATTATAGACTGTGTCTGAAAGCATCTTCTATAGGTGCCTGATGAGGCAGAGCCCTCTGGGATTGGAGTTACTGCTCCTGTTGCAGCAGTAAAGGGGCTTCAAAGACAAACGTGCGGGGGAATCTACTGGTGGCTCAGTGATCTCTGAAATGCTAGTAAGCAGGAAACCCCTTGCTTCAGCCTGCAAGATCTGACTGCAAAAGAAGCTTCATTTTAGGGGTGCAGTGTTGTACCGGCTATCCTTTTCCAGAGCCTTGCTGGGAGATGCATGGCTGGATTTTCAGTGCAGCTGCTGCCCTTGCATAAAGCACCAGCCATGCATTGCTCTTGCTACTGTCAGCTGCCTGAGCGCCTCTGTTTATGTATCTAAAACTTGAAGGCTGGAGAAGGAAGAAATCTGACCAGTGCAATGGAAACCTTCAATTCCCTGCAGTCCCAGGAGGAGAAGAGTAGCTTCAGGCTGGAGCAAGGAATGAACTTCATTTGTACACTGCCTCGCCTCTCCAGGAGGATCAGCCAGGAAAAATATCAACAGTTCCATTAAAAAGTCTGCTGGTTTGCTAAAGTAGTGGAATAAACATACCTGTAGGCATAACGGCCTGAACCGCACAGGAAACATTAACTAGAACGAACACACGCAGACTTGCTCCCTCTCCCCCTGTATATCTACCAGATAAAAAACACTGCGCGTCCATGGTAATGTGTAAATCAAACAGCAGCTGGGGGGATTATTCTTAGCTGGGGAAGAACTGGCTTGGATCAGAGAGCCTCGGTGCTTTCCTAGAAAGGCAAAACCTGTGCTGAGCCTGCTCGGTGCTGCTGCCTTGTCTGGGGGGGGGGACCTGCGGTAGAAACTGGGGCAGGATGGGGTTTGGGGTGGTTGTTAGCCCTCTTTGATTCCCGTTGCCCCTTCTTAGCTTCCCTTTCCCTATTTCTGCGGGAACTGTGTGGGGCTGAACTGCTTTTGCTCTAACCAGTTGAGTCCAGTCGAAAAGCTGGGGTGGAAACCAGTGGGAAGTGGGTGACACCCTGGGAGCTTGCAGAAGAGTGGGGTGGGTGTGATAGCACTAAATGGGGAAACCACCCACCCCAGCCATTAGTGTATGGTGGAAATGGTCCCTTCAGTCCTCCGCTGAGCCCACAACACGTGTCCTGACATCTCTGGGACGGGGAGAGTAGAGACCTGCAAACTTGTGTTACGTATTTCAGCGAGGGGATGTGAGCTTCAAGCATGGCTTGAATGAGAGACGCTGCCAGCGCTTTTTGGACCAGCAACCTGGTCCCCGAGCTGCCCGTAAAAACAGCTTCCCCCTTGGCCATACCCAGCGTATATGGTATGTACAGAAAATACATGTGGAAAATGCCTTCAGTTGCAACCAGATGGCACCTGTCAAGCACAAGTAGACATTTCTATTAGTGTTCTTATTTGAGTGTCTTGGACCACTCCCAGCCTCTGGACAGCAAAATAGCCCTGCTGTAGCTGTCTTCCCAAAGTAGCCCCAGAGGCAGATTGATGTGATTATTGCATGCTAGAGACAGTCCCTGTGCTCCCCGGCCTCATCTGCACAGCCACTTAGCACAACTAATCTGAACTGACTTTTAAAGTGGATTAGTTCAATTACTCTTAACTAGCCCTGGTGGAAACACTCTCCTTGGGGATTAAAGATCCTTAATTCACTTTAACGTACTTGATTTCAATGCAAATCAGGCTAAACTGAATTAAAGGCACTTTAGAGCCTTGTGCAGAGGCACTCCTTCAAAACTGATGTGGTTTAACCACCCCACTTTGCATTCCTGTGCTCAATTCATTCCAGTTAGCATTGCTGAAGTGTCCCCTTACAGATGACTAATATAGGCAGCCTCTCAGATATAAAGCTGCAAACACATTACCTAGGCTAATGTGTGAACCAGCTTCTGTGAAGAGCTCCTGCATCTGCTGATTCAGTGCTTAGAATGCTCAGCCAGAGTGTTTCAGAGGTGTTTGCTCTTCTTTTTTTTCACTCTTTTTTTTACTCTTTCTTTTCCACGTCTTGCTTTTTTAATTCTTCAAACCAAGCTCTTTGCTTTTTCACTTAAAAATGCAGGGCAGTGAGTCACACACCAGTTTTTTCTCTGCTGTCCTTAACTTGCTGGATAAAATGGAAGTACTTCACCAACAGTGCACTCATGTTCTTAGCTCAGTAATTTAACTCTCCAGTCGAAGATGAGCTGTGGTTGTGAAAGAGATTGGCCTGTTTCCCTGAAGCTTGAGTGAAAAACAGTCATTACATGCGATGCCCTGGGCAACTGGGCAGGATAATTCTTCCTTTGGAGAGAGTTGGGTGGGACAGGGGTTTTCTTCCATGTTTTAAGGATGGTTTTAAGGGGTTTTCTTCCATGTCAGATAATGTGTGTCTTGGGGAGAAGAGGGAAATCCTGCCAGCACCAACTGAGGGGGAGATCCCTGAGCGGGGGGGAAAAATTATCACAATGTCTTTTTTTTTTTTTTTCCCTTTACACTGACCCTAAATGTTTTGGCTCTGCTTTCTGAAGGAGACAGGAGGTAGCACTAACCCCACTGCAGATAAAGCTCTCCATCCACTTGCCTGCATCCCTGCAGTCCGTTAACCAATTTAATACCATCCTGACCCTTTGGGGTTCACCTGAGACCCCTGTTTTGCTGCTTTGAGCTTAAATTTAATCCCTGCTGAGCTGCTGCCAGCAGACCGGGGAGGGGATGGCTATTTGGCACAGCTTTGCCATCTTTCACAGGGATGGTGGCCAAGCAAAGGAAGGGTTAAACCCGATGATTGCAATGAGTGCCGATGTTGCTCTTGGTACTGCTTCTTCAGCTTGCCAGAAAGTTTATTTTGCTAATAGCCCTGCATAACTTCACTCGCCCTCCCTTTACGTCTCCCCCTGCTTACGATATTTCAGCTCCTTGTAGTTTAGCATCATTTAAGGGCTAGGTGAGCAGCTGGCAGCTATATGAGCTTTTTTTTGGGGGGGGCGCGGGGAACAAACTTCCAGTTTCTTTAGCTCGGGTTTTTCATGGCTCTCATGACAAGTCCCCTGGCGCAGCGCAGGCTGCGGAGAAGGGAACAGGCGTTGCACGCAAGCGGGATGCAGATGCTGCTGCCCTGCTGCGCCGGGGCTGTGAGACCGCTCTGCTGCGATGCTGCAGCTCCGAAATTCCTCAAAGGACCCGCTGTGCCGCCGTCCAGAGTCTGCATCTCGCTTACAGCCGTGGGGATGGTGGAGGAGAGGCATGTCCAAAGCTGCGGGCAGTCTCTTTCTAATTAGGTGTTCGGAGATGTTCGGGGTCTGTTGGGTTTTGTTTTGGGGAGCTGAGGTAGAAGGACACAGCAGCCTGCTGTGGGTGGATTATAAATTGGGTCTGGAAAGGTCCCTGTTTTAAGTGTCTGAACGATCCCTGGCAGACACTTTCCCACCCCAAGCTTTCAAATGCTGAATGAAATCATAGAATCATTTTGGTTGGAAAAGACCTTCAAGATCGAGTCCAACCATTAACCATGCCCCCTAAACCATGCCCTGGAGTACCCTGTCCACTCGCTTTTTGAATACCTCCAGGGATGGTGACTCAACCACTTCCCTGGGCAGCCCATTCCAATGTTTGACAACCCTCTCAGTAAAAAAATTTTTCCTAATATCTAACCTAAATCTCCCTTGCCTCAACTTGAGGCCAAAGATGCTCTGCTATGAGCCTGGGTGCTTTCATCAGTGCTTCACTTCCTAGCAATAAAGGTTTTCCTCTAACAGGTGATGGGAATTTCTCTGGCTGAACCATAAGCTGATTTAATTTTATTTTCCTGCCACTGAGGAACTCCTCCTTCCCTCTCTGTAGCAGCTTGTGCATGGCTGAAGAACATCACCATGGTGCTCTTCAGTTCCTGGCCTTCTTCAGGCTTGGTCATGAGGTGGGCACAAACAATGACAATATGGATGTTTGCTGATGCAGTTATGCTTTAAATCTGGTTTCTTTGGCTAAGTTTCCTGGAGCAGTAATGTAAATCAGTGGCCAGGTTTTGGGAGTTTTTTTCCTCTTATTCTTGCTCAAAGAATACCCTCAAAAAGGAATAGTCAGGGTATTCTCTACCAATATGGGGAAAAAAACCAGCCCTATAAACTTATTATATCTTTAGGTTTTTAATTACCTGAGCCAAGACCTCTGTCTTGCTAGGTTTTGGTGGCAAGCCCTAATGAGTTCAGCACCAGGAGGTGTTGGTGTTTCCTCCTCTAAGACTTGAGGCCATAAACCTAATTTTTAGCATCTCAAGATTTTCTGGGGGCTATTGCTCTGGGGCAGTAATGAAAACAACGATGACTGATCACACATCGCTTCTTGTGTAAGCAGCCAACTTGTAGCTTCACTCCTGAGAAAACAACTGAGGTCTCGCTGAAAGGTGGTGTTTCACCTAGGTGCATATTTTTATTTGGGGTTGATGCTGGCTTTCAACCTCATGATCTATGAAGTGCATTAATACATTCTGCCAAACTATGGCATCTTCAAAACCTCATCCTCTCCTAGGGATGCCTGGACAAGCCTGGGGGACCTTTCCAGAATAGCTCTTTGAAAGCCTCTCTGTTGAGGCCATGCTTGTATGAAGTAGGCTTTTCAGTAGAAGATAGTAAATAGGGTTGCAGGTGCTGGGAGAAAAGGTATCCCAATAGAAAAGAGAGGCCAGCTCCCTGGGGGAATTGCCATCCCTCTGTGCAGCATCTTGGGGCTGAGGATCTGCTTTAGCTAATTACTCTCCTGCCTCTATCTTGGGGGTGTCACCCTTACTCAAAGCTTGTGACCAAAAGACCTCAGACTTCAATGCCTGAAGGCATCTGGCATTTGATTGAGTTTGTAAACTTCATCTAAAAGAGTGAGGCTAATGAGCTGCCTTTGTGAAGTGGGAATTGCTCACATCAAAGAGCAACCCAGAGTGTGGCTTTCCATCCCTTGTGGCTTCTTAGAGTGGTGGCAGAGAGCTCCAGGGCTACTCTTGTAAGTAGTCAGGAGTGCTGGAAACCTAAATGCAAGACCTGCTTAGACCTGTGAGCTGCATTTTAAACCCAAATGAAATGATTCTGCTTGAGGTGTGACTTCTTCCATTGTGCATTGCTATGACCATTGGGCGGAATAGTAAAGGACTTGCTGGAGTGGCCCTTAAAAATGGGTTTTCAGTAGGTGGAAGATACCTGGCAACATCTGAACTGAGTTCTCCCTCCTGTGAGCGTTCAGTCTGAGGGAATGCTGGCCTGTGGCTTTCATGGGGTCTGTGGGGTTCCCTTGCTTTGTTTTCAGGCTGTGTAAATTGACCCCTTCTTTCTAATCCTGCAACTTGTCCATAGGAGAGTATCTGCTGTAGAAGATGCCCAACTTCCATTGACAAAAATGAACTAAGCACTGTCAAAATTGGGAGTAATGGATCAAGTGAGATATTGGTGTAAGGGTTTTATGGCTTTTTGTGATTTCAGGTTGGTCAGTACAAACCTCAGAAGTTAAATTCTTGCTGTAATCAAGTGATGACTAGGAGGAGGGCTGGGTGAAGGACCTGAACAGAACTAAATCTGGAGTAGTATCTAGGCTGCTACCAAGTCCTGCCTCCTGTTATTATGAGGACTAGTTTACAGGATACCCAAAGGACAGATTTCTTTGCAGACTCAGCTCTTCTCCACTTAGATGAGGCCAATGTCTTCTCTGGTACTTACAAACATACCTTTAACAAAAAGACGGTGTTCTCTTAAAATCACTGAAAACTCTTAAAATCAATAAAAATCTCTGCTGTGGGATTTTTATACATCCTGCTTAATGGGTTCAGACCGGAACAATTCTTGATCTCTTGCTGCCCTGTTTTCAGCAGCCTCTGGACACCGGTGGGCCGTTGCATTTAGATGCCGGTATAATTTGGTAAGGATTTGTCCCTTTTAATGGTTTCTTTCCCACCTCACTTTTTAAAGCTGCTCTAATTCCATATTGCCCTAATTGTGATATGCAAATTTTAAAAGGAAAATTGCAGCCAATGTATTTTAAGATCCTTATGGGCAAGCAGCCCCCTGCTTAACGTGATAAATTTGGACAGCTTTTCTCACTAAGGCAAATAAAAAGCCTTCCAAATCAAGAAAATTATGTAAGCAAATCCGATGAGTGTGCTCTAAAATTAAACCTGCCTCGCAAGCTCTGGGGCCTTCACTGTGAAACCAATGAAGATTATTTTGGGGAGCCTGTAAAGCCTGGCTTGGGGGATGTCCAGTGGTGTCCTGAAATTCTCTCCCTCTGTTGATCCACTCACCCATTTGTTGTAACCAAATGGGTAGGAACATAAAACTGTCGGGGACCATCCTTGCCCAGGACCAGCTCCCCATCATCCTAAATGACCCACAATAGGTATTGAGCCCAGAAACTTCATAGAAACACTAGATAACTTGTCCCCTGCCCTCATGCAGCTCCTGCCATGCAGCATTCTACTCAAAGGCATGACTCTGTAGCACAGTTGTAGCTCGGTGTGGCTTTGCTGTGGTGGAGCGAAGCAATGTCTCATCATCTGTGACCAAAGATGTGTGGTGTGATCTTCCTAACCCTGGAGTTTGCAAGCTGTGCTACATGCACTCTGCAAATGATTGTTATTCTAGGGTGAATAGAATAGAGTAGTTTGCCCTCAGCCAGGGCAAACTGGGTTAGAAAGGCTTTTCCTTGTCGTCTTGCCATAAACCCCTGTCCTCCTCACTCCATGTGCGTTGTGAGGAATGCTCTTTTCTTGCTGCTGTGCCTTCATCCTCCCTTCTGTTGTGTTACCTAAACTTTTCTCCACTTTGCAGTCACACAAAGCATGTCTTTCTGCGTTACGTGGCCAAAACTGCTTTGGAGACCTTCATTCCCGTGCTGCAAGTTGTACTTGGAAAAGGTCAGCATGATCCTCCAGGGATTTGAGTGTTTCCATGAGGTTTCCCCATGGGGACTCTGGTGCCAAACTCCCCTCCAGTTTGGGGTGGGTTGAGGGGAAGACCCTCGTCCCTGCATGCGGTCGCTAGCGCAGTATCTCCAGCCACAGTGGGAGTTAACTGACCTCCTTCTTAGCATTTGTGCTGAGACAGCTTTGGGCTGTTGATAGGCTGGGGTAACCTTAAGGGGTTTATGGCACTTCTGGCTGAAGCCAGATATAAACACCTGGAAAGTTTTAGCAGGGAGCACCTCTCACATTATGCTCTTAGTTCTTGTTATGCCCAATAGATCTGTCAGCTCAGCTGCACAAGGTATTTCCATCTGGGGAAAAATCTCCCTTAATTTTGTTTTACTCTTTTATTTGCAGATTGATGACAGGTTTCTAGCAAACATACAAAGCATTTGGTAGCGTTGCTATCATTTCCCTTCGCCTCAGTCATTTTTTCGTTCTTGGCCCTTGGTCCTCCTGAGCTCTTGCGGCCAGGAGATACTGAAATCACAAATGTGCAAAATACAAGATGGATAAACATCTTAATCTCATGGATACTTCAATCTAAATGTTTTCTGAGGCCCTCCTTCAAGAAGGATTAGCCGGTAACAGCGTCTGAAAGGTCGTAGCCTTGCTTTGACTTGCGCTGCTGCTCAAGATGCTAAACGTGTGTGAAAGCTTCAGCAAAAGGCCTGAGATGCCATCACTGTTCTCTAAGGCTCCGGGGAGCATCTGTGTGTCCTCTTGGGCTTTGGACATTCGCCTTGGAGCTCTGCCTGCCTGTATTAGCCATTGTGATAGCGTTGCCTAGAGCGCCCAAATGTGACATGTATCAACTGGCATTTTGGCTGCACTAAGTGTAAGATTTTTCCAGTGTAGGTTTATATCTGTTTTTTTTTTCTCTCAAGTGTGTGCATATTACTGTTATGATTTATTTTCAGGCTGTAACTTTGGTTTTATCACTTGAAATACTTTGGAAACTTGGAGGGCTTTTTTAATTAGTTGCAAGCCCTCTTTAACTTGGAGGAAAATTCCAGTGTGAAGAATGCTTTTGATTCACAAAGAAATCATGTTACAGAGCTCTGGTAGAAAGGCTTTCTCTCATCTTTGTGTTATTTGGGCCTTACTTTCCTCCCCGAAGCTGCCGTTTGCTTTGATATAGTTGATTTTTGCTTCTTGACAGCTCCAGAATAGATCAGAGTTTGTTATTGAAATGTCAAGACTATCAACATGGATATCCTTTGGCAGAAAGCTGGGTGGGAAATCATGAGCCTAGGAAACTAGTCTTGAGTACTTAAACTCTTTGACACAGGGTGGGAGAAATGAATACAAATAGTGGGTTTTGATGATAAGTAATAATGATAGTTGTGTGCTAGGATGGGTTATTCTTGTTCCCTTCTGTCCTGAGACCTGCTAGTCAGCCTGCAACAACCAAAAAAAGTTCATGTCTCCTGGTTGTTCCTTTGCTATAAAATAAAATGTCTTTCCCTGATTTTAGTTTCAGTATTGCTTATTGCTCCAGCTGCGTATGAAAGTTATATGCTGTTGGGGCACTTTCAACCACTGCTATTTTGGGGCTGGAGAGAGGTAAACTAGAGGGATTCCTTTCTCCACCACTGAGAAAACAAATGTCACTCTGGGGATTGTGGTGGAGAGAAAGCTGGCAAAGCAAGTGAGATCCTGCCACTCTTGTTCCTGTGGTTCAGCCTGCAGAATTGCAAGTGTAACCAGCGCTCGCGGGGTTTCAAGGAAGTGAGGTGTGAGACTTGTGGGTTAGCATCCCTTGGGGATGCAGGTCAGGGGATGCTGGATGCCTCCGTAACCTCAGGGAGGGCTGGAGGGAGCTGGGGAGGTCGGTGGAAGGCTTGGCAGAAGACGCACGCTCCTGTAGGGATGAGGGACCAAGGCAGGGGGTGGGACAGTCTTCTTGACGCATGGCCAACTGGAAAGTCTCAAGCGCAGACGAAGAAAGAGGATGGGGAACGTGATACCATCTACCAAGGAAGGACGTAAAACCTAAGAGAAGGACGTAGCCAAGTTTTGTGGCAGTGCTATAGGGTTTCAGCTGCTGCTTCAGCAACACTGTTGTGCAGTGATTTGCTTAAAGCTCTGGGAATTCTGGTTTGGTTTGTACAAGAAGCCAAAGAGATATCTCATCTTGGTGTATGTATCTGTTTAAACCTAAAATTCCTTGAATCTCCTCATTATTTCCCTTCAACCTGCATTCATACCCTTCCTTTCAAATATGCTTTGCCACCGGATTCAAGGGAAAATAACTCACACAAAATTGGAGTGCAAGTGGGGTTCAGCCAGCTTTTAACTTCTTTTGCCCTGACTTTTGTCTTCTGTGTGTTATCTAGTATTGAGCGGACAGCTCTGGTCCTGCTTATCCCCTATGGTGAGAAAACCTGCTTGTGAGACTTATTCATAGGCAAGTTGTTTCTCTTCTTGGAAACATAAGTCTGTACTCTTGCTCCAGTATCATTATTCATAGTTTTTTGAGATTTTGCTGTACAGCTGAACACCTTTGTGACACTTGGAAATTAAGTGAGACCCTTCTGATTTTATTTTTCTTATTGTTTTTGACCTATTGGCTCTAATTCTGATGGGTTCCATGTAGTTGTGCCCTGTATCATCCTGGGATGGTGACTCAGTCTCCAGACCCACTGAAAGAGGTGGGATGTGGGAATTGTAAAGCAAGCCCACATGCGTTTTGAAGACAGATGGAAACTCCATTTCAGGCTGGAGCTGCTCTGGTTGTGATTAGCTCTAATGAGCATCTGTTGATGGAGTAGTCCAGGGAGGGGGTTCTTGGTATTCTTTATTACTGATCATGTTAGAATATGAAGGGCTAAGCTGAAAAGGAAGATACAGGTTGTTAAGACTTACAGCAAAGCTGCCTTGCTTACAGAATATGCCCAATGTGTGTTTTAATTTTTCTTTTCCTTTTTGTAGTATTTCCATGTCAGACAAATTCCACCTGCACTAAAGCATTGGCACAAATAGATTTATTATCTGATTGTTTATACATGCCATAGGATTTCCCTGATGTGTATATACCCCCCCCCAGGTATAGGCTGGAGCCCCTGGAATTTGCTTGTCCCTTGTAGTGCTGAACAGAGTTTCTGGCAAATACATGTGAAAGCTGAGCATTAACTACTGAAGTGCATCTGCAAGTGAATCCAGAAGTAATGTGATTTAATGCCAGCACCTAAAGTATCTGGGGATACCTTTTAATACACAATTACTGCTAATGTAAGGCTTCACAGTTTAATTTGGGAAACTTCAGAGGTGAGCTGTATGAGTAATCTAAATCATGTCCTTTGTACATGCACACTGCAATGGAATCTTGTTTCATGATTGCACACAAGTTTTGTTCTGCAAAATCCTTGCTTCTTTGAGTGAATGGGCAGTTACTAAATATTTCTCTTTACTGTTCTCATTAACCGTGAGGCCCCAAGGCTTGTTTAGAACACATTATCCAGGTTCTGTACTCAATGGAAAACCCATTTGGTTCCTCGTGGGTGTTTTTAAGATGCTGAGAGACAGAGCTCAAAGAGAAAGCTATCAAGAGTCCACTTATCTACAGCATCCCTTCTGATACTGAAAGTCAGCTTTCTTTTCATTACTGCCGAGTACTTAGAATTATTATAGGTCATCCCACGTTTAGTTGTCACACTAGGGAAACTCAAAGAATCAGTACCTGGAAAAAGAGGCATGCTAATGACTTGAACAACTGTAAAAGCTCTTTCACTGAATTTGCCTTCTATCGTGGCCCTGCTAGAATGAATTTTGGATCTCAAAAATGATACTTATAAGATCTCAAAAATGATACTTATAAGATCACAGTTTGCTCCTCCCATGGTCCACTGCCTCCTTTCCATCTAGTTGTCCTGAGGGAATGAAGACAAGATGGGAATCTGGAAAAGAATATCTGTCTCATGCAGTGCTTCTTTGCAGAATGTGGCCACATAACCTTTTTAGATAGAATTGATTTGCTAATGGATGCACATAATTATGCTGATGTTTCCTGGCCCCCGAGTTGCTGAATTGCAAGTTGTTTGTGTATAACAATTTTGTTCTTTTCATTTCTTCCACTTACAGTTCTCAAAGGAGTTCACAAGGAATAATTTAGACAAACTTTCAAATCTCTTCATCTCCACTTCACAGATGGACTCTAAAGCATCCTGAATTCAAGAGTTTAGGGATATAGATCATAATTATTTCAAATGAGATGTCGGCTAAATGCCTTTATGAATCTGGGAAAAACTGATCATCCAGGCCTGGACAGGGAAGATGGATCATGTATTTTCAGACCACACAAACAATTTGTTGTAAGACAGAATATCAACCTGGATCATTCTTGTAGAGTTGAGTGCAGAAAGTGCACTGGTTGGTTTTTGTTCTTCCCTGTTGGTTTTCCCTAAATGTGTGGATTAATGGGACATCTCTCAGTTGGAGCTTCTGACCTCGCTATAGATTCTCACAGTCAGCTGAACCTTATGCCATTTATTCAGCTGTAACTTGATAATCTTTTTAAAGGAAAAGATTCCAATCCTGCACTGTAGATTTATTGAAGAGGGTGGACCCAATGACATTTCTGGGGTCTAAGGAGTAAAACTATTAAGACAAATGGAAATGGGAAGTATTTTCCTTTTTCCTCAAGTTCTTTGGGGCTGTACGCTGCATTAGACACATGGCCACTATTTTCCCCTTCAGTCCTTGGAAATGGCTGTTATATGACATATTGAAAGGCCACGCTCAGTGTTACACCATGGCAGTTTTATATACCTCTTAATCCTATTCAGTAGGTGAAGATAGGGCATCATGTAGTAGGCACCCACAGAGCTCATAGCTTACCTCCATGGTGTTTTGGGGTAATCAATGATGTAAGGACTGTCTTTCTGCTCTGCTTGTTTTGCTAGCTGTTGGTGGGTGGTTTAGAAAATGGGAACTTGCACAAATTGGTTGACACTGTCTTGGATGATGTTTGCATGCTGGGATAGCTCTAAGCCTGTGGATTCTCTTCCCATGAGACAACTTTTCCTCAAGATGCTTTCTAGCATGTTTTCTTGCACTTTTTACTTAGAATTGAAAATGTTTCTCCCTTTAGATGTCTGCAGGCACTGGGAAAGAGTGGTGTAGGGATTGGCATAGGAATAACATTGTGTAGCTCTGCATTTGTTGGGACTTCCTTGTCCAGCATGAGCAACTTGCAAATCACATGGCTTCCTTACCTGGTTTGCTACTTCTGAGGTCGTATTTTATAGGCAGTGGTAGTAATTTAAGGCTTGCTCTGAGTTTGTTCTTGGAATTGCGGTGAAACAGTCCCAGCTTCATGAAGCATATGTCTCATGGAGCTGGGAAGCAGTTCTGAATGAATATGGATACAGCTGTGGCATCCCACAATGCTGCATCTTTATGTCCAGTCTTAAAGTGAAGCTCTATCCCCCACAAAGTAACATGAAATCTGTCAAAATACTGTGAAGAACAGCTTTCACATTCAGTGAGGATTGGGCTGGCGAGGTACAGTGTGACATAATATGTCTTTGCCCTCTATAATCTTTTACCCCTTCCAACATCCAGGCGCACAAGAGCCGATTCAATTCTTAATCTTGGTGTAAAGAAACCACCTCGTGGTTTCTGTATTTGAGTTGATCTAAATTGGGATGGAAGGAGTTCTTGAATCCAACAGCTTTAGGCTATTTTAGGTGGTGAAAATCTGCCATTGGCACTATGGAAGGTATTTATAAGTAACAAGCTAATTATGTAAAATGCACACTGTCCACTTGTTAAGATCTTCTTAAAGTTTCATAATCTAATCAGAATTTGCTATGTATAACACTTGGCTTGTTGTACTCCCCCCTGCCTTTTTAATGCAACTTAGTTGGATGGATGGGTGATCGGTACAGGAAGGAAATGCTTTCCTAAATACTGGTTGGTTGAGTGTGCCCCACATGCCTTTTTAATACAGTGCATAAAGGATTCTTCTTTTAATTACTGAGCACAGATGCATTGCTTTGAAGATGGGTGATATGCAGTCCTGTCTGCTCAGCATCACTCATAGAATAAAACTTTGGCTCTCCCTGGGCTATGGTATTTTGGTTAATATGACTCTCTTTTCATATAGATTCTACATAGTATCATAAAAAAAGTATATGCTGAAGTCACCAAGTATTCTGAGGGTATTCACCCGAAGTGTTGGCAAAGGTAAGTGTGGCTGAGGTCCTTGCTAATATTCTGTAGTCCGGTCACCTTCAGAAGGTAAGTGAGGGTCCTGCCAGCAGCACGGGTCTGTTAAAGACATCTTGGCTCTCAATATTAATTTATTCATCACCTGTGATTAGCCACTGGTACAGCATCTGCTTCCCTTCCACAAAACTGTGCATGGATTCAGTCCTTTGAGGAAGGGTGGCACCATTCTTATAATGGTGTGGGACCTGGGTCTGTCTTGATAGTGGTGAATGGACATTGGGAGGTTGATGGCAGATGTTCACATTGTTTGTTCTTTCCCTCTTCCTCTTGCTGGGACAAATTGTGGTGTGGAGGAGCAGGGTTTTGGGGTGCTGGGGGAGATCAAGGGAAAGAGAGCAATGTTGTTCAATGGACGGCAGTGAGGGAAGGACCATGCAGTGCCCGTGCATCTGGAGCAGAAGACAGTAAGGTTGGATGTTGGTTGGCTTCTTAGGAACTTGTTCTAGGATACATCAGCAAGAGTGTCGTCTCCTGCGCTGGTGGTTTATCCTTATGTGATAAGTTTGAAACCTTGGGCAGAGCTAGTTTGCTTAGCTGGAGATCTGACCGTTGAAGTTTCATTTGAAGCTTGTAAAACCTCAGGACTGCAAAGCTCCTGCAGAAAGAAATTCATGAGACACCTTTTGTCATGGGATGACCTTTATGCAAGAGCCTTTGAGTATCCTCCTGTTGAGTTCTGTAAGGAACCAGCCTCTATGTTCCCAGTTCATTCCCACAATCTCTGTTGGGGCTCAGAATGAGGATAAACTTCTACCATCCCATCACCATAATGTGTGGCTCATGCATCCTGGTTTCTCCAGTGCCCAGAAAGTTTGTTTTTTCACCTGTTTAGTTTTTAAACCTGCCATGAGGATAATATGACATTAGAGTGGAAAAGCTATCGCTGCTGTGCAGGGGAGGAATTGCAGAGCTGTAAACTGCTCCCAAAATAGATCAGATGAGGTGTCAAACCGCCCAACCATCTAAATACTCCACGAGCTGACCTCCGTGCGATATATAATAGGGGCTGGGTAAAATGTTTTGAGGGGAGGGGGAGGTGAAACCCCCCTTCTGCCTGAATCTACATGCTTGTTTCTAGAAGTTGTCATTTGTCCAGAAGTTGATTAGGAGCCAGTCTCTGCTTCCAGCTGGGACCTCCAGGTCCTGAATATAAAAGCTGGGGCTGGGGAGGGAGGAGGAAGCTCATTCTCCAGTTGTTTTTCTGTCCCAATGAACTCGAGGAGCTCTTTGCATTCACTGTGCTTTCCCTCAAAGGTTCAATTTCAAACCCCCAGCTTCTGAGATTTGTGTCGTCTGGAGAGTAACCTTTCTTTTCTCTGTAGCCGCTGTGCTACTTGAGTGTGTGCATAGGGATATCTCCAGGCAGCCAGGGAAGCTGCTGCGTTGGCTACAAGGAGTTTCTTCCCTGCCTGCCAATCTCTGTGGTCTGGGCAAGGGCAGCTCTGTAACTGCAGCATCTGCCGAGAACAGACCGGGCAGTGTTCGGGAGGGACAGCACGATTTATCCGACAGACGGGACGGGGAGGGAGAAAGGAACAGGCCAAGTCCCGCTCTACGATGCGTGCTGTGGAGCTGTTAAGCCTTTATCTCCCAAATTTAACAAAAGGGCTGGCTGAGGTGTTAGGGAGACAAACGGGCGATTCATTACAAAGTCAGATGCGTTCCCTGGCAGGGGCGGGTGGGAGAGACTGACACTAACACATGGCTGGCCGTGCTGTCGCTGGAGCCGTGCGAGGCATGCCCACGTCCCGGCGTGCTGCGGACCGCCGTGGGTGGGAAGCTTGCTGAGGATGTGGCAGGATGGCTGCCGGCACCGCGGAGGTGGGGTTGCCGAAAGTAAGGGCGGCAGCGATGGCTTCTCCGAGGAAAGAGCGGGGTGCCCTGGATGTAGGAATCCGTCGACCCGGCGTGGCCGTGTGTTAGCGCGCGGCGCGTTCTTGGCGCTGTTGGGTCGGGTCTTGCTCTTATCCGAAGGGTTTGGAGAGCGCGGGGGGGTTAAGCGCCGAAGCGAGGTCCTGCGGCGCGTCTTACGGGTGCCCGTCGCCGGTGCTGAGAACGTAACAAGTGCCGTACGGGGTTGAACCAAAGGTTTCTTCAGCCAGGCATGGACATCTTGGGGAAGCCAAGGAGAAGTGGGACGAGTGAGGTGTCTCCTGGCGTGCCCTGCTCGCTCCTGGCAGCCAGTGGTTTAGAGGCTTCCTGAGCCAGAGGCTACGTTCAAGCCTTCGTGTTTCATCACCCACCTGGGTGAACCTCCCTTTCCTGAATTTATCTAATCCCTTTTGGAATCTATTCATAGTTTTGGGCTTCACAACATCCGGTGGCAACGAGCCTTGCAGTTTAATGATGCGCTGTTTGGAAAAAAGGCTCCATTCTCGGAGTGTCTAGCATTTATTATTATTATTTTTTTAGTGCTGCGCCTAGCCTGAGTCAAAAGGTCTGATCCCTCCATTGCCCTGAGCAAAGTGCTCCCTGTAGAGCTTCCAGCCTTGGGCAGATCTGCAGGACTTGGTTAGGCTTCATGTCAGTAGCCTGAGCTGTAAAGAGCCAGAAGGATGGATGGGGGGTGTTTTGGGAACTGGAACTGCCCTTGTGAAGGACTGCCGTTACCCCATGAGTGATGCTTTCCAATGCCTTCTTAGTAAACCTGCTGGAATAAATATAAAGTAGTAGCAGTGCAAGAAGCACAACAAATATCTATGGGTTTTTTGGTCCTCTTTGTTTAGATTTCAAGTGCTAGATATCCTTTGCTATATGCAACTCTCCCCAGACAAGGGAAGTTACCAAGAAAGGCCGTGAACTTGGATTTTTTTTTTTTTTGCTTGGAACAGAAAAACAAAACTGTTGCTGCAGGTTTATCGCACAGATGACTTTCTGGCTTTTAGGAATTCGGGCTTCATGGTAGGAGCAGATGTTACAGAGTTTGCATATGGCTCAACTCTTTATTGCAAGAAAATCATGCCATTGAACACTTGGCCCATTTCCTTTGGTCTGCTGTCTAAAATCTGGGATAAATTCTTTTGTGGTGTTCCTTTTGTGTAATCCATTATGTCTGTGGTCTTCTGGTCCTCAATCGCACCAAAAACTATTCAAAAGCAAGGCAGGGGGAGGGATGGCTATGTGTATTTTCTATAAGTGTGATCTAAAAATGTCGCTTGTTTTTTATGTCATGGAGAGCTGTTAGGCCCAATTCTAGATTAAAATGAACTACTTTAACCCCATGTCAGGGATGGAGCTGAGCTGTTTTTTACTGCAGCAGGGATCTGAGATCCTGGGATGGCTGGATTTTCAGCAGTGTGGAAAAAACCCAGCATTCCCCCCCCCCCCCCCCCCCAAAAAAAAACCCGCCCCAAAACCCCAATCCACAAAACCCCCCAAACAAATCAAAACACCAACCACCAAAAAAACCCCACCAACAATCGAACAAAACCCCCTACCTTATGGAAGTTTTGTCTTCCTGCTGCAAGGAGGTGTTACTATAGGGCACATATATTGTGCATGTGTGCACCTCTGACCAATTCATCCTATCATGGAAAATATTCTGAAAACCCCTCTCTTTCCTTCCTCCATACCAGGTGGAGCTAAATGGGTTAAAACAAACCTTTTATTTTTTCTCTGAGCTTATTTCTTCATCTTCCATCACATTGCTCCCCACTTAACTGCTTCCCTGCCCCAAAACTCACAGCTACACATTGCCTATGGTCTAGTGGGAGTCGTGCCAAAAGAAATGATGTTAAACTAAAAAAAAAAAAAAAAGCAGTGGCCGGGATAAGGAGCAGCAGTGGTTTGCAGGGTGGGGGTCCAGGAGTTGTCTAGCTGGGGAGGGGGTTGCTGGTGGGGGGGTGATTCTTGGCACAGGCTGCCAAGGGCAAAGCTAATGCCGTCTTAAATCAGGAAAAATCAGTGAAAGCCCCTATTGCTGCCTGGCCCGTGCATTCCACTGGCACCAGGGTTCACCGGCCGGTTTTAAGTTGGTTTGAAAATCCTTCGTAAATCTTGCTGATTGCTGTTTCATTCTTGAGAGGATGAAGGGGAGAGGAAACAACCTTCCCCTCCTCTTCTCCTCCTTCCCTGCCTCCTTTCTCCACCTCTGCTCGCTTACCGACAAAAATGGGTTGTTCCAGTGGAATTAGGTTGCTCTTGGGGCCAAGCTACCTGGGACCTCCAAGCCAAGGGTAGCTAATAGTCATGGAGTTGTAAAAACTAAACACTCCCTCCTCAAAAACCCAGCAGTGTTTTCTAAAGGTGTTTTGGTGCTGGGAACCGTTTGGCTCAAGCCATGGGAATTGCAAGGGAGTATTGCAAATGCCTGTAGAGCTGGTCCTGATATTTGCCCTGTCCTTGTATCGTTCCCATGCTGGTGAATTTTAGATATTCACCTAAAATAAAAATGTCTTTTGCTCTGGTGGACTGGAAACTTCCTGAATAAGGTTTGTTGTAAGGAGAGGGGGAGAAAGGAGGAGAGGTAGTTCAGCCTTGTGGTTCGGGCACACCACCAAGGGCTGAAAGACCCAAGTTTGATTCCTTCCCCTGCTGTGGGGTTTCTCTGTGATTGCTTGTGCCCTCCTCCCCTGGGGGAAGGGAGGCAGAAGGGAAGGCAATGCTTCCTTACTTCAGTAGAGTGCTATTAGCTGTAATTCATAACCTGTGCGGGTCTTCTGCCTTGCATGAGTGGGAAATGTTGCAGCAGCTTGAAGTATTTGCTTGTGGTGCTTCTGATAGCCACAGTGCAAAAATAGCTGTTCCTCCCGGCACCTTGGTCCCATAGGTCCTACGCAGGAATGCACCATAAGGAGAACATCTCCAGCCCTCCACATCTGAACTGAGTCACGTATTCCCTGCTCATTCACTGAAGTATTTTTCATTTGGTTGCTAAATTTTGTCCTCGTGTGCTATGTGCCAAACTCTTACTTGGTAATTTGTACAGGAGAAGTTGAGGCATGTTTTGGCAGGAAATCTCATGGAAGCTTATTTATCCATGCAGCAACCATCCTGTATCTGGGAGGCAACCGTTTGTGTCTTGCCCCATTCACAGAAAAATCCCTTCTGAACTGATGTGACAACTCCTTTGTAAAGGTGTTGGGGTCCAGCTCCCTTCTCAATGCAGGACAGCTGGCCTGGAGAGATTTCACTTGCTTGGACTGCTGGTGTTAAGCAGCCTGGGAGAAGTCCTCTGACTTCTCTGTGAACATCAGCTAAGGCTAAAATGGGAAACTCGGGCATAAATTATCTCTGTGGTAACACCTGGGCCTGAAAAGAGCTTAATGATTTGGGATCAGAGTGGCTGCTGTGAGTCCTAGAAGCATTCAGGAAAGCGGTGTTGGAAAGGGAAGAGCTGGAGATTTGCACCAGCAAATTCTTTCTTCCAGAAGCAGCTGCTGTTTCTCTTTTTGCTGGATGCTGGAAATAACTCTTGATAGGACCCCAGAGCCTGTCAGCTATGTGTACCAGGTTCCTTACGTGCCCATTCTTCCATCCCCTTGCCCAAGATGCTCAGAGAAGATGCCCAAAGGAAACCACTATATAGATCTATCCAGGTAGAGGAGTGATTGAAGACAAGTTTGAATGACTGAAGCCTACAAGAATCTGCACCTTTCTGTCTCCTAAAAAAAAGAAAAAGCAAATCTGTTTGAGCATACTGCATCAGCAATCTGATGGAGACTGATGCTTCCTTCCCTGGTAAGTGGGACCTGCTGGGTTGGAAATTCCCCCATGCTGTAGCTCTTCTCTCTATCCTAACTCCCACCACTCAGAAGCAGATCTAAGGACTTGAAGGCATTTCCCTCTGTGAAACATATGCTTTCTGTTGGAGCATGAGCGTAGGGTATGGTTGCTTTCCACCTGCGTGCAGTGAGGTTGCAAGGCCCTATTGCTCCTACTATGTGTTGGTGGAAGTGTGTAATGTTGTAGTGGTCTCTGTGGTGGGGACTGCTACTTGTTTCTTTGCAAGTAGAAGCTGCAACTGAGATTTGGGCACTGTTGACTAACGAAGAAGCCCACATTTGAGGGGTTGCCACCTAAAGAAAAGCTTTGGGGGTGTGTGCCATGCTACTGAGAGGAAGATAAGGATCAAAATAGCAATTGGGACTTAACAAATACAGCTATTCTCATCACAATTACTTGAGTTTCTAAATGGGTTTTTTGCTTTCTTTAATGGTCTCCAGCAGCAAGCCACCATTGTTTACGGAGAATGACATGACATGGAGAGGAAAAAAAAAAAAAAAAAAAAGAGGTGAGCACCAAGCAGAGAGTTTGTTGGGAATGACCTTGAAGGAAAAGAACTAGCATGTGCATAAAGGGCAGTGATCTGTGGGTGATGACAAGGGGAGGAAGCCTTGCAAAGTGCCAGGATAGATGAAGTTTTAGCAAAGCTGTTTTTGATTTCTAGGTGGAGTGTCGGCTGTTTAGCTCTGTCCTGTAAAGCCCTGGATGATCTACACTTTCCCGGGCTGGGAGAAACACTTTTCCTCCAGTCACTTTCTTTGACCCCCACACAATGTCACAGCACCATGCCAGAGGAGGTCGGTGGAAAAATTACACCAAGGAAGACTTGAGCTAGGAGTAACTCTAACAGAGCAATCTTCATGGAGGGACTTAACACTTGCTGAGATGGCAGGATATTGTGGAAGCCAAGAAATCCTTGCTGAGGTTTGGAGAATGCCTTGCATTATTTTTTTGTAAGGACTTAAGGAGATATGGGGGTCTTTTTGTGTGTATACATAAGCCAAAGTAGGAAACCCCTGGCTTTGTAGCTCAGAGAACGGCAGAGAATTTTGAAACTAGCATGTGTGGCTTTAGAACTTGTGGTCTAAGCAAGGCAGCAATAGACATGAATGCCTGAATGCTGGGGTGAGCAATGTGTCTTGGAGCAAAAATACTTAGTTCTGACTTTGAGGGGTAGAAAAGAAATAGAGAACTAATTATTTAGTAGCAAAGAAGAGAAAGCCTTCTCTGACACCAAATGACTTGGGGATACACCAGTACTTCTGACAGCTGTGGGAAGAGCAGAACTGAGGTTGGTGGGTGCTCTTCAGATGGTTTCCTCCAAAGGATGTTGAGTTAGTGTGAGCACAGTGGTGACACTTGGACCTGTGAACACTTAAATCCAAACAACACAGTGCAGAATGAGATAGTTGATTCTTCAATGGCCAACTCTTGCTCCAAATACCAAGTCTTCGTCACTCACCATGGAATTCACAGTTTTCTTGGACTTTTGGCTTGTTATACTTCAAACAGCAGCTAGCCTTTGTGGGATGGGGGGGACCATGGTAAATTAATTTAGGAAAGCTTCTTCACAGTGTGGGATTCTGATGGTGGGAGAGAGAGAGGGCAACTGAAGGTTGTTGGATGCAAAAAATAATAATGTAGGCCTGGTGCCCAGCATAACTCAGTCTGACTCCTTGAGTTGTGGAGTCATTAATTTAGGTATTGCAGAGAAGGCTAGTGTTTAAGTTGTCAGCTTTTCAGAAACTTTTTTAATTATTAAAAGAAAGTAAAGAAGTGGTGGAAAAAGAAGAAAAAGGGTTGGAAGAGCAGCAATACTGCAGGAAAAACATTCATGTGAAAAGTGAAAATAGAATCAATTCAGCCATTGTACAGATGTACCAAAGATAAATCTCCTGACAGAAGGAAGTGCCGGGATAGGAATGCAATATTTCAGCAGGCCTGTCATTCCAGGCGGGTATAGCAGAGGCGTTTCCTTGCAGGAAGGCAGCTCACCTTGGCTCGTGTCTCTGGCGGCACTTGCAAAGGAAACTCTTGAGCATGTCAAAAACGAGAGTGCACTCACAGGTCTGTGCAGGCGCCTGCCTTCTGTCTTGTCCCCCTCAAATTCTCATCAGGAAAATCCCCAGTTAAACAAGGGAACATACGGGGACACTGATGGAAGAGTGAGCTGACGAGGCAATATAAACACTTGACTTCTGAGATGAGCTGAAAGCAGGACCCATCATGAATTGCCTCTCTGGAAGGGCAGTAATTCCATGGTTCTACAGATAAAACTTGGCTATGCAGCTATCAGTGCGAGTTGTGCAGTGGCAGGGGCTGTGTTTGGGATCACTCCCAAGCCTGGCTGATTGGAGTGTAAACTTCAGCAAAGCAATTAGCAATGTTTGACATGAAGTTCACAACCAAGGCAGCCAAATGCCACCAGTAATGTTACGTGCAAACCAGATAGGTCTTGCTATTTACATCTGGTGATAGTAAACCTTCTGGTTTCCTGGCTTCAAACTAGTGACAGACTGAACTGGAAGGAGAATAGTGCAAATGATGTTGCAGAGGTTCCTCAGCTTGGTGGGTACGGCACTGAGCAACCAGGTCCTTCCTGAGGTCTGGACGGTGCAAGTGTGCCACTCGGAGCAGAAGTCAGGCAAGGTGCACAGAAGAGTAGGTCAAAGTCTGAAGCAGAAAGTCTCTTGGCTTTGTAGATTCATATTGCTTTCAGAGGCCAGAGTTAATTTCCAGAGAGTTAAAGCTTCCTGGGTTGTGTGCAATGAGCTGTTTGGTCTCTCTCCAGGTTCCTAGTGGACAAACACACCTTCATCTCAAGCTCAGTTCCCTCGATCCAAAATAATACAATTGCACAGAGTGCTGGCTGGCAGTTTAATTGTAACAGTTGTGGATCGGGTGTGTATAAAATAAAAACCACCCCCCGCTTCCCCTGAAAAATTTCCTTGGAAGGAACAGCTCTGTCTTTGTGAGGAGCTGAGAAAGCATCCGACTCTGACACCGTTGCCTTACGGGACCTCACTCAGCCTAGGTTGCATAAAAGGGCTTTATAGGATTATAAAGGTTCCATGCAGCGGCAGCTCCGAGGCAGCATTTCAGGTGGGGCCACCAGCTCTCCTTGGCTCTGCCTGCGCTTGGTTATTATTGATGCCATGCTCCGAAAAGTGCTACCTCACCCTTCTTTCCAGGGCTGCTGGAACGTGTGTGCGGAGCTGGGGCTGCTGCATCGGTCCCCCCTGATGAAATGGGCACACGTTCAGTGCTGGGGAGGGAAAACGTGGGTGTGCGTGTGCTTTTGCTCATGGAGGTCTTCACCTGGAAGAGCTTTATTGCTTGTTGGCTAGGAAAAGCCCCTTTCCCCTAAATTGAGTCCTTGTCTTCTTCTGGAGATGCTTTCCTAATTCATTTGCTTTGCTCTGATTCAGACCAGCTTGAAAGCCAGTGAAATTAGTCTGAGCACTAAGCCAGGCAGGGATGGATGGGTCTCTGTTCAGCATGTGCGTTGCATGGCTTGTTTTTTACCAGTTTGGACTTTCATGTCCCCTTTTCTCTAACGGGTGAGGACAGGGCAGAGCTGGGTCAGGAGACAGGAGGTGGCAAAAGGTGGTATTCTGCCTTCTCTATAGGATATCGTGTTGGTGTCTTGTCTTTGGGTTGTTTTCTTAGGAAGGGGTGAAGTGGGTGTCTGCGTGCTGGCCCAGCTTTCTCAGCTCGCTGTGGCCACTACCGATGTGTCCCAGATATCAGAGCTGGTGAACTCCTACGTAAGCCTTTTGCACAGAGCAATGAAAATGGACGTTGCTGACAATTAGTCCATTTAATGCTTCGGTTTTCTATTGTTTCCCAAGACTTTCCATCCACTAGTTCTAAGTGGCTGCTGGAGGCCTGTCCTCTGGTGTTGTGCAGTACCACACATCCTATTTTCTACCTTCTCCCTATCCCTAGCTCTTTATTTTGTCTATTTAAGTGAGTTTTATTGGAGATACAAGCAATTGGGCTGTGCTATCAGCAAGTTTTGCAAGGCTGATCTGTGGGAAACTATACTTGGAAGTATCTCAAAGCCAAGCACCTAAGGGGGAGGGTGGGGAAGGGGTTCAAAATCACCAATCGCTCTGCCGAAATCTCGGCTGTAGGATCAATTCCTGTATCCCTCTTCACTGTGATAGCCATCTGCCATATGATACTTGGAGCTTATGTTTTCCAGAACATTTAGCTGAACAGTACCTGCTTAGTTGGAAAGGTAAATCGGGGAGGGGGAGCTATAGAAAATGTTTTTATGCCTCCTTCTCTCTTCTTTGCCAGCTGAGGGTATCTCTTGCACCAACTGTGAAAGCTTGCAGGAATGAACCTTCAGAGCACAGTATTGAGGAAAGCCAGGAATGAATGTCCTGGAGATTTTGTTACAGGTCTTTACTGCTGTGAAGCTCAGACCAAGCTACCTTTCTCATGAACAAACCTGCTCGGAGCTTTGGTTAACAAGGCACCAGGGCTGGGTGAAGTCCCATCTCCCTGGGGAGCAGTGGAGACAGAGTGAAAATGTAAGGGTTAAAATTTGCCAGTGCTTCAGATGGAGCTTGCTGTATGGCCTTTTGGATGTTTTTATCACTTTTGGGAAGCAGAATTTGGGGAAAAAAAACTATTTTGGGGGAAAGTTACACTGGGTTGCAATAGTTTTCCATGTTTCCCACAAATCACTGACTCTTCATTTTTACCATTGCAGGTTTTTTTTGCAAAATCCTAATACTTTTGAAGGTAAATGAAGGAGAACATTTCCCTGCCCATCTCTTTGTTCTCCTAAAAATCCAAACCCCAAATGCAGCCACTTTTTTTTTTCTTCTCCCTCCTCTAGACATCTGATGTTAAATCACCTTGTCAAATCATCAGTAATGATTGCATCTGTACTGGATGTTGCTGGCTGTGGCTCAGGTCAGGATTTTGTACCCATCGTGCAAGGAGGTTTGGGAGTTAAAGCATCCTAGCTGCTTGTCCTCAGGGACTGTGCTCCTGGCAGGATGCATCCCACTCCGAGAGAAATCCTCATTTAAAAAAAAAAAAAAAGAAATGACAAATTACTGCTCCTGCAGGACAGGTGGGGTTTTAAAGGGTTTCCAGGATCCATCTGTGTTCAGGGAAGGGGCTGAGCGTGTGCTCCCCTCCTGTGCCCATCACCCCATTTCCCCCAGTGGTCCTGCCACGACAGTGATGCCTAAGCCTGCGACCCATCCCCGTGCTCGCCTGTGCAGGCTTGCGATGTTCCAGCATGTTTTCAATTCTGGCTTTAAGCAATTCTTCCTTTTTGGCTAGAGAAACGTCTCTTCAGGTCCTTCGAAACCCTGCATAGTGATTCCCATTGACTGCGTGGACTGGCACCTGGCCGAAAAAGGGCAGAGCCAGGAGAGTGGGGTGCAGGCAGCCTGGCCAACAAACCGCTCATGAGCCCAGCAGATGTTCCTGCAGCCTCTCTGCTCCCTGGGGCTGATGCCAGCCTGGTCCTTTTCCAGCAGCTCGTCACTTGACACCGGGAACAGTACGCTGGCTTCTTTTTGTTGCGCATTGTACGAGTCAAGGACCTTGTGCTCAGAGAAGGCGATGGGACACGAATGTCTTCGGGTCAGTTTTTTAGGTTTTGAGCTCGTTCTGCCTTGTAAAAGCTTTTGGCAGTGTTGCCTGGAAAGTGTATCCTGCTCTCAAGCCTCAGGCTGTGGCTCGCTAGGTTTTATGTCGGGATCTGTTCTGCTGAGGGCAGGGTGGCTGTACTTGCTTTCTCAGTGTGTCTGTTAGCGTTCTGGTGGGACGAATCATCCTCTAGCCCTTCCCAAGCTGGTTCTGGTTCTGCTTGATGTGCTAAAATGATTTTTTTTTTATGTGCAGGAGACTGACCGTAGCGCTCTTGTATTTTTGCTAGTTTCCCAAGTTCATGCAGTTAGGTACCTTCAATTATTTCTTTCCAATTTTAGTTTTCAAAACAGTCCTGCGGTGGAGATTTGCCAAAGTCTTATGTCCGAACAAGCTCTGAGAGAGCTGGTAGAGAACATAAATCCAAATATTGCTTCTTACCCTTCTCTTGCTCCCACCTTGCACACCCACTGCAGGCTGCCTCGCTGTAAAATCCCTCCTTGCCCCGACATCAGCAAGTCCACGTGGGTGCTCAGCCCAAGAGAGCCCGATCCCACCACAGCCCCCAGTTCTACCACGGGCTGTATTTCTCCCTCCTCACTGCCGTGCCCTTCTGTTCCTCTGCAGGCTGACGGGGAACGAACCCCTGACCATCCTCCCTCTGACCTCAGAAATGGAGGAAGCTGCCGTCAAAGCCCACTACAAAGTCTGTGACCGCCTGAAGCTGGAGAAGAAGCAGCGTAGGATGTGCCGGCGGGACCCCGGCGTGGCCGAGACCCTGATGGAGGCCATCAGCATGAGCGCACTGGAGTGCCAGTACCAGTTTCGCTTTGAGCGCTGGAACTGCACCCTCGAGGGTCGCTACCGGGCCAGCTTGCTCAAGAGAGGTGAGCTGGGGGGGGGTGGTTCTCAGTTTGGGGGTGCTGGCATCCCCTGCACCCATCAGCTGTCCCTGGCATTTTGCAGAGTGGTCATCCTGGTGCATCCTTTGCCAGCGGTGGGTCACCACCTCCCCAGAAGTCCCAAAAGAGCTTGTAGAAGGTAAACACCAAGCCAGGCTCAGCTCGTCCGTGAAAGTGCACAGCAGGCAAAGGATGTGCTATATGGTGGTAATTTATGTGCTTGTACTAGTGAAGCAACCCCTGTCTGCTTCCCGTTGCTGGCCACGGCTTCTCTCCTTGGAGGCTGGAGGTGTTTGTGCATGTGTCTGCAGCCAAGTAGCTACGATCGCTCCTCGCTTCTGCTGGAAGTTGAGCTGTTGCTGGAGGGGAAGGTCTTGAAGTTCCCAAACCTGTCTCTTTTTTTTTATTTTGTTTTTTTTTCCTATTCATAATGTCAACCTTTCAGGAAAGAAGTTGAGGAAATGCCTTGTTAAGGGAAATAAGGCAAAATGGACTGTTCTGTGCTGCCCTGTTAGTGGGGGCAAGGGGAACCCTATCGTAGTGCAGGGCAAAATGCACAAATGTTCGTGTGTCCTGAAAAGCTCCCTGGATGTGAGCGGTGGGTAATTCCCACACCCCTTCCCAGCTTGACCAGAAGCTGAGAGCGAGCATACTGGAGGAGCAGGTCCTATTTTTATCTCCTTCTTTTGTGCTACCTCACAGTCCAGTTGCGTGCACCCTCCCGGTAAAATCCATTTCTTATTTCTGGATTGCAGCTAACGGTGCAGCAGGACCATTTTACAGATATTTTGCATGGGTCTCGAGGGCTTTAGTGACTTGCAGAAAGTCCTACGCTCAGTGATCGAGCTGGACCTAGAAACCCAGGGTCTGACATGCTCAAAGATAAGAGCAGAGGTTTGCAAAGCGCCCTCCCTTGCTAATTAGTGAGAAGGAGTAATTCAGAAGCGCTGAGGCTTAACTAGTGCACTGTCACTGACTGCGCTGGAAACAAGGAAAGTCCTTATGAAACCCAAGAGGTCCAGCCAGAGCTGCAAGACATTTAAAAATATCCCTGCATGCCAGAGGAGTCCCTGGGTTAGTGGTGCCTTGGGAAAGCCAAGCACTTTCTCATGCTGACACCTGGAGGCCACAGCTTGTTCTTTCAGATGTGCCTGCCCCAGTGGGCAGCCCTCGGCAAGGGGTATTTCGAAGCAGCCTGAAGTTGAGCTGCCTTAAAACACCATGGAGAACCTCCCCCCGCCACCCCTTGTCAGGACCCTGTGTAATAAATGATAGCTCTGAGGGTTGCAAGGCTCTGCCTGCTGTCTCATTCTTCCATGTTTTATGCCCCTGCAACATCTCTGCCCTCCACCGATGCTTTAAATCCTTCAGATGTTGTTCCGGTGGCATAACACGCTGCCCTGTAAATCTTTCTCCTCCTCTCCAGGAGCTGCTGGTTCCTGGTTCAGCATTGCAGCAAGCGATACCCCGGGGCAAAGGGGCACATGTATCACCCGCTAAGACACAGCTATTCAAATACGTCGGTGTGGGCTTGCTTCCTCTCCTCCAGGACCATTGCAGCTTTTTAAGGAGAGAAGAAAAAGCCAAAACCCCCACGTTTCACTTAAGAAAAGTTTCTCCCTCCATTTTTTACACTTGGTCACCAGAACAGCCTGGCTGCTGGTTTGCAACTTGGGCTGATGCAGCCTGTTTCTTAAAATAACGGGGGATTGTTTAAGGGACTTGTTATCCTCTTTGGATACTCGTGAACAATTTTGGAAATGGTTGAAACTGGATAGCTGCGGACGGCAGGCTGTCGATGCACTGGGGGTTAGAATGCCTGCATTGATTTAAAGCTCATTATCTTGTTACAAAATATCTTGGTGCAATCAAATAGTGCATGGCGGAGATGGCTTTAAATCTGGCCAGAGCCAAATGTCACATGGACTTGCTTGGAAGCCGCCTGAGCTGCCTGTGGGCGAGATGATACCCGTGCTGATGGGCACTGGGAATTTGGGAAGCTTTCAGTGATGAAGAAAGGGAGGAGTAGAGCCGAAGCTGATGGGGAGATTGATGGAGGGGGAGAACCTGGCAAACGAACCATTCCTCCTGGCTTTCTGTCAAACCTGGTATGCGTTGTGGTTGCACGGCATTGACTTTCTGCTGAGATTTCGCAGCCTCTCCGAATTCAGTGCTTCAAAGCAGGAAGCCTTCAAGCAGGTTGTAGATCTAGGCTTTCTACTAAATCGGACCACATCCAGGCTGTTTGCTGCTAATTGCAGTGTCTCACTCTCGGAGGAGGGTTTACGTGCCCTATTCCATCGAGGACTTTGTTACCACACTGGTACCTCTCCATTTTGTAGCACAAGTCGTAGCAGTGGCAAGGGGCCAATTCTACAATCTGGGAGCATCTGTCTCTAGCAGTGGTATCCCTCTGACAGGCGTGTGGGCAGTCTGACCTGGGGCATAACCTAGAAAAAGCTGAACTAGCCTACAAAAGATGAAAGCTGTTTAGAAGGCATTTTCTACTCAGAGGAGTCCGGTGGCCTGTATACTAATGAGTTTTTCTTGTGTGAATTAAGTAAAGAATTCTCCCACTGTTCCTGACGAGGGTGTTTGCAGTGCTGAAGATGTTTCTGGGGTGCCAGAGGACATGGTCTAACTTTAGGGAGAAAACAAGGAGGGGAAAACTCCAAATTGGGTTTCTTAACCCTGACCACTCTTTACGGTATCCTCAGTGAGTGTGGTGTTGGGCCTTTTTTATTTTAACCTTCCTTTCAGTGAGGGAAAGGTTCCTGCTTTGCTTTTCCAGCAGTAGAGTGGTTGGACAATTCCTACCAAGATCTGGTTTGAGTCAGCCCCCTTGGGAGGACCAAACCTCAGTCTTCTAGGCTGGATTTTCATCTGTGTTCTGCTGAAATTCAGCATCGTACAGTTGGGAGTGCTTTGGGAAGGCAGGCTCTGGGGATGGGCCAGGGTAGCACCCCATGAGCTTGCTTGGACTACCATGAACCTCCCAAGGAACAGTTCCAAAAATGACCTGGCAGTGTCTCTGCCTGTCCTTGGTTGACACACCAGCTTACAGATATATCCACTACTGTCACCATCCACTTGTGTTATTTTTGAGTGGGGGATTTCTTGAGTCTGATCCAAAGCTGTTCTGGAATTGCATCTCAAATATGCAGTCGTTTACAGCTTCCATAGCTGGAGAATGAGGAGCTATAAATACTGGCATGTTTGCTTTTTATTTCTGGCTTTTATCATACAGATCAAAATCATGGGTCTCTCTGGGCCTCAGTTTACCTATTGGGGTGAGCGGATGCTGTCACATCCCTGCAGCTGAGCATGGAGGTGTAAAAAGGGGTTGTGCATGAAAGGTTTGAGGTGTAAACTGCTTTTCTGAGGCATTTAAGGTGCTGTGTTAGGTGACAGGCTGGCTACTGTGTGCTTCCCAGCCCTCAGGTGCCTTCTGTTAAAAATCTTGTTGGACTGGAGTAGGACCCAGTAATTTTTTTTTTCAGGGGGAGAGGAAAGAGCAAGGAGTGCTCATGGTTTCTACCCCAACCATCAGACTGGAAGTCTATGCTGGGTTCCTGCTATTTGGTGTCCCCTCGGTAGTAGTATCGCTATACCACGGTGATGGTACCTCCATGGCCTGTCCAACTCTTGCTCATGCCTTCCTCTTTTCACGCAGAGACTATCTGAAGAGTGGCAGCCACAGAGCTGGCCAGATTTCGTCTGCATTCTTGAATCCTGGCTCGTGCCACCTCCGCTGGGTCCTCTCCACCGACAGTGATGCGCGTAGAGCTTGGCATGCTTTGACATCGCTCAAACTCTTTTCACAATGGGTTTTGCCTCAGTTTCCTCATTTTTTTTTTCTTTTCTTTTCTTAACCCTTGCTCCGGCTGCAATTAAAGCCGCTGCCTCCTCTCTCCTGCAGGTTTTAAGGAGACAGCCTTCTTGTACGCCATCTCCTCCGCGGGGCTGACGCACGCCATGGCCAAGGCGTGCAGCGCGGGGCGGATGGAGCGTTGCACCTGCGACGAGGCCCCTGACCTGGAGAACCGTGAAGCTTGGCAGTGGGGCGGCTGCGGCGACAACCTGAAATACAGCAACAAGTTCGTCAAGGAGTTCCTGGGGAGGAAGCCCAACAAGGACCTGCGAGCCAGGGTGGACTTCCACAATAACCTCGTGGGCATGAAGGTGCGTTGCAGGCTGCTCGGGGTGGGGGTTCGTGCCGTCGTGGGGGCGATAAGATGCCGCGCTTGGGTGCGGAGACAGGAACGTTGGATGCAAAAAGCATGGAGTGATCCTTCTGCTGGAAGGGTGAAGTCTTAGTTATGGGACTATGCCTTGGTTTTGTCACTGGGCTTCAAGAGTTGTGCAAAACCACTGGAGGGGGACCAGAGGGAAAGAAACAGGACTGTCCAGGTCTAGAAAACATGAGGTGAGGACAAAGATTACCAGCTTTTCACAGGGAAGAGAGGGTCTTACGCTACAAAGCGATGAAAAGACAGGTTCTTCAGGCTTATGTGAGGTAGGACAAGGAGGAAGGGGTTTACGCTGCCACAACACAGGTTGAGGGATGCTTTTCTTGCTGCAGTTCAGTAGAGCACGGACAGTCTAGCGCATCCATTGCCAGGCTTCTTTAAAAGCCGCTGGACAAACACCTGGCAGGGAACCAGGGTTCAGCTATTATTCTCTGACTGACCTCAGTCCTAAAAGTCCCTTCAGCCTTGTTTTCTGGCAGAAGCCTTCCATGTAGCCTAGAGCTGCTGGGTTTGCAGCTGACAGTGCTTGGGTGTATAGACCCCCTTTTTTTTTTTTTTTCCTCTTTTTTCTTTTCCCATCCTTATCCTCTCTGCTGAAGGACTCTCTGCTCTTTACCCCTTGTTCTTCCCACGAAGCTTTGCCCTCCTGCCTGGAAGCTTCCCTGCAGGACTGATGTAAAGGACAAAGTGTCTGCAATTGCTGCGTCATCCCAGCAAGAGAGGGGAAAGGAAGGGGCTTTCCACCTTCTCCTGTAATCTTCTTGGCTGTACCTAGCCTAGAGTTGCTCCAACACTAAAATCCCTCAGATTGGCCAGCACAGGTGCCTAGGATCAGTGTTTCATTGCGCCAACCTCAGAGGGGGACATACTGTAAGGCTATAAATAGCCTTCAAGCCTTGTTATTGTCCGTGTGATTGGATGGAGGGTTGGGGCTGGGATGGGGGACCTGGGTCTCCAGTTTCCCAGGCAAATGCAGACCAGCCAGTTGTGCATTCTAGGAATCGCCACCCCAGCTCAGTTGTTCCTGTGTGTATGCATAAAATGTCATTCCTCGTGACAGAGTTGGGGCATCGGAGAACGCCACCAGCGAGTGCTGGCCAGCAACAAGTCTCCCCCTCTCCCCACCACCAGATGCTCCTAGACAGCGCTGAGATCAGGATTAGAAATATCCTGGATTTAGCTGGTGTCTGGCTTTGGCTGACAGCTTTTCTGCCTCTGGATTAAAAGGCTCAGTGCCTCTGAACTCCTGTTGCAGCTCTCTGGCGTGTGAAACAGGCTTTGCAGGGTGATGAAATTTGTTTTAATCCTTGTGGTTGGTTGTTCCTGAGGGCCTGTCCCAACTCTTTGGAGCTGGCTGTGTAGCAGATGGGACTGAAAATGGAGAAGGTGGTCCGTGGAGGCTGTGATTTCATGCTGGAGATTGCTGTGAGATGTCCCAGCTCTCCTTCCTTTCCAGAGTCATATAATACAGTCTCATCAAAACCTACAAGGCTGTGGCTTTAGGTGCCATTAACATGTTCTTGTAACTCCGTGAATATCTCCCTTTCAGCAGTGGTGGGGCTAAAAAAAACTTGCTGAAGGGATTTGACCTAACTCCCAGTGCTCTCCACCTCAGTAGCTGCAGTCAGGACACCCGTATTGCTGAGATCCAGTCTTGGATTTAGGTTAGGTGTCCTTATTTGTCATTTCTGCTCTACACTGCCTGTGTGACTCTGAGTTAAATGAACTCCAAGGATGAGCTGGAGGGAGTGAATCTCCTCCTTCTTGCCCTTTCTTGTCCTGATCCCACTGTGAGTTATTTCCCAGAGGAAGGGGAGATGTCAGGGACTCTCTTGCATC
Organism: Harpia harpyja; assembly: GCF_026419915.1. NCBI lineage: Eukaryota > Metazoa > Chordata > Aves > Accipitriformes > Accipitridae > Harpia > Harpia harpyja. Next base: position 106,512,700 of record NC_068940.1, read on the forward strand.
CTCTGCCTCCACTTTACTTGGCACAGTCAGGCTCTGGTCATTGGCAGTGGTTTCTAAGCACTAGTGTAGTAGCTGCAGCTAAACAGCTGAGTAACAGTTGTGACGGTTGTCCAGACACTGAGAGCCCTCACGGCAATCCAAGTCAAAGACCTTCGCTGCAGGTCAGTGATCCGGTGTTCCTATTTTCGTCCACCCACGCCGTGTCTGTCGAGTTGGTATTGCTGTCTGACAGCTTTCCTTGCCTATTTGCAGCAGCACTTGAAACGATTTCTCTGTTTATGCTCCTGGAATAATTGTACCATAGTCTGGTTGAAAGGCAAGCCAAGCAACCCACCAGAGTCACACCACCACCGTGAAGGCAGGCAGAGAACAAGCGAACTGCATGCGGAGAAGGAAGATTTTAGGAGGGTGGTGGCTCAAGATCAGGAGAACATATGTCTATGTAGTCAGGGTATGTGGACCTAAACCACTGGCACAATACGATGTCATTAAGACGATGATCAGAGATATCTGAGTTGGAGATGAGGACCCAGGCTGGCTTTGTAATTGCAAGGTCAAAACTTGCAGCACTTCTGATTTCAAAATATTGAAACTGATTTGAAGCCTGAGCGTTGACCTTCTTGGTGTGGTTGATGGATTGTCTCTGACATTGCTTACGCTTGGGTGAAGATTAATATCAGGTTCAATCTGCTTCCTTCCTCCTGGTCCCACCGCAAGTGCAGTGTTGGTGGAGGATGAGAGTTGCTCAGTAGGCAGTACTAGGTTGAATTTGCTGAATTTATTGATGTTTTCCTTGATGAAGGTAGTGGGTTAAATATAAAACTCGGCATGTTTCCTCTACTCTTCTTTTTTCAAAGAAGCTGCCTATCGACTAACTGCTGCTGTATAGACCTTCCAACCATTGAGTAGCAGGAGATGCTAACCTAGTGACTGTAACAGTCTGAAAGCACTTTGAACTAACCAAGTTTGGTTATTTGAACAAGAACTCATATGTATTTGATTTGATGTGAATCAAAGGCAATATAGGAGGAGTGCAGATGGCACAAATCAAAGCTATTTTGGAACTGAACAATTTTGAACTGGAGCGCTCATTATATAACTAAGATGCTCTTATGGCTTCTAATGTGTTAAATGTCCCTATGAGTTCCAAAAAGATGATTATGGCCATTTCAGACAGGAGCTGAGATGCAAACTGAATGGCTTTCCCAAGGTTATGCAGCAAGCTGATGATGGAGCAGGAGACTGAAACCAGCTCTCCTGAATTCCTGCTCAGCACCCGCTGCATTTTTCCTCTAACCAAACTGCAGATTTTATATCTGGTAGTGAAGCCATACATGCATGAACCAAAATCTTTGCACTACAGACTGCTCCGGACTGGGCTGAGAATAGACTAAGACTTTCTTTTCCAGTACTTTGTTTTGCTACAGGAGCTTGCTGCAGTACGAGCCTATGTTGGAGTACTTACAGTGGATGGATGGATGTGCATGTGTGTGTTCGCTGAGGGAGTGGAGGAATATCTATTAAAGATATAGCACAAGCTTGGTGGTCTCTCACCGATTCTTAACAACATATAATCCTTCCCATCTAATTACTCCCTGCCATGGCAAAACATATAAATAGTCCCTTGAGACCCAGCAAAAAAGGACCTGTGGTTAATTGACTGATTTGGCAACCAACCCTATACCCTTCTGGTCAACGCAGCACTTTCTCCATGGTGTCACACTAGCAAACAATCTGCGTATTTCTGCGAGGGTGACATTATCCTATCCCGCCTAGTTTTAGTGTCTCTTGGTAGACGTTCTCATTTAATTATTATTTTACTTGTTTTTTTACAACCTTGATGGGCCGACTGTAATTTTGCCACCACCTATGAACTAATCACTGAACATGTTGTGGCTGTGATGGCTCACAAAGTTATATGATATGACCTCAATTGCTAATGAAAGGGCAAGCTTGTCTAGTGTGAGGATGAGGTAATTAGACCAGGACTTCTCCAGCCTTCTCTTTATTGAAAAGTAGGAGCTCTGAATAGACCACTTATTAAAAAAGCAATTTCCCTTCCTTTGCCAAATCTACTCTTGCTCATTCAGCTATTCTTTCAGAGGGGTCTTGGGTGGAAGGGGTATGTGTTGGGGGGAGATGTGTGTATGTGTCAAGGGGATGTGGGGGGCTGGTGGTGGTGAGAGAAGTCAACTGTATTAAAGGTCCATTGCCAGCAATGAAGTTTCTCGGTTATATTAAATGAAGCACAGGCAGCCTTGCTAAAGCTCTCTTCTTCTCTATATCCTCTCCCCTTTTTTTTCCCCCCTTGTACACACAAGTGCAGCCCTCTTTTGTAACCCATTAATGAAAAGTCGGAATATTAGAGCACTCAATTAGTTCCACTGGGCTTGAGTAAGTGATGTTTTAATTAAATTTGCCCAGTTTCTCAGCAAAGTATCATTAAACATGACTTTCCAACTCCCTCTCTGGAGCGTTGCTAAGTTTCTTAATCCCAGGAGTGCTGACCTCTTCCAGAGGTATGTCTGGTCAAGCATGTCTTACAGATCCAAGGGGCACTATTAAAGGGGGCTGCTGTTACCCAAGGAAAAAAAAAAAAAATAATTGTCATGTTCTCATTCCCTTTTCCCTTTATCCTTTCAGAAGGAGGGACACAAGGAAGCCTTTGCCTTCAGGACCCTGAAGTCAGGGGTATAACCACAGTCTTCTTGAGAGTCAAGAGTGTTTAGCGCAAAACTATAGGAGGGCAGAAATGGAGAACAAGAAAATCCCCCCCTCTGGCCCCCGCGAGGTCTCTCTTTAGGCAATATCCCCCTTTGAAACTGGTTCCCTTCATGAGGCTTCCTTAATTGTTTTCGCACAATATCAACCCAAGTGTTTTGGTCTGCGCAGACTCTATGTGGGTTTCTGAAGGGTCCTTGTCACCCGTGTTGCTGTAGGGTTCAAGTCCAGACCCATCCTGAGACATGTTAGCCTGCATCTCTGAAACCCCATGGGATGCTCTGGAGAGGACAGTGGGAGGTGCGTGGACTTTTCCTTGCTGTTGACTTGCTTGTTTTGGAATTCCATGCAAGGAATGGCTTTTCCCCTTAGGCAGTGCTGGCAGGGATCTATCTCAAGGGGTGAGCGTGCCTCCTGTGCTGGAGATGGACTCTCCATATCAGGTAGATGTTTGCCCAGCTATCATCTGTCTGAGGAACTTCACGAGCTATCATATAACATGTTATCAGGGCATACCACCCTCTTCATTTCTGTATCTCCATTTTACAGAGGGGAAATTGAGACCCAGAAAGATTAAGTGACTTACTAAAGGTCACACACAGGCGTAGCAAAGCAGAGACTTGGCAGCCTGGTCTCCTGTTGCAGAGACAGTGTTTACAAGCACTGCCCATCCTGTCTCATACAGCTCCTACTAGCAAACATAATTCCAGTCAAACTCCAGAGTTTAACAGGCAAGCTTAAATGCTAATCCCTCTGTTTTTCTGCACCCTCAAAAAGTGTAATAATTGCTCTGTTTGAGACAAATCCGTATGAGCTTACTAATATGGTTGATGCATGGAAAAAAAAAAAAGGAGACATAACGCATCCTTTAGGCAGTTTCTTTAGGGGTGTGTTTGCAGTGAGAAATCTAGCATCACGCTTTTACTGAGGTACAAATCAAATGTAGCAAATAGCAGCCTGTCTGAGACTAGCTCTTGACTCTGTATGTACAGATCAGTTTGCAGGGCCACCACTGGTATTAATTGCTCCAGGTTATGACAGGTAGGAATGCATAAGCATGCTTTCTGGATTTTTCCCCTCCTTCTTTCAGGCTGAGATTGGCTCAGCCAAAGTCTTTCGAAGGCCTGGAAATCAACACTCTGGAAAAAATTGCTTGCTGTGTCCTATAAGTAATTGCAGTTAGTTGTTTATGTACAGCTTGCTTTGCATGTGAAGCACACTAGGAATACTGAAGGGGGAAAAAAATACTTTTAAAGTTCTCAATTTAAAGTAGGGTTATGTTATTATTCTATGTTTAAGTGGTTTGTATTTTAATGCATATTTCACTAAAATGAGTGTTCATATTTTTAAAGAAGGAATGGTAGTGGAAAGGGAAAACTGTACTGAAAAAACAGTTTGAGCACAGGCTCAAAAGAAGGGCTTTTTTTTTAACGAGAGAGAAGAAAAGAGGCAAGGGAAAAGAAAACTTCTAACTACCTGGGAAACTCTTGTACATTGACCAATGGCGATGGCCAGTGTTAGGGGACAAGTCTGGTCTTCTAGTTGTTCGGGCACTGTGAAGAAATGGGGACCGTGGCTGCTGTCCAAACAAACACGAATACTTGAGCCGAGAGAATAGCTAAGCCTGTTTAAATTGAAGGAGGATATGTATATAGAGGATGGAAGAGATTTGGTTTGTAAAGAAGCATCCCAAAGTCCTTTCTGAGGTAAGGCAAGACGAGGGCAGGTTTTTCCTGGATGAGCTGACTCTAAGGAGGTTCATCTGCTCCCTCCTCTCCCCCAGACCATAGCGAATGGTTTGAAGCCTTGGAGCCGCAGACCAGCCATGACGACATTGGAGCTATAACCGAGGAATTCCCACGGCTGCGCGTCCGCTTCGGACTGCTGCTGCCCAGACAAGAGTTGTCTGAAAACCACTGCCAGAGCCCCGTGACCCAGCTGGGAATGAATGGGAATCTGTCCTCAGCATTTCGGCTAAAACACTGAGAAATTGTGTGTTGCCGCATGTCTGAGACTGATCATTATGGGGGCACTTAGTCTGAGCTTCGTAGCAAACCATTGTTGTGAGGAAGGATTACATGTTGCATAGCAATGCTCTGCTGTGATCCCTTTTCCCTATGGCTCTTGTAAAGCCATTTGGGCAGGCGGTCCTGCAGTGCTATCTAATTTCCTTTTAGCAGCAAGCACCAATACAGACAGTTCAGTCTTGCTCTATCATAATTGTTTTCCTCATTGTGCCTTTGTCAGTACTTGGTATTCTCATGACAAGATCAATGGGAGTTTGTGTTCCTAAGTCAAACAAACTAATTTGCTCAAAGAGCTTTATTTTTGTCTAAAACTACTCTCCTATTTATGAGACTGCAAGACCAGGTGGTTGTTCAGAGGAGAGTGGGAGGGCATAATTTCAATGTTTGATGCTATCCCTGATCCACTGATTGTCTTTGTTTGCTTTCATGGTGGAAGCTCGCTACACCATATAACACGATGAGGATTCAAATGCACACTTGTGGTGTTACTCCCGAGTTACTATGACCCTGATGTGTGGTAGCTATGGTGTTTAGCCCGTGGGGAGCATGATATGTTTTGTGCTTTGGATTTAAGCTTTGGTCCACCAGTGCATGACACTTTGCTGCTTTGCTTCACACTTGTGACAAGATAGAAGCATGCATGCGGTGACTTACCACGGTGTAGATGAAATACGATTATTAAATAAGCGGTGAGGCCGTGTGCATTCAAGAGAAAAGTTCAAGTCTATGTAGGATGGAGGCAGATCAGGCTCTGAGCTGTGTGATGTGCCTTGAAAAGAAAACAGGAGCTGCCTCTGGCTCTCAGAATGATAAGCTTGTGTTAAAAGTCTTAGTCTGCCTCGATTTTTTTGATAATAAAAGCTAAGTTATTCTTGCCTGGAAGTCCCTCCAGGTTTGAAAGCATGATCTAGACATTTACTCATTTGTCTCGGGGCCCAGCCAGGAAAGGTTTCTCCTACGCTGCTCCAAGCAACCTGCTGACTTGGATAAGTCTTGCTCTGCTTTCTGGAGGAATGAGGTGGATTTAAATGTCTGTGACAGGAGCCTGCAACAAGAGGAGGAAGGTCTTTGTGGAAGCTGGGGAACAAGGCAAGAAACAGAAGGGCTTTGCCAAGATTCATTTTGGCTCGTGGGTGGTTAGGGGCCCGTAGGCAGCAGTTCTCCATCACGCATCACCTCGAGTAGCTGCATCGTGACTGACAGCAGCAGGGGAGGCTGGCTGGGGAAGAAATTTTTCTAGGATTTTCACTATAGCTGCCTTGTAACATTCTTGAGCCCTTCCTGGTCCTTCAAGGAGAAGGTTTACGGGGCAGTTGGGATGCACCATGCTTGCACAGTGGCCATATGAAAATCCACATGCTGGATTTCATGAACTGGTGCTTTCATGAGAACGGGGACATGGAAACCTTTTATGCTTTGGTCCACCAGTGCATGACATCTAAGCCATCCTAGGCACTGCTTAACAAGGAGCTAGAAGTGGGTTAGGAAAAAACAGACTGGGATTCAGCAGAGGCTTTGTTCATCACTGTTTAAGCCCAGACAAGGAGAGTAGGATTCATCTACCTAAATATATGTATTTCTACCCTTTGAGAGACCTTGATGCTCCTGGAGGGGCAGCTGGTGGTGAAGAGCAATGTTTTACAGCACCTCAATGCTAGATGCTGATATTGAGACACCTGAATTTGTCCCAGAGGGTGGGATTCTGCTCATAGGTTAAGATGTCTGAACTGAGGTGCCTCTGTATGAGCTGGGTCCTGAGGCTCCTGTTAGTGAATAGAGATGTGGTCAGCACAGTTGGTGGAGCCTGGAGACCTGTTCAGCGGAGCATGTGCAGGTCTCTTCTTTGCTGCAGGATCCTCTGCCTGCTTTGGCTCCACTGAGCCGGATGGGAGTTTAGAGGTGTTTCTCAAATGCAGGCATTTTAAACTCGAATGTCTGCTTCACTGAGGTCAACCCTGGCTGGATGGTGTGATTCAAGTGCCTAAATCTACATGCCTATTCCTGACTGAAGGTCTGCTGCCATCTGCTAGCTGCCAATCCATCAGTATCTGGATTTTCAACATGTGTTGTGCCATATCTACCAGCCCCATGTGGATGCCTTGGATATACTGCACCTGCAATGTCAGCTCTCCCACTGAGCTCTGGAGAAGTGGTTCCTGACAAGGACAACCCTGTCTCCAGGTTCCCTTCCTGCATTTCATGACTGTGCCTTGTTCAACCAGCTCTAACTCCAGCCAAGCCTGTGCATAGGAGCGTGTCTACCAGCTGCGCCAACTCCTGTTGGTTTCTTGCTTTCCCATCTCCTGTAAAATGGTGGTCGTCTCCTTTTCCAGGTGGAGCAGATGCGAACGGCTTGGGGGAGGTGGAAGGGTTGAGAAAAGCCTGAACTGATGAATAACTGCAGTGTGCAGCCCTTCTGCATCTCAGCAATTTTGCCCAGTTTGCTGATGGTCTGGGCGTGAAATCAGGTATAGGAGCTTTGTTTCACATGAACTCAGCTCTCGCTTCTGGACAACCAGTGAAATGTGACTTTACATGAGGGACAGTATGGGTGAGGGTTGTGTGTTTTGTTTTTTTTTTTTTTTCCTCTGTGTTGAAACATGTTCTGTACGCTCTTGTCTAACATTGTGGGATTTCTTGCAGAGTTGGCTAGACACTTTGGCACACAAAGCGTGACAGCCCCTAACCAAGCCGGCCCAGCTGAGTATTATAAGCAGTAACACATCTCTCTCTGTAACCCGTCACTTGTTTGAATGCTACTGTGTATTATTGGATTGCATTTGAAAAGGTCTTGGCTGTCGCAGGAATGAAGTGTGACCATTGGCCAGGCTTTGCTGAAGGCCGTATTATGCATAGTGTCTTTCTAAAAATGTCTCTGTAATATCAGGATTGGGCCAGACCCCAATTCTGAGTCCATGACCTATTGCACATTTGCACATGGTGCTCAGCAGGACTCATGCAGCCAAATAATTAAGAACCGGATGGTCGGGAAATGGCCCAGAGCCAGTCCTCTGCTGTCATGAGGCCATAATGTAGGCAGATGCCATAATGGGCAGAAGGGGGAGACTTTTTTTTTCTTTTTTAGATAATGTAGATGCCCAAAGGAAGGGCACTTTCAGTAGTACCTTGACAGGAGGCAGCTCTATAAAACGAACTCTGAACTTATTTTAAGGGGTGGTTATACCTTACCCATTTAAAATCAAAATGTAACCTATTTTTGGGGAAGCGGTGGGGAGGGAGAACTAGAGCTGTGAATATCTGTTTATAATCTGTGGACAAAATGCAGGTTACCTGTGACTGTCCAAATAACATGTCTGCTCTCATGTTGCCCACGAAGGAGTCCCAGGCATAAATCTATCTCTGGAGAAGATGGGGGAGAACATTTGGTTGCTATTTACAAGGAGATGGATATGCTTTTGTGCCATGAAGCATCTTTATTGCAGCCTGATTCAAATGGGATGGGATGCTTTGTTTAGTATCAGTCAATTTATGGATATGGGGTCCTTTACAGGACCCGGGGGGCTTGTTGTCACCTTTGTCTCTCTCCAAGATGAATAACCATTGACTCTCTCTTTGCTTTCTTCTCTTCCTTTCCTGCTACTGCTTCTCCTTCCCATGCTGCTTTTCCTGTTGAAAATAACCTTGTCTTTCCATTCCCTCCATCTTCTGTGTGAACAGTGTGGTTCCACTGGCTCTGCTCTTCCTTCTGTATTTATGTTTTGTGGTGGTCTGAAGGGAGCTATTCCCACGCAAGCTATCCCCAAGCAAGATCTGGACGCCTTTCTATATGGAGACTTTCTTTTGCTTTGGGAATAAATCATATGCATTTACTTTCTGTTGTCTTGAGCAAGTTATTTCCCTCCTTTAGGGATCTGTGAGACGAGTCTTCTCATTACAACACCCGCTGCAAGTGTTTGAATTTTAAAATAATAAAAGTAATTAAGAAAGGACTTGAAACCAAGCTTTGTCCTTGATAGTTGTAGTCCAGAGGCATAAGCAGGCACACAGTTTTTAACATGAGAGTCCTGACATGGAGGGGATAGAATCTGCTTCAGTTTCCAAGGGTTTTAATGCCTTCCTTTTCTTTTCCACCTTGACTTTGAAGACCTTGGTCATAAGTGCTCTGCTTTTTTTGTAGAGAGAATAAAATATAGATTTCCGTCCTAGTTGAAAACACCTTACAGAAGGTTCTGCCACTACTTTATTGAAGTTATGCTAGCCTGGGACTTGAACCTTGCAGCCTGTTCCTCCCTGGACAGTGGCTTGTGTAGACCACCTTTAGGTGCAGCAGCCCCTGAATGCCTGCGTGATGCTGTTTCCCTTTATCCCCTCACGAGAAGCCTGACACCACGGCGTTTAGCTAAGTGGCTTTTCTACCCCTGGGTCAAGTTCTTTGTAAACACTTGTGCCCTTGCTTGCTGTGTTGCCTGGTCAAATCTCAGGACCCACTCACCCTGAGGTGCTGCTGAAGCATCAAGGCAGGAGTTGAGGTTCCTCACCCTGACATGGGGCAGCTCCTCTTTGCTCACGATGGGGCAGATGGTGCAGCCTTTAGTGCAGGGAGTCTGTTCCTGTGGCCAGAGCTGAAAATATAAACTCCCCTTATTTCCCTGCAGAGTGACTGCCCCACATCCTTTCTCTGGTTGAAAATTGAAGACTGCTCCCCTAGTTCTCCCTGCAGCCACCAGCCCTGTCGTAGTCCCCAGGGGTCACTACCCGATGGGCTGAGGACTGAACCCACTGGGCTGGACTCTTCTCACTGTAGCATCAACCCAGATTTCATGTTTTTCCCCTCAAAATCATCAGTGTGAGAATCCAGATTCCCCCTCCAAGCTACCTACAGCTGGTGACACAGGCAGAGTAAATCCTGGGGGCTGCGTTAAAGCACCTGGAATTGCTGAACCCATCACGCAGGGGTCTGTTTTCCATTTCTTCACATCTTAATTTTTCAGAGGAAGGGAGGGCACAGAGGACACCACGGCAGCCTTGGGCTTCACCCTGCATGAAAATGTTCTTTGTTAAACATGCATTTGGCCAGCAAGGCACGGTGCTCTTTGTTTTTAAGAGCACATGCAGTTGTCTCCATTGCTAGCAGAAAAAAAGTGGGAGGTCCTTTTCAACATGCTACCGTACTCCAGAATAAAATCCTGAATACAGGTTGGAGAGGTGGAAGCTACCTGGATGTTTTTGGAGCTGCTGGTTTTGGTGATGGTGATTCAGGCTGTTGTTCTGGAGGGCTTATATATATTTCAGCTACATGAAGTTTTTTCCTCTAAAGTGGACTGAGTGGGATGCTATGCCTAGTCGTTACTGGTGGAAACAGCACAGCTTAGCCATGTTTCCACTGAGCCTGTGCCGCTAATTGGAAGCTGTGTGAGTTTAAGGTGGTATCCTGTATGTTGTGGTATGGAAAAGGTTCCTACTGTCCATGCTCATGTTCTGGAGAATGTGCCACCCCACCTGTGTGTCTGTGTTACAGCAGCACTCCCCCTCTTCTCTCCATTAAACCAACTCCTTCCACTTTGGTTACACATTATCTCCTTGTTCTTGTTAAAACAGATAAATAGGTGTTAAAATATGTGTTAATCTCTTAGCTGCATCACAGCTTCAGATCTCTGTCTACGTAGATGAGTGCCAGCACTGGACAGCCTTTGTATACCTTACTAGTATCATTAACTAGCCAATAAAGCAGTATTTTGGCAGGTAAATGTCATATTCCTGGAAACTGGGACCCTTCTAAAACAAGTATTTCCTGTAGTATGTATTTTCCGTCCTCTTCCAACAGATAGTTTTTGTATCGGCATCGACCTTGTGTTCCAGAAGTGTCATCTCGCAAGCTTTTTTTTGCTCTGTGTCTTGATTTCTTCCCCCATAACTGATTTTCTTTTGGGGCCGTGTGTGTCTGCAGGTCATCAAAGCTGGAGTGGAGACAACCTGTAAATGCCACGGCGTATCTGGATCCTGTACTGTCCGAACGTGCTGGAGGCAGCTCTCTCCATTCCATGAGATAGGGAAGCAGCTGAAGCAGAAGTACGAGACATCGCTCAAAGTGGGCAGCACTACCAACGAGGCCACAGGGGAAGGAGACATCTCCCCACCCAAGAAGTCCATCCCTGGTCACAGTGATCAAATCCCAAGGACTACGGATCTTGTCTACATTGACGATTCCCCAAGCTTCTGTATGATGAGTAGATACTCGCCTGGGACTTCGGGAAGGAAATGTTACAAAGACAAGAACTGCGACAGCATCTGCTGCGGGCGAGGGCACAATACGCAGAGCCGGGTGGTCACCCGTCCGTGCCAATGCCAGGTCCGTTGGTGCTGCTATGTGGAATGCAAGCAATGCACCCAGAGAGAAGAGGTTTACACCTGCAAAGACTGACGCGTCTTCTGCTTGATGGCAACCCTTGGTGACGGGCGGTGGCGATCTATGAGAACTACATATGGAGACAAACAGGGTTTGATTGACCTTCTGGGATCTGAAAGCTATGTCGAGACATAAGCACTTTGTAGGGTACAGGTGACCCAGCTGTGTTGCTGTTTTGTTTTTGTTTTGTTTTGTTTTCCTGTAGACTGAATTTTAATGAGGTCCAACCATGTGGAAATAAGTGCCTGTCACACTGGGGTTAGACACCAGTTGACCTTCACCTTAGCTGTCTACGCAGTTTGACGGATCATTTGTCCTTGGAACATCTTGATGGTTTCACCAATCCTCCATGAACTCCTGGGCTAATACATTCTCTTTGGCATAAATAACCTATACTTATTGCTGAAGCTTACCCAACCGCTTAGAGAGCTAAGCAGATACGAAAGTAAGATCTTTCTGCTTTGAATGTGATGGTACGGGAAGTGGTCATTTATTTCCCCTTCTAAAACTGGAGAGAGGTGTGTAGGGTAAGCAGGAACAGCCCTGATGGTTCCTCCAGTGGAGTTTCTGCACATCGAGCAAACAAGGCTCCGACAAAGAGACCCACTGGGAGGGTAAGCTTTTCAACAACAGCTCCGTATCCGCGTGCTTTGATCACCAAATACAGCTCAAAAAACGTTGGGTCCACCATGTTGCAGACAGAAATATATCCAAGAAAGAGGTTGGGAAGACAGTAGAAAACCAGACGTGCCTGTCCCCTTCAGTCCAATCACATATTCTTTTTTTAAAACAATTTCTTCGAATGTAGTTTCTTTAGCACTATTGCCGTCTTAATTTTTTTTTTTTTTTAAAAACCACTAGATACTTTTGTTTTATTTTCACTTCGTGCATGATTTATTTTTCTCTCCTCTTCCCACCTCTTGTTGATCAAATTCACCCTGTGGTAACTGCTTCAGAAATCTGAACTGGAACTTTTTAGTCTTATGCCAGCTGAATTTGGATGTGTGTTTCTGAGTAGGACAACAGAAATTCGAGTGCATCTTGGAACGCAGGGCTGTCTTGCATTGTATAGCAGCCGTTTTGGACTGGATCAGACCTCTGGAGGAGTTGACTTTTCTTTTGCTAGGTCATCATTCCATTTACTCTAAACCATGGCAGTGGTACATGACACAAGCTGTATGTAAACCCTATGACCTTAAGATTTTTTTTTTTTTTTTAACCACTAGATCAAGAACTGTATTTTAAAAATACAACTGCTAAATGGTAACCAACTATTGGATTCGGAACAACCAATCGACACAGAGACAAACTATGAAGTGGCCAGAGAAGCCAGAAATTGACTGCAGTGGTAGATTGCTCTGACGCTGTGAAAGAGATGACAACCTCCAGCATTTCTTTTTTCCTTTGAAGAGGATACTTACAATCCAGGACTTGATGCAGCAATATCCTTCAGTCATATAAAAGTGGATTGGAAGCAGCCAGTGAATGCCTCAACGAAGCTTTCTAAGGAAACACTGGAGAGCGGAGAGCATTATATTTTATTTTTGGTAGCAATTTTTGATTGTCCGGTAGTAGCAATTTCCACCAATTTTATATAAGCCATTGATCTGGTTCTCAAAAGAGGAAAGCTGGCTGGAGTTTTCCAAGCAGTAGTAGATGTTAGCCAAGCAAAAAAAGAGCAGTTTTCCAAGATGGACCATTATTTTTCAAGGTGTTTTTTCTTTTTTTTTCTTTCTTTTTTTTTTTCTTCATTTAATTTCCCCCCCCCCCCCCCAAATAGTAGCCACTAATATTTAAGCTGTTCATGTGCATCTACTGGGAGGAGAAAAGATTTTTTTTTTTTTTCTGGTAACAAATACCTGCAGTCCAGCCTGGCTTGTTGGCATCAGATCTTGAGGTGGGGGCATAGGGAGGGACAGGATGAGGATGTTACTGTTAACAGTGCTATGGTCCTGCAAAGTGAAGCGTACTGTCTCTTTTTTGATGTTTGCTTATTTGCTGTACAATTCTGGAGGTTGGGGGAGTGCTGGAGAAGGAGGAATCCACACACGGTGTTTGTCCTTTCCACCACAGCAAATGCACGGTGGTGCATTTGATGCAGAAAGTTTGCAGGAAGGTCTTGCACCTTCTGGGAGATGCACCGCTTTGAAAGTCACCCATGAGCAGTTTATCTAATGGTTTAAAAAATAAACTGACTAGAAACCTATTATTCAGTGTGTGCATGTGTGTATACATATACACACATGCTGACACATAAATATATATATATATAAATATTGAACGAACATTTATTTATTGTAAAGCCCTTCAGAAGGACCTTATGGTTTCAATGTGGTATTATGTTAATTTTTTTTCTCCCTCTGTCTCTCTCTCTCTCACACATATGTGCAAACTCACTGTTACATTTTTGTGTGTGTGCTAGAATAGCTCTTCCCCTCCAAAGTAAGGCTGGATCCAAACCTGCTCGAAAGATGAGGATTTTTGGGTCTGAATTACTATTTCTGGCTCCATTCTTTTAAAAAAATATTTGTTCTTAATTAAAGAATGGGCCGCAATTTATGTGCATTATTATTATTATTATTAATTATTATTATTATTGTTATATTTAAACCATGGGCCTCATTTTCTTTCTTTTCACTGGTGTCTCTGTCTCCGTTGACCTCGCTGGAGTAACTCCACATTGCACTGGTGTGAGAGGAGAATGAGTCCCTAGATGCAGAAGAGAGGGCAGTGTTGGCATAGATGTCATTGCAGAGAAAATGCCTGGGTCGGATGGGATGGGGTAGCTTGGTGTGTTTGGCAGTGGGGGGGAGAGAGAGATGGGTGGGCAATAAGGCAAACTGTCAAAGCTTGACTAGAAGAAAGCGGCAAAGAGTGAATGAACTACTGAGTGAAAGAGCTCTTCTGTGTATTATAACTCACGCACTGAAGCCTGGATGCTTTCTGTAAGTATTTAAAAAAAAAACAAAAACAAAAAAACACCACAAAAAACAAATTGTATTTATGTTAATGTGGATATATTACTTGCCTGTTATATATTGTAAATAGCAAGGTTTATTCTCCTGTGGTTAAAAAAAATTATAAATAACTAAATAGTAGCGAGGCACATGTGTTAAATGTATAGGCAGTGTATAAAATATACTAACACTCTGAAATCAGGAGAACTTGTCTTCTTGGCCTTTTGACCTAGGGTGGTAAAACATATGTGGGTTATTTTTCTTCTTCCCCCCACCGCGTTGTGTGTGTTTTGGGTGGGGGGGGGTGTTTAGTTCCAGCGTTTTCCGATGTTTGCCTTATCTTTGAAGAAAGAATGGGGGGAAAAGCCTCATTTTGGAAAAATCCAGTGGAGCTTGAGTAGAATGAAACAAGTAGCAGCTGGTAGAAAAGACGTCAAACCGTCTCAAAACCCTCTCAAGTGCTTGACCTGGGTTTTCTGCTGGTGATAGATGTGTGTTGGAATCGAATTAACCCATGGAGCAGGAGCTTCTGCTTGTGCTACTCCATACACGAGTTCAGAAAACCCTAGATAAGAGACCCTGAAGTCCTCTAGAAAACATTGGGTAGTGTCCTGTAAACCCCGTTTTGTGCCAGCTGTATGAAATTGGATTTTTCCAGAGAGGCTAATTCTACCACCACACCATTGGATCTCCAGTGCAATTCAGTGAAATTGCTCGTTTTCATAAAACTACTACAAGAGTGGATTTGGGTCCCTAAATCTTTCATGGTGTCATTTCATATATAAAAAAAAAAAAGTGCAAAGCAGCTTTTTCCCTTTATCTTACCCCCAGAGAAACAGGTTTTTGCAGCAGATGTAACTGGAGAAGGATGGACGGGTGTAGGGGAGGTCTCTGGTTTCTGATCCCCTTTTACCCCCTGTCCCCCCAAAAGTGTCAAAGTGTTGGTTCTCCTAAGCTGATCCAGCAAGACTTGCGAGATCAGTTTTGGGGTGGGGGGGTGCAACCATTATTTATATAACTTTTTTATTAATTTTTTTAAAAGAGAAGTTAGCTGATGGAAGAATATTTTTATTGAATAGTGCATTTAGTTATGTCAGAAATATAAAAAAAATATATATAATATTTTTGTAAACAAGGCAAACTGAAAATGTTTGCTGTTTTATATTAGAATTTTCTATTAAAAGAAATAAAAACCCACACAAATAATTGTTGCACCCGTCATCTGTTTTTTAACAAGCTTCTATTCTGTGTGACTGACTCATATATGCCGGATGAGGAGACATGCAAAACAAGTCCTAAACATTACGTTCTCATTGTCTTCCAGCTCTCAAAACGCTCCAGTTGGCAAAACAAGCAGTGTTTAATCAAAGGGGCTTTTTTTTTTTTTTGAGTCTTGACACTAAAAATGAGTTATGAAGAATGAGTAGCTTGTAATTAAAATACAAAAACCTACCCTGAAACTTCAAGCTTACCCTTTTTTAGTTGTGCATCCTAGTCTTCAGATGGCTGTGGGAGGAGGAAAACTGAAACCTATTTACAATAACTAGATATTTGCCATTGCTCTCAGTTGGCCTGGGAAGAATGACTCTTAAAAAGGTTGTTGGGGAAAAAAACAAAAAAAATCTGAGTACACGGGAAGGTTAAAAGAAGAGGACCAAATTCCAGGCTTGATCTAACACAAGCAGTTTTTATCTATTTGAATGGGGCAGTGTAAAACTGGGGAGCTGGGAACTTGGTCTGCTGTGGTTTAGGAAGCCTGTCGTTCACCTTTGGAAGTGGGGGATGAGTTATGGACCATCTGTTTTCAAAAGAGCTTTTGGGATTGCTGGTTTGGAGACCTGAGCAGGGGCGAAATAATTTCTGAGGATTTTTTTTGTGGTCGGCCAGCTCGTACACATCTGCCTTCCTTCAGCCCAGGTCTTGAATTTCTTTGTTAATTGTTTTTCAGCTGCCCTATTTTAGCCAACATATATTAGGTTGGTTTGGCTGTAGTAGGGTTGGATGAGAACCCAGATAAAGGGACAGATTTCTCAAGGGTACTTTCATGGAGTAGATGCTGCTTAAGGTAATTTTCTGGTGGATTATGGTGCCTGTGAAAAATTCCTCAGTTGATGTTGCAGTAAAATTAGGTCTGTTCTGTACTCGATAGAACAGGTGCAGCAAAGCTCTATGTTTCCAGTTTATTCAGCTCTGCGTGCACATCTGTTGGGTTGAGTCTGGCTTCCATGGTCAGCTCGTCCTGGCTTTCAGTTTTCAGGATGCTAACTAGGTGATGACTTTGGGAGAGCAACATTTTCCTGCAAGAGAAATAGTGCCTTTTAGGACCATTACTGCTCGTGTAACTTGAAGGAGGCTCAGCATGGCGCAGGATCAGGCCTGTAGAAATCTGGTCATTGCTAAAGCAGTTAAGCTTAGGGCCATGCATCTTACCATTGAATAGGTTTTAGATCTATTTTTCACTGATGAACATTGGATTTGACCAAGCTATTTACATGTTCCAGGAAACAGAATATTTCTGAACAAAACCAAAAGGGAATCTCTAGTATTTGTGGGTGGGGAGAAAAAGCAAATGGATATTGCAAGCACAGTTTAGCATTGGCATCATGGTAGGCTTCCTGTAACTACGTTTCTTCAGGTGCAGGGTGCGAGTAGGGGTAAGTTAAAACCATAAACGATTCAGACACGTAAAATTCAGCAGGCTCTCAGGGGACGCATCTGAATAACGCATTTTTCTCAGTTGTTGCTGAACGTTTTCAGAAATGGGCAAAGCCCTTCTCAGCAGCATTGGGCAAGGTGACCTAAAGGGACAGGAGATTCCTCCCTTTCAGCACAGGGTTGCTCAGGAAAGTTTGGAGAGATGCTGACACGCGTGGTGTTGTGGGGCATTTGCCATGGGCCCGGAGTCATCCCCCCTTAGATAAGGAGCCCGTGGTCTGCAATCAGTGTAAGCACCTCTAGAAGGTGTTTTGGCCCATGTGGAGGTGCCAGTTTCTTCCCGCTGACAATAGAAGGGGATAAAGACATAGACACCCAGGTTAATAGAGGTGGGGATAAATTCAGGACTAATCAAGGTATGTGTGGGTAACCCTGCCAGCTCCCCTTGGGCATGGACCCATCTGAAACAGCGATCACCAAACTAGCACAGGAATTTTCCCTTGTTCCACCCCACCCCAGTCTCTAACAATGCCCTTTGAGGCCTGAATGTAAAGTCTAGGATTTGTTTTGCACACTTGGGATGGCATTTCCTTTTAAAGGGAGGTGGGAATACTAACATGAAGGATTAGTATTTTTCTTTTGGTTTTTTTTGTTTTTTTTTTTCCAATGTCTTATGGGAGCCTAAGTTATTTTTCTCTACCTCATATGTACAGCTTGTAGGTATAAATCTGATTCTGAGTGACTGTTGAGAATGTATTTAAGTTATTTAACATCTTTGTATAACAAAAAAAGCCAGAACAAATGAAACAATAAATGTATTTTAAATTATACTTGAAGCGTGCTCCTCTTTCTTTGCATCTGTTGAAAAAGGTCTATGTTCAGTGGTTGTGGGAGCCCCTGTGCCTCCCTCAGCACTACTCCTGACCTCTGGTCCTGGAGCCAGCCTGTCCCTGTGGCTAATGTAAGCCTCAAAAGACTGTAAAGCCTAGTAGGGTGGCAAGCGTGTTGCCTAGATGAGTAGGATGGTGTATTTCCAGCCTGAGGTTGCAGTATGCTTTGGGAGAGGTGAAATGATCCCCATTAATTGGTTGGGTGGTGGAGAACCTCACCTATGTCTCATTACAGTCTTAGTGTCATTGCTGTCTTCCCCCCCTTTAAAAGCCCCCAGGCTTTTAGGGGAAGGGATGCTCACAACCTGCATAGGAGAAGGTGTTCTCCTTTTCTCTCTGCAGTAATTATGCCTGCAGAAAGCAGAGTCAACAGCTCAGGAAACAGGTCCTTAACAAGCCCAGCCTTGGCAACAACTAACCCTGGCCAAGTGAACTCTGAGATCTGTCCATCTTAGGTCCTTGAGATGGCTCTCCCATCACAGCCCATGTAGTGCCTCAGAAGTTTAAATGTAGTCGTCCTTGTAGCGTTACTGTAACCTGGAGAAATGCCTCTATGCCAATCTTGCATGACGATGGAGTGACCTGTCTACAGCAAGGCCAAAACCCCCAGATTCCTGCTCGCCCCCACCCCAATCATCTACTCTCCCAGTGAAACAGCTCACAAAGTACGATCTCATTGAGGACTGTTACAGAGTGCTCTGGTTTGGGCCGGTCACCGTGCCAGTGTTTTGAGCAATACAACGTTAAACAAGCTCAGGGGGTTGATGGACTCCATCAGATTTTCATGGAATTGCATTGATCATCATATGTTGCTGGAAAAGTAATGATACCTTGGCAGAATGTCACTGTCATGATGTGATTGCAAAGTTACTCTGATAGAGTAACTGGCTGGAGCTCAGAATAGGGAGGACATGGCCAAATTTAGTCTGGCTGAATGATGACAATTAAAAAAATTGTCATTATTCCAGGCTATATATTGTCTTGCTCGATCAAATGTCTTTTTCTTCCCAGTGGCCCCCCTGGAGCTATTTAGTATCTAAAATTCATTTCAGCTGAGCTTTAAATAAGCAGAGCCTGTTGCTATTCGTCTTACAACCTACTAATGACTCAAACATGGGTGATTTGGGTTTGCAAAGCCTCTGAGAAACAAGTGCCCGCATACGTGGGTGCATGCAATGAGATGCTGCTTCTCTGGACGGCAGCTGTGGCATGGTTCACAGATGCTGCTTTTTCATGTGGACGAGGAGAAAGCTTAGAAATCAACCAGCAGCCACCTGAGGGCCAACTGCTCAAGGTGTTTAAAACTAACAAACAACCAACCCAACCCAAAACCTACTCCTGGAGTAGACAAAACTTGTGGCAGAAAAGATCTTACTGAGATAGCAGGTGGTGGACTATTGAGTAAGGGGTTGTTTACATTACTGGGCTACTGTCTTTTGAGGCAGGCAACCTTGTCATCTCCCTTAATGGTCAAGTAATCGTATTAACATAAAGCATCCTCGTAGGGTGGGGTAAGAAAAAGCACATAACCAATAATGGTAGGTCAGGAGGCAGAAGGTAACTTCCTACCCTGCAGTAATTTAATGGTTTTCATGCATGTGTCCAGGTACTCCTCAGCAGTTTGGCACCCTGTCGAGACAGCTAAGTGTGGGCCAAATGATTCAAAAAAGCAGACAGCCAACCCAAGCTGCTTGACAGGCTGACTGGGCATGTGATAGAAAAACTGAGCTTGGAAAGAGCCTTAGCCACAGCTGTCCTTTCAGTGTACCCTTGATAGACTTCTGTACACCCCAGGTTAGACTATTAAGCAAGGGCTACTGTGTTCTTCACGGTGTGCTGGAGCACTTTGAAAACTCTGGCTTGTGTCTCCAAAGTGCTTCACAAAGTCAGAGTTGGTTATCCAGTTCTCTCCTTGCCACGCATGCATAGTTCTTGCATTTATTTTACCTTCCAATCTCATTTTCCACTGTGGTGCAGCAATCACATCCAGGCCTTTAACCAACCCTTTAAAAGATGGGTCCTCAGTACTTTATGCAGAATCAGCACGGTCCATCCTCAAACAGAGATGATGGTATCTTTATCCAGTATCATGCTGATGTTGGTATTGTATAGCAGTGTTGCACTCCCCACAGCTTATTATCCTCAGCATCCACCCAAGGAAATGTTTACTAAATCACTGAGAACCCTGCACAATCAATGCACCTTCTGCTTTTGTTTTGCTTTGCCCCTCCTTGCGATGAGAAATATCAGCACCATGCTCTGAGGAACAAGGCAGATACTTTGGCTGATGTTTGGTCCAGGTAGTTTTAAGCAAGAAGAGTGGATGATTGGAGATGATGGGATTGGAGATGGGGATCCATGGAGCTACCTCTGGTCTGCCTCCCGTCAATCCCTGCAGCATACCTCCCTGCCTTCTTCAGCTTCCCAACTGACCTTGCATTACGCTTCCTGGCAGTTGGGTAATGAGAAATCGCAGGCTCGAAACCTCACAGCCAGCCTCCGCCAGACCCTTAAAGAGCTGCTAATGTGAGTCGTAAAGCCACAGTAGCCTAGGATGTAACAGCGTTTTGACAGCTGTTCCCGCAGAGGAAGTGGGTGAAGCTAGAATGCATTTTGTGAGAATTTGGGATTAAACAAAGGAAAAAAAAAAATGTATCAAATGAGAGACTTCACCTCCAGAAAAATAAAAAATAAAATAGGTTTCCTTCCCCCTTCTCTGCCATTGCTTTCCTTAGGGCCACTGCTAGGTCTTTGCAAGAAGGTGGTTTCAGCCTGCATCTGTGGATGTGCTGAGCAGCAGGGGAGCACGAGAACTAAGTAAAATCCAATAAACAATAGAGGTGCCTTTAGGGTAGAAAGAAGTAAGGACTTGCCTGAACCTCTTATGAGCTTCTAGCTGCACATCTGAGGAATGTGTTCTGTGTGGAACTGTGTGTGTAATCCAGCTAGGAAACTAATGACTGAGCACAGATGAATGTAGAAGAGCATATGCATTTGTGAGCAAAAAAAACAGAATTAGGAGAAAGAGAGAAAAAGTCGTGAGGGGACAAATTTTTTAAAGAGCTTCCTCTTAAATAAGCATGAAGGATGAAAATCTGACTGTTACTTGGACAAAAATAAAATTCATCACCAAGAGATGAGATGGGAGAGTCAGGTCCCAGATATTGACTCATCATCATCATCATTAACATAACTCAAACTGTGTAGGTGCTTTTGGACGTGTCATTGTAGAGGTCCTAATTGAGTTATTTGAGACAGATGCGATGCCTACTCTCTTTCAGTCTAAATAGAAGTACAGACACAGAATCAGAGAGATGAAAGAGGGCTAGAAAGGAGATGTGACTTGTCCAAACTCACGCCTTGGTCATTTTGAGAACTGGGCCTAGAACCAGGTCGTGGTAGGTGCCCTCAACACTATTGGAGATGTGGGGGTATCACAGGGGGGCAAGAAAGAGACACAAATCATGCTACACTTCAGTGTTCATATCCTGCCTTTCTGCAATGGGAAGCAGATGGGATGGCAGCATGATTCGTGTGCTTCCCTACGGATTTGCTTCAAGCCTGGCTCTCCGGGCTTATGCTAGAAGCCGTCTCCTCCATTTCTGCCAATTACCAGACTTGCAGTGGGAATCAAAGCTGGCTGGAGATGACTGCCTTCTATGCTGTTGGCTACAGTACTGGTGGGCTGTAGCCAGGCTAATAAAGGGTATAGCTGCTGTCAAATGCAAAATGGAGCATTTCCCTCAGGACCTGGGATATAGAGATAGTGAGAGGAGATGCTCCCAGTTGCTTAGAAAAGAGGAGTCATTTCACTTTCTACCTCTTCTCCCAGGTCATCTCTGCTCCTACTTCCAAGAGTCACAGTGTCAGTGTAGGGAGTGGATTAGACTTTCTGGCTACATCTCCACTAGTTAATTAAACGTAGCTCTCATGCTGATGCCACCTGACATAAACCAGCCCACATCTAACCTATTAAATACTCTTGCCTTCCAGAACAAGGTGGCTCTATGCAAAATGTTTCCTGGGAATGGCCCTTGGCCCATGCTAACTCTTGAACCATGCCCAGGAATTCCTTGGGAGTGTGCTTTTACCTGAGCCAAAAGCACGCTGGGGACTTTCTAATACTTTAACAATATATTCGACCAAGTTCCAGTGCCCAGGAATGTTCCTTGCCACTCTTTAAATCTGCTAAAATAGATGCAGAAATTCAAGTGCTCTACAAATAATCCTCAAACACTAAGTCTGAAGTAGTTGTTGGTCAGTTCTTTCATTCTGCTGGTGGGGAAACCACATCTCAGGGAAGGCTGGCCTTCCTGGGTGGCCAGGGCTAAAGCAAGAACCAAGTCCATCAGAGCTGCTCCAGCACATCAGCCTCCAGGTACCCCTGAAGTGATTTCTGTAATGGTGATTAACTATAACTAGACCTCACAAACCTCATCACTTTTTGGATAAGACATGGACAGATCTTGAAAAAGACCTCATGCCAAAAGACAACCAAAGTGGGGGTAATCCGTTTGTGTGCTTATCACTGTTTGTAGGCCCTGCGTAGCCTTCCACGGCTTCATTCAACATGCTCAAGTACTGAACAGCCACAGCTTCCTTTAATTATTTAATTGAGGTATGTATATAAGGAATGCAGGTAGTGTAATCTCTGCCTGTAGTTAATGGAGAGGTAATCAAACCTAGAGAATAACAGAGAGGGTAAGTGGTGCCTGTCATGTGCCTCTTTCTCCATTGACTGTTCATGCCTTGGGTTATTTGTATGTATATGTGTCTGTGCTTGTGCCCATATATTTATAGTGACATATCCTATAAATTTAATGGCTGGCAGCATTCACCGCAAGAATGCCAAACCCAGGGACTGGTACAAAACCTTCAGGATTCAACAGAAAGACCCTAGTGGGCTCTGATCAGAGTGTGAAATCCCATGTAATCCACATAACTGATATTAGAATATCAGTTGTAAATATTAGAATTCAAGTCCAGAGCCTGTGTTTCAGGCTGTTCTGCACCTCTCCTTCGATGATGAACTACCCAAAGCCCCGGTCTGCTAAGTGGACTCTGGCCAGCAGCTCCTGCTTTAAAGAGCTTGATATTGCATGAGGTAAGTCAAAGGGGGAAGAGTTTCAAAGCTCTGGTTGCCTGGGGCTGTGCCCCCATCTCTAGGCTGTGCTATCCCTGCCTTCCATCACCTCCCGCTCCCGCTGACTTTAATAAGAATTTAGACTTAGCATCAGAATGACACTTCTGTCCTGGCTACACTTTCATTTACAGCCTTCTCAGCTTCCCTGGGCAGTGTTATTTTCCAAGTTGCTAATTGCAAGGGCACTCATCATAAATTATCACTCATTTCTCCCCCTCACTTGCACGGAAGAATCCCTCAAGGGATTATGCTTGTTAAAGCAGGACCAGGCTCTCTGTGAGCAATATCCCAGGAGAACTGGGAAGGCTGCTGGGAGGACTGAGGGAATAAAAAGAAAGCAAAGGTGTTTGGGCACTGAGGTGTAAACTGGAGGGACCTCCAGCCCTAGGGAATCCCCCAACATCTGCTGGGAATGTCTACCAGCTAACCCTACTTGATGATTCAGACAGAAGACTGTGTGTCTGAGATTTCACTGCTTTTTGGAAGGGTTAAAGATGACAAAAAAATGAGGTTAGTTACTTCTAACAAGGTAGCACTTAAATTGAAGTATTGGACACAGCTTAACAAAAAAAAAAAAAGCATAAAGAAGACATTTGAGGCACTAGTGGTTATCCCTTACCTGATTTGGTGTCTTGGTTAATTTTACACACTGGCAAAATGTCCCAAGCATCAAGACTGGTCTGCTATCATGTTTTCCATTAGTTACCTCTCTCTTGTTCTTCTTTTTATTGTCTCCTGAGGCAAGGAAACCTTAACAAAACCAAAGTTTTCCCTTCCCCAAGTGTGAATGACCTCACCTGGGCCTGTTAGCTTTTCTTTTCTCCTTGTGACAGGTCACCGGGCTGTGTGCCCAGTTCAGAAGCACAGACTGGCTGTACAAGGACATAGTAAGGAGAGGGTATATTTATAACTGAGTTTTATTTTGGGATCACATTGGCTATTAACTTTGAATTTGCCCTCTTTCAAAAAACATACTTCTACCTGCTGACATTTGCAAAAAACATGAAGAAGCCATTCTTAGCTTTTTTGGATGCTCTGGGCAGCCCATCTCAAAGCCCTGGGCTGATTGTGGTCTTGCCCAAGCCATGCTTGGTTGAGTCTTCTGTGATTCCCTCTCCCTGCTGGGCTGGCTCATCTCTGTTACTACAGCTGTAATGGCACTGAAATGTTATTAGTCATGTACCATCAAGAGAAATTACTTTACAGACAGTTAAATAATTTGTTTCCTAACTTCCAGGTCACAGCAAAGTGTTCATGGTGGCTGCATACAGCACATAAAAGCATACATGATGGACCTAGCGTGAAGATGCTTGTCCTAAATTGCTTTTCTTTCATGGGTCACCACATGAGAGGTGGTGGAAATCTTCAATCAAGCAATCCCGTGAACTCCGGTGGGTGTCTCATGCTGTTGAATCCCTCAAGAATAGTTAGTGGTGCCTCTCAGTGAAATAGAAATGATTATAAATACCGGACAAGTGAAAGGAAAGATGACAAATGTCTGTTTTGTGTGGATCTGGTTGGTCCCACGCAGGGAAGTCAGCTGTTGTTTTATTGTGGCAGTAAATCGCATTGTGAATAGAAAATGCTGCAGTGGAGTGATTTGCAGTGTGAGGGCTTTGCTGTGGAGAATTTGATGAAAACAGCAATATTTTCCATGCAAATCAGAGCATATTTTGTGAAGAAGGTAACTGAATTGAAACCAAAATTCTCCACTGAGAGCAAGTACTTACAGCAATATTTTACCTATGGTTATCTGCAGATAAGAGGATCCTCAGAGGAGATCATCGGTACAATACTGAAGTCTCCTGATTCCATCTCTTGGTTCCCGTTGCCAAGATCAACCCGAGGCCAACCTTACCCACACCACCTCAGTTTTACATCTCACTCACCGGTTATCACTTGACGTATGGGATGTGCTAGAGCACTCTCAGAAAGTCAGAGTGGTTTACATGTAAATCCATATTTCAGTTTTATTTTGGGATTCTTTATTGCTGAATCCTAACAGAAATCCAGAGCCCATTCTATCAGGTTATACTAATGTAAAATGCAAAACAAACAGCTGTGTGAAAGGCCCTATAATTTAAGTATTCAAGAGTTATAGAACTGAAGATATGTTCCATATTTTATGAATTATTTATTTTTAATCAGATATTTCATTGGCTTAAAAAGCATCATCTTTTTTTTTTTTTCCTGTTCCTTTCTTCCCAAATAAGCGTTTTGGAATATTTTTGCTTTTAACAGGGCTCTCGGTTTACTGTTCAAAAGTATCTTCCTGGTACCTTTATTGTAGGAATCACTAATGGAAGGAAACAGATGTTGTAATATACAGTTAGTCCTAATCACTTTGTGGAAAAAATTCTGCCCTTGTGAAAAACATAAAATCTGAGTAGGTAACAAAATGCAAACTTTTTGCTAAATGCCGCTCCCCGCCCCAAAATGCTCTGTCCAGCCTGTCTCCCACCTGAGCTGAGTAGTTCAACTAGAGCTTATGGGAATTATTGTGACAACTGCCAAAGATGCTTTGGAATTAACGAGCAATTACTGACTTCACCTTGGTTATTTCCAAACATATTGGTTGATTCTGGAGTTAGGGGAGACAGTGTGGCTCTCGTACTTCTTTTTTTGGGTTGGAAATGCCCTCTGTGCTGTCTTCTGCCCCAGGAGAGAGCCAAAGGCGGATTTCGCGTTGCATCCTCAGCGCCTTGCTGCTGCTCACATCGGTACCTCTCCCTTCCCAAAGGGATCTGCCCGAGTGGGTGGAGGACACTGAGCCGCAGCAAAAACTGCCCTTCGGATCCCCGTGGGCGGAGGTTAGACTGGGACATCTGCTTTGCTGGTCTCCATATGGCTTTAGCTTAATATATACTCGGTTTATGGAATAAGTAGGATTCCAATGGGATGCAGCCTTTTTGGAAGTGTTGGCAGCATGGCTTTGCCTCCCCTTTTTTCCCCCCTTCCTTATGCTGTATTGTCTCTATACAGCTTCATCTGTGTTTCTTAACCCAGTATTAGCCCTCTATAGCTCCTATAAGTTCCTACAAAGCTTCACTTCTCACACCCTGATGTGTCTCATACCAGTGACCTCAGCTCCTGGCACGGATAAGCCAGGCCTGTTACTTGTAAGCTAGGGGAAGATCCCCAAAGGATACACGCAGCCTTCCCAAGAGCATTTTCAGCAACATAAATAACAGTGTTTGCGATCAGCTTTATGTTAGAAGTCAAAGTATTACACGCTTGGGTCTGTAGCATCTTAAATAGCTATGAGCCAGTCCCAGGACTTTTTGCCAGTTCATAATTTTTGATAATTTTTTATGTTTAGAAATTAGATATTTAATATTTAGGAAAAAAATGG
This sequence comes from Harpia harpyja, assembly GCF_026419915.1. Taxonomy (NCBI): domain Eukaryota; kingdom Metazoa; phylum Chordata; class Aves; order Accipitriformes; family Accipitridae; genus Harpia; species Harpia harpyja. The sequence continues at coordinate 106,538,812 of NC_068940.1, forward strand.
AGACTTTTTCATGATTCTTTTTTCTCTCTGTTTTCTCAGGAAATATATTCTGTTATATGTTTTAAAATATCAAATTTGTAGCATTCGAAAAAGAGCTGTAATTAATTTCTGCTTTTAGGGGAGGGATGCTCTGCATTTGGTCTGGAAATACTGGGATTTTCTTTGCTTTCGTCTTCTTCTTGGTGTCTTTCTTTCTCTTTGTTTCTCTTTTTTGTTCTCTTTTTCTTTCCTTCTCTCAGAAAGTAACATAGCACAACCCAAACCAGACAATGATGTTGCTGTTGCTGTTCTGATTGTTGTAGCTGGAGAAATTTGTGGCAAGGCCTGGCCTGAGCTGTATTGTGGACCAGGAGGTTACCAAATCCAGGAGCTATCATCTTGATCAAGATTTGTTATATCTGACTCATTCAAAGAGCCAAGGCTTTGAAGGGTCCTGGACTAATACAGTGTTAGCTGGGGATGTCTATATCTGTACCTTATCTTTTTACAACTCCTTATCGTTACTGTCATATCAAATATACTGATGGAGCTGAAGGTATCTTCACCAGCATGAGGTAGAGGTGCAACTTCCACTCCTTCGTGGGAGAAGGAAAGCAGGTGAGACACTTCAGGTCATCTCAAAGGACGTGAGAAGCCTGTGTCTGGGCAACTGAGTTCAGCCTTGGACCTCCTAAATGCCACGCTAGAAGAAATCACCGCTCTAACCACACTCAGAGAAGACTCTTGGTGGTTTTTGCTGCTCTTTGCCAGTGAGGAGTGATTCAGCCGCAAACAGCTGTCAGCTCTGCCTGGCTGCCAGCCCAAGGCTCCCTTTGCTTTCTTGCGAAGCGCCTTCCTCCCAGCCGTGATTTCCCCACCACGCACACACGCGGGAGACTGAGTTTTCTTACCTGCGCAGTGAAGGGCCGTTCCCATCGCACGAGAACAGGCGAGCCAACGCCGTGCAGAACATGGGGGGCACCCGTGCAAAATGGCAGCAGCAGAAACTGGATCCCTGGCCCCTTGGAGCCCAGCCTGATGCCCACAGCAATAGCCCGAATGTCCTTTTTGCCACCAGGTGGAGCTGGGAGAGAGCTCCTTGGAACGGGCCAGCCGACAACACCCTGGGACGATTGCACAACCCCGGTGGCTAACCAAAAAGAGGAATTTTTTGTCTGGTTGTCTCCTGCCTCCCCCCCCCCCCCCCCACCGCTCCCAGCCCAGGAAATTCATGTCTTTCTTACTGAGAAATTTCCTCCCAAAAATCAAAGTTTCCTTTTCAAAGAATGAACCCCTGCCGAGATCTAAATCTGGCCATTGCAACCGTTCCTTGGCATGGCTGACCATTGGCTGGGAGGAACGGCTAACGCAACGCCGTTGTTGCTGTTTATCTCATGCGCGGCTGCTAGGTCGGCTCCTCGCCCCTGCCTGAGGTCACCTTGCGGCTTGGGATTGCCCGCCCAGGCTTGCTGGGAGCAAGGCTGGGTTCAAGGTAGTCTCGTGGAGCTTCTACCCTCATCCCTCAGTAGCTGCTCGGGTGATGGCTGCAGCGTTGTTGACCGCTTCTGTTATTTCAGCCCTGAGCCAAAGTGCGTGGAAATGCTCTGCTGACGCACTTCTCCCATCTATAAGAGGCTCTTCACCGCAGCAGACACCGAGACAGCTTCTCCCACTTAACAGCTTATAGGAGCCACTTAAAGTGCCCTGCCGTGCCTCTCCTTTCTCTGGGCTGTATATTTTGCCCTCCACCCCTGCCTACACCACAGTGCTTGTGTCCAGTCTGGAGGTCACCCACAGACCCAATCTGCATGAATAAAATCAGATGTGGCCATTCGCCGTTGGCCTCGTGAGCTGCTGCTTTGTGACTTTCACCCTGGTGCTGAGGAACCTTAATGAGACTTAATATTAATATGCATTATCGGCAGCGGAGATATATTGCACGAGGTTTGCCAGGTCTCTACAGGTGAAGTCAGCTCGTATCTGTCTGCCCCAGCAACATGCTGGGGAGGTCGGGTGGCAATGGGCTGTGAGCTGAAAGCCATTTGAACAGGTGAACATAATGCTGTATTTGTACTAATATCTACTGCCTCTGAACAGGGCTTATCCCATGAGAGTCACGTCGGCTGTAAAATGACTGTTTGGGGCCCAGAAAGGACCTGATTCACCTGGAGCAGGTCAGAGCATGGGTCCATTGCTTGTATTTTCTGTTAGGGCTTCATTGGATGGATGAGGGCAAGCAGCTCAGCAGGTTGGACTACCATCTGGAGCCAGGATTGCTGTGTTGTGTTCCAGGCCATTCATGGTCAGGAGCTGGAGAAACCGAGGGTGAAACCAGGCTAAGGTTCAGGGCGGGAGGACGGCTTTCATGTTAAACTAAACCCCAGGAAATAAGGGCAGGAGATAATAAAGGGGAAGGCAAAGAAAAAGCATGGTTCTGGGATAGCCCAAAGGTCAGAAAATACATTACCCAAGGTCAGGACCAGGAAATGGAGCAAGCGTGGCTGAGGCAAGGTCAGGTATTGGAGATCATTCGAAGAGCCACTCTTCTCTTAGCCGTGTTCTGTCCAGGCAAACCTCCATTCCTGAGTAAAACAGTGGCAGGTTCATCAGCTGATGGAGAAGTGATGCAGAGACAGTTGCATGGGTCTGGTCTGCACAGGTCCTGGATAATTTGGGGTCCCATTCTCAGACAGGGGAGGCCCCACACTGACCAAATGCCTTTTGTCTGGCACACAGGGTCCAACAGCCCACCTGCTACTCATCGGCATCTCCTCTTTTGACTTTGGGCTCAATATGAAATAACAGCGTAGGTGATTTCTTGCCTGAACTGACTCCTGTGATCTTTGCTCCCAGAGCAGGCAGTGCCTCTGCTCTTGTAATGCATGGAATGAAACAAGTCATTTGATGGCTTGTTTTTATTTTTTTAAATTGGACTGACCCTGAGATCTCTTGACTTCACCTTGTACTAGTCCGTTCCCCTCTCGGTTTTTTTAATTATTATTATTTTTATCCCAGCGGGATTTGCTTTTCTTTTATTATATTTTTTAGTGCTGTTGAAATTTAGTACTCAGTTCACAGGCTCTCATTTGCTTCCTTCCAGCTCACAGATGCTCTTAGAGCAAAGAGCTGGAAAGGAGACCTCTAAGGCAGAGCTGGGCTCTAGGAAAAGGCTGTTGGGGCTTTGTCTCGGGGCTGCAGACCACCAGTTCTCCTGTTTCACACATTATGGTCATATCTTGTGGCCACAGCCAATGGTCCAAATTTTGCAGTAATAAAAACACTCAACTTTGATTTCAACTAAATCACATTTGGGGGACTCTCTCTGATTGCATATAAGGATGGTAGTTCCTTCACCAAAAATAACCAGCGTATTTCACGTGAGCTAGCAGAGAGGCTCTGCTTCGCATTTGCAGTGCAGTGCAATGGCCTGACCCTGCCAATTTTTTGGTGCTCACACATCAAGCAGGGTTGATCACCTTCACCCATGCCCAGTGCTGGCAGTGCCTGTCAGGATTGCTCCTGGAGCAGAATTTGTGCTGCAGGCAGAGGCTGATCCCTCAGAGGAACCTCTTTAGATGGGACCTTCTCACCCTGCAGCCTGGTCCCAGGCCCCTTCCCATTAACGCATCCCTCCATCTGCCAATACCCAACAAATCCGTGGTGCATGCATTGAAAGGGAGGAGAAGTGGGAGGTCTCTTCTCACCACTTTGCATCTCCCCATCACCAGTTCAAATGACCCTCACCGGTGAGCTGACACGGGGCAGAGGAGAGAAATGTTTTCTCCCAGGGTGTTCGCTCACTCAGTTTTATTTACACCCAACCAGTGTGTTTCTAGCCTGTATTTTTTTGTTTCACCCAGCTGTGCCATTCCTTCCTCAAGCTGGTTTATTTCTTTTCCATACGCTCGGCATCCATCAGAGAGCTGCTGGAAAGGCTTTGCAAGCTAGCATGGAGGTATCATAGGTAATAAAATACATGTTACCGAATGCTATGCAAACAAGTGAGGTCACCGTGTTTAGTAAATCTGTTTTTCCCCCGACTGAGGATAAAACCTTGTTCTCTCAGAATGCTGGAAAGTCTAACGCCTTCCTTTTTTTTCCTCTCCCTTTTCTTCTTTTACTCATTTTTAATTCCCTCTCTGTTAGTTCCCCTTGTGAGTATCCCACCTATTTATCCAATGCTTATTATTGTTGTTAGGTAACTGGCAAAGATCGACATCTTGGTGAGCAGTCTCCCAGCCCACAATACTGCCTTTTTCTCAGCCCCAGCAAAGAAGCTGAAGACCACTAATACCAGCTTTATTTTCGTTGGCACTTTCCAGAGCTGGAGCCACCCAGTCTTTCCTTGCAGAGTGCTTCTTAATCAATACTAAACGGGCTGACAGTGCAAGGACCTTCCCTCTGCAAACAATTATTAATCAGTGTTGGGGGGGGCTTTGGTGGCGAAGGGTATGCAATAAGCCTTTAAGATGGGAGTGAATGGGAGGTTGCATGAATTGGGCTTTGGCAGAGGGGATATGTGTTTATGTCAGGTATATGGTCACACGATCTTGAAAGCAAAGGGATGAATGCTTCCCTGTGTTGGTAGCCAGGACCTGGTGTCACTTGTGCCAATGTTGAATGCAGAAGATTCCTTCTGTTTTTCTGGGGGTGGTGGTTTGGATGTTTTTTGTTTGGTTGTTTGGTTTGGTTTGGTTTCTTTTGTTTTGTTTTGTTATTTTTTTTCTTCTTTTTTTCCCTTCTCCAATATTTGACAATCCACATCAAGCCCAGACTTCATTTTAAGTTCTGGAGTAGCTCAAGTTGTGTATTGACACTTTCTTTAATTTAAGGAACATTTAGGTTCTTAACTGGATAAGCATATTCAGAAAACAAAGGGTACAAGAATTAAAATTCTGAGAAAATAAAAAGGATTTTCTCTACCTAAGCACTGTTTGAAATTAGCCATAGGATCTGTACTGCTCCTGAATGCACTGATTAAAATATTTAAACTCCTTCAATTTAAAAGGAATCCTTCAATTGCACTATAATAATTTTCTGTGAAATGCATCTTCTGGGAAAGAAATAGTTGGGCAGTTTAAATTCTTGGAGAGCAGAAACAAAAAGCACTCTTTCTGACCTTGATATTGCAAAGACCTGTCTGAAAGCCAATGGGAAATTTTCTGAAGGAATGTTTTCCTGTTGGAAAAAGCCAATTTGATAAAACTGAAATGGTTTTCAAATGTTAATTCCAATGAACTTTGATTAAAAAAAAAGCTTTGGTTTTCAGTTTCAGTATGTATTTTCATTTCTATTTTTTATTTTAAGTGCTCTATCATATTGGTTGTATAGAAGCAATAAACCTCGAACTCAGTCCAAAAATTTGTCTTTATTGACATGAACATTTTTATAAACTGCAAGTGTCCTTTTCTCTCAGAATTGTGTTTAGTAGGAAATTTTGAAAATATTTTGCTTTCCTTTGGATCCAGACTGGAAAGATATTTGAAAGCATGGGATTTACCACAGAATGGAAAATTCGATTTCTCTCCAGCTATGGTGCTTGCAGGTAACAGGCGCTTTATAGTGCTTTTTAAAAAGGATACGGGAACAGATTGTGGAATAGACTTTCCAGGAACGTGGTAGAACCCCTGTTGCTTGAGGAATGCTAAAGCTGATTTGACAAAGCCCTGGAGAATATGTTCTTGAGGGCAATTTGGTATTGGCAGGCAAGTGGACGGGTTGACTTAAGACATTCTTTATGCTTCTATGAAGGGAGGACAAAATGTTTATTTTGGTTTCAGGGTTTAATAGGTTTGGAGATATTTCAAGCTACTGGAGGCTTCGAAATTAAAGTATTCAGCCCAGAGACTTCTCCATTTTTTATTTTTTATTTTTTTTTCAGGAGGACCAAGAGCAATCTGGGCAGTAAAAAACTACAGTTATCTACACAAAACCTTTCTCATCTTACACTTTGGGCCACAAAGCACTTTTCCACCTGAAGAACGACCTTTTAGAGGGGAATACTTTCTCCCCTCCACAACTGCACTATTGAATCTCCTTCAGTCTTCAGTCAAATTGACATGGGAAAAGTTTAATCAGGGAGAAATAAAATTCCTCAAATGAATATTAATTCATAGATTGTTTTCTACAGTAGGGCTAGTGTCTCATGGCTACCTCTTCTTCATTTCCCTTGGCTGTTGACGTTTCCCTGGGGCTTTGCAAGCAGCAGTGTTTTCTTCAGAATGTGGAGACTTTCTTGCCTTTCAGTTTTCCAACTGCATGTCAGGAAGCCAAAGTCCTTGGAAATGTCGACTCAAAGGGGAAACAGGTGATGTGAACTCGCCATGAGTAAGGCTGGAGGGTGGCTGCAGAAGTACGGCGTTCCAAGAGTTTTATATATAAATGCCGATCTGCTGGAGCATGAAATGACCCTGCTGGTCTTTTTTTTTTTTTTTTTTCTTCCCTTTCCTTTCCTGCCTCTTTTAATTGTGTGTGTCCTTTTCACTGCCCGGTGGGTTGTGTGTTTTGGATGAGGAGGCACCTCCTGCTCTCTCATGTGACAGGATTCGAGGACGGGTCCACCAAGAGCATTAGGAGAGCAGATAAAACCTCGGGAAATCTCTGAATCCAAGTGTGAGTCATCAGAAGAGTTGATTTGAAAGGACAGCTGTACTAACATTGACTAAGATGCCTATTAAAAATATTGGCAGTCAAAGAAGGATCACTCAGTATTTGATCATCCATTTTGGAAATTAGCAAAACAATCTGCAGAGATTCTGAATAATATTTTCATGTCAAGATAAGGACTTTTCATTTGTGGGTGTTTTTTGCTTTTTACGATTTCCTCCCAATTTTACTCAGGAAATCGTAGAAACACAAAATACTCCTTCTTTGGTGGGACTGATATTTGAATCAAAACCAGAAGCCTAGGGTATGTTTTGTAAGCCTAATTATGATTTTCCCCCATGATCCATTATTCTTTTTATTAGCCTGTGACAAACTGCCTAAGGGTTCTGGGAAATGAGCAGTTAACTCCATGTCCTCTGGGGCTCAGTTTGTGTGTGGTTTAGTGCCTGGGTAATGCACAGGGCTTTGGGGGCAGTTGTAGCCTTTCTGGGAAAATGCTCAGTGAAGAAGACCTCTTTCCCATGGTACCAAATGGACATTGCAAGATACGCTCCATCTCCGAAATGGAGATGTTCAGGTGTGGTTTTGGGACCACCTCACAAGGTTTGTGCCTCTGCATGGTGGTCCTAAGCCTGCATGTATTTTACCCACCAGTAACGGCTTACTAAGTCCAGTAAAGTGTCCATTCATTCCGAGCATTATTGCAACTATGGTGAGGGACAATGTTGAACCTCAAACCCTTGAAAACAGGAGGAACTGGCTGTTCTTCTGTGTTCGTTCCAGGGTGGGACAAGCCTGGTCCCTCCCATGCCCAAAGACAGGTAGAAATGCAGGGAAGAGGGTTAGGATGACTTTGGTGAGAAATGACCTGCAGTCAGATGCCTGGGACCAGGGTGAGCTTCAGGCAAGGGATTTTCCATGAGTTTCCTTCCAGGGAATCCCAACCTTCGGCCTCTGTGAATTGATAATTTCTACCTTCCCCCTTAATGCATCACCTTTGCCAGAGTGGGATGCAGCAGCAGCACAGGGGCTTTGCTGGGTGTCTGCTCACTCCAGAGATGTGGGGTGTCAGGACTGGATTCAGAGTGGAGAACTCTCGGGACCTATAGATGAAGCATTTCTATATTGGCCCACATTTCCTCACCTATCTGCTATATTCAGGGCTTGTTGGATACAAGGGTTGCTTTTGCTGTTTGTTCAAATACAAATGAGAACAAAATAATGGGGAAATCATCTTTAACTGAAGTTTTAACTGAAGAGATAGAAAACGTATTTCCTGGGTTTTTTTGCCAGAGGGAGAGGGGCAAAACCTCTTTGCTCTTGTAAAGACCTAGTCCCAAAATTTCTGTAACCAAACGAATTAAAAAGAGAGTGTGTGTATTTTTCCTGTGACTCCATTCTTCTCATTAAAACAGCAAGCAAGCAAGCAAACAAAAGTTTAAGAAAAAAGGTACTTTTATCACAGCTAGATTTGCTTATGCTTTGTCAGTGATACTACAGTAGCTCAGCTTTCTGCTGTAAAAATGACCTATATGGAGTGAGCTCTGCTCAGTGCACAGAAAACTCAGCAGAAACAGGAGCACAGACAACTTTTCTTGGAGCTCTGTGCCATCAAGACCTGGCCCGCATGTTTGTGTGAGCCTGTGTGCAAATGGAAGCAGAGAATGAGTATAAATAATATGAGCAGGAAACCTTTTTTTTTTCTTTCCCCCAAGTACCATAGATGTGCTACTTTTTTGTGAGCTTTCATGTATTTTTTTTATATCAAGACAAAGCTGAGCTCCTTGAGCACTTGTCACAAAATAACAGAGACATGTAAGCCCATAGCAGAACAGCCAAAATCCTGGTACATTTAAGAGTGACCAAGGATATATTGAAATTTGAATTTAGACCTCCCATGTCCAAGATGAGGTGCAGCCCCACAGATGACAGCTGCTGGAGGAAGGGTGATGGTTTGATGGTGCTCATGCCATGACATCGAAGCCTTTACTTCATTTTCCCAAGTTATTTTCAAAACAGGCCCTCAGTGTTTGTATGTAAGTGCTGTAACATAATGGTCGTGGTATTGTCCTCTCTGTGTCAGAGAGGAGGAGAAAGGTACAGGAGAGATCTGCATCCATTCATTGCCCTTGCTTGTGCTAATACTTAAGGAAAGTCACTTTTTCTCTAGAGATGCTTTACATAGTTCTGGCTCAAGCCAGGCTTTCCAAACCTCTCTTCATCCATCCATCTATCCATTGCAAAAAGCAGGGGAACCTTCTGCTTTTCCAACCTTTAAGGAAAATGGGAAAAGCTGGATGACTGGTGAAAGAAACCATCAAAAGAGAACCAGAATTTCATTCTTCCCCAAGGGACATGCTCTCACCAAAGTCATTCTTCCCCTTGCCACCGTGGCACCAGATGACATTCAGATCTGTGCTACTCCGTTGAAAATCCATTTTCCCATAGTGCTCATGTTGACAATCTGCCAGCAAAGGTTATTAGATACCATCCCTAAAGCCTGTGGCACATTGACCTGTTCTGAGGGAATCAAGTGAAAGCCTATCCCCTCCCCAGCTAGAGCCCACCCAGTAAGAAGCAGGCTGGTGGGTTGACTAAACTCAGATTATTCTGTCCAGAAAACTACACTTTTAATTGATTAAACATCTCTGTGTTTTGTGGTTGCCTTCTTAAGAAAGAAAATCGTTACAAGAAGAAAATATTGAACTGGTGTATATTTTCATCTTTTGACTCAGAGTAATTTTTCTTTCCTCCCTGCCTTCCTCCTCTTCTGCTTTTCTGCATATAGAGGAGTAAATTTTGTCTCCATGATATTTCTTTGGCTCAACATGATTCAGCACCGCTGGTGCTCTAAATCAAGGTAATCAAAATAATCATGTTCTTTTAATCCATCCACTGGTCCCAGGCCTGTGTACTACATATATATTTTTTTCCTAAGGTCTGGCTCTGACATCACTGAAATACTTCAGCAAAATACCAGGACTAATGTCAAGAATAAACCAGCATTGTTAGTTTCTCCTTTTATCCAAAGCCAAACACCTGCAGCTCTCCACAGGCCTCAAAGAAGACCTCGCTGCCTAGAAATGCCCAAACAGGACTCCTTCTCCAATGCTGTGCTGTTGCAAGAAGTGGATTCATTAAGGGGAAAAGCTCGAGTCACAGATTCCAGGAGAATTGCAAAGAGGAAAAAAACCAAAACCACAACAAAAATCCAAGAGGAGGGCCAGATCCTCAGCTGATGTCAATTAGGAGAGCTCTGTCAATGTCAAAAGCCATCCTGATTTACTCCAGCTGAAGATTTGACCTGGGATCTTCAATCTGAGGCTCCCAGTTGCTATGCAAGTAAGTGATGTCAGCACTGCTTTTTCTCATGAAGACCTAAAAATGGACTCCTGGGTTGATTTTCTCCATGTCCACCGAGCTCTGGCTGATCTGCACCAAGGTCTGCTCAGCAGAAAGTGATGCGTTCGCTCACCCCTCTGCCAGCCCACCTAGGATGCTATACGTTGCTTCCACAGGTGGGGATGGTGGTGGTGCAATGGATTTGCCTCTTGAGCGACTGATAAGGAGCATGGGAACTCCAGCAGGAAGGTGGGTAGTATCAGAGATCTGAGACCTTGGTGAGGCCCCAGCAAAATTTGCTTGTGCTCTAAATCTGCTGTTTGCTGTCTGAGTAGCTTTCTCCTATTGCTTCCACAGCTTTGCACCAGCTAAGCCTACTGGAAAGCAGAAAGTTTCAGCTCAGGTACAATAGTTAATGCCATACACATGCACTATGTTGTTTAAAAGACTAAACTGGTATCTCTGTGTGGTGCCAGACTGGATTATATGAGGATACTGGCTGGAGCTAAGCATCAGTGCAAGACTGCACCATACTCCACTGCTCAGTCAAAATGTTCCCTAACTTTGGAGCTTCTTACGTAGAAAAGAAAAAACCTGCTGACCTCCATATGACCACTACAGGTGATTAGGCCTGTTAAGAATAGAGGCTTTGGTGCCTAAATCTTGATATGCAGGAAATTATATATGTAGATGCATCTAAAAATACACGCAGTTTTTTAAAATTTTGTGCCTGCTCTTCCTGCATATGTGTACCTTGAGAATATGAAGTCTGGGAATCAGCATGAACAGTTAAATTTTACACTGAGACTCTGTATGCTGATATCAGGGACACTGCATTAATTCCTTATTTGAAATGTTGGCTTTGGGAAATCACTAAAAGTTCCTGGGAAGTAACCAGCTCAAAGTTTCAAGGAAACTCAGTGAGAGGCTATGACTAACAGAAAAAAGCAAAGGCCAAAACTGGCCTTCCAGCGAACCATTTAGTTTCCCAGAGAAGTCCCTTATTAATTTTTATGGTGCATAAATACCAGAAAACCAGACACCATTAATTAGTGACTGGATTTGGTCTTCATACTCAACTCAGTTCGATCCAAGCCAAAGTGGGATTTTTTTATCTTTTTTTTTTTTTTTAAGGTTTAGAGAACAGTACATATGTGGATAGTTTGATTTTGTTGTTTCTTTAACTTTCCGAGCAAGTCTGATCCTAATTTAAATTAGTGCAATTTTTTTTTTTTTTTTTCCAATCACTGGGACCCTTTCTCACAGGATGTTATTGTTTGCATCTACCCCATGTATTCTGTTAGCAGCTGACACACGCCACAGTGCTTTATGGATAAATACGGGATCTTGAAGAGTGAAGTCCATTTGGTTTAGATCTTGACCCAACATCTATTGGCTCAACAGATGCTCTTGCACTGACTTTAGTGGGCATCTCTAGGGTGGCAAGCAAGAGCCTTTTTGTGAAGTGCCTTGCTGAGATAGACACAGTGCTGGATGTGCAGTCCCTCTCAGCCGGCTCTCCTACTCCAAAAGTAGGAGAAGAAAGACAGGAGACAGCAGATCCCTGCCCCACGTCTGCACAGAGGACTCCAGCAGCAGTAGGTGCTTTTGGCTGCCAGAGTGGCATCGACAATATGTTTCTCCTCTGATATAGAGGTCTTTGGACTTGACCTTCATCCCTCCTGCCTCGCAGGAGCTGTTAGCCAGAGGCTGGATTTAGATGGGCCGCTTTGTTCTATGCCAGTTTTATCATGGGAGCCGAAGATTCTCTTGACCCTGATCACCTGGTGTTTGGAGAAGGCATGTCTGACAGTCGTGGTGACGGTCAGGGACTAATCTGCAGTTTATCTCTTTTCTGTCAGTTGCTGACAGGTTTCTTCCTCATATGGAGTTTGTTTTAAGGCTTATATGGTAGGCCCATCCTTTAAAAAAAGAAGATAAACGTACCAAGAATCTGATCTATGAAATTCTTGAACCTGAGAGGATTTGAGTGTAATGAGTTATTGGCCATTGGGACTGGTAAAGGATGATATTTCGCCGAGTACTGCATCTGCCAGTAAATCACACAGAAGTCTAACATTTAATTTCTTTGTATGTTGAAAGCATGCCTTAGGTATTGTGTTAACCCTTTTGTTGTCAGGCTGTATTTCAGCACTGTCTGTGGAGCTGGACACTAGCTAGTTGGAGAGCACAGCAGCAGTAAAAAGCTAGGGCTTCCAGAGGTCCACAAAAGGTGTAGAAAGGGCATTCAGTGAGAGCTCAGTGCCTAACCCACTTAAGTGCCAAGAAAAAAAGTCAAGCCTAAATATCTAAGCCCAGTTTGGTTTGAAAGCCTTGGAGATTGGACCTACCAGGGGGATCACACAACGGTGGTATGGCTGTACAATACACCCTCAACCCAATGCAATGATATGCTCCTGGGGAGACCAAGTCTTGGACTTGTGTCTAGGTCTTATTGCAGATCCAATATTTCTGTTCCAATTCCCACAAAGTCAGGAAAAGAAATCAACCTTACAAAGTGTTTTTCTGTATCCTCTACTGTCAAATTTGCTGATAGTTTAGATTGGTTACACCTAATGCTGGTTTTAGGTGTAAAATTCGTGAAAATCTCTCAGTTCATCTGGAACAGATTTGCTTCATTTATGGAGAGGGTATTGATGGTATGTGACTAGTTCCAGCTGCGAGAAGAGCTTGTTATGCGAGTCACGGTGCATATGGTGACTAATGACTGACAATAGCCAATTTACAAATTTACCTCCCAAACAATGAATTCCTCCTTTTTTTGATGACATGAATGACCTCCTTGGTAGAGCCTTTCTACCTCTATTAGCTAGAGGAGTGTGTATGGTTAGCTTGAAGAGATGGGTAAGGCTAGGGCTGAAAGCTGTGAAGACTTCTTCACCCATAAAAGAAGGTAGAGTGGCACGTTTTCTGCTTCACTGTGCTGTGGTTTCTTTCATCTCCAGTTCTCAGCATCCCACCTCATTCTCACTCCCAGATGTTGTGCAGTAAAACCATCAACCAATGTTGATCAATCCATCCAGGTAGGTTTGGTTGTTTGTTTTTTTTCACCACTCTCCGCCTAATGAAATAGTCATTAAATAGAGGAGCCAATTCCAGGAGCCAATGTAAATCAGAGCACAGAAACACAGTGGACTGAAAGCATTTTGCCTACAGGCACTGCCAACTCTTTTGAATGAGAAGACAAAGTGAAAATTGGAGATCTGTGTGTTTAGACCACAGAGCTGGGAAAATGGAGTTGACTGAATGTATGTTGGTGAGAAATGGTGTGAAAATTACATGTCTTCCAGACTTAAGCACAGCTGTAGAGCACCCAAGGGTATGCACTGCTTTGGGTTTCTGCTATTCTTGGCTCTCTTAGTACCTCTTAAGTGGCAGATGACATCTTGAGAGCCTCCATACGTGACATGATCCGTGTGCTCTGTAAAAACTCCATGCAGGATTAACGTGCTGTTTGCTTAGGAGAAAATCTTGAGGTCTTGGAGAGGCTGAAACTCAGTGTCATTCAGGGGAATTCACTCACAGAAGTTGCCCGAGTGGAGCACGCAGGAATTTCAGAGCCTTGGGAATGGCTTGTGCGTGTACAGCTTGACCTTATGTACATAGTACGTGTGATATTATACACAGCAGATGAGCGGATTGCGCAAGGAATGCTTTACGCGCTTTTAGTGGGTTGGTTATTACAGGGGGATAAGAGGGGTAAATGGTCTCTCTGGGAACAGCCTGCCTTACTTTTCTGTTATACGCCAGTGATGAATAGTACGTGTGTGGGCATGGAGATCTCTTAAAGAGGCTGGTTTATAGCCCGTCGACTTTACCAGTAATACAGCACTCTGTTTTCGATGTTTGCCTGAAATCTCTGTTGACATTACAGTTTAACTGAAGACAGACTGGCTTGTGGCTTAGGAGATCTAGGTGCAAGTCCCGAGTGGGTTTCTGGACAAGCCACTTTAACCTCCCCATGCCTTGGCTTTCTTCTCAGAAGTGAAATGTTTTGGTTTTAAACAAAACTAAATTGTTTTTCCCTCTAGATTTTATATTTTAGCTGGAAAATTTATAAAAGTTGGGGGGTTTGTTGTTTTTTATTTCCGGTTCCTGTTGGAAAACATTTTTTGTGGAAAACACAACTTTTCCCATAAAGTATTCTGAACTCTACCAAAGGAAAGCACAATATAAGATCTATTATTCTTGTGGTGCGTTTGGGGTCAGGATGCATTCATTGGTCACGTAGCCTTACCCAGTGTGCTCTCCTGGAATGGGAGTGCTGATGGGAGAGAAACCCTCAAGGACATGGTTTGGGGTTTTTTTGGTCTATTTGTTTTTTAAACATTTCTAACCTCTTCTTAAATGCAGGCTTCTGCTCCCTTTTTTCAACTGTTTCCAAAGGGAGGAATCCCAAATCCGTTCCTCAAGACCTTTTTTTTTTTTAAAATGTGGAAGTACCACACACAGCTCTTATTACCCTCCTGTACCTCTCCCCCTCCCCACTCTTCATCCTCTCCCCCGGATTCCTCCCAAACACTTGGGTTTGGCTCGTTCCTGAAACCAGTTTGGTTTTCCTTCAAGAAGCCTTTCCGCAGCTCTTGTTGCAAACCACACATTAGAAAGGCAATGAGCTTCTCCAATCCTCTTTGCTCCTTGCTAGCTGTTGTGAATCCAGGAAAAGGAAAAAAAAAAAAAAACCTGTCTTCAAGAATAACAAACGTACTTTTTCATCTAGTTCTGCAGACAGGGGAAGCAAGATGTTCAGATCCTGAACCAGAAGTTCATCAGGTCAGCGTCCCTGAAGTCCGTAGCATGATGGTGATTTGCAAGGAGCTGTGCGACTGAGTGCCACAACGCTGAACTCTCTTACCTACCCTTTGGTGGATTGGCTGTCTGGTTTGGAGCAGAACCCACAACCTGGATGGGAATGTTTAGTTTCAAAGCGAACCTGGAGTCTAATTGTCCTTGGTTTTGGCTATGCTGTAAGCAAAGCCCTGGTGTGTGTCTTGCAGAAAGGAAGCAAACCCAAAGCTAGTCAGGGCTGATTTGGTTTATTTTGTTTAATTCATATGGACATAAAACAAGAGAAGAATGGTTTAAAAGTGCACTGTCTGAGCAGAGAAGCAAGAATGTGATAAAGGAACGTGAATAGAGAGTAATTTTACAGCAGCTCGTGGTGATCGTTCAGTATGTGTTTGTACCCAGCTCTCAGATCTCGAGCCAGGACCTCTGTTTTCTCGCTTGCCATCAGACTTGATGGAGAGTCGGGACTCTAAGTAAGATGCGAGGAGTTTTCTTGAGACTGCAGTAATGAAATCTAACTATTAGTTAGATGTCTGGGTTTATAGACGGGTATGTATCAGTGCATTCATCTACAGAGAGGCAGACTGGAAGGCATGCAAAATGTGTGGGATCTGACTTTGGCTTTGAAGAGAATTCTGTAATTTAAAAAACACTGTAAACTTTACCAAGACGCTAATCCCCTTCCTTACCCTCTCTCCTCCAGATTGCTTGAACAACATGAATCATTCCACCCTGTACATGTCAGAGAAAGAATTTTTCATGTTAAACATTAATTTTCTTTTTTTTTTTTTCTGGAACAAAATATTATCAAAATCAATTTATTCCCATGTGATATTTCCATATCTTTTCCTGAAAAAGAATATTCCAGATTAAAGCCTCCCAGAGGCTCAACAGCTATCTAGATCCTGACAAAGTTTTGGCACTCTTCCTTGTTTTGTCACTGCTGCTGGTTAAAAAGCACTGATAAAACCAGCCAAACCATTGTCAGACAGCGTTGTAGTGCCCCACTCTGCACCACTGCAAAAGACAAGTCTGTGCTGAAGACATCACTGACTCAAGCTCAAGTTTTTTTTTGGTGCACACCAAATCCTTGAGATGTTCTTCAGGTTGCGGCTCTCCGTGTTGACTTTCAAACGCAGGTATTTTCAAGTGCTGACCCTCCTTTCTTCTCTCTTCTTTCTTTTCTGGCTGATGTTTTATTGTTTACTCAGGGTTGCCTGTTTCTCCTTCCTCTGCCAAAATCCCTCATCTTCCCACTTCATTGTGTGCATGCATAGCAATACTTTGAAGTAAGACTTACGTTGTCTGATGACATTATGGCTCAGGCACATTTGGTCTCCTGAAATCAAACTGTAACATCCATACAGTGTTCAAAGAGTGAAATACTTCAGCAGGGAGATAATCGGGACAGAGCTGGCTTGTCCTAGACACTGTCACCCTTTGAGATGGACCGGTGGGTTGAGCCTGCTGGCACGGTAACATGGATAGAGAGCGAGCTTTACCTGTCT
Organism: Harpia harpyja; assembly: GCF_026419915.1. Classification (NCBI taxonomy): domain Eukaryota; kingdom Metazoa; phylum Chordata; class Aves; order Accipitriformes; family Accipitridae; genus Harpia; species Harpia harpyja. The sequence continues at coordinate 106,555,056 of NC_068940.1, forward strand.
TACAGCATTATCAGTCATCCCACAGGGAAAAGTAGTTTTGAGGGCTGTGAAGCCCCATCGTTCCCTCTCTCCTGTGGGACTTTCCCACCCCACCACACAACCATATTGCTTCCCACCTTGTTTCCAGCTACTCCATGGCTCTGGCGAGGACAGCTATTGCCCTGACCCCCCCCAACCTGGGTGATAAATGCTTGATAACAGTCATAAGCAGATAACTTTTGGGGGGGCATGAGGAATGGTGTGAAGCCAAGGAGAGGAGATGAAATTATGATTTCAATAAATCACTCTAGAATCCCCCTGCTCTTTGGAAATTTCTGTACATCCCCAGAAAAATCCATCTAAATCTATTGTGGTTCCTTTTTTTTTTTTTTGTCCTGTCTCTTTACCTCCCTTGCAATGACCTCTGTTTCCTTTGGAGTGAATGCATTTTGCACAATGAGTGATATTTTCTCTTCTACCCATCCTTTCCTCATTTTTCAACCTGCCCTGGAATGCAGGATTAGACGTTGTAATGCGGCATTAGGAGCCGTAAAGGTTAATATCCTCCCTTCCAAAGTCACTCTTAGGCTCACAGGCTTTGATAATGAAAGAACCCCGTACACCTCCCCTGCTTTCCCCCTCCTCCCCCTCAAAAAAAAAGGATTTAGGAAACAGGTCAGGGTCTTGTCTTGTCAAGGGTGAGAAAGGGGGAGGGAAATAATAATAATGATAAATAAATTAAATAAAGTCCAAGCCCTGTCCTGCCATACATAGGAGTCAGGAGCCCTTTTGCATTTGAGACACCCAGCAATACTAGCTAATCCATTTGGCAAATGCAAGATGGTGCATAGATCAATTCTTCCCAGCCCAGTTTTTTTGTGTGGGGAATGTTTGCTGACTGAATTAAGGAACAAGCAAAGAAAATACCCTCGTTGTTTCCCTCAAGGCTGGACAAAGCCGCTGGCTCCTTGGGCTGTAGGCTTGGGAGATGGAGGCTGCTGAGCCTCTGGACGTCTGCGAAGGCTGGAGGAATAGCAGCGCTTTTGGGGAAAATTCCTGTCTGCACCTGGGTGCTGCGTTGGCCCCCTCCCTGTCAGGGGAAACTAATCCTCTGCGATTTCATCCGTCATTGGCCACGGTTCAAGGCAGGCTTAAGGAGAAGGCAGGGGGGAGGCAGGAGACTGGAAAAGAGGAGGGTGGGAAAGCCTGAGATGCCACACTGTTGAAGCCACCTTGCACTGTAACTCAGGGACTTGATTCTGGACAGCTCTGGACCAGCAAGGATAGGTGTTGGCATGGGGAGGTGAGGTTAGTTTTCCTGTTCCCTCAGGGTCCTGGGAAAGCTAAGGCTCTCCAGAGCACCCCGGAGGGATGTGCGGTCCCATGCTTCCCTGCTGCTGATGGAGCTTATAGCACCCAAGGGTGGAATGGCTCCTTAGCCTTGTTCTGCTTATTCGTCCTCACCTCTGTAATGGAGCCCTCTCTTAGGACTGAGGACGACAGTTGCATGTGCCCTTTGGAAAGCAAAATGCTTCATCCCCTTGTCTGAGCCACATGTTAAAATGAAGCATGTTGAATTTGGAGTTAGCATGCTGGTCTGAACCATAGGAAATACAGGTCCAAGTTCAGCTTTCTCCTTAAAGTCCATAGTTGTCAAATAGATGCTTTCGGTGTGTTCTTGTTTCCTACCTGTAAAATTGAGAAATTACATATTTCTTTGTCTAAAGACAGCTGAGCCTTGCAGGAAGCCGAAGAGCTGCATGGGCCAGAAAGTAGGAAGGAGAGAAGGCTATAGAATAAAAACTCTGCTTCATGATAATCTCAGAAATTGGACACTGACTCTGGTTTTCTCACCCAATCTGTTTTTTCCCAAGCACCAACCTACAGCCAACTTCTTGGGAAGCTTTTTCAGGCTCTGATGGGAAATTTTAGCCTGAACCTGACAGACTCTTAGGCAGTATCTGCGTGGAAACCAAAGAGTTTTTCTGCAATGAAATGACATTTTCCCATTTCAAACAAATAATCAAGCAGCCCTTGGAAACCAAGAGGTGTCCCACCAGCAAATTCCCAAACAACCCTATCTGAGTGGCAGACAGGAGAAAGCATTTATGGGTTAGATGAGCAGGATTGTCATGCTCTACTAAGAAGTTTTGTTTTGTCTGCCAGGTCAGAAAATTTTAAGGGGAAAATCTACAATAAATGATAATATCTCCAAAGCATAATAATAGTTCAGTCTGCTCTGGTTATTTCCTGAGTAATTTCATAAAATAAGAGCAGTCCTTACTCCTGCTCTGGAGCAGATAGCCCTTGTGCCTGTTTGGTTATTTGAATTCCTATTATAGTCTCAGAAAGATAGGTCTAAATGATCCACATCTGTCCAAATATATCCAGTAAAGTGTGGGAAGCAGTGTTTGGAAAAATCTTAAACTGATATTTCAGAATTTTTGCTTGTTTCTTTTCTTGGTTACAACATTTTAGCATGGAGAATATTCCCTGAGATTATAATCAGTAACCTCAACACTCATTTCTAGAGCTGTGTAAGTGATAGATAAATCATCAGATAGATCAACTGACATACTTAAGTGCCTGACATGTTAGCACCATGTCCCACAGCGTCCCATCTATCACTGCCCTGGGTTTTTGTGGAATATGTACATACATTTCTCCATGAGAAACAGTCCACAGTAACCCTTAGTTACACGAGTCCTGTCCCAGCAGGCACCAGGGCAGTTAGTTTTACACTAAAGGTGGATTGAGTTGGAATATTTGAGAGTTTTTTTTTTTTTCGTTCTCAGATTTCCACAATCCTCATCAGGAATCTGCTAGAGGGTCCACTCTGGGTATTAAAAATAAGTTAGCACCCAGCTCAGCAACTTCAGTAAGCTGCAGTGATCTGGTGGGAGTGACAGCGTTTCTCCTACCCAGCCATGGGAAGTGCCATAAAAAGTAGGGAGAGTTTGAAATGAAAATCCGTGATTGATGGTGCTCACGAGTGCCATATACCTAGAATTACTCCAGTGTTCATAAACTTAGGACATTCCACTCAACAGCTCAGAGGAAAGGTGTCCCTTTGACACCTTGGCTGTCCTCCAGCTTAAACTCCAGAAAGACCTCACACAGGGCCACAGAGAAGCCAAACGAACATGAAATAACCTGAGCCTGAGGCCATGGCATGTCAAGACCCGAAGGAATGACGGAATGGTTATTAGTCTGGGAGAATTACTTGTTTCCATGAACGTTGTGTACAGTGTACATTTGTGAGTTTGATGCTATTCGTAATGTGAGATTATAGTCCTGTGTTGATGGCTTGGAGACCTTAAACCCTCTGATTAGCCACAGGACTAACAGACCACAGCAACAGCAAAGGAGCTCTCCTCCATCCTCCCCCACTGTGGCTAATTCACTCCTGCTGCAGGGGGACCTGAACTGCAGGCAAAAAAAATCATGTTGTTTTTCTTAGTTTGCTCTGCTATTGCCTGTCTACTTGGGTTCCCTGGCAAGGGCACTAGTCAAATCCTGTCAGGGTTACTAATTGGGCTACTAGTAACTAAAAAGTTATTACTTATCTACAGAGAGCAGAAGTTTCCCCCATATACTTCATCTATCTAGGTCCTGGATTTGACATAAGATCTGATGTAGGTTATTGACTGGTTTTCTCCTTGAGAATTTACTATCTCATTTGACAGGGCTACTGAAGACAAGTACAAATAGTTTCAGCTGTGCTGGACCAAAGCGAGTTCTGAAAAGGAAGAAAACAGAATACACCATGTTTTGTCTTTGCAGCAAATTTTGCAGTGTTTTTTTCTGAACATGGCTCATGTATTTTAAGGAGACATTTGTGAATCTGGAATTGATTCTCATAAAACTGCAGCATATAGGAATTTTATAGGAGTGTAAAGAAGATGAGAAGGTATAGTGAATGTATTAGGGCGTTAGCAGCACCAGGAGATCTTAGGAAAGGATGACGTTGTGCAGCACGTCCTGGAGATGATGGATACACTTTGTCTGGGATGATTTTTGGGTTGGAATGTTTGTATTTAAAGAGAAAGGGTATGGAAAGATCCCGAATGGAGATGGAAAGGAGGGCCAAAATGAAATGTCCAAGAATGTGAGCAGAAATGGCTCATCAGGCACAGCTTCCATCAGGGGCCTCTTCTGCTCCAAACTCCGTATATCTTTGCTATTACTGCAATTCCCAAGTGCAGCCAAGTGTATCAGCACACATAGCACAAAGCAATTGAATGAAGTAAGTTACTGCATTCTCTGATCACTTTACGTGGAACTTACCACAAGCCTAGCAGTGTCATTATGGATAACGGAAAGAGTGAGGTGAAACCTTTGATTTCATCCCAATTGGTCCCACGCTTTCCCATAAAACGTGGAATTTAAGAACCAGCTCTAAGTCTAGCTTAGCCTTTCTTTTGGATTTGTCATTTTTCTCCTTTGTTATATTTTTGTTCCAGCCCACTAGACAACCAGAAAGGATCACCTTTAGTTTTTTTCACACAGCTCCAGAGGACTGGACCTTGGATAAACTGGCTTGATCACACGTGTAGTGCCAGTGAGCTGGGAACCCCGCTGGGGATTCAAGGGTTGGATCTGGGCACCAAGACAATTCTCTCTAACCTACTGCATTTGCCTTGGAGAGATGGCTGTGAAGGCAATGCATGGAGTCCAGCAGCTAAATATGTTCTATCATTTCTCTGGATTATCACCGGCTAGAAAATAAAGGTCAGCATTTGCTGTTATCCCATCTGTAGAGCTTCTGAGAAAGGGTCCCAAAATTGACATCCAACCTGTACCACCTAAGAAGTTGGATCCACTTGTCTTATGGAAAACTAGTGTAAAACACCCCTCTCCTATTTCTTCTAGATGGCTAGTTTGAGAGCAGTCTATTTTGGCTGCGGTGGTCAAAGGCTCTAGTGTGTTAGCTGTGACTGATGTCAGGTGAATTTGTGGTCTCGGCCCATTTCTCAGTGCACTGTGTCATCCTTAGCAGCTGGCACTAACTGTCCGGGTATTCAGCAGAGAAGCCAAACCTTGCTCTGTGTAGGGGGTTAATTAACGGTCTTTGCAAAGGAAGATGCAGTGGTTGGGAAGTGGGAAGAGGTATGATGCTCTGACCCTGATTAAGTGTGGGTTTGTGGATAAAGCCATCTCCATTTCTGAACCTCTAGGAAAACCAAAGCAAACCAAATAAAACAAAGCAAAGATAATCATAGAATCATAAAATCATTTAGGTTGGAAAAGACCCTTAAGATCATCCAGTCCAACCATTAACCTAGCACTGCCAAGTCCACCACTGAACCACGTCCCTAAGTGCCACATCTACATGTCTTTTAAATACCTCGGGGGATGGCAACTCCACCACTTCTCTGGGCAGCCTGTTCCAATGCTTGATAACCCTTCCAGTGAAGAATTTTTTCCTAATTTTCCAATCTAAACCTCCCCTGGTGCAACATGAGGCCATTTCCTCTTGTCCTATCGTTTGTTACTTGGGAGAAGAGACCGACCCCCACCTCACTACACCCTCCTTTCAGGTAGTTGTAGAGAGCGATAAGGTCTCCCCTCAGCCTCCTTTTCTCCAGGCTAAACAACCCCAGCTCCCTCAGCCGCTCCTCATAAGACTTGTGCTCCAGGCCCTTCACCAGCTTGGTTGCCCTTCTCTGGACACGCTCCAGCACCTCAATGTCTTTCCTGTAGTGAGGGGCCCAAAACTGAACACAGGACTCGAGGTGCGGCCTCACCAGTGCCCAGTACAGGGGAACAACCACCTCCCTGCTCCTGCTGGCCACACTGCTCCTGATACAGGCCAGGATGCCGTTGGCCTTCTTGGCCACCTGGGCACACTGCTGGCTCATATTCAGCCGGCTGTCAGCCAGCACCCCAGGTCCTTTCCCACCGGGCAGCTTTCCAGCCCCTCTTCCCCAAGCCCGTAGCGCTGCACGGGGTTGCTGTGACCGAAGTGCAGGACCCGGCACTTGGCCTTGCTGAACCTCATACAATTGGCCTCGGCCCATCGATCCAGCCTGTCCAGATCCCTCTGTAGAGCCTTCCTGCCCTCCAGCAGATCAACGCTCCTGCCCAGCTTGGTCTCATCTGCATACTTGCTGAGGGTGCACTCGATCCCCTTGCCCAGATCATTGATAAAGATATTAAACAGAACTGACCCCAATACTGAGCCCTGGGGAACACCACTCGTGACCAGCCGCCAACCGGATTTAACTCCATTCACCACAACGCTTTGGCCCCAGCCATCCAACCGTTTTTTTACTCAGAGAAGAGTACACCCATCCAAGCCATGAGCAGCCAGTTTCTCCAGGAGAATGCTGTGAGAAACCATGGGGAAAGTCACTGCTTTAAAAAAGAAAATAATCTCTGTAAGAAAAATTAGTAGAATGCAGAATTTACCATCAGAATCTGAAAACGCTTCCTGAGATAAGGTGGTCACTAATCCAGAACCAGCAGAAACTGAATTTCTGCTTGTCTGTCAGTCCTCAGCTCAACTTGTGTGTTATATTCATTGATGCCCACGGACACTCAGTACCTATGTGAAGCTTAGTGAAGTCAATGAGCAGTTCTCCAGATATGTCAAAGACCATGGAGGCAGAGAGCCATCTATGGCTTAGGATCCCCAGGCAAGAAGATCTCCTTGGGTGTATGCTCCTTAAGGCTTTAAGGGGACCTGAGAATCAACACAAAGAATGGAAGGAGATGTTTATTGTCTTGTGCTGTCTTCTTTATACCTACATCAGTGCCTAAGTACCTTTCTATTCCCCTTGCCCCATCCCCATTTACCGATCAACCCAGACATGTGACAGTTTTGTCACAACTTTGAACATTAACTGGAGCAAGAGGGACCAACCTCTGCTTTTGAAAAGAATTCTCCAAACTGCTCAGGTCACCTAGGAGCCAAAGGGTGATCTGGTGCAAGTCTAAGAGTCCTGGGCTGAATTAAACACTGGTACAGGGAGGATGGAATGGGAATCTACCCGCCTGCACATCATGCTGAGAGATGGCCAGCAGCTCCTGATTCCTTCCTTGACTCTTCCACTGACCTTCCACCCTAACGATAGGGTGGCTGGGTAGAGGTGGAACATAGCTGTTCAAGCCCTGTTTTGGTTCTTAGCCCAGCCTGGGGTAAGTCTTTTGTCATCAGCAAGATTTGCCCTAGATTTTTTCCCCCCAAGACAGCTGAGATGATTCAATTTTAGCCCCTGGTTCTTTGCATGGGTGATGTAGTTCATAGCTGATATGCTCAGGCCAATCCCAGATTGCGGTCAGTTATTAGGGCAACCGCAAGATTTAGATGACCTGTCTGCATTGCATTCATCTTGGAGGGCTTTGTACTCCTCAACCTACTGCCTTGTAAAGGCAGAGGTTGGGAACATCTTTTCTTTGGCCCAGATTTTCCCAGGGGCTTTTCCAATGGTTAAATTAGAAGTAAACGTTACTAATATTCCCGCACATCCATTTATCATTTGGTTTACAATGAAGATGAAGGATTTAGTGCACTGGAGAGATTTTTAGCTTCTCAAACTGGCACCACATCCTTCTGACAAGTCAGTTGTCTTGCCTCAGTTTCCCCAACGTGATAAAAGGCATGCGCTGTCATCCTTGCTTTGTAATATTGTCCGTGGCTTTAAAGGTCTTTGCTTTATTGTCCTTAGCAGCTTGCATTGTGTGGCAGAGGGCACAAAGTGCTTTAGCACCTCAGTGCTCCACACTTCATAGTGACAAACACATCTAGCAAGTTGGGCAAGAGCACTAAAATGCCAGCAGTTTAGCTGATTCCTCTCCCATCCTTTCAGATTTCAGGAATTATTGGTCTGCTGTTAAGCACTTTTATAATAAGCCTGCTCCACTGGTTGCCAAAGGCTTCCAGCCAGTGATTTCCAATGAAAGGAGAGGAGACTGTTTGACTAGGAAGATCAAAATCAAACCCAGGACTCAGTCCAAAATAGAATCATATCTATTTTGAGAATTTGATTTCTAGTTTTAATTAAGGAAATCTTTGGATCGTCAAGCAGCCCTGTGGCTTTGTAGCAAGTACAGGAGGCTCTTGATTCATGGGTTGGAGACCTGACCCCGTCCTCTGTGGCATGGTGGTGGGCTGGGGATTCTTTCAGCGAGAAGTCATCTGCGCTTCCCGGGGGAGCTGGTTTTATGGGCTGGCTCTGGCCACCAGCGGTTGACTGGGGGGACAAGGGTTTCTGGGATGGTGTCAGGAGGGGGAGGTTGAGAAGCCCGCTGTGACTTGCATGGGGAGAGGAAAGTGATTTGTCAGAGCTTTAGCAGAAGGGATAGTTGATAGGGATCCTTTGTGCAGTTAAATACCAGCCGGGCTTTGCCTCAAAGGGGGAGGTATTCCACTTGGGAGGGAACCCAACGGCATTAGTAATGTCGTATGACAGTATACACAAATCATCTGCTTCTGGTATGAATGGTCCTGCAACCCTTGACAGCAAGTTGCTGCTGTATTTGGAAACGGTCTTACTCATGCCTCCGGGATGCAAATGATACAACTCCTGGCTCCTCTGTCACCCCGTATCCTTACGCTGCAGAGGGCCAGAGGCCAGGACCGCGCCGTGCCACTGCCATGTGGGGACGGTCTAAGTGACAAGCGGCACACGGAGCGGCTGGGGATATGATGCGAGGGCAATAGCGTGGGGAAGCAGCGCCGGTGGAGGGAGGCTGAAGCTCTGTGCTGGTGCTGCTGTGCCTGTGCCAGCTGTGGCTGGGGTGGATGCACGGGGCAGCCAGATGTTGCTCTGCTGGGGAACGCACCCTCCTTTCCCTCCAGATGTTCCTGCTCACCGGCACGGACAAACCCAGCCCTTACCCTCCGAACGGGTCAATATTCCCCGACTCCAATACTCAGTTCCCAGGGCCCCTTTGCCAGGCTGGCAATTGGGAAATTAGCTAGGTGGATGTTTTCCTTAATAATTAAGATATATACGTATAATAATATGATCAGGTCTCATATAATGAGCTCAGATTTTTTCCCCCTTATTCTTGCTTTCCAGGGAATGCTGGCAGGTTTGGCTTTGTGCATCATACCACAAAAATCTCACTCCTCCAGAAGAGGGCTAATACACGAAGGAGCTTTCTACCAAGCTGATGTATCACACATGCTTTATATATCAGCTTGGATTTCTTTAGTCCAGACAAAAGCATCAAAGACAGGGAGGGGCAGGGGTTTGGGGGAGCTTTAATTCTTGCAGACGTGGAGAGCAGGGCAGCGTAGCATGGCTAGAAAGGCTCAGACATAGCCAAATGTAAGAAATGGTATTTATGACCTGTGCTTAGAAATTGCCTCTGAAGCTTGTAGAGCAGTTGGTATCACTTTCAGCTGACACTCCTACAACTGAAGCACATACAGCACAGGCAGGAGCAGGAAATACAAATTATGGACAAAGGTTTGGTGGATGCAGGACCAGGAAATATGTGTTGTGTGGTCCAGGTTGCCTTTTAATAGATTTATGTCATACTGTCTACATGAAGCTGAGGCAGGTATTAATCCCAAGGCTGAAATACTGCTGGGGACGGGAGTAAATTTAAACGTCTTCAGCTAAACTGTTATTCAAAAGGACACTATTATAGGCTCTGCCAGAGGTGTCCACCTTTCAACTGGTAAACCTCTGGGATCCTGCCATTCTTCTCCAGCTCTGAGGGTGTCTACAGTCACACTCTTGACTTGGAGAAGTTACCTGTGAAGGAACACCAATGGTATATATTTAACAGCAATAGAAAGAAGGATGACTGAAGGAGGAGCTACCCAATAGTAGTCATTTAAAATTTATTGCAAGTCCCAAATGTTTGAGGGTTTTTTCCAGACATGATTTACAAGGTTTTCTATGCTTACTAAATACTTGTTAAGAAACTGCACGGTGCCTTGTCTTTGAGTTTTGACTAGGAATCATTAACACCCACTCAGTAGGGTTTCGCATACCAAGCCCTGGATTTTAAGCCACTTTAATATATTCAGGACAGTCTAGGAAAGAACAGACCTGCAGCCTGCTGTCAGCTAAGCTGGTGGCAAACGGACACTATCCTAGAGACACACATGCCCATCTCCTGGAACTGTCCTCCAGTGAGGAAAGTCTTCTGCCTGGCCTCTCAGAAAACCAAAGAAACAGCTTTTTATGGTGTGAGGATGAAAGATTCAGCAATGCACAGAGTTGCCCCCAAGCTAGCAATGATGTGACAATGTCGACAGGGTTTGGAACAAGACACTTTATTTCCTTTCAATGCGGTTGATTAGGAGCATCCCTCCTACCCACAAAGTGGCCAGTAGGCTCTTAGACTGGAGTCAGTACCTTTGCATATATTTGTATAGCAAAGGGCTATATAGGATGGATGCACTAGCTCACCCCCAGTGTTAGCTCAGGCCTCTCTGGAATGTTTTTCCCTGGTTGGTATAGGCACCCCCACCTCCAAAACTGCCACCAAATCGATCAAAACGGATGGCCCAAAGGTGGAAAGCCTGGACTAAGTCATGGCCAGCCTTCAGTGGGGACCTGTCCTGCCATATGCTGAACAGTACTAAAGGACACCCTGCAGAAAGTCACAGGGCTGATGGGGGGGCTGTATTGTGGCCTTTGGTGTCAGGATCTATTCATTCCCTGGCCCTGAGACCAAGAGTCTCTTTCCATGCCAAATGGGCACATTCTCCCTTGCTGAGCCACCTTTGATCTAGACAGGATAAGAAATGACAGCACACGTCTGGAAAAATCCTGCAGATCTCTTGACCTTTGGGTTGTAGGAATGGCTGCTGGCTTCTGCTGCAGAGCTGCCTCCTCCTTCCCCATCCCCTCACACAACAGATATATACATATATAAATATATATAGCTTTCACATGTGCCAGCTTTTACTGATGACATGAGGCTCGCTGGAGCCCAAATGAGACTTGCCAAGTCCAAGAAGACAAAGTCAGACTTGTGTTAGTGGTGTGGAAAGAGGGGCGGGAGGTCCTGCTCCACCTCATCCCCATCAGCCCAACACAGGTTTTACTGTTCCTTGATGATATATTTTCATTGCAGGAATAGCTGGAGAGCGCCGCACACATTTTTGTTCGCTCTGCCACTGCCTGGGTTGGCAGGAGGTGTTGCTAAGCAGTCATTGTGAGTGTTTGTATACACTCGGCACCAAGTTACAGTGAAAATTTGGGAAAGACCCACCCTGGAGGTGACGTTCTCACCACTACGAGGTGACTCCCAGAGCAGTTTTCCGCTGGTGCAGGGAAATTGTCACTCTTTGCAAACATTGATCTGATTTTTTTTAAGCAGTGCCAAAATTTTTGTTGTTCTTATAGCCTACCGTATAATGGAAAGCTGATACGATATCAGCAGGGATAGCGGGAGCCCTGATTGGAATAAAAGAGGGAAGGAGCCGCGCTATCGAGTGCTACAACATCATTACACAAATTCATTTATGGCAACACCCAGGGACAGGGAGTGTGCATGGAGTAACTTTATCCCTACCATTTATTTGGACATTGGGAGTGGATGCAAACATAGCACCTCTCTCGGGTGCTTTCAGGATGGAAGAAACCAAACACCCCCCGCTCCCCCAAATCTGACTCAACTGTTGCTTTGCAGGGGTGTCTCACCAGATCATGCAAACCATAATACCACTGTCTTTAGAGGTTTACTGAGGTCTGAACTGGGAGATGGGAAGGGATTCTTAAAACAGAGGCTTCTGGACCCACGACAGGACTGAGTGTGAGAGCAGTTCAAGGGAAGTCTTAACCAGCGGGAGGCCAGAACAACAGTCCTGGTGCTGTATCCTGATCTTGCTTCAGTGGATTTACAGCTGGTTCCTTTCCTGGAATGAAAAGATTAGAATCGCTGGAGCTGCATGTGTGTCTTCCAGCAAGGAGAACTAGGTATGCAGCAGCTGTAAAAATAAAGAGCCCTCTCAGACCATCGTAGTAAAAAGGTTTGGAAACTGTTGAAAGTGGGGTGGGGTGGGAAAATCCTCATATTTCCTACCTTTTTTTTTTTTTTTTTTTTTTTTTGTATTCTGAATTTCAGCATGTCAGTTTTGAACTTGGTTTGAAAGAAAAGAAAGAAATTTACATGAATTGGAGGGGAGCCTTAAGATAAAAAAAAAGGTTTCAAAACTTCCTTGAAAACTCAAAGAAATTCTGTCTGATTTTGCCTCGTTTGTCCCATTGCTGCCTTTCCCAAGAGTACTGCTGATATTGGAGAGCCCATCTACAAGATACAAAAGCTGACGAGAGGCATTTCAGAGCAACTTGACAAGATTAGACTGTGTGCTTAGTTATGCGGTTAGTTCAGCTTGTATTCATGCTTTGGGACTTCAGGTGAAGACCTATAGGAATCAAGAAGGGAGCTGCAGGTATATACCTGCAGGTGACCAGAGATTTGCCTGTAACACTGAACTTGTGATTTCCACTGAAGTATCGATTACTGAGGGAAACAGAGTAGAAGACAAATAAGAAAAATAGTGGCTTAACTGAGTCTACCAAAAGATCGTGTTGACAACTGGAAAAGTGAATCTCTTCTGTTTCTCCTGATAAAACTGTGCATGAAATGGATTGAACAGAATAGCAAATGGCCATTCTGCTTTTCAGTGCATGTTGCTGCAAAACTTCTTATTCGCTTCACTAACCTGGAGATCTCATGAAAGCTGAAGTTTAACACAATGCTTGACCGAAATTAGAGTGGGAAACCCCTCTTTTTTGCTGTCTCTTTTCTCTGACCTCATCTGGAGTATGGGACCTGTTCAGAGGAGCTTTCATCTCACAGTGACAGCATTGGTGAGAGATTGCGTGGTGAGCTGTAAGACCCCTTTTTCTTTCCCTTCTACCTGGGTCTGGACAACTGGTAACCCAGCACCACCACAGACTTTCCTCCTAGCCCTGAACTGGCTGCAGATACCCTCTTCTGGCACTCTCATGGGCAGGAGAAGGACAGGCACTATCTGGGGCTGTTCACAGCCCATGGTGCAGGTAGCATTAGCTCAAGGGAATGGGATGGTGCCTCGGTAGCACTGCCAAGCAATGTAGGTTCACTCAGGATAACGACACCACTAAGTTCTTTCGATGATGTCAGTCATTAGTAGGGTGATTTGTCTGGTGGAAGAAGGCTTGATGTTTGTGGATGTGAAAGCCCTCCACCTAACTGCAAATGCTTAATTCCTAGCTTCTGGGTTCTCTCGTCTGTCTCTGATACCAAAACCAGGCTGGAACTAGAAGGAAAATAGGATGGACTGAAAATGGCTGCTTCCCAGAGACCATTTTATTATGGAAATACACCACTTGCTATCAATAAGTTAAATCTGTTAATGTCTTTACTCACTGAACTGAAACTGTTAATTGCAAACTTACTGGCTCATTTATTATGTCTAATTTTGGGTCCCTTGATCTTCGCCTACTTCTTTGTTTGCCTCTAGGTATGCCCTTGAGCTCAGGTGGCCATGGTCTGTCCTTCCAGAAAGGTGCTCTTCGGTTCTCAGCCCTGCAAGGCTCCTCTTGGGCAGGAGGGCATTGCATGTTACACATTTGGTTCCTCTCAGCTTTGTTCTATTTGTTTTCTGGACACAGAGACTGCTATCCTGGCTCAAACTATAGATCCAGAACTTGTTCTGACTCTCGAGCTGTGGCAAGTGCCATCTGCTGCAGAAAAAAGCACAAAAACCTCCTAATCAACAATTACGGAAAGCTGCCCTTGGAAAGTTTCTTCCTGACTTGTGTTAGCAAGAAATTAGTTTATTCTGAGAGTTTCCCTTCCCTCCCACAAGTACATGTTAAAATTCCTTATTAATCTTCTTACAAGGTCATTATTGATCAATATATATTTTGAATACTTAAGGACAACACTAGGATTTGCAGAATTATTTGTTGTGTAAAGACTTTTCTTCCCCCTTAATAACTTTTCACAGCCCCTCACAGAATTTGTTGAGCAACTGCTGAGATTAGAGGCTGTTTTGGACTTGGTCCTAGAAAACAAGCCAAGTACGATAAATAAAATAAAACATCTGGAGGTCTAGCCATCAGAATATCATCAGATATCCACTGATTCTGAGGGAATGTTATGTATGAAAGGTAATAATCTGAAGTATTGGGCTTTTCATAAAACATAACTCTCTGAAAGAATGTAGAACGAGACAAAAAATAATGTTGATCTGAGTTGATTGTCTAGAAAATTTACTATGGAAAATCATGAGGTCTGTAATGAATAGTTGGATCGCTTTAACTAGCGTCTGTGCCAATAAAATCTAAACATATATTTAAAAAACAAAGATAACAGAAGTCAATCTTGCTAGGCAGAGATGCAAGGAACAATGCGAAGGGTAAACACAGTTGAAAGGGGAAAAAAGGCAAATAAGGTTCTAATTAGTGGGAGGGACTGAATAGATTACACAGAGAAGATAAAAGCAAGGAAACCTAATTGGAAACACAGCAATGTAGTATCAAACAATCCAAAATATGTTATCTAGTACAAATGGGTTTTCAGCTCTTTCCACAGGCAAGTGGTGAGTAAAAAGGTTGATGCTCTTGAGGTTGGGAGGCAGGAAGCAGAGAGAAGAAAAAATATTAGTCACGACTAAAATGCCCACTTCCCAAATTGAGTAACAGGCACATGCAACCCTTCCCCCATGGTGAAGACTGTAATTTCACTCTCAGCCCTCATGGAAGCGCGTAAGCACAGCCTGATATTAAATGTTCAAGGTGTTCATCAAAGACCTGCTGTTTCTTCATGTTTTTCAGTGCTGGTGGAAATAGAAACCTAATCAGCCTGACCACCGATGCCATGTCATCCCTCTGCGGTGGCCCATGTAGAAAGAGTACTTCTCTGAATTTGGCCGACCCGCTGAAGATACTAACTGTAGTATTCGTAGTGTGGAAGCAGGAAGCATCGCTGGGTCCTCTCACTCCCTAGCCAGAAAATGGTGTGGTAGGTGCTTCTTACAGGGCTAAAATGGTTGGAGAAAGACCTTATGTTCAATCAGGCATGGTGTCTATGAACAGACACCTAATAAAGGGCTTTGATGCTCCTTTTGGGAGTCAACTCTAAATCCAGATTCTGAGGAAGGATGGACAACTAAAGGAGCAGGAAAACACTCTCCTGAGTTTATGGTGCCTGTGTCTGTCTTACAAGCTGCACCTGGGGACTGGAACGTGATGGAATAGGACCATTTGTTCTCCATGTGCAAGCATCCTTACTAAAAAAAAAAAACCAAACCGGCAATCCTCAGTGCTGCGTGGAATTGCCCTCCTTGGTGTCCTTGTTGTCAGCGTCAGAATTAAATGCACAAGAAAAGTGGCCCATTTTTCCTCAAAGTCTTTGTATTTGAAGACAAGGGAAGAGGTTAGATCTACGAAAACACTCTGTGGTTAATAGCCTATTGGCTGTTTTCATCACTTTCTGTCTCCATGGGTTATGATTTTCTTGAACTGATGCCCCAGTTTTCACTTTCACTACATTGAGAGTGAGCACTTGTTAGTGAGATGTTGGTTGTACGGGGTTCAGCAGTCCCCGTGGGTGAGCTGCTTGGCTGGG
Organism: Harpia harpyja; assembly: GCF_026419915.1. Lineage (NCBI taxonomy): Eukaryota > Metazoa > Chordata > Aves > Accipitriformes > Accipitridae > Harpia > Harpia harpyja. Next base: position 106,570,566 of record NC_068940.1, read on the forward strand.
TGCCCGAGTCACACAGCAGCGGTTTCTGGTCTTTGGAGTGACATGCACAGCTTTTGCAAGTTGCTTTGTAAAAGGAAGATCACTTTTGCAAATGGCTTTCTGCAGCATTGACTTGGATGCCGGGCATTGCTCAGCAAATTCACCCCTTGCAGAGAACGCAAGGGTGCCTCGCTGCAATTGTATAGATTTGGCTTCTCCCTTTCCAACCAGCAGACTACCAGGCAGTGCCAACTCCTCTAGAATTTAAAACACAGGCATATTTGTGGTCATTCCTACTTCTTATTTTGTAGGGCTTTGCTCAGCAGTACTTGGAACATGTTGGCCTCATAGATTTCTGGCAGAAGATTGTAGTGCTGCGATCCCTTCTATGAATTAAGTGTCTGTCTGTCTGTCTCTCTATCTATCCAGCTGTCAATCTATTCTATCTCTACTCTAAGCAAGCTTAGTTATGCCTGGGGTGGGAAATCTGCCTTTCCTTCTCAGGGATCAGCGTGCAAAGACCCATCCCCTCTCTCAGAAGCAGCTGCCCTGGTTTCTAGATTTTGCTGTTTATTTTAGTAAACTAGACCACAGGACCATCTTTGCTGTTAAGTCCCCTTCAACCTGCTGCCATAGACAGCTTATTTTGCCTCCGGATAGAAGCTGCCTTGCATTTTTGATCTTTTTAAAAGGAAAATATATAAAAAAAATCAAACTTGTCCTTTTCCTCTGCTGTGCTATTCCTAGCAGAAGTGTCACGAATGCTTTTCGCTTCTTCCCCCCTCTTCCTTTTTTTTCTAAATCTTGATGAGTGAACAGATATAAAAAGAGGACAGTTCTAGCCTTCCCTAGTGACTAGTGTTTTTAAGGGTCAGTGCATAATTAAAACTTGCCAGCACTGTTCACAGCACCTTTGGTGTTGTAAAGAGACCATGCACCTCTGTTTAACAATGTGCAAATAAATTTTCACAGCCTTGACTGCTTGCCCCGTGAGCCTGACGGCACTAAGTGACCGGACCACTGAAGTACTGACCAAGAAAGCAAGAGGCCAACGGTGAAATATCTCTCTAAATAAGGACAGGAAAGATGGCTTCAGAAAATGAATGCTGTCTCGTCTTAGCATGTGGTAAACTTTTGAGGTTATTGCTAGTGGCCAAATATAAAATGCAGGTCTACCATATGTTCTCTTGATAAATTTTAAGCAGGGGACCATGCTGCGGTTGAGGTTTGCATCTCAGATATGGAGTGATAGAGTAGGAGAAAAATTTGGCACAGCAGCCAAAGGTCAGGAATGGCGGTGCAGACACAAGTGGAAAGTTTTGGGGGCAGGACAAAGGTTACGAAGTTAGCAATGGGAGCAGACAGCCGCAGTAGCAAGACTCAAATGCAGCGATTGGAGTGACTCATTCACGCACAGTTGTTCCTCGCAGGAACCGGGATGGGGTTTGTCCCCTCGGGGTTCAGTCTTGCCAAGCTGAGCTTTGCTGGATTACTGATGGGAGCTTGCTTGGTTTGTCAGGCTCCCTGCCAAATCACTGCATGTGTAAGCCTCAGTCTCCTGTGGTAATGGTCTCCCTTTCCTCCCCGCTTCCAAGAAACCTTTCCCATGAAAGCCATACCGTATCATAGGCAAATTCAGGTCAGAGGAGACTGCAGGTCACCTTGTCCAACCTCTTGCTCAAAGCAGGGTCAGAGAGGAGGACAACCCACTGCTAGTGAGAGGTTGAGCGAGATGAGGTCTCACCTTAAGCTCAGTGCTTGGGAAAGGGCAATGAACCTTCTTTAGCAACTGACATGAAGGAGAACCTTTCGTGAATCAAGCGGGATGGCATTTTGCTTTTCATCCCCAACCCTGTGACAGACAACGATTGCAATCTGGCAGCATGCCTGTTCTGGCCAGCAGACCCTTTCAACCACTGAAAAAGCCACTGATTTCAAAATGACCCAAAGTTGTGAAGAATAGCCCTTGTTTCTCTGGTTTCAGGGATTTATCTGAATTGGGTATCATTCCTCGTTTACAGAGAATCAAATAAAAAGATGGACCTCTACAAGCAGAATGAAAGATCTAGAGCTAAATTAGAGTTAAGGAACAAAGAGTTAGCACTGAAGACAACACTGCTTAAGCCCGGCTGCTATAGAAAGTATTTTCAAGGTCTCTACTGCCACTGCATTGTGTTTTATGGCTTGTAACCTTTCAGTACACCATCTGAAGTGTGGCAGTGCTAATATCCTCATTCTGCAAGTGGAAACTGGGGGTGGTACAAAGGAAAGAATAGTGTTCATTTCCGTCAATATTAGCCACTTAAATTTGATAGCTTATCTAAGTTGGTCTTTTCTACTTTTTCTGGAGTAGCTGAAGCTAGATACGCGTATTTAGAGGGCAAATTAACTGATTTCACAGGAACCTGTCTTAAATGAATCCTTGTCAGAGGATCATTCTGATGATTAGAAACGAAATGGAAGTGGGGTGATGCAAAGTGAGCTAAATACTTCGTTTCAGAACATTGCCATTGATTTGAAAGACCTGCTTTGCTTGGAATTCCTTTTTCAACATTGAAGAAGTAATGCATAATGCAATAACAACTACATAAAACTCCAAATTAGTTCATTAATCCTTAGACACTCTAGATTCTGATATAATCCCATTTTCCCACAAAAAAACTTCGAAGCCAGCCATTTCTGTTCACTGCTCTTGATCACAGGCTTCTTTCTTGCTGTGGGCAGATGAGACTGCAGAACTGTTTACCAGGCTTAGCATGATGGGTGCCCTTAACGACTTCTGCTCAGTGATTTTTCTAACATCCTTAACTCCGCTTGATGTCCTGACCTGGCTGTACCACATCTACAAAGCTGCCATATCTTCAGGATGAGTTTGCAGACAGCTCCTCTAAGGATTTCTCTAAAGCTGAATTATCAGCTGGTTTTCATCTCATCTAGCTTTTTTATTATTATTATTATTATTATTATTATTATTATTATTATTAGTCTTTTTTTTTTCTTTCCTGTGCTTTTGTTTAGATCCAGAAAAATCAATAAATATCCCAGCAAAAAGCATTCCTGGAAGGTTAGGGTTCATGGAGCCACATTAGCCATTAAAAGTGTCTGCAGGGCACAGTTCCCAGTCAGTAGACGTGGGGGTGGGATTTCTCTCATTTTAATATCAGATGTCTGCAAATTATTTAAGTCTGTGTTAGTCACTCAATTCTCCCTTTATAGTGAAGGCAGCCTCCAGACACCCATTCACTCCCTGGCCTCCAGGTTCAATTTCATTAAAGGCTTCTATAATCCTGTTTAAAAGAAAAAAGCAAAACAAACAAACAACCCCAAATGGGTCTTCCTTTGCATCAGGACAGGTAGAATTTGAAGACTGCCAGACAGTACTGTCTCTGAGTATCTCGGGGATTTTGTAAGTCTATTTTACTTCCAGCTGCTCTCTCCTCTCATAGGTTTTTCTCACCAGAGACTCTCTTAACCCCAATCCATTGCAGCTGACTTAAACCCCTGCAAGTCAAGTAAAGAGCAGCTAAATTTTCAGCAAAGTAGGGTCAGTTCCGATTTCATTCAAAATGTAAAGCCAGGTGCTTTAAATGCACTTTGCAAGAGAGGGTTAAGTTACAATAATAAACTTACTTGCACTGGCACTAGCTCGCCTAGAAGGAGAAAAAGAAAAATTATGCTCATCCAATTCTATACAGTTTGGCAGGAGATGGGAAAAGCAGAGCAGGGTTTCTAGGAAAGTGCAAGGAAAGTCACTGCTTAGAAAGCTGATCTGGTGAATTTTGCTTTTTTAATTTTTTTTTCCTGGATTCTCACAAAACCACAGAGGCCAGGAGGGATTTACTTCAGTGTCTGCCACAGTGCACGGTAATGAACACTGGTCCAAAAAGAAGCTTTTTACAGATGATGTTATATGTGCTGAGCATTTCTGTGGCCCTGTTCAATTAGATGAAAAAGAAAGTCCCGAAGCGCAAAGAGCACCAAAAATGCCCTTATAAGCTTCAGCCATGTAGAAAGCCAGACTGCAGTTCATGCATATCTCTATCTATACTGGTAGTTAAACATATATTTAAGTTATGACCTTAAAATGAGAGTCAAGCCTCTCCATATCCCTTGTTAGTTAGTCAGATGTTGGACAAGAACAACTCTGCTTGATTTGGAGGTGTGAAACCCGTCCCGTTCCCCTTTGCCTCTCAGGCTCTTCTCTTCCTGCAATATGTCTGGACCTTCTCCGGGTGCGTGTTGTCCTGGTCCTGGTTATCCAGAAGCACTCATCCAGTTCTCTGCTCCTGCTTGTCAAAGGGGTTTGGTGCACACTAGTAAAGAGAGCTGGGGTCCTGGTGGGGTTTTGCTTCGCTTTCCTGAGGGCTGGCCGATGAGGCTGTGACTTGTCCTCTGGTACAGGCATCTACAAACTGTGGTCCTCTGGAATAGGTGAAAGCACAGGAGACAAGGATTTCTTGAGCTTTTCTCCTTCATGACCCCATCAGCCACATGGAAACTCATGGAGAATTCATTTATGGAAATTTGATATTTAGAAGTAAGTACAACACAAATAAAAACATAAATGCTGATATTCAAAATTAAAGCTTGCTTTACAGAAAAGTAAAATGTGATTGGCGTTTTAGGGATGAAAAACCCTCTGTAACTCCAGTTTGGTAACAAGGTAGAAAGAAAGCTTTGGGGAGACTGTAGATGAAACTTCCTCATGAGCACAGGTTCAGGGCTTTAGGAGCACTGCGGTGGAATGGAGATTTTCTCTCACTATGTCATCACTAATATAAAAGGCTAGGATAGTATTACTATTAACTTATATAATTTGTATTAGATAAGCACGTATATCTACTGCTAAGATAACATTCTTTTATTTGATATAAGAGAAAACATATACTTCTTTGCTGCTTTGAACAAACTGGCTTTCTGATCTCTGCCAGGGAAATACTCAATATTTTCCTTAAAGACGTATTTGCTGGTCAATTACTTCTTTCATTTAATTTAAATTTTATTTTATTTAACAGTTTTATCTAATGTTTCCTACTACCATATCTAAAGCAAATCTAAGCATGCACATCTGTTATTTTTATTCATGTTCTGGTTGCTTTCTTGCATTATTTTCAATGATTTTTTACACTATTTAATACACAAAAGCCTACTAAATTAGTTAAGATTAACTGATATATCTGCAGTCTTGTCAGACAAGTTTTGCAGCGAGCTAAATGTATAATCTACTCCAAAGAACTCTAAGAACAAAATTCAGAATATATTCTTGTCATTGTAAAAGGATGGTCCAGCTCACCATGTGATGGAGCCCTCTGACGGATCTTGCTTTCAAAATGGTTAATGGATGGGAAATTTTTGGCAAGCTAACTCTGAGCAGCCATCGGTCTGAACAGTCCAGGAGATACTCTAATCTACATGAAAAAGAAAAAAAAAAGAAAAAGACTATATTGTGCAGGGTTTGGGAAAGAAGAAAACCAGCACATCATGAGTTCTGCAACCAAGAGAACATGACCGTACAGAACTGTAGTCCCTCTGCTTACAAACTTGTGGCTTAAGTACTTGTCTAACACAAGCTACACTGGCAGCAGAAGAGGAAATCTCCCAAATCTGTCCAAAGGGGCTTTGGACTGTTTTCACAAATAAGAGAGAGACATCGCCTTTGTTTTGACCCATGGGAGAGGGGGAGACAACAGTGTCACAGAAGTTTCACAGATTTGAAGAGAGATGATTATCATCTGGCCAGAACACCACTCCAGCAACCACATTTTTCTGGGGACTGGGGGCAGAGGTTTGTGAACTAATTAGTAAGTTGTCATGTTGTTGGATGACCTGTAACTTGACCACGAGTCCATTGCAATGCAAAGTACTAATTTGCTTAAGCCATCTTCAGAGCCCATTTACATGGATCTCACTACACTGGAGAAAGGCTGCATAGTTCCCTAAAAATAGATGCCTAGTGCTATTCGAGGGTCTTGGGACTCTAAGACGTCCACATGGGGCTGGTGGATACTGGACAGATCTTGCAGAAGGCTCATGGTCCTCCAGATGCTGGAGACCAGCTGGAATACCCTAGAGCATCTCAGATGGCATTGGACGCCGATGTTTAGGCAAGTGAATAATGGCCCTTAATCACCATGACCAGCTTGGAGGAAGGAGGAATGACTCTCCATCTAAAAATGCTGAAAGCTTCCAAATTGCTCCAACATACCCTTATGAGGGTCTGACCATGCCCTCAATCCAACTGCCATCCCAGCTGGGAGGACGAAACAGTAATCACAGTATTTGCTTACTTGAGATTTCCACATAATGAAGAAAAAACAGTTAGACCACATGGGTACAACCAGAATGGGGAAATCCAAGGATTGTATGTGCTTTTGTCCTAGGCTTTACCTGGTGAGTATTTTATGCATCCCTCACTCTGAAAAACAAGTAATTATGAGGAAATCTCAGGCTTCTTTTAAAAAGAAAATAAAGTAATAATCCTCAGAAGTGCAGAAGAAACCTTAAAAAGGCAAATGGAAAAATTTCCAGTATGAGAAGGCAAACAAAAAGAGCCTACATTTATTTTTGTAGAAGTCTGATGAAGTTTAAGTCGATAATATGCCTAGGATGGGAGGGGGGAAGGCAGAGAGAGGGCTGACTCATGTTTTTTGAATGTTTGGGGTTAGCACCAGTGTGTTTGGCAAATTCTTGTGTGTACTTAATATGTGTGAAGGAAATTATAATTGGTCCATAGATGATTTGTTAACTAAAAATAGGGCTAAAGCTGTAAAAATATTTGTAACATAAAATTTCACCAACTCTTCATCATTCTTTAGTGCTTTTCTCAAAACACATTGCTAACTATGGCGTCTCTAAACACCTCTCCATGGTAATTTATTTGAGAGCTGATGGCAAAGCTGAAGATGCATTTCAGCATGTTGGGCGAGATCTGCAAGGGCAGTTAAACCAGATGAGGACCTACCAAGCTAATGGAGCAACTCCTTCTCAATCACAATGTAGAATTGCCTCACTGGCTTCGATGTCTTTACCCTCCCAGTGCCTCTTGTCAGGTTAGAAACTTGCTCTGGTCCTGTCTTTGTGAGTAAAGGAGCAGCAGCTGAGGTTTGACCGCCTAGCTGTCTGAGCACTCTGTCCTTGGTAGTTGAAAATGTCCCCAAAGCAAGGAACTCATCCCAGGATTTGCTAATCACCATACTACCTTTCCAGCCCTAATTTTGCATGTGGTCTCCATATTTTGAACATCTTCCTGCCTGTGAGATTGTGTTGGCCACTTCTTCTTCTGACACAATAGCAAAAAACCTGCTAGGACACCCGTTTTCCATGCACCCCACACAGGAATGTTCCCAAATGTCCTCAGCAAACTTGCCACGAGAGAGGAACCCCAAGTAAGTCACCCCTCTGTGGTCTCACTGATTACACGACACATCACCTCGTTTTCTTGGGTACATGCAGGGAAAGTCTCAGGCTGAACCTGGAATTGATTGAAAGTCCAGTTGAAGTTGGTGGAAAAAATCCTCTCTTGACCTTCACGAGCTTTGGCTGGTATCCAGACTCATGATGTTCACACCTCCTTAATGCAACCTCCAGCACTTGAGTCATGCAAAGCTGGGTCGGGGAAAATGTCAGGTAATGCAGCGTAAGCAGCCACCCCAGAGGAGGCGAGCTGGTCGGCTATTCCCAGCTCTGCCGTGGTTGAGCGCAGAGTTTATGAAGTGCTCCTTCTCTGAGTGCATCCAAACTGAACAGCAGCTTCTGCTGGTCCTGGGAGCAGAGACCACAGAACATGAGCTGCCACCAACACCTCGCCATTGACCTCAGCCTTGCTCGTCTCTCTCTCCTCTCCACAAGCTCTGCCCCCTCCCAGTCACCCCCTCTTCTTCCTCTCCCCAGTCCCATGACAGCACCGTGGCCGGCTCCAAAAATCTGTCAGCTGGAGTTCCTACTCCCTGAAATTATAGGCGATGGTTTGTGAAATGGTGGAGGCCTGCTCAGTGTTATCTCCCTGTCACTCCTCATTTGCCCTTTGTTAATAAGTGGATGAACTTGAACAAATCCCGCAAATTCCTCTGCTTTCCTCTTTTTGCCTTCCCATCTCATCTTTCTTCTGCTGCTCTGCACCGTTTACCTCTCAAACCACCCCCTTCTCCCCCTTCCAGCCCAAGTCAAAAAGCAAGACTAAAAACAATGTCCTATCCCCAGGCTGTTAACCAGTCATATAAGCTTATGCCTTGTTCACAGCATGCAACTAGAAATGAGAAAGTGTATGTGTGCACACACGTGTGAAAACACAGCCTTCGCGTCAAGGTTTGCATCTTGTTGCAGAAGGGGTGGAGAGCTTGAGAAGAAATCTGTCTGGGAATGGGAGCAAACTGCAAATTTTCAGTTCATTTAGTTTTTTTTTTCAATCTCCACCCCCGCTCTCTGCATTCAGCGATGCATTTTTTCCCTTAGGGAGCAGAGTTCTGCTGCTTGCAGGCACTAGATTGAATTACAGGTCACATCTCTGCTTGGTGTGAAATCAACAGTTAGATGGGTCCGTATGAGCTGACAAGCCAGCTTTCACTTATTTGGGTAGTTATATGTCCATTCCCTCCTCTTATTACCAGGGGATGCCTAGCATGGTCTGGTTTGAATAGACCTAGGTAACTGATGTTAAAAAACAGATGCATAATTTGGAGGAGAGAAGTTGGGATCATAGCTGAACCATGAGCTAGTTGCCCTGTGGAGGGCTTAGCACAGCGGTATGGGAAGCCAGTGTCCAGCAGTGCTAGAGTCATTGCTTTCTGGAAGTCGAATATCTCAGTAAGCAGCAAAGCCTGTCTTAGATGGATCCAGTAGCTTGTTTGTTATGATCCGCAGGTTACATTTATGCTTATACTCTAGCATACGGACAAGTTGTGAAGGAACAACTTCTGCATATACTGATAAACACTCTTACCCTTCAGAACTGCTTAGCTGCATGGAAGCAGGCTCCTGGAAATGTTTCCTTTCCAGGCTAACTCCTAAACAGCACCCAAGAGTTACTAGCAAGTTTGCTAGTTCATCTGGGCTAATACGGACAGCGTTAACAAATGAGTAGCATGAACGATCAAGTCCCAGCATCCAGAGACAGTCCTATAACTCTTTCTTTTGCTGCTAGTGGAAGTCTGAGATACTAGTGAGCAAAGGTAAAGCTTTATGTAAATGATAGCTCCCGTGGTTAAAGTTGTGACTTTTTAATATTCAGTGCTAGCTGAACAGACTTGGAGATACAGGCTTTAGACTGAGCATAAATGGACAGATAAAAAATGTCAGCTGGGGCTTTCTCACATTAGGGTCTTATGTTTGGCCCATTTTTTCAAGAAGCAAGGTCACCATTAGCTACCCGTTGTGCATTTGACTCACACAAAATAAGATTTTGTCTTTCTTTTTTTTTTAGGAAAGAAACATCACCCAGCCATCAGCATCAACATCAGCATCAGCATCATTGGAGGCAGGACCTCGATGGCCTGTGCTGCTCTCTCTAATGGCTAGGCAAAGCTGGACTTCTTCTGACATATCCCTGTGATTAGAGCTAAAAAGGCAAGTGTCACTGGAGGTGACCAGAGTCGTTGCTCACTTTTTCTGCTGGAGGAGTTTTGCCTCCCAGTCTGACACCCAGATTCGCCCAGATCTTGGCTGTCAGAATTCTCCTGGGTTGTCGGGCTGGCGGTGGAGTCTGGTCAACTTTAAAATAAATATTGCACTTGCTCTCTGGAGATGGAGCCTGGAGGGAGACCCTGATGTCTCTAGTTGTAGACCACTGCGAATGAAGGGCTCCCACCCATCTGAGGGTCTTAGGAGACAAGCTACTGTCAGCTGCACTAGTGGAATGCAGGAGGCATGCCTTTCTCTGCAAGGAAAACATACAGCAAGCACCCTAGATATTTTTTTCTATTTCTTTCCAACTTTGTGAGTGCGTGGGTGCCGGATTTGTGCCAATTCAGGTCACTGCACACAGCACAGCAGAAAAAACAAAACAAAAACCCTAAGGAACTCAGCACAGCGGAGCAGTCCAGGCTCCAGTAGCTGCAGCAGCAGGTGGGCGATGTTAACTGGGCTTGGCCGTCTTCAGCTGTTTTGAACATTTGCTGGTAGAAGGAGATGATCAGAGGTCATGTCTGTGTTACAAGGGAGCACTGTTTCCGGTTTGGGATATTAGTCATTAATTAAGAGCAGGTGCTGGTTGTCTAGACAACTATGTGGGCTAGCCAGAAAAAAAAAAAAGTGGATTTTCAGGTGATTATTGGCAAAAGGTTGGGAATTAACCACTTAATAACCTTAATTTTATTTTTTTTAGTTTGCAATGTTTAACCATGAAGTACCACTTTTTTCCCAGTGAGTCAATGAATAATTTTATAAATCCAGAGCATTATCTTCAGAATTCACCCTGATTCACCATCATGAAATGCAGATCAGACCATTACCTGGTAGGATTTCACTCCATTCCAGCTTTCAAACAGAAATATTACATGTTAGACTGATCTTGGCTACCTAGTTAAGAGTTTTTCTGGGAAGAAAATGGCTGACATTGATGCTCGCTTTCCCATACAGAGGTATCGTTAACAACCACAGACAGTTAAGAGATGAGAACCACCTAATCCCATTCTGCTCGGATATTGGTTCATATACCTTCTAAATCTTCATCCTCTTGGAGCTGTAACACCTTGTAAGTCTTCCCACCTCCGCTGCCATGTGTGTCTTTGCATATGTGTGAAAGTATGCCTGTATCTGGATAGATGTATGCACATATGTGCATGTATAGCATACTTTGCCCTGTATTATTCTAAGCTAGCTACTATTCGAGAGGAAGAGACTACATGACCTGCTGCTTTGGCCATTATATGCTAATTTCTATGTTCCTGCATTTTTCTTTGTTGAATCTGTTTGTTCATGTGGTACTTGAAAACAAATCTGTATGGAATCTGTAAGATGCACTTTCCAATAGGTTACATTAATGATAGTGCTCTGGATTAATCTTATCTTAAATTCAATTTCCCCTTAGTGGTATTTGCATGCTGTCATCATATCCTGCTTAAATGGCTTCATGAGGGACATACAAATCCTTTGGCACGAAAGGTAGTTTTTAAGTTCAGTACTTGATTCTGACTTTCAGCAGTCTTGTCTCATGAGGAGCTCCCATCCCATCAAGTGATATCGTCCCTTTCCATACATTGATGAAGCAGGAGATTCAGAGCATGAAGTTTGTCCTGCTCAGCCTGTGAGAGATTGTTGTATTTTCGGCATGAATCTGAGCTCATTGGGTGCGTGTGATGGAGGGCATCAGAAAATCCATTTGATACTCATTGTTGAATTTATAAGGGATTAATAACTCATCTGGGTAGAAATCAAACCTTACGCCATGTTTAGGAAGCACTGGCTGAGTCTGAAATTGACTGTTTAATGACCTTGGTTTGGATTTATGTCTTCTAATCTTAGGTGCCTGAAAGACAGATGTCTCAGTCTAGCCTGATCCCAGAAGGCTGCCTCTATACTGCCTCGCTAGAAGATTCTTCCCACTGTACAATACACATAAGACCCACTAGCAAAGACCAATATCTACAATAAAAACATGATTGTGAGAGCAGGAGAGAGCACCAATATCCTGTCATTAATTTAGACATCCTGGCAGTCTCAGAGCTCTTGAAACCTCTGAGGTACCAATCACTGCGAAGTGGGAGAGCGTCTTTGAGCCACATCACTCAGTGCTTGCCCTGGGCTCAGGCTTTACAACTATGGCATGTAGGAGACATGATGCCAGGGAAAGCAGATATGTGAGCTGGGCAGGTATGGCTGTGCCTTAGTCATTTTCCTATTTCTTTTTTCTACTACACCATATGTTAACACCATGTAAGTGTATATCATTTTCCCTGCATGTTTAGACACCTCTCAGCCACATGGAAGCTGCTAAAAAAAAAACCCCAAAATTGTTTTCTTAATCAAGAACAACAATTATTTCAGTTCTTTTGGAATAAAAGTGAAGTTTTCTTCTGTAATTAAGGATCACACTTGACTTGCACATGTTTTTTTCCAGAAGGACTTAAGCGTATGCTTAACATGCAGCACATTTTCAGATTCTTTGCTGAACGAAGGTTTTGATCTCAATTATTTTTTTGCTTCCCCCTCATAATTTCTCATCCCTTTTCTCATCTGCTACTTCTAATCTAAGCTTGCCTTGTATAAATAAATCCTAAATTGACGTCATTTGTCTGTGGTATGGAACACTGTTTATGTTGAATCAGGTTTGCTGTTTTGTTAGCATGGAAGGCAACCTGAATTGTCCAGGTGCAGAAGCCCGAAGCTTAGTGGCTTGAAATGAGCATGTGGATTGATCCGGTCAAATTCTTACATTAATTAACTGTACTTCTTAACTGTTCTCCTTCTTTTTTGTCCCCCCACCCCCTGCTCCTTTGTTAAATGAAAACATTATCTTGATTCATGCAGTATAGATTTGCTTTTGGTCTGACACAGAACTGAAGCGGGTTTTGCTTGGCAAAGCAAGGGATTGCAAAGTTTGCCGAAAACAGTGTGTGATCTCTACATGATTTTTTCTTCTCTTTTGTATCTTGCCCTCACAGGTGAAATCAACATAGATCTATAAATGAGGTGTCTCTAATTTAAACTACTGACACTTTATCGGTGACAAATTTGCTGTAACTATTTCCTGAAGATATTTGTTTTCTTTTCCCCAATTATGCTGAGAGTTGGGACATTATTTTTCTATAGAAAGGCCATTTAAAAAGTCCACTTCCAGCTGAAACAGCTCTAGTCTTTGCTAAAATATGTATTTGTTTAAATGACTTCTACAGAAGAAAATAGTAAAAATAACACTTGAAAAGTAGAGGTCCTTGATCAGAACTTGGTTGTTTGGGCTTCATTAACAGCTTTGCCACAGATTTCCTTTGTAACTTGGGCATGTTATGTTACCTTTTTACCTTATTTACGAATTGGTGAAAAATATGAAAAATGCTCCCTTTGTCTTATCTCTCGACACTGGCCATTCTGCATAGCAGATTTAGTACATACTTTATAATAACTATCTGTAATTAAGTGTCACTTAAGGGTCCCTTTAAAATTCCATAATAGTGTATACAATTATATATATATATAAGAATCAAGCCTTTAATCTCTTGATGCCTTGATCTGTAATGACCATGATAATGCTTGCTTTGTCTCTAAGCTCTTTGATGCAGGGTGGGTTTTAGATCCATCGCTTTTGGGAGTCTCTTGCTGAGTGAGGACCTTGTTCTTTGTTAGATCTACTACAACATTCGCTATTTCCTAAAACACAGCATATGTTTAAACTCTAACTGGTATTGCAAAACCATGTACTTGCCTGTAAGGTAGGGCTAGAAGAACTACTGGCCCGTTCAGTGTCCACAAATGAATGGGTCCCTCTTAGAAACTGGCTATTCAACGTTATATATTATTGACACGGTCTGGGGTTTTGCCCCTGGCTAATTTTCTGAAAGCTGCTCAAGCCGTGATCTGAGAACAGAAAAATCACTTTCCTTTTTGACTTCTCTGTGACACTCATATTTCACAACAGCAACACAGTTGCTTTCAACCTTTTTGCATATGTGGACATATGGAAAATTTCCAAAGCTGGAGCATGCCCTGAGCAGAAAATTTAGCTCTGTTAACTTGGATCTTTTTTGTGCACGTGAACCAGAAGCAGAAATCACGCTTGACTTTCTGCAGAGCTTACGCGCATGCTTGGGAAAGAGGCAGAAGGGTCGCCAATGGAGAAATGAAGGGGTGGTTCTTAACGGGTGTCATTGCAGATGATCATTACAAAATAATAGTAAAAATAATAATAATAAAAGGTTCTGCACTCATCTTTCTTGTAAATTAGACTAACAGGGTGGGATTAATCTCCTCACTTTATATATCTATGGAGTAGACTGCTTCAGCTGAGCTAGTCTCTCTCTGTTCCCAGATCATACCCCAGGCTTCATCAGGTCCCCTGCCTACACCCAAATCCTTGCTGCCATCAGATCCCGAGGGTATTCACATGAAGTGCCCTGGTGCAGGTCCATCTCTCTTTCACTCACTAGAGCAGGCTGTGAGACTCCATAAGCAGCACAGGAGCCAGGCTGCTGGAAAAAACCTGCTAAAATATAGGAGTAGTGTCATTGGAGGAGGAGATATGGTGAAGAGCAAATATCTGACCGAAGGGTGGCCAAATCTGTTCAACAGTATGACGGTGCTGATTGCTTTTTGAAGGCAGAGATAAAGTGGGTGGCTGGCTCAGAGAGGACCCGACCTCTTGTGAGGTTCTTGATGCCTTCCACGTTCAGCGAGGCTGGTGGGAACAGCTCGGTGCAATGATGGAGCAGTTGCTAACAGCCTCTCTACATGAATTTTGGACACTCATAGAATCTGGTGAATTAGTTTCTGCTCTGATGCACAGTTCCGGAGATGCTCTTTTTGTAGTGACCAAGAACCTGCCCTCCTCAGAGTGGTCTGGGACTGTCAGCCCTAAAGGACCTCAGATGGTTTCTAAACCCAGTTACTTGAACTGGTGTCACGTGAACTTTCTGCTATTCCACATCGCCATAACCCAGTCTCCGTTTAACTGTGAAGGCTTGGTCCACCAGCCATCTCGCAGTCCTCCTCTGTGGCATTGGGCTCTAAAGATGTGTGCAGGCACCCTAATCTTATGTTATACCCTAATCCTAGTTGGAGATATTCGTACAAGGGAAGATAGTGGTTGTACAGTAGGGAGCACGGTGACTGGTTTCTTGGAATTAGCTGGGTGCTAATGGTGATAATGACAGTACCATGATGCTGCTGAAGTGAATGTGAATTGGCCAAAGATGGAAAAATCACAAGCTTGCTTTTAAAGCTTTTCCCGTATTTTTCCCCTTCACCTAAGTATCAGAATATGAAATAATAATTAAAATATATCAAGACAAGGAAAAGAAAAGCAGCTAAGTAGAAATTACATTTTTGCTTCCTATATTTCTTGCTGCTGAAATTAGGATGCCATTTGGGGAGAGACGTGAAGGAAGGAGATCATTTTTTCTATGAGTTTTCACCAACTTCAACGTATCTTCTTTTGAGGAGTTGGGACCATGTGACACAGCTGAAAGTTACTGTAATGAGGAAGATGCTAAACATCACTTTGCTATGCAGATGATAGAGATGTGACCTGTGGACATGGTTAAATCCCAGTAGCCTAAGGCAAAACCCAAATAATTATGTGCTAGAGCATACCTGAAAACTATTTGGCCACAGACAAATTCATATCTCCCTGGCTTAGTGACACGAGGGAAAACAGTCCTGTCTACTGCCCCGGATTTCCACCTCCTTGTGATTTACCTTCCTCACTGGAATATTATCAAGCCAGCTCTAACTCCTCCCAGATTTCTGCTGATGGCGGTCCCTTTTCTTCTGGTGCTTAGCAGCTTTTCTGGGGAGCGTCTCACTAGGACTATCTCTGTGCTGTAAACTGATCCAGCCCTCAGGCAGGAGGTTTTAGCCTGCCTGAAGAATTTGGAGGAAGGGTTTCTAAACTTCTCCATGCATAAGCCATGCGAGCATGTGGCCATAAATCCTATAAGCTTGGGCACTTAGTGGTGATGCAATAGCACTCGATGGGCTCCTCTGGATAATGCTGCTGTAATGTAAGGTGGATGCAGCACGGAGAGACTGGAGCCTCAGGGTCGGCTCTACGGGCTTTACTGTCTTAGGCAATGTGGCAAATGTCCACCGTACACACAGACAGCTCCAGCATGCAGCAATACCTCTGGGCAACTGTTTATTGAACCCCCCGACAGAGAGACATAACGCTCTGCATCGTCTGCCGGGAGGAGTTTTTGGCAGAGGAGGTCTGATGTCCTTGCAGCACAGCTGAGAGCTTTCCCCCTGCCTCCCCCTCTTGTCCCTGGGCTGAGGATGAAGAGCATCTGTTTGGCCATCTCGCCCCTTCCCTGCTCCCCCGAAGCACGGCTCATATTAAGGCTCTGTTTTTCGTGTCGGGTGCCATAAGCATTAGGGCCCCGAAATGCCAGCCCTTGTGCCAACAACAAGATATCACAAAGGATTTTTCTGATTTGCTTCTATCTGATTATAAGCTGATCGTGGCGTTTCCTACTGGGGCTTACTGAGTAGCACCACCCCCTTCCTCCCCTCTCATATGTCCCGGGGATGAAGGGGCTAATCCTTTACATTAACCAGCCCATTAACTATTGTGCCTGTAAAAACACCCAGCCTGTCACAATTACTTCTGGCTCTGTTCCCTCCTGCCCATCAACTTGATCGAAGATAATGTGTAACGGGATAGCGCAGCGCTGCATGCTGTTGACACTAGGAAGAAAGATCCCAGGGCTGAAGTGCCACTCAGGTTACAGATGAGCTGGAAAATCCACCCACTCATGAGAGTGGTGACAGCTTTGTGTACAAACTCTTGCTGCCCGCGATACCGAGATTGCAGAGGCTGAAAGTCTGCAAGTGCTTGACAGACAGGACTGTGACGAGAGCCAACAGGGAGAGGGGCTGGATGGATGTTGCTGGAGGTCGGCTGGGTCATCTCTTTTTAAACTTTGATGCTGTAGCATAAGTGGAATAAGTTATCGGCTTAAGATAAATCAAACGAGGATATCTGCTTACCACGCAGCTCATCCTTTTTGTCAGTCAGCACAAAGGGTGGATCGAGGAGCTGAACGCACGACGACATTGTTGTGGCCGTGGGTTGCTCTTGCATGCTTGTGCACGTCAGGCTGCGGTTGGGTGAATTCCTGCAAACCGTGACTGAGATGCGTGGCGGTAGCTACGGCATCGAAACCAAGGCATCGCGTATCGGCACAGTCACACCCAGGAGCCCTGCCTTGTCCCCTTGGTCCTGACACGGGCATTACATACTCCGCTGCTTTGTCTCGTATCAGTGGTTTTATAAATGCTTCAGGGCAGGACTTGAATATTGACTTGTTTTTACTTTGCCCCCAAAAAGGTGTGTTGGGTTTTTTTTTCTTTTTTTTCATGGGAAAAGGTTAAAATGTCAGCTTCCAACCTGGGGTGACTCAGCCCAAAGCAGAACATTTCAGTTTTATCAGCTGGCACAAAGAGGTCTGTTTCAAATCATTTTTGACAGCATATTAAGCTGCATTTCTATCTCAGCTTGAAATTGGCCTGCCCATTGGGGCTTACCCTTTCTCTAGAAAGCAACATGCTTTTCTCCATCTGAAAAGCAGGTAAAAAGGTGAGTGGGTGAATCACTGGGACACAAACTTAGCTCAGAGGAGAAAAAGAGGGACTAGGATTTTCGGAATATAGCACCGACAAAGGAGCAGTTTGATTTTCACTTGATCTGAAAATAGCCATTGCATCCAGGTTTGATAAACTGAAATGCAATATTGCTGAAATGCTGCAGTTCACTTACCTCTAACATTTATTTACCAGCTGGCATAGCAAGACTTCATTATCGGCTGGGCCTTTCCATGAAAGTGTAGCAGTAATATAAAATAAAGGCTTCTGAAGTACTCTGTGCTGAGCTTGCTTTCCTAGGAGGGATGCAATATGCTGGGACTAGATGCAGTTTTTAGACTAGAAGCTCACATAGAAAGATTATCCGTACTGGGATGGAAGAAGTTGACCAAAACTGTCTTTAAATTTTTTCATATATAGACCTTGATAGCTGATGTTGCATAAGGCAGGTCCTCTTACTAAGGCAGAGAATGGAATAACAGAAAATTTTTTGTCACTGGGTTTCTGGGGACTCTGCACCAGCCATGAAGGTTTATTTCCATGATTTGGGCATTTCCACTCCTTTTGGGGATCCCCAAAACCTTTGAGACATCTTTCTTAATGCAGCAATCCTCTCAAACTCAAAGTATTCTGAGATTAAAGGAAATTCTGCAAACTAGTAGTCATAATACCAGCTCGGATGATGTTAATGGTTTCATTATGAATTAATGGTCATAATAATAATTGTTGGGCTGAGGCAGGATGAAAAGCAGGATTCAGCAGGGCAAAGTGAGTTAATGATGTCTTGAATGTTGCTTGACCTCAGAGGGGTGATTCTGTCGGGATCTCCCATTGCCAGGGTCAATTTAGGAAGAAAGTAAAACTCAGAGCACATTTTGAAAAGAACAGTTCATCACTTACATGTCATGGTTAATAATTCCTCACTCGACAAAGGCAGGTTCAAATGGCTGAGACTGTGGAGTCTAAACCAGATTCCGTCCTCTATGCCTAAACAAGGTGAACACCCAACAGATTTCAGCTGAAATCTTTTCTGCACAACTTTCTCTGTTCACAGTGGCAGGCATATTCTGGATGAAAATCCTCAGGAGGATTTGCAAATAAGGCAGCAAAAGCAATGAGAAACCCTAATAACCCAACAGAGGCAAGCAACTCTCTGGATAAAAATAAAATCTAGGAAAAATAAAATTATATAGCCTCTGCTTTTTTTAAGCACTTTTGGAGGCCTCTAGGAAATGACACTGGGTTACCATCTATTCAGTTAGCACATCCAGACATGACTTAAAGAATATGGGGGCTGTTGTGACCCTAGATGTGGGAGATGGAGGTATAATTTGTGTTGAGATCTAAGCTTCTCCAAAGTTCAGAAATGGCTTTGTATAATGTATACCCCCATTGACAATTATGTTAAATCCTTTTTTTAAATGCATATACAAATAAAAGGGACTGACAGTAGATGTATGATTACCTAAAACAAGATGTCTCTGTTTAGTTACTCCTAACTTTATGTCAAGAGCAGCAGCAGTGTTTTCTTGCTCCTGTCCCATCACCCATGAACAGCTAATGGCTAGTGATATGATGCCAAACACTTCTTTTCAGCAGTTTGGATGTGAACCAACTGCTCAAGTGAAGTATACTTTAGAACCCAAGCACAAACTTGCTGGTCCTGTTTCACCCTCAAAGAAGGGCTTGCCTACCAAGGAACTTGTCTGTTATTTGCCTTCCTAGTTTTAGTTTTTCCTCAGCTATGTGTGTCCAATCTAATAAAAAACACTGCCTCTCCCTGCACTCTTCGCTGATTGCACTATTGCAGAAAGATTGTCCTTCCACAAAAGGGCACAGATGTTTCAACACTCCGTGATGAAACATCTGGAAGTTGGTCAGCAACAATTACAAGCGAGATGCACACGGCTGATATCAGCACCTCGCTTCCCTCTATAATGGGTGGTGAGGAGAATTAGGGTTCTGGAATGAACTTCCCAAAGCCAGAATTGCAGGTGATGAGATATCTATACTTATCAGATGGAAATAATAAAGGAAGGCATGCTGGGAGGTCATTGGTGCTGGTTTAGGGCTATAACTAGGGAAAAAGACAGGTCATAAAACATTTTCCTGCTTTGAGTAGCTTTCTGGGAGATTTCTGCAAAGGGTATTTACATTTTATTTTAGACATCAGAAGCCTTGACCAGAGACCACTAACCACTAGATTATCCAGCCAGACTCCCCTTTGCTGCCTGTTCTTCAAGCCCCATGAATCTTGCAAGCTTGATGCAACATTAGCAGGAGGGAAGATATGCGTTCACTTCCAGACTACAGCCTAACATTTAGGATGCTTTTCTAGCTTGTGCAGATGTTAGCCCACAAGTTTGACATTAGTCATGGAAGCTTGTTGAGTACTATGGTGGTCTTTGAAAACAGCTCGATCCAAGTAAGTTGGCCCCTACCTGGGGAGGTACCTCTGGGGAGATAAGTGCTGATATGTCTCTTTTCTTGCCATAAGGAGGAAAATAGGTGCTGATCAGTCTGTTAATATTTGCTGTTGTCACTTGCAATTTATAATTCAGTGAACTGAGGACACTGGGCAGCACATGCATAGGTAATAACACCAATTTAGCTTCAGAGACCTCAGTGTGCAAGGTTAGGAGGAGGAAAAGTGTGTGTGATGGGGGGGATGGATTTGGAGAAATGAAATAACACAGAAAGCAGCAGCGTTGCATTACAAGCCCTTCAGCCTGGAGTCGCCAGAAACGTGGAGGCTTTTGCATTTTAGCTGCTGGAATTTTACTTTATCGTTGTTCATTTCTATTCCTTTAATAAAGAATCCTGAGCTGAACTCCTTGCATGCTTAGTGCACTCTGCCTTTGGCTGGCTTACCCAGGCTTTCCCTTGCAAACCCTGGAGTGAATCGCTTAATCCCCTGGACCGGAGTTAGAGAAACTCTGGAGCAGCTCGTTCATTCACTGGCGAGGCTGCACTTCTACCCTGCGGTGGCTGGGACAGCCTACGCGTGTTCCTGGACTCAGTAAGCTATCCATTTCACCGGCTGGTTCGAGCCACGTGCTCCTTGCATTCCTTTGGTCACAGGGGTGTAGGAAACGATGTTACGGCTCAACTTATATAATGAAATGCCCTGGCAAAGCTAGCCGTGATTTTGTCATTAAATTTCGATGCCTCCTCTCTCGGCCCTCTCCTCCTCCCCTTTTCTGCTTTGAGTCTACGCTTGTAAAACGGGCAATGAGTCTACCACAGAAATCATTAATCCAGCGAGGTAGGGAGGTCTGTATGCATACGTTGCTGACATGGGCTTTCATCAGTGTGTTTGCGTGGCTTTTCTAGCCTGAGCTTTCCCCTCAAGGGCTTGGGACTGAGTGGTGGTGGATGCAGGCGAGGACTTGGCCCGACGAACTGTAGGACTTGGTGGTTCCAGTAACCACTGGCTCCAAGCGAAGACAGAAAGCCGGGGGGGAGGCATCAGAGTGAGGAAGGAATTTCCGCCACAGCATAATGTTGGTTTTGTGATTCAATACAATCAACATGTGGGTTTTTTCTTTCTTCTTCTTCTTCGTTTTCTTTTCTGACTTGGAAGAAAATGGAGGTGGTCACCCTACAACAGAGAGTAAGATCTTTCTGCAGAGAAAAGGGCAAACTATGATGAAGCTCCAACCTGCCGCATCAGGAAAAGGAGCAGATCGGAGACTTATAGCATGACTGCAGCCGAGCTCAGGATGGCTCAAAAAATGCATCCCACTTGTACAGTAGAGCCAACAAAACGACAGCCTTAAGGACAGGTCAGCTCCCTTTTCTCTAAAGCCCAGGTGCGGGTGGTGGATGCATAGAGAAAAGCTATGGAGAAGTTGCAGCCTCACACATTACTTTAATCGTCCATACTTACTCCAGTACCTAGAGTTTTGGGGTAGTTTACACCACCTAGAACATTATCTCATGGTATGGTGGCTTTACAGAACAATCAGGTTTACTTTTCTACCAGTGTATTCTCTTGTGGCTGGAAGCTTTCTGAAGAGATTGTTTCTGTGTTGAAAATAGGATTTTATTTTTAAATATTTTTTTCACAAATGAAACTTTCAGAAAAAAGAAGAGTCTGTTAGCAGGCTGCATTTTGCAAGCATATGTGTGTGTCTGTGCATATGCAAATGTAGCATTTTGTGGGATGGAACCATTCTGCCTTAATCTTGTCAGAAAAGAGAATTACCAATTTTCAAGTTGTCGTGACTTTTCATTTTGAAGATTGTTTTATATGCTGTAAAAGCCATTATAATTTCTTAAATTATTATAATAGGCTATATCTATTATTTAATACATGTGAAAGTTTTTTTTTTTAATCCAAATTGTTGTGTCCTCTTCCCTCAAAAATCATTTTCAGGTTATTTTGATATTGTTGACAGCAATTTTCTTTTTGAATATTTTGAACTGTTTCAGAAAAGAAAAGTTCATATTTTTATGCAGACCTAGAAACATCTGAGATACAGACAAGATATATGCCACTTTTCTGCTTATGGTGACCATCAAAACCTCATTAACAGCTGGGTGGAAATTACTCCACATGATCTAAGAATGTGCACTTTTGCCATGTGTGCACAATAAAAGCCATATGTGAATACTGCTGATATCACACCTGTGAGCTATGAGGTCTTTCTAGCTCTCAGCCACACGAAGTAGTAGATTCAATGGCCAGCAATTGCTCCATTCTAAAGAAAAAATATGCAATAGGAAGTAAGTTTTGCTTAACGGTAGAACATTACCAGAGCTGTAGGATCTACAGAGTAAGGTCACAGGGTATGGAGAAGGAGCAGAGTCACACAAGGTTGTAGTATATGGAAATCCTGGTCTAGTTAAGAGACCAGAAGCAAGGTGATTATCTCAATGTGGCTTTCTGCCATAGTGGACTTCTGCATCGGGTCATGAAGACATCTCCCACTTTCCATCCTGAAGAACAGCAGAATAAGGACTCAGGGTCAATGTGGGACTGTGAGAGTGAAGGACCTGAAAAACTAAATTCCACTTGATAATGTCTGAACACTGTTTTATGCCTTCTGGGACATGCCCTTCTGTGGAAAAAAGGTGCAGTGCCTGATGAGTCTGGAACACTGTATTGTGTATCTTAAGGAAGAGAAATTACCGTGGGTGTCAGGAATGTGGCACTGCAATAGGAGATGTCTGGTGGACATAGCTGAATGGTGGAAAGGGCATAAGGAATATGGTGGGAAAGGAACAAAGGACTTCTTAGTGCATGAGGATGCTTGAAGGGAGGTGAAGATCATCTACAATGTAGATGTGCATGTCTGAGCAAGACACACCAAGGTCTTTTATAACGAACAGAGAACTAGTCGATACGACAGGTAGCATCTAGAGTGCAATTAATCCCTAAAAATAGATCAGATGACTCATGCTCTGAAAGTACCTTTTTCTCTTCAAGACAATAAAAACAGTTGGGGGAGACCAATTCAGATGGAGGTGTAAACACTGAAAGTTTAGGACGCGAGGAAATGGCCTCAAGTTGAGGCAAGGGAGATTTACGGTAGATATTAGGAAAAATTTTTTTACTGAGAGGGTTGTCAGACATTGGAATAGGCTGCCCAGGGAAGTGGTTGAGTCACCATCCCTGGAGGTATTCAAAAAGCAAGTAGATGGGGTACTTCAGGACATGGTTTAGTGGGCATGGTTGGTGGTTGGACTCGGTGATCTTGAAGGTCTTTTCCAACCTAAATGATTCTATGATTCCATGATTCTAAGTGAAAGGAGGCAAGCTCTTATTCTTATATTTCTCCTGGATAAAACAGAAAGATAATTAAGTAGCAGATAGACACAGGAATGAGTAATGAGGAATAAGCCAGAGCAGAGGTGACTTTTGGGAGAGATGGAAAGATAAGGGAGATAAGAAATCAAGACACACAAACAGTGATGTTGATAGACCTCTAGATGGAACAGAATTGAAAGAGTCATGTGTATTCCAGCTTCAGCAGTTGCTGAAATGTAATTGTAGCCAAAATGCAATTGTAGCTGAAATACTGAAGATTCACAGAGCTCTTTACAGTGCTGATAAAGTATAAAGAGGACAGGGAATCTGAGGCTTGAGACTGTCATGCATTTGAAACCAACTCACTGGTATGATTCAAGTCTGTACCTATAACCTCTCTGATGTGAGGCTGAACTCACTGTCCTTAAGGTTCTCCGAGGAGAGGTTAGACATCCCTTATGATCTTCTGAGACACTGCAGAAAATAAACCCTTTATCTTGGCCAGCAGTTGCAAGAAAACAGTTCTTCATAACACCTCTGATGAATGATGGTTACTTGTTTCACCGACAATTTCTGTCTGAGACACAAATACAGGGTTTTTGCAAGCAAATAAAATCCCATCCACCACCTTCTATTACTACTCGTGGTACATTACTACTCATGAGAAGAGATTTTGACCATGAAAGCTCTCATAAAAAGCGACATTATAGGCCAGATTAGTGGCTGGTATAAATTGAAATCTCCAGAGAGATGCTGATTCACTCAAAACTGAGGCTATATCCTTCTATTTTCTGCTTGGAAAATTAGACAAACGACCATGTACGTGAAGGCCCAGCCCTGTCTGGAAATGCCATCTGGTAAAGGTACGGTGGTGCACATGGCCATAGTTCAGTGGGTAATCGCAACCACACAGTGATTACCGAAGGGAAAAAGATGGCCTTTCCTTTGCAAGGATCTTCTGTTGGGTTTTGAAACTGCTGCTCTCTCGTGTGTCTCGAGAGGAAAATGACTGTGAAAGAAAACATTCATGGGTACGTCTGTTTGCCAGTCTTTTCAGGTAAACAAGGATCTCCCGATTTTTCATCTGTAGCACATTCCCAAGTAATCTCACGGCAGCCAAGCCTGTTTGTGGAAACTGTGCTTGTTTTTCCACCACTTCTCCCCAAAAGCACTCACAAATCCTGATTTCCCAAACTACCGCGGCCGTGATCCTGGATTGCAGCATTGCTAAGCCTCCCCTTCGTATCAGCACCTGACTGGGAGCCCAGGCAGCCAGAAAGCTTTGCTCCGGCTGCAGATCCGAGCACACGGCGGGTACGGGCTCAGCAGCGACAGGGTCCTCCTAGCATCCCCTTTCCTTCCCCCTGACCACCGTTGGTACAGGATTTGCCTCTTTTCCTCCTAACAGCAACGTACAGGGTTGTACCGTCCTGTGGTGAGCTATCCCGTAAACAACAACAAAATGAGCTTATAACTTTAAGCCTCCAAATGAAATAAGAAGCTAATTTGCCCCATCGCAGTGCTTGCCATCTGTAAGAATTAGTCCCAGGGGGAAATGAATAGAGCCATTATTCCTACTGTGCTCTTGGCTGTGTAATTCCTACAGTGGTGAAACAGTAGACAGCGAGAGGAAAAACATAATACTTGTGTGACCAGCCTGCCATTGGCTAAACGAGGTTGTGTGTATCTTGTTCGTGAAATGAAGAGTCAGGCAGACAGCTTAAGGGGTGACAGACTTCAATGTCCAAAATGCTTCTTAGGCACCAAGTAATTAAAGCGCTCTGTGGAACGGATAACAGAGCTAGGAGGCAAGTTAAAGGTTCATTTATTGATGTCTGAGGCTTGTGAATGACTCTGCTGCAAACCATGGAAAATATCGGCCTCTGACTGCAATTATATTTATGCTCCCTCAGAAAACCTCTCGCTCCCTTTCTATGTCTCCTGTGTTCTCCTTTTGTTAGAGATGATGTTAAAAGTGAAGCATGACAGCCCGTTAACCCTCGCTGGTCGATCCGAGCAGCGTTGTTCTTGCCAGGGGAGGTTGGATTCTCCCCTGGTGGAAACTGGCCCGATTCCCGTTTTATACTACGTGAGGATGTGGCCTCTAATTTTTCAGCTGAGCCGAGCCCAAGCCATGAAGTAAAAGGTTCATAAAGTAAGATTTTCCAGTCTTAAGTAAACGTTACTTTATCTGAGAGGAATGAACAAGAATGAGCGCGAGCACAAAGAGCAGGAGAGCGATGCGTGAGACTCCTTTCCAGGGTGAAAAATGGTCCCAGGAAGAAAATGGATGCTCTCTCTGAGCACAACCAAGCAAACGTTGCCTCCTGGAAAGTAAATGTTATGTCCAAGGGAGCATCTAGGAACTCAGCTGCAATCAAAGCTTGCTATCCAAACAAATAGAAATGCCTTAATGTCTTATTTCTAAGTCTAGGCGTGAGGCACAATTAGAATTACTCATTACATGTGTTAAAGACCTGCCCAATACCGTACAAGAAGTCCCAGTTCAGGGACTTTGCCCCCAAACCACTTGGTTTTCTTTGTCCCATTTACTTTAATGCTTTTTGGACTTTGCCAATGAAGAAATAAGTGAATCTGCTTATGACAGGACCTTCCTAATTTGGATTAGGTACACCAGTTCTACATTCAAAACGGAGAATCATTGAGCCTGGAGGGACAAAAAAAAAAAAAAAAAGGCATCATGGGAATGTCACCCATTCAGCTGAGAGAAAGGCTGCTGCAGTAGGAGTGAAGGAGTCAAATTTGAGAGCTGGGTAAGTGATTCTGCATGATAATCAGCTTTTCTTGTGCAGCCCAGCACCACTCAGTGCAGGCAGTGCTTCCTGCCAACTTTTTGCTGCTGACACAACTTTCATCGTTTATGATTTTTTTTCTGTCTAGAGGCACCCTGTTGCTATTCAAAGACAACAACAACTCCATCAATGCTGCTGACCTGTCCTACTACTTCTGTTTGTCCCTTTCATCTTCTGTTCCGTTTGGCTTTATACCTTATTCTGTGCTATAACTGGAATTGTCCCTCTTTCCTCCCTTCCCATCACGCTAAATCAAAGCTTTTCAGCATCATGTGTTTATCATAATCTTTCTTTCCCAATACAAACCCTGAACCTCTGTGCATTGTGCTCTTGGCATTTGCTGTGATGTTGGCCTTTTTTTCCTTTTAGTTTCAAAAAAACCCACTGTGAGTATCAAATCATGTCAGCCACCTTGAGGATCTGAGCAAAAAGATGCAACAGAGATTACATGTTCTTAAACAAATTGCTTCACCCCACCATGTCTCATTTCATTCACCTCCCTTTCTCTTAGTTTATCTACTTGCATTGTCTTTAGAAGCTCCTCATCTTGGAGACTTTGTTTTACTAGGGGTTCTTTTTTTGCCAAATGAGGCCTCATTTTACACATTACCTCTCGGTACTTCTGTAATACAAATTGCATACACCTGAGGGATTGCAAAAGGTAGGAAAGAGTATGTCTGAATGAGGGCATGCCAGCTACCAAGCCCACAATGGGCTTCTGGTGGAAAAAGGAGACAGGCTGAGCATTAGTATGTCCTGAATCTACAGTGGAGTTTGAATATCATTTTGAGACCGAACACCTTAGACTTTGAATTAAAGAGGATCCTAAAATTTGCACTGAGAACGTGGAATAGGAGCACCAGGCAGGAAATCAGCAACCCTTGCTGTGTTTTACTGAGCCGTAGCACATTTTGACGTTTTCTTTTTAATGTGAGGTGAGAAAGAGGATTTGAATCACAGTGAAAATGGATCTGCAGTGTTACGGCTCCTCAGAAAAGGACCTTGTAGGGTAGGGTCCAAATCATCTGCCTACCCAAATCTTTCCCTGCTCTAAAGATCAGTAGAAAAAATACCTTCGATGCAGAAAAGGCTTCTCAGGCATGGTAGGCAAGTTCAATAGGCTTTGCAAGCTCAACAGCTGCTCTCATATCACTTGGACCTTAGTGTCCAAGAGGCAAGGTGGTGGTGTTCTGCATGAATGGTCTGGTAGGGAAGAGAGCAGATTTAACATCTCCTCCAAGACCAGAAACTCTAACAGCTTTAGCTCCTAAAAAAGGAAGCCTTAGCCAAATTAATTGCTTATCACATTGGGAGCTGGTAAGGGGTGTTTGGGGGTTGCAAGTGTATATTGGATGTCTGGAGAAAGAAAAAGTATTGTATTACTAACTGAAGAAAAGCACTTTGCAGCCAATTTGCACAGTTTGAGCTCGTTGCCATGGTGTTCCTGCAGGAGTGGGAGTAGATAGGAACTTGCTGTGGGATTTGCAAGTGCTGAAGCCCTGAGGTCTCTTTCTCCATCCACCCAACATACTCGTCCAGCTATTAATTGTACAGGAGAAGCTTACCAGATCCACTAATGGTGAGCCAATAGTTTACTGGGAAGGGACCAAGACAAAGCATGGATTTTATAAAAGGCAAAACCAGTCATATTGATTCTGTGCTTGCAGGCGAAACCACATGGATGCGCATATGCACACGCAGTGGAAAAACGGAGGCTGGATTGCTCTGAGCTGCCATTACGTTAACAAGATGGCTACCCGCAAACCTGTGACCCAAAGTCATATGTTCCTACTGGGAATATCATAGCACAGAACATTACGTCAGCCCCACACAGTTCTCTAAGAACAGCACTGCCTTTCTGCTCAGCGCTATATATTTCTCCCTTTCGTCTCTTGGAGAATTACCAGAACTGCTAGTTCTAGGCATGGAAATCTGCCGCCAGATCCTAAAGCCAGCTAACACATCCCACAGAACACTTGTGTTCAGGTGGGTGGACAACATCATAGGTCAAGGAGTCTGTCTTGTATTGCCTCCTCTGTGCCAACCTGGCACGGTGACGGTGACCTTCTCAGAAGGTCACCCTGAGAAGGTCACCGTCAACACAGTGATGAGATGAAAAGCAGGTCAAGGCAAATGAAAGCTAGGTGTGGAGAAAGCTTCTCGCGCGCGAGAAGTTCAATTAAAATGGCAGAAATGTCCCCAGAGATGTGATGTAGGCAGGGCTGTATTGCCTACATTATTTAAAAATAGACTGGCCACAGCATGCAGAATCATAATGTTGATGGCGTCAAAGAAAGGGAACCTTGTACCAGCCCTTTGGAGAGAGGAAATCCATTCGTATTGAAGAGGGCCTTATCCTGATACATACAACATTCCCAGGTGAATGGTGTAGTTCCATCCAGCCCAGGCATGTCTCAGGATCAGTCGTTCTCCTGGGCCACACTGCTGCTGAGTCACAGCGTATTTTTTCTGTCTCAGACCTGTCTTTGACAAGCCCCTGCCAAATGCATACTTGTGATCCAGCAAACACAGTCAGATTCAAAATGTGTGCTAAAATGCTTTGCTGAATCAAGACCTGGATCTTTTTTACTCAACATCCACATGTTTTGCAGTTGCCATTAGGTCTAGACGCAGACATTGTGAACCCATGTTTGTAACTCTGATGCTCTTGACATCACCCTGACTACCTCCCCTGAGGACTGAGGCCAGGGGACAGCAGAAAAGTTGTCCACGTCCACCTTTCAGGAGAAAGTTTTCCTTTCCATGGTAGACGTCTGTATCCTATACGTGAAGAATGGATTATATTTAGACCACCTATTAAGGTGCCTAAAAGGATGAAGATGCCCCAGATGGTATTTCATTACATGGCAGTGACGAATAATTCAGACCACCCACTCTCAAGGCTCCTAGCTGCTGCCCCTGGGTCTGTGGAATGAAGCAGTCACGACAAAAGAATTAGGCTCCACGAGTAGGTGGTCGAAAGACAGTTCCATCTTCTCTCCATTCACTGGGAAAGGAGCCAGCCTCTGGTAGCCCTGGCTGCTCGGTAGTTTGGGTTCTCATCACACTTTTCATTACCAGATTAGGAGCCTGTATCTATGATCTTGAAGGTCTTTTCCAACCTAAATGATTCTATGATTCTATGAAGGGCACCACAGTGAGCTGAAAGAGTATTGCCCTTGGGGGAAGGTTCTCTGCCACCTCTGAGCTTCTCTCTCAGACTGATGAGGGTGGTGAAGCTTGTCAGCCAGCACAGATAGAAAATCAGCCATTAGCCACCCTGTGATTAGGGCCCCTCTCATTATTTTAATTTTGGTTTTGAAGTGAGACAAGCTGGCAGCCTTGAGCTGTGCTTGGCACTGCAGAATAGTTTAATAATCACCTAATAAAACTTTTCATCTGGCTTCCCACATCCCCTCCCTTTCCCAGATCCCTGCCCTTCCCTGCACTCTCTATCAGAGATACAGGGTCTGGCATAACACACATCACTGCTGTAGCAACCTTCTTCTCACTTGCTGCTGCTGCAGGTATTCAGGTATTTGCAGATATCATAATAATTTCACTCTCTTTAATCCAATTGCAGCCAAATCTGCCATTTGTAGTCTGTCTCCATGAGTTTCCCCCCATTCTGTGGGGTTCCTGGTTGTGTCCATGGGTAAAGGAGAATCTGGATCTAGATTTTATGTTTGTTTGGTCTACACCACTATGGAGTAGTTCAGGATGAGTGGTCCTTATGCTGAGATGGCTCCAGATGTCTTAATAATCTTGACTGTTCCTGGTGGTGATGCTGCAATGGAACCTTGAACTTCACAGTCTGTATTCTTCCAAGGCAGGCATGAAAATATAATTTCAGGCAACAGATGTTAAAGAGTGCCTAGCAAAATAAATCACTCTCCTCCAATAAGACTGTTTTTGTAAACATTTTTCAACTAGTAGGGTTCTAATTGAAATTAGTGTAGATTCTGGCCTTAAACAAAATCACAGATTTGTAGCTTGGAATGCAGATCAACAACAGCTTGGGCTGACCCAAGGTGACTGCAGTCATGTCTTTTACAGGCTACAGGTTCTCTTTCTTGCACTGTTAATGTCAGACAGCAGCCTAAGGATAAAACCATGCAGGGAAACAGGCCAGCTGAAAAATTAACATTTTTTAAAAAGGGGGAAATTGAACTATAGATGTGCTATAACTGACAGTCCTTTACAAAAACTGTGGCTGAGCAGCAGGAGACAAGACCGCTTGTTTGTCTTGTATCAGATGCTACCCTTTGGGCCAAATAGAGGAAATGGAAATTATAACCCTTCTGAAAGCAGCAAGGCCTCCCTAGAAAAAAGGCATTTATGGAGGGCAGGGAGAGGGTAAGATACAGACATGGACAGAATGGAGCCAAGAGAAAGAGCAGAGACCTGGCTGAGAAGACTGGTGAGCACAAGAGTGCAGGTTTCCAGTGTGACAAAGATAAATTCCGTAGGGTGCCAAAGGGACTGTGTGGACTGGTTTGCAATCCAGAATGCTGCTGACAGTTGCTGGACTGAAAGCAAGCCTGTGCATAGAAACTCATCAGGCAAGTGGGGCTAGAAAGGGCAGGTGGAGAGTCTTGTTTACGACCATTTTTATTTCCAATCTCGCTCGGTCTGAGGTTTTGCTGCTAAACCCCATATGAGTAGTTATTTCTTTTTCATGTTCTGACTTTTTGGGATGGAGAGTCCTGGTGACTTTGGAGAGAACAAATGGCACAGGACATGGTTAAATGGGACTGATTCCTTTATGGACAGTGATGGTTTAAAGTGTTAATCAACCCACAGCTTCATGCCACTGCTTGAGAACATGTTAAAACTGACTTCAGGCCTCCTAGTGCTGAACAAGAAATGCTGCAGCTTACTGACTCCCCCCAAAAACCTTACTGAATTCATTCAGACACTTTTCCACATTTTACTCATCCTAAAGTGGATGTATTCACTAGATTATATGGCCTATGTCCTAAGATTTTTTTTTTTTAAATTGACTCTAAGGAGAGCTGAGAGTTACAATCTCAGGTAGCTTTCTACACTGTAGACAGCTACACTTATGCTACTTCAGTCTCATTGAATACAGTTTAAGTTCTGAAATATCTGTGTAGATGTTGCCTGGTTCAAATTATGCAGTTGAGTTTGACAGCATTACTCACATGCTGAAAGCAGAGCAAGTGTGCAAGGGTTTTGCTGGCCGGGGAACTCTCTTGATGCTGTATCTCCTCCTTGGCAAAGGGAAGTCAGTAAAACAGATACTGTATGTAGCATTTTGTTTATCAAAGGCATTGTAGAGTGGTGGAAGGTAAGTTAAAAGTAACTTTGACCAGGCCATTTGGGGTGAATATTCCCAGTGTTGTGCAAAGTGTACCAAGTCTTCAACAGACAGGTGGACAGAAGGACATGGATTTGACCCGCTGTTCAGAAGAGCAACTCCAGCTGTTCCCAGCTCTGCAATAATCTTTGACCGAAAAAGAAGTTCATCATTGCCAATTCATGGAATAGCATCATTTTTGATGGACAGTGGGGTTTTCACTAAGAGGAATCTTATTCAATCGCTGCCCTGGGCTGACCTTGCTCAGTTTGTGAAATCGGAGAGGATCCCAGACCTAGGTGGCCCAGCGTGTGTTCCAGTGCACTTGAGGAATGCCAGCAGGCAGATAAGCTGGGTAAATGTCTAATAAGGCAAAGTTTCCTGCTCTGTTATTGTTAAAAACATATCTATAGGATCCTTTTTTTAAGAGGTCATTTTGATTTGTTTCCCATGTGCTTTTTTAAAAGTCAGTGTTTGGCATCTGATACCTTGTGCAATGTATAATCCCCATGGTCCAAAGAGCTTTAGAGCGCCAGGAAATCCAGAATCTTGGCATGAATATGGGGCCAGCTCCCATAACACATGGCTGCATGACTTTTCTCTGTTTGTGGTATCTTTGTGACACCATGGTACGTGGTGTACTCAGAAATCAGCTGTGGGCTTTGCCTCAGAGACCATGTGAAAGAATCCCCCCACCCCTCCCACCTAGTGCAACGTGTAGGAGCCCCAAACAAAGAAGGCTTGTTCTTTCAAAAGAAATAAATGATGACTGGAAAGAATAAAACACAGAATGTTGCCCCCCTGAGGGGAGGGGAAAAGAGGTGGTGGCCAAAGGAGTGATTGATTGACTGCAACCCTTTGACACCTAAATGCATTCTCTACAGCGGTATGGGTGTGCATTGATGCACTGTGCAGAAAGACAGGCAGCCTTGGAGGGTCAGCCTCATGCAGATCATGGATCCAGGGATAAATTGCATTTATTATGCAACTTCACTTACATGAGCTCACTAATCCATCTTCTCTAGACTGACAAGCCCTCTTACAGCTCAGCCTCTGAACGGCACATTGGCTGGGGTAATATTTAAATGACTACTCTTGCCTCTCAGTTTTCCCAGATAAAGCCCTCTCCACCTTCTCCTCCCCAGAGTGACCTGAAGCTCAGGATGGGATCCATAGTCTTTACCCAGATGATATCTGTGTGTAAGCAATAGCCGCACCGTGCAGGTAGCACTGTGCAGGATTAATTTTGTTTTAAGGAATACAGACATAGTGCTTACATTTAAGTTGTTTAAATTAATGTCCCCTTTGGGGAGAGGATAAAATATTGCGATTAGCTGAGCAAATGCTATCTCCTGTTCTAAAGCAGTAATAAATTCAACTGCCAATATTCAGTGATCTGATAGGACCAGAAAATGGAAAATGGGCTTTGGACAGGTGGCAGAACTTCTGGTTCCCATCAGCTGAGGATCTGATCCCTGGAAGTTTCTACTGAATGCTAACTGTGAAGGAATCTACCTCAGCACAGTCCACTGTGGATACCATTGTGAGTCCCCACATATACTCCCTGATGGACCTAGAATGCCTCCAAATATTAAAGGGCATCATACTGCAGTCCATTTGAATACATGTACTGGCATTTCACAAAAACAACACCAAAATGTCATTGGTTTCCATCTGTGTTTGAGATTTTTTTTTTCTTACTCTAAAAGAAAATTATTAACTTCTACCTGTTCCCTCTGACCTCTTCTTCCTTCATGAGACTTACAGAGCTGGAATCCCACACTGGAGGGACTTTATTTTCCCACTGGAATACTAGCAATAATAATAAAAAAAAATCCCAAATTATTAATTACATCCTTCCTTTAGAAATATTTCTTGTAACCATGTATGAAGAACACTCAAAGGAGCAATGCAATTGAAAAAAGTAAATATTGGTGCACGTGGAGAATACACAGTTTAATGGTTCTCTGAGTAATATGCTCATCAGAAATTCTCACAGATAAATTTTGTCACTCTCTATACATCTCTAACCAGGGTTAGAGAGAGGTAGCTTTCACAGAACAGGCCTGGTGTTAAATAAAGGTGAGATTGGCAGCTGCCAATCCTGAAAAGAAACTGATAAGAAAGCAAATCAATGAATGAGAAACAATTATTCTCCACTAGCCAGTTAAAACTGGCAACCTAGGAAGAAATATGAGTCTAAAAACTTTCCTGTTTTGGGACAGTTAGGATGTTATTGTAGAATGATGAAAACCATTTTTGCTTAAGCTCGAAAATGGTCAAAAGCCAGTATTTCTGCAAATGTTCATCTCAATATGTGGTGTTTAAAATTAAAGACATCCTTGATTTCTGTTGCAAATTCGATCCTAAATGTGGGATTCATCTCATCTGACTTAACTATTCTTCTTAACTGGTTAACCAAGGTTTATTTGATAGTCTATGGAGTTGGAGACCAATCTCAAAAGGGTGTTTCCTCCTTTCTGGAGGTGCCTGTTTCTTTCCACGGATTAAAAAGAGAGCCAAGAGTGACTAGCTAAGGTTTAAATGTCCCATCTAGATTGTGTGGTTAATAGCCAAAGTGACTTTCACTAGAAATGGCAGGGCAATAGTCTTTCTCTATGCAAAAAATGGAGAGGCTCTGGTGAGTAGAAAAGGTCTGGGATGCAATCACAAATA
This sequence comes from Harpia harpyja, assembly GCF_026419915.1. NCBI lineage: Eukaryota > Metazoa > Chordata > Aves > Accipitriformes > Accipitridae > Harpia > Harpia harpyja. The sequence continues at coordinate 106,604,332 of NC_068940.1, forward strand.
ATCAAGATATTGTAGCAATGCAAGTTATTGTTTGTACCCACACTGTTTAGGTTTCTAGGCCATGCTGATGAAGAAGTATTTGTGATTTATGTTAATATGTGTTCTTCTTAGCTGAGGTAGCAAAAGAGTGTGCACAGTCATGTCTCAGTTCAGCTGCTCACACATTTAGTACTTCACATCAGTTAAGATGCCCTGAAGTGTGTTAGACGTGGCACAGGATTACTGGGAGACTTGCAGCTTCTGGCATGACAATTAGAGGTTGGTTTGGACAATGATGTGCAACATCCAAAATGATGTTAAATGCCTTCATGCTGGCAACTGAATCCTGTCCCTGCAGTGAGATGTACCAGATACAGCAAGGCATGAATATTCCCAGCCCTTTTTTATTGTCATATTGCCAGGAACATCCTGTGTCATGTAATGAGATATGGAGAGGCCTCATGCTGGAGAAGCTACTCCAGGGCTTCTGGAGTAGGAAGGAGGCAGGAAAGCATTTAGTTAAGCTGGTGAATTAAAAATGAGGTCCCTGACAAAGTCTTACTTTAGGGGGACCACCTCATGTACTATCAATTTTCTTGTGTCGTGTTTGCTTTGAAATAGGACAAAACGAAGCAGTAAGGCAGAGTGAGGAATAATCATCAAAACAACAAAAAGGAGGGAAGTTTTTTTATGAATGAGCATCTTCCATCTTCTACTTCAGCAAGGATCCAAAATAACTCGCTTTGTGTGAACACCACCTGCTCCAAACTCTTACCTGCCTTAATTCTGTAAGGCTGCCATAAAAATGACTCTTTAGCAAGCCCCTTGCTCCTTGTTGCAGGTCTTTTCCCTGATTTTTCCCATTGCATTTTAATTAGAAGTGCACCTGTGGTCAGAGACCACCCAACTTCAACAGTCCACTTTTGCAAGGATTAAAGTGAGCCATCAGAGAGGACTTACAGTGCACCCTTAAGAACCAAATGTAATTACAAGCCCTCCAGATGTGTCCACTGCACTGCTAATGTAAGACTTGTATATGGCAACCAACCCAGCATACACCTGACTTGTGCTGTCAGGGAACTTTCTTTAGGCCATGGGTAAGTCTTCTTCCTCCTATAGAGCTGCTATGAGCTGGTTTTGTGTGCTGATAGATGTTCAGAAACACTGAGCCCAAGTCCTCAGCCCTGAAATCCGGAGGAACCCCATGGAATCCACCAAAGCCCATTTCTCCTGCCCTCAAGGACAGACACCGTGCTTTGCAGAACTCAATACCCCAACTTTATACTGTGTTGAGAGTAGTCTTGTCCTGCTGAGTGTCTTTACCCCCATGGAGGACTTGATTACAGGTTCCTCACTCCTAGGCAGCATCTGTTCCAGACCCAACCTCCAAGCTTTTCCTGTTCTTCTCAAATGTCCGAGTCATCTCACTGGTAGCAGTTGCAATGACTTTCTTTTAGTACTGGGGCGGGATGCTAACATTTTTAGTGCCAAGTGTTCAGAAGTTCCAGTGTCAGATTCCAGTCTCCTGCACGATGTCCATTGTTTGCAGGATGTGGCTTTGTTACCGACTGTGAAGGGAAACTCAGAAGAAAAATGCCTTGGGAAAGGCCATCCCAACAACGTTTCCTGCATCCTGGGAAGGAGAGACTTGTCTACCTAGGTTCTTCAGTTGTTGCCAGTAACCACCATGGATGATTCTTAGACCATTTCCAGATGAGTGTGTTTTCATGATATTCCAAGCTTTTGCAGCTCTGAGTTTTGTTTGGACCTCTGAACAGTCCAGAGCCTGAAACATGAATAAGAGCTCTGACTTTCCCATGGTGGCCCATTGTTGCTACCAGTATGAGTTTTGTGATGTTTCCTGACCTGGAAATGCCCTCATTCCAACAGCTGGAGTAGCTATTTGAGGCAGTCCCAAGCTGAAGATACCCCTTACTTTCCTCACCCAGGTATGACCAGTTACAATTTTTAACTGCAGCCAGTGTCTGTAGGGTCATCTAACTTTGTGATACCTTTCAGCTTTCAACAAGAGAATACAAAGACCATGAGGAATCCAAGAGGTGAAAATTTTACCTCAAGGCAAAAGAACCACAGCCTGTCCTTTTAATACCAGTTTTATTGTTTTATGTATTCAGGAGAGCTGAAACCCCTGTTCCACAATTTAGCATGCTGACGTAGAGACAAAAGTGGAATGATCCCATATTTCATCTGGAAAATCCCAGGCATGGGATATGAGCATGCCTGCCGGGCTGTACATATGCAGTGAACCCAGGACGACCAGGATACATGACCATGATTGTATGTACCCTGTGCTGAGAGCTTTTACCTGCACAGTAAGTTCAACCTTTTCATGATATGTCAGATTCTGTGCATATACAAATCATCTGTACTACATATGTGATGTGAAACCACCATGTCCAGGCTCTGTTAACCTTCCTTTTCCAGTTCAGCAGAGCTGGGGCTTGTTTGTCCCAGGACTGGACATTCTCCAGCTGCTCCTCTGGTGGGAAGTCCTGGCTAAATGGCCAAATTCTTATCTTCTGCTCAATGAAATTTGGGGGCAGCAGAAGACACTTTCATGGAAAGTGGAGCTGCCATAGCCTTACAAAACTGACTTGTTTATCAGGATGCAAGGAGTGGAATAGATGAGACAGAGGAGTACCTCTTCCCCAGCTGTAAAACTCCTACATGGGATGAAGATTATGGCTTCTGACACATCTTCGTCCTTGGTGTGGATAGTCTTTCAGGATACGAATACATCAGAATGTCCAGCAATGCAAATCCTTGTCTAGCCAAGGCATAGCAGCATGGTGTCTAAGGGGGTCTGCGTCACATAGCACTAAACTCCTGTGGCTGCAGCTTTAACTTTGACAACAGAAAAATTGGTCTACTTTGACCTGATCAGTTCAGGAAAGAACTGGGAAGTCTTTGCAACATAGCTGTCCCTCTGTGCTATGATTCATATGGCTATGAATCTCCCTATGCATGCTAGGACGAGGCAGCTCTGTCAGCAATGTCAGAATTAGTAGCAGTTGCAGGAAGAAGGGATAAATGTGTTTTAGCTCAACCACAAGTCATTGGTAACATTCTTCCAGAGGAACACAGGAACCAGTCCATGACATCCAGTGCTCTGCTATCACAGGCAATATGATACCCATAATCAGTTTATTAAGCTGCGTCTTAGAAATGTACTCACATAGTGGGGATAATTCCTTCCATTCCAGGAATCACTGGGTAAAGTTTCTAGACTGAGTTAAGAAAGGTCAGGTTAGATGATCATAGGGTGTCTGCTGGCTTCAATGTCTCAAAATCTCTGTAGGGATTTAGAAGGAGCCAACACATTTTCACTTGTAAGTTTGGATTTAAATAGAGATTTGTTAACGTGCTCCTCTCTCTTTCTCTCTTTCCTCCGCATATCAGTTAATCAATATCAGTACAGAAATCTTTCTCTTCTTTCTCTTTCTTTCATTCTTATCGCCCCACTCCTCATTTCTCCTTCGTCTGTCTTTCAGAGCTGTAGCAACAAAAACCCCCCAAACAAAAATCCCAGCCACACTAGGGAAAGCAATTCAATTCCACTGCCTCTCTGCCTCCCTCCCTGCCCCCAAATCCACACCTACCAAACAACTGAACATGAAATATTTCATTACATGACAAAGAGCAGAAAAGCGTAATGTTTACTGGTACTTTCCAGTACAGTCTGTACTACACCACTATCTACCGAGGCAGTGTCCTCCCACGAGAGGCACAGAAACCATGGCAAGGCTGGGCAGGGTTAGGGAGTGATGCTACATTTTTCCTGTTCCTTCAAGGCAGAAGTGCCTTGAAGGTGTATGCTACTTCCCCTCTCTATTGAAAATGGCATCTGGCTATGAAAAATAGGGATAAACTTTCCGTTAGCTTCAATTAGTGAAGAACTGGAAGGTTCACGGGTACCTTCATGTACAGCCACTGCGGACTGAGAGGGCAAAACTGCACAAACTTCATTCATGTTGTGCAGTAGCAGCGTGCTCAAAGTCAGGGACGTACGTCTGGGGACATAAATGTGGGGTATTGGTAAGGCTTGTACACTTCTCATTGATAGGACAAATGCTATAGCTGTCCCTGCTGAAAACCAGGTGCCTTTAAAGGAGTGGGCTTTCATTTTTTTCCGAAATAAGCCAAATTTCTAGCTCGTGCTCACATCAGGAAAAACTTAATAGCTTCAGTTTGATGCCAGTGACAGTATTGAGCAACTTGGCAAAGACTCATGGAAAAAAGCCAAAGCCTTTAAAAATTACAACAACAACAATAATAATGCAAGATTCCAATTAAATTGCCGTGCCGCTGCTTGAGAGTAATGCATTGGCCATGGGCTACTGTGAATTTATGGAGCAACTGGTTGGTCTCATCTGATTTATTCAGCAGATTAGCCACAGTCACTCTATGACTGAACACCAAGTTCTTCTTTGCTTGCCCTCAAGTTAAATTATTATTGAGGTCAGCAGAGGTATACTGATCCAGGCCAAGTGAGAATCTGGCACAACAGTACCTAGTACTACAGCTACATTTTCCATGATTTTTTTAATTTTTTTCACCGGAGAGTGCAAGTTTCAAAGAGAAAATGCTACTTTCCATGAAAAACTAATGATTCAGCATATTAGAGGCAGACAGACAGATAGAAAGACAGATAATATGGTTGAAAGAAGGTATGTCAGCTTTGGTTGACATATATTGGAACAATTCTCTGTCTTAAATCAGCCAATTTTTGGTGAGTATGACAGAAAGATGATGAGCTGACACTGATGTGCTCTTTATCGTGGAAGCCAAGGAGACTCCAGCTCTTTCCTTGCTCTACATTTTCAGGTGAATTCTTTAAGCCTTAGGCTAAAGAGTCAGCCTCCTTTTTCCTGCTCCAGGTAACTTTTCCCCCTTTCCCCTGCCCACCTATATCCTGAACAGAAGGGACAAAGAAATAGTTTGTTTGTCTTCCTTTTGTCCAAGCTTCGTGCTAGGACTGCAGTTCTGAATCCTCAGGACTGGTGTGGGAACTGAAGCCAGCTCTCCTGCTTTTTTTCTGTGACATATCCAAAGACTACACTTTGGCATACCAGGATCAGTCCCTGCCACTGAATTTCACTGCTGTATCAGGCAAAGTATGAGTACATGCCTTGGACCAAGTCCTCCAAGGGATTTGTTCAGAGGAACAGCTACACTCCAGACATTGGATGGGCCAAGACATGACTTCTGGGTCAGCAGGGAAGGTGGTTGTGGAAGTAGGAGGCACTGAGAAATAGATTTTAGTACTATAATTTTTCATGTGGGTTTCTGAAAGATTTGACCCACTCAAGGGAAAGTTCTTCCTTGGAGGGATGATAATTGAGTTCTTATGAATGGTCATGTACTGGTCCTGTATACAGGGGTGTAATTAAATTTTGTTATATGCTTCCCTCCTGCTCTCAGTTACAAGGGAAGAGGTAAAGCTGAATTTTTTGGTTTTCTCTGGGTTGTTGGGGATGAAGGAACGGAGGAGGATAAAACAATCCGTGTTTGGGTTTGCCTCTCTTTTTCAGGTCCAAGTCTGATCTATTCACCCTAGACCTGTTCAATCACTGGAGAGAAATATGCAGCCTCAGGAGGTGAATCACACAAACTTAGAAACCTGTTTTAGGCTGCCATCTCTCTGTTCTATTACATTGACGGAGGTTGACTAGCTCAGATTCTGATGTCTAACTTCTGGGCATATAAAAATAGGGCAGATGAATGCCAGCCCGTATGCCTGATATGTGCGTGGGGATTAGCAAGGTAATGAAATGTGCCATCTGCTTTTTGTCTTTCTCCCTGGTGGCAGCTTTAATGTAGGACTTTTATTCTGGTCTTCAAGATGATTTCACAGCAAATAAGTGTAGCTATTGGCAGAAGGAAGGTGTATGAGGGATCGCAGGAAAAACTTATTTTAGTAGAAATGTTATAACCTTATTAGTATTATTATGAAAAATGTTCTGCAAGTAGTTATCAAGGTGTTTTAGCTTCCTGAAATTTGTTTTTATTGAGATTTTGTAACAAAAATAAATTTAAGATGTGAAATTAATCACTACATTTATTGAAAAAAAAATGAAGAGGAGAATTGTCTGAAAATTTAGAAAAGAAGAAAAAATAATCTATATTGAGGCCTAGGAAATGAAAACAATGGGGGAATGTCAGTATTGCTTCAAGAATAGTTTTTCAAACCTACTTAGAACAGAAACAAGATTTTGGTAAAACTTTAACTAAATCACCTTTTGATTTCAGACCGCTCAAAACTTTCACCACCGCGGGTTTGCTGGGGGATCTGGAAACAGGACAGTTCTCCAGGACGGGCTGTTTTTATAGTGTATTTAGACTTGGGAAATAGAAACCCCCAAATAATCTGAGCTCATGTGGATTTCTCATGTGGATTCCTGACCCACCTTTCAGTGTAATTAAGCCAAATTTTCATCTGGTCTATATCAATGTCACAGGGGTACCTCCATCTTATACCCACTGAGGACCTGAATCAAAATATTCACACTCTAAAATGCAGATTAATCATCTAGAGGTGCATTAGTTGGCTACTGGTATTTCCCAAGAAGTTCTGTAAATTTAGAAGTTGAACAAGAAGATATATTGCCTTGAGTTCCAAGTCCTCTTTCTTTCCATTATCTCAGTGCGTTGCCCAAGTGACCCTCCAATGGTAATACACATAAATACATCAGAGACATGCCCAGTCCATGATTAAATACCCTGATAATTTTGAGGCCCTCCAACATATAATATTTCACGCTATCACAAACACTAATGCAGTCAACCAGTAGCCACAATCAATTACTCAGAGCGGCTGCACTCGTGTTCCTTCTCCAAAGTTTCTTGATTATGTGCCAACTGCATTAAAGACTATCACTTTCCAAAGCAAGGAAAAAAAAAAAAGAAAACTCCCACAGCGATATCCTCTAAAATAGATATAAACACACTGCCTGCATGATTGGTAATGAAAGAGCCCCTGACCAAACTCTCGTGTCCAGGGCTGCTAACAAATAGTTAACCCTCTAACCCATTCTGCATCCCACTGACGGACTGAGAGAACAAATTTGGATAAAGCAACCAAGTGACTGGGAGCCACAACCAGTTCCAAGAACACTCTGGGACCAGAAAGCTCTGGCTGGGTAGGATTTCAAGGTCTTGTCCACAAGGATCCACAATTAAAATTTCTTGTGCTAAAGTTTCATGGTGAAATAAAAACCCTGAGATTCCAATGCTTCCCCGCTCCCCCTGCTTCCAAACACCGCTCACAATACAGCGCGGTGGAAGGAGCAGAAAACCTCCAGTATTTTGGCAATCAGCACTGCCCTGTTTTACATATTTTAATTCCATCTTTTGGAAGAGCTGTAAATCTTTCCTCCTATTTTTTCTCTTGTTCTGTCTTCAGCTAGCTTGGCTATATAATTGCAGTGTTCATGTTACTTGCATGCATAGGAAATGATGCTTAAATGGAAGGGAACTAAAGGCCTTTCTCTTCCTTTCTTTCCTCAGCTTCAGGGGTGTACTGATACAGGCAGTAAAGTGATAACAGAACATGGCTTGTTTCCTTCTCTCTGCCTTCGTTTCTTTTTTATTGCATTTTGTTTGTGGTCTTCAGCTGTTATGGGGTGTTATCTGACTGGGAAGAGCTCATGAGTCTGGATGCTATGGATTCGAGCATCACTCCCAGCTTGACAGCCTATGCCTCCTCCAAAGATTACCAACACTCCAAATAGAGTGGGCAGAAGGAACACCTTGGTCCCATCCTCTCCAGCTCATGGCTCGGCTATGACTGAGGCGGTTTCTGATGGAACAGTTGAGGCCTGTCACTCTCCCTGTGGCCATCTTTGCTAACAGACAGAAAGGACATGGTGCTTGTCCTTTATTCAAAACACACATAATCATTCCAGATGCATTGGGAGCGCTTGGGGAGCAACACCTGTACTGGAACAGCCAACACCTCCCTACTCTGCTGGTGGGGAAACCAAACTATGGGACAGGAGTCCAAGCTGCAAACGGTTCATGCCTGGTGATTCAAAAGGACACCAGAGGGTGAAGATCAGTTTGCCAGACAGGGTAATCTCAGGCCTTGTCTCTTATTGTTAGTATACTTGAGCTGATGCTCTCCCTTCCTTGGAGCTCCTCTAAGGGTGACCTCTGCCGGCAAACCCTGTGCAAGTGGTTCTGAGCAGTCAAGCAATGCTTTTAAAGATCTGTGGCTATTAATATTCAGGATCCACGGGCAGAAAACTGAAAAAAAAACCCCCAAACCACCTTGAACTTTTAGGAATAAAATATTTTTTTCCTTCCCATTTATAGAGTGAACAAACTCAAATCGTCTCAAAACATGGTGGGATTTAATGCCGATTTTGGCCTTGTCTTTGTGCTCATACATGACAGCTAGACAGGAACTGTTGATCAAATTTCTTGTTTCATTTCATTTAAATGTCAAAAAACAGAAGACTTTTTTCCCCCAGAAATATTCCAGTCTCCATGAAATTTTCAATGGGAAACTCTTCTGCTGTGCAGGATGAAGTGGCCAAAGAAAGAGAATGAATCATGTCCCCTCCAATTTAGAGAGTGGGCTCAGGACAATCCCATAGGATGTGGAAGAATGAATTTCAAGTCCCTCATTGGTACATCTTGCAGTTGTGTCCCCAAAAATTGCTTTCTGCACCCCCACAGTAGTGAAAGCCTGGCTATTATAGTACAAGTGCTCCCCAAATACTTCTCAACCTGCTGTGACAATACTAACATGTTTTGAGGAAGGTACAAGCAGTGTCCTTTTGTAAGCAGACAGTTTCACTCCCACATTCGCCGTCTGTGGGAAGCTCATTCCATAGCCTCATCCCTCTTTGGCAAGATCAGGAAGGTTTCTGGCCAGCTCAGTTACTAAGTGGTGGATCCAAGGTGTTTGGATTTGCCCTTGGCCTTCGTTTCACTCTGACGTTCTCTCTGCTTCCCTTATTAGCTGTGTAATTAGGGAGGGTAAGAGTGCCTACAGCTGCAAGTGTCTTTGGAGATATGATAATTATTTTAAAGAAAATCATGACAACCCATAGCTGGAAACTGTGTCTCTGGTGGAAAGAAAAATCATTGTAGCCTGTCTCATTGAGCATGTAAACATGTGCTTTGCTGATGCCCTTAAGGACTGTCCTAATTTTAACCTTGTTTCTCTTTGAAACTTGCTTTCAACTTTGCTTGGAACAGAAGCCTGTGGTGCAACATGGGGAAACGTGCCAATGTGTTTTGTTGAATGAAACGTTAAATAAATGGAATGAGGAGGAAACAAGAAGGTAGGAGACATCAGATGACAATGGGTTAGGCCATGGTAAAAAACCACATTATCTGTGACAATCAGAGAGTTCCTGTACTGGGGAAATAAATGGGACCATGCTTCTGCCAAAAAAAAAAAACCCCAACCAACCCAAAACCAAAAAACCTTTTTGATTGCAGCATTCCTGTAACTCCCTGTTCATACACATGGTCTGATGAGCTTGAGAAACAGATCCATTTTGAGCCTGTTTTCTGGAAGAACTGAATAGGTATGCTGGATGCCAGACATGCAAATAGGCAATTGTCTTTTTCCCCTCCTTTTGAATCAAAAGGTCAATAATAACCATGTTTAATTGAGGGGTACAAAACGTAATCATATTGAGTACATATAAGCTTGATGAAATTAGTCAGCTTGGGAGAGGAGGGAGGTTTCCTGTTAATATCTCCACTGAGGCAATGGCTGCAGTTTGAATTCAACCTTTTATTAGAGACCAGAGAGCTCAAATGTGGTGGCAGGAGGACAGGCAGAAAGCCTTTGAAGTCCCAGACAGAACCAACAGCCTTTTAGACTCAACATCAACCAGCCTGGTATTGCACACTTGAAAAAACAGATGGGATTTGTCTGACTCTGCATCTGAGCTCGTTGCTTCAGGCTCTCTTTAAAATCACTGTCACCAAAGGCATCTAGCACAAAATTTGCCTTATCTTTTAGCAGAATCCTGCAATAAGTCCAAAGAGTCAGAGTCTAAAAAACCTGTTGTGTATAGAGGGGATATAAAGGGAGCTTGAGGTATAAATAATAGTATTTTAATGTGACGTGAGATACATTTCTTCTTGTGCTAAAGAATGTACCTGTTGTCTCTTCCATTTCGTCTTTCACACCCTCCATCAAGGGTACCTGTAAGTAGACAGAGCTTCAAAACTAAAAGGAAGAGCTGATGTTACCAACCTTGTTCTTGGTAGCAGACAAGACTTCCACACCAGTCATAGCAGAGATTTACCTAATCTGGCTCCCTCTCACATCAGCCACATCTGCCACAGCTGGTGTTTTCCATCCTGCTTCCCTCTGGGTGGAGTTTATTCCCAGAAGACGATAATCAAGACTTTCCAGTGTCCTTTCCCAGCTGCATTTAGGCCTTTCAGTTTATAATAGTTCAAAACTCTTTCCAGGTCTTTATTGGAGCTTCCTCTTGTTTACAGCTGCAGTGCAAGGTAGCAGGTCTTTCAAGCCATGCTAGCAAGGATTTCACTGCCCCAAATTCATGCTGCCCTTCCCATAATCTCTCTCTCTCAACTGCTAGCAATCATTTGGACTGAATTTACAAACATGCCTTTATATGACGGATGACAAGTGCAAGGATCAGTCACCATCCATACGTGGGAAAAACTATGCATCCTCCTGCAGAACAAGAGCATGCAGATGCAGTGATCCCATTGCCTTAACAATTAATTTTCCTTAATTCTTATAACTCCTTAGTAAACTGTTGACGAGCTTTCCAGATGGTCCTGTAAAATGAAGAGATTAAATATGCTAAAAAATGTAAAAAATTTTCAAAATCAAGCACACATACACACACAGAAATTAGATTGTAATGCTGTTGTGGGGGATGTGTTCCTCTGGTGTAAAACCGTGCTTTTTGCAAGAATTTTTACTTATTTTACTCATTTACTCATACACCCAGGACTGCGTGAGGGAGCATAGCATTTGCAAGTATTACAATTCTGTACAAAATAAAATGACAGGGTGTATCTGTCTGCCTGCATTTCAGATGAACTGAGCATTGCAAGGAAAGATTTCTGCTCAGGATTTGTGGCTTGGCTGCTTTTCAGTCCATACAGCGTGATGAGGAATCCTAGGCGCTGGTCTTAAGTGGGTCTTAAGCTTCCTCAAGGACCCAAACTCAAACGCTGGACTCAAGGTTACAGGGAAACACTTATGTGTGGTCACTATTGTGTGATTTAGGGCACTTTCTGGAGGCTGAGGAAAGCTAAGCTGCCTTGTAGGCATCAGTTATATTCCCAGCAGACCTGATTTCTTAATTGCCTTCTCCAGTTATGTGACTCCAGGACTCCTTTGCTTTACCTGGGGAGGCAACTACACCTGAGCCAGGTCTAACTGTGCTGCAAGCTCCTTAAAGAGCAAGCTCAGTCCAAGACAGCAATCACATCTCTCTTCTAAGGTTTCGGTCTTTGTATCACTGGCATGGAGAGCCTATTAGGAATGTAGCCAATTGTAGTATTACATGTGCTATTTGTCGAAGAAGAATTTTCTTTGCTTTCTCTTGTTTCTCTAGGAAGTAGCCACAAATGTCCAGTGTAAGGTTACTGGGCCCACACAAAATTTTATCAGATTTTAGCAGCTATTCCTGGAATTACATATTGTTTTGTCTTTTTGAACTGAAATGACAGCAGCTCAGGTGTCGATTTTCATATCAGCGTCTGTTTTTTCCCTAGGGCTGCTTGAGGACTTCAAGTTTTACTAAGACACCAAAATTAGAATTAAAGGCTTGGAGACTGGGGAATCATTTTTTTTCTTGGTGATAGAGCAGAATATTTTGTTCTAACGTTCAAAGCTAAATAATGATTACGTTCCTCGGGGAAAAAAATAGAATCAGCTACAACACTGTGCTGGAGGAAGAGATCAAGACAGACCGAAGCCGTTGGCAATGCCTATGTGTCTGTGAGTTGTTTAATGGTGGTGCTCTCTGGAGCAGATCTATCCCAGCAATGTGGAATTGCCATTGATAACTTCTACTTTGCTCCTCCCTAACAAAGAGTGTGTGTGTGGACCAAGCTCAAGCTGACTCTACCAGCTAAGCCTCTTTGCAGCTGCTAGAAGGAGAGAATAGGACATCACCCTCTACGAGAAGGACCTCAATTCTCCTTTTGTGAGACTGATGCAATTAACTCCCACCCCACATCTCCTCACACTCATGCCTGGATCTCCTGTCCTTGTAGTAGAGCACTCTGCTCTTTATTGTCATCCCAATATGCCAAATGCACCTTTTTGGCCTGGCCTGTGGTTCAGGTATATCTGTGTCCAAAGCCAGCTTGGACGGGGCTTTGAGGAACCTGCTCTAGTGGAAAGTGTCCCTGCCCATGACAGGGGGGTTGGGACTAGATAATCTTTAAGGTGCCTTCCAACCCAAACCATTCTAACCACTTTATGATCATTCTGTGATCTATGATCTGGAGAGTGGAAGCACAGAGTAAACGGGCACTAGCTTTTCGTCCTCAGCTAGCAACTTCAGGAAGGGAGCGTGTCTACAAAGACCCAAGAGACATCCCTCATTGCTGTGAGCCCTTTCTTGTCATGTGAGATATATCAAGGGTGGGGTATTTCATGTCTAATTCTGTGATTCTACATGACCACAGAAAATTAAAGCTTCCTCTGCTTTGCCCATCTCTGTAAAGAACATGAAATATGAGGTATTGGTCTTAATGTGGCTCACCCTTAAACTTCAGGTCAAATGAAGATGGCACTAATTCCACAGCTGAAACGTTGAGATATCTTAAGACATGGAGTGGAACTCATCTCGCCTACTTTTAGCCATTTAAGTGTTAAAGACTGAGTCTCAGCTAAACTAAGTCTCAACTAGACTGGCTAAGTCTAGTCACCTCGTCTTTAACTAAACTAAGATAAACAAAGCCATCTCATTAGAAATGTGATAAATCACCTTCTAAAAGTGTTTGTATGTGTTGATAAAGAGGGATTCTGGATGACTTAGATTAGGGTAGACGCCTACTTTCAGATGACTGAGATGTATCCCACTGCAGTGGTAATTCATTTTCTTGTATTGTTTTTAATATTAATCCTGAAAAGCAGCCTACTGAAGAGGTGACTTGATGTATGTGAATTAAAACTCTTGTGAAAAAAATCAGGAATATTGCTGAGGTTAAGTTTTTGCCTTTGGCCTAATTACTCTGCTGCTTTCATTTTCACCAACAAATCAATCATTAATTTTTAAGAGATTTTATGTTAGAGAGGGTCAAATAGCCAAGTGCACAATATTGTATGTTTTGATAAGCGGCTGTCATTCTCAGGCAAATGAGTTATTATGTTTGCTTGGGACACATTGTCACACAAATATGACTTGAGTTCACCCACTTAACTTTTGGCACAAAACTGGGATGTCCTAACGTGGAGGCTGTTAGCTTAGACTTTCCACATAGCAGAAAGAACGGGAGAAACATCTCCAACACAGTTGAGAGTTGCCTTTGCAGAGGCCTCTTCCTCTTCAAGGAGATCAGAGCAGGACCTGAAAATGGCAATGCTCCTAATGGATAACCCTCAGTTTAAAGCCAGATGAAGCTGGCCCATTTGCCATGCAGCAATCTGCGCTTTGGGAGATGTGGGTGAGCATGGGCAGAAACAATGCCCTTTGGTTTAGGGAGTAATCTCACTGTGCTAGAGCTGGGATGGACTCCAACTGTTTGAGCTGCCTTGGTTTGTTAATTGCTGGTTTCAGTTTTTTCTCTCTTTAACATTTTTTTCTTCTTTTTATTCCCCCTCTCAAAATGAATCTCAGCAAACTCGACAACACCCCCCCACACCCCACCCTCGCTAGCCCGCCTGATATGATTTAAATGCCTGCCACTGCTGCTGGTACCAGTGCTGTAAAAAGAACTGGCTCCTGTTCAAGTCCTTCTCTTCTCCAAATGTTTAGGGATTTGGAGCCCATACATACAATTACTGCGTGTTTCTCAGGAAGAGAAAATAGCCAGCAGCTGTTCAGTGTCTGATCAATTATGAGTTGAGGAAGAGGAGTGAAAGAGAGGGGAGTTATTGGTTAGAAATCTGCACACAATTAGGAAACAATGCTAAGAATGGGTGCTTGGGAGACGTGGGGAAGATAGACACCCTGACAGTGTATCATTAGGCTAACAGGTCTGCAATAGTCTCCCCAGCGTGGAGAGAAAATTGCCCCTAACCTGATGGGGGTATTTTTTCTGAAGGTTTGGCAAGGTGAAGGAAGAAGAGGAGCCAGTCCTAGTCTGAGAACATGAACATTTGACAGGCACCCTGGTAAGTGGGTGTCTTGGAGTAGATCTCCCTGCCCCAGTCAAGCACAGCACTGACTTCGATGGCAACTTAGACACCCACTCCACATGGAGACACATAAACGTAGGCAACTTGGTCTGCAAGACGAATCCTGCCTTAGGGGATCAATTCAGTTACCTCCCCACCCCAGGTGTTGAGTGTCATCTGAGAAGCCCAAGGCTACCTGGGAAAGCCACACGGGGCTGGCAAATATTGCAAAGTACCTTAAAATATTTGCTCCTTCGAAGTTTTTGAAAGGGACTTTCAATCCCTCTGGAGTGAAATCCAGAGACTAGAAGGTTTCCCAAACAGTAGTAGACTCCCACCTTTGTACAAATGAATTTAGCCCAAAATCTCCATTGCATTTGGTATAAAGAAAATATTTTTTCCAAACTTCATATCTTGGCTCACGTTTTACCTGAGGTGACTGGAGAGGGTAGTGGGGAGATAGATCCTTCACTTACTAGCACTACCCAGCACCATATGTGCCCTTTAATTCACAAGACGTGATCTGTGCAGCCTCCATTTACTTACATTGTGACTGAATGTTGTTTTGCATGATGCTTATGTTTACATGAGATCCAGGTGACACCTCCTTCCCAGGTAGTCTGTGTCTGGGAGTCAAAGGATGCATTATCTTCTATCATGGCTTGGAAGTTTGGGATGAAGCTGAAGGGAAGTGTTTGTTAGTGATGAAATGAACCCATAAACCCAGTGTTTACAGAGCATACGGGTCAACCTTGAAGATGTCATGTCCAAAATTTTAATGTGTTCTAGAGCTTTTTCCTGTACACTGTTGACTCTGACTCTCAGCAGTCTCAGAGAAACTAAGCTGTTTTCCTTCAAAGTCTGTTCAGGAATCTGTGATGAAATGGGCATAGGAGCTTACATCCAGTTTCAGTGAGTAAGAATAAATGGAAAGAATTGATTTACAATGTACCTTAGGGCAAAAATGAAAATGTTTTCAAAATTAGTCATTTGTGGGGAAAAAGCTTGGTAAAACCTGACAGTTGAAAATGTGTCAGCTTGTGGTTATGTGGACAACTTTATAGCTGATGAATTTAACTACATCCAGCATCCAGTAACAGGATTCTATAGTCACTACGTGAATCTTCATAAAGACTGAGTCTGTCTTTTCCTCACACAGCAACAGAAGCGTTTAGTAAGTTCTGTGCAACAGCGTCATCACCATGGATACATTTACTGTTTGTGTTGTGACATGTGGAATTTTACCTAAAGTCTCAGTTCCCTTGCAATTACATAAGATTATTTATCTTCATCAGGATTATTTATCTTCATTATATATAAAGTACTTTTGATCAGGGACACCTGAAAATGCAACCTAAAAAACTTTCAATGTTTAAGAAAAAGGGATTTACGTTGCCCTGAAATGGATTTATTATTTCACCTAACTACGTTAATTTAAAATTCAGATGTCTAACCAACATAGCTCTCTGCATCACATATGTATTCAGTGGAAAAGGCTAAAAAGTATTAATCTGAACCCAAGATATATGGGATAAGCCTTCCTCTGGACATCCCAGTCTTTCCATTGACTAGAGAATTGCAGATCATTGGCTTTGAATAGACATCTAACTCTTAGATGGATAGAGTTAGGTGAGAATCCACTTTAATGTCAATGTAATTTCTTTACAGGCTCTTTAATGATGGTATTCACCCATAAAATGACAGAGTAAATCTGCTGAAACAGATGTCTTGTGTAGCTACGTGATAGCTCAAACACATTTTTCTCTGGAGCCATTGAGAGATGCTGACCTCAGAGCCATAAAACTGCATGTTCACAGCACAGTGGTTTTTTAGATTAGAACTGCAATTTAATTAAATTTTATTTCCAGGAACACTGATAGAGTCTTTGTTCTGCCAAGTCAAACTCAAAGGTCATGTTCTTCAACTGGGTCTTTGGTGCCATTCAGATTAAACCTACAATGTTCTAACCAGTCAGGTATCCCCAAACACTCAGGGTGTTCCAGCCATATACGGTTATTTATGTCCTAGTTCAGTTGTGACAATGCAAAGAGGAAGTTGGAAATGAAAAATTACCTTCTCAGATGTCGCAGATGAGATTTTTCCATTATGTTGTTGCAGTTTCCACCTTCCCCAACTGAACTGACACTACCTATGCCATTCCTCTTCCCTGTCTCAAATAACAGCACTTCCAGACTTTTTCATTCCACCTCTGAAGTTACGTGGGCCTCCTTCCAGTCCTTCTTGTAAGTGACCTGGGCTGCGCTCCTCTGTTCCCCTGAACCTCCCACAGAACCATCACAGACCTCCTGGCCTTCATTTTTTTTCCTTCTGGTCCCTCAGCCGTAAGCCCTAGTTTTAACTCATTAAGAAGCATGGGCCTCAGAGAAAGATCGTCACGTTCCCTTCTCCAATCCTTGACCTATGAACCTATTTTCAGAGACTCACAGATGCTAACACCTGAAAGTCTCAGTGCATCGCTGTTTTCTGACCTCCAGGATTAGCACAGCCTGGAGATACTCAACCAGGCACTCCTGTAGCAAGTAAAATAACTGCTGGTTGAGCTACCATACCTGCTGAGACATTCATGACAGCTTTTCCCTATATAATGGTTATTTTTTCCTGACTGTTTTTCCTCTATTGCTTTCCTCCTTCTGTTTTCAGTACAGATTTAATTTTTGTGTTTTGGGCCTAAATGTGACTGTCATAGATGATTTGGTTCAAAATACAATTTTTTTTTAGTACAGAGACTGAAACATTTCTTTACTAGATTATGAATAGTTTTGGCTGGAGATCTGCTGGTAGAGTTCATCAAGTTGACGAAAAATACTATCTCGTTTTTGTGTTTCTCAGAAAAAAAATGTTGAGTTTTGGGGAAAGGCAAGTGAGCAGAACTACTCTAAATTCTTGATTTGTTACTGAACTTGTCAATAGAATATTTTAGCAGCTTTATTCAGAGACCTGCAATGACCATTTCTTGTACTCCTTTTTTGAAAGCTGGTTCATATGATCTACTTCTGACCACCAAAAAATGGTCAAAATCCATGCCAAGTTTGTTGTTTAGGCTCCCTGGATAGTCAATAGAGAGATAAGCACCTCCAGAAGATGAATCTTCCCAACTTCCAGTAGATATCTATCATAACTTAAAATGAAGCATGCTTTGGAGTTGTGTTTCTTTCCACTGATTGTCCAGGAAGCCTATGTGACCAGTTCAGACCACACATCTATGACTGAAGAAAGTCCTATGACGTTCATTACATGCTCTATGAGAAGAGTCTTTAGGATCGTTCACTTTAGGTGAGTGAAAGATTTTTCTTCCAATGTCTTTGACTTATAAAGCAAATTATGCTCCCATTAACATCAATTGTTGTCTGTCACTATCTTCAATAAGAACAAGAACAGGCCCTTGAGGGAAGCCTCACATGGCGTGATTCACAGCAGTTTAGAAAGCTGGGCATCCTGCAAACTGACTCCTTTGCTTTGCTATGCTTTGTGAACACTTCCTCTGTGGTGTTGAATTTAAGCATACTGTGATTGCTGCTTCCACATCTCTTATTCTCTGCTTAGTTAGAAAAAAATGCCAAGAAACCTTCTCCTCTGGATGGTCATCCCAGTCATCTTCTGGTTAAGCTGTCATTTTCCTGAGATATATGAATCTGTCAGTCTTTGACAGTTGACATCTTGTCTCCTTCTGGCTTGATCATATAGATACTTATTAGCCAAGGCAGATTGTATAGGTCAGGCAGAAAAAAATCCCTAAGCTTTCAAAATCAGATCCATTCCTTTTCTGGCTGATCCCTCTCTTCCCACAGAAGAGGTTTTGCATATGTTTGGCTGCTTTTGCTATTCAAAACCATTTGATTAATTAAAGTCCCCCCTCTAGCTTAATTTACTTTGCACACTACTTCAGGAATTTTTCCATTCCCTCCTCCTGTCCTTGTGCTCTCCAGCAGATACTTGCATGAGGTTCTTCTTTGTTCCTCCACTATTTCCATCTTTAACCAGAGAATTCCTCCACCAAGACAGTGTTCCAAATGAAAGGACGAGAGAAGCTTTGCATAACTAGGATAGCACCTGGTATTGCAGGCAAAGCCTGTCCAAAGGTTTTGATTGTTTTAAAGCATAGTAGCTTCATGTTCCTACCTCATTCTTGAGGCTTCCTCTCCATCAACCAAGTCCCATAATGCAGCAATGCAGCAATGCAGCTCCCATGGTTCTTGTCTTCATGGTTCTTCATTGAACTTTCTACATCACTTCCTGCTATCACTGCTTGAAAATGTTTTTAGAGTTTGTTTCCAATGAAAAATGTCTTTCTCTTCTAAAAGAAATTAAAGATTTAGCAACAATGAATTGAGAATATTGTAGGAGGTCCAAGTGGGACTAATTTTTTGTTTCAATATTTTATCTGAAACACATGAGGCAGTGAAAATAAATATAATTTATTTGGTTCACAGGAAATCCTTTGTGTTTTGAAGCAGAAACATTTCTTTCAGGATATGCTGAGAGATTTGGAAAACAGCAAATATTGATCTGTCTTCCCTGCAAAAGAGAAGTAACTTCAGCCTTTTTTCCCCCTAAAAAAAATGTTTTCTCATTTCTCCTCACTTACACTCTCTCAATGGCATTGATATGAACCTCCCAGTACCAGCAGAACTCGCAACATGGTCATGCTTTCTTGAATAGCTGTGTGGAGTAGGTCAGGTCTCAGTGAGACTGCACCATTGGAGTCTGGTCTTTCAGAGACCAATATAAGCATTTCTTTACTAAGGAACCCACGAAGGGAGCAGCTTCAAAAACATCCATGTGAAATTATGAATTGAAAAATTTCTCCTCTGAGATAGATCCCTTATTAGCTCCTCTGCTTCCAATACGCCCTCCTTGGATCACCTGAGGCATTGCAGGAGAAAGCAGAGTAATTGTCAATGCACTGCTTGTCCTGTGGAAAAAAAAAAAATGAGAGCACTGATTGTGGTCCTTTGACCTTCTTTGGAAATGATCCTTCATTCCTTCTTCCCACCAGACTGCCTGGGCTACAGGGCAGTTCAACATTGAGTGACTTCCCAGCTGTGGAGACCTCAGCATTGATGTGTCCAGGCAATAACAGGGAACTTGAGGGGAAAAATAAAAAGTAGCACATACACAGGCACTGGAAAAAGCAACACCTCCTGTATTACCACCACCACTTCCCGGAGCGGTAGTGGTTGGGTCTGTTAGGGGAAAGGTCTACCTCCCAGCCAACTACTGACTCAGCCTGTCCCCATTTTCATATCCAAGACCTAATATGATCAAACTGAAGTTGCTTGTATTGGGGTAGCATATAGAGTTTCCAGCCAGGATCACCAGCCCCTTGAAATCAGTGCACTCTGGATAATCATAGCACACCCCATTATTAGAGATTTACAGTCAAGGTGTGTTGAGACCTCGGAGTGGGTTCAGAGCTGACATGGCATGGCTGCAATTATGCAGAAGGTCAGTGCTGGAAAGTGGAATAAAGGTTGTTTGAAACTGAGTTTCTCCCTTCACATCTGGATTAGTACCTTCAGACTGAGTGCCAGTCTGAAGTCTCCCCAAAAACATGACCCCGGAGTTAGTTTTAGACATGTCTGTAAGATGTGCTTCCTTCAGTAGAAAGCTTTTGGCTCCCTGTACAGATCAGCAGTTTTAGTGTAAGCAGAACTCATGTGAAAAGTAAAATTCACCCCTAGTAACAATCAATTTACATCACAAATGCTAATGAACCAGGGCTGTAGATACAGCCTTTTAATTTGACCCACGCTGGTAAGCCAATGTTCAGATTCTCACTGAACCAGTATTCAAAGATCTGCATTCAGTTTTAGGATGCTTTATCTCACCCTGAGAAAAGCAGCTTTGCACCTTGTTTCCCTACTTGTAATAAGAAAATCTCCTTTTTCTCACTCTTTTTCTGCCTCTGTAGCAAAGCATGTCTTTTACAAGGTTTTTTTGCAATGTGTGACAGCACCATTAGGATCATGGTTGAGAGCTCCCTGGCACTGCTGTAATATCAGTAATAAGGTGGCAATTTTTAGCAGGCTTATTCTGCTGAAGAAAGTTCAATTTGTCTTTTCATATTTAGTCAGAAGAACCAGGTGAAGGCTGAGCAGATGAATACCAGGACCCTTCTAGTTTGTGGTTTAAGATAGACTTGGAACTGTAATAACATAAGCCCAGAGACTTTTTGCTAGTGCAATTGTAATCTGAAAAGAAAATTGATGTATGGAAATCATATTACCGCTGTCCTTCACATGCACATTCTCAAAACTTTTTTATTTAAGTGTTCTTAACTCTTGACCTCATGACAAATTTATCCCTCGTTTAATACTTAAGATGTTTAGACCATTAGGTAAAAACAGTATTGTTATTTAGGTTACGTGTTGAAAGTCATAGCGCCTGGAAAGAATTCTGCTTTGTGGTTTCCAGGCTGACTCCAGAAAATTAGAATTGCAGTGAGGCTATCCATGCAGTTAAATTTAAAATAAAAATCTCAAACCCAAATCCAGACTGAAGCAAATCTTAACAGCATGAAGAATCATTGCAAAGGTTTAAAAATTTTCGCTTCACTTCATCAATATATGCCATTTCCTGAAGGAAACCAGACAGGTTAATCATGTGCAAAATATATATGTATACACATATATTTCACACATACACATACATTTCACACATACACATACATATATGTGTGCGTGCATATGCATGTGTGCACGAGTGTGTGTATATATTAATGTTTTTCCCTTTCTTCTTCATATCAGACTTCACCATATGGCACTAAACCCATCATTTAATGTGGAATTATGAAGCTAATGGAATGTGGAGAATGAGGTCTTGCTTTCCTATTGGTCACCAGGCTCCTCTTTAACTGCTGGGGGAAGACCAAAGTTATAAACAGAGGTCTGTGACCATAGAAACACCCAGATCAACTTTTAAGTTTCATCACATTAAAATAATTGGCTTAATTTTTTTCTGTACATTGCACAGGAAAAATGCCTGGCATGTCTGTTCAAATATATATATTGTTCAAATATATATATTGCGGTTCAAAATAGTGACGGTGACTTACAAGTCAGATAATTCATCCTAGTGAGAGATGCCAGTTTTTCTCCATACAGTCATTAATAGCTCATCCCAGTGAGAGATGCCAATTTTTTCCCCATACAGTCATTAGTAGCTCATTGAAATACAAGTCGAATTCAGAGCAAAAAGCTCTGGTGTCAGTGGAAGTTTTCAATTTATTCCTGCTTAAGGGCTCCATACATGGGTTCAACAGACTTGTTACTCACTCTTACTGTATTTTTCCCATCTACTTTTCAGCTCTCTATATACATATGTGTATTCGAATCACTATGGGTATGCTTTCAACAAACCCTTTTACCCCAGTGAACAAATGGCTTTGCACAAAGTAGAAATCAATTAGAAGTTGATCATGTAGAGTTGAAAACTGCTTGGTTAGAGGCTTTGAAAGTCTCACTGGTTTCTCATAATGTCATGAAATCATAAACATGTCTAGTCTAAAAAAGACCTCTGGAGGTCCCTAGTCCAACTTCTTGCTCAAAAAAAGGGCTATATCCAAAGTCAGATTGTGCCCTTGTCCAACTGAGTTTTCAGCAAATTTTTCATTATATCCAACCATAGTTACCCTTTCTGCAACTTGTGACTTTTCACCCTTCTGCTCTACATCTCTGAGGAGTTGCATCTCCTCCACCAACCCCAATTATGTAGTGGAAGTCTGCAACTTGTTCTCCCCTTTTCCCATGGCCAAATATCATTGAAAGTGCTCACTGCCAGAGAGAGTAAGGGGTACCGATGTGGATGCTTTTTATGGGATCCCAAGCTTTTTCCAGGCAGAGTGTTTGCAGCTTGTTACTTCTTGATAGGTATCCACGGTCCTTAGAGGTGTTTGTGCCTAAGTTTGGGCTTTAGACTGTATACGTTTTTGTCTGTAATCTTCCTTGATTTCCACCATGACCACGTCTTCTGCTCCTCTTATCCTATGCCTTCCCCTGTGTCATTCCTTCCCAAACCTTATTCCTTACTCAAATAAAGCTAAAATTGGTAAACCCAAGCTATTTGCTTTATCAATTTTTTATAGAAAAAATTTTCTTTTCCTTTCCATACTTCTGTCATAACTACCATAGACTTTCTATATACCTTGACACTTCTGCCTTCAAGTGGCCTATCTTGTTTGATACATCACAAGAAATGCATCAAGAAAAAATGCAAATACTGTCCACTCTTTTTCCATCAGAAACCTCAAATCTGTCCCTAGAACTAATCCTTTCTACCAGCCTTCATTGCGTCCTCAGCTCTCATCCAGCTTCTTAACACTCATCCAGTCTTCCACCTTCCCCAAATTTGATTACTTCTTGTTCCAGCTTCCATGGTTTGCTCAAAGGGATTCTTCCTACTCAATATAGAAACCTAACTGCCTGTGTTCTTAACTTCATCTTCTAGCTTCATGAAGCTCTTCATAATTCTGCCTCTTTGTCTGATTTTCATGCCTATTGTTCACACAGATGTCTCCTTTTTTCCATATCTGAACATTAAGTGTCTCCTATTAGGTGTCCTGTTCTGAAACCAGCCTTACCTTTGATGCCTGCAAAAAAATGAAGGTCTTAGTGTTGGTTATGCAAGGTCAATGGAAGCTGCTCTAAATGCCACAACATTTCTACTGATTTCTGCAGACTCCGGGTTAAAGTTCACATTTAGAACTGTTATGATAACGTATTAACCAATATTTCTTTAACCTCACTATCATCACAGTCCTGATCAGTTATTTATTATTATGATTAATGTTTGCTACAGCAGTGGTGCTACGTGACCACAGCCAAGATCCAGCTCCTGATGTGACTTATACAAATGCACAATAAGAAACAGACTTTGCCCTAGAGAAATTATGAGCTGAGTAGAGAACTCAGACAATGAAACAGAGAGCCTTTCCAAAGTTGGCAATGTCAACTTTATAGCCAAGGACTTGTCTAACACCCTGTGTACCTTGATTATGCCCTGGACCATCAGAACACTTAGCTGTTGTTCCCACAGAAATGATCATTCACCCATCTTTAGTTTTTGCATAAAAAAAAGAAGGCCAAGGAGACAAAGTAGCAGTTGGAAAACTTGGTATCAACAGAAATTCCATGTTCATTTCAAGTATATATATACCACTACCATGTCAACCTCAGCTAAGGAGCTAGTTTGTGGACCTTATATAGCCAGTGGAAACTATGCTTAAGCACCATGTGATTAGGGAATGTCAGCTGACTTGTCTAGTTTTCTACTTTTGAATAGGATGAATTGCACCCAATACTCTATCTTTGACTAGAACTGTACTGACTACAAAGGGAGCCCAGAACGACGAATTTCAATGGAGATGTTCAAATTAAATGCCAGCACTGTGTGATGAAGACTACTTCCCTCTCTTCAGTATCTGTTAAGAGTACAGTTTTCCAGCTGTGGTGGCTTGCCATCAAAAATCCGAAGTTACTTAGAAAACCAGAACCAACATGGCCTTCTCAGGGAGGAGGCTTTGCTCTGTAGACAAAATTTCCTCCCTGGTGATCATGTTGCAAACAAGTTCTGCCTCAGAGAGGCAGGGCACAAAGAACAAAAAGGGATTTGAGCAGCCGGGTGCTGGGAGAAGGGAAGTGGAGGGAGGAGGGGGCTGGAATGAGAAAGTGCAGAAACAGTTTTAAATATTTGGAATCTGCAATTGTATTTCCCCCCTTCCCCTCCCAGAACCTCATTTTTTTTAGCCCAGATTAACTATTCCCCCTACAATGCTTTTTCATAAAGGGATCAAGTCCATTGTTTATAGAATTTGCTAATAACAGCCTCAGTCGCGCTGTCACAGCAGAGTGATTCAATTACAAGACTGGACAATAAAAGCTCAATAAAGAAACTCAAATCCTTATTAAATTCTTTTTTTTAATTATTATTAAAAAAATACCCAAGCAGGCTAGGATTGCCAGATTGGGAATTTACATTGAACAGAAGAATGATATGATCTCTCTGAGTAGCACGGTGCAAATTAAAAGAGGTTTAGCGTTAAGTGCTCATGGCACAAAAGCAATTTTAAGTACCTGCAATCAGCTTAGGTTGGCTAAGCCTAAATATGTACAAATCGTGTAATGGGCAATATCCCTGGCAGTACCACGCAGAGCTCTAACAGATGTGTTCTCCAAGGTTTACAGTGGGTCCTACAACAGCTCAGGATGAGTGTCTGCATGTGCACGCACACTGATACGTGTGTGAGAGTGTGTGTGTGTGTGTGTGTGTGGTTTGTGGGCCACCTAGTGTCCTGGTGCTACCTAGACAAAATAGTCTGCTTTTTATTTCTGGTAGCACAGATTTTAAGGGGAGAAAAGAACATTGCAATCATCTATTTTGACACCTCAGCAATCACAAAACAGGATAAAATGACCCAGAGTTTGCTGCACCTTTCTCTTAACGCTGCTTCAGCTGGAGACTCTTTCATAGAAAAGTATTTGATCTCTATTTAAATCCTTTTTCCATTGGGAAACCCATGATTGCTCTTGTTAGTCATCTCAATTGGTAGTTATCTTTGCTGCAAGGAACTTATGTTTTTTGGACTTGTTGCTGGGTTTGTTTTTTTTTTTCCAGCCTGGCATAACTAGATGCCAACCTTTTTAAAAGTCTGTTACACTAAAAAGCTCTCCATTAAGAGAAAATGTTGTCCTGTATAAGCACTTAGAGACAGTGACTCAGGCACATCTTAATCTTCTCTACGTTTGACTAAACAGTGGGAGCTTACTTAGTTTCTCAGTGCAGTGTAAGATTTCCAGGCTTTGGCTCATACTTACAGATCTTTTCTGAATTCTTCCAATCACACTGGTATTCATTTCCATCTCATCCTTAGTCCTCTGACTTGTCACCAGCATGGTAGTAAAGCCTAATTTCTATACGATGGAGAACAAGTAAGCTACGGGTGAAGATTTTTTGCATTTGAGGTGTACAAGATATCTCTTGCTCTTAACTGTTTATCTGGCATCTGGTAAGGAATGACCCTGATAGGACCTCTGTCCTCCATTTGACCATTTGTTCTTGTTAAATATCTATGAACTTAACGGAATGTCCTACTATTCTCAGAAATTTGATTAAAATTGTCCCACACATTAAAGCAATTTTTGGAAGCATTGCACAGTCACATGTACATGTACACACAACCTGGTGTCATATATGTCATGTTCTTCAGATATAGGTAAGAGAATATGGCAGAGAAAAAGACTACAAAGAGAGAGCAGCATGGAAATCACATATAGTCCACTTAAGTTGATAATGGTAGGATCCTGCATTGGCTTAGCCTGGTGTCATTGTAAAGCCTTGGTGAAGAGTGAATACTATGCTTTCAGCTTATCTTTGATGTAATAACATCTCCCCATTGCTGGACCTACAGGATGACAAGCTCTGAAAGCCTGAGGTAATGGAATTCTGATCTGCTCTGCACTTTCTTGACCTTAAGATGCTACAGCACCCATAATGCTTAAGGTGGGTATCAAAAATGGAGTCAATCTTGGACACGAGCCGCCAGTGTGCACTTGCAGCCCAGAAAGCCGATCGTATCTTGGGCTGCATAAGAAGTAGTGTGGCCAGCATGTCGAGGGAGGGGATTCTTCCTCTGTATTCTGCTCTTGTGAGACCCCACCTGCAGTACTGCATCCAGCTCTGGGGTCCCCAGTACAAAAAAAACCATGGACCTGTTGGATCGAGTCCAGAGGAGGGCCACGAAGGTGGTCAGAGGGCTGGAACACCTCTCCTGTGAGGACAGGCTGAGAGAGTTGGGGTTGTTCAGCCTGGAGAAGAGAAGGCTCTGGGGACACCTTATTATGGCCTTTCAATATATAAAAGGGGCTTATAAGAAAGATGGGAAGAGACTTTTTGCCAAGGCCTGTAGTGAAAGAACAAGGGTCAACAGTTTTAAACTGAGAGAGGGTAAGTTTAGATTGAACATAAAGAAGAATTATTTTATGATGAAGGTGGTGAGAGACTGGAACAGGTTGCCCGGAGAAGTTGTGGATGCACCATCATTGGAAGTGTTCAAGGTCAAGTTGGAGAGGACTTTGAGCAACCTTATCTAGCAACAGATGTCCCTGTCCATGACAGAGGGGTTGGACTAGATGATTTTTAAAAGTCCCAAACCATTCTATAATTCTATAATTCTAGCAGTCAAAAAAAAAAAAAAAAAAAAGTGTCTTGCTTGTGCTGGTAGTTTAATCTTTATCTCTAGTCAACAGAGGGATAAGCAACAGCTGCAGGAAATGCTCTCTATCTCAGACACTAAGGGATGGGATGAATTACCTTTTGGCGGTGTCTGCTGGAGGGCAAATCATCTGGGCTATCCAGCCGTCCCTTAAATCTGCCACTCAGGTGCTTTGTTCTCTTCATTGACTCTACAGGGAGCCTGGTCTAATTGCGTGGTCTAATTGCTTAACTTTTAGACAGCGCAAGTTAATTGACGTGAAGACCACCTCATCATAAATTCGATGGAAGTCTGGTAGGCTTCGAAAACAACACAATGAGAGGTGTGAAAGTTTCAGCTGTGATGTGACCCGTAGTCATATAGCCACTGGGAACTGTAGTATGCGCAGCTGGACATTGCTGGATCCAATGATTTATGAGAAAGCTGTTGCAGCGCCAGGCAGAGGACAGGAAAACTGGAGAGCCCTCAAAAAGGCTGAGTGGCTGTCTGAGCAGCTCTGCTCGTGCAGTCATCGTAGTAATTAGAGTAGCAGGTCCATGACAGATAATGTGCAGGTGTTAAAGAAAGTTGGAAAGTATCAGAAATGAACCAATAAGTGGAGGTACGTGGTGCTGGAGTGGAAGGAGGTTGCTACAGCTGCAGTTTGTGAATGTTTCCTGGATGGAGGTCGTGCTGTATCTTGGAAACATTAGAGGTTTTGTCCTTCAATGGACATAGTTAATAATATAAGGAAGGAGAAGAAAATGATACTAGTGCTAGCCTTTGGTAGGGAGATCATCACCCAAGATTTCCTCTGTTGTCACAGACCCCTCAGTTGGATTCATTCATCGTTAGATAATTGTCTAAAATAGATGGCATGAGATGTCCTCTCAAGTAACCTTTCACTGATAAAAGCAGGAAACCTGGCTTAAAGCAGGGGCTTACATTTTAAATGACTATGCTTAAGGGAGATTAATTCTACCCTCAGCACTCAATCTAAGTTAATCACCAGGGCTCTGCCTTTCAGCTCTGTAAAGACATGTGGAACATTCACCCCATCTTTGGGTAGTGGTTTATGATTGCTGGGATAAACCGTCCTCCAAAGTGGCAGTTTCTCTGCACTGATTATAGAGAGTGTGGGACAAGAAAGCTCTTCAGAAAGGTGCTTCAGTGACTTTCCTAAAAAAACAGGCAGGATGAATGCGGGCTTTTAAGTCTTTGCAACAGAGACCCAGAGATTTTCAAAAGCTTCAGTTGGGTCCTGCCTTTATCACAGACTGACAGTGGAATGATGGATCTCAGCCGCTTTTTAGGGATACGATGAGGTGTTCATTCCTAATGCTAACAACCACTATAGATGCACTTAGTTTGGGGTTTACCTCACTTAATGTTTACCATTTAAAACTTAAATGTTGAGTCCTGGATTGGATGCCTAAGACATAAAGTAGAATAATTCATCTCTCAAAGTACCCATTTCTGTTCATAGTTCGTTTCTCCCTAGCTTGAATTAAATGTCCAATTTTTAAGTGGCCACCTGTAAGCAAGTGAAGTCTCTGCCTTCCAAGATATAGATGAGCATGACTGGTGTCTTCCAGATGGAGGTAGAGACCTTAAAGGTGTTGTCATATGCCTTAGGTACACAGCAGAAAGTTTCTTTTGGTTTCACTAGTGAATGCTGGTGCATTGGAAGCAATGATCTGAATCTGTTCTTTTCTCCCCTGAATTAAGAAACACTCACAAAGCATGGTAACAGTGAGGGAAAGGTGGCTTTTTTACCCATATTAAATAAATGGAAATGATATAGGCTGATCAAATGCAGCTGACTGCTTTGGACACTTTATGAATTTTCTCATATAAACTTCTCAAAAGCAGAACGAATTTCTAGGCTAGTAGGCATACATTTTTTAATTAAGATAAAAGCATTTATTAGAATGGATGAGGGTGTTAAATCTGACCAATATACCTTTGAAGATCCCAGCCCCCTGCTTTATTCCATGAACTTACACTCCCTGAAATGTGGCATGGCTTTATATTTCACAGCATCCATAACATGGATTTATCAAAGGTCACTATGGCAACATCTAGGCAGTCTGAGACAAATACGCGTATGAGCATAGAAACAGAACAAAACAAACTGAAATCGCCCTGTTCCCACCCAGTCTTCTCCCCTGTCCCTTCAACTCCAAATTTAGATGAATGCTATTATTAATACTCCAGTTGATATTACCTCAGCAGAGATTGAAAAGCAGGAGAGGGTTCACACCACACATACGGAGAAGAATATCAATGTTGTATAGGCACATTGCACGCATAGGATCACTGGGGCTATGGGTAACTCTGCAGAATAATTGTATTGGCATGTGTGAATTCTGGGAATCAGAACCTCCTAATATTTGTTTAGGCTATGTTTCCATGGCAATAAGTGCACTTGCTATTAATTCTCTAGTTTATTACAGGTCTTTATTCCTAGTATTTGGGAGAGGGGGTTATTCACATTCACTTTGGAATTCCAGGCCTTATGTATATGAACCTGAACTTACTAACAGTATCTATATATATATAAAAAAATACAAAAATATAAAATGAGGCACTTCAGAATCACAAATCTCTACACTGACAATGCTAAGCCTTTTCAGAAATGATTGAGAACTTTGAGATATACCAATCCTCTTTTACTAATAGTATTTGAAGTTGTTCTTTTGGAGATGTCTAACCACAGCTGAATTTATAACATCTTTTTTGCTTTATTTTACTCATTTTGGAAAATGGGATACTTTTAGCATTTTATTCCCTGGAAAGAAGGAAAAGTGTCCAGAAGGTGAAAGAGATCAGAATATTTTTTTGCTTCTCTGTTCATGTATATATTAATACATTGTTATATATTGCACACATAGAACAACACATGCACACAAATCTATATGAAAAAGTATCAATGGGACTGCAGTTGCAAAGTGAATTTCTCAGTAATTAAAATAAGCCAAAATAAAAGTTGCCTGTGAAACCTTACCTTTCTCCCTTTTATTACATGTTATCTTACAACTTAGTTATATGGTAGCCTAATATATTTAAATGGGAACCTCCCATGGTGAGAACCATACCCAGCAGCAATTCGTTATACAATTTTAGCTTTATTGTGCAGTAGTTGCTTCCAGGATGTGTTTTCTACCCATAGTTCAAAGGCTGCTCTAAAGACAGAACTGTTTGTTTCCTCCTGGGCTTTTTTTGGCATTCCTGAGTGGTTTTCCAATGTTAATCATCTTCAGAATATCCATCTGAGATGGGAATGTTATCCTTATTTTACTAATAGGAACCTGATAAATAGATTAACATGAAAAGTATCCAGTTATTTTGGTGTCCGGGCGGAGCTCTGAGTGCCTGCTTTGGCAAGGGTTTAAGCATTTATACCGTATTAATCTCATTCAACTATACCTGTCTAAAAGTAATTTCTTTCTCTGAGCTACTCATTTTCTCATAGTCAGTGGGGAGAAACAAGCACATTCAGAGGGGCTTCATCTAATATGTCTTGCATGACTATCTTGGGATAAGATGAATTACCCTCCAGACGGGCTAAGGCAGACAAATCCCACATTATTTATTTATTTGAAGAAGTTTCCCTTGATTTTGGTTGCAGTTGGGAGTGCTCAGTATTTCATTAAGACGCTGCAAACTAAGGGTGTCAGGGACTTGAGGGAGATCATCTGAACCACGTCTGTGCTCCTTCTGCCTATCAGACCTCAGAAACTCAAGTCACAACACACAAAAAAATCCATGAGTGACCACTTGTGTGAAGTTCGTACCAAGCAACTTTGCCTGAATCATCCAGCAGCTGTAGAAGAGGCAGAGTATAGTCCTGAAGGCAGGGTTTAATTTATGGAAATGCCTCTCAAATTCTGCAACAAACGAGGCAAGGGCTGTAAAGCTGGCAACCTCATGTACTAATTGCTCCCCTTCAGCTGTAGAATTTGCATCTACTGTTCTCACTGAGGGAAGGGTGCCATGGGAAAACCAGCACTACGTCATGAAATAAAAGCCTGCATCAGGTATATATTTGAAGGGGCTGATATAAAAGGTCAGTTTCTAACACTGAAGAACTTGATTTTGCAACCATACTATTGTCCTTTTAGTGCCCTCCCGATACATTTTCTCTTAATCATTAAAAAAAGGGGGGAAATAAATAATAAATTTGGGCATGTTGCCTCGTATGGGCACCCACACAGATCTTCCTGGGATTTGCAGCATAACAGAAGAATTCCTGGAGAGCGGGGCTCTCATTCCTAGTTCAGGGAGGGTCACCCTTTCTCAGCAGGTCACAGAGGTACTGGAGGTACAGAGGACACCATGGGAGAGCTGTGGTTTTCAGCGGATGGAGATTATCCTGCCTGTTCTTCTGCCCCAGGACAATCCTCATCCCTGTCTCTGTACCTGTTAGCTCCAGGTTTTTATCACTAATTCTTAGTCCTGGTGATAATCATAGCCAGCCACAATGGGAAGGGAAGGGAAGGGGGAAGAAGGAGAAGGAAAGGGAAAAAGAAACAAGATTCAGAAAATTTAATCCCAAGAGTTTAAAGATAAAGAAAAATTTTTAAAAAGTTTATAACAATCTTGACAGCCAGTACTCCAAGCCTGCCCTCTAGATCTATATAATATTATCTTCTCTTTAACTTTTACCCACTTGTATCAGCTATTCCAGAACAATAGTGTGCTTTGGCGCACACATGCAACACATTCAGAATTTCCTTAGCCACCGCAAAATGCATAAAAATATATTCAGGACTGTATACTAAGGTATTTGAGAGCCCATGAAAGACAAGAGGAGATGAAGTTACTTGGAAAAAAGTAGAGTACAATTTTTCACTGGGAAAAAATAATAATAATAATTTTCAACCTCCTTTCCTGGAAGTTGATTTTATTTTATTTCATTCTTTGTGAGAGCGCCATCAGCAAATCATTGTTAACAGCGTATTGAAAGTTAAAGAAAATAATAAAGTGGTGGTAAAGGAATCCAGAGGTAAGTTCTACCTCAGTGGAAAAGAGAGTGAAACGGATATTAATATTTAATGTGGTGGAGGTGACAAGTGAAATGAGTACTCATTTCCCCTCTCCTTGGTACTGTGCACAGAGATATGCACCTCCTCATTCACACATACGCGTTGATGCCTACATTAGCCATGGATGGGAAAAGCTTTTCCTCTTATGGGTTCTGAATTGAACTAAAGGCCTCATTTAGCAAGCGCATAAACACATGGTTGCCCTTATGCAGGCACTTAAATCCCAGTTTTCAGTGAGTTTTACACATGTATAATTACACAGTTACACAGTTAATTGATTTGGTTGTCGGGGTCATGTCTCACAAGGTTCTGAGTGATCAAACCACTTGAGAATGGGATTACTTTTGAGGACATGAAATCATTAGGCTTAGTTTTGAGGCATTGTATAGACTGAAACTACTCCTAAGGAGCCATAAATGTTTTTTTCTGATCAGATTAAACACAAGAACATAAAATGGTTGTACGCACAGATATAAATGAATATAATCAAACCACTGCAAATGAGATTGTTGGTCTTGTTAAAGCATGTAGAGGTCATAGGGGTCATAGGACCTATATCAATGAAGCATATAAAACCTTGCTGAGCACTAGTTAAGTAAGTTTTACTTAGGAGAAAAGGAGGGCAGGGTGCAAAGGTCTCAGACAACTACTGAATTCAGTGTTGGCCACTGCATTTCAAGAAGAGCTGTACCAACTATACAGAGTTCAGAGGAAAGCAGCAAGAAAGTCCAGCTACCATGGCCCATGAGGGAAGACTGAGGGAATTACACTTACATATTCCAAAAGAAGGAATATATGTGTATATACTTGTTTATAATATATATATACACACAGCACTTAGAAAAATGTAAAAGGTTTTTTTCCATGAAATATCTTTAATCTTATTACCAAGAGAATCCAATTCCAAATCTTTTTCAAGGATGATGGACTATTAAGGACCCTTGCCTTTGCTATAACGACATGTCTCCAAAACATACCATGATTTCAAGAAAAGACCTCCAGAGCCTTTTTTTCCTAATTCCACAGCTCCTCTACCACCAAAAGGAATGATGGCCATCTCGGCCTTTACAGGGAAGGACACGCTGATATTCAGACTTAGGGAGTATGGGTTCAGACAGTAGATGTGTAGGTGTACTGTATGACTTTAGTAATTTTATCTAATCTCATCCAGTCCCTTAGTCAACTCATCTAATTTCTTTCTGCCTCTTCTCTTATTTCTTAGATGAACGTAGTATTCCTTTCTTCTGTGTCTGATCAGTTTTAGCTGTTCATGGGAGGATTCATGGGATGAGACTACATCTCCCATGCACGTAAAGAGCACCTAGCGTAGTGACTGGAAGTTGTAGAGCAGTGTGATAATATGTACCTGTGTTTGATTGCTCCCCAGAAAAAGGAGTCAATCCTGCCCCATGTCTTTTGCTTAGAACATAATAGTGCTGATGGATTATTAATGTCCTCTAGTCTCTGGATGTGGAATATACCAAATTCTCCATTTTAAGTTCTCCAGGGCATTGTGTCCATAATATTACTGGGCTAATAAATGAATGGGATTTATTAATTTATTTATCTGTTTTATACCTCTTCTCAATAAATCTGTGCCTCAGAGTTGACTACTGGTTGCTTCCTTGAAAAAACTAATGATGGGAGGAATTTGGCTCCAGGGTTTGTTTGTAAAAGTTTTACTATATTCTAAATCCAGAGCCTCTTGACAGCTGGCAGCATGGATTTCACCCTCTGACAGGGTATTGGTTTCCTGGCATGTTGAAGCTGATTAAATTATTTTCATATTATTCTAAATTAGTCTTAGAGAGACTGTAGTGATTGGATGTTTCAGCAATGCCGTAAACTTGGACACCTGCTAAGCAGCTATGAAATATGAAGAATTATGGAGCAGTTTTGATCAGCACAAGATGAGAAAAATGACTGGTGCAGGCAAAGCATTAAGAACTCCTTAAAATATCCACTTTTTCATTATTAATACAGTGCACGACCTGAGAATATGCTCCATGTTAACATCAGAAGGTGGAGATTTCTGCTGATGGATAGAAAAGGGACCCCAGAATGGGAGTAATTCATATTCATTCTTACTTCCTCACAGCCCGATCCCATTTTCCTACAAGAAAGGTCTGGGTTCACCTTAGCCTTCTGCATTGCTTTCTCATCGCTCATGCCTTAGCTAAATGTGCAAACACAAAACCTGTGCATTACTGTTTCAGGAGAGGAAAGACATGAATCATGATCAGTGTGACAGAGTCCTGTAAACTTAGGGTCTGTGTCCATTGCACAGGGAAAGAGGGATACTGATTTAGTGAGAGGATGCACACAAAAGATAATTCTTACAATTCTTACACAGTTCAGGGAGTGTGGTGATAGGACAAAGGATAACAGTTTAAAACTGAAAGAGAGTAGATTAGATTAGATGTAAGGAAGAAGTTCTTCACTGTGAGGGTGGTGAGGCACTGGCACAGGTTGCCCAGAGAGGTTGTGGATGCCCCATCCCTGGAAGTGTTCAAGGCCAGGTTGGATGGGTCTTTGAGCAACCTGGTCTAGTGGAAGGTGTCCCTGCCCATGGCAGGGGGTTTGGAACTACATGATCATTAAGGTCCCTTCCAACCCAAACCATCCTATGATTCTATGAATCTATGATTTTCTTGGTACCTTATACCACATTGTGAATTTTTCTTACACTCCAGCCTGGTTAATATCACTTTTGTGATTCCCGAATATGATTACTGACTAAACAGAGATGCCTGCCATAAAGTACACATTTCAGTCAGAGCTAGTCACCTAAGCATATGTGGTCTTCATTGAGAATCTAACCAGCAAAATCAATGTAGTCTAAGAAGCAACTCATCTAATCTTAAAGTCTTTGCTCACCATGGGTCAGGTGAATCAATCCTTAAAATGCTTATTCCTCTGTATTGAATGAAATGGGAACCTGGGTTATGAACTGACATGGAGACACCTGAGGTCTAAGGATGAAACACAGTCTGATGAAGCTGATCCTTCCTGTGAGTTGAGCTATGCAGCCAGCAGTCTTTCCTTCTACCTTCTCACCAGCTCCCTCTCTGTGTCTCTCACTGGTGCAATGATGCATCCAGCCCAGCAGACATGCTAGTTTCTCCTAAGGGGAGCTGCGTGCTTTCCTTCAGGTAGGATAAATCTCACCAGAGTTCCTCCCTGACATACAAGGCCAGGGAGCTTCTCTTAATTACTCTACCTGTATTATGACAGTACTTAGAGTGCTTGTGTTTGGTGTGGATATCTATATAAGAAGCCTGTCTCTGCTCTAAAGAGCTAACACGTTGTTTTCATCAGTGAGTCCTGATAAACAATGCCTGGATAAGGTAGCTGAGGTGTGAGGCATGTGTAAGGCCAAGTTTGTCATTTTCTACCAGCCCACCAGAAGAGGCATCATTATATCTTTTTTTTAAATTGGACTTTGTTGGTTTTCCCTCTCCTTCCCCTCTCTCTCTCCAAACCATCCTGTTTCCTGCCTTAATGAAATGATTTGAGGGTCTGCATAGACTCTTAATCAGAGAAGACACCCTTTGAGAGAAAGACCATTGCAATTGGAAATGACTGTGGCTTTCAGGAGCCAGTTGCCACAAAGTGAATTGGGCCAGAGATAACAAACTGTTACTGTGAGCCATGACCGAGGACGTGTGTGGTATCTCCTTTCTCAGAGGATCTTACAGAGATGCTGATTCATGTGCTGCCTTCCTCCTTTGGCTGAGCAGAGCGCCAGCCTTTGGGGCTGTCATTTTACAGCATGAAAGACAGACATGAGATGCGCTGGCAAGAGGTTTCCAGGCAGTAGGGTAAATGAGCCAAAGAATTCAAAGCCACAGTCTCTCCCATTCCTACCCACCGGATTATAACTGCAGCCAGAAGAGAGATGCAGATGAAATGAGAGAGCAAGAGAATGCGGTTACTGTGCCGAGAGGTATGGTCCAAAGAAACACATTAATTTTGTTAGGGCTTGGGCCAGCAGAAGGGGCCCAGAGTGGCAGAGAGGGAAGGAGATGAAGGAAAAAGGGGGATTATGAAGCCCATTGCCTAATGCACATTGCCTGGTGTTGCTGGTTGCCTGCTTCAAGGCCACCCACATGGGGTAAGTGACACTCGTGAATGACTTAGTAAAACTCATGGGGCCTGTCAAGGCAGCGAACAGGAGTCTCTCTCTTCATCAAAGAAGGAGTCATTTAAAAACAGAGCTGTGAAAGGGGAATGAGACTGGGGGGGGCGGTAATAGAAACACAACAGCAATGAGAAAACATGAGGTTTCGTCAGCGGGGCTGAGGTGGTCGGCGCTACCTTGCTATCAGCACCCGGCACCGAGACTGATGGGGTTTTGTTCTCCCCAGACCTGGTGGCGGATGCCAGCTTGGAGGAATGAGTCAGGCTCACCGTTTTAATTCTTTGGACATAAAACTCAGCGTGAGGTACAAGGGAGAGCTGCAGTCGCGCTTGACAGAGGCCACCTAGAAAAGCCAATGTTGTTCTTAGTGGGGTGAGTTACCTCATCCTGAGCCAATAGGTGGGAAAAATCCCAGCACCTCACCCTTCATCATCGCTCTGCATCTCCAACTGGTTGCTACAGTCCATAAGAGCTACAGAAAAGCATTTGAAAGCTCTCCAACCTGAAGTAGCCTCATGAGGCTTTATGAAAGTAATAAAACTAGCTCTTCCTAATCCCTGTTTTTCTTCCTTTTTTTTTTTCCCCCCCTTGCTGGTAAGGCTAAGAAATGATAGGCAAAAGTCCAGGTTCAGGTCACATCCAGTTGCTTGTGTACTGATTTTTCAACTTCCAAAAGAAAGGAAAAGTTCGGTGTGACTACTGATGCAGTGTTGATTTTATCAGAAAGGATTTTCCCTGTCTCATTCCACAGAGTAATTTCCTTTTCAAGCAAGTTCAGAATTTCAAGGCTTAATATTAAATTTGTCTCAGTCTTCACATAGAAAGAGGTGACCTGCATAGAGGCATTGTCACCAAATTCAAACCTAGCCTAATTTGACAATGAAAAGTCAGAGGATTTTCAAATGGAGCAAAACTGTAATTGTGTTTGGGTCAAAGTGTTTATTTTCTTATTTAACTGTACAATAATGACCTTTCAGTACCATGGCTGAGATACACAGATTTCTTGCTGTTCAGCAGTGCACTAACTCAAAATAAGAGTTAGTACTTAAAGCTTGAAGGGCCTTACAATCAAAAGAAATGAGAAAGAATAATTGTCCCTCATTTTGCAGGACCAAGGCGCAAACATAAATGCATTTGTCTAGGAATCATTGGCACATCTGGAAATTCGCTGACCTCTGCAGGCCCCAACCAATAAGTTGGCAATGAAGTTTCCCTCCTCTAAAAACATATCTGAGACTTGCGAAGTACAACTCAAAGCCAACAGACCCTTTCTTGTGAGTTCACCAAAGACAGAATCTCTGAGAAACTCCAGACATGCAAACAGAAGCATCAAATTTGTTTTAATTTTTCGTCTTTTTTTTTTTTCAACTTTGCACAACCTCTGAGATTTTGATCTGCCAAGTTTCACACAGCTCTAGTTAATTCTTGTTCAAGAAGCAAGTCTTCTGACTCGGAGTCATATCCTAAAATTCTTCCTTATGAAGGTTTCACACTACTCAGGGCCAGCAATGCAGATCTTTTGCTGATGTGATTTGACTAATCCCCCTATAATGAGGAAGTGGAACAGCTGAGATGAAAGCCTGAGCCCTCACTGTGCAAAGGTATGAACTAATAAGCAAAGCTAAGCTAATATGGGGATCCGGGCATTCCCGGAGGGGATTTGAACCAAACTGACTTTGGTGGTTTTGATCAAAATGGATGCCAAAAAAGTTATTGAAGGGTCCAAAAACTAAAGCAAAAAGTCAACAATACTACCACCTGTCTGTTCATTCATGATACTATTAGCCATTCAATGGCAAAAAAACCCCTAAATTTACCCCAAATTTCAATGCATGTCAGAACTTTCATTGTCACGTTCATTTATTTGCAGTGGACAGCAAACATCTGTGGAGTTCATTCATATCACTGAAGAAGTGCATACATCTGTGTGCTTGCTAGGGGTATTTAAAACTGCCCAGAGAGATGGGATCATGCAAGGGAGGAATTTAATAAGATTAATATGGACTGCAGTTAGCCTGGGATAAACCCTATGAACAGTGAGATTTATTAGCCCATGGAACTGAATTTCTAGAAAAATTGACCCACTAACTTGAAGAATTTAAACTATCCTAAAACCTCACAGCAGAGAACATGCTGTACATCCTTAGTTAACAGATATATATCCTTCTGAGCAGCATATTCCAGGCTCTGAAATGTAAGAATAATATTTTGCTGTTTATGTTGCTGTGAGGCTACAGACTTTATAACGATGGTGGTGTCCTCACAGAATAAAAGACAGACTTGACCCAAAGGAATTTCCTTTCTCAGTCATCAATTAAATACAATTTTTAAGCATGAATTTTCCTTTATGTAATATGCCTAAATCTATCCCTATTAAACAAAGTATGCAGATACACGAAGAACTTGATGAGGATTTAGTGCTTGCTTAAGCAGTTTGGTGGATCAGAGCTTAAAGAAATAGGGTTACTCTTAAATTAGTAAGGTTAGGAGAACAGGAAACCAAGGCACAGAGAGTTTGAAGTATTGATGTCTGAGATGCCAGTGATGACACAAGGGGGAACAAATGGAATTTGCTGCAAAGCCAGTTCCACAACTGATTAACGGTAAAAAAGACAGTTTGAAAGAAGTTTTAGCAGGTTACTACCAATTAGATGGAAAGCCTTGACATGCCGTTTTGTGATTTGGTATTTTCATTTGTACAGAGAGATGGATACATGGAAAATTCCATTGGTTAAGATTCTCATTTTCCTCTCAGAGTGAATTATGGGTTGCAGATTACTATTACTGTGACAGCTAGCTAGTTAGCCAGCAGTGTCTCCCAGGCATGTAAATTAAAGTGCTAAGCTGCATCGTACTGGCTATGCGAAGGGTACCCAATTCAACTGTCTTTGACAGGTTTCTAATTCCATTTATGATGCCTCAGAGTATCCTCTCTGGCTTCTAGCTGTTGCTCTGCAAGAACACAAGGCTGGTGTCAAAATCTGCCAGACGCAAGTAAGTACTCAAAATACCTTACACGTCTCAAAGGACTCCAGACACCAATGCATGGATGACTGAATCAAGCCCACATCAGTCTCCCTGAGTGACTTGTCTGGTGTAGAATCTTGAAAATAACCCAATGATGGAGCGTGATGCTGAAATGGTGATGATGGGGGAGGATGAGGAAGATGGAGAAACAACAGTAGCTGGAGAAGCTGGGAATCTAGCAAACAAGTTGCTGGAAAGTGAGGTGGGAAGGGAACTGGGGAAAACTGGTTCTACAAAGTTCAGAGAGGACAACTTTCCATTACGATGGTCGACACCAGCATTGCACAAGATCCTCTGGATCCTCCAAGTTGATAAAGAGAGATTGTGTTACATCACAGTCATCTTCTGCTCATCCAGCATTTCAAAAGGAACAACTCTGAGCTCATCCCAGCTAAAATAAATCTTTGGCACGTGTTCTAAGGCCTTGATTCCACCCCAGTCTTACACTTGGAGCCACCCACCAAGAAGGAAAGCAACATCACCAAGCGTAGCCAGCTGGGTGCTGTCAGAGACAGCCAAAACCTTCATGCAAACTGCGGAGGAAGAACCGCAACCCCATCTCAGGCCAAAAGGAAAACCTTTTCTCTGAATTCATATCCTCCACTGACATTATTAATCTGGCTGACATCGGGCTGTGCACATGAGAAGGGGACAGAGAGCAAACTGCTTTTACTCAAATGAAAATAAGGAAGAAGAAAAATCTAAAAAAGTTCTAATAAGTTATGTCCACAGACTTTCCAAGCCTCCAATAAGGTGTGTGAGCCTCGTTCAAGTAGTTCCTGTTTCAAATGCCCCCACAATTACACCTGTATCCATTGCATTAACGTTTGCCAAGCTCTTCCAGGAGTCTGTGTTGGTCACAGCTGGTCAGATTGCTCTGAGCTTTGCCAGCCATCTGTGCCTGGGTGTTTGGAGTCAGGCTATGGGAGGGAAGCAGCCAGAGCACTGGAGAGAACAGTTTTATTTGGAAAGTGCATTCCCCAGCTGCAAAGCCTCACTAAAGTCCTTTCCTCATGGTGTGAATACAGCCAGCCAGCCTCCACCAAGGGACCCAGAGTGAGCCTATCTCCATCATGTGGTGTGCTGCTCTCAGAGATAAACAGGCTTGAAAAGTCAAATTCTTGTCCCCAAGGATCATGTTGATTTTCCCAGGGAATGCAGAGAAAGGTTTGAAAAAAGGGTGTGAGTGTAGCTGGAGGGTGCTGGTTCCTCTTCATGGGGAATTTTGTGAGAAGGAATCCTAGGGCTCCCTGCCTGAGCTGGGATTCAGGTTGCAGAGACACAAAAATGTGGGTGCCTGCAAGCAGGTATGAAGTCTAGAGAATTCTTCAGTTCATTTTACATTAGTATCCAGAGGTTCTTCCAGTTGGCCACTCACAGGTATCTTCTGCCCTTTGAGTTAGTGTATGGAGTTTGGCATGAATTCTGGAAAGGCACAATGTTTCCTAGAGGTCCTGTGACACATCTAGCAACTTGATTCAGATGTCCCAGCTATGCTAGAGCATCTCAAATGGCCATAGATGCTTCTACCATAGCAAAATTAACTGAGTCCACTTACTTGGCCAGGTAAACATCTCCCTAGGCTCCGCTGGCAATATCTCCATTGACTATACTGAGAGCCTAGACACTTTAAATAAGACTTGCCTAAACAGAGGCGTCCAGTGTTCCTGCAGGTGACATCCGAGACACATGCCAATATTATGGTAGATGTGACACAGGACATGTGCTTTTGTGGACTGAAGCATTAATTAAATTTCTAGACTCTATTGACAGTATGGGCTAGATCTTCAGTGATAATGATAGAAGTTTTAACAGCTGCTTCACATGTAGAAATCTATGGTAGGATTCAGTGGTTTGAAGACAGGAATTGAGGCTCATTTCAGTGTCAAAGCATGGATGTTTGCAGCCATTTGGGACACACAATGCATCTGAGAACACTGCATGAAACTGTCAGAGTGGGCATGGACCAGGGATGGATGGTCTCCAAATATAGTGAGCAATTAAATTAATTTCTTTCACTATGCAAACTTTAAAAGCCATCTATAAAGGAGAACAAGCACCCTAAGTGTTCTTTATAAATGATGCAGAAAGAGGTGTTTCTATAAGGTAGTTCAGCTCACTAAGACCTGACTGTAGAGAAATTTTAGAGCAACTGAGCTCTCAATCCATGTTTTCCAATGAAATGCTAAAGGTAGAAGGACTTAATATAGCCCTTGAACTCTCAAAGCCCTCTAACTAAAAATAATGAGGATAGATTTTATCATTATATGTCTGAGATTACCTGTCTCCCAGGGCAACTATACTTTTGTTTCTGACCTCAGAATGAAGCAAGCCAAAAAGTGACTCAGATCTACCACTTGTAATCGTCACCAAGATTCAGAGCGAGGTTTATACTGGATACAAATGGAAACACCTACATTGAATCCATGCTGAAATGGAAAGATTGCCTGCAAATGTAGTGATGGTTGTAGCTGTCAGGTCTGCAGGCTAGGATCCCTTCTGGAAGGTTGTCCGGTACCGGATTGCCCAAACAAGCAGTCTTTTGCATCACAGTTTCGGCATAATTTCCCCCATCTGCCTGCAGAAGAAAGATGTTTTCTCAATCCCCATAGCTAGCGATGTTGCTGTATTCCTTGAAATGCATGAGGCACCCTCAGATTTCCACGAAACAACAGCCAATTGTTCTTTATCTTTCGTCTTAATATTGCTGCAATACTGTTGATGTTGCTTTGCATTTCTGAGATGTGACCTTTGCTTTCATCCACCCACCCACTTGCACAATAACATAACTGACCTATGCTAGAAGAGGCTTCTACCAAATTGTACCAATGACCTTCTTGGGTTAACTATCTGCGACTTGTGTTTATTGCTCGGAGGCTAGACTAACATTAGCATATTTTGTGGACTGCTCACCACTTCCTGCTGAGCTCCCTGGTCTCCAGTTTTGCCTGACTAACTTGGATGAGCTGTCTTGGGACATACGGTATGAAAGAGAGAACATGAGTGAGAACATGTGAGTTGCAGGGCATAGAGACAAGAATACCATATTTATAAAATCTCATCCCCATGACATTTAAATCCACAGGGCCAACAAGTGTTGTTATTTGTAGGGAAGTGCATCATGCCAAGTTCAAACTCATGATGGAAACAGACGTATGGGAGTGGGAGAGAGTCTTGAGCTCCAATTAGGAGATAGAAAATGGAAGATAAAATCCTACAGGCACTCTATATGTAGGCAAAGTGCCTTCAGTCTCTCTGTAAGTGAGAGAGAGTCACTGAGAGCCACCCTATTTTCTCTTCTCTTCTCTCTCTCT
Organism: Harpia harpyja; assembly: GCF_026419915.1. Taxonomy (NCBI): domain Eukaryota; kingdom Metazoa; phylum Chordata; class Aves; order Accipitriformes; family Accipitridae; genus Harpia; species Harpia harpyja. Next base: position 106,646,369 of record NC_068940.1, read on the forward strand.
CTCTTCTCTTCTCTTCTCTTCTCTTCTCTTCTCTTCTCTTCTCTTCTCTTCTCTTCTCTTCTCTTCTCTTCTCTTCTCTTCTCTTCTCTTCTCTTCTCTTCTCTTCTCTTCTCTTCTCTTCTCTTCTCTCCCTTCCTTCCCTTCCCTTCCCTTCCCTTCCCTTCCCTTCCCTTCCCTTCCCTTCCCTTCCCTTCCCTTCCCTTCCCTTCCCTTCCCTTCCCTTCCCTAAGGACATATTGCTTACAGGTGGGGAAGGGAATGTTAATTCTGTGACTACAGGATGTCATCATGTTGCAATGATTCAAGACATGCTAAACAAACAAACAAACAAACAAACAAACAAAAATACAACCAGAGGATATTTTCCGAGAGAAGTGTCTTGGAAAATCATACCTGTGAAAGTTAGATAACTATTGAAGGAAGGAAAAGTTTTGTTGTTATTTTATGCCTGAAATGTGTTTTTTGGGGAAAAAGAAACCTTGATAGTGGGTTCTGCCCTCAAATTTCCTTCACTCTTCATTTTCTCTTGCCTCAAACTGGAGGCAGGGACCACTTTGCTAGTCCAGATCCTGAGATCTTCTGTCCGGGTGGTGGACTTGCAGACACATCTGCCTTGAGAGTCTATTTGGCATAACTGTTACAGAAACTGGGTTAATTTCAGTGGAAACTCAGCTTTCAGAAAAACCCACAGAAATAACCCAAAATCTAAAGTAACACAGACTTTTCTTCTGCTCCCATTCAGCATCTGCCTTTTACTGCTAAAGAGCAGAATGAGGGCAATTGTTGAAGAAAAAACAAAGAAAAATGGAATATGTTTAGGCTTCATTCCACCATCTTGTACCCTCATAGCCTGAGGGAAACAGATACCTTGAATATACCTGGGAAGGACTTTATGGTTAGAAAATACCAATTTACAGAAAGCCAACTAAACATACAAAATTAATCATTCACTAGAACATACAGTGTAATGTGTGAAGCCTGTATGCCACATATTACTCTGAAAACTGAAAAAAACCCCAACCTCTCTTCAGCTGGCATAAATTGGGGTGATGCTGCAGACTTCCAATTTGTGCCAGTTCATGCTAACTGATCATCTTATTTCAGTAGTACTATTGCTTTGCCATTTCTCATTTTATATTTCAGTCTTTCTTGGTAGTAAATAGTTTCAATTTGTTCTCTTTCCTTGCTTGTGTACAGGACCACTTATTATTTATCCATAGCTTTCTCTTTTGCAGGAAATCTCAAAGGATGAATTTTATTGACTCATAGCATTAAAAACCATGTCAGTCACTAATATCTGAAGATACTAATGAAAGTTAGTGTATTTAATATAAGCATACAGTAATTGCCAGGACAGCTGCTCTAGATTTTTGAAGTTTAATACAATTTATGTGAAATTGCAGTTTTCTATGGGGAAATATCAATGCTACTGAAATATTTTGATTATACTCTGGGTAGATAAGATTGCAAGCCAGTTTTCCCCAGCCTAAATACTTTGGAACATTTTAAACATTTCTGTTAGTTAAAGGCCATGGATTGTAGTAGAGTACCCCTCATAAGTGGTGGCTTGGTTTTCCTTTCATTCAAGTAGGGCTACCTACGAGCTGTAGGACTATAGCTCTGATGACACCAACCTGTCACCTGCACTACTCATCTTCATGATATGTTGGAAGACACTCAAGACCATCTCATGGAAAAATTAACAGAATTAAGGAGTCCAACACGTAAGGGGGAGATCTCCCTACAAGAGCAGCTCCAAGGTGATGTTGCTAATGAGGACACATCTTAGCTGTATGTAAAATTGACTCAAAATGAAGCATTCTCCAGTTCTGAAAGACAATTTTTACCACCGTAACTTCTTATTCTGCAAGAGGTCTCTAGACTTTGGTATTGACCTATTTCAACACGAAAGCACATTTTGAAATGTTAGAATTTCCTGCTGGATGGACATTTTTATTTTTGTTTAGCAACATGGTTATTCCTTTTTTGGTCATCTCTCTTGTGAAATTTTGGGCTTTGCTTTTTTCCAAAATTATCCAGAAAAAAATCACAAGTTCCATGTAATCACCAAGATATAAGGCTTTAAAAAGCAGATACCAAACATTTTAAGAGTTGCAATAAAATTTCCATGTTTGGCAACACAGACAATGTCATAATTTCCTTATGGCTCATTTTTAACCTTTTCTTTCAGTCACAATAAATGTTACTGCATTTTTTCATGTCTGGTTTCATGTTATAGGAATAACCTGAGTATTCCAGTCTTTGTGGACTCAATTGATTAATCTGGCTGAATTCTTTAACCTTGGGGATTGACTCATCCTGTTTTTTCCTGACTTCCGTAATGCCTGTTTCTTGACATTTAGATCTCTTGTGTCATAGCAGCCTGGATTCGTATTTAGCGGGCCCTTTTCACTCCTTTCACATCTGTTGTGGCACCCTTGGGCACAGCAAATCTCAAACTCAGAGTAAGCATAGAACAAAACACATATGGTCCCTATGCGGTTCTTTAAATTAGGTCAGTATTTTAATAGTGACGGAGTTTTAATTACATTTTTAAGGCCCTCGGCTACATCTGACACCTTATTGCACTAAAAAAGCCCGAAAGCTAAACTATATACACACTCTGCTCCTGGATTTATCTCACCTAACTCATGCCTCTAAAACTTAGGGAATGTATTCAATTCATAGTTAATCTAAGCTAATGACTTCTGGATAAAGATAGATACCTCCAGAAGATAATTCTTCACATTTCAAGATAAGTATTTAAGGGAGCTGGGATGAGACCTTTACTATGATAAAATCATGTAAAACAAAGCATTTCTCATGTATCTAATCTTAGCAACACAGTACAGTGTCTCACTAATCCCAGTCTTATAGGCAAGAGGAGCAAATAAGGGAACAGATTTTCTCAGGTTTCTGAAAGAAGCCATTAACAGCTTGGAATAGACCAAAAGTTACTGAGTCACATCACTGCACAATTAAATTTTCATATATGTGTATACTGACTTGAATATGTCACAGTACTGTTCCTCCTTAAGAAGAAAAGCTGAAATCTGTAATAGGTAGGATTTATCTGATTTAACTTTAGATATCTGTAGTATACATACAAGCTGCAGGCATGCATGATCCTAGTCTTCATTTATAAACAGCATAAAGATGTCAGAATTTTTTAGGGTGTGATTTATCTGATCCATTGTAGAGTTTTATTTTAGGATCAGATGAATTGTGCCCTTGACTCCACTGACTGCTAACTGAGGAGAAACCCTAGGAAGCTCCCTCAGGTGTAGATATTGACACTGTAAAGTTTTATACTCAGTAGAGGTCTGAAGGATTAATTCTGTTCTCTGTGTCAGTTTTTTACATAATTACAACACCTTAAAATTATTTTTTGCCCCATGTCATAAGCTTCTAAAATATGATTCTCTTTTGAATATATGAGTATATATACTTATTTATATTTGTAAGAGCTCTTCACCTAGATGTAGTCCATTCTGTTCTGTCCTCTTCCATTCTGTAAAATCAGTATATTCCTGTGAAACACCTAATTCTGGGTCCAAACCACCAATTTTCAAGAGAAAAACATTGCCTTTTAATCAGTTTTAGAAATAAATTTTTGCCCCAATTTTCTCTTGGCCTTCTATTCTAAGCTGATTAAATATATTCCAAAATGGGGTCTCAATTTTCCTGGCCATCTTTCTGTAGCCAAATTGCTTCAGTAATGAATTTGACTGTGTAAAGCACAATAGATTACTGTTCTGCCTACCACTAAAGAATTAGATCACTGATATAGGAGAAGGAAATAATTTAAAACTATGAAAAAAAATGGCCAAGTAGGAAATGCCATGAAAGCAAAAGAGCCAGAAGGTGTAAGCCTGAAACCTTACCTTTTCTTCTGCTGAATTAATTTTCAATGCTTCCTTCACTCATTGTCTGTTCTGAATTGCCTTCTAGGGAGCCTATCTTTCTCTAGTGATTAGAGGTGAATTATAGGCCAATATCCTACAGAATATAATAAACGTGTTTGATAAAGTTAGGCAAGATAATCTCCCACTTCATGTATTTAGACCTCCACGTCTGAACTTTCAGCATTAATGCCAGACTGGAAAGTATTACTGTAGCTGGCTTTTTGCTGTGTGAACATGATAAGCGGAATTATTTATGGAAACAGTGTCTTTGTTATTAATTATCTTAGATCCTCCTTTCACCTGTGAATTATTCTTACTCAATTATTTTTCAGATCTTCTGGATCCATCAGATGGGCTTGGCATGAAGCAAACTCATTTTTTTACTTGATTTAGCTTATCAGTTTCCCCAGAGAATTTTATACAAATCTGCTGAGTCTGCACCATGCTGAATTAAGATGCCAGGTCACCTGTGGAGTGTCTTCTCCAAAGCTGTTTGATCATTGGAATTCTCCTTCCCTAGGAGACAATTCTTTCATATCCTTATAAATAATTCAGTGTCAGGTATTCAAACTAAAATACTGACAGTAAAGGGAAGTTAAGTTTGAAAATTATGATCCAGTTGAACAACTATCAACGCCGATTAGTGCATATTTACGATTGAGGTTTACATGAATTATTGCTGAACAAAAGCTCCAGTAAGCGGACCACTTGCCTGGATGGAAAAGGCCCAGGAATGTCACAGGCAGATGTATCATTTTTATGACTTTGTGGGGGACCTTTTTACAGAGCTTTACAATAATTTAGGCCATTTATTGTACAGCATCCATTTCACCTTGTAAATCTTTTTACAAATCAAGCATGTGAATATGGAAGTGGCCACACACAGCAAAATCAGGAAGAAGCAAAGAAATAGCTGAAATTCAGCATATCGGTTTAAGGGTATACAAAAAATGGATCACCTTCACATTTCAAAGAAGAAAATGGAAGGGGATCAGTTGCCTGTTTTTGCTGTGATTTTGTGGGGATTGATATTCTGCCTAAGTACTCAGGAACTGGAGCACTATTGCAGAAAAATCCAAACTGGAGATACTTAAAATTCTTCTAACTTTATATTATAATTGTGACCTGAAAAAGGATCAGATGTAAACTAAACCCTCTCCCAGCATTTTCAATGAAATGTTTTTAAAAACTTCTTTTTCAAAGGGAAAAGATGGTTTTACAAAGAATTTAAAAATACCTTTTTTAGGTAACAACTGAAACTTTTTAATTTCAGTTTTGAAATTATTGGTGAGTAGAGTACACAGGACAAATGAGTTGTTTACCTAGTGAGCTCTAATTCAGTCTTTTGGAAGTTATTAGCCCAGCATCTGTTTTGTTAGCGCAAGTTTCTTTTGCATATCTGTGAGGATTAAGCAAAACATGACTTCACCATTATTTTGATATTAGGCTGGGCGAGAAATCTGCGTGGAGGGGAGTGGAGGCTGAACCTCAGTATGGTGCTCTCTGTGTACATTAATGATGGGCTTGGAAAGGAAGGATCCGTGAGTCTTTATCTTTGTCACCAGTTTGCAATGCAGCTGTGATCTTTTTCATCCACCCTAGGCATCTTCATCTGCAGATTGGATCCTGTTCTTAGTTTTATTAAAATCAGGGCTTGAGTTTAAAATAAAGCCATTGAGCTGGTCTTATGAAGAACATATACTATAGGTGAGAGTGTCTAAGATGGAGACATCAAATGGCTCACAAATTGGGTTATGTTGACTATATATTGACTGTATTGAGGTGACCTAGATGACCAGTTTATACTTTAGACTTGACTTTCAGACTGCAGCTGTTCGTATGATTCTGACCTTTATACTGAAATCCACAGTGTTACATAGTGCCTTTCACTGAATGGGAATTAAACAGAGAGTCAGGTGCTTAAACATCTTTGAGTGTTTATCCCTTGACTTCTGTGTTCCTAAAGGGCAAGGCATTATCTGTTTACCATTCACTTTCAACATAACTTGGAAATTTCAGAAGCATGGGATGACTTCTATGCAATTTCCAGTACCTCCTGTTTATGATTTCCTCAGTAACTTTGTCATAAAATTCTTTAGTCTCATGAAGCCAAGATGTGGACAAGGGGTAGAAAGGAAGGAGAAGAAATTGACCTACAAAAAGAAAATATAAACTACAGCCCTTAAGAATTTCCACAATGAAAGCTTTCAGTTAGACTTAGAGAATTTATTGTTTGGGCTTAGGCTTTGGGATTTCTTTTTTTAGGTGTTTTACTTTTTAAAAATTTTTTTAGTTCAAACCCATTTTCCCATCACTAGTTATAGATTACTACAAAGGGGAACATGGAATAAAAAAACCCTCTTGAGGCTCTCCTCCTTTAATAGCTTGCACTAAATCGTTAGATTGTCATTGCCTATGGGCAATGTGAGCCCAAGTCTTCCTGCTTTTCAGTAGGAACAAGGGACTAAAGGCTGTTTTATGGTCACGTATTACATGCCAGCTTAGACCCGGTGCCCTCTGTGGCTTCTAAATTCAGGAAAGCATCTAGGAACTGAAAGCTGCACACCCTGATTGCTCATAATTTCAACATATTGCCTGTAATTTCACCTGTTTAATGTAGGGATTTTGACTGGATAAGTAGGAACCACCTTTTACAAATTCAGGTGGAAAGGTCTACAACCTGAGTTAGTCAACCCAGCCTCTCCTTAAAGTTAATAGGGAAAAATAGTTCGTTGACATACTTCTGAAAAAACTTCTTCCTAAAGGGAACAAAGGAACATTTTAAATGTGGAAGAGCATCTTAATGAAAGAACTGCCAGGACAGAAAGAAAACATGCAGAGGCATTCCTCCCTATTTTCTAAGGCAAAGCTGGGAACGTTGCCATCCAGGTTATTCATTGGCTTTAAAAGAAATGGGCAAAGTACCACAGTGCTTTTTAACATGCTCCGACTTGTCTAATCCGAGGTGATTGTTGTGTGCCTATCACTACAATAACTTCCCTCATAAGAAGCGGCAGAGAAAGTCATAAAGCCAACCTGAAGTGGAGATAGTTCTTTGAAAAAAATTATGACCCGTCATAAAATTTTATACATTTGATGGTGTTTTCAAACAACTTGACAGGTGCTTGAGTTTGCTCTCATGCTGTCTGTATGTGTCTTCCACTGAATGCAGGTGGCAAAGGTGGAAGCAGGACAGAAGGCAAAGAGAGGAGAGCTCTGTATTGGAAAAGACCCACAACTTGGTTCTCCCCCAGCTGTTTGAATGTTGTGTTTCTGTTTCTAGGGCTGAAACACTAAAACCAGCTAAAATGCTGAGTAAGCTTTGTTCTGCTTATCATTTATATTGAACCTTTTATTGTAATTAATCTATTTATTGATATGGAAGAAGAGGGAACTTTTACCTTGCTGCAAATTTAGGGCTGACAACCACTTTGGTGGGTTTTTTTTCTATCACTCACAAAAGCTCTGGGCCAGATAAAGGCTATGAAGTGTCCAAGGCACACCACAAACTGATACTCTGGTAATAAAGATATGCTCAGACAGCAAGATGTGACTTTTTCTCTTGAGAAATGTCACCAACTTCTGGCCTAAGTACTTCTTAGCATTCCTCTTGGGTAGGCATCAGGTTACCCAAGGCTTTTGCTTTCTTGCAGTTTCCAAGTTCACTGCTGGAGGACATTTTCATGGCAGGGATGATAGATATGGCACCTCTTTGAAGTGAGTAATGTAGCTGATACCTCATGTACCTGTTTCTTCAGGATGTCTGCAGATTTAGACACACTTCTGCTTGTAGTATGAGGCACCAAGGTAATACCTAGGAGCTCCCTTTTCTTACTGTTGAGGGCTGGAGACTTTTGGGAAATGGATATAATCTCATGAACTAAGGTGGCAGAACTAAGCCAATATTTCCTATGATGGAAATTGTCCCACAAAAGATGTAACATCATATTTAAAAGACAGTCCTTTTCTATTTTTATGAGGTCTTTCACATATCTCAAGATATGAAGGCCTAGTCCTGCAACTTATCTATCAAGAACATTGCTGTATATGAGTGTCCAAGCACCACCAGCCTTCAGTGAGCTTTACCTTCATAACATCTGCTGAGACAAGGCTGGGCTACTGGTCTGATTTCACAAACCGGAAGGTCAAACTCATGAAGAAAATTGAAAATTTGGAAGGCTTCTATGAGATTTGGGGAAATCTCAGAGAGTAGCAGCCAGAACTACCCACCATCCTGGACCATCAGGGTGAATAGCGTGTCAAATCTGGCCCTTCTGCTGAATACAAGGAATTCTAGATTATGTTCTGAAATGTTTGGGGAAATGTTCATCACTAAAATAGATTTGTTCTAAGTCTAGTCAATGATAAAATATTGATTTTTCCCGTGTTATGAATGTGTCCCATTTTATTCTGTCAGTTTTTTGCTTGTCTCACCCTTACCTGTTTCATGAGATATGATCTTCTACCCTTTTTGCAGGGGAGGCTGAAATAGTGTAGAGCTTTGATTCATCTTAAGTTACAGCTTTAGTGAGATGTTATTGCTTAGATTTGAAAAATCTGGCCAGGGATGCTAAAGAAAAAAGGATTTTCAAGATCAGTGTTCATCCTGTGCTCCTAGAAAGTAAGTACTTATTAAAGTCAAATGGTAGTATTCGGTACCTAAAAGAGATGGTCTACCTGATTTACATATCAGCATTACTTTTCTGAAATGGCAGTACAGGGGTCAGTGACCAAAAGCCCTGTAAAATCGTCTTCTGAAAGGCAGATCATAAAACATGGAAACATGAAATCCCAACGCCTGACAAACAGAAAGCTAGTCCTTGCTTCACATCTTTACGAAAAGACTGCAGCATTTAACTGGGAGCCCACTTGCCATATCTAGCACGGTGAATGGGAGGTTATAGATCTCCAGTACGCTTAAGCACACACTTACGTGACACCTGCTTGAGATACCGCTTACAGATAAGGCTGAGTTTCAACAGTCTGCTACGAGAGGAACACACAACAGATGCTTTTTGCCCAGGCTATGACCAGGCTACTATACACTCAATATTGCCTGTGAGTAGGCCTGGGTTATTCACATTTAAAATATTTTTTGAGTTTTTTTTTTTTTTTACAATTTCTGGACACAGTCCCAGAGGTAGCAGGGGCCAGTGATCATCCTCAACAGATAACCTGGGTGCAGTGACCATCTCTGAGCAGTATCAAAAGTTGGCTGTTTGGATGGGAGCTGGTCTCTGCCAGCTGCCTTCAAATCTAGAAGACGGTCCTTGTTCCATTTTAGCTTGCAATAGGTGTTTTGGAGCCAATTCCTACCACTTAGGCAAGAGTGACTCCATCTAAAGTGTTCGGGGTGGTTTTGCTATGATGACAGATTTGTCTTGGAGCTGCAGAAAACCGCAAATGCAGCTAGGCTTTAAAACGTCACTGGAACCTGGAAGCTATTGGACATTGCCTCCAGAAGCTTCTTTTGTTAGGCCATCTGCAGCATTTTATGGAAATGATTGCTTTACTTTGCCACTGTTACACACCTAAATATTATTGTTTTATGATACTTTGTTGAAAGGGAATTACATTAAAAAGGCTAGGTAAGGAAAAGATGGAATCAAGTGCTAAATCGATTTGATGTTTGTGATCTTCTGAACTCTCTTATCTTAGGTGTCTTTTGAGTCACTCTTATCTCTCTTTCCCTCAATAATCTCCCCTTAATAATCAAATCATCATAAGAGTAGAAAGGGCACTGGAAGAAAGCTATTTTAGAATGAAACTTTGCTTTCACACAGCTCTGATATTGGTCTTAGTCTTTGCAAACCTTGGTCGTGATCCTAGAAAGGCTTCACCCATACACACTTTGCCCTATGTCATTAATACTGGAGTACCATTCAAGCTCTACAGAACCAGGATCTTAATTTAGCTCAATTCTTTGGTGTTATAGCTGGATGCCTGAACAGATACATAGGTAGAAAAAACTTCTTATGGATATCCATACAGAAATAGATAATCGTGGAATTATACTTAGTATGTGCCTTATTCTACTAACACGAGTGTCTCAGTATAGAGTCCATACTGAAATACAGCTGCCAATCTGCTGCTGAGACATAAAAAAGGCATTGAGATGGGGTTTATTGAGAATTAATTGGAGATGGTAGCACTGCTGACTGAATTCGTGAAGAAGACTCTTCTGATGGTGGTTTTGGAAGGGTAGGATAACATTTTGACTTAGACCTGGGAGAGCAGGCTTTTGACCCTTTCAAGTGGGTAGTCTGTACAGGAGATTTAGGAATCTGCTACCACATAAAAACAATGCTGATGGGGTGATATTTTATGGATGGAGTGCAAGGGATTTGGGAGCCCAAATGACTTGATATTGGTCATTGAAATTGCCATGGACTTGGATGAGTCTCTGCCTCAGTGCATCGATGGTAGGTTATATCTATTACGCTGGTTGCAGCAATACAAACTCTCTCTAAACTGTCTGGCCTGGGTCCTGATGATACAAAGTTTGCAATAACAGTATACATGCCAAAGTAGCTTAAAAATTGTGCTTGAGAAGCAGGGAGAAATAGTGTGACCAAACCTAGATGATGTTGTGAACAAGCCATTTGAAAGCCAGTTTGTTCACAGTTATGTGTTATTGCCAACTTTTGTACCCCTGTAGACTGTAGACTTTTAAAAGGATGAGCATGCTTCTCTTACCTAAGGAAAAGTCACTGAAATTAAGATATTTTTTCTTTAATAAACAAACAAACAAAACTTGATTTCCATGGAAAAGTGTCTACCAACTTAAAAACCAAAAAGAAACAAAACCCCAAACCCCCAGCCTAAAATGGTCAACTTTCATCTCAGGATTCCTGGAAAGTTAAGTTAATATATACTTAATTTATTCATGTCAAGAACCTTGAGTCCTTTAGCAGGACTAGACTTCAAAAGACCATGTGTTCATTCAAATTATTCCACAGTTTCTGGAAAAAACTTAGTTTTCCCACTCAGCTGCAGCTGATGTGAAACTCTTACATGCTTTGCTACCATCAGTGAGAATAAAATAGATTTTCCTTCTTATTCTGTACTACAACATCTGGCCACAATTAGTTTGGGATCTCACATTTTTTGAGTAGACGTCAGCAATAATTTGTATTTCTCCCTTCTCCTCCTTTTTATATGCAATATGCGGGACATACTTCCACAGGGAGCTAAACCAGAATGTAAGACTGTCATTCCTGTCTGCGTCATTTCTTGCCAAAATGTATTGCTCTCAGGACAACCTGATGGCTCACGTACCAAAGTCCATTTTTTCCTCCTATGTCATTTCCAGCATTTGTCACCACCTCATACTTTAAGCTTTAAGCACTGTCCAGGGAGTTGCATAACTTCTGTGCAAAATTCAGATACAAATCAATGCATAACTTAGGCATTAAGAAGAAGCCAAATTATCCTCTGCTAGAACACAGGCAGCTAAATCATTCTTTATTATTTTTTTTTTATTTTTTGCTATTTGCATTGGGTCTGCGAAGACAACGCTAATTTTTCATTTTTATGGCCTTTTAACATGAACTCCTTGTAAGCACATAACCTGCTGTATGATTGAATACACAGAAAAACAAAACCCCCAAACAGGCTTAATATGAAAAACAGTGCGAAATTTTAGGTCCGCAATGAAGAAAAAAAAGTCAAACTACTACCAGAAGGCTTTTTATTTTAGTCCCTCTCACAGCTGTGTAGTTGCATTGTAAGCGGGCAGCCTGTAGCCTTGCTGCACCCACCAGCAAAACGAAAGCACTGGTGCCACGGCAGTGAAGGACGCCGTTGTCCGAGTGGTGAAACCCTCAGGAAAGCCCACGAAACGTGATGCACCCATTGCATTGGGTGTGGTGGTGAGTGTAATGAATCACTGGCAGCAGACTAAGCACAGACTGAAGTGTCCGGGCTGCTCTGGTTTGGAAGGGAAGGGGTAATAATATGGGGATCAGGAAAACTGCTTAGTCTCTGTAGGATGGGTTCGTTCCACCTCGTCGTCGCTGCTTAAAAATCATGCATTTGCTTAAACTAGGGATTCAGCTTTAGGTGCCTGGTCCCATTTCAGTCCTTAGCAAACTCATCTGGTCTCCATCTGCCATTGCAGAAGGATTTAGATCTCCCGTGGGTCCTGAGCTGTACCTGCCAGCCATGTGTGTATTCTCAGACACGCCCAGGCATCGTATATGGCATGAGATGTCTGTGCTTAGGCAACTGGATTGTGTCCTAATTATCTAGGCTGCTGTTCATGTAAAGGGAGAGAATCTGGTACCTCCAGAGGCTGATATATTCAGTCCTAAGTGTTTTAGACAAGGGTGAGGGATTGCTTTTCTCTGCTATGCAAAAAACGAGACACTTTAATTAGAAACTTAAGGTTGGATGCAGTTGCCAAATCTCAGGTATACAGAGCCATTTGAGATAGCTCTGGGCGTCTGTAACATCTGCAAAGGGCTAGCAGATATGGCACAGCACCGATGAGAGCTGTTCTCAGAGACCAGCTAGAGGCTGAGCAAGATAATGCTATGGCTTCTAATGGACTTCTCAGTTTAGGAGCCCAGGAAATTTATGCCTCTCAAATGAAGACGTTCTGCTGCCTAAGTATAGGTACCTTGTGCCACTTCCAGTACCACAGGGCATCCCAACTTGTCTCCAGCTGCCCCTCCAAAGGACACAGTTCTCCCATAAGTCTTGGTTTAAGAGCTCCTTGCATCGTGTGCTCTAAATTTGCTACATGACTCTCCAAAAGTGTCTGGCTTGCTAACACTGGTGTGTTGTAGCCTAACATTGCTTGCTGAGTCCCAAGAGACTCTTTAACATTAGCTTTCCCTAAACATTAGCTCTTAAACTCACATAAATGAGTAATTTCTCTGTCAGTTCATCATCACTCCATGGCACTTCAAATGCTTAACAGCATCCCATGAGAGTGGCAAACTTCCTATAATCATGGGACACAATTACTTTTGCCTCTGAGACTTCTGTCCCCTAAACCAATTAGAGGATTTTGATCTGTATAAAACAAGACACCATGGGAGAGACCATAACATTGAGCGTAAGTATCAATATGTATGATGTATTAGTGGTTTCAGATGATGTATTTGGAGGAAGGAGCAGTCTTTAACATAGGCTACTAGCTCAAGTTGGGAATATGTAGTGTGGTCTGAGACACAGAAGAGGTTCATGACAGTCTAAGCGCTTGAATCCACATCTCCAAGTCACCGCATAAGTTTCAGTGAACCATTGCAATACTTGTTGTCAGGAAATCGAATAACGGCTGACCTGTGTTGAGACAGTCATAGATGAAAATTTTAGAAATTTAACCTTCTGACAATGATTTTTATTATATTTTCTGATTTTTAATAACTTTGTTTGCATTTTTGATCTGTTATACCCATATTTCCTCTTTTGAAACCTAAGTGGATGTCTGATATTGTAGGCTATTTCATGGATGGGATTCAGTTAACAAAAATCAGACACCCAAAATGAGGTGTGACCATGTGAGCAAAATGTCTAATGGACCAAACGCAGATGCCTTCTTCAAGTTAAATGAAACCACTTCCTAGTCTTAGCTGACTGTATTGACCAATATCCATTGGAGTCTAAATACCAGGTATGCATAGGGGCACCTGTGCAGATATGTGAGGGTGGGGTGGTATTCAGTTGCTTAAATACAGACATTGAGAACCCTTTAGTACCTTGCCTCCAGCTGGTGTTGCAAAAGGGCATGAGTCTCCTGTAGGTTCTTGGTCATATCTCTTAGCCTGGTGCAGATGTTGCCAATACTCTAGGATCTTTCAAATAGTACTGGATGACTCTGTGTGGGTGACTGAATTAAGCTTTAGTCTTCCACTGTGTACACAGGGACCTGAAAGTCTATTGCTCACCTAGACAACTAAATGCAGATGTCTTAATCTGAAAGTTTAATCCACCAATGTGGTGGATATAAACAACCAGTGCAGTCATCTGGGGATGCAGTGCAAATGTGTATCCAACCCCACAGCTGAGATTTGACCCACAATGACTAAGGCTCACAAGCAGCTACTCTGCCCTGGGCGTGTTCCTCAGCTGTGCCAGAGAAAACCGAACTAAATTGGTCTCTGGTGGAAGTCATTCTTCTCATAGTTTCTCGGGTGTCAACACTGCAGAATAAGTGCCTCACAGAGCTGTAAATCAAGTCAATTTGTACAACGAAAGAGAAAGCAGATGGATAGAAATGAGGTCCGTCCTTCCTTCCTTCCTTCCTTCCTTCCTTCCTTCCTTCCTTCCTTCCCCTGATCTGTTCCTTCTTTCCCACCTGTCAAACAATGCTTTCTCTCTCTGTTTAGTAGGGTTTGTATTTCACATGGTTTATTTGCACTTACTTTGCTTTTTAGTTCTCATTTCCTTCACCAGCATCTTTGCAAACCTTGGGAACTGGAGTACACTAACCCTGAGCTGAAAGGGATGCAGAACATATTAACTGTACACAATTTTTGTCAAAATCCCAAACCAGGAGGTGCAGTTCCCCTAACAGCCTTGCCTCCCAGACCTGCAGATTTTACGGTAATGAATTCACATAAAGAAAATCCTCTTCTATGATAGCCACTTTCCTTCACTTACTGGGAACCATTCTTGATAGGTACTGGGCAAAAATAGGGGAAAACTGGAGAAAATGTGATGTAAAGGACATGGACACTGGTAGTATAAAAGATGAGGATGTATGGGAATATGTGAAATATGAAGAAGAACAAGCTAGTGATTACAAGCTAATAGATCCCTAAGCCTCAGTAAAGATAAGATGAAAACAATGCTTTGGTTGGCCAGGCTAATCCTGGGCAGCTATGAATATTTGTCCCATGCTCTTTCTTTATATCAGGTCCTCTTAAAAATATCTAAATCACTCAAAAAACCAGCTAAAAATGCAAGTATGGACAAAGCCCTACATAACTAATGTATCAAATAGGACATGCGGTAGGATGCCTTGCATGGGCACCCATATACAGCTGGGATATACTCCCTAACACCCACAGATCAATAGAGAGCTAAGATCCATGAAATCGTCTCCTATCACAAATCTATCCCACGCTACTTTGTGCCGTGACCCAGCAGGTGAATGGATCCTTTGGTAACTGCAGACCTGAAGCAAGAGATTGCTGTGGACCTACGCAGTGACCAGAAGAAGATGTGAACGGGGGAGATGTCACTTCCCAGCCCTGCCGACAGGACAGGCCTTGTCCCGTTTTTCATGGCAGGAGGAGAGAGATGACATGATTGAGGATACGCACAAGTACACATGTGGAGAAAAGAGCCAGAGTGGGCCAAGATCCTATTTTCACCTATTTCCAAATTTTTTTTCAGTTCTATCGACTGGGGCAGTCCAGATTTAAGACTCTCAGCTGGGTCTGGTAGGTCAGCACTGCTGAAATCTGGGAAATCCTAAGTCTCAAGAAGACGGCACCCTGATAAAACACGTGTTTCTGACCAACGGCTGCTCCTTTCCCCACTAGACCTCCTGTTTGCCCTTAGGAAAGCTCTCCTAATGAGCACTTTGCCTCTCACAGCCCAGAGCAGGCTTTGGGGATCCCCCCTGTGGGATCAGAGGTGGAGCAGAAGGAAGAAAGGAGCCTCAGACTACTCAATGTTGTTGAATTTTCTGGCCTTCTGCTTTAAATGTTGGTAGAGGGTCTAATTCATTTCCTTGTTATATAATCTTGTTGACTGATTTAATGACGACTGGTTATAATAATAAAAGATTTATGTCCTTAGACATTATACATGAGTGTTGCTTTTGATACAGTGCACAGGCCTTTCCCAGCTCTCCTTCCAGGAAGATTTCTTTTTTTTTACTTTTCATTTCCTCATCGAATTACTCACACACATGCAGATACCTGTGAGTGTCCACACACTTTCTTCTGCCATAAAGGAGAAGATGCCAGCCACAATTAGCACCAGGGACCACTGCTTTTCTTCCCTCATCCAGACTTGTCTTCTGTGAAAAAGACCAGCTCACACCTTTGAGACTGTGAATCATACAAAAACAATAATTTAAAAAATGCCAAGAGTGTCAGGGACTCATGCTTCTCCTCTTTAATTTATTGATAATTTGGAGAAGTCTATTCTCTTTCAGAGAAATGATGCATTTTGTTTCAGCACAAATAAGGTGTTTGGATTTGAATACTTCTAAATGAATCCCTTTTTTAAAAAAAACACAAAAATATGACAAAATTAAAAACTGATTTTGAAATTAAACCCCACTCTCTCAACAGTTTTAGTTAAAAAATGTCAAAATAACCTTGCTTTCCTTCTCGTTTCTACTAGTAGACTTTAATGACTAGTTCAGTGAAAACAATATGAACTCATAACCTGTTTCAGTGTTGCCAAATATATATTTTTTTTCACTAAGAAGAATTATTTGCCAAAGAAATGTCACCCTGCGACACTGATGACTGTGTCTGTGACAAAAAGCAAGGGGTATTCATTCTTCTGATTTATGCAGTCATTTCAGTGACACGACCCAGCAATATGCATTTGCAGCCCAGACAGCCAACCGTATCCTGGGCTGCATCAAAACCAGTGTGACCAGCAGGTGAAGGGAGGGGATTCTCCCCCTCTGCTCCGCTCTGGTGAGACCCCCCCTGCAGTTCTGCGTTCAGCTTGGGGGTCTCAAACATAAGAAGGACATGGACCTGTTGGAGCAGGTCTAGATGAGGGCCACGAAGATGATCAGAGGGCTGGAGCACCTCTCCTGTGAGGACAGGCTGAGAGAGTTGGGGTTGTTCAGCCTGGAGAAGAGAAGGCTCCGGGGACACCTTAGAGCAGCCTCCCAGTACCTAAAGGGGGACTACAGGAAAGATGGAGAGGGACTCTTCACAAGGACATGTAGTGATAGGACAAGGGATAATGGCTTTAAACTGAAAGAGGGTAGATTTAGATTAGATGTAAGGAAGAAGTTCTTCCCTGTGAGGGTGGTGAGGCACTGGAACAGGTTGCCCAGAGAGGCTGTGGATGCCCCATCCCTGGCAGTGTTCAAGGCCAGGTTGGATGGGGCTTTGGGCAACCTGGTCTAGTGGAAGGTGTCCCTGCCCACAGCAGGGGGGTTGGAACTAGATGATCCTTAAGGTCCCTTTCAACCCAAACTGTTCTATGATTCTATGATGATTCTATATATGGGTGTGAAGCATCTGTAGGAAAAATGTCTACCAGTTGTAAAATCTTTACAAAAGTCTGCAGAGTTGCTCCTCTACTTTCATTTTTTCTTGTCATTTTCTGAATTTGTACTGTTTATATTTCAGACTGGAAGGATCCATTCAGGAAGAAAGTGAACAATCTGTTCTCTGTTTCTATCATAGTGAGGATAAAAAGTCATGAAATTAAAGTAAGAAAGATAGAGAGTACTTGGGGTAAAAATCTCAATGCAAAGCACCCCCCCTCATGCCCCAAAAAACCCCAACACAACTCTCGAACAAAAAATCTCCAAGAAGAATGAAGTCTTGCAGCTGATTTCTGAAAAAAAGGGTTGGAGTCTCCTTCACTGATTTTTTAAAGAACAGATTAGACAAACATCTCTCATAAATGGTATAGGTTGAGTTGATTTTTCCTTGAAGAAAAAACAGGGTGTTGTTTTTATCCTTTATGCTAGGTTTCAAATTCCAAGATTAGAGCTCAATTTATTGCTTAAAGCAGGCTGAATAATTTTGTCTTTCACAGGGATCAGTATATTTTGCTATGTAGATGCTTTATAGAGATGTTTTATTGAGATTTGTTTGGTTAGCAAACTCTCCTTTTCTGACTCAAATTAATATGGCAAAACCAGATTTTAAGAAACTGATTTTAAAAATCAGTGTACAATTTTGTATGAAAGCCACTCAGAAAATAAAGTGGAAAGTTTTATGTTAAAAGTTCAGTGAAATCTGGGAACCAGCATTGTGGTATCACTTGGAGATTTCTGAAACCAAAGTAACTTTTGCATGATGTGACTGAGGATTCCTTTTTTCTATGCACTTACCTCCAAATAGTCACTAGGAATCGAAGACTGTGGCTTCTTTCAGGACAAAGAGTTTCTTCCATTTTTATATCCCAAGAAATGACAAAAAAAAAATCTTGCTGAGCTACTAGTAATAATCAAAAAGTAATGACAGGAAAAGCAATGCATAAACCCATTTCTGTCTTCAAGTTAACAGGGCTTTTAGCACATGTTGTAATAACTTATGGATCCAGTGATCTATAAAAGGATTTGTATAGTTAAAGATGGTAAATTATAGACATCGAGATCAATGACACTTGCAGATAACTGGCATGTGTAGGCTGGTCATTAGAAGAAACATGGGTTAGCTGGCTATAAAAGCTCTGTGGCTGTGGTTTCTTGAGCAGCTGAAATAATTTAATGATTTATTGCCACCCAAAGCAAGAGGTCCTTCTCTCACTCACGTCCTCCCCTGGGTTCGCTCTAGTGCCATTGGATCCTTCTGTGGACCGATTTGGTACACTGATACAGAAACAAAGGTCTTCCCTACCCCTTTTTTTTGCAGGGTTAATTTTCTATGGGATTAGTGAGTTGTGTCAGTTCATGGGAGAGAGGAGGGTATGCCATGAGTCCTACAGGCATTGCAGGAGGAATTTCCTTTCCCCTTTCTGCAGCTGTGAGCTTTCAAATATTCATTCTTGAAAACACAACCCTGAAGGATCGTAGCAAAAGCCTGAAACTGCAATAGTAAGGGCAGGTACAACCGACTGACAGTGGTCCCTTTTTATACCACATGGTACAGTAGCAAAGAGTTTATATATCCAGGACTTTCACACTTTTCTTCTTTTTTACTTGGTAATTCATAGAGGATCCCCATTGAAATTGGACTCCTGTGTTCAATGCTGTGCAAAGACACCAGCAGACAAGGGAAGATGCTCCATGTCTCGTAGCCTTGGGATTGGTTACATGGCCAACACCCCAGACCAATTTCTGGCAGAGTTGTTACTAAGACCACAGTTTTCGCAGGCCGGCTTGAGTGCTTCATGTATTTGTACATATCACTTACATAACTTAAGAAAAATAAAAATTCACACCCCCCACACCCTTTTTGCTGGTCCCCTCAACAGAAATCTCATTCCCAGCTGCCTTAGCCTTTCTCCAAAGTGATGACAGCTATTTTGCACTGTGATGTAGCAGACAAAAATAGCCTCCAACGGCAAAAGCCATCTGCAGACCAGTTTCCCTCCTGTGATGGGAAGGGAGTTGGGAGAGACGTAGGGATTAACAAAATAGACCCAACAAATCACAGCCACTCCAGGGAACAGGTTTCATACAGAAAAGCATAATTTGATTTTGAACAAGTCTTACCCAGGTTAAAATTGTTCAGTGAGTACAGTGTGATGGGGCAGATTGAGTTTTATTCTAACTTGAGTGGGGAGGTTGGATATAGGTGTCCTACAAGGACACTTGAACAGGCCAGTGTTAGGTAGGAGTGCAGGAGATGTCCTTCTATCTCTTTGAGCACCCCTTGGTTGGATAAATGTTTGTCTGCATCCTGTATTTCACATGACATCTGAAGCTCGTGCTCACTGACATCCAAGGTTTCTTTTTCTGTACAATTTGAGGGCAGCTGCAATAAACCTACTGGAGAAAGCAACATGAAAATCCCATACCGCATCCTGAGACACCAAATTTGCATGGTATGCATGTTCTCAAGAGAGGAAAGTACCCACGCTAGAGGAGGAAAAGGATGCTAGATGTTCGCTCTCGGAACGCAGAGAGCGTTTTCTCGTGCTGTAGTCGTCTAGGACCTTCCCATGTCCGCCTTGTTATTGTTCTTGGCGGGCAGGGCAGATTTCCACAAGACAGTGGAAACGGTCTGTCAGAGCAAAAGGGCAGCTGAGTGCGTGCGTGCGTGTGTGTCTGCAGCTCTTGTCTCCTGAAAGCACATTCCCGGCCCACCGGGGAAGCAGAGGAGTGACAGAGGAATCAGGAATTTGCCCTGGCTGTGGTTGATGTGGGTCTGGTCCATGCAACGGGGAAAAGCACCTGTGATTGCCTTGGAAGAGACACCAGTCCCTGTGCAGGGAACAGAGGCAATGAAGTTACTGTTACATCCAAGCCTCCAGGAAGGAAAATATATAGAATCTGTTATTTCTCTGAGTCAGGTTTTCCTTTTTTTTTTGCATTCTTTATGCTTTCTTCTTCTCCCTCCTTCCCTCACCCTATGGCATATGAGCAAGTTCTCCCTCTTCTGCTTTTCATTTCTTTTGAAAGAGATTTCAAGCTGAAACTAATTTCTGTGTGAGCAGACAAGATTTTGAGAGAGGTGCCATACGCTCCTCCCTCTTGTCCACCCACAGGAGGAAAGGGCCAGATTCCCAACAGCTGGGTTCTGATGTCTGCTGAGGTCTTTTTGCATCAAAGAGACATAGCATCATGTGCAGAACAGCACTGGGAGCAAGGTCTGGCACCCAGGTGTCCTCTGTCACGCACTGCAACATCAGATTCCTTTTCATTTGCTCTCTTCCTGGCCCTCTGAGTCCTGGATCCCTGTCTATACATTGTGCCAGCACAGATGGATTTGGATCCTTCTGCAAGAGAGGTGGAGCACAGTCTTATCCCATTGTTTGATGATTATGTTCTCCTAGGAAATAAGGCTTGAAGCTGTTTAAATTAGAAAAATGATAAACTTAGACTCATATCAACGGAGCTAGAAATGATTCAACCCATCAAATACCTAATTTCTCCCTTGGAGGTAACCGTTGAATGGAGAAGGCGGAGGGGTAATTTGCTGCCAGTTAAGGGCTAAACTGGTTCAAATGGACAGACTTGACCTAGTGGCTCATGGTTACCAAAATGGGTGACCCTGCAGGCCTCCTTTGCTCTACTATGCAAAATGTAGGTGCCTCTGCACATGGAAATGGGGAATAGAGGCATTAAAATCTCTTCAAGGTCCACTCCAGACGGGAGACCCCAGCCTAACTGGGAGAGTGGGAAGCCCACACACTCATTTATTTTCCTGGAGGCCTGTGGAGAACTCACGGTCTAAAGGCCTTGGGGTGCTGTGCCGCCAGTGGAGACAAATGCCACTGGAAGTCCCAAAGGATTTTTGCCATCTAATCTTAATGATGAATCACTCCCTGGAGGTGCTGATTTTTCTCCACCAACTGCAATGGAAGCTGGAGTTTACTAATTCACGTACAGTCTGCGGACCTCCAAAGCAACTTGCCTACTTTTCATACGGTGATGTCAGAAATCGGCTCTCCTGGCCTAAGGCAAAGCAGACCTGTAAATCTTGGACATCTCATTCTGGACAGAGTCTGGTCATAGCTGGCAGCTGCACACACGCTGGTGGAAAGATCACAGAAAAGATGCTGTTTCACTACATCCTGCAGGAGAAAAGCAGTTCTGCACTGGGTCTGCATCCAGCCAGTATTTGTAATTTAATGCTTTTATATCAAACTGGCAGCTCTCAAGTGGCACGACCTTCCCTGCTTCCAAGAGGGGGACCCCAAAGCCATTCCCTATCTTACGCAGCTTGTTGCATACTGGTCTGCTGAATGCAGAAGACATGACTTCTAGAAACCATGCCAATAACTAGTGTCCTCAGGAAACATTTATGAATGTCCCAACGAGCTCTGCTCTTTGCATATATGCTGCTGTACCTTGCTGGATAATTCCAGGGCCTGTTCCAAAAACATGTCTTGCTCTGGAAACAATTAACAGTCACTCTTCCTCCAAAAAAAAGTCAGGGATTCCTTGTACCTTACCATGAAACTGAGAGAGAGAAAAATATTTCCTGTCTTTATAACAGCTGGTCACACTACTCCAGAGCATCCAGTGAAGCAAGGCCACCACAATTTACTTTCCTCAACAGGCAGTTGCTAGAGGTTTAAGCAGGGCTTAAACTCCATCCCCTTTCAGATGGAAGTTGATTAATTTAGCTAGGCAAGATCTGTATGGATATAGTCTTCCAATAACCTTTTTTTAAGTCAGTGACAGAGCTAAGAAAGCAGACAAGCTTAGAGGCAGGCAAACCCTTCTGCAGGTCTGAAACAGAAGCAGTACACTTTAAGCTAAGAACATGTTGGGAAGAATTGCTCTGAGTGTAACTTAATTATGTTAACCACTTGCAGAATGGATATATGAGGAGCAGGAGGATGTGCTAGCAAAGAAGAGGTGATAAGTTCATTAGTCCCTTAGGTACAGGGAAGGAATGATATGGATAATTATCCCTTGTGAAACACTGAAAGGTGAGTACAGGGTCAAGAGTGAGGAAAATTGTGCTGTGCTATAAAATCAGTACCTAGAATCTACAATTTTTAGCATGCAGTGGAGCAATGAATTATACTTACCAGGCTCATTGCTGAATATCCTGGTAGATATTTTTTAAGTACTGGGACAGAGCTAGAGGGAATGTTTGATGGAAAAATTTCTCCCCAATAAATAAAATGTTTCGACCTTCCCTACTTTCTGCAATAGCAGAACACTTTCCATTGCATCACGGGCCTTAGTGAATCTCCAGTTTGCACAAGCTGGTGTCTAACTCCTGCCTCTAAGTCCTGTGAAAGCTGCTTTCTCTTCTTGGCACTGTCCTAAGAACGTGTCTAAGTCACTTCAGTCATCTGCGCTTGACTCACCCCCAGTGGAAAAATGAGATACAAAATGATTAATCTCCTTCCTAGGAGCATCAGGATGATGTATGGAGAGGGAAAAGCATGTGTGGTTAAGGTAGAAGCGTGGCATGAAGGATGTCAGGCTTCTGCTCTCAATTCTGCACCTAATACAGCTTGTGAGCCTGAGACATGTCCCGCTGCCTTATGCCTGGCTGTAGTGTAAGCTTTTCTGGGTTACATCTGCATTGGAAACCATGACTGCTGTTGAGTCACCTAAGCAGCACAATAATACTAAGCCACTTTATGAAATGCTTTGATATCCTAGGGTAGAAAAGGGCTTCCACTTCAAATAGCTAAGCATCAAAAATGAATTAAATCTAGTCCTGCGGTTTCATCTCTTAAAGGGTTGCGCTCAGAGCATAAGAACCCCCCCAGTGCAAGAGTCTGCTAATGCAGCTCTTGGCTTTTAGAACACATTCCACTGGCAAAGCAGAGTGCATAATGGGAGAATCTGTCTTGAGTAAGGAGCAGAGCCTAACAGTCTGCATACTCATGGTGATCCAGGCTAACCTATTTTAGTTTGCATAGACACTGGCCTCATGCTTCATTGGAGCCAGTTTCTCTACATTGGTGATAAAGGCAGCCTATGGCAATTTGTTCATACTCAGCTAAACTTTAGTTAGTTAACTTTGGGCAGACAAAGCTTGTAGTTATTTAGGCTGAGGAAGCAATCTTTTAATACTTTTTTCTAAATATATGTGCTATGTCATGGTTGCTCCCTTAAATAGCACATCTAAAATCTGTTGTATATCTGCTTCTTTCCATGGTATTATCAAGTGTCCACCTGATATGGGCATTTGAAATGATCCTCACACTGTACCATTAGGAAGTGGAAGGGCAGCATGTTATGTCCAGCCCTCACAGAGCAGCCAGTGTCATAGATCACACATGGGATATCGCATATTTTGGACATCTACAGTACAGACATGTACAGTTGGTCTGGTCATCATAGGCCTCATTCATAAAAATGGGCACTTTTAAAGGTTTATGTAAGGATAAAAGAAATCCTGCCCTAGACTCCGTAGATGATGCAAGTGATGTAACTTGCACGTTCTCCAGGATTGTCCCCTAACTGTTCAGTCTAGCTATGTTATTCTAAGGGAGAACTGTTCATTTCTGAAGCAGCTTAGCTGAGCTGTCTTTCTTGGAGAGGAGTTGTGTAGACATATGCAAATCAAGGTGAAACTTGTATGGAACATGCCAGGATACACAGCAGCTAATTTCTATCACTTTCTCAGGTTAAACTTGCTGTAGGTTCGGCTGTACTGAAAAAAAAGAAAAAGAAAAAGAAAGGAAAAAAAAAAAGAAAATGCGGCATTCCACATTAGCAAAACAAGTTTCTCTGACTAAATGTAAAAATATGCTTCCCTAGAGCAACTTGCAGGTCTGGGTCTTATGATCCCTAAGGGGTACATTTTCTAAAGGCATATGCATGAATTTTTAGGGATGCTGTATTGTACACCCAGTAAAAAAACCTGATGATTCTCAAAATGCAGTTCCAGTAGCATTATTTTTCTCCTGCTGTGTTGTGGGTAATCCTTCAGATTTTTAAAACTGAAGGAAAAACGTGTTTTCTGCTTTCAAAGGCATTCATCATGACCTGTTCCTCCACTGTATTTTGGCCTCTGTGAAATCAGGCCTGATTCTGGCAACCATCCTCATCCACTGCAAGTATGTGCTGTATGATATATTTCCAGTAGTAAGGAGGGGCATTGTTTTGGTCACAAAGAAACCTCCATTTTCGTCCTTTTAATCAAATCAGGAACCACGGGAATCCAACCAGTCCCACAGAGGATCTCAAAGACACTGCATCACCGATGTATGGCACCAGGATCTGAGTAGTGCTTACCAAGTTGCACATCTGCCATTCATATTCAGGGCGAGAAGTGATGTAAAACCAGGTAAAATGGGTAACTTTAAATTACCGCACCAAGCTGGTTGGCTGGCTGGTTCTGTGAAATGCCTGGTGGGTCACCAGATGTCAAGAGGAATTGTCCTTACTTTTTCAGCTGGAAAATGCGACCTCATAAAGCAGAAGGAGAAACGAGCAGTAGGACCTTGTTAGCACTAATCCCCATGAAAAAAATGTGAACTATATTTTAAAAACCCCAACACGTGCTGAAGAATTACACGTATGCCTGTGGGAGAGCCAGGAAAAGCCTGGATGTAGGTGTATCCAGTTCTCATATAATGGCAGACAGTTTGGAAAGAGAAGAATGCACCTGCTCTGTTATTAGGTCCAGGAAGATAATCACACTCCAATACCAGGCCCAACCCCTTCACCCAAACCCCTAATTAATTCAATTTATTAATATGGATGTAACCAAAGCCTCCCATTTCAGCACTGGGGTGGAATGGCCACAGTTCCTCTTAATGCTCAGGTTTTTTTGCAGTTAAGAACTTTTTGGATCTGGAGGTTGAGTATGAGAAGGGAAAATGGATTGTGTGTATAGATGTGTGTGTATATATATATAAAAATAAAAATATATGCATGTATGTGTCAAGCAGGCATAAGGAAAGAGGAGGTCCTGTAGTGTGTTAAATCTTGGAATACTTTCCCCACTGTGATATTTTCTACTTTATTCAAACACCTGGAATGTTCTGAAATACAGGATGATTTCACGTCAGAAAGCGCTTAGCCAAGCAGTCAAGTCAAATCTCACCTGCTCCTCTGTCATACTTTCTTTCAGTCTTCATTGACACATACGTGGTAGCTCTTCTGGAGGGTCAGAGCTGGACTAAAGCTTTTGATTTGACCTAGAGTTAAAAATGAACTCTCTGCATTTGAGGACCTGCAGCAAACAGAGCTTCACAAGCACCAAAGAAATCAATTTCACGAGACACCAAGCTGGAAGTAAAAGCTGTTCCCAGTCAGGTGCAGGAGTATATCCAAATATCCACAGCAGCCCTTTGACTTCAAAGGAGATATGCCAGTTCAGTCCAGAGATAGACCTAGCCCAGGGACAAACACCATCCTCCTAACACCTCTGCCATGACAGCCTTCCTCCCCCAGTCATCAGGACTGATTCAGCGTGTGGATACATTCATACACATATATATAAACCTATAGAAACACAAGTCACAGCCCTTTCCTATCACTGGTGCTATGGTTTTGGATGTAGTAGTGGGGGGCACAAGGGGATGCAATGGACCCACAGTATGGGCCAAAAGGAGTTGCTTTTCATTTACTGTCCACCTTACGTAGTCATCTGCATGTGTGCAAAGGACTCATGAAAAGTCACCCTTTATGAGAAGAGAGGCTTTTACACCATCTTTTTACTCCTGGTTAAACTTAAGGTAAAGCAATCTGCTGTCAGGCATTAGGACTTTATCCAGGCAAGCTGACCTTTTTCAGGAGGAACATTTTACCAAGTGGAAAACATTGCCAATTAATAGTGTTAAATTAGTATGCAGACAATAATTTTCCTTGAGTTTCTTAATTTTTTTTCTCTGAAACCTGTCTCTGAACTTAGCTATTATCTTTTTGAAATCAGAGGTGTGACCTCTCTCTTCTTTTCTTTCCATAGCCTAGAGGAATAAAATAATAATAATAAAAACCTCATCAAATCATCTGTTTAGTCTCATCTCCTTGGTTTTGTTGCTGGTCAGTCTGATGAAGTACTGAGCTGGGAATGTGAGTCTGTAGTGTCAGTGCTCATTAACGTAAATACGAGGAAATGGAAAAACATTCCAAGAGCTGGATTCACACTTACACTAAGGTCCCTTTTTACTGCTTTGGCAGTGGAAAGAGACCAAGAAGTGGGTGGGCATGTCATTTAGTAGTATGTTCCCATGTTTACAGCACAAGTACTTTCTCACCTTTCAACAGTTCTACTTAAATTTGCTAAGATGGACCACTGGAGATATTGCTGCAAAACTTCATTCATCAAATGGCTCCTACTTTGTTGAGTAGCCATATTTAAATACCTACCAGTAGCAGAGGAGCAACTGAACTCATACAAATAGGGAAATCTTGGGTCATGCACTACTTAATGGTCTCCAGATGAAGACCAGGGCTGGGGTTCCTTTCACGTAACTTTAGATGCTGTAACATCTTTTTCAGAGCTGGCTTCTCCTTTCATAATCAGTGGAGGTGTAGTGAACCCACTCAGTGGAGATCATCATCTCTTCCTAAAATACGTGGTAAAATAGGTCAGACAGTCTGTGCCCGAGAAGTTTATTTCTCTCCATTGAGAACATGGGGATCCGAGTGTGACTGGGTCACTTCCAGCCAGATGAGATGACTCGCCACCACCCATTGAATTTCCCTGAAGTTTGACTAATAACACCACATTGACCAGTCTTGAGCAGACCTTGGGAGGTCCCCTGAGACTCTGTTGTGTCCCAGCTGGGTCTGCCCAGCAGACATGCTGCAGGGCAGTTGGCTGCCAAAAAGCAGTGAGCACGTGTTCGGCTGAACGAGGGGTTGCCCTTGGAGAATACCTTTTCCAGGAGGAGTTTAAAGCTCCCTGGGCTTTTCACTGGACTGGAGCAAAGGAGGAGTTTGGACACAACCAGTCACTTGTCTCAGCAGGGCGGTGGAAAATAAGGGTAAGGACGAGGGGTCAGCTCCAGGGTCCTCTGCTCGGGGAAGGGAAAGTTAATCTTGTGAGAAAGGCCTCTGAGAGCCGGAGTTACTGCCCGTGCTGTTGCTGGAGGGATGGAGGGATGTGCTTCAAGGACAGCCAACCCTCAGCCCAGCCCGGCTGCTGTCTCGCAGCAGACAGGCAGAGTTTCCAGTGCCCTGTCATAGTGGTGGGGTCATGTCTCTCGGTGTCCCCTGCAGTCTGCTGCCCGAGTGGCCGACATTGTACCTCGAGCCAAAGCTGCTGCTGGCTCTGAGTGGTAAGCGTCCTTCGGCTCAGCATAACAAACAAATTGTGTGGTAGACCACAGGCAAGTTGGAAAAGATGAAGCTCCACTTTAGCTGTGCTGTCATCAGTGGCCCCTGGGGAATATGACTCTCCTGCAGATCTGATTCTTGGACAAAGTCTGTGATTACCAATCTTCCACGGCCAACAGAAATCTGAAATCATTCCATGTTTCTTCAAGGCCACCAGGGACTCTTGTTATCAAGGCTGAGACTGAAAATGCCAGACAAGTCTTCCAGGGAACAGCTGTAAGGACCACCAACGCTCTGCAGCCAGGGAACAGATGCCACTCTTCCATTACAACATCACATGTCCTGTTTCATATGCAGCATCCGGATGCTACTAGCTATGTTTTAACCATATGCAGCTCTTTCCCTTACCTGTCATCATCTCCAAGTGCTTGGCATCTTTAACACAAGCAGCTGAGCTCAGGACAGAAGGAAATGGATGGAAATCGTGTGATTGGTTTACATTGGAGATGATTCTAAATAATCTGAAAAGCCCTTGGCCTTAAAATGCAGAAATCCTCTTTTTTCCTTCCCTTGTGGCTTGCAAGGGTTCAAAGACCACACAAAGCATCTGCTAAAACACTTCGGGCTGATTCTAGACTCTAGAACAACTGTAAATAGACCTTAATCCAAAAATAGAGAATGAACAGATTCTCCCTTTTGGATGTTCTGGACAGAAATCAGATTCAGAGCATAGGACAAGTAGGACACCTTCATGTCCTCTAAGTCCAGTATCCTGCCATCTCAAACTTCCAAAGGGATCAGTAGAAAATCCATACTATGTCCAGTAAATATCACAAGCCACAAAATGCTTCCCTGCAGCCTGTCACAATCTCTGCTACAGAGACCAAAAGGCTCCTAGATTCAAAAAGAGGAGGGGGAGATAACGGACAGCACTGAGGCTAGGCCTCTGAAATTGCAAAAAAATTGTTATGAGAAGTTATTATTCCCTCCTTATGTTCACACAGTTGAAGAGTAAGTTAAAAAAAACCAACCGCCACACAAAAACCCAACCCCCTCCAGGAAAGTAGGATGATATTATGGAGGAAACAGTGAAGAAGGGGTGTATTGATATTTCTAAGAGTCAGTTCATTGTAAAGGGCAAAGTCCTGAACGTTACATCCTTTTTATTTTCTCCATGCTTACCTTCACTACAGTCTCATCTCCTCCATAACAGGAATTCCCCAGAGCCCTTGGGGGACAAGTCAGTGACTCCGAGTCCTGCTTTCCCATCAGAGATTTTCCATGGGTATTTGAAGATGTATTTGGATCTTCATGCATTAAAATTCTGTGTACTAAAAGATGATGCTGAATGTAAAAACCAGTCTACCTCTTGCAGAGATGCCACCTGTAGTGACTGTACCATGAGTTTAGCATTTTTTTTTCTCTTTTAAGCTGCAGCTGCTGGAATCATGTGAGTTTCTAAATTTTAGATTATGATCTAAACCAAACCAAAACATGTTTGCGTTTTTTGTAATTATGGACGAAAAAGGTCAAGTTGCATAACAGACAAAACCGATCTCACTTTTATTATTTTTAAAAAGAAAATCTTCTTGATTTATAGGTCAGTCCTTTCATTTCCAGCAACCTTTGACCCATGATTTCTGAGTGCTGGGGATGCTTGATTGCTTAGCAGTGCCCAAGGTTCCCACGTTGTTCTCTGCATGGAGAAAGTCCTGTGCAAGAGTACGTGTCAGAGTCCTGGTTGCAGACTGCAGGCAGACAATTTCAAATTCATGTAAAATCTTATTAAACCTGGCCAAATTTCCAGAAGAAAATGAAAAGTTGTGTTTGGGAAACAACTTCGTTTCACTGACCTAAACCACTCTGTTTTCAATTACTTAAGGTTCTCCCACTCACCTAAGGCATAGAAACTTGTGGCAATGCAGCGGGACTCATCTCAAATCCTCATTTGAACCAGGGAGATTTTGTACTCAGAGGACAGAGAACTGTATTGAATTAGGTTTATTTTCTAATAATGTTCTTATTTCTAATGTGCCTCATTTCTGAAAGGTATTTGGCTGAACATTCAAGCCCACAAAAAGTATTAACAAAAGTTTTTTTAAATTTCCAAGCATTTTTTCTAGGGAAAAAAATGGAATAAATAATGCAAAAAAAGGAAAGAATGAAATCTTCTCTTTATTCTCAGGGTTGGGGTGGAGGTTTTTTTGTGACTATATTGGCTACTTGATTTATCTCCATATAACATTTACATAGCTGGAACCATGGAGAAATGTTGCAAAGCTTAGAGGGAGAAAGAGATTCAAAAGGGAAAGAAAGGAAAAATTAGAAGGAAAAATGAATTAAAATCTCTTAAACAATCCCTTATCATCAATCAGCTAAATTAAATTAGCTGCAAATCAAGAATATTCATAGGTGAAAGAGTAGAAAATGCACAGGAACTACAAAATCAGTTGAAAAAATAAAATTAAGTCTTTTCTTGCTGCAGTACTAATTATCTTATGGCATTTATTAACTGTAGGAGAAATTTTATTGCAAATGCTTGGAATTATTTTGGGTTTTTTCCTATCAGAATGACAGGGGTATTGCAACACACAATGCCAAGAAATTAATTTTTCTTTTACTTTGAGGGTCTTCTGTTCCCATTGGCTGTGAAGGGACCAAGTGCACCAGATGTGGTGGGGATTTGGGACGGTGTTTATGTGTGGTACTGTGTGGTTGAGTTGGAGATGAAAATACCACTGAGTTTGATTTCCTATTTATTTTGATCTTATTGATAAACATCTAACCAGTGTCATCTGGAAAGGAAAGAGGGAAGTGAAATGAAGCTGGAGGGGAGAGCACAGAGCAGTCCTCTAACCTAAACTAAATAGACGCAGATTTGATACATTATGATCAGGTAGAGGCAACTGCTAGGAAGATTTTCCTTAAGGGGT
The DNA here is from genome assembly GCF_026419915.1 of Harpia harpyja. Taxonomy (NCBI): domain Eukaryota; kingdom Metazoa; phylum Chordata; class Aves; order Accipitriformes; family Accipitridae; genus Harpia; species Harpia harpyja. The sequence goes on from NC_068940.1 coordinate 106,676,680, forward strand.
TCAGATAATATAATCCAGAGTAGAATTTAGTTCTCGTGCCAAAAAAATTTTTGCTCCAGCCTTATTAGAAAAAGAATGAAGAAAAAAAAAAATCAATTCTTTCCCCTGAAATACCACAAGGGTAGAGCTTTATGCAGCATTTCAGAGTCAGGACCATGAGGTTTTTATTTGGAAATGCCACAAGAAGCAATGTTTCTATGCGATACTTCCAAATGAAGAACACATGGTCTCAGGAAGTGCCTGGAATGGTATTATCCTCTATAAACACTCCCGTTAAAGACAGCTAACAGCGTGTTTCAGAGGAAGATGGCCGAGGGGAAGAACAGAAAACTGTCAGCTGATTTATATCATATGACCTGCGAGAAGTGATTACAGGTGGTTAAATGCTTCCCAGGGACTTGGATGGCTGCTAAGGTTTTCATACCTTCTGCAAAATTCATAGGGTGGAAGGAAAAGAAATAAAAACCCTAAGGAAAAAAAAAAAATAGTCTGCAGTTTTGAAGATGGGTGTGACATTTTATTGGACAATTTTATTAAAGAGGGGAAAACCTGCTGAGGGCATGTTCTTTTCCTGGTTTTGTTCTGTCGCCTTTCCCAGGCCTCTAGCTGTCCTCACCCTTGTCTCTGCTCCGCTAGCAGTTACCCTGCACGTCACACCGCGGAGGAAGCGTGCGTGAGATGCTTTCTCTGCTCCTTCCCGGCTGTGACTCTCTCAGCTGGAATGAACAGATAAAGTAAGTCGGGGCAGAATTTGGTGTTATTTCTCTGCAGTTACTCAGGCAATGAATTGCATTGGTTGAGTTGTGTGAGTGTACGTGGAACAGGCAGCGATCTCTCTGTTGGCAGCCTAAGGGAAGACTTTGATTACGTCTGTTGTTGTAAATTGAACGAGCACATTCTCCAGCACTGGGGCTGGAGCAGCCCATGCCTCTACCTTTATGCTTAGGGCAGGATAACACCTATCATCTGGATGTGTCCCTGGCCACACCAAATCATTTGGGAGAATTCTAGTGATTCTGGACCAAAACCATGCCAGTAACTTTGCTAACAATGCAATACTAATGTGATATTCCAGTGACTGAGACATTCCCTGGTGCTGCTTAATTTAACGGAGTAGGTGTAGCCTTGAGGTCAGATCCTGATGCTGCTGCCACACAGGGTTAACTCCCCTGAACAGAAAGAGACAGAGGTTCTTCTTTAGTAGAGCAACTCTGGAAGGTGCACCAGTCTTTGAGGGAGTACTTGCTGCCATAATTCATGCTGGGAGAGCATAACTAGAGCAGGTCAGATTTGGATTAAGGGTTGTAAAACGCTTTGCTAGGGCTTTCCTCTGCTTCTCCCCAGGTGGCTGCAAAGAATGAGTGTGGTGGTATTAAAGAGAACAGACTAAGACTTCTGTGGTCTGGGAAGATATTATCATCATCAGGGCAGGGGAGCCAACAGGATTAGCAAAAACCAGTGAAGATGAGAGACTAATACAGAGCAGTAAAGACAAGTTGGACACACAGCAGGGAAACCACATGAGGGTAGAGGTGGAAAAGGCAGTTTATACAGCTCCTTTGGGCATAGAAATAGTTTGAAACAAACCTCCCCGTCGGCAGGTAGAAGCAGTTATACCGACAAAGATACCAGGGTGAGCCTGGACAGCAAGCAGAGCTGTGATATTGCAGGGCGCTGCAGAAGCTGACCCATCATTGTGAGGTTGGGCTGGAGACGCAGAGGAGCGATGTCAGGGAGCAGAAAGGTGAGCTTCATTCACTTGCTGGGCCTGGGGAGAGTGCACCTGGGATGCTGCACTCACTTCTGGGCACCTCATTACCAGAAAGATACCGATGAGCCAGAGAAGGTATGTTGGGGGAAACCCAACTTCATGATAAACTGGCTGAAGAAGACAGCCTATGAGTCATGTGCAAAGATGAATGGCTTGGCTCTGAAACCACAACATGGGGAATCTAGTAACAGTCTACAAACATTTGAGGAAAGGTTACCAGAAAGCAAAGACATAACTTAGCATGGAGCAAGGGGCTGATATTTGGACAGGGAAATGATGAAAACCAAATTGCTGGAGCAACAGCCACTCAGTGCTGGAGCAGGCTGTTGGTGGGAATGGTGGACACAGCAGGATTTTAGTTGCTGTGTCACCGTTACTTGGGAAAGCTTAGAAACATGAGAAACAGTTATTTTGTGTTCTGGGAAGTGAGGGAAGACTGTTGTTTATTGGGGTCATAAACCTTACCTGCGTGAATGAGTTCATGCAGGAGGGCTCTGGGAAGAACAAACAGGGAAGCAATACAACGACTTCCCAGATAAGGCGATCTGGGTACACACTTGAAAGACGATGGAGAAAGCCTTTAGCTCTCAACAGTCTGTCCCTTTTCTGTGCTTTGTCAGAGTGGGGTGTTGCCAGATCAAAGTGCTATAAAAAGGCAAAGAGTGGCTTAATTCCGTTTTTGAGGAGTTACAGGGATGTCAATGACAAAGAATTTCTGTCATGTCAACATGATCACTAGAGGACTGGCGAGTAAACATGTGCATCAGCTCTTATAAACACTGGGTTTTATTTCTTAAAATATGTTCCCTCTTGGATGCCTTTGCTCCAAGTAACCAGTCTTTCACTTTTGCTTTTGCAAAGCCATTAGTTGTTAAATATTAGTAATAGTTTAGACTGTCACCACAAAGAGAGCGGGAAGGTTGGCTCTGAGACAAGCTGAGATAATTTTGCTTGTTATCAGGCAGGTGAGATAGATAGCTTTATGGAAGAAAACAGCACCATCCTGCCACCAGAGCCAGAGGGCAGGTGGAAGCCTGGAGTATGGTTGTGTATGAAGAAGTCCCTAGGTTGGTCCTTGGAAATCCTGGACTAATTGTAGCTGAGCGTCAGTAGTATGGAAGCCCCAGTATGGGAGCCATTTGAAACTAACACCAGAAGACAGCCTGTAGAGAGTATGATGGACAAAATATATAGGTCATGTGCTGTAGCTGTTGGGTATCTTTATTCCCAATAGCAACACATTTACCAAATTGGGTACTGAGGGCTCTGAGCTGCTGGGTCAAATTTTAACAGTGTTTGAGCTCTCATTGGAGCTCCTGCTGAGCTCCATCAGCTCCCATTGATGTCAACACTGTGAATATGGAGATCTTTTATTTTAACGGTAGCAGATATAAGTCGCAGCAAGACTTTAGCCCGAGTGTGTTATGTGCTCTGCACATATGCACGAAACAAGAGTCAGCCCTTGCCATGGAGAGCTGACTTAACATCGGTAAAAGAAAAGCCTCTGTTCCTACTGAGCAGAAAAAGAACTGGAGCCTGAGAGCTTAAGCGACTTTCTAAAGTTACAAAAATTTGTCTGTGGCAAAACCATGTACCATAAGGTGTGTGTCTCCTCTATTACAAACATTAATGCATGATGAACACATATTGCTGAGAGGGGAACCCATGCCCAGTCCAACTTTCATTCACACACAGAGAAGTCACTCTGGGAGAAGATCTGTGCAGCACTTATTTTGGTAGGACTCTGGGATAACCATCTTGAAAGCCTACACCTCTAGCCATTTCAAAAAACCTCCTTCCTTGGAGCTCCATTGAGCAAGCTCTTAGAGACCCTGGGTATGTGACTACCAGACAAGGAGCACCAATAGACAAAGCGCACCAAAGTGTTCTCTGGTGGATATAGCTGGGTGATTGAAGATGGCCTCACTCTTCATTTCTATTCCTTTGCTGCTACACTTTCATTGACACAGCTGATGATACAGGCTCCACCGTGAAAGTAATAAAACCTGGTAACGGGGAAGTAGTAGCACACTAGAAAATGCTCTCGTTGCATTGACTGCCACAGTTCTTCCAGTGAATGTAGTTTCACGCTGTTGAAGTCAACCTCTGGTTCTAAGAGCTGTAGGTGCTGAGTCCTACTGCAAATGAGCCTGTCATGTCATAGGCAGAGAAACGCAGTAACTCTGCGAGTATTTTGGAGGTGATAATTCCCATAATTCTCTTTCCTGTTTGCTGCGTAGACCCTGTGTTCAGGAATTTGCATCTTTCTAACTTCTAGTGCCTCTCAAACATCTGTTCAGCATTGCATATCTATGTTGTTTTCCAGGGGCTGGGGGGGAAGAGAGAGAGAGATGTCATTGCCAGAGCATGCATTAGGGTTATTCATAGGTTGAAAGGTGTGTTGGAACGTGGACGGGTCTGGACTGTCGCTGCAGTGTGTGAACGTGTTTCTGCTTATCTGCACACATGTGTGAACATGTGGGAGGGCAGTATATGTCTGTGTGTGTATGTGTGATATCCATTTGAAGCCCCAGACCCTGGAATCTAACAAGGACGACTGCCAAGTAGCACTCATCACCAGTTCATAAGACCTGCTCTTCCAGCACCTTCTGATTTGGGCTGTGGGTAAGAAGCTGGCAGCTGTGGGTTTCAGAAGCAAGTCTCATTCCTCTGTGATGGGAAAAGACTGCAGGGAGGATTCCTTTCATTGGTGCCACAGAGAGAAAACAGAATAAAAATGCGGCAAGGATTCCTCGAGGAAGGAGATGCTGCTTGATGTCGCTCACTGTCAACAGAGCAAATAATAATAAAAAAATACTTCAACTTAAACTGAGATTGTTAACACCCATTGCTCCAGATTATATGTAATGGAGTTGTGGGAAGGAGATAGAGTGGGATGAATGAGCAAAGTCTCAGATCAGAGCTGCAATGCTGAAAAAAAGAGATTCAAACTCCCTTAAGTGAATGTGATGCTTGTGGACTTCATCAAAATAAAGACGTGCCTCCTAATTTTCACAAATAAGGAGCAAAGGTACCATCTTTGTATTTTCTGTTAGGAGAGCTCCTAAAAATACAGATGAGAATGTTGCAGGGGGAACAAGGTGTGGAGAGACTTTTTTCCTTTTTCCATTATGAAAGATCAGAGATTATTTTCATTAAGAAATATTTTAGTTTCCTTTGATTTTTAGTTGGAAATTGCTAAGTATTTCCTGAGTGGTTCTTCCTGTTGTTTATTATTGCGATCCAGACTGAAGGGAAAAAAACCCAAAACAAAACCAAAAAATTCTCTAAGTTCACAGTCAATCTTATTAGGAATTTAAAAGAAGAGAAATGGAGATAGAATGAAATCTGACTTCCAGTAATTGTTAGAGCTTCTGATGTTACAGAATTTTTCTCTCTGATTTGGACGGAGGCAAGAACATGTAAATAAGTAAATATATGAACACGTGTAAACAAGTCTAAAGTTCGATGAAAAACTTGTTCTTAAGTATGGATACAACAAGGTAGAAGATCGTATCTAGTGCTAGAGTTGATTGAGAGATTGCAATGAAAAAGTATTACGTCAAAACATGGTGTTACACTTAAACTGAAAGACTTTAGAGAAAATTATTGATTCTTAAATTCCTCAGTACAACTGGGGTGGTGAGGGTGAATAGAGACAAATAGGTGATGGCTAATGCAGTCACTTGAGAACTAATGAACTCAGTTCAAATCCATAGTGTGCTTGTGGGTTTCTCGTATTTGTAATGAATGCCATCAACCGGGATGCCACAGATTATCCTGACCTACCTCGCTCTTTTTAAACGGAAAATGTTTGCTAGGTGTTGCTTCATTCTGCGTCAGAATGAAAGTGCATTTGGAAACCTCAAATGCTTTTCTGAGGTAAAAGAGCCGCTTTGCTCAGCAGTTCCCAGGGTTGAGCTCCAAAGCAATATTTGCTATGTTCAGACATTATATCTGAAGATCCTGCCTCTGACTGCAGCAAAAACAGTGCCAGAGCCTTTTGTGTACAAACTACATCCATGCTGGTAAATTAGACTGTGCCAGGACCCATGTTCTGGCATTATGGTGAATTGTCACAGTTTTTAATCTCTCGTATCCTCCAGAACTGGATGGCTGGAACTTTGCTGCTTGTTGAGAATGCTCCTTGGCTAGTAGTATTAATCCTGAACCATACAGGAGTGCTTTGGGATCCTCCCACCTTCTGTGGGCCAAAATCATGCAAGGGAACATTTTAGCAATTTAGCACTATCACAACTAAATCCTAGTGCTATTAAATTACCAGTGGAGATGACCACCCCAGCTAAGGGCCAACGTACTCTTCTAAGTATTTAACTTCAAAGTGCTTGCCAACTGGAAGGGTAAAATTAATCACATATAAAGCTGTTTGGCTGAAAGCTGAAGACCCAGTGCAACCAAACAAGTTCCTTCTAGCTCCCTCTCTGGCTATAGGGAGGGACTGAACCCTTCGAAGGACAGACCACTCTGTCCTGAGAGTGTTGTCCAACATGGGTGGGATGAATCACTCTATGGAGATGTCTATGTCTCTTCAATGGCATAGAGAAGACTCCCACTGCCCAGCTGAGATTTAGCATTAACATCTGAGAGTGACAATCCGCACCTTTTCTTCCATAAAGACATCCTTAAAAATATCAAAGTTGGTCAGTTAAGGAGGGAAGTTCATGATTTCCCTTTACATCACCTGTAAAAGGACCACTAACAAATTGCAATATTCAGTTTTCCTTTCCAACCCCAACACTTGCCCTAAGTAATGCACTTCTCTCCAGGTCAAAGTCATGCTCAAAGCAAAAAACCTTACAGTGACCTTAAAAGCTTTTCTAGAAATTAGATTAACACATCTGATTCATACCTGCTTTTTGCTAAGAAAATTACAGTTCAATTTTATATTGTAAGGACAATTTTACTCTTAAAGTATATTAAATGTATTTTAAAAGTAAGGAAACTGAAAAAATAAAGAATTTTTCAGGTAATCAAGTTCTTCATGATTCATTGTTTAGAAGAGCCTTTTTTTTTCTTTATGTTGCATAGCAGTCATTTAAAATAACAAACAACATCATTCAGTTACTTTGTTATCACAATATAAGAATATAAGTGGGGAAGAGTTTGTAGGAGAGAGATCAAGGTGAGATCTTTTACTATAGATTTTGGTAGAGTTATGAACGTTGAGGAACACAAGCTCTTTTTTGAATTAAAGCCAGGGGAGATTTCAGAAAATATTTCTAAGTATTTGTTCTTAGCAAATTTTAAGTTGAAAAAAATCCCCTTGAAATAAATCCTTTCAAATCTCTCACTCTGACTTTGTAATTTCATTATTATTAATTTTACATTTAGTGTCATATACATGTAACAGTAACATTATGCTATAATGTGTCAAACAGAGAAAGTAGAAATAAAACATTTTTCTTGATTGAAACAAGATGTTTTCCTTTTAATAAATATTTTGTGCTGGCAGTGTCAAAATGTGACAATTCCACATTAATGAAATGAAATATTTCTCTGGTCCTGAACAGTATTTTCCCTGAATTAATATTGTTTTCATATGACATTGGAATTCTCCTGTTCATTGCTGGTTTAATAACAGCTCTTGGGACTTAGGTGAAACTCGTCTCACCTGATGAGGACATCTGCTCTCTGGAGACCTGGTCTGTGTAGTCAATAGAGTCTAAATTCCCCAGCTGAATTCAGCTAATCCTAAAGAAAATAATTGTAACATGTCAAGTAAATCTACTCTAAAACTACCTATTTCTATCCGTCGGTAATTTTTGGTTTTGATAGATAGATAGATATTGAAATCAGATGCATCCAGTATGATCTACTTTAAGTAAAGCTATATTCATTTTTCTTTTTATCTTGCTTGCTTTTGTCATTGTGTCTTTAATGATGTCTTTTCTTTGAAATATCTTCCTGAGTGTTAGATACTACTGAAATGAAACTCAGTGGTCACTGTTTACTCAATGAATATAAGCTTTTCTTAAACCATCTCCCACTAACCTAACTTTGAGGAACTCACTAACAAACAAATATAATCATAGACATGATATTTCTGTCTGGGATAGAGACAATCTTGTTTTCCCTTTACAGACGTTTAAGCTAACTCATTTTGCCATGTGATTGGAGTGGACTAAAAGCATGCAGGGGGACAATTAAAGAGCAACCATTGACCGGTTGTAAATCCAGGAGTTGCCAGAATTTAACTGCATTTGATTTTGTGCCCATAGCACAATTTTTCTATTTAAACGAGCCCATGCTCAGTAAAAGGTGGGAGACTCATTTTCTTCCTTGACTTCCCCACTGCAAACAGCATAACATAGTCAAGACAGGTCTGATTCACGTGCACTGAAACCTTTCTATGGATTTCAACGAGCTTTTGACCCAGCCTGAAATGGCTCCCATATGTGATGGGAACCAGAGTTGAACACAGCTTTCCTCCATCGCAGCTCGGTACCTTACCCAAGACCTCCCTTCCTCTCCTGTTGTCTGAAGAAGGGTTTCAAACAATCATTTGAAGAGTCTCCTCAGACCACTGGAAACAATAAATAATAATAAAAAAAAGCTCCTTGTGAAACAGGCCTCCCAGCTGAACCGAGGGAGAGGGCCCAAAATGCAGGAGTTTCCTATGCGATACAGGAGATTTGGCAGCAGGAGTGGAATTATATCTCATTCCAGACAGCGAAAATAACCAAAACCATGAGGTTTTTCATGGAACAAATGGAAACCATGTGACCCGTCACAATGGAAAAAGTGTAACTGCTTTCAGCTCCCTAAGCCCTGACACTTCTTTTTGATTTAACCACAATAATCTAAGTGGAAAATGAATAAATGTCAAGTTTTTTTTCAATAAATCTGTGCACGAGTGAGAATAGGAACCAGAATAAAAGCTTTTCATGACATAAAGTTCATATGTTTGGATCCCTGACAACATTTTATTTCTCTTATTCTTTATTATTATTATTAGGCCTGGTTGTACCATTTATTTCAAAAAACAAAATATTGTGAGACAGGGAAACTGCTAGCAGTTGCTAAGCCTGGAGTGAAAGCCCAATTCATAAAAACATGACCTGAATCAAGATACATCTATCTATTTTTATGATTTTAAAAAAAAATTTTAGAAATAAGTATGAGATTTGCCCAGTGCTCGCTTGGGCAAGATTTCTGCATGTTGAAATGAGATTGTTGAGCATGAAATCTCAAACATATGCTAGCACAAGAAACTAAATGGGCAAAGACTGCATGTCATACTTGTCTTTTGGGGGGAAGTTAATGTCACATTGTTCAGAGTCAGGAATAACGCATGCAGCCTTATATACAACTAACAGTCTAAGTGTGCAAGCAGTGGCTCAAGTACCCAACCTTAGCAGACTGCCTTCACTGTGCTTTATGTTTCCATTTGAAACTGGTGAAAAAGAAAAACACTTGCCATGAATATGCACACCTGAGATGACCTTGGTCTGAAGTAATGAGGTAGTTCCTGACTGGGTGAATGTTTTCCCCAGGGGTCAGAATTAGACCGATTTGCCTATCATCACATAACAGGATGAAAAGACAGAAGCGTTGTATTCTTCATCTGATGCCACAATGAAGTTCATGTGGCTACTTTGAAAATAAATTTGTCATGTTATGTACCTGACTGAATCAAAGCCTCAAGGAAGAAGTAGATCACTTCATCTGACAATGATGCTGAATGAATGTTATCTTTTAGATAATCTCTCCTTAGACAAGAAAGTAATTTCTGGAACACTGACACAGCAGGGACTAATGACAATTTGTGACTTTGTCATTATACAGGAAAGAGACCTTTCTCTGAGGCCCTGTTTCTAGAGAGAAGGTACTGTCTGACATATAACGTATTTCTAAGGAGGGATAATATTCAGATAGTATAATATAATATATTTACCACTACAAATCTTGCCTTGCTTATGACCTTAACCTATCAAAGCTATAAAAACACTACTGTTACATAATATCTATTTTACCTCCCAACGCTAGCTTATTTCCTAAATCTGATTGGCTTTGCTGAGCTGTGAATAGCCCTCCAAAAACTTATATTGGCTTTCTTCTGATGGTACGTGCAAAATAACCCCACATGCACAAGCAGAAAGCCACATAAATTAAAATGCTGTGACAGACACAGTCTCCTTGAGGTGGAGGAGAAAGCTCTGTTGTTCAGCATACTCCAGCCTCCGCTCCCTGCCAAACACTAAGCTACCTTTACTGGAAAGGATTCCTGCCAGGTTCCTACTAGCAGGGTTGCTGCTAAAAATGCTGCAGCCAAGAGTCTCTGTTGCATGGGTAATATCCAGTATTTTCAGTCAGGGTCTCAAGGGTACAAAGTCATGTTGGTGCCACCTGTCCTGACCTTTCTCGTGTCTTCTACAGGTGGATAGTCAGTTCAAGAGAACCCATTGCTGATGTGGGAAGCGTGAAGCTCAGAAAGCCCAGATGAAACAAATGCATAGAAGCAACAGTGACCAGAAACAGGAAGGTAGATGATCAGCTGAAGCCTGATACATGTAGGATCTAATGCTTTGCTGGTCATTTTTATAGTTCTCCAATCACCTCACTTGACTAGCCACCAACTCATACCACTATTCCTTCTCCATTGCTGTTTTACACAGTCATATTTTGATTTTTTTGAGCCTTTCTTCCCCAGGCTAGTCAGTGTTTTTTCTTGCTTCATCTACTACAGTCTTGTAATATTACCCGCTGACTAGTGAATTAAGGATGTCTGGTCCAGTATTTTTCAGAAAGAGTGCTATGGTGTCCCACTTTCCTAAGAACAGTCCAAATGGTTTTGCTGTACACCTGTAACTAGAAAAGAAACAGACATTTGCAGGGAAATTATTTCACTGAAAGCAGAGCAGTGTAGTACTTTGATAATAGTCTCTTGACCAATATATGACCAAACACTAGCACCCAAATATGGCACCATGTTATGTCACTAGTCTTGCAGGAACTGTAATGGCATAATTAACTTCAGCAGAGAGAAATTCTGCTTTCTTTGGTTATTAACCAGCCATTAAGGGAGTTTTAGGTGCTAGCAACAGAGACCAAGAAACGAGATGAGGGCTGAACTTATGGAAAAAACTATAGGTTTGCATAAAGAAGAGGTGCTGGTGGGGTTGTTCATTTACTAAGACTGGGAAAAACTGGGAAGACAAAGAATCCTCCACAAGAGAAAAGAATTTTAGACAAAATATTTTCCCCATCACTGGTGGACAATAAAACATCTGGAAAGTGTTACCAGCCAATTTGTCCAGGAACCCAGCACAGGAATGAGATTTGGAGACCAGTCAGGGGCTCTGGGAAGTGATGGAGGAGTGATGAATAGGTAAATCAAGGTGAGATAAGTGACAAAGAGAAGCATACCAAGCAGAAAGCACATTGCCTCATTCTCCTCCCTATATGTCAGTGGTGGGTTGGAATGACTTTTTCCCTCACCTTGCTTCGCCACGTCCTGAGGATAGGTTCACTGCTACAGGCCAACAGCATTCTCTTCAGGGGATGTTGCTGTAGGGTATGAAAGAGATTTATAGCCTTTATCAGTTTGCAGGCTTTCTAACATTTTTCTGTGGAGGTGTAGATCCCTGTATAGCACGTTTACACTAAATGATAGCAGCCTTGGTCTCTTCTTCTGGCTATCTGTCATAGTTGCCCCAGTAGCACTCCATAGACCTCCTTTGACCTTACAGGAGTCTGCAGAACAGAGGCTGGAAAAAAGATATGCACACACTAGAGACAGTAGAGCTAGGAAACACCTTTTACATATATACATGCATGTTCTGAGATCTTAGCCAACAGAAATAAAATTGATGTAAACCAGGAGATCTTCCTTGGCTTCATGGACTGGGGTGAGGTGGGGGCTTGCAGTCTATGGCAGCTGAGATCCAGGTTCTGATATTTCAGTGGAATAATTCTCACTTAACAAGCAGAAGATTTCTCTTAGATGCTTTCCATGGAATACTCCCATTTATATAAATTGAAAACAGACTTAGACAATTTAAAGGGGGACTAGCCTTTCACCACTGCCTGTCAATGTGGCCTATTCTCCAACAACTGTGATTAGTTTGATTATCAGCCCTGGAGTTTGCTCTTCAAATGCTTTACTATTGAAACTGATGCTTCTTGGAGGAAGGAAGACTTTTCCTTAACGAGATATCAAGATTTTGTTCCAGATGCCAAGGTCTATAATAATTCCTAACAGTTAGTAATGGAGTAAAGAAGCTTTGACTCCTGGCCCTCATGTGTCCCCTGAGCCATGGTGTTTGTCCCTGAAGGGTGTTCTTGTGGAAACAAGTGCATTTCCCATGGTCACAGCCGCTGCTTATTTGGATCTTTTGTTGTGCAGTCCAAAGTCCAGCTGTAAATTCAAAGAGAGTTTAAGACCAAGGAGCCGAATTTATTGCATGCACCAGCCACTACAATGCATTATAGTCAGGGCTGGGTTACTTAATAGAGCTCCAAACTAGCAAAAGTAGCTTTTTTGTTCGTTAGTTTGCCTTCCTCCAAAGGCAAACCAAATAGCTTGTAATTACTTATGTCAGAGGTGAAGTTTGGTGGTGAATACTGGGCAAACCAAGACTTGCTCTGTCCCTCAAACAGGAGTTTCACAAAACCTGTAACATCTGAGCTGTCCAATACAGGGTACAGGGGAATCTCCAGCTCCTTGTAAGTTAAGACAGAGTTGCATATCCTAACTTTGCTCATTGTAAAACATCCAGAGAAAATTAGGAGAGAAAAGCAAGTAGCAAGCTGCTCTCCCTGCTCTGGGAAGAGGGGAATGCAGCAGCCAAGTAAGATATCAGCCTTAAAGTGTCACAAATACATATATTGTATTCAGTAGTCTGTCTTCTGCTTATACCAGGTCCAGCTTTTTTGCCATGTTTTCACATAACTTAATGGGAAAGAAAATTCCCATTGACTGGACTGGCAAGATAAATGTCACATTAGTTTCTAAATGCTTAATTATTACCGTTGTGTCCGATGAAGCTTTATTTCTGCCATACTACTCTCCATGTAATTGGTACTTTATTCTCATTCAGATTAGGAAGAACTCAGCAGGATTTTTTAATATAGACCCAGTGTTTGAGTGGGGGATAGAGATATATGTAGACTCTGCTGGCCTAAATTGCTTCCCAAGTGTCCTCAGAATTGTCAGACTGGACCAGACCCTGTCCATTGGGTCACTACACGTCTCCAATAAAGGCGCTACTGGATTCAGAGGAAAGTTCAAGCCTAAAGTTTTTGGTGGGTCTATGTGATATCTCTCATTCTATGACTAGTTCATGAAAAATACTCATTTGTCAGAACACATGTTAGAAATTTTCCTCCTTTTAGCTTCAGGTTGTAGCTAGCTTCATTCTTTGTAATTTAAGGAAGTTCTTAGCTGAATGTATGTGGGATTGACCAAGATGGCAGTCATCAGATGGACAGGCAAATGTGACCTAAACCACTGTCCATGAAAATCTTATCCTAATGACTAATAGAAGCTGGCTCCAATTTATGTTCTGAAATGGCTTCACCAGGCTGGCATCAGAAGCTTTCTCCTGGAGAGCGTATTGCAGCCTGGTCCCACACATGGGAACTCAACAAAAATGTCTATCCTTCTATAGAGTAACTCTTGGTGGCCACAGCCACGGCAGACACAGAGGTTCACGTGGCTCCGATGCAGAGCTAGTGCATTCCCCAGGGCCGTTAACATGCGGCTGACTTGTGGAGAAGTGACACAAAGTGTAAACAGCAGCCTTCATCAAGGCAAAATGAAAAACGAATGTGTTTCCCAGTGCTCCCTTCACATCAAAGAGCCAAGACTTGAAGACTACCAGACTCCAGGACAGCGTGCGTTCAACTCCAGCATAAAAACATAATTAGCACGTTAAACTGTTACATAAACATGTTTGCATTGTTATTTACTAAGTATCACAGGAATGCTTTGTAACAGTTAATCAACTCAAGGGGGTGAGGAGAGGGAGGAAATGGTTTTGCAGGGAATAATGAAAGACAAAGATTCCAGATCAAACTTATTAGAATGGGAAAAAAAAAAAAAAGAACACTCCCCACCCCAAAACATCAATCAAAAAAACCCCTCCAAAAACCCATACAAAAAAATGTAACCCCAAAACAACTGTCTAGAAATGAAACTTGACAAACTTGTAATTCCTGTATATCACTTCTTTGGAACTACATCTACATTTTAGTTGTTATATTTTAATTATTATTTGAAGGAAGGAATTATCAGGCTCATGTTTTCAGGTCATAAATGTGAATCACCAAGGGGTGAAGTTTCAGGCAGAAAACATATCATACAGAGGTCTGAAAAGAAATTTCTTTGTCAGGACTTTTCGTTGGAAGGCTGTAAAATTCCTGACAATAAAGACAATATAAAATCATGGGTTATACCAATGTGAAAGAGTATTTGGGCAAGATTCTGGAAGTAAGGAGAAAAAAGAGTATTATTTTGCAAAATGAGATTTGTTTATTTAATTATGAGCAGATGACAGGTAAGACCCTAGAAAAACATGTCATCCAAAGCCTACATGGACTGTTTTCATTTAGAGGAGGAAAATTACTAGAACAAGGCTCTTTTCAATCAAATTTAATATATATATATTTCGAACACCTATTTTAGAGCAAGGTGAAGTTTCAAAGATGGCTGTCTCCACAATACTCCATTACTGAGAACTAAGGTGAGGTGAGATTAATCCCAACTGCGGTGTCTCCATGAACCTCCCATCATCTCCTCAAGGTCATGCCACAATTTCTGTCCTCAGCGGCTGTTCCTGGAAGCATGGAGGAACACTCCATAACTTGAAGGAAATGACCTTAGAAAATACTTTTTATCATCTGCTTCACCTGTGGAAGACACAGTGGTGGCCATATGCCTCCATTGCCAGTTAGGACCAGTTCTTCTCCATTGCAGTATAGCACAGACCATTCAGAGGGTCAGGGAAGTGAGGAGATTTAAGCAAAGAAGATAATCTTGACAGGTAGATCTTGTTGTGAGAAACAACGCCTTATCCTTGTATCTGACAGTGCTTGGCGACCTGCTTTGAACCTCTCTCTTAACCTACCTGCTCTCTTTCAACACGTCATGGAGCAGATTTGCCTTACCATGGCGTTATATTGCTAGGCTGGCTGATCTCCTGGTGAAGTGCTGAACTGCAGTACAAGAAATACATAAGCTCAAAATTGAGGTTAATGTGGGCCTTTCATATGGTTTCTGCCACTGGAAAGACCGGCGAGATTCACCTAGTAATTCTGCACCGGCCTGGGAAGGAGACAGAGATCGAATAAATTTCTACCTCTGGTTTGACATGAAGACCTGACCCAGAATGCAGCCCTGCAGGTAGGATAGAGACATCAGTCCTCATGCAGGATGATGGAGGGTCTCCTTTGCTGCAGTTTCCCATGTGTTTCAGAGACACTGATGACTTAGTGCAGTCTGCACTGCATCATGAAGACCACAGTAAAGCTGTCCTCAAAACTATGTTTTGCCTGAGGAGACAGTCAGCTTGGCCACAGTAAGGTCAGAGAGCACCCTTTGGAGCTTATGAGAACCACATGCCCGAACAGATAAAGTACGTTAACATGTCCAGTCTGAGAGTCATTGAGAAAAAGGAGGATTCCCAAGCTCTGCCTCTAGTATACTTAATGGACCAAGACATTTTGTTCCTTGTACTTGTTTTGGGAATTTACCCCCTTCCTTCCTTCCATGGAGATTAGGATTTGGAGCCACTATATTTCTTCCTCATCAGTCAGACAGAGCAAGTGGTTGTGTTTGCAGGCATAAGGGAATCCTCTCCTCTCCTCCATCTCCCCTCTCAGCAGTCTCTTTTTGTGTGAGAGCTAGTAAGGGTCAACAACTTTGCTGTTAAATCAAAGAATGTGTTGAAAAGCATCCCCACTGCAAGCAAAATCTTTTAAACATCATTTAATTATTTGCTTGGCTTCCTGTTTTCTTACCCACAGCAACAAGTGCTCAGATTTGACCAAGACGTAAAAGGTAACTGTGAATTTATTCCCACCCAACAGACTTGATTCAGTTAATGAGTTGGCACAGGGTATCTCACTCGACTGCTCCAGAAAGGCACAGATTTCCCACAGGTCCTGCGATGTGTCTGCCTGTCCCATTTGGATGTCCCAGATATCCATGAGCATCTCCCGTTAGCAGGTCTATGGTTAGGCAATTGAACCTTATCTGAGCTGTCTATTGAGCTGTTGTACCTTTCTGTCTGTGCATTATCCTCTTGGCAATTTGAGATAGTTCAAACTGGTTTATTTGGCATTAAATGTGGGTCAGGCTAAGGCAGATTCCTTTGCATTTGCAGGGGGACAGAGCACACCTATGGACAATAACCGCATTTTGGCTGATGTAATGATCTGTCAAGACATGGTGAGTGTAAGCTTTTTGAGGCAAGGTGAGACAGCATCTGAAAAAACAAATTTCTACTCCCTTTTCTCAACACTTCTGTGATTCAAACTGGGGCTAAGCTCTAAAGGATGGTATCATGAGCAGCCATGGCTAAGAATGTGATCTGCAACCTAATGTTTGCCAAACTGCACATACTTTAATTTTTTAGTTGAAAAAGGTCCCATTATCTTTCTTGTTTTCCTCTAGGTATTTCTTTGGCATTGTGCCTCTTCATTAAGTTATAATCAGAACACATTAGATTATGATTTGCTGGGACTAAGCTTCATATTGTATAAATCGGTATTCACTGGAAGTCAGAAAAGTGACTTGTATTTACATCAGCTGTGAAATCCTTGTGATACATGTAACCAAGCAAAAATAAAGGCAGATTTCAGAAGTGAGACTGTTCTCTTAAGACTTTGGAAACACTAAGGTGGGAATAGACTGAGACAAGTTTACAGCTGCTTCTGTGGTATGGATGCATTGATATGGGTAGCTGCAATTGCGGAAAACAGATCCTTTTGTGCTTTAAATCTGTGTATGGTTAATCTTCTATTCTGGATACAGAGAATAATTTTTCTATGAAAGATACGCAGATCAGAAGTGGAAATTAGATTTCTATCTGACTAAAAAGAACTTTCACATGCACTTTTCAGAGAACAGATAGCAAGAACTTAGCAAAGTCCTCTCATACAATGAGCGTGTACACACATGCACAAGCTGCTTCCAACTGAACTTATCCAAAGATCTTGAGAAGTTGACAAAGTCTATGGCCAGATTCTTACTTGGGCTTTTTGGACTGACATGACTGGAGGATCAACACTTAGCTAGCACAGTATAACCAGTGTGTATTTCACAGATAGCTCAGGTCTGGAGGGTTGCCCATTGCCATGGGCAGAGTTGAGATTTTAAGCCCAGAGTCTGATCACCCCATTTTCCTCTGTGGGAATTGCCCTGCTCTGCCTTTGTCCTCACCCCCAGATGAAAAGCCAGTATGAAGACTTGTCCTCCCTCCACCCATGTTTGCTGCTGGTCATCCAAGTGACCATTTGTCCTTCTGTCCACACATCTGATAGTGGTCTAAGCTCAGAGTGGTTACAATAACACAGCGTCCTCCAAACACACACATATGCACGCACATGCATGTACAGATGTCTTTGAAGTCCTCTAGGCTTGACACAGACCGTGAGGCTGATTTCTTCTGTGTGTTTTGGTTTGGTTTTGCTGCTACTATTTTGTTTAAACATACCTTTTCTAGGGACTATGTTCTTTGTTATTCCCGTGGGGAGGGACAGTTGTTTTTTTACCCCTGCCCCAGCATTTTTTTTTCCCAGACGCTCCCCTGATATGGGATTTGCACATGTTCAAAGAAGAAATAAATTATTAACAATTTTTTTCCTTCTCCCTTTTTTTTCCCCTTTCTTGGAGCTGGATGAAGGCAAGGCTGTAAGAACATGGCATGCTTTCCTAGAGCAATCATGTGAAAGCCATTACAGAGCTGCCCTTAACTTGTACCATATCCCCAGTCAGCCCTAATAAAAAAGACACAAGAAATATGTACATGCCACTAGATTCTTGTATGGAATCAATCCCTCCTGCATTTTTAAAAGAGTAAAGGAAATTTGGTGTTGAAGGAATGTGCATTTTGAAAAAAGGCCACTAGATAGATCAGGGGCCTAACACCAGTAAAAAGACAAACATACTCTAGATAAAAGCCTGGTTTTTCAGAGGTGCTACCCCTATTTTATAGAGTTGTTGGTCATTACAGCAGTATGTGAAGATCTCCGCTAACTCCAAGCTTGACAATGGTAGATGCTTTAAATAAATATTCATTAAAAGGGGTCCTTGACCTGTAAACCTTGGAACCTAAATGGACAAGCTGCCTAAAGGAAGGAATAAGCTCAGTTTCAAGGTGAGGAGCTGGGGTACTGTGAAATGAAGGGTAGGACTGATATCAGCTCAGTTTATCTGCATGGAAGTTATATGCCACGTTTATCTGTGTAGCTGCCCCCTAAAATCATTGTAGAGGAATAAATACATCCAGAAAGAGATTAATTCTCCCTCTCTTAGTTACCCCTCCCAGGATGGGAGATAAACTGTCTCTCTCTCTGACTCCAAAGTCAAGCTGGATGATTGAAGTTTAAATAGCTGAAACCAGGTGAAAACAATTACATGCTTACAGATATCTCTGATGTTACATAGCCCATGCTACGGAGCCAAGATCTATTCCTAGGCTTTTTGAGGTCCTGCTCAATGCCATAATCATGATGTCATCTTTTCTCAGTCAAAGCTCAGATGACCTGCAAACATTCAGTATCCCTGGAAATCTTCATGTTAACATACAACAATTATTATTATTATTATTATTATTATTATCATTAATTATTAATCCTAAACCCCAATCTATACAGCCAAATTAAGAAGTTTATCCTTGCTGACCTACCAAGGATTTAATTTATTTGTATAATTTGTATCTTTTCAGAATATATTTCCATGAAAACTTTCAAGGTTTGCCCAGAACCACAGTGGTCTTCCCTGAGATTTACTTTTCCTTGATAATTTCTTTCACTTAGCGGATGACTTTCTGAAAGTTTAGTGGTGGTGTATTATAGAATCATAAAATAGATTGGATTGGAAGGGACCTTTAAAGGTCATCTAGTCCAATCCCCCTGCCATGAGCAGGGACATCTTCAACTAGATCAGGTTGCTCAGAGCCCTGTTCCACCTGGCCTTGAATGTGTCCAGGGATGGGGCATCTACAGCCTCTCTGGGCAACTGGTGCCAGGGTTTCACCACCCTCATCATCAAAAATGTCTTCCTTAGATCTAGTCTGAATCTACCTTCTTTTAGTTCAAAACCATTACCCCTTGTCCTACCGCAACAGGCCTTACTAAAAAGTCTGTCCCCATCTTTCTCATAACCCCCCTTTAGGTACTGGAAGGCTGCTCTAAGGTGTCCCCGGAGCCTTCTCTTCTCCAGGCTGAACAACCCCAACTCTCTCAGCCTGTCCTCACAGCAGAGGTGTTCCAGCCCTATGATCATCTTTGTGGCCCTCCTCTGGACCCGCTCCAACAGGTCCATGTCTCTCCTGTGCTGAGGACCCCCGAGCTGAACGCAGAACTGCAGGTGGGGTCTCACCAGAGCGGAGCAGAGGGGGAGAATCCCATCCCTCAACCTGCTGGTCACACTGGTTTTGATGCAGCCCAGGACACGGTTGGCTGTCTGGGATGTAAGCATGCATTACCAGCTCAAGTCCAGTTTTTCATCCACCAGTACCCCCAAGTCCTTCTCTGCAGTCCTTCTCAGTATAAACTCACCTTTTTGACTTCCAGCAATTTTTGACTCAGTAGTGACTATTTGCATCACCTGAAAGCACACTGCAAAAATTACAGATAGCAACAACTGATTAACTGAAAGGGACATTTCTATGAAAGAAGCTACTGAGCAGGGAAGAAGGAGCCACAGGGCACCTCAGAATTACAAGTGGTTGCATGACTATACAACAAACATTTCAGGAAGAATAGCCCAGATGGGCACCATAGGGTGCATCTGACACATTAGATCACGTGGAAAGGTGAGACATTAGTCGTGACATTTAGATTTGGAGAAGAGACGATGCTCCAGCACTGGCTGACTGTCAACAGAATATATAGGAACCATTCCTATTCAGTCAACCCTGCTTTCCCATCCCAGAACAGGAAGCTATCTGAAATATGTACAAGAAAAAAAAGCTGTAATAAGGTATGGGACCGTAGAATTTTCTTTTTTTTTCTGGCAAAATGGTTTCCCAAGATCTGTCCATCACATCTTTCCGGTTAACTACATCTCTGGTGGCTCCTGAGGTAAGAGGGAACACAAATTCCCAGTTGGATCTAAGAAAGTTTCCAACTGGAACTTTGAGTTGAAATGGACCATTCCTTTTGCATTTTTGGGGGGTAGAGATGGGTGTTTTATATAAACTGTTGTTTCCCAGAAGCATCACTAGTATCACTGATATATTGATTGAAGATTGTTGTTGAAAAGACTGAAGAGAATAGGCCATGGTGGACATCAAAGAACTCAATTCTTGTATAACCTGCATTTGGTTATACATTTACATATATTTGTAAATTTCTGTTGGTCAGAATTCTTATCTTCCCAAAACTACAGAAAAAGGAATATACACAAAATTTCTTCTTGAAGAAACCTACTTTGGTCTGGAGCTCCTTTCTTTTCAGGGTAAAGAACCGTGTTTGCCAGTCTGGCTCTCCTGATTCAGCTGTAAACAATTTCAGCCACATAATGGAGAGGAGACTAAATGTGCAAACCATAATGTCATTTGTGGACTAAAACTGAGTGACATTGCCTTCAATTTAGTGGCCTTGGAGAATGATGCTCCTAGTTTATGATGATGGGAAGGATTTTCAGTTCCATGCTCACACACTGTAGTAATGAAGAATAAAGAAAAGTAGACAGCACAGTTTATATGAGAACAGTATTTTTCGTAAGTAAAATGGATTTCAGATTTTCTCTGGAAGGTGTCACAGAATATATATACATATATATTTTAACGGTTGAGATTAAAGATTTGAAACCCTGAAGGCAGATATGGTAAGGTTTTATCATTCACTGAGCTATGCTTCTGCCTTTCTGTTCTGCACAGCTTCATTCTCATCAACATCTGGTAACAACATTGTTCCTGGAATCCAGGCTTGTGCATATTCTTCCTTCTAGTTCAAACATTCTGACTTTTGATAGTAAAATTAACCTCAAATTTGTTCATGTGTTCCTAAAGGGAAAAACATCTCTCAATCAGCCAGTCAAATTGCTTTCATGTAATCAAAATTAATTGTTCCTGGAATGTTTTTCAAATAAATAGTTTATTCAAGAGAAAAAGCAAATAAAAGCAGGCAGAGAGGGAAAGACAGAGGACAAGGATGGAAAATTGCTCGTTGTTGAAGTGAGTTATTTTTGTCAAGACCTGAAGCCACAGAAGTATGGCTAATGAGTCAGTTTTGATAGCTGGGATAAGGAACAAAGTCACTGAAAAGGGTATGGGAGCAGACTCAGCAGTAGATTTTAGCTCATTGCTGCAGAGCGTGAAGGTCTGGACATGTATGGGTGATGTTCGGAAAACTCAGCTGAACTGAAGTTGAGACTTTCAAGGGGTGTCAAGGGTAACTAGAGCTTTTCATTCCACTTTAATAATAAAAGAACGACCGAGGAAAATTTGTGCCTGTTTCTGTGTGGGATGTTTCTGTGACTTAGTGACAACAGACACAGATAAGGCTGAGATACTCAACCTCTTCTTTGCCTTTTTCTTCCAACAGGTGTCCCAGACCTCTGTGACTAGTGATGGGATTCAATGAGGAGAACCGCGAGCAGTGGATCAGGGTCAAGTCAGGAATTATTTGGAGGAACTTCCTATACGTTTCCATGGGCTGCATCATAGGGTGCTGAGAGAACTTATGTCCCTGAAAGCATGTTCTGAAACATATGTCTCTGAAAGTTCATGGAGAGCCCCTTGGAGGTCAGGTCCCTGACACCTGGAGAAAGGCAAATGTTGCGACCATCTTCCAACCAGGCCAAAAGAATGATCCAAGGAACTCCAGGCCAGTCAGCACTGGAGTAGCTTGGCCAGACAGGTTATGCAGTGTCCATCCTTGGAGGTTTTCAAGACCTGGATAAAGGAAGATAAAACCCTGAGCTACTTGGTCTGACAGCGTTGCAGACCTAGTTGAGCAGGAGGTAGGACTAGATACCTCCTGAGGCCCATTGCAGCCTGTGCTATCCTGTGATACTACATGGCCATGAATAGGAACCATTCTGGTGGAACCAAGTTTCATTGGAAAATGTCAGTCTGTTAAATCTGCGAGCAAAGCAAGCATGAAGCAAGCAAATAAGAAAAAATCTCTAGTGAACAAAACCCTGGTTTTGTCTACCTGGAGCAAATTCTTGCTGCAGAAAGAAATAGCAGGCTTGCATTTATTATTAGTTTAGAGATTCATTATGAACTTGGTAAGTCCCTCAGAAATGCAAGTCCTCTTGTGCTTGGTTCTGTACAACTGTAAATTTTATGTCTGACAGATCTTGTTTTCTAACTCAACAGGAACAACAAAGGATGAGGCAGAGGAGACAGATAATTTTCCCAAGGCCATGCCGTCAAGCAATATTAGAGATATTATCCCAAATGAGTTCATCCCACACAGTTTTCAAAAAAAGGCTATTAAATAGGTTTAAAGCATTAACTAGTTGACTCCTGACATACACCTAAAGAGGTAGCCCCTTTAGCTTTGAAGTTGATGGAAACCTATGGAAAGATTAGGTTTGCCTTAGGACCTCAGTAGGATGGAGTTAAAGAACCTTTCATAGATAACTGGTCTGCTTGAGCAAGGGTGTTTGACCAGATGACCTCCAGAGGTCCCTTCCAACCTCAACCATTCTGTGATTCCGTGATAACATGAAAGAGTTTTGCCTTTTGATTGCTATTGTTACACAGATTTGGTTTTGATTGTTCTGTAAATACTATGCAAACAGCTGTTTCTTGCTCTGGTAATGGCTTTGATCCTGGAACAAATGAGAAACCACAGAGAAGGGAAGAAAAACACTAAGCGTTCTGATTAAGATTTGGGACAAGGAAAGATTTATTTATTTATTTATTTATTATTTCTAAACATACATATTTCCTTAGTGCATGAGACATGGAACCTAGGCCTGGGACCCTCAGTTTGAACATTCAGCATGTTGGGCAGCTCCTCCAGCGAGAAATAGAGTCCTTTCTCACGTGTGTGTGATACAGATTTGTAGAGGGGTATATAGCACTTGGTCTGCAGAATGTTAAACCAGCATTAACAGAATCATATTCAGCTCCATCAGATCTCTCAGCGCTTGTACACATTGTTGCAAATTTAAGCATAGAGGAAGATTTCCTTGGTTTGCAACCGACCCTCAGTAAGCAAAAATACCTGTGCATTGCACATATAAGCAACATACCTCAACAAACCGCTGGGAACGCTATCCGTGCCCTCAAACCAGGCTCACGTTGCCTCTGCTAGCAGCAGTGTGCATCATTCTGATCAGTTCCTAATCCACTGCAATCCAAATGTGCTTAAATACTTTATATAATGTGGATCATGGTGAACGATGAGGATCTGAAAGCACTCATAGCTTCAGTTTAGCTCGCTGGTCAGAAGGCGATGGTTGCCTGTAGAAGGGGAAGCTGATACCAATGGTGACATTTGCTCCCAGGGTAGATGGATCCAGAAGACAATGCGTGAACAGAGTCCCAGTCTTTTGGTCTGATTGAGGTGTTCAGGACCACCAGAGGTTTACTGGGAGAACAAAATTTACTGTTACACAGCGGAGTGAAAGTTACTTGCACCATCTGAAACAGGTCTTCAGCTGGACTGCAAGTCATAATCTGGGTTGGTGCTACAATTTGCTGAGTTTCACCCTGCATGATCTCACTGTATAAGCTGTGATTTGACTTCCAAAATTCATAGCTCCTCTGCTGCCACATCATATTGCAAATATATCTAATTAGTTTGCTGCTGTTATTCAGCTTTCAAGATTCCTTTTGGCATTGCAGAAGTGTATTTTGGATGGGAGCTAAGTGACATTTTTGATGAGCAATAAATCTGCTAAAATTCAGTGTCTGAGACACATAGGAGGGGACAAAATATATTTCTGAAATTAATTCCAAATTTGGCAAAATGTTTCAGTGAAGAAAAAAAGGGGAGGCATTTCAAAACTGTTCACTTTCATATTTTCAGAAGAAAACGTTTAGATTTTTCATAGTGCTTGGCATCCAGTCTTTAAAATGTCTTTAATCTTAGATGGGTAAAAATAGTTAAACCAAAAGTGTCTATGTAAGCCCCAAACAAATCCAAGTATTTAGTTTTTAATCCTCCTATTTGAAAACCTGTAATAATTCTGCCTTGATTCCACCAAAAACATTTTTAACTTTTTGGGTAACCTATTTAGCTTCAGTTCTGCTCTTTTCTCCTTTGCAAGGAGACTGGTAGTCTAAAATAAGTTTAATTTTGTGGGGTTTTTTTTCTTTCTTTTCATTCTTTTCATTTTTTCTTTTTTTTTCCCTTCAGCTCCGTAGGGTATTTGCCTCAAACTATGCACTATCTTGAGAGAGACCTTTGTGTTGGTCCAGGCTTCCTTCCTCAGCTCACAGCTGTGCAGATACACCAGCCTGGTCCTGGTAGCAGCAGAGCTGTGTCAGCACAGGGATCCCTGGGGAGCACAGATCTCTCCTGAAAGGAGTGTGGTGCCATTTGCCCGGGTAGCTCATTGCACCATCACTACTCACGGCAGCTTTGTCAGGCATGCTGGGGCCCATTTTTTTTTCTATACAGCTCGGATCAGCTTTTAAGAGTCAACCGTGTTTATATTTAGGATGCTGTTAAGTGAAATGGCTGGGAAAACCTAACAGCTCACCACCACCTCTCTCTTCTATCCCTTCCCCAGCACACACCTTTTTCACTCTCAGCCATATGCTCTTCCTTCCTCTTTTTCATTGACTCTGACATTCACCTGATGCCTCTCCAAGCTAATGTAGTTCACTGATACATTTGAAAACCATCTCTTTTTTTATCCCCCCCCCCCCCCCCCCCTTGTTGAGTCAGATTTTGGTCCATTCAGTAACCTTAATCTGCTTGCTGAGGGATTAAATCAGCACCAAAAAGTTAGGTGATTTACCTCCTTTATGGACGGATGAGTCCAAATGGCCAGAGTGGCAAAGCAGTAGTAGGAATCAGGGAGAAAGGAATGGCAGGAAGGGTTTGGTCACAGTGAGCTGTTAGGTAATCTCAATAGCTGTGTCCAACTCATTCTTAACCATCGTTAGGGTTCAGAGTTAACATCTCATCAACAAATTTCTTTATATCATCTCATCAGTGGAACCACTACACTACATCTGTTGTGTTTTCAGCCTTACATTATGCATTTGTATCTTCACCCCACTCTACTAATGATTTCCTCTTGGAGCTGAAAAGATATGAGGCTAGTGTTCTACTTTACGAGTTGAAGAATGAACACATAAGGAAAATCAATAAACACTTTTACATCTTTCTGAAACATTTCTTAAGTAGTATTTTTTTGACGTGGAAATGTGCACTACACCACCTAGCGCCTCTATAAGGCATAAAGGGTTTATCGGCATGTCTTCATGCATGACTAATGCTACCAGACAGAATTTATCCATATAATGATGAAACCATCCGTATCATCCTGTCTTGTTGCCCTTGCAACAGCATTAGTTAGAAAAATGAGTCATACGCTTTAGGATCCACAAGCCAGGTCTTCCTTATTCTGTGGCATCATCTACATTGCTGTTAATGTCACATGTGCCTCTGTACTTGCTGAGCTCCAGGTTGATCAAGGAACATAGAGTCCCTGTGTCTCTTTCTAGTATTATATACCAGTTCAGACCCATATGGGTTAATGTTGCATTTCTTGCAGATTGTGATACCCACACAGACTGCTGATGGAAAGAGATTTGTTTAAAGACAAGAGCTGGAGAATTCAAGACCTAATGCCCTGGGTCTGCAGTTTGGAAGATGACTGCTTTATGGACTTCACAGGTCTCCTACAACAGGTTTCCGTGTCCTGTTCCTTACCACCTCCATCTCTCCAGCTGGGTCTGTACCATCACCATTTATAAATCAATGTCATAACTTAATGGATGTCTTTTCACTTCTGGGTCCCATGTGTTGGACATGGCTTGTGATACTATTTTGGCTTTTGCTGCAGCAGGGATTACAGAGGGAAGAAGGGCTGTGATACCTCATGGCTTCTCCTGCTGAAAGGAAAGCCAGTGTCTCCAGTTTGGCTTAGTGCTGTGGCCTCCTTCTACCTGCTCATTGATGTGTCTGGGCTGCGACACCCTCATCCCATGGCACCTCCACCCACTGGGAGAACAAGAAGTTGAGTGGTTCACTCCACCCTGCAGAGAGCCTCTCTGAAGGGAGCATGGTTTCACATAAACCTTAGTGCTGGAGCTGGGGTAATGCTCAGGACCTCCCAGGTCACCAGGAGGGAGGGATAAAGGCAGCCGGAGAGAAGAGCCATTGGAGAAAGAGGGTCATACAGACAAGGCATGTGATTTACTGTGGGTCTACAGCACCTTAGTGACTCTGTGGTAGACCCGTCTCATTAAGGCTGTAGACCAAGTCTATCATTAAAGTATTTGTGCAATTTATACAAGAGAACTAAAGCTCTCAGGCCTTGCATGTAAAAAAAATTAATCACACATCGCAATGGCATCATACAGTCAGGTTGCTGTATTGCGATGCTGGCTTCCGTTAGATAACGATCCCTGCTAGCGTGTAGCCCTTGAGAGACACTGGAAGACCTGGCACATGCAACTGAAAAGGGAGAGTACAATATATATATGGGCTGGATGTGTTACAGAAGGGTCAGTGAGGGTCCCTCATCTCATTTCCTCCAGTCCCTGTACATACATCTTCTCCTTACCCTCTTTCACAGTCTGTTTTACTAGATAATAGGTAATAGATAATAACTAGAAATTATTAGTGTTACTTGAACCAACCCATAAACAAGATAATGAACTTCCCAGATATTCTCCAGAATACCCCGTGTCTCAGGCTGCCATTGCTTGACATGGTAAAATAAGGAAGATGTGCCTTTATGGAAGGCGAAGGCAAGAGGAGGCTGTTGTGAGGGAAAGGATAAAGGGTAGAAGGAGAGGATGTTAGAAAAGCACTTGTTATTGAGATGCGCTGCATGCCTCAGCCACCCATGCAGCGCTGGGGCATGCTTTCCTGCTGATGAGTTTCGAGACTGTTCCCACCTACACACACACAGAGAGAGCTCCTGTCTAGAGAACACCTCAGGAGAGAAACCACTAAGGAAAGATTTTGAAAGAGAATGGGAAGAAAAAGGGAGGAGGGGGCTATAATTTTTTCCTTGAAAAGTCCAACCCAGTATTCCCAAGATCAGATTGCCATTTTGAAGAATGAAGTAGAAGAGGAGAGGTCCAAAATCTCAGTTATCACCCACCCACCCCCAAGATGTGTCTTGTAGGGCAACATAGAAATGCTCAGCATTAAAAGGCTGTGCTGGAGATTAAGACAAGAGGAGGCACTTCACAGAATCACAAGATGGGATCGCTTAACTCCATTACCTCAGTTTCCCCATTTGTGAAGTGGAGGCCGTCATCCTTCAAAGCTCACTTTCCCAAAAGAGACTGAGACAGACTTAGGGTTGGTATCTTCTGGGCCTAGAAAGGAGAAAGAGCTTCTAATATGCAGAAGTGGGCAGCACCCAGGCAGTATCCTCGTGCAATGGACAGTGTGCATTCCCAGTTTGCCTTTCCACCCGGCCTAAGAAAGAGGCACATCTCCTGTAGTTCCACCTGGGAAGATACAGCTCAGATTTTACTTGTGCTTTTAGTACAAGACATAGAATCCTAGAATCATTCAGGTTGGAAAAGACCTTTAAGATCATCGAGTCCAACTGTAAACCTAACGCAGCCAAGTCCACCAGATTCCTTCTTTGGTTAGTCTATAGGATGGCTGGTTACAGAGAAAACGCAAGCTTCTAGCAAGAAGATGACTAAAAAGGGTTTGAGATGGCTGAGAGCTAAGCTGAGCTACCTGCTGTGTCCCTTATCTACTGGAGCACCAGCAGCAGATGGGCTGAGAAGGATTTTCTGAAGCTAGATAGCTCGCTCAGAATGAGTTTCCTTTCCTCTCACCTTTCATACGTACGTAGTGACACTATATTCACTGATGTTGTGAAAGAGGAATATAGATCCCTTCCATTATTAAGCACTTTTAGGTTTAAAAATGAGATGAGGTATCCCAGAGGAATTTTGGTTCTGAAATATATTTGAAGCCAAATGCCTTTGTTCTGATAAACAAAAGTGATATACTGAAATCCTATGACACTGGCTAATGAGTGATGAGACACCCCGCAACAAGGTATTGAAAGCAATGCAACACAGAGACCATGAGAAGGACAGAGTTAAGGTTCAGTGGTTACCAAAGATTTCTTTTCATACCTGCTATATAACTGCATAGGTGCTTTAGATACATTTATTTCCCTGCTTTCCATACAGGTGGGAAAGATGAAGAAGCTGAGGAGGGGCCTAATGATTCCATGAAGACTTAAGACAGAAAAGCCCTTAAAATCATTGATTAATTAAGCTGCTATAAGTCCTAAAAGCTGCAGAAGAATTTAATGAATCAGAATGAATGAATAGCTGACAGCTGAGGAACGGAGGTATGAGGTGAGACAGGTACCTGAGGAGTCTTCAGCTGGGACAGAAACCAAATCCACAGCACCTTGGAGACAGAGGAAATCTTTAACGTACTTTGCTTATCTTAATTGCCAGCACTTCTCTGATACAAGGACCTAAGTCTCCTGAACTGCTTCTGAACTATTTTCTTAAGCCATGTTACTGACTTTTTTTCTTTTCCACTCCCAAACAACTCCCCCCAAAAGATGGACAATAAAACCCCCAAAGGAATGTTGGACCCTAGACTTAGAGACATATGTGAAGCTAGGTGGAGACAAGTGGTAAGTCACAACTTTTTCCAATATCGGTAATTCCCACTCCACATGGGTAAGCAACCTGGAGGGAGTGTGGATATTTGGTGCTCTCTAGTGACTGCTCTACGAAGGCATTTGCCGCTCCTGTACAGCTGCTAGTGATAAGGGTTAAGCTCTTTGATTTCATTAGTTTTATTTCAGCTGAAAACCACAAGAAGCCCTCTGTTTCAATACTTGTGACCAGCACAAGTGTAGCTGGTCAAGCAGGTTCTGATGATGTTAGTTAATTGACCTTTTCAGTTGTTTTCATTTTCTCCCCTCAGATGTAGGTTCCAGGATGCTCTTGCATAGCAAATAGATTGTTTTGGGGTTCAGACATCTTAGGGAGAGCTCTCCTATTATCTTACAAGGTAGCATGATAATCTGCCACATATAGGCAAGAAAGCAAAATATCCACTATGGTTTTACCAATAAGCATAATTCTCTTGCAGTTCAAAAGCAGCCAGGAGGATTTGCGTGAGATTTTCTAGCATGAGAAGACCATGGTCAAGAAAAGAATATTTGAGCCTGAGGGGCTGCTCTGTGGGAACATGGTCAAAACTGCTCCAAAAGCTGGAAGCGTTCTGCTGTGAGTATGGGTGTTGAGTCATTCCCTAGAGAGGGTTATGGTCTTTTGGAAGTTATAAGACTAGGTGTCTGCTGCAGTCAATGGAAATGTCAAATTCAGAACAGGACTAGCAGGCACTGGAGCCAAAATAAAGATGGAAGATAGTTTTAGCGAAAGAACTAAGTCTGAGAGTAAAAACAAGAACCCAGTAAATGCAATCAGGGTTTCCCAGTGCCAAAGAGTAAATGAGCTCACTTTGCCTGTCTTCACTCTCTGTCTTCTGTCCCTTCTGGCTTTTTAGTTCTGCAGTAATTTCATCCAAATTTGACAGATGGGTAGAGGTCAGAAAGATATGTTTCATAAGCACAGGCCAAGAATGCAATCCCATGAGACATGAGAGAGGCCAAACAGGAGCACCACTGCTATAGAAACCTTAACCTTCAGGGAGGAATCTGCGCACAGAGGATCCAGGCATCTGACATAAACCCACAGGAAAGAAGGACTTGCCATTTCTGCCATTCGTGGAACAATATCCAGAAAGACCATTTTCTCACCAGAGTGAGTACACTAAGGATCTGCGTGACCACCTTGACTTTTCTTTGTCTTCCCATTTCTCCTCTTGGTTTATTTGAACTCTTAGTGACACATCAGTCTGATCCTTGGGGGTGGGAAGGGTTCTCCAGGGATAGTGAAGTTCAAATTATGTTCTCCCAAGGGAGCTGACTTTGACTCAAGAAAACTATTTCATCTTTGCCCATGACTTAGGAAAAAGTCTTGATCCAAGCGGCAGTCTTTCCACCTGGTCCACTGCCATGAGCCCCATAGTGGAGAAAGCCTGACTGCCTCCAGAGCCGTGTCCCAATGCTTTGGTGCTTAAGAAGGCACATGATTTTTTGCAGCTCTTCTCCGAAGAAGTCATTTTTCTCTACCTGTAAAGAGATGCAACTTTTCCTTCTAATAGCAATCTGCTATCCAAATGATTCTTTTCATCCAAACTGCAGGACCTTAATTTTTCAGATCCACAGATCTCGGATGTCTGTCAAATTTGGTTCAAATTGACTTATGGGTTAAAGAGAAGCCTAAATGTAGGTGCACTACTTGATTGCATAAGCTTTATTTCCTTAGGAAAGTAGACCAGAAACCTCTCTCCTGACATGCTTTCTGTAAAATCTGGAGGGGAAAGGAAAGGAAAGGAAAGGAAGGAGAGACCGACCTCCCATTTGGGTCAGATGCTGATTCTTGTTCATACTGGCACCTGCATTTAAACAGAATGCAGTCCTTTTCTTTTTTCCCCTCTTATTTTTTTCTTATTTTTTTAATTTATTTTGGCCAGCTGTTAATTGCTTTAATGTAAGGAAAGAAACAAAAATTCAGCAGTGAAGATCTGGCCTGAACCCTCTGCTTGGAAGATTTATGGGAGATGTAGGCTTCATATGTCTAAGCCTGGAAATATTCCTTCCTTTTTGGCCCTCTCTCTCTTTCCCATCACCCCCTCGCCCCTGGGTTGCAAATGCTTGTGTGTGCATTAAAGAGCTTCTCGCACATCTGTCTTTATTATTGATAGACATGCTGGCATCTGATAGCGTTTAGATTTATTGCTGTGCAAGCCATGGGCTTTTTAAAGTGCTAATATTTTACCATCTTTCATGCTGAAAGAATGCCAACTTCTAAGAGGCCCAGTAGCCTTCAGGATAAACCTCTGGCTACTCACCTCTGCAGCCTGAGACGGCAGCTCCTTGGAGACCATCCTTCTTGCCTGAGCTGCCAAGAAATGAAATCTGGGGTCTCTCAATCTTTAAGCATCAGCAGTCTTCAGAGTACACTGGAACTTTGCTGAGTTTGTGTACTTCCCCCCCTCCCCTTTCTTTCTGTTTCCCCCTGTGATCCAGCTGTTTATTTTAAATTTACAAGTTTAAAATGGGCTAGGCTCCCCCTCCACCCAGCTATTCCACCCTCCTCCTTTCCATGTCCCAATGGCAAGTTATTGTTTCTGGCTTAGAGCTGAATTTTCTCCCTGTATCACTGAAAAACAACAAAAAATTCTAATAAAATTAGGAAACCACACATGACTCCAGACCAAACTTTCCACTGGTGTAAATCTGCATCGTGCCATTGAATTCAACGTCAGTAAAGGCACTTGGCCCTGTAACCAGGAGCCAGAAGGGGCAGTTGCAACACAAATGTTAACTTTAGAGCCCTGGGATCTCTCTCTGATCAGCTGTTCATTAGCTCAGGAAGAATCATCAGCCAGGTTAGTTTCTACCTTTTTCAGCAGGGCGATAAAGACACTTATTCCCTGGCCTTTTGTTTCCACCCACCCCCAAGCAGCAGTTTGTCTGCTTTGGAAAACATCAGCAAGTGAACGTGTTTGCTTGTGAAAGCAAGACGCCAATTATGCCGGCGTCAGCCAGGCAAAGCATGAGACAAGTTTTATTTACAAACCATTACAGAGTACAAACTCACCTATCGCAGCAGAATACAAAAGCTGCCTGATAACAAGGATGGTCAGAGCAGTCTCTTTTTTGAAGTGCATATATAAAGACATGCGTGCACATATATGTGTGTATATACATCTCTGTGTCTGCATCTATAAAAATATACTGATTTTCTTAGGAACTCTGTTTCCTAGTTACAAGCCTGCACATCCATGTCTAAAACAAATAGTAGATTAATCTCCTACTACTTGCCAAGCAAACGCCCAGAAGAATTGTGTTATATGTTGTATCTTTGGAAAACATGTCAATCTGCAGAAAAAGCAAGCAGTCATTTGTAAGGGCTCCTGATTTGCCTGGTTTGTAAGTACAGCCTTATGAAGCAGGGCAGCACCAGGTCTAGCAGAGTGCTGGTGCTCAAGAGTTTTTGGGGTGGCTTGGAACATCTCCACATGCTCAATTCCTCATCCCAGAAGGTCTCCAAATGCAGCCAGACCTCTCTGGTCTGGAGGAGCTCGGGCAGGAAACCTCAGAAGATCAGGCTTCCTCAGCTTCTTGCACTTTCTATGCGTGGCATATAAATACCATATGGACAAGCTCTTTTGGTATTTCTTACCTTACTTGCAATATCAGGCAGAGATGCTACTACTCTGCATAGAGATGGGGTCTTAGAGTCTATTCTGTTAAGGCTTTTACTGTTGCCATATGGCAGAAGAGAATATTCAGCATCTGCATAGGGGAAAGCCGCTTTGGGTTTATATCTGTCTGTGTGTGCAGGGAAAGTGGTCATTTTAACTAACTGTATGAATGATGTGATTCATATTGCAATGCTTCATGTGTTCTACAGACCTTTAAGCACTCCTTATGTCACGCCTCTTGAGATGTGACACCATCTCGTAGTTTCTGGGAAGACAGTGGGATTCTTAACTTACCACTTTCTGTCCATATTTTGGCAGATCTTGCTGGGTCAGCAGAACCACAGTCATCTTTACTTCTTCTGTCCTCAGTATGATGAGGACTGTGCTTTTATATGTAGCCTTGAAGATACTCATGGAAGGTAGAGAAAGGCAGCACAATGTTGCTCAGACCCCTGTCTCGACTCTATTCTGGATCCAGTTGGAGCAGATGCATCTCCTTTCCCTTGTGAGTAGTTGATTTTTCCTGTTGTGCTAAAGATTCACTGTACCTTCTGTGTTTTCAAAACATGGCACTGTTTTCAACCGGGCACTGTTGCTCAGGGGTCCAAAGTCACAAGCCAGGGACCTGTGTTTCCAGAGTGAGCACACCGAGACCCTAGCCACCCTGCTGAAGATGGGTGTTGGTGCTCACACACCTGCGTGACCAGTTTCATGCTTTTGCAGTTATCATCTCCTCTCTGTCCATTCTGGTGCAATGGCTGTTCCTTCCAACACCCCAGAGGGGTCCACGCAGAGGTAAGAATGGGTAAGGCTGCAGTTTCTTCAGGCATCACTTCAGCCAGTCTTAAAAGAAGGGAAACCTACTTTATGAAACACCAGTGGCTCCAGGCAGGAGACAGGAGTCTGAGCTCAGTTCAGCCG
Organism: Harpia harpyja; assembly: GCF_026419915.1. Classification (NCBI taxonomy): domain Eukaryota; kingdom Metazoa; phylum Chordata; class Aves; order Accipitriformes; family Accipitridae; genus Harpia; species Harpia harpyja. Next base: position 106,709,981 of record NC_068940.1, read on the forward strand.
ATGTGGTGCTTCACATAATATCTCAAAACAGTGCTTGGGTGCCTAACAGAGGAGTAAGGGTGGCTGTTGCAAGCCAACACCTCTGAAATCGAGCAGGGTTTGAGTGGGTCTATTGAGAAGCTCAGCTCAGGGCTGAGGTGGGAATTGGGAGACCATGCCCCACTTTAGTGCACGAAAGGCTTGATGGGAGTATGAGACTGCAGGACATTAGAAAACCTTCCTCAAGTGCAGAGGCAGAAGAATGCACACCCAGATGTAACCACAAGGCCGTTACGCTAGATGGGTCCCCGTAACCGTCGTCTTGGTTATCTCACTCTCAGGAATCCAGAATAATGAAGCCCAGATCCTGCTCTGAGGTTTCTGAGCTCGTGGTCATTGCTGGTTTTCTCTGGATGCATGCTGGGTTCAGGGTGTAGATGCTGGAGCCTTTGCCTCATACTATATTTGGTGATAAGAAAAATAATAAATACCCACCCAGCAAAACTTGAATGCAGTATTTCAAATAAATGAATGGCAGGAACTGTGAATTAAGCCAGACGACATAAATGAAATTCTTAAGGTTGGAGGAACTGATTGAGAATCTTCTATTGGTCACAATTTTTGCTCTGTCAGCTTCTCTGGCCCTGAATTTTGTCATGGAATTACTCTATTGCTTTAGGCTCCAAAACAAGGCAAACAATTGTAAAGGAAAGGAAAGTTCAGCAGCCTTCCTGACCCACACTCACTTCTGCTCAGCAAATACAGGCCATTTTGAGTTGCAACTTCAGCTGTGTGAGAGTGTCCCTGCCTTAACTCATTGCTCTTTCTGGGTCTCATCCAAAGCACACGGAAAACAAAAGGTCTTTTCCTGCTGACTTCAGTGGCCTTTGGAACATACCTAGCCTGTCCCCTTACTAAAAGTCATTGCCCTTTAAGGGTGATTGGGCTGCTATCAGGCTGCTCTTAATGCACAGACAGTCTCTGCTCTCTCAGAAGCCCTGATGTTGCATCAGCTGGAATTGTTCACCGAGTCAGAGCCCCCTCATGCCTTCTCCATCGCCCCAGCAAACACAGGTTTCACCCGTGGCTGAGGGGGTTGGAGAGAAGAGGTTGTCCAGGGAGGGGTGGCCGGGCTCTGGGTAGCTGCAGGAGGCAAGGAGCAAGGCAGGGAGTTTTCAGGGATGCTGGGTGGGGGCAGAAGTCTGGGGGTGGATTTCATCTGGGTCCTAGGTGGGGTAAAAATTAAAGACAACCAGGGTACCATCCCTCTTTACGTAGTAGCTACAGAGACCTATGCTGGAAAGAGGTGGGAGTGGGTGTCTCAGAGTTCACCTTGTCTTCCCCTTCGGCATAGGCAAAGGAGGCAGTTTGTTACCCCTTAGACACTGATCCTTTCCCTGTGCCTTCAGATGGTTCTTTATCCATTTGTCATGGTTTCAGTCCAGCTGGCAACAAAGCACCACAAAGCCACTTGCTCACTCCTCCCCGCCCGCCTCAGTGGGATGGGCAGGAGAAAATATAAGGAAAAGCTCGTGGGCCAAGACAAGGACAGGGAGGGGTCGCTCATCACTTATGGTCCCAGAAAAAAACCAGACTTGACTTGGGCAAAAAACAAAACCAATTTAATTTACTACCAATCAAATCAAAACAGGATAATGAGAAATAAAACCAAATCTTAGAACACTCTCCCCTCACTCCTCCCTCCTTCCTGGCTCAACCCCACTCCCGATTTCTCCACCTCCTCCTCCCCAGCAGCGCAGGGGGATGGGGAATGGGGGTTGCCATCAGTTCATCACACGTTGTCTCTGCTGCTCCTTCCTCCTCAGGGGCAGGACTCCTCACACTCTTCCCCTGCTCCACCGTGGGGTCCCTCCATGGGAGACAGTTCTCCACGAACTTCTCCAGTGTGGTCCTTTCCACGGGCTGCAGTCCTTCAGGCACAGCCTGCTCCAGCGGGGCTTTCCCATGGCATCCCGGCCATCTTGGGGGACATCCCCCTGCTCTGCCGTGGGCTCCTCTCTCCCCTGGCTGCATGTGGGCATCTGCTCCCCCACTCCCCTCCATGGGCTGGGGGGGACAGCCTGCCATCTCACCACGGGCTGCGGGGGCATCCCCTCCTCCCGTGCTCCTCCTCACCCTCCTTCTGCACTCACCTCGGTATCTGCAGAGGGGTTCCTCCCACATCCCAATCTCCTCCCCAGCTGCAGGTTCCCCATCTTAAATCTGTTCTCCCAGAGGCGCTACCGCCGTTGCTGACGGGCTCAGCCTTGGCCAGCAGCGGGTCCAACTTGGAGCCAGGGAAGCTTTGAGCAGCTTCTCACAGGAGCCAGCCCTGCAGACCTTCCACCGCTTCCAAAACCCCGCCACACAAACCCAAAACATCATTGAAGGCTGTGATGCTGCCCTGAGTACTCTCCTTTTATTTCTAATTCCGTGTAGTCCAAACTGGATCAGATGAGAGACCTCAGCAACCCCTGCTTTGAGTCTTGCCCTTACAGAGTTTGCGTCAGCATCATTTTCTGCTCTTCAGCAGCCACGGCTCTTGGTTCACACCGTCAGTTAGATCTGCGTTAAGGTGCTTTAAATCAACCCACAGAATAGAGGAGATTCCCGAACGGCAGAACTAATCAAAAGGGAGATGGTGTTGGGGTGAGTTGGTGGCAGAAACTGATCCTTTATGATTGTATTTTCGATAATTTGAAATATCAAAGGCAACATTTTCTCCCGTTTTCAGTAATGCAAAACATTTCTACCAGTTTTTGGAGTTGAGTGCAAAACCCCAAAAAGTCTAGTAGAGCCACTTGGACAGTGTTCCCACATCCTTAGGGCTGCAAACCTCTGTTTCATCTCCTAATTTGTTGTTTTAAAGAGCTGACCTGCATCTTCTTTCATCCTTTCACAGGGGTACTAGCTAACTGCCGGGAAATAAAATGGCTTTCTATAGACTTGTGTAAAGAACTCTGACATGTGCTCTTCCACACTTTTTATCTTTCAACAAATGTTTCAGGCTTTGTGTTTGGTAACATGGTTTGGTGAATAAGGGGCCTGTTTCTGGAATTAGGGTTGGTTAGGTCCCTGGCAATCTTTCCTTCAGGGCAATTCTCTGGAGCCAGCTAAGAGGAGGAGCTTTGTGGAGGCAAACACCTAATTTATGGCTATCATTAATAATAAAAAAAAAATACCAATCCCCAAGATTAAGTCTCCAGATCTCATGACTGTGAAACTGAGCTGGAGATCTCATAAAGACAAGATCTCTGATAGCATTCTCTGGACCTCATACTTCTGCTCAGGCTGGAAATTCCCTATATTGACACTTCTGCTTCCTATCCTGCACAGAAAGAAAAAAAAATACTGATTTGCTATGATTATATTAAAAAGAAGCACAATTTTCAGCATCTGAAGCACATTTCTCCAAGACTGGATGTTGTTTCCCATGAGGAGCCAGGTTGTTTCATCTACAGATGAGATGATCAGCTGTATGGATTTTATACAATGTGAATAGGATGCTGACCCCAGCAGCAATCTTCAAGAAAAACCAGCATTTGGATTAGAGAGGAACTGTAATGTAGGAACGCATAATGGGTTACCTACTTGACTGCCTAGGAAAAATAGACAGACAGTCTGAAGAAATCATTCCTTGTGTGAAGTTAGTTACAAAAACCAGTGGGTATTTTAGCCACTTTAACTCAATGGACTAATTTTTCTTAGAGAGTTCATTGAATCTCATTTCTTTATTGTCTGGTGCTTCAACCCGCGCGGGGATGAGAGGTTTATCGTCTTAGGGAAGAAGAATTTATTATCAGCTGGATTTGAACTGAGTTGCAAACAAGCAGGTTGAAGATATTACGACAACATTGTTGTTTTGGGAAGCAATGCAATTCCATGCCTCTGCTCTTCCAACAGTATTTCAGTGGCACTACATAATTTGGTAACTCCATTGAGGCCAAAAATATTGTCAGGGGCACTTGCTGCCAGCAGTTATGTAGAAACAGCTTTGTTGACAGCTCTTGTAAATTTATCCTAACTTCTGGGACTGTGGATGGCACACAAATGGGATAAAACCACACAGCCTACAAGGCCCAGACTCACAAAGGCTTGTTGGGGTCTGAACTGTGCTGGATTCAATGGCAAGAATAGGTGGGACGAAGCTCACCTATATTTAGTTGTATGAAAGGAAGATAATAAAGTACAAGCTAGTCATCATAGACTGCATTTACAACCAGTGAGGAAAAATACACCTGAAAAAGGAAATTAATCTGAGCTTTTTTAGATGCTTACCTTGGAATGAAATGAATTATTGTATTGAGTTTTGAAGTGATTAGAGAGGACAGCCTAGGGTGTTGCCCAGGCTTTAAGATCTAACTTTAAAATTAGGTGAGATCTATTCTTCCCAAGACATCTAAATGTCTTTTTTGTAACAGTCATCCAGTCCTCATAATTCACACATCAATCACTATCTCATCATCTGGTATCTACTTTCCCCAACGAATTAACAACAGTCATTAATTATTACTTTGTTCTAGGCTCTGAAATAATACATTGTGGGGAAAAAACCATTCCTATCTCAAAGTGTTTCCGAGGTTTGCATTGTGCATGTACCCTGCCGAGCAGTACATTTGTCCCAGTTGGAGACAGGGCGGTGGAAGGGATGGGCTCTTTTCTTTTTCCAGCGCAGCACCTCTTTTGCCTCTTCAGTAAGGGAACGCTGGCTCCGATCCTAGTGACGTCAGTGAATTATCACCCGTCAGGAAACAGGTATCTGCACTCCAGTCAAAGTTCCTTCAAAAAAGATTAAACTCAGCACTATGAGGCTGAGGAGGGGGGGCAGGACGGTGAGCTGTCAAACCATCTGAAGCAGGCTCCATCCACAGATGCTCGACAAGACGGAGGGGAACCATGAACCCCTCTAAATTGTAAGTTTGCTCTGAGTCTGCGATCCTGACCGTGCTCGTAAACACAGACCTGCCACTTAATAACACATAACTACCATGCTGACTCGAATGGCATGTTTACGAGAGCAAAACCAGCAAGTACAGGAAACAATAAAACCCTTTGCCAGCATTGTATTCTGGCTCTGACTCCGTAAATGATCACAGCGCCTGACAACATCAACCCTGGCTGCATTTTAATGACCCAGCATGTATTGTTCTGCAAGCTACGGACCTGTCCCTCAGCTAAAAAAAATAAAATAGTTTACCTATATTTTCTTTCTGTTTCCCTCCCCCTTACTGCCTCCTTCTCCCTCCCTTCTTGTATAGGCAAATTCCCACAACTGCAGAGCCAAGTCCAACAGCTGTTGTGGCTAACACTGCTGAGAGCCCTGTGGTTAAGGGGCTGGACTAGGAGTGACTGGACTTGTTCAAATTCCAGCTATGCCACAGGTTTCCTGGGCAACCTTGAACAACGCATCTAACCTGTCCTTGTGAGCATAAGAAAATTTCCAGTCTTCCCCAAAGGGTGAGAAGATGCGGTCCTGAATGAACGTGAGGAGAGTTAGGAAGACAGATCAAATTGTGTTTCCATTTTAATATAATTTTGAGATTATTTTTTACTGTGCTGCTCCCAACCAGCTTTCAGGACCATGGTGCTTTTTTTCTTACAAGTTAAGGGTTTTGGTCATTGTTTCCCTTCGCAAATCATACCAATTTTTGAGCTTTAAATGTTCTCCTAAGTTTGTAACCCAGTCATGAAGAGAGAAGAACACAATTTTAGAAAGGAAACTTCACAAATGGATGAGGAGATACTTTCCTAATCTATCTGCTGTCTTTAAGTCTTTTTGACAATGTGTAATTACTACCAATGTCGGGGACTCTTCCACTGAAGAACATTTCAGAAAGAAAACTAAGCATGGGATCTTCTCATTCTGTCACCGCTGGTGAAACAGAAATATTTTTATTTGGGGCAAAAGTGAGCCTGAACTTCAGCTGTCCTAAACTATGCAGACTCTAATTACAACCAATATAGCATTATTCATTTACACCAGATGAGGAGCTGGCCCGGGTGTCTACAAGGAACCACTGGAAGCCAAAATATCCATGCAGCTCCCCAAATCAAATACATCATTAAGTGGTTGCTTATTAAATCTGACTACAACCTATTCAGCTGGTGTGAAATTTATCTCATGCTACTTCTCCTTGTAAACTCTTATGTGTGAGCAGAACAGTGCAGCTACAACACATAGGTGGGATTTGCTTTACAGATTAAGATGCCAAGACTTATATGTATACATATCAGTGCTTCCATGTGAGCAGGTATCCAAGCTCCCATGATAATTAATGGCATCAATGAGGTCTGGTTTGTGGAGTTGAAAAGCAATCCAGCTGAGCAAAGGTAGGTGCCCACAGCAGGGTAAGATGAACCCCTCTCTGCGATTTGGCAGGAGTGAGAGACATTTTACTCAACATTTAAGATAATCTGAGGCACAACGAGATATCTGACATCCCTAGGAGGATGGCAAATTTGACACAGGATGGAGAGGAGACCTATCTGTAGTGGCACAAGACAGGATGCCCTCAGCCACCTCAAATGGCAGCAGACACCTAAGTCTGAGGACCTGAATCACAACCTTAAATTTCTGAAAAAGGGAGCAAGGCTATCCTCTGGTCAGGGCTATCCTAAATTTATTTCAGCAGAAAGACATGCATGAAGCAAAAAATATAAAGCGCTAACTCCTTTCTTTACATGCAACTTTTTAGATGTTTTATTCTGGCCTGAAAGATAAATTTATACCTAGTGTGAATTTCAGAGAAGATGCCAACTAAGTGCTTCACATGGCAGAGTTTATTTTGTTTATGCTGTTAGTTTTGCAAGGAAAAAAAGTATAAATACATACACTGACCAAAAATAATGGGAAATTGTATGAAAACAGACCACAGATTCTCAAGAGACAGCTTACAATTATATGGGACATGACAGAATTTAAAAAACAACACACAGAGCATGTAAAATAAACAAGAAAAAACTATCCCTTAGGTCTTACAGATTCTGAGGGGCCATAAATAAAGGATAATGATATTTAGGTAAGAGGGGGAGGTAACACATAGGCTCCCACTACTATTAATTTTCAGGCTCAATATTTTGTGACTGGTATAACGTTGTATTTGGATGCCTTTACTTGTAAAGAAGAAAATTCAAAGGACAGCAAAAACACTATATACTATGTAGTTATTGTTAGTGTGAAACTGAACTTCAGTGATCTTTAAAGAGCAACATTTTACCCTTGTTTCTGAGGTGCTGAAAAAAAAAAAAGGCAAAAAAAAAAAAGCACGGATCTACTAGGGAATAAATTGGCTTTTGAGAAGTAGAAGGTCTTCTTGTTTCTGACATTATACCATGGAAACTCTCCATTTTGAAACCACATCAAGGAGATCCCTACCTGTGAACATTAACTTTCCTTTAGCTACAGTGGAGAGAGTCTGGGTTATTAAACTTAATTCCTGTCTATGTAGGAGTAAATAGTTGCCACCTATGTACTTCCCTGCCCTCAAACATTTTGGAGGTATCATATTCTCCTTCCCCTATCAGCAAAATATCTGGACCTTATTTTTTCTTGTCCTTGAAACATCCCAAACACACAGTAAGCTCAATACCCTGCCATTGCGAATGTCCTAAAAAATTCCCTGTTAATTTGTAAACCAAATATGCCTTCAGTTTGAGCACAACTGTCTGTATAAGGAAGGGATGAAGATAAACCAGTGGATGGGTAAAATTGATGCTATGAACGGGACCTCATCAAAGTCACAAGGTTGCCCAGAACTGCAGGTGAGTGCAAACACCAATGCAGAGAAACTGCAGTGGGAAATATAGAGTTTCAGTATGGCCTAAATCCTCCCATTCCTTGTGGGCTAGGCACAGTGTACGCTCAGCAAAGTTTTGTGAATCCTCTAGAAAGCAAAACTATGCAAAAATGTACAGGGCAGACCCAAATTAGAGGCTAGCATTACTCAATCAGGTGGAGATATTTACAACCGAATAACAGAACCCTTACAGTTAAGCAAAACCTTCTGGGAACAGCAGTTGTAGGAGACCTTTGCCTTTTGTACATCCATAGAATTTGGCGATTTGGGAATTAACACCTCCTCCCTCTAGCAGGTTGGACGTACTGATTGCGCTGAAGAATGAAATTCGGCATTCAAAGCCTCCGAAATCAGCCATGTGTTGACAGGAGTTGTGAGTATGTTGGAGGACAGGATAAATTTCAATAGCATCTTGAAAAACTGGAGAAACCCTGGGGGAAAGCTTGGATGCAATTCAATGACAAATGGAGTTCTACACTGTTTAGGAGATTTTCATTGCATCTACCTTTAGGCATCTGAAAATTAGGTGTCTGATTTAGCTATCAGCTAGGATTCTCTGGACATGGGGTGGACACTTTTACTTGATGATACATCCCACCTATTTCTGGATGGCAGGAAACTTTGGAGATTCTGATCATTTTTCTGTTATCCAGTGAGCCAATCTGGCTGATCAGTTTAAACTGGAAACTTTCTGATGGCTAAAATTAGAGGGATATTTATTAGGCAGGGATAATTAACTGCATAGATAGAGATGCTGAATGACAGATTAGACATAAGTTCTTCAGAGACAGATCTGAGTAGATCGTAAGTCGCTTATTTGCCAGTTATGATGCACTCTTACAAGGTTTAACAACATCTTGGTCTGCTGTCAGTGGCAGCCAGGAACCAACCTTTGTAAGGCCTCATCTGGAGAGAAGTATTTAAACTGAGATATTGCACTTCAGCAACAACATGGACCCAATGCTGCCTTTGCCTGAAAAGGACCATCATCCACTTGGCTATATTTAACCAAAGCAGACCAGGTCCTTTCCTATATACCATGGGGCAAGAAGGACAAAAAACGGGTCTGAATTTATGCAGCTGAAGTCTTTCCTCTCTGGAGGTGATGGGTTTTTGTGCCTATCGGGAATTACAGTACGGATGACATCGCACGAGCTTGAACCAGTGCTCTGGTACTCTTAGTTCACTTAGCCTAACGTGCCCTAACCACCAAAATACAGGCTGTAGCAGCTAGTGAAAAGCCATGTCAATGCTTCTGGTTTTAGCCTGGAAGGTCAGGTCAAACTGACATTTAAAGATGGGTCAGGATGGAGGAGCAGTTGAATGGAAAGCATAACTCATCAGCACAGTCTTTTCAGGTCCCCCTCAAAAAAGGGAGGTCTTAGTTCCAGGTCTTATTCCATGGGCTTCTTAAATCTCTTTTGTGAAGAATTCTTGGTAGGTCTGGGCCAAACGGACCTGCCCAGCAGCCCCAAAAATATGTGTAGAAAATCATGGGCTTCAATATGAACGAAATGCCCTCCAAAGCTGCCTACTTCTTCATGAACTACTGAAGGACAGATTATATAAAGCAAGAGACTTAATTTGTAGACATCTTACAGAAGAGATGACTCCCTCTGTAAAGTGTCAGAGACAGGGAACATTTCTAATTATGCATGTTTGTAACACCAAAGACAGTGTAGTTACCACCGTGATGGGATTCCCACGAGCTACTATATTTCATATAATAATGAAAAAAAGCAACTCAGAAAAGAAACCTAATGCCAGCAACTTGGGTTAAAATCAACAGAGCTCTTTAAGAGCACTCACTGCCTGCGTATCTGGTGCAGGACACGCTTGCTGTTTGCCATCCGAAAAGTATTAACTTCTTCTCCCTTGTAAAATATTTAATTCCACTTCATAATGACAGGCGAACCATTATGTAGCAGAAGTGAAAATCCATAAGGTTTGCATTTAATAAAAAGCCATTTATTCTCTCCAGCTGACCTTTTTAAAAGCATGGTATTTCCCAGAGAAGGGGAAGCAGGGGTTTGGAAGCAGATAATATTAATAAAAAGCGTAATGCAAAATGCAGTCTCTAAGAGGCTAAACCTTTGCATCAGGTTTGGTGTCTTTAGTAACCTGGCAGCTTCTAATTAAATTTCTCTCAGGGAGATAATACAATTAAAAAGTGACATAGTGGAGTGGCTATTACTATTATTATCATTGTTATTAAAACATTTTAAAGCGATACTCTAAAACTGTTTACAGAGCAGAGTGTCAAAACACTATGCTCCAGCAAATGATTTGTTTGACCAGAACCTTTCTTCCAGCAAGAATTTTACTGGATGGATTTTAATAACCGAACATTTGGAAAAATGTCTTTAGAGGATTAGGTGGCTGGAGCTGCTTAAATGCTCTTATGCAAGCTGGGAAAGCCATTGCTTAAAGGGCAAAATTCGACACACAGCATGTTGTTTGGGCAAATTATTTCCAGGCAAAAAGTGATAACCTGAGCTGGCATTTATGATAGCGGATTCTGTGATATTGTGCCTTAGGGCTTTATCCAATATTAAAAGCCAAAGGGAAGAGATTTCCCACCCTTTCCCTTGGGAAACTCTCAGTCATCTGGTAGTTGCGATTTTCAGGAAATATATCCTAATCGTCAGCCTTATTTTTCCTCCTGTCATTTTTCGTCTCCCCACACCTAGTTCTGCTTCAAACAGTATTTCTTTTTCTGTGCCTATCATCTAGTGCGTGTGTATACTGTATTTTCCAAGCTTGATCTCCTATTAAGTCCCATAAACTTGTGAAAATACAAATGATATTTGATATTTTTCCTTAAAATTCAGTTCCTAGAATCATGTGATTTTTAAAAAAATATCTTTAGGATTCATTTGTTGCCAGAAAACCTTAACTTCCTGTGAAATATTACAAATCAGAAAGAAAATAAAATAATCCCAATAATATTGCTAAACTAATTAGAAGCCAATATCATAATTTCCGGGATCCTGCATCAAGACTTGTGGCAACTTGGGTGTAGTGACCCTGTACCCACTGCTTACCTTGAGCATGCACACATCATGTAATGATAAATCTCTATTCCTTGTGGTGGTTCTCACTGGAAGCGTTCTCTGAGGTCAGTAGGACCATGTATGCAGTCCATTCTTCACAACTGTCTTGGGTTAAAAAGATGTATCATAGGATCCCTAGAGATCCCTTTCAGCCTTTCTTCCCATCATTTTATCAGTCCATAAATATGAATAAGCTGTGGACAATCTTCACAGTATTGCCTACACTTCACATGACTAATGGTGGTGGTCTTGATGAATCAGGTTCTTCAGTGCTGGAGTCACCTGAGCTGCTTTTCTTTCTCTTTCCCTTCTTGCATATTATCAATGTGATTTAAATGTTCATTTCTAGGGTGCTCCCATTTGAGCACAGTTTTGTCCCTCACTCCTCCAGAAGTTCAAGTCTTTCTCTGCATATGAAATGCCTGTAAGTATTGCTATCATTTACCCATAGAAGGCAGAACTTTGCAGCGTAACACAGCACTGAACAGAAATATCTAAGACAAAATGTCAGAAAAGCAGCTACCTGAGGGCCCAAAAGTTTTATGACTGGATAAACATGAGACTATTCAGAGCTAGCTGAAATACTTGCCCACTGCTGTACCCTCTGGTACAAGCATGGGGAGAAAATAAGGTCTAGATGACCTCAAGGAGATTTCCCTTTTCCCCCTCTATCTTTGCCAGCTCCAGTTTCAAAAAGACATGGCAAGGTCTGGAGTTACCACAATCCCCTGGGAGTCCCACATGATAAATGCATTTCATGGTTTTGTGGGAATGGGAAAAAAAGAAAAGGTACAGGACTATCCAGCCTTTTTAGAAAGACACAAAATTCCCTGGCTTGCAGTCAGAGCCTGAGATAAGCCACAAAGCTTTATTTAGCTCAGGGCTGTGCCTATATTAGCAACAGCCACATGCCTGCCAACATGCAAGTAGTCTATGTTAAAGCATCGCCAAAGCATGCAGCGGATAGCATATACAAGTACAGATTTGTTTGTTTGATTTTTTTTTTTAACAAACAAATGTAGAAAACCACCTTCCTGTCACAAACAAATGAGCCCAGATTCATGTCACTTAATCAAGACGCTCAAGCCAACGGTCTGATCGAACTCCTCTCCATCAACAGGCTTTGATTGACAGCAGGACTCTGACTTGTTTTGACACCTCTCAGGAGAGGTTGAAGCACACTTTGGAAGTGCTTATTTCTCTCCGCTGTGTGTACAGGGACCACGAAGTGACTGCGACCTTACTGGCCATCTTCTAGAGGATTTGCACCACCGGTGTTTGGGGGTCCCCTCTCTGCCCAGGCTGTGTGGGAGGATATATATGTGTGCCATAGGATTAACAAGCACCAGCCTGGCTGATCCTTCCACAGAAGGATCCCATGTGCAGGCAAAAGGCTGAACGGCTCGGTAAGCAGTGCCGGAGATGTGAGCCACGTTCACATCACTCTGTGCCCCTTCTCGGTCACGGCATTCGCCGTCCTCTTCCCATGCTCATCAGGCTGCATCTGCTCCTGCTCCTGCTTTCTTGCTGCCGCCTTCTCGCTCACATCAAGCCCAGCTCTGCAATTTTCGGCTACCTCATATTATGCCCCAGCACCCTCTTGAAGAGTGCCCTGCCCAGTTTTGTCTCATTAGTGCAGACTCTTTCTTTTTTTCCCTTCACCTCCTGTTATTCTATGGAGCTCTCTAGTTTTAGAGGATGTGATGTCATCTGAGGTATTTATGTTTGTTGAAATTTATAAGCAGACGTCCTGAGGTAATGCTGTCTGTGGTTACAGCAGGAGAGGGGCAAGAAAGTTGCTTTGCCGGAGATGTGAAATCATATATATATATAAAAAAATCCTTGCAAAAATTACCTGGAAGGCTGGACTTTGGTTTGCAGGGCTGAACCTCAGGCCTGCCAGATGCAGAGAGGGAAGAACATACTCTGCTTCCCACCGAGAAGCAGGACTTTGCACACATCAGGTCATAACAAGCTGCCATCTCACAGCAGCAATACTTCCCAACTGCACCAGCTACAGGTTTCAGGCACCTTGAGTCCTATCTCACCCACTTTATTTTCTGTAAACCTGCAAATGGGGTGTCCTGCATGCCCCAAATCCTGTGCAGAACAGGCGTATTGCAGGCAGTCCCAAGGGTGGGTAGGTGATGGGCAGGAGAAATAGCTCAGGTACCCCGGGGCTAGATAGACGTATCTACTCTGTTTAAGGACAGAATTCCTTGTAACTGCCGCCTCCTGCCCATTGTTATACTTTCTGCCATTAACTATGTCATCCTCCTAAATTAAGTGGTAGGTTTCTTTTCAGTTTATTTTCAAATCCCTTCTGAAAGCCCTCTAAGCTCGTGAGCCTGTGAAAGTCTCAGGAACTTCAGTTGCAAAAATCTTTATTTGGTGATGGCTCCTCTTTGACAGCTGCTTTTTGAAATGTGTCCTCCAGCAAATTATGTACTTTATATGGAGTTTACTTTTCTGATATTCCTGTGGGTTAAAATGAAAATAAAAATATCGTAGAAAATAGGGCTCAAGGGAATCTCAAGAAGCCATTTACTTTGTCTCCTGAGAAGGGAACAGTTAGCACTGGTAATCAATAAATGTCCACGGACCTACTCCTGACTATCTGCTCTGCTGTTTCCCTATTTTTATGATTAAAAAATTCCATTAGCAAAATCCAGCCCCCACCCCCTAATTTCCAAACTGACTCTCCTTGACTGAAGTTTAAGACCAAGGTCTCTTATCCTGTCCTTTATGGGCAGGGAGGTTGGTTTGTTTTCTTTATATGCTACTGTCTCCAGATTAGAAAAGTGGTATCATGTTTCCCTTCTGTGTATTTTTCCCTGGACTTTAAAAAAAAATCTGGTCACTGGAAAGGAAAGGTATCAATCCCAGAGGGAAAACACTTGCACTTTTCCTCCTACTGAGAAACCATTTCTCAAATAATAAACAGACTATGAAGCACTAAGTCAAAGGTCTCTTTCATCAAATCTGAAATTTCCTCAATGAATGAAACTGATTTTTGTTCATCTGAGGTTATGTCTATAAAATCATATTCACTAATATCAGGCACATTCTTACCCTCAGTTTCTTTTGACTGAGTTTTATCAGTTATTTTTTCTTTTCCTGGGGCTGATATGACACTGGTTCCCCACAGGCTACTTACGTTATTGCCTTCTCCACTGCTAAACATACCACAATAGCAATAGCAGTCTTCATGGTTTTCTAGGATTTAGCATCAGCCTGTTTTCAACACTGCTTAAGTATACATTGACACAAAGTTTAATAAGAAAATAGTCAACATGCTTCTCTTGAAAAATGAATACTGAAAAGCTATTTCAAAGTGACTGCATGTGGAGTTTGTATTTTTGACATGAAAAAGAAAGATGACAGAAATGATCTTGAAAATGTTTGATCATTGTACTGTTACAATGAATTTATCAGAAGTGTATAAAAAGATCATACTGAGATGAATCAGAGTTAGAATTCACTTGTCTTTTAGATTTTTGCAATAATTTATTCCTGTGGAAGAGAACTTGATTTCACCAATCCCTGTCCATTTTTTCTGAATAACTAATATTCTGATGCAAGAACTCTGAAAAATCATTTTTTAATCTCAAAAGTCCCCAGTATTACTTAACTCTTACATGATTCCTCTCTTCCTTCTGCTCTTCCTTCTTCAAAATTAGCAGCTTTTAAAACCTTTTCCCTACACGCATGTGCCCATGCTAGGCTGTCAGGAAACTGATCTTATACCCCAGTGGTATGTTGTCCATGTACCATGTATCATATCTTCACTTGTCCAAATGATTGTCTTGTCACTGCCCTTCTATCCTTGGACCTTTGCCTGACATTCCCATGCAAATGGATTTGGCCTCCCTCCACTTGATTTCATAAGCTGTATTGGGCCATTATGCTTTCTTATCCTATTTTCTCCTTCCTCCACTTATAATATTAGGAATGTGCCTACTCTAAAATATATATTTATCAAGTCTAGATTAAAGATGACCTTTGAAAATTGAAAGGTTCTTTGAATCAAATTTGTTCCACTCATGCTGCATATAGATTAGCAGCATGGCCAACTAAAAGTTTTTTAAACCTGAATAAGAACATACCAGTTTGCACAAACGCCAGGCTAAGAATAGATCCCAAGTCTGACTTGATCAAGAATGGTTAAAGGGATTTCATTTTTTATGCTTCATATGGGGGGGATTAGCTTCATCTAAACCAAGAAGTTCAGCTCATAGGTAAAGAAAGTTAATTTTGGGATTTGCATGTAGATGCCCCGGGGGAATTTCATCTGGCCTTCAGCTGCTGCTCCAACTGGCAGTTCTCCCCAAAGTCTTTTGTCATCTTAGTCATATGGATGTCTCTGACATGCTCAGGCTTTTCAACTGGCACTAGAGATCTATGGCTACCCATCGGAGTCCAGCCTTAGTTTATATTTAAGTTCCACGGAAATCATGGCTTTCGTTCAGTAGCCCAAATGTAGCTGCGTAGTGCCATCACAAATGCCAAAGGTTTCCTGTCGGGTCTTCAGATACTGCTCCAGAAAGGCACAGGTTTCAGCCTGAAATAAAATTCTGTATTTTAGCTACAAAATATTTTTCTAGATTGCTCTGCCTGAGCTCCCCTCTGATGTGCATGGTAAGCTGGTGGTGTTTAGTTCCTTTGTAATCAAGAGATGTGCCCCTTAAGAGTGCAGTAAATCTTGCCTATATAAATGTGTCTTAGGTTTGATAAATCATCCCATAGGGGTGCTTGTCCCAAAGATTAGAACAGTGTATTTGACAGAACTTTCAGGTCAAAGCTTATCAGAAACAATTTCTACTATTGGTACCGTGTAAAGAGCAGATGATGAAGGGAGGCAAAGATCAGCACTAATGGTGCAATCATTGATGAATTGTCCTCAAAATGATATAGGACTGGCAATGGTGATAAAAAAGACCCCTAAACTATGGAGAAAGGTTATGGTCACAAATTTTAACTCTTTTTTTATCTTTATTTTTTTCTTTTTTACTTTCAATAACCTGCCCATTTTGGTGAAATGATATGATTTTCTTTTTTAATGCTGAGATAAATAGAGGTAGGCTGGATTTCTGTTCCTGGTATCTCAGCAACAGAATGCCTGGGAAGTGCAATTCATTTACACCATTCCCATGCCTTGAGAGGTAATGTGAGGAAAAGAAAGGTTACACAGATGCCCCTTTTGGGTTGATAACAAGACGAGGCTTTTGCACGGTTGTAGATAAATATTGTGCCTTGGCAAATCAGATCTTAAAGATCATGCACCAATTTTTAGACCTAAAAATTAGATTGGTGCTCTGACTACATTTATGCATAACTGGTTCTATTTTCCTGCCTTTCCTTTATTGAATAGAGAGCAATATAAGGAATTAATAGTAAACAGTGAATAATATAAATACATAATGCCTTTAATCTTTTTAGAAGAGAAGTATCACATCAGGCTTTTAATGCACACGCACTCAGGTAGGTCAATATTATTCTCATTATTAAAAATGAGTGAGCCCATTTATAATAACACTAACACTAATAATACGGTCTTACCTATTAATGAGAATAACCGCTTAAATTTCTATCACTGCTTCCAGGTATCAAAATCTTCTGCTGGTGAAAGTTATGATTATTTACTGATATTCTCCCCTATACGACATGGGTGAGAATGAAGAGCATCTTAAAAAAGGCCTGTGGCCCATGACAATGCACAAAGTTTTTCCTGGGACCCACAGGTGAGTAGCAAACAGATGCAACCAGAAAATGGCACATGTCGCTGCAACTACTACTAGCTATGGTCTGTGTTATCTGTGCAGAAAAGAGATCCAGGGGAGAACAAACCCAATGTCTGACACCCATTCATAAGTTACCTGTGGATTTTATAGTTAGAAATGAGCGCAACAGCTCACCAAGGTACCCAGCCCCTTTTTAAGTGTATTTTGCCTCTGTAGCCATACATTATTATCATAATCACACAGGATTATCTAAGCTGACATAAAAAGGACTGAGGGACAGTTTTTCCTACGTTTCTTAGTTGCTTTTCATATACGAGATATTTTGGCCCCAGCTAGATGTCCACCTTAATTATGGGTCGCCTTAGTCAAATCATCATTTCCAGTCATTAAAAAATTGAAGGAGAGGAAGAAGTATAAAACTTAGTCCCAAAGGTTCATATATCAGCAATTTCTTTATATTGGAGGAAGTAGGAGCGGGTAGGGTGCTGAAATATCATCATTACAGTCGTAGGAAAAGCAGATCATTTTGTGAAGATTTGAATCAGAAGAACTTGACAGACTTGACGACTCAGAAATTTACCTAAGAAATAACATGGTATATATCTTTATTAACCATAAAGGCTGCAGGAAGGCGGCCACAAATACCACTCTTCTATTTTGGCGAGCCGTGTGGCTCTCTTGCCGAGTGTGGCTACTGTGCTCTGGCATGGAGACTAAAAGGTGGGGAATTGCTGGGGAAATGGGTGTTTCTGGCAGCTGTGAGGAGGTGGCTGAAGGAATTTGTTTTTACAGGGACTCACAAGGAACTTTAATGTGTGAGCTACTTCTCCCAGGGATGTAATGGGAATTTGTGGCAATAAAATGTGGCCTCAGGAGGGCCATTCACATTTTATTAGCTTTTGTGGAAAGATTAAAAACTCATCTAAAGACCATCCCACTATTGCTTTTCAATTATCCTACACCCCTGGGCTGCTTGGCCAGCATTTTGGGGAGGAATGCTGTAGTGTTGGCAGGTGATGCTTTAGACTTTCCATAGGCCACACTGATTCTGTCTCCCCCCTTCTCCTTCTTCCTTTCCCCTGAACTAGAGGCAGACAACATCAGAGTTTAAATACAACCAAGAGCACACTAAAATCCCCTATTTACTCTGGGAAGAAAAGAGGTGCCTGAACACATTTTACTCCACCCAGACTCTGTCTATCACTGTTGATAGACCTTCTCTTTCCCCAAACCAGCACCTTCTATCAAAGTCTGAAAGAAAAAAGCCAGAGCTTCTTTGGCTGTCAGCTTAGCCTTAGTGAAAGAGACATTAGCAACGCAGAGACTTCTTCCCTTATAACGTTAGTATGTTTTCTCCTTCGGTGTATGGCAGAGAGCTACTAATTCAAGCCTTTCATGCCTGTGTGGGTACACACTAATTCCTCGCTTGGCAGCAGCCAAATGAATCCCTGTGATGTGGGAGCGGGATGCCAACTCCTCGGCTCGTGTTACTGGCACCAGTACTTACCCATGGCACAGACTGGGAGAGCTGCTGCTGCGTCTCCACAAAACAAAGATGTGTTTTGGCTAAAACCAAGAGGGTAAGTGATGCTTAACCATACAGCCTCAACAGCCTTCTAAAGACACTTGCTCATTAGTGCACTCCCTAAAAAAGCAGCTCGTTTTGATAGAAGGCTGCTGTTGTAACTTCCTACTGTTGGCTGGAGTTTCATCAGTACTCATAAGGTTGGTAATTTGTTTCGTTGAGGCTGGGAAGCCTCCAAAGAAAATTAGTGGCATGTAGGATGCAGTCCTGGCAACTCTAGTATTTTAGTTTCCTGCCCGAGTCTATAAGAAAGCAATATTCTAGAAAAACTATTCTGTTGAGGCATAAAGCCAAATCCCTACATGACTGTGCATGTAGAAGGTTCATTGGACATTTTTCTCTTGACCGTTAAGTGATCTGATAGTAGGAACAGCATTCAACCTCTGACATCTACCTTCACATCAGACAAGGGACCCTGAACGATTTGTTGGACTGGGAGCTTGGAAGGGAGAGCCGAGAAAGATCTCAGTATTTGTACAGGGCCTATGGAAATAAACTCCTCCTTATGACTAGGGGTATAGAGCAAGGCAAAATGAAGAAAATTAAATAAGGTATTTTATTAGGGACCTGATGTGTCTTATGAGAGCCTAAACTGGTGTTCCCTACCTTGAAACATTTCCCAGTTTGAAAATAAAAATAAAATTCTACAAATTCCCCACTAAATGGCAAGTGGAATACATCTCTGGCTTGCTTTCAACAGCATTAAGGAGTAGGGGAAAAAAAGCATAAAACTCGTCTTAATTTGTTTTGGAAACTCACCTGTAATGTTACTTACATGCTGTTGCACAATGGATTTGTTTCAGCTTATGTTTCAGGTGTGGAGGAGCCAATTCCTTTTGGTAGTTACCCAAATGACAAGCTCTGGTCACTCCATCCATGGCTTTGAGCAAATGGACAGGCTGACATGACCTCAACAAGCTGGATCTCAAGATTGCCTCTTCCACAGTCTCACAGCTAGAAGCTTTTACAAGGCCCCCACATTCATGTCCCAGAGCAGATTGCCACATGGGATCCATTTGATGTTTGCTATGCTGAAGTGTCCATCTGAACTCTTTCAGCCCTTTCCAGTGAAGGGGCAGAATAAACCACTTTTCGAGCCTGTATACGCCATCCCAGAATTGCTCTCTGAAATATTCCTGTTCTGATATATCTGTAACTATCTGATGGCAGGAGCCTTCAGACCTTTCTTTCTCCAACTGAGGCATTGCAGGTACTGCTCTCATCACCCTATAACAGACAAAGGGCAGGGTTAGGAGCCCAAGGCAGTTACCTAAACATTAATATGTTTAGGCATCATAGGGTACCCAAATAAACCTCCTGCCATCAGTCCAAAAAGACAGGTCTCCCATAGCTCCTGCAGCACATTCAGCCTCATGTGGGTGTCCTGGGGTTGAGTCTGCTCTGGACTGGGCACCAAAGTTTGGGCAACTAGAGCTCCACTGACTCTAGCTGATGGTCAGTGCATAGGGAGATGCCTACATGTTGAACCTAAATTTAGAAGACTCGGTCTGTGAACTGAACACTACCCCTAAAGGCGCATGAGATAAATCTTCTCTACTTGGACAAAAAGGCTGAGTCATATCCCATTTAACAGTAGATGTGATCATTTTAGACACCCACATCTCAAGCTGTTAGCCCAGGCTTTGGGCTAATGGAAGATTGCACATTTGCAAAGAAGGATTTTAAGAGCTCAATTTAGTTGTACACCTACAGGTATCTTCAGCCAACTGAGATGCTTGAGGGCATCCGATACATCTGCACAGGTCTGCCAGATGTGACGTAACGACTGCAAGAGACTTGTATCTTGCTGAAGCCGCAGCTGGAGGCAAAGTAAAATTACTTCAGACAACTCAAATTCCATTAGGCACTTAGACAGCTGAATTAGCCCCTCGATACCTTTGAGGGAGGAAGACGAACTGCTCTCTGAAGGTATGATTCACCTGCATAAACATTGGCATTTAGTACCATTGGAGACCACCTGGGGCTTTAAGACATCTGTGCAGGGCTGGCAGGTAGGACACGGGACACACAGGAGATCTGGTCCTTTTCTGGAGCGGACACCGATGGCTGAGGCAGGGAGGTATCCAAAGCGCAGTATGCAGCTGTGTTTGCACAACTGAATCCCACCCTAAATGCCTATTTATAAAGAGGGCCTTGGGTGATCAGCTCCAGTGCTGATTCACGTTTGCTCAGGTGAATCACACCTATGATTTCTCCAGCTTCCAGGAGGTGAGTTCTCCCTGCTCTCCTGTGAAATTCAGCAGATCTCACGCATCTTTTCTCCAGCCGTGTGACTGCAAAGACCCACGTGCCTGCCAGAACAGACACATGCACTCTACGGTCCCTGAGCTAGTCCTCCGTGAAGCTTAGGCGAGTACCTCTGACACCTTGGGAACCACTGCTTGAAAGGAACATTACACCTTTATGGAGAGCAGAGGAAAGTTGAAGGCTTCATTTCTGCAGCACATGGTCGAGACCAGACTGTTGTCTCAACTTGCCTTATACCGAAAGAGCTGCCTTCTTTTTTCGTCTTGCTGGGCTGTGATTGATTCAGAGCAGTCACATTAGACGGTAGAGGTTTTGCTGACCGCAGAAGCTGTCTCACTTTCATTCCGGAAAGCTTGTTATTCTCTGCCCAGTTCTGTCTGGGATGGATTCCCTCACTTTCACTTGTCTGTCTCTCCTAAAGTGTATTTGCAGCTCGGGAATAAGGTGAGGGCAAGGGGATAGAGCAGGGAGAGAAGCATGTTAAATTAGGTAAGATACAGATAACTAACTCCCAAAGATCTGATGGGAGTAAAAGAAGCCTTTAGCTTTGGGAACAGGACTTTATTTTTTCCCCTGTGGTTTTGGCTGAGAAGCGAAGTGGAGTTGGAGATGGAAGTTGGCTTTTAGCATTGGTATGCTTTGTAATTCACTACCGGATGGCAGAAGAGGACTTTTTTTTTTTTTCTTTTTTTTTTTCTACAGTGGCAAACGGTGTTGGTTTAAGCCTTCTGCAAAGGCCTGGGAGCTCCTTCCCTGCTTTGATTTGTGTCTCTCCCCCTCTATCGTGCTCTGTATAATTATGTACAACCACATTCATTTTTAGCTGTGCTACACATTGCCTTTGCTTCCAGTTATGCATTTTGGTGGCATCTGTGACAACCCAAATATGTAAAATTGATAAGACCTTTTTGCATTGGAAAGACTGGATCTTCTGGTACACTCATTTTTTAGTTATCATCATTCTCTATTTGATCTTCAGCTTTAGCTTCTGTAGAAACTTTTAAATGGAGCTGGTCAAAGGACCACAATTATGATACCTTGTAGTTCTGGGTCTTCACTGGATGATTTTGCAAATATTTCTGATAAACTGTTGAACCTGGAAATGTATTTGCATGATGCATCATGTAAGAAATTACTAATGGAGGTTTGTAATTTGCTAGCTGAAGAACCTGTAGTTATTTCTATTTCCTTCTTGGAAGAAAAGAGAAATTAGGCATAGATACACAGGGAGAGGGATTAACCACTGGAAGTGGCTGTTACCAGAAACATATGTTTTCCCTCTCTTTGTGCTTCTGAACCAAGACTAAACTTCTTGTTGAGAACATATGATACAAATAAGTTATTAGGCTTAAAATAAGGTAACAAGTGAAATCCCAAAGATTCTATTATACAAGGCATAAGATTATGCACGTTAAGAATTACTTCTTGACCTGAAAATCTTTAAAAACATTTATATACTATTTTCACCTAAATCAAGTTTTTTTATTTGTATAATGAACTTTCATTCAGGATACAAAATGCATGTCTTTTTTAAATTCTTGAGCAGACAAATCATTAGGCCTGATATGTTGACCTTAGCAGACATCCTCATCTGCTAATTGTTTTTCCACCAGACAGCAGAAGCATTTTTCCTGCTTGTCTCCATTAGGAACAGAAAACTTCAGATGCCTATGACTTAGTTATATAACCCTAGCTATTTTTCTAGATTCTCTGTATAGCAAAACAGAAAGAAAATTTCAAAACGTAGCTTGTGACTCCAGCCTTATAACAGGAAGGCCTGACACATGCAGGTGCCCATATATACCTGTTTCTTACACAGGATGACAAATAACTGGCTTAAACTAGAGGGTGGACTTCCACATGGCTATGATTTAGAGAAATTAACCCAACACTTGGGACCTAGCAGGCCCAATTTGAGGAGGGGTATCAGGGTAGCTGCCTGCCAGCATGTCAGCTCCCATAGCCAGGAGTGAACCAGAAAGTGATGCAGCTACTATTTGCATCTGCCCACACCTGAGCTGACAGAATGACCAGAGCATCATTTACTGGTGAGGTACAGCCTTCAGGATACACCCAAACCAAGGCTCAAAGTCCTGATTTGGAATCCATAATGGGAGGCGATACACCCTATAGGACCTTCCTACCAAGGCCACCAGATGATTGGGTTTACAGATTCCTCTAAGCCAGTCTACCACATTTTGAGATATTCTAGCCTACAGTTATAAAGATTAGCTCATCATAATAACCCTATTATTAAATATGGAGGTGCTCTGCTGAACTGCAATTTTGTTAGCAAGCAAATCATTTAACACATAATAATGAAGTTGCAGCTGTTCCTGGTGTAGAACTAAACCTAGAATCTGGACAGAGCCCATCAGTATATGTGAACACAGAAAAATAAGACAGGAAGAATAGCTAGAACTGCAAATTCTCAAGTCAAATGGGGATGGCATTTGGCTTGAAAATAATGTACTTAAATTTAGACATACAAATGTAGGAGTGTGAATGTATTACTGGTGTCTAACCTCCCACCACAGTCAATGAAGAGGCAGTCAACCTTGTCAACAGGAGACTCAATTCAGCTGCCCGCAGGTAAGCACCTAATGTTATATGAGACACCCTAGTGTATTCAAGGCATCCATCTGTGGGTAGCAGATAGGAAATAGGATTTATGGGAAACTCTCTGCCTCTTGGAGCAGAAGCTGTAGGCTAAGTGGGACAACCATGACCACTGTTAATAGCACGAGTCTCCAACGTCAGGACAACTGAATTGTTTCCAGAGTCCAAAGGGTGATTCAGCTTACCTTGAAGTAAACACCTGAGGTACGGTGCAGGTTCCTGAGTACAGGTTTCTAGCGCATCTGAGACATCCTAGGGCATATGAGGCATCTTTCTGGGCAGACAGGTATGACAGCAGAACTTGTGGAAGATGCATTCCTCTCTGAAATGATAAATAGAAACCAAGCAAGATACTCTAAAGCTTATGGATGGATGTATAGCGCTGAAAACCTATATTGAAGCAAATCAATTGCCTCCAAAAGAGTATTCACTGGATCTGCTTTAATTTTAATGACCATTCAGGCATATAACTTAGTGTCTGACTTGTTTTTCTCACTATTTTCAGTTGTTAATCTTGGGGGATAAATTCTCATGGACTGAGAAAAGGGAAGAGAGCCAGCAGACCTAAGAGCACCTCTCCACTTTGGAACCATATTAGCTGGATCTCCAGCTGCCACCACCTGATGTCACTCTGCGGATATGTCTCGGCCCGGATGACGTAGGAAACCCATCTGCAAAGCAGAAGTAGTAGGATGCATGCATCACTTAGTTGGCTGACAGCAGCTGGAGCTATGCGGATGTATGTTGGCTTCTGATAGAGTTGTTCCCAATCAGCAAAGGTGTGCAGCTGACTTTGTAAGGTACAATTGCTTGGCTTTGTATACCGGGAGAATGTGAGAGGTTACATCTTCTCCCTGTGCCTCCCAGGGCCATTGAATATGCCATTTCAGTACTCCTTTGGCCTTTTATTGTCTTGATTTAAGGTACAAGACCTGTGAAAGAGGATTGTTCAGGGTTGCACAGTGGAACAGATTCATTGTGCCTTACTCACAGATACGCAGTGCTGCCCAGAGATGGAATGATAAGGCTTGGACCATGCAGAAGAACTTGAGTTTTCTGTTTTGTTTGTATTATTACAGTAGATTCCAATTAATAGGTCCCCTAGTAAATGTCACCCTCCCTCACCTGGCAAGATTTCCTGGGAACAGACTCAGTATGAGTCATTTCATTGCCTTGAAACAATGAATAAACAGCACATCTAATCCACAGAAAGGGCATGTTAGAGGGGGTGGCTTAACAGGCTAAGCAACAGATTTAAAATGTGTAGACTCTCTGGAACCATAGCACTGAATTCAAGTAGTGTCATTAGTTCTTTTTAACTTTTTTTTCTTTTTCCTTCTCTTTTCTTTCTTCTAAGGGTTAAACCAAAGGAGTGTCGGCATACTGTAATACACTGCAGTATTTTGGACTGCTTTACAATCCTAATTCCTGATTGCTCCGGATGGACCATGAAAAGCACCAAGCATATTTCATATAAGTGGGAATTTACCCTGTTGTCCTTGGACATACTTTTCCTCCTTCCTATTGTTACGGCCAGGACAGGCTGGATTTCAGCACCAGTTGATATGACCTTTGGGTGTGTAATTTGCTGAGTGCTTTGGGATCACAAGGGATGAAGGGCTCCGTTTAAACACAAACTTTTTATTATTAGCTCCTGTGAATAGACTGCAGGCAACAGGTGTGAATTGGTGCTTGCTTAGCTAAGACTTCCTGCTGTGCTCGCCTTGGTCATCTCTGCCTGGCCTCCAAGCACCATCACTGCTTCCAAAGCTCAGGCTTACCTCCACAAATACTTTCATGCTTCCTACAATGGCTATTTTTAAAGGCACTACTGAAATGGAATGATACCCTAAGGATTCCCCGTAGCCCCTACGGATCAGCAGATACAGAGAGGAAATCCTACTTCAGGGCTTTTCAAGCTGGGGTTTACAGATTCCTGATGGCCCGCTGACTACCTGGAAGGGATCTATGCGATATAACTCAAGCCCACGGTCAATAAGCAGACATCTTCATCTGTAATGGAAAATGTTTAAAGGTCCCAAATTTAAAAAAGAACAAAGACAAAACCAAACCCAACTGAAAACTACTGTCGAGAGAGAAGACTGTAAGCAATAAAAATGAATCCAAAGGGTCAGTCTCCCACTGCAAATTCAATCCTCCACCTTGTTGCAAATGTCCTGTGCGACCTTAAGCAACGTTCCTCTTTTCTGCTTGTTAATAACATTTTTCCTGTTCTTTGTCTACAAAGATGAGAGTCAAGCTTTTACTCTGTATGTGGTATGGTGCCATTATTAATTGATTCATTAATAGTAGGTAATAAGACCTACTTATTAGTAGGTCTGGGAAAGTTCTGGTTCGAGTTGTTCTTTTTGTTTGTTTTTTTTTTTCTTTTAAGTAGTTGGAAACCTCTGTTGAATTTGCATTGCTCCCTTCTGCCCTCAGCTGCGGGTAATTACAGCGTGATAGCATCAGTGTCAAATGACACAGACAGGCAGTCACTGGGAAACAATTCCAGGAACAGTGACTGCAGAGAACTGACCTGTGAGTAGTGGCAATTCATTCCCAGGGGTTGCTCCATGGGAGCCAAGCGATGAGAAAAAAAATGGAGAGTCTTGCAGGTTGAGCCAGGTAGCAGCCAAAACTCTTTGATGGAAGCAGGTATTTTCCTTGGAGCAACTCTGTTTGCTCTAGAAGAACAGACAAAGTGCTGTTTCTGTCTACCTAAAGGCATCACTAGATGCCAGAGCATGTCTTTGCTAGTACCTCGGAGACATTTTCCAATTATTCCCAAATCCTCTCTTAGCTTTTCTGAGGGATATACTCCTATCCTTGCTGAGGCTCTCTCCTGCTTCCCCACCTCCCCTACACACCTGGGATTCCCTGTTTTTCAGCCCTTGATGTTTAATGTAGGCACATCCAAAAAAAGAAGATATTTCTGAGCAGAATTAAAGCTGATGCAAATAGTTATGGTTAGGACATATATATTCATGTTCGCTGAGGATTTACATAGCCTCCAGAATGAGGATGGGTGAACATGATTAATCTGGAAGACAACCATCACAAAGCTGGTTCAGACGGCATCAGCCAAGCATCAGCAGTCAAATCCTTTTCTTCTGGTGGCTTGACACAAACTGGAACAACATGGGATTGGTCAAAATCAGTGTCCTAGTGCTGGTAAGCCAAGGATGGGATAATTCTTTTGATCAGGTAATAATTCATTCTCTCACCACCACTTTCAGAAGAAAATTTGAATTTTTTCTAGAAGTTTTGCTATGGCTGCTTCACAATATTCCCAGCTTTGCCACAGCACCACTACAGAGAACTGCACTCTGGGCATCTGATTCACATGTACAAAAGTGCCCTTTCACACCAGGCTAGCAGTCTAAAAGAAAAAGCCTAATTATGAATGTGATCAAGTCACTGCCAGAGAAAGAAATGGGGGGAGTAAAGAACCAGAAAGCAAAGGGAACAGAAGGAAGTACAGAAAATAATCAGTTTGGACAGAAGAGTAAGGAACAAAAAATATATTTAAAAAATGGGGAAATTACAAGGAAAGGAGCAACTTGATCTCAGAAGTACATCAGTAAAGACTCAGGTTTATTATTGTTATAAAATCCCGATAATGATGACACAAAGAAGAACCAGAGAATAGTGCAAGTCCACAATGACAGAACATGTTAAATTTTAATAAGATGCGTTCAATAAAAAGTTTAACTGGCAATACAACAAGTACACTGAATACACAACCCTTCCACAGCAAGACCCAAAGCCCATTGAAATCAGTGGAAAGACTCCCACCATTTCCAGATGATTGTGGAACAAGCCCTGTGCTTCTTCAAATAATAAACACAAGAGGAATTAGCCAGGGCCTTCAGTGTAGGTCCTTTAGTGCTGAGGTCCTGCTTTAAAGCGGACAAAGAGCCATCTTTTCAATGGTTTACTGAATTTCAGATTAAGAGCTATGGGGCATTTACCTCTTGTTTTGAAAGGTTATTAACTACCAGTGCTACTAAACTTTTATTCTTCCTGAGGAAACTGCGAGGAAGAGCATAGAAATTGAAAACGAGATAGCTAGAGATGTAAAACTGTAGGGGATGGCTCACAGATGTAACAGGCAAAGGTCTTCTCCTGTCTGCAACTTATCCAGACATGATCTCTCTCTCAAAGACAGAAAATGTGCTGACTGTGGTCATCATGCAAAGGAAAAATAAACTACTCTGTATGTCTCCATAAATATAAAAAAAAAAAAAATAGGCAAGGATGCAACCAAATGTTCCAGCCTTCAAAGATGTTCATGATAGGCTGAAATTTATAGATGTGATTCTTTTCTTTAGATCAAGTTTTGTTCTGGATTCTTAGCTGGAGTTTGGTTTTAAGATGTGTTTGTGTTTGCTTCGCTGAAATTGCAAAAGCATGATGAGTAATAGCAGAAGGTCGGCACAGGTTGCGTTCTTCAGAGGCTCCAGCCTAAAAGCATGTTAAGGAAAAGATGGGTAATAGAAGCAGTTGGTGTGGGAAGAGCTGCATGTGTTTTCTGATATGACTGTTTTTGCATTCCTATAGAAAGCTTCAGAATTTGAACTTGAGTGATATTTCCAGGTATGTTGGAGAAATGGAAAATTACATCTCCCCCTGATGGGGTCATTCTCTTTTGCTATGAAACAATTTTGAAGTGATGGGGACTTGTTGGGATAAATCAACAGTTCTGAAACTACTAGATGAGGTAACAGAGCCAAGGTAAGATTTCACAGTGATCTGTTTTACCCAGATGCATCTTGGAGTGGTTTTTTTGATATAATCTGTGACAGAGAAAAAGAGATCTGATGATGAGTTCTGAAGGTTTAAACTGAATTAATTTGGGCTGGTGGGACTGTAGGCAAGGAGCAAAATCAAGAACAGGACACAGATATAAACTGAAATTTTATACAAATATAAAGTGCTGACAGTCCATGACTCATTTGGTACAACCATGCATCTTGTCTTCCAGATGTGTCACATTTTATCAACACAGTTTTAGAAGTGCTGAAGATAAGCTTTCCGTGGAGATATGGCTTTGTATGCCTCCATTGAAATGGCCAGCTGTCTCAGACCCTGGCTTAGCAATTCCTCTGCAGATGTCTCCTTGCTCCTTTGACTCCAAAGGGACTGAAACAAATATTCACAGAGTTTTCCTAGTCCTAAGGATGTCCCAAATGATAGACTAAACCATTCCACTGAAGGAAGTAGCTTTACCAGGAAACAGGTGGATCCATCCAGGTCTATATTTCATTTTTTAAATGTTGAATATTGTCACCAAGGAGACAGGATTTGGTATGTGTTTAACTACAGCTTTCCCTACAATATTGCTCAGGGTAATGAAGCACACGGTTATAAGGACTACCCGAAAGCACCGTATGGGACTAATTCAGAGAGAAGCAAAATGCTAGTTCAGTCAAAAGCATCACGTCCTTTGGAGAATTAAGTGAAGACCTAGCCCCAAAACTAATTTGTCTCAGATCTTGGGAGCTGCAGTGGCTGGAAAGGACATAAAGAAAATCACTGCTCATTTATTCAGTGGAGTCCTGAGAGACTCAGTTATACTGCAGGGCAGGGAACCCCAAACGAGAAGGGAAGATGCTGATTTCAGTATATTTACAATTCTTTTTCCTTCACGAACTGTCAGAGTTCAGGGACAGGGGCTTCATCCAGCCAGACACTCACCCATGTACTGGCTCTGAAATGCTGACTCCGAATGCATGTTCACTTTGGTGAGTGTTGATTTCATAGGATCTCTATGAGATAACACTTTGGAGGAGTGACAGAAGTTTTACATGAGGTCTCAGTTTTTCCCTCTTTGTGTTTCCACTTTACAGGGCTATGTTATCTGATGGGAAAAAAGCAGACATCTCGAAGGGATTTTATTTATCTCTCACAGTTACTGGTTTCTCTGGTGGTTTTGGCATCTGAATTTTGAAGAATTTGCTTTTTACTCCTTGCAGCGCTATTTTAGAAAAGAGGATGCCAGTTTTATTTCTTTTTTTTTTTCCCCACTCAAATTTTGAAAATTGTCCTGATTTCTAATGATACCAGAATCACCCTTGTTCTCAATCTTAACTTAGGAAACAGCCTAATGTATAAGTTAAACAGCAGCGACTGCATTCTGGGCTTTGCCAAATTTTGGGGGCTGTTTTTCTAATCTGGCCTTTTTTATTAGCTACAGCTGAAGTCAGACAATGTCTTCATGGATCAGTCCTTCTGATTGAGGGCCACTGTGGATGGGATCCATCTCATCTAACGGTAGTCATCCAAAAAAATAGACATGTAAACATGAGCTAGTCACCAAAGGTTTGTGCTGTAGCCAGTAGAAAAATAGGCACTTCCAGACAGCAATTCCTTTGACCAATTTTATTTACTTATTTTGGTCTGAGGTGAAATAGACCCTTTAGTTGAAGATGCCTGGACATCAATCACCCTAAGAAGAGCAGTAGCAATAATGTTGGTACTTGGGAGCTCCCGAAAAAATATTTTCTCATGCACAGAAAACTTCACACTGTTCTTAGACTGTGTACGGCAAGAAGCAGAAATCACCTGGAGCTATAGAAAAGGAGTTGTTTGGACGTAGAGTACATCCATCTTATAAGCTGTTGGTGAAGACTGTGCGTGAGTTCTTTACAAGACCTGAACACTGTTCATACACCTGGGGAGGACTTGACTTTGTGAGGACTTGTAAGGAAATTTAGGAAAACTGGTGAGGTTTTCAGAAGTGCTCAGACCTGCCCAAACTTGATTCGTACTGAAAGGATTTCCTGTTAGATTGATGGGGACAGGAAAAATCTAACAGTAATGCCTGGATTTACTTGTGCTTACATAGGTGTTTGGTGCTGCACTTTACCTGGCTGCTAGATGCTGTTTCAGACAGATGAATGTCAGAGGTGCAGGTTTTTTTTCAATAGGTTGTCTAAAATGAAATAAAAATGACCCACTCATACCCAGAAGGTGGGCTTTGAGTACAGATATGTAAATTTACGTCTATTGTGTAGATGAGGGTACTGATTCCTTTGTCTGATTTGATTAATTTATTCCATTTGATGTGCTCTAAAGCATCTTGGTTGGCCCCCATATACCTTTTGAGAAAGACACAGTCTTCTTTAGATCCTGTCTCATATCTGCCAGCCTAATGCAGATGTTGCAGATATCTTAGGTCATCTCAGCTGGCAGTAGATGCCTCTGGTTAAATCAGTGAATCACATTCCTACATTTGGTCAGTTGAATAGTTCTTTGGATCATACTGGCTTTACTGACTGATTTCCACTGATTTATGATGAGAGCTTAGATACCTCCTGACATGTGGATACCTCCATTTACATAGCTGTGAGCTGAATCTTACCACGAATACATTTGAAAAAACCATTCTGCTGCCTGCTCACTAATCATCTACTTATGGTTTAGTCCTGACTATATTTCAAACTGAGCACACTGTGTAGGTGGACATGTGTTCCCAACTGAAGCTCAAAATATAACTAAAAGTCATGACATCACATGTAGGAAACAGCTAACAGATGTCATAAATGTAACCAAACAATCTATGATACTAACATCAGACTTCCCAGAAAACTTTAAGGATTCATATATTTTAGTCAAGACTGGCCTTGGATTCTCTAGTCTGACCTTATGCATAACACAGGTTGGGGGAAAAAAAAAATAATCTACTCCACTCCAAATATGAATTCAATATGTTGTTTGCTTAAATAATTTTTTCAAGAAAAGGGTACCATCTTGAGATGAAAGCATCAGGAAACTGATGCTTCAGCTCTTCTCTTGGAAGATTATTATTGTAGCTAATGACCCTAATGAAAACAAAGAAAAACAAAACAAAACAAAAACCAACAAACATGAAAACCTCAGAGAATCACAGAATCCAGAATAATTTAGGTTGGAAGTGACCTCTGGAAGTCATCTAGTTCAACCACCTGCTCAAACCAGGTCCAGTTAAACTTAGCTGAAGGTGTTTGGTTTTGGTTTTTAATTTAAATTGCATGGCTGCAACATTGTTCTTCTTTTGGCAGGGGGAGGACCTTGGAAATAAAGCGGGTTTTAGCACTCAGTATTTTCTTTCCATGAAAGCCATTCTATATTTTTATGAAGTCTTGGGGACAGGAAAGATACCTATATAAGGCTGTTGGATAATTAGTAGAGCTACAAAGCCTGAAAATACAAACGGAAATAATAGATTTGGGCCAATGTCATGAACTGAATTATTTTAATTTGGAACAAATAAAATATTGTATCAGAAATGCCTCAGTCATGCATATAAGTCTTTAATCTTTGAGAACTGAAAAAAAGGAAAAATGTTATATGAAATAAAGACATAATAAAATATTTTATTAATAGGAAATTTTATATGTATTTACAATATTGTTGACATTTAATACTCTTAATATGAGGAAAATTTCAGCTGTATATGGTGGATTATGCATGTGTGTACCTCAGAGGCTTGGTCTCAAATTTTGGTCTATAGAAGTGACATTTAAATATGTAACTTTTAAAGCATTCTTCTTTGGTAAAACTATTGAATTTCTGACACATGTACAGCATCTGGAGTCCCATAGGAGATCAATCTCCACCTAGTAAGACAGAAATTATGGTTTAAGACTACAGGTTTGAACAGAAGGCAACTCTGCAGATGCTGACCCAAGGAAAGAAGATTTTGGAGGCTCGGGTCAGTTCGCTAATCATAGATGTTCAGTGACATTTCAGGCTTCCTAGGCTATTCAAGGCATACAGACAAGGTTGGAGACAATACACAGGATATGTAGGAGAACCATGCTCTTCCGAACAAGTGGACCAGCAGGGGCATCCTGTGACTTCTCAAATATCACAAGACACCTATGTTTAGGAAACCAAGCTGAGTCCTTTGTGATTTGCTCATGGTGAGACAGGAAATTGGTGTCAAAATAAAGCTTGGACTCTGATTTCCTGAGCCTGCACCTGTTCATCGTAGCCATAAAAGCATCCTTTTCTTTTAAAGAGCAAATAACTTTTGAAGGGTATGATTACATTGAGACAAAAAGAAACAACGTAAAGTCCTTTACTTGCAAAATGAAAACTAGAGAAGGAATAGAAGTGGATTTGTAAGACCCTAAGATACATAGTCAGGGAAGTCTTTAAGGAACAATATTTTAAAATGCAGGTAGGTCACCCTGATGCACCTGACCAACTTTAGAAATATTTCTGAAAACTCAGATATAAGTGCCTGCACAACCCATGTCTAAAACTGGATGAAGGTCAGTTTGAGGCACAAGCTTCCTATGAGGATCATAGGAGTGTGCAGGGCAAAGATGAAGAACATGCTGGTCTGGTCTTCAGATCACTCCTGGACCTCCAGGCAGATACAGAGCCTAGATCTCTATGACTACATGAAGCTTGTAAACCAACAAAAGTTAGTCTGGTTTTTTTTGGTTTTTTTTTTTTAATAAAAAATGAGAGGATCTCTGGAACATTCATAGACATCAATTTATCCCTAGCATGTGAAATATACTTAGAATGAACTTTAATTTATTGCACCTCTATTTCAATACAATAGTTTTACACATCTGCTCCTTTTACTGTTAGCTACTCTAAAATAAGATGCATTTATTCAGAAATAGGTAACAAACAGAACAAGAGACAATGGTTGCAGCCAACTTCAACACCTTTTTTTTTCCCCCACAAAACAAAATTGTGTACATCACAATTAGAAATTAACCTTCAGCTGGGATATAACCATCAGGAAGATGATTGTACATTAGAGAGTTTTTATATGAAAGAAGAAAGAAGAAAACTCAGGAAAATATATTAGTGAAATACACATGAAATAGAGTCTATTTTGTGCTTCCATAATGTACAGGTTCATATCTGGTGGTTGAAATCCTGCCAAATAGTGATAGGAGCCAGCAATTTTGCTGTTGCTATTATTGAAAATCACCCCAACATTTCAATCCTTTAGAATTAAGACTTGTTTGTGGGTAAAAGTCAAGTTCAAAGAGTTTTGACTATTTTTTTTTTCTCTCCTTGGAAAATGTATGATTATTTTTGAAACACTTCAGTTTCCATTGATTGAAATCTAGAGTTTTGAATTGAAATCAATTATCAAAATGTATTCTCAAAATTAGAGGTAATTATTGTCAAAATGGTCACAACTGAAACAAATTTTATCCAGATTGTTGGGAAAAAAAAGTGTTTGACCTACCTAATTGACTTTTCTCCCCTACGTTTTTGGTTTAGAAATATGTAATTATTCTAGATTTTTTAGATCAATGAAGGATAGAAAAAGCAATCCCAAATTTGTAGAATTTGAAGAGGTGGTTAAAGCATTTCCACTCAAACCTGATTTCTCTGCTTAAGCTGTGAAAACTAAAGGTCTGAGCCTGAGAAAATAGCTTCTTTATGAAAATTCGCTGCTTCTATACAACTCTCATATTATTCTTTACAATCTTAAAGGATTATGGATAATTTTGATCCATGTCTATTAGAACAAGGGGTTCATTACCAAAGACCCGCTGTTGTTAATAAAGATGAGCAGTTTGTGGTGATGGTGTTATGACTGACAAGGAAACATTTATTACTCATGGCTTAAGTTCTGCATTTGAATGTACAAAAAACGTAAGTGACCTAGCACAGCTGATGGATGGTAACTCATTAAACCGTGGCACCCCATCCCTCCACACCTAAGAAAATGGCAGCAGCGGGCTTTAGTGGTAATGCTACATCTGATATCCACAAAGTGGCCTTTTAAAAAGTGAACGAAGCAATGGTCACCAGGAAAGGACAAGGAAGGATTTCACTTCAGTATGAAATGGATGATCCTCTGTATTACAAGGCAAGACTGTGGGCTGCATGGAGAGATGAGCTTACAGGTTGTGGATTTTGATCAGGCTCTGGATTTTGATGTGTTGGAGTTATACAACAGGCTTTAAATAACGATAACGTAGGAGTTAGATCCCAGCTCTTGTTGCTTGGGTAGGAGGAAGAATACAGTACTTAGAGCTATAGAGTTTTGCTGTTTTCTTTTTTGTTGGGGTGGAGGGCAGAGATAGGTAGTTCACCATCGGTAATTTAGATTAGGTCATGCTGCTTTGGGGTGGAAGGGAGTTTAGGCTTATGGACATGAGACAGACTATTCCACTTACCTTTGGGGTTAGAAACCTGTTTCTTGCCTGTTTTATTTATCAGTATCAGTGTAATCTGTGAATCTGAGCTTCAGGTGGGCTAGGGGCAGGCAGTGCAGGGAGGAAAGCTCAGAGCTAAGAGGAGTCAGTGCTAGGTTCACCTTGTTGTAGGGGCATAGCTATGCCATTTTCCCATACAAGACCTGGGGGTTTAGCACAAGCCATAGAGGCTGGTTCTTTTTCACCTTTGTAGGTTTTTTATTTCTGCTGAGAAATTCAATTTGGTCTACTAAGCTTCTGGGATAATAATCTGAAATGCTTGAAACCTACTTGGCAGCAGCTGTAAACTTTTTCCAAGGAAATTCAAGTCCAGTCTCCCTACTGATTCCAGTCTCTTACAGCTGGAGTCTTTATTTTTTGTTTATTCCTAGCAGAGAAGCAAATTAGATGCTTTTTTGTTTCCTTTTTCCTCTATGAACTTCCCTCCTCAGGCTAGATTATGCCTGAGGGAGAGAGGATGAGGACAGAAGGTACCACTCCATGAGGAGTCCCGGGAGATGTTGCAATTCAGAAACATCTTCCTGAGATTCAGTTCGCTCCTTGCTTCCTCTTATTTTGAAGAGTATGGGGATTTCTTAGTAATTTGATGCTTGTCGATGCTAGCTGTAGTTCTCAACACCCTGCACGCTAGTTTTTCTGCATTGACTAGTGAACTGCTGGGTAATTCCAAGGCTAAGGTCTGTCCGTGTTGTGTGCACAGTGTGGAAATGACAGGTATTTCTGCTGCCTGAAACCTTGCATTTCAGGAAGCAAGGAAAAGGTCCTAGGGAAAAAAAAAAAGTATATTTTTCAGCACTAAGTAAACATTCACCTCTGTCTTGTGAAGGGTCTCTTCGTCTTGGGTAGGACTGTTGACACTATGAGCCCCTGCTATCCTTTATTTCTCCCACAGAGACACAGTTTCCAAGTCACAGTCTGGCTTGGTTATATGGCCTGAAATATCAATGATGTGATGGATTTTTTTCCTTCCATTGTAAGACTGTCCTTGCATTAGCTTGCCTGGGCACATAGAAATTTTGACTTGGTATCTAGATTCAGTGGAAATGCATACGATAGAAGTTCCTGAAGGACTGATTTCAAACCTGGCTCATGAGCAACAGGTAGACCATGAATCCAAGGAACTGATCATCAGCAGAGCAACATCAAGCTATAATATATATTTTTTATTTCCACAAGAAATTTAGGATATTAATAACTTTACAATGCTTCAGAAAAAATGGATGATAGAGCAGCAAAGCACATTAATTGCTCCCCAGTGAATGTAATTTAAAATCCCATATTCTGTCCCAGGCCCACAAACCTTTGCAGATATCTTCCTCATGGAAATCTGCTATGTCTGCTTTGTCTCTGGGCTGACCCAGGCAGAAATTAATTGACAGAACCAGACTAGAAATAGGCATAAATTGATACGGTATTTTCATCTCAGAGGATCTGCAAAGATTAGTGTTGCCTGAGGATCCAGTTCAAAATATCCATTTAACCTCCTGTCTTTTTAACTGGAATTAGCAAGTGTGAAAATGAATCAGAAAATCGCACACCCCAAAACTGCTTTTGGCTTTGTCTGAAATACTTATTGTGAGTTACGAGTTGGTTTGCTTCCTCCCTCCCCATGTTTGCAAAAGAAACTCAATACCTGTCATGGCAAGATATTTTGGGCTTGTTGTGTTTTTCCATGTCAAGTCCCCTTCAGCCAAGCAAATATAATAATAATACCAGTGTCACGCATCATGAATTCACACTTCACAGGCCAATAGGTGAGGACTTAGCACTGCGGTGTCGAAGCAAAGGAGAGGGGATACAACTGTAGCTCATGATCTTTTCAAGACATTGTCTTTTCTCAGCTGTAGCTGAACATTTTCATATTGCTTTAACAGAATTTGTGTCACTTTCTGGCAGGGCAGCACTGTTAAAAAAAAAACAAAACAAAACAAAACAAAAAGGACAAAATGCCCTCACAACTTAAAAATGGGCAAAATGTTTGTTTTGCCTCTATTGACCACCCAGTGTAAACCTAAAAAATCAAGCGATTAAATCGTTCTTAAAATATTTCCCTAAAATAGATTTGCGTGAACACATTGAAAGCTAGGGACCATGTTAATCATAGTAATCTATAACACTTCATGCTTGTGTACTGTGAGGATGCCAAAATGCTTTCTGAGCATTAATTAATTGAGTTTCACATTACGCTGTGTGAGCACAGGGATTATCCTTGCTGTATAGCTGGAGGGAGATGGCTGAACGATTTGCTCAAGGCAACCTCACCCAGCAGTCAACGCCAAGACCGGGAGCTGATTCGAGATAAGCCAAGTACAGGAATCCGGAGGCCTTTTTATGACAGCAAGAAGGCTCTTGGGTATTTGTCAGTGTGTGAGCCCAGTTTCAGAGGTCACCTGGGTCAGGAATAGTTCCTTTGACACCACTGTGGTCACTGCATGGTGATGCCTTTATGTAGGATCCAGATATACTTATGCAGCAATATTTCGAGGGCAGCTGCATGCCAATCAACAGGCAAGGAAAGGAGACCTGTTGTCATGGGACAAACTAAAACAAGTCACTTGAAGAGTGGCAGTGAAAGCTGCCCAATATTAACCACCTATCTATATGTCTCCAGCTTGCTTTCCAGATATGATAAAAGGTAACCCCTATATATTCAGCAATTAAGTTCTCTGTTAGAAAGTCACCAGGCGGAGGAATGGTGCTTGCAGACAGTTTAAATTTTGCAGAAATTTTACGGAAAACTTCAACTTTGTGAATAAGAGGTGGCAATGATATCCACATATATAAAATAAAAGATTCCCAAAGAATCTGTGAATACTAAAGAAGAGTTGTATGCATGGTTAAGGGAACATAGGTGTTTGTTAAGGGGATGTTCAGCTGATCTTTTTTTTTTTCCTGTACTCCCTTTTCCAATCAGAACTGCTGTGTTTGGTGTTGTATCTGTGCACAGTTGCCTGAGATGGTGCGGGACTGAGCTCAGCACGTGCCTTCTACCCCAACCCTCTCTAAATATGATGCATATCCCTGTCATTTCCTAGACCCATATCCAGACACGATGGCAACCGTCCTTCTTGGTCTTTTCTCTGACACAATCACACTCCTCATCTTTTCCTTCCTTCTGACCTCACTCCCTACCATGTTGCCATTTGCTTATCCCACACACATACCTTTTGACGGTGGGAAGACAGATGTCTTTTTTTTTTTTTTTCCCTTTTTCTCCACCAAGGCCAGCTCCAGGAACATGTTTGCTAATAGCCGGCATTTGCCTCCCTCCTCCCTTTCTAGACTCCTAACCCTGACCATGATGCCAGGCAGCAAAGGTTTCTGTGGGCAATTTGTGTAACTCTGTACATGTGCAATCTGTTTTTCAGGAAGTCCCTTCCCCTCCTGCCAGCACTGAGTCATTGGCAATGAGCAATCATGTAGCCATGCCAGGAAGAAATACCCGAGCCGTGGAGGGGGAGAGGATTTTAGTTCAGTGAACCCGGTGACCGACTCTGGGAAAATCATCAGGGGAGCAAAATGTAACAGGAGGACCCATCAATACCTACAGACAGTGTGAACACTGTCAGCCAGGAAGGTTTATTTGGTTCGATGTATTTCCAAGCCTAGTTATCATGCAAGGGTTCATAGCCTGTTGATGAGTCTGACCTGTCTTTGGACAGCAAATCTTTCCTCAGCTTTCCCAAGTCCTTGTCATACAGATTTATCTGATCATCAGATTAAAAAAAAGCATTTCCACCTGTTTGCTGTCAGTGACTAGGTCTGTGACTAATTACTAACGCATCTCCTCTCTAGGAAGCGAAAAATGACATTTTCAGGCCATACACAGAAAGAATGCCCATCACCTACTTTTTGTGTCTTCTGAGCCCGTTCCCTTGAATACATTTGCCCCATGGCTCTGTTGGTTTCATTAGTATGGCTGTGGCACAAAAGAAAAGTAAAGCAGTGGTGGACGATCCCTGTAAATGCTTTATTTTATTCAGTCAGTTTAGGATGACATTGCCACACTATTCACAAACAGACATTGCTACCTTCTCTCTCATACCTTTCCCTTCACAGTCCTGCTACCTCTTTTATTTAGGGTTCAGATCATTGCATGGACAGTGAGTCAGAGAAAGGAACTAATCCAAGTGAAAGCTAACTCTGTCAAGAAAGAAGAAATTAATTTTCAGCTAGATGGATGCCCTGCTTCCCCACGGCCGATCTAGACAAGAGGTAATGTGAGCAGTAGGTATATTGCTGGAATGAGCCCCCAAGATCTTGGAAGGATTGGTGGGACCAAGTTATTTCAAAACAGGTTGGGTTTCAGTTGACGCGAAGAAATCAAAATGTAAAATGCCAGACAGTTAGAGTGATACTCTGCCAGCTCCTGTGTCTCCTCTACAGTCAGGTCTGTACCTCACACATATACAATAGCCCTTCCTGCTCCACACTTCAGATTTTAGACTCCTTTTCCTACACTTGTAGGTGCTCAGTGCAAGAAGAGGGCTCTCCCCAGGACTGCATGGGTGCTCACCACAGAACACCCATGTATCATGGTGGGCATGTGGGATATGTTGGGATGGTTATAGAGGGAGAAAACTCAGCAGAGGGAGTTTTCTTTAGCAACTGGACATGGACAGCAGGAATGTTTGAAAGAGACCCTAGAAACAACTCCAAAGGTACCATGCCAAATAGAAAACATCTGGCAGAAAAAATAGTTCAAGCCCCATGCAAGTGCCTGAGTTAGTCAGTGGCAAGGATTTGGCATCAAGTGGGGCATAATCAAGCCAACAGACATAAACAGCTTTGAATTATGCCCTGCATATGTCATAGATACGACTTCAGGATTATTACTTACTGTTGAATTGCCAGTGCTTACTCCAAAGGTGTGAAATCCTTCTGACAGCCAGACTTCCACTGCTCTCCTTGGAAGAAAATGTGAGGAGAAACAGACTAAGAGAGGTTAGATTTCCCCTTGATAATTAACCTGGCAGTTTCTTTTACCTGCTTCCTATTTTCTATACATAGTACCTCTCTGGCCACATTCATCCTGCCATGAGGGCACCTCATTTGTCCTTACAACATTCCTGTGGACAATATTGTTAAGAGTTGGGGGTTGTTCAGCCTGGAGAAGAGAAGGCTCCGAGGAGACCTTATTGCGACATTGCAATTTATGAAGGTGGCTTATAAGAAAGACTGAGAAAGACTTTTTACCAAGGCCTGTAGTGACCAGACAAGGGGCAACAGTTTTAAACTGAAAGACAGTAGGTTTAGATTGGACATAAGGAAGAAATTTTTTTATAATGAGGGTGGTGAGACACTGGAAGAGGTTGACCAGAGAAGCTGTAGATGCCC
Organism: Harpia harpyja; assembly: GCF_026419915.1. Classification (NCBI taxonomy): domain Eukaryota; kingdom Metazoa; phylum Chordata; class Aves; order Accipitriformes; family Accipitridae; genus Harpia; species Harpia harpyja. The sequence goes on from NC_068940.1 coordinate 106,749,545, forward strand.
CATCATTGGAAATGTTCAAAGTCAAGTGTCAGCCAAACAGACAGGGCTTTGAGCAACCTGAACTACTGAAATATGTCCCTGTCCATGGCAGGGGGGTTGGACTAGATGACCTTTACCTTTCAGTCCAAACCATTCTATGATTCTACGACTCTTTGATTCTGTGTTCCTATGAAATAGGTCTTCATACCAGCCAGGGACGTGGCATTTGACTGGATAACAGGAAAGAAGGAGAGTGAGAAGGGCTTTTTTGAGGGAAGGGGGGAAGAGGTTAGTTGCACTTCTGTGTAGGATGATGGCATAGTTTGATACATGGTTTAAAGCATATTTCATGAGAAGATTGTGGATGGCCAGAAAGGAGAAATCTGCCTTTTCCTGGCTGCTTTCTGTGTCAGGCAGAACCTTATTAGGAGGAGGAAGAAATTATTTCTTTCCTGAAAATACCTGAGCTGGCTCAGTTGGGAAAAGCTTCTGGAGAACAGGGAGCAAACAGAGAGGGAGAGAGGCATCTGGCTAGGAGCCCAGGGCACGAGGATAGGCTGGGACATTTCCTGAGGCGAGCTGGAGGCTTGCCTCTGGCAGGGAGCAAAGCCACAATGAATCCTCAGAAGTGACGGAAAAAAGGGACTTTCTTTGGGATTCAGAGGGGCTGGAGTTCATGCAGGAACTGACAGGAGGTGGTGGGAAAGCAATACAGAGGCAAAAGGACCTCCCAAAAGTCTCTGAAAGGCACAGTGGGGAGGACTCGTTTGCAAATCTTTTCATTTAATGTCTCACGCCGATCTGAATTTCACTGTTTAATGGGTTACATTGATGACATGTATTAGAAATCTAGCTGTTGAGATTGGATGCCTTGTCTTTTGACATGCTTTATTCAAAAAAGGCATGGTGTCATCTGTCTCCAGGCTCTGACTAACATGGGGGTCCACCACAGCGCTCATAACCCAAGGCACAAGGCACTTGCCAGGAAGAGAGAAATCTGCCCTCTGCCTCCCCCCACCTCCCCTTCTCTTGGTTTTGCAAAAGGACTTGAAGGTAATTTTTCTACAGTCTGTGGGAAGGGGATGATATGAAACCTTCCAGCCTTCAAGGACATCACCCTAAAGCTGCACTGTTGGAAAAAAGACAGGGAGAGAAGAAGGAATTGGACAAGGTCTAACAGTCATGCTCACTGTTGCTACTTCCTAATTTCTTTCTTTTTTTTTTTTGAGAAATGGGATAGCTAAAGTCAGCCCATAATGTCATCTCTTGGATCCCAGTCCAAGATGTCTAATTTGCACCTTGCGCACAAATGGTATCTGGCCAGCAGCTAAAGGCCTGGGGAGGCGCACAGGTTTTTCTGGAAAGGATAAGGAGAGTGGGGGAGGACCATCCATTTCTCCATGAGTTCCTCATTGCTTTTGAAGGCTGAACTGAGAATTCAGTCTAGAGAGGGATATAATTATTGCATTTTAATTAGATGGCTACCTCAACTATCAGCATTGAGGCAGAGACTGTTTTGGTGGATCTAACCCTAAGAACATTGAACCCACAGCCTTCCCAAAGGTCCCACCAGGACCTTTGTCTACTGGTTCATCTTCTTTCAACTTCCAGTTATTTCCAGCTGTCTTTGGACCACCAAAAGAGCCCCTAGACTCTTTTAGTCTCTTCAACAAAGGACCTGAAGAAGGTCAGGGCCCGGCTTTTTTTTGTAGCAGGAGCTAACACTCGCACTGCACGTTAAACTACATGTGTGTCCAGGAGTCCTCTGCAACCATAAATGACCAGAAGAAAACTGGTCAACCCTCCCTGTTTACACCAAAGACATCACTCCTGGTAGATGTTCACAGCTTGTGCTCCCAGCAGCCTTGCCTCCTCTCCGGACTGGTCAGACCCCTCCTTTCCATAGGTGACAACCCAACAGAGCACTGGTGTTTGGCCAACGTGGTGGGAATCCTCTGTGTGGTCTCTGTAGAGTCCCTTCCCCACGTAGAGGTGTTCAGTTGTACTTCAGGCCTAGGTTGGCCACACAAATCGGGGCAGGTCTCTCTTCTCCTTAGCCACTAAACGAATCCATAAAATGGCCTGTTGACTCTGGTTTTCTGAGCGCTCTGAGTCAGGAAAAGGACCACCAACAATTTTCAGCAAATGATGTGGAGTGTGCGTTTGAGAAAAGGACTATTTTGCAGCAGCACGTAAGCTCTTAATGTCCTTGGGAAAAGCCAACATAAAGCATTTTTATTGCAATAATAAAACTTGAAACTTGCATGTGGTGGAAGGAGGAAGCAGAAAAAAGAGTCTGTGGCAAGTGCTCCTATGATACTGCTACACAGGCTACGGAGGAGAGAAATATCAGAGGTGAGAGACATACGTCCCAAAAGTGGCTGCTTGGGAATAACCTTCTAGGAGTTCTTAGGAGTCTAGGAGATTCATCAAAAACCATATCATCGTTTTCATGGAAAATGCTGTCTTCTCAAAAATCTTTTTCTTCATCCTTAATCAGGGGATAAAAACAAACATTTGGGAAAAAATCTTATGAGTAAAAAGTTCAACAACACGTTTTGGAAAAATATTTTTTGTCATCTTGAAACATCTTGTTTATTTTATCTGTTTAATCTTTTTATATTAATTTTCATTGGTTCATGTTGCCTTAAGTGTCATGCACAAATGCCTTACTACTACAAATGGATGTCATAACATGGCCATCTAGTTTTTACAATAGGCAAATAATTTTGTTTTACATTTAGAGTAATTAAGGGCAGCTGCTTCTTTAGTACTAATGCAAACACCCTTTTTTTTGTTTCCCCTAGATAAATTTCCTGTTCATCTTATCCTGAAATAGTTTGACAATTCACTTTGTTTTTCCTAGTTAAGTTCCCTGAAAAACCTAAAAAGAGAACTGTATACCGTTGTTCAACTTGGCTTCAGGCTATGGGGATGGGAACATTGTATAAGGAAGAGTGCCTGCTTTTGGTACAGCATCGAGGAGTTTATTCATGCCACGAAGTCACCATAACAAAACAAAATGATACAAGAATGCAGGAGGGGAAAATGTGAATCTTACGCAGGAGATTAAGTGTATTATGGGAGTTCTCCTGGCTAAGACGTAACGTGTATTAGTTCATCCAATGTCAGGCACTAAAGCAGCTACATTCCCTCTCCTGGACTTGAACTAGCTCAGTCAGAAGTGTTTTGGGACTCTAAGCAAAACCTTGAAAAGTGCATAAAAATATACTGCGCATCAGGCGTGCGATGGTATGTGTACAATAAGGGAATATGCTTGGGAACTCTCCACAGACCCAAAGGTTACTGTGTGTAATGGGAGCAGAGCGGGGTGACTGAGTGTACCAGATTCACCCAGATTTCCTACATCCCTTTTCCAGAACTTTTTGGGGTTCAAACACCAGACTCACACACTTGTCAGCTCAGGCAAAGGCAGGCCTTCTTCAGACTTACCACCTTCTCCCATTCCTTTTTATGACCCATCACTCCACTTTTCGGACACATTTATTGCAACCAAGCTGGGCTACAATGCTTTTCCTTGGGGCTGGGGTTTTTAATGTGGGGGCAACCTGTAGACATTTATTTCCATCATAAGTTGACAGAAACTCTGTCATAGCCTGACAGGCTGCAAGGGTTGCAAGAAAAAGCATGAGCCTGGATTTCTTTTAATTTTTTTTTTTTTGGTTCAGCTTCTTTTTTTCCAGCATTGAACTTCATAAGCTGGCAAGAGCTCACATAGACATACACATTCATGCAATTCTTCCAATCTTGACGGGGACTTTTGGGATGGCAGGACTCATGAGCTATTTCAGATGAGGATAATGTAGCTTGCTCTTAAGGCCCCCTTGTTAAAAATAAGCCGCCTTCCATGTGGTTCTCCTACACAGGGAAACCAAATCCTTTCGTTGGTCAGCTGGAAATCTGCTCAGCCACCTGAGATTCATTGTGGATGAGAGTGTTTACAATGCTTGGTGTAAGTATCTCCACTCAAATGTCAGCCAGGGGCCCTGTTAAGTCGACAGGAGCTTTTCCCATTGACTCCAGTATCCTCTGAATGAGCCTGAAGGTGGTGGATGTTTCAGTACTTCATTGTATGGAAGCCTGATTTTGTAGTTAAGGTACTGGTGTGGATACGGGAGAAGTGCGCTGGGTCCCTGTCCTGGACAATTAAGGCAGAAAAAGGGCAAGGCAAACATCTGATTTTCATCATTTTGACAATTCATTGGCAATACCAAAAAAATACTAGATTAAAAAAAAGAATTTATTAGTTATTTTGATGACTCACAAAGTAAAAATATATGTTTTGCTTAATTCAGAGTGACTCGTCATTTTTACATTGCAGAATTTTATTCTGCTTTTTCAAGTGAGCAAAGCTTCTGTGGATACGCTGTGTCTGTGTGTCCTCCCATCTTAAAAGTCAATCTCAGATAATTTAAGAGAAGGCAAAGAGGTGCTGAGAACTATAGCAGAATGGCATTTTACTGTTCAAAACTGTTTTATTAATGAAAAAAAAAAATTTTGGGACACTGAAGCACATTGTATGATTCTTTTCAATTCACTGAGTTTTGAAAGACCCAGACGTTCAGTGCCAGAGTTTCTCCAATATGACACATTTCCATTTCTTGGAATGTAACGTGCTTTCTCCTGATGGCATTTCCAGTATTTTTAAAATGCTTGTACATCATTTCATGCAAGCCAGGATGATTTTCCCTGCAGTGGAAGTAAAGAAAGCAGCTTTCCTACAGCTTTATGTCTGCTTGATATGTGACTTCTTTGGTGTCTCAGAAGATGTAAGCTTTGGCTGAAGCTTTTCCTGTGGTTGGGACATTTTCAGTGACTCTCTCCCATGTGTATTTTTTTGTGCTTAATGTTTAAAGCCATTTCTTACTGGGCATTCATTCTGCGTCTAATACAATGAGCTCCCAACCTCTCTTCAGCCCTGTGGATGTTATCCTAATATACAGAAAAGTAGTAACAGCCCATGATGTCCTTGCTTTTTCTCCCTTTCTTTTTTATTTTTTTTAACCTGTCTATAAAGCAGGGTCTCTGCAAATCTAAACTTAGAAAGAAAAACATACATGCTCTGGCAAAATTGAACAAATGTAATTGTGATGGGAGGACCCCAGTGGCTCAGGCCATAAAACATTGCAGAGTTCAGGAGTTTAGTCCTACAAATGAACATACACTTTACTAAGCAATAAAAGTGAAACAAAACTAACAAACAGGCAAAACTTCCACTTTAGCATCTGCAATGGCAACAGATCCCTTGAATCAGCTTCCCATTGCTTACACCTCAACCTTTCTTGGTTCAAGGCAGAGAACAACCTGCCCGTAACTCCTTCTGGGCTTGGGTGGACCCAGGACTCTTCTCTGGACCCTCCAGATCTCGTTCTTCATCTCCATCCCCTGGTGCAATTCAGGGAATGACACTCTGGAGGACCCAGGGATTTCATTGCACCAGATCCAGGCTACATCAACACAGAGGCAACACACTTTGTGATTCCCACACAAAAGACTGTACATGAAATTAAGTGTCTCTAAAGCATTACGTTTTCTCAAATGTAATCTTTGGGGAAGGGCTGGACTTCCCAAAGAAACACAGTACAGCTGGAGCAATTATCTCATTTTAATTCAGTAAAGCAGTGTTTATGGAGTTCATACACACTCAAAGACATTCTCTGCTTAAAAAAAATAAAAACTTCAGGAGAATTCTCATTAAAATGCATGTTTAGAATATAAGATTTGCATTTTATGTCAGCTTAAGTTACACTGTATTTGGTATTTACAAAGTTTACATGAAGAAAAATTTAAATTCCAATGAAGTATATGTTTTTCTCAACTCAGCACCTCTTTATAAAGTGTGATTTTACTGAATATTTTAATGAGAGTTCAAAATAAGCCATTTTTAAAAAGAAATGCAAAATGAAAATGATTTCAGTTTTTCCTAAACAAAAAGTTTATTTTCCTCTTCAGAAAACAACTTTTCTTGTGAAAAACTGTTTTTTTCTATCCACATACACAAATAAATGATCTCAGCTGCATTTAGATGGGCTGTTTTGAGACTTGTGCTAAAATCTCAATTTCCATACACATGGCAAAACATTTTGAAGTAACTATTCCTGTAAGATAATAGCAGAAATGGCATGTAGTGCTTGCCATACTCACACTCAAAAGGAGCACTAAGAGCTTTGAAAAAAGAGTAATTTTTTTCACCTACGATCTCCGGTTTACGTTATATCATGTTTGGAGTATCTGGGCTGACCTCCAGCTGCTGCTCCAGGAGGGCACAAGTCTCCAATATGTCCTCTGTCCCATCTGCCATTTCCACATCCATCTCCTGAAGACCTCTGAATATCTCAAATGTCACTAGGTACCATATTTGAGGTACCTGAATGCCTCTCCATATCACTACTATTATAAGAACAGGGTTCCCAAGCACTGTCTTACTGTTAAATGATCAGAAATATTGCTTTACTTATGAATCGGAGTATAATTTTCCCACAAAACCTAACCAAATTCTCAACTAATGTTCCCCGGTCTTCTCTCTCAATCTTAAACCTGATTTCCTGTACCAATAGTATATAACATAATAGAAAACATAAATATATGGGGTTTTCTTTCAGCTAGAAAAATGCACTGATATGTGCACACAATGCATATCCCATGCAAATGTATACAGTAGCAGAATTCCCACCAAAACCAAACCAAACCAAAACAAAACAAAAACCAAAACGAAACACATGAGACAATTGCATCCCATAATACCCTAGTCTGACTGTGACTTCAATTTGGGAACGAATGACTTTGTATCCCCCAAGTACCTGGATATACCATATCACAACCCAAATGGAACAACAGACTTTGAAATGACAGCGTAACTAGGGTTACTACTGATGAAAATGGATTTTAACACACAGGGCTGGAGCAAGGGACTGACCCAATTTTGTGAATGTACATGTGTTTGCGAGCAAGTATCCAACCTTTCCACTTGAGTAGGGCTTTTGTGACCAAACCGGCATTCCAGTAGCAAACACCAAGTCCGGTCACTGGAACCACATCCTCACCTCGCTCACCAGTGGCCAGCGGCACGCTGTTCGCCAGCCAGAAGTGGTTTTTGCGATGCACCTTATGAAACAATCAGCTGTTACCTCCTGGTGACAGTCAGGACAGGAGAAACCACCAACACCTGTCTTGGCAGGGATCCGGATGAAATTCTTTCCCCTGCAGCCGGAGGAAGGAGGAAGAGTGAACTGAAAGGTCTACTTACTTTGGAGGCAAACGGATTCCCAGTACAAGGTATTTAACCTCGAGCGCTGAGCCTAAGTTGGGAGTGATTGAAAACTGGTGTCATTGGTGAGGTTCTGGGGGCCTTTTCCAAATGACCTGAAGGATGCAATCCTAAGTCCCATTGGAAAATAGTAACATCAGGGCTACAGTAGTTTAAGTTGTTCAGTCCAGATGTTGAATTGGAAAAAAAAAACCAAACAACAAAAACACCCCAACAAAAAAAGGTCATCCTGAAATATTTCTCCTTTTTTATCCAGAAAAGAAAAATCAAAGCGTTTTAATACCAGCACTGAAACATTTTGTTTGGCTTTTTTGAAGAACTGCTTCACGTTTCATGGGAGCACTGCTACGGAAGCAAGTAGGTAACCATATACCTTTTGCAGAAACAGCACAGAGGGGCTGAGCTTCCCTTTACTAAGCAGTTACAATGCTCACTCTAGCCGTGGGAGACCCAGAATTAGTCATTGTTTCTGTGAAATTAGTTTAGACTCTTCCTACCCTAAATGCTAAAAGAGTACCATCACTCTTGTGACAGAAGAATGCCAAAGGACCAAGTCCAGTAAGCTTCAACCCTTTCCCACTGCAAGCTCGCTTCTGGGTTGTGACTCTACTTTCAGTCTCACAGCCCAAGTAGGGTCATGACGCAACTTTGAAAACCACAGCCCAAGGCTATTCTGGGAGATGTGCACTTCTTCTTGGAACCATTTGGGTTTGCATAAGGTGCTTAAATATCCTTTGAAGCAGGCAGGGATGGACTGGTTCTCACACAGGTTAGGTTTTCCTAAGGATTACCCAAATCAAGTCAAAGCAAGGGTTAGTCCAAAGAAGTTCTACCTGTCAAAGGAGTGTCCTAATTACAGTGTGCTAGAGGGTTTTTTAAGAGTTGTACCACAAGCTCTCTTTTCCATGGAGTCTCTACCCCTTAAATATGAAGAAATAAAAGAGGAAGAGAGATGCAAAGAATGGGAGTGACTGATTTTTTTTTCAGACAGTACTTACCCTGCAAACAGATGACTGACTGATAGTTTTTTGCTTCAGCACATCTTCAAATAATTTATACAAAATGCCAGAGGGACACAGGCATTGGGCTATGGAGGTATAAGACTGTGGGACCAAGGATCCAGCTGGACGTCACTGTCTTTCTTTGCATCAAAGCTGTGTTGACAAATGATGTTTCTACAAACTGAGCAATTGGTGCTACACATGTAAATCACACCTTCATCAGGTCAAAGAATACAAGGATATTTGCACCACAGTCTGCAGAAATTAGTTGACATGTTTATCCATAAGGAGTAGCTAAATTAGTGAACTGTCTTCCTTGATTCCCTGTAAGTCATTAACCTGGGCTGCACGAAGGAAATTAACCTTTCAGGCATTTTTCTCAATAGTTTAGAGTTCTCATAAATTGTTTCACATACAGTCCCTATGCTGGAAAGACTTTCTTACCAGACTTTTTTTTTTTTTCTTTGCTAAGAAACAATTTTCTTCCCCTTTTCTCAGCATATTTTAGTCAGGCTTGTAATACTACTGGCAAGTTTCCAAGTGTTTAATTTGGAACATGATACCTTTCATTAAAAAAGAAAAAGAAAAAAAAAAAAGGTCTAGCTGAAAGATCAGAAGAGTTTATGCTGGAGCTGCAGTGAGCTGCTCAAGGGAGAGTTGAACTCCGGTGAACAAGCCCCTGAGGGCTGGCTGGGAAAAGCAGTTTAATTCATTCTTGTTCGCCTTTTAGTTTTGGGATAAAATTGCAAGGCTGAAGTGGAGAAGCCATTGAACAGCTGTTTGCTGGAGGACATCAGCAATTCAAGCCACCCCAGGACCTATGGATAATGATGCTGTCTCTGCTCCCTATGGGCCACCATATGGGAAGGGGGCATGAAGGCTAAGAGACACCAGCCAAAAAAGAGTAGAGACTTCAAACCACATAGGACTCTTTCCTTTGGGCATCTGTTGGCCCTTGACAGTAACCCCCATCCTCAGAAGAGTTGTCATCGCAGCATAATCACCAGCGAAGCAAATGGATTCTGCTGTATGAGGCAAAATGGATACATAAAGAAGTTTGTGTAATTTGATCTATTTTCCGATGATAGTGCAAGGATCTTTTTTTTCAACATTCTCCCTCAATTTCTTGTCTCCCCATAAGGAAAAGCTTTACGTCTGCATTTCTCTCTACAGCTTTCCCTCTTTCTCACCAACCTTCCGAGTTTTGTTTCACTGGAAATCCTAGTTACAGAAATTCTTACTCCTCTTGGGTGCGTGAGATTAATAGTGCATGTGCAGTCAGAGTTCATTTGTACACAGAAAGACAACGTCCCTCTTTCAATAAGTAATGTGTTGGGGAGAATAATAGGACAACCACCTGAGGGTTCTTGCTCTTCCCTTCATAGTTGATGAGGGGAAAAGCAATGGCAGCAGACCAACCTGCAGCCTTCCCAACGAGCTTTCTTGGAAGCCCTGGGTGAACTCTTGCCTGTGATATTTCCCTTTGTATGATGCTATCAAGCCTCCACTTTCATAATTTGCTTTTTATTTATTTATATTTCTGGCCAGCCAAACAGCTTGTTGGGGAGAAGGCTGATCCCAAAACTGGGTCCTGAATGAAGGAGAGAACACAGGAGAGCTGATGAACAGGAACACCTTGCATGAATATTAGGTTACAATGAGGAGTTCTTGGTAACTGCAGACATATTAACATAAATTAGACAATACCAAAACTGTTTTTCATTTGCACACCTTCCTCTGTTCAGGGAGCTCAAAGCATTTTGCAGTAAGTGTTAACTGCATCTTAAAACACTGCAAGCATTAGCAAAACCCCTTTAATTAATTAAAGACCTATACAGAAAAAAATATGTTATACACCAAAACTACAGACTGGTTAAAGAAAGCCAGAGTCTCACCTTCCTGCCATCACCAATGGACTAAAGTACTCTAAGCTCTAGATTTTTCAGTACTTGGAGTTCAGAACTAGGTACAATGGTGTTAAATAAAAAATAACAATAGAAAATAATAGGCTGAGGTTCCTGTTCCTGAAACGAGATTGCCTTATGGTCAATGGAGATCTAGTTAGTGGACTGTGGGGGCAATTAATTGCATTGTAAACTGGATCTCTAAAATAGATCTGAATTGCTTCCTAAAGGTACCACTTTCTCTGCATCAATACTAAAAGGAAGTCTGAGGAAATTTGTTCAATTAAAAAAGTCTGCAATGCAGACACCTGAGGTTAGGTGAGATAAAATCCACCCCCAGTGAGTTCTCTGAGCTTTCAGACAGGCCATCACTCTGGTGAATACAGTAATGTCTTGACCATGTTTTGCCAAATTAAGGAATTGAACTGAGACACTCCTGGGATTTAATTTTTATTTTAGGCCCAGGAATAGTGATTTATTCTCCTTAGAGGGCCTTGTACATTAACTTCTTAGGAGATTTCCTATATGCCTGGACCCTTCCTGGTAATATGGTCATGTGAAATTCCTGGCAATCACTACCATTACGGCACATTTTGCTCTGTCCCAGGGGACCAAAACATCCTGTTTAGCTGTTGAGCTGTTACTGCGACACCTCTGAAGGAACTTTAGACCAGGGTGAAGTGATTCCAATATAGCCTAAGTAATGTATCCTGCTTCCTCTGTTTATGCTGATCTATTCTATAGGTGGGCAAGATTTGGTTCCTACAAGTACCTTGTCCCCAGGTATTTACTGTGTTTCATCAGGTCCCATAATGCACCGACCTCTCTACACTCAGCAGAAGTCTCTGGTCACTCATCCTGTGGATGTGTGTGTTATGAGATCATTTCTGCTCTTATAGGCACACAGTGTTAGTTTGGGTTTCTTTTAAGAGCTCAGCCTCTTTCAGTATGTGAAGAGAAAGAGGCTGAGATCCATCTCACCTCATTTTAGACACCTACAATATAGATCTCACCATCTGACCTAGTGATCATAAGCTCTCATGAGGGGTAATGAAAGAGATGGTTACCTTTGGGCCTCTTTAATGGGAGATATCTACTGTAGGAGGAGGTAATGTGAGCCTGAGTTTCGTTTTATTAGGGGCATGATTCAGTTGTCTACACATGGCCCTTTGCCCTGCCCTTGAGCATCCTTCCTTCTAGTTGTCATTCTAGGAGCCTGAAGGTCTCCTCTGTCCTATCCACCAACTCCTTTTGCATGTCTTGGACACTCTGGAGCATCTCAAATAGGCATACAGATTCGTGTGTGTGAGCAGCTGCTTTTTAACCCAGGTTTCTACTCAGATACAGATGTCTTCATTATTCAAATGAATATAAGCCCCATTCAGCCCCATTCAAATGAATGGGAAAGAATGTTCCAAGAAGTTGTTCATTTTTTACAGTAATGAAATGGGAATAAACAGGTTCAGTTGTTGGCATCAGCACAGGGTTCCTATCTAATGGTGGTTTGGACTATCATGATGCTCATATGAAAAGTGACCAGCTAACCAGTTGCTATGCCTAAACTAATTTCAGAATTACTCCTCTTTCTAGTCCCTGACCTTGCAGTCTTAATTTTCTTTAATCAATGTGTTCTTCAAGGACCTATTCTGTGCTCCCTGGTGTTGAAAAAAATCTTCACAGGAAGACATATTTCTAAGATATTGTGTCCTTCCCACTCCTCCAAAGTAACCATACTCTGTTTTCTCTTTTAGCTTGCCCAGAAATGCTCCTTTTCACCAAATATCTTTATTGATCATGTTTGTAAAGCTGTTCAACACTGGGGGAAATAAATTTCAGGCAAGATATTTTCAGCTATTCATAATTGTTAGCTGTGTCCTCTAATGTAATTCTGAAACTGCAAGAGTGTTGGATATATTAGAAGAAAAGTGACATCGCTGTTCTACTTATGAAAAAAACTGAGGGTACAATTTAGCTCACTGATTAACACACCTATTATTCAGTGTTTAGTTTTCTGTTCTAAATGAGAGCTGAAGGATCTAAGGTCAGTGGAGATCTAGTCAATAATATAAGATCCCGGTACTTGGTCAGCTGAACGACTCTTCAGATTTCACAAACTGTGCCTAGGACTTGATTCAGCTGCTTTAAAATAAGCATTTCATGCCATTATAGCTATGGTTTCATCATGATATGGATATCCTGATCCAGAAGGGAATGAGTCTCCTCTACACCTTATTTCATATTTCAGATGAAATGGCTTTAGATGCCTATGTTAAGGCAACTGAATCAGGTCCTAAATCTCTCAGATAAAAAACTGGATATAGGCACTAAATATAGGTGTCTAGGTCTGTGAGATGAAACCTACCCTGAGAATTGAATGCAAAGTATCTGGGATCAGTACTTATACTTTGCATGCTTTAGGACTGACCCTGGGAGAGCTTTTCTCATTTGTGTACTCTCTCTTGCTCTCCACACACGTACATTTCTTCAGGCTTTTGCAGCCAGTATCCACGCTTGCCTCGAATTTCTTAGATAAGCTATGTTTTTTTCCATCTTTTGCAGCACGTTTTCCATTTTATCCTTCTTGTTAGACAATAAAATCTATTAATAATGACCCTTAAAAAAGCTGACCATTGCCTGTGATCCATTCTCCTGTCAAAATGTTACGAAGGTCAAGTCCTGGCAAACTCAAGTCTTGTAGCCATGGCTTGTACGGGGTACTGGACCTGCAGCAAAGGATCGGCAGTCCTTTGAACTTCACCCTCCAGCTGACCTTCCCATTCCCTGAGGGGTCTTGGGCTCTTTAGTGTCAATGGATTCGGTTGTTGGGATCGAGCACTTTCACTGTTCATATCAAATCATCGCTCATTTACTAGGTCTTTCAGTATCTTCCTCTCCCCCCTTCCCCCCTGCCCCCAAAGCTTTGGACCCTAAAGCAATTAACTCTCTCAATATACGTATTTGTTTCCCTGTCCCCTCCCAAGATATGAAATTAATTTTCCCAACATGCCAGAAACACTCATGGACCTTCTGTATACCACTATTTTTTTTGAGATCTGTATAAAGCGCCCATTGTAAAAACATCTGTGTCACTATACACAGATGAACAATAATTAGAATAATCATAGCTTGGTCATATGGAGGTTTAAGCTATTATTACACACACAAAAACCAGAGGGAAAAATACCCAGGCCAAAATAAACAGATAAATAAAAATGCAGAGTTAATGAGGCAGGGAAAGCTGACACTGTGAAGGAGAGAAAAAGCCGCCTGGGAAGATTTCCACCATGTACCTGAAAGGGTCACATATTACTATAGGATCTCACAGTCAAAGCTTTCATAAATTTACCTTACCACACAGTGCAGGTCAAGGAAGCTGTCATCAGTCATCATTTATGAAGGAAAGGATTGGTACGGTGGGATTGTAGGGGCTATTTTCAAACTACGGGTATATGGTTCAGTTGTAGTGACGATAGTGTTATTTAAAGTCAAAAAAGCAATGCACGATTCGAAACACATACTATTCAGGGCTGGCAAACTCTATTCCCCCTTTAAAGGTGATGGAGACAAGTAGCCATGGAGCTGATGAAAAGGTGGGAGTCTCTCCTTTCACCCAAAATACCTTACCCTGCACCCCTTCCACCAGCTGTATTCATTTCAGAACAGGCCTGCAGTCCATGTGACCCTTCTACTTTTACTGTGCTGAAGCTACCCACTGGTGGACCTGGCCAGAACTGTTTATGGTGGTATCAGATTGTCCTAACAGTGTCAAAAATGTGTCAGATGCCTTCTTGTTGGCTCCCAGGGAGATGCAGGCAATCAGGTTGTTGTGAGGGAGGGGGTAATGTAAAGAAATAGCTGGCACTTATGCCTGTACTCGACATCCCCAAGTAGCCATAGGATGTCTTACTGAGAAAGGACTGGCTTCCAATCTGGTGTTAAATCCACTAATATGTTGGTGGGATAGAAACAGTAAAAATAAAAATTTAAACATCCAGCTGTATTGTTTGACTGAAATGATACGGGAAGTGTCCGTGCCTACATCTATACCTGTATCTATAACCATATGTGTATCTGTATCCTTATGCTGTAGGTCAAGGGCTGAGGGGAAGTCCACGGAGAGGTCTGGGATGACAACTTGAAATGAAAAAAACCACCTTTGCAGAGATCCAGGAACATGGGTTGAAGCAGGGAACCAGGGGAAGGACAGCCCTACAGCCACCAGAGCCTTCACAAACCACTTGTACTGTAGAGCAGTCACACAAGGGCAGTGGGTTTGATGGGGTGGAAACGTTATGCTGTGGGAAATCATGTAAACACACCTACTTAACACATGGTTACTCACCACGTCCAGGAACAGAGACCATTTACTGTTCATACCTCAGGTACAATTTGTGCTGGCTGTCCTGGCTCTTGATGACCCAGGATAGCAACGGGAATGGATTTATCCACCATCTGGGGCAATGAAGTGCCCTACCTCAGAGAGAAAATGCAAAGCAGAAGTCTGTTGGTGCTGTTTATGTTTGAGTGTTTCCGCCTGTGCTGATCCACGTGGCCAGCCATGTATGTGTACATGTAGATATATGTTTATGTGTGTGCCTACTGAAAATACACGCTCAGGTTCGTCACTGTCCAGACCTGGAGCCAGGGAGTTCATCTCTTCTGGGCTACCAGATTTGGAAATCTCTCAACAATCAGGAAATCTTGTCCTGAAATGCTTTTGCCTTTTTTAAAAATTATTATTAGTAATTAAAAATGCCTTTTTAAATTAAAAATACTTTATTTTTATTTCTTCTCTGAAAAATCCTTGTCTTCAGTGGAGGACTTATGCATGCCTGGGGATAGTATGAAAGGAAGTTTTTCTCTGAATATTGTCTTTGCTCCTTTATCCCAAGAACCTGTCTATTCTAGTTCATCTCTGTCTGATTCCCCATCGCTCTTCCTCTGTTTTAGGAATCCCTAAGGGTATGGATTAAACGAGATCTTGATTGCAGGTATTGGCAGCAAAGGATGATTAAGCACCATGGCTAAATACTTTTTTCTTTTTAGTAAAGGAGGATCTATGAGGCTTCTTCATCAAAGAGGATGCATTACGCTATGGTTTGGATGGAGACATGTAATCACATATGCCATGATTGACAATGTAGAAGTCCTAAGACCATAATATTGCAATGCTCAGGATAGGGGACACAACCCCAAAATGTGCAAGTCAGATTCTGTGAAAGACTCTTAGTAGGCGAAGTTGTCAGAATTGTCCTTTTATCCACAATTTAAAGGTATTCAGGCCCGTAATTCCCACTGATTCCAGTACTTGTGTGAAACAGCACTATGGGGGAATAATACCTGAAAAAATCATCCATAAAGATATCTGACATACTTGATTTTACTTATGTTAAAACAATAAGGTCTACATTTTTATAATATCTGACTATTGTTGTTTACGATAAAGTCATGAACCTCTCAATTAACTCATAATGAGAAATCCATTTGTCCATGCCTCAGAAAAAAGAAGCATTGAGGTTTTCCTACACCTGAGGTTCCTCTATCTGAGTATGAAGCTTCTCAGTGCTAGAAAAGACAAGAAAAACCTTACAGGTGCTACCACCAATCCTTAGTAAAAGGAAATAAAACTGTGAGAATTTCTATGAAGTGGGAATGTAGGCAAAGCTAACCAGCAGCAGTTCCATGCAGCCTCCAGTTTGGAAGATGTCTAGCAGCAGCAAACAGAAGGTGGTGGGAGGTAGAAGAGATGAGAATGTAATTTCCCCATGTACTTCATCCTGTCTTCTTTCATCTAAGTTAAAGAGGGACCAAGTTTTGAGAGGCTGGTCACTTATGTTGGTATAAATTGGAACCATCTACACTGAGGAACATGATTTTTCTGTACTTTTTTACATTGCAGTGCTATTTATGCTCAAGTAAAAGATGTGCAAAGTGCTGTTATCCAAACACACCTATTCTAGAGTAAACAAGGTATGATCTCACATGGCATCCTCTGCTTCAAAGGAATTTGTACAATTTTGCCACGAGCTAAATGTGGCCAGCACGATGCAGGCTATCACTGAATTGTGAGCAACTTGGTGCTGTAGGGGGTTAAGCCTGACAGAGAAATACACCACAGAGGAGCCAAACTCATGTTCACGTTTAGCTTGCCCAGTAACTTCATCGTGCATCCTTTGCCTAAAACACATCAAATTCACACAGACTTGATGAGACAATCAGGCCCATGAGATTTCACTTCAGAGACATGTTATAACATTTTCCAAAGGAGGAGAGGAAACGTATAATTACTTCAATAGCACTAATACAGATTCAATAAGCAAAATGCTGACAATTACTTAACCACAGAATCTGGAGAAGTTAGCAAAAAAGACACTAGCAATTATTTAATCATGATGTCTGGAGGAGCTACCTATTAGGATATCAACAATTATTTAACCACATCATCTGGAGAATCCAGTCAATTTGAACTCTTTTGAGTATATAAATGCAGTTTCTAGAGATCTGGTAAAATAAAGGACAGTAACAGTTATTTAATCACAGTGTCTGGAATATCAACACAACTGGCAAATTGGAGCAACACAACAGGATTTGGAGAAGCAAGCAAGAAATACCATCCCCCAGATCTCCCTGGAGCATGCATACCATTTAATGTAGAACCAAACCTCAGCAGAGGACTCTGTTCCCCATGGAGTTCCTGGCAGAATTTTTGTCCTGTCTGCAAAAAGAGGGGGTTTTGATTGAGGCACATGTAAGACAACCAAATAAACACGGGGTTTAGGATTTTTCATATATCATAAGGTCCCAGGTAAGTCTCTGAAAATTGCTTTTTCTGTTTTCATGTCTGTGCATTGAGTATATAAGTACAGGAGAAGGGTACTGTGGTTGCGTTAATGATCTAGGTGCTAACCTGGGACTTCAAAGACACAAGATCAACACCCTGTTCTGTGAGGTTGTTTCTGGGTCATCGTGGCCAAATCACAGAAACTATCTGTGCCTTCATTCTGCTGAAGACTGATGACAGTTCTGTCCTGCCTTGCAGATCAAGATACTGAAGAGCATGAGAGATGTGAAGTACACTGCAATGGAAATCTGAGAGATATCCAAGACAGTTTGATTGGAAGATGGCAGTTGACCAAGATAAAATGACTCCCAAAACAGAATTAAAATTGCATCAGCAATACTTTGGGCTGAATAATATAAAAACTGCCAAAAATGTAAAAGATTTCCACTAGGAACTTATCTTTATTTCAGTGGAAGGAGGTCTTCAGTTTATATGGCTTCTGTATCAGAGCCAGGCTTAAATCCCCAGCAAAAGGGTGCAAATATGAACAGATGAGCACCCTGAGCCAGATGTGCTGACTTGCACTTATTAAGTATGAAGAGTTTTGTATCTTGGGTGGTTAAAAAAATGGCAGAGGACTCAGAGTGTGGATTAAGTATCTCGTCTCCCTTCGATAGTTGCTGGGAAATGAAGGTAAATGGTTTAAAGCAAGAGAGATTTAACTCATAAATGCTTAATTCACCAAAACACATTTCAGGTTGCACCTATATTTGGAGGTTTTTCGAATCCCCTTACTGGAATCGTTTCCATGTGGAATGATCCACAAGGCATTTCCATTTCTGGTATGGGATGTATGTACCACAATCTATACCCTGGCAGCACCCATTAGTTCAGTGAACTTCTCATCCAAAAGCCTGTGAAATTTGTAGCAGCGGTGTCCCTTATCTCAGCCATAGATCCTGACCCATCGCATGGCTTTATAACAAATTGATTGCTGCAAAAACGGCTGTCAGGGAAAGACTGCTGATGTACATACTTGCACACCTTCCACTCCTGCCCTCCGTTAGCACTCTGCTCAGGGCAATGGATGTGAGCATGGAGGCATTCCTCCCTCCTCTGCCTGTGGGGATATGAAACCCACATCTATAATCTTAGCACCTTTTTTTTCTACAGAAAAGATGGCCCTTCTACTCCTTGAAATTAATAGATAAGTTTAAAATGAACAAGGTAAAGTTCAGTATTTTCAACAAGAAAGGCTGACCGTCTTCCCAACCTCAGTGACCTTCAGTAACAGAAACGTCCTGTGAAGTAGTGCTCCAAGCCCATAGACTTTCCACTTTGTTGAAGAATGTTTCACCTTTTGTTCTTTTTGGTGTAGGGAAGGAAGACTCGCTCTTCGAAAGGCAGGAAGGGCTCCACATACAAACCATGAGCTAGGAGACAGACAGTTCATTGCTGAAATATTTACTCTACTTATGTGTGTAAATAGGTCCTTCACTCCTTGAAGGACAGCATGTAAGTCTCTTTCCTCTGTATTGTCTACACTCTGCTGTTTTTATAACTCTTCTGATAATCTTACTCCAAGGCTACTTGGAGTCCTACTGACCTTCCCTGGCCAGCATTAGTAGGAGAGTAATAATAGTGTCATGCTAATAGGAAATAGCAGTCTTGGAACCAGCCATGGTGGAAACTCAGCGGGACTTTCACTGAAGCAAAGAAGAGTCATACAAAAAGAGACACTGTCTCCTTTGCATGCCAAGACATCCTTCCCCTCTGGCTCCACCACCACCACTTTGGCAACTCACCAGCAAAGGAGCAGGATGAGCTCTGCAGGCAGCACGGCTAACTCAAAATGAGCCTAGGATTTGCTTCATTCCTGTTTGACCCTGTCCTGTGCGTTCTTCTCCTTCCCCCCTCCTCCCTTTTAATCAGATCGCTGTCTTCTCTGCCCCACAGCACACAAAGACGGTATCCTCCAACGATGAGTGCCATGCTCTGTTCCCTCTCTTCTCTCTCTGCTACTTAACGCAGTGCTTCCCTGTCAGACACTATTGCTCCCAGATTAAAACAATATATGACAAAATGATACCCGCTGACTATTGACACTGGCAATTATATAAGAATTAAATGGGCTGTGTGTTTTGGACGAGCTTCAAAGGCTTGTGGGATTCCCACACATGCTCAGAAAGCTGTGGGGTCCTTCTTAGTTCTCAGACATATGGCCACTTCCAAGCCTGCTATTTCCTATTAACATGAAACTATTATTACCCACTTACTAAATGCTTCCTGTCGCTATCCAGCCAGGAAAGAAAGCGTCCAAGATAACAGCATCAGAAACCCCAAGAAAGGGGGCTGGCAGATGGGTCTGTTTCCTAAGGAGCCGTGTCCAGAAAGATTTATCTGACTTTCCGTTCCCCTGCCGGTGGGTGTGGTTGAAAGGGTGATGTAATTTCTATCAGCGCCGGCTGTGGAGCTAAGCATCTGTCATAACAAGTGTGTGAACTTCTTGCACCGGCCCAAGGTATTGCACATGCCATGGGAAAAGTTCCTGCTCATTAACAGGCCAGTCTTAAACCTGCCACAACCCTCAGACTCCCTCTTGGCTCTTGCTTAGTGAATTATTTCGCAATGCTAACTCTGAATGCGCTTAGACCACTGCATTGGTGTTAGTGGAGAAAAAAAGCTTCTAAGAATTGTCTTTCCAATAACTTTTTGAGATGTGAAGGGCTATATAGGTATTTTTATATGACGTCCCACACTTCAGCAGTTTAATATCACAGGGACATTTTAACAAACAGCGTAAAAGGTGAGAAAAATGTTATTCCCTTTTTTAACAGAGGTTAACCTAAAGCCTGGATTTTCTGCTGTATTCAGATTCTTAAGCTGCATGAAACTCGTGTGTGAGGCCAGTTAAGGATGAAGATCTCAATGAGGTGATTTTTGAAGCAGACAGTCCTTTGTATTTCTATGCTTTTGTACAGAAACTAACAGATCTTAGCCATTTTAATGTCTTTCTAATTAAGAGAGGGGATTTAGATGCCTGCTTTTAGAAAATCTGGTCCTTAAGGATTTGCCTAAGAACATGGTGAAACCATATAACAAAAGCAGGTCTTGAAGATGATCCTCCAGCTTTTTCCCAGAAGGTAGCCTCATGCCTTGAAATAGATGAAGTAGTCTTCCTAAAAAAAAAAAAAAAAACAGAAAGAAGAGGAAAAAAAACAAGAAAAAGGAAGGGAAAAAAAAAAAAAAGAACAAGAAAAAGGGTTTTTTATTCCTAAAGGGCTTTTGGGTTCAGGGAGAGCCAGGCCAGAGCTACATGGCAGGGGTGCCAATGTGGGCTTGGAGAAGGACCTGCCATGGTTTTGATTCAGGCCCCTCATTGTGGTTTCAGTGGTATACGCTGTCTTTCTACCCAAGGGCTGCTTGTGGCCAGGCTCCTCGGAGCACATTGTCCCAGCCCCTCCTGAACGGCACAGCATGGGCCGGATCATCCCCGGCATTCCCCCAGGGAAGCAGGCAGCGCTGAGCCAAAAAACTTGGCTTTGCCCTCAGTGACTCCCATCGCATCCCTTCCCAGAGGTCGAGAGCCTCCCTCAAACGGCAGGCTGAGACCATCAGACAAATACAGCGGCTCAGCTGCCGCCGGCCCTTCTGTTATTCCGCGCTTCTATTCTTGGTCTCGTCTTCCCCCATGTGGAGTGCAGGGATTAACCTGGATGTTGTCCACGGAGCTCCAAAGTATCATGTTTACCGAACCTCCCTCAGGTCACAGCGCCTCGGTGGTACAAACGAAAATAAAATACAGCCTGCTGATGTGGGGAGCAAGAGAGAAGACAGAAATGTCCCCATGGCAGTGTCTATATGGAGGGTTAAAGAACAAAATTATTTGTTTAATATCTCAGCCTCTGTACAGACATGCAGCCTGTTATTATAGCTTCTATTACAGGAAGGCCTTGGTTCTAGGTGAAATTAGGCTTGGTACAAGTAGAGTATATGTGTAGCAGGACATGGTCTTCTCTGCACTCTCACCTCATCCCCAGCATCCCAGGAAAGCTGGCAGAGGGACGAGGAAGAGTTGAAGCCAGTTGAACCAAGGTCAGTTGAGGAGGACTGACTATACCTTGTACCCACAGCAATATCTATCACATCAGGGCGTACAATCTTCTCGAAAGAGCTTTTGGGAATCAGACCACTGTCCACCCTGCCTTGTCCTGCTGCTCTCTGGGACCTCTACCAGCACTGCTACTACTCCACATACATCACCCTCTGAGCAGATTTTAATTACACGGCAGGAACTGATTTGGGTGGGAAGAGCCCTCTTGCCATTTATTCGACAGTAATCTCCCATTTGGGTGGCACTTGTCTTTGGTCTACGTGACCCATACCAAAGCCTCATTCTTCCTGGGTGGGCTTGAATCTTAAAGGGATATATTTCCACAGGAGATTTTAGCTACATGATAGCTGAAATCCAACAGACATTGCTTTAAAATTGTACCCAGTTGTATACATACCATTCTGCTCTCACAAACAATATGTATCTCTACATGCAGAACAAATCATCCAAAATAATAAAATATTGCCATAAAAGGTGTTATTATAATAAAAAAATCAGATTTCTCTAGAAAAAAAAATGGTTAAATGTTTTCTATAGGACTCCTATGAAAAATCCAGCTGAAAAAAATCACATTTAAAAAATGTGAAAAGTTCATTGGTTTAACTGCA
The DNA here is from genome assembly GCF_026419915.1 of Harpia harpyja. Taxonomy (NCBI): domain Eukaryota; kingdom Metazoa; phylum Chordata; class Aves; order Accipitriformes; family Accipitridae; genus Harpia; species Harpia harpyja. The sequence goes on from NC_068940.1 coordinate 106,771,220, forward strand.
TAATAACTTGAGGGGAAATCATGAATAGTAGCAATCACATCCAGGTCAAAAAAAAAGTGACTTTTACATGGCAACATCTAAGCAGTAAATATGACTGAAATTAGTACTTTTATTCAAATACTGCTTAGTGAATCTCATTGTCCCAGAAATCACTCGTAATTTATTAACAAGAAGTTGCTACCCTCTTCCACTGCTCCTGTGCCTGTTGGCACAACAAAAATTTCTGTGTAGTGAAACCACCTTTAAATCTTTTAATAGGTTCACATATCAGAGAGCCTTCAAGTTTGGCAGGGACTGCTGGAGATCCCCAAGTGCAATCTCACTCTTCAAAACAGCATCAGATACAGCAGGTTGCCCAGGACAGAGTCCAGCTGAGTTTTTAATATCTGCAAGGATGAAGACTCCACAGCCTCTCTGGGCAACCTGTATTCAACAACTATTACAGTGGAAAAAAAAAATAATTCTTGTGTTCAAATAGAATGCTGTGTATTTAAACATTTTAAATGGTTTCATTCACTTGTGTAGATAGTAAGTCATGTGTGGGTTAGGTTTTTTTCCTTGGCAGGTGGTTCCTGCATTTGAGTTTGTGCTTGCTAGTGGGACAGCAGTGAGATATCAGGATGGACATCTGCTTCCTACCTCAAGTATTTCTGTATCAAGGATAAGACTGAGGAAGAAGGGGCTGAACCAAATCCTGCTGAAATTTATGGAAATATTTCAAAAAGGTCTGGAGAAAATTCTCAATCTTTAAGTGGTTTTTTGTGTTTATACTTGGTGACAAGTATATTGCTCACTCTAGGCAATGAAATCATCAAGTTCCATTAGCCATGTGATAAATGCTGTTAATGATACTCATAACCATATCCTATAGAAAGAACTCCACCCACTCCTTATTCTTAGTATAAACATTACACAAATACAGCTCCTCTTTTTGCCTTGTAAAGGAACAAAAGACTGGAAGAGACCTCCTCAGGCCTTGAGACTATTGCAGACAGGGACATGTTATTAACTCCTTCGTAAGCCAATTATGTGTGGCCTTAATATCCCAAAGGATTTTCCCCCCGTTGATATCAGAGGAAACCTCTCCCTGACTCTAAGTTCTGGGTGGTTATACTGCTGCCACTGCTCTCTTTGGGTTTGGGTTTGCCTCCTGTTGTATTTCTGCACATTAATTATGGCCCCTCTGAGCCTGCAGTGGATTGAGTTATATAAACCAACCCAGCCCAACTTCTTTGTTGTAGCCATTTAACTCACCAGGGCATATATTGGCTGTTTTTATTTCCTTACCTCCCTAGTCACAATCTACTGGGTCACACCATGCTCCCAGCTGAAAGGGAGGAGATAATCTCCTCTTTGGGTTTCGAAGAAGAGCTTCTGTGCCTGAAAGGTGGGGTTTTTTTCCAACCCCTAGCAATTAATCTAATAAAAGATATTACATCATGCCACACTTAGCCTCATTGTCTAAAATTCCTCCATATCACATGAAAAGAAGCAATTGTATGTGGATTATAATTCGTTCCTACACACTAGAGACAGGTGAGATGAATTGACTTTCAGGATAATCTCTGTCTCTCTCTTATGATCATAAAAGGAATGAATGGAGATCTAGTTAATGAAGTCTAAAGAGAGATTCATCTCCCTCTTCAGAGGATGTCCAGTTGTGGTTAGATCAATGGCTCTCTGGGCTTCTTTGACTAGATCACCACTGTCTTACCATGGGAGCTTGGTCATTCATGTCGCGTGGAGATCTCTATCTGAAGACACCTTTAATAATACCTGAGGTGCTGCGGGAGATCTGAAATATTCATATGTGGAACAGAGATATAGCACTGGACCTGTGGGAGACCAGTACCAATCAGGACTGGAAGCTTAGCCAGAAGGGATACACTTAATTAAGCAACTATATGTATGTATGTTAACCGAAATGTTGAATCCCACACCTATGGTGCAACATTTTGTTTGGTTGTTTTTTTAAAACAAGCCTAAAAAATCCCACTGATGGAAGAAATATACTATAGTTGGTGCTGCAGGTAATAGGATGTTGGTTTTAATTACATTGATACATGCAATGTGTAAAGCAAGAGAGATAGGTTTAGGTGTTCATGTGTGTGAGAGTGTCTAATGATCCACTCTGCTTCTCTGTATTCTGCTTTTTCTTCGCTTGTTTTCGTTTTGCACCCTCTCAATCTCTACCTTCAGTGGCACCTATCTATCCCAAGGGGACCTGTCAAATGCCAATATATGAAGCTTGGACTCAGCTGATTAGCCATTGAGGGAAGTAAAAATTTTTTTATTTTTTGTGAAAAGGTGACTGTTTATTCTCACTATGTTTTTCTTCCCTCTTTTTATTCGTCTCTTTTTATACAGATGTAAAAAGCAGCTCTTCTGTCGAAATAAGACTGAGTATGAAAACCCACAAACCCAATTATCTGGAAATGGCCCAAGCCCGTTCCAGTCTTTTACAATCTATTGGGAGACAAGCGCTGGCAAGTTTCTTCCAGATACATCATCAAATTAATGGCCATCAGAGGCCTTTCTTGAAGCAAAAGGGGAGGGGGTGAAAGTTATAGACCCAGACAGGACATAAATAATGTAACTATGACAGAAAACAAACCACCATTTGTTGTTAGTTATCGTCTTCCAGCTTGAAAGTGACAAAAAACAAATAAAAGAAATTTGTTATGTACATTGAGGTTGGAGGAGTGTAGGAACCATGCAGCTCTTGAGAACACGCAAGGAAATGGGCTTTTGCCAAGTATACTACTGCCATAAATCTGTATTTCTGCCTGCTATTTGCTTATTATATCAGAGATTTTGTTGACAGAGTGTGGAAATGCAGGGAGAAGAGCGACAGAAAATAAATAAAAAATCATAATAATAAAAGCAACCTTTCTTTCTCTTTCCTTAAAATTAACGAAGGGTGAAACCATCCCCAAACTGAAAGGGTGGGACTCAACAGGAAACCAACAGACTCCCACTACCCCAGACAAAGGGCTGGGAATGTTATAACCAGTAACCTTAGAGTGGGGCTTTCCAAAGTAGCTGGAGAGTGAAATACTTCTCACCTAACTTTAGCCATATAGAAGTGAAACATCTCCAATAGGTAATCCCCAATAACCTCCAGGAGACACTTCATTACTTACGTAATTATCTAAAAATCTGGGTTGTTCTTCAGGAGTGCTTGTGTCTCTCTGTTGGCAAAATGGGAGTCTCTACTCCTAGTTTAGACTAGGTACATAAAAGTTAGGTGGTCAAAGTTAAGCAAGGAGAATCTCACCTTAATTGAATGACGGGCGACATTTCCATGGGTCCTTTGAAAAGGTACCTAATAAAAGCAGAGCTGGGGCTTTGTCTCCTCAGTCAAACGGTGCATCACCATGTGTGGAGACTCTCACTAATGCAGACGAATGCCTCATGTTGTGAACAGTCCCCCTGAGCCCACTGAGATTACCACTTCACAGGAGTAAGCTGCCTTCAGACTGAAACACAAGTGTTTATTTACTCAGGGTAAGATAGGTCTGTTTCAAAGTTCCTGTCTCTACCCCTTGATTTTCCAAAAGTGCAGAACACTTCATGACTCTGTATCCACTGGGGACAGCTAACGGCAGCACATTCAGCGTAGCTTAGCTCAACTTCAGTGCCTACGTGGGAGTGAGTTGGCCACATGCCCACTGCTGTCAGTAGGGATCAAGGGTGAGACCCCTGGTGCCAGTAGCTGTCTTGGATATCATAAGACCTCTACACTTGGGCAACTGAGTCGCATCCCTAGTCAATAAAGCTAATATATCTCAAGGAGCAATTCATCTCATCACCATCTATACTGGTCAGATGAATCACTTCCCCAACTCTACTGGCTGCATTAATGAGGGGTCGTTTGAGCCATCCATACATAGATGTTTCATGGGATTTGAGGTGCCCTATGGGATCCGAGACTTGCTCACAGGACTGACAGATATGACACAGGGCCTGCAAGGCAACCATAGCATTCTGGAGGAGCACCTAAAGGTCATTTGGGTGTAAACCTTATGAAGGGTTTCAAATGGCATTAGATGCCTGTTTGTGAGCCACTTGTTAGAGGTATAGATCTCCATTAGGTGTAATGGGACTGAAATGTCTATGTCTTACAAAGATGAATGTACTGCAGACTGAAGATATCTCTACCGCAGGGTAAGATGCAGAAGCTGAGCCATAGGCATCTGATGCCATTTTACATGCCCTTAGCTTTTCTGGATGTCCTCACGTGTAGATATGAAACAGAGTCTACAGAAGATTCATGTTCTTTTGCTGCAGGAGACTCTACAGTGACTAAATGACACTAAAAAATTATGATTAGGCAAATGAAATACACCCATAAAATGTATTCATCTAGAGATAAATAACAACTTAAAGGTCTAGGCTTTAAGCCAAACCGGCTTCCCTGTGTAATTTAAAGTAACTGTGTTTCAACAACCTGGAAAATAAAGATTCAAATTCTCAAAAAAAAAGAGAGATTTGGGGAACAAGGAGATGACTGCTGGTCCTTCCAATTATTGCACAAGGAAAAAAAAAAAAACCCTGTGACTTTTCATTTAGTCTTGGGTTAAGGAATAATAAAATAAAGAATTAAAGAGAGATTGGGAAAGGGATGGTCGAAATATGTCCTCTGTAACAGCGCTGAAGACACAGAAGTTCTGGGGTGGTGCATGGAGAGTATTTGCCAAGTTTGTGAGGCTGCTACTCAAAAAATCACATCATATTGATCTTGCCATTTAACTTTACTGGGGAAGAGAGGTGTATAATAAATACAAATCTTATGTCATTTCAGAGTATCTGTGACCTAAAAGGCAACAAAATGTGAAAAAAAAAAAGTTGATAAAAAAGTTTTCTCCACATTTTGGAAAAATGAAACAGGTTCATTTTAGTTCAGCCCTAAGAACAGAGACAGGGCTCTTTTATTTTCTAAACCAGTTTGATGAGGTTTACACACTGAAACAGAACCAAGTAAGTGAGGGTAGAAGAGAATTCATCTGCTTCAAGATATGTTCACTCCAAAACAGAGCAATAAAGTTCAGAATTGACGTTTGTGTCACCAAAGAACCCCCTGTGCATTCAGGGTAAAGCTGTGTATAACTCCACTTACGTTCCTGGCATAACATTTGAATTTTACCCTCATGTAACTGAGACCAGAACCGACTATGTTTTGTCTCAGGAATCTAGTCTAGAAAAGTTTTGGAAAACTCAGGACTGATTCAAATTACTTGTAGATCACAATGGATAAAGAAAAACAGTAAGTGAAGCTCTGGATGAGGAAGGGAAGTTCTTAACCAAAAAAGCCGTATGCAGCACAGTGTGTTTCTACCAGAGCACTGGACAGGCATCACCTGTAAAGAGACCTGCTGTTTTCTTGGTACGTAGGGATGGCTGGAGGTGCCCATGGACACGCTGATTTAGGGTGATGCCAAGACCTCAAAGAAGAAAACTTTTAATAGCAGCTAAAGTCATGAGTCTGGTCAGGTGAAGAGGGAAACACTGAGCAGAGAAGTTGATGAAGGAATCATCCTGGCTGTGGAAGATAAAACCTATATGAGTGTTATTCTACCCCGGAGAGTTCTGCACATTTAGCTGCTGATTACAACTATGTGTATCAAGGATCACATTTCTTGCTACATGCTCGTTAACTTTAGGCACTCCAGTGGAGCACTTTACCTGGGTGGAGTGGAACGTTATTCAGGATCATGGCTGCTTTGCTTTCCAGATTAATGCAGGGGCGATGTAGCCCACCAGTGCACCTGGCTCACTGAGCTGTAAAATGCTTTTGAAATCCCACAGAGCGAAATGAGCCATGGAAATGAGTCATCTTCACTGAGCGTATAAGCAAGCAGGTATAATGTTGGGAATTTTCAGAAACTCGCTCACAGCTGAAGCCTGATGCCTGCAGCTATTTGAATGGAAAGCCAAACAATTTGTCCTGCTTTTATATAGAAGTAGAAGTGACATTAGCCGACTTTGGCCAATTCACACACTCCTTTTTACATGCTTTCCTTGGCCTTTCATACACAATATTAGCAGTCAGTTTCCTGTACTGATTCTTCAAGTCAAGTGGCTAAAAAAGATTAGCACCAAATGACTACTGCAAGTGTCAGTGAATCAGTAACTTTCTTATGGTACTAATATACTCCAGCACTAATACACTACCAAGTGAACAGTTTTTTTAAAAATAGTGCAAAATCTTTCCCCGCCCCCCCCGCCCCATTTCTTTTAATAATATGGAGAGTTTCAAGCCTGTGTTCCCAAATCACACCCTGATGAAATGCCAAGGTCTGGTTTCACCATGCATATGATTCTCATTTAGGAGACACATACTTAGATGAATCAACGTCAAAGGCTCATTTAAACACAGCAATTCTGCAATGAGCTAATAACTCATGCACAACAAGGTATTTCGTTTGCTAGCTCTAAACAAATTATGAATGTTAAATAAACATCTTCTTCTTGCTTAAACTAGTCAAAGGGAGAGGAAGCACTCGGCTGCTTTTAATAAAAATGTTGTGTAAAATGAGAGAGTCACAGATGGCAAGGTTTATTTTTTTGTTTTCTAAAGGGCGATTTTAATTTTGATTGAAGCTTAGTAATTTCTTTTCTTATTTGATTTCCCTAAAGCAGCGTTCCAGCAAACATAGTTTTCCCAGTTTGGATACTTAGGCAGTGCCGAGCTGAAATTCTCATCTGGAAGAGTTTTTCAATCATTCATATAAGATGTGATCCAGTGCCCATCAAAGTCAATAGGATTCTTTCTACTGGCTCCAACAGGCTTGGATGAAGTCTGTGGGGTTTGAGCTAAAGCCCATTGAAGTCACAGAAGGAACCTCTTGCCCTCAAGAGAAGGTGGCTGAGACTCCTCTATTCTGCCCCACTTGCAAAACAGTGGACCTTTTCTGACATAGGCTTCACACAAAATGAAACATTCGACTTAATGGGAAATTGTGTTTAAAAATTTTCAGATTTTGAACTATATGGGAAAAAAAGATTGTTTTGGTGTGAAGTTGTGGGGTTTTTAAAATTTATTACCCTTTTTTACTCTCTGATAACAAAAGAGGGAGGAAATGGAAGAAAACTGTGGGAAATGATATGATTTTTTTAGTTCATTGTAAAAAAAAAATCACTGAACAAAAATACTGCATTCCACTGTTCCTTATTTTATTCAAGGCTAATTTTCAGCAAGAGAGGAGAAGGAAGCATATCAAGGCTATGGAAAGTAAAGAATATGATGATTTTTACTTTAGGTATCAGAGTTCTTTTTCTAATGGTAAACTGAGAGCTAGCAAAGCTCTAGTGATGCCATTTTAAATCTGTCTTGCTTTTCCCAAGTTGCACTCTATACCTGATCATTTACTTAGATGTAGTATTAATGAAAGACAGTATGGAAGCACATATAAAAGATTGTAACTGTAATGATTGAAATATTTCAAATTAAAGTTGAAAATGCTGCTGTTGGACAATTCTTGGGGCAACATAACAAATTGACCAAATTTTGTTTCTCTCTTTTGAAAAGGGGAAAAAAATTGCCAAAATATTTTCATCTTTGGTCATGCAAGTTTTTTATGTTTTGTACAATAAAAAACAAACTGATGATTGACAAAGTTTTTCAAGTTCATTGAAAAGTTATTCCAAAGCTTTTTCAAACCCTGATAGAAACTTTTTTCACCCCCCCAAAATAATGTAAAGAGGTATTTCTAACTTCCTTTTTAAGGGAACAAAAATAAAATATGTTACCATAGAATTTAAACTGCAGTTTCTGCTTAACATCACCAAGGTATAAACAGCAACTGGATATAAATTTTAACCCTAGTCTATAGAAATGAGTTTAAGCCTTACTGTGCTGCAGGATGGATGCACCTGGCTCAGCAGAATTGGGTGCCTGGTCCCTCAGACTGTCAGGTCCTGGGTAGTGAGGCATGTACAAACCAACTGCTCTGTTTTGTGCTGTTGACTTTAAAAGTGGTATTTTTTTTTTTTTTCCTTCCCCATGCTTCCTAGGTGACTATACACATTTTAGTAGACCTTTGATCTCTTTGGCTTCGTACGGTTCTAGCTGTGACTTGAGGGAGTTGAGAGAGGGTCTGTCTTGAAGACCACTCTGCTGTTGTGATGATTCATTCCCCTGGACTGCTGGAAAGCACCAGTAGATTGGTAGAAGACAAACTGAGATCAGGACGGACGATTGCATTAATTTCTTTTCCAGTCTGAGGGAATATGTTGGCTCTTTAAGTAAAGGAAAAGAAACTCCTAGTTCTGCTGCAGGAAGAATAAATCCATTCCACTAAATCATATATAAGAAGATTTCTCAGTTACAACACAAAAAAATGTGCAAAACAAACTCGAGTCTTTTGAGAGAAATAGTGTTAGATGTTTAAAGAAATAAAACATAGTTTTTTCAAAGATCAACCTTTTATTTTGCATTTTTTCAGGTTCTGTTTCAAGTGGCCAGCACTTGAAAGTGGTGTTTAGAAACACAAGTGGTGTTTAGAAAACTACTTGCAGTTTCTCTGTGAGAAAAATGCAAGTGAAAAGCAAAGAAGAATACAAAAAGTAAAGGTTTTCAACTGAAATATAGGAGGATCTTATTTGATCTAAAAAAGTTTTCCTTCAGGAAAAAAATCTTCAGTTTTGTTGCAAGAAACCCTTGTCTTGGGGTGGGGGGCAGGTAGGTAAAAAGTAAAAAGAAATCAAATGCTGATGGAAACATATTGAAATAGCTTGAGTAATAAATACATATGCTTCTATTGGCATATACAGTATTGTTCTTTTACAGCATATTTAACAGTCCCAAAAGAGATGGAGGAGGTCTTGCTCTGCTGGAACCCAGATCCTTGGTATCAGGCAAAGAAAACCCACCCAGAAGCAGAGCTTTAGTAGCTGAAAGAAAGATGCCACTGAAAAATGGGCTCTGATTAGGATATCAGTAAGCAGAAAGAGTGAGCAACGGGACACTCAAAGAAGATGCCCACCCTTAAAGGTTCAGCCAGAAAAAAATGCAAATCCTAAATTTCATTCCCGTGAAGGCTCATCAAGATAGTCTGCAAGCCGATGTGAACAAAACGGAGGCTCGCTCGCTCTCTTCCTGCTGTAGTAGTTTGTCTGGGCTTTATTTTCTCTTTTGTTATTTATGGCTTTTGGTAACCTAGGGAGAAGTGAGAGCAGGGCCAGGAAGGGCAATTCCCCAGCTCTCTGCTTCGGATCATTCAGAGGTGCCACTCCCATTGGTATTAATCAGTGCAAGACCATCAGAGCTTGGCTCTGGCTCCAAGTGAAGCAAGACCCTGCTCTGTTGCCTGGAAAACATCTGCTGGGGTGGAAAGAAGGAACAACAAACACAGGAGAGAGGAGGGAGAACAGGGACACGGAGGACGGTCAGTTGGTAAAAAGCTACAGACTTTTCAAGGTTTGGTCCAAAGCCCACACTGAGTCAGTGACTCTCACGACTGAGGTCAAAGAGCTTCGGGTCAAACTCAAGAAGGCTCTGTTAAGCTTTCCAAGGCTAGGATTTTCAACCTGTGGCTTGCAAACCCATGATGGGTTATGAGCTGGAAAAGTCAACTAACAAATCATAGCAAAAGCCTCAAAAAGAGGCTTAAGTTCACTAAAGGATGGGGGAGGTTAACTCCACATGAAAATCTTGAGAGATCTGTAAAACAGGAAAGGTAGACCACCATCACAGAGCATTTCACTGTCTTTTCCCTGCATCACTCCTGTACTCCATTAGCACTGGGAGCTTCCGTAAAATCTGCTACTTCAGAAGGCCAGCAGAAGAAACTAATAATGACTTGTGCATAGAAAAAGAAATCACGCCCAGATATTTGCATACAATTCGTTTTCTTGAGTCTTAATTCAACCACGAACTACCATAACAGAACTGCAAATTTTACCTATGCAAGGAAATATTGATGGAAAAAACCAAACAATTAAGCAAGTGTGCAAAACCATGGGAGGATCCCAGAATATGTTCGAGCTCCATTACATTGCTGGACTAGTTACCAAAGTTTCTACGGAGCTCTGCAAGCTGTGTTCAGATTCTCTGGTCAGTGATTCTCACATGACCAGGCCCACAACAGCCTCTTAACTTGTTTTTATTTCTGTTAAAAATTAAAAAATCAAATGAATAGCTTTTGAGAAAACACTGTCAGGAAGAACATAGAATATCAGCTCATGATCTTGATGATCTTGAAGGTCTTTTCCAACCGAAATGATTCTATGATCTAGGAACCAATAGTTGCAACCACACAGTTATTCAGGGGTGGATTCGAAGCCAAATTTGCTGGACTGTCTGTCCACACGAATGCTCTTCACTCAAACCTGAAGGTGACCAAACTGGGACTGCTTCAGGGATCATCTAACGGTGCTGTCTGAGCTTTATGCATGCTCTGGGGAATGTTCTGGGTGCACCTTCAGCCTGGTCCTCAGTGGCAGCCTCCGTTTATCTCATCTGCTCTTGCAGTATTGTCTTATGAGAGCTGCAGGGGAGACCGGGAGCTTTGGTCCTTCCTAGAAGGACCTCTTCTAGAGGGGGCAGGGAGTCACTTTGTCTGGTCTATAAGGTAGCAGCTCCCAGGAGTGCTCTGAATTTCAGTCCGTTCTCCTGAAGTACAGCATAAGAAAGTCTCATCTTTCTTTTTACAATAGTTCCAAGATAAAGATAATAACTTTAAATCCTTGCACCACTTAATGGCGAGGTTATTACACCAGAAAGGCACAATAAAATTCTTATTAACATGTTAAGAAGCAGAGCACAGTATAATACGGTAATCCTGTAGTTGGAACCACATGTAATAACTTTGCTTGTCAGAACTGCCTGTACAGATGTAGCAGCCTTGGAGCCAGTAAGGTTTCTCAGCACCATGACGCAGCCAGCCCTGTTAGGGTCTAAGTAGCTGAAGTCACATCTATATTAACAGTTCTGCCAAGAAATTTTTCACAACACGGAGGTGCCTTCGTTAGGGAAATGCCACTGTAAAGATCAGCTGTCAATTCCCACACCAAACAAGCTGCATTAGGAAAGGCGAATCTGGTTGTAGAAAGAGTTCCTGTGCTAAAGCCTTGTCCTGGCATAGTTATTGCAGATGAAGATCATCCACCTGCTTCAAAGCTCCTTTACAGAGTCTGTAGCAGAGTTTTGATGATGTGTGTCGGTCTTTAAAATAATCTCTGGTGTGTAGAAATGGTTTATAGTCAGATATGTAAGTGTTCGCCTAGTGCAAGGAAGCACTGAACAAACCCTCAAGAGACCTCTAAGCAATGCTACTGTGACCACAGCAGGCAGTGCAAGGCAGGTTAGCTTTGGATGAACTTTGAGCTGAAGCAATTATACTCATGCCAATTCTCAGCTCACTCAGCCTGCGTAGTCCTGACATTGTCTGGTAGAAACATACCTGGATTTATCTGCCAAAAATCTTTGGAAGCAATCTGCTGGGGAAGTTACAAACTGCTCAAATCCCACAGATCTTTGCTCTTTGGGCTTTCTTTAGCTGTTGCCAGATGTTGCAAAAAAATGAGTTTGGCAATCAGAATCCCCTGTACAATTAAGAGTGCTGGTGGATGGCATAAAGTTGCTACTTCAGGACTTCAGTATAACAGACATGTTATCTTACCGGGAATCTCCAGGCACTAATATTGATTGTGCCATATCTATGTAGTCTGCAATGCTTACACACTCTTCTTCTTGCAATACTTTTTGAATCCGTTGATTAACTACTGTCAAGTTTGACAGAAGGCAGGGAGCTTTAAGGTTGCTACAGTTATGATCAAAAAATGTGGTTAGGGAAGGGAAAGAGAACCTATGAGTACTTTACCAAGAAAAAATGTGAACTTGCCCCATATTAGGCACTAAAGGGTCTACAGAGGCACGAGATAATACAAAGTCCCTAATTTCAGGAGATTTTTTTTAATCTGAACTCACGCTTTAGTAGATACGTAAGACTCCAGCCATGAGACACTGTGCTATAGGAAACAAATCTTCATCTGTTTCATCACTCAGGACTTATTAACTTTCTGGCTAGCAATATTAATTCTGCTTTTTTCCTTTCCTCATTTCTCTTGACAAGTATTGTTTGGCTCCATATACTTGTGTTTGATCACCCTCCCCTTTCCTGTTTCCAGAGTATCCTTGAATACCAGGTCTTTGAACACCACTTCATGAAGCAATTGCCCACGTACTTTGGATTTTTCTGTTCCAAATGGGCTGGAGCCAGCTTTATATTGAATCAGGTACCTTTTAGGATTCCCCCCAACTGCTCTACAATTCTGGAAAGCTATTTCTTGTCAGAAGCCCAGGGACTTTGACCACTGTGTGGTTCAAGTTTTCTTATACAGTTTTGTGAAGAATCATGCTGGCCATGATCCAAAACAGGTTACTGTGCTGATGGACATTTGGTTGGAGCCAATTCACTTAACCCTACCTTCATACTGTGCTGAATTCAAGCACAACACCATCACTGATTCTTATATGACCAAGCCCACAACAGACTCATAACTTCTTTTTATTTCTGTTAAAAATTAAAATCAAATTAATGGCTTTTGAGAAGACACTGTCAGGAAAACATTTCTACTTTTAACCAGGAACAGGTTTTTCTGTTCTTAACAACAGATTCCAGTTTTCAAAAGCCAAAACTCTTTAAAAATTGAGATTTTTTTTGCCTTTTTCTTTATTACAATAAAAACAATTCCTAAAAAAGAGAACCATGCCCAAATGGGACTAGCCCAGAGGTTTAGCTCCATGTTCCATGGCCAACAGTAGATACCCATTACACCATGTAAGTGATGAGGTTTAGGGTAGTCTACCTGCTGAGACAAGAATGTCTCAGCACTGCAGACCGCTGCAAGTGGACTGAAGAGTGTTAGAAAATGGTCTGTAAAGAATTGTATGCAGAAGCAGAGAAACTAGATGGGAGGTAGACCCCTTGTCCAGAGTTTCCACATCTAGACCTCTACCTGCTGTAGTTAATCTAAGCTGAAGCAACTAGCATCATGGGACTGAAATACCTTTCCCTCAGTCTTCCCATTGGCATTAGCTTTGGAAAATAGTCAGACCAACACACAGGGAGGTAACATACCAGCAGTCATCCCTTATGCTAATAGGGGACTAACTTTTCTTCAACCAGTCCAACCCACCATCAGTAACACAAGATAAATCTGCTTTCCAGTCTTTTTTGGCTCTTCCCTCTCGAACCACAGTGGCTGGATAGATGGCTGAATGACTTACTCTTTATCCCTGAAAATAAAAAATAAATCTTCTATATGTGTGCATGCATGTAATCTTCATTTTGTAACCCTGCCTGAAGGCTAGCTCTTTCAGGCTTGAAGTGTTTATGAAAATAATTTCTAGGATTTGAAGCTACCCACTCCTGTTCACTGGGGTGTTGCAGACAACAGCTCTGATGTCCTAGTTTAGTTTGACCGGATTACATGTGGTATGAGTTCAATAGGAAGAAGCACACAAGTTCAGCAGCATACTATTTTGTGTGCCTAACATTAGGCTCTGGGTTGGTTCATGAGGCAGTCTCTGTTGCGGGGGGAATTGTGATCTTAGTCCCCTGCTAGTGATACCTGTTGAACATCACTGGATATAAACATCACTGCTTAAAAAGGACAGCACTGAGGGCAACCCCTTCTTTCCCTTCCCAGCAACTGTTGTATGCATTCTGCTTATCCCTTTTTCTGAAAGACCAAGAAATTATGTTTACCTGGCACACAGCCACGCAATGCACTACTAATGCAGGGTCATCCTTAGGGTCCTATGTTTATGAAGTCCCTGTTGGCCCTGCCAAGCCAAATATATTCCCCCATCCTCTTACCACATCTGCAATGACTGCCTGGGAAGACTCTTTTTCACGGCATAAAATGTACCTTTCTTTGACTTATCTATGGGTAGAAGCTATGTGTGGGCAGTTGCTGGAGCCTGGTACTTTATTGCTGGGTGAGGATGTGGAAGATATGGAGAAACACATTAGCAGTCAAGTCATTACAGAGGTGGTTTTAAAGCTATCCATATAGTATTAAAACTCCCAAGCTTGGTTGCCAACAGTGTGAGGACTTAGCTCAATAGGCCGTGAGGCCTATTGTTTTGTTGGTGGGACCAGGGAACAGGTTGACATCAAAATCCTTGTTTTCCCACATGCTGTAGCTCTCTGTGACACTGTACTTCACCCAAAGTGTGCGTGGCCCTACCTGCTTCCCCAAGTAACACACACACACACCAGCTCCTCTAGGAACTCCTACATTTCCTAACCATGCCTGGGGTGTGGATTATCACAAAGCTCCCTCTATACCCCATTTTATTCTGATTCACATGTGGCAGAAAGCTCTACATTCGATCTCTTTCCGCTCCCTTACTCAGTCTTAACAGTAAAACACAAATATATAGTCAGGTCAGGAGTGTAGGTGTAAGACAGCAACAGAGAGAAGGAAAACAAAAGTGAAACACAGTTTGAATACACACTTCACAGGACTGTTGCCCAGTGCTTTCAGCACCCCTTTTCTAGAATGCCTTCAGTATTTTCTAGCTGTAGAAAGAGGGCTCCAACACACCACCCCAAATTGCAGACGACCCCATAGCACCACAGAGCTTCCTTTCTGTTTTACCTTCTGTTTCTGTGGAGTTAGGTATGGCACACAGATGAAAAAGCCCTGGATGGGTCTAGTTGGAGCCAAGAATGCTGGACACTTAAAAGCAATTTCCCATCCCTATTTCACACCTAATCAACCCAGGGGTGTGCGTGGACTATGTAAATGTTGTTGATGGCACTTTGCTTTTCCAGTTGCAAACAGACTGGCTGCTACTGCTTGAGCTAAGAGCGATGTGGTGTGGCTGTTAAGATAGATCCCTTATCCTTGACCTGGTATGGATTTTTTTATTGAGACCACAGGCAATGGGTTTAGAGGATCAGCTTCTGCGAGTGCTTATCTCTCTCACAACCTATAGAAGGAGATTGTTTCTAACTAACCTAAGTGCCTCAGGTAGGATGTTTCTGTGTCCTAAACAGCACACAAAGTTAGGCATATTTGAACAGCTGTCAAAAAATAGATATGCTGATCGAGAAGATGCTTGAACTCCACTCTTGGTGTGGGACCTGGAAAAATAAATGTGAGTCTGGGATTGCTGGGGTTGCACTACCATATGCATACAGAATCAGTCCCAACAACCAAATGTTGAAACTGGGATGACTAGGAAAAAACAAAACAAATAAATAAACAACAAAAAAAAAATCCCAAGAAAGCAGAGTACCAGACCTGAACGGCTGAAGTGTTTTGGCTACTGGATGGTGTGGGACTGGAGTACAAGTCTTCCAAGCTATTGATAAGGTTATGAAAGACAGCTTGAAATTTTGAGGGAAGTTCCCCTGAAAGAAATAGTCTTCAGCACATTTCTACTCTGTTAGTCATTTAATAGCTTGGAATTATATCTGCTGTAGACTTAATAATAATGGAGAGAAACATGACCATTCAGTGGGTGATTTTTTAAAAATCTTAAGAAGTTTGTTGAAAAAAGTAGTTATATCTAGATGATTAATTTCAACTTGAACACCTTTTTGATAAATGAAGGTAGGTGAATTCCATCTGTAGAGTATAGAGTTTTGTTTCCAAATTTGACTTTGATTGCATGTTCCTATAGGAAGCTTGTCAAATACATCTGTAAAAAGTCACTATTGTCCCTGACCGCTTACAGGAATGACCAAAGTGTCAAGGCTGGAGCAGACCACACAATAGCTTAAATCTTTTACCTTGAGGCATTTTTTCAAACTGTTGGGTCCCAGCATCCACTTGGTTTCCTAAATATATCTCAAGGCAGTTGATACTTTTCTGCACCCTTCTTTACTTTGTTGGCAGGTTGTGCCAGGCATCATTCTTCAAAGCTGTTCTCTGGCTTCTCTGAAAAGAAGTCACTCTTCTGCTGTAAGACACAACCCTTCCTTCCTCTGTTGACTAGTATTGTTTGGGCTAGTGGGGTTTTTTCAGTGAATAAGCTTAAGTAATACCATAGGACTGCTCCTTGTATTCTATGCAATACCTCACATTCAGAAATTTCACAGTAGCTGATGCACACCTCTGGAAGGCTCAAGAGCTATTTTTATCTTGCCATTGAAATACACTAAACCAAAAAGGAGAGTTCATCTAAATATTCATTGTAATAGAAACATCTATTGCTACTTGCATTAACCTCAGATCTTCTAGTCCCAACAGCATAGCTTCTCTGGTGCTTAGAATCATAGAATCATAGAATAATTTGGGTTGGAAAGGACATTTAAAGGTCATCTAGTCCAACCCCCCTGCACTGAGCAGGAACATCTTCAAATAGATCATGTTGCTCGGAGCCCCATCCAACCTGACCTTGATTATTTCCAGGGACAGGGCATCTGGCACCTCTCTGGGCAACCTGTTCCTGTGTTTCACCACCCTCATGGTCAAAAATTTCTTCCTTAAATCTAGTCTGAATCTATCTTCTTTTAGTTTAAAACCGTTACCCCTTGCCCTATCACAACAGGCCCTGCTAAAAAGTCTGTCCCCATCTTTCTCATAACCCCCCTTTAAGTACTGGGAGGCTGCTCTAAGGTGTCCCCGGAGCCTTCTCTTCTCCAGGCTGAACAACCCCAACTCTCTCAGCCTGTCTTCATAGGAGAGGTGCTCCAGCCCTTTATTCCCCCTTCTCTTTCTCTAGGTGGCTTTTAGACGGAGGCAGATCAACCAGTCCTGTCTCTGTTCCTTCTTCACCTCTTTCTAACTCCCTCTTGAACTCTGAGGGGCAGGAAGCCAACACCTGGCTGCAGTATGGACTCCTTATAACTATAAAGTTTTTGCATGAACTACAGCAGCCCTCAGGCTAATTTAGCTTGGCAGAAGCAGACTGGCCATACCAAGGGGTAATACCAACTTTAAACTATTTTCAAACACAAAATGCTCTGGTTTGCATATGTAATGTTTAGCAGCAGTCCCCCAAAACCTATCTTGAAGTACTTTTCTACGGCTCTTTGATGATGAAGCAAGTGAGGAGGATAGTGCTAGTTTGACACATTGGCTTTCAACTTTTTCAGAACTGTCATTGCCTTACACGTTTTCATTTTTGGCCGGTGTTCAGGGTCTTCATAGGGAATTTAAAAATACTGGCAACAGAAATGGCACAAGATCCCCCACTTCCTCAGGCGAGGCTCCAGAAACTCTGTAAGTCTGTCATCAAACATAGTGCCCATCCACCAAGGGCTTTAACAGTCATCAAAAGAAGACGCTGCCTCCTGCAGTCACTCTCAGATCAATTTTCTTAGAAGTCCTTCATAGATTTCCAAGACAGCCATTGACTCCCAGGGAACTGTAGGCCAGTGCTTGTTCTGCTCCAAAGGGACACAAAACCAGCAAACAGTGGCAGGAAATATCAAGTCACAGCCAGGACCTTTGAAACGTCATAGAATGCAGACTGATGAAGCTGAAAGTGTGTATTCCCCGCATGCAGTAGGGAACTCCACCATAGCAAAGGTTGGAGAACGATCCAAGGACTGATATATGATTTTTAAGGGAGGTTTTACTTCTGTTTATGGAATTATTTAAAATGAACTGGTTACCCTTGGGAAAGAGAGTGTACATTTGATTTTTTTTTTTTTTTTTTTTTAATAAATGGAATCTGTCCAATTCCTTCACAAAGTTTTTGGGTAGTAAGATGGTTATTCGTATGAAGCAGTGTACATATTTAAATGTTCATGGCTATGTAATGGATTCACAGATTTCAAGGTCCAGAAGATCCAATATGACTTACTTTATGATCTACTTTGCACAGACCTTACAAATTCTTCATACTGAACAATAGTTATAATTTTGGATTCTGGGGGCTATTCTAAGATTGCAAGATCTGTTTTCATTCTAAATTAGGATAAGAAGATTAGTTCTTCTTTCTTCAACTAAATGGAAATGCATCTGTCAAAATGTTTTTATTCAACATTTTTTACAAAAAACGAAATATTTCAGCATTCCTTGAAACTGGAATGTTTCACTTGGATTCACTGATCTGACCGGAAGTATTTTATTTGACATTGGTTCAATGGTAATCTGCTTTTATTTTTTCTTCACTGCGGCACATTGCCACTTGGAAGCTGTAGTCCCAAGTCTGCTGGTGTCATTATCACCTTTGGTACAGGTTTTATAGCTGGGTTGTCCTTCCTTAGTGTCCTTCCTATAATTCCATAGAGGCACTGTACAGTCTCCATCCTTGGACATTTTCAAAAATGAACAGAGTTTGTTGTAGCTTTACAGTTAGCCTTGAAAAGGAGTTAACCTTTGAAAAGGCGGTTGTACGAGATACTGTTGGAGGTCCCTTCCAACATAAACTTTCCCATGATTCTGTGATTAAAAGAAGTCTGTTTTAGAGGACTGGAGTTGCTCCTTGTACAGATCTGTAAATCTAGCTTTCAGTCTTCAGTTCCATATTTGATGTCCGCGGAGAGCTGTCACGTGCACAGATCCTTCATTTGCTACGCTGGCACTTTCTAGTCATGCTTGTTCTGCACTTGTACTTGAAGGCATCAATCAGGCTTCAGCTGTGAGTGAGTGCTTGAGACATGTTGCCCAAAACTCAGATTAGATTGACACAAGATGGTTTCTTCTGGCCTTAAAACATACGCAGGCTATGCATGCTGAAAGTGATGGAGGCACATTCTTTCCCAATTTCTTTTCTGTGCTTCTCTCCCTCTATTCCTGCTTTTCCCTGGGTTATCTGGATGTTGCGGTAGGGTCTAGGAAAAGAGCAATCCCGTAACTTCCCCTACTGTTGATGCCAAGTTTGCACCAAGGACTCTGGCAAGAATGTGGCTAGAAGATGTCGAGCCAGAGCTTTCTCTCTGGAGTGTTTCCCAAAGTAATTCCATCTAACGGAACAAAAGCTCCAGAAAAGTACTGTGTTTCTTATAAAACAGATGTTTTAATGCCTTGCCAATGCCTAATAAATGGCAATGTATTCACACTGTCAAGGTTGTAAACTTAATAAATTACATTTAATACTGATATAAACACAGAAAACCACACTGAAAATAGACAAGAAAAGTAACTGTGTCTTATATAAGAGCAAAAATGCTGGTATGAGATTTCACCCAGGCACATGTGGGTGTGTATCTGTATATATCTGTATATACAAGTGAATGTTACCAATTAGCTGAATGGTTCATGGTTACTCAATCAAGACTCACCTGCAAAAAAGAAAATAAAGGAAAAAAAAAAAGAAAAAAAAAAAGGAGAATTTGTAATGTCAGGAGGATTGGGTAATGCTTTGCAAATTGCCATTCAAAAGTCAAAGCTAAAGCCTTAGCACTGACTAATGGTTTCCACAATTCATCCTTTCAGCTTCAGTGCCCTGACTTGCATGTTGCAGAAGTAAAACAAGTACTAAAGCTATTTCAGGTAATTCGCAAAGCAACAAAAAGGTAACATTCATAGCCAACACTTTGAGGGAGTCAAGACTGAGTGACTGCCTAAACAAATCCACCTCCTGGCTCCAAAGACTGAATTCTAGAGACTGCTTCTCCATTATCTTGCAGCGTGTATACAAAACAGATAAAAATGACTGATAAAAATAGCTACCGTTCTGCTCAGCCATTTACCCTCACGTTGGACACTCATTTTACATGGGCAGAGTCTCATAGTTGAAAAGTCTATTAATGCCTCAGACCTTTCAGATTGGACCAAGTGAAGGAGATGAGTAAGTAGTAAGTTTTTTTCATGCTGACATATGCTGGCTGCTGCTGGGGTGGTGCTATCAATGTATTTACAATTCTGCTCTCTGGTGACTACTGCGGTCATAGCGAAATCTGTGCATTATCTGTTTTAATCGCCACCTCTGAGGCCAGACTGATCTTTCCAAAGTCCAAGAAAGTCTTTTTCATTTATTTCAACATGGGTTGGATGAGGTCTTTCACATTTATGAGCATAATTTGATGCTGTTATTGATACCTTGGCAAAGCGTGTACCTAGATCTGTTGTTGTGGCATGGGGGATATTTTATACCTACTTTATTCTTGTTTAAAACCTCCTAACAGCTGTGATGCCATAAAAAATCAACTTCATCCCAGGTCAAAACTGAAATGCTGAAACTCAGCAACAGCTGTATAAGGGAGAAGAAAATAGATCTTCCCCTTTGTCCTGAGACTCCGTTAGTACCAGTAACTCAGCATTTTCTCTGTCAAGGACTTCCCCCTCCCTCTCACTTTGGAATTTCCTCTTCTTTGGCTTTTGTCCAGGACTTGTCTGCTTACCTTCAGGGTGAGATATAAGGTGCATTAATTTGCTTTACTTTTTTTTTCATTATTTGTTTTCCTTGGTCTAAGGAATGTATGTTCCTCAATGCTGCAAATAAACATCTCGGTGCTGCACTCTGCAGTATGATGTACAATCTTTTCCTGTGTCAGCCAAACAGATAGCACAGATTCCCACTCTGGGTGAGAGCCTTAGTCACTGTCAACGACCAGCATGTGCAGGTTTGCCAAATAGAAACCCTTTTACATTTCTCCTGTTCTTCTGGCTCCTTCTCTTGTTTGCATTACACCTTTCACCTGGGCCTGAGCTGAGCTATGCCTTTCTGTTTCTGGGTCTGAATTCCTCAATGCAGTACCACAGAATTGCTGAGGTTGGGAGGGGTCTCTGGAGGTTGTCTAGTCCAACCCAGCTGCAGAATGATGTTCAGGGCCGTGTCCAGTCAGGTTTTGAATATCTCCAGGGATGGAGGCTCCGCAACCTCTCTGGGCAACCTATGCCAACCTTCAGCTCCCCTCACAGTAAAAAAGAGTTTTCCTCTGTTCAAACAAAATTTCATGTATATCATTTTGTGCCCATTGTCTCTTGCCCAGTCTCTGAGCATCACTGAGAAGACCCTGGCTCCATCTTCTTTTCTCCTTCCCCATCAGGTATTTATAAGCATTGAGAAGATCCTCATGAGCTTTCTCTTCTGCAGGCTAAACAACCCCAGCTCTCTCACTCTCTCCTTGTATGAGAGATGCTCCGATCCCTTAATTACCTTCATGGCCTCCACTGCACTGGCTCCACTATTTCCATGGCACTATTTTCCTGGGGAGTCCAGCACTGTTTGCAGTAGCCCAGATGTGTCTCACCAGTTCTGAGTAGAGGACAAGTACCACCTCCCTCAACCTGCTGGCAGCATACTTGCTAATGCAGCTGTGGGCCTCCTCTGCCACAAGGACACATTTCTGGCTCACGTTCAACTTCTTGTCTACCACGCAACATTTTAATCACCCTGACCCTGTCAAAAATTATGGCCTGATGAATGATGTATCAAGTCCCACTCTGTGGCTGGTCTTTGGGGAACAGAAGACTACTACTGTTACAGAGACTTTAGCTGGAAGACTAGTATTCCTTAGTTTTCATTCAGGAGGTTGCTTACTCCAGCTCTGGAGTCCCTATGACCAGCAGGAGCACAGGTCCACTTCTCCCCATCTGTTTGTGGAGCTTCCACAGAAGATTAGTCTGTGGTGATGTCACTGCTTTCTGGCAAGTCACTTCAAAGGGCCTTTTTCTTTCTTTTGACTATAAAGGATGCTTAGGGTAGTAGCTTGGATGGAGACATTCACACGAGATGCATCTGTTTACTCAAAGGAAGCCCAGCCATAAACTCCTGGGTCTTAACCAAACAGGGATATTACTACTTATTTTAATTATCAGTTCTCTAGGGCTTCTTGCAATGACTCTCTGTAGCACCTTGCGTGACACATCTCATCCCAGCGTTGGCCTCCAGGAACAGCTGTACGAGGTAGAGGATGAAATTACTTCCCACCAAGGCAAAAGAAGTACAGATATAGGTGTCTTTCTGTTCAGAGAGCCATCTGTTTGCCTTCTTCACATGAAAGCTGTGTAATCATGTAAACAGAGTTGGGATTTTTGCTTGATTGCAGCAATATGCCCATTTGTTGTTTTTCCTATTAACCTTGCAGCGATAGAGCAAAGAGATTAGGAAATGAGCTACATGAAAGAATTCTGAATGATATTCCCTATCAGATCTGGCTGTTCCTGAGGTATGTTAGAAATGAGCCTTCCAAATGAGGGGAGGGTTGTTCATCAGAGTCCTTTTAAACTTGGAATTCACAGGTCAAAATGAATGTGTGTCTCTCCCTCTTTCTCTTTCAAAGAAGTATCTGAATAAAAGGGGACATGTTGACCTTGGAAATTATCTTTCTGTTCCTGAAGGAGATGAGAGGCAGAAGGAAGAGGTTAGAAGCGCGAAGTGCTTTGGGGTTTGGATGTTGAACACTTCAGCCTTCTGTTGCAACACATTTGCTAAACAACACAAGTGATGAAAAAGAACATTCTTCTGCTTACAGCCCCTTTATCAGCCTTCACATCTGACAACAGGACTGCGAATCATGACTAGCTATTAACAATTAAATAGGAAAAAAGGTAACCTGATGACCCCCATGGTGCTGGAAGAAACCTTGCAAAGCATCTAAGACTTGGCTTGGTGCTAACCACTGCAGACAACAGCATCTGTACAAAAGGATCATGTCAAAAATAACCAACATTAAAAAAAGGCATTCGTTCTGAGCAAACCTAATTAACAGCAGGCTCTGTTTGTTTCATTTTCCAACCTGCCTTATGATAAGCCTTCATTCAAACTCCAGATAAGCCGACAGAAAGACTTCTAGTAACTGGATATGCGGATACTTTGGCATGTCTGACAAACCAGACAGTGCCTACTGCAGCAAATATTGCTACAAGGAAACTGTTGACCAGATTTTGCGGATCTGACCCAGGCAAATCTGCCACTCGATAGATCAGAGGCAAGGGGCCAGTTTTATTTTATTTTATATATTCTTAGATGTTTCAAGTGTTACTCAACAAGGGCAAGTCTCCTGAGTCCTGGCATGGGCTCATGTGGCTATCTCAGGTACATTGAAATGACCTGAAACACCCATGTTTAGGAAACTGAGTCACATGGCTTCTAACCATGGTGTTGAATAGGTGTTGAACTATCCACACTGGTGTCTAGTGTCATTTGAAATATCCTAAGGCATCAGAAACATCCCCGTTGGGCTCAATGGTGGGACACAAGAGCCAGAGGAGACCTGTATATTTCTGGAGCAGCAACTGGAGGTCATGAGATATGTCCTGGGCATCTCAGCTGGAGCTAGAAATCTGTGTGTGCAGAACTGGATTGAGCCCAAGGTGTGAGCTCCTGTTACAGTCAAGAAAGAGCCTAGTCAATACATAAATTTAGGTATCTTAATCTGTGAGCTGAATCCAACATTTCTTGCTTTTGAATACCTAATAAAATAAACATTATTACTTTTAATTTACATAATAGAGACAGGCAGCTTGCTGGTGAAACTGAATTTCCAGGCTCACTAGGTAGCGTACCCCAGGATTTGGAAAAAACAGTTTCCTTTGTGCTAAAGTTTAGGGACAGTGCTGCTGCAATGCCAAGATGCATAGACCAATGTACACGCAGACACACTGAGTACGCTGCAAAGACAGTCTTATATACCATCCTGGCCTCTTGTCACCAAAGTTAGTACTGCCATACTCCTGTACAGCAAAGTACAGTTCTTCCTCCAAACTGTTAATAATTTTAACTTTTTTAGAATTTGCCCAACCAGAACATGACTCAATCTTGCCTGAGTTTAGTTGTTTAAAAGCTGGACATCTAATCTATGCGTGTCTTCTGAGCTCTCTCTAAAATCAATGGAAAGGGACAGATCTCATTTACAGATGAGTCACCCCACTGATACGTTCCGGTTAAACTTTCTCCTAAAGGACCAAATGCTCTTCCCTTGAGTAGAGGGGAAGACTACCAGTTTGGATTTTCTACCTTACTGGAAGTTCTTGATTTATTTGCATACCTGCAAGTGTCTAGTGCCATGTGAGCTGCCCAAATGCAACCCAGCTATTGTCTAGCTGCCAATCCAAAAGGATCGAGCCTTGTAAAATTTGGTGGTATTTCTAAAAAACCTCTCAGCCCTCATTGTCGGGTTATAACTGTACCATGTCTACCACGAGGGTGACAGCCAGGCCCAGGGCAGCTGGATGTTGAGATGCAGAAGGTGTTTGTCATGGTGCCAGATTCACAGGTAAAGTCATGTGAATCACTAAGGCAAACACTGAAATAAGAAATACAAAATCCCAGTGAGTCAGGCTGATATATTTCAGTCTACCTTCAAAGCACACTATGCACTTGGTAAACTGTGGAACTATGTGGAGGTATTTTATAATACAATCCAGAAAAACAGCTGGGTGGAATTACCACAGTTGTAAAATTAAATGAAGAGGACAGTTCCCGAAGATTTCTCCCAGGACTGCTGTGAACAGTTTAATTGTCAAAGTGAAGGAATTAAGCTAGCCAAAGGATTACCAGTGCAGAGGTAGAATAGGTGTCTACAAACATTTGCGGACAAAGGCAAGGAGTGATAGCAAAAAGAGTTAAATGTCATAAGGAGCAGGTTAAAAAATGAGAGGAGAGTGAGCAAACATCCCAACATTGAAATATTTTTATTATGTATAATCTATCAGCACACACGGTCACTCAGGGCATAGAAAATTGGAAGAGCTGCTCAAGATACTTCCATATACCACTAAAAGTTCAGACATTTAAAAGTAGATTTCTAGCTTCAAAAGGGAAACATTAAAATATTTTCATTATATTTTACCAATATTTTAATGGATTTAATTTTCTATGCTCCTTTAAAAAGACTGGCTTTTGAGTTGATGGAGAATGCCAGTCATTGTGGTTATTTCGTCTCTAATGTTATGAAGGGAAAATAATCATTAAAGGTCACAAGAGAATAGCAAAGTTTTTATGAAGAAGGTATTAATTTAGAAATTCAATTTTTATTTAAACAATATAGTCTGGAAAAAACCCTTACCTGCATGTAAAAATGGACTTGAAAGAGCAGCACAAAACTTAATAGAAAACATACTTTCCCAAAGGAATCTAGAT
Organism: Harpia harpyja; assembly: GCF_026419915.1. NCBI lineage: Eukaryota > Metazoa > Chordata > Aves > Accipitriformes > Accipitridae > Harpia > Harpia harpyja. Next base: position 106,796,163 of record NC_068940.1, read on the forward strand.
GACCTTTTCCTGTTTCATGTTTTGAACTGGGTGCCCAGGTACCATTTTCTGGTTACTTGTGGTGATGAAAACCAAAATTACATGTTGATTTTGGTAATGCCAAATCCAGAAGACATTACATAACCCATGAATTTGAAAGTGCTTCTGAACTATGCAAATGGAAGAAATTTAAATAAACATTTTGGAACTTTGAGGATTGTTGTGTTTTTTCAATCCCTCCGAGTCTCCTCTCTTAGAAAACAAACAAACAAAAAAAACCAAATTAAAAGAACGAAATTTAAATGCAGACTGAAAGTTCTCTGATGGTACAAAGGGAAAGGAGAACAACATGAGAGAAAAGAGAATAAAAGGAGAAATTTGGAACAAAACTAGAAATTGAATTAGTATTTTTAATAAAAATTATTTTTATTTCAGCTATTAAAAAAAGAAAAAAAAAGCAAAACAAAATACAAAACCTTTCCATTTTGATAAAACAGACAGATAAGTGAGGAAACATTCCTTAGAGCCAGCTTGAAAAAACCTAAGCAGCTGAAGTGCTAATTGTAATGGAAAATGAATAAGAATGGGCCTCATCAAATCTAAATTATTTTTAGTGCCCTGCTGTAGTGACAATTCATGAGGAAATTTTCAAAGCTTCAAACCATAGTGATGGGATCCACCTGATTATTTGTAGACAGCTACACCCAAGCTAATCAGCTGAGTCAATAATCATTTGTAGTTGAAGGGAGATTTAATGGATTTAATGCACGATTTGTCCAAAGCAGAGGTTTAAAATGGGACTGTTGAATCAGGCCAGAGAAGCTAATTTTTCTCCATTGGGTTTAAGGGAGAGTCAAGATGACATGTTTGTCTCTAGAGGTTTTCATTGTAAAATTAGACAAGATGAATCTCATCTTTTCATGCCTTCAGCGGCTCATGTGCTAAATCCTTCCTGGACATTAAATACCAGAAGTCTGTTCAAAAGAAGACTTGCGGTACTTAGAGTGTTGTCTTTCACAGAAAACTGGCAAGTACAGTAACTGTGATTTTAAAGTGATGGTAATTTTGCACTGGTCAAGGTCTTAGCAGTTTGCTTAGAATGAGCATCTAGCTAGCCCATAACATTCATCTGAAATTTGTACAAACTCGGATGCATTCTTTAAGTTTCGTTACTTTAACATTTTCTGTTGCAATTGAAGAATGGAGGGGAGCAGAGGAAAAGAAACTTAATGGTTGCAAATCCCTCCTCTTTTTTCCAGCTATCTGTAGGAACCAGGAAATCTGTCTGAAAAGAAAGAGTGAGTTACGCAGTCCAGGATGACTTCTAAACCTCATTCCCCTTCTCTAACAAAAAGGATCCTTTCCAGACAGTTGAAAGTGGACAGATTCGTCAAGCTCCTGTTCTTCATGCCCTTTCTTACAAACAAATCCGTCTCCAGGAACCCAGGGAGTTGACGAACTTATGTAAAGAAAATGACTTGGAGAATTAACCCGTGGTTCTTAGGCCTTCGTTACTGGCACGAGAACTGGAATCTTTTGATTGCACCACTATTAATCAATTTAACGGCAATACAGTCATGCGCTTGGTTATGAGGTCACCTTGGGTTACTAGCTGAAGCATGGAATGACCTCAGACCTTACTAAACCACTAAGGGGATTTTGGATAACATACTTACATGTTTTCATTACATTTTGGAGAAGCCCAAGGAGGGGCAGGTGGGGGAAAGGTTTGCTGTGTGCTTTGTCTATTGCTTTTGCTTTTATCCTAATTTAGTGAAACACCTGTTGTGTAATGGGAAAGTCTTCCCCCAACTAGAAGAAATGTGACAATCTTTTTTCTGGAAAACAAGGAAGGAATGTCTTGGAAAACAGACACTCAGCAGCATAAATCTTATCCCTTCCAGTTTCTCAATGGGTGTAATGCTCCTTGCCACTCGTATGAACTCAGAACTTTTGAGTTTAATTTTAGATGTTCATTTGTATTGGGTCAGTTAATGCATAAATGCTGTGACAGAGTCCTGGCAAATTAGCTGATCTCCTGGATGTTCTGCGGGATTAATTATAGTCTAAGATTTTGTACTAGTTATAAATGTAATTTGGATTTCAATGCCCTCATTTTCTGGATGTTGTCTTTCTTAGCTCATTTTAAGAAATGTTTTAAAATATTTATATGGGTCTTTGTTTTACTTCATAAATGTGCTAATAGCATTCAGAATGGTATGTATTATTCTTTTAACCATATTAAGATCTAACCTTACAGGTTTGTTCAGTTTGTTTTTAAAAGAAAGAAAAGAATCTCACTGAAAACATTGTGAGGGATTTTTTGGATAAATATTTTGGGGTACAGCCTTTTATTAGAAAATGTTTTCTAATCCTCTACCACTTCCATAAAATGAAATTTCCCTAGAAGAAGCTAGCGGGAAAGAAATGTTAAAGAGTCTCTTTCCCGGCTTCAAATAAATTGGGAAAGATTCTTACCTGAAATATATAATCATAGAACTTATTTACATTGTTGAAAGAAGGTTGACATTACAGTCCATTTTGACTTTTCCCATTAGTTTTCCCTGTAACTAACTACACAGAGAGCCTAGAGAAAGATTTCTTAATCCGTTTCAGTTCAAGACAGATTAATTCGGGGGGGGGGGCATGAACTAATTTCTGCAATACTGACTCAATGTTTTCCATTTACAACTGAATAAAACTTAAACTAAGCTTTAACACTTTCTGTATCATTTTATATTCCATCATTTGTTTTATTTTCTCTGCTGTGAGCACATAAAGTCTGCTTGTGGTTTTCAAAGCAGAGAAAGTAAATAAATACTGTGTTTTCATATAGACAGGTCTTAGAACCGTGATCTTAATGTCAGCATTGCTACTAATTTTGCTTGCATCTTCTGTGGGCTCCTATAAGATATATCAGATTGCTTTGAGAACTACACATGTTTTGTAAGATAGTGCCTTCCCCTGACATAACAGTGGAGTGCAAGCATACAAAAACTAGCTGTATCTGTCAGAGCAACCTGGGCCAGGATCCTTTCTCCAACACAGGGTGCTAAAGTTAGTACAGAAGGAAAAAGTAGAAGAAACTCAGACAGTACAGAGTTACTTTTCCCCACCACACCCTCCTGGCTTTCAGCAATTGACTTTATAGAGCTCCTCAAAAAATCATGTTTAAGTCTCTGCTGGATTTCTCCCCTGTGATGTGGCCTACCCCTGTTTCAGTGCATTTCTGTTTTTCCTTTCGGAACATCTGGAAGCAACGAGTCGCTTGTTTTTTTCGGAGGAGTGTGAAAAGGGGCTGCCTTTTGCCTCCTGATCACACTGGCCACCACTAACCTGCTAGTGCTGATGTACCGAAAAGGACTTCAGAATCCACTTGATTTATATCCCCCGGTCTGTAATCCTGATCCACCTCTGTTTCCTTGGCCTTGAATCAAAGTGTATTTCCTCAGCATTTACACTGGGATTTTTGAGTGAATTGAAAACTATGAACTAGATAGCTCTGATTTTAATAGATGTTTTTACTAAAAAAAAAAAAAAAAGACAATTCCAGCTGCTTAATAAGTGACACAACTTTAGCAAAGAAGTGTGACCAAAATAAGCATTATTAGATGAGCTTAGAAAACTTTTCTCAATTAGATCCAAGGAAATTAAGAGGTATCAATTTTACAAGGTAAGACTCCGATTTGACCATAGAGTGCTTCCCAGGCCCCCTTCCACATGAACTCACAGGGATGCTTAACCAACATGTCGGTTCAAACTAAGTACCACCTGAAAATAGGCTTTGCTGGAGCTGTCACCTTCTCAGAACAGATCTCCCCAGGGAAACTCCCAGCCCCCTCTCAAACAGGAGATTTCTCCCAGAAGAATCACATGGGATTCAACTGATGAAACACAAGGATCTGCAAGGAAGATGTAGTTATACCTGAACCTCTGCTTTATCTTTATATTTGGAGGCTACTGAAGGAATCCAACCAAGGCAATCTGGGGTGCAATTCATCTCTTTACAAAAATTTGTATTTCATTTTTTTCAGAACTGCTCAGTCAGAGGGGCTCTTTTTCTCCAGTACCTCTAAGGAAGCTGAGGTGTCCTAGCCCTGCTGTAAATACCCCCCCTGAAGACATGAAAAGTAGAATTTTTGCTTAGATTACCACCCCAGTTGACTATTTTGGATCTAGAAGTTCCTTCCCTCCTCTGTCCCTGTCCTTTCATCTATCTTTTAGCACCAGCATTTTCACAGAGTAATTCTGGATAATTTGTGCATGGATCGCCAGCAGAAGAAGTGATTCCTCCTCCAGCCTTTCTTTCCAGGCTTTTTACAGCAAAGAGATGGTAGGAGTATGGAAGAACCCAAAGCCACATGCCAGAAGCCATATGATTGCTGCTTTGTCACAAAAACTGGACAAGTAATTCAGTTCCCTCTTTATAGTCCTTTTCCATACTTGCGCCTCTATGAAGATCCTCATGAGGCCTTTCTCCATAAGACTTGTTCAGAGATCTTTCTTTATTCCTTGACTCGATGGGAAAAAGAGTAATTTCATGTAGTGCCCTTTTTTTTCCCAGCAAGCTTTCTGGTAAGAGGCTTTTATCTCTCAGGTGACCATCCTCGACAAGCTCTGGTGCAAACAGCAGTGGGGTCATGCTAGAAGAAGCCTGCCATGTCGTTAGCACAACTCAGTACTGTGACCTGGGATTTAAAGAGTCAACTTCCTAATGCCTATTGCTTGATCAGTTTTTCAAAGAGCCGTACAGCTGGTTCAGCATGCAAAATGGATGTCTGGCATTTATCTAACTACAGGCTTCAGAGAGAAAAACAATCATCTGATTCAAATCATCCTGGAGAAATGCACTGTAACTTCATATGGTAATATTTTATGTAGTAAAACTACTGTAACTAGAGACTGAATTTGCTATCAGTTGGTGGCTTCTTACCAATTCTTTTTTCCACATTTTTAATCAAAAGACCTAGATATACTACTCCATATTAAAGTCTAGCCCCTGCGGATATTTTTGTGATTAAGGAAAGACATTTTTAGCTCAGAACTTGGCAAAAGAAAAATCATCTGAAACTATCGATCACAGAAGGCTTAACAGGTTAGGAAAATGTTTGGACAAAGGGAGAAGGCAATAATAATAAATTGCATCTGGGTTGATAACCTCCTTGCCAACATCTTCAGCCAGCTGGAATCGGAAATGGCAACGATACGAAGCTCTGTACATGCAGTGGTTACTAAAACTTAAAGCAAAAATAAAGTACAGTAAATACTGGAAATGTGATTTTGTGTTCAATGGACATTTTTTTTAGAAATCAGAGTCTCAGCAGTGCCTGTAAAATGCATATTTGCTAATTTTTCTGTAGGAAAAGCTAGTGTTGTTGTCCCTGACTTGTGAGACAGTGACACACTAAGTCACAAATAAGGGATGACGTTGGAGATGGCAGGTCATACACTGGAAACATTCATGGTGGCAGGTCACAGCTGCCAAACACCTTTTAGCAGGACCTTTTCTTCCTGGTAACGCTCCTTTTGCAGGGCCTGGCCGTGCTGCACAGAGCTGGGATCTCCTTCCCCATCTTCCAGGAATGGAGAAAGAAAAGGCAGAAGTAAATGATGTCAATCTTATATCAGTATAGGAGAGTGGCAGCTCCGAGCTACTCAAACAAAGGACATTGCATTGGTATGCTGTTATTTATGCCCCAGGTCAGTGATACTCTGCAGTACAAGAGTACAAGTCATTGCCACCCCAAAGTCAATGGGATTTAAACATGTAGTAAACTGCTGCATGGTTTCATTTAGGCTCTAAGGCTAAACACATGTAAAGCCCTTTCATCAGGGCATGTTTATCATCTGCCAAAAACTCACAAAAAAAAAAAAAAGGATGAAGAAAACTAGTTCATAGCACAGGGGAAAATTCCCTAGGGGATATCTCCCTTTCCACTCACTAGCCATGGGAGAAACACCTTACTCTTTCCCACCTACTCACCCAGTTGTTGATCTATCTTCCTGTGCCTGCCATCCACCAGTTTGAGCAAAGCTGGAACCAGCTGGGATCTGTTAACCGCCCTGTGCCGCTGCAGTTTCACACACACACGTGGTTCAAGTCAAGCACACGCTTAAGTGTTTGCCCTGAACAGTGGCTGTGACCTCTAACACTTGATCTTACGTGCTGGACAATTGCAGCTGCCATTCACCTTGGAAATAGCAGTGGGGTTCTAATACCTGTTAGGAAGATGCCTTTTCATGCTGGAAAGCAGTCGCCAGCTGGTTCAGACTGCTGGAAGGTAGTATAGCCCACTGCTCAGGGAACCTGACCACAGGCAAAGAAAAATAAGTCCAGAATGGACTTAATTTTAAGTCCATGTTTTAATTGGTTAATTAATTTAATGGTTTAATTTAAAATGTTTAATTCAAAAGAGAAAAGGAAATAGCACGGGTAACACACTGCACAGGTTATGGCTCTGGATGTATGTCCATGAAGCTGTAATTAGCATCATTGTACAAGCTAACAGAAACTGCATCTTAAATCCAAGGGTTTGGTGAGAAGTTCGAGCATGAACTACTGCATGTGCTCAAAAGCTTTTTTTTTTCTTCCTTCAATATAAAGCTACTTATCTCCAGATGTGGAAAACCATTACTGCTACATGTAAAAGCAAGTGCACTGGAGTTTCAACAGGCAAGTATAAGTGTGCAAAAATATGTTTGGCATGGCTGTTCTAAATGCTTTAAATTTTAAAACCAGCTTACTTACGATACATTGCCACTACTGCCAGGAACAACTGACCTCTAAGTTGAAAACTCCTGGTCTAATTCTAAGGTCAATGCCTTTTCATTTTAAATCCCATTTTGTTTAATTGAAAACATGTCCCTTTTCAGCTAAATCAACTTTCCAAAATGGGCAAACATACAAAGAGAAATAATAATAAATTATTATCATCACTATTATTATTTTGGTTTTGCGGGGGTAATTACATCATGCCTGTTCTCATCATGATATCTGATCAAAAATGGCCCTGAGGTGACCAAGAATAATGTGGACTGTTTCTCTAACCCTGATTAGGAAGCCTGGAAGAGGGTGTGGATAAGGATTGCCTAAGCAGGAGGTATACACTGAAAGAGAAACAGAGATAGTGTTTATGTGGGCATCGTGTCCTGTGGGCCGAATTTGGCCTGCTAGAACAATTTCTGCAGCTCTGCCTGGATCCCTGGCACTTCTTTATATATCTTCTACAGCACATGCCCACAAATGCATCTACCGCAGGACCTGAAGGTTCGCATCCCCAGCTCCGAGACAAAGCGGAGGCCGGTCCTATGCAAAGAATGCACACGCTTATCCACATACGTGATGGACATGGCACACGAGGCTTGCGATATCACCAAAACCACACGTTTTACACCACTGGCAATACTGGCACCTGAAGGGACAGCCTTCCTGCTGCGTGCAGGGACAAGGATGGAGGACTGCTGCATGTCTCTAAAAAGCTAGGACAGACCATAATTTGGATTCATCTTCCCCAACCAACACTTCCATCTAATCTGGTCACCCTTGGCTTCCTTTGTACTTCATGGAGATATAATTAACACTGTGAAAGGAGTTTAAGTTGTGGAACATCTCATTTTAAAGGAGATGTTCAAAAGAGATGAGCTGAATTACACCCAAAAGTGCCCGTTTCTCTCCTTTGACTAGAGAGGCTGGGAAGATGGGTTTAGATGTAGATAAATACAATACAGACTTACGTCTGTCTTTGATCAGCTAAATCCCACTGTATTGAGTAGCACAATAGATATTACATCAGAAAACTAAATGTCATCAAGTTGTTTGTATAACTTCAAGACAAGCTGTAAGGGAAGCTTTGAAAGATCAGTACAGCACCTTTAAAGATATTTGCAGGCAGCTCCTCCTGTATTACAGACAGCATGGCAGAAATTGCATGTGCACTCTTTAAAAATACAGAAAGCAGTAGATGGAAATGGGTACAGAAAGCAAGAAGCAGCCTCATGACAGAAAATTAAACATAAAACCAAGACCGTGCAAACACGGATATGAAACCAAAATTTTCAGTTTCTTTCCTGATTATACATGACATTGATCATAACCGAACACCTCTAAAAAATTAAATCAATTCAAGTTAGCACAGGAGAATGGGAACGGTGAAACAACTGGGTATTTAAAAAGATTCTTAAGAAAAACAGTGTATTCTTCCACTTTTTCTGTCTGAGCCAGGGTTTAAAGAGAAAATATGTATTACTTTTTGTCTGGAGAACACACAGTACTTTACAAAACTTTGGCTTAGTCTTTAGCTCCTCTAAGTCAGCATTGCTCCCCTCATAACAAGTGCTCGTAATGTTAATTGACACCAGCTGGAAATCCAGTCCTTTGGGTATAGCTCCTCTGAGATTCATTTTGCCTTTGGAGTTCAAAACCAAGCAGGTTAGAATGTGATATTGTTTTTTCCACAGAAAACACTGATTTTTAGTAAAAAGTCATTCAGCTGAAAAATGAAAGCTTTTGGCTAAAACCTGAAAATACATGTTTGGAAAATGCATAGCAGTTTCTCATTGCACTGTAATACCAATATTTTCTGTACCCACTCACTTCTCTGGACAGCAAATACCTCATGTTTCACCTCTCTGAGAACATCATGAGACCACTTGGCACTGTGGCATCATGGGAGATGTAGTTTAACTGGAAAATTTGGCCCAGACCAGGGAAAGGGGACTCGAGGTACCAAAAATACAATTCCCACAAGGTCCTACTGTGCTTTGTCCTTGGGAACATTTGTGGTCTTTAGGTATTTCCTTTTACTGCAAATATTGAAATATGCCATGGAAAGCAAACACTTTTTGGAAGGATGAAAAAGTTCTGTTGCCAAGAATCTTAATATTCTATCAGAAAGCAGTTCGAGTGGAAACATTTCAACCAAGCTCCACAGAGGCTTTTTGAAGAAGATACTGTAGAAAACATTGCTTAGCTGATGGTGAGTATTGAGTTGTCATCCAAACAAATAATTGTAATAAAAGATGTTGTGATAGAAGATGCCTCCAATTCGAATAGCATAATTTTATGATTTATTATATTGCAGATCAGAAGCTGAAAACTGAAGAGGTTTGTTTAATTTTCCTTCAGCCTCTCTAGAGTCACATCTGCAAGGGGAGGACAACCTCCTCCAGTTTTATTGCTGTGTACAAGTTAGGATGTTGGATATATTAATGGTGAACAAACATGGTCAAACTGTCCTTCCCTGCGGGCTTGATCATTAAATGAAGACAATGCAAATCACTTGGCTGGCAGCACTGCTGAAAAAACACAGCACCTCCGATGCCCTCTTTCACTCTGCTCAAACTTAAGATTGACTTCAGGTGTTTCTCAGATTAAACTATATTAGACATCACAATCATCATGACTGAAGGAAGTGTATTGCTTTAGTTAAAAAAAAAAAAAAATCAGTAGATCCTGTTTCCTTTACGGAGCTCCTTGTCATTTCCTTAATATAAATAAATAACAATTAGCAGAATATTGCTGTGAAGCAGCAGCACTAAAAAATCACCATTCCTATGTTTCCCTCAGTGTTCTTTTGAAGTTGAAGGTGAGAAATGAGATGCGGCATCATGATTTCACTCTGATAGCAAAAAGGGATGCTGGCAGTTGCTGAAAGGGATGCTTGAACGTGATTCATGACACAGAAAGTAGGCAAGTCTTCTGTGGAAGAATGGCTCAAACATGCTTGCCTGTACTGTGATACAGTGAATGCTGTGCTGATCGCAAATTAAGATGTCTTTGGGAATTTTTTCTCTGCAAGGACCAGGAGCAGGGTTTCCAGCATCACCCAGAAAATGGTGTTTCCATCCTAATGGTACCCTCTGGGACTACTGTTACATGGTCCAGGTGAATAAAGGCCTGGCTGGGACACAGATCCTCTCACTGCTTGGGCTTTCCATGTTCTCCAGGTGTTTTCCAGCCAAAATGAGATTACAATGTCATGACAGGACATGATGTTTTGGCCATTAAGTGATCAAGAAGCCTCTCTCCTTAGCAACTGGTGCACTAAGACTCACGTGAATTCTGCACAGGGCAATTGAATCACTTTATGTTCAGAGGGGACCTCTGTAAACCAGGTTCAAGTATGCCTATATTAATATTGACAGATGTTTATCTCACTTTCTCATAAAGATATCCACTGATGGAAGCCCCACCTCCTTTCCAGGAAACTCATTCTAATGTTTCCAACTCTTGAGCAGCAGAAAGATCCCCTTGGTATCTCCTGAGAGCACAATATTCTTAAAGGGTCTGTGTCTGGAAGAGGTCTGTGAAGGAGGGTGTGTTTCTTGGATGCTTTCTCTGTCTAGGAGGTAAAGAGAGGAGTATTTTTATGACAGCTTTTAAGTATTCCCTTGTTTCCAGTCCATATAGGATTCCTGGATACGCAACCTATCTTCCACTTACCCGAAAACCACCCACAAAACCAATAAGCACTCATTAATTTCCACTTCTCAACAGTCAACTAACTTGATTAAGGGTGACCACACTTTAGCCAGGCCCTCTCTGGATGCTTTTTAGTCTGGCAGCAATACGATTCTTGGTGAGTCACAGCACAGAAAGCAGCTGATATGGATGGGCTGTATCATTCCAGAACTACTCGAAAGCTTGCTGAATAGAGATGGACCACAGCCATGAAGTTATAAAATGTAAGATTACTTCTTCCAGGAAATATCCCAAGACAGAACAAACTGATCAGTCAGCACTTTCACTATGATCTGAGGAAGAACAATTTGCTCTTTTCCAGTTTCCCTTTGACATTCACAGATTAGAAAGAGCCGACAAGCTTCAGGAGAAGGGATGAGGTCATGAAACATCCTGTAAAGCCCTCTCTTGCAGGTATATCAAAACCACTGACAAGTAAGTTGACTTCTTGGGGATGCCCAGCACCTGCCTCCTCTGGGTTTCAAAAGAAGCCACAGCATCTCCAGCTGTCAGGGTTGTGACAGCAGCATCCCACCGGTGCCCCTGGTTGTCAGGATATGGCTCCCTCTCCCATGCCCAACTGGGTTATTGTCCTCCGACCTCTCATTTCCCGGATCAGAGGAGAAGACGTCAGATTTTTGGGTGGGGAAGGGAGTTAATGTTAAGTAAACCTAATCTACAGTATAAGCCTTGCTCCGTGGGTTCAAAGAGCATGGCAGGGAGTGTTTGGGACACGGTGATAGCTCCGGAACAGACCCAGATGGGACTGGTGTACTGCTTACAAAGGTAAAACGTATCCTGGCCTTGGCAGTTCCTGCCAACATCACATGCTAGGAAATAGATTTTCTGCTGGTGCTTGTAACCCAAGCCTCTTCCATTTTTAATCCCTTGATGACAAATATATTTCCAGACTTCCAAATTGTGCCTGTCAGCTCTATTCGTTATATTTCTAAGGTGTGTCTGAACAGTGGGATCATTATTCCACTTTTACTCATTGCTGGGAAACTTTTTCTCTGTGGGACAAGGCAACTTTTAGTTCTCCCTTTCCATATAGATACACTACACATGCTGGCTACATTTAGGAGAGACTGGACATACAGCACACAAGTTCCCAATTTGAGGCCAGAAATGCAAGCCCTCCATTTCTTGCACATTAAGTGTGGGAAAAACTTTCTTGCCGGGATGCGTTGTGAGCCTAAGGGCTTTCTACAAGGAAAGGTGAATTCATACTAGCAATGGAGTACAGAAAGGACTAACAGGACTCCCTGGAAATGGAAAGGCGAGTGTCTGGAATGATACAGGAATTTTTGTCTTGTGTAATCTACCAGTGCTGCTGAGAGGCAGTCTGGGGTTTGTTCATGAGTAAATCAGAACATTGAGGAGGAAAGCAGAATAATAAATCAGTCTAAACTGGTCATAAGTTAACGTAGGCTGAAGTTAAGAAATGCTTCCTAGTAACAAAAGTGAGTTTTTGGAAGAACCTCCTCTTACAGTAATGAGGGAAAACAAGCTAAATGGGGAAAAGGTGGATGATATTGTGTTGCGTTAACAGAGGTCCAAGGATACCAAAACCTCCTGTTTCATTTTCCATCCGTGAGTCTTTTCTGATTGGCCACCAGCCCATTATATCTGCAATGGTGTCAAGGTTTTGCAATTCTGATTCCAGAGATTGGTCTGGGGTTTGTTTAGTTTTAGGAAGAGGGGTGAAGCATGCACATAGAGGAACAGTAAATTGTTTTTTTGATTGACAGTAAGGGAAAAATCTAAGCCAGCCTCAAAATGGAGTTTGCTTGAGGTGGTGGCACTAACTGTTGTCTTCTGGCAGAACAGGTCTGAGCTCACATCACTGATACAGGGTGGTCAGGGATCCTGTGGTGCATATTCACCCTCATCCAAACCTCAGTCCAGCCAGTCAGAGGCCCTTTTAAAGCAAGTGGTGAAAGTAGTTTGGTCTTGTAACTTTACGGAGAAGATTAGAGGTGCTTTACTTGTACCTCACTGAGCATCCCAAGAAGCTTACTGGGTAAGGCTCCATGCTTTATATTAATCAGGCCATCACACTCAATGACCACGTGAGACTGAAGAAGGATATCTGCAGGCATTATATGCAATTATGAACTATATCAAGCAACTTAATCTTTCAATCCCTCTCTGCATTTAACAAGTTTCATTTAAGACCATTAAGGACTCTTGCCCCCTCTGTTACCATTAGGGAATCTTTCCAAAATGTTGCTCTTCTCATGTTGTAAATCTTCTCATTTCTGACCTAAAATTTGTTATGTTCTATGAATTTCTTTATACCTTTGTACCACCAACCTCCTTTAGTATACGTAGATTTCTGCCTTCCTAACATTTACATCTCTCAGGTACTTCTAGACTAAGCAAGAATAGGTATTGTAGCTTCCTCATCTGTAATAGACTCTTAATTTCCCTGATCAGTCTTATAGCCTTTATTGCATTTATTGCAGTCTGAATGGAATCTTTTTGAACAGAGACAATCAGAGTTATATTTGTTGCTTTAAAGAATAAGAATTTTGTACAATTTTATCTGTACCTGACACATTGCTCTTAAATGTACCCTGTCTGTTGTATGATCCAGCCTTGAAAATGAGTTTTCTCTTGCCTGTGTTGATTGCATCACATTCATTCTGCAATTGTCAGCTATATCCATATTCTTATCCTTCTCAAGTGCTTTCAATGATTGAGCTACAACCCTGCTGAGGAGGGATCCAATCTGATGATAGAAATATGAAGTCACCAGCTTTCCTTATTGCTTCCCATCCAGCCCTAACCCAAACCTTTTTAACATATGTCACAAAAAGCTCACAAATTAGTTGCTTCTTATGTAAAAATAATGCCATCTGGATACTTTCTGTGATCACAAATTAAATGAGTCCATAGTTCATCCATAAATATGATCCTTTTCTCAGTCCTCCTGGTGCATGTGATGATTCTGCAGTAGTCCCCAACCATGGATCTCCCTTGATTCTATGGTGCTCCTGTGGACTAATTCTTCATGGCTGGCTCAAAGAAAGCAATTAAGTACACAGGAAAAAAATCAACTCTGCTTTGCTAAGTATATGATTCAAGCTGATGAGAACTATGAGGAGGATCAAGAATTGGGATCAGCAAGGATGCTTTTACTTACAGGGGTTGTGATTAGGTTAAATGCTGGGAAAGAAAAATAAAACAGAGCAGTCCTTCATAATAAACTACGAAAGAAGAAAGCACTTGGCCAAAAGGCCTGTTATTTCCACATTTAGCCTTAATTAGGCAAGTGGACATATGCATGTCATCAAAAAAATCAGTGAATTTTGTGACTATAATATTTATATATTTCTGTCAGTGGCACAAAAAAAAATATGAATAATCAAATAATAATTCAGCATCTTGTCAAACCCAAAACCTGTTATACCTGGAGTGGTTTAATAGATATCTGATGTTAGAGCTTACAGAGTTTCTAAAGCAAACTGGTTTTGGTTATTTTCTTTTGGGAATAACATAGGTATAGTCAATTCTGCTGGATAATGTAACTCAACATCCATCTGGCAATAATAACTCCCTGCAGAGGAGATGGGAATGTAGCAAAGGCATAACAGCACTTTGTCTTTCTCTCCTCTCCTTTGTGGACATGTTCTGATATACCTTCAGTGAGAAGCATGCTCTGTACAAGAAGGGCAGCTATTCCCTCTGGATACAATGGGAGCCCTCCAGCAGGTCAGCCTGAGTTTATTTCCCAAGCCAGCAGAACCCAGGACATCAGCAAAGACACTAAGGGGTCGCTGAAAAGGTTGTCAAGCATTGGAACAGGCTGTCCAAAGAAGTGGTGGAGTCACCATCCCTGGGGGTATTTAAAAGACACGTAGATGTGGCGCGTGGGGACATGGTTTAGTGGTGGATCTGGCAGTGTTAGGTTAACGGTTGGACTCGATGATCTTAAAGGTCTTTTCCAACCTAAATGATTCTATGATTTTAAGTTTGTCTAAAAATGTTTACAGCCGTTAATGTCCCATTTGCTGCCTAGTTCTGTTTTCTGGTTTCCTTGTATTTTTAACGCTAAATGCAAAGGAACAGAAGATACCAGGATCTGTGAGAGAGAGTCCTTGTGATGGACTCTTCACCGTCTGAGTAGTCTTTTCTGGGTTGGATTCACTTACCTTAATTTCAGACCTCTGACAGATAGATGTCTGAACCACAGCCAGTCATCCTAGGCTCCTAGTTAAAAATATTGGAGAGAAAAAGGCACTTCCAGGGAGCAACTTGTTGAATTTATGGTGGAATTGCTCTCATTTTTTTCCCTTCATTGACTTGAAAGAAGGTTTGGGGTAGGTGGCTCAGACTCATATATCTCACTTTAAAACTCCTAAACCAGACCAGATTAACCCCTGCCAGGGGGTACATGCTCTGAATTGCAGGCTCTCTGCCACTTTCTGGTAGCAACCCCAAAGCCCCCTGATTGCACAGGGCATGTGGGCTCAGGGAGGGGAGAAGATCTGTGGCACTGGTCTCACTGGGAGAGGGTGTGAGGTGGGAATCCTTCGTGAGCCTCCTGCTGAATGTGTTCATCTTTCAAAAGCACAGAGTTTTTCCTCCCAGAAGACACGGTTAAATAAAACTAATAGATTAAAACCCCTTGTATTTGGCCGCTGTGATTTCTCTGACTACAACGGAATTTTAGAAAGCAGGAGAAAAAGAAAAAAAAAAAAAATGAGAGAGGGATTTGAGAAGAGTGGCTGCTTGTTTTTACTTCTCCTGAATTATGGCTCATTTCCTTTGAAGTTCTGCTGACTTTGTACCGCAATGCGTTACAGTGAATTAATCAATCTTCCCCTTGCCTGCTATCGAGGTGTACTTCACTCCTCCTTTCTTTTTTCACAACCCCACCCCAAACTCACCCACCAGCTCCTCTCTGACTCGCCCTGCCTTATGTGAGAGTAGAAAGCAGTTCCAGCCTTTAGCCAAGAAGTGGCCATCCATCTGGACTTGGCAGGATGGATGGACTGGTTTACATTAAAATAAAATAAAATAAAATAAAATAAAATGAAATAAAATAAAACAAAATAAAATAAAATAAAATAGGCCGGGGGGGGTGGGGAGAAGGTGTGCTCTCTGCTTTATGGGAAACAGACCATTGCAGGGAAGAGAGTCAGGGGACACTTTGCCATTTAAACTGACAGCTCTATAGCAAAGACCCTGGAAAAAAATACAGTGATAAACTGCTCAAGATTTTATAGGCCTTTAGGTACAAAAAATAAAACAAAACCAAACAAAAACGCCAGCAACCCTTCACTACTTAATATTACAGCTGATGTGACCTAGGTTTAGCTAAAGACCATGCCAGTTGTGCAGGCTCTTCTGTATAGCTGGGCTTTTTTCTGAACAGAAGAAATGTGACTGCATTTAACCTTTCCTCTGTGACTGCTCCTGAAATTAGGTTTAATATCACCACAACTCTGGATGTGATTTGCAAGCAAAGCGAAAGTCAGTTCTGTCTGATCACCAGCAGGCAGATGCTTAATAGGGTGGACATTTCTTGAAGGTGATCTGACTTACCTCTGTGAGCCAGTGAGAAGAATAATTGGATGTTTAGGAGGACACTTACAGTAACTGCCAATGGGTTTTTTCACTATTTTTAGCTGTTAAGTGCTCTGTGGAAAAAAGGAGGAAAAGGGAGGAAAAGGAAAGAAAGATAGACTTGTGGAAAAGGCTTTAAACCGTGCAAAGTCAACACCGCACTGAGCAGTAGAACAGTCTCAGCCAGGGACACAGGACACATTTTATTCACTTATTACATTCACTCTGTTTTTCCCTTATTGGTGCAAAGGTGCCAGTTTACTGCAGCTGAATCCAAAGACCTATTCAGATTCACAGACAATCATATTGAAGGAAGGTATTGAGCACAAATACAGTGATCACAGAAACTAAAACTCTTGTGTCCCACTTATTCCGCCTTGCCAATGAAAAGTCTGTATATGACACTTTAAATTAGATGAAGGCCAAATTCTGAGGACTGAGGTGGATTCAAGGATTTGGGTTGTTTCTCTAGATTTGCCATGTATTCGCTGGGTGTCTTTGAACTTTTCCTGTTTGTTCTTCCATGTGTTCAGAGTTGTTATGTTTCCCTGCCATGAAGAATCCGGTGTACGTGGGGAAAAAAAATAAAAATCAAGGAATAAAAGATGCTACAGAATTCTTTCTTCCAACAACATGTCACAGGTGGGTGGTATAGTGCTATTACAACAGCTGTTGATCCTACTCAATGATATCAATGCAAATTCATGTTCTGGACATATCCATTTTGTTTGCATAGTAATGAAAGGTAGACTTCATCTTTTGTGGATACCATGTTTTTATCTTATTCAGCAGGGATACTGCTGAAACTATCAGCTGAAGAATCAAGCCTGACTTTTCAGATGAAGGTACAAGGATCTTTAAAGTTTAGCTCATGGAGGCTCTGATCATGTTTCCGATATGTTAAAGTTCATCCTAATTTTACAGTGTGATACAAATCTGACCAGCTGAGCATTTAAACGAATCCTGTGCTCAGGGAAGGGAAATTTTGGTAAGAGAAAACGGAATAGGTAAATATAATCAGTTAGGTTTAGCTAATGTTTTTGTCCTTATGCATTGCTATCTTGAAGTTTTGAAAAGCAACTGCTGACACAGCCTTCCTGTGTATAACATCTGCTCTCCAAATTTTACCTGGTGGGATGGTCACGAAGGGGTTGGTTTAACTTCCAGTCCCAGACAAGATTTTTTCCTAGGTCCACCTCTTCTAGCTGCAAGCATTTAATGAAAACAGTTCTCACCTTTGATTTTTTTCACTGTTAGAAAGGAGCAATGCCAGGTATCTCATGGGTAGAGTTGTCTGTCTGCTTCTAAGTGCAAAACTCTCCTGGACTTAATCCAGACGTCTGTGATTTTGTCTGATGCATGCCAGTCATGTTGGTGCTTACTATAGAGTAGATAGACACTTTGTAATTGAGATACTTCTAAATCAAGACGCATTCTTAGCATGACTTGCCTCTATGTTCAAAGCCATTTTGGTCATTATTATTCCCCAGGAGGAAGTTGCTCCCCTAATCAGAAACTGGGAAGCACTTGGTGAAGGGAGGTTTCCCACAAAGGTGGGTCCACCAGGCCTTTCGTAACCCATCTGACTCCCTGGCAACTCACAGCTTCAGGTGTGAGGTGAGGGATGTCTCGGTATCCACCCTAGCTTCTATTTTAGGATTCTAGTGAGAACTGAAGCAGTGTGTCTTACTAAAAGCATTGTCCATGAAAAGGGTGTTTGGGTGAAATATAACATTGTGGGAGGAGCAGGAGGTCCGATTAAATTACCTAATTCCACTTAGGCTTTAAAATCTGAGAAACTTGACAGCTTCCTTATGTCTTTGCAGCTTTCCGTTGGGCTAATGTTTCCACGGGAGGGTTGTATACTGCTGCTCTAGATGGTTTGATCAAAGAGCTAGAAAGAAACTTAAAAAACCCTTGTGTTAATTCTTGACTCCATTACCTTCTTTACTAATCTTATGCAAATTATTTAATTTGACTGTGGGTTAGTTCCTACTCTGATTACTGAATAAGGCTGTTCTTTCTTCACTCCAAGAGACCAGGAGTTTCTAAGGACAGGGATGGCCTGTTGTGAATTACAAACTTTGTACAGAACTTAGCACAATAAAATGCTAATCTTGTGTGTAGAAGAGCTTCAACAATAATTATGATTACAATGTGCAAACAGCTTCTTGGGAGGCTGCAATGCTAGACAGTTGGCTGCAGGCAGTTATCTTACGTTTGCCTCTTGGGATGGAAAATGGGTTGGAGAGCTCAACTCATGCTCATCTTGACTTATTATTGATTGATTCAGCAAACCTAAAGCATATGATAGGAAACTAATGATCATCTTCCAGGCTCCGGGATTGCTTAAGCATTTCCGAATGTGTTTATGATGGGAGGTTGCATGCTAGTAAGATTTATTAGGCCTGGCAGTCTGTGTGCATGTTTGTTACATGATTAATACAGTTAACAGTTCCGAATCAACAACCTCCAAATATTGTCTCAGAACTTGCCAAGGAAAATCTGCAACTCCAACCCATCCAGAGAACAGTAGCAGCTTTTATACTACTGTATTTCAGCATCAGCGAGTTGTCTTGCAATGCTAGTAATGGTGGTGTGGGCTGGGGGAGAAGAACTGAAATAGTTTTGGATTTAAAAAAAAAGCCAAATTACAGATAAGGATTTGGGAGTGTGTGTAGAGAAAGACAGATGAACAGAACTGAGCAGTTAAGACTGTGCTTGATTTAAAGTCCCAGCGTTGCCAGTGCAACTTCTTGTGTTCCCCATCCTCTTTCAGAGAAGGAACAAATTATCTGAGCCCAAATTGTGAGAAAAGCCCATCTAAACCACATTATTCTAATTCTTTCTCTCTTTCTTGTATTTTTATTTTATTTTCCTTTTTCTTTTACCACCTATACAAAATGTTGGCAAGCCTCAGGTACTTTTTGTTCAATCTAGCTATGGAGCAGCCTTTCCTAAGACTGCAGACCACCCTCCCCAAAGCAGCAAAGGTCTACCAAACCTCAAGGTTAGAAGAAGATTTGAATATGGTTAGGAGTGATCCTTTTCTGTAACTCCTGTATGCAAGCAACAAGACTTTCCAAAATCGTTCAAGGCTACAAGAAACCACTGACAATACAGTATTGGGAAGGCAAAGTAAATACCTGATCACTTACCTGTTTCCATGTACTAGTAAATGTTAAGGACCATCCAGTGTATGTGAGACTGTTCTGTAGAATCATTTTTTTCAGCACTTTCATAGATTAATAGCATTCAAAGCCAGGAAAGACTATTATGATATGCTAAACTGACCTGACCTCCATCATTAACTGGACCATGGACTTTTACCTGATAGATTCTGAATACAATCTGCAAATCTGCTATTGAACTCTAAGATGTATTTCATGATCAGAGTTGAAAACAAGGGATAAGTCACAGCCCCATGGAAACTCCTCCCACAATAAATTATCCTCATTGATTTCCTACAACTCTAAACCTCCTGACTTCAAATTCTATTATTTTGGTGTTATCATCTCTGATGGATTGAAGAGCCTTCTGATACAGAGGTGTATGCTATAGAAGGAATAAAAGGTGCTTGCTATGAAGATTTTTCTTCTATCTCAGGAGCAAGCAAATGCTGATTTTATCTCACCTGCTAGTAAATTAGGTCCTACACCTGACAGGATAAATATCTTTTGCATTGATTTTGCAATTACATCGCCACTACTAGTAGAAAGCAACTTCAACTGTTCACACTGAGGATGTACCTGTAAATTGGATCATAGAGGAGAGTCTTGCCCATAAATAAATATGGAAATACATGTCATTTTCCAGCTCATACACAGAACCCATCTCTCTCTGAAGATCTGTGGTTCAATACAGCCTGTTCCACATGACAATCAAAACAACAGCCCCATCTTCCTTTCAGGTATAACTCCCTGCAGACTTCCTCAAAGGGCAGCATCTTTTTTTTTCCCGTATTTACAGAAAACAGATCTGCTTGTTTGCACCATGATCACAACACAGCAGCTCCTCAGAAGCATTGTATTCTTGGCTCCTTGTCCCAGGTCCAGGGTCTGAATTAGAGGAGGATCTTGACTGGCAGTTGAAGTAGTGAGACCACTGTTTATTGCACCAATCCATAACATTTCATTGTCTTTACCTGACAGTATCTGTTTGTTTGCCGTTTGCTTGAGTCGTACACCGTTTGTTGCAGAGGCCATATATACACATTCAGCCTTTAAACAGCATCTTTTCCAACAAATCAGAGCACACTGGCAAGCTTCATGGACCATTTTTCTACCTAACAGTCTTTGGTTAACTTTACTATAATTTTCCAGAACAGAGTCAATTACCTATGTCCTGGAGGCTTATAGAAGCAGAATGTATAAAAGACTCATAATTTTTCCTTATCTTTTTTCCTAGGTTCATGCCAGGCTGAAGCCAAATAAGAGCTGACATAGAGGCAGCATGGACAGCCAGAGAGTTTGGCATCAGAAAAACTGCAATAGCCTCAAAACTGTTGAAACAGACTGATCAGCAGCAGCAAAGCTGTAAATCTCAAGACAAATACACTAAGAACATGTAAAAGAAACAGATATTTTCCTGTTGGCTTTGGTAGAAAAAAAATAAAGTCAAAGACAAATCTTGGCTTTGAGCCCACGTTGGGCACAACCTGTCCAAGGCCACCCAGTGAGCCAATAGCAGAGCCCTTGTTGCATCCTCTGGGTACCAGTTCTCCCCATTGAGCGTTGTTCCCTCTCGCTGCCTACTGCATCCATATAAATAACCCTGTTCTAAAACTACCTGCCTGACACAGAGCTCGGTAAAAGGTCCAGGAAACGTTACCACTGCTAAGCTAATCAGGAAGCAAAGATTTGGATGGGCAGAGAGGACCTCAGCTGCAGGCAATCAGCTGACATTGGATGGTCAGCCTTGCTTCAGATTTCAGGATTATTGTCCCAATTCCTCTCCTGTGGTTATTCTAAGCCAATTAAGATCCAGGCTTATTAGAGATGTTTGGGGTTTTTTTGGGGGGGGTGGTGGCAGGATTGTATGAAACAAAATGTATTCCTGCCTGAAAGTTTGTAAAGTGACACTAGGTTCCTATTTCTTTTGACCACAACATCCAGCTGCACAGGAGCAAAAAAGCCACATGAACTACATTGTAAAGCCAAAACAGCACTCTTGCCTTTTTTTTTTTTTCCTTTTGGAAATTATTTATGGGTATATTGGACGTAACAGTTCATACCCCTAGTGCGGAGCAAACTATGCAACAAAAGTAGCCCATTCTCAGCTAGAAAGAGGGATCCAAAAGTCGCAGCTACATATCAGCAGACCCCTCCTATCCACAACATCAACGACGGGACACGCAGGGAGTCCCTGTCTGGTGATAGGATGTATCACACACTGTGTGGAAATTTTAGAGCTTGGTAATCACAAGTCTGCTCCTGCCAGCAGCCACACTGATGAGACTTTGGCATATAATTACAGTGCAGTCCTGCCTTTCTTAGCTGTAGGAAACACCACAAACCTGCTCAGGATCTGAATATTTGTTGATGTCAACATAGAAATTAATAATTCATGAAAATTCCATCCTGTTTAAACACATCTCCCCTACTTCCCCCCCCCATTTCAGGATATCTGTAACCTTACCAATTAATCTGTATGTGTGTCTGTCCATGTGACAAAATGTGTTGGATTTTTGGAGCGTTGGGGACTTTTGGAAATATTTGTCAGTAGGATGTTGTGGTTTGGATAAAGTGTACCACAGTGACTCTAGAGACTGGGGCTTGAGTTTCACTCTGGGCTCTGGCTACTGCCTGCTCTGTTCCTTCAGTTTAGCTGAATGCAAATGCCTGAAGACTCAAAACTGGATGTAGTGCCAGCCATACAATCCTCCCAGTGCCGTTGGCTGTGGAAGGTGGAATGCACTGAACATCCCCCCAAAAGAGTTAGCGTTTGTATCCAAGCTGGAAAAAAAAAAGGGGTGTTGCATCTAGCTGATAAACTAACAAGATGACCGGTCATTCTGTCATTTGCTGATTGTGAAGTCCTTAATCTCACTCTTTGAAATTTGGGCTGCAATGACCGTGCTGCCTCCCATAAATCATCTGGTGGTGGTGACCAATTTTGGGGTCCTGTCAGGTAGCACTGTAAGAGAAGTCTGTCCTCCCATGGTGGGATTTTGGATAGTGTACCTGAAACTTTGAGCTGGACCTGGTGGCCCCAGCATGCCCGGAGTTACTGAGATGGTAGTAGAGGGGTGAAAGAGGGAAGGTGCCTGTGACCCGTGTACAGAGGGGTCTGCTGGGTTTTGTCTGTTGATAATTGCTTAGCTTTTTTTTTTTTTTGGTGAGGTAGATCCACCTCCAGACCTGCCAGATACTCAGGCAATATAAATCCTCCTCCTTCTTACTACAGCTGTTTCTTCCTCTGTGGAAATCAATGGTGCTGGCATTACTGGGAAAACATACAACAAATTTCAGAGCTTGAGGGGTACAAATCATTTTTCCTGGTGTTTGCCACTCGTGTTAGGAAGTTAGGCACTTCCACAAGGCAACTGAAGCTCTTCTAAGACAGGTATGTCATGTGGATGGGATTTGTCTCCGATGGGACATGTCTGTCTCATTAACTGTAGAAGACTGACTCGAATCAGAAAGCTCAGTTGTTGGATGTCTACAGCTCACAGATGTAGATGCGAATGCAGAGCAGGATGACCGTTTTCCCTTAGAAAGCATATCAGGTGGTTTTGCTGAAAGAAAGTGGCATGTTGAGAAACAAGAAACAAAAGAATTTCTGGAGAAAATTTCTGTCAAAATACTTAATTATTAATTTTTTTTAAGTATTTTTTTCTCCCTTTTTTTTTTTTTTTGTGCTGGGAAACTTTTTGGATTCACAATGTTGAATCTGCTGTCTCTAACATGCCACTGATATTGTCAGGTACTCAACATAGTCCACTAGTTGTCTGTAGAGCAGTTAGCAAAAAAGTAATGAAGCCCTTAAGCACTTAGGGGAAAACAAGAAATAAAACAATGTCAGCAAAACAAAAGAAAACTCATCTTTTTTTTTTTCTTCTTAAATCTGTTTCATGCATTCCTGTCCATCCCAATATCTACTCTGGCATCTCTACAATTACACATGTGTTCTTGCCTACAAGGGATGCAGACAGAGTCAGTGTAATGTGCTGTCAGTGTGCCTTTTCCATCACTCCTCCCAGATCAGAGCCCTCCTGCGTCCTAAACTTCAGAAAACAAATTGCTGTCAGGTCAGGCTGGCCTGACAGTTTCCATTATGTTGGCTCATAAAAGTGAAGGACGGGTTTCATCACAGAGAAAAAAGAAAACCTGGACATGAAAGGCCTTTTCTACCCATTTCCATTGCTCATGGGGAGCTTGTAGAGGGATGTTGCATTGATTTACACGCTGTCCTGAGTGTCCTTTCTGTTCCCACTCTTGCAGCTTCCTAAAATCCCTGGTGAAAGAGCCGCAGCAGGTGGTGTAGGACAATTAATTTTATTCTTCTTAACTGGAAAATTCAGGAAGAGGTCAGCAATTAACAAAATCTATCTTTTTGGTAAAAATCAGGTCCACAAGGATCATTGGAGACCTTTGCCACCTTTCCAGATAGAACGTCCACTGGGCTCCATGGTTTGAAGAGTGGGATGAACTGATGCTGAAGATTCAGAAATATCTGGGCAAATGATGTATTTTATTTATTTATTATTTCTTTTTTAAGCAAAGCCTACAGAGGCTACTTGAACTTTCTTGTATTTACTAGGAATAAAGATGGTGGAGTTTACTGCCTGGGGATGGTGTAGGGTCTCCAGTGCTGGGGATTTCTGGCAGACACAATCATACATCTGTCAGGGAAGACACAAGCATAAGTGAGATTGTGTAGGAGAAGGGTCCCCTTGAGATCTCTTCCAGACCTGCATTTATGGTATTGATAAGTGTTTAGAATTGGCTTAAAATCTGTTATAGGAGATACAATTATAAAATGCGTGGTCACTACCAATGGGGATGCAGCTTTGCAGTCTTCTTACATGCAGACTATAAACCTAACAAAGTAATAAAGGTTGGCTTTTTTATTCAATTTTTTTCTCTGTAATCTGTAGCCCTGCTCTGTGGAATTTCTTTTTCCCATGGAAAAGAAATTTGCCTCTGATAGGTGTTTTCTTAACTGAAGGAGTATTGGATCAAACCCATGACCAGTCCCACCCCTTGTCTTTCCGTCCTTTGGTCTTTCTGTCTCTTTTTCCCTCAGACACCACCCCACAACCTAATATGTGTCACCACTGGGAAATTGCCCCTCCTTTCTCTGATGTCTCAACCTACTTTTTCCTCTGTTACCTTCTTTTTGGTGTATATGCCCTTTTCATATTTATTCAGTTCATGAGAAGGACAATCAAAACCCGTTCATTTACCATCATGGTAATTTTCTAATTGTTTCCTATATGTTCCTTGGAGTTTTGTATAAAGTATTTTTTTTTCTTGACATATTTTGCCTATTCATAAAATAGACTTTTCATCTATGCTTCAAGATGGCTGCAAAATTACCAAAATGATGTCAAATCTAAGACTACCAGTGAATTTTACTTTGTAAAACATTCTAACAAATAGCTAAATATAAAATTATAGAGGTTATGTCACTAAAACTATCTTTCAAAGACAGAAAAAAAATATTCTGTAGCAAGCATAACAGATTTTTATACTGGGAATCAGTTAAAGCTATAATTTTTTTTTTTTTTTTTAAATGCAGACTTTTCAAGCTGGTTAATTACTTTGGTTTGTCTAACACTCACTGGTAATGATCCATTCAAGGTGCTTCTTTCAGCTGCATGTTTCACTGGATGCTCTTAGCTATTAAGCAGCTTGTAACTAAAGTATCCCATTTTCTGCAGTGTTAAAACTCATTAGCGATTTATGAAGTAAGCTCACCAGCAGATAATACGGTTTAGCAGGAAAATGTTCTGAGAGACCATCACTGGGAGTTTTTACTGACTGGCTGAAGTTTAGAAGTAGTGAGACTTAGGAAGCTGAACACTTGACTTGAAAAACGTCACTTTTAAATGAAGAATTTTGATCAGAGAGAGATCAAATTCAGTTTTGGAAGAACTGTCCCAAATTATCTTCACTTAACTTTAATCATTTAAAAACTAGGTATCAATTCCAGAAAAATTATTTCAGGACACTCCTGTGTTAACTATAGAGATTTAGGTACTGATGGTTGGTGATTTATTCCATCTGTCTGAGAGGACCTTCTCAAGATGTGGACAGATGTCCCAAGGAAATGCTCCTCTCTTTCTTTGCTTTTGGGGGAACCTGGAGAAGTAGCTAAAACTCCTAATTTTCTGTCAGCTGTCATTAGATGGGACATCTGATGCCAAAGTATGGCTGAAGTAGAAGTTTCCTCAGCTTCAGAGATCGTGCTGGCACCTAAAAATCTGTATCAAATTTGGATATATGTTTGAAACATAGTTGAAAGTTCAGAAAACTTTGTCTGGAACAAAACCTAGCTCAAGAGCCCACTTTATACAAACCCTCATTGTGACCTTGAAAAGTAGAGTTTAGCCTCTGGAGACCTCACAGCAATCTGCAGTTTCAGCTGGGAACTATAGTGTAATGAAACTACTATGGGAATTATCAGCTAAATTACTTTAGCCCCATTGGGGCTTAAAATTAGTTCATTCAAAATGGATTTTTTAAAGTGCATTTTCCCCTGTGCTTTAAATGCTCTGGACTCTCATAGTCTGTGACCCGTAAGTCTCACATTAGACCGCTTGTATGGAACAGTTGCTCTTTTAATAATTACAGCACAGTTGACATCATCTTTGGGAAATGCCCTGGTAGTGTTTGGGATAGTTAAATCCGTCATCACCATTCTTCAGTTAACTCACATGCTGCAGCTCTAGTAGTTGGAATAAAACCAAAAGGAAGTGAGGGGAGAGCTGTACAGATGTTGTCTCATCAGTAGATGACTTGCTCATCTACGTGCAAACACAAGGGATGCTAGCTGAGCTCCATCCTGCTCATACTAAAGCGCGAGGCTGATGTTTCCTGCCATCAG
Source organism: Harpia harpyja (assembly GCF_026419915.1). NCBI lineage: Eukaryota > Metazoa > Chordata > Aves > Accipitriformes > Accipitridae > Harpia > Harpia harpyja. The sequence continues at coordinate 106,822,225 of NC_068940.1, forward strand.
CTTTGTCACTCTGGGAAGTTTCTCAGAGACCATCATTCACAAGCCACTGCTCTCTTTCTCCCCTAGCTAATGATGGTTTGGCTGCTAATAATGGAAATCCTGGAAAGGAGGTGAATCTGGCCGCAGGAAGGCTCAGCTTTACCAGTGACTGCAAAAGCACCCGTTGTGACGAGGCCAGTTGGAGATGTCCATCCTGGAGTTGTCCACATCTAGCTGCAGTAAATCCTACCCTCATGGTTCTTCTTGTCCTCCTTCACTATAGGCTTTACACATGTTCTTCTAGGTTAGAACCTGAATGGCACTATGGGAAAAAGTCATCTTTCTCATTCATTCAAAGCTGAGAACCTGAACGTTAGAAGTAGTATTAATTACAGCTGCTTGAGGGAAATAAACAAACAAACAAAAACCCCCCAAACAAACAAATAAAGCAATTAATTACTTTAATATCTTCTACCCAGGAGAGAGACAACAAATTCCACTCCCTCCTGTTTTCTGCCAGAGAGTGGACCGTGTTTCCTACACACCCAGAGAACCGGAAAGCAATAAGAATATATATTTTTTCACCACAATTGTGATGTTGGCACTTTGGACAAGAGACTCAATAACAAGGTTCTGTCTTCTGGGAGTCCTGTGTATCTGCCTCAAGAAGGCCAAGCGGCTGTGTCTAAACATAGTACTTTCCATCCATCCATATATATTCTTAAAACCATAAGGAGTCATAAAAAATAAGTATCATTAGTTTTTTGGGTGATAAGCATGCCTGTAAGAGGAAAAAAAAATATTCTCATTCATTTCCCAGTCAATAATGGTCTCCTTGTGCAAAAAAATTAGCCTCTGGAGTAATTCTAATAGCTCTGTACTACTTTGTTTGGGGAAAATGGCAGAATGTTGGTTCCTAATTACAGCTGCTCTACAATCTTCCAGTCTGAAATGGGAGGTTGCTCTGGCTCCCTTTTCCAGGACTGCGTTGACATTGAGACAATTCCCTGTTTCAGCTTGCTTCTCAGTACATGGAAACATTTGTTCATTCATCTTTTTTTACTTGACTGCATTATGGTTGTGGTCCATATGGTTACACGCCCTTTAATATCATCTACAGTATATATTTATTCTACACATACATATTTTTTCCAGCATGTAAGTCGTAAAGTGAGCTGCAACAGCTCAAATGTCATTAAAACAGTACAGAAATTATTCTGAAAACAAGTTATTTAAGTTGCAAATATTGGATTTAAATCAGGTTTGGGGAAATGATGCTTCATAATGCAAATCAAACGCAAATGTGATTTCAAATTGTCATCTATTCCCTAATATTGTGGAAATTACAATTCACTCATTGATTGATTGGTGCTGTAACTTGACTCATGCAGTTCTGTTCATGCAGGATATTTGTGCTGTTGGATCTAGCTATGTAGAAACTCTTTGGGGTAAAAGAAGACAAGTTATTCCTCCTTGTGTATCATATCAAATTTTAGTTCTGTAGCAATACTATGATATCACATCTTTTCTCTCACAACAGTCAATGACACTTTAAAATGTCCCAATGCCAGCCATGACAAATGAGTGGAGGGAAACGGTCTGAGTTAAAAGCTTGGGTTACTTTGAAGTGGGGAAGAAAAGATTGCTAAAGCTGCAAATTGCTAATTTTAGACACATATTTTTCTCAGGAGGCTCTGAAAATCTATATATGAAGTGGATGTTGGCTTATAAAAATGGCATGCAGTTTGGTAAGCTCTAATAAAAGATTGTGGAGTCATAAAGCAAGAATTAGGTTCACTTCATGTAAAGCAGTAAGAGATTGAAAGAGAGAGTCGTGATCTAAACGCAGATATTGTCATTCAAGGATAATCACACTGTCTTCCCTTCACAGTGGAGACCTAGCCCCTGTCATCAGAAGAGCCTCGAGTGTCATGCTGAGTAGACATCTGTCCTGGTTTCGGTTGGGATAGAGTTAATTTTCATCCTAGTAGCTGGTACAGTGCTGTGTTTTGGATTTAGGATGAGACGAATGTTGATAACACTGATGTTTTAGTTGTTGCTAAGCAGTGTTTACACTAAGTCAAGGACTTTTCAGCTTCTCCTACTGCCCTGCCAGCAGAGGCTGGAAGTGCAAAAGAAGTTGGGAGGGGACACAGCCGGGACAGCTGACCCAAACGAGCCAAAGGGGTATTCCAGACCATATGACGACATGCCCAGTATATAAACTGGGGGGAGTTGGCTGGGGACACTGAGGCTCGGGGACTGGCTGGGCAGCAGTCAGTGGGTGGTGAGCAATTGCATTGTGCATCACTTGTTTTTTATATTCTACTATTATTTTTTCCCCCCTCCTTTTCTGTCCTATTAAACAGTCTTTATCTCAGCCCATGAGTTTTACTTTTTTTTTTTTCCCCCCTGATTCTCTCCCCCATCCCACTGTGGGGGAGTGAGCGAGCGGCTGTGTGGTGCTTAATTGCTGTCTGGGGTTAAACCACAACAACATCTAAAATATATAACTAGATTTATGCACTCAAAAAGAACACATAACTAGATTTATGCACTCAAAGTGACTATTTCTTACTGTTTTATGATAGCACACCTTGTATTGACACTTGTGATGTGATGCAGGTACCACTGAGAAGTTGCAGTGATCCTCAGAATCTGTTGTGCTAGGTGGTGCACAGACATGGTGAAACATAAATATGTCCTGGCACAAGGACTCTACGATCTCTTTCAATTTAAAACAATCCACCAGGGAGGAAAAAAAAAAGTAAAAACTTAGTGGTGAAATGCTTAATATCTGGAATGTTTCCTTTGTAAAAAGACCTAGGATGCTATGTTACAAGAAATAGTGAATTTATTTCGCTTATAACCATATGACATTTTGTTGCTGGGGAAAAATATTTAATGGTTTTTGAATATATATTTTATTTAGCTTATTTCTACAGACTTCAGATATGTGAAATAGGTAGTTATAAGCAAAATTAAGCAAAAAAGTGTTAAAAATCTATTTATATGCAAATACTGCATGCATATGTAAAAGCAACTATATTTTAGTTTTCTTCATAAGAAATATTTAAAATATTTCCTTGAAACTCTTCTACCTGCTGTCTTTATTTCTTCAGAATCTTTCCAAATCCTTAATCTTCAGAATCCTTCTTTCCACAAAGCAAGAAACAGAGTAATATTTAAAGGCCAGAGTAATATTTAAGGACTTATATAAAGTCACATAAAATGACCCAGGAACAGCAAGGTTTACAGCTTCCGTTTCCTGAATCCCAAAATATGACTCAACTCACCTAACTTCGGACGTGGGATTTGGCTTGCAGGTTCTGACACCTGAAAGTAGGTGAAGAAGCATATGAGCATCCAACCTCCCCGAGCAATCACTTTAATCACTTCACCTCCAAGAGCTCAGTTTATATATCTAAACATAAGCATCCAGAGCTGTTTGAAAAGCCCTTGGGAACCGTAAGTCCGATGAGGCTGGCAGACACAAACGTGACCTAGAGTAGATCACCAGCATTAAGGATCAGGAATGGTAATTCAAACGGTGCTAAACACCTTTGTTCAGGCATAATTAAGCCCTTCAACATCCTATTTAATAGTACCTAATTAGGAATTTATCATAAACTAAAGTGGACATCTCCATTTGAGTTACGCATAGACACTGACATCTCAGTTCAATTGCCCGTGAATAGGTAATACAGTCCCTAAGCCACTTCAGACGTTACAGGGTATCCTGACAAGCACCCAGGTGCCATTGCAGAAGTACATAATTTTCACATTCTTTTGTCATATTTGCCAATCTTTTGTCATATTTGCCAATCCCAGGTAGCACAATGGATGAACTGCAGGCATACATATTTAATAAGATGAATCCCACTGTCCTTGTACTAGATTAACTGTGGTCCCATCCTTCTTCCTTAGTGTAAATATTTTTAAAAAATAGTTCACTTTTTCGTTATATACATAATAAAATGACAATCTTCTTGATGTCTTCAAACCACAGAGAGGAGTTTAAACTAAAAAAAAAAAAAAAAAGCCCAAAGAAGGAAAATTGGAAGATATTTCATATTATATATGTTTATTTCAAAGTAATAAAAAGTGGTATGAAAATTCACTCTCTACAGGTAAATAGTTTTAAGTAACAAAGAGAAAAAAAGCACTAATTAAATTTTCTTTCAGCAATTATTAAACCATACAACTTTTTGGAAATTCTATGTCTTATTTCTGAGCAGTACAGTTCTGCCTTTATAGAAACGTAACTAATCTGAGAAGAGCGAAAATTCAATTGCAAGATTAATATTTTTCTTCTTTTTTTTTTGGTGAGGAAAAAAGTTTTTCAGTTTTTATCTGAAAACTGAAAATATTACCTTTTGGAATGTAACCACTGAAAAAGTTATTAAGAGTTGGAGAGAAAGGGGAAGTCTAACTAACCTTTTCATTGCTGTTATTTAGTTATTAATTTAAGGTTTGGCTAGGAAATGGTCACAAAGCTCTACTCATACCTCACCTCATGCATACTTGTGTCTCCATTCAAAATTAAACAAGACTCTTTTAATGGCTGTAAAATGTTCAGTTCTCATCCACGTTTTGGGCTTTATGAGGTTTAGCTGAATCTTCTGGAAAACATAAGAAATAACCTAGCGCTATTTATGATGGTGATCTTTTTGGCAGGGTGTCTGGGTGGAGTTTATCAACAAGGTAGAAGGGCATGTGAAGCCAGGATGATATTCCAGAATCTGTGGAAATTTTCAATGCAAGAAGCAGCCAGGTACTGGATTTCTAAAGAGCCTGGTGTAAATGCTTTCCCTATCTAAAGCTTCCAGCAAAAGGAAAAGTGATTCTCTCTTAAACTCCGGAATTCAGCTCAGGTGTTTGAATAAGTGTGGTTATTCAAGGTCCTCTATGAATTTCTTTTCTACAGACCTCTAAAGGCTACTAAAATGGGGTGGGATGAGTCTGGGTCACTGACAGTAGAAACTACATCAAAGCAGCACTTCCAAAAAAGCTGTGATGAGCATATTCAGCTCTGGTGGAACAACAGCTAAATCCTGTGGGGATGCAACTGGTAGAAAATGATGGAAATGATGGAAATTTCCATGGTGCTGTCAAGGTACCTCTAAGATTGTGCTGCCTCGGTGCATGGTGCTGTATGAACACACAAGGAGAAGAAATTTAAGCTCTGCAAAGGTAGTGTAAATACGGTGGAAAAGCAAAAGGCAGAACTCAAGAGAGTTACCCAAGGTCCCACAATGAAGCCGCAGGAGAGCAAAGAAATGGGACTCACGCAACTGAAATCCCAGCCTACTGCTGTATCCATTAGCCTAGATGGATTTCCCTTCTGGTTTGGTGTTTAGAAATTAAAATTGTCTTGACTATTTATCCTTCTCCTGAGTCATCCGTTCACCAACCATTTCTTTCTTCTTTGAACCATTCTCTTTCTCCTTTGCCATCCAACCACCTTCCCTTCCAAGTCCCCTGAGAAAGGTGCCTGAAGATTAATGGAAAACCAAGACTTCATAAGCTGTTCTCCTGCAAGTGGATTTAATCCAGACTCTCAATGGCACCCAAAAGTGTATTTTGGGGTGTAATTATAAGTGATACACTCCACAGAGAGCTCATTTATTCTGAAATAAGTATGGAAGACACGTTAAGCAAGATGTTTTCTCTTTTTTTTTTTCTTTCACCTGACACCACAGCATCAGGACACAAAGCTGCAGTTCGACTGAAAATAATGAAGTGAGATGTTCCATAAAGTTATTTCCAGCTGATGGACTACATGCTACATAAATATACAGGAGACTCCCAGAGGAAACCAGCAGGTCACTCAGGCTTGCATCAGTTTCAGTCCAGCAGTCTATGGGAGATCCATACCTCTCTTGTAAGGGAAGCAGTTTCCATGCAAGATATGCAGATGTTAAACTTTTATATATGTATTTATTTTGTATTTTTTGCTTGCTACCAGGATAACACCTACTGCTAAGTTCAAGCAAGCATCAGCTGGGGTAATTATTTCAGTCTGTAAGGATTCAGTCTTGGGGTCAGCTAAGAGCATGGGAGAGCAAATGGTAAGCAAGAAACTCTTGTGAACTTGCCTAAGCTGATTTTTCATGGAGAAGGTTAAAAGCAGAAGTGCCAGCAGAGTTTTTGTGCAAAATGGACAGATTCAGGACATTTTGCATCAGGCTGAGAAAGGTCAGCATTTCTGGCAGACCGTGAGGGTGGTGCTCTGATTCAACTCAAACAGAACCATTTCTTCCTCAGGCTCCCCACTGACAAATTCAGAGGAGTTTGGATTTGGATGAGGAAAGTGTCTCAGGAAAAACAAGACCTAGCCATCCACTTTTGAACTAAACCTGAACCCAAACTGGACTTGGATTTGAATCTGGAGAAAGCTTAATTTCTTTCCCTTCCCTTCCCTTCCCTTCCCTTCCCTTCCCTTCCCTTCCCTTCCCTTCCCTTCCCTTCCCTTCCCTTCCCTTCCCTTCCCTTCCCTTCCCTTCCCTTCCCTTCCCTTCCCTTCCCTTCCCTTTTCCTGGAAAAATGAAGCAATACCTCTCTCAGTTACAGATTTTCAAGATCTAGAAAAAATCCTACAGGCTCAGTCATAAGAATGACAAGAGATCAGGGGTTTGGGTACCTGCTCAACCTAATCTCTCACATTTCTAAAACTCATTCAGTTGCATTCGAACTAACAGTGGTGTCTGTCTTCTGGTTTGAAAACTTCCTAACATGTAATTTGTTACAAGAATAATACCTGTGCCTCAAAGGCAGCATGGCTTTTTTGGTCTATTAGTAACAGGGGTTGTAATAGGCATGCAGTTAGTGAAAAGAGAATTTTTTAAATTATACCAAGAGTCACTGCTACACCCCAGCTGTCACAGTTTTTGCATGAGCAACTTGTGCTCTGTCTTGCCTGGCTGATCCCTTCTCCAGGATGACCAGCAGCAGCTAGGTTTCTCCTGAAGGGTGATGGCCTTTCTCCAGTCCTACCTCACTTACTGCTCCCTCCATTTGTTTTTCCACTGAGAACAAATTAAAGTAAAAGTGTCTGTGAAAGAACATTATGGTTTAGAGGCCTGAGAATACCTTAAGGGTGACCTCAGTCTGTGCTTTCTATGCTGCACACTGTGACTTGTCCTTTTGGCAGGAGAAAAAATTCTAAGCTGAAATTCCAACCCCTCTGATGTCAGTGGCATTGCCACTGTTGGCAGCTGCAGAAGTAGAATTTTCCCAATTAATTGCATAAGAACCAAAGTCAAGAAACATTTCCTTTCAATAACATATCCATTTAGGAGCCCAGGATGGTGTCTTACTCTGAAAGAAGTAACAGCGGGAGCAATAAAGCTTCTCTTGGTTGCAGATAGTGGAAGATGTTTCATCAGGGACAGCCTTCTCCCTTTTTCACTCCCCATCATGACATACCTTGAATTTCCTTTGATCTTTCAAGAGAGGGGCAGTTAAGATACATGCTACTCCACACAGCGAGTGCTAGAAACCAAGAAGATTTACTCTGCGTAAAGCCACAAACTTATCTGCAGGTTCAGTATCTGTGGCACAACCCGGCTTTGACCTCGTGGTGAAAGATGGCCTGTTCGCAGCATCATCCACTGACGTTCAAAGAGCAAGTGAAGCCCTGTGGAAGGAAGAATTGGACAGGAAAACAAATAAAACCCAAGAAAAGGACAAGACGTGATTTCATGACACTCATTTTCTCTTGAACCACCTGGGAGATCTCTCCAGAAGCAGATTGTGTTCCAGTCAAATAGCACTGCAGCTGCTTCTTTTGGCTGAAAAAGCCAGGGCCTGCCCTTGACAAGTAACATTCATGAATATCATCCAAAACAAAGCATTTAAAAATAGGAAAGCTGACCTCTTTGTCTTGTGTGACAGCTCTGTGATGAGAGAACTACATGTAAAAAGGACTGAGGACTGATTCCTAGACGAAGGGCTTAGCGGCATGCTGCGTTGAACATGATGTACAGCTCTTTAAGCCAACACTGAATGAGCTAAATCTGGACCTAGAGGGAAAGATGTTGCCTTAACATGGTCCTTTGCCCAAGTTAATTAACCTCTTGGGGAAAAGAAAAAAAAAACCTAATTATTCTTCATAAGACAAATCTACAACTACTGTGATCTGAACTAGTGTCTTAGCATGGTGCCTTGCTCTGCTGCATAGGATAATGAGTTTTCTCATTACCTGGGGCATGTACCACTGCTTTGTTGTTGCATTGTACAGTGCAGGCGGCGTCTCATCCTGCCTCTGGCCAGGGAAAGCACAACCATCCTCACAGCCTGGGAAGGGGAATGTGAAAAGGGACACTTTACATTGCTTTGCTGTGATCGACTAGCTCTTATGCAGGAGAAAACTTCCCCCAGAAAGGTGCAATCCTGCTGGAAGTCCCCTGGGATATGAGGCCCAGACTTTGGGAAATGGGAACATCCTGCAGCCTTGCCTGGAACCCCAAGTGGAAGCTAGGAGATATTTCTTGTAACTGAGCGGGAATAAACACCTCCGTTGCTGCAGAATCACACAGATGCTGGGCACAGTGTCGCAGTCGAAGCCACAAGAAGTCAGATGGGTGAACTCCATTAAATCAGTGTGGGACAGATTGGTGAACCCCCCTATACTAAATGCGTCATGACGGGCTGAATCACACTGAAGATGATGATGCTGAGCAGCTCATGCAATTCTTTCACAAACTAGGGTTGCAGTTTTAATCTGATGAGAAGCTAGGTCTGGTTTTGGGGGTTGGATGAGTCTGTGTGAGTCTTTCTTGACTGAAGCTGCACCTTCGGTGGAGAAACATTAACATCTGAAGCATATTTGAATGTAGCAGGTCAGGTCGTTGTCTCTCATAGTTTGGCAAAGTTCTACTGAAGTTAACGCAGCTCCCCAGCATTTACCCCATCCAAAGATCTGGCCCAGGCCACTTAGCTTTTCCTGCTTTCACTGTAACTATGTGTTATGCCTCATGAAAAAGGTGAACAGTGGCTTCTGGCCAGAACATACCAACCTTTTGGAGTTCATCATATGAAAATAAACCAGTGATACCCAGATGAGTGTGTTATATGTATAAATATATATATCTCTCTTTCTTTATATATATAGATACGTATATTTGCACTGTTCTCTGTCTTGGCTGGGGCCTGTTTTGGAAAGGAGACGGCAGTGAAGTTATTAAGAATCTCCACTCATGTTAAAATACCTCTTTAGTACAACAAAACATACTATTGTTGAACTGGGAAAAGATATTCCATAAATCTCCCAAAGTCAAACACCATGACGGGAATATGGAAAAATAGATCTATATATTAACTGCTCTTTTAACAGCATTATTTGACCCTTAGAAAAAACAAACAGAGGAAAGAAAAACGTTACAAGCCCAGAAAAAAATTCTCTGACTCTTATCAAAAGCACATTTGAAGAGAGGCCTCGGAGGCATCTATTGTTTAATGGGCTATGCTTGATTTATTGATGATTATGTAGCAAAAAAAATTAATGTAATCATTCCAAGGCTATGAGAGGTGCAGGGCTTCAATTTATTAGACCTTGGAATCAGGGAATATCTTTTTTTTTTTTTCCTCCTTCATTCAAAGAGCCCCGTTTGACCAACAGTGTGAAACAGTTTGATGGGCAAGTCCCTCGGTGCTGAGCTATACCTCACTCCTTTTCCATAAGTAACTGGCCACACGAGAGCAGGCCTGCAGTTTGAGTTTACACAGCTGTATGCCGGAGCACAGAGTTCACTGCATTTATTTTAGGCTTCTTTTAGCAATGGCAACAAAACCATGTCCCTTCTTGCCCTCCCCATGTGCACAGGCATGCATGCTGCTGGCTCTCCTGCTGCTTGCACGCATGCGTGCACATGCAGACACATACATGTCTGCAGCCCCATCTCATCCACAGGTTTCAGAGTGTCACCTCTTTTTAGGTACAGGAAAGGGAAAAAGTATCTGAGACAGCAGTCGAGGCGGAGGGGCAAAAATAATTCAGAGCAGGTCACTAGCGGTGAGGTGATGGTCGTTCACCTTTGTCATTGGCATGAACTGGGTCAGTCTAGAGGTCTAGCTGTCATCCTTCTCATCAAAGCGCTGAGTTGGCCCAGATGTTTTGGCTCAGTGTCCCTTTGCTCAAATTTCAGGGTCCCAATCCCTCCTTTCCTCTTTTAAACCCACTTAAAATGCAAAAAAGTTCCTTTTCCCCGAGCAAGCAGAGCTGTTTGTTAGTTGATTTTGGAGGGTCTACCAACGTGGCTGACATGGTAGAAGCACATATAAGAGACAGCCCTCACCCCACAGATCTCATCACCTGAACAGACATGACTGGCACAGTTCAGGGAGAAAAGCAAAGGGCAGTGACTGGGAAGTGATTTGCTCCAAGTGACACAACTGGTCAGAGCAAGGGAAGAAGCCCCAAAGACCAGAGCCTCTGCTGCTGGTCCTTGCTATGTCTCAGGAGGGATTAACATGCTGCCAACCACTTGGCTTACGGTCAGAGTCTGCAAATAAAGATGTTTCTAGTCTGTTTGCAGCACCAAACAAATTAAGTGCGAATTGAAATGATGACTGTTGGCTCAGCCTGAAATGATTTCTTTTGGAAATTACCAGAAAAAAAAAAAAAAAAATTAAAAAGTCAGTACAGGTAGAGAGAAGCTATGTTGTTGTCCAGCACTAGATGATCTCTCAGAAGTTATAAATGAGCAGGATTAGCCTTTACTTCTGTAGGAGTTAATGACCATCTGCATCATGGGAGATGTAGTGTGCCTTGGGAGCTTGGCTTGCAAATGAAAATAAGACCAGGAAGTATAACCCAGTAAATCCCACAGGGGACTCTGGTGGTGGCACAGAATAAAACTTCTCAGCTGGAAGCATTTCACTTTTTGTGTATTGAAGTTTTCAATGACATGTCAAAATATTCCACAGAAAACAGACACTTTTTTGTGGAAGATACAATTTGGGTGAAAGCTGAGTTTGCTGTTGAAAAATGGCTTTGGCAGAAATGTTTATTCTGGCTACTGTTCAGGATAGCGTGGCCGCTCCTCCCAAACTCTTCCTTCAAAATCCTCCTTAAAAGGCTGGTTTTCTGGGATAATTACAAAAAGTGAAGAAAAAACCCCACTTATTGAACTGCTTCTGTGCATGGACTGCTGTCTTGTCATCATAACAACCTGGTTCCATATATTCCTTGCCCTGACACGTGTCTTTTTCTTTCCAGATGTCTTGTTCCAGCACAGATTGCAATTTCATTGAGCTAGGTACCATCTCCCTGTCCTGTGCTTGTATTGTCTCCGCTAAGACGATGCTTTATTGAACACCTGGGACATCAATTCACTGTGATGATACAATTTGATAATTCTGATGCCAGTACTGTTATTTTTTGCAGTAATAATAGTAGGTAGAGTTGCTGTAGCCACAATTCTTTTTGGTGAAGGCTGAGGAAGGGGCTTTCAGAGAAATGCTTCCCATTTTGCAGGTGGGAGTCAGAAAGCTGTATCCTAATACGGCCCAATTTTCCTCTGAATCCCCTCTAAAACTGTGGGTTGAATTCCTGTGGCCTAATTCATATATCTAAAGGTAAGACATCTGAGATCCTCATCCTAAAATGCATCACCTGAATCCTGATGTGGATCTTGGGAGAAATTTCAAATATGTCCTTCAGATCTCCCCTGTAGAGTTACTTATTCTTCTGAGTCGACTGTCAAAGGAGCTTGGTATGACACCATGAGATGTTGCTGAGAGGTGAGATGAATCTCACTTCTTGCTTCTACTGGATTCTATTGGCTGGCTTTGACCTGGAAATCAAATCAAGCAAAATCCAGCAGCAAAATTTTGTCTTCAGCAAGGAAGCTATAAATGAAAATGTACTCTCAGTGTTTAAAGGAGATGGGATGAGAAAATTTGTTGCAGACTAATAGAGATGGTTTACTTCATCTTTGCTGATATTTGTGATTAGGAGAGATGAGTCTGGATCTTTAATATCTGGCTTCACCAACACAAAATGTAAACCATTTTATAAGATACCTGTTTTCCATATCATGCAAACACAGGATTAAATCAATAGAATAGAGCAGAAGAGAAGACAACTAAACTAAACTAAACTAAACTAAACTAAATAAAATAAAATAAATCTATGTTTATCTCTGTTTAATACTTAAAGATCCTTAAAGAGCATGTCTCCGCTGAATTTTCTGGTTAGTGACACTTCAATGATACATCCCTATCTTATGGTGACTCAAACAGACCAGCAAACAACAGGGCTCCATGGGCCTCAGGAGTGAAGACAGCTGGACATGAACATGGTGCAGATAGTCTCAGGCTGCAGTCATGATGTAGAAATTACCAGGCATGAAAGCAAGCATGGAATGGCTTCCCAGCTGAAAATCATTGGTCACATGAGTCTTTTTCTAGATAGGTGGAGGAGAACCTAACAAAAACATAGAAGTCTTCATGTGCATCAAAAATCACTGGAGAGTATGTGAGAAAAAAAGGAAAATTTAGAGCCTTTCAGAGTAAAGATTACATAGAAGTGGAAAAGGGTGCTATTAGAAAGTTTATCCAATTAGAAATACTGCATAGGCTTCTGGAAACTGCCCATTTAACCTATTTCTATGTTCTCCATTGCCATTCTCTCAGGAGAAACCAAAAGGGATGTTTCACCTGAGATATGCATTTAAAAATGTAAAGCCATGTTATCACAAAACATCTTGATGGGCTGACTGTAAAATTTAATCCTAGGATTTCTGAACAAGAGAAGTATGTATCTGTGGCTTTTCAGCTAAGAAGGGAAAACAATTCATGTAATTTTAAACATCTAAAAGCTGACTGGTCATGCAGGTCATTTCTAGAGGCAAGTCAATGGAGAAGGAGAAGCACCACAACAAGTGAGAAATCCTACTGCTTGGCTATACCAGGTTTTCTGATAACCCTTTGGAGGCAATAAAATCAGGCATGCTGGAAAATGGCTTTCATAGCATTCCTAATATTTACAAATTAAACTCGACTACTATGCGTACATATTCCTTCAGGTAGGACATATGCCCGGAGCTTGAGACGTTTACAAAATGAGAATGACAAGTGTTCATTTACCACTCTTGCCTCTTTACTGGCCTCCGGTGGCATCCTATCTCATGTGTACATGGAAGGGCTTTTACAATGTGGCATTACTCTTTGCTGGGCCCCCAAACAACCCGGTCAGCAGATGACAATAATAGAACCTGGACCTCTGCCAAGCACAATAATGATATTTCCTGGAGTATTCACAGAGTTTCCAGTTCTTCAGACAGGGTGTAGCATGGTAAACTTAAACATCACGGTATTTAAATATCCAGCTACATATATTCACAAGTGACTCACAGTCCTGGGAGCTTCCTATTTTGCTAAGGTGACCCAAAATACTTTTGCCTATGAGGCTTTATTGTCAGCAAATCTGAGATATTCATTTTCTGAGAATCAGGCCTGTTTATGATTTCTTCACTTATATATACCAACAATAGAGAAATCAAAGAGAACTGTTATTGAAAAGTCTGACAGTTTTATAGATAGGATAGTTTAGCCCTGGAGCTCTGGCTGTTTTGGACTGGACACCTTTGAAAATGTCTGCCCTTGAAAATAAACAAATCTATGCCTAGCTGATGCTTGTCTTATGATGTAACAAGCCAGCAAGAGCTGCTTCAGTGTCCAAGGACAAGATAAGCCTATTAACTTTTCTTTCAGTGGAGGTGCTGATAGGCAATCTCTAATAATCAGCTGATACACTTCAAGAGCTGCTGTCCTCGAGACCTCTCGTTTTGTCATTTTGAAGTGAAAATATGTGGGAGGTTCAGAAGGTATTAGGGGAAAGGCTGAGAGATTTTCAGTGTTAATTTATGTCTTGTTTGTACACGAAAGCAGAATATGCTGTAGTCCTGAAGGTATTTGCCTGCTGTTGGGTTTGTTAATTGAGAGCCATACAAGCAGCAGCATCTCAGATACTCACACCAGAGCTGTGTTCTGAGTAAATAAATGCACAGACACTGTATAACACAGGGAAAATATTAGTAGATTGCCTTAAAGGATTATCTTTGGTGCTTTGGCTCACAGTAGTTACACTGCCACGACCCAGAAACTGCAAACTGTTTCCTATTTTCTTTATGACAGTTTGGTAAAGAATTATGGCCATGACTCCCTTCTCAATATTTATTCCATCACATGGATAATGAGACCTGATATCGCTCTCTGCCCTCCTGTAAATATATGTGCAACACATGTCTGGGTCCGGCAGGAGCAATTCCGTTCCTCCTGCTTATCACCACAATCACAGCAAATCAAGTTGATTTGCAAGTGTTGTCAGACAGCTGAGAAAACTCTCAGAAACATGTTCTCTGCCATAGTGACCAAGAGCCGTGATATTTTTTTATGGTTTGTGTTTGTCATATAGTACCATCTGGCGTATAATCATATCAGGATATTGTAGAAAGGGTGCTGAAAAAAAATAGCCAAGAAAGGAAATGAAGATAATTTCTCATATCCTTGCTTTTCAGGAGAATAAGGAAACCTGTTTTAGACAAGAAAGGGTGGAAGACCTATTGGAAGTGGGAAGTTGACTGGAATAGAAGTGGAAAAGGCTGACCAAAGACACACAGTGCCACTTGTTTTATCTGGGAGAATTTTATCTGTGAGCTGAAATGGCAGAGTGAAAGTAGTTTCCAAAGAGGAAGGATTTAACATAGCAAAGCGACTTCAGATGGATAGGACTGAAGTACCCAACTAAATCCCCAGGGATGACAAGGTGCATCTTCTTTCCAGGACTGCTCGTCTCTATAGGTGTCCATGTATGTCAGCCACCTCCCTGCTTTGACTGGAAATACTTGTCCTGGGCAGTGGACAGATATTTCCTACTAATATGTTCACCTACTAATGGCCTCAGGGAAATCATGTTTTTATTTCCCAGTGATCACAAATCAGCAGAAAGCTGACCTTTGACTATGCAATTAGTTTAATTGCCAAAACCATTTAGTATCCCCTTTTCCACCTTGTTCTTCTGTCTTAAGCTGCCCCTGTTTTTTCCTATCCAGTACTCAGAGCCTTTCTTTCACAGAAAAAGGCACTTTTCTGACTGCGTTTCCTTGAGAAACACCATCCTACCAGCATCTCCAACTTAATTTTCAGTGGAAAGCTCTGTTATATCGGTATGTCAAGGACAGGGATATTAAAATAATAGCAATAATAAAGACGACTGTGAAATCCAGAGCCAAAATCCTGATGTGGTTCAGTGTGGTTTTGCTTTAAATCAAATTTCTGAGGCTGCTGAGGCTCAAATTGTACTATTAAACAAGATGTGTCATCCCACCCTACCTCATTTTCCCATTTCAAATAGAAGATTCAAGATTCAACCCATCTAATAAACAGGACCGTATGTAAAGTCTTGGAAAAGCCTGTATCGGCTGTGTGCATATGAGAGAAAGACTAAATGCCCTCCAGATTTGCTAACATGTAATTTCAGAAAAGATTCAATCTTTGCAGATATTTAGACGTTGACCACCTTTGCTTTTCTTTCAGACACCAGCCTGGTTTGACAAAACTGGATTTCCCTGAAGATTTTTTCCATATGTTGAGAAGGGGATAGGTTTTTTTCTTTATCATACCTATTTTGAAAAAGATAATGGCTTTGTTTATTTTCAGTGCTTTTTGCAAAACTGTGGGAAGTGAAAGTGAGCAACAGTTGTCTTTTAATAAGGAAAAAACCTAAGAACTCTTAAAGTCTTATTTTAGCTCCTGTCCTCTAATTTTTCAGCTATTTCCATAAAAGAAAAAAACTCTATATCTGGTCTCTCCCTACTATCTTGGGGACCTTTGGTTAATTTCAAATTTGACAAAGAGGTCGAGATTTCAGGGATATTAAGTTTCTACAAATGTTGTAAAAATGTGTCCAGCCAGAGAAAACAAGGCTGCAGCTATAGTATTTGTCACCAGGAAATCCACACAGAATAAAGACTATTACAACAAGCTCTCATAGTTTGCAGTTTATTTGACATTGAACAATCCAGGAATGGGACCTGCCACTTCAAGAACATGGACATCAGTACTTTGTTGTTCATTATCCTAAAGTTCCCCAGGTAGGATCTGCAGTGATCACAAATGAGATATGGGAATCCTAGAATCATAAAATCATTTAGGTTGGAAAAGACCCTTAAGATCATCCAGTCCAACCATTAACCTAATACTGCCAAGGCCACCACTGAACCATGTCCCTAAGCACCACGTCTACAGGTCTTTTAAATATGTCCAGGGATGGTGACTCCACCACTTCCCTGGGCAGCTTGTTCCAAGGCTTGACAACCCTTTCAGTGAAGAAATTTTTCCTAATATCCAATCTAAATCTCCCCTAGTGCAACATGAGGCCATTTCCTCTTGTCCTATCACTTGTTACTTGGGAGAAGACATGGACACCCACCTCACTACACCCTCCTTTCTGGTAGTTGCAGAGAGCGATCAGGTCTCCCCTCAGCTCTCTTTTCTCCAGGCTAAACAGCCCCAGTTCCCTCAGCCGCTCCTCATAAGACTTGTGCTCCAGGCCCTTCACCAGCTTCGTTGCCCTTCTCTGGACATGAAATCACTTGGAGGACAGAGTTCATGATGTCTCACCTCCTACATGTCTGACTCTTTCCAGAAAGATGATCCTTGAACAGTAAAAGGGAATGATTGCAACACAGCTCTCCCATTCTTTTTCTTCCCATCTCCCCTTTGCCTTCTAAAATACAAGCTCCCATGAAATATGATTTTCCCATGGGGAAAGCTAAGCTACCTCTACTACTGGTGTCAAATGGGCCAGCTCTCTTTAATATTTGGTGAATTTGATTCATGCCAAGGAATATGCTTTTTCAGTGTCTGGCAGCTTGGCCACAAAGGTGCAAGGCTTCCATGTTGCTTATTGGAAAAACTTTGTTCTGGGGGGTTTAGAAAGATTTCCCCCCCCCCCCCCCCCGCTGTAGAAGTAACCACAGTGTAAATTCTGACTGTACGTTGCATTCTGCTAAAGAATATGGTTCCCATTATCAGAGAGTACTGCTTATTATTGCACTGGGCTTTGCAGTTTCTTTTTTTTTTTACATCAAATGATTATACATCAAATATTTTTCACACCAGCCCGGGCTGACAGCTTTTGCCCTCAGGAAACCTTCTTTCTTTCCATTTTATGATCCTTTCTTTTTTCTACTTTTCTTTTTTTTTTTTTTCCAATACACATAACTGTTCCACAACACAGGGAACTCTTTTATTCAGCTGGTTCATACACTTTAAAGTTATTATCTAGCAGGCCAGTAAGTGTCAGAGAAAAAGGGACAAAGCAAAGAAATGCCATGAAAGAGGAATGAAAAGGGGGTGTTCAAGTATTAAGGCCCAGATTTGCAAGGGTATTCTCATGTTGATGGATACTCATCATGGATCTGGGGTTGTGTCCTCATGTGGCATATCAGATATGTGTTCTTATAGTAAACTTGTAGAAATCATCAAGATAGTAATTAATTCCACTTAAAAACTTTTTTTTATCCTAACTTCTAGACCAATTTAACATTATTCAAAAAAGCAAGAAAAGTAAATGCAATGTTCCCCAGTGAAAATTCAAAGCTTGGAGATGCTGGCTGTGAAGCTTTCATGGAGTCACATGCCCCATTTTCAACTGAGAAAAACAATAATCAGGAGATACTTTTCAGCTGGCTGAATTAGCTGTCCACCTGATGACTATATCTCCAACACTGGAACTTATCTGGAGGCCAAAAATCCTTACCCTCAGCTTTTCACAATACAGAAATTTATGCCAGGCATGTGTATAACAGGATATAGTGATGATTTACCAGCTTCCATAAAGAAAAAAATCAGCAAAACCACCAACAACAAAAACCAGGTGACATTTTCAAAGTAACCTTTTGATCCAAGGAAAATGTGGCCTAAGACAGTTGACGTTGAGTTCAACTCTACAGCAGGATAACAACCGCATGTGTGAAACTACAACGTGATGTCTCACCATGACCTTGCAGATCCACAAAGATGCTTGGTATGTTACTTCTCAGGGATTATTGGTTCACTAATGCCAATCACTGTCATGACTCCTAGATGTACTGATACGACATACTTGCTGTTACATCATTTTATTAGCCACAGTCTGTTTCCTTCTGCTTAGTTTTTCCTCTTCATCTATGATCTCCTCAAAGGGGTGAATAAATTGTTAAAAAAAAGTGCTCTTCAGGAACAGATTTTTTTTTCCACGTGGCATGAGCTGTGTGCCAACCTCAGGAGCCATATGAGGGTCTTGATCTGTGGCATAGTTCCCTCTTTATTCTCAATCTCATATTCAGATTAATTTATTCTATTCACAACCTCGTCCCATTGCCAGCTAAATTAGTAATAGAGCCAGGTGGATAGGAGAAAGTCCTTGAACACAAAGCAGTAAATGCCCTGTTTGAAAAGTTGTATCATGACTAGTCTATCTTTAGGATTTAATGAAGAGGTAAAAGACAAGGTCACATAACCAGAGAGGTTTGAAAACAAGTCATGAATAATTGCTTGTATGCATACCAAAGCAAATTAATAAATAGAAAAAAATACACCCAATGCCTAAGTGTGGCAGCAAAAGCTATTTTTCAGAAAACAAAGAACTCAAATTAAATAAGCCATGGGTAGTACGTTCAAAAGAAAGAGGGACAGGTAGAAAAGAGAAGGAGGGGAGGGCAGGGAAGGGCAAGGAAAAGAAGGGAAGGGAAGGGAAGGGGAAAAGGAGAAAGAAAGAAAGAAAAGGAAAGGAAAATAAAGGGGAAGAAAAGAATATAGTTTGTAAATGATGTTCATGGATTTTTGTCAGGAGGGAGCAATATCATCCTCCAGTGTGTCTTTCCTCATAGCAGGGTGGATAAACTCAAAGTGGCCTAGAAAGGGCCTCGAATTAGGCGAAAATGAACACATCACTACATGACAAAACACAGGCTAAGGAGCAAAGTACTCATTTGCCCTCTCTTACACTCATGATTTATTTGTGTGTGATTAATTTTCTGTCATGTCCACTTTGTGTATTGTATGACTGCCCTTTTATAAGATTCCGGAGGTTGATTTCTTTGGAAAAACTGACTCTGTCTTCAGTGTCTTGCTCATGAAAATAAATCACAAAGCCAAGTCCAGATATAAAATGGGAGGGGGAGGTGTTAAAGTTTACCTTGAGCTTGACAGGGAGTATGTGTGTGGGAGTGAAGCAAAAATTAGTTTAAGTGATTATAAATATGTAGGTATTACTCATAAAACAAACCGATAGGCCCATCAAAATAAAGTAAATGTATTCCTGCACCACAGACCTCAGGTGGCTCTGAGTGACACTGGTTCTGGCAATAATGATAAATAAAAATTCAGATAATTCCCATCCCTTCGGTGGTGTTGGCAATGAACGTTATTTCTTAGTCTGGAGCTTGAGCCCAGGAGGAACCATTATAATCGTGTGCTCCGACCTGTTCCATAACACATGCCAGGGAATTTCATGCAGTAATTCCTGCTTCAAGACTATAACTTCTTGAGCTACAGCAAATCTCACAGATTGATTCCAGTGCTGATTTAAACACATCCAGTCATGGAGAATGCTATGTATTCATTTCAGGTGCAGTTTTGACAGCCTTTTCTTTATTTTTAGACTGGTGCAATATATAATCATTTTGAAAGTTGGATTACAAACCTGGAAATATTCTTAACATCTAACTCAAAAAACCAGAAAGACTTAGGAGCTAAAAGCAAGACTTAGGATGACTTCAGGCATGAATGTCCAAACTGTAATCCAACTGTCTCTACTTGTTCTATCCGAGCATTTGGCTCTCCGGGGCACCTCCTATTTTGACCTTAAAATCCTCTACAATTCTGTTTCTGGGCATGCCCAGAGCTCCCTTAGCTAGAGTAGGTGAGCACTTCAGATGGGAGTCATCTCAGATAACCTCAGGAATGTAAAACATTGACTTCCAAACCCAAACTTCCCTTACAGACATGGTAGACAAACAGGCAATTCCAGAAGAAGATCTGACACGTCTGTTTAATGTTTGACTCTCTGTATCTTCTGTTTCTCTTCTGTTATTCTAAAGGCATCTTGGGGTGACTGGAGCAGACTTAAATGTCTCCTTCTGAGACACCTTTTGTTATGTGAGATGCATCCTGTCACTACTGCCTGTCTTAAGCCCTGATGAAACCCTAAAGATTCCTAGAGCCATATCAAAGCTGCAGTGATTGTGCTCTGAGCCTAACTTCATCACTCCTAATGGAAACAGGACCTCCATGAAGCCACAGTCCTGAGAGTGTCTATTCTTGCATGGTAGCGAAATGGTTAGAAAACAAATTCTTTCTACTGTCTGAAGAAATTAAAATCCTAACACACCAAAAAGAATGCTATTCTCCACCCTTTCTTTTCAGTCTTAATCAGCCAGAAACCTTAAGTATAAAATTCAAGGGTAATGAGCAAGGAGATGCAAATTTGGCCCTGCAGTCTAGTGGCTAAGACCCTCAGCTGAGAGAAGCATCCTACCTGATATCTGAAATATGCATTTGTCTTCCCCAGATATCCCATGCTAGTACACTGCTTGTTTGTTTTTTCAGCCTCCCACTCAGGAATATTTGGCTATGGATGCTATGAATTTCTATCACCTCTCACAAACATTTAGGTGAGGCTTGCTCCTGAACTGCCAAGATATATGTATAGTTTCAGTGGGGAGTGATTAATCGCGATCTCTGAGGTATTATATGTTTCACGCACACTGGCAGGAAGTTCCCCGAGTGACACAAGTTCCTTTGCCCTGTATCATGTGCCAGACATGCCGACAGCTGATGCTGGAGCAATGTTCACAAGGGATTGCAAACGGCTTTTTCATGCACATTGACCCAACCGAATCACCGGGGACAACAGCTCCCCAGGATAAAATTGCCTGTAGCCGGAGATTCCCTGCAGTCCACCAGAGCAATAAATAACCTGAAATTACAGTGCTGGGCATCAGTGCCTAGTGTATTGCTTTTGATTGATTGGTGTTATCTGTAAAAGGATTTTCATTTGAAACTTTTGTATAAGGTCATCCAGATGGTGAAGTGTATGTCAGGAGATTTGAGCTTGGGAGATGCTTGGGCATTCTCATGTTAAGGTTTGTCGTACTGGGCTGGGGAAGTTGAGCAACGTGGTTTGTTAAAGACAGCTGGTCTGAGAAGAACATGCATTGACAAAAAGGGCCATGATGCCCATTTTGCCTGCAGGAGTCAACAGCCAGGAAACGGAGAAAAAAAATACAGATTCATTTTTGCCTCTGTACTCCTCAGCTGACAGAATGAGATATACAAAGGTAGTCAGTGGGGCAGACCATATAGATATCTGTTGGTGGTTTACTCCTATCCTTAATTTTTTTTTTTTTTTTGTACTGTCAAGGCGTATTGGGTGGTAGATTGAAAAATGAAATACTCTTTGCAGAAAAGAGCCCCAAAACAGAAGATACATCAGCTGAGAAACAAATTATTGTTCACCCAGCTATGGAAATGGAATGCGCTGCCAAAGCCCAGTCCTAGTATGAGAGGGACTGTATCAACACGGACCAAATCCTTTTCCATTGGGAGCATTGGCAAAGACGCGTGGCAGAGAAACACAGTAGCTTTGGATGCACTGTAGAAGAAGGGAAATAATGTTTAGACAGCATTGACATCAGCTTTAGTCGCCTCACAGCAAGTTTAGGAAGTCAGAACCAGAAACCCACCTAGAAAGAAGACTGTGGCGCAATCTTGAAACGCTGTAATTATTCAAACTGACAGCTGTGGACTTTAAAACTTTTGAACATTTTTTTCTGGGATTGTTATCTCACATCTTCTGCTCTAAAAAACTAGTTGTTACCAGCCAAGAAATGTAACTGACTCTTAACTGGAGATCTTGCTGTCTTCCTTTCACTATATACAACGAATTACGTACATGAAAATGTTCTTTTATTCTGTTTTTTTCATTCAGATTGACAAGCAAGCTACCAAATGTGCTGCCCAACAGCTATTAGAGGTAAATTTTCGGCTCCTTTCTGAAGACTTAAAGTAGAACTGAGCAGAGAGCCTAGACATTAAAGAAGACTTGTCATTTTGCCAATCTGTTGTGGATTACTTTACAAGAGCTTTCAGTCTGGAAGTTCTTAACCTGCCACTTCAGTTATCAACATTCAATATCAGTGATTAAATCTTGACTACTCAGAGACTGGAAATGGTGCCAAAGGCAAACCTAGTTAAGTTCAGCCCAATATTTCTCTGTTGGCTGGATGAGCTACTTCAAGGTCACTAAGGAGTCAAAGCCCACAAGTGTCTCTCAGGGACCAGTCAAGGCTCAGCCTCCAAGCCTCTGGAGTTTAAGGTTTTATAATCTGGTTATTTTTGCCAGAACTGCGAACTTCTTACCACGTGGCTGGTAGTAAAAATAGAGCTATTCCATTTCTTCTTTCTTCCCAGACTTGTACAATATTCCCCCATTTCTAGTCCAGCTTTGCCATTTGAAAGAAGGTATTTTATCTTTCAGGGGATTAAATGGGGACTCTACTTCTCCAAAATTATTTGCCGGAAAAAACTAATCTTTATCCCTTTTCCCTTGATTGCCAGGCTTTTTCTCAGTTGGCTTCCTATTATATTTTATGCTTTTCACTTGTTGGGTTTTTTGTTTCATGGACACAAAAAACATGTTGCTACAGGAAAATGAAGATGCTGCTAAAAGTACTCTTGTGTCGTTACCCTGACTAATACTCTGAGATATATTTTACTAAAAGCAAACTACTCAAACTAGCCATACACAACCAGATAAACCCTATTAATACATCCCCTGATTTGTTAACATATCCCCATCACTCGCATTTAATTGAGGAATTAAAAACCCAGTCTGCTCTAGCCAGGATAGTCTTATCTGAGACAGACACTTTGCTGCTAGCTTTGTTTCAGCTGTTTTCTAATCCAAGTAAGAGAAGGAGGGCATGAGCAGAGAGAACAGACATATGCACACGATTACACACACCCTGCAAACAAGCAAAAGGCAAAAGTATAGAGCGGACTTGAAGCTGAACAGAAGTAGAGCTGCATGCCCAGTCGATTAACAGAATTAATCTTCAGAGCTGTCAGGTTTCACATTTTATTTTATGATTACTATATTCATCACACACACAAACCTTCATTACATTGCTGTTCTGGATACAAGTCAGACGGAATGAACAGCTTGACCTTGGTCGTAAACCCCACTACTGAGGCAGCTGCAGGTAACCTGAAACAGAGCAAAATTAGTTATGAACCTTAACTCTCCCTTTCATTCTCTTGCTCTCTCTCTGGCTTGATTAGTTTCCACCTGTTTAGTCTTCATGGAAATGTTGACTTTTACACTTTCCTGTCTGGCAAAGACACATCCCTTTTCCTTTTTTCTCTCTTTCTTCCCTTCCTTCTCTCTTTCTCTCTTTCTGGGAATTGAAACATGAACTTAATGGTGTAATTTTAGGGTTCCCAACAGACAAAACAGTTTTGTGGGCCAAATGAAGTAGTCTTCCTGTGGAATACTCTTGTTTTGAATGGAAAGGTTCAGTTAATGTGATAGAGACCAAAGAACATGTTACTGGAATGCTAATACTCCTTGATGATCTTATGGGCTCTTCTGTCCAGTTTTCTTTTTCCAATGAATAATAATACAAAAAGGTAACATGTGAGGCTCGCCTAATTCTTTGACTGTATGGCTTTTCTGCCTATAAGGGTTTTTTAAATTGTTTTCTGGCCCACCTTTTTGCCCTGTGGGCCTTAACACTTGTGACTGGTGTTCAGCACTGAGTTATACCTCTCAAGAGAGCAGGTCTTGGCTTTGGCAGGGCCAACAGACTCATTAATTACACTGTAGCAGACATTTGGCAGTTTCTCTATAGAAAGTTCCAGGGCTGACCTAAATTGGATATGTAAGGATTCCTCAACCCTAGGAAGGGTGTCTCTTCCGTAATAGCATGAAGGTCATTGGCGGGACAGTGCCTCTTACTGTAAAGGTCTGGATTGAGCCTGGGAACGATGAGTAAAACTGAAGCTCTGCTGCTCAGTGATGTGGTTCTTCTAAGCCAAACATGATTGGATCCAACCAGTAGTTTGGTGGGACGTCTCCAAAAACATCCTGGTTTCTACACAAAAGCATAACACGTAAGTCAGGGAAAGCCATTCTTTTACTTTGAATCACTCTTTCTGTAACTCCTAAAAGCAGTACCTTACAGATAAGCAAGCTTTTGGACCAGACATGCAAAAATAGGGCAGTATAGAGAGGCTTTATCCGGGCAGTGTTAAGAGTTTCTGTCCTGGGTATTTTCGAGTATAGACAATATCTATTCCCAGGGTTTCTCCAGCAGTTTCAGCTGGAGGTAATCTCTCTCAGGCAAACCTCCATCATAAATTTCAGGAAGGGAGCTGACAGAGTAAGATTATCAGGTTCAACAAGACTGCGTTTCATGTCCTGAACTAGGGAAGAAAATTGTTGCACAGTTAACAAGCTGCTGGGTCCTGTTGAACAGGTGGCAGAACTTCACTTTGCCTAGTCCATAAAGTGCTTTGAAATCCTTTGGGACAGAAGGTGCTATATATGTGTAAGATATTATTGTTACATGGCTTTTTTTTGCTTTGTTTTGTTTTTCATTTGGTCAGCTTGAACAAGCTCTCCCTGAGGCTTAAGTAGCAAAGCATTAGCCTGGAAAACTTGATGGCTTGGGGTTTTAGTCCCTTAAATGGTCTCTGTTGGCTTGTTGGCTGGTTTATGAGGAAGGTGGAGAAAAAGTGAAATGTTCTCCACTCACATTCACTCACATGGAAACATACCGGAGAACTAGATGACTGGGCTTCTTGCACCGGCTGTTTTACTCCCATTTATCAGTGTTATTTTTCACCCAATTGTTCCCCAAAGATTTTGATCTCCAGAAGACAGAAAAGCAAGGATTTTTTCCTTCTATCTCCTGGGAAGGTGGAAGTCAGAACCATAGAATTCTTATTTTCTTTTCTGCTTCCAACACTATATCTAATAGCTTGTCAGGAGAACAAATTAAGATCAATTTAAATCTGTCTTGTTGATCAGAGTCCAGTCATAGTCTGTCATGAGATGGCTATGGAAAAAAGGAGTAACCTGTTAAGCTCTTAAATGCTACTGTATTTCACATGGTGCGAAACTGTACTTGGACTATAGATAAATTGACGCTGGTGCTATAGTAATAAGAATAACAATAACAAATTCATATCACAGCCTCATGGACTGGTATCACTGTAAGGGACTTTTAACTCTTGCAGCTAAAGCTACAGATCATCCAGTTTTTCAGAAGTCACAATGTTTGCAATATGAAAATTTCTTCAACATAGACAATTATGCTAGCATATAGAATTATGTAACTGATATTACTCTAATTAGCCATTGCAGTTAACAACAATAATAACAATAATATTAACAATAACATCTATCTTACAGTGCAACTTTAGGCTACTCGTCATGTGTGAGACAGCTCTTTTATACAGGCCAAAATTGTGCTGGGGACTAGGTAATATTTAAATAGTCCGGGTGATCATGGACCAGAGCTCAAGGTTGTACCCTCACCTTAGTGCAGTTATAGCCTAGGAGTTTTTGCTAAGACTGGAGACAGCATGGCATTTGTTATGGTGTAGGCAGAGAACAAATCCCACACCTAAAAGCCTATGTTCTCCTCCTCCCTTGTCTACCTCCACAAATTTCAGATCTAAATCAGGCTGGATTAAAGCAGATGTACTAAAAAAGTAAAATCTCAGCTCTCCCTTAAAATCAGTAGCAATACAGCCACTGACAGGATTAAACCCGAAGCTTTGCCTAATTTTGGAGTGTTTCACAAGCCCTGGTTGTACTTTTCCTTATGAGCACAGGAAATATCCGTAGACCAATAAAAACTGATAGGAATGTTTTAGCTGCCATCCATGTGTTATTATTAGATTTTGTCAAACATGAACAAAAAATATAATTTGACATTTCCCCTCTTATTCTGCCAATGAAATTTAATATGAATAAAAGGGTCCAAATATCTTTGGAATATAAATTTTGAAACTGGTCTTCAAGCACCTGTATAATCAAATACAGCTCAAACAGAAATACAAGAAGGGAATTCTTAAGGTTTACCCTATTTGATAAGAAAAAAAGGAAAGAGAGAAAGAGAGAAAGAAAGAGAGAAAAAGAAAGAGAAAAAGAGAGAAAGAAGGAAAGAAGAAAGAAAGAAAAAGAGGAAGATGAAGAAGATGAAGAAGCAAAAAGGGAAAGGATAAAGAAAATAACAAAGGAAAAGGAAAAGGAAAAGGAAAAGGAAAAGGAAAAGGAAAAGGGAAAAAGACCAGAGTCTTCCTTGACCAGAGGGAATCAGGTTTCATAAATCTGAAAATGCTTACAAAAAGTATTAAGTAAATCAATATAAAGAAATAGTAGATTGCTTTCATATGGGTGTTTATATACCTGTGTACATGCATGCATATATGTGAGTGTTGGCATCTGTACTCTAATACCTTGAGACAGAAATGACATCCAGATCAACTCTGATTTTTTTTTGCTTTATATTGATTTTCCATCAATATATCTCTGATATCTCCAGTTGATTTGTTTCTGCTTTACAGTGACAAGATTGCTCTCCCTTTTCTTATTAATTACTATTTTTATAGCTCTTAGTATAGTGAAATAAGTTGTACCCATTTAGCTAGAGGACCCCACTGTGGTCAGCCTCGCTTTGCTGGAGGGTCAGTAACATTTCTGTTTGTGCGGGGTTGAGGCAAGTTTAATTCACCTTCAGTAATCCTTTGCACTCTAAGTAATTCTGTGAAAATTTAGGTAAATACAAGCATTACAGTATATCCAACTGTGGATTTAAAACCAAGACTAGCATAGAGGCAGTTATTCAGGTATTCCTTTCGTACACTAATTAGCAAAGTTTAGCATTCTGGGCCACCATAAACTGCCGTTTCTATGTTGACATCACCTTTAAGCTCTTCATAATCTGTCCCCCAGACATTAGCTACTTGGAGGCAGAGTAAAATACAGTTATGCTTTTCCAAGGCCTTTTATTGCCTACATAGCACCAAAAGGAGTAGCAGCGGCTCCTTTCCAATACTGTATCTGATTCAAAGGATATCCAAGGAAGATCTACTGGCAAAACCATCCCTGGCAATCTCTCTTCCTTTGCTATTCATAAATCCTAAAGACAGAGGCTTGGATCTTTCTCTCTGTGCTCAGAAAAACTCCTCCAGAATTTCCGGATTTCCTTTTGGCTTCATCGTTGCCCTTCTCAGAGGACACTTGAGGAACCCTGGCTTCACTGATAAACTTTATCAGTTTGATAATTTCCAAGGGATGAATATGATAGTGTCGAGTGTCACTGAGCAGAAGGATTCTCAACATGTAGCCAAATTAGGTGTTTTGTTTATTCTCACTGCTGTTTTCTGGTCGGAGGTCAGTTCCAGTGTCCATCCAATACCTGGAAAGTTAAAGCCACAGTAGCGTTGACACTGTAAGTAAAAAACAGGTAACAGTGAGAGGATAGCTGAAGCTAATGAATGGTAGAGATTAGAAAGGAAAAGGGGAAAGAAGAAAAAAAGGAAAAAAACCTTGTGTGTAAGTTGGCACCAGTAACCTGTGATGTCAGGGTGATGTCAGTTCAGCAGGTGGTAACTTTTTCCAGTTCAGCTTCAGACCAGGCAGGCCTTGTTTTTGTTTACTTTTCCTCTCCACTCTGAAAAGGCCAGTGAGTGCCTTCCCAGATGGGGGCTGTGAATCACTCGGCAGGGATCTCTCTGCCCTCCAGGCAGCAAAAGATCTGCCTTGCAAAGGTGGGGCTGAGCCTGCAGAGGTGAGGGCCCTGGTGTCCCAACACCGGGATGTCAACAGCCACTGCTACATCTGTTCTGAGCTAACTTTTCCTCTTTTCCTTTCTTTTCTCTTTTCTCTTTTCTCTT
This sequence comes from Harpia harpyja, assembly GCF_026419915.1. Lineage (NCBI taxonomy): Eukaryota > Metazoa > Chordata > Aves > Accipitriformes > Accipitridae > Harpia > Harpia harpyja. The sequence continues at coordinate 106,850,164 of NC_068940.1, forward strand.
TTCTTTTCTTTTCTCTTTTCTCTTTTCTTTTCTTTTTTCTTTTCTTTTTCCTTTCCTTTCCTTTCCTTTCCTTTCCTTTCCTTTCCTTTCCTTTCCTTTCCTTTCCTTTCCTTTCCTTTCCTTTCCTTTCCTTTCCTTTCCTTTCCTTTCCTTTCCTTTCCTTTCCTTTCCTTTCCTTTCCTTTCCTTTCCTTTCCTTTCCTTTCCTTTCCTTTCCTTTCCTTTCCTTTCCTTTCCTTTCCTTTCCTTTCCTTTCCTTTCCTTTCCTTTCCTTCCCTTCCCTTCCCTTCCCTTCCCTTCCCTTCCCTTCCCTTCCCTTCCCTTCCCTTCCCTTCCCTTCCCTTCCCTTCCCTTCCCTTCCCTTCCCTTCCCTTCCCTTCCCTTCATTTTCCTCTCCTTTTCCTCTCCTTTTCCTTTCCTTTTCCTTTTCCTTTCTTTTCCTGTCTTTCTCTGTCTACATCTCTCCCCTTTCTCTCTTTCCCTTTCTTTCCCTCCCTCTTCCCTCCTTGCCTCCCTCCATCTTTTCTTCCTTCCCTCCCTCCTTTCTTTTATGTCAAAACTTTCGGTTAAACCTAAACAGCAGGTTTACACCAATCCAGTACTTCGTTCTACGTGGCATAAGTGAATGAGAGCACTGTTTATATTGCAATGTTTTGGAGGGCAGAAACAAATCCGTTCAGAATAGTACTAAACTAACTAATGGATGACCAGTTCACTGGTGGTACTGAAAGCTGAAACTCGGTCTCGGACCATTGTTGCACTAGCCATGCACTTTTACACATTTCTTCTCTGTGAATCCTCAACTGTCCACTGTTGAACATAGGATGCTGGGATAGTTGCACCTTTGGTTTGATGCTGTTTGGCAGATCTTATGCTCTTTCATTTTTATCCTTGTCTTCTACAGTCTCCTGAGTCTCTGCATCACCTTATCTAGTCCAAACTAAATGCAGCTCATACTATCCTCAATATCACATCTTTTTCAAATTCTTTCAAAATTTCTTCCTTCCAACTTAGCACAGTCAGATGCTTTTGGGCCCAGGGAGAAAAATAAGGGATCACGTGTGGTGCAGGAGGTCCAATGATTCATTAATAAGCTTATTGCTGTTGTTTTCTTACTGCAAAGCAATTTGCTTTGCATCTCACAACAGTTGCATGAGTATGTATATTTTGATATACATAATTCCCAGGACTTATTTTTGAAAGAGATAAAACTTTCTATACAGCTTGAGACAAACGATTAACTCAAATAAATGGTAGCAGGAGTAAGAGTAAGAAGAGAATCTTCCATAACCATTTTGTAGTCACCATGGGTGAAGAATTTTATTATTTGGATTTTTATTTTCTGATTATTTATTCATTCTGCAATGAATTGATCGAGAATTTCATTCCTCAGGAAATGATGAGGACTCGGTGAAGGCCAAGGGATTATTAATATTAATTGAAAGAAGTGAGACTTAAATATTAGGTTTTGCATCACTAAATTATTCTCATGCAGCATTTAAATCTGTTGTGCAAGTGTTTATACCTAACTATGGAAATAAATGGACATTTCTTGGTCATGGTTCATTTCATCCAAAGATAGATGGGAAAATAAGCCAGATGAATCATCTTCTAGAAGCACCTCTTTCTCTCAGCCGACTGTAAAGGAATCTGGCGTGACTGTACATTTCTACAGTGCAAATGCTGAAAACAAAATGGGATGAATCCTACTACAGGTTTCTACCTGCTCCTCTGAGCCAAATAATATTTGGATGGCAGAGGATGGATTTATTTTCCACCTCAGTGGAAATGGGTGTTCATAGATTTAATGTGCCAAGGCAAGGTGTGGAGAGCCTCCACGCACCTCCTCTCTGTGCAACTGAACTGTAAGGCAGAGGGGTTTATTTTAGCAGTTGATGGGCCAATGCACTGATTCTTAGCAGTTTATAATTTGGATTATATTGGTTTTCACAGAGACTAGAAACTGCAAATCCTTCGCTTCTTGCACCATGCCTGCCTCCCTCCCAAGTGCAGCGTCACCATCCACAGCACTGATATTCACACTTATATTCAGGTGAAGAGTTTTCCTCAGTATGTGACTGTGTTGCACGCAGGGGGACTACCCTCATGCTCAGCACCTTAATGAAGATGTGAACTCTTCTTTGTGTGGTTTGGATGGGTTGAATGCAAGCATACTTATGATGCAAGAGGCTTGGGCTGCAATTACCTTCGTGGCTTAAGATGGGGACTCATGAATAGACAAGCAAAATTTGAGGCGTCCACTTCAAACATCACTATGGTGACGGGATGCTAACTAGCAAGATGTGCATGTGAAAGTCTGATGACATTATGAGGATAACAATAATAATTTTTGCGGGGGCTTCACTAAGTGCTTGCAGCTTTTTTCTTTTTTTGCTATTTTTCCTTTTCTTCTCATTAATTAGGTCAGTTTGGCTTATCACAGAATCACTTATTTTTTTATGTTCAGGGACTCAGTATCTTAAGCGACATCTATATTTAGAAATGAAACATGCCTACAAACTATATTCTGGCCTTGAAAACAACTAATCCAGAATGATTTGCATCCCCTAAGCCCTCTTTCTCTCCCCCTTTGGGATAGCCACGTCCACAATCTTTGTTGAGAGTAGTTCCTGCCTCATGCTCCCAACTCATGCCCAGGAAATAATTTTGGAGATTGATAGGTGGTCTGGTCCAACAACATACTAAGGACATTACTAACAATGTAACAGTGTGGGTGATTGAGTTCCATGGCCTATGAAAGTTTCCTGGCACTATTTATTATTATTAAAGATGTAGCTTCACTGCCCAAGCTTTACAAAGATATATAGGAATGACATGTTTCTACTTCACTGACCAGTTGGGAAATAATTTCATTAAAATACTATGTGAAGCTCAGAGAAGAAATCAGGGTCCCTAAAAGCTGGGTTTGGTTTCAGTTACTTAAAAAAGTAAATTCCTGTGCCTCTCCTTCTCTTTCTCTTTCTTTTTTATACATAGATCAATATCTGTATATGCGCTAACTGTGATCATTAAAATACAACGTGATACGGTGAGAAAGTGTGTACCACGTCCCCTTTTGGTGCCCTAGAAGAGACCATGCAATTCATGAGGGTTAAAAGCTTTCTCCTTCTGCTCTAGCAGCGAGTGTTAAGACACAACGGGTAGCATTCCCCTGCACAAGACCTTTACACCTTACGAACCAGGGTTTGACGCTAGTAATTGAGAACAAACACCTACCCAGACCTTCCCCCCCTCGGCTGAACCTCATTCATGAATTGTGAGAGGCACTTCACAAGCCTGGATGTCGTAGCTTGTGACTGCAAAGGAACATTACACACGTTATTACCTAAGGAGGGAACCTTATTAAGCATTTAACAAACAGGAGCTGATGTATTTTATTTTCCTTTAGGGAATGTTATTTAAACTAGACAATGGGGACACTTCCCCCACGCCCCAAAGGATCAGAGATGAAATTCCTTTCAGCCCTTAGCTCTCACATTTGTGTATGACTCAGATGGTTAAGGTCTCCCCTCCCTGCTTTCAGCCTCTCAGCCACAAAGAGCCAAGAAAGAAAATAAATTTGTTTCTAAAAATGAGGTCCTGGAGGGAAATCATTCAGATGCAGTAGGGAAAGGATCTTAGCCCAGTGGCATGACCAGTCTCTAGTTTCATAATTTTTTTCCAAAGATTTGTTTGGCTTTTTTTCCCTGTCCTTCTTTTCATACATGTCTCTCTTCTGGTTTCTCTTCCCTCTCTTGATCTGGTATTAATTTCTTTCTTTTACATTGATAAATTGCTTTCCCTTAGGTTCTCTTCTCAGCACAAGCTTCTTTTTCCAGTCTTGCAAACATGTCTGTATTAGTTCAGAGGCATTTTCCATCTTTGGTTCTGTTCATCTTCCTCTATTTTCTTGAACATCATGTCTTTCTATGGATTTAAAACCTTTTTTTTCTCCTTTTCTGTCAAGTTCATTTCCCCTCAGTTATTTCACTTCTTCCTCCTACTCTTTCAAATGTTCAGACTCCATTTTGTTCCCTTACATCAGTGGAGGCAAGTACCCAACTCAGATATGCCATCCAAAAAACTTGAATTATGCAGCACTGGTATCAAAATATTCATTTCAAAAACACATTTCATGACAGAAGAAAGAGATTTTCACAAAAATTTTGAAGTTTCATAATGACCATTTGATTTCCATGGACAATTTCAATTTCCAACGGAAAGGGAAATTAAATTCTGTTTAGTTAGAATGTCCTTGTGTGCTTCATTTCTGAATTGAGCTTCAAATACTTTACTTATGTATTTATTTAATAAGTCTAAAAATACCAGTTAATTAAATTTTTTTTTTTCCTCTAGCAAGTATACCAGTTTTGGTTCTATTTTCATTTGTTCAGTTGAGGGTGGAATGTCTGATTGGCAACACAGGAAGAAAAAATGTGAGAAAAAATAGACAATAGTTAATATATTCAGACAGGATGTGAGAAATCTAGAATCAACTCATTGCAAATGAATCAAGTACTGCAGGTTCATGAAGTTAGTTATTTCACATCCTCTTAGTGAGAAGATATTTCATACCTCCTTTCCTTCCCACTCTTTCATACTGGTTCACAACAAATTTTTAATAGGTTTCAGGTCTGCTCTGCTTCCACTTTTTATCAAACAGAACTGAGATTTTCTGGGCAGATGTTGCTACTTCTAACCAAAGTACTGCAAATATTTGTCTTTGATATGAAAATAAAAGGTGCTCTTTTATTTCATTGTTTATAGATAAAAAATCTAAAAACTTACATGGAAAAGTGTCATGTCTGATCAGCAGCTGAGAAATCTTGTACCTCAAGAGCTGGAAGATAAACAGTCAGTTGAGCCTGGAGACATGCTGTTTCTTGACCAGTATCTCCCAGCACATTATTTTTTTTTTCTGCTGTTTTGACAAATGCTACTGATAAATATATGCTGGGATAGACAGTCATCATGGTCTTTTGGCTTCAGGGCGCATAATTTTTTTTTGTCCTCTTTAGGAACTCCATATCTGTATTAAAATGACATTGTTTCTTATTACTTTTAATAGTATTTCAGAGTATTATTTAGATATACTTTTTTAGTTAGTTAGCATATTACCTTTTTTCCTTAATCTATAGATAAGGTTTTACACTGTTTTCATTCAGGGTTCACTTCATTGCAATCCAGGGATGCAAAAAAGCCAGTGCATGACAGTGGACAAGAGGAGATCTGCCAAACATGCCTCATTACTTGCCTAGGTAACCAATGTCTTCTGCAAAAACCAAGCTGAAGAGTCAGGAGAAGTGGGTCTGTGAATGGACAGCATTTTTTGCAGGCTGGGAGACCTGGTGAACCTAGAAAGAACTCCTTTTTTCTTCTTCTTTCCCCCCCCCCCCCCCCCCAAGAATACTTGCAACCAACCTACCTCACCTTTAGGAGACTGCCAAAGGTGTTTTTCAGGATGACGCCATGAAGACTTTCACGGACTTTTTAATTTTTTATATTTGAAGGTGAACTTTCTTTTGACAAACAGCCTATGCAGCCACAACAACTGGTGAGAAGAATGAGTCATAAAAAGTCTGTTATTAAAAATGTTTGCTTTGTTCACATCCTGAATTGATTTCCTCTAATGATTTCCCTCTGACGGCTGTGGTCAAAAATAATAACAGTAATAATAAAATAAGAGAATATGCCCCTCCCTGGTTCTTCTAGTAGAGGCTTTGCTCTCCATGTGTTGACAGAGCAGCCCTGCAGACAGACCAATATGTGAATTCAAGTAATAAAACTCAAGGAAAGATTGGGATATTACTGCTTTTTGTTATTGCTACAGCGCTTGCATTATGCTAGTAACGTAGAGGCTGTAAGTGAGATGAGGGTCTGAGGTAGTACAGGGACCATTTAGGGAGGGTAGGATTTTTACTCTCTCTTTGTGTGCTTGCAGAAGGATTTTGATTACTAGTTAAAGAATATTTACCTTTTTTTTTTTTCTACTGGCAATATTATTGTGCAGAAAATCAGATTTTCAGTCTGCTTTTTTCTTCTGTAAAATTACATTTATAGAATTCTCACTCTTTTGCCCCATGTATTTCTCTTACTACCTGTAAGTATACAATTACTACACAATTGTCCAACTATACAATAACTGCATAATGTGTGAAATTATTACATCATTTACATTATTGCTATACCACTATGATCACAATTAATAGCACAAATAATTATTTTTTTCTCTTTATGTGATGAGACAGATTATTTGACCAAATAAATCAATACAGATGCATAAAAGTTGGTAGATGCGTAAGTAGGCACATAAATATATAAAGTATAAAATCCAACATTAAAAAAAAAAAACCAACCCACAAGCCAAAACAGACTTGTGGTTATATTTTATACAAATACCTAATAAGTTATTGCTCTTCATTATGTTGTCTTATTCAGTATTTAAAAATGGATGTACTATAGCAACTATTCAGAATAGTATTTGTGATTCAAAAATTCATCTCAAAGTGTATTATTAACCTTAATCCTTCACCATTTTTCTGCTGAAAAGCTTCATCATTCTTTCAAGAGGAGAAAATAAGTTGGTGTGGGCCAATCAGTCCTTGCAGTGTGAAATACTTGAAGAGAACAGTTCAAAGCAAGTTACCATAGGAAAACCTTATGGTCCAAAACATTTATTTAATATATATGAGGTTTTTTTCCCCAAAAAATCAGGTGTAAGAAAAAATATATTTATCTATGAGATTTACTGTGTTGAAAAAATTTGTCTGATCACCTTCCAAAGGATATAAGCACATTGAACACAAACAGTACTCCAGACATGTGCATTAATTTCTGGAGGGCATGACTATTTTAGTAAAACTCACAGAACAGCAAACTACATTACTGAAAGCTAATATTTTTTATACATAATATACATTTATCCCATGGAATTCCACTGCCACAAAATAATATAAGACCAGAAGATCTATAAGATATAAAAAAAGCTTGATCATACAGGATATTTAGGTGTACAACAACATTCATTTTTGTAAATTTTCAATGTTCAGGAACAAGAATTGGGGGGGGGGGGCGGAGATTTTTTGTTCAGTTGTCGGAACAAAATTCATCCTTAAACTAGTGAAAGAAAGAAAGAAAGGACAAAAGAAAGCAACATTTTGCCTTTAGACAATTATCTTATTCATTTATGCCTTTATCCAGTTTCTTACATCTTCTTGCAAATAATGTTCTACAGGCTGTTGGTGCACGCAGAACATCTGAGGAGCCCCTGATGTGACCAAGTGTGGGATTCCCACACTCTCCCGGTACAGAATTGCAACGTGGAAAATTCCTTGACTGGGAAGAGCCAAAACTCCTATTGAAGACCCATATCTCAGATGCCTTAAGTGAGATGATGTGAACGACTCTCTCTCCTCCACCATTACAACCTGGTGGTTCAGGCACTGCAGCTGAGAAAGAAGGTCCCTACCCAACGTAACGCACACAGAAACAGGTCTTTAACATGGGACTTCCATGGTCCTATTCTGGTCATGCCCTGAAGGACCAAGCTCTATCTTTGCTGTAAGTAAACTCCTGTTCATTCATACAAATCCAAACAAATAAATAGAAGAAACCAGAGAATAACCTGATAAAAGACTGACACAGAAATGAAAATGCTTGAGACCAAAAATCTTTCTAAATGTGTGTACTCTGGACTAAATCAGGAAGTTTTAAAGTCAGGATATTTTTAAAGATTGCATCAAACCATTTTCCAAGCATATAGCTGTGCCTATGCATACATATTTAAAAATAGAGGAAAAATTATCGCTACTAGAAACAAAAGTTCAAAATCTCACAGGCACTTCAGACTAATTTTGTCAAGTAGAGTCATGGGAAGGTCATGGTGATAAAATTTTGAGCCATGAAGACTAAAAATTTGAAACACAGACATGAAAAAAATAAGATCTCAAAAAGTTCCAAGAAAGATTTGCAGTCTCACAAATTTGTTGATAATGAAAACTCAATCTCTGGAATTTCAACAGCTGAACATGAAGAGTTGATTTTAAAGTCATCAATAAGTACCTGCAAATAGAAGAAGAAAATGGAAAAGTATGTGTCAAAACATAGAGAATTCTCATGTTTTATGGTTATTAAATTGTATTTTAGGGTCCTGAAAGGTTGTTATAACCCAAACAAAAATTATGGGCTTGGAGCAAGCAGTCAATTAAATCCTGTCTTAAGTTATAAGAACATGAGAAGGAATATCTTACCTGATTTGTCTTCTGCTATTGTAGCCAATCATGTCATTTAAATCATTCAATGAACCGTGCATAACTCTGCAAGGAAGGCCAAATGACATGGTCATCTTGGCAGTTCATGGTCATAAAATCACCATAATTTTGTAAGATTTCTGATTTTCCAAAGCCATGACCACTTTACTCAGAACCATTCAGCTTGCTTGGAAAACAAATGAAGATATTTGTAGCAGACAGAGATTTAGCATCCTTTCCTGAGGCATCCATTTTGAGAACACTGGGTTTAGTTTATGGTACCTACTATAAGATTTTTTCAGAAGTCACAAGGGTTCGGTTGGAGCTAAATCTTCCCTCTTGAGAGTAAAAGTAACTCTCCAACATGATTGTTATGATTTCCTAAAGTCCTTTTGGATACCAAAATTTCAGGCAAGAGGCAGCAGAAAGTAACGCTTGGGGATAGTTACAGGCCAGCTAGATGTTAAGGATTGAGACTGGTCCGAGGGACAGAGCAGGGTAAAACAGCTGGGTAATGTGACAATAGATTACAATCCTGAGGAAAAAAGAAAGTATCTTTATTTAGGATAGCTTTCAGTAGCACCTTGTAGTCACTTATAATAAATTATTTAGAATTTAGCTTAACAGTTATCCATATATTTTGTATGCTGTAACACAGTATAGTCGTTTATGGTGGAAAAAACCCAGGGCTTAGCCCATCAAGGTGTTTTATTCACATCCTATGGCCCTGTGACCCACCAGATTCAGAAAACTGATTCTTCATCTCCCCTCAGTTTTAACATTTACAGCATAGAGAATAACAGCTGAACTGTTTTTAAAGCTGCTTTATTGGTACTGGAAAGAAAATGGTACATTCATAATACAATGTCCCTGCCTTTATTTTAAATACTGGATTAGGATGAGATAAAATTGTGCCACTAGCTCCCACATCCAAGTAGCTCAGATCTCCACTAACTAGTAAGGGAACCTGAGTGACTTCTTCGGATGTACAGCCCTATATTTAACGAGAGATTTCTATTTCCAACCAGAAAACTGAGGCACTGTAGTGGCCGTGATGTCTTTAACCTCTTTAACGCCCCTGTCTCATGCCCACATTTCCAGCTCCTCCAGTATATGAGGAAGGGAGTTTTGTGATGAGGAGGAGAAAGAAGGTTAAAAAAAAAGAACTAAAACAAGTGAGTCGGCTGCTAAGTTTAAGGTGGATTTATTTCCGCTGGCTAAGAGTTTTTCTGAGGCAGGGAAACATACAGCTCATTATCTGGATTAGTGTTATTACCTTCATTTTTCAATAAATATACCGTGTCAGGATTTATAGCTTCTCTGTTCTTTTTGTGAAACGCAATAGGTCTATCTCCCACTGCCAGCACTTCAGCAGAGCGACAGGAGCAGTGCAGGGAGGAAAACACGCTGCTGCCTTCTGCTAAGTCTTGCTCCCGTCTTGGGCCAGGGCTGTGACAGCTTTTGGCTAACCCTGAGCTGAAGTGAATGGGAATGAAATGGCAGACACATCATTTTAAGTAAATGACCTGCTCTGGATTTCTTTGATATATTTACTTGGGCCTCAAGAGAGATGTAAGTGTTGCTGACAAGAGCTGACTGAACTTCTCTTTGCAATAGCTGTAAAGAGTTCCTAGTGCCCTCTTCTGGAGGGGTATAAATTAAACCCTACCCCTTTCTCCTCTTCTTCATTTCCAAATCCCATAAGAGAGCTGGAGGATGCCATTTCATCCCTTGCACTCCAGCTCTGCTCTAACCCCACTATCAAAGCTTGTAGCATTAAAATTTTGGGGCAAACCCCCACATTTCCTATTTTGTCCATGGCACAGACACTGCATCCTACATATGGACCATGCATACATCGTTTGAGAGCTTGCACTGTTAAATTGCGAGTATTGGCGATATTTTTGTGGAAATAGGGAACTTTCAATGAAGTGCCGTTGTTTGAGCAGCTGCCTGGAAAAGTAGGAGATAGGAACAAAACCAGTATCTGATGTGAGGCTGTCCAAAAGTGTGTCTCCTACATGCTTCTGCTTTTTAGCTTGATACCTGTGCTGTTTACAAGTTGTCCATGTCTTATAAAATCCTCCTTCGCTGTGGTCCCCATAAAAGTCCATTTACTGTCTGCAAGCCTTTCTGACACAATGACTGATAAAACTTATTGACTCCTACAGAGCATGGCCATTATCAAAAATTTTAGTGATTTTAGTGCTGGCAAAAACACCAGAATGACAAATTTAGAAGAAAAAATCCTCCTTACTAACCTAGACAAAAAGTTAACGAGGAACATGGAAAAGTTACTTACCAGTATAAGGGCTTTCAAATAAATCAGCAAGTCAGAATTAAAGCTTGAACTTGCCAGTATGGAGCCCAGAATCAACATCCAAGAGCTGTAGAAAACTCATATCTGGAACAGATGAGGCACAGAGAAGCACACGCAGTGTTTACATGGACCAGAAGATTGTCTCAGCAACCCCAGCTTGCATATTGACACTTCTCATGCAACATAGAGAGATGTCCACTAAGGATGACAGAATCACATTTAAATTTCAAAAGAGCAGGATGAACAGTGGCCTTAAAAGAGGTGAACGCCATGGCTGTGGTACAGACTTATAGGAGGTCCAGCCACTCTGGTCAGCTGCTGGATGCTGGGAAAGGTAAGACTACTGCATCTCGGCTGGCTTCAACATCTTCATTTAGGCAATGGAGTTAATCCCTTATTGCCAGTGGAGACATCAAAGACCCAATGATGGTGACTCAACCCTCTGTTGGATCTGCGCTAGAGAGACCTGCCTCTCTGCATTCCTTGCAGATGGTCTAGACTAGCTGAATCCCTAATCTAATCAGAAGAGTTAGGTAGGAAAGTTAGGAGGGACTCATCTAAGATACAAGGTTCATACTAAACTTAGGAAAAGCCAGATTCTGGGTATTTGGTAGCGGACTCAGTTGCTGAGCACTTTGGTGTGCTCAGGCCGAATACACTGAAAAGGAAACACATGAATGAGAGTTTGGACTACGGCATCAAATTTGCTTGGAGTCTGCTTTTATGGGAAGATCTGGAGCTGTAGTGGAGGTGGCCTCCTGAAGTGATCTTTATTGTAAAGAATGTATATAGTGGACCAAGAGGCTCAGCCCCATGGGTAACTATATGGTGAACTTGCCAGTCTTCCCTGCCAAGTGAATCTTTGGCAACTGTGTAATGATAAGCAGAAACGGTGCTGATTGAGGTCGTATTTGTAGCCATGGGAACATCTTTGTAATGGGACCTCCTGCTCCCATGAAATGCCAACAGAGAACAACAGTGCTTGCCAACGTCTGGCCTGGCTACTGCGGATAATTTTAATTCCCAAGCCATTTTTTTCCATCTCTGCCACAATATTTCTGTGGGAATTTGCTTGTTATTGATTAACTTTCGAGTACATGGGTTCTTCTGGACTGGGATACAGATTCGAAAAAGCAGCCATAAATTATCCCTGGGGCTGATTTTCACTTGTTCCCTATTGCATGTGGGCGTTAAAATGGACAGAAATTGCCTCTCCCTTTTCTCAGTAATTTATCTAACCCCACTGGTTTTTATTAGGCTGATTTTTTTTTTCCTTTCTTCCCAGTTGATTTTAAGTGGCTGTTCCCTCAACCCTAGCACTGGCTCGCAAAATATATATGGAAAGAGAAAGAACTTATTGTTCAAGTCTTTGCTTTTGCGTTGGTGGATGCAGCATGTTGACTTTTCTTTGTTTGGGCTTTTTCCACCCCAATAGCATGGGGGAAAATAAATGACTTTTATTATTATTATTATTATTATTATTATTATTATTATTATTATTATTATTAATTTTCACTTCATTCTTTTATTTTCTACCTTTGCAGAAAACCTTTCTGATCTCAACAAACATGTAATACAGCTATGAGTGAATAACCAGGCTATACACTAAATGTTTTCCTGGGTGTTCCCTTCTGTACCAGCCAATTTTTCCCTAGTTGCAGGAAGGCAGCCAAGATAAGGAAATATTCATCATTTCTGAACTGTATTATTTCAGTGGAAACAAAGGATCACACTGTGCGTTTGTGCTGGTGTGTGTACATATGTGCATTCATTGTAGGCACTGACTTTCTGAGTCAAGGACTTCAGAATGGCTTTGAAACCTTCCAGTTCTTCAGTCATTCATGTGAAAGCCACCCAGATAAGTAAGGGAGACTGTGGTTACAAATTTTGTGTTACTGCTTTTGGCTGCTAGGCCAAATCTCTGCATTTCTGCACCCTGTATGCATAACCTCATCCCGTCCCCCTCTGACATACACACTTGGTCTGCACAAATGTTTGTGTGGTCACTCACTGAACCTGACCAAGGAACTGATCCAGCTGAAAAAGAACCCAGGAAAAAAAAAAAAATCACTATTTTTTCTGCTGGATCAGTTCCCTGTTTGGGTTCACTGCCTGGTCATAAAAATTGCAGTGCAGGAAGAGCTCTGGGGATGACTTGAGGACAGGAGAGAGAAAAGAAGGAGGGGATGTTTAAACTATGATTGACACCAAATAAAAAAGGCCTTGCAAAACTTCACCCTAACAAGGAGTTATCTGAGTTGACCAACTATGGGCTACAACTGATTATGATATAGGAGATTATTATGGAAGCAATAGTATGTGTCAGACAGCCTCTCACTATAATGCCTGCCTATACTGGGACCCATGCTCATAGCTTTCTGGGAGTTGTATATATGTGAGCAAAGCTGTCCTCTGAAAATAGCTGTGAAGTTTCATTGGGTTGAAAGGCAGAACCAGAAGTTCAGACACTGCTTAAGTCACTGTAACTTCCAAAAATGGTATTTTCTAGATCCTGCATTGGAAGCAAAAGCAAAGCCAGGAAAAGAGAATCTGTTTTCCCTCCTATTTTCCAGCCACCTGAGTGCAAACGCTTCTCAATATTTGATGCATTAGAAACAACATCCACAGAGACAATGGAGAGAGAGCAGAAATCATCCAGATTTCTTGTCTACCTCTCTGAGCTAAATTCTGCTAAAGATCTTGCTGAAGAATCACTGAGGTCATCAAGATACTTTGCATTTGCACCTCAAACCAGATATTGACTTGTTCAGCCTTAACCAAATGACACACGGCTCTCCAGGTGAGAGGAATCTAAGGAGGGCAGCGCAAAAAGTTTGGGTGAAAATTAACATCCCACAGGACAGAAAATGGGAAACAAAGAAAAAGAAAGTGTAGTAATTATAAAGAGGGACAACCATGTTGCACTTAAAGGCAAGATGAGGGGTTGGATATCTTTCAAGTATCACTCACTGTACAGAAAGTGGAAATGAAATCTTTTTTGAATGCCCTGAACAAGTAATCAATAATAAGCAAGTGTTACCACACTGTGGTAGTTAAAATGTCACTGTGCATGAAAAATGAAATAGCTCAATGTTTTAACTTACACAGGGGAGGCTCTCTGCAAATTTTTGTCTCATTCCCATGAAACACTCCTCTTCAAATGTCCCATTTGTCCAAAGACAAACTCCAGGGCTCTACTTGCCCAGTAATTCCCAGCCTAAGCCTCATTTATGCAGTTTCAGCAGTGTTACCTAAGGGAGTAAATGTTGTAAGATCAGGACATTACCAGTGAGTAAGAAGGTATAATCAGGAAGGAAGGCTGTGCTAATGTGGTTAGTTCAACCTTTAATGGCTGGGCAGGTGCAGAACAGCAATCAATGAGATCTCTCCAAGGACTGGAACTATATGTGAAAAAATTACACGTACTGCTTCCTTCCCTGAACAGCAGTACGTAGTTCATAATGCTCTTTAGTTTCTGGCCAAAATAGAAGATCTTTACACTCCTGAGATAGCAGAAAGGAAAAGGAGAGGCAGTGACTAGAAAAACTCCCATGATAATGTGTCATCTGAACCCAGATAAAATTTCTCTCACACCAGAACTCTAGTTACAATGATCAGACAACTTCAGCATCTTCCAGCTAATGTTAGCCTCATTCTTGTGATGTACATAAGACACATAGTAATGTGACTGCCATACCGGGAAGGGAAATGTGAAGATTGAATTATTTATTCAAAGCTGTGAAGAAAATTAATATGGGGTCTATGTGATGGACTCCAGTGAAGCTATATCCCAACCCTTTTGTCATATCATCCTGTCACATTTTTGAGAGATGAATGTGTTTAAGGTGATGGACCACAAAGTTCTATTGCAGTCAGGGAGTGGAAGCATGAAAGAAGTGTATAGGATGGATGGAGATGTAATGACAAGCTGTAAAAAGAGAAAATGTTGTAGGTATTGATTAAGCTTCCTGGTTTTAGGAGTTTGGGGTTTGTCATGGAAGTTATATCCATACATGCAGAGCAGACCATCCCTCTAGTGGAATGGCTATACATTAATCAGCTTCAAGATGTACCCTACATGGCATCCTGCCTGCTACAGCCTGGCAAACGGGAGGTTTGAAGGGAACAGAAGCTGCTTGTGTCTTGATCTGCTTTGTCTGTGCTTAATATCTGTGATCCTAGTTACTACTCTGGTCTCCTTCCTACAGCTAGACAGGCTGATTTCAGAATCAGTCTTTCCAGAAGTCACTGTTTTGTCACCGTTTATTTAATATACCTGGCTTCGTACACTCACATCCCACATCAGGGATGAATGAACTGCACTGCCACATACCACAGTAGATAATTCAAGAGTAATCCAGAGGTTAAGGCACATTTTTAGGCTGCATGAGAGTTCTGTGCATGCTGTGAACATAGGCACATGGTCCAGATTAGAAGCCAACTCCTTTTCAGAGTTATAACCATGTCTCTTCCTTAGCCTTAAGTCAATCCATTCTTCCTCCATCTTCATGTAGCACAGGAAGGTTATTAAATTTCTTCTCAATAGTTCAAGGAGATTGTAAAAAATCCTAATGAGTACAAATGGGTTTTTTTGCCTCAGAATATAGAAAGCTGTTGGTGATGTAATACAAAGTTTGTAGAGCAGGAAAGAGAGATAATGATGCCAGAAGTAATGAGAAAGGAGAAAGTGTTCTCCTTCGCTGGAGGAAAGTTTGGAAAGGGGCACACCTAGGTCAGGACTTGCAGGAGATGCTGTGAAATGAGAGCAAGTGTTAATATAGCTGCTGCTGGTTTGCAGTGAGATTGGATGCTGGTCTGTATCAAGAAGGGATGTTTCTTGTGCTTGAACTGTGGAAACAGCTTTAGCCAGAGCTTACTGTAAAACAAGTTGTTTCGTTTCTCCAGAACAACTCGTTCATGTTGTAAGAAGTACTTTTAATGTGTAGGCAATCCCTCATATGACAGTTTGCAGATTTAGCATTGTCCATAGGGTGAGATTGATCATTCAGGACTGGGGGAATCTCCAAATTTCCATTGGCTGAGAAGTTCCCCTGATGCATAACTGATCCTGCTTATATGGATCTAGTGCCTTGATTTTTTTTCTTGGCACTTAGAAAAATATTGGCCCTCCCAACACCATTTCTCTGCCCTGGCAAGCATCATGACATTGGGCCTCAAAACCATGGGTGTGGTCTAATTTATTCAATTCTTCTCTTCTTTCCTCTGGTTGTTCCTGAACATTAATTGTATGGGGACTGGGGCAGGAGCAGTGCGTGCTCTGGAGGCTGCCAAATACAACGTATCCAGCCAAGTGAAAAATAAAAAGGTCAGGTTCAAAAGTCTAAGCAAGAGAGCTGTAGGTTTTCCGATGGGTTTGACATCTCAAATGGTCTGATGGATGTTTCCTTTGTTTGTTCTGTGACCACGCAAAAGGACTATAGAAATGCAGGCAAAACCCATGATCTACTACTCTTGGCTGATCTGTAGGTAACATATCTGGTATTATTTATACTTTTTATGATTACTTATGCCACATCAAAAGGTAGTCCTTCCCTATGACTAGCACCCTTGACGCTATTTAGAAAAGTAAAATACACGCAACTAATAAACAAATTTCTTCCATTATTCCTGTAATATCACCTTCCAACTGTGGAACAAAATATAAGGAACTTCAATTCTCCACCCAAAAGTCCACCAGGGACCCCTCAAAACAACCCACCTCTTGCTTCTCTAATTTGAAGTCTAGCAGGCTAGAAAGCATGTCTTCTGCATTTAGAGTGAGTCATACCATGGAGCACACTGCAGATAAAAGTGGGTGTGGTAGTTGGAGAATGGAGGGCAGGAAACAGATGTGTCTGTGGTTTTTCTGTCTGGTCAAATGGGTTAGCTCAGGGACCGTTAATGAAGGCCTGGGATAGCTCTTTAGCTGGTGTAAATTAAGGCAGTCTTGCTGAAGGTATGCTGATTTACTCCAGCTGAGCATCAATCCTTTTTCTGTTTGCATAGGTCATTCGGAGTCCAATGCTCGATGGCTGTGAAGAGCCAAATCTTTCAGCGGTTGGTCTGTCCCTCTTCAAGTGAAAGCTTAGTTTAAATCATTGCACTTATCTTTCTTCTTTATCTAAATCAAATTTGGTAGTTTTGTGAAATAAGAGAGACTTAAGGAGAGGGACTAAAAATCCACACCTGGGAGTTCAGAAGCAGCTGTATCTCCTTTGCAATACTGAAAGGAGGCTGCTTGTCTAATTGTCAAAATAAAGAGGTAGTTTCTTTCCATAAGACATCAACATTTGAAAGTGATTTGATAACTGGTTTCATTTAGGCCGTGGGATCAGCACTGGAAGGAGAATATAGTAACTCTCAGTTCTGACTTCCCCGAATTGACTCTCCAGCTCCTCTTTGGGCAAGCTGTCAGGTTGAACTTCTGCAGGTTCAGTGATTATCCCATCAGTGGTAAGGACGCTGGGAAGCACCTGATGAAGAAACCCAGGCCTAAGAAGGAAGTTCCAAACTAAACAGAAGTGGGAACAGAGCAGCCGGCTCTGCAGAACATTGTACAACTGCAGTCTTTAATTTTTTTTAAAGAAAATTTTCCACTTCTTCACTTAAAGGCCACATCTGGCAAACATTGTAAGAGTGTTCACAATTAGAAAAATGAAATACCTTTGCCTTCAATTTTAGTTGACAAAATAAATATAAGAATTCCATTGATCCTTTTAACAGACTATTGTATTATTCTTTGGGACATAGTGAATTTTCAGCCTATTCTAATCTTATCCAATTAAGGGAAACTAAATTTGAATGGCAAATCATGAGGTCTCTCCCTACTCTGGATCCAAAAAACTCTCATAAATACCTCTAGGAATTGCTTTTATTGTCTAGTGACTCAACAGGATCCCCATAAAAATTGAGGGCCACATTTTAGATGACCTGCTATGGTGGTTTACGTGGACGGACACCAATGCTGGGACCTGTAACAGGGAGCCTTTGTACAGCCCTTATTCCCCTTCATTGACTGTATTACCATACAAGGCCTTGTAGCGTGGGGCAGTAGGAGATCTGAATTATTTAATACGCCCTTGAACTGCGGTGCTATCTTAGGCATCATAGTAGGTGGTCTGAAAAGTCCCTTTTTGATGTTGACTTAGGAAAAATAAGAGATGATTTCTTAGGTTATGCTTGTCCATGCTCCATCATTTAGACAGAACTTTTCCAGAGCATCTTAAGTCTTCCCCAACTTTAATGAACTGCTATGATGCTTTGCTAAAAGGAGTAGTAACCATGTTTTCTGTCCAAGTACTCCTTATAAGAGGAAGAAAAATCCACCAAAATTTTCATATTGTCATTATATTACCCTCTACCTATTCCTTCCCTAGTTCTCCTGAATCTACGAGATGCCTGTAAAACATTGAAAATGCTTAAGACATCTGGCTTTTGAAATTCCTCTTGCTTCATGTTGACTAGTGTAGCCTCTGATCACTTGAGCTTACCTAAGTTTTGCATTCACTCATCACTCCTTGTCTAATACATTTTGGCATAGGGATTACTATTTTGTTCTTTTCTGTAGATTTGAATTAGACTCATTTAAAGAAGACTCATTATGTTCCCCTAAATCCCACAATCTTTGCAAAATTAGGGCACTGAATGCTTTTGCTGTGTAGGTTTTTATTTTCTTCCCACTTACCTCAGTTGAACAATATCAGTGGAGATACTTTTGCTTTACACTTTGATGACAACCCAATACTAAAGCTGTCTTTTCTCAAGCACAAAACAGGAGAGGAATTCACATCACAGAATTCACTGTCTTGCAAGCTGGATGTCTCCCTTCCCACTGTAGTCAATGAAGATGTGGTCAATAGAGCACCAGTTTGCTGTGGAAATGTGCAGAGTTTTAATTGCATCTGAAAACAGTATGTTCTAGTTGCATGAGCAGGTTTGATTTTCTGATGAAAAAAAATTCAAATCTGATGATATATTCTACTTTCTGAAATACTTTGCAGAGTCTATTTAAAATATACTGGTTTTCCATCGACTTTCTTGTTTGTAATTCTTGAACGTAAGGGGTTAGAATACCAAGAATAAGATTTGGGACACATAAATTTTGAAAAACTTGTAGAAAATGCAAATATTTTAAAAAGAATTTTAAAGTCTTTTCTTCAAAATGTCACATGGTGTTTCTTTCTATCCTCGCAGAATTTCATTGAAAAATAAACACTGAAGCAATGAGGAAACTTTCGATTCTTCAAAGTGTCTTTTGGGAAATTAATAACTTGCTTTAAATCAACAAGCACCAATTTTATAAATTTTTACCGAAATATTTTCTTCATTCTTTATTGGTTTACTTAAGTAGAAAAATCCAGAAATTAAAATTAAATTAAAATAAAAATAACAATAATAAAAAATTTAATTAAAAATTAAAAATTTAATAAAAAATTAAAATAAAATTAAAAAAAACCCACAGACTTTTTTTCTTTCTATTTGTAAAGGAGAAAAGGTTTGTATATTGAAAAAAAAAAAAAATTGATAAATAAATAAAGGTGTAATACACCTTACCCTTTGAAACATTCCCTGAACTTTTTGTAGTGTAAGAGCAAGCTGAATAAAAGCAAAAGGAATAAAATCTAGCCCTCCTTGAGTCATGTCAATCACTTCATAAAATTTCACAGACAGTTTCTTGTAGCATGTGCCCAGCTAAACTTGCCCATGGTCTGCAAGTACCGTGCCATTACTGTAATTCTTCCTCCCCGTCAGCCTTTCATTTCTATTTGGAATGTCTCCCAGAACATTTTAACTCTTTTACTTGATCCTGCAGCAACCCTGTGATTGTTTGCAGCTGACAAAAGTTGAAGACAAGACATGCAGTATCAGCAGAGGAAATTCAACTTGAAGAGCAAACCCTCTAATGCTGTGACATGTCAAGATTGCCCTTGGGGGTCTAGCAGGTTTTCCATGCCTTAACTAAAGGAGCAGTAGGTAGAACTCTGTATACTAGGAACAGCCACCAATGAGTACTCTTCACAAAGTCCATGGGTGTCCAAGCTGGATGACATTTGACAGCTCTTATACAAGCTAAGGAAGCAGTGTCCACAACAAAAATGGAAATGGACGGGCCCCTTTTACCTTCCTCTCCTTCTAGGATTTTGTAAAGCCACCTGAGCTACCTAAGATAGACAGACTAATGCCAGTGTCTTGGGTGACCTCTTTTCCCATACTCAATCCCCAACCACAACAGAGTCTGTCCTTACTCTACCCAATTTGTTGGTAGCTTCAGAGCGGCCGACCTGCAGCCTCACTCGCCCCCTCCAGATACATCCCCTCATCCACTGCTCCTCTGCCCATCTTCCCTTGCCAGCCTCATGATGTCAAAATTCAGTTTTATTAACTCTACTGAAAACCAGCTGTCCAGTTTGTAGCCCATCACTGCATGCTTAGTTTGTGCCCATTTGTTCTCACACAATGAATAGCCATTTGCACAGGTTGCCCTCCCCTATTTTCAGAGATCGTTCCCCTGATGTATCACTAGAGAACAAATATCTCTTCCCATATTCTGTTGGGGAAGGCTAAAAGGCCAAGCTGTCTGATTTACTTTCCTGTTACATGATAGACTTACCTTACCATTCCTTAGCGTATCCTACTAACCTTCCAGCACATCTTTCCCACCAAGGGATAAACAAACAGCTAACACAGGTAGCCAGAACTGTATACAATATTTCTGATGGCACCAGTCCCTGAAAGCAACAACAACAAAAGATTTGACTATATTCCAGACACAAGTAAAAAAAGAAATTAATTAAATTTGTTGAGAAATTTAGAAGATATTGAGTTTGGGGTTATGCCTACACTCAACCTTGTTTTAATTTCTAATAACGTAATCAGGAGATAACATCATGTTAAATGACAGCATTTCTAAGATTCACTGTACCTTACCCCCTTACTATATTATGTTGGTAGAAAGCAGACAGCTAGAAAGAGACAGCTACATGCAAGGATTTGTAAGCGACAAATCATTTTTCAGTAGAGACAATATCCTTCATTAAATCAACTAATCATTAGAGTTATCTGTGCTGAAACATTCTGAGGAAATTCAGCATATTCATATTTAGAATAAAAGGGAGAGCCTTTTGTTTTTCCACTTAATGAGAATGTGACATGAAAGTATTTCTTTCTCTGAATCATGACAAGGATCTCAAAATATCTTTAATGAACAGAAAATTCTTATCTGTTTTGCAAAAATGGTAACATTGCTTTAATTGTAAATGATAAGTTTTTTTCATTTAAAATTTATTTTAAAAATACAATTCTTTGAGCTGGAAATATGAAACTTTCTATTTTAGCAACATTGAAATGAGACATTTATGCAATTTAACTCTTATATTTACTGAAACAGAAGTCACTGAGATTTAATTACATGATTTTAATTGTAGAGAAAATTTGGCCTAGCAATTATATTTCCATATTTTCCAGGGCAGAATAGGCTGTTCTGTAAACCTCTGTGTAGCTAAAATTTATTACAGAAAGTCTAAGGAGAACTGTCTAACTGTGTGTTTGAACAGTACCTGGTACAATGAGAGCCTGCTTTATTATCAGCAATTTGGGGCAAAAATGCCTAATTAAAAAATGTGGTAATAGGAATCGACTTCACATTCATCCACAAATAAAAAGATTGAGTGTAAAGCCACTTTATATGGACAGGAAAGTCTCCCTCACCCCTCACTTTGGGCAGAGATGGTTCTGTTAGTTCAGCGTTTGACTTGCTTGGCACTGAGCATCAGCAGTTTGAGATGGGCTGGTACTACAACCAGGGAGCCCAGGGCTTGCTCCAGAACTTCAGGGGCATAAAGGAACAAGTCTTTTCTGGACAGCGAATTTTTCACACAATTCCTTCACAAATAGGAAGGATGCTTCCTATATCCCTCAACTGAACAGCTGAGTGGCCATGAAGTGATAATGGGCATTACCCTTTGCGCTTCAAGCTGACATCTAAGACAGCCTACCTGGGTGTTTTACAAAGAACTCTGCAATATTTGGGGAACAGAAAGGCTCTAGCAGCAAGTAGTCACGTGCAAATGGCAAAACGGGAGAAGACAATCTCACTCACCCATGTATTACACATCTATTGCAGGTTACCCTGCTAACAAAATAATTCAGGAGGTGAGGACTGTTCAGCCCAGCTAGGCCAGTAGCACCCCTGCCTCCAAGCTGGTTATTTACAGAGGAACACACAGGTGAACGTACGGAAAGGGTTGAACTTCATGCAACGGGAAATGGTTGCATTGACTAAATAAAACAATGCCCATCCTGTGACACAGTGATTAATAGGTGTTAAGAAACTTCAAGAAAGTGGAAAATTCACTCAGTAACACACACACAGAAGGGTAAAAGAGGAAACAGGGAACTCCCTGAAAGCAGACACATCATATCACTGCAGACTTGAACGAGGGAGATACTGACTTCAAAAATAAGTAAGAGAGCTGGGCAAAGATGGAAGAATCAAGAGCACCAGTTTCTGCCCTCAGTTACACCAATGTAAATCTAGAGTCATGCCAGTGGAGCCACTGGAATTATTCCAGTGCACAACTGACATAAGTAAGTGAGATAAAAA
Organism: Harpia harpyja; assembly: GCF_026419915.1. Classification (NCBI taxonomy): domain Eukaryota; kingdom Metazoa; phylum Chordata; class Aves; order Accipitriformes; family Accipitridae; genus Harpia; species Harpia harpyja. The sequence goes on from NC_068940.1 coordinate 106,872,334, forward strand.
GAATTGCCTCCCGGTCCTTGGACTGAATGTGGGGGAGATTCAATAGGCTGGCTTCAATTTTTTTAGTTTAGACACCCTCTGTGGTCTAGGGCATGTCATGTTTTCTCTGGGCCTAGGTTCATCCTACCTATTGAATGGACATAGCCATATTTCACTGTCTGTCTCAGGAGACTGCAAGCTTTTCGGGACATAAATTTCTTCTTCTTGTGCAAATGTGCATCTCTGGGCATAGTGAAGCCTTGATTTTAAGTTGGGCCTCTGGGCTTCACTGTAGGACAAAACCAGGTTGCATTCCTAAACCAAAGTTGCAGATCTTCTGAGAGGTTCATCCATGACTACCTGTGGAAATGGTAGGCTGCTTGTGACCTTAAATGAAGAAGGTCAAGAGTAATTGTATTGGGTTGAGTAATTTCTGATTCACATCTGTATAAGTCAGCATTATCTATCTTTCCATTCCTGCTTTGTGGCTGTACTAGTCTAATCAGACAGTGCCAATAACCCCTTTAATATTTAATATTATTCCTTTATCCTTAAAGGATGCGTTCTATTCCATCAATAAACTCGGGCACTACCATTTCCAACCTTTTTCTGAGGGACCCTCGTTGCAAACTTCACTTGGCACTCAGGTAGATGCCTTTCAAAACGTGGGTCTATGCGACTATCTGAAAGCATACAAGAGGCTTTTTCCAAAACAGCCCTGGCTAGATCATCCTCCTCTCTGTCTAAAAAGACTTGCTTTGTTTCCATCTATCTTTTTTATGGTGAGGATGATGCAGTAATTTGCCTAGTTTATCTTTGTGACATCACACAGAGATGAAACAATCATGGCTTTTCCATGAAACCTGTTAACTGCCCTCAGACTGGTTAAGAAATATTGTCTGGGCCTCTTTTTGTGAAATTTTTCAAAGCTCAAATTCTGTTGCTATAGATAGCACAAAACAGAAAACAAAACAGTGATAGCAACTCCCCTTTTGGGTTTACCTGTTCTTTAAAACCAAAAGTGTTCTGAGTCATTAGGCTAAGTGATGTCTTGGCAAGCAATTTATTTTATGATCTTGAGAAGCTAAGACACAATGCAGCAAAAGTAGCAGGCTAGAACAGTGGAGATCAAACCAGGTCAGCTGGAAAGCTTGTCAACTCTGCTGCCTGCAGAGGAGAAGGAGATCACTGAAAGGAAGATCTGGAGTATGGCCAAATGGTTTAATGTTAGGAATGAAAAACTTATGCAGAATTACAAGAAAAAGAATTTGTTTGTCCTTTCAGACTGCCCTAAAAAAAAAAAAAAAATCCTTGTAAGTCAGAATAAGTTCAATACCATTCTGGGAGACAAAGATTTGGAAGCAGTCAGTGTCCATCTGTCAGAGTCTGCATCAGAGAAACTGTCTGAACTATTATGTTTGTGGGAATGATCAAAAGAAGGAAACGGTGAAGACAGCAGATAGCGATAACCTCCCTTCAATGCAAAGAACTTACTACAATTGCTCATTAAGGGTCAGTGTTGTCCAACACAGCCTAAAGAGTTTGAACATAAAGAAAACCTGCAAGGAAAAAAGATGGAAAAGAGGGCATGTCTTTTGTCCTTTTTTCAGTTATCTGCTCAGACTTCCATGGAAGTCCAAACACTGAGCTGGTAATAAAGAGCCAGGGAAAGCCTTGGGACCTGCTCTGAAGAAAATTTTCCAGTACAGAGTGAAAGATGGGGCTTTGCAGTGGATGTTCAGTAACATTATCTCAGCAGAGAGTGATTCTAACATCCTCCTATCATCAAATTTCCAAGAACAAGGATTGAATGGATACCTTGAGAACTTAATGTCTTGCCTGCTTTTGTCAGGATAAACTTAAAGTTATCAGCATCATGAAGTTTACATCTCTCATACTAATACTGTGTCAAAGTCCTTGAATGTCTCTACAGGGTCTGAAATCATAAATCCCCCTCACACAAGTGAGCTAGGATTTGAGCAACCTCTGTCTTCAATTTATGGGAGGAAAAGTATTTTTCTTACTTCACTGTCCCTGCTAACATTAACAAACTGTTTGTATCTCTTAATAAAAGTTTTATATAATATTTTAAAGGTCAGAGTTTGTGGATAGACGTCTGTTGTATAAAATATTACTTTGTGTTGGCAGTACTATCATGAAATACATTGTTTTTTTGTAACTTCACTAAGTAGCAGGAAGGATATTAGGGCTGGATTCTGCTTCAGATCAAAAAAAATAATCATTCCCATGCCACTTTATGTAAAAGCTTGTGACTCTCATTTAACTCGGGTTAGCTGATTCACAAATTCACCTTTTTAACTGCTCTACAAATGTTTTTTCTTCCAGGACACAAACCCTTATGATTTATTTTAGGCTCAGAAAAGTTGTGAGACAAGACTTTCCCATAGTAAGTAGAGTTTTGCTGTTCATACACACCTATTGAAGAACACTGGATTATTCAAGAGCTAATTGCACATGAAGCTTTCTAAGGAAGAGTTGTGCCTTCCTTTGAGTTTAAAAAGTGCAAATGATAAAAGATCATTGTTTATGAAAATGGGAAGTGGTGAGCCAGAGTGAAATCCCTACAAGAACAATCCTCTGATGTCTTGAAACAAAGACAGTGTCAGATGAGTACCTAAGATATCTGCTGGAAAGGTTCTGCTTAAGTGAAAAAGTCAAAGATGAGCTATACTACCTATTAAGTAGGAAATATCAGTTGCATTTGAATAATTTTTTGTTAACATTTTAAAATGTCAATTTGATAACCTTAAAAGTGGTTCTGTTAACAGCGACTGGAACCTACAAAATATAGTACTTTTGTAAGTGTATCCAGCTTTAGCAAGATGAGTAGTGAACACATAGACACTAATTAACAAAGAGAATACAGCTCTTCTAGAAATCTGAGTAATTACTTTGATTTCCCTCTAATTTAAAAGCCCAAGCCACCATTCCTCACCACACAATCACAATATTATGGAATTGTCGAGGTTGGCAAAGATGTCTGGAGATCATCTAGCCCAACCCCCTGCTCAGAGCAGGGTCAGTTACAACAGGTTCATCAGGGCTATGTCCCCTTGTGTTTTGATATTCTGAAGGATGGAGACTCCACAGCCTTTCTGGACAGCCTGGTCCAGTGTTCAAACACCTTCTCAGTTTAAAAAAAAAAATAAATTAAAAAATCTTGTGTTCAGATGGAATTTTTTGTCTCAATTTGTGCTTATTGCTTCTTGTCCTGTCACTGGGCACCACTGAGAAAAATCTGACTCCTTTATTTCTTTACTCCCCACATCATGTATTTATACACATTGGTAAGATCTCCCTGAACCTTCTCTTCTCGAGGCTGAACATTCCCAGCTCTTTCAGCCTCTCTTCATATGACAGATGCTCCAGTCCCTTAATAATTTTCGTGGCCCTTCGCTGTACTCACTTCAGTATGTCCATGTCTTTCCTGTTCTGGGGAGCCTAGAACTGAGCACAGCGCTCCAAATGTGTCCTCACTGGTGCTATTATTATCAATTCTAGGGACCTATGTTTGCATTAATGGGTAAACTACTAGACCAATGCACATCAGTTTTCAAAGAGTTGCCAAATCTAGTCAAAGCAGCACAGGCACAAAGAAAAATGGGCAGAGGAAGACAGAATAAGGTCATCTACTCCAACCTCCTGCTCTGGGAAAGAAACCACTCTACTTACATGATTCCTGACTGTCTAGGATTTTTCCAAAACTCTCTGATGAAGGAATTCCCACAGCCTTTCTGGGCAACTGGTTACAGCACTCTACTGTCCCTACATTTTCTCATAATGTTTTATTTGAATCTTCCTTCCTGGAAGCTGGGACAACACAAGCACTGTCTGCCAGCCCTATTTCAACTTCAGAAAAAGTTGTCTGTGATATTAATGAGATTTGCAGGAAGAATTCAGGCCCTAAAGCAAGCAAATTGCTTGTATTGCATGCGACACCACACTGCGAGAACATTTCTTTGGGTACATTAATATATTTGGAAATAACTAAATGGAACAAGCATCTGCATGTCTCACTGTATACCTACATACTTAATAGTCTTCCCATACACAAAAGCAGACCATTAACTGGCAAAACTGACACGGAGTTTTCAAGAATGGATTATTTGGTAATTCGTCTTGATTTCCTGTGGACCATAAAAGAAGAGGATTTCAGCCAGTAAGTCTTCCTCTAAGCTTCCCAAAGCTATGCTTGACTAGCTCCTCTTTGGGAAAGTCTTTATGTGAACATTAAAAGATGACTAATCCTCATTTGCTGTTGATGAGTGGGTGGTAGGCACATTAAATTGGATTAATCTGATTAAATATAGCTGTATGTTTTAGGGTGCAAATCAGCTGTCTTGGAGTGGGTATCTCATGCCATTTGAAATTTCCTGAAGATATCTGGGGTCAGCAGATAAAATACAGGAGCACCCTTCAGGTAGCCTGTGCCCCTCTGGAACAGAAGGTGGAGGCTTGGGGGGATACCATCATGCACATCAAGTGTCCATGTTTAAATGGTGGATCGTGTCAGAGGTTACTGAATTGTGAGGATTTCGGGACAAAGGGGCTTCGTCCTACCCCAGGCTGATAGAGGGGGGCAGCCTCTGTGGTTCTGCGTACCCTGGTTCAGACAGTGGCCAGGCTGTCACAGCATACATTCCCAGTCCTCACAAAGTCTTTATTTAATGTGATTAGCTTTTAGTCAACCTAACAAATGACATCCCATATATCTATCTGAGGAAATCTGGGATTTCTCTATAGTTAGTGGAGAACATGTCAATATTATATGATGCAGAACTGCAAATGCACTGACTCCTTTTGTTATTTTTCTGCTTGTTTAGTGTCTTGGGGGACACTGAGTACACAGGACCTGTAATTTCAGGGACCTGTCAGTGCTGGTGTCTTTGGGACTAAAAATCATAATTCTGGGAGTGGATCATATAACACAGGCAAAAAACACTTCTGAGTGTCTTTGCATTGCCCAATAGCAATATCAATCTCTCCTCAACTGTCCTTTGACATGGAAAAGTTGTGTTTAATTGGATTCAGGAGGACTAGCTGGAGAAAGTTCAGATGGGATTCATCCCAGCTAATTATACTCTCTCTGTCTTTTTGGTAAGCTGAAAAGGTCAGTTAAACCTCAAAGCAGATTCTTCTCAGATCTGTTCCTTCTAGCATTTCCAGTTTTAATGCCTCCATTTGAACACAATTTAGTATATCTGTACAAATACACAGGACAGCGAGACAGCAAGAGAATTCCTCTCTCCACCAAAATTTATATACTATGCAGATAAAATAAGTGGTATTTAGGAAAATAAGAGGATTGCTATCCCCATTTTGTAGGTGAGAGACAGAGATAAGAGGTAGATGGTATGATTTTTCAGAGTTGCAGGACAGTCCATAGTAGAGTGAGAAGATCCATCAAGACATCTTGAGGCTTTGGAAGACATGACAACTACATGTCCCTCCTCCACGTGGTCGAGTGTCACTTCTTTACTGAAAGTAATATAGGTTTCCAACACACAGCTGATTTCAAGTACTCTGAGGGTTTAAGCCTGACCAGATCCTGTTGCAAAAAAAAGGCTTCACGGAGGGTTGTGGTTTTAATCATCATTACGTCCTGTGCCTCTCTCATCTTTCCGCACCAACTCTAATCTGTGCTGCTGCATCTGCAGATAAGAATCAGCAGAAGCTCTGATTTTGAAGGATCATCTGAGAGATGAATTCTTTACTTCGAAAGCCTGGAAAGTAGTCCCCTGTGTGTGTCATTAAGCTGTAGGCAAAAGCAGATGCAAGGGTTAGATTATCTGTCCGTAACAGCCTAAATAAAATTCAGTAATGGTCTGGGGGTGGACAGATGAACGACCGCTGTGCAATTGAATCTGAATGAGGAATGACTGTGGCAGAACAGAGATTTTCCTGTGAAAGTGAGTCTTGGAGTTTCACTTCTCTGCATAGGAAATGAGTGTGAGGACTACATCCTCCATACCTCCTGCAAACGAGGACAATGACACTACAAATTAAAAAAATATATATTGTGTTCGCACTCTTTCCAATTATTATCTTCACTGCCGGACTGGTACTTTATTTCTCAGCACACAGGAAGAAGTGTTGTCTCTCTGGAGTTTCTTCAGAAGTTCACAGAAATTGGTATTTCTCTGAAACCTCCCTTCCAATCACTGACTAGCTTAGGCCTACTTATCCCATAGTTATTTTTTAAAAGTGAAGAAGAGTAAGCCATGTCAATGTCTCTCAGCAGTCAGTCACCAGGACAAACGCTGAAGAGTAAGACCAGCCAACAAAATGAGCAAAGTTACTGAAGATATTTGTCACCCACTAATTTTAACCTGAGGAAGCATCCCTTCTGATTACTGACCTGACAGTATATCCTTGATGTTTCCATAGGTGCGACCGGATAATCTAGGCAGCTTGTAGTTGCTGGTTCACTTCATTGGTAATTATGGAATATGTATGATTTCTAGGAATAGGCATTGTGGATAAGTCTTGTTTGTTTTGGCTCTGTTTCTATGGGGATAAACAGAAGTAGTGTGATTAATTTCCATTCTGTTGCCATGGTTATTAATAATAATGAGGTGATTATTACCGCACTGTAAACCTTACAGCAATTCCAACGCTGCTATAAAAGAGAGAGAGGGAGAAAGAGAGAGAGGAAAAAAAAACAACAATGAAAGAGCTGGACCAGATCCTCAGCCTAGGCAAATCAGCACTCACGCATTGCCTTCGATGAGAGGCAATGAAATAGAAGATGTGTTCTTGGAAAGTCTGGACCTGTAGACAGAGCAATATTAATAAAACAAGTGATAGATGAGAACCCCTCACTGACTTCAGCAGAGCTGTGCTGATTTGTACCCACTGAGATCTATCTGATCAGGACAGAGATTTGCCAGCACAAAGGTCCCAACTGGTTCACACGGCCAATGGAAAAATGCCATAATGTGCTCAGTATTTTCCAGATCAGACTCTATCTTATTAGTTTCACTATAAAAAGTGGCAGTAGTGTGTGTGTGGGGTGACCAGTACAGGCAAATAAAAATAAAATAAATAAAAAAGCCCAATAGCTCTTCCTCCTGGGTGACTAATAAGCAACTCCCACATTCCTGGTACCTGCTCAGCTGGCTCTATCTCATTGCACTAAGTGATTTGTATTCCTTGTGGAGACATTGCCATGGTGTTGGAACAATAAGTAACACTCATTTAATCAGATTGTCCCCGTGGGTGAGATTACATTTTTCAAGGATTCTGCACTCCTAGCTGGGATGTTTTGCAGACTTCCATCTTTCTGAGTCCTGGTGTAGGTGCAGAAAGCTCACAATTGGCAAATCACAGCCACCGGGCAGACTTGTTGTTGTTATTTTATGGCTAACTGGGATTCAACATCAGCCTTTTCACACAAGTCTTGGAATGACAGAAACAGGATGAGAAAGTGACTGCTCACATTCTTTCTCCCAAAAGCCACAACCTGTGCTTTGAGGCTTTTAGTTTTCCATGTTTCCTTTTCCAAACCAGGGGAAATTATTTTGCATATTTGTTTCTTCCTTCCCATGTGTCTCATTTCTGTTTGCAAGTGCAGAGACCACCTTTCCCATCCTATCGTTTGCCTTTTATGTGTTCAGGATGCCAGCCTTCGGCAAAACAAAAATCAGAGCCTAGCTCCTTCCCAGCTTTTCTTGTCTGCTGAGGTTCCTTCAGAGCAGGTCAGATGTTAGCACTGGCTGTCAAATGCTCACATAGAGCCAAAGTAAAAAAACCCATGGCGGTGCAGGGGTTTAAAAGCGAGATGGGGCCATCAAGTGTTTTTCCTTTCAAAGAGGCCTCCCCCCAGTGTTTACCTCCAGGTCATGCGATGGCCCAGTGCCAACGGGGAAGAGCATCATCACCTCCTGAGAACACAGTGCAGACCGGGTACAAGTCACTTTTCCTCTGCAGACAGACTTCATTGTGGGCATCCACCGCACTTTGCCGTGGGACTGCTCACACTTTGAAAAAGGATCCTACAAGCTAAGTGTGCGAGAGCAATCGAGAAGGGCAGAAGGTGAAGCGTTGGTCGCCGCTGCCCTGAACACAAGGGTGTTCTCTAATCACCAGACCAAATTTAACAGCCAGCAAGCGAAGCCCTTTTATGTGGGTGGCTGCAGGAGGGGGACACGTGCCTCTCATCAAAACGTGCTGCTTGGGTGTGGGAAAAGGCAAGGACTGCATCCAGGGATTCTTGGAGGCCCTGAAGCCCATAGCAAAACTGAGGTTAGGACCCTCTCTACTTAGAATCATAGAATCATAGAATCATAGAATCATTTCGGTTGGAAAAGACCTTCAAGATCATCAAGTCCAACCATTAACCATGCCCCCTAAACCATGCCCACCTTCCCACCTCCGTGCACCCTTTTCTGTATCCAGAGGGTGAGGATGAGGGTACGGATAGCGGCAGAGTGAGGAAGTCCCTGTATCTAATACTAAAACGAGAGGGTTACTTCCAGTGGTACAGTCCATCAGCGTTGCTGTGGATGGCACGAGACCTTGAAGATCTTTTTTTTGGAGGTGTGCAATCGGTACAGCTTCCTCACACTTCCCTGTAACCTCTCACTTGCCCTCTGTTTCACCGTGAAACTGCTGTGACGCGTGCCAGCTACAGCTCTGACCCACAGCATCCTGTGAAGGCAAGGGATCCTATTCAGAGACACAGTTGTGCCGTCATCTTTCTTGGTCATCAAAACACAGTGTCAGAAACTCCCCAACAAGTATAAGGCAGATTAAAGATTCACCTGCTTTTGTTACAGGAGTGTGGTAAAATGGGAGAGAGACTATATCACTGTGCACTGCAAATGTGAGATCTAGCCACATACTAGAGGGGCAGACTTATGCCTAAGTCCTCTCCATTCCTCAGACCCAAAATGTGTGTTTGGCGATCCTTGGGGGGACTCAGCACTTGTCAGGATGGGCCTGTGACTTAAAAAGTCTAGAAAATAAATAGATCAGGAGAAGGACAGTAAGAGAGTTTAATTTTTAAAGCATAAAGGACCACGCTGCAGTGAAATCTTCAGGAACAGCAAATAAAATATATGATATTTAGAAGTGGTGGTGTAGTTCCTGCCCGCTCACAAGTGCATACCACTACTTACTACACGCCCACACATAAGCACACGTGAGCAAGCAAACACGCATTGCAGGCACGCACACATACACACTCTGCCTTTTGTAATAACAACCCCGCTTCGTTGTGAGCACATGAAAATGGGAGAGACTCGCAGTGTGTTTCATTTGAAAGGGAAGAAAAAAAAAAAAATTTCCAACCCAAACTTTCAGAGCAATTCTTTCTAAGCGATGCAGCATGATCCTTCCTCTGGTTGGGATGGGGGAGGGAAGGGGATGGGGAGAAAAAGAAAAGGGGGGGGGAGGACAAGTTCGTGGTTAGATGGGAGCTCCCACCCATTTCCTTTCCTTGCCCTTCCCAGGCATGTCAGAGCTGGGAGCCAAGACAAATCAAACTCTCAGGAGCTTGCAGACAGACAGCACCACTTACCGAGAGCGTAATTACAACCCTTGGAGGAGCTTGAGGGAGGAGATGAGTGTGGAAAAAAATTAAGAAGGGGGCAGTGCCCTCTGCTGCCAAAGTAAAGCTGTCGATGTGGAGGATTTTGAGGAGAGAAGCGAGTAAGATGCAGCGAGATGGGGCCTCTGGGAGTTTGCAAATAAATAGTCAGAGCACATGGCAAGGGGAGGAATGTTGACCGAAGTTCATCTAAGGTCAGCAGGGTTCACCTGAGGCCTCTCCCCCCCGCTCAGCTTCCCAGAAAGTGAAATGGATATGATTATGCCTACTGCCCTCACGTAGGCATTTGCCTGGTTTCGTTAGCTTGGGCAAGCTGAGGTCCTTGGAGAAGAGGAAAGATCTGCTGTTTCTAAGGAAAACCGACTGCAGAGCAGCAAAACTCCTGCGGGAGGTACGTCTGGGGCTTGCGGTTGCTGCTGTGACGGAGCCTAGCAAAGTCCAAACAGCGCAACCAGAGAAGGGCAGGTTCCCATCCTCACTTCGCAGGATGGAGACTGTGGGGCCGTGAGACTAAGGTCAGGGTTCATGCCACCTAACTTTAGCCCTCTGAGAGCTCATCATCCCGCTTGTTCCTTGAAAAGAGAGAGCCTGAATCCGCCAGCCACCCCAGACCAGGATGAACTGACGTCCAGAGGAGACCAAGGGTGTCAGATGTCCCCCTTCTCCTGTTCCAGGTTTCCCTTACAGGGCTCTCTAACCCAGAAAAAGCAGTGACACCAGCCTGCAAACTGAAAAAAAAAAAATCAGTTCTTTTTTTTCTTCTAAAACTTCCCCAAACCCTGCAATCCCCCCTCCCCTCTCTCTCAGTCCGTGGCTTCTCTCTTTACAGCATGAACCCACTTTCTGGTGTTGCAGTATTACTGGGAGCTTTATCCTCAGCTACTGCAGCCCTGAGCAAGGTGCATTTGACTCCTTAGGGAGCAAAGGGACAATTTGCATCATCAGGGCAACATGATACAGTGTCAGCACACTGGCATGTAACTTCAGCCATAAATTGCCAAAACAGGGGGAATTCTAGCATAATAAACAAGTCTATATCAGCCCTGGCACCGACCATCCCAAATATCACAGCATTTTGCTAACGTATGTCCATGATATAAAACAATAAGTAAGTATAACAGCATAAATAATTTGCATATAACAGAAATATGTATTTTGCATGTGTACAGCTGTATATGAGTAAGGTCTTGTTAATATTATTGTCTGTTCAGTCTTTGATGTAACTAGACTGACATTTTCAAGACCTTTTTCTTCATACCTGGGGAGGTCAAAACTTTTCATCAGCAGATATTGGAGACAGACATGACCTCCCATGAGCTTTTGGAAAACCATCAATTATCAGGAGAGGTACAACAGATTTGTAGAGGATTTTAGATAAGTCATAATGCCCTCATAAGGGCATTGAGAAAAAAAAAATTATTTAAAACATTTGGGAGTAGATTTCATCAGATATCAGGACTAGCACATGTTGAGCTGATGGTCTGGCTGACCCAGGAAGAAATTTCCAATCTGATCTTGCTGTCATTATGAGGAGGAAAACCTGAAAATCTACCAAATTTTCTAATGGAGGAAATACTCCCATGCACAGGTGTAACTCCTTATTTTCATATCCTAATTGTCATTATCTCCACCACTAACCCCTTGCAGTTAAAGGTTTTAGTTTTCCACTTTCTTACCTTTCACATCTGTCACGTCACTGGCCTTCTCCTGTCCCTGTTCTTCCTCTCTTGATTCCACCATGCCTCCAGACCATCAAGATTTCTTGTCTTGCTGCACATCTGTCCAGCTACAGATGGGGTGAAAGGAGCCTGATGGTTGTTTGTTTTCTCTTGTCACTTGACATGTACTAGGAAGCGAGCCTGGTTTATACACAGCAGGAAAAAAAAAAACCAAACCTCTTGCTTTTGCTCTCTTTCAAGTCTGAGCAGGTTGCAGCCATCTCTCTTTTGCAGGCCACTAGACAAACCTATTTGTACGGAGCCTGAAAGTGATTTCCCCCCACCCCAATTTTCTGTTAGACTGAGTCATCATTTAGGACACCCCTGAATTTTCTTCTTCCTTCTCTCCCAATCAGTATCCCACTCCCTGTTGTGACATATGCCTTAACTGGTGTAACTCTATGCAGTATCAGCCAAGAGAGGTTGTGCACCCAATGAAGAGGCACTGAAGAGGCTGGAGGAGGTATGCAAGAAGGAGGAGGGAGGTCTTCCTGCTATACCCACCGTCTCTCAGCTGGTATTAGTCTCATTTAACCATAATGTATATGCCTAAGGATAACACTTAACAGACCATCCCCTCCATGTCATGTTTTCTATAAAAGCTGAACTGGTATCCTAGAATATCTCTAGGTGCAAAATAGAAGACAAGGCATGGATGGGTGCTGTTGAAATTGGGGGTTGCAGAACAAGGTAGGAACGGGAATTCCTGTTGCAAGGGCAATTCTGAAATTTCAGGTAACACCTGCTTTGTTCTGGAATGGAATGTGAGCAAAGCCATGAAATTTCAGAGCACTGCCTGTTCATCAAAGTCGAGATGATGAAAACTGAATAAGCAGCTTTGGGAGTGAAAGCAACTGTAGCCAGAGCTTCTGTTCACACCTGCGCCCTCGCAGTTCATATGCTCTGTGTGACGGGTCTCATGCAGATGGAAAGACCAGGAAGAATACAAACTACTAACCAGTAGTTCACACTTCTTTCTCACTGATGGATATCTTCAGAACTATGCTAAGTGACAGGCCAGAGAAGAGGAGTCTCAAGTTTTGGTGTCCCTTGCATGGCATCTCCACTGCAGGTCATGTAAGGACTTCAAAATTAAGTTGAAGTATGGGAACATACCTTCTCAGAGGGCTCTATTAAGTGTAGGACCTACTAGCCGCTATGTAAGGCCAAGGATATTCTGCTATTCTGTGACTCCATGTATCAGTCATGATTGCCCTCTGGATGATAGATCAGTGCATAAAGTCATCAACTGGGTGAAAAATCACGGTGCTGCACTACCTATTTATTATTCCGTGAAGTAGTAAAGGCTCTTTCGGTAATGAGCAGCTGGCTCCCACTTACTATGCAGACACAAAATATGGCTTTTAAGTCCATTAGTTGGGTGGAGGGTTGGTGTGGAAGGGGGAGTGTGCATGTGCATCTGTGTCTGAGGGTGCAGGAGGTCTAACATTAAATGCTAAAAGAAGTAGCGTAGGTTGATGGTTGATTTCCCGGCACTTCACTGCTTTGGGAAGTCAGATTATTTGAGAACCATGTGTTCAAGTTGTGTTTATCTTGAAGTGTGAAGCAGACTGCAACCTGGCAGGATCAGAGGCTGGAGTGGGGAATGAAAGGAGGCAGAATAATTAGCAGAAGTGTCAGGCTGAAGGCAATCTAATGATTCCAGTCGAGGTAGGAAGCGTCTCTTGCAGTATAGGATTTGATGAGGTAACATCCCTTATTCCCACCTCTTTCCTACCTCCTTCCTGTACACGAGCCCACCTGGGGAATAGATAAGCCCATGAAGCCATATTAAAATTCGCTTCACTGGCTTGAGTGAACAGAATGAGCCTCTTGTCTTTTTTTCCAGGCTCTGACATTAAAGTCACAGACCACAGTCTGAATCACCTGCTAGCAAGTACTGTCGCAGACATATTTTCTTTTCCACAGAGTGCAAATGTTGGCCAAACCTTGTTTAGCAGCAGCCATGGTTGGTAAACTAAGGCTTATTGCTTGGCTTTTCCCAAGCTTTCTTCTCCAGAGCTGCTATCTTCACTGCAGGGTGCCCTGAGCAACTCTTACACATACCTGGAGTGGTGCTTCCATGTGTCCCTGCACAGAGCCTTCTTCACAACAGACCTAAGGTGATGCAAAGCTGTTTGCTGACCTTTTTCTTACCACCTAGAAAGCAATAACTACCCCCAGTTAGGACATACCTGAATACCCTAAAGGGGCTGTTCTGCAGTGCCGCTGGACCTTTCTCTCTGGCCGTTAAATCATTACTCATACAACAGCACTGGGCAGCACATTTTAGGATCCCTCTCCCAGTGTTAAAAAAATCTGTATAACATCTAATTCATTGAGTCTTACAGTATGGATGTCATACCCATTAATATCAACTTCTGGTTTTCCCCCTATTCTTTCCTTCACATGCACGAAGGAGAAATAGTGGACGCTGTTTGTTTGTAGGTTTTTTTGCTCAGAGGAAAAAAGTCCTAGTGTAAGAACAGTCTTGAATGGCTCACAGAGCAATGACCATTGGATAACTTGTTTGGAAATTCCAGCAAATGGTCCTGGCAAAACAGAGTTTCGGAAAATAACAAGGAAGGGCACAGGATGCAACGTCATGATATATCCCTCTATAAAACAGCCTCGAAAGGCTGGAAAAGCACTGGCATACTCCTCCTGTTGAAAAGACAATAGCAATGAGGGCTTGGCATGATCTTCCCTGAAAAAACATGGAAACTAGACATAAGAGCAAAAGTTCTGGCAGCACCATGTTTTCCCTCAGCTGCCAAGAGCTAGCGGTATTTGGAACACACCACAGCAAAATATAAAAAAATATATATATTCAAAGAAGGATAAAGTGGTATGATTTTTTCCCTTGTTTCAAAAAGGAGCAAAGAACAGCTTGTTACAGCTTCTTCTGGAGTTGGGTCAAGGGAAAGCAGTTAATGGTCTGTTACTATCACTGTACAAATACTCATCGATTGCCTTTGTAGGTGGCAGACTTCCATTATGTTTAGATGCTGTACAAACACCAAATTAAAAAAAGAGGGTGTCTGTAGCGAAAGCGCAAAGACCAAGCTCGTCAAGCCAGAATCTTTGATGTGGGAGAGCTGCATCGTACAGGATCATACAAATACATCCAGAGCTTTGAGATATACTCCAGAGAGAAGGTCAGAGGGTTCAGCTTGGAGTGGGGAGAGCCAGGAGAGGAGAGCTTTGGGTGGGAAGGTAGCACAACTCCCCACTGCAGCACAGGACCACGGCTGGCACTGCATATTTCAAGATTTCCTAGAAGAGATGCTGTCAGTGCTTGGATTTTGCATCAGAATGACGGGTTGGGGATGATGCATGGGGTCTTATAACACCAGCAACATCACAGTCCTGTGTACAAGTTACGGAGCACAGGCCTAGTGCAGAGGACCAGGAGAAAAAGGGTCAGGGATGCATCTTATAGCATGTGTGGGAGACTGGGTTGGACTACTAAAGCCCTTGGAAAATGTGGGTTTGCTATCGTTGAATGAAGTTTAGGGGCTCTGTTTTATTAGTATTGCAAGAGAAAAACTCAATTAAATTTATCCCTTTCCCTCTGGAGTACGATTTAGGATTCATGCTGTTCCCACAGGTTGTCAATTGATAAACCAAGAGAGGTGCTGGAACATGTTAATGTCAGGAAAACATGAGCTTCTCTGCTGTTACCCTTTTGGTCTCAACACTACAGGATTCCCAGCATTTCAAAGCCCTGTATTGTGTCAGTTCTGGATGCCAGTTTTGTGCGATGCTGTTTGCTGCTGAGTTCAGTGAAAATCACCTTTGGGACCTTTAATTGTACAGCTGAGCTTTCAGATGTCTCATGTGGTACCTGTTCTTCAAAGGGAGTAAGGCACTTTCTTACCTTTGAGGACCTGGGTCTAAGTACCTGCATGAACTTGCCTGCCGGTTAGTAAAAAGGGGAATATTTCAAGCCTCACCTGACCCGGGACAAAAGCATGAACATCACCTTCACCTTTCTTCTTCTTTGCTTGACCGCTCCGGTTATGGCTCACCACAGTCCATTCCCCAAGAGACTCGGGACAGGATTGGAAACCCAAGTCGTGGTTTCTCCACCCATCTGGGATAGCAAGGAGTCACACCAGTTGCTTTTGGCTGCTCAGTATGCAACTTGGCTGCGGCCACATTTCCGTGGCTTGTTCTCACCCGCCTGTCTTAGCTCCAACACCTTTTTTTTTTGCCTCTTACCAGCCCACCTGACTTTGGTTTTGCCTTGTGGGATCTTGCCCTGTTTGTACACGCAGGGTAGGCACTGTGGCTTCCCACTCTCTTGTCTTGCACTTGGGACTGAATCATTCCCTGGCTTCTCCGGTTTTTCATCTTGGCTTTTCTCGACTATCATACTTGGCCACTGTCTCCTAAAAATCAGGTCCAACAGCCTAAGTCCATCACTCGACCTCAGCATTGGTCAGACAGGACAAACCCTGAAGTAGAATTTTTGTTTATTTTCCCCAAATGAAGACGAGGTGAATTTGATAAGGAATTTTAGATGAGCTGCCCTCACATAGGTGATCACAGGATGACACGAAGTCGTTGCTTGGCTGTGGTCCTGTGCAGCCAAACCCCAAGAAATGCAAACCTTATCCAAACAATGACACATAGAAGAGGAGGCTGAAAGAGACAGAAATATTTTTGCTACAGTGACCTCAAGCTTAGTTCAGCCCCTCCTCAAAATCAGTGGAAAAAATTGTTATAAACTTAAAGATCCCTGGGTTTCTTCTGTCCTGAAGTTGAAAGAGTGTAGTGAAAAGAATTCTTTACCTTCTTAAGCAGTAAGTCTGAGACTTATAGAGGGGTTCCCCCATCTTAATCTCTCATTATTTGGGCTACATCTGGCTCCATTGCAATTTAGACACGTCTGCTCTCATGTTTCTTCATCTATAATATTCCAATGAGCTGTGTCTCGTGCCTGGATCCCAGAGAAGGATCTGCACGCTTCTGAAGCTGGGAACACATCACAAAACAGGATCAGAGGTTAAGAGGTCATGTCTTAACGGTGAGATCCTTCCCTCCCTCTGCCTTAAGGCCACACAGAGGAAAGCAGTGACCTAAGTAGGTAAAGACCAGGTGGGAGTTAGGTTTCATACCCTGCTTAAGATGTAGTCTGATAATTCCAGTTCCACCACAAAAACTGATAGCTTTGTTATTGTCTCCGCTTAGTCTATCCTGATCATAATTCCCTAGATTTATTATGACAACAACAGTATTAAAACACTTACTGAAGTCACATATATATATAATCTACTACCTCTTTGAGTCTGTCATAGATGGTAGTGGGTTGGTTTGTTATCTTGCTGGGGTGATTTAGCATTCTTGATACGTCCATTAACCACTCATTATGATCCTGACATTAGCTGCCTTTTGTAAGTAGTTTATAGGTACATAACTTAAAATATATAGCTGTGTATATATATTATATATATACACACAATTATGGATATATGGATGTAGATATAGATGTTTGATAATGAGAATATAACAACAGAGTCTATTTCATCAGACTCATCATTAAAAGTTTAGAAAATTAGGTCTTTTCCGTCTCCACTACAATTCAAGGCTAAATCCAAAATGGAAATCTCTGCAGAACACAGCTCATAATTTAGACTTGGATTTCTAGGAGTGACTCCTTCATATGCAACGTTGTCCTCTCCAGCATCCTGCATGCCACCAAGGTGTGTTTATTTTATTTTAATTTAGCAGTGAGAAATTCCACATCCCTGTAAATAATTAAAAAGTAAATCTTTCTACAGCAACATTAATATACAAATACATAAATTCTGAGTCTTAAACAAGATGTTCAAGCCTAACATGTGAGAAGCTAAGAAAAAAATTTTGGTTGTGAATCATAGCCAGAAATACAGCCTCTGCCCTGTCCACATAGTGTGCAAAATAAATCTGTTCTTGTATGAAAGACCTACACACTGAGTTTATTTTTTAACTGGGAAATATTCAGTGCCGTATTATAATATATCTCACCTTAGTCTGGTAGCTACTTGTCTCAAACATTAACTAATTAAAGCTTCAGTACCTGAACCAATAATTTTCCTTTTCCTTTGGGGAAAAATATCCATTAAAAAGAAAAGAAAAATAGTTTTTCAATCATCTCTCCCATAGCCTCAAAATTAAGAAAAAAAATGTTTCCCCCGCCTCAAAAATAGTAAGTGCGTGATTCACAAGAAATATGAAATAAACTAAACCCAACGAGTTAATAAAACACCTTGTACAGCTTTGATCATCAAAACCCTAGTGAAATATAACTCATCTGTCTTTATTTATGGAGAAAGAATTGATGTATAGGTTGATAAAGTAGTTTTGCCAATCTTCACAATATTTGATATTTTTCTTGCAGTTCCAGCTTTAGGAAGGTAGTCATTATATGGGAAAATCACCTCGTTTTAAAGCAAAACAAAACAAAAAACAAACCAGTTTTTAACATTTTTTGAGCTTTCATAACGTTAAATCAAAACCTGAGAAAGTCAAATCTAAAAGAAAGATAGATCTCTTCTAGTTTTAAATACCTACAAATTAGCTTAGTTCTATGAGCCCCTACTGTGTTCAATGAGAGGAGAAAGGTATATATGTATGAGGAGACCGGGGCTCCTTAAATTAGATGGCATGACTCACCTTCTGTATTCTTCCTTTTCTCCCCTTTGACTCTAAGAGAAGAATATGTGTGCAGACAAGTTACCTGAGGTGGATTTATGGAGACAAGAACCATCTCACTAGATGTAAAATCCAGTGGTGGTGTCTATGTTGGAGGTGGTCAGCCCTGGGGTAAGAAGCAGGTTTGGATCATGCTTTTAGAAAGGACTTTTCCTCCCTCCTGCCCTGCCACCACAGTGCACCATATTATTTTATCTTCCTTAGACTACAAGATGTTTGAGAATGCCACATTAAGAGGCAAAACAATAGTCTCCTTCACCATCCCCGCTCTTACCACAAGAAATTAAAAGAAAAAAAAAAAGCCAGTGTCTTCACTTACCAGATGGGTTAGAATCCAAAATGATGTTTATACAATCATAGAATAGCAGAATCGTTTAAGTTGGAAAAGACCTTTAAGGTCATCAATCCAACCATAAACCTGACACTGCCAAGTCCACCACTAAACCATGTCCTAAGTGCCACATCTACATGTCTTTTAAATACCTCCAGGGATGGTGACTCAACCACTTTCCTGGGCAGCCCCCAAATTTCCTCTTTTTCACAGGAAAAAGAAGAAAATGAAAGAGACTCCTTTTCTTCCCCACATGTGAAAAAAATGCTGCTCCATTCTAGCTTCTTTGAATATTTTGATTTAGGCTTAGTCTAATTTGAGACTCAGTGAGATAAAGGTTTAATGATAAAAAAATGCTAATTACTTAGGGTTATGACTGGAAAAGTGGGCAACAAAATATGTTAATGGAAAAGAGTTTCCCTGCTGAGCTTCTCATTTCATAGAAGGGAAGGGTTTTTTTGCAAATTAGGGCATTTAGAGTGAAATATCCTTATCCTTTTTCCCTTAGCTTGGTGCTACATGTTTAACATTTTACTGACAAGGCCTTCCTTATGGCCCATAAAACAGCAACCTCATTAGTAGAGGCAATGACGAGGATTATCCTCATTCCTATCTTTAGGCATGAATAATACTCTTCCACATTAGTTGGAATTGCCTACCTACTGGAGAGGAATCTCTGAAACACCTCTTCTGAAAGAAGACACAGATATTTGGTGTTACCTGATGGCTCTCACCTTGCCAAACACCACTGGTCCTGCTTTGCTCAGCTACTCATAATTTTAACTTTTTTTAATTAAATACTTTTTAAAAATACTTTTTAATTTTCAGTGATATGTACTTTTTGAGCCCACAGATATCATCAGAATTATAACACTGGAAATGGTCTAGCAGTGAGGTAGGGTCTATTATCTTAGGTATATTATCTAAGATATCTATCTTAACTACTATCTATTATTTTAGCACTTTGTTAACGTAGGTATTTGGCTAGAAGGTTTTATACTAATATTTTGATATATTGTGCCTGTAAACACACCAACTGAGAAGAGTGCTAGTTCAGTACCACTTTCCACTACATGATGTAATCAGGTTCAATGAGTTATTTAACCAAAATTTGAGGTCTTCCTCCTGCTTTTATATCTTCCAACATTGCCTTGCTCCCTTGGAGGATTAATCACTTTAAGTGCTATTATTTGTTCACACCAGTTTAAACACAGAGTGATTCTACCTTTATATAATTTAATATATATTAACAAAGGCAAGAGTAAAAGTAAATTGGATTGCCAATGTAATCATTGAAACAGTATCTCAGACAATTACAACAAAATCATGAAAAAAAATGTCAAGGATTAATTTCATCTCACTTCCTTACCTATCTTAAGCAAAAATATAGTCTGTCTAGACCTTAGACTACTTTATAGTCTTTGGAGACACAGACAATACAGAAAATGGAATTGAGGATACCACTCACTTTATTCTAAGATAACTGAATGAACCAGGTAGGATAGTTTGCTCTTACAAAGTGTGCATTTCCCTTCACTGATGATAAATGGGGCCTCAAGTGATTGGCTTCGAAGCGGTTATCGACACTGCAGACAGCTGGGGTGACATTCATACCATCAGTGGAGAGAAATTCCCACCCCTAAGCTTCAGTGAGATAGTTGCCCTCTCAAACGTGCAGCGTAAGGCACTTGTACAGGCTTCCTTCTAGACGGTGGGCTGTCTTCTTCTTGGGTCTCTACAGGTACGGTTGCATCTCCTCTGGAAGTGCATCTCTCCACTCACTGTAGCGGGAGCTGGCCATGGCTAACCACCTTAGCTGATGTCTAAAGTTAGTTGAATGAAATCTAGAGCCAAGGCTACAAAGGTGAATTAGTGGCAGAACCAAAGGTAAATCCCATCTGAAGGCTAGCCTGTTATCAGACATCCAACCTGTCTCTTGCCATATGTGTAGTCTTCTCACTTTTACCAGTATCTTCTCACCAATGCAATATTCCTTATAAGAAATCTCTCCTAACTTCGAGGGATGCTGTGAATATGCAGGGTATTTATATAATTCTTGACTCCGTATTGTCTGCAAACAGTAGGAGAATGGGACAGCTGAGGAATGCAGCCTGGAGACACAGTAGTCATAGACACCTTATGTTGGATGTAGGACAGAAATCGACCACGCTCATTAGTACTTAAATTGGCAAAGTGCTACCAAGGTAACGGCTCTCTCCACAATATTGTTGTCTTGACTAAACAACTTACCCTAAGCTCAGTTGAAATAATATGTTTTTTCACCTGCAGGAGTGAAACATTCAAGACGACATTCCAAGACGGATCTGGTTAAGGTCATAAAAATTTTGTGGTAACCTATATATTATTTTTATGCATATGCTTAACACGATGTATTTTATGAATGTGCTAAAGTGCAATAAATCACCCAAAACATAGTGTAAAACACTTCAGACTCTTACCAGAGTATCAGATGCTCACACATATTCCATACATCTATAGACTCATACAGATGGACAAGCGTAGAGACCTGCCACCTCCTGAGTACAGTTGACAGATGGGAGTGCTGCTTGCTTGTCTTCTGTGTGGGAGGTCATGAGAGTAGTCACTGTGTCTGTGATGGATTAGCAGTCAAAACGAAGACAGATAGCGTGGAGGAACGGCACGGCTCCAGCATTTACTGTGTGTCTCAACAACTGGAGTAAAGGACAGAGTTTCACAGGAATTATATTGCAGGAGAGAGGAAGTCTGTCTCTTCCAGTGGATAAAGACAAATACCCTGAAATTCATGCTTCTTCAGAAGACCAACATGAGAAGTCTTAAGGAAAATTGAAACATTCAGCTGACTCTGCTTAGGGTCAGGATACAGGGTGGATGAGCCCCTCATTAACCTGCTATCCCCACTTACTTTGATTTTATGATTCTGAAACTTGAGCACCATTACATACTATGTGCTGGCTTCATCTGTTCAGGTATGCTTTTCAACTATGGTAAGTGTTGAGTAAGTTTAGAGGTTTAAGTCAGGCTGGAAAAGCATCCAAAAAGCTATGCAAGCTTATGGGACTGGAAAGATCTGGAGATGAAGGTGTTCCAGAAGTTTTCATAGCCTGGACACTGTTCATCCTCTGCAAGCCATGTTGGAAAAATCAGCATAAAAGAAATTTCCCTCTTTCATTCAGGGTATCAAATTAAATGGGGCCATAACGATCCTTTCTGATCTTAACATTTACAAAATGTTAGGAATAAGTTAGAAAGAGGAACTTGTTATAGGAAGCTGGGCCAATGTTCTGCAGATTTGATATCATGCTCCAGTCATCATCAGTGAAGGACACTTATGGGTGAAATAAACATTAGTGTAAAACACCTGGGCAAATGACATTGAAACAGAAAATTCCTTCCTCGTTAGTATATCTTTTCTAATTCATCTAGTGCATTCTGAAAGAAAGTGGGTTTTATACTGCTGAAGCATATCCATAGCAGTTTCTTGTTGAATTTCAGAAATTTGGGCCAATAGCACGAACAGTATCTAGTCTCTTTGCATTTCTATATCTGAATCAAAGCATGACCCTTGCGTTCAGCACAGCCTTCTCAGAAAATCATTCATCATTGCCTAGCATATGAGGACAGTGTGCAAAGCCTATATCTTAAAGCTCTATAAGAACCAGGTATATTTAAAAAAAAAAGATGCTTTTAGAAGAGAAGGGAAAAGGAAGTGAACATTTCTTTTAACATATCTACAGCACTGCCTTTTGACTGACTCTGGGCTTGGCAGTAAGGATGACATCAACATGACAGCAACTGGCACCAGGGAACTCTTCCTGAGAGAGCTACTGGTGATTACGGTTGTCCAGGAACTCACAATACCAATACCACCGAGTTTAACATTTATGGGAGCAGGCAAGAAGACGACGACGACACCACCTCTTCCTGGCAGATGCAAAACTCTAAAGAGGACCCAAGCTTGGTTCTTCCAGAATGAGAGCTGCTCCCCAAGAGCTACCAAGCTGAGGTCTCAGTTGCACACCTGGTTGCCACTAAAGAGCAGCAAAGGTAGCAGCTCAAAGAGCTTCCCAGATGGCTCAGCTGCCTCCCCATATGCCCTGATTCTCCAGGCAGCTTGCTCCAACAGGCTACAGGCATCATGTGTCCCTGAAATGGTAAGCCAGCTCCAAGGGAAGCATCAGATGGGTGAGGTGGCAGGAGAGCTGGAAGCTGGAAATGTCCCGACAAGTTTCATATCCTGCCAATGCTCCACCAAAACCAACACAGAGCACTTAACTCTCACCCGATAAATTTTCCAATGGAAAAATGCTCCACAGGCAAACTTGTGACCAGATCTTATAAAGGGCCAATTCAGACACCAGTAAAATTAATTTGGGTTCTTTGAAAGTGGGACTTCCATAGGGACCAGCTAATTTTTTACTTGTTTTAAAAAAAACAAAAAAATTGTTTATTTTTGCTAGAGGAAACTCCCATTGACTTTGGCTGACCTCAGGTTTCAGCCCTCAGAGAGGACAGTGTCAGTCAGAAAACTCTAAATTACAGAGTTTTACATGTGCTAAAGAGATAGCCCTGGAGAAAAGGGGTGGATAATCAAGGAGTGGGAGGTCTGTTTCACTGGAGGTAGGAGTGAGAGGAAAAGGAGAAGCACAATGAGACAGTTAGTGGCATAAAAGGGTCTGGAGAGCAATCCCTTCTCCTCTGCTTTAGGTGAAATCAGTGCCTAGGCCTGTTCCCTAGGATACTGTGTCCCCACAGTGTGCTCACTCACGGACCAATTTAGCAATAGTCTCAAGTTTTCAGTTCCTGCAAAACAAAAAATCTCATAGATTCCCAAACCCACAAGGGCCAGCAGAGGGTATGGAGCCGGCAGGAGTGTGTAATATAAGAGAGTGTTTGTTGGTAGCCTGGGATAAGCCCAGATCTTAGCCCTGCCTGTCAGCTCGGAAAGCCACTTGTCTGAGCACAATAAGAAGGAGTGATTCACGGTGCATTAATGGTATCACCAACCTGGCGGGGGGATCACCACGGCAATTTGAAGTTCCTCTCTCGCTGCCAGCAAAACATTCATCTGCAGGCTTTCAAAACACAGGAGGGGAAAGAAAAAAAAAAAGAAAAAAAAAGAAAAAAAAGAGAAATACAGTACGAGGCACCAGTGCCAGGAGCTGACGGTTGGGGCTGGGCTCGGGACGCAGCCTGTAGGCGGTGTGCATGTGTGCACAGACAATGACGCAAGGAGGCAGGAGGCTGCGACAGCGGCAGATGTTGTGTTGGTGAAGAAGGGGAGGAAACCCCGTTCTCCCCCTTCTTTGGCTTTTCTGCCCTTCTCACCAACCCCTCGGCACGTCATTCCCAAGTTTCAATGAGAAAGAAACTCCTGGCAGGCGCTGGTAGGAAATTGTTGACCTTTGCGAGTTGCTGACAGCCTGTAGCGTATTTCCTGGTTACCCATAATGGTGTGGGGCTCGGTGTGGAGGATTTGCCTTCTGCTGAGAGACCAAGATGTGTTAGTATATATTTTTAGTCTGATTCACACCATATCATTGTTTGAGACACCCCTGACTGAGACAAGAAGCCCAAGAAGGTATTTTTTTTGTGCTTCTTTTGACTGATCATGAAGTCACGTTGCCTTTAAAAAGCATCTGGAGCTCCTTTTTGGACTGGACTAACTGCCATCAGACTTCTCCCGTCCTGAATCCTGCTGCAGAGTTCCATCAGTGTTGCCTTTCTATCAGGAAAACAAACAAACAAAAAAAGAAATGTTAGTAAGGAAATTTTTCTGCATATATCCAAACATTTTTCATCCTTTAGATTCTTCCTCCCATCAATTTCACTCAGAATGTTTTATGGAGCAAGGACCACTGACAGAAGAAATAAAGGGTGAGATTCATCTTGCCTACGCTGAGATATCTTCCTGTTGTTTTACCTGTAAGCCAGTCATCTAACCGTCCCAGTAGTCAATGGAGAAATGTGCCTCCAGTGAAAGATCCATTTCAAGTGCCTGAGGATGAGGTGGAACTTCTGAAGATGCCTCTTTCTCCCTGTTGACTCTAGAGGGAGCCTAGGAGACTGACTTGGCTTCAGACAACCAACTATTGAAAAATAAACTCCTACATTTGTTCAGCTAAATCACATTCTGTGCTCTATTAACTAGAATGATGAGGGGCTCGATTCAGTTGCCTGTACGTAGGCACCCGGTGATATTTTGGATGTGCTAAGACTATTACTTCACAACCAGCTGGCTCATTAGAAAGGCTTGGAAGTAGGTCCTATGCTACATCTAATAGACTTCCATTGCTTCAAAAAAGGGAAGAGTGCAGGCAAGTCCTTAGGCTCCTCATCAATGTTTGCTGTTGCCTGACCTCCCTGTCTCTTGATCGTATATATTGCAGCAATTGTGAAGCTTAAGTAAGACACCTGTAACAGGTCTAAACCTAATGGGTGTAGATGTGGCAGCTTTCCCAGGTGAGGAGTGTCAACACCATTTCTCTAGCTCAGGAGGGAGGTGTGCAAAGAACTACAGACATTTCTGCAAAAGTTTTGAAAAGTGTTTTTCTTCAGAACTGGTTGAAACTCCCATATTTTTTATGCAATGAACAATGGCACTTTTGTTCCAGGTCATCCACTTACTAGGCTGCTCTGGAGCCTGGTGTGCTTGATTCTGACTAAAGTTGTATTTAGATTGCTAAAGTTATTTCACCTCTTCATAAAAGTATAGCCATAGTATCACAAAGGCTGTTTTTACTGGTATAAATTGGGATTTTAATCACTTTATCTAGACCACTAAAGACAGAACATTATAAATTTGAAGGGTAGTGAAAGCCTCAAAGTCTCTGTATAAATGTGGTCTGCATGAGAAGGTGCCATCTGTCAGCTAAACTTAAATAGATATTTGGCTGGTCTGTTCTAAGCCACCCATAACTGTGAGGTGAAATATGTTTTTTAAACACCAGTTGCAGGTGATCATGTGTCTATGGGATGTGTATCCTTGCACCTGGAGCATATGACATAATCTTCTACAGAGGCACACAGCGGGCATCTTGCACACAAACTGCAATTGTCTAACATCCCATGGGATTTACATGCCTTGCCCAGGAGCAGACTAGGCATGTCATTCAATGTCATTCCATGGCCAGTGATCCAGAACTGGCCTGCAGGACCCTCAGACAAAGTTAAACTGAAGCTGTACCTGCAGTTAATTCAATGGACGAATGACTAATAAAAATGAAGAAGTAAATCATGTGAAACGGTCTCTATTTAAATTCTGTAAGAGTGTCATAAAGGATTTTTGATAGCTTAGTTAAAGTTTCTTTGAAGGACATGCTTTATTTGAACAGAAAAGGAAAAAAGAAAACAACTTACGTGGATTCCCACTTACAACTTTGGGATATCTTGCTTTTGGTTGTACTGTAAATACTTCAAGAAGAAGGTATTTTCTTTGGGTTTTTTTCTCATAGTCTCAATTATTAAAATGGGATTACAATATTGATTTACTACAGCAGTGGGAGCGACAAGACTTTGGTGTTTTTTATGTAATTCTGACCAAGGCTCCCTTTTTTCCTCTGCTGCCAAGAGTTGGAATAGTCACTTCCCACGGCTGTCTGAGCTTGATATGTCTGCCAAAAGCACAGGGATTCCCAAACTACTACTGTCTTCAAGTGATCCATGAAAAAGCAGGTTCAAAATGTTTCCAGTAGGCATACAAAAAATCAAAACACTCAGAATTAGGAATGGCTTGGGAAAATTTAGCGACCTGCTAGACCAAAACCACTCCTCAGATCTAAACCTGGAGTCATCAAAATGTTGGACTAGCCTCATGTCTTAAATTTCCAATTATTTAAAGTCCCATAGCTTTAATTTTTTATGTTTTGTTTCTGCTATGTCTTTCTCTTCTCACTTAAAATGCCCTGAAGTGTTTCAAATATGAAAAGTGCCTTGACCTGGTGCTGCATAACATGCCTTTAAGCACATATTTCAGGTCACGCAGACCTCCAGACAACCTTAAAGTGGTAATAACCTTTCATCACTTCTCTCTATTTCCCATTAGAAGTGGAGATATTGCTGGCACACTAGAACTTGCGCTGCTTACTCTGTGAGCCAGACAGATGTGAATTGGTTCTGATCGGAAAGTTGTGTAACTACACTTAGCTTGGTGCTGAACCTGAATTATTTTGTCTTGCTGAGCTGTACCATTTGTCGAGTCATATATTGCTGCTAGAAGAATTGTATCTGAAGTCATCAGAGAGAAGGGGAGGGGAATGGAGAAAGGAGAGGAGAGGAGAGGAGAGGAGAGGAGAGGGAAAAGAAAAAATCAAAAAGTAAATTATGTTTGACACTATTTTGTTTTCTGGTATATTAGTCTCTTTCTTTCTATCTTCTTTTTTTTTTTCTCTTCCTTCAAATGTTAAAAATAAGGGAAAAACATTTTTTTCCTTTAGCTGGCCTATGAAAATCCGATGCCAATGCAGTAAACCTTTTGCAGGGTGATTAATCTGAACAATCTCACTTTTCCATTTCAGTTGGTTCCCTGTGTGTTGCCAAGTGCAGTGGGAAAGGGCAGGATCCTTCCAGCGGGAAGAGCCCAGCAGGCCCTGTCCAAGGTTCTAGCCCAGCTTCCCACCAGCAGCCTTCCCCGATACCCTCATCCCACACCTCAAATTTATACCAGACCCATCTCAAGTGCAGCTTCAGGCCGCACGGTGGTTTCAAGTCACACAGCTGAAATATGGTCAGACACCTTGTTCTGGGACTCAGCATCAGCATTTATTCATCGTGGGTTTAGCTTCATAAGGCAGTGTCTTTCTCCAGTCAGCTGGCTAAGGATGGGCAAAAGAGGAGGAACTGAAAGTAGGGAGTATTTGGTCATCCAGTTTCTACTTCATCACCATTGTGGGTTTTTGGATATCAGGAAATTCAGAATAATGAAAGATCCAGACCAATGAAACAGCAGAAGTCTTGGCAAAGGACTAACTAGACAAATCTTAAATCAATATGTGTGAACAAGAAGAGGCAAGTGGCATTTCCTTGCCAATGGTGACAAGCTTGCATAGAACTGGAAATGGCAGAGGATGTTCAGATAGGATTTAATGATTAGCACCGAAGTCTGTCATAGCTGTCTGTCGTGAGCTTACTTTTGGACCTGGGACACAAAAGTCCTTTCAGTGACTGGATTTTCAGTGGGGCAAACCTCTATGGAATTAGCCCTCTCCTGGTCTGGAGAGAGCCCTGATATTGCTTCCTCAGCTGCCCACTGCTATTTCTTACCAGCAGATCCTTGGTCCAGTACTGCTCCCTGGTTCTTCCAAAGCCACTGTGAAGATCTAGACATACATCCTCCTGTCTGCTGAGGTCCCTGCATCTAACTTTAGTTACTGTTTCCTCAGACTTGCCATCTGTCATATTTTGGTATGGGCTTCCTAACCTATCTAAGGTAAAAGAAGCCACTTCACTAAACTTCTGCTGCTTAACCTAACCCAAATCGTATTGACCGGAGTGAGTTACAGAGTGATCATGTAGGCAGATTGGCTGGCAAACCTGAAAGATAAGTAATGTCCTGTGGGGTGGGATTGATTGTCACCTCAGGTGGTCAAACTGCTCTTGGAAGAGTGGATGTGTCCTGAAACACCACATGAAAAGAACTGCTGTTAACTTCCCTCTGTACCTCACCTCACAGAGCGCCTGCAGTTCTCCGAACAGAAAGGCTCCACATCTGCATGGGTCCTAACAGATGAAATAGAGGCTGCTACCATCCCTTCCCCACCTCGTTGCTTCCCTGGATGAACAGAGCTGAGGAACTGCAGACCTTTGAGACATCTACATCCCACATGCATGTGAGACATCGAGCAACTATATTCTGGGCAGGAATTCTCTTTGGATTACCACACTGCAGCTGTAGAGTCTGTCATGGCACAGGTTCCTTCTTTCTCTGGAACCAGACACACTCAACAAGAAATGACCCGCTCCTATGTCCTAGTCTCATCACTGACCTTGCTTTGGTCATGATGTTGCACTGGATAATCTCCTGAGGTCCCTTCTGACTTGGATTATCATATAGTTCTATAGTAAAGCTGGGCTGAAGTTTCACTGGAGGGGACAGGAAGGCCAGTGGACTACTTAAAGCAGGCAATTACAATCTACCTGCAGGGAAAGTGGCAAGAGCAAGGCAATGGAAGCAGGTCTGAGGTTTTTGCTGTATTTCAGAGTGGTGTCTTTGGAGTTGTCTGCATCCATGGGAGATCTACAGGGAACAGCATTTTGTTCTGAAGACTTCAATGGTTGAGTACATTTGTGGTTTCACCGAGGCTTTCTACCAGTGCTTTGTAGTTTCCAATAGGTCCTGAGTAGGTCCACACACCACCGCAAGGATATATGAAAGATTATTTGTTGCTAACTAGGCTTTCTGTTCAGTGGAGTATCTGTTGTGTAATTAACATGTGCTTCAGGAGAATGGCCCATTTATGTGAGACTAAAGATTACCAAGGTTTCTAGGGCATTTCATTCCCCGGCTCCTTTCAAAGCTCAGCTTTTACATATAATGTGCACAGTCAGGTTCCAGTACTTCCCCTGCATTGTGTTGGCCTTTCTGGGCAATTTATGAGGAGAGGAAGCGAAAAATTATTACTACTGGGAGTGCCAGGTGTTGCTCAGAATAACAGATTTCATTGGTGGCAACAACCACAACCAACTTTTCTTTCCATAGCCTGGGGAGAGACAAACTTGGCACAGCCTATAGGCAACTTAACCATGATAATTTTCTGCTTGAAATAACACCTAGCTTTGTATATTCCTCGAACCAGCCCAGCTAGAATTGAATCTGTGTTTCTTTGTAACTGTGTCACACCATGCTGTTGATCTGACTGTTCATTAACAAAGGATATTTCATATAAGGCTAAAGCAATCTGAGTCTGTTGTAGGCTGGTACAGTGAAAGCCGAGGTGTTTGCTGTCATGAAAGCCTTAGTGGTTTGTAGCTAGTCCTCAAATATATAGGTTTCTTGCCCAAATATGTGACCTGAATATACTTGTTAAAAAATAAGTTTGTGTGACCACATCTATGCTAATGAATTAAACAATGTCCACAGTACTGGAATTTAATTTTCTCTATTAAGCTACTGGAATAGTCTATAGCAGGCACTCATGCCATTTAACACCCTCCCAATTCATGCCACGATTTGAGAGTTTGAATATTACTGGGACCATACCTAGCAGGTAATCTGCACACATTCATTCTTTTTTTGAGGCCAAATTTGGTTTGCCTAGGTGAAGGCTACTTTGTGGCAGCTGGCCTCAATAGCCAAGGCTCTCATACATTTAATATTTGAGTGTAGACACAGCCCATCTGTCTTTATAGAACTTAGTGGGGACATAATTTTAGTTGGAGATTCTTAGAAAAGCATGATAGAGCTAATGAGACTAAAAAGGTTGACTTGACTAACACACCTCTGTGTGTACCTACACCCATACAGGACAAGGACAGAGTAGATGACTGCATTTCATATGTATATCTCACATCGATTTAGGTGAGATCAGATCTTTTCCTGGGATCAAACACTTGAAGAGAGCAGAGCAGAGCAGCGAGAGATCAGAAACGGGGAGGCTGAAATAACAGTGGTAGAAACCTCCTCCGTAGTACAGTGCTGACTGTATGCTGTGGACTTGAATATACCTCTTGTGCTTACTGGGATGGAGTCCTCCTGTCTCCTATTCATTTGCACATCTTTCCTTACCTTTTATTTCCCGAGGTTTCTTTTCTTCTGCTGCATTATGTCTGCTGCTGAGATGCTGGTGGCTGCAGGCTGTCCCCAAGTCATCCTTTCTTTCCCCTGGCCAGAGCACGAGTCAGCAACAAGCACCTGAATTAAATACTCTGGTTGGTATTGGCTGTGTTCATTTCCTCTCCTAGGATGTGGAGCAATCGATTACCTCATCACTGAGCAGAAACAGCCCTGTTGCTGGATTTACACAAGCAAACCTTTCATAGTGCCTGGAGGTATTAATGTTCAGGGGAAAGGGCCAAAGCTTTCTTAGATTTTTCCCTTTTATTCCATGTCCTCAGGGGTATTCTGATACACAGGCAATGGAAAGAGTGAGGCCTCCAGAAACGTTCAAACCTCTTTGCTGCAAAGTCATCTTCCCAAAATTGTCTCCCTGTTGCTGCAGTGTGGGAAGGAGCAAACATCCATTTTACAGAGTGGTGTTTAAGATGTGGGCTAATTAGAGGCTTGATGAAATGAGCAGAAACCTGTGAAGGACAAAAGTAATTTAAGTCTCAAAGATTCACTGTGGCCATCTCTACTAAATGGCTGTAGGCTGTCACTGTTCCTTAGTTAAGCATCCACAACCTTTCTTTTCTTCATACTTCACTTTAATTTTCTTGTAGTATAAATTGAGTGGGCCTGGATTAAAAGTTGAAAGAAATTAAACACTTTTTTTCATGTATATTGGGGATGCATGTTATTCTTCTCCAGAGGCATGATTCAGCACTGCCTTTTTGTTTGCATGATTATTTGTGTCAGAGCAAAATCAGTGTGTGATGCTGCTAAAGAGTACATAGATGACCACAGAAAAATTGCACTCACAAGATCCCTGGAGGCAATATCTCTAGGGGTCAGGAGTGACTAAGTATTTCTTAAAACCTCCACAGTCACAGACCTCCCAAGAGTCAGAACCAATTTAATGTCTTACTGTAATGGCAGCTTTAACAGTTAAACAGATTACCTACCAGGAATATGTCCATTATCACCTTCAAAGAAGAGTAGTGATCTTATGGTTCACAGGTTGCATGGAAAGTCAAATGATGTAGGATTTCTGTTCTGAAGAAGTTTCCCATGAAGAACTGTAGACAAGCCAAACTGTTCTGCAGTACCCCGACAGGAGGGTAGTTTGAAAACCATGCAATATTAGATGTTTCCGATTCCAGCATCTTTTCCAGCCTCTTTCTGTACATCATGCCTTTCTGGCTCTGCTACCTAGTGTAAGTTCTGAAGTGGGACCTAGTGGTCTGGCTGCTAATTGCCTTGGGTCTATAAAGATCTATCAGTAACTTAAGTACCCACTTAAGCTCCAGCCTTTGAGGTAACCTGGTTGATGAGTTACGTTCCATAGGATGCAGGATTGTCGAAGCATGCAGCTTTTGCAGAAGCTTCTAAATAAAAGACACTTCATTTTAATTAGGACCATCAATGAACAGACACATTGATAAATGAACTCTTCCCTTTCTCCTGTTATTAGCCATCTTGAACACACCTTAAAGTCTCTTAAAAGAGAGACTCTTTTAAGAAGTGCAGGTTATTTAATCTTCTGCTCTCTCCACGCATGATTTACTTTAAACATGAGATCTGAGTCTCACTCTTTCCAACCATATAGAGAACCTCTCTTTAATAATTTTTTTCTTCTTAAGCTCTCTCAAAGTCAAGTTCTTCAAGTGCTCAGAGACCATAGCCAGGTGAGGCATCCTTCCTTTAATCATTTTTCTTCTAGCGTCCTCAAGAATTCAGGCTTGCAAAGCCTGCTTGTGCAAGGATGTTCCACAAAAGCTAATGCTCACTAAGGCTTGATGATCCCCTTCCCCAAGCCCTGTGTATGCTTTCTTTTTCCCTGTGTTACCTCATGTAAGTGTAGGCGCAATACGAAGAAAAACACAGCTAAAGTGGCAAGAGAGATTTATAACCTCTGTGAAGTTCCCAGTTTACAGAAAAAAAAAAATTCTTGATATGCTTACATATTCTCATACTCTATATAACCTGCTAACCCAAATCTTTGTGAGACCATTTCACATTTTGCTTAACAACTTCACTAGGCACAAGGCAAAAATTAATTGGCTTCTACAGTTTTATTCATTTGCTAGTTTGTACATCACGACAGGAAGTTCATTTGCTGAGCTGTGGAGATCTGGTATATGAAAGACCTGCTTCTTTGCTGCCTTCGTGAAATGCTAGAGCTTTTCCAGCTTGGGATAGTGTAAACAGCTTGACAGCCACCATTTCTGCTGACACTCTGGGAACTGAACAAGTGGCCTCTAGAACTAAACCCAGAAATTGCTACAGGATGAGCTCATGCTCCCCAGGTAGAATTCTAACGAACGCACATTCTCTAAGCATCAGACTAATAAAGAGGTATGTGACACACTTACCAACAAGATACCAGAAGGAAAAATGGTGAAAGGGAATGATGACTAACAACATTTTCTTTTGCCTTGCCACATTTAGGGGACTAAACTAGTGCTGTGTTGGAGGT
Source organism: Harpia harpyja (assembly GCF_026419915.1). Lineage (NCBI taxonomy): Eukaryota > Metazoa > Chordata > Aves > Accipitriformes > Accipitridae > Harpia > Harpia harpyja. The sequence goes on from NC_068940.1 coordinate 106,904,863, forward strand.
GCACAAGTGCTTTCTCTATGTAGAGGAGACGAAGAACAGGTCTAGTGTCATAAAAGAACAAGTAATTAATCGGCTCAGAGTGTTTTATGTAAGCATTAAAGTTTTAAGTGTTTTGTATTTGTAGGGCTTGTTATTCCTGGATATTCCTTCCAAACCTGTTGAGAGACATGAAGCAAATTTCTGGAAGGCTTCCCTAAGTTTTCTTAACGTAGAGCAAACCTTGTTGTGTGTCTGCTTGGCTTCAGTATCCCAAAGATCCTGTGCTGTAGCAACATGAAAGGTGACTGGATTCCAACAACCTCTCATGTTTGTTTAAGGTTTGGGACTAACACACCCATCTGACTTGAGTTAGTTTTTATTCATCTCTCCCTACATGTTACACCCACCTCTTGCATTACACTCCCTGTATAGGCCAATATTGCTTTTAAAATGAATGTTTTCTAAGGTATATAGAATGTGTTTTCATTTTCCCTTTTCTCCAGTGACACTCATCAGACATAGACTGGTGTGCCTGAATCTCTTGGGGCCAGAAAAGATAACCCCAAGATGAGTAAGCCTAAGCCCACCCAAAAAGTGAGGACTGGTATTTATCTTCTGCTGGTTTGAGGTGAAGTGAAAGGCAGTCCACCAAAATGAATTACCACTTAATTTTGTGGGATAGGATTATCAAAAAGTAAAGACAGAACTGAGGCTGTACCTCCAAAACAACAGCTACAGACATGGCTACCAACTACAGAAGCAAGAAAAAGGGCTGTGTTTTCCAGATGAAATGAAGCAGTCAGTGCCTGAAAAGGTGAAGACCTTGATTCAATTGCCTGAACAGAGGTATCAGTAATGTTCTACTGTACTTGACTTGGCCTTCAGCATCTAGTTTCTGTCCCTGCATCTGCCTGTGTATACATCCCTACTCCCTGCTGGGATGAAACATAGCTGTATGCTATTCTACCTTCCCTCATTTCTATGAAAGGGAAATGAGGACACACAGATCATAAAGCGTGATGTGTGGACCAGGACTTTAAGTCACACCTCGGAGTGTGTCCATCTCACATTTTTGGCATGACTTGGCTGCCCAGCTTGGTAAATTCCAGGAGAAAGACTTGTTATTGAACTTCCGAAGGTTAATAAACATCTTTATTGGGGTTGCTTTTGGGTTTATGTTTATGCATTATGATTAAGTCTTTTATTATATGATCACAGGCTTTCCCTCCTTACTCAGAGGATTTCTGACTCAGGCAGCAGGATTGATTTAGATACAGGGTTGGTTAATGAAGTTTACTGGAAATAAAACCCTAACATTTTTGGGGTCTCTTTTGCAGAAACTAAAAAGTGCACAGAGCTTGAAACATGGAAAGAAAAGAGAAAATAATTTCATATTGCAGCTATGAAGAAGCTAGATTTTGCCCAGAATTCTGACATGTTGATGTTTAAGTGACTTTAAACCTTTTTTTTTTCCAAAGTTGGAACCTTGCTAAAGACTTAGGATTTACTTTGCAGAAGCACCAAGAACTCCTAGCAGTTGTTGAAGTCGGAGAGAGATGTTCTTGAAACAGTGCTGAACAGTGACAAAGCTTCTGAAAAATCAAGCTGCAAGCATCAGATCAGTCTCACCTAAATACAAATACCTCAACTAGAGAGTCTAGTTGTATCAGAATCTCTCTTCAGTCAAAGGAGAGACACAGACCTCCAAATCAATCCAGCTCAGGCTGTAGAAAGTCATGTATCCCTCAACTCACCTTTGGAAAGCCTACCAGATTCCTCATTTAGGTAAAACAGTTCAGGGTGGGTTAACTCAGGTCATGGTGCCTCAATCCAGCCTCCATTTCCTCCATGGAAACTTGAATCTTCTGTTTCCTTTTGCCTTAGTTCCCCACTATGTAATGCTGTATCCTCATTTGCCACAGAAACTATAAAGATATTATCCTTAAGGTTTCTTAAACTGTTGTGATACTGTGTATGTTAAGTGAATGTTTCCTCCTTCAGAGCAGATTTTGAGTGGTGCACTGTGAAAGAAGCATGGGAAAACATGTTGCACATGAAGAAAATAATGGACAGCTGGTTACTTGGTCCTTGTCAGTCTCATGTTTATGAGGTTGATACTTATCCTGAATAACACTCTTTTAAAGTAGCTCACATGCATTCACATCTCATACATATCCCAGCACATGAGTACACAGAGAATTAATAGATTACCATCTAATGTCTAAATTGTCTCATTTATATTATTTAGGAACATATCTGTGCCCCGTTCCCTCTGACTCTAAATTGCAGCCGACAGCTGTGTCACAGCTCCCTAATGACAAGCCATGAGGAATTCCTTATTCAGTGATCCATATATTTCCATTCTAGCTGAGCCAGAAAGACTCAACAGTCTCAAAATTAGTACCAATAATCACACTCTCCTAAAATGTTTTCTTCCACTATCGCACGTGCACCCCTTTCCCTGGGAGAGTGTTTAGCTATCTACTTCTGTTTGCATAATATCTCTGAAGGAAGGTTTATTTTTTTCTTGATGATGGTGTTATCGCTTGACTGCTGTTGTGCAGAAAGGGTCTCTGTTAAAGGCACATTGTTTCTGTAGAGCTGAAAGAGGGTGATGGTTCTCACCCTGGAAAAAGCAAATCATTATATCCTTAAAATAGCTTTCAGGAGCTTGCTGTGTAATGGATTACTTAGCATAACAGAATCCTTTTCACAAGAAAGCAAGCTCCAGTAAATTCAGCTGCTGCCTCTTCCTTGTGAGTTTATGCTAAACCAAACTCTCTGCTGAACACATCAGAATTCCTGGGGATTGCCTTTTGCAGGGGTTCAGACATTGCTTTGGGAGATAAAGTTCCTGAAGCCATAGTCTCTGATACAATCAAGCCTTTCTACATTAGTTAGCTGGTACAGAAGACCTGAGTCTTGGCTGTACTAATACATCCAAGAATAGCTTGCAGAGGATGGGAGGAGTGTAAAGCTGGCAAAAATGCCTTTTATGTCAGTCATCCTCTATTGCTGTGTTAGCAAAGGACATGTTAGCAGAAATGCCAAGCACCAGAGACTTGCTTGTGGCTGTGTCTCAGTGAACCTGTATTACTCTACAGCAAATGAGAGATTTTATAACAGGCCTGGGATTCATGGATGTGTTAGCACTGTTTCAGGAATAATTAGATCCACCATTTTTTGCCACATCATCCTACTTGCATCTGGTGGTATATGCAGAATATATAGCTATTTGAGAGAATTAAGAACTGAAATTTTAGTATTAGGGATTCAACATATCAGCTGGACAATCTTGGTCAAGTCATTTCAACTCCTCAGTGCCTCCATCTTTCTCCCTGGGGTAATCACACTTGCTTTTCCTCCTTTCTTCTGGGATGATTTGGACAGTGTTACCCAGACTAGAAACAAGTAGTGGAAGTGCTCTGATTTCCATGTCAGCAGGCATGGAGTGACCCAATCTGCCAGGCAGAATAATTGCATTTCTCAAGAACTTCTTGAGAACTTGGAAACTCATGGCTGTCATCCTCGTAAGACTCAGTCCCTTTCTTAACACACGCATCACTCCATGAAAGATCACCCCTGGCTGCTTACATGGTCCTGCTTAGCCACCTCTGTGCTGATCTAAAGTTGTTTTCCCTCATTTAATTATCTCAGACTGACGATCACTGTTGGTGCAGGCAATAAAGGCCTTATTCAAAGCCTGATAAAGTCATACTGGTTGTGAGTATGAGAGTTAATAAAACAGTGGCAAGGAACACTTCTGTGCACTGGAACACAATTGTCTGTGCTCTTAGAAAAAGCCCTGGTGTGATTTTAGCCCAACTACCACTCTCCAAAACAATTCCTGGCCATGGTTCAGAAGGTGTCAAGAGCCAGGGACTGTTTCCAGTCAGCAGTTTGGCTGCAAGGCTTTAGAACTGAAGACACTGCCATGTTGTCATGGTCATGTCATGGTTTATACTGCTAATGACACCAATGCAGGTATTGGGGGGGGGGAAGATAAAGAAATAAAAAGCAAAACCAAAAACAAGACACCCCCCCCTCATGTTTAGCTATTATAAGGCTCCAGATTTGCTAAACTCAGTTGTGACTTAGTGAGAAGGGGCTTTGCAGATTTCATTGAATAACAGCTAAAATCAGGACCCCAGGTTGTAATAACTGTGGTTTTATCTTTTGAGTTTCTGCTCCTTTTGAGGACGCCCTTTCATAGAGCTTGTCAAACACTATGCATGCTGAAATGTTTTCCTGACAGGAAATGTGGGGTTTATCTAAACTGACAGAGTTTCCATAGAAAGTATCATTAGTGATGAAATGTTTCAATTTTCCAGTGGGACTTTCTTGACTTCTCAACTATTTCAAGTCAGCCAGGGATTTAAATACTCTTCTGGGGATGAGCTTTCTCTAGGGCAGAGATTATGCTCCTGTCATTTATTTTTACAGCACCCCAACAAGTCTTTGATGAGAAATTCTCAACCACAACACAATGCGGGCAACAAGTAAGTGCAAACAGCTATTGCATTTCTCTGCAATAAGCCCCAAGGAGATAAAAGCTTTAAAGGTGGATTATCCAAAGAATAAGATTTAGACCTGTACTAAAATTCCGAGTTTAGGACTCGTTTGCCTATACCTCTTAAGGTGGGATACTTCTCATCCTCATCCAGGCATGTTTTAACTAACTCAGCTGAGGTGCTTACTCTCTCTAAAGACAATAACGACAATCTGTGCCCAAGTTAGACTTAGAGGTCTGCATTTTATGTGCTCGCAGTTAGCAGCGATGAATCCTTGTCTTCAGTTCCTTTGAAACATCTCAAACTAAGATCACGTTTTAAATTAGTCACTCCTAATGACTAAAGCTTTGGAAGTGATCACACACAAACAGTATCAGCAAATTCCCAGACATAGATTTCTGTGAACACCTTGTATTGGTGCATTTCTTTTCATGTAACTGTGATTTACATGGTATTTCTCACTACCTCAACCAGAGAGTGAATATATTATATGTTCCCCTGTGTTTTGTAAAGGTTAGGGTATGAAAGTAGTCTTAGCATTCAATCCAGCTGTTGCTCTATGTGTTTTTAGCTTGCAGCTTCTCCAGTTTGATCCTTGATGCAGCAATCAATATGATCACAGTCACAGTAGAACATTTAAAGTCTCTGTCAGATGAACGGCTTGTTTAATTCTGGTTTAAAGCATCTAAGTGTAGACAGGGTTTTACAGTATCCCACCCATGTTGGCATATTCTTCCCATGGCAATTAAAGAGCTGTGCATGAAGCCAGGTTTTCTTTAAACATAATCTATATTTATTTTGTATGAGTTCTCTGTTGCCTGAAAAATCCTCTCTCATTCTTCCATCATTTTTTTACACCCTCTCCTCTTTTCCTGACATATTGTGTGTAATGGATGCAGCCCAGACCAGAACGGCAAGCCTTTTTTGCTCGTCTCCAGCCAGGCTCAGCATACCCCCCATCACACTGCAAGAGGTTGGATCCCCCACACGGGTGTACTAATGATGTTATGAAGGGAAAGCTCTATATTGCTGTGACATACAATACAAAGCAACCTTGGCACATCAGGAAGTGGTAAGGCAGTTTTGGCACCAGCCTTGGTAAAAGCATGTCACATTGCTGTCTGCAGCTCAGCCTCATACCCAGACAGTGAAGACCTGAAATCATATCTGTATTTGTCTGGCTAGAGCTTCAGGCACGCAGCGTACTTAATGTGGATGAAGTTAGAGACACGGATAACAAGCAACTGCTTAAGACGTGCTCACCTCAATTTTTCTGTCATTTGCAAAGGCTTATTGCATCAGCTCTGCTGATTTCAACAAAGGGAACTCCAGCTTACAGCCATCCAATAGAAATGAGGTTAAAACTTTTGAACTAGATGCTCAGAATTTCAGAAGTGCAAAGCTGTCCATATTAGGTACTTGCCATCCCATGACCTTCCCCTGTTCTCAAGCATTCCATGTTCCTTAGTGTCAATCGAAACAGTCTTGCGAAGTAGGCTGACAGCATCATTTTCTGGCAAAAAGAACATTTTAAAAGTGTTTGTGACCTAAAGATGGGACCCTGGGATCACTCTACCAATGTCTGTGCATATAAACCTCACTGAAAATTTTGGAAAGTTAGAAACTATGGGAATAAGGCAAGGCAGTCCTTTTTTCAAAGTCAAGGTAAAACTGGGTTTTGTTTAAATAATACTCATTGGCAGAATTGTTGAATGGGAGTTATGTGTTTGTTTGTGTGTGCTTGTCCATATGTATGAGTCTATCTGCATACCAAACTTTATACCACCCCACCCTCCACCCAACGAATCCCAAACTTTCCATACTGGTGTCAGTGCTCAGCAGTCTATTTGACTAACAGGCATCCTTATTACCTACTTTTAGTTCAGAAAAATACTAGTGAGGTAGTAAAAATGAGTGACAAACTGCTAACCACTCACCATGGCCTGGAAGACTGTTGGTGGTTTATAGATGACAAGTTAGTTTTCCTTAATCTAAGCTATAATTAGCCATACAAAACTAGCTTTCAAAGCTAAAGAATGGACTTTCTTTCACTTTGAATTAGAAAAGTTTGGTGGGAAATAATACTTCATAGCAAAATTTCTATTTGAAGGAACTTCTTTTATTTTTAAGTGTGGGGTTTTTTTCTTTTTAATAAGCAACCTTTATAAGAGGCAAATGTTTGTAATTAGACTAAAAAGTTCTGTTTCATTTCAGGATGTTGACTAGAAAGGGAAATTTTCAAATTTCCCACCATAAATATTTGGTGAGAAGCCATTGCTTTTTCAGCTGAGAAGTCAAAGACTAGAACCTTATTCTGATGAAGCTATTTCATTTTTAGTGGGATGATCTTACATTAAGTCACCGCACTGTCAGGATCCAGCAATCACATGAATTAGCAAGTGGACAGAACCACTCAGCTGCACTACTCTTAGTTGACCTGGACCACACACTATGAACCAGTGGTCCATATGGAAATGGGTAACTACAGTCCTCTTAGTTGCTTCCGTGTGTCTCTACCTCTTCAAGGAAATTGATGTCTCAGCTCAAATCTTACTCGAACGTTCGGATAAGTCATGAAATCTTTGTAAGGCAGAGTTGAGTGTAGTGTTCTGTGCTTTGAAGAGCAGGGCAAGTATAAGCATAGTGGTGAAAGATTCAGAATTTATGGGGATGGGATTTATGTGATTGTCTGGCGTTTGATACTTTTGAATATACCACCTCTGAAACGAAGTTTTGAGAAGCTCTTCTACGAAAGCTGCTGTGAAACACAGGTGGAAGACAGCAGGGGGATAACACTGATTTCTTTTTCTTTCTCCTTCAACACAGTGAACTGTGCATTAGAAACCAAGAAGTTCCTCTGACCCAAACAGCCACAATTCCGTGAAACTTTCCTTCCTGTCAGAGCCGCTCCATCCACAGGAGCAGTACGGCAATGAAAACTCCCCCTGCCTGAAGGGTAGAAACAAGCAGAATTTATAACCTATCATAAATAAAGCCCTGTTCATTTTGCTGGCTTACATGTGTTTTTCATCGCAGAAGATTCATCGAATGGCACATTTCATGGTGTAGTTTCTCAGTCCAAGGGAAACCACGTTTAATGTAGTGTGTTAAATAAAGTGTTTCTCTGACTCAGATTTCTCTTTCTTTCCAGTTCATGCCAGTTGGCATGCACTGGGTACTAGAAGTCAGATGGGCAAAGTCTGTTCATGTTGTAATAACTCTTCTTAAGAGCTACTCCAGAGCTCTCAAGCTCCAAAAATGAACTTTCTCCAAGATCTAGACTGTGAGGTTAATTTTCTTTAAGTAAGAGCAATCAAGTTTTTTTTTTTTCTTTTTTCTCTCTTTGCCCCACTTTTTCTTTTTTTATTTAAGAGCCTTTTGACCCTAATTAGAATCATAGAATAGTTTTGGTTGGAATGGACCTTTAAAGATCATCTAGTTCCAACCCCCCTGTCATAGGCAGGGACATCTTTCACTTGATCAAGTTGCTCAAAACCCCATCCAAGCTGACCTTGAACACTTTCAATAATGGGGCATCCACAAATTCTCTGGATAACAATGCCAATCTTCCAATTCTGGAAGATCAGTAAATTACTAGATTAGTAAAACACTCGATTCACACACACTGATCTTGTCTTTAAACTAAGAAGAAACATTATGCCAAAAGCAAGTAAGGCTTGAATGCAGGATCTGTGTTTTTATCTCTGGGCACAGATCAGAGTTATAAGCAGTGAGAAAAAAAAACAGACAAAATGTTCATGGAACTCATCATGATATTTCTCTGAATATTTTTGTTTAAATATTCTCAAACTTGAAAAAATATTTAATGCCTTTTTTTTTAAAGACAGACCAACTCTGAATATTTTCAAAGTTGTTTTCTTCCCTAACAAAATTAAAACCCAGTGATTAAACTTGTTCACTGAGATAATCGCGGTCACAGAAGCTATCTGTTGTGGTTTAACGCCAGCCAGCAACTAAACACCACCAAAGCCGCTCTATCACTCCCCACCTCAGTGAGACAGGGGAGAGAAAATATAATGAAAGGCTCATGGGTTGAGATAAGGACAGGGAGAGATCACTCACCAATTACTGTCATGGGCAAAACAGGCTCGACTTGGGAAAATTAATTTATTGCCAATCAAACCAGAGTAGGGTAATGAGAAGTAAAACCAAATCTTAAAACACCTTCCCTCCACCCTTCCCTTCTTTCCAGGCTCAATTTCAGTCCTGATTTTCTCCACCTCCCCCCGTGAGTGGTGCAGGGGGACAGGGAATGGGAGTTGGGGTCAGTTTATCACACCTTGTCTCTGCGGCTCCTTCCTCCTCAGGGGCAGGACTCCTCACTCTTCCCCTGCTCCAGCGTGGGGTCCCTCCCACGGGAGACAGTCCTTCATGAACTTCTCCAACGTGGGTCCTTCCCATGGGCTGCAGTTCTTCACGAACTGCTCCAGCGTGGGTCCTTCCCCGGGCTGCAGTCCTTCAGGTACAGCCTGCTCCAGCGTGGGTCCCCCGTGGGGTCACAAGTCCTGCCAGCAAACCTGCTCCAGCGTGGGCTCCTCTCTCCACGGGGCCGCAGGTCCTGCCAGGAGCCTGCTCCAGCGCGGGGTTCCCACGGGGTCACAGCCTCCTTCGGGCACCCACCTGCTCCGGCGTGGGGTCCTCCCCGGGCTGCAGGTGGAGATCTGCTCCCCCGTGGACCTCCCTGGGCTGCAGGGGGACAGCCTGCCTCACCATGGTCTTCCCCACGGGCTGCGGGGGAATCTCTGCTCCGGCGCCTGGAGCATCTCCTCCCCTCCTTCTGCACTGACCTGGGGGTCTGAAGGGCTGGTTCTCTCACATCTTCTCACTCCTCTCTCCGGCTGCAGTTTCTGTTGTGAAGGTGTTTTTTTTCCCCTTCTGACATATACTATCCCAGAGGCACTACCACCGTCGCTGATGGGCTCGGTCTTGGCCGGCAGCAGGTCCGTCTTGGAGCCGGCTGGCATCGGCTCTGTGGGACATGGGGGAAGCTTCTAGCAGCTTCTCACAGAAGCCACCCCTGTACCCCCCCCACTACCAAAACCTTGCCACACAAACCCAATACACTATCATTGTAAATAGGCAATACAGATGAAAAAAGTACCATTATCCCTATTTAATGACTGCATCTTAGAAAAATTAGCATCTTGCCCACTGTCACAGGTACTGTGAGCCTGAACCAGGAACTCTAGCCTTACCTAATCTGACTGGTGCCTTACCTTTCCCTAAAACAAATTTTTTCCAGATTAATAAACTTATTTCTGGGAGTAATTTCAAGCATCATCTGCAGTATTTCTCCCAGAATAATGTCCAGATTTGTCATGCCAGTTCTATGAAATAAAAGAAAACACAACGCATATATCTACGTGTTTAGCACAGTACAGCAGCCATTATGTATTTTACTTCTTCACAGCTCACACACACTCACCAACATGCACACATATACTCATACCTCTATGAAAGGGGAAGATAAAGCAGACAACATGCTGGGTTTGGTACCATGAACCACTGGTTTGGAGCTAGCAGCTAAGAAATGAGGGAAGCAGTTTCTAAACTTAGTTAGCTCTGCAATTTCAAATAGTTGTGATTATAAAAGTTTCAACACTTTTGTAATTTTAAATATCCATTCTCAGCATTTATTATTAAATTGTAAGTTATTCACAGTAGGACTCTTTCTTCCATGATGTTTGTACAACACCTATCTAAAGGGGACCATACTCCTGCTTAAGGCCTTCAGGTCCAATTGCAATACAAATAATGAGTTATTTGAACAATGCCGTTTGGCTTTTTCCTGGGAAGATGCCATGAGGAATAGCCACATGTGATAAATCCCTTTGCAGTGTCAATCCTGGGCTCTTCTGAGTGAGAAATGACAGCAAATGATGTCCCATAAAGCAAGGCGGTGGTTGGTTTCCTTAGCCAGCATAGCCCCACGATAACAAATAAATTAAGCACGGAGGTGTTATTGTATGAGTGCTCAAGGCCCGTGTGTGGCCGTGGGTACCTTGGTAAGACTTTCCACTGAGTCTGACACTGGGGGGGGCGGTGTGTGGTTTGCTTGAATAATGGAGTGTTGGTGGAATGAGGTGGCGATTAACTAATCTTGGGTGTGTCTTCAAAGGGAATGACTGTTCAAAGGAGAGACGTGCAGGGAGAAGGGAACGGGAGCCGAGAGAAGAAGAGCAGAAAGGAAGGAGTTTCTGAAAGAGACAAGATGAAATTATCAGAATGTTCCCTTCTGGCCTCAAAATGGCATCTCTCTGGGACAAGCAGAAGCACAATGAATGGCTATTTAAAGACATTTAGCCGATACTGTCACAGCTCCTGGGATTTATTCGGTACTTCTCCCTTTATATCTTTGTTTAGTAGATAAACTCTTGGTCTACCATGCGGTGATCTAACTGGAAACCCTTGATATTTGTTGTCATTAAGACAGCATGGAGTATTCTGAGAAGAGCTGCTGGAAAAAGGAGAACAGCTTTCTTAGGGAAAAACATAAAAATAAAGAACCCACCAGTATTTCTTTCCCTTAAATGTACCTTTCTGAAAACATTTTCTGATGAAAAATTGAAACTCAAGCCTGAATTTACTTTTCTGTCTTCTTAGTTCAGTCAGTTAACATCATCCTGTTTCAGTGAAAAATGCGGGGGGGGGGGGGTGCATATGGGTGTGTGGGTTTTTGTGTTTTTTTTTTAACTTATTTTTACCAAAATCTTAGGATCATAAAATAATTCAGATTGGAAGAGATATCAGGAAGACATATAGTCAAAACTCTAGCTTTTCTGGCAGGATTCAGTTATTTTTTTTTTTATTTAAAATACAGAAACACCTATTTTTCATTATTTTTTTCCTTCCAGACTGCAAAGTGATTTTTCATCAAAGAACTATTTAGCAGTTATTTTATCTGAAAAACAGTTATATCTGAATCCAGGTCATCCATGTTTTTTCAACAAAATATTGCATAATCAGGTGACTTTAGGTCTCTTACTGCATGATTTCACAGATCTTCACAGAGTTTAGGTCAAGTAGTGCATTATTCGAGATGCATACATTTGGGTATTAGCAAGTAGGAGTCAATGCATACTGGGTGTCCAGATTTTTCTTTATAACTAATGGAGATCAAGGGTAGGATTCAGTTACCTAAATATAGGTATCCAGTGCCTTATTTAATGCACTAGTTTTGCAGAGATTCAAAAAGTACCTTGATCCACCACATTTCATCTGAGTGGCTAGGTAGGACATGGGACCTCGGAAAGACCCAGTCCTATGAAGAGGCAAGTAAAGGCCAAATAATGTACCCTGCAGTGCCTAAAATAGCTGAGTTTAGGAAAGTTAATCCTCTGGTTTCATCCTTCCTCCCCTTCTCCTTCCCACCAACATAGACAGTGGAGCCTAAAAACAGCTTAGCTGCCCAAATATTGGTGTGCCTTTAAGTTGAATGTCATCCCAGTTTTTCAAAACTGAGAGAAACAAGTGCTTTGTCTCAGGCTAAAGAAAAAATCGTCATCATTTATTTTGGCATAAAGTTTGGGTCTCAGATTCTGTGTTTTAATTTCATCCAGGAGAAATGGCTATAAGCTGCAATCTATAGTCGTTTGGAATGGAGCAAAGGTATTTTCCTAAACTTTTCTTGGTGGAAAAACAAAAGACAATATCTCCTTCAAGACAGAAGTGGCATTTGCTTTCTTCCAGTCCTCAAGAACCTCTCCTGGTCACCACAAACTTTCAAAGATAATCAAGAGCCGCTTTGCAATGTAATCAGCCAGCTTCTTTAGCACTCATGGGCATATCCCATAAGGTCCCATGGACCCTTCTTATAGAAACCATGGTGTAGAAGACGATCATGATGCACACCCAGATCTTTGATTGCAATCACTTTAAGGCATTGCCATGCCTAAAAACCGGACTCAGGAGCACAAAAATGTTCACACTTCCACCAGTTTAAATCTAGCCATTATGACCCATTAGTTAATTATTTAGCTTTCCTTGTTAGTATGAAAGAAGCACCATCCTAGACTGGCCAGAAAATGTGCCAAGACATTTATAATTTCATGGGTCTGGTTCTTTGGGCTGAATTGCAGCTCTCTTTTTGCTTTTTCCTTAATAAAAAGAAGACATTCACCTTAGCATCATTGATGCAGTTACCCCCACGTGTCCCTGTGAAGAAGGACTTCCTCAGCCCCGTCCAAGGTGAACTTAATACTATGACTTCTAACCTTTTTCCCATTACTAGCTCAAGTCTTGATTAACATAGCCATCACCTGGGACATCAGGTGTATTTTGTAGATACCGTAGATATCAAAAACCCCCAAATAACAAAGAAAAAAGATCAAAACTTTTCTTGGTGGTTTTAGATGGAAAAACAAGGGATGACCACTACAAAAAGTAATCTGAGACATTCAGTTTGGACATAAGGGGAAACTTTTTCTTCAGGAGAGCAGTTCATTACTGGAAAAGGTGCTTGGAGAATTTGTGGAATCTCCATTCTCAGAGATTTTCAAGACTTGGCTAGACAAAATTAAAGCCTGACTTGATCTAGCACTGGTTATCACTTGGTTGATCCAAGGAATTGAAGAAGTTTGGACTAGAGACCTCCAGTTGTAGCTTCCAACCAACAATTCTACAATTCCATGATTCAAGAGACACAGGGAAAGTCAATTCAATTTGTAAAGAGTCATGGAGAAGTGGTTCTGGAATTTTTGGAAGAGATGAGAGAACCAGGATCTCAGCTCCTCTCTTTGGTTATCCAACTTCCATAGGTTCTTGTGGAAATCCCACCCACTGCCCCTGAAGAATTATGGTGACATTTTCCAACTAATCCTAGCAAAGCATGTGTCTAAACCCTACCTATATCCAATGTCAATTAGATATACTATTTCCTTTGAAAACCCCAGCCGACATCCATGGCTACCTATATATATATAGTCTACCGTCAATCAACCGCTTACAAAATACTAGCATGAAAAAGAAAGCAAGCTTTACAGGATGACATGTGGGGTTTTTAGTTCAAAAAAGATCTAGGACTGTGAGTTCCTGGAGAACCAGGGTTTGAGAAGAAATCGAGGAGAACGGACTCCATAAGAAAATTGTATCTTTAGTCTCTGGAGAAGAGGAGAAGAAAAAACATATCACTGAGCTGTAAATCAGCAGTCCTTGCCTTACTTAACAGAACACCTCAGTCACAAGAAAGTAAAGTTGGTGCTGCAGGAACTATTTAATCTTTCTTTCTTTTTCTCTCTCTCTTTAAAAAAAGGTCGTAATTTTCTCTCTTCCTTTCTCTTCCTCTCTTTTCCTCGGTTTCTCTCTTTCTCCCTTACTCTTTTTCACAGGTCTTACATCACAAAGTCTGATGACCTGCCTGCAGCTGTTTTTCCCAAGAGTCAACAACAAGAACTGTTTCAGGACCACTGTTATTTACATGACCATCAGTCATGCAAGAAGCGAGAGGAGTACACAAGACCCTATTCAGGAGATGGGGAGCCTAATATTTGAAATAGCTAACTGCTGAGAGAGGGCAGGTGTCCCTTCAGCTCTGACACCTGGTCTGACCACATCAGTAATTAATCATTGGAAAATGAAACTGAATGTAATTAATGCCCTCCCAGCTCATCATTATTGCAACTGGAAATTTGTGATACTGGGTTGGAACCTGAAGAAGACAGCACGATAGCTGTTTAGAAAGTAAACACCAAAACCTGTGACATTTCCACAAACGTGTAAAAGCAGTAAAGGAGTAAATATCACACTGAGACATGAGCCCCAGTGATTAATTTGTTTATTATAGAACGGCCATTTTCCCGTAGGGCTGAGCATAGGGTCAGCCTTCGCATAGCAAACATTTACTGTCTCCAGGGCTTGAAAATTCAGTTGTTAAAATCTGTAGGATGGGTTTTCAACATGAAAAAAAATATATATATATATATAAAATAACAAGAAAACCCAAACATTCAATTAATTTGACTTTAAGACTGTTTGTCAGGAGGGAAGAGACTTGTCAGAGTGAACCAAAAAAAAAAGGTGAAATCAATAATCAAAATCTACGGCTTGGTAATACTCTGCATGCTTTCATTATAAGCTTTTCTGTATGAAAAAAATTAATCCCTAAGATCAAACATAGTGGCTGGGAATTCAACAATGCATAGGAAAGACATTTTCCTTGCCCAAAAGAGTTTTCAATGGCAGTAGACAAGACAGAAGAATGGTGCAAGAAAGAAAAACTTCTAACGCCCTTAAACAGATCTGCAATTTAAACCCAGAGGGACTAAAAGTACTGTCACCTCTTTGTTTGTTTGTTTGTTCATTTGTTTTGAGATGATGTTAATTCCTTGAAAAAATATCTTTCTAAAAATAATAAAGCAACAGATCAGCATCATTAAAACTTCACTGGGATGTTTTTTGGGGGGGGAACCAGGGCAAGTAATTTTTTGAAAAGACCGTGTAGATAAGGAAAATGTTTTGTTTGAAGTATTTGGTACCCGAAAATGCAGTTGCCTATGGGAGATACATGCTCAAATTCTTCTTCAACTGCATCAGGGAGAGCAAAGACCTGGATTCAGGTCATGCTCCGGCTCCAGTCATGAGACTGTGTACTGACCACCAAAATGCATCCTTATGCTCTGTGGTTCCATTATCGTCTGTAATTACTCACACAAAGTGAAAAAGCTCCAACAGGAGCAACTGGAATTAAAAAAAAAAAAAGAAAAAAAAATCTTTTTTCAGTTCAGCAGTTGGAGAAATAACATGAAAGACTGGAGAATCTTCTCCAGATTCATTCAGGCAGATCAAGGATTTGAACCTAAGCTCCCATTCTTAGGAGTGTCCTAATCACTTGGCTAATCTAGGATCTATTTTCTCTTTTCTCTGTCTCCCTCACTCTGTTCATCATTTTTTGTTATATTTTCTTTTCTTGAAGTAGCTCATTTTTCTTCCAAGCTAGCATGAAAATCTGCTCTCAGTTTGTCAATGCCTTTTCCCACTACCTAGTACAATAGATTATTAATGAATGGCCAGGCTTTCAAAAGATCAGATGACAATAGTATTCTTGGATCTGCAGTTTTCTCTTCATTATTTCAGTTCTTATCTCAAAGTTGTTTGAAAGTAGTGAAAGGTAAACAGTGATGTTTATAAAAGTACCTGTGAAGACACTCAGAAAATTTGCTGATAAAATCTTCTTAGAGGTCGTCCACGGACAAAAAGAATTAAAAGGGTAAAAGAGTATAAGAAAGCTTACCATTCCATAAATAGACAGACAAGAATATAAAGCAAATTATACTATTGAAGAAGAAAGTTAAGATGTGTAAAGAGGGAGAAAGCTGGCTAACTCGTGCGACCTTTATTTGTTTCAAACACAAACACTGCACAGCAAGGGGAATTCAGACCAAGTTTCTGTGGATGTGCAAAAAGAGACCAGTTGCCCAGCAACATAAAGTCAGAAAGACCACGAAAAAAAAGAAGACAAAAAGAAGTAAAAGCTGACATGTCAAGCCAATCCAATGTCTTACTATAGACAGTAACGAGTTTGTAGCTACGGGAGGAGCAGCAGCTGCCAATACATACATCGATTTTATTAGAGCTTTTAACACTGTCTCATATGACATTCTCAGAAATAAACTAGGCAAACATAGTATAGATTAAACTACCATGGGTTAGAGGCAAAAAATGCTGGAAAACCTACTGACAAAATAGGTACAAATGGAAATATATATTAAGTGGGTTCTGCAAGGGAAAATTCTGACAATGAATAATGAATGGTGATGAATCATCATCATCGTTAATGATTCAGAGTGGAAGAGAAAGTATATTGGTTAAGATTTTACATAATACGAAGTAAGGAGGGATCAACATAACATGTCATAATCTGGTAATTTATTCAGAAATAAAGAGGATCTTATTCAGGAAGGACAAATACAAGCTAGCGTGGACAGGTGGGGGTAAGCATCTCTACAAAATATGAGAGGCTCAGAAAGTGGTTACATAGCATTTCTGCAGAGTAGTTTCTGGGCATTATGGTGGATCATAATTAAGGGAGAACCAACTTTGTCTGCCTGTGGCAAAAATGGCAAAGACCGTCTGAGAATGTATGAACAGGCTGGTAAACATGGAGAAGCGCTGCACTAGATTGCTTGAGAAGCGTTTGGGCAGCTGAGGACCTTCCATCACGGGTGATGCCTGACATTGAGTCAGGAAAGTATCTATTAGGAATGACCTAGGAAGAGTAGATCCTGTCCCGTTTTCCCTTTTTCATAGGTCTTCTGCGATAGCAGTTGCAAAGATATCCTCATCATATTGGCACAGGACACAAGGGATGAATTTTCATGACCCCGGCTCACACACTTCTAATGCTGAACACCAGTGCTTTCCCCCGGGGGACAGGATATTCAAAGTAAAACATTGTGCTTTATTTTTATGTGGGATCCTATGTCTCTGTAAGGGACCAAGTAAAACACACGGCTCAAAGCTCATGTGAATTTGTAGATATGGATAGTCTGGATCTGAATTTCATGGCTCAGACCCTCTCTAACTGATACTTTTAATGTTGTTATGAAAAATCCAACATTCCATCTGCTATATGCAAATCCCTCCTTATATTTTCCTTCTGAGACCTCCAAGTGCTCTTAAACCAACTGAACTTCTTCCTGAAGAATGCTGTTTACGCTTTGCTCAATACAGTTTCAACTTGATACGTTTCTCAATATGGGACACTCAAGTGTGAAAGCAAACAAGCTGGCAGGTTTTATTAGATTGCCTTTTATTAGGAGAAGAAACCCCCACACACCAACAACAATGATTCTTTTTACAACGGCACCATTCAAACAGACTGTGTTTCCTTGACAGCGAAAGCTTGCTTTTGCTTATATATTTTTCTCTCTGTCACTCAGCCTCCCAGTGTGCGATCAGTTGACCTGCTGAAGTTTATCCATTGTAGCTTATGTTGCCACCTGAAGGTTATCATACAATGCGTTGGCTGCCTACAGCATGGTGAACTGCAACTCCTTTTCACGTAACAATTTTACTGGCTGGTTTCTCAAGTCTCCAAAATCTCTCTCTGGATTACGACAGTAGATGCTGCAAAGGAAAGAAGGAGGAATGGTTGGAGAGAGGATAACCAGCTCTTCATGTCTCCTCCCCCATACTCTTCCCTTTGCCCCAGGACAAGCGAGGTCTGGGCAGAAATCAGGTCACTCACTTCTAGCAGAAGACCAGCTGAGGGCAAGGCTGCAGTGCAGCAGTGTATATGATGCAAGCATAAAACACATGCCGCACAATGCTTAATTCAAACATATCTAAATGCAGGATATATCTTATTTCAGTTTGGATGCAATATTCAATTCTGACTGCAATGTGATAGTGAAAAATGGAAGAAAAAAAAAAAATCTCATGTAGAAAGGTTTAATTAAAGCTGTCTCAGATCCCTCAAGCTAAAAACACTGGAAGGTCTAGGGCAGAAGTTTTGGAAGGGAACAGTGGTTTTAGAGTACTTAGCTGAAAAGAAAATGTGACTGACCTAATCATGATTTTGCAAAAAGGGGCCAACTGTTTTCAGGAATGACTATGTTTTACATGGCTTGGATAGTACAAGATGAGCAAAAACCCCTTCCCTGGGGAATACAAATGAGGCAGCTGTTGACTACAACTTACAGATAGACTCTTTGGAAAACTTTACACAGGGTGTTACTGAGAAGCATGAAAGGAAAACCCATGCCAAACTGATGTCTGCTTTGTCCATGCCTTTCTTCATATCTGCACTCCAGCACTTGGGCTCCTCTGGACTCAGTGTAAGAACAAATCTGCGTCATTATCTATAGGGTAGTTTTGGAGCCAAACAAGGAACCAGTTCAGCTTATGGTCATGCAGATACTCCTCTTCTAAACAAAGTCAAGGTCCTTACCCCCAAAGGAGGAAATAAGACCATAAGAAAGGAAATTGCCGCTCCATGGACTTAAAAGCATTAGATGATGTGATTTTACAATAAACACGCGAGAGGGAAATAAAACTATAGGTTGGTTTATGAAGGAAGGCAGCTACAAAGAGTTATATCACAGTGTCTGTGGACCTTAGACATATTTCCTTGAACATCCTTTCTTCTGTGGAACCAGTTGAAACAAGCCAGAAGATTCATCAGCAACAAAGAGGTTTGTTTTGGTGAGAAAGTTGGCAAGACTGGAGTCCAAGCTTCAGTCATTGGAAGATGAATCTCCATGCTTTGGTTTCCAGGCTTACTAATGTCAAAAGTCCTGAAATGACACAGACCGGAATATTTTTTTTTTTTTCTTTACTCCAAGGCAAGTAGCAGAGTGGCTGAAACCAGATCATGGAGTAGCAGGGGAGAATAATGCAGTTATAAGAACTTCCTAACATGCAGATGCTGTCATCTCCCAAGACTATTTTGAAGAAGAAGTTTACAGGAATAGATGATTCCAGGAAGCTTTACTGAACTTCAGTTTAGACAATATATCTTTGATGTCCAAAGAGGTCTGTTTACTTTTCCCCATAGTTAGCCAGCATCATCACTGGAGAGAGAAGAAGGGCACAAATTCAGTCATGTATTTTCGTCCATTACTTTTTTTTGGTTGCTTTGGTTTGAGCTGTCCAATGGTAGGCAAGTAGTAGAAGCCTAAATTTCTGATTATGCAGAGCACTCTCCTGATAATCAAGTTCTATATCTCTCTTTGCCCCCACCAAAAAAATCACCTGTAGTCATCTGCGAGCATCAGTGCCAATGTGTCATAGATTACTGGGGTTGTGTTCAAGGAAACAGTAATTGCTATTAAAAAGCAACTTTCATTTAGTATCCTTCCAACTGCTGGATCCCTTTGTGAGACTGAGACCACCATCACTGCTAGAGAACATAAAACAGGGAAGGGGGGGCAGGGGGAAGTAAGAAAGAAAAGAGAGGAAAATACTCCCTCAGCAGGGTAGAAGTTTACTATGGATATCGTCCTGGGAGCAGCACTCCAACAGAGGTCTTTTCTATAGTAAATGCTAACCTAATTGCTCCTTGTTAATTCTCCCTGCTTACAGTAATAATTAAAAAAAAAAAAAAAAAAAAGAGGCGTTAGGGAAGAGAGTGGAAGAAAGAAAGTCATAAAAAGAACAAGAAAAGGAATAATAATAAAAAAAATCCTTGTGGTGAAAAGGGAAAAAAAAAAAAAGCAAAAAAAAAGAAATCTGGCGCTAACTCTAAGCAATTTGCACCTTGTGCCCAGATCATAACTCTCTGCCTCCACTGCTTCCACACCCCATGATTTATGTTTGACAGTCCCAAAGTGGTTTGGAAATGGCACAGCACCGAGACCTTGTGGTAAGGCTAACTGATGTTTGAAAAAACAAAAATGAGTTAATTTATGGGAGCGTTCCTTTGGACTGGAATGCCAGACCAACACAGCTCTCCTCTAGTGGAAAAGTTTTGCACGCACACACACATACACACAAAATGTCCTCTTCTTTTTCTAGTTTCATCTCTCTCTGACTCTTTATTTTCCCTATTTTTGCTTCTCATTTTTTCTTCAGAACCTCTACCCAGCTGAAACAAAATTGCAATATGTTACTTTGTATTTAATTTCTGAATCTACTTTCAGCTAAGAACAAGATAGCGTTCTTGCTTTTTTAAGTTCTCTTCACTCTGTCTCTTATCCTGCTTACTTCTGTGCATTTTGGAGATTTCATTGGACAACAGAATCGTACAATGACTTAAAAAATTAAAAATACTGATTCCAACGGGCCAACTTGAGACATTTTAAGGTTGCTGAATTTTCAGAAGATCAGGAAAATCATTGTTCTTTTAATGTCCAAAATTGGGTCTTGGGAAAGAAAAAATATAGAGGTTCTTCAAGTCATTAACTATACTGGAAAATTTTACCTATTGTCTCATGCTAGACAATTTAATGCAGCAGTTTAAATCAGAAAAATAGAAGCTAACGTTTTAGTGGTTTCTAACTGTCTATCCTATATATTAAAGGAAAAAAAAACAGCTGTACAGCTTTGACTTGAGGGGCTGGATTACAAGCTATGAATATTGACATAGCTCTGTTGACTACAGTGGAATCAAACAGATTTGCACCAGTTCCGAATTCAGCCCTTGGCACGTAAGTGCCTGTGTCAGCTTTTCTCAGGTACCACATTTTCTGGGTCATGGTGATAAATAAAAGCATTGAAAGATGGAGAAATAAGGATCTTACTAAGTATATCATGTGCAGCGGTGCATTGTATGTTACTGCACACCAGAAGACGTTGAGAGCAAGAGGAAGATTTACTAGAACAGTAAATATAAATCTCATGTGTATTTTCCAGCTCTTACTTATGTAATGGATGTTGGTTTGGCCAGAATCGTGGTCTCCATTGGGTACTATGAGGTTGCTACAACTTGAGATAGGTAGCGAGAAATCTTCCTGCCTCTGCCGTAGGTTCACAGCTCCTGTGGATTTAATACAGGAAACAAGAGGAGGTGGAGGGAGGCAGATACGGAGCCGGTGGATTATGCTTCTGTCTACATACTAAACATTTGTGACCCAGCCAGGAAGAATTGTCTAGGTTCTCACATTTGCACTGAGAGAATTGAGGAGATGTGATGTTATTTGACTATGCTAAAGGAGATAGTGCTTTCCAGACTCCTGGGGATCCTGGCACAAGGGCAAGTTAACTAAGCCACACAAACAGACTGACCTACAGCTTATTCTTGGTGTTGCAGGTGCAAACCAGATGTGAACAACGCAGGTGGGCCAGAAAAGTTGTCAGCTTTATCAATATCAGGTAGTCCATGCTTTGTCCTTGCCTTGACGGTATCCTTTGCCACAGATGCCTGCTTTCCTCTCCTACTCCCTTGCCTCTTTCCAGGAGAAGATTTGCAGTCTGTCTTGCCACCTAAATTACCAAGAGGCATGTTTGCATTGATTACTCATATGAAACCTATGCACATAGATTGGGCAAGTGAGAGCAGAAGGTGTGCTGACTCTTTGCTCAGAAGACCAAATGAAGCCTGTGAAGGTTATCTGCAACCCAAGAACCATATATTTTGTGGGACTGGCAAAAACAGTGTCTAAATACTGAAGTGTGAATACTGTTTTTGCAAGCAGTTTGCTCAGTTCATCACCCTGGGTGGAGAATGAAATACTGGAGAGTGTATTTAGAGCTCCAGGTGCATGTATCTACCCACCAGGAAAAGATCTTAATAGCCAGTTTAGCAGTTACTTCCTTTTTCTCCGTTTCTGAGGACAAATGAGTGATAGCAGTTAAAGGACTTAGCATGGCATCTCTATCCAAGAAATCTGACGAATACTTGTGTATTCCTGACTCATTCCATTTTACCATCTCTCTCTCTCTCTGTTCCTGATCAGTTGTGTTTTCAGGCACCTCACAGGGAGACCTGTCTTTGCCCCTGCCCGTTCCCCACCTGTGTCGCTATATCTAAGAGCATTTAACAGATCCCCGCAGCCATCTGCTCAGCAGCTCTGCCCACCGCTGTGGCACATCATTTTGAGATTCTCCACCAACCCTCCATCGTGCCAGGGGAACAAACAGCCTGCTGGCTATGGATATCTTCATCTGAGAGTGAAATACATCCTAGATATAACAAGCAACCCTTCCTGTGAGAACCACCCAGTTGATTTTGCCTTACAGCTTCCCCTTCATCCCAACCTCCCTCGCTGACTATATCTGGCACCAGAGCCTGTGCTCCACCATGGCCCTTCCTCCTCCTCTCCTATCAAAGAGAGGATGTTAACTGAGGGCAGAGCTGGGTGTAAAGCCTCCCAGACAGCACCACTATCACCTCTCTCTCCGGGTGAGAAGACGCGGTATCAGCCCGTTCAGAGATAACTAGCTCTGCAGTGAGTGACAGCGCAGAGATAAACGTCCCTGCATTGCCTTGCTGATAACACCCCGCCTCATCTCCAAGGGAGCACCCTGATCCATGAGCTGAAATACAGACAATGGCGTGATCCAGGAGGGTGACTGTAGTGGCCTACAGCGGTTATTTTTGAGTACATCTGAAATAGCTTCAAAACAAAAAGGGTTAATCCACTTTTGTCCACCGGCAAGACTTAAGCCCTCACTTTTGCATCACCTAATGTGGGATGCAGAAATCAGTTTAGGCTGCCAGGCCTTTAGGTTCTCAGTCATCAGGATAGATTATGTCAACCTGATCTTGGGAGAAAGGGAATCCCGTCACATGAATGTGAACTCTGCCATGACACTTGCTCTTAGGGCCCTTGTTCAGCTCCCCAGTAAGCATGCAGCTTTAGCATCCAGTCTAGCTTTCAGGATCCCAGATGATACACTACTCTTTCTAAAAGCTTCTCCTAAGGCTCTCATGTTTAGAGGTCTTACAATCTTCCATTTCTCATCCCATCAATTCAAATCATCCCCCTACCAATAACACTAAGTAACTGCTCACCCTCTTTCATGTTCCACACTCTTCCTGAATTTTCAGACTATTATTTCTCCCAACTTCTTGCTATCACTCTGTGTTTGCGTCTTTAGGTTTTTCAGTGTTTCTGCATTATCTGACAGCCACTGCTCATCTCAGAATTCCTTCTGCGTAGTGCATGGGTTAGTCTATAAACTACATACAGTCTTCATGTAGAGCACAGAACAGAATGAGGTATGTTTGGTGACCACAGGTGATTCAAAGACTTTAAGGCCAAAATCAAAGTCCATTGCAAGTTCTTGATCACACTATGATCTGATTTGAAACTAGCCGATTCTGAAGTAACTGTGGAAATTTGCAGCTCAGAACAGGCTGAAAAAACCCTGAAAGTTCCCAGAGAGTTGTCCCATGAACAAGTTTGCTCTGAGGCAGGTGCATAGATATTAGTACTCTTTTAGCAAGTATGGATTTCTCAATACTGCATACAGCCATGCCACAAAGCAGTAGTTAATTTAATTTTTCCATGTGATGAAGACTTGAACAGCAGAGAAACATTCTGTTGGACAATTTTTCATACAACTATTAAGATCTCCTACTGCTTTGCTTCCAAAATGTTTATTTTGTGGACCACCACAATGGTCTGTATGAATTACTGGTGGTCTGTGCTCTTTTAATGTGGGGAGTTACTGCTTTATAATATACTAGTAATTTTTATAGTATTCTAAGTTAATATTTTCTTTTTTACAAAAAATAATACTATTAACTCAAAAAATGCCAAATTCAGTGAAAGGATGGAATCACTATGAAGCTTTCTTTTCTTATACTAACATAAAAATATTACAGCTTTTAGGCAAAAAAACCCCCCATAAAGTACTTTCTATTCAAAATAATTTTGGAAGCTATCAGATCTTTTGCTTTACTTAAAATCTACCTCTACGTAGTAAAAAAAAGGTTAGTAGAAAAAAAAATTGATACCAGTTTTAAGAAAAGGAAAAAATTAAAAAAATGGGCACGAGAATTTTGGTAGAAAAGATATTAGGGAAGAGTTCATCAGAAAAAGGGAATTGGCTTTCAACACTATAACGTGGCAATAAGATGCCAATATTGAAATTGTTCACAACATCAGGTTTGCCATTTTTTACTAGATCTTGTTGCCCATTTGGTATATTCAGACATCTTCCACACTTTGGATTCTCAGCAAGTAGTTTTTCACTGACTAGTCTTCTACTACAATTAATGCATAGGGAGAGAAAGAGAGCAGGCGAGAGGAAAGATGATTCACGGCACCTAGCCAGGCTCCTGCTCTGAATTACCCCAGTATAAGCTCAACATATTTGTTGACAACAGGAAGTCTTGGCAGCTGAGTCAGCTAAGACAGGAACCAAAGTTTTGCTGGTGTGAGTATCCACTTCTTTCAAATTTTGGTCCACATTTTATCCAATGTGAAATACTCATATGAAAAAAAAAAAAAGAGGTTTTTTTACTGCAAATATTAAGTGACAGATTTCATCTATTCATTAAGATAAATGTCTGAATTTGTCCCATATATCAGTACTTTGACGCCAATGAAATTACCACTAGGGATGAATTTTGGTGTGCGTGCATGTATGTCTCCATTGAAATGAGGCATATATATGTGTATATGTGTGTGTCTCTCTCTCGTTGCATAAATAGACACATGCACACATATACTGTGTTTTAAAGCTCAGGCAGAGCAGAAAGGTTGGCTTCCTAAGGCATTTTCTGTGTTTTCTGGCAGCCAGCTATACCCAGGTTAACCTGATCTTTACCACATAACTTCAGTCCAGGGAATGCGATTATAAAACTTTCCCATCCATGCAGCTCTTTAAACCAAACTCATGATACTGAAGGATGGATGGATTCCATTCTCAGTGTGTATGTGTGATGAATTCAATGGATGGGAGGACTTTAGAACCACCATACGACGTTTTTACTTCTTCTTTTTTTTCTTTTTTTTTTCTTTTTTTTTCCACAAGTGAATTAGCAGAAGGGTAACCATTGGCCAAAATAGCTGGATCCATCAGAGCTGACTGGGATTGATCTTGTAGAGCCAAATATGAACCTCAGAGACCCACCACAGTCTTAAATTAAAAAAAAAAAAAAAAGAAAAGAAAAATAAAAAAAGACTCAGCTAAACCCTCCTTTCTAATGGTATTTTGCGGCACCCGAAACATAGCGATGTAAGCGCGTAATTCCGAAAAATAAAATCAGCGTTCATGGAACAAAATATACAAGTGGATTATTTAAATAGAGTTATGCATTGCTCCCTCCAGGCTTAAAGGTCTGAGTGAAAACCACAAAAAACAAAGACAGTGAAAGACCAATTTCCCCCCAGAACAGGGCTTCCTCATCTCTTTTCTAAGCAGACCTCACATGAGAAAATGGATAAAGTACTGCAACTCCCTTTGGCCACTGGATGCAACACAGCCCCAGCAGAAATTCTTATACTGAGGTGTAAATCACGTCCTATCTACAAAGTGCCTGTCCCACCAGCACAGCCTGGCTGCCCACAAATGTCCCGAACTCAAGCAGAGCGTCATTTGATGTCCACTGAAATCATTACAGGAAATCCAAGCGACTCCAGCTACCATGGAGACATGCCCTTGCCATCAAACAATTAAATATATAAAAAATTCCTTTGCTTTTCATCTTTGCTTTGAGGAACAAATGCAAGACAGAGCCTGAAAGAGCTGTGCACCAGCTTTGCTTCCTTCATGATATAATCTTAACTATGAACTCCATCCCCTTTCATTTCTTCAGAGTATGCTTTTTTTGAAATATAGAAGAAGCAGTAGTTTCACCCAAAATAATCAACGGTTGCATTGGCATGGTTGCTAGCTTTACTGCAACACTCAAGAATGTCGCAGTAGAAGAAATGCCATAATGAAGTTTGATCTCCATCATGCTTATTGCTTGCTCACCCATTGGACAAGAAGTCAATGCAAATTCTGATCTTAATTTCCAAATGTACATGATAAGACTTTTAGCTGAGACTTATTTATATGGGAATCATCTCAAAATTTTATTTCTCTAAAGTTGTTCAGCCATATTACATGCAGCACATAACTTTCTGAGTTTTTCCTGGTGTTATCTACTCTTTGACTCAACATAACACCAAAACTGAAAATGACCAATACTGGCAAATAGTATGTCAAATGGGATGAAGATGTGGGCTGTATGGGTAGCCACTCCATGCTGCTACTTCAGTATTTTAAATCTGTTGAAACCGTACTCCGATCAATTTAGAAACTTGAAAAGTTATGCTGTGTATTTAAATAGACTTTTCCCCTAGTATTTCTTAGAACTGACTGGGAAATTGCATCCAAATAGTTTTTCTCCTAAAAGGCAAAATTCCCTAAAAAGTAACTCTCCGCTGTTACTTATGACAGATTTTGAGAATGGAAAAAGAGTTCTTAAAACATTAAAAAAATTCCTGGACAAATATTTTGACACTTGAAATTAAAGATGTCCAAAGTCAGCAGCGCTGGTTCTTATGAAATACCCTTAGCCATTCCCATAGAACATCAAAGAGAATATGTGGGGGAAAATGCCCTTTTCTTCTATTTATTTTTAGGCATCTCCTATGGGTCTCTTCCTAAAGAGCTTTTTGGTCTGAGCTGGTATGTCTACACATACATTCTTATTGAAACAAGTTTCTTCAAGATTATTTTGGCCAGATTTGGGGACATTTGAAAAAATCTTAGAAATAACCACAGGATGGCTGAACAATCTGTCTCACCTCTCTAGTAATTACTTTTCAAAAGTGTGATAAAGTTTTTTAGATGAAGTTGGGTTTTTTTTCCTAACTTCAAACTTCAGGAGTGTAAATGTTGCCAGAGAAGCTAGCCACTCCCTATTCTTCCATCATAAAAGCAGAAGAATTGGCTTTACAGAACAATTAATGAGCTCTGGGCTTCACTAACTGATCCCAAGGCCTTAAGGGACCACAGTGGTTTCGTTATTTCAGATGTACAAACTCCACCTTGTATCTCTGTCTTCTTTCAGATGCCTCCTAAACTAACTGTATTTGGTATCTTACTCTAAGCTGGAGTGAATTACATATATAGATCTTCCAGAATAACCACATAAAAGCATACCAAACCAAAACAAACCAAGAAACATACCACAAGAATAACATCTTGAATCACTGTCTTGAATCCCTACAACATCCTAACGCTGCTTTTCAAGCTTGGGCTCAGTTTCCACTTTACACTGAAGTTTGCTTTGGGGTTTGGTGTTTCTTTACTTGTTTTGAGTGTGAATGCACATATCAACAGAGAATTACTGTAAACAATACTGAAAAATATTCCCAGTAGGTGGTTGGAGAGACACACGGGGAAGGCAACTATCTGTAGAGCACTTCAGGGATCTCACCAGCATCTGGCCCATTTATCTTTGACTTCCCAGCCCAGATCACCATTTTGAAGCATCTTGATACAGATCCAGCATTGTAAATTTGAGCTTTGCTGTGCACTTGTACTGTTGATTCAGCTGCAGTGGGTATCCGGTCATTTGGGCTGAGGAGTTAGATGCAGATGGCCACAACGCTAGCCAAATCACTCCCTTCTGTGCTGTTGGCTACAGAAACTGGCATGCTTTAACCATACTAGCCCAGTAGGCCATCTGGATTCAGAGAGACCTTCGACCCTTTTTCTGGCATGTCTAAGTATTGTAAAACTTAGCTCGTTGGCAGTCATGGGAGTTTCTGGGTTTTTTTTAAACAGATGTCCAAAGGAGCCACGAGCTGATGTTTCATTTGCTGCCTAGGGTTTCTTTGCATCTATTTCAAGACCTTGCGAAGTAGACAGTGTTGTGAAGCTGGTTCTCCTGTGGAAGACAAAGCCTGGGAGGGAAAATGGAGGGTTTCATTTCACAGCCAATTTTTCAAAGCATGCACAGCAATCTGGCCCTAGAGATGGGGCTATCCTTCCTTTGCAATACTCTGGGCTTTGGTTCAGGTGGCAGAGACGTCACAAACCTCTGCACCTGAAAAGAGTGACAGGGAGCCCTTCAAACTAGGCTCTACAGGCAAGGACCCAGAAGGAGATGAAGTGGAGATGATGGAGTTAGAGTATACAAGATAGGGAGGAAAGTTTGTGTATCAGGAACCTACATTTTAAACTTACAATCCTAAAATTTCAGCTAAGGTCCTGAATAATTTTGTGGATCTAGTCTGTTGTGTTTAGTGAGAAAGAAGTAAATATCCCACAGGGAGTTATCTGGTGAAGTGATAGGTGCTGAAATCAATGCATGGGGTTAATTCAAATGAAGCAAAAGAAAGGAAGAAGAAGGAAAATTCAGCTAGTAATCTACATGGAAGGCAGGGAGAAGAAAACATCTTCCCTTTTAGCTGCCTCATGGTAAAATTTTCTCTCAAGGAAAACAACTATATTCAACTTATACACAGTATAACACACTATTTACATTCCCAACAACATTGGACTAGACAACCAAGTAGATCTTTCTGTCTTTTTTCTTTTTTTTTTTTTTTTTTTTTTTAAACAAGGCTATGCTGATATCTTTGCCCCAGACTTGGATAAGAGAATGTTTTATTCAGTTATGAAATTAAATACTCCAATGCTCGTAAGATGACAGCCATTAGAGCACAGCATGACTAAATACTATTCACCTAACATAACATTATCCATCAAGAATCCAACACACACACGCACAAATGGCCCACACCCAGTGCACCCAGCCAATACCTAATCTGTTGAAAATTAAGCTGGTAATGTATGTTAAAACATTTGTGGGAAGTTTGGATCCTGAGATATTTTGCTACAGTCTATGAGCCTTTCAATTAATTCATTACTCATTTTCCCCACTTGCTTATTCATAACCAGAGGCTATTGTCTTGTGTTTCTGACATCACGGTCAGTTGCCTTAGAAACAGTGATGATGTCACAAGGGTAGAATTAGCACCTATTAATATGAATAGGCACACAGAAGAGATGAATAATGAGTTCAGGGCCTGAATTAGACACAAATTACTAGGAATTTTTTGGACAGGAAAAATACTTGAAAGGTAAATGGGGCTTATATTTAAATATTATGTTTTCATTGCACTTGGACAGTGAACAAAAGTTGATATTTGAGTAATAAAATTACAAATACCGGGGTGAGAACAGCTGTAGGATCATGAAAGTTTTTTTCCATGCAAATGAGCCAAAAATTATGACTTTATTTTGAATGCTAATGGGTAAGAGCATGTGCCCTAGAACCCAACAAGGCACAGGGCTCACTAACATCCGAGTACTTGAAGTTCTCAGAGTCTGACAGACCACAGTTCAACAGGGTATTGCATTATGTCTAACCACACTTTCCTCTATTTCCCACTGAGATGTCTTTCCACTCACGCTTGTTTTTTTTTCCTGGTCAACATTTTTATTTTCTGCTTTGTTCGGCCTCAAACCCTTTTCTTCTGGATTAGGCTAAATTACCAGCATAATCATGCACCCACCTGCTAACCAGTATGAATAAACCGGTTGCTGAAATATTGAATTTTATGAAAAGAGGAGAACATATGTATTCTAGTCTAGAAGAAACCAGAAGTGTAAATATTGCCTTTTTCTTATCCCTCTTTTCTTTATTTCTCAGGAAAAAATGAGTATTATGGGGTTCACTATGTCAAATTAAGCTTTACCTGTGCAGCTTGTATGCATATCACCAGCTTTGGATGTCTTGCTCATTTGTAGCCTGATTTGGGACTAGGAGAACTGTTCCACAGGTTAAATTGGTACATGGGAAGGCGAGAAGCAAGAGTGGGGAATGGATGTTTCTTTGCTCTGAGATCTGGATGATGGTGCCCTTGCAAAGGACTCCTCGACATTTCTTGCTGAGCCAAATCCCTCTTACAAACAGGTCTTATTGCCACCTCAATTCTCTCGGTTTTCTGTTCCTTGGCTGTGTTCATCATTAAGTTTTCTGAGCCCAGATTCATGTCATCTATCTTGGGCACCAAAGTGAAGTGTTTGAATGAGCGTTATAGTCATCTGCAGCTCTCCCAGCACTCAGGAGGGGAAAGCAAACACCTCCAGAGGCTGGTTCTGCTGGTGCACGGTTGTTCGTGTGTGGACGATTAAGGCGCATGAATGTCAGCCCTGAGAGCTGAAATGCTTTGGGTTTAGTACAGGATATTTGCTGAAACGTGACAGCCGATCTTATCCAAGGAGAGGCACTTGAGCATTGAACCACCACCTCTGACCTGCAGTTCCACGAAGCTCTGAAACAACTTCTTCACTGTGCAATCACTTCTCCATTTGTCGCAGCTTGCTTGCTGGCACCCTTCCTCCCTGCTGTCCTCAAGTTATGGTATTTCTTGGCATTTCTTGTGACATTTTTCTACTGGTAACAAAAAGGGGGTTATTCCACATTATTTTTCTATAACAAAATAATAATAATGGGCAGTTTTCCATTTTTAAAGCTTTCAAAGCTTTTCTTTTTCCTTTTCCCTTACTGTTTTTTTAAAAATTAAGCTCTAACATTATTTTGCATGAAAAAAAAAAGGAAGATGACCAGCAAACTCTCTACCTACTCAATTGTAATCTGCCGTTTTGAAGGTGGGTCAGGCTCTGAGATTTTATGTTGAAATTGTCTAATCTTTCTACCTTTCCCTTGGCCAGGCAACACCTACACCGCAATCAGCGAGGATTCACAATCTGCCCAGGAGTTACTGATGGCAGGAACACCCTGTTCCAAGCACCTTCGCTCGCTGAGTGTTTTTCCAGAGGCGGCAAGGCCTTCCACTCCATCTTTTGGCAGGCGATCCGTAGCGCCAAACTTTACAGGCAGGAGGGTGAAAGCCAAGTCCTAAGGATGCTGTCAGCATGGAGGGATGTGCCGCGACAGCCAGCTCCGTGCCTGGCCCCGTGGATCCCAGGCAGGTGGCGAACGGCGCATTTTCGCTCCCCGCTCTTGACACAAGGATCAAGCTGCCCATCTGCTTCCACCGTGGGCTCTGATACTGGCCCCCATGGACTCAGTGTGGAGCCACGTTGGCTTCACCAGGGGAGATAGCAGTGACCTGGTGTGTCCTCAGCTTGTCACTCTCTGTCCCAACAGTCCTGAGGAGAAGCAGCTGTCCCTGCGACAGGAATCGCAGCTCCCCAAATTACCTTCCCTGCTTGCCTTTAGGGGGTTATGAACATATATGTGTTCAACGCACCTCTTTTTTCCCATCTAGAAATCACCTAAAATACATATATTGACCTTCCCAAGGTGCTGGAAGGCTGAGCAGATGTCCCGGTGCTTCATAAATAAGACAGAAAGATCTTAAAAGTCAGCTAAGTCATGCTTATTTGTAATAGGTGTTGTTCCCTAAGAGGCCCCACACATATTGCTTTATAAAAATGTATATGTTGAGCACGTCACACATGCACACATGTGGCTCCATGCAGACAAACGTGCACAGACATTTAAGAGACCGCTACTGCTTTGATCACCTTATATTTTAAATAGGGAAAGGCAGCATTAGTTTTATCCTGTTTTACAGATGAGATGAACTGAGGATCAGAGAGATTAAGGGCTGGGTTTGGAAAAGTGTCTCAGCAGCCATGGGTGAATGAAGCCAAAGTACCTGCTTTTGACAATCCTTCCCAGCACCTCTTTGAACTGCTGGATTCCTAAACCAGCCCGACTCAGTCAAGGTCACTGTGGTAGACCTTGTTTCTCCTTCAGAGATGCTTTCATCCCTAGACTGACCTTCAACAAGTTTTAGTTAAATTGTGTGACTACTTATAGGTAGGACATAGAAAAAATATGTCTGAATAATGAGAAACACCAGGCTGCAAAATGTTCGGTTTGCTGCAAGAAGCACATGCAACACATCTGGCATATATTTGTAGCCATCTAGCAACGACAGACCATGCATACACATGCGAAGCACCAAAGAAAACAGCAGCAGCCTAAAGTCCTGGGCTGATCCCAGCCAGACTCTACTGCTGCTCATGTTTTTATGGAAGGCTTCCTGCCTCTATGCTGGGAGCGCGATGGCTCTTCCATGCCGGCTGACTCACTCCAAGTGTAAGGAGCCAAAGCTCCCCACCTCTCAGTTCCTCATTTATCACATCCCTCCCCTTCTTGCTGTCTGCAACTGCACAGGCGTCATCACTACAGATCAAGCTGGGGAGCAAGCATTGCGCCACAGAAGACAGAAATGGTGAAACGGACAATATTTTTGCTCATGTTCCCATGTATCTACATCTGATCTTGTATTTAACACCAGACTAGATGGTCATAACAAATCCCTTTGGCTCTAAAATCTGCTCATTTCATTGAATGCACTATATGGAAAGTATTCATTCTTCTTTGCCTGTATAAATATACAGGTATAGATAAATATGTGCACATACATATATATTAAAGTATGCACACCCACAGCCTACACACACACACATATGCATTTTATAACCCTTCACCTAGATATCTATAAATCTCTAACCTCTTCTGTTTAAATTTTCCCTAGAGTTAAGCTACAGATTATTATTGATAAAATATGAACTAATGCTCATAACGTCCCTATGTATTTAAGGTGGGATTTCATTTCAGCTAATGTTAACCCACTAAAAGTAAAATTTTAAGCCTACACTAGTTTTCTGGGCTTCTTTATGGTCAATAAAAAGACACAGGCACATCCAGAGGGCAATTTGGCTGATCTGTTTTAGTATTTATTGGCTAGACATAGATGTCAAGTGCGAAGCAGGGCTGTTTGTTAGAGAGGTGAAATGAATTGGAAATAGCTAGGGTGGAATTTAGACACTGGTTCAGAGCCCTAACACCAGCTGTCTTCAGCGCTGGTGTCCTCATGTGAGCTGGGTGTGCAAGTTCCCATCATAGTCATTGGAGGACTACTCAGTGCAGCCAGGTGGATCTTGAAGAGTAACACAGATGACCCTAAAATAGACATCTACCAGCTGATGACCTAAATTTTGTCCTCAGGCTGCAGCAACTAAACTGACTACAGGCAAGATGTCATTCTCCAAATACACATATGGGGGGGAGACTACGGAGTAACCAAGACATCTGCACAGGGCTCACAAACATGACACAGGACCTCTGGGAGACCTGCATCTTCCTGAAGTGGAGCTGGAGGACCTACAGGGTACTCTAAAATATTTCAAAATTAAATGCCTAGTACTAAAACAGCCTCAGATTTCCAAGGATTGTGAGTGAAGGAGATGATAGATAAACAGGTCACACAGAGATGTCGGGCTCAGCTTGGATCACTAAGTCTAGTGCCATACGAGGTCCCACTGGGACCTCACCTCACTTCTTGCTGCCTCTCTAGTAAAGCACAGATCTGCGGTAGGCTTTTTGTCAGACCTAAATGCCCCATGTAGACACTGAAGGTATTTTAGAGGCAGCTCAGATGGCACAAAAACACAAGATCCTTAACAGGGCATGTCTGGGCGTAAGGGCAACCTTTATGCTGAGATTATTCAGGTCAACAATCCTTAAAGCCTAAAATGGATATAATTTTAAAACATTCTTCCATCTAAGTGGATGGTGCCAAGAACAAATCAAAAGGAAGATTCTCTGGAACAGTTCAATTGAAGGAGAGTTCTCAGTACCCCTTTCTTAAAATTATGTCCTAAGAACTCATGAAGGTTTGCCCTTCAGTAAGGAAATAAGTGTCTCTTCCACTTTACCAGCAGGGAAATTGAGGCTGGATGGCTGAACAAATGAGCTGCAAACATACAGAAAGCTTGTGGCTACTCACAGCATGATACAGGTTGGAAGAGACCTACAAAGGGTATCTGGTCCACCTTCTACTCAAGGCAGGATCAACAAGCCCATATTTCTGACCATAGGTTTAGAATGTTGTTCACAAAAAGCATTCTCCTTCTGCATTTAAGGTTAGTTTTTAGTTACCATAACTGTCACACAAATAATTCCGTATCCTCCTGGGATATCATTTTTTTCCTTGCAGTTTCAGTTTTCATCATGACTCCTGGGTCAATGATGCAAATGCTCAGTCTATTAAAGAAGGGAATTTACATCTATTTCTGGACAAAGTTCTTCCCCGGCTTTAAGGGTTGAATGGCAATGGTATTTAAGATGAGTTTTAAGGTTGCCCTCAAAGCTTTAGTATTAAAATTCCTACTACATTAATCCTAACAAAGTTTGTTCCTTGACTTATAAGCTCCTCCTTCTTCTTTCTGGAGGTTATAAATGAAGTACATAAGTAAGGGAAAACAAACCATCTGCAGATACTTTCCTGGAAGGTCTCTTCTTCACAATAACAAGACAGTGGGGATAGCTTTGGACCAGCAGCAAGATCAGACAAGATAACCATGAGTTGAGGCAATTTAGGGCAACCTCAGAAGAATATGTTGAAGCTTTGATGGCTTGACCAAATCACTGAAGACGATGGGATTCCTTCCTTTCACTACTATGAGCTTTGGCCAGGTCTTCATACTGCAATCATTCTTACTGTATTCAGTGTCTACTTTAGTATTTGCGTACTTAGAATAAATGCTACAATGTTTGCAAGTAGTTTCTTCCCCCCCAAAAAATCAGGAGTATAAATGAATACATGTTGTCACTAGTCTATAAGGAATGCAGATTGTCATGAGAAACAGCTAATACTAGAAGAAAAAGGGAAGTAAAAGAACTAAACAGCTTGCTAGATTTAGTATCCGTGTCTCCCTTACACACTCACTGTCCACTGGGCAGATAACTCTTGCTTTCTAGCAGTTATTGTTTACATTTTTGACTAAGCAGTTGGATTGCTAAACAGTTATTGTTTAGCAACAGTTATTATTATCATATAAGGAAAAAAGTATTAGTATATATGAAAGTATAACATTTTTTATTTGATTAAATAATATTTTCATAGCTCTTTGAGATCAGAAATGGAGCAGAATAGTATGATTGGTGTTTGGGAGGAGAGCAGACACCTCATGGTTTCCTTTGCTGGGACTGTCCATCAAATAGAATGACAGCCCTAGCGCTCCCCAGCTACAAGGGACAAAAACTAGAGACGCCACGATTTCCTTCCCTAGGCAGAGGAATTCCACAGTCATTATGTCTTTGGTGCAGGAGCTGAGGTCATGGGTGTGATTCAGCGGCTATGAATTTTGCAGCGCGGGGCTGGCCTCTCAAAAGGTTAAAGCCATGACTGGGCTGCAGCATATAGCAATTGGAAAACCACACACTTCTCTGCCTGACCTGCTGGCAGCGATCAGTCAGCGTAGGAGACCCAAGGCTGAGCAAAGACACGATGCAATGGGCAGGCAGTCACGGCAAGTGTGGATGTTTCAACCAGAGCATGAAGTTCACCTGGGGGTCATTGCAGCTGTCAGCTTCTTCTGAAGCTTGATCTAAAACCCACTGACCTCAATACAAAGCTTTCCATTGCTTTCCATTTGGCAGGCTTTGAATTAGTCCCTTGGTGCTAAAGTTTTGAAACGATGAAAAAAATTAGCAGTTTCACCTGTGGTTTGCCCTATTTTTGTAACCTGCAGACCCTGAGATTAGCTGTTTCTGTTATGCATAGTGGCTTCAAATCTCAGTTCAGACGTCTTTGTGCCCTGTAACATAAATTAATTTCAACAGTAAGACAGGCAAGTATCTAGTAAATTTGTATATTCTCCAAACTCAGCCTCTTGGGAAGAAAAAAAATCACATGAAACTATTCGTGTCACAGTGACACTGATGAGCCCAGATGACAGCTCGAGACATCCATAACCTTTCAGGTTTTCAATTTTGGGATTTTCAGACTTATTCCTAATCTGAACGTGATAACTGTGCTGCTCGTAGGCTCCCTTTCTTTGCAGAAAGATGTCTTAGCATAAGTCAGAATCAGGCTTTATACCAAAACCTGGATGAAACAGCAGTTGATTCAAATACATTTGGAGTCATTTTTATCTGAATTCTGATCAAAGAAATTTTTTTTGCCATTGGAGGCTAAAACAAAGATATGATCTGAGTTCAGATTCAACAAGAGTGACATCTTTTGAATAGTTCTTACCAATTGGCTCCTAACAGTAAAAACTTCCATGTGATTAGCTGATCACCACTTCAGGGTGAAACCACCTGAGAACTTTCAAAAATTTTAGATGATCTGGCCTGGAGCTCATAAAAGACCCATTAGTATGAAATATGTGCCTCCTAAAAATCCTCTATGAAATATTTGCCTCCTAAAAATCCTCTGGTCCAAAAGTGTCCACTGCAAAAAAAAAAAAGTTTGACTTGAGAGATTCTCTACTCACAAATGTTTATGACAAAGGCTATACAAAGAGAAGACTTCTCTGGCACACACAGGTTTTCCTGCCACCCTTGGCTCAGATTCTACATAAACTATGCTGGTTAAAATTTGCAGTCATCTTCACCATAAATTAAACTGGATCACGTTATATGAATGGTAGAATAACGAGCCTACAACTAGGTGTACAGGGATCCCTCCCTAAAAGTAATGTCTAGCTGGAGGAACAAATTGTAATAGAAATTAAATAATCACCTAGCTTGTTACAAATTTAAGCAGAATCCATATCTGTATTGATTAGGAATAGACAGCTGTCCTTTGCTGCCCTGACTAGTCAAAACCTGTCATGTAGACTTGAAAGTCACTGTTCTTCCAATTTATTGTCCATCAGCAATTATTCCTTTTTCTACAGTGCAGGCTGACTCTAAGTCCAATTGCTACATATTCAGGTTAGAAACATTTTTCCCATTTCCAGAGAAACTTCTGAGAATACAAAAAATACTATTTATTTTTTAAGAGGGAGACAACACCTGAAGTCTGTTAGAAGTTTTTTGTTTTCTTCTCAGTAAACGTGAGAGGGAACAACCAGTGGTTAGTTATTTTCCTGAACTATGAGAGATATTCAGCTTTAAAGCATTCTTTGGCCACCACTGAGCTCTCCAAGGATGTCTTATTCTGGGGTCTTCTCATTTTGATGAAAGCATTATGTCTGCTGAAATATTGTGCTGAAAAATAGGTACAATACCATTACGAGGTTTTTGTCTTTTTTTAGTTGTTTGGTTGGTTTTGGGGGGGGCAATGCATTATTTTCCAGCAAAGTATCATTCAAAGGGGGGGGGTGGGAGGGAGCCCAGCCACTTTTAGATGCAATTGGATACCAACAAGGGCAGCAGAATCAATGTCAGGTATCTTCTCTCTCTCAGTCACCAGCCACACCGCCATCAGATTTACACACAGCCAGAAAGCATTAATAAACCACTTTGGGAAAAGGCCAGAGTGCCTGTGCTACAATTTGTCTTTAGAATCACTCAAATCTCTGATTTTGCACAACAGCTTCATTAACCTACTCAGTCCCATGACCTGGCCTCCAAAGTATTTCACGGTGACACTCCTGACAGTCATCTGGGTTGCCCACCGCCACACACACACACATGCCGAAAAACACATTCCCGCATAAAGGCAATGGGCTTGCAAATTATGAAAACAAACTGCAAGTCTGACTTAAAGCTTTATGCTTGCTGAAGCTCCATGCTATGTAGTAATAATATTTACAAGGCACAGGGACTCCGTTGGCCAGGCTGCCTCGCTCCGTTACCCACCGCGCTTACGTACATTCTGCACGGTTGGACGCGTGACGTTACCCTGCAGCCCAGGTCCTTGATTTATAGTGTCTGGTAACATCTCCCTCGTGCTGAAATTGAAATGTCTGTGATTTTTGGACACTGAAGGAACATTGGGTTTGCTTTGACCTGTAAATGAAGAGACGGCAATCAATCTTTAAACTTTTTTTAAAAATGAAACCCCTTCTCATCTCCTCCCTCTTTTTATGCTGGCATCTACCACCCTCCGAGTTTTTCAGCATTAATTGAGCTAAACCCTCAATTTTTCAGACACTGAAAGTGAATTTAAGTGCTCACTAAGGTGGCTAGGTCAGAATCCACAAGAGGTTATCCACAGCCAAAAAGCACCAAAATAAAGACAAGCTGAACAGAGGATTGGATTCACTTCATCTGGCTCTTATTGACTAAGGGTAGACTTGGGCACTTGTATAGGCTAGAGTCAGTGAAGAGGATCAAGACCTTTAGAAAAGATACCATCCTATCCTGAGCTAGATAGTTAAGAAGGGGGAGGTGAAACCCAAGCTTTCAAGTTGCTTATCTTTTTCCATTTAACATGGAGTAAAGTAAATAAATCATTGGCTTAGACTAGACATCAAACTTGGAGATACCTGAATTGAGACTTTTCCACCCAAGGCTTTGTATACCACTTAAACTTTCTAATAATGTCCTTGAGGTTGCATTGAAGTCCCTTGAGATGACACATATGCATACACCCCAACTCTTCTTCCTGAAATGAACCTTATTTAACAAAGAAGAGCATAGCTTCATAAAAGTATGAAATAATTCTACTCTTAAAGCTCTGTATGAAAAAGCAATAATAAATCATCCATGAACTGTCTCCTACTGACTTTGGCCTCTGATTAACTGTCAGACTTTCCTATTTGCAAATTTTGGGAACACAGTATATAGGCACTAAGTCTTGATTAGTGCATGCAAAAGTATCCTCCACTCTCATTCAAAAGACTTCAGAAGACCTCAGCTTGTACAAAAGATCTCAGCTATAGCCTCAGATACTTGACAGCTAAAGTTAAAGTTGTCCTACTTTATATTTTCCCTACTAGCTTCAGAAATTATTTCTCCCTAACATCATATATTGTCTCTGTAACTTCCTTTTAACTAAAAAGCCTTTTATACAAACCTCCCCAAACATAGAAAAATCTCCATTCACTTTCTTTGGAAGTTTTCTCATCTGCCTCCAATGTCAAGAGATACTCAAAGAAAGTATGTATTTGCAAAAATTAAAAAAAAAAAAAAAGTAGTATACAGAAATTTAGTTATGGGCTGGTGAAGTAAAACTTCCTAAGAGGGTCCCTCAATAGCTGGAAACTATTGAACAAGATTATTAATGGCACAAAATTATTTTGCACAAACCTATTCTTTGAAATCTCTGAGAGAGGAAGTATTAAACTTCTCACACCCCTCTTGTACCTTAGAAGAAGGAATCAGAATATTATTAGTTTTGTCTACCATTTTGATGGCTTTTGATACCATTTTTAGGTTCTTCTGCCTCCCATCAGTGATTTTTGTCCTTTGTACTCAGACTTCTGGATGTAGAGTTATTCTTTGTTAAATAATTGTGTTTTCCATTGCTAGGAATTCCTTACTGAGATCTGCACCTTGACAACAAATTGCATGATGGAAGATTTACTAAGCTCTCTGATTTGGAAGTTCCCGTTCATATTCCTAAGCACTAGAAGATGACCTGTTCACCTATCCAACCATTTGCCTGTCCATATTACAGATATACCTAAAATTCAAGTTTAAGGTACTCTTCATATAATGGTTTTTAAACTCACTTCCCTCTCATTTCAGACTTATTTTATTTTTCAATGGTAGAATTCTTTTTTTCCTCCTGTATTTTCCTCCTGTATGTCCTAGTTTTTGGGGGGGCATTTTTGTTATTTTATTTTTCCATAGTACTACACACATTATTTATTGCAATATGGCTTTATGGACCCCAAGTTCACTGTAATAATGATAGGGAAAAAAACTTCCAAGGGCAATAGTCCCAGTTATGACTTCTAAGAAATATTCAAGAAGGGCTTTTAGGAGCTCCATCAGCCTGGGACACAGCAGTATAGCTTATCTGAAAGGCTGCTCTGCTATGTCTTTTTTAT
Organism: Harpia harpyja; assembly: GCF_026419915.1. Lineage (NCBI taxonomy): Eukaryota > Metazoa > Chordata > Aves > Accipitriformes > Accipitridae > Harpia > Harpia harpyja. The sequence continues at coordinate 106,944,417 of NC_068940.1, forward strand.
TGGTGATATTCTGAAACACTTCAAAAATGCATGTTAATTCCCAGTCTAGAGTCTCATGACAAAGCTCTGTCCAGGAAAGGATTATGGTTCAATCCAAAGACCCACGCAAAGACTGCCACAGGCTTCAGTGGGCTTTCATACTGTCCCCAGTGACTTGCCTCAATTTAACGAATAAGGAGGCAGCAGTTCTTAAAATGATGTGAGGAGGAAGGCTCAATGTGGACGTTGTCAGGAAACTTCTTCAAAATTATCTAGGGCTGAGTTAATCCTTCTGGCTCAGCTTGAGGTAAAGCACACTGGAAGTCATGGCACACAGATGTCGTCTTTCCAAGGTTTTTTTCCTTGCTTTGCATTTGAGGGAACAGTAAAAACCTGCAGCTCATGACAGCCAGTGGCTCATTTCCCTTAGGCTTCATCAAGAGAGCTTTTCAGGTGAGTGAAGAGGAGAGAACAAGCATGCCTGTTTGTCCCTTGCTTGCATTCCAGAAATGTAGTTAATTCTCCAAACCTGATGAAGATTTGGGTAAGTTTGGTTCACCTTTGCTTCCAGATATGTCTCAATAAAGAGAGGGCACAGACTGCCCATGGGAAGGATTTGTAGCCTTTTCTGTCTGCCTCAGAAGGATTCTGGAAGACTTTTCCCACTCCTGCCTGCAGCAACCTCATTCCCTCAGTGCGGAATCCTCATTTTCCCCAAGAACAGCACTAAAGCACTTACAGCCCCGGTCACCATCACAAATCAACCACTTTTACCAAATTGCTTACAATTTAAGTAGATAAGAGAGTGTAGGGGATGGAGACCAGCCCCAGGTTCACACACCAGGGCCAGACCCATCATCCAGGTTCCTGCGGGCAGGATTACATATAACCCAGGGAGATTTACCCTTATTGCAAAGGACTAGGAGAAATTGAAGATTCATGCCATGGAAAAACTGCTACTTTGGACTATTCAGATTAAAAGCACACATTTCCTAGGCAGGGGGAGTGTTTCACAGCTGTGTGATACAGAAAGAGTTAAATGCAGCTAAAAACTGTGCTTTTTCTGGTACCATTGGCTGTGCCCAGGAAACAGGGATGGAAAAAGAGGGACAGAACATGCTAACTCAAGAGAAGAGATGGGGTGTACGACTTCATGTACACTGTCTTCAGGTGATAGTGGATTTCAGCACGTGCATACCTCCAAAGCCTTCTACTAAGTGCTCCATCAAAAAGTCATTCAAACCAAATTTCAAGTGCATCTCCAAGGAATGATTGCTAGATCTTCTCAACAAAACACTTCCAAAACTTTTTGACATGTTCCGTGCTTTCCACAAACACATACATATATTTTTACACAATATTTGTGCCATACCTACATGTGATTTATGCTATGTATGTTATTGGAATAGGGATATTATGTCCACATTATCTTGGCAAATAATCCATTTTGCTAACCTCTCCCAAGAAAACTGCATTATTTTGTCTTAAACATCTCCTCCAGCTCACTTTCCCTCCTCCTCAGGAGAAATGTCTGAGGAAGAGATCTGTAAGTGGATATGGTTTGTGACATGGGAAAGTCTGGATGGCCTTCATAAAAATGTAGGTACCAAGCCAAACTACAATACTCCTCACTCAGAAGGATGCTGTAAGACAAAGATATTATTCAGATGCTGAGCACTTTTAAGGGGAGAGCCTGGAGATATTACGTAGCGGTTGTCATCTGCATTATTTAACATCTTCCAATTAAAAAAAAAAAAAAAAAGAATACATTATAAACAGCAGTGTCTTTGGTAGCATCAGGAAGAGATGCTGGGGTCAGAGAAGTCAGTGCTCATTCTTTCTTTTCAGCCCAAAGCTGCTGAAATGGGTACATTACTCACCTGGTATAGGTTGATGTGTCCTTACTGAAGGTAATAGGCAAGCTTCTGTTTGGTGTTAATTAGCACAACAAAACTGCAATCAGCAAGGTGAAATTTGAAAACAATGATTACCATCTTTCTAGTAAATTAACTGGGATGGGCTCTTCAGCCGTTGAAAAATCATCAGTCCGGTCTGTTGGGTCGCATTCAGGATGCATGGGGCAAACGTCAATCTTGCTTCACACATTTCCCTTAACTAAACCTGCTTATAGCAGTTTTGCAGGAGGCTGTAACTCCGCACTACTGTGCAGATGTTGTAGATATCTAATCTCATTCAAAACCTAACCAAGCACAGTCCTGAGCACCCTGATTTTAATTGGTCTGGGTTTGAGCCAGGGACCAGACCAGATGATCTCCTCAGGTCCTTCCAAAACACTGTCGTCTTATGGTTCTGCTCTCTGGTTTGGCCAAGAGACTTTTTCTGGATCTGAGATAGCCAGATGTCTGGGGTGTGTGTGTGTGTGCCTTTGCCCGATGTTGTGATGGGCAGGATCACAGCCGCAGCCCTTATATGTATGGCAGCCGTTTCAGGCTTGTGGAGATCTCCCTTCTTTTCCTGTTAATTACAGTGGAACCACCAAAGGGAAGTCCAAAGGCCAGATTTTTAACTGGCATAAGCTGCTATGGCTTTACTGACTTCAACAGAGCTTTGCTAGTTTGCAGCGGCTGGAGGAATGGCCCTTGTCAACAGGATTTTTCATAGAGACCTGGTACTTAATGCTTGCCATTTGGAAGCAGAGTGCGTGCACTTCGGGTAGTTTGCTTACAAAGATGAAATATATTGTTTTAATATACATTTTAAACATGCCGGTAATTTCTTTGCTTTTCTTTAAAAACACGACAGAAAAAATTAATGGTAAGTGGAAATCCATTTTGCCGTGTAATAGTAATACATTGTATATTATTACTATTCTGCTATTCCACAGGGAAAGTAAATGCCAATAAAAGGGATTAGAAAGCAACATGCATTTTCAATTAGGGCCCTCAGTGCTGCTCAAAGCAAGCCTTGCCAAACACCTAGCTGATGGGACAGAGCTCACAGCAAGTTCTGGACACACATTGAGCAGGAGGGGAGAGATGAAGGGACCCCGCAGGACGCCTGGCCAAGGGTGGCCACGCAGGGAACCAGGGACCCGAGGGGCAGAGCAAGGACCGAGGGGAGCTGTGGTCCCTGCATCTCGTGGTCAGGGCAAAGCAGGGATGGGAAGAAGGGCTAGTGGGCTGAAATGGATCGCTTCCCATGGAGTGAAGAGGCAGACGGGGGACATCTGTGTCATATTAAATCTCCTGGCCCTGGCCAAAGGCTGTGCGATTAGGAGACAACCCTTCTTCAAGCAGGCTGGAGCTATCTGTAAATAAACCAATGCATGCCCGTGCACGCTCATAGTCATTGTATCTCACCTCTTACAGCTACACAAACACACTTGACACACACTATGCACACATATTATTAAGCTACACACTGCAGTGTATGTGTATATAAATGTTTGTATACATACACTCATTATAGAGTTTATATTTATACATGTGTGTCTCCTTGCTTCTCAGTCTAGACACAGAACCTTTAATTATGGAGAGAGTTCAAGAAATCTGTAAAGTTTTTATACACATATTTACATGATTCCAGGCATAAAACGAACAAAACAGGAAAAGGGAGTTGTGATAGAAGGTGGGACAATAAGGAAGAGAGACAAGTGCTTACAAATAGATGGGCCATTGAAGATGGCGTCTCTAAGAAACTATCTGTTCTCCTCCTAATACACCCACTTTCTAATTAAATAAAAGTAAATCTTACTCTTTTTCCTCTAGGAATGCTGAACCATTCTCATTGCTATCTGGACAGGATTTGACAGCTTACATCAGGAATGGGCGTGAAGTTGCCCAGATGTGTCTGCTGAAGGAACCATTTTCCTGGTGATGACAGAAGTCTGGCAAGATGCCTGATAAAAATCTGAGGGGGATTTTTTTTTTCCCTCTTTCAAAACAAGAAATAGGGAAAAGAGAAACCTGTATACATCAACCACACATATATGAGAAATCTCCCTTTTTTTTTTTTTTTTTTTTTCAGGTAGAAACACTGAGGTCTTCAGAAAAGACAGGAAATCTTAACACTGCCCTCCCCAGAGCCTCATCTATCAATCAGGTCTTTCCTTTGGCCCCAGAATATTCAATCTCTCTCCCTCTCGTCCTCAATTTGCTGTATCTTGTACAGGAACCCAAGGCCATGTTTAATGTGTTTGTTTTTTACACTGACAACATAAAGGTCAACATTTAGGTTAGGTTACGTAATCAGATCAGTCCCCTGTGACTAACCACAGAGCAAAATAATTCCCACTTAATTGTCCTCTTCTCCCACCCCCCTCCTTCTGAACAGCAAAGTCCTATTATTTCTTCCTTCCCTCTGCCTTGGAATTACTTCAGGGCTGATCTCAGGTTTGTATGAAGCTGGGATCAAATTTTCAAAAACACTTAAGCAAGACTTCCGTCATAAAAGACAGGCATTTGGGAAGGAAGAAGACTTCCTTATTTTTTTTTTTTAAAATGCTGTTGCAGGCAAAAAACCAATGCAGTGGGATTCCCAGCAGGAGTTAGACATACTGGCCTAGTTCGCATTTTTATGCAACAAATATTCCTTGTGAGCATTGACTTTCCATAGTGAAATCCGTGGGGGCCTGGAGGGCCAAAAAGTGACTGAGCTCCCTGGTGTTATAAGAAAGAGATAGGAATAAATGTAGTCTCAGAGTCTAGCTTCATATTCAGTTAGAATCTTTTCTGATTTTGCAATTGTCAAACTGAATTACTGCCATGCGTAGTTATAGGCTGTAAAGTGACAGGCCAAATATTAACCTGCAGAAGAAGGACCTGGGGGTAACGGTGCCAAGTTGAACACAAAGTAGGAATAAATCTGAGTGCCACCAGTTCATTCCCACTGTAATTAAGGCAAACCACATAATAATGTAGCACGTTAGAAAGTGCATGCCCAGTCTACCAAAAGAAGCAATTATTCTGTACTCAGTGCTGTCAAGGCTGCATTTGTAGTACTGCACTCAGTTTTGTGTACAGAGTTCAGGATGGATTTGAAAGAGCGCATTACAGGGCTCCCAATATGCACATGTCCTATGAAAAGACCTCAATGGAGCTAGGCTTGCATGTCGGGTGGAAACTACAGCTATTTCACTGGCAGCTAGAAAAAAAATGATAAATCAAAACTCATCTTAATCATGCTGCATAATAAAAGGGGCAATGGTTTTGGTTTGAGAGGTTTAGTCTGGACATTAATTAAAAAAATCATTTCAGTGTAGTATAGCGCTGGAGCAGGCTATCCAGAGAAACTCTGGCATACATGTCTTTGGAGGTTTGCAAGCTATGGCTAGGCAAAGCCATGGCTGACCTGATCTATAGTTGGCTGTAGTCCTGCCCCAGCTCGGAGTTCGGACTAGGAGGCCTCCGGTTGTCTCTTCCAAACAGCTTTTCCATGATTCTTGGATTCTAATAGCATCAGATTTCTCAGAAATTGCCCTCCCCAAAAGCACCCTTTTAACCTCCCTGATGGCCTGCTGAAATCTTGAACGTGGCAGAAGAAATAGGATGGCTTGTTTCTTTCTCTTAACTTATACCATGGCTTACCATGGTTTAGTTTTCACTGCGTAACCGGAGATTTGGCTTTCATCATGCGCAGTTAGACAAAATCCCACCACCCATGCCTGGCTACTGGGATGCGTTAGCAGGGAGAAGGCATATGAAGTGGTCTCAATGCTAACCAATACCTCTGGGAGTTTCTGGCCACCTTTGACTACCCAATTCCAAGGGTCAGGCACTCATTTATAGCTGATTTAGCTGGGGAAATCTTTGGAACAAGTCCTGTGAGAGACTAGAGCATGTACCCCTGGATCTGTAACAAAATATTTTAATTGCTGTGCCAGCCAAACCTCTGTATGTAAGTATGTACTGTTATGCCTCTAAAGAAGGATGGACAGCAGAAGTTCTGAGCAGCAATATTTCATTTATTCAAACATAGAAAAAACCCACACAGGATACGCTCAGAACAGTTGAATATTTTATCTTCAGATACCAGTTCCTTACAACTGGCTTTGACAGCTGAGCAGTTACTCCTAAGCTGAGCTCTTCATGGTGAAAGAACATCTTAATTCAACAAGGAACTTCGCCAAAATTAATTATCTGGATCCTATGATCCCCATGTTTACTGATATCACTGAAGTCAGGATTTCCTTCTTAAACTTAGGTGCCTAGTGCCATTTGAATTCTCTATAGCATGTCTGTATGGGGTTGGTAGACAAGACAGAGGTCCTGTGGTCCTATGCCCTTCTGGAACTGGCATCCAAAATGACATGACATACTTATCTTTGAGCAAATGAACTGAGCTTCTAGCACATAGGTAGACACCCACAAGTAGACTTCTGCATCTGGAGCTGAATCGCACTTAATACAGCTTTCTGAGACGGCACCAAGAGTTCAAAAATCAATGTAATTCATGAATAGCTGCTTTTGTTATTTTCAGTCCAGATTATTGTCCCTGGTTGGAAAATGTTTTCTGAGAAAAGTCAAGATAGGGGACTATTACAGTTACAAGCAATGACCTACATTTGTACTCATGAAGTATAAAACCACAGCAAACTGTAACGTTGGAGTTTTACCTCCAAATTTTGCACTAAGTCCTTGTCTTGGGGTTAAGGTGTTGCATAGTTTTAGGAAAGACATCCAATAGCAAAGGCAATATCACTATTGGCTGTAGAAATGAGCTCTCTGCTTTCCTTTATTTTTTGTACACTTTCCCTGAAATAGTTTATTGCAGTCCACTGTTGGAAGAAGAACAATGGACTACAAAGGATAATTATTGCCATCCTTATGTTCTTAAGCACTTTGACTAATTGGGAAGGAATTAGGAAGGAAGCCACATGACCCAGTGAATAGAAGGGACTGGAAAACTCAAGAACTGGGATTTATGCCTCAGTCTGCCCTGAGCAGTACAAACTAAGTTCCATGAAGTACCCAAATCTCACCATTTTAACATCTAGAGAGTAGCAGGAACATTCCCTTAGTTAAGGGAATCATGTATGTAAAGAGATGCAAGTCTGAAATTCAGCACACTGCAGCTAATGGCATCTTTATGGGAATATCTGCAAGCAGCTGTTCAGGCTGTATAATATTGGAATGTTATTAATGTATATAAAGCATATAACAAAAGTTACTGCATGTTGTTAACTGCTTCTTAGATTAAATTTAAATGAGAAGATGTGAGACCTGTTGAGGAGTAAAAGTCTCTGCGGACAGGGTGTGCCCCCTTCAGCTGTGAGGCATATAACACTGGATTTCATCCATTATTCCCTGCTACAAAACATGCTGCTTTATCATAAATGGTGGGGAGAGAGACATTTGTTGACTAGCTATAAATTGAACAAAAAGAGGTGCATTCAGCAGCCCATTACAGTAACGCTGTAATAGGACTGGAGGATACAGAGAAGGATTAAGCATTCTGAGAGAGAAACATAAAACAATATGAAACACATAGAATAGCAATGCAAAGAAAAAAAGAGGAGAAGAGGAAAAAAAAAAAGAAACGACCTTTCAGACCATGCACAGAATAATTCAAAGCAAATGTGAAGCCATTCTCTTCAGCAAGACAACCACAGTAGGTCACATGAATGCTTATGCTTTTTTTTTTTTTTTCTTTTTAATATATAACATTAAGCTAGTGGTCCTGGACAGTATTAGTTGAAAATATCTCTTGAATGACTGTGCTTGCCAACTGGCTGTTTTGTATTTATTTTGTAATTATTCTGATTATTCGATATATGCATTCTCTGCTTCCCCCCCCCCCACTAGGAAAATAGAAGCATCAGATCCCCATACGTTTCTCATATTTGCGATCAAATGCATTCGTGGAAAATATGGTTTGCTGAATCGCTGTGGGCAGGACTCATACATACTTTTCTAATGCCGGATGTTTGGAGAAAGGTTTTAAGTATACACTCAAGCCTCCGCATTTTTTGATTTTTTGTGAATAAACCATACCCTGGCTACAGAGACACCTGACTGGCCCTAAGCAGGCCAGCTTAGCATTGGCAAGGCCTTTTAATGCAGAATATAGCTTTACACGCTCTGTAACCCACCGCAAGTTGGCGTTTTACCACAGAAAGAAGCGATTCTGTCTCCCCCCACCAACGGCTGCTCCCGTTCCCTACTGCCAGCCCAAACATTTATGTATCTGCGAGGTGGAATGAGAGAAGAGGCTGAAACTAACCCCGAAAAAAAAAATAGCATTGACCCACATTGGCGCCCTGATCTGGCCCAGGATATTGCCACACAAGTATTTGCACTGGATTTGGCTCACGAAATTAAAAGATGCAGGAAACTACGGACAAGACTGCTCTGGGCATACACTGCCTTCCATGATGTTTTTTTCCTGAACTGACAGATCCTCCCAGGACCATAAGGACATCAGTGCAAGGACACCCGGTCTGACTCCGGACCACTTCATTTATGGCCAGATCGCTTGGATGTTATCCACGTTATCCAAACCCAACATTATCTCTGATATGGCAGGGTTGGCTGCAGCTTCGTGGCAGCTTTAGTATAAGATCTGTACCCAGAGCGTTGTAAATTTGGGTTCTTTCCAGTTAGGGTCAAAGACAACCACTCTCAAAACAGAGCATTTTTATTTATGGTCTCCTTGGTTTTGTATTTTTTTGAATTTATTTTTTAGTAACAGTACTGACACTGAAATTTCTGCTTTTCCTTAGTCTTTCTTGCTTGTATATGGGGGAGCAGGAGAGTGAAAACAGTGCACAGATCATTTCTCACTCTTCCTCCCTCTTTGACTATCATTTTATATATGGCTGCAAGCTGCTTATGGTAAACCCAGAACTGCTTCTGGTATTCTGCTAGGGACCATGGTCTGTTTAAATCTGCATCTCTTCCTGTTTAATTTTCTGTCTCTTAGCCATCTTTAAGATTCACAGCACCAAACTGCATAGCTCGATCTTAGGATATTCAAGGAGCAGGTACTATCTAGTGAGAAGGAAGACCATAATGAGAATAGTGGAGGCAAACTGATCAGTTCATGACATGCAGCATCAGTTCAAGCTCTGGGGTGTTTCATTTCCATTTGCTTGTGCTCAAGGCTAGCAAAGGGTCTTTATTCTTACTGGGACAACACAGAATCTTGTTTAAAATGCACCTGTAGAAGCCTGCTATCTCTTTGCTACCCAGTAGCAGGAGAGAATGTATTCTGTAGCATGCTGTATCAAATCTAGCCCACAGTCAAGCATGTAAGGAATTTAATTATTTCACTTTGATATCACTTGCTTCAGAAAATACAATACAGAAAACTCACAAAGCACAGGAACATCATGCAAAGTCTGGATACATTTGAAGTATAGATACCAGCTAATAGGCATAAAGAAGGAAAACTCAGTAGCAGAAAAAGAAAGAAAACAAACCAACTGAATGCAAACATAGCCCGGACATTTTCTCTTTCTATTTTGTCTTTCTCCCCCTCACTCCATCCCTTTCTTTGCAGATCATTTTGTTGCCTCACTGGGTATTTCCAACTGCATGCAGCCCACTGAACAAGTAGTTTTGGGGATTCACTTCAAAGCAAATAGAGCACTACATAGGAAAGGAAAAAAGGGTATCAGATATGGTGCCCCCAGCTAGAGCTCAAGTCCACAGAATCAGATCAGAGGATTTTCCAGCTGAAAATTCCCCTTTTTGCCTTTCCTAAATCCTTCCTACCCATCTCATTCCCTATGTTTCAATACCTTGCAGGTTGTTTCGATACCTCCATGCTACCACACTGCTCAGGGCAGGATTATACAGCACCATCCCTTCCCCTGCTGTCCCTCTCCTTCTCCCTTCACTTCAGACCATTGCAGTTTCCTTTGTATTGTTGTGTGAAAATCAGCAAAACCAGAGTGCTTTGATTCTCTCCCAGCTGTGACTATGATGTTTCCAAAATGAAAGGAACAACAAGGGGATGAAACCAGGAGACAAGAGGAGTTTTAATTCTTGTGGCTTGCTTTTTTTTTTTTTTTTTCTTTTGGAAAGGAGAATGAAGTGGAAAACAGAGGAAAAAACTAAGGAAAAGACAGTGACAATAAACATCTAAATGTTCATAGTAGATCATCCATAACCAAGCTTTCCTGGAGCATACAGAAACACATGCACGCAATCTCACTGCCTTCCCTAGCAAAACCCAGTGAGAACACGAATCCATGTGCTGTAGCTCTTGCTCAGGCAGAAAGGGGAAAGTTTATTTATGTTTTGCCACATAAAATTTTATCTGTCCCTTGCATGTATTTTCTGCCTGGCAAAAGGCCCTAGGTTTTTTAACCTCTTTGAAGGAGGTAGGTCCCAAGCCAGGATACAACCACAGGACAAATAATGATTCTTTCTAAGAAGGATCCTCAGAGAGAGGTTAACAAAACACATTGGGCACCAGAAAGTGGGTAGTTTTAAAACTAAGTAAAACATACAGCAGGGGTATGAAAAGTTTTAACTAAGAGATCCATAAAAGATGGGGGGAAAAATATCATACATACATCTACACTCTTGCATGGATCTGTATGTGCAAGAAATAAGAAAATGGCACTGGTACAACTCCTCCAGCTGTCAGGAAAGGTCACTGGCAGAACCAAGACTAGAAGCTCGGTCACTTCATTTCCTAGGAAACTGCAGCTAAGAGCTGATTTTTGCATAGTTATTGCAAGAATGGGCAAATTTGAAATGAGAAAGTCAAGCTTTTAATTTTTTTTTCCTAGATATTTGTCATTTTTTTAAGGTATTGAGCCAAAATTCTGTCTCAAACAGGTTCAGAGAACTGATGTTTAAAAAAGCATCCCTATTGGTTTTTCCCACTATTTATAATTACAAAGTCTATACAAACTCACAGATGTCAAAATTATTTAATTAAGAACACCTCACAGTTTCTGTATGAATTTTTCCTCATTTTTATTACTCATGACTGCTTCTCCTTCTCCTCTTCTTTGCTTGTACATACGTATACAATGGTTATACTAACTTGATGTGCATTCTTGATGACTCCATTTTCAAGAGCAGTCTTCCACTCTTCTCTGCAACCCCAGGCAACTTTCTAATTGCTCATGAGGAATAAAAAAAGAAAGATTTTCAAACTTTGCCAAAACAAATGTTTAGTGGGACAAAGGATTTTTTTTAACTATCTTTATTTGAATACAAAACATGATTTTTTAGTTGCTGGCCAATTCACCATCTTGGAAAGTCCTGGTGGACTTTCCACCATGATGTGAGCAGGGATGGGGATACCACGTCACCTTTTATTTCCCTGTTGGGGACCGATTCTGTGCTTCAGGGACCATTTTAGGTCTCAGCATCTCTGGGAAATACCCTTCATTCTTTCAGTCTTCACTCACTGTCCACAGAGTTGGGAACGACAAAGAGGAACCTGTGATTTTGGCCCTTTCTCCTCCATAGTTTCAACAAACACCAAGTGAATTAATCTTGAGTATTAGAAAACATGAATGCATTGATCATCATCTTGTATACTTCCCAGTGCAATATAATAGCATCCACAAACAGAACCTCCTGGGTTGACTTAAAACAAGGATCCCAGAGCCACGACACCTAGTTGAGCCTACCTGGATTTGTGGGAGCCTGGAAAACCAAGCTGGAAATTTCATGGGAACAAAATCTCATTGAATTTCAAGTAGTACCTCTTCTCTGTTAAGAGAAGGATATTGACAGGACTATTCTGCATCGATGTCAGCGTTTATTTCTGTATTTAGTCTCGCTCCAAGCAAGAAATAGTTAGAACATTTCACCAAAATCCAATATCCTCACCAAATTTAAAATGACTAAATAAAACATTCTTTTTCTTGGTCAGAAATAAGGTTGCTGGTAATCTGTGATTCTTTTTTCCCCCAAGCAGTTTTTTTCCTGGCTTTAATCAAGCCAGGAAAATATATACATCTAGATATATAGTCATGTACTAATGCACTCGAAGACAACTCACTGGAAGCTGTTGGTGATTAAAAACAGTCAAAAAGTTTTACGACAACTGCTGAAAAAGTATATCATTCAAATCAGCATGATTTGAAAGGAATAGTGATTTCTACTCTTCTTTCTCTTCCAGTCAAGAAAATTGAATAAAAAAGTCTTGCAAAATATGAAAACATCACTTGACAGGTGCAGTCATTGTGAACATTCACGTGAGCGTCTTCCTCACTCCAGGCACCCCTCTAACATGAATGTCTATAAAATTAAGCTCCTAATCGCCTTTTCTAGTCAATGATGAGTTATAAGATCCTGAGGAGGATTCACTCATCTAATTTGCCATCATTTTCTACTACAGTATCTGGATGAATCTGACCCTTTCTTTATAGCAAGAAATTAGGGAGAGTAGTTACCTAATTAAATGTTTGCAGCTTAGTACTATTAATTATTCTGTCACTGCTTGCCCACCTATATTTCAAAATTTTCAGCAGAATTTTTTGAAATGTTTTAAATTTTGAAACTTTCTTGGTTTGCTTTTTATTTTTACTATGTTTTTAAGTTTTATTTTGATTTAGATAGGGTGACTGTAAATGGGGGGGCTATAAGAGGACACCTTCTCTATGCTTTATCCTAAGCTATCTTGGAGATGCTGACTATGCAACGATTTTTCAATCCCCTTGTTTTTCCTGCTGCATTCAATTCTTAATTGACCAAAGTGTGTGGTAAAATGGTTGCAAAGTTATTTTTTGTCTAACAAAGTTAAGTTTAAAGAAAATCCCGTTGCCTCTCTGAGTGAATCTCCTGGTTCTTCATTTCTTGCTTTGTAGCTCAGGGCATAGCTTCTCTTGTCCACCAAGCAGAGCAGATCTTTGGTTGTATTGAGCGAACAGAAGTAGCCTTGGGTATATAATCCCTCAGCCTGAAAGTCTACAGCCTTCTTTTCTGGCTTGCAACTAGTGCCTGCCCAATGATGCTGCCTCGTATGCTTCCTAGAATGACTTTTCCAAATTAAGTGTGGTCAGTCTGCTCACATAGGCATCCTGCTTTGGCCTGAAGCATTCCCTGCAGAAATGACCATTGATTTGGCAAGCTCCTTCTCCGACCTCTGAAACAGTTTATCATGGCAAGGCAATGTGCTGTGCTGAGGGTGTTTCTATTTAAAACCGTTCTGAGCTAAAAGGAGTCGAGGGAAACTAGAAGGAGAAGTGGAGGGGGGGGAGAAGAAAAAAAAAAAAAGAAAAAAAAAAAAGGAAGGAGGGCTTGTGAGTAGATGTTGTAGCCTGTTTCCATGACACATGAAGTGTGTGGCATGTGATATAAATACCATGACCTGGTACCACACTGACAATTGCACTTCTGGAGCAGTGGAAATAGTAGCTCAAATCAACATTGTAAGTGGAGATTAGGGGACTGTGACAATTTCCCTTGGCTAACTCCTTACCCTGAGCTTTTCAGCAGACCTGCTAGGTTTTAAATATACGTTATGGTTCCCATGACCTGCAGATAACCCAAAAGGAGGCGTCAGCATGTCAGGGCATGCACAGATAGGGGAGCATTTGATTTTTTAAGCAAGGACACCAAAGAGCTCTGGGGAGCAGCTCAGGGAACCATTCTGTCATCCTAACTCCTTGTGCTCCCTAAACCAGAGGGAGGGCACTGAAAAGTGAATCAAGGCTTATGGGCTCTTCTTGGAGACAGAGAGGAGTCATATGAATACCATGAAAAATACATTAATTACCCATGACAGCAGAGAGGTGCATATTGCTTATGGTTTCACTTGTCATATAACAGATCAGAAAGCCCTTAAACTCTCCCAAATGAGCAGTTTAAACTTTGCTGCTAATGCCTGAGAGTTGTGAGCTCAGGACTTGCTCTGCAGACAGGCTGAAAACTGCTTCTGTTTTACCCACATGTTGAAAAGCTGATGGTCCTTCAGGATCCAAGTATCTGCACATGTTGCTGGTATTTCATTCTTTTGTGGACCACAGTCCACAGCAACTGAAATGCTGTGACCCTGCTAACCCCAGGAGGCATTTCATTTCACGTTAGACCTTTGATTTAAAGTCCAAAAGAGGGTAAAAGCTTGTGTGTTCCAACCTTTTCTGCTGAGTGGGGATGGTGACAAAGCTACAGTTGTGGAAAGCGGGTCTATGACATTTGTGAAATTTTATGTTTCTACTGAGGATGTGGTTTCCATTTTGTAAATGGAACCTCCAGCCTAAAAATAAGTCAGAATTGGATTTCCTAATTTTTCTGTGGAAATCTAGGCTTTGTTATCTCTAGATCAAACTCCTTCGACAGCTTTATGCGATGAAGACCTCTTCAGCTGAACTGGACAGCCTGGGTTGCCTTTATGTTGAATTAAAAGAAATGGGAGCACTTTTGAGGAACTGGTTTCATCTGACCAGTTTTAATTTACTTTAGGATGAGACAAATTACGCTGTAGACTCGGTTGACTATAGCAGGTATATCTGCACTGACTACAGGAAGGAATATGGGTGCCTGGTCCAGGTGGAGACATTTACAATGAATCCTACTCTTTGTCTTGATACATTAGACATTGTCTTGATTTAGACACGTGGTGTGAGATATTCTTCACTGATAATTGTAGAAATGGGTCTCAGATCCCTATTCAGGCACACGTATGGGTCTCTGTTCTCTGGGTGTCTAAGCTCATCTTATAATCAATGGGTATCTTGATTCAGCTGCCTTAGCATATGCAGCTGGTTCCCTTTCTGGCAGGGTAGGGTATCCCACCTGGTCTCCAGCTGCTGCTTCAGAAGGGACGTGTATCTTGTATAGCTCCTATGTCACATCCTGTTGTGTAACTGTAAAAATGTCTCAGAAATCACAATAGAACAACTCACTCACCCAAGTGTAGGTATCAGCTTTAGGTTGAGATGAATCTTCTGATCATACGGAGTCGTGTCAGGATTCATTGGCACAAAACCAGGTACCAGGTGCCATCAGAGGTACTGTAGGGATATCCCAGACATCCACACAGGTCTGATACACTTGATATGGGACCTGGAGAAGATCTGTATTTTGTCATCTCAAATGGCACTAGCTGTGTTCATGTGCTGGGCTGCTACCTACAAGCTCTGAGTCTAGACATCCAATGCAGAAGTAGAAACCTCCTAAACCTGGACACCTAAACTTAGCTGTCTCAATCTGCAGTCTGAATCCGGACACATAGCATCAGGCAAGAGGAGTTCCATGACAATTCATGCCCAGAAAACAAAACACAAGTGGAATTCAGGTGCCCAGAAAAATAATCTAGTAACCTTTGAGTTGTCCCAGTGTGTTGAAGATGTCTGAAAAGAAATAGATATAGCACAAGACCAAGCAAGCAGTGCAGCTCTAGAAGGCCAGGTGAAACACAGGTGAGATATGTAGGCTGTCTCAAAAGCTAATGGCTAATCACCAGAGACACCTCACAGGCACGTACAAATTTGTTGGATCTCGTATTTCTGTCTGCGTTGTTTTTTTTCTGATGAGCATCATGAAGTCGAAGGCATTACAATTTGGGGAGTTTCCTCAGGAAACGACATAGAGCAAGGAGGGAGCTTACAGGTTAAAAGATTCATGAAAACTAATCTTTTCAAGGTGCAGCTGGACCTAACTCCCATTTACTGCAGTGAAAAAGGAAGGGCTGCATATATCTCAAGGCTAACACCTAAAAGGAAGGAATTTTGCTTGCACTTCCCAAGTGTCTTGCCTGGAGCTGGGATTGGCCATGCTCAAGCAATGTGCTTAATGCTTTGGCATAAAATCTCCTCCACCTGCATTTGCTTTAAACTTTGCTTCATTCTGCCTTATTACCAGCTTAATAAAAATAATATTAATGTCTTCATTTCATTCTGCAGGGTTTGGGATTATTAGACTGGCAGCCAACCAAGGTCTTTGCTGTAAATTACAATGTGAAGGTTATGTGCAAATGATAACTTACTCCTTGGGTTACAAGTAAAAGGAGTTTTCATAGGCATACAAGGGAAATAACTGTGCTTTTTAAATCAAAGAGGTTAACTAAAGTGCTACCTTTTGGTGAACCAGAACTGCCCAGAAGAACAAAGCTTTTTTGATTATTTTGTTTGGGTTTTTTTCCTCCGGTTAGAGTTGTAAAATATTCTGCTATCACAACATACATGCCAGTGTGAGTCCAGTGGTTGTGGTAACTCTTGTGGGTTTTTTGGTACAGGGTCCCATATTTAGTGTTTTATTTCCTGAACTCCCAGCTACAAGAGTCATGTGATTGTGTAAGACTCTCAAACTGTTATTTTTTTTCAAAGGTTATATTTCTTCCTTGTAGGAGTAAAGAAACACTTGAAAATGTGATTTCCTATAGGCTCTAAAATCAAAAGCCAAATAAAAGGGATGCTATTGTTACTAGTGATTTTATGATTTTTCTCTTGATCTTTAGTTTTTTGAGCATCTGACTCATTTTTGAAAGCAGGGCACTGTAAAACAAGGTCAATATTGTGCCCAGATCCTGCACCAACCACACCATCTTCCTGAGGTCAGCTGAGCAAATGCTTTTGGATCAGGTCCCCATTTCTCAAAAAAACTTCACTAGCAACTGGACATATCAAACCATTCTGCATATTTTTGCTGTCAATGTTCTGTCTGGTGAGGTTTCTGACCTCTGAATTTCACGCTTTCATTTCCAGTACTAATGACCCTGCCTTGAACAACTGGATTTTTAGTCTAATAATAATGGGGTTAGTGACACTCAAATTATCAAGAAAAACTGTTCCATTTCCATGGACTTTTGCACTCAGTTTAAGAACACGGGGCTCAGCCTTTGGTGTTATGATCAGTGAACTCTCTCCAGACATACCGTGAGTGCGTTACAGGTCTATGTGCTGACATATCAAGCAGTTGAGTTATATATTCTGCTTTAAAAGCATAAGCTCAAGCTGCAGTACTGTTTGCTTTTAGCTTTGGAAATTACTGGGTCTATCAAAAAGGTTGCTTTGCGTTAGAATCTTGTCATTTTAGATCACTTGCTGAGAAGTATTGAGCCTTGATTCTTCAGAAAGGCTCGAGTTCTGCCCATGGTTTGTTTAAATTACTGGGGGCTTGTGTTACTGATTTCAATGAGGTCAAAACTGGCACACTGAAAACTAAATCTATTAATCTCCCCGCATTCACCTCCTCGAGAAAGTTATAGTAGCAGACTAAAGAGGCTATAAAAGCTTTTGGAAGAACCTCAAGCATAAATCCATTGAAGTGTCAAAGCTCCAATTCACCGAATGAGAAACAGAGCAGCCCCCTTCATTTGCAGAAGGTGGCTGTCTGAAGAAGCCCTCTGAAGTGGTTGGCTTCCTCTCCGGAGTTGATTAGTGCCTTTTCTAACTTCTGTTTGCACTGAACATAATGTGCGTTCCTCGGCTGCCGCTCTCTCATTACCAATTTGGGGTTAAGGAAAATGAAAAAAACGCAAAAGCAAGAGAAAAAAAATTCCTTTGATTCAATTTCCTTTTTTTAAGACTTCCTTAAATATTATCATTGGTTGTTGTTTATTTTACTAGGATTGGAAGGGGCAATTGTGGTCACACATCCGACTGCTGGCATAACTTAGACCAGAGAATCCCCGCCTGTGATTACTGGATCCTGCTCAAACGCCTGCAATCCAGACTGAAGCAAATCTTTTATAGTTTCTGACTCTGTTGATCCTCCTAGAAAGCTCTGATCTTAGCTGATTACAGCTGCTGGTCTCAATTGTGCTATCACTTAGGATCACTGGGAATACATCCACAAACCAACCGGTTTGCAATTTTTGCGGCGCTTTCTACTCAGCGTGGAGTTCTATCTGCTACTTCCCAAAATCACCCAAGTCCTCACCTGAGTAAGCCCTCTATTTACAGCACAAGAGCTGGGACTGAGAGAATACGTACAACTGGGACTATCCTAGAAGTATCTGCAGAGCAGGGACTAGATGGACATGCCTGAACTGCCCTAACTTGCTTAATGTGAAGTTACCTTGACTATAGCAAGTAACGGCATTTCCCACATCAGCTCTCTGGAATTAAGGATGACTACTTCATTTTCTTGCTAACACTTTCTTGTGAGACCTAAGTGCACCAAAGTCTTACTCCAGAGATAATAATGTGCGCTAAGTAGCAGGTTACCTAAATGAAGTTAGGAAAGGCATTTCCCAACTGTGGCCAATCTTATCCAATTGAAAATTATGTTTAATTTTCGTTTAGTATCTACCATTCACTGGAAGCTTCATACAGATAACAAAAATAATAAAAAATATACAAAAATAACAAAAGCTACAGTTCTAAAATTCTGTTCTTAATCTAACCAGCTAACAGCCATTCATTACATATCTCCTTAATCCACTGGCAGTTTATTAAAATTTCCTATAAAATGGGATACAGAAATAAATCCTTCAGTCTGGGCAAATTAACGCTCATACTTAACTGCATTGTTCTTGGTGTCTCTGCATACATCTGAAATAAAAAAATGCCCATGCAACTTAGCATATAGAAATGAGCATATATTTGGAATTATATATACTATAGAATAACAATCAACATTTAACCTCCATTCTCCTTGGTCCCAATTCCACCCGCGATTTTCTCCATTTATGTTAATTTGGGTTGGAGAATTTAAAAAAGTTGGGTGACTTCAGTGTGATACTGGGAAAGATGCTTCTCCTGGTATTGAAAGCAGGGACCCTGAGTCTCAGGATACACAGTATTGCAGGTAAAACTGCTTGTCGGGTTCAGTGTACTGGGGCTGAACTACATAGAGCTTCTGGAGGAATCTCACAAAGCATGATAGTTAGAAGCAAAGGAAGAGATTTAGCTACAGAGTCACAGACCTAAATGCAAGCTTCTAACAGAGGAGTACATACATCAACTTGATGTCTGAGTTCCCACTTGAGTCTGCAGGGATTTGGGCTAGGATGCAGCCGCTGTGCGTAGGCGTCGTTGGGTACATCCTAGATGGTGAAGTATCTCAGGTTGTAGGCTCGTCTGTGTTGGAGACTGTTTTGGGGTTGTGTGGCGGGGTTTTGGTAGCAGTGGAGGGGGCTACAGGGGTGACTCCTGTGAGAAGCTGCTTGAAGCTTCCCCAGCTAAAAGTCAGACCCACCGCTGGCCAAGGCTGAGCCCATCAGGGACAGTGGTAGCGCCTCTGGGAGAACAGATTTAAGAAGGGGAACCTGCAGTGAGTAGGGGGATTGGAATGTGAGAGGAACAGCTCTGCAGATACCGAGGTCAGTGAGGAAGGCAGGGGAGGAGGGGATGCTCCCGCAGCCCGTGGTGAGCCGGCAGGTTGTCCCCCCCAGCCCATGGAGGGGAGCGGGGGAGCAGATGCCCACCTGCAGCCCGGGGAGAGAGGAGCCCACGCCGGAGCAGGGGGATGGATGCCCCCCAGGATGGCCGGGACTCCAGGGGAAAGCCCGTGCTGGAGCAGGCTGTGCCTGAAGGACTGCAGCCCGTGGAAAGGACCCATGCTGGAGCAGTTCGTGAAGGACTGTCTCCTGTGGGAGGGACCGTATGGTGGAGCAGGGGACTAGTGAGGAGTCCTGCCCCTGAGGAGGAAGGAGCAGCAGAGATGAAATGTGATGAACTGACCCCGACCCCCATTCCCCGTCCCCCTGCGCTGCTGGGGGGGAGAAGGTGGAGAAAATCAGGAGTGGAGTTGAGCCAGGAAGGAGGGAGGAGTGAGGGGAGGATGTTTTAAGATTTGGTTTTATTTCTTATTATCCTGGTTTGATTTGATTGGTAACAAATTAACTTGATTTTGGTTTTTCCCTAACTTGAGTCTGTTTCTTGCCTGGGACCATAAATGATGAGTGATCCCTCCTTGTCCTTGTGTTGACCCACAAGTTTTTCTTTTTATTTTCTCCTCCCCATCCCACTGGTGGGTGGAGGAGTGAGCGAGCAGCCTCGTGGTGCTTTGTTGCCAGCTGGGCTTAAACCACAACAGAGACCACCTCAGGAGGGTGTCTAGCCCAAAATCCTGCTCAGAGCAGGATCACCACCAAACTCAGAGCCAGTTGTACAGGGCTTTGGCCAATCAGGTCTTCAAAACCTCTGAGGATGGAGATTTCAACACTCCTATAGGCAACTTATTTCAGTGCTTAATTATGCTTATACTGTGGTTGGCTTTTTTTCCCCTTATAGTGAGCCATAACCTTCATTATTTTAATTTATAACCATTGTCTCCATTTCTTCTGCTGTGTGCCTCAGTAAGAAGCCTGGGGTCAACTTCTCAGGAACCTCCCTTTAGGAATAGGAATGCAAGAAGTTTTGTAACTGTGTGAATGTGCTGAACATTTTCTTGATCCAGAGATATCACCTACCCACCTTCACCTCCATGGGTGACGAGTGCCTTCCACCCACTGGTCCATACAAAGACATGTGTGGAAAGATTCAGGCTCAGCCCGTGGTCTGATGGACACCTCAGGGAGGGTTTAGGAGGACATTTGTGTTGGCAGATTCAAGACACTGACTGAACAGAGTCACTCTGGGTTGACTGTCCTCCAGATTACATGTGATGGCACTCCTGAGGTCTGTTTTCTGTACATGTGCATAAACAGTGTAGCACGGCCATGGGTGATCTTCAGACTTCTTGGAGGGCCCTGCAGGGGTTAGTCTGTGTGGTGGATCAAGGAATGTGACCTTAAGAAGGCCCTTGGGAGTGCTGTACAGGCAGTCCTATATATTGTAGATGCAGCCTCTGAGCCCAAGATATATCTGGGCTGACAGCCAGCACACAGGTCAAGAGGCTTGGTGTGCTTAAAGCCACTCAGACGCTTACATTTCAGCTGGGAGTGAAGACATAGTCAATCTGCCATTGCTGCTGGAACATTTTCTTGTCTTTACCTCATAAATCTAGCCAGCAGACTTTGGCTTTCTGGAGCTCTGAGTATTTGTAATAATGAACCCTGAAAACATTCAACACTTTTGCCTAAGGGCTTACAGCACTAAGTAGCTGTCTGAAGCAATGGTCAATCATGGGGATGGAAAGAGAATGGGCTATGAAAATGACTGTGTTTAATGTATTTGTTTAATGCTACAAGTTTTCTTTGCATCACACGGAGGGAAGATGCCAAGGAATAGCATTGGTTCATTGAGACACCAGTTTTTCCAGCTGAAAGCTAGTCAACCTGAAGAACTGATGCCATGTGTGAAGGCAGGTCTGTCAACACACACAGCAGATGGTTGGGCTTCACAGGGGGTGGTGGTGGGAGGTGGGATGGGAACGGGGCCTCACATGCGATCATGGGAGGAAGCAAAGTGTAAATAAATGTCTGGGCATGCACTACAGCAGCCAGCATCAGTGGTCAAGGGCACAGGAGAAACAGCTGTGGGAGATCGGCAAGAAGGCAATGGCCTCATGACCACAAAGGAAGGATGGTGTTAGAGCCAGATGGGGAAAGCTTGTGGTTCATCATTTCAGGGTCTTGTGGTGACAGGAACCTAAATAGTAAACTTTATTACTTTCTTCAATTAATAAGAGCGCAAAAATAGCCATGATACAGGGTCAAATCAACATCTTGGGTGACTGGGCAGCTCCAAGCATCAGTTGAACAGTGTCAATTTACCACAGCTGGGAGCCTGGACAGCTGACCCTTGCTGCAGCTGAGTTACGCTTCCAGAAAAACTGCCCTATTCTCTCTAACGAAGCTATACATATTTCCTCAGGTGATCATCTACCCTCTTTATTGTAACAGAGTTGTAAAGATTTACCCTCAATGAGAAGCTGCGTTTGCTCTGGCCGTGTTGACATACACAGCAGAAGTGACTCCAACTCTTTTGGTTCACGTGTCTTGGTTTACACTTCTGTGGGTCCTGCCCATCCTTTCACAGGGTATGGAGACTTCTGCTGTTTGAGGCATTCAATGATATTTCATCTTCTATGGAAAAGCATGTAAGACAGCAGCCAATCCATCCAAGTTAGAAGACGCCTCAGCAGCAGAAAATAGCCACTGTATCCCCTACCAAGAACACCTCACCCCAAAGCAAGGGGTGAGGCAGCAGTATATTTGGGATGTTTCTTACTAAGAGCACCCATGATCAGCCATCTAGGAGGCCCACAGCTACAACAAGGACAGCAATGATTGCTTTTCCCCTCCCAGGACTCTCAAAAGCTTCTCTCTGTTGCATACTCATTGTATATCTTTAAATCACATGAAGCCCGCAACCTTGCAAACATTTAATGTGATAACAGAAAGTAGATGTCTAAAGAACTTGGCAGACATGGGCTTTGATATGTAGCACTGTTCCCTAACTGCAAATCAGACACCAGGTTAGCTCCCTTGCCCTGTGTTCTGGAGGTCATGAGCACTTCTGAAATAGGTTGTGGATTTTTTTCTCCCTGAGAATGTCTCCAACTAAGATGCATCTGTTTCTTGAAGCTAAAAGCTGTGGGAAACAATACCCTTTTTTTCACGAATGCATACATCGCTCCTGCCTTCATGCTTCAAAATCCTAGGACTGTAAAGAGCAGAAAGGCACAAGTGTGGGTTTGGGGTTTTTTTTTTATTTTGCTTTTATTGTCTCTGTTAGGAATGATACTCCAGTTGCTAAGGCTTAAGCTCAGTCGTGTTGTATGTTCCCCTGCAACCCCACGGCATCGCTCACACCTCGTGCAGAGCAGGGAGGGGTATTGACTCACTGTAGGTATCAGCGAAGTCATCAGCTGCTACGGCAAGGGAAGCACAGAGGCCTGAAGTCAGCTTTTGGCAGGTGGAGAAAGGTGGGTCTGACCTGTGGCCATCAACATCCAGCCAGTAGATCTCTCCGAGCACTCCAGTTCCAGGGAGAAATGGCAATAGCAGACACTTTTTCCTGTTAGCATAGCTTTCTTTAAAGAAAAGCAAAAGTAATAACGTCCCATTTATGTCTGGCTAAGTTTTGGATTGCTTTATATACAAATATACACATACCTCCACGTTTTATCTTATGATGATTACATTTCTAATTACAGCATACAAATCGTTCTTGGATTTTTTTGGCAATACCTGCAAAACAACAGGCTTATAAAAATGGGTGGGCCTGTTTTTCACGTTGTGTGTGTGTGTGTGTGTGTTTTGTTTTCCAAACCAAGCTGAAAGCCTTGTTGCCTGGGCCTTGCCCTTGCCCTAATGGAGAGCTTCTGAGAAAAGGCAGAAAGATAGGAGCCCTTGTGAAGGGAAGCAGCACCACTGATATACCTCAAACTACACAGCCCCGCAGTGGAAAACACTGCTGTGCAAACTGTCATCACCAGAGGCTGATAATGAAGATGCAGCCTGGAGTTTGTGGAGTGTGGAAGGCAGTGAGCTAAGAGGAGGGGCAGCGAGGCACCGAATGCTGTACCAGGGACTGGCTGGGTAGTTAACTCTTGCTGGACTCACTGCCTGTCTGGTCAGACCCCATCTCCCCACACCTCTCACCTCCTCTCCCATTCTACCTCCCGAGCCCACCTTCTGATGTAGGGTCCTTATCCGATGATGCTTACTACACCCACCCAAAGCAGGACTTCAATGCTATGATCCCTATCTTCTCCACCCATCTACCATAAATCCCTCTTTAATCAGATCTCTCTTCTCCTCCTTGAATTTCTTCTAGATGCATGGTCCAAACCAGGACCTTAACTCCATCTACCATTCTCCATGCTTGAACTGTTAGAAATTCAGACACCTGGTACTGTAGGACTGCTCTCCTGCCTAGATGTCTATATGCTCTTAGTCCCCCACCTGCAGCCAAGGGATGAAAAAAGAAGCATCCTAAGAGAAATCTGTATAAATTAGTGCACTCCGGGATAGTCCATTCAATCAACACATGGGAACCTGAGGACACTCTGATGGGCATGATGTTGTTTGGCAGAAGGAATTTGCTTTGGTGAATCAGCATGTGAACGGTTTGATGGAAAACACTGACACCCACTCAGTTCCAACCAGCTACATTTGATGTAGATGAGGGCAATACTAAAACAAAAAAAAAAACCATGTGTTTTATACCTTGAAATAGCTAGGAAGGACAGAAAACGGCAATTAAACCAAGGCTACCTTGGACCTCATCCACTTGGCAGATGAAAAACTGAAATATTACTATGATGTGGCTTGTCATTGGCAGTTGTGAAAGGGTCCAAGTCCTGAACTGAGTTATGTCAATCAGGAGCAATGCAGATCACCGCTGGCAGCAGGGGTGTGACTTTGAACTGATTCTGGAGTAAATGAACTTAAGAACCCAGCTTGAAGGCACTGGCCACATTTGCACTTTCTGTTGCTTCAGCAAAAAGACAGTGTCACACCACAGTTTGTAAGAAGGTTGTATTGCCTAATAAAGACACTTGAGGCGAGTTAATGGGCAGAACAGAACCAAACTAAGAGAACAGTTTTTGGATTCCTCAGGGGAGAAAGGAGAGAATATAGTCTTGCCAGAGAGTTCCTGGGTTATACTTCTATTCTTGCTCCCCTTTCTGTGAGAGTGAGTAACAGAAAATGGATAGAGTAGTGTCACATGATGATTAAATGTATGGAATAGTTTTTACAAGAATGAAGAACACACTAGGAAATCAGCAAGGAAGAGAAAGTCTTGATGATGGATATGATTGAAGGATATAAAATCATAAGTTAAAAGGAGAAATGAGCAAGTAATGATAGTTTCTTCCAATAGAGGAACTATAATGTAATAAAATGAATGGGTGTTTCAAAACAAACACATGGAAACAGTGCTCCACACAGCATGAAGTTAAGCCATTGAACTCCCTAGGATGGGATATTGTGGCTGACAAAATTTTACATCAGTTAAAAAAAACCCAAACCAAAACCACTGATTCATGGGTCAAAGAAAACTTTCCTTTTACTCAATGGCATTATATTACTGTCTAGGGGCCTCATATGAGGTTAGGGCCCTGCTCACTAAGCTTCGTGTATATGCAGATAGTGAAAGGCAGTTCATGCCCTGTAACGTTTGGGGAAAGGATCTGAAACATGGAAGAAATGTCAGATTGCCTTTGGAGAAGAGACCCTGTTCCACATTCATACCCGTATTCTCCAGATGTCCAGACTCAAGCCCACTGCAGAACTTCAGTCAGCTCTTGGGCTCATGGAAGGAGGCAGATGCCACCTGCTACCAACTCCACACCAGTAGCAATATTGTAGTATTGACACCAGACACATAAACTGGATTCAAGTCCTTCCTAGAACGATCCGTTGCAAAACCAGCAAACAAGTCAAAGCTATAGGCAGGTGGTTTAATTCAAGATGCCTTTAAAACAGCATTCAGCCACCAGACATCCTAATGCCAGCTGTGTAGATGAACTGGTGGACTACGAGCACAATGCTTTTGCCTGCTCAAGCCCATATTTCACCTAACATTATTGAATTGTTTGGACAGGCAAATAACAATCCAGTTTATCAGAAGTTTATAGACACCTAGTCATCAATCATTTCCCAGGGAATTAGCTTCCTAAATATTTTACAATCAGGATGTAGGTGACCCAGAGAAAATATTCAGGAAATAAGTTTCAGAACTAAGGAATGATGGCAGATTCCCTAATTCGTCACTGACATATTCCATATAATAACCAGCCATTAGGCCATGATACAGGAAATACTTAAGCATGTGAAGAACAAACAGTTCCACAAAAATAAAGATACTATATCATGTTTATAAAACCACCCATGTACTTAAGTGTTTGAAAGATCGGGGATGTATGTTGCTGTAAGTGATGTTCTCATGCACCGGCAGCAGGCATTTTGTTCCTGAGTGACAGCAGAGGGAATTCAGAAGACAAATACTTACACACTCATCATGCTGCTTCTTGACGATCTGAAGTATGGAGTTATTTATTGGATGTTATGAAGATCCCCCCACTCGTACAAACATGTGCACTAAGTCAGACTGAGCGCATTTCCCTCCTTCCTCCCTCTGAGTCTTTACTGGGTTTTAGCGAAACCCTATTGCTCTTGGCTCATTGTTCTAGACACCAAAAAAAATTGGAAAATTTCACTCTTTCTTATAGCAGCACCCACTGTAATTGTTACAAGAGAAAACAAAACAACTGGAAGTTGCTGGGCCATATGAAATATTGAAGGGTTAGTCTCTTCGTCATCTGAGGTTCTCTGCACAAGCAAATTAATTCGCTTTCTTATGATTGACATGCATTACTGGCAACATAAACCAGCAGTTGGCTGTCAACTGGAGCTTGAAATCAGTTGGAAATCATGATAGCTGCTGCTATAAACTGGAAGGCCTGAGAGAGGAAATTCTAGTTTTGTTAACACAGCAACAGCAACACAGCCAATCCAAAAAGGGATTAGGGGGATCTCAAATCATTGGGGAGGGCTATGGTTTTTTGAGAAATGGCAAAGAAGGAAAAGTAAAAGAGTTAAGAGAATGCTGGGATACCCCATGAAAACAAACAGCCAAAAAAAAAAAAAAAATCCTCCCTCCAGCAGCAGCAACCTCAAAGCTTTATATGTTCAGACTATATAGGTGGCAAGTTGGTACTTGAAGCCCATGCCAAGACCAGAGAACTTCCAGCCAAAACAGATGTGGGTTTATAGAGGCAAAGCAAGCTTTTAAAATGGGTCTAGGGAATTCCAAATTCAATAGTATGTCGGTATAAACCCAAAGACATGAAAATGGGATCTGAGCTTTTAAAATGAAAGAACTAATGAAGTGGTGTTTTTATGTGTCACAGCCCACATTTTGCTTTACCAAAACACAGCGGTCCTCTCAAAGTGTTAACCCTGATTTTTCACCTTTGGATCACAGGGATGTGGCCTGAGAAATCCCTGTGCAGAACAATTTGGTGTTCTGACATCAGCAGCATTGTTACTGTTCCCTCAAGGTATTGTTTTATGCTACGGTTGGACCACACAGATCGCACTTGCTCATGAAAGCCGGGAATAATATGTCAGGGACCAGATTTGCAGACTTTGTTATGCGCGTGAGGCCAACGGAGCTAGGCCAGGTACGCACAAAGCAAGAAGTGATATATGCACATGCAGACACCCACATTGCACATCTACACCCCCCCCCCCCCAGCTGTACACTCTCACAGTGGAAAGGTTTGTCCAATATAGAGGAGCTATAGGTTTGCTAACTGATGCTTAAACGTTTTCATCACTGTCTGTATACATCACCAAGAAAATGATGGTCTTACTTTACAGCGTTTTGCACATCATAAAAATGTAATCGCTGCCACAAAGAGCCTACAAGTTTGAGTGTAAAAACAAGGGGAATGGGGAGAGGACTCAGCATTCACTGAGATGGGGAGAGAGGGAGAGAAACCTTGTCCATCTTCATTGCCTAACATTGATTCTTAAACACTATTTCAATACCTCAGTGAAGTATAGATTCACAGAACAGCCCAAGTTGGAAGGGACTTCAAAAGATCATCTGGTCCAAGCTTTCATGGGAAAGGGAGCCTAGATGAGATTATCTAGGAACCTGTCCAATCACATCTTTAAAACCTCCAGTGTTGGGGACTCTACACTGTCCCTGGGAAGGTTATTCCAGTAAATGATTGTTCTCACTGTAAAAAATTTGTTCGTGAAAGTAAAAAAGTACATCCCAAAAGTCCACCACACCCATCCAGCTCTCCTCAGTGGCAATACCAGTGCTCAGACCTTACGAAAAAATCACTGTAAGAGTGTTTCATCTAAGATCGTAGTTGTGGATTTGTTTGTGTTTCAGTAGAAACCAGAGTTTCTTTCCTCATCACGTATCTTCATTTTCTTTCCCCTTCCCGCTCAACACTTGACTGTCTAGCCACACAGGATGTTGAGATATTCTATTTGCTGGCAAAAAGGGGCTGTGTTTACACTTTTGTGAAGCAACAGCCCCTACAGCAGCTTTCAGCATGGCCCATCCCATGCCTCACCTATCCACTGTCCAAATACCTCCCTTCACAGCCTGTCTGAGAATAGTTGGGTCTCGTAGGACACCAGGTAATACTGACAGCACAGTCCAGACGTGCTTGGGCCTTCATTATGGAAGGAGGACACATCTTGAAGTTGCTTCAGGACCACTCTTAATAAGAGGTGTAGACAGAGTTAAGGAGTAAACGGTACAACCAAGAGATGCTCCTTCTCATCATTTAAATTCCAATCTATAACCTACAATCTAAATCAAAAGATGATGTTTGCATGAAATAAGCAGGGTTACTGTAGTTCTAATAGTATTTAGCAACTTCAATCTGTAAACAGTGTGTTCCAAAGGACATGACTACCCACTCTTCCTCTTTTAGAAGTGGTAGGTGGATGTGGAGAAAGGTAGTCAACCTAAGATTATCCAAAAAGTTTGAGACAGAGCTGGAAAAGGCTACGACTCTCCTGAAACCCCAAGGTGTGCCTTGCTTATTAGACTATGCTGCTGTTCATGATGAATACCACTGGCTGCATACTGGCAATGAATGGGAAAATGTAATATGCATAAAGGCTTTGTGGAGGCTGCAGAATTTGCTCCGCTGAGAGTAGACAGCAGGACAGAAGTGGGAGGGGAGACCAGAGCCCACTGGAAACCACAGGCAATCTCAATGGACTTTTGCAACGAGTCTGTAAACACCTTCTCCAAAGTCCTCTGGCTACAAGTGAAGTCACTGGTGCAAGCTTCAGGCATCACACTGCAATGACAACTAAACGAGAACTGAAGAAAATACTATATTTTATTTTCTCATCCTTCCCTTCTGAGAATGAAACATTATACAATATTATTAAGAACAACTTTTAAAATGCATTTTACCTCACAGATTATAAAATACAGTCTCATTAACCCAAGAGTTGGGGTGTCTTGTGTAAAGATCTGCCAAACAAAGCCCCAGTTCCATTTCACCATTTACACACAAGAGTCTTCATCAAACCCTGAATTATCCCATTCAATTTTTAGGGGGGCAAGAATTCCTGTGAAGTCATTGATTTATCTTTTAACATGCTGTCTGAAGGGTACTCTTGGGCTTAAATGTATCCCAAGACAGGCTGGGATGGTAACTACGATGTCATCCCAAGCTGCAGAAATTGCATTTGGAAACCTCCAGAGCTAAAACCGGTAGCTGTTAAAAAGCAGCTGTTAAAAACCCCTGGTTCTGCTAATGAATGCAGGAACAGCTGTCCGGGGTCAGAGGAAGGGTCAGTTTAGCCCAGCATCCTGTCTATCCAGAGGGCAATGATCTTTTTCCCTTTTCTCGGCTTCTGGGGAAAGAGAACCCGTAATCTCAGTACGTCAGTGGAGATGGAAACCAACACACGTGAAGGCTGTGGTTAGACCATCACAAATGATTGAGTTAGAAGACTCTGGGAAGTCTGAGGGGCTGCCACAAGGGATATATTCCCAGAGCATGCAGATGCAATGTAAAACAATTTAGTGTAAATCGTTTTCTAGGTAGCTACCACTTCCCAGGGGATGAGAAGTGCTTTCAGCTTCACAGAGAACACAACCCAACCCATCTCACTCTCAAACTGGTCAAATTTATCAATCATCTGGTCCTGTCCTCTGCAATTTCTCAAAGCAGGGTACAAGTAGCATCTAACTCATTTTGTTGATCTTTCTGCATGAGAGGGGACTTTTTCAGTTTTCTTAGTCATTTGGAATGTGTATATTCTTTATCTAACAGCTGTAAAGGCTGTCTGATTGGAAAATGTGTATGTAAAACAAACATCAGCTCCCTTGCTTATTTAGATTTTAAATTCTGTTAACTTGGCAGGAGAGCATTTAAGATGATCCACAGAGCTAATAAAGTTTATGATTGTCCAATGAATGCTCTACTTTGCCAAGTTACCAGAAAATGTGTTCACAAATTTGTGATAGACTCCAAGCACAATTTTGATAGATCTGTTCACCTCCTGTGGCTCCTGCATCAAGATCTGTAAAAAGGGTCTACACATGCTTGCTGTGTCTGTCTGCTCTGCCCCAGCTCTGATTACAGTAAGGCAGATGCCATGTCATTTCTTCGTGCAGCACCGAGCACCACGATACCTTAGCATTGATAATCTAGTGAAGGGCCCACTCTTGACTCCTCTGAGCCTGTGTGAAGGGAGAGCATGGCTTCAGCGAATAAAGAAACAAATGAAAGCCTTTCAGCTTAAATTTGCTCTTCTTTGATCTTGCAGTCATTATGGAGTTTCTGCAGCCTCCAGCATAAACCAAAGTTGCTGCAGGGCTCTTCCGAAGTGTGGTGGTTGGATGCAAAACCCACTGAGCTGTTATTCCATTTTGGCAGGAATAGCAAGAGGGCAAGAGCATTGAGGGATATGCTGGTACTTTCTGGTGCAGCTGAGCAGGGTGCAGGCTGGAAGGGGATGACGGGACAAATGCGGGTCCTGCACCGCCCTGCGCAAAGCACGTTCAGCCATTCCTGTGCATTTTTAAGCAAGCATCAAGAGAAAGAAAAAAAAAGTCTCTACCAGCCTCATAGCGTGCACTCCATTTCCACACTCACGGCATTGCTTCCCCCATCCCCTCCCGTCCCTGTTCCCACTTATAAATAGCCATGGGCATGGCTGTGCTCCTTTTGGACTTCCAACCCACGTACTGAAGTCAACACAGTGATTATGGGGGTCAGCTCTTTGCATAAACATCGCCTCCTCTTCGCAGGGCTGTTTCAGAGGCCTTTGCCCTGTCCCACCGTGAACTACAGCAGGAAATTCTCCTGAGCTATCTGAGGGCTAATTAAAGGAGCAGCCCAGAGACCCTGTAACCTCCTGAGAGTCCCACAGAACTGCTCTGGCCTCTGTCAATGCACATGACAAGGTTACTGCTGGAGAAGGCGGTCGAGGCTTCTTCAGTCGGATACCACTGTTTTATAGACCCTGGCCAAGATTCGTTAGCTGTAATAAATGTGCTTTAGCCGTGACAAGCTAAAGCTCTCTCACTTAGGGGTCTGCGCGCTTCCTGGCAGCAATTTCGTTAGGACTAATGACCACTCTCTGCTGTCACTTACATGCCCTGGGCAAAGCTGCTCTGGGGTTTGTGCAGTTTTAATTAA
Source organism: Harpia harpyja (assembly GCF_026419915.1). Lineage (NCBI taxonomy): Eukaryota > Metazoa > Chordata > Aves > Accipitriformes > Accipitridae > Harpia > Harpia harpyja. The sequence goes on from NC_068940.1 coordinate 106,975,244, forward strand.
AAAGAAGTGGTCTTGTTTCTTTGGTTTACGTTAGGTGCCCTTTGCGTTGCTCTTCTCATTAAAGTAAGGGGCGCCTGCACTGAAGAAGTCAGTGCCACTGACTAGAAGAAATGTTGAGGTTTTAAATATCGGGAAACGGTAAAGTAAAAGGGATAATAATATGCCTTCCAACGCCCTGTGCTTTTAGGATACGTTCATGTGAATGAGAGGGGAGAACTATGGGGCTGGAGAGATGCTCTCATGTCACCTGATCAATATTTGATGTAACATGTTGGATCCTGTGGATGTTGAGTAGTTACCATCCACTAGGAACTTTCTTCTCATTTCCCTGTTAGATCTGTTCCTTGCTGCACTGAAACCACCTTAGCAGTCTTTACTGTAGATGATGAGGTCCAAGAACTTTCTTTTTTAAGAAAAGAAAAAGAATTGTGTGCTGTCGTATGAATTCAAGGACTGAACATTTCTTGACTTCATGAAAAATTGCAGTTAAATCACAAGAATTAGAACCACATGCAAAGATGCACCTACAGAGACCAGTGTAAGTGCACACCATATAGAACAGTTAGCTGCAGGGCACCAAGGTAATCTCCCAGAATTGCTAAATGGTTTCAAGTACCTGAAAGCATCTCTGGCTTATGGTCCATCCTAGAGACCTTGTAACAAAGCTAAGCCCTGTAGCCAAGACTTCACAACTAATACCTGTCTCATCAGTTTTGCTAGATCTGTTCAGCACTCAACTTGTGTCCTTCTGTAAACTAGCTAGTAGTTCTGTGATTTCTACATTTTTCCCACTCCAGAATGAGCCCCCAGCAAAATGAAATCTAAAAAAAAAAAAACCCCAAACTAAACATTTCCAAGGCTGAAATAAAACATCATCTTGTCTCAGTTTACAGGCCTTAAGCTTCATAAAAAGACGCGCTAAATTGGCATTTAGTGTTTCGTTTCATTTTGAAATAAAAAAATCTCTTCTGCACCTGCAAAATTTTACTTTTGCACAATCTGAGACATGTGCCCTGCCTACCAGAGTTGAATGTGCAATGAGGTTTCGATAACAAGAAGCATTATTCAGTTCTCTTTCATACCATTTGCTCCTTTGTCATTGCCTGGCAGGTAGCATCTCCAGTTTCCTCGGCTCCTTCCAACTTTGCCCAGTAAGAGCCTGAGGTCATTCAGTCCAATACATCAGTCCATGCCTCTGCAAGGAGAGGAAGGCAGGGAGGGGGAAGTCATGTAATATTCAGGAGTCCCACACAGTAATTAATTGTGATAATTACCCTTCTAATAGACAGAAAAGAGGTAGTCTTAGGAATTGCAAAGGAGAGAGAAGGAAAAGGAGGAAATGAGGCAGAAAAGAGCCTGAATTCACCAAACTACCATGCAATTGTCATCATAAACACCACAACATTGCTCCGTCTACTCAGAAAACCATCTTGCAAGAAACAGACCTGCTTTGCTGCCCTGCAAACAGTTTTGTACTTTGCAATAGTTATTTTTAATCCCAGAGCAGTCTTGGGTGGATGATTATTCTTGCCAAGTTCTCCTTTTACTCCATGTGCCATGTATTTTCAATAATGCATTGTTACAGGCCTTTATTTGTATTGTGAGTTCAAGTAGGCAGAGACATAAAAATTTGTTTCCCTTCCTAGCTTATGAAACCTATCTAGCTAGGCAAAATTTCATTATTAGAAGGCAAGTGAGTTCATTTCAGCAATTAAATGTTAAGGAATGGGACTGATTTTATCTCCCTGATACTGTGATGAGGTACCAGATTTTTAAGTTTTATGGTAGACATTTTCTTCTTCATGCTGGTGAATGCCTTTTTTGCTTTTTTCTTCTCCCAAAATTTTGCACTGGTGAGGAATTGTTTCCAAAAAGTCCTGTAGCTAAGTCATATTCTTTTTCAGTGACACATAGCATGAGTAGGCACAAATCATGAGCTTATGTTTTCTGTGCAAAGAGCACAAAGTAGTCTGTAATCAGCCCACCAAGACTGTGGGGTTTAGTTTATAAAATACTTGAAAGAGGCTTAAATAGCCTTAGGTTTTATTCCCTGCTCTACTTTAGCCTGCTAGATGCCCCCCTGAGTAGGCACATCAACTGTGCTTCAGTTTCCCCACCTGTAAAACAAGGATCATGAGATGATGATTGCCTCCGTAAAGCTCTTTCATATCTCTAGTACTATGAGATGGGAAATACTATCAGAGAACCAACTTTCCTTCCTTCCATCCTTCAGTACTTCCTTTCTTTTCTACTTGCCCAGTCTCTGTCATCCATGTTCTTTTTGTTGTTACAGCACAGGACTTTGTCTGTGATTCTGAAATCACTAATTTGTTGATGATTTAAGGCAACTGAATTACACCTCTGTCAAACTAATCGGGAAATACAATAAATCCAAAGAGCAAATGTGAAATAAGATCTCTTACTTCCACATCTCTGTAATTAGGTTAAAAGAGTTAATTAATATTTTATTAATATTAAAGTATGGGCTGGGTTGGCTGAGAAGCTGGATTCCAGGAAAACATCCCAGTTAGGGTTTCAGCTGCCTCTGCCCATCAACTCCCTCCCCACACCGGGCATTTGGATTATGAAGAAGCCCTTATGCAAGCATCACCTCGTTATCTACCCCACATGGGTAGATACGTGCCCCACAAGGGAGCTCTGCTTGAATTTCTTGCAAGCCATAGTGATTCAGGAGCCAGTATGTTGACTCTTTCATTTATTGACCATTTCCAGTAAACAGTGACTAGCAAGGTTCATGTTTCTCCCTGCTGCAACAGAAAATGCATATCACTTAATGGACAGCTCTTGGAGAGCTGACACATATATACCCGATTAAACTCTAGAAATTGTTTCTCTTTGATGGTGCAGCCTTCCATGGCACATGATTTTATTCTTGGCCTACTGTTTAGAAAGTGAAGGCAGGGTATTAGGGAGTGACCATCTAGAGATCCAAATACCAAATATTTTCACTGCAGATTCAAAAAACGTTAGATCCTTAGTCAAGGCTTAAAAATAAAACACCCCATGAAAAAACATGTACATTTGATTTAGTCTATAGGAAAAGATACTGCAGGTTCCCACTCCTTCCCTTTTTGTACCGAAGTGATCCCTTGGGCCTTAGCCAATCTACACCTTTTATGATGTCCGAGAATTGATTTGCTCAAAGTTATGCATTTCCCTCATTAAACAGTACTAAAAAGGTAAGTCAAACCCACAAGACCACACACGTTGGCATTCAGACATTAAATATACTGTGCACAGCTGGCACGATCACATAAATTAATGTTTGCTTCCATCTAGTGGGTGGAAGTAGAAAATGCATTTAGGTGGAATATTATGCAAATTTATTTTGCAGTGAGTTGTGGGTAATATATAGAAGTTTTCTTCCTTCTTTAAGCTGTACGATTTTATAACTGATCTCGGCTCTTCACAATGTATTCATTAAATGTAGTGCAATGTTTTCATTTAGTCCTCAAGCTACAACCTCATTTCTGGGCCACTTTTGATTCACCATGGCTGTCACTCTTGGAAGAAATCCAAACATGAAAGAAGGGTTCTTTAACTGGATAATGTAACAGTTGTGTCACAGAGGGCTGCTATAGCAAATTACATGACTAAGCACATATATTAGCAGGAGGACTGCTTTCCGTGATGAAGAGGCCTTATGCAGGTCTATGATCTTACTGGAAGGGCAGGGTAGTATAATATTTGGACCACTAGAAGCAGAAGAATAAGATATGGCCTCTGTTTTGTTCTCAGTTTTTCTATTACACTTCCCTGTGACACTAAGTAGTTTTAAATAGATCAGAAAATGGCACTAGAAGGAATTCTCTGCATCTGCAAGAACCGTCCCCTTAGCCATAGAATAGACGACAGTCCTCAGTGGTCAAAAAGGCACTTACTTCAGTCTATTCACTGATAATTGGCCACATGACCTTATAATATTCTTTAAATGTAGTAGTGAACATCCCAAACTCAAAGTAGTAAGATGCTTTGTGAAGAGATGGGGTGAGCAATGAGAACAAATAGTATTCCCGGTAGCATTCCTAGAGGATCCTGGGAAAGGTACCATGGCCCACACGACACAGGGGGAAACACCTCTAGAAAAATGCAAGACATGCTCAGAATTTGGAAGAAGAGCGTGAAGACTGATGAATATGGAGGCAGTGCACCTGGGAACCAAAAAGTAGGTCAGAAGGAGGACCTGGATTGTCCTTTTTTGCGTACCCAGATAATATGAAGGTGATATTCAAACCATCCAACATAGGTACTTGGCTCCAGAGTACAAGACCTAAAATACAGGTATCTACCTCCCCAAACAAGGATGAGAATGGGCATAAACCTCAGATAGTTATTTAGAGTGATTCATCTCATGAAAAATTAAACACCTACATTTCATGAGGTAAAATGTTCTTTCAGCTTAGTTGATCCTACTGATCAGATCTGCAGTGATTATAATGCAACCTGAGACTCCTTGCTCACATGAGCTGCTGTGATGCAATTTAGTTGCCTAACCATGCATGTCTTACAACATTTGAGACACATGGGTTTCTAAGAGGTCCACATGGGGCTTACAGATTGGACACAGGACCTACAAGACATTTTCAACATTCAGGAGCATCAAATAGAATATGTCAGGATGTGTCAACAGCCACTAAAAGCCTACATTTAGGCAAGTAAATCTCCCTACAAGCCAAAATTCGTTATTTTAAACTGCAAGTTAATTTCTATCTCGGGTTACAGCTGAGTAATACGGAATAGATTCTTGGCCTGTCCCTCACCAGCAATGACTTTGTCATGGCAATGTCCATAGGAACTAGGAGGCAATGAATATGCAGAATCCTTGAAGCTAAATAAGGGAAGGCACCTGCTCCTGTCATAGCAGGGGTGCAGAATACAAGAGACAGATTAAAATATTCCATTATTTGTGAAGAAATGTCCTATGCCAAAGTAAAGAACACAGAATAGATGCAGTACTCTCAGAAATCATGAAGATCTCTTTTCTTTTTGGAAAGCAGTTGGGTTTTTTTCTGTTAAAAAACCAAAACCTTTTGAAGGGGAAATTTGTTCCCATTGTCTAGACATTTGACTCTTTCAGTTCCAGGTAGAGAAGGGTGATAAGAACTCAGTAATCAAACCATTTGAGATACAAAATGGAAATAGCCTTTCTGCATGAGTGTATGTTTGCAGTATAGTTCCTCTGCAATACAGTGGCTAATCCAAAGCACCAAACTGCGATTTAACAAATACATAACATCATGATGTAATACAATTCTTAAGAAAAAAAAAACACAAAGCAAAACAAACCAAAAAACTTTGCAATTTACTCCTGCTTGATATGTTTTCAAACATCTTCAGCACTACAGAGATTCTCTATTTCCTTCCTTGCTTGTTTACTTCTCATCAGGAGATATGCTTAAATAACAGTTATATATTTTCTAAGCCAAATTTTGTGGAGAAGTTCCTAATTGGTTCTCTAATGTGATGAAAAGAAAGACAAATTTATTGAAAGCTTTGAAGTGAGAGCTGAATTTATCCTGTGTAACTTTAACCACCAGAAATGTATGCCTGTGGTCCAAAGCAGTCATCTAGGTTTCCTTAATAGTCAATGAAGTGAGAGGGAGGCATCTCATTCCAGCTATTTTGGACACCTCTGCCAGGACAGGATGACTCATAACCTGGAAGTATCCCTCACTGTCCACTGATTGTAGAAGGAGACTTGATGATTTGCTCCAAGTAGACGCCTAACTCTGAGACGGTTAAAGTTAGGTGAGATGAAGTCCACCTCTTTTCTCCTCAGACTTTGGGGACAACATGAGTTTTGGGCATCATGCCATAGTCTTTTGCGGGAAGTCATGTGCTTTTTCTACCTGAACTTCACACTTTTTGGAAAAGGGGCCAGCTCTCAACTAAGTAGTACAGGATTGACATAAAGCCAAGTCCTTCTCACCAGGGGTTATTAACTTAAGCACAACATCATGGAAAACTCAGCAACATTGCGTTCAGATCAGAACGTAGATTTGTCCCATCTGCTTACAAAAGATATGGAGACCTGTGCTCCACTATCATTTGGAACTACTATCTGTAGGCTCCTTCTACAGTTGGAGAGATTTGCTCCTCCTGATGGTGACTTTGTGGGACTAATGCACTAAGCATTAGTGAAGATCTTTTTGTGAATTGTCCTCTAGAACAATTTGTCTTGCTGTTAACTGCAAAGAGTCTACAGTAACATTATTTTTTTTCACTAGATTAAAATTAACTTTTATAGTTTCCCATTATTAGCAAAGAAGGAGAAGATATAGTAGATAGCAAAAGAAAATGGATAAGGTCAGATTTCAAAGTTCATGATTTTTTTTTTTTCCACATCATTGTGATTGGTTTTGGTTGGTTTTCTTGCTGAGCAACTGGAAACAGAACACTTGAATGTTGGGCTGAGAACAGTAATGGATCAAACTCACTCACATAATTCATGCCATTTTGACAGGTAGTCACTAGCAAATCCCTTCAGCATGCAGTTAGATTTTGACCTTTTTTCTTTATTAATTAGTAATGCCTTTTTCCCTCTAGAAGACAGAGAAAATGTTCTGCAATGTGTGGTTATTACATGTCATAACCTTCCGAAACCAAGGGCGCACAAGCATTGTGAAGGTGTTTGGGTTTCCTTTTCTGCCTTTCAGTGAAGATTCAAACTTCACAAGGGCTAGAAGCAGACATAGCTTTGGCGTTGTTTGCACTGGTGCTCACAACCACACTATTTACCTTGGTCTGGAAATTATTTTCCCCTTTGTCAGATTGATTTCTGCTTCCTCTAGTATATGAGCCATATTTTACCTGCTGGCATAACTATGCATAACTTACCCACTGGTTCACCGTAGCAGTCTGAACTTTCCTGTCCCTGCCTTGAAATGTGGCTTTGTTTACTGAGGACTGAAATCCTTTAGTGCAACAAAACTCTTTGGGTTTATTAAAGAGTGGCCAGATGAAATCTGATGACCTCAGAGACACAGAGTGATCTAATGCCACCTTTGGGATTTGAAATTAAGACCACCTACAGGTGTAAACGCTTACAGCTTCCTCGCATCCCAGGAACTTATTCTCTCACCTGGAATTTTTTGCTACTTGAATAATTCTTTTCTTGGGCCCTTTCCTGCAAAACCTTAATAAGAAGTCTGCATCTATTTCAATCAGGGTGAGCTTTTTCAGAGTTCCCTTAGTTAAAAGCCACTGTTGCCATCCCACAACTTCCCGTAACTGTATGAAAATAAATAGAGGTGTCTAGTTTTATTTTAGTCACTGTGGGGTATCTTGCCTGGTTTCCAGATGCTGCTCCAGAAAGGAGTGGGTCACATGTAGGTTAGGTGAATAGCTCTCTAGGCTCAATTGCCTGCATTGCCTACAGATGTAATTTATTGCCTAAACACAGATGCTTTATCCCATTTGAGGTAACCTAGCATAGCCAAGTCATGTGCACAGACCTGCCTCTAATGTGTGATTCACAGGAGACCCATGCCCTAATGAAGATGCAGGAGGGTTATCTTAGAGCATCTCAGATGGGACAAGGTGCAACTGAGTCAAGTCCCTAATCAATATAATCAGTGGAGCTTAGAAAGCATCTCTTCTCACCTAAAGGAGAATAATTTGGCCAGAACAATGACTTTTTGACTCCAATTACTGTCTAATGGTCTAAGGCCATATGAGAAACTCCTGAGTTTCACAGACACCCACAAGAGCTGGCAGCTCTGACACAGGAGATTCAGCATATGAATGCTTTTCTCAAGCAGGCATCTGGACAGCAGGTAGAACACCTCACAGCACCTAAAATGACATTAGGTATCTACGTATAAGCAACTGAATCTTGCCAAAAATCTGCATTCACTATAGTAGGAATTTAGACCCACATATAGATACAGCTCACATACAAACAGACATCTCAATGTGCCTTAATCTGCAATTTGAATCACATGACAAATGCTGGAAAATTTACCCCCTCTTTCAGGGGTTTTCTCTGTTGGCAAGCTTCCCTTGAAAATGTGTAGTTTGTTTCCCATTTGAACTTGTCTGGCTTCAGCTTCTACAAATGGTTTTCATTTTCTCTTTTTTCCATCTAGACTGTACAACGCACCGTTAGCCAATACTGAGTGCCTGTAAAGGTGCATAGACGTTATAATCAAGTCAGCTGTCAATCTCCTTTCATAGACTGAGTAGATTAGGCTCTAAGCAAATAAATTATTTTCTGTAGTCCTCACCTCTTTCTTCATAACTCTTGTAAAATACAAGAACTGTAGGCGGGAATATAGTGCTTTGTTGACATGAAGGGCCTCTCCACTGCATGATCAACAGAACAAACAGAGAGCTGAGCAGAAGAAAACAAAAAAAGGCAAGAGCTTATAGGAGAGAATCAGTTCAAGTACTGGAGCAGAAATAGTCCAGAAGGGTAAGGAAATTAATCATGGGTAAGGTAAACAGGCAGGTCATAAACAGGAATCCCAAGACAACTGCAACAATAGAGCCAAAATTCTTCTCTGTGCAATGTTTGGAAGATAAGTGATTTCCATCAATGGCCCAGGAAAAAAACTACGAGGTAATAGTATAAAAAGTCTGGTCTGTTCATCCTTCAGGACAAAACCTTCTGCTTAGGTGGTTAGGAGCAAAGAGAAGTTTGTTCCATTGTACTCCACTAATGCTCCCAAGAAGAATTTGTATCCACTAATGCTCCTAAGAACTTGCATCTGAATTAGGGGACTCTCAAGTGATCCATATACTGGTTCTGAGAGTATTCCTAGTCGTTAGCGTTCCAGAATTTATTAAAACCCCTTAGATGATGTTTTTAGCATCAAGTTCTGCTAGGTGAGCTGAGGCTGTAATAATATCACAGGCATTATGCTGAGTATACAGAAGCATCCCATTGCAGAAGAATTGAGGATGAGACTATTTTTCTAGATGGAATTAGTGAAAATATGCAGTGAAAGCAACTTTCACTTTCCACCATTCCCCTTCCTCTGCTTCTGCTTTGGATGAGCTGGAGAAGAAGAGACTGTACCCTGAAGGAAACAAAAAGGAAATAATCTTCCAGGAAGTGAGAGGGCAATGGCCAAGACAGACCCAGAAACTAAGAATAATTGTCTAAGGAAGCAGACTGGGACAGGAAGGAAAGCACAAGATGGGAATGATTATCCATGAGCCGAGAGAGAAAACCAACAAGTGAAAATACCTACTCAGAGCAGGAAGGGAATGTTTTCAGACATTCAGATAGTTATTTTTAAAAAGAGCTCTAGTTTTAGGGAAGAGGGAGTCAGGAAGAAAGCAGGAACGACTACTCCACCAGCAGCTCTGAGGAGCTCCACCTTGACATTATGTTTCATCGTTCTCTTTTAATTGTTCTTAGAGCTTGGGTGAGGAGAAGTTTGGTGCTATTTTCAAGCAGAATAGAGGGATAGTCTACCTCATAGAAGCTCTCCTGCCTTAAGACATTTTTCTTCTTGCAGTCCTAGTAAAGTCCTCCCTGTTTACTGACAGAAATGTATGTTAATAAAAATACCTAAAGCCCATGCTACACAATTAATAGAGACAGATGGAATGCAACGTTCATCCTGAGAACTAATCTAGATGTTGCTGACCATCCTTTCTTTTGTTCATTTTATTATCTACCTTTTCCTCTTACTAACCCGAGCTGCAACACTTCAGTAGAAGCCGGGGAGTATGCTGGGCATCAGAGATGAAGCAATCAAAAATGTGTCTAGTTTATCCATTTTTTAACTGAGATGCTAATAAGAATATTAAACTCTCCAGTTTCTTTTGTATAGAAATCTGCCAGGCCCACAAAAATAATCAACAGTGTTAAAAGAACAGATGGCAACTATAATATATCCAGCAGTCCAGATGCAATGAATTCTGTAACATTCTTATTTCATTTTATAAGGCCACAAAAGCCCTCTATAAAATCAACCTTTATTTTTCCATGCTGAAGCCAAATAGTGCATAAATAGCTTGAGACATTATCAAGAGACACGAGGAATCTGGGGTTTCTTTCTCTTCATAAAAAAGTGCTGATTTGTCCCATTATGCATGTTTAAATGGGTCCCAGTCAGGACCTGAGATAATGTTCTACCATGACTCTGAGCTGATTCATACTGGCAGAAGGCTGTTGAATGTGGGAGTCGTGATATATGTTGTGGGAAATATGCAGGCACTGTGTCCAGTAGAAACTACAGATGAATGGTGTCCACTTAGTCCTGATAAGGTCACACTTCCCAGAAGGACAATGGAGAGAGCAACTTGGTTGCAGGTCACTGGGTCTTCTGCAGGTATAAAGACCAGGTGAATGATCATCATGACAGTTCCTCTCATGCCTCTGTTACTTTTATGTAAGCATGTGTGGGTAGGAAGCTTATTTACCTCTGGCATGGAAAAATATGAGCTATTGAACATTAATACTCATGATAAATCAAAATAGAAAGCTAAAACTAAAATAAAGTTTATGCTAAAATTCTAGGAAAAACATCCAGCTTATATCGTGAAAAAATAAGAGTGGCCATTCTGAGTCTGACCAAATTCTTGTAGTCTGTCGTCCTGTTCCCATCAGTGACATGCAGCAAATGGTTGAGGAAAGAGTATAAAGAACAGGACACACATGGACTGATACTACCCCCAGGACACCCCTTCCTTACACACATGGATGCAGACTCACGTGCACTTAGAGCTTCTGTGAATTTGTTGCTGAAGGAGCTACATGAACCACCACTTGTAGCAGTATCTTTGCATCCAAAAGTTCATGATGAGTTTTGCTTCCATAAATGTATCTGATAGAATTTTTGAATCCACGTATATTTTTGGATGCCAAAATGTGGTGCAGCAATATATTCTTTGGTTTGTTTAAGGTTTTCTGCTTGATTAGGTGTCCTGCAGTGCCTCTACTAGAGAATAATGACTAATTCCACAGTCACCTTTTCTAAAATACTGTGATTCTGTGACGTCTGCAATATGCCTCTGATTCACACCTCTTTTCCAGGCAAAAGACAACTAATCTATTTATTCTCTTCTTGTATGGAAACTATTCTATACCTTTGATTATCCTTGTGACCCCATTACCTTTTTACATCAATTATACATTTCTGAGTGTGGAGGAAGAGATGTATTCAAGACACAGAGACACTATCCATCCTTACAGGACCATAACCAGGTTGCTCTGTTTTGTTATCTAGTCTTTTCCTAACTATTCCTAACAGTCTCATTGCCTTTTTTGAGAGTCACTGACCTGTGAGCAAATTTGAATTGTAGATTTCTCCACAGGGGTTCCAAGACCAGTTTCCTGAATGGCAAAAGCTACTAGAGTCCATCAACCTGTATGGATATTTAAAATAGATGGTTTAGGCTTTTGTTTCTTTTTCTTTAAGTTTTTTTGTGTCTCTTTTTTTTTTTTTTTTTTTTATTCTTTGCAATTACTGTTAGTGTTTCCTATCTTGAAGAGTTTCTTCTATCACTGGAAACGTCCATTGCCTTATTTCTTACCTCCTTCTCCAGATTATTTAGTAATATACCAAAAAGTACAGCTCACAGATTTGGTCCTTTTGGCACTTCACTGGTAATTCCTATCTTTTAGCCACAAATTATTCCTTTCACTCTGAATATTTCATTTTAAGGATAGTGTTTTCCTCTTCATTACTTGCTATAAACAAACTCAAATTAGCTGACACTTCAGAGCAAAAAAATCTGGATTTTCCTCCTCTGTTCAGTTGTTTCAGATGTAGTGACATTTGATAAATACTGATGTCTCCTGTGGGATAGTTTTATCTGCTTTATTTAAAGGAGGATGCTGAAAAACTATTTATTTGGGAAATTTTGAATCTTCTGTAACTGCAGACTTGGAACAGGGAACACATGGGTTTTGACATAAATGTGAGACTCATGCATGAGATGGGATGGAGATGATGAGGGGTGGAGAGGTACAAGGTGAGGCATTAGCAGTGTCTCAGCTTTGCTGCTCCAGCAGCTGGTGGGAATCCTAAGCTGATTGCCAAAGTTGGATAAAGAAAAATTTTGGAGGAAAGCACTATCTGTGTATTACGAATAATTAACTATTTGAATTAAGAGAATTAATGAGGCACTATTACTCACAGCTCAGACAGAGCCAGAGCCCTGTCGGTGACTTGTCATTTGTTTTTCACGTGCTATCTGGGCAGCTGACACATAGCACAAGCTGTACAGATCTCCAGCTTTCACTGTTCTGGCCTTTCCAGCGTGTTATCACAAACCGCATGTGAGCTTGGTAGCTGGTTTCCCGAAATGCGTGGCAACGTGCCATGCACCTGAGAGGGGAATGGCCCTGAACATTTAATGAGAGTTTCAGTTACTAGAAGGCAGTGAAAAATATCTCTAGAAATCCCAATAAGTGTTTTATCAGAGAAACAAGAGGCCAGCGAAAGGGGAGTCGGGGTGGGATTGGGAGCTGCAGAGAGAAAGAATAATAGGGAAAAAGAAAAACAAAAATAAAGGGAAGGAGGATTGAGGTAATGCACTTAATATCCAAGGCATTATGGTAAAGGATATATTAGGCAACTTGGAGCTGAAAGGAGAGAAAAAGCAGTATTTTAACCTGCCCCTTTCCTTCATGCATCACAAACAGAGTGCATGGAAAGACTGACTGATACAACATATTTATAGTTTGTACTGATTTATTTTTGAAATTCTTGTAGTATTTATAAGCCCTGTTTATCAGAGCTCAGGATAACTTTACTGCCAAGACAAACTTTCCAATCCCTTTCTGAGTCCTGATAGGCTCTTCATCTCAACGTTCCTCTTTGACGATGAGTTTCCGAAGGCCGTGGTGGAAGATGAGCAAAGGCTTATTCTCGTATTGCTTTTGGTGGAGACCACACTCAGATTCAAAAACTGCAGAGCAGCCTGCCAGAGGCTCTGGCGTTATCACTCACAGGCTTTCCATCTCTTTGGATTACTGTGAGGATTATTGGTAACCAAGTCTTGGAGCTTTGCTGGTTTAATGTGTGATGTGTGTTCAGGAAGGCTGGAGACTTAGAGACATGGGCGCTTAGACATGTAGGGCTTCTGGGCACATGGGATCTGTCTCCAGGGAGTATTTTGGCACCCTACCTCTGTTTAGGTATCTCTAATCCTATTGATGTTTAATTCTTTCCCCATTTTCCTTTTTCCTGATGTTTTTTAACGTTGCTGCTTACCCTTTTTAAGTCCATCAGTAGAATTGACACAAAACAATTCCATGACTTCAGAAATTATGGGGACAGTGTAGGTCTTATATCAGGGCCTTCAATTTTGATCCAAGGAAATAATTATTGAAAAATGTTACCAAATGGTCAATTCTTCAGAATGAAAGCATCAGATAAGTTGACCTGAACTCAAGTTCTTCTCCACCAGCAAGTTTTGCCTTTGCTCCATGAGGAAATGTGTGATGGGAAAGAAATGGAAAGAAAAAAAGTGAGGATGGATAAGAACAGACTTTAATAAACAACAGCAAGGTTAATGGGTGAGTCTCTGTTAGTAGGACACTTGGAGATGTCCCTGCCTAATCTGTTCTTCATGTTATGGAGTAGGAAAATTGAACAGCAGTGCAACCAGAAACTGCAGGAGATATGTTTTCTATATGCTGTTGCTCCTAAAGATAGTGGGTCAAACCTTCCGTGGGTAAACTGAGCCAAAGTGGAATGAAGTTGGCAGGATCTGATTCAACAGCAGGGAGTGTCTCTTTTTGTGTTTACCTTTTTTTCCTCAGACATAGTAGGCTTTTTCATGGCTTGTTTTCAACTGGGGAGTCACCCACACTCAAAAGAAGTGTCTTGCCAGCAGGCCTCAGGTGTGCTCCAGTGAAAGCAGAACCATAAAAGTGGTAGTGAGGGATGTGAAGACAGCTCCAAGCCTTAAATTTATATCTCCCAGGCTGCCACAGTTCATCTGTTTTCTATTTGGGCTTGCACGCGTGTGTTTTTTTAAGTTGACATTTTAGAAAAATTGGAACATTTTGTCATTTCCCTCCGTGCAGATGTACAGGCGGGAGAGGTCTGTTCAGCTGGGAACTTGTGCTCAGCTAGAAGGGAAGAATTTTCTCCATATTAAAGGGTCAGTTTAAGGTAACCTGAACCTGTGCTTGGAGTCTCCTTTCTCAGAGGCAGAGGGCAGGCTCAAATCTCAGCTGTTATTGAAGAGAAAGGGAAAACAAACAATTCTTCTTGCCTTTATAGCTTCAGTGAAAGGCTTGAAAGGCAAATCTCTTGACTACCAGAGTTTGCAGAGAGCCTTAATGGAGAGCAATTGGGGCTCTGAGTATTCCTTCTCCCCTGTAAAACTTTATCTCTCAGGCAGAATATCCCAGGTTGCCTTAATCTGATTTACCTTCTTGTAACACAGAGAGCATCTCCACCAGTGTCTGCAGGTGGCCAAGTGGTGGGAGGAATATCAGCAGACAAAATACAGGCTGCCAGCACTTATGCTGAAGGACAAGCATTATTAACTGATAGTCATAACAGGCTGTAATCTTCAGGCATTCAAGGGGTTTTCCAGTTTGCCCACTGGGTTCTCTTTTTCTTTGCTGCTTTGACTTGCTAGCACACCAAGAGATGACTTTTTACAGGGGAAACAACAGTACTGAGGAAAAAAGCAGGTCTCAGGGAAAAAAATAACCCCTTTCGTGTCAACTTTAAGGAGTGGTGAAAAAGAAATCAAAGTTGACTTTCAGTAAAGATCAGTGAATTATTCCCTCTCCTCTCTGTCCTTAACTCCAAGAGGATTTTTTTAAACATTATTTTCTCTGAAGCAGGTGATTATTTATTCCTTGTCTCCTACCTTCTCCTCTGGACATTCAGACTGCTAATGTCTAATGGCACAAATGGGCGCTTGCCTGCCCTCAGCAGATCCACATTTTCATCACAGCCAGGACCTTCAGGAAATTATAATAATAGGATAAGCTTCAATTTTCACTTGGTCAGCATTCAGTGTCTGGGGTCACCTTGTGATGTAGGTTTCTGAAGCATCCTTAGATTCACAAGCGCATCTCTCCTGAGATCTACGTAGCTCTTCATATTCCCATATAAACCAAATTGAACTCTACACAACTTACAGGCAAAAAGGTTTGTCATATGAGACTGGTCATATAAAATACAGGATTTGTTCATGCTTATTTCCCGTGGTGCGTTAATGGGAACCTAATGAGTTAGGTGAACGTCACCATTTCTGCCGCTGCCGTGTCCTGCATCATAGCTTCTGCACCCCGGCAATGGTCACCTTGCAGTATTCCTCGGCCTTTAGAGTTGAGTTGCAAGGCATTCCATCGATATTTCACATAAAGTTTGGGTTGGTTTTTTTTGCAGCCAGGCCTGTCAAGATCACATATTTCAGTGACAGCTTCTCCTTGCCAATGGGTTCACAGTCTGCACTGATTACTGTAACATCTCCTTCATGCTAGCCATTTCAAACTGGAATAATTGGGAACTAAGCAAAATTTCAAGTGGCCTGGACACTCTCCTGTGCAAGGGAAATGCTTTTAAAAGAAGCAATTAGGAATAACAATCTGTCTACTAAATTTTCCAGACATGTTGCTCTCAGGTCTGAGGGGATGGTAACCTCAAAAAGCAGAGTTTTTTAGCTTGAGGAAAGCATCATTCCTAATCAGGCAACACTGAAGCAGAATGAATTGCTTGCTGACACATATCAATAGCTTCTGCCAAATTATACATGATTTAAGGCAACTAATGCACTATGTGATGATAGCTGAAGGCAAGCATATCCCAAAAGATATATTGCTTACCACCTGCCTAGACAAGAAGTACAAATATTATTGCATAAAATTTGGGGCAGCTCTACACTTCTAGAATTCTGACATATGAGTTTTGGTTGAGTTGTTAGGATATTTTCCATAAGATGCTGCTCTCATTTTGTCACACTGTTAAAAACAAAACTTAAGTCCTTATTTCAGAGGTGATCTATATGGAAAATAAATGAATACATAATAAACTAATAGCAGCAGCAAGAAGAATAGTACTAATAGCTTAATAAAAACTCTGGGGGTTTTTTATACAGTTTTAAAGCACAACAGCCTGAAAAAAAGAAATATTTCTCCTTGCTTTGAATGACATCAAAATTTGAATTAAAGCTACAATAAATATTTGAAATTTAAATTTACTAGTTAGCAAGACCTAGTTAAACTTATGTACTGATGATAGAAAATGTTTTCAAGGTGGTGATTTACATCAGTAAGTATCTGTCAAAGAAAATAGATGCTGGGTTTTCCTATATATGAGAATAAATGGATTTGAGGAATTATTTTTTTTCTAATTAGAAGAGCAACAGTTTGTCATCTAAAATGTTTCAGATCTGTCCTCCCCAAATCCTGGAGTACTCCCAGCAAAAAGAAATGGTTAAAATGATATCCATGTCCTCTCTTCAGAAAGGCTGTATTCACCATCTATTAACGGCCAGCTGCTGGATTCAGACTTTCCTTACATTGCACTGTATAGACAACTGGATTGCCTTTAGCAGAGCCAGACGACAAGTGACAAGTCTTTTACTTTGTTATGCATTTCATAAAACTGCAGAGGAAAAGATTTTGGTGGATACAAATACATTTGAATCTAGCAAGGTAAAAAGTTAAGACAACAAGATCCAGATTAAACCCCAGAAGCTTTTCTATTCTTATTTTTCTCTCTTTAAATTCATGCTTTTATCTTTATCATAAATTGTGCAGCAAAATGGAAGAAAATCCCAAAATTAAACAATGTCTTTGAAATAGTGGAAACTTTCACCCACATGTCATGTCATGGAAACATTTCAACCAGTTTTTGAAAAATATCCAGTTGGTTTGGAGAGGGTTAGAAGTGTCCTGAGGAGATGGCAGCCAGTCCTGATAGAGGGGACATCTACTGAAATTAAATCAACCATGACAGATGTGTGTTGGAAATATTCTAAAAAACCTCCAGATTGTTGCTTCATAGCTTCTTGAGCAAATGATAATCTGGCAGTGGAGCTGGAACTAGTGAAATATTTTGGCTTGCTTAGGATGAATTTTTTTCACCCACCCCAACTAAATTAGACACAACAAGGAAGAGGAGGAGTGGAAAATCATTTCAGAGCAATATTCTACTGTGAGAAATTAGTGTGTGGAGATTAAGTGACTTGCTTAAGATCAGATAGGAAATGTATGGCCAAGCCCTTTGTGAAGTCTAGATCAAAGCTTGGACTGATGTCTTATCCTTCCTTTATTCTTGTGTTTATACATGGACTGAAGATATTACCCAAAGGAAAGCAATCTTCACCTTCACGGGAAAAAAAAAAAAAGCAGCCCTTTTTTTTTTTTTTTTTTTTTTTCTTTCTCCTTCTTAGCATAGAGCTAAAGATCTGCTGTGAGCTCAGTAGAGGTATGGGAATCTAGACACATGAGTTTTGCTCCTGAGCAGAAGATTTTACCTCACTGCCAATGGCTGGAGAACAGGTCCCCTCTCTGGTCTTTCTATTTCTGCTGAGCGGTCAGGAAAAGAGCTGAGGCATGTGGGTGTCTATTCTAAGCAGCCACCTAAAATCTCTTCCTGCCCCTCATGTTCTCATTTCTTCTCACTCCCAACTTCCTTTCTTGGGCAGAAGAGAAGCAATCGCAGGGTTGTCTGGAGCGATGCCAGAAGATAGCCTTGCAGATGGACCTCTCTCTGAACATTTATATATATATTTGTAGATATGTATGTTCTCACATTAAAGAAATCAAATTAGTCCCAAAGCTTCAGGCTGTTCACCTCTATCCAATAGTTTTCAGATGTTTTTGTGAAAAACCTGGACCTTGATGACTGCCAGAAAAAGGCACAAGCACTAGAAACCACAAGAGATACAATTCTTTCCTTCTTGAAGGAAAGGACAAGATTTTTGTCCAGACGATGATTTCAAACAAGACAGGAAAAATGTTCTTCACGTTGTCTCCCAATACGCACCCACAGAGATGTTCTTGGGATCACCTTACTTGGGTGGATGAGCTGCAGCTACTTGTCTCTCTGGATTGGGGAGATGCTGATGCCAGAAATCCATCACCAGATTTTTTTGATCCCTCCTTAATTCCTCCGACATGCAAGCTCTCCTTGAAATAAGGCCAGCTGCTGGCAGGAAAAATTCCTCCTGATAGACCCTCCTATCTTCCCCAGATTTTACAGTTTTGCCAAGATGAGCAGAAAAGGGGAAAAAAAGAAGCGAGGAGGGAGAACCCCCCCTCATTATTTCTCATATAAAACAGCCTGTGAACTCCAGAAACTCTTTAGATGTCTATTTGCAAATGAGAACAGAAAACAGTCTGGTTTCCTATAAAACACTAATTTCAACACATACTAAGCAGGGTAAAATTATTCATTAAGCATCAGGGGAAAAAAAAAAAAAAAAAAAGAAAAAGAAAAAGACAGGGAGGGAGCGATGAGAGGCTTACATAGGAACAGATCCAATTTAATTTCTAACAGCCAAGACAGGAGACCAGTGGCAAGTATTGGGGATTCAGTTCTGTTTTGGTTGCAGATGTAGGTTATGTTGGCATGGCATTTTGAAAACAGGTGTGAGCAGGCTCCGTCCCACCTCCAGATCCTGTGTAGACAGACTGTGTAGACACTTCAACAGTGCTGAAGGTTTTATTGAGTATCCTCTGGCTTTTTAGCACAGATCCTGTGGATAGACCTGAGTTCATGGCCAACTGGTTTGGAACATGGGCAGAGGAAATGCATGTTTTGACTGGACAAGCATCCCCTTGGGGATTCTGGATGGCTCCAAGCACAGTGTTGATGAGCCATAAAAGTATGTAAAACACAGAAGGGAAAAAAACCTGAACCAAAACAAAACAAAAAAACCAACCACCCCCCGCAAAAAACAACAACAAATCAGGACTCTCATGTTCCGTTACTGACCTTGCCAGTGATTCATAGTACGGCCTTGTCCAACTCATCTAATCTTGTAATGCTGGCATAATTAACTGAGAATGAGTCCTTTCACAAACATCTTGTCCCAGGAAGAAGAATTATTCTTCAGGGTCCCTGTGGCTGTTCCCTGTCAAGAGCAATGGCCAATCCTGTTTTTGAAACTGCAGGGACTGGGACTGCAGATGATTTACAGAATAGACCAGCTCATATTCGGTAAAGCTGAGTTACGCCAAGAATGGCTGGAGGGAATAGCTCCTGCTGTAATCGAGGGATTGGAGAGCTTCTCTTACCAAAGAAAACTTATGGGGCTTTGGCTTATTCAGCCTAGCAAAGTAAAAGCAGCAAGGAGAAATGTGGCTGAACTTCAAGGAACTAGAAGAGTTACCAAAGTAATACAATAATTCTGACAAGGAAAAAAGGAGTTGGAAAGGAGAAAGAGGCCTTTGATAAGAGAAGATCCAAGCTCTTAGGTAACTGGACAATGGAGCATTCTAAGTTTGTAGGTGGGATCATACGTGGAGGGCATCTTGGGGGGAGCTTGGTGGTCAGTGAGTTACCTTCAAACCCTCACCTTCTCTCTTGTATAATCCATGGGGCAAGGCTCATTTGGTGGTTAACTACCCAATAGGTTTGACATCACTGGCATTACACTAACAGAAGTATTACACCAACCTGTAGGGCATGGTATATGAGCAGAGGTCAGGAGAGAAACAGGGCCATGCAATTAGACACCGCTTTAACTCATTCTGGCACCAGAGAAACCAGAAGAATGACTTCAGCACAACACAGGAACACCAAAATGGTGAATCAAGCCCCTTAAAAATCAAAAGGACCCTGGCAGAGAGTAAGGCATTAAATCAGAATCTCCTCTCCTTCAGTGGATTCCAACTACAAAGTGGGGAACAGAGTTCGGGCTCTGAATTGTCCCAGGGAATAATTTGGACAAAAGCCCCAAATATGAGCTTTGACTTTGGATAATGTTGGAGCTGAAACTGAACTTAGCCTAGCCCTTTAGCTGAGAGGGATAAAGTCTGAAGCTTCAGGACTTGCGCCGAAGCACGTGTACTGTGTTATGAGAACCTTGCTGTGAGTAGTATCAGGCTTGCAGATCCTGCAAGCTGAGATGCAGTACATGTTAAACACTCCCTACCCCAATCTCTCCTCCCCTCCCTTGCATCTGCCCATGGTCTCTGGCTTGTTTAGTCTAGACTATACAATCTCATTATGTTACTTAATTCCTGATCTCTTGCTAAAATCAAAATGGATAAGATTACATGCCAGATAAGGCAGAAAATTCCACCAGAGCTCAGTGACATGATCTTATCAAATGATGACTTTAATTCCTATCTCTGCTAATTAGAGTAGCATGCTATGTGGAATCCGATGAAAGCAAATTCCACTCGTTTCTCCCCTGTCTCCCAATTTCCCACCTGTCTGCCATCAAGGATTTTCAGTGAAGGAGGTGGTTAAAGACAAAACTAGATTATTAAAGGGATCCATCCTCTTCCGTAAGGCCCTTTTCCCTTCCTTCCTCCATATCTCTATGTGGGATAGAAGTGGCTCGAAACTCTTCCAGATGCTCGGCGTCTGAAGGGTGACACTGCCTCCTTGATTTCACCTGCTGGCAACCCACACTTAAAATAACAGGATTTTCTAAGAATGAAATTTTTGCTCTGTGCTGAAATGAAGATGGCTTCAGGGTAGAGTATGGCAAGTGGTGTAAACTCTGAGGTACACTGCAGGGATGACATCAACAAGCCATTTGCTACTCTTCCTCCTCCAGTGAGCCAAAAAAACATGACACGCCATCTAGACAGACAAATATGTTCACTCCCCTGTATCCCATGTTGCGAGGGCCAATTCCGTCTATGATTAAACAGTGATCCGTTCAAGCACTCCTCACACAAACACCAAGGATGAAACAGGACCATGGTCAATCCCCGGGGGAAAGGGGTTAGTTTATATTGCGGCTGAAGGTGATAAACAAGCTCCTCTTTACTCCGCTAGCTGTGAATCAGCTTTAACTGTGCAGAAGTAAACACCTGCTTGAAGGGCAGAGGTTAGGAGCCAGCTGTCCTGGCTGCTGCTCAAGCTGGGAGTAAAGCAGGCTGCAAAGACTCAAACATTTCCTTGAGACCGTTTGCTCCCAGAGGGTTGTGAGAGATCAGAGGAGCACAGAGAGGAGAAAAGTGCTTGGAAGTGCTTTAAACACTTAAATTCAAGAACTGTCAAGGCTCAGCGTCTTCAACGCTAAGTAAAAAGATATGCTTTATTTGCCTGTTACTGATGAGTAAGAAGGAGTTTGTGTTGCAAAAAGAAAAGGTTCCTTGAGGGAGTTTTGTTTCTGCCTAAAACTTATGGGTAATGACAGGTCTGGTCAGGGTCTTAGGGAGAAGCAGCCTCCTCTATTTGGAGCCTAAAAAAGGCTTCCAATGGGATCATTTGTAATGCAATACTGCATGCCCATCTTCTGAAAATTAGGGCCCTGGTGACCATGTCTATGCTGATAAAAAAGTTAGAAAACAAGCTCAAACACCCACCTGGTGCTGTTTTGGTCCATGCCCTCTCCTAGACAAGGTCCAGACACAGCTCAGCTCAGGACATCAAGCCTTGGGGACCATAAGCAAAATAAGCACGACTACATCCTACAGTCCTCCAGTGCTAGCCTTGAAAGCTTTGCATCCTCAGACACCTTCCTTTGTCTTCTTGTCACACCCCAAAGGAAGGGAAATGTTTGTTCACTTTTTTTCCTGTGACGACACTATTGTTGGACTTTAGCAAAGCCCTCATACTATATCAGACACTTCGAACAAATGAAGCACTTCTGTAACAAGAAGGGTGACCTAAGTTCACAAGCAAAATGTGAACCAAAGGAGACCCATAACCAAGTGCTACGTAATGTAGACTTGCTAGTCTGTGCCTCCTGGCCAAATTTTGCTCCTCACTCCTATTGAATTAGCAAAATAGACGCAGCCAATGACGCAGTTAAAAATGGAGCCATGGAAAATCATTAATCACTGTGGGACATTCAGGGGGTGGAAGAGTAGGTGGGTAGGCAGACCAACAGACAGGTAAGTAAACACGGACTATTATCACCAGAGTATCATTTCGCAGATTGATAACATCCGTGCTCCTACCTACTCTAAATATAGGAAGGTAAAGAGATGCCAGGGTTGCTTGGCTACCTGGAGGTGGGAACAGGATGGAGATAGCACTAATTAAATTCTCATTCCCTGGCTGTTCTGTATAAAATAGAAAGTCATCATTAATGTCCTGCTGGTCTACAGATTCCTTTCGTTCTACACAAAAAAAATTGCAATTTCTTCCCACCCAGGGTTTTTAAGGACAGGCATTGCAGTGAGAACTTCTACAAAGCCCTAAAAACAAACAGCTCAATTAATCTAGTAGAAGCCTGAGCAATAAAAAGCAAAATACCTCACCTGAATAAACAGTCACCGTGATCTTTGCAATAGCCTGGGCTGGCCTTCATGCTAATTTAAAAATTGGAATAACCTGCATTGGAATTTACATTTGTTACTGAGGAATACCGTTGCGTGTACAGATAACTTGGAGCAAAGAAAGGAAGGAGAGAATTGCAGCAAATAGGGTTTTCTTTGAGCAGCTACCAAAGATAAGAAGAGAACAGACAAAGCATTGACCTCTGGACAAACGCTTCCCTTGCTGTTAACTTACAGCGCACTGGATGCACAGCTGTGCCCTCCAAGAGGCATGACTGAGCAATTTTGCCTGGTGCCAAATTTGCATTTGTTTTCATGCCTTTGCACACTCGAAGGTCAAGTTAGCTTTGGCTTCCTTTTCCCGCTCATCTCCTGGGCACTATCAAGGAACTTGAGCCCTTTTCCTTTCCAACCGATGGAATTCGCTCTCACGCACTGCTCTCTGTGCAGCCCGGTACAACTCTGATAAGGGCCTTCCAGCTCCCTTCTAGGAATCAGAGCATCGCCATCTGGCTAAGGCTGGCAGAGTGTGCAGGTATAACTTTCTATGGTTGCTTACATCTGTACCACGGTGTTTTCTAACCATGGAAGAGGCCGGATCTGGAGCTGGAAGAGTCAGCAGAAGGATATCTTTCGTTATCAATCAGGATATGAGGCCATGGCTCTTCCAACAGTAAATGGTGATGCGCTTTTATCTGGTTATTGAAAAGATAAGTTGAAAACTTCAAGACTGAGGTGCATTTTAAGTTCAGGGATCCCTTTTCATTCTGGGATTTCATTTAATCCCCTGTACGCACCGTAGAAGACTCCAGCTGAGTCAGTCACCCCAGACTCCTCTTTATAGTCAGCGGAGAGAAACAGGCACTTCCAAGACACGTCTCTTCGGACCTTGTTTAAGGACCTGCCCAGAGGGCAATGAACCTGCCCCAGACTGCACTCACTACGTCCCCATGAACTGCCAAGGGGAGCTGGGGTGACTAACTCCAGCGGAGGCTGCACCACTCCAGATATATGCATTAAGTCAGATGAACTCCACCCTCACTCCATCCCTAACTTCTGTCTGTGCATGCAACATCTTCAGCGCAAGTCCCAGCAGCCCGGTGGAAGCACACCTGGCCATCCCTGTTGACTGCATGACTGGCACGATCTGGGTGTAGCATAGCATTTGGGTGAACTCAGGAATGCACAAGATCAGAGCAAGGGAGGTGAGGGCTTCATCTCCATCAGTGCTCAGGGCTGGAAGGATGTAAGGTGCTGCCAAGCACAGAATAGCTCTTCCCTGTGCAAAGATTCAAATCTTGCTTGTAGTGGTTGTGAGAAAACAGCCTAACAACAGCAGCTTTGTACAAGACACTGAGCATAGAACAAGAACTGGACAAGCAGGAGAAATGAATGCACACCACAAATTCTGAAAGGAGAGGGGTTGGCGTGCAGTGATTTTAGTTAGCACTGATTGAAGGGTTAGAAAGGCTCATACTATTTCTTCTGTCATGTGGCAGACTTCAGAAAGGATTCCGGCAGAGCTCTCTCCACGTGGCAGTCCCCATTTGTCTGAAATTGTCACGGGAGAAGGTTTCCCTCCTTGGATGGCTGCGTGGCTGGCTGGTAGGAAGGAAGGAAGGAGGTCATAAAGGAGAAGCAGAGCCTCACTGCCTCCTTAAACTTACGTTGAAACAGGAGTTCCCATCCTAACTCTCTCAGGATCTCCCCTTCTTTATTTGTCCTGTGTTTTTGCTAATGGCTTTGAATGCCAAGTTCAGTGGAAATGGGGCAAAACAGATTCACTAATACAATACAGCTACTTTGCACTGCTCTGCCATACCATGTGCAAAAATCAAACTCATTATAAATATCTTTTTTTTTTTTTTAATCACTCAAATAGTGATACTAGTTTCTTTTTGGAAGTGTTTAATATCCCTTTATGGAACTATTTTTAAGCAAGAAAAAAATCCACGTGAAGTGTTAATGGCCATAGCAACAACAAAGTCTTTTTTTTTGGTTTTTTTTTGCTTTTTTTGATTCTGCAAGCACACGGAGCATGGAGAGTGAACCTTCTGCTGGGTGTGAGCACTTTGTGTGGCATTCTTAAGGCAGAAATCTTAGGAAAGAAGAGGGTGGTTTTTCAGTTTTTGAAGACCGATTCTAAATAAGTTAAAGAGCCGTTACATTTAACAGAGTGGATACTTAAGGCTAAGGTACACAAAAGATTCTTTAGTGGATTTTTTTTTTTTTAATGTGTCAGATAGATTGATTGGAGAAAATGACTAATTTTTACCTGAGTTTTGGTTGTAAAAAAAAAATTAAGATTTCACCTCCCCAACAAAAAATGAATGTACTTTGAAATCAAATTCATAAGAAACATAAGAGATCGAGAATTTCATAGACCTTAATGTGAATTCTGAGAAAGAATTCACACGATTCTTTACACGAACATAGAGTTTTCTTAAACTTTGATTTGGTTTATGACAAGAGGCAATGGGCACAAACTGAAACACGGGAAATTCCATTTAAACATAAGAAAAATATTTTTATTGTCAGCATGGTCAAACACTGGAGCAGGCAGAGAGGTTATGGAGTCTCCACCCTTGCAGACATTCAAATCTTGACTGGACAAGACCTTGAGCAACCTGCTCCAGCTCACTCTGAGCAAGGGGTCGGACTAAACGATCTCCAGAGGTCCCCTCCAACCTCAGCGTCTTGGTGATATGTGAACTCAGAACAAGCCCCTTGCTTCAAGAATCACCTGCTGACCTCTTTCATGATTGTGCTTGCAGTTATCTGACAGCCCTATGATACAGGGTGGTGTTACGTCTGTCCTCACATAGGAGGGAAACTGAGGCACTCTGCTGCAGAAGTTCTTCTGTGGCATCAGTGGCAGAGCTCCCTCTTGCCAGTCTTTCCTGATCCTCCTCCCCTCCAAATGCCTCTGGATAAGTCATAAAAATGAGGAATAGCTAGGTAGAGTTGAAGTGACCTGGTCCTGAAAAAAGGGCATTTTTCTCCTTAGAAGCAGCTGTACAGTGAATGGATTAGGACCACACAGTGCTAATTCTGAAATCCTAGGGAATCGGGTGAGTTTGGTGCTGATTGCTGGCTTCAATACTGACTTTCATTGCAGCCTTGGATGTGTCACTTCACCTTGCTGCGTTCCTCTCTAAAACTGGGGAAAGGACTGAGTCAGGACTGACTGTCCTTACCAGTCCAGGGTGAGACCTCACGACTAACTTTGCGATGGGGGAAGAGACACCGAGACAAATGCATTGCTCATGTACCCCAAACCCCACGTGGCTCAGGGCTGCAGGACCTCACCAGCAATGATATGTCAAATGAGGGGAACGACCAGTTCCTGAGGCTGCTGCCTGCCCCCACAAAGTTGGAGGGAGCTTGGACAGGGGCTGGCTGTGCCGCTGAAGCTGCCTTTTCTTGCATAAAGAAAGAATGTGGCTGATTTCCCTTTGGTTCCTGAGAACACGCTATCTGGCTCACCTGCGGCTCCTGCGGTTTGAACCTTGGGCCTTGGGGGCTTGGTTGGGTTTTGTTCTCCCCCTGCCTGCCCCCCCCCCAGCCTCCAATGGGAAGTCATACAAGTTCGAAGAGAGCCCATAAAAAACGCCTCCTCTCCACAAACAAACCCTGACATCAAAGGGAGGCGTGAAGGGGAGCCAAAATCTCAGAATCAAAGGCACTGACTCATTTCTGCTGCACCCTCTGCATTGCCAGGAGGCCACAAGTCACCGTGGCCCCCCGAGGTGAGACGTGCATCCACCCTCCCACTCCCACTCGGGGAACCCTTGGCTCGACCCCATCGCAGCAACGACGTTTTTCCGTACAGCACCTCGTCTCATCTGCTGCTGGAAGAGAAGCAATCAAGGTCCAGGTCTCCTCCGTGTTTGTCCTCATTCCGTTCTGCAGCTCAGACACGCACCAACAAATGATGACCAGGGAGGCACTTCAAAGCCAAGGCTTTTTTAATGACCAAAGTGAGGGACAACCTCTGACTTCCCCACAGGGGAAACAATAATTGTTGACAGGGCTGGAAAAAATGTTCTCATTGTGAATACAAACAGGCTGGAAGGAGCTTGCAGTGCCAGATGTGGCTGAGAAGTGTTTAGGAGCCGAGACAACATATGAAATTTCCATCACATTTTTATTAATCAGAAAAAGGGTCTGGGTGGTGGCTTTTTTTTTTCCCCTGGTCAATACCAAACTGGAAAACAGACGTCAGCAACATTCCTTTTTTTTTTTTTTTACCTTTCTTCCCTTCCCTCTCCCCCTTCTCCAATTTTAATTGGAATTTTAAGTAAATTGGGGATTGTCTTGGGAATACTTTGTTTGAAATAATCTGCCTTGCCCGTGTTCTGATGTTTTTCTTCCCCTTTCTCCAGGCTGAGCATCCCTTGTGTTTTAAAGCAGTTATTCACCCCCTCACTTGACTAATTAAGAGTTCTCCAAGGAAACAATGCCCAATTGAGTTCTCCTTTTGCAATGTTTGCCCCGCACACGTGCACACACCTCACTCTGGGATGCAGTAACAGGGCTTAAGCAGCGCAATGGGCATGGGAGATGGACTTAGTTATACTGCATGCCAGTCTTCTGGATAGCTTTCAGAGGACCCTGGAGACTTTGAGCTTTGAGCCTGTAGGGTCCCTGTTACATGCAGTAGAACTTGGGAACTGCAGCTGTATAGAAGAGATTTTACTGGTCCTGCTCTCTGGGAACCCATCCTGACTCTATAGTTTGGAAACTCTTGCTCTGGGAGAGCTTTGGAGACCAAGTGATGTACCATGGTGTCTAAAAGAATGATGCCCCCAATTTGCTGTCCTTTGGGCCACAACACTGAGAAAACCATGCGCTGTTGTCAAAATAATAATTTGTTTTCTCTGTCAGACATTGTGTCCAAACAGTGGAGAAGACACTCCTGATTAATGTGGTGTCCTCAGGGGACATGGACAATTGCTCCCCAGGACCATTTAACACACTGCCCAGTCCCCATTTGGGTTGGAGAAGGACATTAGTGTGCAGCTGAGCTTGCCTCAGGAATGATTGCTTCTCAACATCGTCTAGGGAACCTTCTTGCTGTTCTTCTCATGCAACAAGGTATTTGGCTTGCTTCTGGAATAGGAACAGATTAAGGTTGTGAGGGCTCAGGACATACAGAAGAGTAAGGATATATGTGGGAAAAATGAGTGGGTATTGTTTCTCACGTTGTGGAAATTGTATGATCTTTGTAGTAGGTTGGGAATTTCCCATGGATTATGTGTGCTGATTCCTCCCTGTCTTTCTTCTCCCTGCCAGCTTTAAGAGCCTTGGTAGAACTGACAAAGAAGCTGAAATATCATTTAGCTTGGGCTAGATACCATTTCTGCTTCTAGGTTCCAATATAATAAGTCTTCATAAGCCTCCCTCATTCTTTCAGTCATAAACTCTTCCCCATCAGGTCCTCCAGGTCAACCCACTTCAAGGGTTGAAGGCCAAGTTTCCCTCCACTTCTTTCAGAGTCAGTGAGCTCTGAAAATCCCTCTGCATGCACCTGTCTAATGAGAGAACTCCCACCGCTCTGCTCTGTCCATCAGGCTTTGGTTAGGAGCTCCACCACTCCCAACTTAAAAAAAGTTTTCTCAGCGTGTTCTCAGTGTATACGAAAAAGCAACTGCCCCCCCAGCTGAGCACTATTCCGTGAACATTAAATTTTATATTCATGTGAAGAGAATTATTTTGTCAAAGTCCATAGGAACCTGAAAGACTGAATGCCTGGCACCTCATTTTCTACATTATTATACAAGCAATTATTATATGAATCTATTTAACAATAGACTTTCATCAGAAAGAAAAAAAAAAGAAAGGAAAATATATTCTATGTTTTATATTCTGGACATAATCTTTAAATTAGCCTTCCTTTTTTTTTTCAGCTACATCCTTGAGACGTGTTCTGTAGAATAGGTTATAAGACAGAGAAATCTGTTGATGTAAGATTGTTGTTGGGTGATTCCAAAAAAACTCTAACTACAACCCTAGTAGGAACCCAGCATCATGGCTGCATCTATGTTACATCAGAGGAAGAACCTGGTTCTTTTAACCCAGCCTTCTTCATGCAATCTGGAAATAGAAATTGCCAGCAAATGTGGAAGAGTTGTGCCTGGGACGTGCAGGAGACTGCCACTGAGCTGGAGCTTACTTGTGGATTCACAGGTTAGACTTCTGCTCAGCAGAACAGCCTCAAATATGACCTATTTTAAGGTCTTATATACAGTGTTCAGTGGCATTTTTCCTGTGCACCACCTGCGAGGACAAGCTCTAGAAATGAGTGGTGTCTCAGGTTTGCAGTCCTCTGGAGCTACTCTTCAGCTGGATAGGTGGGTGTAGCTTCATGAGTAGCATGAGGCTGTCTTGGTTGTACTTGTGATGATGTTGCTCTTTATTTTGTTTAGTGGTGCATCCTTCAGTTTGAGTCTGCAAAACCTGGTAAACTGAATTAGACCTTCAGGGTAAATCTCATTGCAGTCCAATCAGTGATTCTCAGTCTAGACCAGAAAAAGCCATCCTAAATTTGCCTTTCCACCACATATCTGTCCCCACACTGTGACCCTTTATTCCTACACCCCCGGGCCTCTTAGTAAAATCCACAATACTCAGTAAAGCAATTAACGTTCCGTAAAGAGGCTAGAGAGATGCTGCTTCAAACTCTGAAGTTTGTTGCTGGCTGGAATTAGTCAATGTTCCTGCTGGTGCAGCATCCAGAGAAGTTAAGGAGGATGAAGCAGGTCAGGTTATTTTTATCTGCAACAGAAATGTATCCCTTTTGAGTGACAAAATACAGCACTCTGAGGCCATGATTCTGCAAAACAGTTAAAAATTTCCTTACATGAGAATCGTATCTGGGAGGCTTTTGTACCCTACTTGTAACTCCAGTGGGTTCTCTGCTTTGGTCCCCTACAATCATGCATGACAGTGGCACAGTTTAATCCAGGATATACAGATTATCCAGTGTTGACAGCCCCAAACACTACAGTTTCTTGCACCCTCCCCAAAACATATGGCTTAGGACAAAAGACGTACAATCAAATTGTGGTTTCCCAAAAAATAACGAAGAGGATAATGTGACAATTTAAACACGAGAACTTTCTCTGAATCAATAGGGACAGTCAATCACAGAATTGAAATTATATATGGACTTAAGTGTCTTAACTCATGTCTCCTAATCTTAGACTTGGAATAGAGAAAATGAGGTTATCGAACAGCACTACACAGGCTCCTATAGTCAATGAAAATCTCAGACTGGCATTGCAGTCTGGAATTCTTTTTCTCCCTCTTTTTCCCGTTTCTAGGGAGAGAGCGATTAACTGCCTTAATTAAGAGTCTGAAGTTAGGTGAGAAGAATCTGACCTTAACTATTCTGTCCTACCAGTTGCTCGGGGTGAAATTACTCAGGGTTTTATATATACCACCCTGCTGAGATGACACAGCAGGAGACTTGCATGGCGATAGTCGGGTTACACTGACATCAGATGTACATTTGGGGATGTGGGTTGGACGAGGCATTGACACCCCTTCTTGAATCTGAACCCTGGTTGGATAAGAAATGCCCTAGTGTCTCTGTTGCTATCTGCTCCGTAGCTCCTAGTTCCCTCCTCCTGGCCAGCTGGACCAATCCAGCTCTGACTCAGAGGGAAATTTGCCATTTCTTGCATCACCAGAACAGTTTTCTCCGGCAGATAGGTGTTCCTTGGAGGTCCCCAATGCAATTCCTCATTCAGATTGGCCTTGCTTAGCTTAGGCCAGACAAAAAAAAAAAGAGATTGTGGCGAGACATCCTGCACTCAGCCAGGAAAGAGTTGGCCCTGGAGAAAGGGAAATCAGAGGGCAGCCCACATATATCAGCCAGTTGCCTGCCAGTTCCCATACCTCCTGAGTATTCCCCTGCTTGGAAAGCAACTCGCAGGCGTTTCCCCCTCGCCCGGGGGTGCTACTGTGTCCGTTCCATTAAGCAAACTTCACACCCCCATAACCTGGGATGTTTGTTTTATCACTCAATTCCCCGACTTACGTAGATTCAGAGAGTCAGCGGGGTCTGCAGGGTCCTTTGGAGATTCCCTCTCTTCCTTTCAGCTCATAACGACTCTTTGCCATTTTGGAATTTGACGCAAAACACTCGAATGTCAGCAGGTCCCGGTGGAACCTTTTGCCGGAGGTTTTCAAAGGCTTCTTCAAACAAGAATGAGTTCAGCCTAATAATAATGCCAATAACGCACATAACAGTAAAAAGAAAAATATATATATTGTATTATTTCTTCAGAGCCCCAGTCATGAACCGCTCAGGGTGCTGTACAGACAAAACAAGAAACTAGCACCGTCCAAAAAAGGCTCAAAGTCCACAGCTGAGGCCCAGAACTATGTTTAACGCAATATTATTCAGCTTCCCAGTTTCCAAAATGGAAATAATAGATACTACAAAGTTAAAATACAGTATCTTCTAGACCAGATGAGAAGTTTACTAATTACTAGAGTTTGTTAACTGTCCCTTTTTGGAGTTTTCTAAATTAATTGTTGGGATTGGGGACTTTCAGTACTGGCCTACTGATTGGGTTGGGTTTATCTCCTTTGGGGACCGAAGGGCAGGCATGATCTGCTTTGGGCAGAATTTCATCACACCATTTGCTCCAGTTTTTCTAATGTCACCATTTTTCCCCTCAGATTTTGGCAATGTCAGATCATGCAAACTTTTCAAATGCATGTCTAGCCACCAGGCGTGGTCATATCTTTCATTCATAGGTAAGAGCTTTTATAAAACTGCTAGCAGGTATGATAGCTTCCACTGCAGAAGTGGCCACATTTCAGGGAGAGATGATTGATCCCCTGTCTTTACTACCACGTTAAGCTTTAAAAAAGCAAATTCTTGTCTCCTAGGGGCAAAGGTACCCAATGAATTTAATTTACTCAAGTTCAAGTCACAGAGGGCTCCTGAAATTTCTCTCTGGCATACATCACAGATGAAGTATGTGCTCCTCGGGGGATTTTAATTCTTACAGCATTGTAATGACCAATCTAGAGGAACATGTTTTGGCCATGTTATACCTTCAGCTTCTACTTCAGCATCATAAAAATAAAGCTGGAGCAACTGAGCCCTTGTAAAGGCAGATTTGCAACCCACCCCTACACCAAGTCAAAATATTTGTTTAAAGGATGCTATAATAGGATTCTAGCAAGAACAAATTCTGGCTCTTTTGCTCCCTTTATGCAAGTGGCTTTTTACCTTGTGGTAGGAAATTCATGCCTCTGTAGAACTAGGGAGATAGGGAACATTATTATTTTCAGTGATTTTATTATTTTAATATGTCTGTTCCTCTTATCGTTTTAGAGAAACAGAGCCCTCCCCTGTATACAGCCTGCATACATGAAACAATACAAAGAAAGTCTATGTCACTTTGCACAGACAAAATGGTATTTGGGGAAAAAATCGTGTTTTTAAATGATGCTAATAGAATATCTAGAGCAATAGGGCTCTAGACTGGCAGGATGTTCAGAAGCTCTATGACTGTATGAATAGAAAGAACAACGACAGCTGGTCACACACCAGAAATACTGCTTTAAGAGGGAACTGAAAAATGAAATCTCAAAATTCTTCATTTTTCATGATCCACTGTATTCCTTTTTTTTCATAATCTGTGAATTTTGCTACAATGGCATTATTATTTTTACAAAAATACCAGGATTTCATTATAATATTATGTCCTAAGATTGATCTGAAAATTGTAATAACAATTTTTCCAATTAATTAAATAGGACACGTATTTCCAAGATGTTATTTAATTTGCAAGAGGGAGGAAACAGCCATTTTTTAATTCTCTCAGATAATTTTTCCTGTTTAAGCTGTGTAAAAAAGAGAGTCTAAAAAGAGATAAGAGTCTAAAGCCCATTATGCATTCCTAAGCCATCCAATAGTCTCCAGCAGCAAGTATGATTGCTTTAATCATTTTAGTTAACAGAAAACAATAACCCTGTTCTTCTTTCAGTCTAGGTGAACTGCACAGTGACTGTGGAATAACAAATATACTACACAGCACCTGAGCATGTAAAATTCACTGCAAAGGGAATGGGATTTTTGCACGGAGTTGATTACAGGCAGAAATTCAGAACCTGTGGTTTTTCTCATGGTTTCTCTCACGCCATTTTTCTCACACTTGCAGACACCGTGTAGTATCTCCTTTTTCACATGAGCTTTCCCCCGGCTTTTGCAGGTTCTCAGTCCCCCTTAGCAGTGGTTCTCCCTGGCAGGAATCTCTTGAGTTTATCTTGGACCTCCTAGCTAACAAACTGCTGCTTACAGCAGGACCCTCAGACACAGGCAATGCTTCCAATCTCTTCTCTGGAGACGTCACGCTGGATTTTAGCTCCTGCAGGCCCTGGATGTTGGCAGCACTCCTTGCATTTAGGATGTGGGAAAATGTGAGAGACATCCTTTGGGCGCTGGTGGAACAGGCATCAAGAATTGGACTTGAAGGTCTACATGCCACCCTATGCACTCCATGTTATGAACCCCAGAGCTCCGTAGGGGACATTCCCTAGGGATGCAGCCCATTGCACATCCTTAGAAGATGCTGGTCTCAATCTGCTTCTGCGCTTTTATTTTTAGTAACCTTCTCTCTTTCTATCCACATCTGACAGGATATGATGACCCTAAGCACCTGAACAAATGACTTACTTTTTCCACAAGTACACATGCCCTTTTTGATAAAAGCAACCCAATGGGTCTCAAAGCTGCTCCTGTGCTGGGCAGGGAGCAGAAAGCTGAAATGCCAGCATCTGGTGGAGTAGATCATTCAGTGCTGCTGGAGCGGCAGATGCCCTTCTGATAGTCTAGAGCTCCTTCTGCTGGGCACACAGCATCATGCCTGGATCCTGGACTCCAACTATGAAACTCGAGATTGTGCTTTCTGGTTTCTCAGAAACTACCAGACAGAAAGTCTGGTTTGGGGGATTTATCTTTCTCCTCCTTCTCCCATGTAAAAATAATCATAATATCACAGTTATACTGCAAATAATATTTATTACTTATAATTGTGGCATTTAGTCATAATTTTTCATCCCCAGAATATTTAGAAGAAAATGAGAATGTTCCCTTTAACCACTTCAAATATACGGCCAAGTCCAGGGAGCAATAGGGCAGCTGTTTAACAGCTATACCTGACAAAAAGAGGTAAGAGATGCAGAACATCATGGCCAGCTCACATCATGAGGAAGCTCTTCTTTTAGGTGCTGAAAGCTCAGTGTATCTCTGATTCATTCCAGAGGCCTTAGTGGAATCTCCCTATTAAAGACTTTGTATGCTAACGCTTGCGCTGGCGTTATTATTTATTGTAGCCCTTATTGCAAAGATGTCCTGGTGTGCTGACACATGAACACATCATCCCCAGAACCAACTGCCTAAAGGGCAAGGAGAGAAAGAAAAGCAAACCCAGAGGGGCTGACGCCCAGCTCCTCTCAGCCCTCCTGGCTCACACTGTTGCTATTTTACACCGCTGGTAAGTTATGTTCTACTGACAGATTCATTGCCAGCCGAGATTAACACCATCGAAAAGCCCAGCCTGCCTCTGAGGGTAGGAGGGTACACAGTTTCTTTCCCATTCTCCTGGAGCAACTGCAAGGTCTCCATCTGAGCCTCAAACCAGACATAATAGGCAAGACGTGTTTGGTATGGTCAGATCCCCATCCAACACGAACTGGTGGTAAGCTATTGATTTCAGCTGCAGTGCAGTGTTACGCGGCCCAGAAGTGCTAAGAAAATGTTTTTTCTCCTGATACATCTCCCTTCTTGCTTTTTTTGCTCCCTGAATAGCTATCAATGGCATCTGAAGGTCAGGATTTGTGATCCCAGTGGTGCTTACTGCATTCAGCTGATGGCTGGGGACACGTGGCCAGCCTAGGTCTGCCACAGCTCTCTGCCTGATTTATGAAGAACAAAAGCATTGCAGCTGCCAAAGCTAACCGTGAAAGTGAATCCAATGGAAGGCTTGCTGAAAGGCCAGTGAAGCCTCTGCTTTTTGGTCAAGTGTGTGTAAGCAGGCTTGCTTGCCTTTTACTTTGACTTCCCAAAGTACTTCCTTCCCCTTGAGATGATGCTCATCCTCTTCTCAGAAGAGGGAAAAAAATGACAGAAGGGACAGAGTGAAGAAAAGGAGCATGAGAAAAGTGGAGGGAATGGGAAAAGGGTAAATTTTTACTGACAGATCTGTAGCTGCACAACTCAACCTCTCCAGGAGAGCCAGGTGTCACTATTGGCACTGCCACCACGTGACTTTGGGCAGGTCATTTTACTTTGTCTTTGAAAGGAGACCTCATCGCTGGGTGCTGTAGCCACGGAGAGAAGGAGAATATGATTTCCATCCCAAGAGGGCACAATCAATATTTATCTGATTTATCTTCCTGTGCTGGTTTATGATGTCTGCACAGTCCTTCCCACCCCTCCAGCAGACACGATAGAAAGAAACGGTTGTCCAATCCTTGGTTTAGTGTATTAACTTACAGGATTTAGACTAGTACAAGGGACTATGACCAATGATGTGCTTTGTCCTCCCTCTGTAAGGGCAGAAACCTCTGCTGGACAATGGTCGCGGGATTTTTCAGAGCACTGCTTTCAGTGTTGAGTTTCCTCAATACTTGGTTGTCCTTCCCCCGAAAAGAACTTGAGGTGTAGGATGGCAAGTATCCCTTGTGGGGGTTTGTGTGTTATTTCCCAACACATGGATCTGGAAGAACATACAATTCTCTAATTATACCTGAGTGAGGGCTGAACCCAACCTACCAGTCAAATGTGCTGGGTAGGAGAAAAGGTGCTGAGCTGCCAGAGGAGAAGAGGGAGAAACAGATGTAGGCAGATGAACTCCAGGTTCTTCACAAAAATTGTCTCTGTTCATTGCTAAAATCATCTACCTGAGTATCTACTATCATTTGAGTTAACAGCCGCTAAAAAATTCCTGTTTGAAACTTGTCAGCTTATAAATGGACTTGTCTCCTGCTGGGTCCTGTGGGCTGCAGGTGAGCTAGACTAAATTAACTGACACGCTGAAGATCTTGCTCCAAGGCCCAGAGCCTGTTGGGGGTTTAGGACATAAAAACAGCCAAATGGGTCAGACCAAACATCCACCTAACACAATATCCTATTTCATAAAGTTGCAAATACCAAATGAGTGTAAGAATGCAGCGAGCGTATGGCAATGCTTCCATCAAATACTCTCACAGTCTATAACAATTTCTGCCTTTGGGACTTGCTAAACTGGACAAGATTTCTGTGCATTTTGTGCCTTTTAATGGTTTTCTCTTCCACTGATTTGTTTAGCTTCCTTATGAACTCATTAAAACTTTCTGTGTCTAAAACACCCAGTGTTAGGGAGTTACACACTTTCACTACCTATAGAGTGAACCCATATTCGTACCCAGCTATGAGAAACCACCTTATTTTTTTGGTTTTGAACTTGCCACCTGCCGTTAAATTTCTGCATTTTGCAATGAAGTGAGTGTTTCCCTTTGCTTCAGATGGAATTGAGAAGGCAAAAAAGTTCCCCTGAATTTAAGCCAGGAGTTTTTTGTTTTTTTTTTTTATACAGGCTGTTCTCCAATGTACCAAGGTCATTTGAATTTTAATCCTGTTTTGGAACATACCTTGCAGTCCAGAACAGCTTTGTGTCATCTGCAAATATAATAAGATCCTTCCCTCTTCTACCACCCCTGTCCTGAATGAAAGTGCAAATACCACTAGAGCCAGCACGGATGCCAATGTGTCCCAGCTTGATGCATCCTTCCGTTTTGACAGCAAACCCTTAGTAGCTACCTTCAAGTACAATTTTATCTCTGTTCCTGCTTCCTAGCTTTAGCTGGGTACTATTTTCCTCTCTTGCTTGTACAACATGTGAAATAGTGTCTAGAGCCTTCTTAAAACTAATATCCCCTCCTTCTCTGTCATGCTCAAAGCCTCTTACACTGTATTTACACTGAACTAAGAGCTCTGAGAACTTCCCTCTACCACAGATCGAGGCAAATGCCTGTGACCATTTTGTGGTCCAGAAACCACCTGGTCTGGAACAACTTGTCTCCCAAAACAGGGCAGCCACATGTCAACTACCTCCTACAAATGGTCCCTGAGTCACACTAACTGCCCACAGTCTGCCTGGGACATGTTTTTGTACCAAGGGACATTCTCAGTCATGGTTGAGTTTATGTGTTTAGATCTATTTTTCAAATACACAACACTGAGATGCACCATTCCCAGGTCCTTAAAAAAAAAAAAAAAGAAAAAGAAAAAAATAAAAAAACCCTCATTAACCTATGAGTTTGTTAGAAAGTTTTTTTCCTAAATCCAGGGTGAGTTCATGTCCCTTTACCATCAATGTCAACTGTCCTAGCCTCACCTGACAGGACTTAGTAGGCTTTCCTTACAGCTCATTGCTCAGCAACACTGCTCCAGACTACCTGTCTCCCCGTGCTGGGCTGACAACAGGAGCACCAGGCACAGCCCAATCTTTTCCCAGGGTATGGAGAAACACATGAAAAGTTGCATTTTGGGTGATGTGATGAGGGAAGGGCCACAAAAGTCCATCCGACGGGGCAGCAGCGCAGTTATGGGGCTGGAGAGTGTTTCAAGTTTAGGGGGTCTCCTGGGCAGGAGGTCCCCAAGAAGTTCTTCCTACTTCTTATTACTACAGCATAGTGTTCTCAGCCTTCCACAACTGTCCTGGATGTGGTCAGTCTCTAGGTCAAGATTTGGGGTGACCTGGTACATCAGACCTTGCACCAGAAGGGTGGCTGCCCTGTAATTGCAGGAGGTGCAGAAGCCAGTTATGGAGACTCTCACACAATACCTGTGAGACGTTACACATCTGAAGGGAGCTCTTAGTTTTTGCTGCCTGATGACTCTGGCTTCGCTGAGTCTGCTTTTACGATGCTCTTTTGGGAAGAACACTCTGGGTAACTGTTGATCTTGCTGTAGCCCTGGACTCCGCTTGTTTATTTAAACTTCTCTCGGGTGAAGTGACCTTCTTGCATATCAGCAGCAAAGTTGACAAGTTTATCTCTTGCCACTGATTCAGCCCTCCATTCTCCTCACAGGCAAAATCCTGTCACGCGCTGTGGGAATCTGTTTAGCGTGACAGCTTGTCCTCCTGCGTATTCATCGTCGGCTTTCAACTGCGGTGAAAGCAGGCTGGAGGGGCAAGCAGAAGATAAATGCCTTTCCAGGCGAGGGAGCCTGATGTGGTCTTCCTTCACAGTTCAGGCCTCACCATGCACCAGCGCCTGATCATTTATCATTTTCATTTCTGCTTTGCTCATCAGCTTGCTCTAGGCTCAAAGAGCAGAGGAAGAGAGGATCAGGAGCCTCAGCTTTCCTATTAGCTGTCTTCATTACCTGGAGGACGTCAGGCAGACTTGCAAACTTCGGGCATTCTTCTTAAAAAAGAACTGCATCCTACCAATTTATCTCTATTACACTGGAGCGTAAATCAAGATTAGACATTAGCGCTTTTAGCCATGAGCAAGGCTGAGATGAACCCTCCTCCCTCCCTTCTTCTGAATCAAACAAGCAAAACAAATAGAGACATCAGTGGCACAGAGATGCTGTGGATGAAGCAGAAAGCAAACCTTGTAGGTAAGTTCTTAGAGAGTTCCCAGCAGGCAGCCTAACCACTGTCCCTTCGTCTGTCAGAGACCCACATTTAGGTAGCTGGATGACCTTACCCAGGTCAACCAGCTACCCCCCGCATACAAGTTACAAACTGGGAGAGAAGTCTTGGAATTGGCCTGCAGATGTATGGGATAGAGCCCAGTTGTGCACAGTGGGACCTGTGTGCACTCCATGCGTGCTCTTTCTCCTCTACCTCCAGCATAAGAACCATTATATCAATATCTCCTTGACCACCCTGAAGCTTTTGTGTTGCTGGTACCATAAAGAGCAACATCAGTTTGGTGACAAAACTATTTTTGCCTTCAGGGACTTGTAGTGTGGGTCAAACCTGCAAGAGGTTCTCAGGACGGGGCTGAGCCACTCAAAGCCATGCAGTTTAATAGCAGGAGGTTGCTGCAATTTCCATCTCTTTTAGATGATTCCCCTTTTTAGAAGGGGAAATCAGAGCACATGCATCTGTGCATGGCTCCTGGGCTGCTGCTGGCTAGTCACACCTCAGGGAGTACAGACCCGGCCTCGTGAGTCCTGGCACACGGCATCATCCCGTGGCCATACCGCTCCTCCAAGACAGGTTCTCAACCAACACTCTGGGTTTAAGGCTCTGTTTTCATGTTTGAAAGGCTCTGAAGGGAGTGTTAGCTTCCCAAGCTGAACTGGCTCCCATGCCTTGTGGTCATTTTTAAGTCCCCGGGAACGGTCTCTGATGGCAGCATTTCTAACACCCGTGTGAACAACTTCTCGCTTTTCCCACTCCTGTTTTCCTGTTTGCAACTGAATTCCAGGCAGTTTTTTCCTCAAAGCCTACATTTCCAAAAACAAACACTTTAGGCCAACAAAGAAGAACCAAAAAACAAAGAAAAATTTCTTCACACTCAAATCATCCTTTTGGCAGCCTTTCAGCACCAACGCAAACCCCAAATATCTTTCAGCATTACCAGCCGAAGACTTTCTTAGACAGCAGTGCTAATTGCACCACATGGATATTTTGCACAAAGACAACTCACGTAACAGGTTACAAAACCCTACACTGCAGCAAGCAACCTGGGGCGACGTGGGATCTTCCAGTGTAACAGGTACCGCACACCAGTTTTGTGGTTAGGAACCGAAGTGTTAAACGTCAGTTGCTTCCCAGCATCAGCACACGCTGTCTCCACCCAACAGCGTGCTGAGGGGATGCAATACATCCAGAGCTGCAGCCATCTCCCCTCACTCCATAAATGTATAGTTTAGTGCAGACGTGTCCATATGAGCCAATCATCAGGTCTCCCATTAGAGTCAGTGTGTGGACAGTGACTCGTCATCCCAAAGTAGAAGTCAAAAATAAAGAGGGATGATTTGTGTCTTAAAGTGTCTATTTCTCTGTTTTAACTGTAAAAGAAGATAAGGCACTTAGCTTCTATGTAGGCAGCTGTACTGGAGATGCTTAATATTGGGTAAGATAAAGCCAGTGCCTTGGGAAAGGATTTTTGGGAAACCAGCCAGTACAGTAATGGAGCCTACAGAGGGATACAGCTAAGCCAGTGGCTGTCTGCTGTGGGGTAAGATAAATCACACTCTCAGCTCCACCAACTGATTAGATCTCCATCAGGTGTATTGGGAGCTAGAAACCTAGGTTATACATAGACACTGATATTTTTGACAGGGTGTAATTCAGCTTGCATTTTAAGACATATTAGGTGGGATTCAGTTATAAACGTAAAGTCTACTGAAAACTGAGATACCTTATGGTATTTGTGGCACCGAGACAGGGCTGGCAGAGGGGACACTGGATCTACAGGAGGCTTGTGCCCTTCTGCATCAGGAGGTGGGAGCTAAGTGGGGTACACTAACGTACCTGAAAGGATGATAGAAGCCAAACTTTGAACTGAATTAGGTGTCTTAATCTGTTAAATTCCTGAAGTTATGAAAGATATCTCTCTGTTTTATCCCAAGCAAGATTGTCTTTCTGATAGAGAAACACAGATAAACCCCCCTCCAAACTCAAGGCTCATTTCCAAGCTGAGAAGAAGCCTCACAGCTTGAGCCCTAACCTTGCAGTTTGCGGTGCTATGTGAATCTATTAGTTCAAACCAACAGCAGTGTTATTAACATTGTCTAATGAAGGGTTCTTAGCTAGTGGACACTGGAATCATAATTAGTTCCAATCTCCAAAATTAATTATGCTCTCTGTAACTATGAATCTTAGCTGCTACTGGTTAGCATTCTTGGCACAGTATCAAGCAAAATCAGGACTATGTTCTGCTAAAATAGCAGACAGTTGTAGTCCAAAAGCTTAATTCCAAAAAATAAGACAAAAGGCAAAAGGAAAGACTATCAGATGATGAATTCTCAGATGTATAAGGTGGGCTTCAGGGTTTCTGAAGGAAAATCTGGAGGGCAGTTAGTATTATCCTAAAGCAGACATCTAAAATAAGTCATATGCATCACTTAGAGTTCCTGTTCTTCTTGGGTGACTATAGAGAGCCAGGGTGTCTAGCTTAGACTGAGACACCCAAATCTCAGATATTTCTATTAAGTCATCTAGCAGATAACCTGCAACTTCATCCAAACAGACCTACTTTGCGCCCAAAGAGAGTTTTAAAACCAGATTATTATGGATATATTACCTTTTGATTTTAGATAGTATTTAGGCACAGCACAAATAATATATATGTGAAAGAAGGGAATTAAGCTCAGAAGAAACTCGAGTAGTCCTCAAGACACTGTTGAGCATTGATATGGAGCACTATATCTATCTCTGTCCACCGTAATCCCGAAAAGCTAATGGTCTAGTTAACACGACCTAAAGAAATAGTCTAGAAAAAAAGAATGATGTCAACATTCTGCAATGATGGCAGTTGCTCCTAGGGAAACGAGAGGGACAAATTTCTCTGTTTGGTAAGGACAGGAGAGGTCACAGGCTTGGAAGACACCTCTGAAAACTCAGGTGAGATACGAGACATTATCTTAGTGGCAGAACAAGAGAAGATTTGAACTTGATTGGTGGTGGGGAAGGGAAGAGTATTTATTATTGGCAGTTGTAGAAGGCTAAAAAAAACCACATCAGGAATGCTTAATCCAGCCTTAAACTAGATGGCTTCTTGAGTTTCTTTCCAGTCCTCCTTTTCTGTGATTCTTTGAAATGTCTTCCAGATTGCTGCTCTGCCTTCATTTTATTTTCTGCTGACTCTCCTGATATTGTTATTTTTTTCTGTTTAGACTAATATATCCCAAAGGTGTCGTTTAAATAAAAATGCGTATCCACAATCTTAAATACATCCAAGCCATGAAAATAGTCACTTCTTTTCCACTTCACTGAAATTTCTGGCTCTTGCTAACTACTTCCTAAACACAACTAGTATTAATTTAGCATTTTACATGGAAGTTGTGTAAGAAAAGTTTTTGGAAAAAGAAAAAGTGTGGCGATTATCAGGCTTTCCTAAACAGGTATTTAAAATACAAGTTAATGAAGGTATGGCAGACGATGTCTTAAATGATTAGGTTTGCAATAGAGTGATTTTAAGCATATGTATAAAATCTGGGTGTGTCTAATGTATGTGTCACTTGAATTAAGGTTTAGTTCTGGGTTCTCTAAGAGACCCAGATACCTGAAGCAGAGATCCTCTCCATCTGAGAAACCATCTTTAGAAAACTTATTAAGCTAAAACTTGGCATAAAAAAATACACTCTGTATGGTGGCTTAAAAAAGTGGGGTTTTATTTTTATTTTTATTTTTAAATGATTTTTTATGTGTACAACAGTTCTCATAGAAGACTTTCAAGAAATACTAATTAGGAGAGAAACAGTAGGCCCTACTGCTCTCTGTCAAAAAAAAAGAAAGAAAAAAAAAAAAAAAAGGAGCTAGACAAAGAGATTAAAGCCTTCTTCTGAAAGGAACTGGATAAAAAGCCTTCATAGGAATCAGGTTTTAAGGGAAAAGCTCACCTAATGAGTGAGTCAGGTGCTGAAGTATAGCCAAGGGGGCTGGGTTTTCCTTTAATTTGGGGTTTTTTTCTGGGTTTTTTGTGCCCTGAAACTGAGGCAAAGCTGCCTGGCTGATAAGGAAGACAATGATGTCATGGCTCTGTTCACCATGACAGTCAGGGTCAACCTCACCATTTTCTTCAGGACCAGACTATCAAGTAACTAACATCTCTACTCAATCCCTTCAAGGTTTTGGGCGACTGTATCAGTACAAACAAAAGGAATTGGGCCCCCGGGAGCCC
Organism: Harpia harpyja; assembly: GCF_026419915.1. Lineage (NCBI taxonomy): Eukaryota > Metazoa > Chordata > Aves > Accipitriformes > Accipitridae > Harpia > Harpia harpyja. The sequence goes on from NC_068940.1 coordinate 107,017,482, forward strand.
AGAGACTTGGAAGTGATGCTTGTTGGCATAATGGGATGTGGGAAACAATTTGCATTTGACAAAGGAGAAGGCATCTGGTTTTCGTTAATTGGGTAACAAGGCAGGAAAGCTATCAGATGTGCTAATTTGTTGGTCTGGCATGTGTTGAGATGGGGTACTGAGGATGTTCTGGCACTGTGTGATGAGGAAAACTTCCTAACTAATTTCTGAGCCAAGGCTGTTTTGACAAGGAGAATGTTGATGGTTTTTAAGGTCACAGTGACCTAAATGGTGATGTTAATGTGGAAGCGATGTAAATACATATGAGCTGGTATTCAGCTAATGAAAATGGGTATTGTGAGATAGATGCCTCTTAAGTGCTGTCAATGAGTACATAAATCCAGTAGTTTAGGTATTAAAAGGATATAGTTTGTTGAATTTTACTCTTATGACATTTTGTGTATGTTACTTACCTTGTTTTGCAGGCCAAGAAGGTGGAAAGTCTGAAAGGGATGCCAAATTCCCAGCAAGGTTTTGCCTTGTATAAGTGCATCTTTCCTTTGATTAGCAAAGAACACTAACTTTGCTCCTTGATTTCTATTTCAGTAACAGTGCCATTTTTGTAATAATCTGAATGGGGCTAATGGTAAGCATACCTGTCAGAAATAATAGCTATTTAACCAAGCGACATTATCAGTGTAGGATAATAACCTTCCACCTTCAGCAACACTCCAGCCCAGGCTTTAATTTCCCCTATTATGGGGGCTGTTTTAGATAGCGATTCATCTGAGCTTATTTAGATGTTTGCGTTAGGAGGAAGTGAATTTCACTCTTACTTCATCAACAGTACTGACCATGGTGACTTACACCTTTTACAAATGCAAAGAGTCAAGTCTGACTGACTTATTAGCACGTATTTTCATGTAGTTAAAAACTAACCACATTATCCCCTTATTTTCTCCTGAGAAACTAAACACACTAAGCTCTACATTAAAATATCTCAATTTATCAACATTTTTCTTGAAAATGGACAATATGTTGGAAAGCAAAAATGCAGTAATAATTGTGACTTAGCCTGAGTAAGCAATATAACATTGTAGTGTATCTCTCCTAGGATTTCACTGGTGGTTTTGTGCATAGCAGCTCTAAATAGATTTAACTGGGTGAAAAGGAAACTCTGTTCCCAGGCTATTTTTTATTTAATGATATCCATTAGAGTGGTGTCATTTTTCAAGATAACGAATAAACATAGTGACCACTAAATTTTTGGATTAAAATGAAAACCAAAGAACCTTTGTGGAAGTCATTCAGCAGATATCATGCTGACAGACCTGATAGCTGAGATTTCACAATAAACTGCAGATCTAGGTTCTAGTCTCAGTTTTATTAGTATTTTCCAGCATGACAAGTCATATACGGTGGGGGACCTTGCATATCTAAAATGTCCACCTCTGTCAGGGCCCTGAGTACACTAACAGGCCTGAATTGCACCAGCCAGCCTCACCTGGGACCTCTACCCTTTGCTCACCAGTCCAAAAGCTCTGCTTAAGTTCAGTGAGAGCACAGCCCAGCCTGGGCTGTGGTTTTCCTCAGCTCCTGGCTTGTTCTGCCCTCATGGAGAAGCCCTGCTTTGCCGCTCCCTGACGTCTTCATCCATGACGGTCACCTCAAGCTCTGTATACTCAACAAACAGGGCATAATTCATCTTGCTCTTAAATGCACATCTAAAACAGTTCAGGCAGATAGAGCTTTGTCATATATGATTATTTTTTCCTCAACAGACCATTCAGATACAGCTGTAACTTTTGGCAGGTGGAAGTAAATGAAATGGTTCCCACATTTTGAAAATGGCCAGGGGATCAAATCGGCTACTGAATTCAACTTAATAAATTCATTTTCATCAGGGGAGTTGCAGCAACAGCCCAGTACTGCATTTTCAGTCCAATGGTGTTGTCAAGCGTGATGTGGTTAGCAGAAGCCACCACCAGAGAGAGATGCTAAGAGCACACACAAAGTCTGTTTCTATGATTGTGTCAGTCTTTCAACTGTGAGATTAAACAATTTGCATTTTAGCTTCACTCAATAACTGTGAGAACACATCCTTAGCCTGCTTCAATACTGAGTTTTTCAGAGCATGGACTCTCTCTCATCATGTGTCCTATAATGCTTTGATTCTCAGCTGAGATTGTTTTACAAATAAGGAGGTGCTCCTCTTCTGATCAGAAGCAGAGCTGAGCAATGAGTGGAATCTGGGCAGGAGTCTAGCATGACTACAGACAACGATGAAGAGCAGTAGATGTGCAGGATATTCCCCCAGGGAGGAAGGAGAAGAGGTCAGAAATGATGAAATGATTCCTCCAAAATGTGCTTCACATGGCTAATAAATGTCAAAGTGCTATGAAGCATCATGAGACATGGAAAAGGAAATGGACAAGATACTAAATACTTGGAAAAACAATAAAAAAACCCTCACTGACCTGGAAGCCACCAAGGCAAGCTGTTTACAAAGTATTTGAAAGAGACATCTGTTGACATGCAATGGATACTGTGGCACACTGCCTTTTATGTGCCACTTCCATGACAAATGCCTCGAGCCTTTGGATGGTTCCCAGCAAACACTCTGGTAGGAGGGGAGGGGAGAATGCGTGATGCTAAAAGCAAAGGACTAAACAATTGGAGGAAATGCCTTTGAGATAGCTCCTGGGGAGCTTGGCTATCTTCTTACCTAATAAAATTAATTTCCCTGGCCTACACATGTTCACTGAGACTGCTTTTCTCCTGGCACTTTTCCACACTTTGGGACCAGTGTCTAAATGGTGCTGACACAAATCATTTCCCAAAGAAAGCTCAAGCCTGCCTCCTGTCTTTCCTCAAATAAAAAATTCCTATTAAGTCAGTGAGAATCCAAGTCTGAAGTCCTTTCCAAAAGTAGGTGATGCAGGAAGCTACTGTCACTAATATACTCCAGCATCTGTCGCCACTCATAAGCCAAGGAGCCCTATGGCTACAAGTCATGTCAGACAACACTGTTTCCCTTGCTTGAATGACTGGGTCTTCAGATACATCTGGGTCATCTGAAGGCAGCATTTTGGTAGGACCTAGGAAAAAGATTTGAATTCACAATATAGTCAAATATGACCTACTCAGCGGGAGTACTTCTGTGATTTGTTAGACACATGAGTCCATGTTAGACACATTAGTCCACAGAGCCTTTCCTTTAATCAGACAGCCAGAATCTGGAATGAACTTGGACTGAAATGATATTTTCGTTAATTGGCCATTAGTTTTGTGTGTCACTTCAACCTCTAGTATATTGAATAGACATGGTCCAAATGTATGTCACGACTCTTTCTTGAAACCCTCTAACGAAGACAGTTTCTAGCTTATGTTGATGCAGTTTGTAAGCAATAGGATCTGCATTCTTTTCCTGCTGCCACCTTGAAATTATGACTGACATCCAAGATATTCTTGGAAGGGTCAAAACTTGTTACAGGAATTTAACAAAATATGACTTAAATCCAGCTTTGAAAAACCATTGAAATGTTGCCTAGCTCTGTCCATTTGAGTTGGCAAAGACGTGAGCACACACAATGCACACATCATAAAAATTGAGACATATTTACCATGTCTTGACTGGGGAATGTTTCTGGTTTTGCTTCTCTCTCTGTATTTGTCATTTTCCCCAGAAAGTAATGGTTTACATTTGGAAGTCCATTAGATTTTGTATAAATTTCATTCGCTTATCAGTTGAGGTATGCAGCTAACAGAGAGATCGCTTAAATCATTGGGTCACCATGCCTGTGAAGAGCATGGGAAGATTCAGAGAGGGGTATGAAGTACTAACATCTTCGTCACAGTTTCTCAGATAATGTTGCAGAAAGTCAGCTCCTCCAGGATGTGGGAATGAGAAGTGACTGTAACGGCTGAGTACACAGCTGGGATGTGTTCTGTCTAAGTTCAGCTGGCTATGATGTAGATAACTACAAATGAGCTAGACACCTTTGGTGTACTTTATAGTCCACAGAGATAGGTAGGGTACAAAGTATCAGTTTTACTCTATTTGGATAAAATAGATTGATACTCACACTCCCTACCTATTGATTACTTCTCTATTGAATACAATGTCTATTTCAAATGTCTCTATGTTGTATGTTGAATATAAATATTATGTGGTGTACCTTGATCATAGCTGTAATTACAAATGGCAGCTTAGTTCTTTCTGCCCAGTAAGAGAAACGTTTGTAATTACTAACCCCGATTGTGAACACTGTACTGCTCCATTACTGAAGAAACTGAGCTGCTTCTGAGACATATACTTTCTTTGCAGAGCAAGGTGATGGGAAAGTCAAATAGAGTATCCAAACTGAAAATTTGAGGCATATGGACTGTGTAACACAAGCTGTTCGCAGGATGTAAAGCAATTAATTCTAAACAGAAGTGACTGCTGAACCACAGCCAATTTTTGAAATGAAATCTGCCTTGTTTGGGTTTAAACATGGAAGAAGAGCATCTGGGGATAAATGTGAAAAGACAGATGAGTTTTAGGAACCGTGTATAAATGATATCTCCATCCCACCTCTGCATGTTCTCATACCCAAACAGTAAAGTCATTGATAAGAATATATAGGGTAACTAAATACCTACTCCTTCTGCCTTACCCTCCGGTGTACAGGGAGCGGCAGGAGCTCCATGGTCTCTCAGTCAAAGTGCCAATGCACCAAGGGGATAACTGCAAGGCAGCTGGGCCAATTTGCACCAGCTGAACATTTGCCTCAGAGAAACACACCTAGGAATCCTTGAGGTCCATCTCACACACACATCCCCATCCAACTTGCTTAGCTGAGAAGTCTAAACATAATTTTTACGACTGTACAGTTTGTCAGGAAAACCTCACAGCAGAAGAACTTGCAGGGGTGATAAGGGACTTCCAGCAGAGGAATTGATGAAGACTTAAGGAGGTAATGTGCGGGCTCTGATGGCTAATGATGGCTGGCCTCACTCTGTAGCCTTTCCTTAAGTGGCAGAAGATACCCCAAGCCCTATCTTCATCGTTTTCCATTATTCTGGGATTATTCAAGATATGCTCTTACACTCCTTACCCACCATTCTCATTTCCAAAGGAGAGGTGTGATCCTCTTGCTTTGGGAAATATACAACATTTGGAAGCAGTACTCATGTGTGAAGCTGATATTTGGAGAAAAAAGAAAGAAAGAAAGAAAGAAACAAACCCCACAAGTTAACAGTTCCACCTTGTACTCACCTCAATTCTTTTGAACTTGCTTAATGTTAAACTCACTCCCTTCGTGGGCTCTGAATTTATCAGGAACTTATTTATTAAAACAGCAGCCTGACCTTCCTTTCCATAAGCCCATCTGCTGCTAGTAGCCAGGGCGTAAGAACGGCTGTATGGGTTCAAACCACAGACCCATCCAGCCCAGTATCTTGTTTCCAGAAATGGCCAATATCATTTCCAAATGCAGGTGCCTCGGAAAGAGTGGAAGGATAAACAAAGCACGTAGTGATAATTCTCCAAATATTCTCCCAACCTCCAAGAATTTACAGCTTAAATACTTCCCGAAATATAGGGGCTGTCTTTCTCCTTAGTAACTTCCCATGGATGCTACTTCTATGAACTCATCCATTTCAACCCTGAGCCCATGTCAACTTTGAGTATCCAAAACATCCCATGGTGAAGAGTTGACATCTTAATTATACGTTCCCTGCTCTCTGTAGGACTTAACTGTAGGTGTTCTTCCTCTCTACTCAGATAGTTAACCAATGACTTTAATTCCTCAGGGATTTTGATGTTATTAGAAGACCTCAGAGACTGCTTACAGGATTTGAAACCCTAATCACAGGAAAAATCAGCAACAATGTGGATATTATTCATGCCAGCAGATACAACCATCTCCATTGCAGACATCCCTGTCTGAGGTGATCGCTGACAAGAGAGACAGAAGAGTCTAGGACCTGCTGTCCTCATCTCCTCCTGAAGAAGGGGAGATGATTCTTCCTTAAAATGCCTTCTTCCAGCCTTTAATCAGGAAGGCAATCCAGGGTGATTGGCTCAGGTTAAGATGTTTAAAATTCACGTAAATCCCACCACAGATGTTTCCAGGCAAAGATGACTGAGATTTTCTTGCTGTCACATGGTGACAAAAGACCCCACAAATAAACCAAAAGAGCAAATCACAGAGCGTTGTAGGAAAGCAGTCATGTTGGATTAAAGTTTTGGAGTTCATGCAAATAAAATATTTCCCTTTCAAATCTACATCTACTGCTTGACCTTCTCTACTGGACCAAAGCAGGGCATCAGGCTAAATATGTACCTGCATGGTACAAATTCAGCTGGCACTTGTAGTCTTTCCAGTCCTGCCATAGATGTCTGTACGAGATTTGTCTGTTAGATCCCAGCAGTCTCTGGGCTTCGGCAGTCAGACTGTTAGACAAGCAGGAAGGAACACACGGCTTTGAGCAAAAAGGGCAGATAAACAGGAGTTCAGGAGATTTACACATGCTAATTCTTGGATAAACATCCTCATCTGGACTCTGGTCTATCAGTTATAAGCTGGAAACCCTGCCCTGCCTGTAGTTCAGGGCGAAGTTTCCCGCTCATGCCGACTCCTCCTAAGAGGAGTTGTCTCCACCATCCTCATGCTTTTCCAGCGCAAGAATTAGCATTAACCCCATTTCCTTAGAAAGGAAAATGGACCATGGAACATTTAACTCTACAGTCCACCAGCAGGAGTGCTTTCTGAGCTCTGATTAGTGCTCTAAGATTGGGCTGCATGACTGGTCTTGAAATACCGGTCCAGTTTAGCATATTTAGCAGAGATCATCCCCTTGTGTTTCTCCACAGCCACATTCAGGTGTCCATGTTCATGCATGGCTACGAACTGTCAGTCATCCTAGCTGGGTTCATGGGGTCACAGTGCAAATATCAAGCTGCAGCTGCCTTGCACCTTCCCCAGCTTTTACTCTTAGTCTCTTTCCCCTCTCATGTCCCAACACACTGTAGTCATCTCCCATCTTGTTACCCACTCTTGCATGCTCTTAAATACTGGAAAGACCAATGCTAAAGCAGCCCTTTGCTGTCCTTTGATTTTAGTCATCCTTGCCACCTGTTAAAAAATTAAAAAGCAAAAATACCTCTTCAATGTGATGTCCTACATCCACATTTAAGCAGTGGAATAAAGACCAAGGTTTAGGGCCAGTGCAGGACCAGCTTAGCAGCTTGTGTTGATTTCAGCTCAGATGGAAATCAGGTTGCTTGTTTTCTCTGAATACGGACTTGGGAATTTAGCCTAAAGCAGGTCTTTGGTTGTAGAAAGTTGTCTGTCTTTTTCACGCTTGGGTTGAAATGTAACACTCATGAAAGATTCTAGCTTGTGCAGTTTAGATGATAGTTTATTATGCTATGTCTTAAAGAAGAGATACGTAGTCCTCTCCTGAGCATCCCAGGTGCTGTACTGAAGATGAATATAAGTTATAGGATACAGGACACACTTATCACATATTATTGCTTGAGCACACTGCAACTTATAGTTAACTGTGCTTCTGCCTCCTGCAGAGCTCAGGTCATTAACTGAACTCAAAATCTTAGGAAAGGAGCTAGTAACCAGGATTGCATTTGTTCCCAGCAGGCAAAGGATCAACCAGACTTCAATGGTTCACACCAGCTGGGCTGACCTCTCTTCCTTGCCCCACAAAAAGGACAGTTGTGTCCATAGCAGAGAGTCCCTTGCTGGGGCTGGGTCCTGTATGGGGAAGTGTTTGCTGGCCCCAGCCAAAATTATGCCAGAAAGCCAGATCCAGACCTGGGCCATGATTGCCTTATTAATATAGTCAGAGGGCATGAGGGAAACACAGGGACCATGAACAATTTATCAGGATATGATGCCATTCCATTATGTCATATATGCCCCCCTCTTTCTCCCAACTTGTGTTCATTTATTTACACACACATGCACACGCATTCAAGTATATATGTACATACATAATTACATACATATTAAATATAACTGCAAATATAAAGCATTCTGTGGGAACTGCATATACACACATACAATAGTATCTGCACACACACATGTGCATGTATATACATATAATATATACATATGTATATGCACACACACGTTGGCAATAACTCTTACGCTTTTTCTAATAGCTAAATCACATACATAAATATCCTTTGAAGCAATAGTCCAGTCTGGCTATGACTAAACAAACTTTTTATCCTTCAAGAAATGGGGGGGGGGGGGGGGTGAAGGCCCTATTCTTTTAAAAAATAAATAAATCAAACGCACCAAAACTTATGGATGAAAAGTCTCAATGAGGGAGGAAGAGGATTTGGAACTGAGCCTGCCTATGTGACACGGAATACCAGGTATCTTTGATGGATGGGAGCATACAGTGCCAAAGTGACCCCTCCTGGGCTATAACGCAATGCCGGCTGGGCACGGTGCCCTCCTGTTTGGCTGCTCTGCTCTTGCAACGCTCACTGGGAGCCAGCGATGCTCAGATGCATCATCTGTACAAGTCAACAAGGGTGATTTTGGACACCGGCTCCCTTTGGATTGCATTAAGCAGCGCAAGGAGGCTCTGTAAGCTGCTGCCCACAGCAGGGGCTCCCGGGCTGGTTCTTCCCCACCTGCTCCTGCAGTGGATGCAGCAGCACAAGGTCTGCCAGGCAGCAAAACTTATTTCACTTTCCTCCAGCTGTGCTCCCCCTGCTTTCCTATGCCTTCCCAATCAAGGTCTTGGGGAGATGGTAATAGCTGTATCGCAGGAGACACAGCCACGCTTTGCCTTTTCCTCCCTTCTTGGGACCTGGGGGGTGCGGCCGGCCGTGAACTGATAAATAGGCACACCAAGCAGCCTCCCACTTTGATTTGGATCCTGCAGAGAGGCTGAGGCAGAGCCAGGAACATGGCAAAATGCTTTAACTTCTCCAAGAGGAGAGGGACATGAAGGTGGGAGGGGAAGGGCATGTTCAGAACCACACACCATCGCAGTTTTCTGCTCTCATCACCGGTGCAACCCTTAAACACCCACAGCTCAGGGCCCTGCTTCTCCCCTTCTGGAGGCTGTAGAAGTCCCTCAGCCCAAGGGTGTAGGATTTATGAGGCTGATATTGATTGTGAACTGAGTTTCACGGCAGGCCCAAGGTGATGTTGGAAGAGATGTCATTCCTCCCTCTGCCTTGCCAGAGGTGAGCAGCAGAGGGGCAGATGATACAAAACACGGGCAGGAGAGCCAAGTCACGGTGCAAGGGGCACACTGGTGTGGTGCCAGCCAGAGCCCAGAGGTCCTGCCTCCCTCCACTGAAGAGCTGACCTTAAAAAATGCTGTGTTGTTCCTCCTCGGAGAAAGACTGGTGTCTCCCAGAAGGATCCTGGCAGCTCCCAGAGAAGGTGCCAGAACTTTTGTTGAAAAACTGCAACTCTGGCACCCTCTTTCAAGTCTCTGAGAAGTGCAGAGCACCCCAGGCACTGGATATTCCTTCCAGATGATTGAGAAATAGATTCAGAGGAATCATCACAAGCCAGAAGGGTTTGAGTAAACAAGGTGTCAGAAGACACCAGCTTTTTCCACCTGCCCCTACCCTTTGCTGACAGCCCACGGCCATGTCACCGCAGGGAATGGTGTCCAGATGCATCCTCCTTTCCCGGGAATAACAAACACCTCCAAGGTGGTCTCTTCTCAAGCCCTACGAGGGCAGTTCCTCATGTGAGTGTGTGTTTCCCTGCTTGACTCATGTCCTGTTTTGCTCAGATCGAAGAGAGGCACCTGGTGATCGGCAAGTGCCAAAAGTTGCATCTTTGGGGCTTGGGGAGGGTGTGGGGAGGGTTACTGGGTTCCCTGGATCACCAGACCTCTCTGCTCGCCAGGAAAAACACCGCCTGATCTACTGGCAAGCGGGGCAGATGCTCAGAGGTTTGCCGCTCTTCTCAACCTGCTGGCATGTGTCCCAACCTCTGCGGTCTCTGGAAGCCTGAGGCCCAAGGTTCATGCTCCAGATTGTGCGATAGGATGACATCTGTCACACCTCGGGGGGGGGGATGGCACCCTGGACCCCCCCCCTGCTCCCCAGCCCATACGGCGGTGGGAGGAGGCGATTGGGAAACCCGCCAGCCAGAGGTGCGTAATCCTCCCCAGCACCGGGACGCCCGTCTGCCAGCCCTCCGGCAATTCCAGTTAACGTCCCGGCGCAGAAGAGAGCAGCACCATGATGGGAATATCCAAATCAAGGACCTGGGTGAGGAGCATATGGTGGCAGATAACAGGATGAGTCCTATGCTCAGCGTGGGGGGTATCACGGACCTCCTGCTGCAGGAGGGAGGCAATCGCTTCTCCTTTTCTTCTGCGGCGACAGGTCCTACAGTCACATCTCGCATCGTCCCTGACCCTTCGCGGACACACCGGAGGAGGAACGATCTCCAGAGAACAGTGTGTCACAAAATAGCTTGCTCTCCTTTTCCATCTGTTATAAAAATACCCCCCCAGCAGTGTCGGTGGACTCAGCTTGGATACCCCTATGAGGAGCCAGGGGAAAGGCAGAATTAGACAGGATGGCTGTTATTAAAAGGCTGTCCCACCATGTGACTCCGAGCAAGCATTCTCCAAGCCTCCCGAATAACGAGAGGCTGTTAGTGCCAGCTAATTAGCAGCAAGCTAATGGGTCGGTTGCTGGAGCCCCTGGCTGCAAGTAAATTAAGTAAGAACAAAGGAAATGAAATCTACCGAACAGAAAAGTTATTGGGGGTGGTAGCACAGGACAGTTCCAGGAATAAACTTAATAGGCTTAGTAGTATTTAGGTGTAACTAACAAGAGCTGAGGTTCACATGCTGCTTGCTAATTTATTCCATCCTCTTGACTGAAAGCAAAGCGGAGGGACAGAAAATGAAGAAATCCATGGAGTGGAAGAAAAGCAAACATCAAAATATCTTCAAAGGGAAGATAAGCTATTTCAAGCAGCCTTTAGATATTTAGCCCCAAAAAGGCCTTCAGGAAAAAGTGAAGCAAGGTTGAAAGGGAAGTAGGTTATCAACCTGGACACAACTTGAGGAGTCAAAAGGTATGGAGTCAGCCTTTGAGTGAGTCTACTTTCTCTCCCTGCAAACCTTAGACAAGTCACCTAATCTACTCTATGCCTTTGCCACCTTCTGCTCCTGTCCAGCCTCCTTGCAGAGACCTCTTCCACGTATTTTAGTGGAGAGTCTGACCATTGCAATCAGTCCCTTGGGGAGAGCTTTTCTGTAATCCCATTTAGTTTGAAGCTGGCATTTATCAGGTGGATTTCTTTCCCCCTTCTTAGCACAGGTGCGCTTTTAAACTACAATAACAAGAGATATTCCTGACTTAACTGATTTTTTTTTCTAATCATTGTCAATCCTTTTTATTCATAATCAATAAACAGTCTTCTTGAGACCATTAGCCTCTGTAAAGCATTGTCATAGGACAGAAGTGAGACTAAGGCCCAAATTTTTTAAGCAACTTAAGTTCCTGACTTCCCCTGGCCTCCAGAAGACCTTGGTGTTCAAATACTCCTCAGAGTCTGGGCCTGACAGCTCCATGGTGGTTTTAACGTCTGAGGATGTGAGGTTAGATCCATGAATCCTTCCTTCCTTTTAGCCCACATGCAACCTGGGACTTCAACCCTAGAGTATTTACTTTTTCCATTATTTATGCCCTTGCTCAGGCCCAAAAAGAAAGGATACTGCAAAGATTGCATAGGCAGCAGCAGTGCACTACCTATGCTTCAAATCAGTAGGTCTTTCTTCCAGATTCTCTCATTTCAGTGATCACATATCAAAGCAAAATCTTCTTGGAATATGTATGTAGCTGAATTTTAGCTGAACTTTCTCCAGCTGCAAAATCAGGGTGAATTCTCCTCTTGCATCGCACAGAAGAAAAAGAAAGGGCCATTTCTACAGCAAGATGTCTTCAGAGTGAAATCTGCCTTGGACAACTGCAAATTTTCAGCCCAATGTTCACAGTCAAATGAATGATAAACCACCAGGGAAAAGTGGAATTTACAATTCAGATGGTAGGTTGCTTATAGTAGCAATGATGTTAATAATAATACCAATAATAATATATGGGCAGATATAAATTCATGAAGAATAGAAAGATATTTATTTGCTTTGGTCAGGGAGAGAACCTGTGATTAAGTCCAGTGGCCTAATGAGTTCACAGCTCGCAACTCAGCTCTAGTACCTGTCCATGTGTGTAGTCTTCGGATGTATGATGTGCTCTGGCTTAGCTAACGCTTAATGGGAAAGAGGTGAGCTTTGACCTTGCAGTTGGGGTGGACAAAGAGCATGCTCACACAACCATGTAACAGATGACAGCTTTAAGCCACATTATCTTGATTGTGTGTTTGAGCTCTACCTCCTCATGGTGAAACCCGCTGCTGTAGGTATGCGTGGTTACACTCCGTCATCCTGGTCTGACGAGGTGGGGAACCAAAACCATTTTTCGTGACAAGAAGTCACTAAATCTGAAGGTTTTTAGTCTCATGGGGCCTGTGATTACATGATCATCCCAGAAAGCAAACTAGCCTCACCCTTTTCTATTCTATGGGAACACAGTTAATTCCTTCTTGCACATCATTAACAAGGTCCCAGTTGCAGGATCTTCACTGGTAGTACAAACCGAAGAGTTAGACGTGACCCACTGCAATGTCCATCCTTGGCACTGGTTGCAAGAGAAGTAATTTTTTGGTTTGTGGCTGGAATCTGCAGTGTTTATAAAGCAGACAGCTTGCAAAAAGTAGATAGAGAGCTAGTAGATAGCAGGTTACTGAGGCCACCTATAGTCCTTTTTAAGTCTCACAGGCTTCATCCTTAATTCTTTTAATTTCTGTGCACTCCCTGCCATTTCCCCAGGCCCAAGCTGTATGTCAGTCTTATCTGACCATCAGACCATTTGCTGATTTCAACCTGAATGACAGGAAACCTCTTACGCAGTGTGAATCCCACGGAGCCTGTGAACTCAGATCTCAGGGAATCTGCTCTGTGTAATAGTGAGCTCCTTAGGGGTAATCTATGACAATACAAAATATTTTTTCTCAACTTGTGATGTTCTGTGTGCTGAGTACATCCTGGTCACCCCGGTTAATAGCCCTCTTTTGCTCAGATTGGACAGAGGATGGACCGGAGGTGAAGATTCACCTAAACTTGTTTCACCTAAGCACTGACATGGCAGACTTCACAACGTACCATACAATCGTCCTGTTATTAAACAATTTTACAGAAGGAATTCAGCAGGAAGAGGGGGACATGCAGCTTGAGGGTGTTAGGCAGATGATCTCTGAAGTCAGCAGTTACAACTGAAGAGGTGACAGTCTGCAGATGTTCATCACAGCTCTCCAGCTCTTGGTTCCGAAACTCATAGCACAGCTACATCAGCGGTTGTCAGCACATCTTGGTTTTCTTCAGTCCAGCAGCAATAGGATTAGTTTAAGTTACTAATGAAACTAATTTAAGCAAAACTTTACACTCACATAACCCATCAGGTTATCACTGTAAGAGATATATTGGTTAAATGCATTGGATGGAAATGGTCGTGTAAAATCATTACAACTGGCTCCACAGCTCATCTAAACCTTCAGGACACAACAGATTTCTCTGCCTTCAGAGATGGTAGGAACTTCAGGTCTTTAAAGTAGACTCTTCTCCCTGGAGTCCTGCTGATGTATTGGGTAAAGGCATTGGTAGGGGAAGGTGGCTATTTGGGGGTTAGGAGGCCTTGTATTTGTTTGATTTTTATTGGTGTGAGAGTTTCATAGAGGTAAAACCAAAATCAGAATCACTTATCTATCACTTATCAATCCAACAGTCAGTGAAAGAGCCCCAGAATCTCCACAAAGACAGATCATTCTGTTCTGATGTCTACACATGGATTTGGGTAGTTCTCCTTAGTCATGAAAGCTGGAAAGCATTGCCCTGTCTACCTAATTTCTCAAAGAAAAGTATTTCTTTTAAAGATCTCTCATTCTGTCCTGATCTGTGCTATTTCAATTCTGTGGAGAAGCCCTGGAGTCAGTTCTCTGTCCATGGTTAAAGCTATTAATCACTCTGTGCTACACCTTTGCTGTGGGCCAAGGACTGAGAGCTAGATACTTGCAGACACACACACACAAAAAAAAACCAATAGCACAGCAGTCATGGAAAGCTCTTCCAGGTGATCTTGAAGAGTACAATACTGGAGGGATTCACCTCTGGTACTTATGAGCAAAGCTGGTTGGGCAGGGATAACATTGCAATGAAAAAGATGCCAATTCAGGGCGGGCTCTGAAGTTTGAAAACAGCTTCCCCACAGGGTCTTGTATAGATAAAGCGATATTCCGTGCTATTATGCAAGTTTCAGCATGCCCTGCTCATGTGTGATAACTTCCTTACTGATTAAAGACATCAAGTTTCTCTACTGTCCTGACCTGCCTGCCAAAAAGGGACAGCAGTATGGGTGTCCAAGGAGACAAAATTACACAACAGGTTGTTCTCCTGCATTGTAATAGATATTCTGCATCACGTTTTTCCTTCTCCACTGCTCCCAGATGACAAAGGCTCCCCCTCTGCAAGCTGCAAAGCAGCCCCTGTTCAGGAATGTCATTACTAGAGGGGCTTTAAAATAAAGCAGGGCACACAAAAATGTGATGACTTGTCAAAAATGCAGGCTGCAAGGTGTTTAAGGCATGAATTTCCTCTTAATGAAGCCTTGCTGAGGGAATATTGCATTCAGCCTATAGTGCAAGCGATGATGTATCACAAATTTATGGCTGTCCCCTAGTGTTTCCCAGAGTGAGGAAGGGGGCATGAAAATAGCCACACAAGGAAGGGCTTGTAAAATCACCGCCATTCAAGCCGTCGCTTGGCCCCAAGCCATATCTGTCAGGGGGTTTCAGAGCATTGGGGAGCAGCACAGCTCAGCAGGACCACCGATTAGATGCAAAACCTGGGTGGATTTCCCCTTTGGGTGGGCAGTCCACAGCTGGTTTGGGTAGGTAGGACATTGCAGAGGGTCAAACATCATCATGGGCTGCGTTGAAAAGGAGCATGAAGGAGTGCACTGCAACAGGTTGTCTGTCAGAAAGTTGCCTCCCCCCATCCCGATAGTCACATTCATCTCTTCTACCCCAAAATAAACAGACTGTTTTTTCCATCTGAAACAGAGCAGAGTTAATGGCTTCAGCAACGGGGGATGTGAAGTCTTCCCCTCTCAGCATATGGGCAAAGCAATGGTCTGTTTGAGTAGGAAAAGTCAGTCGTCATCTGTCACTGGGGCCGATGCATGCGTGTATCAGGCATCCTGCAAGGTCCATCACCCGAGTAGCCCTGACGTGAGAGGGGGAGAGACCCTTTTCTACCTTGTTCCTTTTAGCATCCCTCCGCCAAGGATACCATCCACCATCCCTGGCCAGTTAAGGGTGTCTTGGAAAGCCAAACTCAAGTGTGAGGTTAACACCGGTTTGTGCAAAATTTCCTCCATTTACAAGTAGATACAAGGTGGGTATTTCTACTGCTTGAGCGAGCAGGAATTAATTCATATATGGCCCTGTCAGCCTAGAAGGACAAAGCCTGGCAGGGGTCAAGCTTAGATCAGATGTACTATTGATTCCCACGGTCTCCGCAGCTAGAGACCAACCTCAGGTAGGGCTGTGGCCTCTGTTCTGCTCCATGCTCCACACACCCCACTCACAGATACTCCTTTATTTTGACAATTGGTCTTACTGCATGCGGAGGGATTCACAGAGCAGGAGAAAGGCTCATTTATGGGAGGAGAAGGGGAGAAGTGTTTGGTTTGACAGACCCCTGAACACAAAGGAATTGCTCTAGAAGATACCTGCTGCTTTGCCACCATCATTCAGTAAGATATTCTCCATGTGTCCCTTCTGGAATAACCCTTAAGAGCAAGATAGGATGCAGGATGGTACAGAAAAGGAGGTCAAATTTTGCAGGGTTCAGAAAGCTGGCGTCCTTCCCACAGCCTCACCAGTGACTTCCAAAACTGTGTGAGGTCAGAGCTGGGACTAACACTGATAAGGATGTGAGTGAACTTGTCCGGGCAGGTGGAGCACAGAGATTGATTTTCTTTGGGTTGCATTTTCTAACTGGCTGCGTTTCCCCACTGACGTCCCTCAGGAAGCGGAGTGTACACATTGGACTATGTTCAGCACCATTTGGCGTCAGTGAAGTTGCAACAGGGACAACTTTGGCCCCGTAATACTAAAAGTGGCTCTGCAGCCTGTTTCTTTGACTACTAAATAACTTTTCTTTCCATGTCATTCTTCTTTAAGGGGGCAAAGCTGTCTTGTGGTGCCTGGAAGTGTGAGACCATCACGGGAGATACAGGTCATTGCAGAAAGTAGCATTTTATCTGTATTTTACCTAGAGGCACGCTGAGGTACAAAGAGGTGAAGTAGGTCACACAGCGGGTCACTGGGATTAGAATTCATGTATCTTGAGTCCCAGCCCAAAACTTAATTTGGAGTCAAATTTGACTTGACAGTATCCTTTTAAGCCTGGAATTTTACAGGCTATAAAAGTAAAATGATCAGTTCTGACTAGAGCACCTTACTGACTTTAACAAATGAAAAAAAGGAAGAAGAAGAAGAAGAAGAAAAAAAGAATAGCATAAATGTATTCAATTAATGGGTTGATATCAGTCCAAAGAGAGAAAAAGGGTGGAAAAGAAAACCAAACCTACAGAACATTTTCAATCAGAAATCGTACTTTTATCTTTCGTGATTCCCAATCATTTGAGATCTTTTGCAGGTAATTTGAAACAGCTGACATTTTCCCTACATGAAAGAATAAACATTTAATTTGCACTGCCGATTTGGGAGGAAGAATTCTAATCCTATTTGCTCAGCCTCAGCAGAAACACAGCCGAACGCAAGGTATTCTGTAATTACTGCTTCGGTGCTACACACGGTGCAAGTAATTCAATTAGGAATCCCAATGGGGAGGATCAGGCAAAAACAATACAAAACCAATATTTAGCAAATGGGTTTTAAGTCCCATCCACTCTCCTGGGTCAGTGGTTCCAAGGTGGCAAAGGCCAACAGCATCAGAAGGTCAGTTCCCAGAGGTGTCTGGGATTGCTGGCTTCCATAAAGACAAGCTGGTGGTCCTTCCTAAGTGGATGCCTGTCATGTCCAAACCACTACTGCTCTTTTAGAGCTACTAGTCATCTCTTTGGCAGCTTCTGTGGAAAAGTCAAGGGTTAAATGCGTTTCTGAGAAAAGCAAAATCTTTCTTATCTGAAGATGGCCCATATGCAAGAGCCCAACAGACAAGATTTAGGCCAAATCTACAAAATTCATTATTCTGTGGCCTTGTTCTTAGATTATATGTCCTTATTCTGCCTCTCTAACCCACCTTTTTCAGCTAATTTTTTACATTATTTTTGTTTCTAACACAGTTTTAAGATCACATGGGAAAGGGGTGAGCAAAAATGATCAGAGATTTGGAAAAATGACATGACCAAAGATGGAAGGAAATAATTCTTCATTGTGGAAGTGAAAAGATGGAGGGGAAATCAAAGAACTATCTTAAACATGTAAGAGACTTCTGAAAAGGCCATGTACATTGAGTGGGAAAAGCAGAATAATTCTTCTTCCAGGGAAATGATAAAATAACTGGGATAGGATTTCTTTATGCTACCGAAGATGGTCACAGAAGCAGTGGAGTCAAGGATAGACTGTGTTACCCTGACCCGGATATTTAAAAAGAGTCCAGTGAACCTTACTTTAGAAATGTCTGTTTATCTCGATTGACTGCAAATGGAGTCCAGGGTGGACAAGTTCATCTGTAGATGTTTAAACAGCAAAAGTCCACAGAGAGCTGACACGAATCTTGAATTCAGAAAAACTTTCTAGTGACAACTGTAATATGGTAGAAGGATATTTCACTTTGGAGAAGGCATGAAGCCTTTGTTATTAGCGGTTTAAATACAAGTTACTGTCCTGGTTTTGGCTGGGAGAGAGTTAATTTTCTTTCTAGTAGCTGGTTTAGTGTTATGTTTTGGATTTTGTATGAGAAGAATGTTGATAACACACTGATGTTTTCAATTGCTGCTAAGCAGTGTTTAGACCAAGTCAAGGATTTTTCAGCTTCCATGTCCAGCCAGCAAGAAGGCTGGAGGAGCACAAAAAGTTGGGAGGGGACACAGCCAGGGCAGCTGACCCAAACTGGCCAAAGGGGTATTCCATACCATGTGGCATCATGCCCAGTATATAAACTGGGGGGAGTTGGCTGGGGGGGAATCACTGCTCGGGAACTAACTGGGCATCAGTCAGCGAGTGGTGAGCAATTGCGTTGTGCATCACTTGTTTTGTATATTCCAATCCTTTTATTATTATTGTCATTTTATTATTGTTGTTATTATTATCATTATTAGTTTCTTCCTTTCTGTTCTATTAAACTGTTCTTATCTCAACCCATGAGTTTTACTTTTTTTTTCTGATTCTCTCCCCCATCCCACTGGGTGGGGGAGGAGTGAGTGAGTGGCTGCGTGGTGCTTAGTTGCTGGCTGGGGTTAAACCCCAACGGTTACATAAATATTTGCCAGCGTAACATTTCTATATTTGATATTGCCCTTGGGTGAGGTATGGATTATGATCTTTGAGACCTCTTTCAGGTGGTTTTCTGAACCATCTTCCTGTGGGTGAGGATATGGACACTGCCGAAGAAGAAGGTTCAGAGGTACTCTTCCAAGGTTGGCAGGAATTACAGAGCTATGAGCAGAGATGTTGTCTAACACCAGAGTGGAGACCAGGTCTTACTGCCACAGTTGCTCACACATAGGGCCATTTGAGAAGTCCTGGGATAGCCTGGCTGGTTGCCTGCTCCTGAAAGTCTCCCATTGGCCCTGTGTAGGGTCTGTCAGTGGTTTGTGCATGTCGAAGACACCTGAAGGAACCCAACTGGCTGCTGCTATCCATACCCTGACAAGCGAAACAAGCTCCTAAGATTCTTCTACAGCCAAGGAGAGATGGTATTTCCAGTAAGAATTGCCCTCCACATATTCAGTCAATTCACCTGCTGAAGCTGTCTCTTGCTCTCCCTGGACTGTTGGTTTAAGAAGAAAATTATCCTGCCCTATGGCTGAGTTGGAAGATATGCAGGAAACACACAAACCCAAATATTCTCTCTCTAGCCAAAATGTGATATTTCTTCTACAATGCACAATTTCTGTTCAGTTCAGAACAAGCATGGAAAATCAAACAGGATCTGTGTTTCGGAGAAGTGTGTCTGATCCCCACTGTTTTTTCATCTCCTGAAATTTTTCATCTGCCGGACATCCTCATGATGTCACTGTCTCCATAGCAGCAAACTGACATCAACGTGGGAGGATGATGGCTGAAGTCAGGTTTGGGATTTGCAGGTTCATGCAGGTGATAGCTTTGAAAAAGCAATCAAACAAAAGAGAGGAGTGGAAACCACAGATTGTAAGTGTGCAGTATGACTCATAATTCATGTAAATTAAAGTCCCAACTGAATGGGCATCTTGGATGTTATGAGAAAATATTTTCTGCCTAGGATGAGTATGCAATATAAAGAGATATGGAAGAAGAGAACTGAAATCTGAGAACTGAACTGCATATCCTTTTTTCCAGACAGGATGCTGAACCACATCACAGCCTCTACAGTAGGGGCAAGAGTTGCTTATGGCCGTTTAGAAACTCAGCTTGGTGCAATAGTATCTTTCCTTCTACCCTTAAATATCTGGTAAAGATCATAACTCCAAAACACAATGGCCAGGCAGAATGTAAAGCTTCAGTGTATTCACTTCATTGTGGTTCCTGCTTTCCATTCCAGTGTTCCTTGGTTATCTTTTCTGCAGTGTTGAAGGGATTTCCAAGCATCTGTTTGCCTCCATACCAGGTTCCATGGTCACAAGAGTTTCAGTTTTGCTTAAATATCAGCAGTTATCTTGGAGTTGCAACTGGGATTCAGGCTGGTATGGATGCCCTGTTTGATCTTTGTTCCCTAACTTCTGATATTTTTTATTCCTCTAGTTACCTCTGTGCAGGTTTGGTGATCTTCCCAAGACAGTGACACCCAGCACATGGACATACAGGCACAGACTGGATCACATCCACCACGTACCAGCACCCCCATCAACCACCCATTGCTAGAGATTGGCTCCATCCATGCTGCAGTCTGCATCTGCCTTTTCACTCCTCTCTCTTCTGTATGCTCAGATTTGCTCGTGAGAAGGGAGCCTGACACTGACTCTGTGATTAACCCAGAAAAGAACAGTTTAGTCTCATGTAAATCTGTGCAATTTTTTTTTCTTTTATGTTCTGTTACACTTGGGGGGGGGCTGGTAAGGGAGGGGAGTGGTGGGTTTTTTCAAGTACAAAACAAAGCTTATAGAACTGGGGTGAGAGGCTGTGGGGCAAAGGAAGTGCAATAAAAAGTGGGATACTATTTAAAGTTGACTTAAAAATGAGTTGTTAATTTTCTTTCCTTGCTGAAAGAAAAGCACTACCTTAAAAATAATTCTTAGGCTGAAAACAAAGGAAGTGATTTGATTTTATTCCATACTTAAGCCAGCTGGTGGGGTTTTGTTTTTAACTAGGTGTCAAAGTATTATTTAAAACAAAAATTTTAAATGCTTGATACCTAAAATACCCCCAAAATTATTTCAGATTTTCCCCTTCATTGATGTAAGTGTATGTACAGAAGATACTTTCTGTATGTTAAGTCATGTAAGGATAGGTGTGTGGCTCCTCTCTGGAGCCACAGCAGGTGGGCACGCACCTTGCCATAGCTCCAGGGACATCAGGGACATCCCACCCACCCAGCGATGCACAGACACCAGTTATCTCCAAAGACACCCTGGACCCACCAGCCACAAAAAGGAGTTCCAATCTCTTCTCCCATACCTTATTTTGCGCTCTTTGCATGATGCTGGTGCTATTTCTGGCCTCACAGTGCTGACAGGGAGAAAGGTTAACAGGAGGAATAAGAGATGGAGGAGAACCGACATCACCTTTGGGCCTCATTCCCTACAGCCCCCTTTGTAAATCTCCACCCTCACCAGGGGTCATTTTATCCTGACATGTTAACAAGGGGCTATTCAGCACTGCTCCTAAATTACATATTCATTCTGCTTGCTTTGTCTAATTGAAAGCATTTAATAATTTAGTTTCTTTTCTGGTGTGGGAGATACTTAAATAGCTTTTGTTCCACTGACTGAACATATTTTAATGAGAACAGCTTATTTTGGTCAACATTTCAGAGTGGTATGAGACCCAAATAGTAAATCACTGTAGACAGAGTAGGCTTTCCATGTCTTCCTGTACTAGGGTGCTGGGTTACCTGTCCAGGCTAATGGTCATCCCTTCTTTAATCCCTTTCCAAGCACAGACAATGATCTTGCTCCACTGATTTGTTTTAATTGTTGTCTGACAGAATCCATATTCCTGAAACAAATGCTGGAGCACCTGCAGCTACTCAGATGCTGAATGAAGAATGGAAGTCACCTGTATTTTTTCCTGTATTTACCACAAGCCCTCTTCAAAGTTTGGAAATGCTAATAGAGCTCTAAAGTGTGTAAGTGTAGGATTCAACTCATCTAATTTTGTCAGTGCCATTTAGCTTGCAAATTTAGACAGCTGGGTGTAGGTTCCACTGTGTTGCTACATTCCCCATATAGCTGTTGAAGAGTCAGTCAAAAGTCAATATAGACCAAATGTAGGTGTGTAGGGTGATCTGTAGGATGACCTGAACCATTATTTGGGATACACTCGCTGTACCAATTAGACGTTTAATTCAGTTGTCTAAATAGCGGTGCCTAGTGTGAAAAAAAACTGTCAACACATTGACATGGAGCTGGCAGAAATTACAATGGACCCATCAACATGTGGATCAGCAGCTGGAAGCCAGGACATCTCAAGTGCAATTGGCCATACACACATGGACAGCTCTAGTTCACATGGAGACACCGACCTGTGTGGTCTTCATACAGTAAAAAGGAAGGTTCAGGTGCCTAAATAGGCATCTAGTACCATTTGGTGAGCCATGGAGCGTCAAGACGACCTCCAGGTGCTGTTCCATAGGGCTGAGTTCCCTGTAAGTCTTGTGTTGTATCTGCCAGACCCATATCAAACTCCCATGCTTTTTGGCACCTCCAGTGACCTTACGCCATGGGTAGGCAGCTGATTCATGCCCATTTTAGACTCCTAACAGAAAGCAGATGATTTCCATCATCAGTTGCTTGCTCAAGTCACCCAAGAAGGCATCAAAAGAAGCAAGGAACTGAATTTTGGCTCCTTAGTATTAGAGTCTTGGCCCAAACTACTGATCTATCCTGCTTCTAGCTCTGCTGGGTCACATCTAAGCATGTATGCTGGGCCTGCCCGCTCCCCTCAAAGCCCAGGGCTTTTACGTCCCATGCAGGGCACTTTGAACTAATTCCAGTCGCTTCAGAAAGAGACAGTGTTTCCTGTTTCTACAACCCAGCCGACTCCTTAATCCTTTTATCCAGCTACTATTGTGCCAACTTGTCCTTGTGTTCCTCTTTGACCTCATCTTGATTCTTTCATCCACAGGCTCCGTTCCCACCCCTTGCACAAGGCATGTACTTTAAACCAGCACCCAGTGAAATGGAATTATGTGCTTTATAGGGAAAGAAATTCTTGAGCAAGTGTGCACACACACACACACACACGTGCCCCAGGTCAGCCTCTGCTTGTTGCTTCACTTCTTCCATTCTTCAACCGACTGTGACACTGAGCAAGTCACTTAACCTCTCGCTGTCTGAGTCTACCCAGCCGTAAAATGGGGATAAAAATACTTCACCTACCTCAGACAGGACATGTGGTTTAATTCCTTCATGTTTTCAAAGTGCTTTGAGTTCCTGAGCTGGACAAGAGTTGGCTTAAATTTTCTCAGGTGACTAAGGTTTGTGGTGCCCAATTTGACATACATTAAAATAGTCTTGCTTGTGCTTGCTTGATCGCTTCAACACCAGGACTTGCCAGGGAACCTTAGGCAAATTGGGGTTTTGTGCTTTTTCTTTGAATAGGGAAAAGGATTTTTGTCACAGAGGGATCTAAAAAAATACAAATCATTATGTATTAGGCATTTTTTGCAGTTCGGGGCAACTGATGTGCTCTTTGAGTGTGTATTTGTAAGACACCAAGCTCAGAGAGGAAAAGAGTGCTTGTACCAGGACAAAATCCATTTTCACTGATGTGCCCAGAGATTTTTTTTTTTTTTTTAATGAAGTAAGCCACTTTTTAGACAAAACACTACTAAGAACTGTAAATATCATTTCTATTTCAGACAAGTTAGGATGGACCTGGTTGCTGAGATTTTGCCCTGTGTTGCTGTTGTCCAACCACAGGCAGATGCTGTAGTTTATCAGGAGGAGACATAACGGGATCCAATGACACAGAGGTAAAGTTCAGCATATTCCAGTTCAGCTAAACCCCTGATTTTTTAGGGTCTGGGGTATTAACCACTAAAACAATTTTCCCAGGGGGAAGTGGGTTTTGCATCATCCAATGACCTTCCAAAAGTGTTGTTCCAAAAGATGACCCAGGCCAGACAGAAGTTTTTAGAGGCATTGTACAGATGTTGAGGGAAATTCTCTGGTCTGAACTCTTATTACCTTATTAACAAGTGTAATGGCTGCTGCTCTGTAATAGCTCCCCTCCCACTTCCCACCTCCTTTCCAGGCTGAAAAGTTAGTGATTACATGAGTAAATATGGCATTTTTATTACGGTGACCCCTGATAAGGTGTGCAGCGAGTGTCCAAACTAGATTAAGATGGCATCTGAGAGATACCAGGGCACCTTCCCCTCCTGGACTCAAAAGAAAGTGATTCTCCATCATTTACCTAAAAATAAGACAGAACCTGGCTGAAATCCTTGTTTTTCACCTGTCCTTCCCATTTTTCCTCAACAGCTGCATGGATTTTGGAGGCTATGCAGATGCATCTCTTTTTTTTCCCTTTCACTTTTCTTGAACATGTGTGCTTGCTTCAGAACTTTTCTCGCTTCTTCTCTTCATCCCCCCTGCCCCACTTCTGCCATTCACTTTCATGTTACTGTGCTCTAACAGCAAATTAGTCACCCAGTGCCAAAGGCAACATACATCACCCCGTGACGGGTCCTTCTGCTTCCACCCGTGACCTTTAGAAACAAAACAGCCATACGCAAACAAGAAGAGATAAGGGCTCATTTTGAACACAGCATTTTTATTTGCTTCAGGTGTGATTTATAAAGCTGTCACTGAGTTCTGTTGGCAGTTGCGGATGCAGTAGGAAAAGTTGTTTCTCTATCCCACTCAGTGATGGGAAGTGATTTAACTCTTTGGCTGCACCAGGAGGTGTGTGATTGGCAATTTTTTGTGCCTCTTTCTTGAAGGGGCACAAGAGAAAGCTTCAAATCCAGAAGCTGATAGCTGGGCAGGTCCCAGAGTAAATCTGATCCTGGACTGGGGGAGTATAAGTATAGTTCACGCTGACTCCCCAGAGCTCTGCCCTTCTTCCTTTACATTACAGCCGCATTAGAGAGGAGATGATAGCATGGGATTTAAGCACTCAGCTCCATCTGACTGGGATGCAGGAGAAAATAGACTTTTTTTCTGTCTTTGCTACAAGCTTGCTAAATTAGCTTGGACAACTCATGTCGTCTCTCTGTTCCAGTTTCTCCACCACTGTTGTGAAGATAAGACTCAGCTCTCCCATATAAAGTTCTTGGCGATTTACTGAAGGAGAGGGCTACAGGACAACTGGTCACTGCTAGTGCCACCCTGCCCCAGAGCACAGTCTTGAACCTCCTGAGAGGCCCTTCAGCATTGGGTGCCTCTGAGGCAAGGTCCAAATGAGGCTGTTGGGGAACCATATGGTCAACGTGCAGCAGCATACAGGCAGCATGAGCACAGCACAGTCCTGGGACACAGACCATCCAGCAAGGAGACCTCCCTGCAAGTGAGCCCTCCTGTTCTCTGTTGATGGGATAGCAAGGGATGTGGGACATACCCACACCCACTGCAGGGCTGAGGCCTTCCACCGGTCATCCCATGCTTCTGAGATCCCCAATAGGCTTGTTCTTGGCATGAACCCTGTATGGGGAAGATCCTGATGCAGTCTGACCTCCCCTGCAAGGCCAGGGATAAAGGGGCAAGGTGGAAGGAGAGGGTCTGTAGAAACTCATGCACTGCATGGATGAGGCACAGAAGGACATGTAGCACAACCTCACTGGGGTGTTATGTGTGCTGTGAACCAAGGTACAGCAGGACTGGTGACTCCAGAAAATAATCAAAGTAATGTTAGCACTTTAAAACACAAGATACTCTTTTACCATGGTCTAATAATGTGCTCTCCAACCTCCCAACTTCCCTCTTTCAAGTCTTGCACTTAAAGCAGTTGCTTACACATGAAGGCATGCAAGTTCAAAGCATGGCTCTGCCATAAATGTCTCCCAAAACTCTCGAAGTTAAGTAAATCCCTCACTCTGCTATTTGTAGGTGTCATCCCTTTCTGCCTGTATTAAGCCTCCCTGCACATGAAGACACTGATCCCTCCTCCTCTCCTTTTGTATGGCATCTAGTGCGGTGAAGTCATGATGACATCGGAGAGCTCCATAGACTTACAACCAATACGAAACACTTCCATGAAACAGGGAGTGGAGACTCCCACCCCAAAGTATGTGGACCCTACGTATGCTGACACAAAGTCACAGCGGGACTCAAACATCGTGAGGTGTTCATTAAGACATTTAGACACCTACCTTTCTCTCCTATGGAGCTAATGTAAACAATCAGCAAGACAGAGGAGAGAAGGGTCATCAGCAATCTGGAAAATCAACAGGTCCCAAGAGTCTGGGAAAATGAGTTTGTAACACCAGTCCAAGGGATGGTTCTTCTGTCTCTTTGCATAACTTGCTCACTTATGCTAGGGGTAACCATACTCTAGCTTGATTTCTGGCTGGCCTTAGCTACAAGCACAAGCCAAGGCTGTGTTCCCTGTAGTATCCATGCTTTCCTGGCGTGCAGAGTGAGGCTATTGCTAAAATGGCAGGGAGCAGCAGGGCAACAGCAAAACGGCTGTGCTCCACTGCCTCCTTTGCCTATATGCAAGCCCTCAGAAGCAGCCTGGTTGTTTCTGCCATGGATGGAGCAACTGGAGAGTGTGGGCATGAGTGTCCAGGGACCCCTCTCTGCAGGAGTAGAAAGGCTGAGATGCCTGGGATCTCCTGCCAGCTCTGTCCAACCTCCATTTTCAAACTCTCCTTTCCCATGTCAGGAGCTGCCTGGTGCCCTCCCTTCATCCCAGCATGTGAAAGCTCAGTGTTGCCTGAGTTGCTGAGAAGCCATAAACTACGTCTTCTGGACCAGACAGACACATCCAACTTCTAGACAAAGCACATCACTCAGGGAATCCATCAGGTGCCAAGCAGCCCATCCATCCCAGAGCCCCAAACCTGACAACAGCAAGAGAGCACATGGTTCTCGCCTCCCCTTAATAATCTGCATGGACTATTTCCATCAATTCCTCTTAGCTTCTTTTCCCCCAGCATTTTCTCAAGTGCATATAGTTCTAGTTTCACCAGTCTTTGTGGGTCATGCCAAACAGTCTGAGCCCTGTGACACTGTCCCAGAGTGCAGGCTTATTATTTCTCACTCCCCCACCCCCTTCTTGCCATTTATTTGAGGACTGAGGAGTGGCTGTAGGTAGAATGTGGCCTTTAGGTTGTTTTTACAGACATTATTACACTGTCAAGGCAAGGTGTAAGGCAAGGCTGTTGAAGAAAGGGATTTGACAAGTGCATTTATTTTAACAGGCAACACAATTCAGTCCATTTAAAAACAAGGCAGGTTTGTAAATGCTTCTGGGAATCAGGCCTGTGAATACTGGTGTCCATAGGCTCTCTAAAGTGTAATTAAGGCAGGAGTTGATTGACTGAAGAAAAATAGAACGTCAGCAATGAAGGCAATTATAGAAAACAGCAGTTCCTTTGCATTACTGTTCTGTTTTGTGTTCTAGCTTGGAAACTTCCTCAAGGAGAGACCCTATGGCCTAACCACTCTGAAGCCAATAGTAAAACCCCTGACCGGCTTTAGCACAGCCAAGATCTAAGCCCCCAAAATAAAGTCAATGCCAGGGAAGGCTCTGATGACATTGTTTTTCAAAGGTTTCCCTTGGATGACTCTCCTCTAGATCACAGTGACAGTCCATAAATTGGAGCAGCCTTAAGATAGTCTGAACTGGGATAATGCAAATCTGATAATTGCACGAGAGTCATCCTGCGTAAGCCTCACCTACATCAGCAAGCTACCAGTTCAAGCTCCCCCAGTCGAGTTTGCATTGGGTGTCCTCTTACCATGCTTCATCTTCTCTCAGTCTCCGGGATGCCACCCACTGCACTTGGCAAGCGTGTTCACAAAAATGGACGCAGAGCATGGTTGCCCTCACAGATAAGTTGTCTTCTTCATGCATGGCATGACTCACCTTGCACCCTCAGAGCGTGGCCATTCCTTTAGCACATAACCTCTTGTGCCAGCATCTCACCTGTCATTTGACCCACGTTGCACTCTCCTAACTCAGAGAATATAGCAGCTGGGTCTACACACCATGTACAGAAGAGGTCTTCCAGCTTACACAAAGCTCCCAGAGAAAGCTTTTCCTTTAGAGATCAGGCGTGCACACACCCGACCCCAGCTGCAGCTTGTAGCTGGCTTGCTTGAAAACTTCCCTGACAAAATAAATAAGAGGTTCTCTCCAAATTCATTAAGAGAAAAGTACCCCAAATGTGTTTATTGACAGTGGCTTTTCTCCCTTCCAGATAGGGTTGGAAGGAACTTCAGCATCTGGAACCTGACCAGCATCTGAGACACAACATTAGAAACACAGCTGGGCAACTCCAAATATCATCTCTTGGAGCTCTCTTTCATTTTCTTATTTCTTCCCCCTCTTTCCCCTCTGAAAAAAACTACACAGACCATATTGTTTTCCACACTTTGGTGCAGGCACTTTAAATGAAAAGCACGCAGTTATGCATTTGGAGAGGGGAGAGGATCACAGCAGTTGCCAATGGTCTTGTGTATTGAATTGTATTGCAAATGCTTCTCAAAATACTGGAAAGGAAATCGTTACCATTACCCTTAATTTATAGATGGTGAAACGGAGGCCCAGGGATGCAAAATGAGTCACTGAAGACCATTCAGCAGGTTCATGGCAAAGACAGACATCTCCTGAGAGCTATCCAATAGTCACAAGACCTCACATTAGTTGTTTTGCAGAGTTTATAGAAATTATCTATTTTGAGCCTGGGAAAAAAATACCCTTATAAATCCTGCTGTGACCTCAGAAGATCTTTCTTCCCACAATTTCTTTCCTAATTGCTACCACAGCGTCCTGTAGATCTTTGTAAGGAGGGGGACTTGCAGAAGTGCCTGTACCATCCTTCACCAAAAAGAGCTTCTGGGAAAGGCTTCAGGGATCCGCCGGTCTGCAAGACATGATGAATGCCATGTGATGTTGTTGGCAGATTTCAGAAGCAGATGCACACATGCTGACAGGAATTTCTGTTTTCCACTTCAATTAAGGGGCAGAGGAAAAAAATAACCACAAGGAGCTGTTAAACCAAATCGCTAACAACCTTCAGCCCATCAGGGTTACTGACAGCTTCCGCAAACCGTTTGCAAAAAGGGTTTCTGGTAGAAAAATAAAGCTTTAGGGCCAGGCCTGGCAAAGTCTCAGTCCCCTCTGAGAGGTGCTAAATGTCCTCAGATCCCCATGGAGACACTTGCTAATGTTGCAAGGTTATTACGGGATAAATGAGGGCGCAGTCTGGGCAGCTTGCCTAACTGGGGAAAAAATAATACTTTTGACACTGTGTGTGGCTCTGACCAGAAGAGCTGACCCCCAAGATCCAGCTCCAAAGCCAGGATGGCTGGTCACAGTCCTGATGAATGCAGCCCTGAAGAATGCTTGAGTTTTAGCTCCTATGGCCAATGGCCCTGCTGGTTTTTAGGTGCCTAAATCCACCACTGAGACATCATTAATACCCTCAGAGCTCCTTCTCGGCTTCTCACATGGTGGACTATTGCATTTCATTTGACTGCTTGAACCCTGTGCTGTCCACAAACTGGGAGCTGCTCAGAGGGCTGGTTGTGACTGAAGTAATATGGCATTTAAAATAGTCAAGGATGCCTTTCTCAGTCATATGGTCCATTTCTTTCAACACAAAACAGTGTGCATAAACTAAAACCTGGCCAGCTGCTAGAAGGAGGTATGAGAGGTGTAAGCACCCAGTCTCAAGAGAAAAACAATGGTGGGATCATGAATTCATCTCTCCATGGAGGATGCCAACCAGTGGCCTCTATGGCCTCATAGTACATAATTCCTACAACGGAGCAGAAATTTGAAGATTCCTCCAATACTCCCACACTCCCCGAAGCGGGGGGGTTAAAGCTTCTGCTCCAACAGGGATTTGGTTACATCATGAAACAGTACCTAACTGCTAGGTGTTGTAATGCCAATGAAGATTTGACCCCAGGGAGCACAGACTGGAGCAAGAAGTCCTGGAAAAACACAGGATGTAAGGGAAGCCTCTTTCTCCCTAGTCCATGTGCTTCAGGGCAACAGCTCTG
This sequence comes from Harpia harpyja, assembly GCF_026419915.1. Classification (NCBI taxonomy): domain Eukaryota; kingdom Metazoa; phylum Chordata; class Aves; order Accipitriformes; family Accipitridae; genus Harpia; species Harpia harpyja. The sequence goes on from NC_068940.1 coordinate 107,047,084, forward strand.
CTACTTGAGAAGGGCAGTAATTTGGGAAGTGAGGCAAATGCTGCCTGGTGAGTCTTCCACTGTGGTACTGGAGAAGATCCCCCGAACATGCACAGGACACCCGTCACCTTAGCACCAAAATATTTGAGGTCTCTCAGAAAACACATTCTGTTCCCTGGAGCCTTATTTTTAAGATGTCTTCTTCATCTGAAAGACTTATGAGACATGTAAAGACCCATCCGCCTGGAAATTTAAGTTGAAATTAGGACAGCACGTAACAACTGTCTGCACTGCAGACACACACATGCACACACAAACACATGCCCTGCAACTCTGGTAGCTCTGCAGTGACCAGGTAAAGAGATAAACCCTGCTCCTTGTTCTCCTTGAGGATACAGGCCTCGAGAAGACAAAACTTTTGCCACCATTCTGTACTTCCTTCTTCCTGATTCCTGGCTGCTGGCACTCTTCTGTCCTAGGAAGATATAGAGACAAGCCAGACAATTAACCTTCATCTTCCAATAGTTAGGCTTGTGATTTTAATCTTTTACATTACACCAGTGAGTCCAGAAAACTTCTTGAACAAAGCAGAACAGCTGGACACATCTGGCCCGTGCTACACAGTGTAGCCATAACCTTAGGGAATCTTGAAATCACAAGTGTGGCACCTGTCCTGCATCAAGATACATGCTTTTTCCAGGAACTAAGATCCTTCCCATGTATTTGGGTAGTAGTGGTATCTGCAGTCCCCTCCAGAGCAGGGTTTAAATACCAACTCCACTGGGCAAGACAGATACTTCACTGACCATCACTAGCATGTTAAGATGACCTCACCAGGAGAATTTTAACCTACACGGTATGATAAAGGTTAAAAAAAAAAAAAAATTATACTTTTACCTTCAGAAGTGGCCACTACCAACACCAGCTATGGACTCACTCAAACACTCTTGACATTTCAGAGCCAAAGGGAGATTTCAACTCAGTATCTTGGAAATTGTTAGGTTCTTCAAGATGGTAATCAGCCCAAGCAGAAGTGAGTTACTGCCTTGTGCTAGATTGTGTGTGCATGATTGCCCTCTTCTGGGGCATCTCAGAACAGTTGACCTCTGCTTAATGCCTGAGAGCATCAGAAGATTCATATTCATAGATGGAGCCATGCTCTGCTGTCACACCCTTTAGCCACCAGCTAAATTCTCATTCCACCCTCATTTGCTGCTTGAAACCTTTTGGGGAAGGACTTTTTGGATCATTGTCATCCTAATCCCTCATCTTTATTTTTATTTAGGACTTTCTGTATCCAGTTTGGCTGACAGAGATTACCCAGAGGGAAAAGAAGCCCACAGGACGCTTCTCTTTCACATATTCCCTGGGACAAGAGTCCCGTAGACTCTCCTTCCCGCTTTCTTCCCAAGGAACGTAATTTCATTTTTCTGTTGTAAAGGTCTTACACTTACTCTGTGGCATTAGGAAGGGCAACGTGACTCATGTTGGCAATGATGAGGCTGTGCTGTGAACCATCCTCAGAGACCATCCCATTGAACAGTGAACATGGGTTCTACTTTCACCTGTAGCAAACAAATACAAAATAAAAAATTCTTCCTCTCCATGGGACCTTGCCACCCACTTTGTGCCTATCGGACTGGAAGTTCTCTAAAACCAGGTAAGCCCTTTTCTAGTTGTTTGTCCCCGTAATTGTAAATCACGGTGGCCTCCTGCAGCTGAACACCCTCCTTGGGTCCCATTTCAGCAGCAGTGCTATACGAGCTCTGAGGGCAGCCACAAGGGAGTCCTAAGCCTAAGTTCTTTCAATGCTTTGCTTATATTTAGCCTTGCAACATTCCCTTACCTCTTTTTAGGTTGTTTCCATGACAACCAGCCCAGCAATAAAAAATCAAGTGTTGGCTGCAGGATGGGGGAATGAGGGGAGGGGAGGGAGTTTCGTGACAAATGAGGAAATACAGGCTCTTGAGTTACTCCAACCCCACCCACTATGTTATCTCAAGTAGGATGGTTCTTTCTGCCTCAATGCAGAGCTGCCACCAAATGTAGGAGTGCCGGGAAAGCCTGGTGTCTTGTAACTGGTTTTAAGACTTCAGTAGGATTTTCACTGTCAGTGGGAAAGGCTTAAGTTGTGCTGTAGCAGAGCCCATGGGAACAGGGTCATGAATTATGCACAAATAAAAACACATTGCACCCTTTGGGCCTTTCTTTTTCACAGTTTTTCCCCTGGGCATCCCAGAAAGAAGGGTCAGGCACAAGTGAGGTTGTGTGCAACTGAGAAGCTGGGAGGGAGAGGAGTCTGCCCACAGCTAGATGCTGGGAAATTTAGGGTTTGTGTACGAGCTTCTGGTTTTGAGGGTTTTACAGAAAGACTGTCAGCTGTGTGACAGCTTCTGAAGGTGTACAAAGCAGATCTTTGCAGAGGAAGGCTTCATGTCGTCGTGAAATCATAGGCATGACCATGGTGTGATGAAGTAAAATGGATGGTGAGCTGCAAAAGCTAGAGAAAAGGTTTTTGTGGGTGAGGAGGATGGCAGGTGGTAAAAATCATCCTGATGTGGAAGGTTTATTACTGTAATACAATGGCCTTCCTATATTATGGTTTCTCCTCTGTACCTGCCTTTTGGAAGGTAAGATTTAAAAGTCATGGGACAGAGCCTCCAACTGCTTAATCTGGAGTACAAACAGCAAGCATGCCTTCCATAACAGGACTGACTCATTGTGTATTGGCCTCCCCTAAGAAAGATTACAAGTCCTATTTTAAATTCTTCTTTTATAACGAGATGAACTGCTTCCCACCCTGCCAAATGCTTAGCATGACTCCCCAGCATCCTCCCAGAAAATGCCTGGAGTCCTTTGCTTGAAAAGATTAGATGGTATAGAAGGAAGTGTAAAGAGGATTAGACTATATACACATCTATACTGAGATCTATTTTTAAACGTATCCTATGTGGCTGAGTGATGAACTGCAAATGCATTTGTTACTCACGGTCCTCTGAGATACACAGGCTTGCTACAGATTGCTTTCTTTTACTGCAGTATCACTTTTAATAACATCATCTTCAACACCAATACTTGCCTTTACACACACAATCTTCCAACATAATTTCTTGCATTTATGACAAGCATGACACTACCTGTATTTTCTTTCTTCTTAAAGAAAAATATTTAATTGAAAATACGGTAAAATAAGGACTGCACAATCCTCTGAAGAGTTCAATCCCTGTCTCCAAAGCTGACAAGCCAAATTTCAGGTTTGAGCATTTCTACATTCCTTATCAAGAAGGCAACACTTACGTCTGGAGGCCTCCATGATATCTCTGAGTGTGAACCAATAGCGCATCATTCTTGACTGTTAGGAGACATTTCAGAAGCTGGCATGATTTGGTATAACTCCACAGATGTTGATTTACACTAAATTACTCCAGCAAAAGGTCAAGACCATTGTATTTGAAGTAAACAGTAAAGTTTATATCTAGCCAAGGGTTGAGATTGGTGAGGCAAGGGAGACTTAGGTTAGATATTAGGAAAAATTTTTTTACTGAGAGGGTTGTCAAACATTGGAATGGGCTGCCCAGGGAAGTGGTTGAGTCACCATCCCTGGAGATATTAAAAAAGCGAGTGGACAGGGTACTCTAGGACATGGTTTAGGGGGCATGGTTAATGGTTGGACTTGATGATCTTGAAGGTCTTTTCCAACCGAAATGATTCTATGATGCTATGATTCTATGCGGTAATGAGTATAGCATGAGGACTACCAGCGTGATGCTGAGCTAGACTGCAGAAGTAAAGGTGTGAGTCCCTTCAACATGAACTCCTGTATTGGCTTTTGTGACTGTAATCCACACCCACTATGGATGGGGACTTCACACCATATGATAGCTGCTGGGTTATAGAAGTAAATGTCCACCAAAGTTTCTATAATCTACCACTCATGTTTGCACAAGACAGAGTGGAAGGCATCTTATCTGAGGTTCTGTCTACCTCAGTTTAATTGGAAAGTATTGGAAGGGCATTTTAACTCAGTCTTGAGCTAGGCTTCCACTCTTACAACTCTATGTGTGTACATACATTTGACTCCAAAAATATATATGTGCATATAGTGACAACAAAGGAAGTGAGGACTACAAGTCCCTCATTTGCAAAAATAGGAGGTCAACATAACTACATTATATTGAACTATGAAAGGTGCTAGCTCAGTTGCTTTATCCACTTTGACCTTTAAGAAGCTGAATATGACAAAATAACACTTTGTATTGGATGATTAAAGGTGAGAAAATTGCTAAAGAAACGCCTAATGCCTGTGTGAGGATGTGGACACAGACACACAGTTGTACGTATAATTTCGTACAAGTATTCAGTGGAGACATGAACATTAAAATTATATGTGACCCCATTTGGCATAAATCTGGCATTGTCAGCTACAACATCCATGTAGGTCTTCTCCAGGGTAAGAGAGAAACTACTGAACCTCAAGTTTCTGAGACCTACCTGATGGCCAACTCTCCCTTCAATCTCACTTAGTTTTTTTCCCAGTTTAACACAAAACCTCCACCATCACAGCCCCAAACATTTGCTCTTAAAATCATTGAGTTTTCCTCTGAGGGGAGCAAAACATGACAAGTTAAATGAATTAGGTAATGCTTTACCCCATATAATTTATGATGCCATGGGGAGTGGAAGCACACACATCTCTTCAGCTTGTACTCGGTCGGTCCTCGTGGACTAGAGCTAATAAACTAGAGGAGCTCGGAGATGAGATGAGGGAGGGGAGAAGCCTCCCCCTTCATTTCTTGATCTTGGAGGGGTTAGCCTAAGAAAATGGTTACCAAACACCTGGAACAGCACCTAATTAACCAGAGTGAGATTTTAGTTTGGCAGGATTAAATGCTGACAAGCACCCAGGGTGCTGTGGGTCTGGTTTGCTCACTGCTGGGAGCAGGGATAAAGTGCTACGTTGCACAGCCCTGTGGGAACATAAATTTGGGGGAGGTTTGAAACAACAAGTACATTGATGCACAGGCTTGTTGATTGACATTCCCCTTGTGGATAGCTGGAATTAAAATTGATTGGGCAGGGTGGTGTGCTAAAAGTTTTGCTGGTCTAACTGGATGTAGTTCCACTCAAATTCATTGTGATTTATACTGGCATGGGGGATGGCTCAAAGAAGCTGCAAAAAAAGCATTGCAACGAATTAAAAATCTAGAATAGGGAAAAGGTGATTGAAATAGAAATCTTCATCATGTTAAAGTCTTGGTGAGCAAGTGCTGCTTCTGAGAGAAGTCTGAACTCTTTTCTGTAAGGCAGAATGGCCACGCAGCTTGATGCCAGTGGAAGATCTGGTTTACTCACTTTTTGTGGGCCTTTGAGAAAATAGGAAGATAAAACAGCACCTCTTCATTGAGTAACGAAATAAAACTTGTAAGTGAAAGCATCTATGTATAGTTAAAAAATGCACACAAGCTGTCTTGTCTTGGCTGTCATTATATGGAAAATCTTGAGAACAAACCTATGGTGGAAGTATATTAGCACAACTCTGTTGATAGGATTGAACAATGCTGATTTACACTTGTAAAGAGTGGTCCTATGCTATCTGCCAGGGGACAGAGAATCAGATATTAACAGAGCTGCAAGAGTCCTTACAAGACTAAAGGCAGAAACATTTCCAATGATACTTTCCTTGACTGTCCAGCTAGCTTCTAAATATGCCGACAAATAAACACTACTTCCTCCTGTCCAGGTAGGTAGCTCCAGATCTTTCTTACCTTTACTGTTGTGTAGGTGCTGTGGGGGCATTTTATTTAATAATAATAATAATAATAATAATAATAATAATTATTATTATTATTATTATTATTATTATTATTATTTTATCATTATTTCTAAGCCCACTTAAACTGGCTGAATTTGATGTTCAGGACTTCATGTCTGATCTACCTATGTATCTGGAAAGCTGATTATTTTCTTCTTCTGTGAAAAAAACTTTTGCCTGTTCCCTCAGACCGTCTAGATTAAAAGCCCTGTCTCCTTTGTTCTGACCTCATCATTTTTTCTTAACTTCTGATCTTTCCAGTAATTCCTCCCCAGACTTTTTCCAATTGGTCCTGAGTTTACCCAAATGTGGTTCCTACAAAGTGCTCTTAGGCTGTCTTGCAATATTGGCTAAATGTTGGTAGACTGTAATAAACACCAAGCTCAAGTGGAGACACACAGAGCAAGGTTCAGTTGCCTAAAGACGGGACATTTTAAAGGCCTTAAGGTATCTTAAATACCTTAAAGTACCTTTCTTGTATTTACTGCTCCAAAAAGTGTTGGCTGTCCCTTACATCTTCTATCCTATCTGCCACTCCTGCATCTGAAATAATTTACAGGCACCTCAAATGATAAAAAATGACTGTATGCATGCAGCCAGATGTGATGAGTCTTATCTTCAGCACTGAAAACTTTACCAAAGCCAATGAATATGACATTAAAAGAAGTGAGCTCATCTGCAGGATGCTGGGACTCACACAAAGGGACTGCAGCTGACAAGTCTCCTAAGTCTCATTTCTGATGATACCTAAATTTTTGCATTTCCCTGCAATATAAGTAGGACCATGAAATTCTCTGCATCATTGTGAAATTGTCGATAGCTGTTAACCTGTCATCCAGGGTCTGTTGGGGGACTTCATTTTTTCACAAAATCAGTTTACCTTCAAATTACAGTAATATGCGAATTGAAGTAATGAGGGGAAGAGCTAGCTGATTTTCTTCAGTTCTGCAGAACAGAGGGTTTTCATTAGGGCAAAACATGATTCCACCAAAATTTCGTTCTCAAACACTTTTGTCACAGTCTGAATGGATCTTTTAAAGTGTTTGTACCTGTTGCCAGATCACCCAGTGCAACAGTATTTGCGGCCTCTTTTATCCAAGTTAAACACTGGTGAGCATATTGCAAAGCCAATATTTATTTAGTATCTAATCAGGCTTGTTAAATTATCCAGGCCCTGCCAAGATCAGCAATATAATTTGAGCTCCACACTCACCCACCACCACCATTCACCTGGTGCTGGGTAGGAGCTGAACAAGTTGATAGACTGCCATGGCCATTAGGATTCAGGGGTGATCATTTATCACAGCAAATGAGTAGGGGTTGTGTTTTCTATTTTCCATGCACCATTAGGCCTGGGGTGTTTGCACTTCATGGATCTGGCTCTCAGTAAATACATTTGGAAAGATGATTTCAATTGAGCTGAAACAGTTTCAGCCCAGACTTCAAGCCAACACATGACCAACCTGTGTAATCCCAAAGGGGACATCACAAATTGTTTTGGAGGTGGTGTGACTCGTGTTCCAAAAGCCACATGCTATCAGCCTTGTTCGTGTTGTATTAAAGCTAAATACATTATTTAGGAAAGGGAAGGACATTCCTTTGATGTTCAGTCCGTGTTGAGTTTAAACCAAGTCTCTATTTAGGAAAGCTAAAACAGGAGAAGAAACAGTACAAAACAACACAGGAAAATTGACCAAAAGGAGGCAACAGGTTGGTAGATAAAATATTCACCCGAGTCACAAGAGATTCAATTGCAAGTAATTCACTGAATTAGGCAGAGGAAGAGCCTGAGCAGGGATGACTTACACAGAAAATGACTGAGATCCCTGACAGGCAGGAAATGTCTGTTCTTGGGGAGAAATCTTGTACTTCCACCGTGCTGTGAAATTCAGCTGGAAAAACCTTCCATGAAGAAAGCTTCACCGGGACCTTTACATTCCTAAGAAAATGTTCCATTTCAACACAACCACCTTTTTGAGGCCAAAAAAAGTGAACTCAAAACATTCCTAAACAGTATTACCATACTTCTCAAACAGCCAAGGGCTGGATTCATCTGTCCCATGTAGACATGTCAAAGTTTGTTGGGAAACTTCTACAAACAGAAGGTTTTAGCAGGTTAGAAAACACATATCCAGCATGTAGGTAGGGTTCATCCTATTCTGGAAGGAGGAAAAAAATGATGAGGTAGGTTATTTCTCAAAGCCTCATCCTGACATTTGTCGTTACGATTCTATTCTGATATTACATATTGTTTAGCGCTTTCAAACACAACAGCACTCTGATGTGGTACAGTTACCCAAGAAAAAATCTCAGTTCAGAAAAGATCCAAAATTGAGTGAACACATCTAGGTGAGTTAAATTTTTTTGGTTTTAAGGAACTTATGTTACATTTGAATTCTCAGTCCTGAGCTCTGTCTGTGTTAGGAAGGGGGGGTGGTGCTTAGAGGAAACCCCTCTGAAGCTACTGGAGCTATGAATGAACCCTGAAGTTCTCTTAAGGGGATAAGCTCTAGGTTTGTATCCGTATGGTTTCCCACTCATGTGGGAAAATCCAGAGGAAATTCAGATTCACTGGAATAGATATTATACAGAAAGAGATCAAGGCAACTCATGCCCATAGATCTTTCTGTCTTTAAATACCAGGAAGAGGAAGAAAATCAAAGTGCCTTACCTTTACATGACACAGCACTGTTGGACTAGAGCTCAGGTCTCTGCTCCCAGCGGGCACCATCACGCCTACACGGCACTTGTGTCAATCCAGCCATCATCAGGATCCACAGTGCCTTGAATTCCCACAGTCCCCGGACTCCTCTGTCTCCCCTTTGTTTCCCTGCAGGATTCCCGTGGTCTGAGAGGCGGCAGACAGCCCAGGCATCTCCCAAAAGCTGGCCTGGGCTGCTCCCTCCCTGCTGAGTCATAAACTGGAATGGCAGTCATTCCTAGGTGCCTCCTCAACAGCCCTCTCGCACAGGCTTATGATCAGCTGCAGGAGCCTTTATTTTCTTGTGGTCAACCACTCTCCCCTGAAAAGTCTCTGGAGGAAGCATTATATTTCCTCACACAAGCTTTGAACTTCTGGATTAGCACTTTCCTTTGCAGCCCGAGCACTTTTCTGCACAGAAGGAATTTGTTCTGCAGCCTTCGGGGAAACCTTGGGTTAACACGAATGTCTGAAATCTGACAGCGAAAGGCCGTTTCCAGGTTCCCTCATCCTAACAGCCCACAGGTTTTGCCTCTTTCCAGGCTTAAGTCCTGACTCAGGATGAGCTAAGTGCTTTGTGAGGCTCCTGCCCTACAGAAAAGGCAAAGCAGCTTGGATTTCGTTCACTGAGGGTTTCCTTACCTTAAAGAATCTTGCAGTTATCTGACGGAAGAGAGCAGCCATCACAAAGCAGCTCACTTGGGGTAAATGGCTACCTTAAAGTTTTCAATTTCCAGATTCAGACCCTCCATCAAACGTACTTACAGTGGTGTGGGCCCCTTCCATCCACAGTGGAACAGAGACTGAAAAACCCTGGCTTTGTACTCGTTCTTAGGAGTATTTGATAAAAATATCGTTTAAAAATTCACGCGAAATTAGGTACTTTCCCTTGATTTGGTCAGAAATTAGGAGAAAAAAGAGCTATTAATGTATGTCTGCAGGACAAGTTCTCTGTAGTCTAAATAAAAGGTCCAAGGTAAGGAGCATGACCCTGGTAGCACAGCTGAGATTTCAGCAGTTGCTCCTCTCCCTGACACGACTTTACCCAACAAGGTTTGAAACACGCTCTGGAGATGCAGGTTCCTCCTTGTCGGCATCAGCCTACGTCCCTAACTTTCACTCAGGTGCAGTTATGTGGGTTTCACCTTCCGTTATTATCACGTGGACAGATTCAGTCATTGTCTTACCGCACACAAGGACTCTTTTAGTGTCAGATGTGAACTTATAAACCAAGCAGAAATTAATGTACAGGCATTTTCTTCTTTCAAATCTGTAACTGAATGATTTCTATGGCATATTAATTGTTGGGGATGGGTTTTAGATAACTAATTATCAAAGTCCCTGGTTTTATTCTCTGCTGATATAATTTCTGTCATCTTCTCAATGGGATAAAATACTTGAGCAAAAGAGCTAGATGTTCTCTACGACGACATTTGTCCAATGTAGAAAATTTCCAGCATTCGGTAAAAACCTAGTTTAAATTGAACATGAACACGAACACGAACAAGACTATTTTTCAACTAGCCTCTGAATTGAGCTTTCCAGGAAAAGAAACTTTGGAAAATCTGAACTTCTTCTGTTGGAGGGTGTGTAGGTTGGGTTCTATCCCACCACCAATGGAGTCATTTCCTTCCTGATTTCTCATGTTGCACCTTGACCTACCTCTGTAGGGATGGGCAGCCTGCTCCTGCATTTAACACACGGTTTGGACATCTAAAGAGCCTTTGATCAACTGAGGAAAATTCTCTCCATTTTGCAGAAGGGTCCAGAAATATTGACAGCTGGGGTAACAAAACTCTCCCTGTGACTGAGTTCCCAAGATACAGACAACCATCTCCACCACAGTGTGTCTAAGTGGTCTGAAAATCCTGGATTCCCCATTCTGGGACAGACCACATGACAGGGTCCTCAGAAGTAGAAAGCTAACAGTTTTATGAAGGAATCCAGCCTGGTTAATAGCTAGGATCTTACATGCATTTTAGAGAAAATTCACTGAAATTGGATTTTTCAACACATCTCACATTTTCTCAAAAACTGCTTAATAATAAAGTTCCTACTGGATTTGGGGAGGGCATTTTAAGTAGATTGGGCTAGGAATCAGACAAACCTATAAAAACAAGGAGGGGAAAGGGGCGACAACTACTTTCCAATATAAATAATGCTATCCCAGCAACATGATCAGTGAGTGAACAGGAATCGCAGAGGATGGCTGCTGTTGTGCTCAGGCTGGTAATCTAGATGCCAGACGAGGTTCTGCTCCCTGCTAAATTCTTGTAGATGAGGACAACTTACTAATTCCCTGTCACACAACTCCTTCTCCATAAGATGCCCAAGCAGACCTGCTTCTGTCCAGATGTAGAGTCCATCCTTGTAGTTCCCACTCCCCTTCCCTTGCGGAGCAGCTGAGAGTGGGGCTAGGGGCTCTCAGGAGTAGACGAGGTCACTGGAGAAAAAAAGAAAGAGCCTAAAACTGGCACTTTTCATTTCATTGGCAACCCTTGGTGCATTTTTCTCTCTCTTTCCTCCTCCTCACACTTGCTTGTTCAGGAAATGAGGAACGACGGAATTTGTGGATTAGAATTGGCTGAGAATTTTCTGCTAACACTTTCTTCCTAGAAAGAGCCCCGATTCACCAAGCTACAGCCATTTCATTCAGGTTGTTAAAAAATTGCTATTAAAAAACAGAAAAGAAAAGAAAAGAAAAGAAAAAGGGCTTTTTGAAGTCGTTGTATACAGCTTTGAGGTTTTTGGAGAAAATGTTTTAATTTTGCTTGGAAATGGCTCCTCCTTTAACATTCTTATTAGTCTATTTTTATTTTATTTTTTAAAGGGACCTAAAAGACCAAAAATATCTCAAATGACCCATCCTGAATTTTTCACAGATTACTGGACTGCAAAAATTGTCAAGTTTTGACAGGAAAACTTTTGAAATCTGAAGTTCTCACAGGACAAAAGGAAGTTTCACAACCAGCTCTATTTCAATATTATGATTATTTTCTTTGTGTGTGTCTGGGGGGGGAGGATTTTATGGAAATCTGATTGAAAAATATGTTCACTGGATTTAGCCACATCCTGCGTTCTTTGTCCCACAGCAAATCCAGAGTGACTTGAATAATCTTCATGGCTTTGCAGGCTGTGCTGAGATAAACAAGAGCAGAATAATTTGTCATGATATCCCTAGAAGAAAAACAAGTCTAGATGTCACATCATATTCATTTCTGAACACGTAAGAGTGTTGCTCTGGTTCAAGTGCTAGTCCAGTGTTGGCAGACTTACCAACTGCTGCCTGCAAAGTCTGTCAAGAAAATTGGTTGCACTATTAGTTTTGAAATGCTTCTCTCCACGTTGGGAAGTACTGAGCCTCCCAAAGTGGGAGCACAATGAGCAGGAACACAGAATTTTTAATGGTCATGGGGCAAAGAGGAAGGCAACACAGAGAGATTTTTCTTTGAGGGCTTTGAGCATTCATTCCCTAATGGTACGGCTGCAGGTGGGCTAGCCCGCTGTAATTCAGCAGGTATTTCTTCTGCAGGTGGTCCTGGAGGTGACAGGGGCTTCTGAAATGGGGAGATTAGGAGGACGGTCCTCACTTCTTCTTGTCTTCGACCCTGAGGTCAGAGTGCTGAACTCCAAACTCTCTGATGCTCTCACCTTGTTGGCTGTGGCGTAGCATCTGAAGAGCACGTTGGGAATAGATGCTGTGTTTCTCATGTGTGAGCATTTGTGGGATAAAGGGGCTTTGACAACAGGCACCAGGCAGACAGGTTTAGCAGAGTAAAGAGGAATCCTCTAAACACCGCTCCTGGTTCTGCAATTTTCCAGCACAGCCTCATTGATGATAGTAGTGGAGTTTGCAATGAGGTAGTTGATTCCACCTTTTTATAAATAACTACTTTTTTTCCGTACAGGACATATGAATGCAAACCTATGAAGTACCATGATGGCTTAAGAAGAAGTGTGATGGCCCCTCTTCTCCAAGGCTGACTTTGAGTGGGACATCAGCAGCTTTTATACCATGGCATAAGTTTCTCTGTGGTTAGGTTAAGCTTGTGGGTAAAACAGGAACTGTTCATGTGACAAGATCATGTTCTTTCTTACACCACATAAAATTAAAAACAAAAGACAAAAGGAACATTAAGAAAAGGCTGAGGCAAACAAAATATACCAGTTGAAGACTGGCTAATATAAACGTAGATAATTAAGTCCATGGTCACATGAACACATATGGGATTTACTAGGAAAGCTGAATGTTCCCAAAGAAATCATGGCTACAGAAATGGATTTGGTTGTAACATTTTGTTTGCTTCTTGGTTTGGTTTGGGTTGGGGTTTTTTCACCAAAAAAAAAAAGGGCAAGGATCTAGTTCAGCATTATTTTCTCAGAAATAAATCTTTCCTGTAGCTCAAGCTGACGTGAAATAAAATGGCAAACAACAGCCAAGGTGCATTTTGGAAGCTAGAGAGACTGCTCGCAATGGAGAAAGGGAAACTTCAGCTCCCATGAGGCACTGCAGCAGTTCAGGGAGATGACAGGTCTCTGCTCATCTGGTCTCAAAATCATCAGCCTAAATTTTTAGAACTGTGTTCTGTTAAAGCTTTGATCCTTTGGATTTTTCATTCCTGTTTTAAAGGTCTGTAAATATTTAATTATCCAAATTTCCCATAGGACGGAAATTCGATTTCCAATTTTCATAATGTTTACACTAGTGGAAAAGCCACTTTCTGTTTTAATATTCAGATTAATAAATTCTGGAAAGGCATCGTCCCACCACTTAACACAACCCCAAACAGCTCTTTACGATTCTAGTCTGCCAGTTTCACCAGGCCCTTTCCTGGGAAAGGTCACACTACTCTGGGCTAGAATTTAAAACAAAGGGGAAAAGACACATTAAGAAACAGCTAGAAGTGTGGTGGTTAGGGTACATATTTGAAATGTGGAAGACACTGTTTCAGTTTTCAAATTAATAAAAACAAAAGGAGGCATTGATGGCCATAGTTCAACTTCATATACTTAGCTATTGGGCTACTATATGTTGAGATCTTTCTTTTTTTATCTTTTCTTTTTTAAAGAGGAAGACTTTAGAAGACCTTCATTTCCTGCAGACTGGAGACATTTTTGCCATCTCAAATTTATACAGGACAGGGAAGTTCATTACAGCACAGCTAAGGTGGCAAAACCCTTCCAGCAGGTTAAATGATGCACAGGACTATGCTCTTTTCATGGTGGGTCCATTAGGTGGTTGGCACTATAAAAACGCAGCACACTGCTACTGGGTTGCTGCTGTTTTCTCACTCCAGCAGCAACAATGTTTTAATGGTAAAGTCTTGGTATACTTAGGAAAGAAGATGGAAAAGTATTCACTTGTTAGCAATTTTCAATGCCAAAAAATATTCTCTTTTCTTCAAGTCAGTCACCAAGTTTGAGGTTAGACTTCACAGAAGTTTATAATAAAACATTTCCCCTACAAAACTGGAGGGGCTTGAACTCAATCAGCAATTACTAATGAAGTTTATTCATGTTATGGTATTTATTTAGCTGCATAAAGTATGCCGGGGATTGGAATTTCTCCTGGCAAGTCCTGCAAATGTGTCAAGGAAAAATCTCTGGTCTGAATTCTGCCAGTGGAAAGTCAAAATAGACTGTGCTTGCATTATTTGCCCTTGAGCAAATATCTCCAGTGAATTGGAATTGTACAGCTTGCACGTGACAGTAAAACCCAGCAGAAAATTGGAATTCAGGTTGTGTCTGTCTAAGGTGCTCCCTTGACCCTCATCAGCACAGGACCTCCTAAGTCCTAAATATGCTTCCTTTTGAAATTCCCTTGTTACCTAGGGAAAGGTCATTATCCACATTTACCAAAAAAGAAAATGAGGTGCAAAGATTAAGGCCTCTTTATTTTTTTTTAAGTGACATGGATGTTTTGCTCATATTTGTTTTACTCTAAATTAGTGGAGATTTGTACCTTTAAAAATGCTCCTCATCTAATCTGTCCAGCATCACAAATCACAATGCATTAGAGCCAGGTATTGAGCCACTGAGGGTTTAACCAGTTGACTGGTACTGGTAGACCATGAAGGACACATTTGACAGCGTCAGGGAAGAAAGACACACATAAAACTGTTTCTGCAGTTATGAGAGGTAGGGACTCCATAACATCTGTGGGTCTCTTCCAGCCTGATTTCTTTAGGAGTTTGTACGCTAAGGGCACAGCAAGATGAAGGTAGGGAGACTTTTGGTAATTCATCTTTGAGTGTGGGAAGCTGCGATGTAATGTGCTCCCAGTTTGCAGAGAAGTACTTCGGTTTCTCCCACACCATGATTCCCCAACTGGCTTGGTTGTCTAAGGCCATGGTGTGGATCTGCGAATGCACACAGCATGGCCTTACTCATGGGGGACTGTAAAGCAGAAGCCAGCAGTGTGAGTCCCAAGGTGTGAGATTTGTCTGTGATTTTGCATTGGTTCATGCTGAATCTTATCCTTTAACTGGTGTAAACGCACATGGCTCTAAAGCAAATGCAAATATGTCATTTCACATGATGCATAGAATCCTAGAATGGTCTGGGTTGGAAGGGACCTTTAAAGGTCATCTAGTCCAACCCCCCTGCCATGAGCAGGGACATCTTCAACTAGATCAGGCGGCTCAGAGCCCCGTCCAACCTGACCTGGAATGTTTCCAGGGAGGGGGCATCCGACACCTCTCTGGGCAACCTGTGCCAGGGTTTCACCATCCTCATCATCACAAATGTCTGTCTTAGATCTAGTCTGAATCTACCCTCTTTTAGTTTAAAACCATTAGCCCTTCTCCTATTGCAACAGGTCCTACTAAAAAGTCTGTCCCCATCTTTCTCATAATCCCCCTTTAGGTACTGGGAGGCTGCTCTAAGGTCTCCCCGGAGCCTTCTCTTCTCCAGGCTGAACAACCCCAACTCTCTCAGCCTGTCCTCACAGCAGAGGTGTTCCAGCCCTCTGATCATCTTTGTGTCCACCCTCTGGACCCGCTCCAACAGGTCCATGTCTCTCCTGTGCTGAGGACCCCCGAGCTGAACGCAGAACTGCAGGTGGGGTCTCACCAGAGCGGAGCAGAGGGGGAGAATCCCCTCCCTCGACCTGCTGGTCACACTGGTTTTGATGCAGCCCAGGACACGGTTGGCTTTCTGGGCTGCAAGCACGCATTGCCAGCTCGTGTCCAATTTTTCATCCACCAGTACCCCCACGTCCTTCTCTGCAGGGCTGCTCTCTATAGGCTGAACGACCTATAACACCACAGAAGTGACAACAGATTTTCGCTAGTACACAGGAGCAGAAAACATGATAAAATATATTTCCAGCACCTGAGATGTGTCGATGAGGGAAGCAACTGAAAGGAAGGTTTGGTTTAAATGAAAATGCAAGTGACCTCTCAGAGGATTCCTTTCACCTGATTTCCATTCTAGAGAGACAATTCTCTTTTTCCTGCTTCCAGCTATAAGCTTTTGTGGGTTTGTATAATGTTCACTATTTTCTACCAACATGATAAATTCCCTGATGCCCTGCTATTGAGATTCAGAACCAGAGAAATGGGGAAGAAAGGAAAAAAAGTTGGCAACCAAGCATCACAAAGCAGAAGTACCATAGCACAGACTTTCCCTCAGATCATCTCACATATCCCGTATTCCCGGGACATATCTTCCACCTTGTACCAGGGGCCTATGAGAAAATGCAGTCTACATCCTGCACCATCACCTTGTAACTGTTCAGCCAATCCCTTCGGATGCTATAAGGTAAATTTGTGGCACTGGAGAAACACAACGATGACGTTTCTAAGATCAAAATTTAGAAGTCTGAGGAAATGACAATATTTCCAATAAAAATACCTTGTTGACAAGTTTTTAAAGGAGAGGAGATACACCCCGTGGCTTTACTCTTTCACTTCAGGAGCTGTTTCAGCCTATTTGGAGTCATTAATCCCCAACTGTGAGTGAGGCAAATGTGAAGTGGGAAAAACTTCTTTCACCACATTTTGCTTTTTTGGCCTATCTTCTCCAGGACAGGGAATGTCAAACCATCAGCAGCCCTTGTAGCTGTCCCAGGAACAGAGTGCAGGCATCAATTTAACTCCAGCCTGTGCAGTCTGGCTTGGAGAGGGAAAGAACTTTTTTTTTAAAAAAACCTTTTCCTTCAGTTGCATTTTAAGGCCTCATTTTCACACTCCCACTAAGCCCATTACCAAATAGAACCCTTATGAACATGTGCCATTTGACTGACATCAGTGGAGACACTGATTAGTCTCAGTTAAAGTTTTAGATACATGTGGACCATGTAAGATCACTATAGCCTCTTCAGAGTTACAGTGTGAACCTGCTCATATCAGTATCAATTTATCAGTCAATCAATTGGTTCATCTAGCACCATGATGGTAGAATAAAAATTTATTATAAATATGTATTATGTACATATAGGGGGAGAATATGGTTATTTCACCTGGGAGAATTGCTGTTCAAAATCATGCCCAAGTAGAAATCTGCACTTTTGTCATGCCCTCTTCTCTACTTCATCAAGCCTGAGCATACTTAAAGGATAAAAGATAAAGAGTAAGCTGTAATGACTGTGGAGAAGACTAATGCAAAAAAAGTCACCAAGAAAAACAGAGTGAATGTCTCTGTGCAAACCACATCCTTTGAAATATCTGCACTGCAATCTTATGCCCTCAGATTTAATTATCCTATCTGTTCTCTGTGTGTCACTTCAGCTTATTCATTGAAGAATCCCCAAATGCACTGCCATACACTTGGGAGGGTTGTGCTGGACATAATTAAAAGAGGGAATAAAAATTTCCCCGTGCAGTGAAGGAATGGTGAGAAAAGGATGGATCTGTGGTTTTGCTTTTTCTCTAAAACTCTATTCTGAGGTCAGTACCACTGCATTACTGAAAAAAGCCATTGGCCTTGAAAATAAATGGTCTTTTATTCCTGTGTTGTGGTTTAACCGCAGCTGGTAACTAAGCACCACACAGCCGCTCACTCACTCCTCCCCCACCCAGTGGGATGGGGGAAGGAATCAGAAAAAAAAAAGTAAAACTCATGGGTTGAGATAAGAACAGTTTAGTAGAATAGAAAGGAAGAAACTAATAATGATAATAATAACAATAATAAAATGGCAATAATAATAGAAGGATTGGAATATACAAAACAAGTGATGCACAATGCAACTGCTCACCACCTGCCGACCAGTGCCCAGTTAGTTCCTGAGCAGCAATCCCCCCCAGCCAACTCCCCCCCAGTTTATATACTGGCCATGATGTCACACAGTATGGAATACGCCGTTGGCCAGTTTGGGTCAGCTGCCCTGGCTGTGTCCCCTCCAAACTCCTTGTGCCCCTCCAGCCTTCTTGCTGGCTGGGCATGAGAAGCTGAAAAATTCTTGACTTAGTCTAAACACTGCTTAGCGACTACTGAAAACGTCAGTGTGTTATCAACATTCTTCTCATACAAAACCCAAGACATAACACTATACCAGCTACTAGAAAGAAAATTAACTCTATCCCAGCCCAAACCAGGACATCCTGCCATTACATCCTCTGACGTACTATTGCTGTAACTGCCCTGTGCCAACATTTTCTCTGATCCATGGGTCCCAGTTCAAAAGACACTTGACTAAGTCCTTGAGCTGTGGGATTTATGGCTAGAAGACTATCTGTTGGCATCTCTTAAGTCCTCATTGACACTCACAGTGAATTTTCTTTCACATGGGCACAGCAGCTACATAAGTTTCTAAGGAGGTTAATGTAAAGATAGCTGGTGCCAAGCTCATGGAGCTCCAGTTTGTTCAAATGCATCCAGCTGAGCCATGCCCATTGCACCAGTGATATATATACTGCAGCTATTATCCATACTATGCACCAGGTGGCTCTTGCAGTTCCCAATCTATTTATGGAAACAGTAAAGGCACCTATGATACCCTCATAGACCGACATCCACCTGGACTCACACACAAAGAAATAATTTGTGGACAAAAACACATACAGACACTCCCAAAACTCCAAAACAGTGGATAAATCTCTGTCCTGAAGATTTTTGTTGGGATGTTGGGAAAAGCATCTATACTGTGGGACTGTTCTGGCCAAGGCACTACATTGGAAGTGGGACTGATTTAGCCAAATATAGAGAAAGACTTTTGTAGCTGAAGTAGCCATCAAAGCTGAACTTTGCTCCCTTTGGATTAAATGAAGAGCTGGTCAATAGAGTTGAGGTTATGATTCATTCTCTCCTAAAATAGAAGTCTAAACCAGATCTGATGAATTGCATCTAAAAGTGGCTACTTCTCTTTGTCGACTATAAATGGAGTCCAGAGTGCCTGGCTCAGCAGTAGACAACTGTGTTGTAGTTACCCAAAGCTGAGTGAGAGGAAGAGAACCTTAGATAATTTTGTTTAGGTATTTGTAATGGACTATCCTTCTTCTTGAAGCTGTCTTTGGAAATAATCTCTCTTGCAGGAAGAAAAAAATACGTTCCATGAAAATCACATCCATCACAGAGACTCAGCGTGCTGCATCTTGTATACACAAAACCTGTGGCAGGGATGCTCCCTGAATACTTGGAGAGTGACTTTTTGTAAGTGGGAATCTTTACATGCCCAGAAGACTAGGCAGGAACAGTTTAAAAGCACGTATTCTGCTCATCAGCTGGCACAGGTCTTGACAGCTCAGGCCCACTATAAAATTTTGTGGATGTGGGCGATCCTTTGCTTTGCACAGCATTGTTCCTTCCAATGTACCCCAATGCGCTTTGCAAATTGACATTCAATCTATGAGAGAATAATTCTCATTTCCCGTGTTTACGGGAGATATTTTGTTAGGGATGTTAAGCAAGAGCTCGATTCACCCGCGTAGGGGCAGCTCCAGTGGTGTGACACTCCAGGCGTGGGATTGATTTCAAAGAGCAAGACAAATACTGGTTTTGCATGTAGGGATCTGCAAGTGACCTGGAGTCTGGGCTCACGTTATAGCTGGTGCAGGGCTAGGCAACGCAGCCAACAGAGTCTAGCAAGCAACTGCTGAACACACGCAGGGGCTCGATTCATCTGTCTAAATACAACCACCTAACGCCGTTTCAGAGTCCAAGAAACCCACACAGATGTCATATCTGGTAGCCTGACAGAGGGTTTATAGGCTGTCCTCACCCCTGTGGTGAGGAAGCATGGAGGTCAGGAGGAATATTGACATGATACTAGCCATGTCTATGTTTAGACAAAGAACACAGCTTTGCAATGGATATGGATAGTCCCAGATAAACCTTGGGTTTATGAAGAGCTCAGAAACCTAGGGTAGGTATGGTCATGCAGTTGTGGATGCCACATCCTAATTCTCCTAAAAATTATGTAGAATGAACCCCTGTACGTCACTGCCTCTACTAGCGATTCCTTGTCTTGCAAAGCATTTGTGTTATACTATGTTCTGCAATGTGCTGTGGATTCTAGAAATGCCACAGGAGTACGGATGTCTGACTGTTGATACTCAGTCGCCATTGACTACCACGAGAGTTTAGATACTTAGTACACATATAGGCAGTGTTTAATTCTCTCCATTGACCGTAAAAGGATTTACGATGAATTAGCTCAGCTGTAGGCAACTACATTGTGGATTTGCACTTTCTCATGTGTAGGCATCTCAGTTTAGGATTCTTAATTCATAAGCTAAATCTCACCCTGGATTACTAACTTCTATTACTTTGAAGAACAAGATCCATAGAATCATAGAACAGCCCAGGTTGGAAGGCACCTCAGAAGATCATCTGGTCCAACATTTGCAGTAGGCTTTGGGGCCAGAGTGGGCTGTAAAAGTGGTGGTAGGAAAATTAAGTTCTACATCTCCATCAACATAAGAATGTTTTCTTGGTTTGCCTAAGAGATGGCTGGAGGCAGTATGAGTAATAGGTGGTTTCAGCATTTTCTCTCTTTTTTTTTCCTTTTTTTTTCATTTTTCACAGTTTTCAGAGGGGTTTCACTGCAATGCACAGCACTCTGGGACATCTCCTTTGTTTATATTACTGCTAATTCCTGCAATCGGCAAAGAACAATTGTGGACCATTTCACAAACCTACTGTCACAGCCCCTGCAAACTATCTGAAGGCCTGGGCAGATAATCTAACGTCTGCTCCTGTCCACCTCCCACTCTTTGCACTTAACCACTAAATTAACCCAGAAACCATAACCAAGAGAGCTGCAACAAAGTGGAAGGACACAGAGGTTGGTAGAAAAGCATTTCTGGATGAGAAAATGTTGTAGGGCACTGCAGACTCTGCTACTGATGGGCTCAGGTATCACCTGCTGCCTTCTGCTTACAACCATACAGGCAGATTAGTATTTATTTGCTTATTCCCAGACTCTTTAAGTTTTGTGTGGAAGGGCAAACCTTCAATATCACTACAGTATTTTTGTTTATTAACCAACTCCACATCTGCCCTCCAGCCACTAAAAGAGAACTGAAGCAGCAACAACAAAAAAAAAAATGAGTGGTTTGTCTTGAAATTTATATGGCACAAAGCACCGGCAGCTCAAGAAATGAGAGAGCGTTTAGCTCTGTCCTGGGACTCGTGAAAAGAAGTCAGAGACAAGTCAGTCATTGGGCTAGTGCTGGGAAATAAAAAGGGACCTTTTCTATCTGTGCATTCAGCAATCTCTGTTTGCACGGAGAACCTCCTGGCTTTCCCACTTCACCTAAAGCCTCCAGGTGTATTTTATAAGCCTCATAATAGGTTTGGAGCCTCAGTTCGGGAGTTTAATTTTCACGTACGATGCCATCTGCTGTCTGGACAGCCCTAAGGGGAATCCTTATTAAAATAACTCTGAAGCAGTAAAGCCATATGTGTAGCTTTATAGCTCATGGAAGGAATTATAGTCATTCAGCCAATAAGAAGAATTGCTCCACGATGGCATGGCAACTTTTCTGTGTATGTAGGGCCTTTAGTTCAAAAAGAAGCTGCTCTCCAAAGTGTACTGTGAAACTTTGAAGTAAAACCTTAACAGGTGACAATTAGGGTAATGAATAGTATTTCAGTGCAGCTATGGGGTTTTATACTGCCTAGGAAACAGTTTCTGTTTACCAGTTGAGGAATGTCAAGAATATGGTTTCCCCAATGTCATCCACTCATTAGCTGTCACTTTCTGCTCTCAGGTGGAAAATCTTCTGGAAATTAGAAGACTTTAAAAGCTTTCATGGCAAACACTTCTTTTAGCATGAAGAAATTCATGCTTCTGGAAGCCCCCACTGAAATAATAAAAAAAATTAGAGTTCAGAGTGGCATTCATTTCATTTAACTTTAGAGAGTCTACAATGCAGACATCACCATCTGAGCCAGTCAACCAAAGCTCCCTTTATAGTCAAGGGAGACCAATTTAGTCACTGGAGTTCAGGGCTCTATTCCTAAAGCTGATGTCTGAAGTCGAACTAATTTTATCCTAAAGTACCTATTTCTATTTTCTACAAGATATATGAGGGACCATCTCAACCTTTGGTGATTACACTGTAGATGTCTGCAATTTTTAGAGGAGCTTTTTCCCCATGACACACGTGTCCTGAATCATTCCATATGAATACCAGATTATTTTGACTTTGGCCATAGGGAGTGCCATTTAGGCTGTCATTTGGTCACTGGGATGAGAAAATCTGATCTGCTCACCCATGTCACAACCACAGGAAGGAATATGTAACATGGCTATAGCCACAATAACATGAAAGTATGTAAGAGGCAAGGGTTACAGGCAGAAGTAGTTTCTCTTAGACCCATCAAAGTTATGAGGAATAAAAGTAACAAACCCTTGGGCACAAGCCCTTCTTATGACAGCGGGTGAAGTCTAAATATTGTCTTCATCTTTAAATTAGGTCCAGGGCAGTGCATCTGAGACCTTGTTGCTGACTAATTCAATAGCCACGCTTCCGTCTACTTATCTCAAAATACTGTAAGGAATTATACTTTTCTGTCCTCACAGTGAAGTTTACTTGATGGTGTTCCAGTGAAATGAAGAAATTGTATTTCCAGAGTATTGGTTGAATGGGAGTGTTGGAGGCAGGGTTAAACAGAGTGAGGAAGGGGCTGTGCAGCCTTCTGGACATCACCTAAGAATGCGAAGACGTTCTTGCCAGTGTGAATTGAATCTGTCAATCCAGGTAAGCAAAGAAGTGAGAGGTTAATCGGGACAAAGAGATATAAGCTAAACAGGTACCTATTGATAACTGAGGCGATGGAGGGAAGACAGGCATATAGTTTTGAATGCAGAGAAGTTGGCATGGCATGGTACTCGAGAGGGCTCCAGGCTTGTAAGTGTGTTGTCAGTGATCTGACATCCTCTGCTGCATCAGGCTCCACACGTCCTCTTAGTAGCAAAACATTAGCAAGGAGGTGAAAGTGTGTGTGAATAAATCAACCTGGTTTTGTAGTGTAAGAAATGTGCTGTGATAATTCCAAAGATTTTCAATGATACACCAAGCCTCCCTGCACGGTCTAGATGCTGCAGTGTGCCAAAAGTTGTTTTCTGTTCTCAAATTAAATACAATCGAGAAGGTCCTAAGCAAGGTAAGATAAATTGACTGACTATCACGTATTATAACAAAGCTCCACGTATTCAATAAACATCTTAGCTTCCAGTTTCCTAGCCTATTGCTCGAAAGATTTAAATACTTCCTCATAAAAAAAAAAAAAAGAAAAGAAACAGCAGACATATTGTTTTAACTGACTGAAGTAATAAAATAAAGATGGGTCCAGTCATTATTTTCCTCTGAGATACTCTACTTGTGACTACCTGGCCAAAATTAATAAGAGGTTGGTCACTTTGTAAAGATTGTGTGAAATGCTGGAAAGTAATGGGGGAACATGGAGCAAAAATTTCTGAACTTCTCTTAGCCTTCTAAACGTGCCAGTTCTGCACAGAGCTTAATATCCCAGCTCATCCCTGATTTTGAATGCTTTAGATTTTCTGTGGCAAAATATCTTTTTTTTTTTTTTCAGTTTGCTGCAGAATAAGCATCAAAACTTATATGTTACATATGAGGCTTTCAGAATGGCCCCTGCTTTATGACCCAGCTCAGCTAGACCTGTGCTTCCCACCTTGGCAGCGATGTGGTCTCACTTGGGCTTCACGACCCCACCGGTCAGGCACAACTGCTTGACGAGATGCCTTCAGCTGCTCCCTGGATGTTACAGGCAGGATTTACTGAAACAAGGGAGCAGAGGACTTCTTTGCAAAGTTTTTTGACCTCGGCGGAGTCTGCTGCAAGGTATGTTCACTCCCTAGCCACAGCCATAGCCAAAGCCTGTCGCCTGCCATACGACCCGGCGCAGATTTTCACAGGCCACTTGTGTCCAATACAATCAAAGCAGAACAGAACGTGAGAGAGATTATGGCTGGAGAGGAAAACACTCTACCAGTCCTCTTGACTTTAATTAGGCAACTCGAGAGGAATTGTGGCAGCCGTCTGTTAAGTCCAGGGAATTTTACAGGCTTAACTCACACTAGAAGCCAGGAAAATTCAGGTGGTCAAAACCAGCAATAAGAATACAAGGATCACTGTCATGATAAGCCTATTCATGGCATGAATACATAAGGCAGGAAGATATTTCTTGCTTCTTTTCATGACTGGGAAAGATCACCCTCAAAAAGCTGAGACAGTTTGTTAGAGTCTATATAAAAGGGTCTGTGGCAATATGAGGAACAAAACCTTAGCTTTTAGAAACAGAACATCTATTCTTAGTCTGGTCATTTTACCTTTGCATCAGGATTTCACCTAAATTCAACTTGATGGCACATTCAGGGCCAAGGAATTGTATCTGTGTCTGTATCTGACTTTAATTCTCGTGCTCGATCATCCATGCAGTTAGGTAGGAGTAAGGTACCTAAATAACTCCGTAGACTGAGCCTAGGACATTTGCTAATGTAAATCACTATACTTGTATTGATTTTGCAGACTAGCTAAACTACTGATTTCAAATTTGCAGATTACTAATGTTTATAATTTGGTCTTCTATAATTAGAAGTCATCAAGACCCAATCAACACACTCTATCTTGCTTGCTATCAGTAAGCAAATGCTTCTTGGAACTGGCTTGTTTTGTTTCCTAACCAGCTGGTATATTAATCCCAGAAATTCAATATTTGCTTAAGATAAAATGTCCTCCCAGGAGCAGTCAAAGCCAGAACGCTTCTGTCCTGAGCAAGCGCAGGAAGAAGCAGTGGGAAATGTTCCCCTTTTCCAGAGCTCAGCTCTGACAATGGGAACATGGAGAAAATAGCAAACAGATTGAAAATAGGAGGAAAAAAATGCAAAAAATGTGAATGCGGAAAGAAAAATGCATGTGGGGTGAATTGCACATAATGGAGTGTGACAACTTTTGAGCTCCAGCAATTGTTCAAGGATTTTCAGACTCTCCTCTGTGGAAAATTTGGTCTCATATGTCCACGTGCTTTCTGATGGAGCCACTAGATCTCCAGCAGACTGACAAATGGTGGATTAAATCTGGTGGCATTAGTTACCATTGACAATTTTAAAGGTTACGCAGATGGTAAAGGTTTTAGCTAACAGTAATGTTAGCAGTAACAACACAGACCCTCCTGGGCAAATCACCTGTTTTCTCACATAAACTTAAATTACTGTGTCCTTATAACTCCCACCTCCTGTGCCATCTTCAACTGATAGGTAGACATGTCTTTAAGGTTTTTCTGAACATTTCATAACAGGTCTACGATGAGGATAAGCAGAGCATCCAAATGTTTCAACTCATAATCACACCCCACAACGCTGGTTTTCCTTTAATGCTAATATTAGAGATCTCCTTTCCATAGAAAAAGGAAAGCAAATCATGCATGTATGCAAACATGCACCACAAAGACAAAGCTCACAATATTCAGAAATATTTGCCTTTCTAATTTGGTACTGATGTTTCTAGCCAGGAACACACAGTTTTTTGAGTTTCAGGGTGAGTGCCTGAGCTGTTACAAATATGGAGAAAATAATTCAGACTATTTAGTGTGCAATGAGGTGTCTCTTTGAGGGTTATAGATAGTCTCCAGAGCTACAATGAACAAAGGCTATAGGAATGTAAAGAAACCAACCTCAAAATCTACCCTAACATAAATGACCCTATGGCAAGAATACCTGGAACCCCCAAACATGCTCTTATTTTGCTTGTCTCTTTTCCTAGTACAGAATTGTTATGAAAACATCACAGGAGGCCAGTGGAAAAAGAAGGTGCTACATGTCCCTGACTTCAAAAGTCCCCTCTGGCCAGTACAGAAAGCATGCTGTGAAAACTCAAACTTTCCTCTCTTAAGTCAGTGATTATCATGGGATGTTGTCGCACCTTGATGGACTTCAGGACTTCAAATATATCACCAATATATTTGGCTATCTAGTGGGATGTTCTGTCTCTGAGAATGGCCAATGCTTGGTGCATCAGAGGAAGACATGATGGCCTCAGATTGTGTTATGTACGTGGCATAATATAGCTCCATGCAGATATATCTCGGGAGAGTTTTGAATGTATGTCGGTTTGCCAGAAATGAATCAGTGGAAATCTGCCAATGCAACAGTCCTGAAAGAGGTGACAGTTACCAAAAAGTCACAGTACCACCTCCTTGTTGACAAAGTTTCACTAGCTGGAAAGTCTTTCTACCTCAATTCTCTGGTCCCTTCCTAGTGGGAACTCAGTTTTACTATGGGAAGTGAGTTAGGAAAATTTGTATCTTACTCAAAGATTCTGGAAACCTTTCTTCACCACTAAATTAAGGGACAAATACATATCTTGGGGAGAGGGAGAAGGGTAGGCTAGACTTAGAAAAGTCTGGCTGAAAGTGGGGAACCATCATCTGTAGCCATAAGGAATTACTGAGCACCGCACTGCCGTCCACTCCAGGTGCAAGGAGTGCCAAGCCCTCCAAAAAAACCAGACTGCTTCTCCACTGGGGGACTGGATAAAGGGAAGGGAGCTCAGAAATCTAGTTTGAACACAGACACAGATATGTGGAAGTGTAAAAGTGTCTTAATCTGGAGATGCATTTTCCTCCAGATGACAGTTCATTGCCTAAATGCAAGTGTCTGAAGTCATTTTAGGCACCAAGACACATCCTGCTGGGCCTCCAGAAGAAGGCTGTACAACATATTTTAAGAAGCTGCAAGTAAAACCATGGATTTCCAAAACAGTTTGGGCGTGCTCTTACTGAGCATACATTGTCCAAAAATATCAAGATCATTATTGTTCTGTTATTAACACTGCATTGCAATTACTGTACAGACACGTACACCTAAATGTGTCCACAGGAAAGTGTCTGCATATGTCCTACCGATGGGATGCTGTTTCCTACACTTTGGTGCCTAAGGTAATTTGAAATACCTTATATTAGCTAAGTCGAGTCATCTACACGGGGCTTGCAGATACAACAGAGGATCTATAGGAAAACTCCTCCCCTCTGGCAAGTACCAGGAGTCCAGATGGAATAGCCCAGGGTACTTTAAATGGTCCCAAACACCTGTGTCTGGGCAACTGAATCTCACACTAGAGACCAAAACTCCTTATGGATCTTTGATCAATGGTGGAAAGCTCATAATTTTATTCAGCAGAGCCTAGAGACAAATTCAGCTGACAAAATGCAGGTCTTTGCTTTAGGGAGAGATGGACATGTTAACCTTATTAACTAGATGTCCCTCAATTATAATGAGGTCAGAGATAGCCAGCCCACATGTAACTAGCTACCTTTATGTGGATGAATACATGAGCTGAATCCCACATGAGGAGGCGAAGATCATCACCGAAGGTCGGTCCTGTTCATTACTTTACATGCCTGAAGAGAAACTGCAACCAGGCTTCCCCCAACACCCCTCTTTACCAAGAAATTTATCTCTCTGTTCCTACTGCCTCTTTCCATACAACACTGAAGCACTTCACAATCATAAAGAAATATGCCCTAGAATATCCTCTATAAAGTAAGACCACTTTCATCTCAATCCCACAAGGTGGGTGAGAGAGTTGTTAAGCGAGTTGCCCAGGGCTGTGTCAAGAAGTCTTTGGCAGAGGGCTGTAATATGAACTTCATTGTGCCCATTCCCAGACAGTGACCCACCTTGAACTCCTGAGACTGCAATAATTGTGGTCAGCCACGTGTTATGGATAAAGGAGCCTGACATCTATGGGTCATGGGCTTTTCTAAGGTCACACACTGACTCTCCTAGAGCCTCCTTCCCTACCAGGTGCACTGAGGACAACAAACCCCACTGAACAGTGGGGTGAAATCAATTGCTACCGAGCAATACGAAGTGAAAATAGAGTAGGGCAATGGGAAAAAAAAAAAAAAAAAAAAAGGAGATAAAAGCCTGAAAAACACTGGACGAAGGAAGGGAGACTGCAACCCAATATCCTGTGCCAGGCAGTTGGCCCCAGGCCAGGCTGTAATGAGGACCACGGCCCCGGCAGCGCGAAGCCATCCCTGCTCACTGCGCCTCTGTTCGACCATGAACCTGGGTGTTCCAGCAGCAGCATGTGAAAATATTTAGTCTGCTGCAGAAGGGAATGTTTGGGAAAAGAGATAGGAAGGCCTGCATTCCTCCAACCCCACAGCCCGGTCCTCCCCACATTCCCTGGCGTCCCGCCAGCGCTCGGGCTGGAGGAGGTTTTTTGGGGGCTCTTTTCTTGTTTTTCTGTTTTCCGCTCAGATCGAATGAGAAGCGAGTGTTGCGCTGATATCAGTCCTTCGGTTAAAAATCAGAGACGGAGAATCACTGGGTGGACGTGAATCACTAGGTGGGGAGGGGATGAAAATCCCTTTCTTCTTTAATCTTCCCTCTGTCTTTGCACCGTCTATTTAGACAGGCAGCTTTACCAGACAAAGTCAGTCTTCCTGTCTTCCAGAGCCCAATATAACAGAGCCCAACTCTGACTCCGACACCTAAAACTGACTAAAACACAGGCATTCCTCTGGGAATAAAAATTCAAAAAAGAAAAAAAATTAAAATTCACTTTCCTTGCTTCACAGGTGGGTTGCAAATGCTTTGCCCCAGCTCAAAAGGTAGTCCAAGGTTCAGGGCAACAGAGAAGAGAGCTGGGAGAGGTGCATGGCTCCCAGAAGCCAGCGTCCAAGAGAAATCAGCCTTCAGAGACAGCTGGTTAACAAGTGAAGTTTGTTGTCATTGCTCAAAGCAGTTGGCGTTGGCCATAGAAGATACAAGGAGCTGCTGATGGGACTCAGCCAGGTTGTTTCTGCTTTCTCTGAACAGCTTCACCGTTTGGTTCATCCACAGATCACCTGTGAAATGAGAGAATAAACCACAGCGGTGTAACCTCGGTGTAGAAGTTGTTTTTCCCCCATTAGTGTGCCGTGAGGACACTTTGGATACATACATCTTGCCAACCAAAAATTTAAAAAGATCAGCACCAGGGAGCATTCCCAGGCCCTGGAATTCAATCCCTCAGACGGATAAATTGCTGCAATAGTCCCCAGCATGGTTTTGGCCCAGACCAACAAGCACACTCCCAAGCAGGCATGCTTCAGAAATTAGCAGAGCCCAGGGAGGATTTCCCCATAGATAATTCAGATGCAGACACCCCGTTTTGTAGACAAGGGAAGTTTAATAATTTAAATGTGGTCAGACCATGCTTAGCTGGCCTCAGAGCCAGAGAAATGCCTGAGCCAGAGCTTAGCTCTGTTTAGTTTACTAGTGCAGATGAAGCCGTTATTTGTTATTCTTCAGAAGAACTCACCGGCCACAGGAATGGAGTTATCCGTGGAAATCCAAAGGGGAAGCCCGGCCACTGTGGAACTGGTGGAGTTTTACTCTTGATGGCTTTCAGGAAAGGATTGTTTTGTGAGGCTTAATGAACTAAGAGAGGAGATCCCACAGCCTGTTCAGCAGGCCTTTGCCTTATGATCCATCTCATCCTCCCTTCCAGCCTTTGGGAGAAACCAATATTTGCTACATCAGGTCAAGAAGCACTTTCCATTTGTTCAGAATTATCTGTTTGTGCAAACCATCTCCATTCTGATACAGAAAGAAAACAATGAAACTTGAAAACAGCCCACACAATGAAATTTATGAACAAAGCAGGAAGTGAAAAGGAAGAGGTAATTTTGTGTTATGCTTTATTCTAATTTCAGCTGCTTTTATTTGACATATGCTCTTTTTTTTAAAAAAAAAAAAAGGGAAATGAAAAGTTGTGTGGATGTATTCCACCGTAGGAAGGTAAAAAGGGGGCGTTACAACCTAGAGAAGCAATATTTTTAGGGGAAATTCAGTGCTTGGTAACTGACCTTGAGAAAAATGAGGCAGAAAGTGTAGCTCAGAAATTTGGGACTGTCAGGTCATTTATGGATCTGAAAAGGAAAGACTTTTAACAGTTTGTTTCTCAGAGGGTAGATACTCACTGTATTTTGAAAAATCAGCTCCTTTTGGAGTAGCTCAGCTGGGGTCCCTCCATAACCTAATGTTTAGCAAACCTTCCACTTTGTTAAAGAGAATCGAATAATGATTTTGTAGATTCAGGGCCTGATTCTTTCCTACTTGATCTAAGTCACGAGTCACAGCAACTCAATGAATGGTTTTCACTTATCAAAGTTTGCCAAACTGAGGGCACACACCACCAACAGGAGATGCAAGAGCTGCTGAAGATGGCAGAGAAGATCCCAAAAGCAAGGAAGGCATCACTTCTACCAGCAAACCCTGCTCTAGCTTTGGGATTTCAGTGGTCTTCACCCCAAATACCCCACAGAGTTTTGACTCAAGTGCAGGTGAGGGTGAGCCTGTTCTGCAGTGACATAAAGCAAGTAAATTCACCAGGTTTGCAGATGAAAAGTGAAGGTCAGAAGAGTTGTCCTATCTTTGCAGTTTCCATGGTGGGACATTTAAAGAAACAATATCTGTGTGGCATTAAATGTGGGTAAATTACATTTACTTCCACTCATCTCCAACTATATCCCTGGACACAGGCTCCAGGAGGGCAAACTAATTTGAGATAGCCTTTGAACTGGGTAGGGACAATCTTGTCTTGCTGTTAACTTGACCCAACACAACCCCCTTGATAAACTTTTCTAAACATGAAAGCACATTCTCAGGGGTTGAGAACCTAGGCCAGTGCAGAGGCATATGAACCAGATTAATCTCACCAGGATATGGGTGGGGACCAGCACAGGGAAAATTTCAGTCCGTTTCATACTAAACAGATCCTGAGACATGAAAGCTTGAACCTCAGATGATTTCTGAATTGAACTTCTGACCTACCACAGAGCTAGCCACTTTGAATCACTGAAACTGTGTGCATAAATATTTATACTTTTTTCAAATGCACAAACATAACCCCCTTCCCCAAAAGGAAACAGCATGCCCAAGCTAAAACCTGGCCATATATTTTTAATTCACCATGAAGAACTGAGGTATAAACCCTACAATACAGTACTAGGAAGCCTGAAACTATAAAGTTAAAACCAAAGCTATTCTGAGTTAATAGGATCCATTTGTTGTGCGAAAGAGGCACCAGCATATTTTTTTCTTTGAATGTAGGAATTAGGTAAGTGAAATTGTCAGGCGTGCATGTATGAAATGTAATCTGGCTAACCCGAGCATTCCAGCCAGCCTGGGTTTCAATAGCTGAAGTATGCATGATAAGTTTCATTTAAATGCAGGCAGCCTCATCTTAATAACTCCCTCCCTGCTTGGAGTGCAGCGTTTCAGGATGCAGAGACCTAGGCTCTATCCTCAGTAGCTTGCTGTGAAACTGTAGATAAATTTTTTAAATGGAGATAGCAATGATTCTTTTCACAGATGCTGGGCTCTCTAGATGAACAGTGCTATAACAGCAAAAATATAATCATTATTATTATTTATTTATTACCTCTCTGGTTGACACAAGGGGATAAGAGTAAAATCAATCCAGAGCCTCTTCATAGAGGCCTCTAGCATATTTCCCCTAAGACTCACAAATCAACACTGCTAAGTAAAGAAATTTCCACTTAACACCTCATCACCACCACCCCCCCTGCCCTTGCCAATGTTTATGTACATACTTACCTTTATTAGCGTGGGGGGGAACCCCTGGGATTCCTGGTATTGGTAAAGAAAACGTGCGCATTTGCAGGGTAAAGGACAAGCTCAGGGTTCTCTTGTTTGCTGGTGGGTTTGAGTTTCTGGTGGTTTATGCAAAGTCTTAAGGAGGAGGGTCTGGCAAAGAAATCTTTAATCTTGAAAGGGAGAATTAGAGGACAGAGGCTGGAACTATGCAAAAGGAAAGGAGATCAATCTCAAATTTGGGAACAAGTTGCAGCGGCATGAGGTGTGTTAATGTCACTTGAGGTCACTCCCCCGCAAAGGGGTGTCGTTCTACAAGCAAAAGCAATAGTCAAGTCTGGATGACAGAGGCTTTGGCTTTTTGTCTTGAAACGGGAGTTTCTGGGTTTTGTTGAGGAGGTCAGATTTAAAGGAGGCAAGTGTTTTCTCCACACATTTACAGTGTCTAAACCTGTCTCTACTCTGAATCAAATTATACGTAATAATGTTCTTGATCATTGAAAAAAAGAAGAAGAAATTATGGCACAGAGAAGGAGACATTCTTTCATTATAAATATATAATTTTGCCTACAAAAATATAATGTTTCCAGTTTTCACCTCCTTATGCAACAGAATTTTTTCCTTCAATGTAGGTGCCCTCAGGATGAACCATGAGTTCAGAAACATGCTTTACTGGTGTCTGTCAGAGAGGTGGGATGTTTGCATCAATCTCCTTTATCAGAAAAAGTTAAGGATGCCATCAACTGAACAAAAGGGAAAGGTTTGAGTGACAGGATGGAAGTTGAAACTCCATCAGAAGTTTTGAGCTTCTGATATTACTTAATACATGCGCTTTAGAATAATCAGATGAGATATGCTCCTTTTTTTTCCACTATTTAAGCTCTCAAACATGTCACCAATGCTGCTCTTGGAAATGCAGACATCTGCTGCATGAAATTAGAGAAGAGAAAACATTTTCTAGGAGAGGTTTACATGAACATCAGGGTGCCCTGCTAAGTTTAGACACTAAATTTGGAATGAGCCAGTATGGAGTTTGTTGACTCTGGCTGGTACCTGGCTTGATCATTAGCCATAATTTTTGTTTGTCTGTGGCCAGCTGTCTCACTTAACCATCTGGCTCTTCCTTAAAGACATTCATCCATCTCTTTATATCCTTCTGTGACAGCATGTCCTGCTTTGTGGACACGTTGCCAACAATAGAATGAAGAATAGGCCTTAACAATTCAAGATTAACCAAGCTTTTTCATGTACAAACCAAGGAGCCTCCAGCCTGTCTGCTACTTTAAGGACAGACCATTTAGGGATCCAAAGAATTGCAAGGTCAAACTAAGGGATCAGAAACAAATCCTTGCTGAACAGTGGGCCACTACACACCCCGATGTGCAGCAATGCTCTCTTTGGCCCATTGCAATCACTGATGCAGCAGGTGAGTTAATTAAATGCTGTACCCATAGACCTCAGCTGCAGTCAAGAGCCTATTTATAAACACTAGTTCTTCAGATATGCTTTCCTTCCCTTAATTCATAAAAAAGTGCATGTGCTATATATTCCAAATTTAATGGAAAGACTCACATAGTTTCGACTCAACAAATGGAGTTATCGACAATGCCAGAAGACTTTATAAAAAGGCTGGGAATAATTTGTCCTAGTTTGCTTTTGTGTAAGTTTTCAGTGGATAATTTACTGATGTGCAATTAAACTCCAGTCTTTTCTTTTGCCTGGAAATGTTTTGGAAATATTTTAGAAATGTAAAACCAAATATCTGGTAAAACTAGCCAGGCAGAGTTAAGGGGGGGGTGGGAAGGGCAAATGCAAAAAAACTGATCAGAATTTGAGACTTAATTTGACAAAGGTAGAGCTTTCAAAAATAATGTTATTACAATAAGATAATAAGATTCCCACAGCAGTTGCTGCTACCTGTGCCGTTTGAGAGACTGGACTCTCTTTGACAGACTAGGCAGCATTATCAACCCTTCCTCGCCAAAGGGGAACTGGGAGGCCTGAGCACTGAGTTCCTCTAGCTATGTATGGAAGTCAACCACAGATCAACTCATCTCATCCTAAAGAAAAATCCAGAGTGGTTCAGATGGATTTCACCAACGCACTAACTGAAAGGCCTGCAAGATTAAGTCCTGCTTAAACAGCATTTACTTGATGTCATCTGCATCAGCGGAAGGGAAGCACCAGGATATCGGATGAGGAATGTCACCCTCCACCACCCATCACCATCACTGGTTATATCCAGTTCCTGCCCTACCTGCAGGTAAAATTTTCCATTATTTTCAAAGCAGAGACACCTGAAGATGAAGTGACCTGCACAAGGGTGCACAAGAAACTGGTCCCACAGCCTCCTCTTGCTGACCACATAACCATTCCCATCCCTCACAGGTAGTGTCACCTGTTAAATTAATTCAGGCTGAAGAAAGTGCACAGGGGGTCACTTGAGCCAGTGCAGTTTAACTAGGCAGGTGATTTTTTTCTGTTTCCCCTGATATTAACCTCTGCAAGAGCAGTTAGCTACCCATGGCAAGTGTCCATGAATGCATTTAACTCACTTCAGTATTATCGCCCAGAGCTCTTGCTGGTGAGGACAAGGCAATTCACACATTGAACTCTCATTAATGTAATAGCTGTTGCACTCAGAAACACCTCCGTCCGCTTTCAGCTCATCCTGCCCCACACACACTCACTCTTACAGGAGCTGGGAGTAGAAAGCAAATGAAAATCCATCAAGTCTTAATTGCATCTTTCTAACCTCAGCTCTGTTCACTCTTGGATAAGATAAATAAGATGTATGTTACAGCCACATATGGATTCTCCTACAGTTCCTTTTATACCTGTGAGTGTATACACCTCCTTTCAGGACAGCTATTGCCTTGCTGGAAGGGATCTATAAATCCCTCCTGAGATCACACATGTATTCCTTGAGCGGTCTGCAGCAGAGCTATGTTTTCCTTGCACCAGCCATGAGGCACCTACACTGGCATCATCTTTATTTTACATCCAGCTGGGGACATCAGCTGTGGGCATCATTGGAGAGACGCTAATCTGAACCAAGTGGACACAACCTGCTTTTATGTAGGGTGAACATCCAACCGACACTTTCCAATGCACAGAGATTGTGCCCCAATAAAGGGTGCAGAATACACCCAGAAGAGCTCCATGGCATGAGTATCCCTTTACAGAAACAGCCAGACTTTTTGGTCCTGGTGATCCCCAGATGTTCTGATAAAAGGCTGGGAGGGTTGTTAGTAACCTGTGCTCTCGCTAGAGGCAAGGCTGTAATTTTGGGCTAGTTGTTGACTTGGCTAACTGTTGAGTATCCCTCCGCCTGCAGATCTTCTACCTAGAGCAAAAGCAGAAAACACTGATCAAGGGCGTTGCTCACTCCGGGTACGTGTCCTGCCCAAGTTTTGTCTCAGAAAAGCTTCCTTTTAAGAAGTAGTTCATTTGAATATGAAGGCAAAACAAGGATAGACATGCAAGGATATTTTTCTTGGGCAAGTATTTGTAAACCATGTGAGTGTTTGTGGCTTTACACAGCTGGAAATCATATATTGCCTCACCGGTACTGCAGTGTGTTTTGAACGGAGGGGGAAGGGGATGCATCATAAGCATTCAACCCTTTCATTATCCCTCCATCCCTTCCTCCCTTCCTGACATACCTTTATTTCTTTCATATTTTCTTTCAAAAGAGGGGAGAAATGAATGTATAGGATGTTTTATTTCTCATCCTGTGCTCAATCCCTTTGATTTGTTAGGATCTGTCTGTCTGTCTGTCTACCTACCTATCCTAAACCACAACGTTTTGCCCACTTTTACATAGTTTCTTTTCCCCACTATATTTATACATCACCTCTCCCCATGACAGTTACGTACGTGAATGAGCAGAGTAAGTTGATTTTGGAAAAAGTGCTTTCCATTGCTCCTGTCCTTATACAGCACCTTGCCTGACTGGGTTCTGCTATGTGATAATGAATTCAAAGCATTACTGTAAAAATTATAATAACTGCAGCAGCAGTAATACAGACAACAGTTACTGTATGTCACTCTGAGTTTCCCAAACATGAATGCATAAGCAAAACCTGTTTGCAGTTAGAAATACCATGAAAGCTTGCAACTCCCTGGGCATCCAAAGCCACTAGTATTATTTTCTCATGTGTCAGCTGTAGCCTTCATACAATGTTTAAACCTCAGAAGTACAAGCTTTTTTTCTAGCTTTTTCTTTTTCTCCCCAATGACCCCAAACTTTAAGACAGAGCTACATGTTGCAAATGTTTTACACATGGTAAGCCATCAGTGCCTAACCAAATGGCATGTCCATTGAAAACTCTCTTTGATTTCATTTGCAAGTACGCAAATACTTCAATCTTATCAGATTGTTACTCTTACCACGTTTAGTTACGATATGGTTTAATATGCAGAAGTGTCATTTCTGGTAGTATTTCTGGGAGGAATTATTCATGCCTCTCTAACAACTTTTATTTCAAATTATAAATTACCTTACTTAATTCCTTGGGGTTACACTGCCTTGGTTAAATGCTGCAAAGGTTGCAACACACTGGGATTTAGCACGGTCTCAAATGACTACCAGCTTTTTTGTGAGCAAACATAAATACCTTTAGGAACTTAGATAAAATCTCCTGAACATCTATGAAGTTTGACTGATTTTCACTTTGAGATAAGGGCTGTGGGAGATGTCAGTCACACACTTCAGATCACACTGCTTGGTAAGTCGTACTATCTGCTCCAAGATTTCTGTGGATTGAAGGAGGAAACCCAAGGAAGGAAGAAACAGAGAGGACCATTTTTCTTCCATTTACCTCCGAGGCACTTTGTGGAGATGACTTCCTAATACTGATGCCCATTTTCTCTCTACAAAAACCAGAAAATAGTATCCTACCTGTCTTAGGCTTGCACCCACTTTTATACACTCCCCCTGGACATCTCTTCGTCATAAACAGGGAGGGAATAAAGATGTGACTTTTGGAAGAGAGTGACACATGATATATAGAAAACTGAGGTTCC
Organism: Harpia harpyja; assembly: GCF_026419915.1. Classification (NCBI taxonomy): domain Eukaryota; kingdom Metazoa; phylum Chordata; class Aves; order Accipitriformes; family Accipitridae; genus Harpia; species Harpia harpyja. The sequence continues at coordinate 107,083,621 of NC_068940.1, forward strand.
TAGAAGAACCAGCCTGGCTCCCCACATACATTTCTACCTCAGCTAATGTCAGCCTCAGCCTACAGTGAGGTTACCTGAGATGACAGCCATACTTTTAAAGAGTAATATGCACCCAAAAATAATTTTCTGACAGTGATAGCCATTGGCAAAGAATGGCCCGTGTCCTTCCATTTAAACTCTCTTACGAACACAGGGTGGTGGTAAATATCTCAACCTGCATATTGGGAATAGTCTCTGGCTTACACTAACCTCAAACTGTGCATAGGGATTTTTTCGGAAGACTGCCAGTTGGCCCAGGACAAAACCGTGCCAGGGAACATGCTAACAATTCAGAAGTATAAACTCAGCCATTTCCCAGTGCTTAGGAATACTCCCTGGCATTTTTAACTCAATAATACAAACATAGCCTGCGTGGGCACATGGGTTCCACGTCACATTTGTACCACCAGGTTACACTGCTCGTGCTTGAACACACCAACACAGGTCTCTCATTCAGACGACTTCCCTGCTTCCCTACCGCTGCATGGTTGATTTGTCATGTCACTTCAGCCTTGATCGATCCTCTCCAGAGCCTTCGTCCTTCTCTGGGGCCCACGGAGCCAACCTCTCTGCTGGTGGCAGCCAGCATGGTCCCATGGTTAAGAGGGGAATGATGCTGAGTTATAACCTCCTGAGGGTCTGGCCCGAACTGATTAAACTTCCTCCGCAGACTTGGTTTAGTTTTCCTTTACTGGCAAGAAGGTGTCTAAGGAATGTGATGATCTCAGTCACATTCACGCTTCTTGAAGTGGAAGACTACCCACATCATCTGATCGTTCCTCTGTATTATTACAGCCTCATGCTGTGCTTTTCAAGATCCTGCGGGCCAACGCACTATCCGTGTGGCAAATAAAAGCCTCCGGACACCTGATCCTGGGGATGGAGCGGAGCCAGGGGGGCTGTCAGCAGAAACAATATTGTTCAAAGGGTGGGCTCAAAGCGGTGAGGTCAGCTGGTGTGCCAGAGCCATGAGTTGGCATTTAGTGGAGCGAATGCTTCACTCGCTGCCTCTCTCCTAACCCCACGTCTGCTCTGCAGATGGGAAAACACATTCCTCTGCGCATACCGATTCGTTCTGCCCTGTCACGCCAACATCAGTGCGGGTGCCTGAGGTTGCCGCTGAGGGATGAAACCCTCATCTGATTCCCTGATTACCCCTGCTGCTAATGCTCTCTCGGGACTGGGAGCTAAATACTCCGTTCTTTATGATGTTAGAAGCCAGAAATATTTTTGCATCTGGTTTTCATGGGATCTTGACATAAAGGGACTGGAATGCAAATGTCTTTGGGGGCTACTGCTTCGACTGAATCCTGATCTCCAATTCTGGGTCTTTGATCCTGAACCCCAGTTCTTTGCTTCACTGCTTTCCCAGGAATGGATGACGTTCATTTTTCTAATTCCCTCATGGAGAAATAGCCTTTGTGGTGTACAGGCTGGTCTTAGGCAGATTCATGTTACCCTTTGATCACCTTTGAAAGAGGAAGCCAGAGCCACAACATTTAATCTCCTATTACTGCAGTATAAGCTTGCTTATCTACATCCACATTCATTCTCTAAAGACAACCCCCATCAAATGAGACCAACCTCATTCTGCAATGGAATTAGTTTTATTGCACCCACACTTGTGAACAACACTGGGGCTTTTGGAGGCCCAGCCCCATGTTTCTTCATGCTGCAAGAAGCTGACTCAGTCTGGAAATTGTACGCCTGTGAATCACGTGAAAAATTATCCATGCTTCCTGGGCATGACAGTCAAGAGACAGGAGCTCTGGCAAACGTTTTGGAAAGACACCCCTGTGTTTCGCACACTTACGTGTGTTAGCTTCTGCATTTCAGCAAAGACACTGTAGATGCTCATGCATAGATGAGCAAAGTCAATTTAAAATAATCAGTGTTTATCTGTGAAGTGATGAAAAATTCATATTTTATGAAAGAGAATTCATGTTAGAGTTCAGATTAACTCACCTAGCAAAGACAAGTACCCAAGGACTCTCCTTCCCCTGCTTACAGGGGACAGAAGATTACTCTTTAGGAGCCATGATGGAGTGGAGGAAGCACGTACAGATCCTTTCCAAAGAAAGAGACCGGTTGATCTGTTCTGTATTACCCTACAAACATTGTGTTTTCCTATCTGCTGGCAGAACATCTTCAGCCATGGGATCTATCATTCTGCCTCTTCCTTACCCTCCCAGAGGCCCCAAAGCCATGTGTTAAGTATGTTAGAATTATGAACGGCTACTGATACACTTAATCCTTATGATGGACAGGCTCCCTGTTTGTATGTATAAACCTGAAAATTGCTAGCTTTGTGGTTCAGTAAAGTATCTGAACAAAAACCTGACTGCAGCAGCAATAGGTGTAGTAATATTCCCATAAGCACTGCCTCTCAAATGCCAGCAAATTGCCCCATTATGTTAGGTCCTGTGCATTTCCGCAGTGCAAAAGAATCATTGACTCACTCTCATGTATAGCTTTGATATGAACTAAACAGTAGTAAAAGAGCTGGAAGGAGTTTCTTCAAACCCTACAATGACCACTGAGACTCCTCTGGGGGAAGGGTGGAAGCATTCACCCACCCTAGGATAGATTTTCCTTCAAGCCTTCCCAGGCACCTCTGGGCCAGAAGGCTGCTCACCTTGCACTCTCCACTTTTTAACCTTTCTGTATTCTAAAAAAGGAATTAAAGGAACTTCTGAAGGTCAGGGACTGTTTTCTCATATTACAAATTCAGGTATGACTCATTTGCCTTTTAGAGAGGTTAGACTAGAGGTATCTCTGTCAAGGCAGAACAATTTCTTAGGATAGCAAACATGGGTCCTGGATGACTGAAATCACTACAGCCTTTTCTGAGGGAGGGTCTCCTCAGTTAGACAGCCAGTCCATCTTTAGGTAATAAAAAATTATCCAAACTCCCTGCCTGAGTTAGTTCAGCAGATCCCTCAGCTTATGACTCTATTTACAATTTCCTCGTGGCTTAGTGAGGAATATCTGGGTCTCAAATCTGTTGCACCGATATAGGCATCTAGTGCCACTTGGGACACTATAAGGTGTCATTAGCATTAGGCTGCCACATATATCAAATAACCGGTGGGAGACCAGTGCTCTTTTGGTGCAACAACTGAAGGCAGAATCCCCCTACAGCACCCTAAACAGTGCTAGACATGAATGTTTGGGCAACTGCATTGACCTCTCAGATCACTCTCTTCAGTTTTCTTTCCTCTAAATTTCCATTGACTTGTTGACTTCATTTGTTAAATAGGTTAAAATGTTGACTATTCGTAAGACACAGAATGTGAACAAAAGTAGGAAAATTCATTATTCATGTCCCAATTTCTATGTTTGTGAAAAATAACATCATGTATGCCATATTTCTGCACACCCATGGAGGCATTCAAACCCCTCTGGACTATGAACAGTCTGTGCTGATTTAGATCTAAGGGAGTGAGGTCAGGAAGCCAAACATCTTGGGACCAAATTAAAGTTAGACACAAGTAAAATGCCCTGAAACATATGATGTGGATGTCAAGTCCACAGCACCAATCACTTTGCTCTACAGCATTTTGCTCTGCCCTACTCCTACTGCATCATACGCTTACTAGCATGGACATAGCCAGTGGTGCTCTGGGAAAAAAAATCTCAGAAAAATGCAGAATGCAACACATTGACTCTTACAAACACTGACCCATGTTGCTTGTTGTAGATATTTCCATCTTGTGATGTCCAGCTAGTTAAGACTTATTTGTGGAAAGGTGCTGGTGACACATTTCCATCTCACAACAGTGACCACACTGACTGAGACCAAGAATCCTACCTCTCACAGTCGTCAGAAAAGCATGCCCAAGGAAGATAACTAAATATCTTCAACCGAGGGGATTTCCTGAGCTTCATGTGGTTTTTCTACTTATTAATTCACCATAGATTGTACTTTCAAGTGCTTGTCCAGTTTCACCTTCAGCCCACACAAGGTTTTTGCATCCACAACGTGCTTCATTAGGAAGTTGTGGAGTTGTTATCTTTTGCATGAAGAAGTACCTTCTCCTCCTAGCTGGCTCCTAGTTTCTGTACTGCAAGAAATGGTGAAGAGTCAAATCCCTGCCCAACCCCTCTGTATCACTTGTAATTTTACAGACCTCTGTCATCCCCCTCTTCAGTTTTCATCTGGCTGAAATATCCAAACCTTCTCCCTTGTTTCTGACTTGAGAGTCTTTCCATACCCTTGGTTATCCTTGCCTTTCTTACATAATTTTCCAGGTTTTTGCTTAAGCTTTTGAGCAGAAAAGGACTACAAACAAATCCCACAATAGGTTGAAGTCCAAGGAAAAGCTCGCCAATGTTTCACAGTCAATGTCATCAGTAACTAGGCTCCATGAATGTGCTCCGTGCACACATGAAAGAACTGTCCAAGACATGTAGATGGTCAGAACTTAAGCTGTAGATGTTGGAATATTTCTTCATAAAACATAAAAGCATGTCTACACAACATTGCTCCAGAAATTGCCTCCAGAAATAGTACTTGCATTGTACCACAGATCCCCTGGTGTGACTTACTGTTATAGATGTGACTGTAGCTAAATCAGCAGCCAGCCTACCTTTTAGTTTCCTAGTCATGCAGAACAGAAGACCTAACTCATATGCTCTGCATCTTATAACCCTGCCCTCTGAAAGGAAAGTAGGGCATGAGGAGCAAACATGTATAGTTTTTTCTAAGTCTGCAGTTAGGACAAGCCAGGGCTTAGACCTGGCACCAGGATTGCAGGAGGAAAACAGTTGCTCCAGAGAGCACTGAAAAAGTAGTTTTGCATTCTGGACTAAAAGAGAAATAAGAGTTAACACCTTTTCCCAAAGAAAAGATCATACCAATGGAAGCATCTCCAAGCTCCGAGTTCGGTGAAAGATTAATATCCCTTGGTGCTCCATGCTTCAAAATCTGCTGACAGTGGTTTCCAGTATCACTGACAAGCTCTTGCTAGCTAAAACCACGAAGGTGTCACCTTTTGTACCCTAAAGAAAAAAGAACCAGGACACAACAGATATGAGGCAGGATTAGTCTCACTACATTTAGACCCCCACGTCTGAGTTGATCACACAGCTTTTTTTGCAATCAATATAGAGAAATCAGCAATTCACCTGACCTAGTGAAGACACCATCCCTAGGATGACTGTCATCAGCCCCTGTGGCTTTCAGGCACCTTAGGGCAGATGCACCCTTGGCAGGTCCCTACCCATCAAACTGAAACCACCCTGGCTCTTCAGCTGGTGGCCTGGTAGCCTGGTTTGAAATCCTTGCTGTCCCTGGAAGACAGACTCGTTATCATCTCCAGCCTTGATGTCGCAGGGTGTGTCTTGCTGTCCCCCATCCACGTCCTCGTCTGCTAGAGGGAAAACAAGCCCAGGAACCCCACCCTTCACCATGTGTCAGCCTTCACGGCAGGTTGGGAGGTGATTCATGTTGGCTGACCTCATGTAGTCATGGGCAAGTGTCAGGCTTATGTAAATGGCCATATGAAATCCAGAAATGAGCTAAAATATTCATAACCATAACTGTAAATTAAGCCAGCTCCTAGATTTCCAAGTGAAAGCTCAGAAGCACCGGGAATTCAAAGTCATTTTGGAGCCCAAAATCTTTTCTCCATTTCTCCATGAGAGAAGCCCCTTCCTGTCAGCACACTGTCTCTTTCCTGCCTTCCCAGACACTGTCCTAAAAGCACTCTGTTCCAGCATTCAAAGGCACACTTCTTGTCTGTGCTGTATTTCAGTAGAGCTCCTGCCAGGAAATTAGCTATGGAGGGATGGTGATAGTGTTGTGCTTATTCACTCCTAGCCCTGTTTAATTGGGAAACATTTGTATTTTATAGGCAACAAGAAAAAAACTTAGTATTACCTAATAGGTAGCATAAATAAATTATGGCAGGGACGTGTGTCCCCATTTAAGATGATGGTTTTAGCAGTTCCCGACTATTCCAGCACAATATATTTCTTATGAGCAATAATTTTTACCCTTTTTGATCACATCTGCCAATAGGTGACTTGTGCAAGTGGTCTCTTGTCTGCAAGAGAGGAAGGTGACATGGTGTGACATTCAAGCTGAAGACGTCTGATTGTCCCAGTCTAATGGGAGATTAGCATCAAGATGCTTCCCTTTGCTTTGCTGCATGACAATAATCCTGACCTCTCCCAGAAAAGCCTGTGCGCCCCAAAAGCTGGTCTCTCTTTCAGTTCTGCCAGGTGGTTGAAGGGAAGGTAATAAAGATTAGCCTCTCATTTCTCTCCATTCCAGCTACAACATAGGTTTTAGTAAAAAAAATGCTTTGGAAGGTCTATGTGATATAGAGTGTAGGAAGTCAGTGTGAATGCAGGAGATCTGCTTTGCACGTTTATATTTCTCAGTGATTTGACTGCATGTGGTACAGAAGAGTAAATATGTCTGTGTTAAGGAAAGCTGAAGGTGAGCTGGACCATGAGACAGAGACTGAACAAATGCAGTTCAGAACTGGGAGTTGTTAAAACAAGTATATTAAATAGTCATAATTCCCAGTCAGAAAAATGTCTTTTCATAAAAGCCCAGCTGGCTTATGGAGGAAATGAACATTGCAAGATGTAAAATATATAAACAAGATAATTTTCGTTTACAGCAGCACTGCAGCATTATCAGTGGAATTAATGAAGCCAAGTTTCATGGACTTGGGTTCTGCACTCTATCCCCATCTCACCACGGTGTCCCGGCCTCTCCCTTGCTCACAGCATCCCCTCCTTTCCCTGCCGTAATGCACACTCCGTCTTCTCCTCTCCACCCCATGTGCTGCTCCAGCCAGGAGGACCGTGCTTGCTGCCTGCCCAGCTTTCATCTCAGAAGACAAGGGACTGAAATACAACTACCTATGTTCTCTTCTTCGCTCCTCTCATCACTCATCAACGTTCATAAGACCCGTAGGTACCTAATTCCTTGGAGAGCTCTGTCTGGTACAGCCAGTGGGTTCAACCAGTAACAGGGAGAGGCAGGCAGGCAGATGGAAAATCAGCATGATCGTATCAGCCCTGTTTCCTGCAAAATCCAGGTTAAAATCTAATGAGGGAAAGGGGGAGAAGGCACAAAGCCAATCATTTTGAAGGCATTAAATGGAGAAATATGATGAGAGAAGCTACATTCCAGAGCTGTCAGGATCCTAGGAATTTGTTTTGAATATTTTTAGAAAAGACAGACATTGTAATAAAAATAAATGCCCATTTCCAGACGTAGATGATCAAGCTTTGAGGAATGATGGTGGGGCGTTCAATACATATTTGTGTTCTGTAGTTAGCAAGGCACAGAAAGCTGGATTCATATTATGAGAAACAACTTTCCACCCCACCTGTAATGAAAAATAGTGTTTAATATCATCTCCTAGGGTTATGCATTTGCAAGTCAGTAGGCCCAGATAACTCCCCGGAGAGCTGACTGGCTGCAGGACCAGTGCTTTGGTAGTTTCCGAAGCAAAGCAAGCCGTTCCCCAGACATGTGCGACTGATTTCAGGGGCCATAAACAGATGCCTGCCCCTCTGCCATTTTTTTACCTCGGCCTGAACCCTGGAAAACCAGTCTGGTTGCTGCTTCTGCCAAGGGAGTATGGGGATGACTAGTGCATATCACAGCGAAGAAAAATATAGAAAATATCACAGCGAAGCATTAATATACATTTGCCCTATTCTTACACTCTTCCCTAGATAACTGCTGTTGGCCACGGTTGCAGAGAGATTATTGGGACAGGAGAAACCTTAGACTGGTCCCAGAATGGCCAGACTTAGGTTTTTATATTAAACTTGGATTTCTGGATCTCTTTCCTTGCTCACAACAGAAAAGTGGAATAACTGGCATAACTATGCACTAATTCATCTGACATTAATTCAGGAAGGCTTAAGAAAGAGACAGTACAGGGTCCAACAGATAAGGAATTCATATATGAGACTACCACTGGTGCCCATCAGAATGATTTCAGAGGAGAGGAGAAAATATTTTCAGATGAGACTATTGTGTTTTGACTGAACAAGTCTGGTTGATAAAAGCAAATGCATAGATTAATCTGCACAGACCGGTGCCTTTCTGGAAGACAGAGGTGAGAAAAATGTAAGTTCTGGAGTCCAATGCAGAGATGACTGGGTCAAATTATAAGATTTGTGGTTTACAGTGAGTTAGACAAGATGATCTACAGCTACTTTCTCACCCTAAAATCTGGAATTAGAGTAATTATATTTCTGGATGTCTCTCATCAGGTATTATATAATTATATAATAATCAGACATCCACTTCAACTTGTCTGTGTTTACTGCTGTGTTATTTTGAACATGATTAATTCAAGGCGTGTTTTTTCTTTTCCCTGTAATTCTCCACTGAAATAAATATTGAAAGCTGTCATTGAAAGCCTTCTCCAGTGTCTGTTTGTGTTGAAAATACTTCTCCTCAGGATGTTGAGGGATGTGTGTATTTAACCCCATCTGAAAGTCAAATGAGTCCTTGACTATTCTGCCGGTCTAATTTGATTCACTTTGTTTATTAAATAAAAGCCAGATGGCAAATAGCCTTAGGGCCACTTAGTGATGTAAAAAAATATATATATTTTATTCATCACCACTGGTCTCCACCATGCTGCAAAAACCTGTGGATCGACTTTCATTCAAAAATGGTAACTTTGTAGCATTACAGATCACATCAGAATCACTGTACTGAAAGGCTTCTCTTCTAATGATGTTCGTAAGTGCTATTATTAGGATTTTATTAGGATTCGCAGCTACTTCATCAAACTTAATTCTGCCTGGTGTTTTTTACAAGCTCAGACATTGACAACTCCCTCAACGTGACAGCTTCATCTCTGCATTGGTGTAATAACCACCAGGATACTGGGTATTTTGAATACGTCTCACCCGCTCCCAGAGAAATCTTCTCATGCTCTGGGCCACAGATCTCTGCTCCATCCCTTCATCCCAGAAGCCTGCCTTTCACACCAGAAAAAAAAAAAGGGGGGGACACCTCCCACCCCTTAACCCTCAACACTGCAGTTTACCTTCCTGAGATGGAGGTGTTCAAAGGTCGAACCTTTCCAAGCTGAGCAGGGACCTGAATCCAGGTTTCCCATTTCTCGGGTGTGTGCCCTAGAGACACGTCTCTCCTGCCAAAAGCGGCACCTCCTTCCCCACCCACTTCCCCCAGAGAAATGAGTAATGAAGTTGTCTTCTCCAACGCTTGAGTTAGACGTCTAAGCCCAGGGCTTGGGAATTTTCCTTCTACATGTTTTATGCTTGGCATGGTAATGGCTGAATTTGAGTCTGGCTTTTCAAGGCGGTGTAAAAGCCACCTAGCTACCACTGGTATGTAAATGTCTATATGCTTCTTAGCACATTTTTGGAGCAGGTCAACCAGTGCTCTCCCAAAAAGCTCCTCAGCACAGTCTAGGGTCGGCACAAGTTAAAGAACAGTCCCCATTTCTGGTATGGATTAGGCCATGTCATTTTCGCAAGTAAGGAGGTGCAAAGCAGGATCTGTGGTGACCAACTTGCTGTTAGATGCCAGCCACCTCATTTTGGAGGACAGTGAGTTTGCCAGCATAAGTTCAGGTTGTCCTATGCTAATTAACCTCCAAGCCAAAGAATGTCCATGTGTATTTGATGTATAATACAGCCACACCTTTTATGAGCCTATGTCAGAAAGGTAGATTCTCCAAATCCCATCTAACCCTAGTGGGGCCAAGGTCCCACAAACCCTTGAATTACAGGTGCTAAAGTGTTCAGAAAGCACTGCAGGACACATAGACTTAGCACAACCTCATCTGTTAAGTGCAAATGCACGTAATCTCTCTCTGAGCAGCATTAGAAGAAACTATAGCAATGCCAGTTTTATAGTCCAGTGCTAAACTATTCAACAAAATGCAGAAAACCTGTGTTCAAATCCCCCTCTTTGCTTATTCGGGGCAGAAGCTGAGGTCTCCATCTCTCACAGGGTGGCCCTGTGTCTCCTAAGAGACTCTTCTCACCTGCTATCAAACCCGTTCCTCCTAGGTATAACAATTAAGTGCTCATTTAGGCAGGGACTCCATTCCAGCCCACCACATGAACTCTTTAGTTGCTGGAATATAAAAAAAAATCACAAATTTTCTCTCTCTGGCCTATTTTGTGGTCATCTCCTGTAGGTGACTAATTTAATAGGTGAAAGCTTGCCTATATGGGGGTGAAAGGGAGGGTTGTGTGTGTTTTAGGGTTTTACTGTTGTTGTTTTTCCAGCTGTGTAAGTTTGACTAATAAAAAATATTCTGCAGATCTAGTGTTTGGACTCAAACTGAAGCAGGTGCAGAGAAGGGTTATTTGGACACTGGGAGTGAAGAGTCTGGCTGGTTTGAGGAGACTAAGATACTCTGATATTTTCAGGGCAGCTAAGCAAAGACTGAAAATTAATAAAACTGCTGATATGAAATATATGAAGGGAAATAAGAATAGTCTGGAAAGCAGAAGAGTGTTCCTGAAGTGGAGAGGAGAGAGATGTATAACTCGCTTTATGGCTTAATCTTCCCATCCGTGAAAGGGGGAATCTTCCTTAAAGCCCAGTTTTACCCACTGTAGCTAGCAGAAATATCACCTCCATCAGCCCTGGTCAGTATAGGACTATCAAACAGTTTTCTTTTTCCATAGTCTTCTTCATTTCTTGTATATGAAGATCTTGTTCAGGTAAAATCTGCATCAGTTTATTCAGCTTTAGTCACAGCAGCAGAGCTTTGAGAAGATAGAAATCTCAAAAAAAAAAAAAAGGTCATTCTTCACCTGCAGATCAAATTTGCAGTGCAAAGGAGTGTCACAGTTATGCAGTCCTTTGGGTGTACTTCTAAACAGAAAGTCCAAGGTGGGAATAAGTCTCTACCTGGTGGGGACACAAAATGTTTCAAGTTTAAAGGCTGTAGTCACAGCTACATGCTCTGTTAACTTCCTCCAAATAGATCAGAGAGCTACATCTATCTGCTTTAACTGGCTTAGAATACTACCATTGAAAGTGAAGCTGCTTTGCCTTGTATTTTTCTTTTCATAGTCCAGGAAATACATTTATTCTTTGTAATAAAAATGTTTAGACACAGGCAAAAAAGTGTTTATTTCAATGACCTTTTCCAACTTTCCAGTAGGAAAATTCAGACCAAAAAGCCTCAAATGCAATTACTCTCTTCATTTGCTCTGTTTCTTTGTTTTTTTAATTAAAAGCATCAATTTTGGTGGTGTTTCCAAGAAGACTTTGTTACAAGGTTTTGTTCCCTGAAATGAATGAATAAAGGAATCATAATCAGACTGTTGGAACTCAAAGACTGCCAAAATGTCCCACATCTGGCACAATTAGGCTTTTATTTGTTAACCGCTTGTAATTTCCTAAGACCCAGATAGACACCATGGGGCAGACTAATGCCAGCCAAAACCAGCAAAATCAAATGGTGTTTAGTGAATTGCTGTTCTAGGCCAGCAAATTTCAAGATTTTGATGAGAACTGTGGGGAAAAAGCATTGAGAAAACATCATCCCACTCTGTCAGAATGCGGAATGACTCCTCTTCCTATTGACTGTATTTGTTCGTGTCAATGCAGAGAAACACAAAACAGAATCCAGACTTATTTAAATATCCTCGTGTCCTTCTCTCTTGGCTTTCATCTTCATCTCCATTCAGAGCTTCAGTGTAAGTGTAACTACTACATCACAAGCTGCCTTTTAATGAACCTGCCTGTGAGTACATCACTTTCACACCACTGAATCATGGAACCAGAGAAAAGTTTGGGTTGGAAGAGACCTTTAAAGGTCATCTAGTCCAACCTCCCTGCAATGAGCGGGGACATCTTCAACCAGATCAGGTTTCTCAGAGCCCCATCCAACATGACCTTGAATGTTTCCAGTGCTATGCCATCTGCTTTTGCTGTTCTACCAGCACACAAAGAGAATTTAACTGATCATTCATTGGACAACTGGTCATTTCAAGTGCACTAGCTATAATTCCCCTCTTCAGGTGGGTTTTTCCCTAAAACCACTGGATGCTGGGCAGCACTATTATAAAACTTGTATCTCTTGTGGATCTAATGCTGCTGATGGTATTGGGAGCTGCATTTGCTTGCACAGACAGAATTTACCCACATGGCTGTCAATGAAGTGATGCCATTTTGCCCCCCTGCGGGTGTAGCACATGGCCGTAAATGGATGCAAATTCTTCTGGATCTTGCAGAATGCAAACACTGGCGAATGCATTAAACTGTTTCAGAGATTAATCAAAGTGAGGGGAAGAGAGACACACACCCAATCCCCAGTCCTAAGTGTCAATTCTTAATTACCTTCTGTTTGGATTTGTAAATCTGGAAGAAAAAAAATAATGCTCAGGAATATTGCAAAGGACAAAACTATACAGTTTGAGGAGCACTGCCAGGAATTCCTTCCTTCAGAAGCCAGTTGTGAATGTAAACCACTGGCAGAAAGCTCATTTCTAGCAATAACAGCTATGTCATGTTTCCTGGAACATAGGCAGTGTGGAGTATCATAGGAAAAGGAAAATAAACACCGGTTCACTTTCTGAATCACCAGTCATAAATTCTCACTGAGGGGAAAAAAAAAAAAAAAAACCACCACACACACACACACACACACACACACAACTCAAAGAAAGTTAATACAGTACCAGAAGAGTTTTCTGACCCCCTCAACTCATGCGTGAAGTGGAGCTAATATCCCCCTTTTCTGAGCTCCGATAAACCTATAGCACTGAGCGATGCGAATAAAACAAAGACAAACCACATCCTCCTTCACTTTCTGAAGTGGGACATGTTGTAAAGCCAGTCATTCAATCTGTTTTCTCTGGTTTTTAAACTCAGATCTTGCCACTTTAATGGGTCCTTTTTCCTTTTCTCTCTCTCTTTTTTTTTTTTTTTTTTTTTTTTTTTTTAAGTTGCTTGCCTTAGAAGACAGATGGCAAATCACATGAAATCCCATGACGGTGCCTCCCCTGGTGGCCAAAATTTCATTTGATGTCTTTAAAAAGTATTAGGGATTGATCCTGAGCTGGTGAAAATAGACAGAGCACAGCAGAAACTACACTGACCTATGCTATCAAAGCCTCTAAACACACAAGGACCAGATCGCATCTCCCGCCCCGGAGCCATGTAGGTAGCTGGTACCAAGAGAGTTGGGGTTTAGACTTCAGCCTCATGCTCTGCATTAGAAATAGTGCTGCGTATGTGTTGCCTCAAGTCATTTCAGGTGTATAAGACCCCCATGGAGATTGCTGTCCTGGTGAACAGGACTGCCAAGTTGGAAACTTTGCTGGACCAAAGGGGAGCAGCACAAGAATCGCTCTGGCTCTCCAGTTTGGCCGTGGTTTCATTCTACTCAAGTCAGAGCAAGCCAAGCAGTGTAAACCTGGGCAATTCCACAGTGAATTAGACCTCCGAAACTCTCACGTGGCTTACACTAATGAAGAGAAAAATCTCAGAATGAGGAATTCCCCAAAGAAATCTCTACCTGGAGGGATTACTGAGAATATCACTGCAACGTGAAGCTTGTCGTCTTTACCCAGCACCTGCAAACTGACCCCCGAGAGCCCCGCGTGGAGCCCACGGCTGACAAGATGCGGTGATGCGGGGAGGCTCCGTGCCACTTCTGACATCCGACGCCCTCTGAAGCCGTTCCAGCGGGCTGAAGGAGTCACGGAGGCTGATCGGTATCTCCTTCTTCAGGCAGCCCCGTCGGATGGCTCTCTGGAGAGATGGCAAAAGATCAGTATCTGCGTGCTTCAGAGGGACAAATTGTTAGCCTCGGTATGAGCAACAATAGAGGCTTTGAGGACACTGGTGACCAACTGCACCGAAGCATTCCTTACCACACACTTACCTTCATTATATCCCCGCTAATCACCCATCTGCCTTTCAGCGGTGAAATGTTATCGTCCTTCAGCAAGGCATCAAACCAGAGCTGCGGAGGGATTGCTAACACCGACCTGCCCTTCTCATCAACATGAAAGGTAAAAAGAGAGAAAGCTTGTTCGGGGCTGCGTTCTGCTGCTGGGAAAGGACGGCGGGCAGGCATTTCGGCTTTGTGAAGCAAGGCTGCACAGACAGCTCGGGCTAGACAAAACCTCTTCCAGAGCGGGCGCAGAGCAAGTCAGATGTTTTGCTTCTCTTTGTCTCCTGCCGGTCAGTGTTTCTCAGGCCTTTTAGTCTTATTTTCTTGCCTTTGCTATTTATCGTGCCCGTTGTAGCTTTGCAAAAGCACAGCCGCGGTCTGCCCCGCAGTTTTGTCAACGTGGCCTTGGTGAAATACTCCACCAAAACTGACGCCTAAAGGGAAATTGGGCTTTTGGATTCTGGTTTTGTGACTTGTGAAATGTGCCTACTTCCTGTGGGGAAAAAAAAAAAAAGTATACGCATTTTAACGTAACCATAAGAGAGATACATAATAGAAATACCTTGGTAAAGATGTACAGCTGCAGCACTTCGTGGGCTTTATTTTTCCTCACGCTTCTGTTTTCTAAATGGCAAAGAGAGGCACTCAGAAATAGTATCTCTGTGAGAGTGGTTGGGGAAAAGAGCCCAACTCAATTTAAGAAGCAGCTAAATAAATACTGGAGCAAGGTGGTTTGATGTGCACTATGTTTGTGTGACTCTTCAGCCCCGAGCGCTTGGTTTTTGTTCACCCTCATGTAAATGATTACATCTGAGTATCATACATACATACTATCACACATAAAGTCCAACTGCATAGACCTGTGATTCTTCCATGTTAACCTTTGTTCTGGACCTTGATGATACGTCCAATGACAATACCAACAATACTGTTACCTATGCCTGCTCTGAGCAGTAGGTTGGACTAGAGATCTCCTGACATCACTTCCGAACAGCATATCCATATTTCTGTAGCTGTGCTAACTAGCATTTATCAGCTGTAAAGGAAGCCCAGGATAACTTGCTATGATGGAGACATTGACAGTAACAGAGATAAATACCTATTCCATATGTTCAAGAATTTAAAATCACTAATTTACTGTTAGATCACTCAATATTTTACCAAATCAACCATATGTGACTGCTGTCAAGGAAAAAACTGATTTTAAATATCCCTACCCATTTTTACTTTTTGTTCTCTTTCTCAGTTTACTGACCCATGCTCCTTTTCTCTGCTAGCTATATTCTAAACAAGATCAACAACCAATGGAAAAAACCAAAAACAAAACCACTGCAATGTGCTTCATTTTTTGACATAAGCACAAGTGAGGCTGACACATTTTAAAAATCATCATTGGTGGGAAAATTATCTTCGGCAGATTCCTTTCTCTATCAACTACAAAGGGAGGTTAAATATACAGGTTCTTCAAGACACGC
Organism: Harpia harpyja; assembly: GCF_026419915.1. Taxonomy (NCBI): domain Eukaryota; kingdom Metazoa; phylum Chordata; class Aves; order Accipitriformes; family Accipitridae; genus Harpia; species Harpia harpyja. The sequence goes on from NC_068940.1 coordinate 107,099,012, forward strand.
ACCTTTTAGGGGCTGAAGTTAGGAAGATGAATCCTATAACAAGTATTTTCAATAAGTTAACATACTTTGGTGGTTGAATCACGCCCAGGTTTTATGAAGACAAAGATCCAGAACCCGTATCTAATAATCCAGTTTGACTGTTGGAGGTGAAACTCCGGAGCCCAGCTAGCAGTGAGCTGATCTATTTGCCGTATGGGCCCAGCGCCATAGAAAAACACCGAGAAAAGCTTAATTTTAAATTAAGCTTAGAAATTAGTGCAAGATAAGGACCACTTCACACTTACTGCTTGCATGAGGCCATCCTAATTTGGGAAGTAAGACATTTTAATAGTACGGACACAGCCTATCTTAGCCCAGCTGACCTTAGTACCAGAGAGCACCCCTGTAAATATTTAATTGGTATAGGTGCAGCCAATGGTATCCTCCCCTGGCCTACGTCACTAATATGAACCGGTATTAATTAAAAGTTCACCCTCCAACTGGTATATCTAACAGATGCTCAGTTTAGTTTATTTCACATTTTTCATGGAAAATCCCAAGGCGTTGAATTCTCTCTTTGCTGGATTGTCTGCAGGGGAACAGTCTAACATTTGAAGGCAATGAGACTATACATTAAGGAATGGGCTGTAAGCAAAACACGGTCAGCTCATGATTCACCCAGACAGACTCACCCTCCTCAGTTCTCACACTTCAGTGTTACAGAACAAGAGTCCCACTGTTTAGCATCCCCCCTAATTCTTTGGCTTCTCACTATTTATACTTCGCAGGATTTATTCCAAGGGTGGAGGTGGTGGTGTTGGGAGATGAAATTGCTCTGTTTTTCATGAACAGAAGTTTTCAATGGGTAATTTACTACTGTATAATTAAGCTTCAGATTTTGTTTTTACTTGGAAATGTTTTAAAAAGGAAGCCAACTATCTGGTCAGATTTGTGATGCGCAGTTGATGAGAAACAGAAGCCCAAAACACTGATCAGAAATCCAGAAATGGTTCAATAGAAAGAGGTCTCAGATCCTCTGGAAGAAGCTGAGCAGAGGTTAGTATTCCCGGTAAGCTTCCAGTACTGCCCCAGTAGATGTACACAGGAGTTAAGAGAGAGCCCTTGTTTTGAACACCACAGGGCTGCCTGCTGTAGGCAGGGAGTCTGTCCCTCTGGGAGTCCCTCCTTGCTGATGCAGAAGTGAAATATAAGAGGGTGAGATTCAGGATATGGTTATCTACAGCGTGGCTGAACTAATCACCCCAGGCTCCCTTTTTGATTACTGGAGACAGAGAGAAGCTCCCTGGAGGATCAGTCTCCCTGGAGGTCCAGGGAGCAAGTCAATTGTCCTGTCCTGGAGACCTTCTTAAATAAATCCCATGCCAGGTACCACAGCCTGAAAGCCTGTTAGGTCAGTTTGGATGGTGACAGCTGGTTCATCCCACCTTCTGAGGTGTATTTGAGCCTGGTGGGGTACTTGTCTCCTGGAGGTGTCATTTTCTATTAAGCACAGGGAAAGACTGGACAACTACTTAGAGGAAACCTGTTTAATTTGGCTGAAGTTAGGTGAGATGTATCCTACGCAGAAAGACGAAGCTGCTGATTCAGCAAGGTACTTTAGCTCATGATGTTTTCCAGCTTGGAAGGAGTAACATAGCAGTCCTGTAAGTGCATTATTCTACCCTCCTTCCCCTTCCTACAGATCTTGCTACTTGTTTTTTAGGTCTACTGTAAAGCCAACATACTGAAAGGTGGTGTTGCTTATTGTGCCCCAGTGAAATGGCTAGAGAAAAGCTAACAGGCCAGGCACTTTCTCCTTTTCAGATCTTCATGAAGCTGTCTCTTCCTTTGGTTTTGTTCCCATGTGAATGCCAGTCACGCTCTTCCCATTCTATACTGATGTTTAAATCAGGCATTGTCATGGATAACCTCTTGGTTATCCAATGCAACCATCTTTATTAGAATTTTATCTCCCGTGCAGTGTCTTTCCCAAAGTAAATATGAGTTTGCGTTTCATAATCCCTAGCTGCTAGGTAGGAAGCTCTAGTCTAGCTTATGGGGATTCCTATTGTTAGCATGAACGACTCTGCAAGAAGAAAAATCACCCTGAAAGCAGGTTATTCCGTATTCATCTCATACGGAGCTATCTACAGTTCTGTGAAAACTATGGCACTTGTAAATACAGGACTTTGTGAAGGCCAGAAAAAAAAGAAAATCTCTAAGAAGTGCAGACAAACACCCAAAAGGTGAGTCCATGAGGGGCAGCAAATATAATAATATTGGCAAGTCCCTAAACCTTTCATTTTCAAAACATGAACCAGGAAGAAGATTTCTGTAATTCAACTTTTCCTAGCTTTTTACTGCTGATAACTCTTAGAGACAGGTTGCTGGGCTATATGGGCCTCTATTCTCCTGTATTTATTTCTGGAGTGTCTGAAGCAGTCAGTGGTTTTGGTTAGCTGGGGCTAGGACTCCTTCGTAATGGGAACTTTTCCAATACTTGTGTTTCTATGCGCTGCTTCTTGGAGGAGCCCATCGGAGACTCAACTGAGATCCAGGTCTTACTGGGTGAGCTACTGTAGAGACAAGAAGCATCTGACATCTGCCCCCCCCCGTCTAAAAAGACAAATGGTACAAAAGCAAGCGCAGCAAAGAGACGTGGTCAAGGTCAAAGAGCACTGCAGTGCTAGAGGCACAGCAGGACCCACGTCCATCAGTCCGAGGCCAGTGTCTCAGCTGGGCACACCACCGCACGGGTTGAAAGAAGCCATTTGACCATAATACAGCGCAGTAGCGTGGGGTCTGCTCCCAGGGCTTTGTTTTTCCAAATAGGGTAAAGAGCCTGGCCTTCCCCTCCAGTAACTTGGGCCCTCGCGAGGTACAAAAATAGCAAAGCAGGCCAGACATCTAGTCGGCAAAACGCTCGTGTTCCTTCCCGCGAAGCACGGGGCAGCCATTTGCTATGAGTCGTCACCGTGAGGATCCTCTTTCAGAGGGTATGTCAGCACGAGGGGCTCGAGAGGCTCTCCCGGGCCACATCTCTTTCCTTGGTATCTGGGGCTTGTTGATCCTGGCACACCACCTGGGAACAGGCAGGAGGCCAGCCTAACAGATTGGCATGTGCGCAGGCAGGGAAGGAAGCTGAGCATCTGGCTTTAAACGCCGGGGCTCGGATTTCTCTCCGAGGGTGTTGACAGGAAAATGCATGCCGGCGCTCCGCTGCTGCAAGGGCTGCTAAGGGAGTAGGATGTCTCTGAGGGATTTGTTGAGACAATTTCACTTCTGAGGTCTTTCCTTCCTGCCTCCTGATCATCGCAGGACCATGAAAAAGGGCCTGAAAGAGCGAGTTCATCTCTTGAGACCCCACAGACTCAGCAATGGCAGAAGTCACCTCCACGAGCTCTAGAGGAGTTTGGATCTGTCAAATGAATGCCGCAAGCCTCAGCAAGTGTAATTCTGTGTAGTCGATCACATCAAACCGGGTCTTATCGCTGGCGGACATCACTCCATGCCACAACTTCGCTTTAGCCCTAAGGTCAACAACTGGCCGCTAATGAAGAACCCACCTGCAGCATCCTCCCTAAAACAGGAGCAGGACAAGGGAAAAGAAAAAAAAAAACCCTAAGAAATAAGCGATTAACTGAGGTGAGGTAATGCGTTCAACATATCCCTTATTTCCCTGACACCTTGGACTGGATTTATCTTACCACCTTTAGCCAACTAAATCTAGGCTGACAGTTTAAGCCAGTCCTTTTGGCTCCCTCCAGACTCTCGGGAGTCAAAAAGAGACCCCCAGAGTTTTGGTGCATCTTGTTTTAATACAGATGAGGCAAATCATCTCCTGGAGGTGCCTGTGTCCCTTGGCTACAGAGAGCTCAGATTTACCTTGGACTTCTTAGACAACTGACCCTAAGCAAGATGAATCCCACTCCATTATTACAATTCCCTTTTTCCATGTACTCAAAAGTAATAACTTTCTCACAGCTTTTCAGAATTCAGCTTTGTTAAACAGTCTGAGACCCCGAGACGAGAGACTTCTTTAACGGCAACATATTATCTAGACACGGCTGTCGCAATAATTTTGCTCCTTACTGCTCTAAAAGGCTTTCCAGACCTGCTAAGGAATGACAGAAAGGTTATTTAATAGCAAGGGCTTGGCTTCTGTAGAGGCAGCTGTTTAAATGACATCAATATTACCGGTCACAAATTGAACCATTTGCTGCCCGTATCACCACAGAGAAAGAGAAATAGTGGTATCTCTTTGGACTTACTAAGAACTGATGAACACAGAAATTGTGGGGCTGAGGGGAAGACCCTTTACTATTGCAAAAATTGAGGTGCCATTTCCTCTAATGGGTTCATTTGTCTGAGCAACTGCTCTGTGATGAGAATGGGTCTGGTGAGAACCCAAGCAATAAGAACTACCTGTACTGAGTTACTAACATTTTGGAGGGAAAGGAAAATATGTTTATTTGTCAACGGAAATTTTTTTTGCAGAAAATTCCAACACTAAGTCTTTTTTTCATTGGGAGAGAAGTTGATGGGAAAACAAAGCCAAAATATTTCATTCTGTAAATAGAAAATTTTTTAATTCATAGTTGTCAAAAAATGAATAGAATTAAAGAATTAAATATTCTGGTGACATTTTTCAAAGAGTAGAAAATCAAAATGTTTCATGTTAAACAAAAATTAATGTTGACAAGCACTTTCTTAGCTCTATCAGAAATTGTCACCGAAACAAAGACTATTTTCCAAAGCCTTTTTCCTCCTAAGTCTTCGATCAGTGCTCTCACCATAAGATCATCTTTCCCCTCAGGAATGAGTATGATAGGAAAGGCAAACAGCATCAATAAAATTATTCAGAATGGTGTTGGCACAGCAACAGGAGCTGTGGGCATTTTGTGGGTTTCAGAAGTGAGTCTGGATGGTCTTTGTGGTTTGCGCACATACGTAAACCGGTGGGAGTCCACAGATCTGGCTTTTCCTTCTGGCTCTCCCAGACATTTGTGGTATAATTTTGGACAGGTTCCCATCCACAAGCCGTTCCTCAGTTTCTCCATCCTTTGAGGGCTGCTATACTCCCTTTCTCATGCGGCTGGGAAGTTTTATTAGGCTCCTGAAGGTGGGGAGAACAACCAGGCTCAATAGATCAAGGCTCCACCTGCATCCACATTATTTGATGGCGAAAGCTGTGTATTAAACCCACATCTTATCAGTGTCTAAAGCAAGAGACTGAACCAGACATCCCTGCAGCTATACACGCAGGGACTCGAGGTAGAAACATGCCACGCACAGTTTAGGTACAAGACAGATTGTCCCCCAAAGAGGGCCTTCTCCCCAGCGTTCCACAAAGCATCACTCGGTTCCATGAGATGTGATGCCCCGAGGAGAAGGGGCGGTGGACAGAGAAGAAACCTGCTTAATATGCTAAGACGAGGGAAATGGCATGTAAATCAGAGCTGTCATCCCTTTCCTGACCCACGCTGCAGCACATACTTCTGCCCAAAAGTATGTTTATACTGGAAAACAGATATATGTCCAGATTGCAAATATATAAGTGAAAGAGTAGGAAAGAGAGCCAACACTTCTTCACTTCAGACCCTGGTATCTGAATTATCCTAGGTTTTATACCTGGGATATAAATACCTATATATGTAAGTACAAATACACACACACACACATACTCGTACAGTCACAGCTGTGAGAAGATGGCTGAGAACATTGAGAAGATGGCTATCCTGCTGCCAGAGCCAGTTTGGTTTCAGTCCTACACTTCAAGCATCAGGAAATCATGCAGATGCCCCTCCAGGGCAATCAGCCAGGCAGAGCCAGCAAATTTAACTCCCAGGACCCCGTCATTGCCACTTTGAGCTGAGCTCCTTCAAAGCTATCCAGGTGTCCGTACTCCATGTGTCACAGCAATTCTGACATCTGGCTCCAGCCAACGTCACGCCGCGGTCCCTGCTCCGCGCTGGTGCATCAGTGCTTTGGGTTGTGAGAGTTGTTATCCCAGGAGCAGTGCCAGCTCCAAGCTGGCTGTGGACCTAACTGGAGTTAAAGGAGAGTGTCTCCTATTTTCAGGTAGGGTCTAATACCGAATTTGCAGGCAGTGGGTCTCGGTCCCATGTGCTTGGGGTCTGCGTTTGAAAGCAGAATGGGAGACCTACGTGTAGGCTTGTCATTGAACAGCAGCTGGCTTGGATGCGGGGATTGGCTCAAACGAACTTCAAGCTAGTTCCTCTGAGGCAAATGCCAGAGTGTTAACGGACTGTTAGAGCTAATGCTCACCAGCGCTGGGTCTTCCAGGAGACAAGTTGCTCCTGGAAGGTGGTCACAACGCTACTGCAGCCAGAAGGGTTTCAGCTGAGGGATGTTTGCCACCACCTGGTTACACAGCACTTTGTGCTGCCTTTGCCTGGGTCGAGGTATGCGACGGGGAGTGACACCTTCCAACGAGGCTCCTCTGAAAGTAGGGCTTCGTAAACAAGCATGCCCTCAGTAAAATGCTTGCTCCTGCTTGGTGATTCCCCTATGCCTGACAATGCTAGCCACCAAAAAAATTAAAATAAAAAACTGAAGGACAAGCCCACGTGTGAGGGAGCCCAAAGACAGAGCCAGCCGTGTGACTTCTGCTCAATATGTGAACCTCAACAGGTCTGCCTTGGTTAATTACTACGTTTGCCTGCTGCGACCAGCACATCACCAATGCTAAGCCCTTCCCGGCTGCAGGAATGTTTCGTGATCCTCTTTTGGGCCCATCAGGCAGGGGCAATGGGTGGGGCAGAAAGGGGAGCTCCCATTTTCCAAGGGAGAGGGATCTGCCCATTGCAAAGCTCCAGAGACTGCGGACAGCCGCAGTCAAGGATAAAGAGCTGTAGTCTGGAGGGAGTTCCTGCAGGAGTGAACTCACACGCTGTAAAGCAGCAAGTGCTTAAGGCCAGACCCCATAAATCCACCAAATTAGATGCTGGTGACATTATAGACCCGTTTTGTTAGTTTTTCCAGCTGAGCTGCAGACCACAGAAAATGATTTATATTCCAAAAGTTGGGATGGTGGGGGAAGGGAGAGCAGGATGGGGGGGGAGGGGGCAAAGGGGAGTGACTCACAGTATTTAAATTTCTAATCGATTCTTTTCTTCGGGAAGGAGGAGAAAAAGAAAAGAGTAACTTATTCTTGGTGCTGGGAAAATGAAAAATACAAACTGGGGGTGAAGGGGAACCAGAAAGAGCGAGCTAAAAATTTTCCTTCCAAGCTGCATCCGGAGGGGAGTGAGGCACCAGCTACTCCAAAAAGGGGAGAACACAAGCTGTTGTAAGGACAAAGTAAAGGGGAGGGGAAGATGTGGACCCAGGGTTCACCACACGCATGGCACATCTGGCACAGAGGCTTGTAGCAATATTACACAGAGCTCTTTGGCCTCTGATATAGACTTAGCAGAAGACAACCTTGAGAATATGACCAAAATGCTTCTTCCTCACCTTGAAAACTAGGCACCAGGGCCTATGTGGTTGACATGGAGAGCTAAGCTGGAGGGGAAACAAACCACCCTGGCTTTCACTTGACTAGAAAACCAAACTGTGTGTGAGAGTAACTGAGAAAAACTTCAGAAACCTGACTGAACTCTCTTGCCTCTCTGTATTTACCTGGGTTTTGATGGATAACGAAGACGTATCCAACAGTCATCCACAGCTGAGACTAAACCAAGTCATTCCCCCTGCATGTTACCAGTCACGTGGTCAGAGATGGATGTCCTACAAAAATAAGTGAGATGATGAGTCCTTCAAGACCTGCACCACTCATTCATGAAACAGTCACCTGCAGAGGGAGAGCGTTACGCAGTAGTAAGATCCACGGAGCTGTGAATCAGAAGTGGTTGGGTCTTTTACTGACTGCTGCCGTGTAGGTTATTTAAATAACTGACTGAAACCTGGCACCTGTTTTCTCCATCAAATTTAAAAATTAAGCATGATCACAAATTTTCCCTTCCAACTAGTCCGTGATAGAACTTTTGGGGCTTTTTTTAGCTAAATAAACTCTTACACTGCAGAAAGGATCTTTTTCTGTGAACTGAAAAGAAAAAAAGAAAAAAAAGAATGTTGTTTAATCTTGGACCAAAACAAATTCAATCTTCATTTTTAACTCAAAAATAAAAATATCTTTTGCTATGAAATGACTAAAAATATATTTTCTTCAAAATATTCTCTTTAAGCACAACGGAAACTTCTCACTGAGCTTTTCTGCCCCCTCAACTCCTGTTTATGGATCTAGACAGAAATCCCACACTACATTAGACATCAGTGGTACTAAATGCAGTTCATCACCCCAAAGCTGATATCTTAAATAGGTGAAATACGTCATACACTAAACACTTCTCTCCCTTGGATAATTCAACTGTAGAGATTTAAAGTGAGCTGAGTCAAACCCTGCCCTGTATGAATCTCCGTTCCTGACCATGAGGACTACTGCTGACAGCAACAGTCTGAATTTACCACTAACTGCTTTTCCCAAGCTTCACAGTAACTGCTTGGCATAGCCTGTGCAAGCTGCCACACCATTGGCATCTTCTGATGGATTTCCCTAAGATAAGCAGATCATGGCTGTATTGGATCTGGTTGGTATGGAGTTAACTCTCCCCATAGCAGCCCTCGTAGTGCTGTGCTTTGCATTTGTAGCTAGAAAGGTGTTGATAATACCCCAGTGTTTTGGCTAATGTTGAGCTGTGCTTGAACAGCATCAAGGCTGTCTCTCCAACCCCCCCACCAAAGGCCAGTAGGCAAGGGGTGGGCAAGTGTTTGGGAAGGGACATAGCCAGGACAGCTGACCCAAACTGACCAAAGGGATATTCCAGACCGTATGATGTGCTCAGCAATAAAAGTTAAGAGAAAGGAAGGGGGGGGGGGGGGGGGTAGGGTGGCTTTTGCTATCAAGGTGTTTGTCTTCCGAAGAAACCGCTTTGCGTACTGGGGCCCTGCTTCCCAGGAAGTGGCTGGACATCACCTGCTGATGGGAAGTAGAGAATAAATATTTTTTATTTTCTCTGCTTCCATGTGTGGCCTTTGTTTTTCTTTATTAAACTGCCTTTACCTTGACCCATGAGTTTTTCATCTTATTTTCTCCCCCTATCCTCATGAGGAGGGTGGCTCAGTGGTCATACATGGCCAATGGGGCAACAAAATATAAGCAGAGCCTCACTACTGTGTTAAAGTTCTAGGCTATGTCTCCAAAAGGGATTAGGGGCTTAAAAGGACACTCTCAGAGGGCACATGCTCAGTGGAAGCAGCTGAAGACCATCACATGCCCCTTTCTACCAACCTGGTGAATCTTCCAAAGGGCATGTGTGATCTTGTTTTCTCTTTCCCTCAGGTCATTCCCAGGAAAAATGAAGGTTATACTCAAAGTGGAGAAGGCTGATAAAAAAAATAAAACACTATTATAGCATTTTTGCAGATGAGGAGAGACTGAGTGATGAAGTCATGTGCCAAGGAGCACACAGAAAGTTCTAGAGAAAGCTAGGACTTAAACACAGAGCTCCAGAGTAACAGACAACTAGTTCATACTGTCCTTTCTCTACACACACAAAAAAGATGATTTTCCTTTCCTCCTTTTTCAGTCCTACAGTTCAAGTTTTCTCCCTTTCCCAGCTGGGCCTGAAATTCACCTCCTTGTTATCTAGCTTTGCTCAGCATACTTGATCACAGTCTTAATCACTACTTAATTTACTGGAAAATACCCAGAACAACTTTGGAGGCAGTGTAAAATATACAGGTAAATCACAGCTGTTTCCCAAGCTACCTGTTAAATTCTTCCCCCACCAAACAATCCTCCCTGACACTGTATTTTCATTGCTTTCAAACTCTAAACATATTTGTTAGCTTTGTTTTTATATAAAGGATTCCTGCCCACCCTCCAATCTGTCCTCTCTATCCACCTGTTGCTGAAGGGGTTTCTCTGACCAGATGCAGATTCCTGCAACATAGATGTTGCCATCTGGGCAACATTCCTAAATGGAATAAGATTGATATTTGAGGGGAGCATTTCATCTTCTTCAAAAGTGGATATCTAAAAATCAGTCTAATTAATTAACTGAAACCTCAAAGTGATAATTCCTTCCACTGACTATAAAGTGAACTAGGGGTAACTAGCTTAGATGGAGACCTTGACACAACAGATATCTAAAATGTGATGATACTCATCTCACTCATCGAATTTTCTCTCTCACAGTCTGAAATACTCACTGTCGAGTTTGTGATTTCTCTCAGTTTAGCACCTAGCCATTCAAATCAGAATAGGATGCTATATATGTAAATAAATGTTATTTTTCAAACAGACAGACAGGTCTTCTTACCTTCCCATTTCACAAGGAAAACAGAAACATGAGACAAGCAAGTTTTTCCCTAAGAGAAAGTTTGTGGAAGAGACAGGAGACGTATCTAATTCAGATTAGGAGAAATATAATTGGAAAAGCAGGTCCAAGCTGAAATGTCAACCTTTTAGTCAAAAGATGCACATGACATAGAAGATAGGGATGAACATTTATGGGGGAAAGCCATCCCTCTTTCACCGTAAGTTGGAAGTAAGAACTGTAATAAACTTTCTGTAAGAAAGAAATTTGGGACATTTCAGGGAGTTGTAGCATTTTTTGTCCCAGACAAGTTCCATCTAAATAAAACTTTCTCCAGGTTATTGCAACAGTGCTGCTCCGATCATGACTGTTCAGTCTGGACTTCCTGCTAATGATGGAGCTTTGATGAACATTTGGGAGGGTATTAACCTCATCTACCTTTAAATTCAGGTGCCTACAGATAGGCTACTCCATGCAGATTCCCTTTATAACCTACAAAGACAAACAAGCAGTGAGTAATGAGCATGTATCTTCTCATCCAGTTCCTTTTCCTATTTTAGGATGGCATGGGCTGCATCCATGGACTCTAGCTCATCCTCAAGCTCCATCGACATGGGAGGAAACAGGTTATCAGTGCAGTTCTAGATGTCTGTATTTAATCAGATAAATTTCATGGTAGAAGCCTGATCTTCACAGCCGCACACAGGCAGGATGTACTTAAGACCATCCTATGATATACACAGAGAAATGGAACAAGAAGACATGATCAGACCAGAGTCATAAATCACACAGCTACCACCTTTGCTCATGTAATTCTGATAACCACATAAAAAGCTTTGAAAACCAAGATATTGTCCTTCTGACAGTAAAGAAATGTGCTTGAATAACAAGGGAGAAAAAATAGCCCAAACAAGATTTGAAACGTTTTCTTTTCTTGACTGCCATTTTGACAAGTGAAGAAAAGAGAACAGCATTAAAATGAAAGGAAATAGTTTCCCCTCTGTTTTTTGTAAATATCCTAATGGAACATTTTGACCTGATTTGAAAGATTTTGACGAGCTTGTGTTGTGATGTGAGTATCGGGTTGCCCAGCGATGCCAACCCATACAAGGAAGCAGGCAGGATCATGCATTCGAAATGGCTTTGGGTACAAATAAGGGCTGTATTCTGCAAGTAGTCCAGAGTCAATGGGAGATTTGGAGATCAAGGAGAAAGCATTAGCCTTTATGAGGTGAAATATTTAGTACCAGTGCTCAAGGACTGAAATATCTTTTCAAATATGGATTTTAACTATTATTTACCCAGTGATTTATAGCTCAGTTCACCATGCGGCAAAAAAGTTTGTTCTTGCTGTGACCAACTAAAGAATCCCTTGGGTGTCTCTTGTTTCCTCATCCTCCTCTCTTCTCTTCTTTGTTTCTTACATTGGACCTTCTTTTTATATCTCCCTCATTGCAGTAAGTCCAAGGTCCACATGGGTTTCATGCCCCATCAGTGTGACCTTTCAGGGCTTTCAAGCTAAAATTTTGATAAGACACCAATGGATAAGAGGAGGTGATCTTTCAGAGAAAAGGTTTCAGAGTCTCTCCAAATTTAGGCAATCATCCCAGTATTGGCTTGTTGAGAAATTTATCGCAGCAGCCACAGACTATTAAAATATAAACCCAGAAGGATGGATCTACTCTATGGGACTTGTGACAGCCCACGGTGAAAGCTTAGCCCACAGGAGGACTGGAAACACATGAATGGGACAAGGTAAAGCTGTTATCTGATAGCGCAGGTGGAAGGGCCCTGTGTTTTTACAGCTGGAGGACCAGGGTGCTAGGACTTTTCCCTGGGTTCGACGCATAATTCAGATTTAGTAACTGCACAACTGCTGCGTAGGGAGCGTGGCTTCATTCTATTTTCTTAAGACCCATCTTTGCTGTCAGAGTAAGACTCTTCCAGGTCTAGGCCAGAGCATTAAAGGAGGGGAAAGGATTTGCACTGTGCATGCACGTGAGAGTAGATTTTGCTGAAAGAGTGTGAATTTTGAGCATTTTTCTGAACATGTTGTTCCCATCTCGTCCCCCAGCTCGCTCCAAGGCAGTGCTAATTCCCACATCCTGGGAACATTAGGTCAATTGTTTGTCAAATTACCCAGGTGAGTTCACACTTGCAATGAGCTCGCTTTCACCTGAGGCTGCAGCTGGGGTCCGGGCAGGCCCTTGCTATTCCTTATTTTTATCCACCCAGGCATTGTTCTGTGTAGTGCTTTCCTTTGGAAGAGTTGGGGCACCCACCACAAATCCTTGGGAAAGACTGACCTCTTCTGGGAAGCCGAAACGCAGCCGCTCAGGGAACCTGAAACCAGCCTTTGTGCCCTGGAATTTCCCCCGGGCATTTTGGGCAGCAAACTCTTGGCATTGGCTGCTAAACATTTTCAATGATTTTTCTAGAGATGCCTTCTTAAAGATGCTTTCTGCTTGCTGGCTGTTTAAGCCCCAAAGGATTGCAGGCTTACACTAGCTCATTTTATATTCTCCCTCACATCCCTCACGCTTATTTTTAAGTTCAGCAAGGTTTTCTCAACCCATTCAACTCTGTATCATCCTCCAGCTTCTCCTTTCCGTTTCTTCCCTAACATTTCAGCACTTTTCCTGGTGCTTAGCGTTGGTCATAATCCCAAAGTCACTGGTGTTTCCATTACAATGATCAGTCCCTTTAGCATGTTGACACTTTATTGCCTGCAGCTTTTGAGAGATCTCTGCACTAATTGCGCCTACATCACCCAGAGTTGCACCAAGGTGTAAACACAGGTCCTTGAAATAATATAATTACAACAGTATAGTTACTAGGTGTGCTGGTCTTTCGCTTGGGTGGAGTGCTGCACTGTGCAGTACAGTGATATGCCCATGTTATTTATTTATTCCCTGGTACCCTGAACCATTGCTTCTCTTCTCCAGGTAACACAGGGCACAGCTACCCTCCCAGGCATTTGCAGAGGGTTTCAGATAGTCGGAAAACCATCTTGATTGTAACTTAAGGGTACAGAGCCAACAAGCAATCTGTTCATTAAGAGGTAATGTGTTAAGCTGCTGACAATCCCTTATATTCATGTCTAGATAGCATATTCATGTTGGAGCACCTTCCCGTAGTTTGGTATCAGCAGAGCTAACCTTTGGCACCTCCCAAAATACAGAGTTCTGCTTCAGCCTCAGAGGTGCCAGTCCTGCCAGGGATGCCTGGATGAAGCTGGCCAGCTGGGGCCACATGCCCTATAATGTTTTCTCTTGCTCCCAAGATGTGCCAGGCACCAGGACAGCCTAAGGTACGATAGGGTTGGGGGATGCTGTGGGTTCTGTGTGCGTGTCGTCAGGGCCCTGGCCACACCAATGGCTATTAATTGTCCTTACCAGCCACATTTGGGACATCCACGCCAGATCAGGCTGACCAGGAGCTTGAGCTTATATCCAGCGCCTGGCCTAATGGGTGGCGGGTGTGCAGATGGTCAGGGCGATTAAGGTCCATTGGTGCGTTCATGGCCTTGAAACATGTGTCGTATGGAGGATGCAAATCTAAGCAGGGATTTTTAGGAGAAATGCAGTCTCTTTGCAGAACTGACTTTACAGGCTTGGCCACCAGAATCATAGAATCACAGCATCACGTAGGTTGGAAAAGATGCTTAAGATCATCAAGTCCAACTGTTAACCTAATACTACCAAGTGTTAGAAGGACATCTGAAAATGTCCCCTGAGCTTGCAGAACCCATTGATTTTTGCACTCCAATATAATGAACTGTAACTTTCTAGGTGCTATGTAAATTCTCAGTCATAGCTTAGACAGTTCTTTACACTTCAACGACTTTAAGAGCCCAGCTTTGACATGTCTACTCTGTTTCATTGTCCCTCTTGAAAACAAACTATGTAGGGACATAAGAGTCTGGTCCTGGCGTGCACTCTGTCTCGTACTGTGAGCAGCACCAGCTCTTGCAGAAGAGAATTTGGAAAAAACTGTGACCTGCTAAGGCTTGTCCCGGGTCTCTCACAGATAAAGATTGCCTCAAACTTGACGTTTAATAAAACCTTTTGATCCATTCATATTTAGTGATGGAGTGCTTGTTTTTTCTAGCCAGGTAAAAGTCCAGTCCTTGAATCTTGTTACATTCCTGTGTTAGTGCTCTCCATGGTCTACTTCCATAGTGTATGGAAAAGCATTTCCTTTTATCCAGCTTTAATTTCCCCACTTTTTTATTTATATTGACTGTATCGCCAGGGTGTCTTTGCCGTGGGTCAAGGTGCTAGTGGTGCGTACCTATAAACATAGAGGCCAAAATATGGTCCTGCCCCAATGAGCTCACCCATTACACCAGCTGTCCCCTTCAGCTCTCAAATCCGTTGAGAAGACCATTAACTTCAATATTTTTGGCCACATGAGGAATTATCAGCCACTGAAATCAAAAGTCAGAGGGAGAGAGAGAGGACTTTGCAGTTGACTCAAGGTGAATAAGAGGGTACTGAACTGCCCAGTCTAGTCTGTATGATCCATGCCCTCCAGGAGCTCAGTGAATTCCAGTAGCATTTGACAAAGACCCTCAGAGGTCACAGGGGATGGGATGGGATAAGCGAAACTCAATATTTGCCGGTATGGAGAACAAACATCCAAGCAAAGTAACTCTTTCCAGGCCAGGGTTATTGATATTAAAACCACAGAACTTAATTAAAAATGAAGGTAATTAAAGCCAGATGCGAGAAACTTTTTTTTTTTTTTTCCCCTGCATACCACATTGTAGACTCATAGCATGACTCACAGGGAGAGAGCAGTAAGTCAAGGTGACTGGGAACATTCAAGGAGCGATTATCTGGGATCATTAGTGGGGCTGGTGGGCGACCGCTATAAACTGGGAACAGGTCCTGATGAGGTGCATGGCCTTTAACTCCTCTGGTATGTAACGAGAGCTGTAAATCTCCCCATTACGGGCGGCAGTGATGCGGGTGTACTCAGCCAGCAGCCTTGCTTTAATCTCTTTGTAACATCAAGAGAAGAGGAGGGGGATTCTTGCTCCAGGACCTGAGTGACCTGAGCCTCCTGAAATGGGTGAAACTACCCATTTTCATGTGGAAATTACGTGCAGTAATGTGAAGGCTGAAAAGTCAAATTCTGGTCCGAATAGCTTTGGTATGAACCTTGAGGAACTGCACGGGCTTCCAGGGATTTACACCTCTCAGAGCAGAGCCTGGAGTTTTGTATCTAAAATCCCTGAGCTTGTCCACAGCTATTTTCTTTCCTTTCTGTATACGTCTGAGGGTTTCACAGAGGAGACAGTATGTTCCTATGATACCACAATACTGATCTGGCCTGTTGGTGATCCAGGTAGGAAACTCAAGGCTGGGATGACCTCTATGTGCAATAAGTCCCCTGCCAGGTCCTGACACTGAGTTATAGTATGAGGCTGGAGCAACACGTGTCTTTTCTCTGTGCCTCAGTGTCCCTCACTGCAAATTGGGGCTGCTCATATTCTCCAGAAGGTGGTGGGTTGTGAAAATTAATGAGGACTTGATTCATTTTACCTAACATTAAATTAATATTTACCTAATATTAAATTAAACAGCTCAGGGAAGAAAAGTTAGGCGGTATGAAGCAGCCAGGAGGTTATAGCTACTCTGAGTCAGGAATTGTTCGCAGACACTTCACAGTCTACCTGCACCAGCTATCATGGCTGAAATACATTCCTGAAAATGCTGGTTTAGGTGCTTGAACAATCATTTCCTAGCTCATTTCAGTCCAAATTAATTGGGTTCATTTATGCAGCTAGCCTTGGCTCACTGGTCAGGAGCAGCTAAAGATGTGCTAACGTGACCAGTGCCATCCACTGGGTTGGAGACAGGACTTTCCACTTGCCCCCAGCCACCGAGAATTTTAACAGCTAAAAATCCAAAATCTGAAATCTTCTGGCATTTCCCAGCTCTTCTGGACAACTATCCCTGAACATGCCTGGTGTAAGAGTTTCTGCTTCTGGCAGCACAAGCACTTATGTACTGCAAAGAGATTGCCTACAAATCATTGGCTTCAAATGGACCACATCTCT
This sequence comes from Harpia harpyja, assembly GCF_026419915.1. NCBI lineage: Eukaryota > Metazoa > Chordata > Aves > Accipitriformes > Accipitridae > Harpia > Harpia harpyja. The sequence continues at coordinate 107,115,401 of NC_068940.1, forward strand.
GAAAGGAATTTCCACAGCTTTTCTGGGCACCGATCACAAGGTTATTAGCCATCTGCAAATCCAGACTGATTATGAGCTCACCACCTCGCCGGGCTATCTCGTATTGCAACCATCTAATTTTCAGACTCATTTTTTCCCACTTCTGGAGTTGTACATGTTCCCCGGTGACTATCTCCACTAGCGATAAATCAGGAGGTTCAGTTTTGTGACTCCATGTGTTTTCTTCCTGTTCCAAATTTTGCCAGGTTCAAGGCAATAGCAATGCTTATCTGTCCTTTCACATGTCAGTTAAATATTGAGTAGCCCATATTCCCCCAATATTGACTTCCCCATATTCCCCCAATATTGACTTCTATGCTCAAGCCCAAATAAGAAGTTGCAGTTATCCCTTGTTCCTCCAAACTTTTGGATGCAACTTTTCCATCTAATCTTTTTTAGTTTATGTATATGCCTTTTTACCAAACTGGGTGAATGCTTTTGCATAAACACACTAGACACATATGGTCAGTCTTGGCAAGCTTTACATTTTTTTCAAGGGGAAAAAAAAGTCTTCTCTTGGTGGCCAGTTTTCTGAATATTCCCAAACATTAACAGAAATGGTTTTGTTAAGTTTTTGTTATTTTCAAGCTCCCTCCATTTGCAGGTTAAATATGTTTGTTTTTTCTTGGTTATTCCTAGCTGGCTCACGTTGTAATTGTTTTTCTTTCTGCAAAGCTTGAGGCTCTTTGTCCTGTAGTTTTAAGCCCTCTCTTATAATGTCTTGGATGCTTTCACATTCCGTGAGCTGCACCATTATTTCCTCCTTGAAGAACAAGCCACAGTTTCCCTTTTTGGACACCAAAACCCTGTGCCAGTGCCAACATTGGCATTCTTCATGCTGAGAAATTAGCCAATATTTAGGATTTTGAGAAATGAGCATCAGGTATTGCAAGGATGAGATCTGTGAATTTACAGAGACTGCAGCTAAGATTCCATTTCCCAGAACATGGCAGCAAAAGGTTCTTTTTCACAGTTCAAAATCTCTGTCTAGATAGAATAAATGTTCTCTCATTTAGAGTTTTTTTCTCAAGTTCATATGAACAGCATAGGGTTTTTCTCTGCCTCCTTGGCATTCCTGAATACACACCTGCATTTATAATTAGACCCAAACAAACCCTACCATTGCTGTAGCTAAACTTCTAGCTTAACAAGTAGGGTCTGATAATTCCATACTTTATTCTGCAAAGAAATTTAATGGATATTCTTTTGCATTTATCCCAAAAGATTAGTACACTTCCCTAAAAATATTTTAACACTATGACAATGACTGGCACAATTTAGCTCTTAGAGCAAATGTCTGAGCCTGACAGGTCCATACGGCTAAAAACAGGAGGTCCTGCTCTCTCCCCTGTGTCTCCCATTCCTTCTTTGCCTCAGTGAGAAGAAACACGCTGTGCTTTGCTGCTGCGAAGTTGTGGCTGCTGTTTTCCGTGTTCTGCAGTTACATTGTTTTACCCCTCTCAGGCTAAGAAGTCATAAGGTTGTCTTTAAAGCCATTAGCATTTTCATCAACAAAAAGTCAAGACTTTGGACTTTGATGATAGCCTTTTTGAGATTTTCTTGGCAATTACACAAGCTAGGAATAAGCTTCTGGCTCCCAATGAAATCTGAGGTTTTCCCCAAATTGCCAGATTCCAAGAGTTAGGATTTTCTCAGAAAAGAAAAAGAACAAAAAGAAACATAAAATATTTCAAAACTTCTTTTTAGGAGTGAGCAATTGTGTTTATTGCATGCTTGCTTTGTTGTCTCTGATCTGTTTTGAATCCTGAATGTTTGAAGTGCTTAAACACTTGCTTATCTTGGAACATATGGTACCACTGATTTCTATGAGAATGCTGATGCACTCACAAAGTTACGCACACGCTTAGAAATGCTTTGTTGGAACATAGATAAAGGAAAAACCTTGAGTATAAATTCTGCTGTTTGAAAAAGACTGCAGAACCATCCACTCCATGCCACCCACACGTCCATTGAAACTAAAACTTTTATTAGCATTTTCCACTTTCTATTCTCTTTTTCCTCTGCCAAATTTCAAGAAAATTTTCCTTCTGCTTTTGTCCCATTTTTGCTTACTTTTTATTTGTTTATTTATTTAATTTTATTTTTGACAGGGTTAAACTTCAGGAGTTTTTATAGATTGAGTCCTGACTTCAGGAACATCCTTCCTACCTTTTCGTGCTAAGAAGGCTGAAGCAAAATGTCTCCCAGAAATAATGGTCTCCTTTAACTGGCTGCAGAAGGGTTTGGATAAGGCCCAATCCCTCATGACAATCATGTTTCCACTAGCTGGTGAAGTTGCTAAATCAAGATTACTGGACGCAGCCACCCCGACATCTTTGCAGTTCAGGATCTCAGGAGCTTGTTCATTTTTCAGTCCTACTTGTGGACAGATTGACTTTGGATTCCTGTTGAATGTGCAAAGCAGGAATTTGACACTAAGCCAAAGACTGTCTTTGCAGAAATATTGTCCTTCCCTTACACAATGGCTTGCTTGGCCTGCAGATTTTTTCTCCTTTAACCGCAAGCAATCGAAAGGTCTTTTGGTAAACAAGATACTGTTGATTATAAATTTAACAGAGCGGTACACTGCTTGGCAAAAGGGCTGCTTTCTTCCTTTCTGAACAATAAAAAGGATTGGGCTGCTCTTTCAAATGTGGCATACATATGCTTGGTGAACTCCACTCTTGATGACGATGCACCTCCAGCGTTTTCCATGCTATGTCCTACGTCTGCCTACCTCTGCCTCACGTTGGGCAAAAGGATAGAAGAACAGAGGTCTTACACCTCACTGCATCTTCTTCAGACAAGGGACTCTGATTTAGCATATTCTGGCAGGATAAGAAGACAGAAAGTGTGGCCTCAGGAATTTAGGAAGATACACAACAAGAATGAAAATGAATGGAACTTTTCAGGTATGGAGGAAACTTCATGTGTAAACATAACCTTAAAAGTTGGAAGCTAAGCTCTACACAGCCGGAGAACTACTTTCTTTCCAGCCACAAAGCTGGATAAGGAAATGAGTTATAGGTGATGAGCGGATTAGAGTCTCGGCTGGCTGGCTGCACCTGAGATTATATCCGATTAAATCAGAATAAATCTTAAATATTAACAATTTGGGGCATAGTCAGGCTTTTGCTCTTTCACCAAGGGCTCACTGATCTAGTTGTGGGGAAGCTTGAGAAAAGAACAGTTGTGCTTCTCATGCTCATGAAATGAAACTTGATGGATCTGAAGAGGAGCCTGATCTTTTCCATCTTCAGCCACAAGGCTGAATGATTGCACCGATTTTAGTAAACTGATTGTGCCAAGGAATGTTCCCAGGCACTCAACTCCAACTAAATACTAGCAATCTGTTAGAACACTCCATGGCACAGTTTTAGTCTTGGTCAGCTATCACCTTCCCAAACCATTCCTGGATATTCTTTGGGAATATGTTGCAAGGACTGAACCCAAGGGCAATTGGGATGTGGCTACCCGTTTCTGGAGGTAAAAGCGCTTAATAGTGCAAATTCAGATCTTTCTATACCATGGCCTCAGGGCCAGAGAGCAGACCTTGGAGCCTGGTTGTGATTGTCATGGCAGAACTCCTGCCTCCAGGGGATTCAGGCTTGTGTACAGCAAAGAAAACAATGGACCCGATCATAATATAATATCCATAATTTAATTAAGAGGGTGAGCCTTTCTGCCTGTTCTGTTAATCTGATTAAAGCAGGATGCTGAAATTCGTGGGAATAGATGCCAGTGCAGGTGTGACTGTGTGACGCAGACACATTGGAACAGGCCACTGGGCTGAAGAAAACATCTCCTTTCCTGTCAGCCTCAGAGCAGTACATTTCTGCCAAGCATTTCTGTTCACTGAGGGTCATAAAGCTAAACAAGATCTGAAAAACCTCAATATACTAGATTAAAATACACTTTTGGATAAAGGCAACATGAAAGACCAAAAGGAAGGAACATTCTACTCGTGAGGAATCATTAAAAACAATAGAACTGGTCAGGATGAATTGTTGGGAGATAGAGGACTATAAAATTGTGAGGGGAAAAGAAAAAGTGAAAAGGGATTGACTGTTACTGGTTTCCTCCAGTGCAAGAACTAGAGGGGGTCAAATGAAATCAGCATGTGGCATGTCCAGTACTTGAACAAGCTTTGAAACTACTTGTCACAAGAATCTGTGGATGCCTATAGCCAGCATGATTCAAAAAGCAGATTTATCTACAGCTCTTATACAAACACCCTACCTCTCGACATGAATTATTGGAAGCCAAGGCATTATGTGGGAGAAGAGCAACACATACTCTTGTCCTGTTGTTACATTCCTCCCTCTAGGAACCAGCCAGTGTCCTCGGCAAGGAGGGTCTTTGGGCTGGCCCAATGTGGCTATTCCTATGGTCAGACATGGATCTGGGGAGAGAAACCTATTCTAGTAACTGACCTGGTAAATGAAATTCCAGCCACTGTCTCTACCTCCTTCTTCTTTCCACCCCACCAGACATGAAGCTTCTCACTCAGCCATCCTTCCTGCTCCCTGCTCCCTCATTTCCAACCTCAGCATCTCTCCAGTTAATTGACTCCATATGCCAGAAGCAGCTGATCAGTGCCATCTTTAATTTTGCCCACTGCCTGCATGTGGGTCCTGGGGAAGAAGAAAACCCTTGGAACTACGTGTACTGCTGATAAATCATCTAGCAGGGTCCTCCCTCAGAGGAGCCCTCCTCGTTGCAGCTCAGCATGGCACTTTCACCAAACCCATCACCGCTCCTGCCCTCATCACGTAGCACCGTGAGGGTCTTTCCTTGTTAAGTGATCCAGAGCACCGTATGCGTTACTCCCGATGTGCATCAGACACGCGGCCTGGCATGAGGCTCTCTCTTCTCTGGAGATGAAGTGACCTGGTGATGGACCAAAGCTGAAGAAATCGGCGTGTCCAGAATCTTCTGAGCTGCTGTCTTGGGGTGGCTTCCCAGAGAACCCTGCTCAGTTCCCATTCACTCGTGGTCCTCGATTTCTGTATCTACAGAAGGGATAGAGTGCATTTTATCTGCTGAGAAGCACAGGAGACCTCAGCAGGGCCCGAGGTCTGTGAACAGCAGAATTGGGACCTTCCGTATTTGCTGTTGTCCCAGTCTGGATGAAGTTCATCTTGGCAGCCTTAAGGGGAAATGCTCCCTACTCCATTAGCTCTCTATTGAGCCATCCAGCCTTCCATGCAAGGCTGTTTTATTTGGAAAACGTGACCACTTGTGGCAAACAGTATTTACGATTTAACTTTTTGTTGTTGTTGTTCCGGCTGATGTGAAACTCCTTGGCTTTACAATGCAGGTTTAATAAAGTCTATTAAAAGGGTAAATATAGCAACTCCCTTTTGGAATTTCTTCCTTTTCTTTTCTTTTTTAATTGATTATTTCTTAGAGGTAAAAATTTTAATGCAATGGCAAAATATCAGGAGTAATTAGATTAAGTAGGGGGGGAGCTCTTGATTTTTTTTTTGAGAGCTATAAACCAGAAATGAAACAAAACTTACTTTATATTTGTAGACAAGTGTGTGTGTGTGTGTTTATATATTTCTCTAATACTTGCCAGTTTTGCTCTTTTTTCTTCTTTCAAAGCACTACAAGCAATAACACTGTGGATGATAGAACCCTTTCTGTTTATTCTTGTTTTCTTTCCAATAATGAATAAGCTCGAAGGGCATTATTTTAACTAGGCTCTTGTAATCCTTTAACGGGGCTTGTTGAAAATAAGACCCAGCACTGCCAGACACCAGGCAGCAAAAAGCTGCTTAGTGCCAAACTCCTTGGCACTGGAGAAGCTGGGAATTGGCTGATTTTTCCTCCTGTTCTGTGTTTGAGTATGCACCTTCCTGGGTCCCAAAGAGGGTCAGAGTCCAGGCAACACCTGAAACTTGGTCCCTGCCCTCAAAGAGTGACCAGGATAACACTTTGCATCTCTCTCGGTTTAATGCACTGCCTCCAGGATGGGCTGAGCCTTAAGGGGCTGGAAGCTCTCAGTGCCGTAGGGTTGGTGTTAGTGTGTGAAATCATACAATGATGTGGCAATCCCAGCCCCTGTTGAAAAAAGGAGAGGTGCCCTGGTGCTGATGGCCATGGAGAAACACTTGAAAGCACAAAGTCTAAAAGCTCCGAAACCAGAAAGCAATTAAGAGAACCTCAAACTTCTTATTAAAGATCTTAGGATGGTTTAAGGCAATCTTGCTGCTGTTTTGTTAGAGGAGAGAAAGGAGGATCCCACTCAGTCTCAGACTCAAGACCTGCAGCTCAGCAGCTCTCTGTTCAGTCCTTTGCTCTCCAATCTTGGGCAGGACATCTTGCCTTTGTGTTTCAGATCTCCCACAAAGGGAGTCCCTCTTCTGCCCATGCCAACCAGCACTCTCCAAAAGACGTGTCACCCTGAGCCAGGAGTTGTTCCTAACAGACCATATGGATGTGGCTCTCCTCTTTGGGAATGTGGATGGAAAGGATGAGGTGTCATAGGACTCAGCCAGATGATCCCTTGCCTCCTTAATTTGCTAATATACCAGTAGTACATGCTTTTACAGTAAAAGTAAAGAGACTTTCCTTTTCCAGACAAATTCAAAAGAAACTGCTGTTTATGATCCACAGAAACCAGTAGCCAGCGCCCTCAAAGATAGTCCCCACAACGCTACAGAGGAGCATAAACAGGTCCAGTCTCAACAGGCTTTTCAAAAGGACGTAAGAGAATGGCTGTAGGGTATATGATATGGGAAGGAATAGATGAACTACCCTGTCTTTTTCTGAACTTCTTTATCAAAAAGGAGCCTGGAAGCAAGCTGCAGTGTCTCCCTGCTACAGCCATCCTCCTTCCTTTTTCTGGTTCTTCACCCTGCCCAGTCCTCCTGCCCTTCTAACAGAGCCTCCTGCCCTTCACTACCTCAGACTAGTCTTGACCGACCCCATTATGGGGTTTGTCTTTGTAAAGGCTGCCTTATCTCACACTTCCTACTGCCCAGGTCTGTAGCAGACTTCACCCTGCAGAGCTAATGCTGCCCAAACTCTGCTGTTTACCCACCTCAATTCAAGTTATCTGCCTATTTCTCTTCCAATTTTACCAACAAAGTGCATTGCATTAGGAGACGTTCCTTGGCAGGTTGTCTGTAGAAGAGGAGGCAAACATTGCTCTTGAAATAGGGAATACTTTAGCTCCTTTCTGCTGGGCTGGTACCATGCAGTATGGCAATGGCTTGTCAGGTGATCGAGAATCTTCCCCTGAGAACAGCCCATCATATCTCAAGCAATGAGATTTTCTATGGCCATAGAAAACCCAGCTAGGTAGAAACACAGGGAAATAGGAACAGCTGGGCTTCAAGACCCCCTTCCCACCCGGCATCATTCCAAGGAGCCCTAAACCACACCATTGAAAAGCCCTTTGCCCTTCTCCTGGCTCTGTACAAGGGGCAGAACGAGCACAGGGGCAGAGGACCTGTACCTTCATTCTCAGAGGTGTCTGTCCCTGCAAAGGACAGCCGGACGGCTGCTGTATCACCTTTCCATGCTGCACATTCCCTGCCCATTGCAGGCGGTGCTGGCCCGGTGACAGGTCCCTGTCCCGAGGGAAGGAGGGTCCATTAGAGCTCAAGGGGGAAGCACTTGCCTGTGGAGCGGAAAGGTTAATCTGGTGAGGATGACAGAGCAAATAATTGCCAGGGAGAGGACATGGCACTTCACCTCAGCCTGCTTGTGTGCAAAAGGAAGGCAGCTCTAGCACAGAGATCCGGCTGGCTTTTCATCACCCGCCGTTGCAGCCCAGGGGAGAGGCAGTGACATGAAAGCTCCTTTTGGGCTGGGAAGGGAGAAGGGAAATTAGAGTAAAGCACTCAGAACAGCACACAGCTTGTCCAATGACCCTGAAAAACCAGATGAAGGTCTCTCTTCCAGGGATGTTAGGCTTTCTACAACTCCTTGCCCTTTTGCTGGGGGTACTATTTCTCTCTGTAGCTGCTCTCAGTCCCATTTTAGCCCCTCCTGGTCATAGCCATGAAATATGTGGCACAAAAACATATCCAAGGTGGGCTAGAGGAGTGCCCTCCCCACTCTGCCCCAAAAGATACCCTACTGCATCCACTCACAATTTTCACTTCCAGTCTGCGTATCTTTATCCTCCCTGGGACAGCGTTTCAGGTACCCGGGGCTTGGCCTCGATCACATCTCAGGAAGCAGAAGAGATCCCTTGGCTCCCTTAGTACGAACACCCTGCTTTCTACAAGGTGAGTAAGTGCCCAGGTTAGCTAGCACAGCTCAGACTAATCTTCTCCAAGGACTGGTGAGATTTCAGTAATTAAAAAAAAAAAAAGGATTTTATAATGAAAACAGTGATGTAAGTATCATGATAGTGGGAAGGAAGAATGGCAGGGAGGAAGGAAGAACAACTCATCTCTGAATTTCGCTGTCATTTCTTCTGGAGCTTTGGAGTTCATCAAGTAGAAGTTTTATCTGGATCAAAAAGGTTGCTAACAAAATCAGGGTCAAATCAATCAAATGGTGACCACCCAAGTTGATACTTTCTGGAAATTGGTTTGAAGTGACCAAATTAAGCAGAAATATTAAAGAAGGATTAAGAGCATCCACACAATGAACTTGCACTGGATTGTCTAGACTATTTTTCCTAATTGCAGGAACCTCTCAAGTGTGGATTTGCCCCTTCTCAACAATGCTAATGGAAGCTAGCTGATGTGCTTCCTGTGATTATGGGGGCTCATCACCTCCAACATTTTGAACTTGAGCAAAAAGTCAAAACTTGCCCCTCCTGGAGAGCTGAGACCTCCTTCTGGACCTCTAAAACCAAATGAAAAGCATCCCTGACTGCCAGATTAAGTCCTCAATTAATCACATCACACAAGTATAATGAGGACTGTTGAAAAAGCTTTTGCAAAATTGAGATAAGCTCCCCTCGTTGCTTCCTTTTTGCCAGTGAGTTCATCTGTGTGCTTACATTTTCCATTCACGTCTGAAGAGCCTAGTGGGAAAAATGACAAACTGGAGGAGCTACCTGCATGCACCTGGGAAAAACAAACAGTGCCTGGAGATAAGAGAAAGTGGGAGAACAGAGAGATAAGGAAAAGAACCAAACACTCCTCCCTCCTCTTTTCTTCCTCCCCATTTCCTCCCGGGAGCAGCAGAGTTCAAAACACTCTGCTCTCCAGCTTACACTTCAAGTGCAGGGTGATAGGCATTAATTTCACACAATGGACCTCTGTTATTCATGTCAGCAACGTGAGGTTTTCCATGTCTTCTAAGGACACCAGCCCTGAGAGCCTGAACGCACATGTTCTTACTCGATGCTGAAGCTGAAGAGTCCTAGGTCTGTAGGCTTCTTGGGTAGGAGATGCCACAGGAATTTTGAGCATCAAGAACAGACTGGTCGCTGATCCAGCTGACAAATACCAAGCCACGGAAAACAAATGAGTTAGAAGTCAGCCCTGGGCCCCACTGCTGAGCTGAAGGACAAGGACGCAAAGGGGTGAGTGGACATCCTTACAAAGAGATGGGCATGTTCTACAACAGGTTGCAAAGGTTCTAGTAGTCATGGCTTACACAGCTGGGCTTGAAGGTCCAAGGGCCTGTCCTCAGCAGCAGCTTGCATCATCCGTACTGCCTTTTCCTACTCAGAACGTCAGCTTATGTCATTCCCTGTCTGAAGGCAGCACTGTCCCTGTGCTGCGTGAAATAGCTGTTTTGTTCTGCCCTGGTGTGGAGAGGTTTCTGCGAAAGATTTTGTAAGTGCTTCTGGAAAGAAACACCCTGCAAATCCCAGTGTCTCCTGCACTACTTTTAAAATGATGCCACCCCTAAAGAAACCCTCTAAGGAAAAAATGCATATTAGGTACAGAAGACGACTCAACCTCCACCTGTTACATGAGATGGTGTTAGGAGGGCTGGGATCCAGCTCACAGAATACAATATGTAAATGTAGATGCTTCCATCCAGGTATCAGTGAGTGCTGGGTGTCTCAGCTCCCAGCCCAGACAAGGTAGACATCCATGGTACAATTCAGCTGGGAAAGCATAGGTGGGTAGAGCCACTGGAGATGCCCTCAGATACCCAGCTGGCCTCCTGCTCCCATTTCAGGGGAACACAGACACGTGCTGCCTCATCTTCTCTACCCCATCAGGGAATCTGACGAAATCAGTCTCGAAGGCAGAGGTGGACCAAGAGGTGAACCGTGCTGCCTGAAGTGGTGCTTCAACCCAATCTTAACTCTCTGTGCAAGGTTGACCATCCCTCTTACTTATAGACTGGACTTCAGTAGGTCTCGGTGATGGGTAAGAATTGGCAGGGTGATGACCTGGGCACTTCAACACCTCCAGAAATGTTCCATCTGGTTGATTCTAAGCCAGAGTGACGAAGTGGATTGGCTCCTCCATCATCCAAATCTGCTCTCCCACCCCTGTTTGAAAATCGTGACCTTTGGGACCAGAAAGCGCAATGACAGCAAAATTGGCAAGTCCGGCTGTCTACAGAAGGGAGTGAACTTGGCATCCTTGCATGTCTGGAAATGGAGCTGTTTATACAGGGGGAGGGAAGAGGAGAGCTGCCATGTATAAGGTCTAAAATCTATCACTCACATTAACATAGCATGCTACAGAATAATGAGGGTCCTACTAACAAAGATGACATAAATAAAACCATGTTAGCTGCTTCACTTCAGAACAAAGTATTTCCCCCTAGGAGAGAGCTTATGGTCACAGGAATTATCAAAAAGCATTCTCACTTCTGTACGAGTGTGATTTACTCCAATTACTAAATATACACTGGTATAAATCTGTCAGAATTATACAAGAATAAAAGGAAAGATGGCCTTATGATTAAAATGCTGGAGTGGGAATATGGTGATTAGGAAATTTTGCTCTGCTACAGATTTTTTTTGCTGGATATTGGACTACCCATATCACTTACTATTAATACTGCCTCATTCCAGATCATGCAGATACACACACACACAAATACTCCTTTTTTCCTCCCCATTTATAAAATGGGCTTACTGGTTCTACCTTCTTTATGTAGATTGCTTTTTCTGTGGGGCAAGAAATACCTTCACAAGCCAAATATCCCAATTCTGTTGTGTGCTGGCTGAGGAGATCATTTTAGTTCTGGTGATTTTGTTCTAGTTTTCAGAAAACTAAACTAAATAAATAAATAAAAAGGATGTTTTCATGGACCAGTATCTTTGCTGTGTCCTAAAGGAGTTCCTTCACATAATTGGTAGTACAGCCATGGGGTGAAAGTTGCAGAAGATTTTGAAGAGATCCAAGGACCACAGAAATGCTGCTCAGCCCACGCGGTATAGATCAGCTCCGTTGTTGGAACACAGGTGCCTAGTTGAAGTGCCCTGGGATATTCCACTGGCTCTCCCACTGCCTCTAGACAGGAGCACGGCTCTGCCACACAGCTTGTGTGGATATCTCAGATACCCCTTGGTGCTTCAGGTGGCCCTCTACATCTGTATTTAGACAACTGGACCACACCTTGGACTCCACTCACAGTATCGAGGCTCAGTGTGGTTACTCACACCAAATGTCTAGGGCTCTTGTGATACCCTGGGGTATCTGAGGAGTTGACACAGGGCAGGGAGATGAGAGATGGGACCTATGGGAGGCTGCGGTGACCTCCTGGAACAGCACCTACAGCCCCATGGCTCCTGAAATGGCCCCGAATCCTGATCCATAAGCAGCTGAATTGAGCCCTGCATGTCCAACCTTAACCAGGCAAAAGAGAGATGGCCAGCATGAAGCCTCTTATAGCTGGGTGTTTTAAATATTTGCTTTGGCTGCGGAAAACTCCTTTGCCTGATCAAAATTCCTGTTATTTTGCTACCAAGGAACACATCTTATCTGCTGAGCGTGGGTTCTCCCTTATAAAAACTATTACACTTCGTGTCGTGTTTAAATATCCACTGGGACAGAGAAAGAAAGTTCAACTCATTCAAGACCTGAAGAGTTCAAGCACGTCCTAGGGTAGATCCTCTGCAGAATGAACTTCTACCTCTGGTAGACCCTCTGCTGTGCCTCGAAAGATGTACAACCTGACATCAGCACACCGCGCTGTAGCAGTGCTGTTGCCTCTTTGCCGAGTCTCTCGATGATTTAAGGTATAGATAAGGTAGTTTGGGTTTTGTTTTTGCAAACACCGTGCAAGTTTCTTCCTGTCTCTAGCCCCTCAGTCAAAACATTTCATTTTGGAAATGCTCAAATAATATTTTTTTTTCAAGGCTTGCTCTTTTTTTTTCTTTCATTTATTATTTTTTCACTTCATACCAAAAAGATCTGTTGGTTTTGACCCAAGCTGATGTCATGATATGTTCTGAGTTGGACAAAACTGTAATCTGGGAAAGGGAGGGATCGGAAAGAGGGAAAAAAATGTACTCTGAGAAAACCAATCCAAGACCACTTTTGTACATGTAGCACTGCTCCCAGCACACTGGGTCTCAGCTCAGGGCCTATGGGAAATATATAACCGACACGGAATAATGTAGGCACGCATTGTTTGAGGCCACAGTAAGGCATCACTGCAGCGATCAAAACTGGAGCAAAGCTGTGGTAGGCCTCATGGTGCATTATTTGCTCAGCAAACTTTTTAACCCATAGAAGAGTAATGAAGGGATGCAGCATTTGACCATTGGTTTTCACATTTTGCTCTTCCAGGGCCGCATTGGAGAAGGCGGTGGGAGCAAATGTAATTCTTCAAGGGGGTTTTGTTTGAATCAGCAGCTTTGGTATGTATTAAGCACTGAGAACTGCCGTGTTTAAGCAGTGGCCTGGTTCCACTTGCTCCAGTGAATTTTCTCAATCATGTCTGTCCCTTGTTTCCCTCTCCTGCCTTCCACCTCTGCCCCTGCCATGGAGACATAAATGCAGCTTTACTGCATCCAGCACAGTACACAATCAGAGCAGGGTCTTAATAACAAACAGGCACCGAGGAATTAATGTTCCCCTCTGCAGATGTATCCCCGAGAAGTTGGCACAGCTGCTGCAGTCTGGAGGAGCGCTGACTAGTGAAGAAGCACATTTTTTTCCTCTGCTAATAAGACCCCAAGCCACAATTGAGCAATGGAGCAATTATGTTCTTTAAGATGAAATTCTGACTCATGCAAAGGACTCTTAAAAAAATCACTATTTTTTTCCTTTCCTGTGCTCTGCCAAAAATCCCGTGGTGACCTTCTTTATTCTTTCCTGTTCACAGTTAAGTGGAATGACAGCTCAAGGTCAAGAACAGAAAACAATGTAATTTAAAGCTATGTAGAATAAAGTGGTAAGTTTCAAAAGACCAGAGATGAATGAAATGGAAGGGAATTTCTTTGTCAGATATGAAACCACGGCTGATCTCTAGTATCAGTGTAACAAAGTTGGGGGCACCAGAAAAAAATCCAAATTTTTCATCTTTTCCTTAGTAAGCTTAAGAGATAAGGAGATAGGAGGCTGGATCACAATTCTGGCTTTGACCAGTGCTAAACTTTAGTGACATATTGGATTTGGTGCTGAACTTTGAATGTCTGCCTTTAAAATGTTTTAAAACTTTGGTGCACAGCCGGAGGGACTAGGACTTGCCAGATCAGATCAGAGTAGCAACGTACTTCAGCTTCACCTAACCAAGGAATTACATACACATCATCATATCCTATCATGATTTCAGATCATGCTGGGCCAAATGAGGGATGCAAAGTACTGTGCTAGCTTTAACCTGGGCAAAAAGGGGAGGAGAGTCATCAGGAGTTAATTACAGAGGCACAATGAGAAATCTGGGAGAAAATCATGCTAAAAGGAGATTAAAATTATGAGAGAAAGTGGACAGAAGCTGCTGTGGAAGCCTGCAAAGAACTTTGTGGTTGGCCTTCAGTATGCATGTAGCTAGGGTAGAAACTACTCCAGATGATCTTCTCCTGACTTTACCTAGCAGCCAGTATATGAACCACGGTGGCATTAGCCAGTCTTCCACCAAGACAGAGTGCCTGTCAGGAGAATCAAGCAGCTCTTAAAACAAAGCAAAAAGAAGAACTGTTGACAAGGAACAACTTGCTGCGTACTTTGAAGGAGAGCAATTCTTTTTGTTCTCATGGGGTCATGGCAGGGGCTGTGCAGCCCAGCCACAAAACAGTGTCATGGAGAAATTACACTACTGCATTGGACACACCAGCACAAGGAGAGGAGATGGTCTAACCTGCTGCTAACGGAAATATTCTGAGCGCGACTGATAGATGACATTTGTCCACAGTGTCACAGTTGGGTCTGTGCTCCGGCACGAGTTGTCTGAGAGACTCCTGGGAACACAAGAAAGCATGCAAGAGGTGTAACGGACAGCTTAACAGCTCCTATGTATCAGGACTGGCCATCTTTCACAGAGCAAGTACCACTGGAGTTTACCCTTTATTATCAGGAGAGGCCTAAGCTGTGTGCAAACAGAAATGGATTTCATTTATAAAGGAGAAGTCACAAGTTTGGCAGAGATAAGATCTGGCAATCACGAAATTAACATATCCTTCATAGCTGGGAACAGCAATATGCTTGGAATGAGCCACTAATGAATGGCTAATTGGCAGAAGCCAACAACAGGGCAACCGATGTAAAGAACATAGCTGTCAGCTGCAGAGAACCTACAGTCTCATGAGATCCTCACACTCACTTGGTAGAAAGTTGAACAGACCAGCTCATGTTTCCTGTTTGGTTACATTTAATTCATCCATCATTTTATCTTAGAAGTAGCAAGCAAGAGTTAAGCTCTGGAAATTTGATGACTGATTTTGAGAAGGATACTGTACCAGACAAAAAGTTGTCAGAGCTCTGCAGCAGTTTGATAAGGCAATGCCAAACAGAAGCTTGAGCAGACATCTTCTCCTGGCACCCACAAGGCAGCAAGCAGCCAGGAATGAACTGAAACTAGTGCATCCACAGAGTGACAAAAAAGGTATACCAGGGAGGAAGGGATCTTGCCCTGGCAATGCTGGAACATCCCAACACCCCCAAAATTAACTGACAATCTCATATAGGGCTTGATGACCTAGAGAAGTCTTGTATTGGAGACTCAGAAGAAATTTAGGTGGGTGATCAAAAGCCTCAGGACACCAGCAGAATGAAGTCCCTAACAGAATGGAAATAAGATCTACCCCAGTAAGATGGTGCAAACAGGGAGGGGAAGATTGGTCTGAAGCTTAGCTCACTTGAAATCATGCAATACCGAATAGACCACAGGAGACTGAAGGGCAAGACCACAGCCCTTGGACAGAATCCGCATCTGTGCTTTCTGGGGCTGCAGAAGACCTGCATGGTAAACAGGAATGGTGAAAAGGGTACCTCAACTTATATTCAAGATTTCTGAGCTGGAATGGGATCAATTTATGGATAGGTTTGTACAAAATGACTGCACGGGATGGGGTTGAAGAAAACTATTCTGGTCTACGTTCCTAAGGAACAATATGATACATATCTCAGGACCTTTTTGAAGTAGAACCAGTTTAGCGGTGTTCATGGGATTGTCTCCTTAGAACATCACATCAGACTTTTTTTCAAAATGACTTCAGCTTTAGGAAGTTCCTAGTAGTTAGTTATCCACACAGGGAAGCTGTTGTTAGTAGCTGGGGTTCCAGTGGGTGAGACTTAAGAAGCATATCAGAGTTATATAGGACCAATAAAATTCTTACACACAGCAAATGACTACTTTGCAGCTTTTAACATCTTCCGCAGTCTACCCAAGGTTCTCTTACTTTCTTAGTGTTTATTTTTTCTATCACCCTTTTGAGGCTGCCAGAAAAGAATAAAAAAATTTAAAAAGACAGTGAAAGAGAAAAGAAAGAGAAGGAATATTAATGGAAGGAAAACTACTAAAAATATTAGCAGGTGTTTATAATCAGATGGGGCCTAAACCTCCCAAGTTGCTTCTGCAAATTGCTTGACATTTTTTATAGGGCAATTTTGTGGGGTACAGAGCTTCGAAGTGATGCAGTTATATGACTGGGATGGTTTTGGCTCAGGAGGTTTTTTGAAATGTATCCTTTCTGTTGGATTGGGCGTTTTCAGTGTCTGCAAACAGTATGTTTGACCATGTTCTGTGTTCAGTGGGAAGATTTACTTTTGTTGAGCAACCAAAGCCTGTTCCCTATGATAAAGCCTCTCTGATTTCAAGAGCAATGATAGCGAGTTGCAAATCTGCTCCCAAGAAACTAAGGACTATTTTTCATGAACCAAAAGAGTACATGGGATTTCAGTCCAGGGCTACATATGGATTTAGGGGATAGTCAGAGAACGTCTTGCAAATCTAGCTGCACCAGTTTTAAAAGCTATTTCATCTAGCTGTGAATAACCTTCCAGTGAAGGTTATTGTTGCAAACTACCATGCCTGACAGCTCGAACTAAGTCAAGTAACTTTGCACTGAAGCAGATTTAAGACTGCTCAGCTGGTCTGTTCCCTACCCATCCGGTTATCAAACCACTCTGGCTAGATACACATGAGCATGTCATTCATGCATCAGTGAGTTGTGATCCCTGAGGTTTGGACATCTGGGCCCAGAGTGGGATGCAGAGTCCTGATTTAGGTACCAGTAATCTCTAGGAAGTGCCTGGGCAGAGATTTTGACTTTTTTTTTGCCTAATCTGAGAAAGAAAATACAAAATATCTACTGAAAATTGTGGGAAAACATTCTGAGAACAGCTTTAGCTCCTGAATGGCAAACTGGTTAAAAAAAAAGTGGAAATTTTTCAAAGAAAAAAAAAAAATAATGTTTCTGGTTTGTTGAAAACAAAACTTGCTTCATAATGTCTAATCAAAGAAACCTTTTCCCATCTAATCAAGATTTTAGCTGAAAATGTCGTTAGCTGACAGTTTTAAGTCAAGAACAGTTCAAAAACATATATTCCTTTCACTTTTCCCCAATAGGAAATACTCTTAAAAGAAACACTAAAATTGCCCTTTTCCAAAGAACATTGCTATTTTGAAGAAAATATACTTTACAGTGGGAGCATTTTTCTTTAGATAAACATTGACCAGTCCTGCTGACTGACGCCAAGTTGTTCTAAACACCATGTTACTTACACCTTTTGCACCAGAACTGATGCAATCCTCACAGAGCAGTTATAGCAATTTCTCATTGCCTAAATTCCTTTATGTAGTTCAGTGCTAAATACAGGGGCAAGACTAAACAAAGAGCTGTGACTGTTCTGAATCTTTCCCCTTGTTCTCCTTCATAAGTCATATACAGCTCAAGGTGATCATTGCTGCAACATGATGGATTCTAATCTGGCTGTATTTGGTGCTGTACACATCTGTATTGTGAAAAATGTGCTGTCATCTTGCTGATAAAATGCCTTTCTTTACTTTTCTTAACCTCGACTTCATTAATAATGGTAGAAATACTGAGGGTATGAAAAATTGCTTATTAATTGTGACAAGAGTTTGCAGATCCCAGCTGAGGTACATCAGGCATGTCTGCAGGTCTGGGAATCTCATTTTTGCCAGAGGGCAACGAGTGACAGAAACAGACTGTAAAAATCCTACTTGTTCGTCCCTGAGACAACCACAGGGACAAACAATGGATGACGAGTGTAGACACCCAAAACTGCCTGCCAGTTTGGTGTCTAGAGTGGTATGAGACAAAGAGAGGGAGCAAGGAAAGAACGGATCATCTGCAGAAAAAGGAGAAAAGAGGACATGGCCAGAGATCCACCTTTTTCCATACGTTCTTAAAAACATGCAGTATTGGTGCAACTTGGACTTTTTAGTTGCTTTATACCATATCTCTATACCAACTTCATCTTGGTCCCTCAAGTTTGCATTGGCAGGAGTGATGTTCTCAGTATATAAACACCCAAAACAATGTAATTGCCTTTATTTTCTTTATTTCTTTCTTTTTAATTCTTCATACAACAATGCCTTTAATACGGTGCTGCCATGAAGTCCTTACCCTGGGCATCAGCTACGCACCTGCCAACCCAACTATACCCGATTACCACATCATAAAAAGGAGAGTTCCTCCTGAATGGAGACTGGCTGCCATTTCCCAAAACACACACATGGTGGGGGGGGGAATTAAAGGGCTGACCATCATGGGCCATGCACAGCTACACTTCACTTCAGAGCAGGAAAAAGAAGCAATACAGCTGGAAAAAAAAGCAAAACAGTAAGGGCATGAATAAAGCAAGTGAGACCCTTCAGTCTTTGTGCTGTTTGCCTGTAGCACTGTGTTCTCTCTGCTGACAACGTAGCCACTATATTTGGGGTTGGAGTATCCCAAGGCACTGGAGTCAAATCCAAGGACAGGCTGACTTACAGCGATTTCACAACACCACGGGTTCACATGGCATCACTGGATAGCCAGGGCTACTAAGCCCTCTCCTAAACTGAACTGGAGCCTCTACGTTACCCTAAGCCTGCATATGGCAGTGTGCTCATGAGGATGGTGTTAGCTAAGGGTCTTAGACCTGCATTCAGCTCCTATTCTGGCCCACTTCACCTGGCCAGGTGAGTCACCTAGGCTCCTTCATGACTTACAGGGAGAGGAAAATCCACAAAGCAATTCATCCCACCCCACCAGAGAATCTAAAGGTAGGGGTAAGTTACCAAATAGCTTAGATCCCCAGCTTACTCCCAGGTTTTGGTCTCCTAATTGTCCACTTTGCACGGGTGTTAGCTTGTCCGCAGCTCTCCTGGAGGAAGAGCCAGCTTATTCCTTTGAGATGAAATCTGAGTGCTTGCTGGGAATATTTGACTGCAGGGATCCCTCCTCATAAGCAGTTTGGATAAGATTGTATCATGTTTGCCTTTCTTCAGCTCACACTGTCATCCAACACTGTCCCGGCAGGTCTCGTTTCCTCAAGCACCTTCACTACATCTAGTACTGCAGTCCCGGGAGATGGACATGCAGCACTTACCTTTGGTGACGGTACATAAAACCATCACCGCCAGGGACTGTCACACAACCTCCTCATCTTGGAGAATGGATCTGTCCATCTGGGCTCACAGGGGAGTGGTGGGAAGGCATTAGGAGGCTTAGCAGGACTTGAGTGGTCTGGTTTGTGTCCTCACCACAATATGGGCATCTACCAGCTTGTGTAAAAGCACACCTCATGCTTTTATAGACTGCCGCCAGGCTGGGCCAGCTTCCCTCAGTGGGGAGAAACACTCAATGCAAAAGAATTGAAAAGCTCAGGAAACCTCTGCAGAGGGAAAGTGCTCACAGCCAACCTGGCTTCATTTCTGGGTCTGAGCTACTGCCTGTCCTCATGCACCCTTGGCTAACTCATTTAATCTCACTGTTCTTGACTGCTGAAGGTGTCTAAACCACTCTCTATGATTGGGATGCCTAACCTGGATTGACTTCCATGAAGATTAGAAGTCCAATGTAGAGTTGAGTACCTAAATACTGGTCTTTTTATGATTCTTTGCCTTGGTTCCCAATTGCCAAGTGAGGAAGATGACATCCTCCTGTGCTTGCAATGTCTAGTGAGGAAGACAATCTCTTCTTGTGCTCATGATGTCTACTCAGGCTGCACTGGCTCTGAGACAGTGACTGTCTCTAACCAGATAGATCCTATCTCAACAGAACTTGAGAAAGCAAACGGGAGTTAGACTGCTCTGTGCTATAGGGACTTCTTCCATCCCGAAGAAAGCTCTGATAGATGACAAACTCCTTCCCCACCAACCTACCATCACAGCCCCTCCTTTGTTACATGGGCTGGTGGGCTCCTGCTTTGACACCCAGCACACAGCAATCCCTGTAACATCCCTGGGTGTACTGCTGATGGGACCACAGATGGGATGTCACTGGGATGGGATACCATCTCCAGCTTCAGCCTTCTCCAGATGAGGTGGCCAGCCTCATTAACAGCACAGGCCTTCCCTGAAGCACATACAGAGATGCTTACTCTTCCAGGGGACAAATCATGATATATGCCTCTGAAACCTCTTTTAAGACAAGGTGAATCACCCTCTGGCATTTTCCAGTCTCTCTTCGTTGCCTGTAGATGTTTAACTTTGTAGATGGCCAACACAGAGCAGGTGAACCCCACACCAGGTTGAGACATCTGCTCTGACATGTGTAGAAACTACACAAGGAAGCCCCAGATTTCCCATGTCCTGCTGGTTTTGAAGGGTTCATTGCTGACCAAAAGGTAATTAAGTGTCCCAGTTGGACTAATGTAGAGGCAAGGCCCAGAGCTACCTGGTGTCCGCAGGGAACACTCCGGTTCAGGTCCTGACACAGGGGAGCTGCCCTGCCCTCGATAACAACCTGTCTTTGACCATGCTTTATAAAGGGAGCCTAGAGAGTCTTGAATTCAGGACACGAATATCTCCTTCTCTTGCTTAGGCTCTACACCTCCTCTCCAAAGCCTTTCCACCCATCTGAGGTGGATAAGTACTTCTGAGGGTGAGTCAAATTTGCAAAACGCAACCCAAAAGGAGACGGAACAGATTGGGGCTGGGAGCCACAGTGTGTTGTAACCTAGAGAGTAAAAGTCCTACGGCCCCACCCAATGCCAGCCATTCCCCTATATCCTTAGGGCTGCATGTTTTTCCACGTACTGTTCAATTTATTATTTGCCAGTTCCAAGTATAGCAAATTCACAGAGTGAGAAAAATCTAATTTTGAGTTGGTTTTGGCTTCTCTCTTGCAGTTGGACTCATTTGGAACAAGGCTTTTGTACTTTATTACAGCAAATGCCCACGGGTTATTATTTCGGAGACCCATTAGGGAAAGGAGTCCGAGTAGAGGGGGGCAGTGGGCTGAAGGCGGGCCAGGAGAAAAGGCGCAAAGCTTCTGAAATGCATCGTTTTTCACCTTGCCATAAAAACAAATGGCAGAGAGAACCTGAGCTAATAAACACCCATTGAGAACAGGGTGATTTTTTCCCCCTCTCTTTGGCTTTGACCACTGGGTTTTTTTCACCTCTTTTTAAACACATGTAAATCATAGAAAAAAAAAATTATATTCAAACTTACAAAGAAATACCTTGGGGACAAATACTTTGAAAAAATTTAAAAAAAAAGGCAGCTGGTGAAAGTTGTGTATGGATATGCCCAGATCAGATAGATAGGCAGACAGATAGGACTGGAAGTGTGGACCTGGATTTCAGATGTCCTCCTGTGCAAGGTGCTGTACAGGCACCACTCAGCCTACTTATGGAGATGCCCATATAAGAGGCACATCAGAAACAATACCAAGTTATTGGTTAAATCAATAGGACAATTTTTCTCTTAGTTTGCATGATTGTTTTTCTCTGAGTACAATGTGTCTCTAATCTTTCTTTGTTTTTTCTCCACATCAGCATTAGGAGTCAAGAACATGGTACATGCCAATGAACTATTTCTTGATGATTTGGTAATGCTGTTATACGCGGTATTATTAAACATATCTTTGTCAAAACACAGAATTTTTATCAGTTATGCCTCAATTAGACAGAAGGTGGGATTGATCTTCAAAGCCAGAAACAATTACCTGGGCCTCTGTACAGTCAATGGTGAGCAATAACTCTATCAAAGCATAAGCCCTAGAAGAATAGCTCAGAGCTAGAGATCTAACTTTACATGTCTAAAATTAGATGAGGAGGTTACCATACTCCTTAGTCATGTTCAGGTCACTACTTTTTGTAGAATGTATATTATGGATGAATTTAACTCAGAAATGGGACACTGCATCCATTGTTCAGTCCACCCACAAATCAAAGAGAAGTTTCAGGTGGTATAATCAATCATTTTATTTGGACAAAAATACTTGAGATGATGAAGTATGGAGCCTTTTTGGATGACTATAAATTACAGTTAGAAGGGTCAAAAATTTACAAAGATCTTTTCTGCAACAGAAAATATTTTCTGAAGCTACACTATTAAAGCTTTTGTGAAAAGTTATTTCCAATGAAATTTTACTTGTTCTTTTTTTTCACATTTTAAATGACAAAAATAAGGAAAAAAAGCTTTTTTCCCTCAACACACTGCTTTTTCTCCTTTATTCTGGAAAGAAATAATACAAGGGAGCCAATACCAGACTTCTGACACTGTAATAAAAGAGTTGGTTTTTTGGAAAGAAAAATATTTTAAAATTTTCTATGAAAAAGAAACAAAAAATGAAAAAATAGAAGAAAAATAAAAAATATTGATCTCTTTCAGCAATTTTAATCAAAAATCTCATTTTTGGCCTACTCAGTTCTACATTAATTTCAGTCAAGGGAGGCAATCAGCCAGAAAATCTGCGCAAACATGTCTCTAACCAACACTGTCCTGATGAATAGCATTGTCAGTATACGTAAAACTATATATTTTCTTAAACAGGAGGAGTTATTAGCAAAAATGAACCTGCTCCATCCGCAGACAGAAAAGGCATGTGTCTTTCCTTGTTTCAGCTTTACCCTGTTCGTTAGCAGTCACGACCTGCTCTAACTCCACCCCATGGTGATACCAAGGGTGGGATTCATACCATGAGTTGTGGACTTCATCTCATCCGGTAGCAACTATATAAGCAGGGTCAGATGAATCATGCCCTAAAAGTTCCTATTCCTCCCCATCGACCATAAAGGGACCCCAAAGTGATGATTTCTGTAGCGTTAGCTGAGATGAATGGGAGACGAGGGGCTGGGTCCAATGCAACAAATAGCCATATGGTTACTTGTAATGTACTGAGAACAGATGGATCAGTGAGCGATTTACAGATGTAATAATGCTATATGATCCCAACCCCATAATGAAGTAATATTATCCCCGGTTTGCAGATGAGGAAATTGAAGCATAGGGAAGTGTAGAGCCCAGTCCAATTTCTGGTGAAGCCAAATTATTTGTCTGTCATTACCCATGATGAGGAAAATCTGGGAATATAACACAGGCGTTTTGAGCCCCATCCTGATACAGGGAATCCCAGCCATAAACTGTACGGTTACGCACGGGACCTGGACCTGACGTGGAAAGTCTCCTACTTGGCTGTGCAGCCTGCTGCATCACAGTAAATCAGCTTAGCACACCCTTCAAACTCTTGTTTCGCTGCAGCTCTGGGGAGGACTTCTGATTCTCTCGTGTCTTGCTGCCCATGGGTTCAGCTCTTTGGGGAGATTCCAGAAAGCAAAATAATGAAAGGGTCAAGAGTGTTTGCACTATTAAGTGTCACATCGCTGACTGTTCTGAGGGTATCTTGGTTTGTACCTTTTCTTCCTTCACTACAGGACATGGTCCCAAGACATGGGCCGCTGGACACCTCAGGGACAGTGGAGCCAATGCTTCCCAGAAGCATTGCAATTTCTGCGCATATGCCAGTTGAGTGCATTGCATTTTTCCAGGCAACGGCCTCCCAATCCCAAGGGATCTCCAGAAATGGGTATTATGCTGCAGCACACACTGCCAGCGTAACTCACTTAGCTGTTCCTGTTCACCACCTTTCTCAAGGACAAGCTGGGAATCAGCAGGTCAGAGTTGGGTAAAGTGGTGGCTGCTTGTAGCTATCATCTTTCCCAAGGGCTTCAGAAGCCATTTCCTGGTCAAGGTAATCCCAAACCCAAGGGAGAGGCTGTGGCATCAGCAAGCACTATAGAAGCCGAACACAAAATGATCCCATCTCCAGAAGGACCCATCCAGCCCACAGCTTGTTACCACAATGCCCTTGAGAAAGAAGATTGTTGAGGGTGGGATTCAGGCTGGATGAATTGTCCTGGATGGCCCCAGATGGGTTAGGAGCTGAGTATCCTAACTGCAGAGCATGGAGACTCCTTATACATCTGTGCAAGACGACGTATAAAAATGTAAAGCTGCTAAAAGATACCAAAAGCACAGTCACAACGCCAAGCTACACAGATAGCTCTAAACTGATGAACTGCATAGTGGACTCTCCTCTTGCTGCAGCACCCAATAAAACACGGGCTCGTGCACCGAGGCCATGGTTTGACGGTGCAAGGCAGCAACCCCCGGGTGCGTCTAAACCACCACAGCTCCCTGGCACAAAGCACCAAATCAATATAAGTGAACTGGCCTGGATCGAAAACATTTGGGTGGGTTAACTGCGCACAAGTTAATTTTTCATGTTGTCTGGCTCTTTGCAGTTGGTGGAGAAGTGACCTAAGGGCCGAGAGGCAGAACAAGCCGTGGGTCCCAGCTGATTGCTAATGTAATGCATGCAATGACCCAGGCTGGGAAATACCTAACCGAGTTCATTAGATATTTCCTAACCTGAGTCAGCATTGTACTGCTGGGGCATTTGGCCGTGGGGGATCCACTGGTGGCAACTGGAACCACAGCCTTAGCTTCATGGTCTGACTTTTCTGCCCACGGTGAGCTCTGTGCTGTCAAGCTACCTTGCTCCATCACTGCTGATACATATTTCCCATCCTCATGGCTGCAGTGTGGGGTGTGGGTTGATGTTACACTGAATCTGGTGTAAATTACTCCTGTGAGCAGTGACCATCGCCCTTCTCCTTCTCCAGCTATGTGGTTTTGATACTGTCAATATTGATACTCCAGCAATTGTGCAGCCACACGGTAAATCAGAGTAACTGGTGGATTGCACAGAAAACTGAGGAAGTTCACATCAGATCAGTTCATTGATTGCATTCACCTCTTGGCTGTGCAATTATTAGGTCCAGCACAAGGGATAGGGAGGGAACACGTGGCTGGGGCCGTGGGGAGGAGGGAGCAGGCCATTCCTTCCATTGCCAAATTAGGTGTGACATGAAACCTCTGATTTCACAATGGTTTAAATGGTCTAAGGCTGTGGGGATGCTTCTTGCCCCCTTCTCCTCTTAATTCTAGCAACTTCCCCATGCCAGCACTAATGCTTAGGTGGCTGCAGGATGCACTGGATCAGGTTCTTGATGGGGATGGGAGAGATTTTAATTTTTTTTCCTGGGTCAGGGTGCAGCGAGGTCAGTTCCTTCATCTAGCTCCCCCCACAACTGAACAAGGTGCAGAGGTTGGGAGCTGCAGAGGGAGAGGAAGACCACTGATTTTACGGGCAGGACAGACACAATGCTTTTAATCCTTTTAGCAAACTGTGCCCCAAGACACACGCCAGCTGAGTTGCAGATAAGCAGATCTGGGGGGTAGAGCAGGCCAGCACAGCGCAGAGACCGGCACATCAAACCAACTGCTGAAGTACAGTCAAAGCATCTTGTGGCTTCAGGTGGACCAAATGGGATGTTTAAAGAAGCAAAAGGAGAAGGCCGATGGATTTGCAGCAGAGCTGCAATGTGCAGGCAACAACCCTCAGCAGGGGCTGCTGGGGCTGGCTGCTCTGCCTGGAGGCAGCGAGCAACGCACCCGCCGTGGGGAGAACACGGGGGACATGGTGTGAAGGAGCTCAAGTCCTTGATAACTGAGGCGTGATGTGAAATATGCTTCATTGTACGCCCTCATGTCTGTTGGCCCTTTTTGGACGGGGCTCCTGTCTTTACCCCTCTTCACATCCGTTGAAGGGCACTCGGAGCACAGAACCTCTTGGTGCCATCTGCCAAGGTGGCACCACGTTTTATTCAGGCTGCCCTCCTCCAACACGTCCACCACCCTGGCTGAACTGGATGCCAGACTATACTGGGAGTGGTGTCCCCTTGATTCAAGCTGAACTAGGTTAGATTTTTTTAAAATTTTTTTTTTTTTTGGTCATTCAGACAAAAATAATGATATTCTCATCTGTTTAGCTCCAACATTATTAGGGGCTTTTCAATGGATACCATATTGCACCCTCAGTTATAACATTAAACCAGCCAGCTCCAAACCACAGGATGATTGAAACATTCTGGTTCAGCTGTGTGTTCCAGCTCACGTCAAGCCAAGTTACTTTAAATACATCAAAATTCATGGGATGCATAAAGAACGCAGGTCAAACACAGTCACAGAGATCTAGGGCTGATAGGAGTGGCGTTTGAAGAATGCCACAGGGGGAGACAGTACCCCTTCTTGCTTCGTGAATTTAAAATAAAATGAAATCAGATAGGATAAAATAAAATAAAATAATAAATAAAAAAAGATGTGAGGAGACAGATCTTAGTCCATACAATAGATCTGGAGTAAGTCCAGGTTACCTGGAAGAACCTGGGCAAATATGTCTTTGACTCCTAAGTTTGCCTGTCTGGAATATGATGAGTCCATGACCTCCAAGATGATATTTGAAGAACCTCAATGCCCAGCAATGTCTGGAAGACAGGACCAAACAAGTCTACAGACCTGCAAGTGTCCATGAAGCAGCATAATCAGGGGATGCATTGCTCTCCCCTCGTAGTTTCTTAAAAAAGCAAGGCCAGGAGAAATGCAGTTTAATTTGGGACTGGAACCTACAGATCTAGGACCTTTGAAATAAGGGAGTACCCAGATTAGGAGTATGAGACCACAGGACATGTTTTCTGAATGACTGGTTTTTATTTAAAACTCCCCAGTCTGAAAATTGTTACTGGAATATATCTATTTTCCTTAACAGAAAACCTCAACCAACCAGTACTATGAAAGTGCTTCTTAAAATACTACAAGAAATAGAGAGTTGCGTTTCATCACTGTCGAACACGTCAACTTTGGGTGAATGAAGCCTTTCAAAAGAGTACTAAAACCCAAATGCCACCCAATTTTTGGAAACTCATTCAGGATTTTTTCTGGAAACTTTTATAATAAACATTTTGAGAGCACAGTTGTACATTTTAATTTCAGGTCACATATTTGACTGTCAGGAAAGAACAAAATCAAATGATAGGAATACTTGTGTATTAGTTACACTGAAATAACTGAACAGTCTGGTTTTGTCTCCTGTTGAGCTCTCCGTCACTCTTTCTGTGACTTGCTCTATTACAGTGTTTATTCTGATCAATCTGAGTGTATACAATCCTTTGCAGCTTTGCTGGATTCATTCAAGGCATCAGAAGTGATTTTTTGGCCAGTGTAAACAATAGTAACAGCAAGCTTCAACCCATTTGATGTGGTTTTAATATTTCAATAAACCCATAGATTTTGATTTTTTTAATAAGAGTGAGAAATTTAAAAGTGAGTGTAAATGTATATTGCGTTTGCAATAATAGCTGGGAATTAGCCTGAGTGTATTACATCAGCCTGAAATATTAATTTTTCAGAATTCTGAGCTCCCTTTTGACTTTGAGGCCAAGTCTTTGAAACGCTGAGTGCATTGAACTTTGACTAGATCTAGAGCCCTTGGGGGACGTTTGCAACATTATCCCTTCTGCAGTGGTGCTGAGCTTACTGAGATATTGAGATGCTCAGCGTCTGATTACCTCAACTACGACCTAGGTTTAGGACTGTAGGCACCTTCTACTCTTCTGTAGTCAATGGGGAGAGACAGCTGCGACCAGAGTGCAAGTCTTCCCTCTGCAAGGCAGGCTGAATTGCCCTCCGGAGCTGCTGATCTCTATCCAATAACCCTAACGTGACCACAGTTACCACGTAGATGCCTCAAATATGTGTCTACAGTGAGGTGGGATGAATGAAGGTGTAAGGCACAGGCATCTGCAATGTCAAGGATCGTTCCTCTTTATGCAGAACCTGGCACAGTAAGTGCAGGAATTAATACCTCTGGAGACGGAGGTCTCAGAAAGTCATGCTGAAGCACCATCAGCCATGCATTTCACCTTTTGCACTTTTTCACCTCTGGCTCCATATTCTTTGCTCTTGGCCTCCCATCTCCCCCATCCCGCCCAGCTGCAGCTCGCAGTTATGAAGCCATGGAAGAGAGCTGGTGTGGAAATTATTTTCTCATGTACCTGGAGACCAGCATAATTTCATATTAGAAGCTAAAATTAAAATCCTATTACAGTAAAGGTAACTGGAATCCCAGGGGGACAACATACCAAACATTAGCTGAAAACACCTTCCTGAGCATGCAAAGAAAATCATAAGGGAGAATGGCATCTGTTACTAACATCTGAGTGCAAATTCTTTCCACCTGCCACAGGCAGAAAGTCAAACCCCCTTCATTTTCTGCTGAACACTCGAGCCGCCTGCATAAAGGACACTGTAAACTTCATTAAGTGGCTTTCCACCATGGCCTGTGTGGATGCTATTCCAGGCCCTGCCATCAGCCAGCACCAAGGAGGCACCTGGGGATGCTGGTCCAGCTGACCAGTCTGCATTTCCCAGCTAGTGTGAAGAATGATGGAATGCTTTCATTTCCTGAGCAGAAACTGCAACAGTTTGTATTTCTACAGATATATCAAAGCAGGGCAATTGCAGCCACTTACAGGAAAAGAAAAGCTTGATACAAAAGAGAAGAGAAGAACACAGTCTTTGGATAGCACCAGCAAGCTAAGAACATAAATACAATAATAAATAATATCGAGATCCTATCATGTCCCTTATCAACTACGAGCCTTAAAGCCATTTCTGAAGGTCAGTGACATTAGCGTCACGTGATGTGTGGGGAAACTGAGGCACACAATGCTGGATGTGCATTGCCCAGCAAAGCTGGAAATACAGCCTGTATCTCTGAAGTCCTCCAGAAACCCTTCTGAAGGCAGAAATCAAGAAAGCAGGGCAAATCCGGGTCTCTCAGCCTGCTGCAGCATGTGCTCAGGCACAGTGCAGTTCTGCAGGATGAGTCCTTCTGCTCAGCGGTGCTGGGTCACCCACTAATTTCTTTCATGTGCCCTGTTATTTTTTCCTGACCTTGTTTTTGCTATTTAATTCCCAGACTTGGACTGTCTCTTATGCAGATGTAGAGCACCCAAAGGAGCCCCTGTCTCTGCTTGGGAGCTCAGGTTCCCATGCCTGTTTCTGCCGGATGGTGGAGGCAGTCGGGGGGGACGGTTCAAGAGGGACTCCTTAAATTGGTAATCAGAAATAAAAACAGCATCGATGGTGCCTTTGGTTGTGGCCTTCAGCTGGGATTTCAAGTTCAGTCGCATCACTGCTTGCACCAGAGTAAGCACTACGCAGGCTGCACGTTGCCATCTCCTGCATTGTCTGTGCAGCAAACGAGTAGAATAAATACACAAATAAAAAAGTGATCCTTTCTCAGCTGGTCTGGTAGCTTCTCTCTGCCTCCCGTGCCCTTGAAGCAAAATTGGGTGGCTGGCATTAAGCAGACAAAATGTCCTGGGATCCTCCTGAGGAAAGGCTTTACATTCCTGCCCCAAGGGCTGGTAGGATTTGTTGGCAGCCAAATTCTGGCTACAGCCTTCCCCTAACTGTCGCCTATGTGTCATGCAACAGGGGAGTAGATCCACTGAGTGGTAGCAAGGTTTTGGTGTGTTTTTTCACTCCTGAGCACTATGCACAGGTCCCCGAGCCAGTCCCAGACCCCTGCCTGTCGCAGGAAGGGGGGCCCAGAGCTGAACTGCCTCTGGGGGCCACGCAATCACACCTGTACGGTTAGGTTAGTCACCTGTCATGGTGACTAATCCACTGGGATGGAAGCAAGGAATTCATTTTTGGTTTGGCCACGACACCGCTGTATGCTGCTACAGAAGCTATTGTACCGTCCCATGCCTCAGTTTCCCCATTTAGAATTCATCGACTGGTATTTCTCAGAATCACAGAATGGTTGAGGATGGAAGGGAATGCTGGAGGTCATCTGGTCCAAGCCCCCCGCTCCAGCAGGGCCACCCAGAGCCAGTCGCGCAGGACCACGGCCAGACGGCTTTTGAATAGACTGTGATGGGTTAACCCTGGCTGGATGCCAGGTGCCCACCAGAGCTGTTCTATCACTCCCCCTCCTTCTCAACTGGACAGGGGAGAGAAAATATAACAAAGAGCTTGTGGGTCGAGATAAGGATAGGAGAGATCACTCACCAATTACCGTCACGGGCAAAACAGACTCAGTTTGGGGAAAAATTAACTTGATTTATTACAAATCAACCGGAGTAGGGTAATAAGAAATAAAACCAAATCTCAGAACACCTTCCCTCCACCCCTCCCTTCTTCCCGGGCACAACTTCACTCCCAGATTCTCTACCACCCCCCCAGCGGCACAGGGGGACGGGGATGGGGTTTACGGTCAGTTCATCACACGTTATTTTCTGCCGCTTCGTCCTCCTCAGGGGGAGGACTCATCACACTCTTCCCCTGCTCCAGCGTGGGGCCCCACCCACGGGAGACAGTCCTCCACGAACTTCTCCAACGTGGGTCCTTCCCACGGGCTGCAGTTCTTCACGAACTGCTCCAGCATGGGTCCTTTCCACGGTGTGCAGTCCTTCAGGCACAGACTGCTCCAGCATGGGCCCCCCACGGGGTCACAAGTCCTGCCAGAAAACCTGCTCCGTGGGCTCCTCTCTCCACAGATCCGCAGGTTCTGCCAGGAGCCTGCTCCAGCGCGGGGTTCCCACGGGGTCACAGCCTCCTTCGGGAACCCACCTGCTCCGGTGTGGGGTCCTCCACGGGTTGCAGGTGGATATCTGCTCCACCATGGACCTCCATGGACTGCAGGGGGACAGCCTGCCTCACCATGGTCTTCCCCACGGGCTGCAGGGGAATCTCTGCTCCGGCGCCTGGAGCATCTCCTCCCCCTCCTTCTTCACTGACCTTGGTGTCCGCAGGGTTGTTTCTCTTACATGTTCTCACTCCTCTCTCCGGCTGCCGAATACCCCCGTCCCAACTTTTTTCCTTCTTAAAAATGTTATCACAGAGGCGTTACCACTATCGCTGATTGGCTCGGCCTTGGCCGGCGGCGGGTCTGTCTTAGAGCCGGCTGGTATGGGCTCTGTCGAACACAGGGGAAGCTTCCAGCAGCTTCTTACAGAAGCCACCCCTGTAACCCCACCCGCTACCAAAACCTTGCCACACAAAACCAATACAAATACCAAGGAGGGAGACTCCACAACCTCCCTGGGCAACCTGTGGCAGTGCTCGGTCACCCTCCCAGTAAAAAAGTGTTTCCTGATGTTCAGATGGCACCTGCCGTGTTTCAGTTCATGCCCGTTGCCTCTTGTCCTGGCATTGGGCACCTCTAAAAAGAGCCTGGCTCCGTCCTCTTTGCACCCTCCCTTCAGGTGTTTATAGACATTAATAAGACCCCCCCAAGCCTTCTCTTCTCCAGGCTGAACAGTTTCAGCGCTTTCAGCTTTTCTTCATATGTGAGGTGCCTCAGTCCCTTCGACATCTTTGTGGTCCTTTGCTGGACTCTCTCCAATATGTCCATGTCCCTCTTGTACCAGGGAGCCCAGAAGTGGACACAATACTCCAGGTGTAGCCTCACCAGCACTGAGTAGAGGGGAAGATCACCTCCCTCGAGCTGCTGGCAATACTTTCCTTAATGCAGCCCAGGATACTATTCACCTTCCTTGCTTCAAGGGCCCGTTGGTGGCTCATGTCCAACTTGGTGCCCACCAGGACCCCCAGGTCCTTTTCTGCCAAGCTGCTTTCCAGCTGAGTGTCCCCCAGCACGTCCTGGTGCCTGGGGTTCTTCCTCCCCAGGGGCAGGACTTTGTATTTTTCTTTGTTGAACTTCATGAGGTTCCTGTCAGCCCATTTCTCCAGGCTGCTGAGGTCCCTCTGGATGGCAACACAACTCTCCGGAGTATCAGCCGCTCCTCCCAGTTCGGTGTCATCAGCACACTTGCTGAGGTTACACTCTGCCCCATCATCCAGATGATTAATGAAGATGTTAAACAAGACTGGACCCAGTATTGACCCCTGGGGTACGCTGCTAGTTACTGGCCTCCAACTAGACTTTGTGCTGCTGCTGACCACCCTCTGAGCCTGGCCATGCGGACAGTTTTCAGTCCACCTCACCGTCTGCTCATCCAGCCCATTAACTTGCTCTAAAAACCCCACGATGTGACATTTATGGAAAGTGCTATATAAAAGCCAGGCATTGTTATTAAATCTCACCCTTAGTCAGCAAAACACTTAAACATGTGCTTAAGATTTAGGGTAAGCTTAAAGCGCATTGGGACTCAAATGCCTGATTAAGTGTCGTGCCGAAGCGAGAGGGATTGCTGAGCAGCGGTAACACGCTCCTAGGTCACCTACTGCACTTAATGCTTTTACATTAACTAAGTGCAACCTGGAACAAAGCTGGACTTCACTGCTGAGCTGCTTGGCAGGAGGGACTTGGCACTGAAGTGCCCACCTGCAGCCCAGTCCTAAAATCACCGCTGTCCTCCTCAGCAGGGAGATTTTACCACTAAAGGGCAGGGCAAGTACAACTCCTCTGGCTGCAACAGTCAGAGCTGACCCCAAAGAGCAAGGAGAAAGGCAGCCTCAGTGGCAGACAAGCAGAAAGTCCTCTAGCCTTTAAAGGAGGCATCTCCTCCAAGTTCTCCATCGATTTATTACAGAAGGAGCACAGGACCCTCAGCTTCCTAACTTTGAACTGGTCTTGGAGTTATAGAAGCGTCAGAAAAATCTTAATTTTAAAAGAAATCAATGCCCAAACTTGCCTTTTTGGTCTTGAAATGTTTGTAATGTTGTTCTGAAGCCAAAGCTTCTCTGCAACCTGAATAATTGCAAATGGATTAAAAAATCAGATTCTCACTTAATCACCAAAATT
Organism: Harpia harpyja; assembly: GCF_026419915.1. Lineage (NCBI taxonomy): Eukaryota > Metazoa > Chordata > Aves > Accipitriformes > Accipitridae > Harpia > Harpia harpyja. The sequence continues at coordinate 107,147,850 of NC_068940.1, forward strand.
TGGGAGCTGGAGTTTGAAGGGAAAAATTAAATTGCATGGTATTTGTGGTAAAATTGACAGATTTGAGAACACGGTAACTCATATAGCCTGAAAAACTTTACAGCTGGATGGTGTAGAAGTCTCTTGCTTATAATAATTTTTAAAGTGTCTGTTCTTGCTAAAGATTATTTCTAAAACAGTGTGCATTGGGAGCTGATCCATTTTATGCTTTCATTCAAACAGCATGCTGCTTTAATTTATATTTTTATGAATGCATAAAAGAAATATGTCTGTGTACTTTACTAAGGATGTGAGTCCCACTGAACAAAATACCCGAGCGCTCCACAGTCCTCCAGCATTTATGTCTGGGAAAGGGCAATCCAGGCTCTGGCTCTTGTGTCAAATACTGATTTTATTTTGTTGTTTTGGTTTTTTTAATGAATTCATTTGAATATTTGTTTAAATTAATTTGTTTCAGAGATCCTGAGCAGATCCCTACAGCACAACAAAATCAGGCAACCAGGGTCTGGTCATGCAAATCAGTGTGCAGGGTTTGGCTCCAAAGCATTAAAAAACATTGGCCTTTAATGATAAAGGGGACAACAAATTAAACTGAAGTGCTTTCAGTGCAAATTCACCTTTAAACGAATTAAGAAGAGTCACCTTGAACAGCTGAAGAAATGAAAGCAAAAGAGGAATTTTTACATTAAACTTTGGCCTACTTATATATAAGCGTGTGTCTCAGAAAGAAAGAAATTCAATAAATAAATGCATGGAAGCATTTGATGGTGCCATTGCTTAGTGAGGACTATGGAGACAGAAGGTTGACTTCACACCCTGCCGTGCACAGAGGACGCAGCAGTTTGCTCTTTCTAAAATGTTTCATTCTAGATTTCAAGATGGAAATGCTCCATTTCTACAAAATAAAATAAAATTAAATTAAATTAAAAGAGAAAAGCAGGGTACTAAAAACTCAGAGTATATAACACTCAGTAGGTTGGACAGCTTTCGTCGATCTGCCAAAATACTCAGCAATACCTCCTCTCCATCCCAATTTGCACCATCAGATCTTTTAAAGAAAATCAGATGCCCCCAAAATTTCCTGTTCAGCATAAAAAACAGTCGCAAGAATGGATTTTCCAGTGGCCAAACCGCTCCTCATTGAGTCCGGACAATGCTCTCTGTGGTGGGAACTGCACACTCAGCCTCGCAAAGGACAGGAGGCAGCTGAAATGAGAGGTTCCCAGGACTAGCTCAGAAACACACTGACTTGGAGAAAGCCTCAGCTGGCTGCCAACCAGCTGTGGGAATTTCCCACCCAGCGTTATGGAGTGGAAGCTCACAGGTCAACCTCAGGCCCATAAAACATCCAGCAGAAATGACTTTGTCAGAGATTAATTGCATGTAATGGTTTTGGAGCTATCGAAATGGAGATCTGCTGGTGTTTCCATAGTCTCTCCAATTGTATCCAGCCTCTAGGACCATCGCAGTTTCAAATCTGCCAAACAGAGCATCTCTTTCCCCAGGAGTGCATCAGATGGGATGCACAGAGCAGCACGGGCAGGACAGTTGAGCAGGGACTTGACATGGAAGGACATATCCTATTTTGGAGCAGAATTAGGAAGCTGAACTGTCAAACGACAAATCTGAAATAACCTGTGGTCCTGTCCTCAGCAAGTTAGATGGGTCACGCTGAAGGAGAGGGAAGCCCTGTGAAATAAACCCAAACATGCTCCAGCATGTTCCAGCACGTGGGAACACAATGATGGGTGCCTGGCTTTATTCTCAGATTAATGTGTTCAATTTATACCTGTATGTGAGGTTTCATTGCACAGAGTTGCAAACACTTATCCAAACTGCCTTAGACCCCAAGACTGTTACTCCTTGCACCTACTGACAGCCAAGGAGGAGATGGCTGTAGATTTTTGGAGAAGGTCGAATGGAGATGGGGGAGATGAGAACAAGGGAGATGGGGAAAGAGTAGGGCATCTCCACTTCCTACCCCAAGGTGGGATGGGAAGAGGAACGGGATCTGAATATCAAGCAGAAGATTTTGCAAGAAGTAGATGTGGAAGTGGAGGGCAGCAGTCCTGGCAGGCATCTGAGTCTGACCCAGAAGAATGGCCTTTTAGTGTCAGTCTCTCTCCATGACTCTCTCCCCGATTATAGAAGAAACACAGGATGACAATCCATGCACCTTGGTTCCTAAGACCAAACAGGAGGAATCCTGGCTACATACCAGCCTTGAAAGACAGCTTAGCAGTACCATAAAGTGATCCTTTCATCCACGAATCCCAGTGCAATAGGAACATCTAGTGTCCAAGGAGAAATTCTGCCTCTTTAAAATACCTCTTGAGAGCCCAGTGAAACAAACTCTCACCTCTTCCACAGCTGCATCCACACAAAACCCAGCATGATCACTGACCATCTGAACACACAAAGCTAGCTCACACATGAGCAGTAAATAATTTGAAGGCAAATATTAGCACTATGCTAATATAATCAAGGACAAAAGAAGGAACTTTTGGATAAGGTGCTACACTGAGATGTGGGTAGCTGCTCCAGGGCCTGCCTCCACCAACTTACTAATAGCTCAGCTGAGATTATTCTTCATACTACAGTGACAACCAAAGCTCCACTGTGCTAGGTGTTTAAAAATGAAAAGGTGATTTTATGTCCCAAAGGTTTAGCAATAAGTAACTTAAAGACAGGCTAAGGATGAATTATAAGACCCAGTTGACTGTGAGAGAATCGAGGCACAGAGCATTTCAATACAGAGGGAAGATCCCACAGCAAATTTCTGATCAAGCTGTGACTGGATATAAATTTCTCTTAATTATCAACTTTACACCCAGAAATTCCTTCCTCTCCTGGGAACAAACAGTTTTCCTCTTCATCAGGCTGTTTATGAAGATTAGCTTGGCAGAGTGAGAGCACTGGATGGGAGATGCTCTGTATAAAATGCCCAATGTATGAAGCCACAGCCTGCAATTATAAACAAGAAGAAAAAAGGGGATTAAGCTATTGAGGACTGTAAAGATAATTTGTGCTGTAAACTGTCCATAGGTATAGCAGAAACTAACTAGCCTTCAACAAAAGCAGGTGTGGACCGGCACACCTTTTCCATTGGCTGAGAAACAGGGCTTGAAGATGAAAATAAAAAAAGAAAAAAAAATCCAAATCCAAAATGATTCACACACTTTAAAAAAGAGTGAAAATCATTACCCTGTCATGTTTAAACAGGTAGTGGCATTGATGGGACCAGAGGCTTGAGTTTACAAACAGGCAGCGTGTGACTTCAGCAGGAGCCTTTCAGCCTGTGGGAAGATACTGAACAAATGGTCCCTTCAACACCCATGTCCATCTTTTCCTTCCTCCAGTTCTCTTCTTTCCTCCCTCCTGTACTTCCTTCTACAAATTCTTGCCATGAATGGAAAAAGAGGCACTAGATTAAGAAAGTGATTCTTACCTGATACATCAAGGATTTGGCTGGGACTCGACACCTCCCAAACAAGATAAGATGAGCCAGGGCACATCTGCAGCTCCAAGGTAGTTGTACACCCTTGCTTATCCCATCAAATGCAAATGTCCTAGTCTTCATCAAGAGGCATAAATGTATAAACAACATTTACCACTGGGTAAGAATATAAAAATGAATGATCAGAGCAGCTGACCTGTTGAGAGCTCACAACATAGCACTCTCAGATAGCTCCTTGGCTTGCTTTACCACCAGGCTGCAAGATCTGGCTCTTTCATTTCAGGAGAAAGAAGGGAAAAATGTGGCATGAAACCTGGGGTCTGATTGTCATTTATTTCCACCCACAGTGCAGCAGGAAAAGGCTGGAATCTATTAAGTAGTTCAAAATTGAACTGGATCCAGTTGTCAAGCTGAACACTTGATGTGTATGGAAAAAAAAAATTCACCACAGTATCACTTCTAGCAGTTATGAAAGCATAGAGATACATGCATTATAAAGGCAGTCTCCTGAAAAGCTTGCATTCAGACAGCATACTGATTAGCACGTATCAAGATATCGATTACATTTAAAGTCAGTCTAGCATGAACAAGGAACAGAAGGAAAACTGTTCTCCTTGTGGTCTGTGGGATGGGATATGGGCTTTCTAACCAGAACGGTGAAGCTCCAATTCTGGTTGGCATTGATATGCTGTAGGATTACCAATGAGTGAGTTGAAAATATTGGCTTGGCCAAGAGTGTCCAGAATTAAGCAGCTTCATGTGAAACCTCTCAGAGCCACAAGTCCCCGGAAACCACAGGCAGGAGAAAAGGTGACCAAGAGGCTTGGTGTATCCATCATCACTTGATGGCACTTTGATACCTTGATTCTCTCTTCCTATAAAACATAATTTCCAGTTCAGAATTGTTTCAGCTAAAGGTAAAGGCTTGGCAAACAGTCATACTAGAAATCATATGGTCTATTTAGGCAAATATGAATTTTGAGGCCTTACCATGGTACATTTCAATTTCTATACCGGTTACCACCTCTGTACAACGCAGGCAGTGATTTTTATACAACTTTATGAATGCCGTGAGACGACTTAAAGTTGATACACCCTCCGGTATTCACCATGCAGCATAACCAGCAAGCCCAGTCGAAAACTCAGCCCAAACCCTGTGTTAAACACACATGATTAATACAGTGTATTAGAGAAAAAAAAAGCAAGCCTCCAGTGTGGTTTGCTTCTTACGCAGAAGTTACAAGGAAAAGAATGGAGGCAGCCCAAGAGGTTCATTTCCTAAAGGAGAATTCAAGTCCTGGAAACCATTTCACCGAACACGGATTCCTTTCCCAGCCTCTGGCGTTCAGCAGCTTGGCAACACAAGGAGAGCTAAATGGAGATGCCGTCATGGAAGGGAGCCCTTGGCATTGCTGCATACCTGCAATTACCCTCTCCTGTCTCTGTTTGCGTCCTCATGGCTGTAAACAACATTCACCACTGTACAAAGCATCGTGCTAAAAACATGTGCCATATGGAAGAAATCAGAACATTTCCGAATAGGTCCTTCTTTCTCAGAAGGACTAAAGCAGTCCTTGCAGACATTATGCACTGAAGCTCGCCAAAATAAATGCTTATTGTCTAAACTAGAAGCGAAATGTTAAGCAGCAAGTGTTTTACAAGCCTACGATAAACACTACACAATGACGAAAAGCCTCATGAGCCTCACCGAGCGTTAGAAGATGGTCCTGCTCCTAACCCTATGCTTCAGAGGCTTAAGTGCAGTTTGTGGCTTAGTCCTCCTTGCAGGCAGATCCTTAAATCTGTCAATGGTCTGGTGTCTCTGCTTCCACCACCCGTGAAATGGGGGGACCAGTAATTCATTCAGAGGGAGGTTCCAGTGGGTTCAACATTCATTCATAGTATCCAGAACTGCTGGGTTTGCTCCCCTAATTACAAAAGTAGCTCCACATTAGGATGGGCACATTTAGCATAAATTAGGACTCAAGATTATTAGCTTTTTTACGGTATTGAAGAGATGAAAAACAGTGATACTGCCATGTTACAGATAAGCAACTGAACCGCCAAAAGGAAAGATCCTCGTTTTCAGCTGATACAAAGAGAGCACACCCAAAGTGAGCATGAACCCCAAGAGAGGGGATCTGAATTAAATCCCAAGCAATACGCATGGCTGAGAGCCTGTAGCAGTGCCAGAAATGAAACCTGGTCAGACTAAGGGCAGACCTTCCACCTCAAGTTTCCTTCTCCTCTCTGAAGCAGTCCCATCCCACCCAGCACAGCAAATTTCTTCTTCCAGAAATCTCAAGCACTGTTTCCCCCCTCCATCCTGATATAACCCAGTCCCCCAAAGCTTGTTCTTTGCTGTCAGCTCCTGAACAAATTCTCAACCAGCAAAACAAGGGTCTACACCCAAATCCACACCATCCTTTTGAGAGGCAAAAGCCCCATTGCTCTCCCTCTTCCTTACTTCTGTCTCACCCCCATGAGCATCCTTATGGTTCAATGGTTTAGCTGTCACATAAAAAACCAGGGCAGTTCTTGCTCCATGGGTTTTTTCTCTAAGCTGCACCAAATTCACAGTGCTAAGCAGGAAAGCTTAGAGCAGCAGAGGACACAGCTAACACCCAGGCAGGCACCTTTTGGAAAGCAGACAGCTTAAGGCTTAACTACATACTAGAAACTGCATCAGGCTGGTATGGTCAAGGTGCACCGCCTACTATAAGGCAACAGCTTATGATACCATCATCCGTTTGCCTCTCTTCAGCTCTTATTCCTCCCAGCCTGAATGATCCAGGATCGAATTAAATTCTTAGGAAACAATCAAAAAATGCCAGAATCCTGAACTCGGGCTTCTTAATTTCGAACTACTTTAACCCCTCTGCTGCCAAACCATAAAAGGGTTAATATCTGCTGGTTTAAAATTAAACCACTTGACAGAAGCCAGGCTGGACTTTTAAAGCAATTAAGCAAACACTTTTCCACTTCAAACAGGAGGTAGCTTGAATCCAGGGTACTTGTTTTGTCTTCAGTGTGCCCTGGCTCGCACGCAGCTGGCCCCACGCGCTGTATTTACCTTGACAAGGCAGAATGCTCGCTGGGCTGGGCTGAGCTGAGCGAGTGCATGCTGCACCTCCGCCTCAGGGATGAGACTGGTGGGCAAAGCCCAAACCAGCACGCTTCCCACTGGGTCCACAACGGACAGCCCAAGCAGCACCATTAGGAGCCTTGTGCCCAGCTGAAAGGCGCAAACACGCGAGCCCGGGGCAGTAAGTGAGCCAAGCGCTCTTTACTCTGAAAAGCCCAGCTGTTAAACCTATGACTAGGATCATTACAAAATTATTTTTCCCTCTACCAGGCTGAGGTTTGACATTGCTCACACACAGCGAACAGAGGCAAGGGATACTGCTGCCATGGTTTGTCATATTAAAAAGCAAATACAGCCAATTTCTCTCCCAAACACTCTTCCCAGAGGCAGGCTTCAACACTTGCAAGCAGCTTTGCTCCATTTCCTTCTGTGAAGAGCATACCAGTGGTTTCAAAGCACTGGCTTTGGAAACACAGACAGCTATTATGAGGCTTTGGTTAAATTAATTAATTGCCTGAAAAAAGCTCCTTACGCCACTTGTCTGAGGATTGCAAAGTGCCATGTTTACTACCAGTGTTTCAATGATTCCACAGGAGACATTCAAACTCCTATGCAGAAATACATTTAAGCTCCAGTCAGGCTCACTCATCGCTGCTATGAACACACATCAGATTATAAACCTACCATATGACACAGTACAATCTAGTTCTGTTTTGCAGGGGCTGAAAAGCCTGCCCAAGTAAAACCTTTTTATTTTTTAGGTTAGAATCCCTTTTATTAGTTTTTTCTCCTTATGTTTCCTAATAAGAGAGCCCCCCTCTTTTCACATTGTAGTAAAAGACCAGCAAAGAACTAACAAACTGTATATAAAAGGCAAAAGTTATCCTAGAAGTGTGTCTCTAAGCCTCATGTAGATAACAATTATGTCAGTGAAGAACGAAGCACAAGGATACTCTTTGGCACATGTTACCTGCTGCATCTTCCCCCACGGAGCATTGGTCCAGATCTGTGACATTATTTGGAAAATAACAGCACTTGGGTTTAGGGTAGAAGGGAATGTAGGAGGCTTTAAGCACTTCTGGCAATAACAGAAGCTGTATTATTACCTAATAAGAGAAGTCTTGATCAGAGTAAAATCTTCATACTTGTGTACCGAGAAGCTGTTCAAATCGTGACATGTCCAAGCAGTTCTTAGTCCACTCTCTAAGAGCTGGAGCAGGTCCTGTGCAACAGGCTCCAGGACAGAGTACCACCCACCACGTACACTGTGCTGACATTCGCCCACTTCATTGTCCAGCTGAGGATAGCTGACATTCACATTGACAATATTCCACCAGTTAATATTTTCCCTCTTTCTTTAATAAAAAAAAAAAGCCTATCCTAAAACCCAACCCTACAAGAAGTGCTACACTAAATTCTGTTCCACAGGATGACAAGGGGGTGGATGGAGTAATTTTTACTGCAACTTCTCAGCCAAGTAAATACAAGAGAGAAGATCACTATTCCAAGATATTTAATAAGAAGAAATTACAGATTGAAAGTCCTCCGGGCACATGAAATTCAGCTAATGCACAGCTCTAGAATGGGTCACTTCTTACAAACAGCATTACAATTTTTTGCTTTAGTATGGACATGTTGGACTAACACAAACCACAAAATACTGAATCAGATGCAACAGCTAGCACTAAAAACCACAACAATAAAAAGTATGGCACAAAGAATGCTAAACCAAACGACGTGTAATTAGTATTTACTTTTGGCAATCCTGGTTTGGACTAATTCAGTTCAGAGATTCGTTCCCAGTCAGCACCAGGTTCAGTTAACATACATTTTGTGCAAAGTATACTTTTAAATTCATGAAATAATTAGTTGTGTAAACATATCTTCCTTTCACAGTAAAACAACAGTGATTTGGGTGTCAGAAACAAACAAGAGAACCCCAGACAATATTTTATTTCACAGTACATAGTGTATGTATATATAATCACCATATTCAGCAAGTAGGTAAAGTGCATGCCAGTAACAACTTGGACTGTAAATTAAGAACTTGCAGTGCAGAAGTACACTTTACTCCAATACTAACAAACTAATATGAAGTAATACAAAACAATGTAGAGTAAGGTCTTGAAAACAACATACTGCTGCATCAAAAGAAGTGTGACCAGCAGGTCGAGGGAGATGATTCTCCCCCTCTACTCCGCTCTCATGAGACCCCACCTGCAGTTCTGCCTTCAGCTCTGGGGTCCCCAACATAAGAAGGACATGGACCTGTTGGAGCGGGTCCAGAGGAGGTCCATGAAGATGATCAGAGGGCTGGAGCACCTCTCCCGTGAGGACAGGCTGAGAGAGTTGGGGTTGTTCAGCCTGGAGAAGAGAAGGCTCCGGGGACACCTTAGAGCAGCCTTCCAGTACCTAAAGGGGGACTACGGGAAAGATGGAGAGGGACTCTTCACAAGGACATGTAGTGATAGGACAAGGGATAATGGCTTTAAACTGAAAGAGGGTAGATTTAGATTAGATGTAAGGAAGAAGTTCTTCACTGTGAGGGTGGTGAGGCACTGGAACAGGTTGCCTAGAGAGGCTGTGGATGCCCCATCCCTGGAAGTGTTCAAGGCCAGTTTGGATGGGGCTTTGAGCAACCTGGTCTAGTGGGAGATGTCCCTGCCCACAGCAGGGGGGGTTGAAACTACATGATCTTTAAGGTCCCTTCCAAGCCAAACCATTCTATGATTCTATGGTTCTATACTCTATGTGGTTTACTGTACCTTTCTTTAAAAGGTAGGCTGAATCACTCTGAAATAGGAAAATTTCACATGAACTATCAGTGGAATAAACAGTTCAAAGCTTCACAGTTAAAAATATTGCACCAAAAGTGTTGTATTTGAAAGCAATACATGAAAAAATTTTTAATATAAAAACACTTTAAAAAAAAAAAAGAGACATATTACAACAGCTACTTTGAACTAAAATAGCTGGCAAACTGTAGGAATTGATGAAATGTGAGTTTTCTGTCACAGGTGATAGATATATGGAATACCTGGAATCTCTCCTACATAATATCAAGTAAGTTAGATGGGGAAAAGGTCTCCACTGTCCTGTACTCTCGATGGAGCTAAGTAAAACCTCAGTAAAATGTATTAGACAACAATTGACAGTATTCCCTTTTATTTTAGAAATACAGGTCTATAAGAAGTCTTGAAATGCTTCACCACCAGGTAGTGCAAATAAATAAAAGCCACAAGATCGATGGAGGTACCACGACTATCAAATGTTATACAGATGTCTACAGTTCTGACCATTGGCCCCACAGCCTGTGAATATGGAGTAGACACAAAAACCACAGGATGTTCTACACAACTTATGAAGTTCCCATTTAGAGAGTCAGAAATGAACAGTAGGGAGATCCTTGGAAAATGAAGCACAAAAAAGCAGAGAGACAAGAGACCTTCCGCTAACATCCATCAGAGGTGTGGCAGCCCAGATCCAACATGGTATTTAGGGACCACACTAAGTAAACGCTATGTTCACGACACTCTGAGGACACTGCATCCCATGTCAGACTATTACCAAAAATGTAAAACCACTTTAAGTGAGGGATACAAACAGTGAACTCCAAGAACTGAATAAATTCACATGTGAAGAAAATCACTTTCTCCACTCCAAGATCAATTCCTTCACTATGTATGCAGTTTAAAGGGGAAAAATAAAACACAGAAAAATGTGTAGATGATCACTGAAGATCAGCAGTCCCTTTTTGGAAAGCAGAAGCATGTATTAAACTTCGACACTTACTTTTTATAAGTGACTTAAGTAAGCAAAACATTTATCGAATGGCAAAAAAAAAATCTGCTCAATAAGTAGATGTCTCTACCAATAATGCACATTAACTAACCACCTTCTCTTGATTTCCCAGGACATGGCAACAGACAGCTGTGGCCACTAAGTCTTCATTACTCTTATAAAATTTCTGGGTACATTAAAAGCATGATTGAAACCTATTAAAACTATTTGCTCAGGGAACACAAGGTTTTATCACCATCATTTGCTCACCTCAGCATTAACTTACAAAAAAAAGCCTCAATGACTTGCAGTTGGACATCTGGCCCTTAGTTCAGCTATTAACTATTTTAAAGAAAGACCTTGAGAGAGAATTAATAGGCTGTAATCATCTAAAGTAGTCTCATATGCAGTTCATTTCTCCTTCACTTCTTCGTTGCAGTAAAAAAAAAAAAAAACCCAAACCTTTCAAAGGTAGCAACATAAAAAAGCACAGAAAAGTTGATTCAGATTGTATCACACCCCTTCATATTTACAGATTTTCTGTAGTAAAGAATCCACTATCATTATTTCACTGCAATTAGAAGTCTCAGCTTTTTTAATCCTGAAACAGCCCTTCAAACATCATCCAAGTCTGGAAACATTTTCAAAACCCTCAGGAACTCGACAACAGCAGCATCATATTCCAGACAATATTGCAAACACCTCCCACGCAATCAAAGTGTCTATTAAAGAAACAGTCTTGAAAAACACAGTTCCCCGATCCTCCTCTTCCTCACGATACCATCCCCACTGGCTCCAGCAAGCGCTACGTTAGTTTCTTTATTCTGCGGTTCTGCTTGTCAATATTCAGCGTTGCACGGTCTACGGAAGTAGTGATGGAATCGAGAGCTTCGTCTTGTCTCTCCAGCTCGGCTTCTGTCTCCAAGGCAAGGCCCTTCAGTTTCTTTAGTATCTGTCAGAAGAAAAGACTGAGAGCTTTCAGCAATCAACCAGCCAGTTCTTTGAGAAATGTAATAGACCCATGGCAATTAGTTATTTCATTGCTTTAGATGACCAAATCATTTGTTGGAGTCTGCGCTGAAGCGTGCTGGTGAAAAGACACAGGTCTTGCTCCAATAAGCTGAATTGAGATGAACTAAACAATGAACTAAAGACCAGAAAAATCCAATCTGAAATGTTAGGGTTATACGGGAGGGGAATAAATTAGAAGTAAAAATCAGTGTAAACATCAGCTTTTTGCTGGCTCTGTTATTATCTCCTCGGTATGTCTGCATCTTAGAGCAGGAGCTTGTCCTGAGATGTTGCGCACATTGAGAGCTGCTGCAGACAGAGAGCGAAGCTGGTGCAAAGCCAGAAGGGGATCACATGGCTGAAGGCGTAGCAAGGTTAGGCAGGGACCAGGTCAAAGGACAGAAACGTTGTTTTACTACAAACCACTAAAGAAAGATGTGTCATTGGATGGAGCAGAAGGGAAAAAGTGAGACTTGGGCAACTAAACAAATAATTTTCAAGGAACTAGAGGGTGGTGTGGTATGAACGGACATCAAGGCAGCCAAGAGGCTCAGGCTGTACCCAAGATGAGAAACAACAGATGCACTGGCCACAGCTCTATTCCAGGCTGCAAGCATTATATTACATATCAACCGGTTTACACTACACTTAGCAAATTACTGTTTGTATGTGGGACTGTAAGCAAACACCCTGAGCTACTCCAAGATTGTGAGGAGACCCTGTAGTCTGAAAAAGCCTATAGATACTGGTCCAAACAGGGCAGAACCCTCTAAAATGGAAGGAGAAAGCCAGGCTGATGCATTCTTAAGGCTAGGAGACATCCATAATGATACCGTACACTGACTTATGGGGCCTACTCAACTTAATTTTCATCAGTTCACACAACCAAGTCCAAGAGCAGAGATCCAAACAACACAAGAAAAATCTGTCTTAATTCCTTACCCTGTAACACTGGCTCCTTTTAGCAGCAGTCCAAGGCATGAGTCATATCATTGCCTTTTCTTCCCTCTGGTGGCTACTCCCTTAATAAGCCTGGTTGTATGAACTGAAAGCACCTGCCCGACAGGCAAGCCTCAGCTGCCTTCCCTCGGATGTATCAGAGGGAGATTTGGAAGCACCATATCATACTGACTGGAAATCCAGCTTCTCAGTTGCTTCAGATCATAAAGGGGATGTCTCTGCTGGCCTACATGATCTGCTTCCTTAGGCATCCACAGATGATGAGGATAACCTCACACTATCTGCTTAATAAAAGCAGTTTATCCAATCAATTGCAATAACAGTCTCCAAGAAAGCAAATTATCCCAGCACTATCCCACAACGTCAACTGCTGTGGTACATGAGCATCCAGGTAATGCTACTGAAGATACCAGAACTGCAGCCTGTCTAACAAAATAAAGCAGTGGCTTTCAGTAAAATAGGGGAAAAGAATTGTACTCTATACATGTTTAATTTTTTTTTTTTTTCATAACAACTGGTGAACTCTGTTTTCTTGTTTTCCTTTTAGAATACATATAATCAGCCCCAAGAAAGCTGCTGTGAAACATCAGCAGCCTCTTTATCCACATGTGGGGCTGAATTCCACAGCAGTCCCATCGTTTGCAGCTATGCAAGTTACCGGTTTGAGAAAAGCAGTGAGGAATATCATATCTAGCTGGAATGGCAGGGGAATTTTACACAGACAAAATGCTTTGACTAAAGCTGGACGTCAGCCACAGTAGTGAGATTTATCTCGTAAAATATCTCTCAGCTCTTTCCATAAATCACAAGCAGCTAGAAATACGGCTGTACGAATAACTGGTTTTGCAATTTGGCTGCCAAAGCAAAAATACAAAACAAACCATGGATCAAGCTTAATCTACTTTTTTCTCTTCTTAACAAACCTACAAGCTAAAACCCCCTCTGTTTCTATCCCAACTGAAACACTTCAGGTTCTGTCACTGTAACAGGAAAGCGAGGCTGTATTCCCCAAACTGGAGGTGGTAGACATGTGTAGGATACGCACCAAAAAGAAAAATTACATGATCAGATCTATCACGTGTATGATTCAGGACACAGGTCTGAAGTAAGGTCTTGCCTCTCCCGAGGAAGTAACTTTACTACTTGGAAATGGGAAGGAAGTTCAGAGGTAGCTTTCCCTCAGTCCTTTCTTTGAGCTTCTTCTGCATATATTTTATATATACAAACGTACATATAAATACATAAAGTAGCCAGTGCTACATGAAATGACTCCTACCATTCATAAAGTCACAGTATAATTAAGATTCAAAAAGACCTCTGAAGGTCTTCTGGTCCACTTCACCCAACTAAGAGCAAGGCCAGCTTCAATGTTCAGCTAAGAGAAGATTACAGGGTTTCAGCCTCCACTCCAATAAACTTCTAATTCTTTATGCTAGTTTAAGAGAAAAGAGACCTCATTCTTTCAGTACATCCTAAAGGATGGCAGTGAAAGACATGTGCTTCATCATTTGCAGATGATTTAAAGATGGTTCACGCTGACATTTTTTCAGCAAGTTTACTAAAGAGTTTTATCCAAGAGCATCCCAAAATTAGTTTTCCAGCACAGCAGATCAAAAGCAGCAGCAGCTGACGACGCTTTCTAGATCATGGCATGACACATGCTCCTGAATGGGCCCTCTGGCCATTCAACCCCTCCTTCTGCTGCAGCAAGACACACAGTATTGGAAGTTTATCACCAAACACCCTTAGCAGTGCGGTAGGTTGAGCTTTCCTGAGCCATGTCCTCACCCAGCACATCTCAGCTTGTGAAATCCATTGAGGCAGCACATAAGGTAAATGTGGTGACATGCAGTGCAAGCCTCCGAGAGAGCAATGTAGCAAAGCAGGGACTGGCACGAGAGGATGCAGAAAGGAAGTAGGGACACTCCTCCTTCCCCACCTCTCCAAGAGGCACCCAATTTATTTAAATCAAAATTGTGCCCAAAAAAAGGCCCAGGTTTGCCATGAAAACCAGTTTATTTTTAGTTTCAAACCAAATTACTTTTGATAGGCTTTGCATTCATTAGAGCATACTTAACATTTAAAATACAGAAAAAGACACAATTGTTGAGAACAGAAAAGCTTTTAAAATACGAAAGCAGTAAAATGGAAACTCGGTCGGCTACAGGGCTCTGCTCAGTTCACCTGCCAATTAGGCTCTGCCTTGAAACACAGCAGGCGATGATGATGTGGTTACTCACACACAAAAATAAAAGGCAAGTGGCTCACTTTCATCTGTTAATTCTCTTTGCCTAAGAGAGTCTGGTAATAAATTCCTTAACCCTTTGTCTGTCAGCATCTTCAACTGTTCAAGTTGAGAGCTGCTACTCAACCCAATGGGACCTGAAACAGTTAAGATGCTTTTCCAGCACAGTCCACAGAGCTTGCTGGAAAGAGTTACTGGAACCTGAAGTCTGGCCAAAGCTGGTCGCTATTTTTGCAAAGCAAAATGATGGCAAGATGTCTAGTTATCACTGCTCCAGTTCTGTCAGCTGCTCAGAGGAGCAGTGTCTTCTGTGCCAGCATGTAATTTGGACAGTGAACCAAGACATGAAAACTCAGCATGAAACTCTATCTCTTACACAAAGCCAAACAGCAGGTATGAGGCCATCAAAGACGCATTTTAAAGGAACATTTCCTCAGGCACTGGTCAATCTCACACTGAGACAGCCTCAGATTTATGCCACCAGATTATAATTTGGAAAGTCTGATTTATCTTTGTGGTTCTGCCACAGATTTTCTGTGCAACTTCAGGCAAGTTACCTAATATTCCCACGCAGAGTTCTTGCTGTAAAAAACAAGGAAGCAAATTTGTCACTGCTCTCCAAATCCACCCTGCGTCAAGTGTTCAACTACAGCAGACCTGGGCCTTGCTGGGAGAAGAGGTGTCCATCCAAGCTATGTACCCCAAGTTCTTGTACAGACTATGGGGACCTAGACAACGCAGTGCAGTTTAGGTCATGATTCATCTGCTCTATTTTATGTACCTGCTTAAGGAGGAGTTCAAGTGCTGCCCACTCCTCTCTGCTTTGGCTCAAGTGAGAGCCGAGCAACCAGCTTAGCTGGAGACAATCACAACAGACACAAATGGAATGACAGGAGAGGACTCCAAGACCGTGAACCTGCTCAGTACTTAGCTCTGTTACTTCATCATTTTGCCACACCACCTGAAGACCTAAACTCAAAGTGTCAGGCACTGTACAAACACAGATTGTATCCTAAAGATTTTACAATGCAGACCTCAGTTTGGTTTGGGTCCTGAGATGCCATCATAATAATGCAG
The DNA here is from genome assembly GCF_026419915.1 of Harpia harpyja. Taxonomy (NCBI): domain Eukaryota; kingdom Metazoa; phylum Chordata; class Aves; order Accipitriformes; family Accipitridae; genus Harpia; species Harpia harpyja. Next base: position 107,163,465 of record NC_068940.1, read on the forward strand.
TTTAGCTAAAGCTTGTGAATTATCATCTACCATTGTAATACACTGAGTATCCAGCAGTAAAAATAAGACACAGAAAGTGTCATTTGCAGGAAGTATTGCCAATTGTAGTTTGAATTCCCTGAAATCGTCCCTGACATCCACTCCATTATCCCTGTGCAACTGAGGTCTGAATGCTAAAGCAGAGCATGTATAACCAGAAATGGCTATTGAATGCAGCTTCCCCAGCCAAATTCACCTGTTATTAGGAAACAAAGAAGTGTCATTTGGAGCACTCTGAACTAGGGTGTAAACACAGGTTTTGACAGTGGTAACTTGTCATGATTTAATACAGTGCTTCACCTCTGTGCTGAACATATTGCAGGTGAGTGGGGACAACACCTAAAATATTCCAATGTGCTCAAACCCACAATAGGGATTGAGCGATCTTGCACCAAAAATATTGTGGCCTGTCCACATCCTCTCCTGCTGCACCTGGAAATGGGCAGGGAGACAGCAAAGAGCAGAAACACATTAAACAACTGCAACACAATTTACTAGAGGACATTTGTCAATGCCTCATGAGACAAGTGCAACTTGCCATAACAAAAATCTATGGATTTACGTTACTTCAACATGCTTCCTGTTGGGGATTGCCACTATCAGCATGTGCCTGTAGCTATGCAAAGCACAGACCTTCCTTCTGCTTGATCCAGAGTTGTATTTGGTGTATGAACACCCAAACTCTACACCAGCCACTAGCAAAAGTGCTTCTGCCTGCTCTAGAAATCAGGCTGTCTATTGTAGCACAAAACTTCTGAGCACAGAAAACACTGGAATAGGCAAGTTTGACAGGACAGCGGGTCCCTTGTAACTGAAGCACACAAAAGTAAACAAATTTTAAAGCATCAGCTCTTTTGAGCCAGTGGCTATTCAGACAGTATGGAAGGGTCACTGTTCACTATCTTATTCTTAGTGGCTGATTTCTCCCATTAGTTCATCTTGGACAGAAGTCCAATTTGATTTACCTGTTCAGGGAGTACTAAGCACCCATGGTGCCACTAACATACAAATGGCCTTGTCTGGAAAAAAGATACTCAAGCAGCTCCACAGGCTTAACTACCACCTTTTATTTTGGTACCATTAAATACTTAAGTTACACACAAGCAAATACAAAGCGTTAGTTGTGAGGACCTCAGTTCTCTCCCTGTATTGTGCCTTCCAAAAAATAAATCCAGGGCATGGTCATTACACGTGTGTGTTAAGATCAGTTGTCAGTTGATCGCTACAGGCCATGGAACAAGGCCATCCCATGAGCAAATTTGGTATTTAGCACTTGGAATGAACGGTTCCTCAACAAAACACTTTTTTTCTGACCTAACAGTTGTGATTTCCTGAGATGAGGGCATAATAAAAGGGTAAATAAACACTGAAGAGACTCTGAAAGTAGAAAAGGACTGAAATGGAACTATCTAGACCCAAGAAGACATCGAGGAAGCAAACATCACAAAGATATGCACTGGGATGTGTTTTTTTTCCCCAACGTTACAGAATTAACTTCTTTAATAGTATCTTTGTCTTCATGGCATACACGATCTGCCCACAGTAAATATCAGGGCAACAGTTCTTTGGCAGGAACGGTTTTGGAAATTAGAAAGCACTGGTTTGGCAAAATAAATTCAAATTTAGTGAATTCCCCCCCCTCGACCACAGCCCTTAAGCTAATATTATCATATCCCCTCCCACACCCGGTGCCATTATGTCAGCCACAGCGAGGCGGTAGGCAGAGGCTCAGCCAGAGACCACAGGAACTTTGTAGGCTTCTCCCTCCATCTCTATAGCACAGCTAAGGAACACAGCTCATGCTGTCACAAACTCTGTGTTTTTAACATAAATGTCCCTTCATGAAGTCTTGGTGAAGTCCTTTACTTAGGCACCTGATCACAACTGCAGATGCTCAGGGCTTCCAGCTCTAATGGAAGGAATTCAACATCATTCAATTCCTGCCGCAAAACATCTACTGTTATTATTGCAAGTACTTTGTTTTTGAGCAACAAATATTTGTCTGTTCATCACAAATTCCTCTTACTTCTCCAACTTCAAAAGTTCTGCTGGACTTACCCACATCACAAGTAATGAGGGGGACAGCCAAGCTCTTCTGAGCTTTGTGATTTTTTTGGTTTTTTTTTAAAAACAAGCACTTGCATTACAGATAATCAAAGAATAAAAGATCATAATCCTCAAGAGAAGAAACTGCTCAGAAAAACAGTGTCGTTATCAACATAAGTACTTCAAATACCTTCAATTCATTCATGGAAGTCTGATGCCACAAGCATCCTTGTCTTCAATGCATGTTAATGCTTTGGACTTGTAACTGTTTTTCCTTTTTACTCTCTAAATGCTTTGCAAAACATGCTTAACCATCATCCTGCTCATTCCCAAAGTGGGACCTGAACTGAAGCAGTGCAAAGAAGCTCTCTGGGAGCAACTGCATCAATGAAAGACAAGCCCTTGCTGCAGGCTAAAAACAACTATGTGACTACGCGTACTGCTCCTTGATGAGACATACTTGGAGAAAAAAAGGACAAAGCAGCAGCATACACCTCAGCAAGGAGCACCCTACAACCTAGCTCATGACTGACTGCTTAAGGCCACACAGCTGGAAATGAGACAAAGCTCCTGGTTCCCTGCCCTGCTTTCTCTTTATGGACTTAACCCACTGCTCAACCATAAAATGACTGAATATGGTAAATATAACCTTAGATAAAGCCTTGACATACCTTTAGATAAGTATTAAATGTCCTGCTCAGATGTAGTTTCAAGATCTTCACCTTGACGCTTCCAGGGGTTCAATACCTGAAAGGCTTTGTATAGCGTTTACCATGATGCTGCCCTTGAACCCCATTAGAATACATCCCCAACCTTTATACCTTTCAAATTCCCTTTTACTGGTAGGAACTCCCCCTTTCAATCATGCTTTCCTTCACTTCTACATCTTTACACTTCCCCTCTAAATCTCACCACATTCTCTCCTAACAGAACTGAAAGATCCTGAGCTATTTCACTCTGCTTTGCACTTTAGAGCAATGAGAAAAAGCAGTGCTTGGACAACTGGGAGCAGCTGGAGAGACACCAGTCTGTACATCATCAGAGGCTTCATTCCCAATTCACAAGATTTGTTGGAAGATGCTGAACTCCCCATGCTCTGCTTCTCCAGTCACAGCCAACCACTTTGATAATATTAAGCACTAACAAAGTTTGGTGTTCAAAAACTGGCCCTGGGGAAGCAATTCCTAGAGACCTTTTTCTGCAAGGTGTACCAAAATGTGTCTTCAATAGTAGTCCATGACCAACAACCCTTCATACCGTATTAAGCTTTCTTGTGTACACCTACAAATCAGAACTATAGTGCTGAAAAGCTGGCATTTAAGGAAGGAACAACTAGCCCTTCTGTATACACAACAGTTGTACAAAGTGTATACATGCATGAATAATAGATTGCTGCTATTTGTACAACTACAACTGAGAAATACTCTCCCTTAAAATCTTCCAAAAGGTCAACGTTGCTTCAAAAAAATGCTTATTTTTTTTCATAAAATCATAGATCATGATAAAAGATAAGCTCTTTAAAAGATGAGAAGGGAGAATGATTAAATGGTGAATAGTCCATTTTGTTTTTCAAAAAGCCCAAATAAGATATTACAGTTAAAAGATCTTGATTATATTTTGGTTACAGAAGCAAGTTTTGGTCTAAGACTGTGTATTTATGTGGTGATTCCTAGTAAGGAAAAGAAACAGGAGTTTTACAGGAAATTACGGCATGTACCTTAAAATTATTCATGACTAGAATGATGACTAAAGAGGCCTGACTCTCAGGGAACAGGTGCTCAGCAATTATTGGGAAAAAAATCAGGTCAATTCATGGCCTGTCAGTTTGGCATTCAGATCCTCTCCCCACCCACGCCACCCCACAAGCTCACCCCAAATCATTAACTAGCTTAAAAATTCTTGGCTTGGTGTGGTATAAATAAATACCAGAATTGTCTTTTGAGCTGCAGTTAATCTTGAAAGTGTTTTGTTTTGTTTTAACACTGGTCATTTAACGCTGTTTCTAGTCCGCCATCCAGCACAGTGAGTTTCAGAAATTTCTGAAATTAATCTTCTGCAAAGGTTAAACTCTCACTTACCCAACTGGCTTTGGTCAATTTTAATAAATAGATTTTTCTTGCAAGAAGTTTTCATTTGTAGCCACTCAAGTCACTACTAAGTGCTTTTGACTCTCAAATGCACTCAAGCTAACAGAATTTGCCCTATTCTAATACCCAACTATAAAATAAAAGAAGGGGGCTGGAAGGCTGCAGGCTTGACTAAGAGGCAATAGAATTATCAAAGACTTCACATGATGCTATCACCAAGCTACAGATGGAATATCAAAAAGAATCAGATGCGGGGGGGGGGGGGGGGGGGGGGGGGAGAGAATAAAGTTTAATCTTCAATCACATCTTCTGATGTGGCTGTGATCATCACCAGTAAACCGATTTTAATGGAAAAACCACTAAAACCATATTCTTTTGCTTTTCCAGTTAGCTCACTGTTTCCAATCAACCACATACTACAAAGTGGGATTCTTCACTAAAAGTTCTGAACATCAGCTATGAGAGAAATTCCTTGAAGAGGCATTTAGAGGAACAATATCAGACTGGATTACTTTAAATAAATATTTTTTGTCTAGTAAAATCTCCAACCTATTTCCCCTTTATTAATTTGCTGGACTGCATACTTATTTCCTAACTACAAGTTCTCTCTGTGTGTTTGTAAAACACTGTGTTCAACTTTGTGGCTGCTTCTGAAATAGAACTGCTTATCCTTACTAAAAAGAATAAGATAGCATAGGGAAAACACAAAAAAAGCTGAAAATGATTTAATTGTTAAGCTGCTTAATCTTCAGAAAAAACAGGTTACGGTTAAGGATTTTCCTTGGCTTATAATCCTATCACTTAATATATTTTGCTGATAATCCCCGATTTGCTCAAAATAGTTAAAAACAAATATAAAGTTATCAGTGTATTTTAATCACAGGCTTGATTAACTAATTTTTAAAATATACCCATGTAAATTTAGGTAGAGGAATATTTTGTTAAGGACAATGACTATGTTTCTGATGATGAAAATGCAGGTTATTAAGGAAGCAGAGGGAGTGAAACAACTCTTATCAAAGTTATCTCAACTTATACCTGTTTCAGCTCTTTTGCTTCTTCCTGGGAGATCTTCTCTTGCTTCTGCAGCTGAACCTGGTCATTGTCCATCCCTTCTCTGCCTCCCACCGGAGAGCCAGGCTGCACCACTCCTCCCAGGAGTCCTGTGGCTGCAAGAGAAATTCCCATGGTCAGACTGCCATCTCCTGTACCAATGGGGAGGACTAGTGCTAGTATCAAACTGGTTGACCTCTGCTTTGCTCCACAGCAGTTTGCGAGGGGACAAGCACAGAGAAGCCTATTCCAATCTTGCCCAGTAAGCTATGTTCTTCTAGAAAGGATTCGAGCTGTACTTTGTACAACACCTAACCTGGAAGTGACCAGGCTGCCAAGACACAACTTATTATTAAAGGCAGCATTTGGAGAATGGGTTCATTTTGGGCAGTGGGGATTCATCTGAACAGAGAGCGAAGAAGCAGCAACACACTCCCAATCAAATAAATGAGGATTCTCCACCTGCTGCTTCTTTTCTCTTTAACCTTTTTAATTAAAGAATTTAAAAGTGATGGGTCAGGGACAGAGCCCAAGAGTCAAGTCAGCAAACCCCTGAAACAGAAGGGCAACACTGACGCTAACAGCCACCCCCAGCTAAGCAGCGTGGACGCAATCCCTCGTGTAACATGCCACCTGTCCTTTATTTAAAGCATCAGCTCTTATTGCAGTATCTGATACTACCCAGTAGGGTAGCAGGGACGTGCTGCAAGGAAAGGTTGTTATTTCTGATGCAGATGGGTGCTAAACACCCGAGACACACATCTTGGCTCCTAGAGGCGCTTCAAACATCTCCGAAGCTCTCCCACTTAAAGAGGCACCAAGAAAGAAGCTAATGCTACCACTGTCACCTGTGAGCACATGGCCTGACCCAGCACAGAACAGCGACAGCAGCTCTTATGTACACCAGGACAGAAAGCATGTCAGAGGCCAAAGCTCACCGCCAGGTCGAAGAGCTGGTGCCCTGCTGGCTGGCCAAGTGACGGTGTACACCTGACCGCTTTGGATAGCATTACTTCCCTGTGAAAAGGGAGACAAAAGCTAAACCAAAAGTACCAAACCCTAAATCCCTCTCAAGTAATTACTGCAAACTTGTAATCCCTGGAATTATTTGGTTATCAGCCTGAGAGTCACTGGACTCAGACACCGTCAAGATTTAAGACAAGCAAGTCATTCACTGCACTAGTGTTACCCTGTGCAAATGCTCCTTGTATTCGGAGGGGCTAAGAACCAGGCACTGAAAAACACTGCTTTTGGTAATTTACTGTCACGGTGTCCCTCAGAGGACAAAGTGGGGAGGGAACAGCAGACCCTCCTACAGCAGCAAATAGCCAGACGAGATTCTTTGTGTTTCTTATCAGCTGAGTGTCACCATATGCTAATTATTTCATTAAAAACAAGAAATCTATCCATTTCACTCCATTAATCTCGCTGAGGACAAGAACAGGAGGGGGACATGACAAAGGTGCACAAAAAGAATGGGATGAGGAAGGAGATCTGGCATTTCCCAGCAATTTTCTAGTTTTAAAAAAGGAAGAGAATTGAACAGAAAGACAGAAACACTTAAAAAGCAATTTTGTTTCGTTTGTGTTACACACAGTTGGACTGTGAGACTCAACTGCCACCACGTGAGGACGACAAGCTACCAAACCTCTGAACAAAGTGCTGGAAACTCATAATAATGAGAATACTCGGTCATAGGGGTAAGCAGCCTCGAAAGGGATAAAAAACTGTGAATGCCAGTCTTCAGCTAGGACTGAGACAGCACTGCCCTAGATTGTTAGACTGCAGACACACTGCGGGATTTCTTGTGCTTTTTAATCTTGGGTAGCTGTTATCAGCCATTATTGAGGATGTTATTGGCTAGGAAAGTACTGGTTTGATCCAGTACAGAAGAACCTCAGTTACAAAGCAAATCTCACTGCTCTGTCCTGAGCATTTAAATACCCATGTGGCTTGGTCCAAAAAAATACAGTCAGAAAAGACATGCAAAGCAGCTAAAAATACTTTCAGATAATCTGGTGTGTACAAAACTCTTCACAAATTCCTCTTCTAGGTGGAATCAAGCCAAAACTCTTAGGAAAGAAGAGTTTTTTGTATTTACTTATACAAATGTGCAATATGTACAACTTTAAGGCAGAACTAGTAAAACAGACAGGATCCAGATGAGACTATGACAGTTGTGAAACGTTCACATCTCTGAGCTGCACCACCGAGGGCAAAGAACGTTACCAGCCAGTTTGCCAAGACAGATATAGCTCCGCTTCAAAGATATTTCTCCTATAAGTCTCTGAATCAACATTCACTATTCGCTATCTGAAAATACACACATATATTTTATGTGTACACAGAGGCAGGCATGCATAACAGACTTTTTCCCCCCTGCTTTTAGGGGGGGGGGGGGGGGGGGGGGGAACAAAAATTAAAAATCAGTATTTCCACCATGTGAGCAGCCATGGAAAAAACCCAGAGGTTAAAACGCAGTCCGTGACTGCCATCTTGTGACAGAAGACAAGACGGCGACAGACTCTGGGGTAGGAACAAACAGGGTTTTGGTGGAGCTGGAGAAGTCAGGATTTCCATAACCTCCAGTTTTCTTTACTGACATTTCCAAATTAAACAGTCAAAATGCAGGTGGGGGTAGGAGAGCAATATCCTTGACTCACTGACTCAGATGCAAACAGAGCAGAGCAGTGGGAAATTAAGCACAGTAGGGCTGTATAACCAATTATTTTATGTAACCAGTCTTAAGACCATCAGGAACTGAACACCAATTTGCTGGAATAACTCAGTGCTTAAGAAACCAGCAGGTTGTTTTTCCTCTAAGTTGTTGTGCTGACATTTTAGTGCCAGATGCCCAAGACTTACTTCCTTAAAAATTAACAAGCTTTTCCAAGCTATGGCCCTTGACGACTCGTCAACAAGAGGACATTATCCTCCCTGCTGAAGTCCAGTTTTAGCTTGGTGCACAGAAATAGGTTCATCTATTGTTTTACTGTATCATTTTTCTACTCGTTTTTAATATACTGGCAATAAAGCCATCCACCAATTTGTTCTTTTGTCACTAACAGGAAAAAAAGAGGATTCAGGTGTGTTGATAGAAATAAACTCCTAACAAGACAAAAATTCACCAGCTCTCCAAATGAATCCAGGGTTGGATTACAAAACCAAAAAACAACTCTCCCTGGAATTTTAGAAGTAGTAATAGTAGTAAGGAATGTCATTCTTATTGTTGTGAAAGGGTTTCAGTCTCCACTGTGTTTTCTTAAAACAATTAAACTATGCATTCACCTAATCTGAGACCTAAAATCTCCTAAATCCAAACACCTGAACTTCTCAAATAACAAAATCCTACTTTTTAAGATATGAAAATTAACGTGATGTTTATCTCATATGTTATTTAAAAACTTGTTGGACTGGAAATTTGTTTTAAATTTTCTACAATTAACTGAACGACAGGTTTAATAAAAATATGCTTCCAGCTATGAACTGGAAAAAGGAAAAATAGCAGTGACAGAGGACTCCGAAGCACGCAGTCACGAGAGAAGAATGGATTTCTAATAACCCTTCCCCACAGAGTGGCACAATACTGAACTGGTGACCACCAGAAAAAGAATGACATTGTAGTTAAAACACCGGCCAGTAGCTGAAACTCAAATTAAGCTAATCCTTTCACAAAATGGTGTGGAGTTAGTGACAACACCAGCTGAGAGCACAATGTTAAAGAGAGCTTGGCATGTTCCAGCTGTCAGGCTCCTCAGGGACACCCAGCTTCAGCATCTACAGTCACAGGTTTTGCAAATGTAGTTGGGAGAAAGTAAATCCAACTAGACTAAAACAGGGCCACACACTTCTATTATCTCTGCCCTCTCCCTCTTGGCAAGAGGGCCTAAAGTCACCGAGCAGTTATTTCTTGCATTTTATCATCAGCATGGTCTCACCGTTGGGGCCAGGGGCAGAGGATTTGCCTTGTAAATATTATACACTATTCTGAGCTTGAAAACCACTTGGAAACTTTTGGTACTAGTGTTACTGCTTACAGATGAATTGCTTTGTCTGTCACATACCTGCTTGCCAAATGGAGGTCCCCAGATCTACCTGAGGAGACTTTCTGGCACCAACAAATCCTAGAGCATCTTCTAAAAACTGTATCTTCTTGCTAAACTGCATCTCCAAGATGGGGATTGCTTCTGGCATCTTTGCTGACAAGAGCCGGTAAGAGGTGTCGGGCTTCCCAATAAATCTCTGACGGACACTGATTTCATATGGCGTATGAACTCTGATATCATCTACATCCTTTGATTCAAACCGGTGAATGACCTGAGAATTGCAGTCACTGATTTCCAGGCCAGAAGCGAAGAGCGTGAGTTTTCCTGGCTTGACATTTGAGTCTGTTCTGTGGGTGATAATAACTGGAATTCTAATTATGATTCCTTCCTGGTTTTTCGAATCGGAAACTGTGGCAGTTTCCTTTGGCTTGGTTTCCAATGGCGCTTTCCAGAGCTTGCTGCTAAATGGCCACCAAGAAGGAGATTCGAGCTCAGTCAATAACCTAGCAGAGAAAAGAGAGTGTTAGAAGAGTGAAAGCCAGTAGGAGGGTCATGCTAGCCCACCAGTCAAAGCAAATTACCAGACACAAAGATTTCTTAAGACTGAATCCAGCCCTCTGTTATTTCGCTCCTCAAACCTACTCACGGCTTACCAGGATCCATCCATTTTAAAAACAAGCTTTTCTTCATTTGCTAACATGTTGGAAAGTGGTCCCAGAATCTCACTGTTCTGATGTGAGAAATCCAGCTTCCATCTGGATTTACTCAGGCCAATTTACACCCACCTGTTCTTCAGCTAACACCGCCTTTTATCTCAATGTTTCTACACTTGGCCATCACCACCGCTGCCTTTTTCTGCTCCTTTATACCTCAGCCCCATAGTGTGATGCCACCTTTTGCTTTGCCCCCACTCCCAAATTCCCATTGCCAGTTAAAACACTAAGAGTGCAAGGTTGAGGCTGAGAAGCCCAGCAGACTGCCCACTGGCATCCAGCACCTGCCTCACCATCAGTGTTGGTGTAGCTCCTGAAGGAGACAGGCCTCCTTGCTGGCAAACTCGTGCCTTAGCTTAAAGATATCGGACTCACTTTAGGAGACATTAAGCAACTGCTCCCAAGGAAGACCACTGTATAGCCAGAAATAACACAGGTAGTGACGCCCCTTATTTCTATGCAAGAACATGCACCTAAGCAGGCACCTAAGTTTATCAGCTGTACTCAAGAAAGGTGTAACACACTGTTAGGAAGAATCAGTGATATGTAGGACACGATCCTTCTGTTGTGTTTTCTATCAGCATGGCCCACTCCCCTTTTCTGGGGTCCTCTCCCAAGAAAGGATCACAATCACAGATATCTTTGGATCTAAGCCTCACCAAGTACTCTTTCCACCAAAAAAAAAAAAAAAGGCAATGAGAAGAAAGGTGGTTTTGGTTTGATTTTCCACATGCTGTGCTGTCTGTTAGCACCCCTTTCCAGGTCTAGACAGGAGTTAAGAGGCAGAGCCACAGTCAGCACTTATGATGCTCCGTTTCTCCCACTTTCCTCTCGTGCCCTGCCCGTCACCCAAAACCATCCTGCTAGCAGAGGATCCTGTATTTCAGGACAACTCAGCCTGAGTGGCTAGAAGGAAATTTTGGGGCCAACTACATCGCCCCACACAGTCAACAGTAACTTCACATCTCACTATGCAAGCAGCCACCTCCTCTCTTACCCACCAGCAGCCTCTGGTACCCGCCTCGCATCTGAGCCAAAATGGCTCATCTCCAGTTGCAGGCAGGCATAGGAACAGGCAAGTCAACTCTCTGGGATGTATCCACTGCTCAAACAACCCCTCACTGGAAAACAGTGGTGAGCTGGCTGGAAGCATCCCACAAACCAAACCAGCCTGCAGGCAACTAGCCTGATCAGAATGTTTTAAATGGAGATTTCTCAGCCCACCCGTCAGTCACTGAGCAGAACAGGAAAGCCATCTCTGGAGGCACAAATGGATTCTTAATTAACTAATGGGAGGGAAGATGTTATGTTTAAATCAAACACAAAAAAAGCTCTAAGGAAGTTCAACCCAGATCAGAATTGTGTTCCTCCCCACCCCATAAATAACTTAAAGACTACCCAGTGATTAGCCATCTGCCACTGCCATGGCAGTTGTAGTAGATGCTTCTAATGAAGCCAGACCACATGAAATAAAATCTTTAACGCAACACTGTCATCTTACTGACGCTACAAAAGACGATTTACCAACTTAAATCCTAGAGATGCAAGCCTTACCAGACCAAAATACAAAGTACTACTGCTTCATTGCTATTTTGGCAAGCCAGCTTGATTTAATTTGTTTTTAAGTTTACTCTAGAAAGGTACTGCCTGACAAAATATGCATCACAGCAGTGCTGCTCTCCAGATACTTTTTGTAATGATTTATTTTCCATGAGAGAATCAGACTGTGTCTACAGAAGAACTTTGCAATTTTAAAATCCTGTTTAATTTGGCTGCAGACAAAGTCTAATCTGAAAGAGGAAGCTCTAACTGAACACACTTTGTTTACTAGCCATCAAAGTTCTGCACCAGCTTCAAAACAGACCTACCTAAAGAAATTCATCTGCTGGGAAAAGCGGAAAAAGTCATATTGAGAGTCAACCACTGAATTCATGGACAGCAGAGGCAGAATGAATTGTTCCAAGAATCTACTCCCAACTAAAGCATGAACATCAGATATTTATATAGATAGCATGCAACATGAGTAATGGGTCTGGAGCTCTCCGCTGCCCTCTGAAAATGCTGTGACACTCCTTAAAAAAAGGGAAAACAAAACAAAACAAAAGACAGACCAAAGGAGATGTAACAGAAAGTTCTGCAATAACAGAATTTGAAATGGCACAGTATCATAGATTTAGGGCTGAATTCTGAAACTATGAGGTTCAACTTAAGTTCAACACAGAGAATGACTGGAAAAGCCCAAGGCTCTGCTAGCACACACCATCTTCTAAATTAAAAGCCATGCTCTAACCTACCTGCTGTCACTAAACAGAAACAAATGACTTGATCTCATTCCTACAGAACGCAAAGCACATTTTCTGTCCTCTCGGTGTATTACAGAGTTACAACAAGGTATTTCAGGGCAACGACAGCTTATGCCTGTGTCTTAACCTATGAAAAGTCATTAAATTCCCACTGCAATGTGGGTTCACTTCATCACATTCACCATTAGAAAAGTATGTGCGTTCACTTACTGAAAAGCAGCTGCAATGTGACAAGTCTAAACCTCCGTTTACATTGTGGTAACTTATTCTGGATAGCTTTGAGCGTTAATTTTTTTCACTTTATCCCTTCACCCATCTCCTCCCCTCTTTCCCCAGGGACTGACATCCTGGCTGTGCAATGTCTGATTTATAGTCATGATTTTTCTGCTGCACAGCCCTAACAAACGCTCCAGCCAGCTTCTCTGGCCTTCCACGGAGGAGTCACCCCTCTGTATCAACAAACTATATGACCAGTCCTTATATACAAATGAAAATTTGCAACCAGAGTACCTTGTCCTCTAATAGTAATATATTAAAAAGGAACCAGTCAATCTGGCTTTCTGTTTATTTTTGGTCTTTGAACATCTGCTAGCATGTCAGACTCAGCTCTGCTTATCTGCACTAAGGTCCACTGAAAGCAGCTGTATATACCCAGGCTTACACAACAACAGAATTAATAATCCAAAAAAGCCCACACATACAGGCAAGATAAAGTTAATCAAAGTTTTAAACATATGAAAGTAGATAAAGGGGCCTCATTCTTTTTATGAAAGACACCACCATCAAACTGGTGTTGCTCATATAACCTTGAATTAGCAGACACAAAAGTTTTTACCAAAGTTTCCTTCTGAACAAAATCTGCTACACATGCAAAATAGTCCTGCATGCTATTATCCATGTAGTTACTTGTCATCAAGCTTCTGAAGAAAGCAAGAGTCAAAGAGCCTGAATAGACATTAGCATATTTATCTATGTTAATAGTCTGAATTACCCAATATGTAACAATCAAATGAGCTTCAGTCATGGTCTTCCCCATTTTCTACACTGGTTAGGGACATGAAGAAAGATGTCATCAGTTTAAGAGAAGACTTTGGGGGCAGGGGGGGAGGCAGCTTTATGAGAAAAAACACACACACGCACACTATGCTAGAAAACTAAGTGTTAGAACTCCTCAAAAAGCACAGTGCAATTAAAACAGTTTCACTAATGGCTTCTGGGCTGCATTTTAGCCTGAGAGCAAGCTGGCCAAACTCTTCATAATGTATGTAGATATAACGGAATCTCAGCTAACATTTGGTCAATGCCTTCCTTTATTTTTCCATTTCTAAATCAAAGCATCTAGCTCTTCAGGTTCATGAGGACAAATAATACCTCCCAGTGCATCTTAACCCAAAACAAAACTCTCTTCCAAAAACAATGAGCAGGTTATTTATTTTCCTACTCATTGTTTATTGCTACAGAACTTTAAAAGCTATTGCTGAAGCTTTCAGATATCTTGGCTTTTCATTAAAGGATATGGAGAATATCACCAGAATCATTGTGAAATCAACACTTTCTTTTAGACATGATATCCGTCTAAAAACACATGCTTTTTCCAAAAACAACTAGTTTGAACTTTATTGTATTTGTTTCTTCATGCAGGTGTCAGAGCTTCTACGAAGACACTCATAGCTATGTATCTTCAAACATTACAATACCACCCTTAACCTTACTGTCTATTTTGGACTGCTGTTGAATCCAACCTGCAGCATACAGAATAGCACAGAATAATTCACTTTGAACGTTAATCATTAAATAGTAAAGTCATAATGTTCTGATTAAGACACCAACCATTTACTATTCACATTGAGGTCTGCAACAGCTAAAGTTAAGCAACACCTCAAATGTGCTCTAAATCTCTTATTTCAGTTGTCTAAAGGCAGCATTTGGTGGCTAATTTTTTTTAATACACTGGCTTAAGTGCCTGACTGAGATTACCACAAATAGTCTAGTACTCCAGTTCTCTCCAGTTTTTGCACCACCACACTCTGCAGACAAAGCTCAGCAGTTCAGTGTTACTCAACACTGCTCATTTTTTCCTCGAAATGTATTTATTCCACCTAGACCTAAAGGCAGGGAGTATTCCAACTAAGGTTAAAAGCAGTGCAGTTTTATAGCACAAATAAGGGAGCGCTGTTTCTATAGGCATTTCCCTCACTACATCCGCACCACAGACCCAATCCTCACTACTGTGTGTAGCTGGGAAGCAAGTTCTTGTGAAGCAAAGTGCAAATATAAAGCCCTCAACTACACACACTTTGTATGCAAAAAGCAGCCTTAAGAGCTGACTTTCATGCACAGAGAAAGGAGTACAATCTACCTGAACTAAAGATTAACTGGCAGCTGTCTCCCGATAACTCTAGGAAACCATCTCCAAGTCAGCAGCTCACCTGCCATATTCAACATTTCCTTTGAAAAGAACCAGAAAAGCAGAACTGTGGTTGTGTTTGCTGTGGAACAGCAAAACAGGCTGGTCCGGGACTGGCAAAATTAACCAAAGCCAACTTCCAGTATTTTTCAATTATGCATATTCTAGGACATCTAATAAAAATGTGACTGCCATACCTTGTCCTTCAGTGGGGATATTAATTTGCAACTCTTTCCCATAACTAGTTGCCTAGTCTCTCAAAACTTACAGGTTGTTAATAATTTGGAGACCTCTACCATTTCTGCCAGTTGTGGCTGAAACACATAAGGGCTTGAAAAGTTATCTGAAGGACAGAGGACAGGTATATATATCCACACACACAAACAACTTCACCAGGGTGAAAGAATGTCACACAAAAGGGAGAGGAGAAATATAGAAACATCTTATAACAAGAACTAGATCCATAAAAGACCACCACAGGCTTAAACTTTCAGTGAAAGTCAACAGTTTAGTTTCCTAAAGACATCTGTGGATCTGCCCCACAAATTTCAGACATAAACAATACGATCCCACAACCACTGCTTAGCTCAGAGGATGCTACCTGTACCGTAGCTGCTACAGCGTACCGTACCTGTCTGCTACATCCATATCCCCTTCGATCTTGTTGAGTCCTCTCATGATGTTATCAAACTGCTCGCCCTGGTAATGCAGCACTTTTGCTGTGTCCTCCAGTTGCTTCTGCGATCCAGTCAATAACCCGGTCAGTTCTTTTCCCTTTGTTGACTGCAAAGCTGCTGCTTCTGCTCCTGCACCTTGGCTTGACAGCAATTGCTCCCTCCAGAAGTGCTCAAGGATGTTGAATACCACATTTCTGTTGGGTTGCAGAGAACTGAACCAGTGCTTGGTATTCTTCTCTAAGATGGTAAGGGAGCTGAAGATTAAATTTGAAGATTCCTTCTTGATCTCACTGACACTAGAAAGATGGAAGTTGACCAAAAGCTCCCCAGTCTTGTCAGCTGTAAATTTGATCGCAACAGGAGTCAGTGAGAGTCTGCCAGAGACCCATTGTTTGCTGGTGTCCAAGTAGTAAGAACAAGGCCAGCTATGGATACGTATGTCTTCGTTCATCAGCCTGCCGTTCAGATCCTCTTCTTCAAGAGCAATGCCCTCAAAGCCAGAAGGAGAAACTAGAATAAAAAAGAAAGAAAAAATAGCAAGAATCCTTAGCAACATATAAAAGCTGATGTTAAAACATACTCATAAATAGTTAATCTCATCCACTGCAGGCTTCTAGTACTTTCACTGTAACCTTTCAGGTGCATACCCAAGACAGATTTGGAAATAGCTGCGGATGGCTTACAAAAGTTGGTAACCATTTCTAACCATCCGAATATTTCCTTCAGAAAGGCTCACCCTTTCTGAATAGGACTGTCAATATTATTGCTCACTCCATAACAGCACTGCCTCCCCCTTTTATAATGTTCTCATCATGTTTCAGCATGTGATTTACAACAGCACAAACTTCAAGTGACTACTGCATTAATGCCCTGGATATTTAATAACTGTTGTGCTGTTTCGGACAGGGGAGGTGCTTTATAATTAGATTACTCTCTGTGTTCACATGCGTATGTTCATATTTTGGGGTGGAGAGGAACCTACCAAAAACAGAATCATGAAAAACTTTTACTAACTTTTCTGAGCCTTTCACATACTCCATTTTGCTGGAAAGTGATCATGTAAAAATTTTTCCATTCCTCATCTCATCATCAGAAGCAGCTTCCCATAGACCAATAAGTACTGAAGAAAATCCAGAATATACCAAAATGCAAGCTCATCAATATGTATCTACAACAATCATAATAAATAACTGGTCCTTCCCCTTCCACTCTGATATCTCAACATCCAGGTATGTTCAGAACATACCCAGAATGTCTATCCAATGCATTCAACAGTGCAGGTGAAAATAAAGTCACAACTGACCAGAACTCTCAATCATTAAAGAGCAGAAACACCCAGCCACAAATGGATATACTCTTCAGAAATCGTCACTATCTCAGACCATCACTCTTGGTCTCAGGAGAGACTTGCAAAAATACCTATCTTACAAAACTCAAATGGATACTACAACTTCTGATAGAACAACAGAGCCAAAGTAAACGCCCCAAATCTGTAGTACTTGTTCTGTGAAATATTTGTTGTTGCTCAGTTACTATCAAAGATGTTTGGAAATAGGAGTTTGGGAAGAACTGGAAGCAACTTAGCAGCCCTGCTGGGAAAACCTTGACTGACTCAAGTGGAAGTTAAGATGAAAAAGATGCCATAATGGTATTGGAAGAGGTGCTGCTGGTCTGGTACGCAGAGCAACTCCGCACACATGATAGCGGAGTAAGCAGCAGCAGAACTGGCAGATGCTTAAAAGAGCCAGCAGAACTGACTCTGTTTACTCGGCATGAAGGGACACAATGTTCAGGGCAATGGTGATTTCACTGCACCTCTGTGACAGGCCATGTTTTCCTGGGAGCCCATGATGCTATTTGATGACATAATATTAATCTTATAAGACTTGCTCACTGGTATCTGGAATTTCAGTGAGAAAACAAAGAGCTGTCACATGCCTCAGGCCTGGCTCGCTTACATCAAAACAATCTCAAATTTGGAACGTAAGTTAAATGAAACATATCTGGATTGGCATCTCTCCACATTTCCAAAGACGCTTCTTGTACCCAAGGGTCAGATTGTTTCCTGTAACATCTCCTTCATAATACTACAGTTTTCAGCACGAACACTGAAGAACAATTACGTTCCACAACTACTTTGTGAACACCCATTATGTAATGGTGATTTAATTACTCACGTATTATCTTCTCAAAGCCTTTGATGTATCATAGCACAATTTACAGATTAGTACCATAACATCATCTCAAGGTGATCTGCTACTTGGATGGTGCAATAAATGAAAAGTTAGATCTCCACCACAAAATCCCCAGTTAGGCTGACACTGACACTACTTACTCCTTTTCACTTCAGTACAATCTGTTCCCCTTAAGGAAATGTCTAAGAAACCTAATGCAAATATAAAAGCTAATAGTCCTTTTTCAGGTAGCACTGGTGTGAATTCCTATAGCGCACACTGAAGATCTCCTAGTGCTTTCAGGCTGCTGCATCATTAATATCCCTTAAACAGAGCACTCCAACCCTGAGTCCAGTTCCAATGACGTCTTTTATTAAATATATTCAGAACTTCAGTATTACTGAGATAAGGACTATTCATGGTATGTCACATTCCTCAAAAAACTTTACTTTGGTTTTCATACCTTATTTCCATGGCATTATGAATTTTAATGATGCAAATGGAAAAAATAAGCCATAAGTTTAAAGGGAAAATTCTCAATCTGTTTTGGCCTAATAAAACCACAGTCCTAGAGAGACAACTTCACACTGTACTGTGGGCAAAAGCCCACAGAATTCTGATTTAAATGAGTAGCTATAGCCAACAAAACAATGACAAGTTCTAGGAAATATTATTTCTTTTTCAATCATTTGCTCCATAACTTCATAATTTGGAGAAAAAGCTGAAAGGCCTCAATTCCTCCATCTAGAAAAAGAAGGTAACTCCTCTAATACAGCAAGGTTAGATCAGACAGATCTGATGGAGATAATTCTTTTTTCCAGCCTGGTTGGGCTTTGTGAGTAGCCAATCATTATGATTTTATTTAAAGGTTATTTTCTTCCTGTCATACACAAAGAAACAGGGAAAAGAAAAATACTTTTTAACAATCAAATGTGACTGCAAAGAAATAAACATCAGCAGTGGGATTCCAAAACAGCCGTAAGCAGAACAGGGGCTTTTACAGGATATTTTAAGTGGAAAATGTTTCTAATATAGATACACAGTTATGTACTAATAATGGTGTATTTTTTGTTAGTATAACTGACAACTATGTCAGTTTAAACAACAACATAAATTACATTAGTGCTGAAATCAGTGACAGCTGAAACTAAATCATGTTATAGCTTTATTAATCAGGATTTACAAACACATCCAAATTAACTGTTTGACACTACCTAGATATGAAGCAAATACAATAGCGAACAGATGATTACGAAAAATAAACGTCTTGTATTACACCCTCAAGCTTCCCGTATCCTAAACATACTGCAGAGGCAAATGAAATTTACTGAAAGACCTCCCATCAGACCCAGAAAAAAAAAATTTTTTCAAATGAATCAGCAGCCTCCCAATTTATCTAAACAGTGCGTCACATTTGGGAAAGCAGTAGATCCCACCCCATACAAAGCACCTGACATCTCCTTTCCCCACCCTGTGCAAGTCTTTGCCACTTACACTAGTTTCTGAATATCTCATAAACATCAGCACGCTGCTCACAACAAGCTGTTGCCCTGAGATGTTATTTTATAAATAACGTATATAAATAATGATGAAACCAAGACACTGAAAGATTACACGCCTTGCAGAAGATCACAAGGGAAACCTGAAACTAAATGCAGGTTTCTCAATGCTCACTGCTGGGACGGGCACCACAGAACATAACGTCATCTGAAAAACAACTCCTAGACCTTGCTAACAGCAACAGCCACGTTCAACCAGGCACAGCCGTACGAGGGAGGCAAGGAGAAATTGTAAATGAGCAAACGACTCTTAAAGTTTTGTAAAATCTCAGCCTAAAGCCCATTTTCACAAGCTAAGAGTTCCACAAACTCTCTCCAACCACCACTAGCTCCCCATCAAGACAGCATTTTCTCTCAAGCCTGCTCCCTACCATTAACGCTGTGAAAATACTAATGTCTGATGCAGTCTCACAACTGCACCATAAAAAAAGATCTTCCTAAGCCATATCTCAAGCTCCTTACCTCTATCTGTAGATGCAAAACTCTCAGGCAGCCTTTTGGGGGCTGCTGCCTTTACAGAACTGTCCATCCGTAGGTAGAATTTTTTTCCCCAAGTATTTCTTTCTCTTCAAAGTCCAAAAGAGCAGGTAAAAAAAACTGAAGCTAAAGCAAAAATCCTACAATGCCCGTTACCAAAAGGAAAAATATATAAATAATAGAGAACGTATATTTAACCCTGGATCTAAGAGTAAAACAAGTCCTCTCAGTCCAGGAGAAGAAATGAAGCAGTCACTTGACCTGTGTATATATATGTGTACATGCCTTGGGTCTTATGACTTTTGACTCACCTGAGAGCTTAAAGGCTTTGCCTGATAGTCAGCTCCTTTCTGTGCCTGAGGCCAGAATTTCCAAGC
This sequence comes from Harpia harpyja, assembly GCF_026419915.1. Classification (NCBI taxonomy): domain Eukaryota; kingdom Metazoa; phylum Chordata; class Aves; order Accipitriformes; family Accipitridae; genus Harpia; species Harpia harpyja. The sequence goes on from NC_068940.1 coordinate 107,183,423, forward strand.
AAAAACCTATTTGGTAATTAAATCCATTCATTGTTCCAGGACATTTTTCCCCAATATAATGACGTTTTAATTACCATCAGATCTACATGACTTTTTTTTTTTCTTCTCTCTCTCTCCTTTCTCAGAGAAGAAATTTAAACCTTGCAGAAATATAGATGTATGTAAGGATAGCCAAGATTGATTCTATTCAGCAATGAAAACAGTCATCAATGTTACAGAACATAGCTACAATTTATGAACATTCAACAGCATACTATAATTTAACCCAAGACTTCAAGGAGTCGGATTAAAACACATGAGAAATTTTACCAAAGTTAAACAAACAAAAGAAGAAACGGTCACAATTATTTGAAGTTAGCTGGAAAAAGGCACTAAATATGTACTTCACCTATGACACTCATGCATTGTGTCATATAATGTCGGGCATTAACCTGTGATTACAGTTTTTGAGCAGCTAAAAACCATCATTGTCCTCTTACTTTTGTAACTCTATTCTCCTCAATACTAAAGAAACTTCTTAGTCTCATCTACTGGCAGTACTTTGCCTTTTGTAAAACAGAACCTTGCCTCTGCTTCTCTCTTATTAGCTTGTACAGCACCTACATGGAGGACGCCTCATCATACTTGAGCTGTGCAAAGAAAAGCAATGTTAAATATACTGACTTCATCTCTGATGTAAACAGTGAGCTCACCGCTAAAGACCAAATAGCTCAGCTACTGTCCTTCAAAATGAAAACATTTCCCCCCCCCCCCCACTTCCTAAAGTTTTGACAATCCCATTTCAGAAATGCTGAGCTAGAGGCCTTCTGTCACTTAGACAGCTGGTTTACTATAAGGAACTATTACTTGAAATTCAGGATCTCTCCCCTTCTCCTCCCATCATTTTATTTCAACCCCACCACCTGAAGTTCAGCATTACGTCACTCACCATTCTATTCCTCCTAAAACATGACTAGCAATTCCTTATATTACAAGACATGGAATATTCATGGGTTTGTAAAATACACTGAAAAAAGCCTCACCTGCAGTAAAACATACCATTTCAGTATTCCCACCCAGAAATAAACAAAAAACCCCACAACAACAAAAGAAAAAAAAACCAAACAACCAAAAACCAAAACAAAAAACCAACAAACAGATCTAAGTCCTTCAGAATACCATGCAAAGGACTAGGTTGGCAGGAAAAAAAAAAAATAAACAAATGGCTTTAAATTACTTGTAAATGCAGTCAAGAATAGGTTTATAAACTTGAGAGGGTTACAGTCCTTAAACCATTTCCCTGTATGCAGTGGAAGAGGAAGTGACATCTAAATGATTTCACAATAAATTCCTTCATATTTTTTGAAGAACTATGTTTGCCTACACATTTGTCTACAGACAGACACATGCAGTCTCTCCCAATCTGGGCTCCCCAACATCAACACATTATCCATATAATGTAAATCACCTCTTTTTTTAGCAAACAGTTTGTCTTTTTGACACATCTGCCCCCAAACCGACTGCAGTACCATACACAGCTATACAAAGCAGCATACAGCAAGAACTAGGATTAGCATCAAAGAGGTGTGGATTATATTTCCGGCAGCGTCACCACAACATTGTATAAATTCTTTAGCTGACACATAACTCCGTGGCTGCTTCTATAAAAAGGAGGTGACTCACCTTCTCTTGTGAAGTGCTTTGAGATCATTCAATCTAATGTAAGCATTACTAATTACTCCAGATGCAAGGTGATGCTACATACACTGGGAGAAGGTGCTGTCAGCTCACGAGCAGAATGCCGTCCCCTCGCAATGTGTCTACCTCAGAGCCTCCAAAACTTAGTCACAGATTTTTCTCACCTGCCCTTCGTAATCATCTGCAGAACATTTCTGCACACATTTCTAATGTGTTGGTGTTTGTTTACTTTTCCTCCTCCTTCATGGCTGAAGTTTCCATAGGGTCATTATCTTTGGTGGTTTATTCTCAAAGCTACCATCTGACAAATTATGAGTTTAACACTCCTGTGAGCCCAACAACCCTCATAATAAAAAAGTTTATAAGGTCTATCACATGACTTTCCCCTCTTTTTTAACTAAAGGCCTAAAATGCAGTTCTACCAGTTTTCTAACTCTACAATTCTCCAAATGTTGCTACAAGATATAAAGTACTCAGTGGTGACCCTCCAGGAGGTGCAGCAGGCATAGACACACAGTACCACTCTACTATGGCACACAGAGAAATTCAGCTCTCCTCATCTGAAAAGATCCCCACTAAAGAACAGCTCCAGACTGAGGGGCTTATCCACATCAACATGTTTCCAACCTTCTATTGAAAAAACATTTTGACCCCACTCCATTTCTGATACAAAGCAACTTTATAGAAGACCAAAGTCCCACCACCCTCTCCCAAATACATGTAAGTATGCGACTGCCTCAGTTCCCATCCTTCAACCCACACCAGCCCCTACAGCATCTGGGTTAAACCTTATCAGCCTTCCTTTCAATCGTCACCCTGTCTCAACCTCTCCAACCCAAAACACAGACACATCTACACTTCCTAAACCTTGCTCCCCTGCCCCCTCACCTCAGGGTGTACCCTCCTCTGTTTCCCTTCTTTCCCCCCACAGCTCTCTCACTTTTCCTCCCCCAATGCCATCCCCAAGACTCACGATTTCCTTCCCTCAAGATAGAACTCCCCCCTCCCAAAAAACATTTCCACCTGTTTCTCTTCCTTTTTCCCAGTACAGTCTTCCTTCTCCTATCCCAAACACACCACAGTCACCTGCTACACCAGATCTTTACCCAGTACCTGTCCTTTTCCCGGTACCAGAAGAGACCCCATTCTTTTCCTAGTCCTACTAGAGAAAGCCATAGGTCAATCACCCAAAATCCTCTTCTCTCCTTCACTGCTAGGCCAGGCTCCACCGCAATCCTCATCTCTCCCTCTGCCACAGCACTAAGGCAAACTGATCTGTAGAGCTCTCTGACCTCTTCTCCCTGGTATCCAGTGATAGGACGCATGGGAATGGTTCAAAGCTGCACCAGGGGAGGTTTAGACTGGACATCAGGAAGCATTTCTTCACTGAGAGGGTGGTCAAACACTGGAACAGGCTTCCTAGGGAGGCGGTGGATGCCCCAAGCCTGTCAGTGTTTAAGAGGCATTTGGACAGTGCCCTTAATAACACGCTTTAACTCGGTCAGCCCTGAATTGGTCAGGCAGTTGGACTAGATGATCGTTACAGGTCCCTTCCAACTGAAATATTCTATTCTATTCCATTCAAACCCCCATACCTTCCCCAAGGCCAGACCCACCTCCCCCCTCCATGTCTCTCCTTCCCCTACCTATAACTCAGCTACCCCAACCCCCATTCCCATCACCCTCCCTCCACTCTAAGCCAGACCCCCATCCCTTCCCCTAGGCCGACCCCCAACCTCTCCATCCTCATCCTCCTCTCAAGCTTAGGCCCAACCGCCCTTCCTACCCCCCTACCCAAATACCACCAACCTCCACCTTTCCTCCAAACCTCGGCTAGGCACCCCGCCACCCCTCCACTCTCCCCTTTTCCCTCGATCCCAACCCGATTCCCCCCACACGCACCCACCTCCCTCAGCGCAGCGCGGGAAGACGACGGCGATCACCCCGCATCGACGCTCTGCGCCTGCGCCCGCCGCCCGCTGCTATTGGCTGAGCCGCGCTCGGGTTGCTCACCCCTTCTCATTCCCCCCCCGGGCTCCGCCATCTCAGCGCTGAGGTTCCGTGAGCGGCTGCGGGAGTCTGGACCCTCCGCTGCCGCCGCCGCTCGCCCCGGGGTTCTCCCCCGCGGAGGGCGGGGGTGAGTATCCCTTCTCCGCTGTTCTCTCCGTTTTTGCGGGCCGCGGATGCGCGGCCGGACCGGGAGTTCAACGCGGGGACGGTGTGTGCGACGGCCTGTGGTGTCCGGGTTCCCCCCCCCCCCCCCCGGTGGAGCTCTGTGAGGGGGGAACCGCCTCATGGCGGCCCCGTTCTCCCCGCCCTGAGCAGCGCGGTCTCCCCTTCACCTCCCGTGTCTCCCCTCTCCTGAAGCCCATCCCTGCAGGGTATGTGGCCTCATTTGCCCTCGGGCCTCCTCCCTCCCGCTCTGTGCTCAGTCTCCTCCCGGCCTTCCCAGACTCTTCCCTTTTATTCACTATTATTTACCTTTTTTTTTTATTATTTTTTACCTGTAAGTGCTCCCTGGCCCATAGAGAAGGGTCTGGGGAGGGTGGGGGATACCAGAGCTTATATCGTCTCCTGACAAAGGGGTGAACCCCAGTACAATTTCCCAGGGCCCCAAATATTTAGGGGGTTTCCTTCCCTCCACCCCTGCAATTAATTCATTTAGCAGGGATATCCTACTGAAATGAATGTTTCTGCTCTTTTAGGAAGGAACCAGCCTCTGCTGGTCGTCCCCAGAGAGCGTGGTCGCCCTGGCAAGAACGTGATGGAAAAGCAACATCTTCAACATCCATAGGGTGACTTTGTTGTCAGATATCCCACCAGCATTAAGCTTTATAAACTATGGAAGATCCTAATTAGCCAAACGTGGTGGGATGATCCTGTGTGACTTCTTGTTTTACCTCTGGCCATTTATATTTTCCTGTAAGTTTTCATGGATTTAGAGACTCAAATCACGTTTTAAAGCAGGGGGTTTTTGCCATAGCATCTGGTCAACGCTGTCTTGGCTAAGCCAGGAAGGGTATCCAGCCTGCATGGACAGGGCAACATTTGCCTGTTCCACTGCCTTTTTTCGTGACTACAACAGTTCATCTCAGGGTGCGTTCTGTCTCCCCGGAGGACACGTTGACTTTATTGAAAAAGTAGAATCATTCACTTACTCAGACTTTTTCCGGGATTATTTGATTCCCAACCATCCCTGTATTTTCTCAGCTAAGTTCACTGAAGACTGGGGCAGCAGGAGAAATTGGGTTACTTGGGATGGAAAGCCTAACTTTGATCATCTGCTGCAGAAGTTTGGTAAGTCATGGCATTTTTAATACCTAATTAAAACATGTATGCTAAATGACACAGCTTTTTTTTAATCTTAGGAACAGAACCACTGGACAAAACCAAGCAATTCTCCAGACTTTTTTCTAAGTTAATACATTAATTTTCTATACTTTATGTTTTGCAGATTCCAATCTCGCATTTTTTTCCCACGATGAAGTAAAATTAAAAGTGTTGTATAATTTAACCATACCAATTTATATACCTGCTTAACATTAACCAGAGGAGCAGCCTGCCACTTTCCCCAGGCAAGGGGAAGGTATTCTGTAGTTACAGTGAAATATCTCTTGATGCTGTAAAATATTAGTATATTTAACAGGAATCAATACCCCACTTCTAATGTAGTTTAAGAGAAAAATTCAGGTCACGTTAAATAAATAACTTCTGGTCTGAATCATGCTTGCCTAGAATTATGGTGTTGGTAGTGAGAGCTGGGCTAGGGATTGTTGCTTTATGTGTTTGTACTGTATTTAGCATTATAGGGCCCAGATATTAGAGGCTGCTGCAGTGGATAAGGTTAAGGGAGTTCAGTTTCAGTATCAGTTATTCTGTCCCCACCTGGTCTCAAAGAGTTTATGTTTCAGGAGAGGCTGTAGTACCAGTTGCCAACTGTGATGTCAAGGAGTACAATTCTAACCCGAAGGAGGAGCTCCCCTTCAAGGACTATATAAAGTACTGGAAAGAGTACATTAAAAATGACTACCGTTCATCCCGAGGGTGCCTTTATCTAAAGGACTGGCACCTGAGCAGGTAAGAGAACACCATGGAAACCCTGCATGCCGTGCATAGCAAAGAACTGCTGTGGAGCCTTAATGCTCATCTTCTAATGCCCGAGCGTTTAAATGCCACCAGTGTTGTTTTTTAGCACCTGCCCACCAAAATACCAGTCTTACACTGCACTGTTCTTGGGGTACTTCACAGGACAAGATCCTTAAACAGGTCATCGTTTCCTGAAGAGGTGACATTCTTGAGTGCTTTCCTTTTCATCTACGTTTTAAATGACTGTATGTTATCCCTGTGGAAACCGTGTGGCTGGAACATTTGGCTTTTGTTTGACTGCTACAGTGCAAACCTTACTTCTTAAAAAGAAGGGGAACATTTCTAATTATGTTTAATTCAGTGAGCATGTGTGAGTTATAATTCTTTATTATCTATTTTCTTTTCTGTTAACCTTCCTGCTCGTTAAAGTTCTCTTCAACCTGTTCTGGCTTTCCTTCTCCTACAGCCTGCTGCTTGCGAGGTGGATGCATTGTCCATTCCCCATGTCTGTGTAGGACTTCTATGTCTTTTCATTCAAATCTCTTCTTCCTTAAGTGTATCCTGCTCTTAATCCAACTTTCTTGTGATCAGCTCTTGTTTTCATTTTTGAGTGCGCCAGTGACTTGCGATAGAGGACATTTGTCAGTCTCTGCCTCTCTGTTTGTTTGCTTTCCCAGACACCAGTGCTGTGGCTTGCTACAGAAAGTCTGCACATGCAGCCTAGGATGGGAAAGGGGCAGCATAACCTGTGGGAGAAGGCCACACACTTGGCAAAATCCCACAGCCTGGCTTCCCTCCTAACCCTCACACCCCCAACGTGTCATCCAGTTGGACAAGCAGTCTCGCAGGCATCTCATCTAAAGAGAATGTGTTTATTAGGAGCTGTCTTTGCCGTAATTAGAAGGAGTTTCCCAAATAGCAGTTAACCTTTACAGCTTTCCTGGGAGACAGAAAAGCACTATTGTGTGCATTTTGTGTGCAACTCAGAGTTGTCATTGATATAAAGGAGATGGCAGCTAAGTATTAATGGCCTGCTAGAGACCTGATTGGTCTTTGCGTGTGGGTTTTGGAACCTGAGGTAGAAGGAGCAACGTTGCATTTTTCTGAGACCCATTTCCAACACGTTATCTTTTTAAGAGCTTTCCCCGAGCAAGATGTGTATACAACCCCTGTGTATTTCTCATCCGACTGGCTGAATGAATACTGGGATGCTATAGCAGTGGATGATTACCGGTTTGTCTACATGGGACCTAAAGGTTCATGGTAAGGCAATGTGGTCATTTCTGTCATTCTTGCATACTCTTTTTTTAAGATTAATATTACAGGGGTTTATCACATTGTCCTTCAGGATAGCATCATGCTGCAGAGGCAGTGTGGCCGTACTGTACAGTGTTATATCTGAACCCAGCCAGTCTTGTTTCTCAAGCAGCTCATTTGGTTCTGGATGTGAGCTGTCCTTATGCAGTCAGTTAAAGTGCTTTTGCGTTTCAAAAAGCCCTGAATTGCGCACACAAAATCTGCAAAAATTGTCAGCTAGCTTATGTAATAAGGTTTTGGAGCAGAAACTCCCTGGAGATCATCAGCCACTTGTGATTTGCAGAGTCAATAGAAGCCGTGGAGGGGCGCTGATGAGTTGGTCAAATATTTTGCAGGTGAAAATTTTGAGTCCAGCATTGGTGATAAAGTTGCATTTACAGTATTCTCATCAGTTCACATCACAGAATCTCCTGCCACTGAGCTATTTGTGGGACAGATTCAAAACTATCTGATGGAGAAGCACAGAGGATATAAAACACTGCAATACTATGTAGATATAGTGGCCTCTTAATACATAAAACAATCAAAATTAAATTAAGAGGATGACAGTTTGGGATCATGTTTGCATAGTAGAGGTTGATTCTGTGTGTATGTCTGATTCTCAGAGACTTTAATTCTTCTGTCTTTACTTAAACCTCTGATTTGCCCCACAGGACTCCATTCCATGCTGATGTCTTCCGTTCCTATAGCTGGTCAGCCAATATATGCGGGAGAAAGAAATGGCTGTTATACCCCGCAGGACAGGAGGAGTATCTGAAAGACCGCTATGGCAACTTGCCCTTCGACGTGACTGCACCTAGTCTTCAGGACAGGAGTGTTTACCCTCGCTACAACCAAAGTCAACCCCCTGTTGAAATTGTGCAGGAAGCAGGGGAGATAGTCTTCATCCCCAGTGGATGGCATCATCAAGTTTACAATCTGGTAAGATAACTGATACCTTTTCATAACATGGAGAGATAATCAGGCAGCAGGCTTGAATCAGATCAAACTTTTATTGCCACAGCCTGTTGTGGATGCCAAAAGTCTAACTGGGCTGCAAAAAAGTTTAGAGAGATCCACAGAGGAAAGGTCTATCAGTGGCTTCTCAAGATGATGGCTAAGGGGAAGCCTGAACTCGTAAACTCCTTGCGTCACTGACCACTGGAAGCTGGAAGAGTGTACAATTGAAGAAGCTGTCTGAACCCTCTTTTCTTATGCTTTTCCTCATTAGATGCTACTAGTCACTGAGAAATAGGATGATAGGTGAGGTGGACTTATGGTGAAGTTGTTAATCTTGGTTTCTAACTGTAAATTGTAATTTAATAATGGAAAATGCTAACAAATTGGTCTTCATGATTACAAACCAAAATTAACAAACTTGTTCCTTTCTCCCCACCACCTTCTCCCACCTTTGTAGCCTTAAAAAGTATGCTCAGACAGAGGAACTAGAGACATTTGCCTATTTATAGAGTGAAACAAGCTTTGGTTGTCCAGGGACATTAGGAAGAGACAGCCTTTCAACACAGTGGTGGTAGTGGTGCCAAAGAAGCATTTCCCTTGCTGAGGAACATGATTTTACATTTTGCGGCATCAGTGATGTTACAGCTGTTTTCTCACACTTTCTTATGTAGAGCCTAGTAACCATTTAAATTATTCCTTCAGGAGGATACTATTTCCATTAACCACAACTGGGTGAATGGCTGCAATGTGGCTATAATGTGGTGCTTCCTCCAGGATGAATTAGCAGCTGTCCAGCGGGAAATCAATGAATGGAAGGACCCTATGGATGATTGGCACCTACAATGCCAGGTATAACAACATGATGCTGGCTGCCTGACTCTCTATTAGAGGATCATGTATTTCCAGGGTGCATTTCACCGCCTTGAGATTTCTGAGACACACAAGTCCTTAACCTCATACCTGGAATTCGTACATGTTTCATATGGAAGTAGGAACTAGTGACAGCTTCATTTTGCAGGAAATCAAGTATTACTTTAGTAAGATAGGGAAAGGCTTGTGCCAGTGCATATTTGCTATGTCAACTTCTGCTCTTCAACTATCAAGGTTAGTATTAGCAGCAAGATCAATCCTTTATGTACTATTTATGTTCCCCTTTATAAATTATAAGTGTTTTTTCATGTAAACAGAAGAACTGATAAGACAGACCCCACACAGAAGAACTGGTTTGAAGACGATTCATGATAAAACAGTGAATCTGAAACAAGCAAAATTAAGGTGAAGGTGGCAGCAGGTTTCTGTGTCTGCATGTCTGCAAAGTGATGCTTTCAGAACACATAACTATACTGAGCAGTTTTGTATGCTTCCAAAATCTTAAGTATGAAACAAATGTAACGTTTATTTCTGGATGCTGTTACTGCTGCTAGGTTGATATCCTTCAAAAATAGTTTCAAAGAACACAGCCATTTAGTACTTAGAAGAAACAGACTGTTGCTTTTGGGGCTAGTGGCATTTCAAGTAAGGTAAAGAATTTTAGTGCCACTGGGGAATTACAGAAATATGCTTACACGTGGTTACTAATTCCAGATAGTTACTAGCTTGATAAAATATGTTTTTGTAATTTGTACTGTAAATAAAAGAGAGTTGTTTCCATTTCAATGCTGGTTTTTTTTTTTTTTTTCCCCTAGTTGATCATGAAGTCTTGCACTGGTATAGACTACAAAGAGTTCTACAACTTCCTCAAAGTTATTGCAGAGAACAGGATTTCTGTCTTGGAAAACGGCCTCGATGATGAAGCTTCGGCAAAGAACACTCCAAAAGCAGCCATTTCCACCTTGGGCATGCTCCATGCAGTGTTTGATTTAAAGAGGACTGTGAAGGTGTTAACATCATTGAGTGCTAATGAAGATTTCAAGAAACTAGACCTGACGTCACTTTCTCCACCTCCGGAGGCATTGCTCCACCACTTGAAAGCAGCAATAGATACAGCACTACTCTAACTTCCTATTTATTCAGTTCTTTGTAAAATGAACCTTTTGCAAAATGGGTGTTTGTAGAAGACTGACTCCTCCCTGTTTAATCGCTGTTGCAGTTTAAGTACAAAGAGCCTTAATATAGAGTGGGGAGAGAGTACGTTCATAAGAAGACTAAGTTGACAGCATTTGAGTATCTGGAGTAATTGGACAGGAAAAAAATCTCAGATAAAGGAAAAACCCAAATCATGTTAGTATTATATTATGACCCCTGCTACTGAGTGCACATTCAGGGAAGGGGAATAGAAGTTCTCTGTGGACCAAGCTTAGTTCTGTCAGGGCTAAACACTGAGACTGCAGTGGTCTGCACCATATTCCCTCTGCTTCCGAGAGCACTGTACACAGACAGCAAACCTGTACTGCAGGCTCCAGCAGTTAAGCTCTGCTTTGTCTGGTCACAGCTAAATTACTTTAAGACCTGTCCTGCTTCCAGGTGCAGCTCCGCTCAGTGTTTTTGTTTTGTTGTTGGTTTTTTGTAGGTGACCCTAGTTGGCTTCCATTGAAGCCTGAGCTGGCTGAACAGCTGTAGCCTGGATGTAGAAGAGCTGACTGTACTAGTGTCCTGTACAGTGGTATCTCTCTAAAGGTGAGAGTCTCAGGTAGGGTCAGCTTTCATACTGCTCCAAGGCCTGCAGGATTTAATTTAACATACTAATCAGGAAGCTGGAGTCCTGATTGCAAATTAGTGCAGATAGCAAATCTGCCACTAATAATTTAAGCATGTGATCCACCCAGGCTCAAAAGGAGGAACTTGAATGTACTCTTGCATTTCTACACGCTATTTCAAGGCACAGTATTTTTTCGAGCAGAGATTTGATTAATCAGGGAAGCTAGCAAGTAGCCTCGTATTATCTCCTAAAAAAGCCATGCTGTTAACACACCAAATAGCACTACTGCATGGTTATATAGCACAATTTGCAACCTGAATGCTCCCCTTGGGCTAAAAGAGTATTTCCAGTGAAGCATGCCTCTTGCTTTTACTGGTTGGTGGGAAAGCCTAGAAGCACAAACGGCTGCACACTGTTACCTTAGTTGCCCCTTTAGGGCTCACTTGAATTATAGCTCAAGAACTTCCTCAATTTTCAACCAGATGACCAGTAAGAGCAACTAATAACCGTATGTTTAGAAAGTACAATAGTAGACATCGTCAGCAGGCTGAAAAATCACAGTTTTCTAGGTAATCCTGTGGAGTTTGTACATGCATGCATTTTGCATGTCCTATTTTCTAGTAGAAGTTCTGCATTTTGAGTAGGAAGCAGTACCTGAAATTAAAATCAATACCCAGAGCATGGAAGAATGCAGTCTGGAGAAAACAGACCTCTTTTCTTTTTTTTTTTTTTTTTTTTTTTTTTTAAACAGCTGTGACTACATCTCAGTGATTCAACCTTCTGGCAGGGTGTTTCTTTAGACTGGAAAACTGCCAGTTTTAAGCAACTCTGAAATTAAAAGTTCACAGCTGTTACTTATGTCTGTTTACATTCTCAAAGACAGGCAGCTGGAGCTTTCTTCCTTATATGAATAAGGTGAGATTTCATAGAGGTGAGAGGCAATGGTTTAAAGCTGACAATCAGTGTACTGGTAGGAAAGCATGTTTTTGGTCTTGTATTCCCCAGTCTCACTGCATGCTGTGCAACTGGTATTGGCACCAACCACTTTAAACACTGCAATTTTATAAAGCATTTGCTTAGATGAACAGTACTTTTCATTTCATGTGTGAAACCAGCAAAAATACAAGTCTAGCTGTTACACCGAGAACCCAGTATCTCAACGTACCCAGGATGGGTTTAGACACTGTACTGTCCGGCAGACTGCATCCTCATTTGGATGGATGGCATGAGTTTGCTGTGATGCAAAAATCCAGGCAGCAGTTCTTAGGGAAGAGGCATAATTTCTGCAGTTAGTTCCTCTTCCCTGTGGAATAGAGTTAAGGAAGGAAGAAGATAGGCCAACATGGTAGGGAAGGTGGGTCTCAACTACTCACTCTCTCTTCACCTGAGCTGTCTCTGCACAACAGCATCTTCAGCTTTGAAGATGCGTAACAGCCATCTTTCATAGGGCCTGCTAATGCTTAGTGTGATCAGTGTGAGACAATGGGGTCAAAAATAGTACTTTAATTGCAGGAAATGATCTTAAAATTTTAAGCCATTTTCTCCTTACTGATTTGGCAGGGAACAAAAGCAAAAAAAATTAGTTTTATTGACAGTGTCTCTTACAATTACATTAGGAAACTAATTTGTAGTTCAAATTCTCCATTCCCATGAATGATCAAGATAGTAAGGGAGCCACTTATTTGCTACAGTTAAATAAAGGAAAGCAAATTTTCAAATGCCTGAAGACAGCAGCAAGATTGGAATAAAAATTATGTAAGCCTAGAATCTTTTAAAAATTAAACAGCTTTATTTAAATACAAAGTTACTGTAAAACATACGTTAGGATAATCTCATACCAATATATTAACTGTTGTAATCAGTGTACTATTTATTAAAGCATAATACTTGTGATAAACAGGAGAAAACAGCCTGTAGAGTTTTGTTTTGTTTTCCTGAAGTCACAGACCTGGACAATTTAAAGACTGTAATTTAAACTGTAAAAAAAAAGCAGGTTAAAATCTAGTTCAAAAGAGCTTTTGCTCTAAATATGCAGCTCAGACATTACTATTTTTGTCTGATAGGAACAGGATACCAAATATCCATTTGCCTTTTATAAAGGCAGCATAAAACCCAGACCGATTCTAATCTGATTTGCACCCCACTGGTGTCAGTGGGTGATCTGTCAGCACAAAGCTGTGCACCTAGGAAAAAACAGTCATTTTGCAGCTTTCTCAGTGCAGAAGGCCAGGTGGTTTTATGTTTTCTCTCCCCAGGATTTGAGACTTCTCACCCCAGGACAATGTATGTCCTTTTAGGCACACACAAACTCCTGCAGAATTACAAAGCAGCACTAGCATGTTCAAGGTGCAAGTGTGATATCCCTGAGATTTAACAGGAGTCTGCAGAGTTTAAATATACACGTGTAAGTATCATAAAACAAGGAAATTAGTCAATAGCAGCTTTACAATGCAATGGAGAGGTACTGAGTTTGGCATAGGTAGGAAGAGGAATGGTAAAATCTTCCTCTTAGGGATACAGAAAAAGCTGCCTTGGTCCAGGAGCAGGTTGTTTAGGAGCATGGAGACGGCCTCTCCTGTCCATGCCGCATTTCTGCCAACCAGAAACAGTCCCACCAAAATAGTTCTTGTGGTTTCATTTGACCATAAAATAACCTCTTCTCCCTTCTGTTGGTTCCCCAGTGCAAAACAAACACGGCATCTGAGAGAACAGTCAAACGAGGTTTCAAGGCAGATGATTGCTGTCTGCAGGAAAGTGAAATAAAACTGCAGGGTAAAAGAAACTTTGGCCACTCTCCACCAAGAGATTCCCAAACACAAGCTGAGGTTGTGTATTAAAGGCTTTTAGCCCACGGCATCCATATGTCTGTGCTTTATGATCATAGCTAGTCTAAGAGAAAAGCCAGCAAGAAACCCTCATCTGATAAATAACCATTCTTCCTTTTTTAAAGGCAGCCAGAACAGCAGTGACATGATTGCTTCTTCATCCAACAGTGTTTGGTCAAGAAAGTGTGGCAGGGAGGAGGCTCCCTTCGGGTCCTCGGGCTCAGGAGCTGTGAGTAACGTGGCAGTTCTCTCTTTGGTGGAGTCTTATCCTCCGTATGTGTTCGTAGCATGACTGGGCAAAGAACAGAGCAATACATTAAAGAGAAGTTTTGGAACTTTGGGCCAAAATCTGGTCTCTTGTACGCAAAGTGAAGCTATACTGCCCCCAAAGGCAGGATTAAATCTGCACATTATAAATGAACAATAGGCATATTCTTTAGACTAGAAGGAAAATAACCTCCTGTGCTAGGCATATAAACAGCCCTCTAAAATTAAATGAGAGTAAAGCACATCAGTATCTACTATTCAAGAAGGGCTACTGCAGCTTGCAGCTGTCACTGTTGAAAACATTTCCTTACCTCCAGTGCTGTCAACAGAAAGTCGTACAGTCCTCCTCGATTGGTGGGCTCCATCAAGTCTCTGATCAGATGGATTTCAGCTCCCAGGTGCTGTATTCTAGGGAAAAGAAAAAAAAAGTCACAACTAGAACAAATCTCTGGGCACCGGTGTTTGTGGGTGTGTGTTTGAAATCAGATTATGGAGAAGAGGCACAGATCTGGAATTCCATTGCTGATTCCTCGTGCATCACTTTGATCTTCTGGAGGCTGAGTCCTTGAGGTATCCAGCATGACTGGATCTCAGCAAAGATGCTCAGTCATGATAAAATTTAAACTCCTCCATTTTTCACAGTCTTTCTTACTCCCCTCTCTCATTTACAGTTGAGAAAGCTGCCTAGCAAACAAACCCATATCATCCAACATGACTGCAGGGAAAAAAAAAAGGAAAAAAAAAAAAAAAGCTTCTGGATTCATGGCCCCAAGTTTAAACATTTCACCCTTTTTTGGAAACCAAGCATATCCAGGAAGTCAGCCAAGGATTTTGACTCAAATTTGCCAAGAAAAAAATGTACAGTTTCATTCTACTGGATGTAAGCAGGTTCCTGCAGTTACAATGAAAGCAGCACAGACAGAGCCTCTTTGGCAGAAATGTGTTATGTTTACAGTCATTCCTACACAGGAGAAGTCTAATTACTAGATGGTCAGTGTTCAAGACCTTCCTAGTCTCCAAACTGAATCACAGCCTCCCATTGAGAACAGAAAATAGAAGATGTACAATATCTAGGTGATGCCTTGGAGGCATCAACAATTGGCCTTCAAAGGCTTCATGTTCCTGTCTTCTACAGTAACCTGAGATGCAGGTAGGACCACATTTCCCATGACAACCCTGAATTATCCTCTCGGGTAAGAGATGGACACTCAGGAAGTCTCTAGCCACTTTATATCATGGCCAACACCACCACACCACAGCTGGCAGACAGTAGCACACAGAAACCCCAATACAGCTCAGGAAAAAGCATGTTAAAACACAAACTCCGGTTTTTCATTTAAACTATCTGGCTGGGAAACGTGCCTGTCCTTTCTCCGTTTGAGATATCACACAGCAACCGGCTTGGGAAATGAAAAGCTTCCACTTACTTTGCTCGGGATACAACATACATCAGTAGGGGTAACAGGTCATCCATGGGGAGCTTGTAGTCTTTGTCTACCACCCGGGACACTGTGCTCTCTATCTCTTCATAGGTCTTCTGGAGGATCACCAGCTTTTCCCGGGGATCCACTGTAGTGCTGTCAGTATGAAAACAGCCATGTCAAAGATGCTTCCACTACACAGCTAAAGTGATAAAGCAGCAGAACTAAAAAAAAAAAAAAAAAAATCAGAGCAGACTGTCATGCTACAAAAAAAGTCCTTCAATCTTCTCAAATGGCTGCACCAAAAAGAAGGCAACAAGGTTGTGCCAAGTGGCATCACCAGGGTGTAACGTCATCCAGATGGACCTTAAGTCTTCCCAAGTACTGGGTATGACCTGCTCACCCTAGTGTCAGTCTTTCATTTTAGACAGGACTAACCTGAGTCACAGTCCCTCAAATAAAAACTAAAGAGCATGGGATGAATCACTTTGGGCAGTTCTATCAAGGGACTAATACAGTTGTCATATCTGTAAGGTTGGTTCTTCTGCCCGTAACAACGTCCGTAACATCTGGCAAAGGTCCATGTAGGCTGTGCTGCCTTCCCCAGAAGAAGTCACGTTGGCTTTCGTAGGGAGGCTCCCACCAGGACTAGTGTACTTAGGGACCCGAGAGCTCCTGTCTGATGGATCCCACAACACTTCCCTGCTCCCCTTTAACTTCCTTCCCACTCGTTACTGCAGTACCATCCCCTAGGCTGGACTTCAAGCCAATAAATCAAGCTGAGCTTCTTAAATTGAGCTCTGCTTTGCTACATTAACATCTTGGGATGCCACACTGGATGTATAACCCTCGTGAACTCCATGTGTCCAGAGCAATGGGCTCTGTCATGACCAGGCAGTCACAGCCAGGCCCAATTTGCTATGCACACTGACACGAGTAAACTCCATTTCATCAAAGTCATATTTTTTGTAGGAATATCTCCTCAAAATTAAGGGGAGAGATTAGCCAGGGGAGAGTTGTATTTAAATACAATTGATATTGTCTTGATATTTGGGGGGTGGGGAGGGGGGGGAATTCTATAGAAGTTACTTTTTCATTTAAACACAAACAACTTTTCTTTAAATAATCTCGCAGGCTGACCCAGAAATGCTTTTGTAAACAGGTGTAAATTTTGGCATTTCCCAGAAACGGAAAATCCCTGGTTGTCGGTCGGAGGTTATGGACAGTGACTTACATCAGCTTCTGCAAACACTCTGTAGCAGACAGGAAACACTTGTCTTTGATAAGGGACTGCCTCTGGAAGGGAGACAAAGAGTTGTGTCTCTGTAAGAGCATCTCTCCAAGAGCCACCACATAGCTCCTCAGCACTGGACCCAAAATAAGCATGTTTGCTGCTGCCCATAAAAGAGGGCAAAATAAAGCTGTTATAGACAGTGCCACTCTGAACACGCTTGGATGTCTACAGTGCTGCTCTGAACACTGATGTCTTTGAAACACCATCGAGCAGAGCATTACAAAGCAATCCTATGCAGAGCTCATATTCCCATCCATGGAAATTCATATGCAATAGCTACAGATCATGACTAATCGACACGTCACGTAGCTCTGATTTCTGAGTACAGTCTGCCCTGTGGTTACTTAGGTGAAGCTCCATCATTAGCTAGCACCAACACATAGCCCCAATGTCATCTCACGAACACACCAAAGCTAGCTCTCAGCATTATTTCTTACCTGGTTGGTTGTCAGGGTGAGGTCTTTCAGAGGCCAGAGGTGTCTGAAAGGAGATTACAGAGAAGATTTAGAAGGCAGATGTCCATGTCTTAACTCCACCCTAAGTCAGTTTTGACTGTTTTTATTCCCTCATTCAAGGTGATGCTAAAGTCTTGTAGGTGCATGAGGCTTGAGTTTGCTCCTGTCGTTACACTGCTACAGGAAGAATTAATAGCTTAGACTCATTAACCTGAGTGTAGGGTTCATTTTACTCACAGCTGCTCCTGTAATAATCAATGGAGAGTTTTGGCACTTTCAGATTCCATTCCTCTCCACTGAGTCTAGACTGAATCAAATTGCTAAACTGAGACTCTGGGTCTCCTGTTACCCTGCTTAAGTCCTTGAGCTGTGGATGATGCTGTGTTAGAAGAGCTCACATGCCTCTTGAGTCTGAGTCACTGGTCCTCACATATCACTTCCAGAGATGTATCTAGCTGCAGGAACGGATGAAGGAAACATCTGGCTCCACAGCCTTTCCCCAGTCTTGAGACTGTGTGCTTGCATAGTTACAGCAGATACCATTGGATGGACTATGGCCCTTTCTAAGACGCATTTATAAACTCTGTCTGATTGGTCCTGAGTTGGAGCAAACCATTTCTTTGGTGAGCTAGAAAAGGAGATTTTTGCTACACAAAAATGAAAATTAGTATAGATAATAGCAGCTTTCCACTGGTCAATCTTGTCCTTCCAGACAGTATTGCAGGCACTCCACAACAGGACTTCCTCTGGCAGCCTAGGGAAAAATTCAGTGCTACAGCCAATGATGCACCCACGAACAGGTTATATGTCCTTTCCTCCTGCACCATCAGAGCTTTCCCTGGCTGCTACCTTCCCAGCTGGTATCATGGGGTTGCATCCCGGGCTGAAAAAATGTCACTTACTTCTGCACATCCAGAAACTCTAGCAGCTTGATGTCAGGAAATAGACTTAGGTCCATGATCCCTTGGCAGTAGAGGTCATCTTCTCTTTCGTGATAGAGCATGTAGAGCATGAAAAGCTCAGGGTAGAAGCAGGGCAAAATCAGCGGCAGGACCACATTGCATGCCTTCTGGTCACTATGGCAGAGAAAAGCAAAGCAGAGTCCTACAGTGACACCTGTAACCTGGATATTACCAAGAGCCACACAGCACACAACGGAAGAAGCAGCTTCTGAGACTGCAAGGTGTTCTCCTGGTTCTCCCCTCCTTCCTCCACCTTTGAGTTCAATGTCACAGTTGGACAGTAGTGACCTATATAACACTCTCATGCGTGTGCCCACAAGCTGAAGATGCAAGTGCATCTTATGCTGTAGGACAGGACAGGGTACTGTTTCTCCACAAGATCTCCTTAGTCACTGGGAGAAACCTGGAGCACCAGAGACCTATCTCCAGCTGTTCTTTCTGAGCTGTTTCAGTACAGCACTTGTTATTTCTTAAGGGACAAAGACCAAAAAAATTCAGATAAAGCCCTTTTCCAGCTGCTTACCATTCCACCAACCTCTTGGCTTCATTCGGCCCACTGGGGATGGCTGCAGATTACAGCAAAGAGAAATCCAGACCAGATGGGGACAGCTGAAGACAGGTGCTTCTTCCCACTCCCAAAACGCCTAAACCTGTGTCTCCCACAATTGTTCCTACCTTCTTATTCTAGGAACATCATGTTTTCTACCTCCTCTGCCACGCTTCCCACACTGTACTCCGTATTTCCGATTAGAAGTTGCTCTCATGCTTCAAGCAGAACTACGGAAAGCTTTACACTCAGAGAGAAGTGTGGGCAGTAAACCTGACTCAAATGGACAAATACAATCTGTTCAGCGCTTAATATATTTTAGAAGACAACTCAGATGTCAAGAAGCTTAAAATTAAACAACCAGTGGTGAGACATACCTTGTATCTTCATCCATACACTTTGCAGGCAGTTGGCCTTTCTGTTCCAGTGCCAGATGGAGCAAACCCCTAGAAGAGGAGCAGAACCAAGCTTTAGTTCCATCCCTCCTTTTTTTAAGGGTAATTTGTTATTCACAAGTGAGGAGCTCAGCTGTCCCATCATCAAGAGGGGTATTAGTAAAGCTCTCTGTAATCCTTGCAGTGTTTTGGTAGTCAAGTTTCAGTATTTGAGGGCTTTCTCCATTACCAGCAGAAGCCACCAGGAAAGAGTGTTTCAAAATTCTCCATAGCTTCTGAAGAGTAGGGTGGTCACTCTGGAGATCCTAACTGTGGTCTACACTGAACACCATCTCCTTGTACTCCCACTCAAGGGACATGAGGTTTCAGGATCTGTCATACCAACCAATTCTCTACTCCATCTATAAACATTAGAGGATGTTCATACTCTGGAAAAGTAGCTTGGGTTTGTCTTGGTATTGCCAAGCCAAAACTTCATCATCTTAAACGGGCATTAGGGAGAGGTTGCCTTTTTCTGGTGTAGAAGTATCAGCCTAGGAAACTTAGCCAGGGGCACAGCAGAGCAAGGTTGGTTTCCCTCCCCACACTGCATCCGAAAGGTCTTGAGACATGAAGCAAGCTTTCCAAGGTATGCACTGAGCCCACCTTTACGTGAACCAATGCTCAAGCTGTGAGCCCTGTTGTACTGTTCATGAACACAGCTCAGATGAACTGAATCAAATCTGACTTGTTCCCATCAGCTGTGCTGCTGTTCTCAGACTGCTCCGGGACAGACAGCCCCTCGTCATAGAGCTGGCAGCCTTTCTCAAGCACAAAAGGCTACGCTGATAACAACAGAGCTTTTATCCAACCACTCATTTTTAAGGCAATACCACCCTGAGTGCAGCTAGAGGCAGAGTTCCCCACCTCTGCCTACTGTGGCATTTCTTGTATCTTCTCCTAAAAGATATTCAAACAGCAACAGGACCCCAATCATGCCTTTGATCCAGTCCCTAATGACCCATGGGCACAACCACACAACTGAACCACCTCATTTTAGAGTCACTACCCACATCGGCTGAGCCTCAACAACGCGCTTCCACTGCCTGTTCTTAACTCTCGTTGAGTTGAGGCATGTTAAACTTAAGCTATTTTTCATTCATAGATATCAAACATCACTGTTGTGTGCTCTGATATACTTTGCTGTCCTTGTTACTTAGTGAGGTTTCTTGCTCATATTTCTGCTTATCTAGATGAAGTCTTACTATGGGCAACAGCTCATTGAGCTGCCATAACTCAGTGAGATTTAGTCACATTAAAGCTCCTGGGTCACGTACTGAGCAATGGGCATAATAAAGGTTTTCTAGGTCCATGTGACCTCAGTTATTGCATATAACTCTTTACATAGCACCACTCAGAGGCAACTCTCCCAAGAAATATGCTGTGAAATAAAGCAGCCCCGTCACCTGGAAAAATGATCGCAACGGTCTACTCCACAAGCCCTCTATGCTCATACCCATTGGAAGGACTCGGCGTGCTTGACTTACTGGTAAAACTCCCATATTTTCTTTGCATAGTACTTGACTTCCTCTTGTGCCATAGTCAGCAAGTGTCTGTTGGCCCCAATCCCAGAATATGTTGCCTGAAAAGCTATTGCCAAGGCTTTCAGCAGCTTTCCCAGTGGGTGCAGGGAAGACTTCAATGCCTGCGTGACAGAGGAAAATTAAATTTTACAAGTCAGACCTTGCCATTAGTAGAGGGTAACACTGAAAGGCCACCCAATCTTCTCTTGTCAGCAAAGGAGAACAAGCCTAAAGGTAATCAACTATGATTTTGGTTTATTTTTGCTTCCACAAGCCAATTCTCCTCCCATTATCAGGCAGAAATGTGCTTAGTAGAATTGCTGTTCTGATGAGATTTGCTGTGATATTCAAGAAAGAGAGCAAAGGGTGCTTCAGGGAAGGGCTGGTTGAGTGAAAAACAACCACTGAGAGTGCATGGAAGTTTATTAATCATTTCCAGCAGCTGGTTATTCCCTGACACAGTTTGAGAACCAAGAGTGAAGCTTTATAATCACTTCCTGGCCTGTATAGCTGTACACAAAATGAGTGTCCAAAAAGGACGAAGGATAACCTTCTTCTTCACAAGCGTAGGTATTCACACATAATTTAGAGAAGACTCTTGAAGTCACTGGCAATGTTATATGTGCTACCAGAAAGCAACAGAAAGTTGCTATGACCTGTGTCCGTGTCTCGTGGACAGACATGGATCATTATGGTTTTAAACTTTACCTTCTCTAAATAACTCTGTAGTGACTCCAAGCCCTGGTGCTGGACAAGATCTTCAAGAATATCTTCTATCTTCCAGGATACATCCTCAGTCCCCCTGAAAAAATGAGAGGTGTGGAAGGAAAACCACACAGTGAAGCACTGGGCTAAATCCCAAGTGGTATTGCAGGTAGATTCCAAGGGGGCAATAAGACTCTTAGAACAAATGAATTTTTCCTACACTTTTCAATGGAATTGCCTTCGGCTCCCCTGACAACCAGCCTGGGTTGCATCCTGCACATGCTTGTCTGATCTATTTTAAGTATTCTCTTAAGGGGAGATGAGTTTGCTCTGCATCAGCTGATGAAGTCAGCTAGGTTTCCCTCAAATACAAGAGGAGCCAGCGATGACGGGGTCATGTGCAGATGCTTACATTTAATCAAGTGAATCGCATCCAAATTTTCACTTATAAGAATCAGTTTCAACAGCACAACCTTAAATACAGGGTTAAAATTCATCCTCCTGTCTCATAAGCAGGAACAACTGGATAATGCTTGGGTTCATAACTTTAACACATGGCAGACCCTAATGTAAACCACTATCTCTCCACACAAATGGGCTCCTCTGTTGCGACGAGGGCACGTGATACTCATACCTTTGGCAGAAGAGGTACTCCTGAGATTTCCGCAGCTCCTTGCTCGTTTGTATGTGGAACCCTGTGAAAGACTCCTCCGTTTCTTCTTTGCAGCCAGAATGGATGAACTCCAGGAACTGGTCATAGATTCCCTTCCATCTCTTCTCCACTGGGAACTCCTCAAGGCCCAGCTGACTGCAAAACATAACAGGGCATTAGGCTTTTCTGCATCCCTCCTCAATTATTTCAGACTTCACCTTCAAATATGGAAGGTTCTCCAGAATCAGATATTAACACAAGAACTATGGGAGCAGAGAAGGATGGCAGTGCCTAACTGGTAATTCAACGAAAAGCAACTCAACTCTATTGTCCTGGCAACAAGGTACTTTGGGTGAAGAAAAATTCCTGGTCCGTGGAACATCAATAATCTGAATCTTTGCTGGTGAATTGATCACAGGCGGTCTGCTCCACTTATGGATGTTTCTAAATATAGACTATTTATTTCAACTGAAAGCCTGCAGAAAAGACTGATAGCAAGAAGACAGTTGAGCAACCACCACCAGTAGCTACTGCTGCCTAAAAAGCACGGGAAATGGGAGCTGTTTCTGCAACATAGATATTCTGATCGACTGGAAACATTTTGAAGAGGTAAGAAGAGGAAATTGAACTGGATTTTGAAAGAGGAATTCCCCTCAGAGGACAGGTAGCTGTCTTTTCCACTGGGACTCCCTCATTTGGGTTAACCTGGTTGAACCCAGGCCCTCCAGCCTGGCAACCAGAGCATCCCTTTGCAGGGTTTGGCCGTGAGGATAAGAGTCTATACCAAAGGATGTGGCCTGGTAGCTTCAGCTCAGTTACTCCTGCCCTGCATTCACACCGTTGCCTGCCAAAGCGGCATCAGCACCCCGTGAAGCTCTGATCCTGGCTCCCCAGCCTTCCTCCACATAGAGCAGCACCCAATTCAGGCTCTTCAGAGCTTCATGTGCCGTGCTTCACTTCGTGATTTTTGGTAGCTTTCCTACCTCTACAATATCAGCCGGTAATATTTATGTAGTAGCACAGAGGAACAGGAAAGGAGCAAGTGATGCATTTTAGCAGCCCAGCTTTGCCTTTGTAGCTTCAGACCCATCTGTGTGTATACACAGAAATGCGTGTGTGCGTGCACACACATGCACAGATCACTGAAAATGTTAAGCCTCCAAAACTCGCTCCAGTCTGAGGATGGGAGTATCTCTGGGTGGATGCTGGCAGGAGGGGAGCGGAACATCTGTTTTCTGCTTCCTATGTGGCATTAACATTAAATGACAAATTGTGCTCTCCTTTTCTCCTTCTTTCCTTGCATATAAACCAGTTTTTAAGATCAACTCGTTCAGGCAAGGACTGCCTTGATCCCTGTAGGGATTGATCCCATACTCCCCTAGGTAGGGTCAAAATACAAGCCATGACCCGCGAGGTCAGCTCTTATTGCTCACGCTTTGGTTATCCTGTCATCCAGCTGCTCGTTTGATGTGTTCAGGGTGCCGTGCATCTGAAGACCTTGGCCCGATTTGTTAGTAAAGGTTCCCTCCAAAATGAAGCCATTGGCAAATGACAGCTTTCCCTGCAATGGAGAAATAAAGGGTTATTCTGCCAAGATCTCATTAGAGAGAGGAAACAAGCTGGACCGAGATCTCAAATTCTCTTTTCAACAGAGCCAGCTCCTGAAACAGCGACTAAGAACATCTTCCAGCACGGAGGTGCACATTTTCAGCATCCAAAGCAATAGAGTCATTAAGGTGGCAGTCACTGGAGAAAACATGTCCTTGCTACTGAATGACACACATAGGATTCTGGAGGGGAAAGACCGCCACAACCGCAGAGTAAAACATTTGCATTATGCTTTACAAATACCCAATATCCTCTCTGAGTTATAAAATTGTCTGGCTTAAATTTGACAACAGTTTTTTCTAACCTAGAGTGAACACATGAAACTTCAATTTCTCCTCTGTTTTTCCTCTGCTTGTTAAAACCACAAACAAGTTTGGCCTCTCAGGTAAGGAGAATCACATGATATTCACCACGAATGATTTCAAGATGTTTGCTGCTACCAAGAAAAACCTTGAAGTCTCTGAGGCAAATAAAGACGTGCAGTAGCTTGACTCAAACTTAGAAGTTTTAATTAAATCAAATCGAAAGCCAAACAATATCATAACTAGTCTGGCTTTGAATACCAGCCTGAAATCCTCATTGCTAATAGCAGGAGGCACTCCATCTTTAGATAAAGAACAGATTTTTCTGGACTAACCACTAAAACTAAACATTAATTTTGGAGGAAGCAGTATCTAAGCACTATAATCAGTCTCTGCAAAAATCCACCCCGACTCTTCTGGCTGAAGAAGATGATAACAAACTCTTCCTCCCATGACAAGTCAGTAAATGACAGGGCTCATTTGCAGTCATTACCAAGTGTCTGTTTTGAGATCCACTCAGTCTGATATAACCACAGGCTTCCTGTCAGACTCATCATAGATTTCAGTAACAAGCCGGAGGACTAGTTTTCCCTGCAACAGGGCACTTTATGAACACTTTGAGCAGATATTTCTGTTAAAGATCAACCGCAAAATGTCGAACGTGTCAGTGCAGTGTCCAGATTGCAAAATTAAGCTTCCAAGATCCCTCAGCTATGTTAACACTCGGTTACGTTAGCGTAGTGCTGGTGCTGTAACTCCGTTTGGTTTATACATCATTTCCTGTGTTCCCAACCACTACAAAGGCTAAAACATTTGTTCTAAGAATACAAAAGCATCCCAACTGCAGCTGCAAAGCACAGCCAAAAATGCCCCACAAAAGCCAAAAACTCTAAAACCTTCAATATAAACAAAACCGTAAAAACCAAAACAATGCACAAAGCCCCCAGCTACTCGAAGTCTCTCAGCTGCAGCCTTCCTTCTGTGAATGAGACTGATAATAGAAAAAAAAAAAAAATCCAAAACCCAGGAAAACGTTATTTTCTGGGGAACTGGGGAAAATGGAGCAGGAGGGTATGAACTTTGAAGATTAATCCATCGTCCCCTTTGGAAAGCAAGCAACTGTATAGAAAGGCTAAGATGAAGAACTGCTCACCTTTCCAACAAATGTTAGATCTTCTGTGAAGTTCCCTTCGTAGACAGAGTCATCTTCCAAGAGCAGAATCCCAGAACCCTTCATTTGAAAGTAGAAATAGTGAATGCATGACATAAACTTCCTATCTGCTCAAATTCATCTAGAAACAGCCACTGGCTTGGACTATTTATGGGCTGCAGATTCCGAGAACCCTTTTGAAAGCCCAACATATCATTGCAATGCTCAAGAGAAAAGCAAGGACGTGCTCTAGAGATAACCCATTAGGCATCACTGCACAGAGAAGTCCTGCATAGTCAGGAGGTTTTAAACAACAGTACTATTACATTCATTTCCCTAGAAGAAGGAAAAAAAAAATAAAAGGCAGGATCTTGTTCTAAGAAAGGTCGCCAAAAATTGCCATAGGGGTCAAACTTGTGGTCCTCCCAATCCTATGACCTTTAGGTGATTGTAGCCAATTGTGTCATTCTTTGCAAGATGATTAAGTGAAAAGAGGCAGGCAGTTGCTATGTAGAATTAGCTTTGTCCCTTGCTGTGCAGTCAACGGGGCTTTAATGAGCAGCTCCTAAGCATTCATTAAATAACTCATTCCATTACCTCCCAACTCCCACGGCTGCTTACAGTAGCACAGATTTCAGGGAAGGAGCACCAAGATGCAGAACAGATACAAGATAATTTATACCAATGGGGAAAGATTCTTCTTGTTGGGGCTTAGCCCATGCTTTGGGCCTGAAGGTTTATATGTACCCGTACCAGCCAGAAAATGTGGTCACTTTTAGAGCTGTAACACATTTTCCGCTGGAATGGTTTTCTTGATGGAAAGTGCCCTTTCTGGCAAAAATAAAAGGTTTCCAAGGGAAGCTTCTTGGCCATACCAATTTTCCACTAGGAAAACTGAAGTGACTGCTCCCCACCCGGAAGCCTTGTGAAGTTAAAGGAGCCTTTGGCAGCTGGCAAACCAAAAGACAGCTTTATTTTGGTTCCCTGCAGATGGAGGTTTTATGGAAAGCCCTTCCGACAAAGTTTCCATGCTAAACATTTTGTCCTAATTTGGTGAGTGGGGAAGGGGTTGTTTGTTTTTTTAAGCACGTATTTTTCATGAGAAGAAATGCTTTTATTTCCAAGCCAGCTCTAGCGATGCCAATTCCTTTTGCTTTCCCCACCAACATCTAAACTTTCAATGAACTGGACAGCCAACTTGTCATAGGGAAGCTCATATTGGAAAGGTAAAGACTTAATGATCTCTAAGATAGATGTAGTATGATATATAACTGTGCAGCATTTCACATATGAGTTCCGGTTTATAATTGTGACCTAATGGTCAGTCAAACAGCCAGACCTATAAGGTGTCTTAGCATGAGCAAGAAGTGAGTCTCACATCTAGTTTCTACCTGCACCTCAGGAAGGTGATAAGAAACAAGACTTAATCTAGGCCTTGTTCTTCAAAAACATTATTATGGTAAAATACCAATGCTTAAGTTTTCTTGCTTTCTATTTTCCCTCAAAGATTAATTATGAAGTGAAATCTTAATCTTGCCCTTGATGGGGAATTCCACATCCCACTGATCTAGAGAATCCACTGAAAAGGTATACTCACCACCATTTTATCAGCATGAAATGTCCTTTGATAGCAGACACCCGACTGGGTTACTACAATGCCTTGTCCATGTTTGTGATCATCGAGCCATGTCCCTATGTATCTCTCCCCTCTGGAATGCAGTAGAAAACAAATTATGGTTTTTTCCCTATTTTCTTAGATCTTCATCAATTTGATGTATCACTTACTGAGGCAAGTTTTACCTGATATAATGCTCCATGCAGCACAAGTGCCAGATGTGCTGCACAAGCTCAATCCATATAATGCTTCCCGAGGAGTTCAAGCCTTATAGCAGGGGTTGAACACATCCCCCCTTCATCCCCAAGTCTCCCCATCAAAACATGAGGCTTTACCCCTGCCAACAGAGGCACCGAAAGCCAGCTCTGATCCATACCACCTTTACCTATCTTTGTCTTCCCAGACTCCATATCCATTCTTCTTGTCATTTTCCCACTGTCCTGTGTATTTAAATGGATGCTCAGCTGAGAATTTCTCCAATATCCCAAACCCTTGACGCACGTTGTCTTTAAAGTAACCTTTGTAGACCATATCATTCCCATACCTGCAGGGAGACAGACAAACAGAAGTTAAGACTGTGACTGATAGCTACTATTGGAGTAGGAGGCCAGGCAAGCGAGTAGATTAGGCTCATCTGCCTGCTAAATATTCCAAATATTTGACTGATGGCTCTGGAACCGGTAGTTGACCACTATTAGGAATGGGCATTGCCCAAGCTAGTCACTCCACAGTTACCTTTCAACATTATCCAAGGACACAACACTTAGGCTTGGACTTGTCCTGGGAGAGGCCACTCAGTCCTTGGCCTCCCAACAGCTGGGACGCAGCGACCACTGGTTAATCCAGAGTCGGATTAGATCAGATCAAGCAGGAAGCCAGATTTACCTTCACCTTTCTATGCTCGCCAACCAGCCCTTCTCCTGGGCTCATCCCCCTGAGAAGAGCTCCCCTTAGCTCTGCCCATGCTGGCCAGCAGATCTCCACTGCTACAACAGGGAAAGCACTTACGCTAAGGAGAGTTGTCATCTCTAGTTATCGACGTGCTCTCACATTTGACACCAAAGACACTAGCACAACACTACTCAGTTGGCTCCAAGTTCCCTCGAGATTTCTGCATGTCCTGTACTCTGAGTTTAATTCATAAATAAGGAGCAGAACTTGCAGTTTGTAGGAAGGAAGATGGCCTACCCCATAGGAAGCAGCTGGAAAGCTGGGCTGTGTGCTTTCCTCTGCCACAGTTGGCTCAGTGAAATCAGGGGTAAGTATGTGCAGGAACAACAGGCAGTCCAGTCTTCACATTGGCCAACCCATTTGGCTACAAGCCACGTGCGACCTAAGCAAAGACGGTGCTGTTGCGCTCACTGCTCCATAAACAAAGCAAGCTGGCCCTGGCCACTTAACCCCGTAGGCTGCAAATGAAACTGGTTAATACCTACAACCTGCTGAGCAGGCCTCCGCTGCCTCTTCTGGCCTTCTAAATGGAAGGTAGATGGTGGGTAAGGCTGGGATACCACCATGTGCCCACAATACAGTGCTTTGCAGACTGGGTTCCAGATTCACAAAATCCAAATTCACAGCAGCGCTTTGAGACGCAGGTGTGCAAACGACTGTTTCCAGAAGCATTTTGATGAGTAAAAAATAAAACCTTGGACTCCATTTCTTAAGCTAAGAAGTTGAGTGAGCAAGAAAAGCAAACTAGGAGAACCAGCTCCCTTCAGGATAACAGTTACGACTTCCAGACCAACAATCTCGTCTAGCATTAAGGAACCTGTTCTACACAAGATTTAGTTCAGACAGCGTGGCCAGGGGAGACGGAGTGAGCTGTGTGCTCCACCAAGTCTGTCCAGGGCTGATGGCACACCACGCGCTCTCTGCTCTGCAACAACAAGCATGAATGCAAAATTATATCCTCACCTATAGGGCACAGAGGATGCTACGTCAGGTAGTTGCAATGGTCATAGCTTGCAGAGAAGCTCTTACTCTTCTAACGCTCAGGAGACTCAGGGCTAGGGAAGAAGCCATACTGCCCATCTCTAAAGCAAAAGCTTCTGGCACCTGAATTACCCTGGGTTTTACACTGTGACTGAGCCTTCCAACACTGAGGGGGGAACATTTCACCCTTTAAACAAGTGGAGTGCCCTTTTTCCCCCAGAGTCCGTCGTTGGGTTTTACTTACTCACAGATTCCATAGCCTCTCATCTTGCCCTCGTACCAGTGGCACTTATAGCAGTCATACCGGTCTTCAGATTGGCGTGGGACAAGGCATATTCCAAACCTACAAGGTGCATATGGCGGAGGTCAGCATGGCAAAAGGCAACTCAGTTGCACTGAATGAAGTTTAAAAACTAAGGACCTTCCAGACTCCCAAGCTGATTTACGTGGTTGGGGTCAGCTCTACCTCTGACACTATTTCCAGTTGTCAACAGATTTGGCCCAAGGAAGAGCAGATCTCCTTGTGAGCTGCACTCACAGTTTCTTATTGCTGCTTCTACATAGCCGCTCTCAGTGGTGTTGGTTTTTTCCCCTCTCTACCCTTTCCCCACTTTAGGGGCTGAGTTAGACTACCAAAGCAATTGCTTTGGTCCAAACAAAATGTTTTCTTAATACTGTCATGAAGTATTTGAGATATTTTTTGCCTTTAAAAATCTAACCTATTCTGGAACTCATGTCGAAATGAGAAAACTAAAAGTCTTACTTTCAAAAAATTTTAGAAAAATAATAT
This sequence comes from Harpia harpyja, assembly GCF_026419915.1. NCBI lineage: Eukaryota > Metazoa > Chordata > Aves > Accipitriformes > Accipitridae > Harpia > Harpia harpyja. Next base: position 107,212,562 of record NC_068940.1, read on the forward strand.
TTTAATTTCATAGTATGGTTTCTTTCCCCTGAAAACTCCTCATTTAAGAGGTTTTTGAAGATATCTAAAAGTAGCTTTTTCAAGGCATTTCATATGAATAAATTCACCTAGATTTAGAGTTCAGGGGTCAGATTCATCCAGCTGGATGGAAATGTCTGCATCTGAACTGGTCATCTGCCCACACTTCTTTTATTGTAGTTACTGTCAGTCCACTCACTCTAGGTTACAATGTACTCAAGCTTAAGCCGGGTGTTTAAAGTAGGTCAGATGAATTGGGCCGTAAGAGTAAGTAGAGTCCCCCAACAAGACACCAGTGTCCCTGTACCTCTGGAAGGAACCATTTTTTAGTGTATTTTGAAAGCAAGAAATGCCTTGTTTTTCAAGGCTTACCCATGCTCCAAGCCCTCTTTGAAATCTCCAACATGGTTGCGTCCATCACGCCACTTCAGTGTCCCCCTGCAATTTGAAGCAAACATTACACAAGGGAGATCACCAGCAACATTCACAGCTGCAACAGAAGGTATCGAGGCACAACCTAGAAATGGGTAACATCAAAACATTTCCTCAGGCGACAGAGACACAGAAGTTCTTCTCCAGGCACATCTGGGACTCTGGTTTGCACTGTAAGGATTTAATACCATAATGTTTTCATGGCCTGGAATGAGTGGGAAGAATCCTCTTCCAAATTCCCTAATCTCAAAAGCATTTTGTAGAGTTGCTGGGTCATCCATTTAGGACCTCGCACATGATTCTTTTGTAATTGCAGTGCAGCGTGTGATTAAGCCTGCTGAAGTTCCAGCACGGCACATCCCCATAGACAACATAATGACACCACGGTCCAGAACTTCATTGTGCCAGGCACTATGAAAACAAAAGAGACAAGCACTGGCCTAAAGGGATCATATCTTTCCATCTCTTTTGTGGGGGGGTTGTAGCAATGATTACACGAGGTAACAATGCAAAATGAGACCGGAACAGTCAATGCAATGGTCAAATTACTGCACGGCCATGCCCAGTTGTGAATGCATTTCCCTCCCTCCCAGTCTCCCACTCCACCCACACCCACTCACTGTTTTCATTTTTTTATCATCTCAGACACAGGCAGCTGCCCACAAATTCCCCAACCAGAGACAATAGAAGATGGTGCACTACCAAAACCATGACGCATTTGTTTGACTTTCACCGTGGCTGTTGTTTTAAACACCTACACGAGACAGGCTCTTTTTCTGGTATTTACAGGGAAGCGGTCAGATTAATTTTAAGTGGATTTAAAATACATCTCCTTTTGCTTTGCTCGTGTGAATGCTAGCAAAGAAGAGCAAGCCAGAGAGAATGCCTGCTCCGCCCATGGGGATGGTTGTAGCTACTTCTCAGTAAGAGCATCTCCTTCCCCCACACCAGGTCATCAGTAGTGGGACAGAACAGTGAAGAACGCAGATGTTTTTGCAAAAGAGCCCTGATTCACACTGCTGCAGCTTTCTGCTCATGTGCTTTGCCATGCCAGCCTCTCCCTCAGAGGTGGGCAAGCCATCAAGGCCAGCTTTGCTGTCCTATAACCTTGTATTAGTAGCAAGTCACATAGAAGAGCAATTTCAGGAGTGGGAAGGAAAACCTAGTAATTAAGCAATTAAAAGCCCAGGTATTAAAAGCACCTGAAGTCACTTAGTTCTGCCACAAATTTCCTGGGATGCCTTAGTCGAGTCACTTAATCTGAAGCAGCAGAAGTCTTTATTAATCTCATTTCTCCATCCCTAAGACGGGAGGAGACAAAGAGTGAGGGGAGGTGGTTGTTCCTCTGTGTCTGCACACAGTGGTTTTCAGATCTCTGCTAGGAGTGCAGGTGCTGGGGAAGGTGGGGATGATGTAAAGGACTGCCTCAGGCATAGCTTTACTCTAAACACCTATTTAAAGCCATTCTGGGGCAAGGCACAATCTCTCCCACAGAAGATTCAGGATTAAGCTTTTGATTTGGGGATATTCTCATTATTTTAAGGCTCTTTCAAACCAAGTCTCTACATCCTTTTTGCATCAATAGCAACTGTAAACATAGCGTGTAAAACTCAGGAAGTATAAAACTTCCAAATCAGCCTGTTTTGCTGTGTGAGGAAGTTGGTCATATTTCGTGTTTCTTCACAAAAACAGAGACTGTGCTCTATCCTACGTCAAAGAGATTTTGGTTGGGACCATTTAACCCTTGATTTACAGACCATTCCCTTTTGGCACAGCTCACTCTTAAACTTCAGCTGAATTCAGTGAACAGTTCTCATGTTCCCAAGAAATGCATTTGAGCCTCTTTCGTGTTTTTTTTTTTTTAAACTCCTTTGATAATAGTTTGGATGTTAAAATAGATTTTGATAGCACAGGAAAAAACTTTTCTTTCATTCACAAGCAAAGGCTTTTTATTGGGTTTTTTTGTCATCACAATGACAAGATTTTATGCCTCAGGCTGAGAACTTGAAAATAAACATTAGCTCAAGTCTAAGTCCTAATTACGGGTATAAGTCAGCGCAGTGCCTTCAATGTGATCATTACCACATTATTAGGGGCAGCCTCTACAATTTACTGCATAAACCAGTATCACTAGCAAGATATCTACAATACAATAGGTCACGTGTCAGGACCCATGCTTTGACTAAGCCCTGAAATCAAGCAAATCTGTCCCAACTGCCCCCTGAATCTGTCCTCAATACCAGATTTCCCTCTGGAACCAAGTGAGGCAGGAACCAGAGAGGCTGGCATACGCTGGGAGATCGCCAGCCCAGAGTCTGTGGTCCAGGCCCTCAGCGTGGGATGGATCACCCCACGTCCACAGCCACTCTGTGACATCGATACCTCCACCTGTGCCTCCACTGGATCCAGGCAGTGCTACACAAAGACAGCAGGGCTATCCTTGCACGTTCTTGCTTAGGAAAGGGGCAAAAAAGGCTCCTTACTTGCCGTGTGGCTTTCCCCAGTGCCACTCGCCCTCGTAGGATGCGCTCTTGAACTTGCCCTCCAGCCTGAAGACATAGGTGAAGAAGCGGCAGGACGGGGGCTCGGTGCCTTCACCAGTTTTGCCCCACAATGGGAAATCTCGCTTCCCGTTCAGTGCCTGGCGGACAGCCTGGTTCAGCTTCCACTGCCAAACAGCCTGGGGGCAGAGGAAGAGGAGTGCCGGACTAATGAGTGGAAAAAGCATAGTAGATCCCAACAAGAGATGCTTCAGGAAAAGCGGCAAGAAGCTGTTGGGTTCCCATCAGTTCTGTGCCATTCGGCTGGCTGGGCTGGTGAGTTATGGCCCATCTACAGCACCAACAGGAGGTCTTATCTTGGGTCCCGCACGTTGGATACTGCACCAATGCACAACGCTTCCAGGTCATTTAAGCCTGACTCTCACCACCACTAATTGGCCTCGGCACAGGCCCATGCTGATGGGACTGTACTGTGCCAAGCTCTGCAGCACACGCTACTGCCCAGGGCAGACCACTTCCAGCACCTGGATAATTTTCATCTACCGTCAACTGTCTAAGCAACCTCTAGCCACCTAATACAGTATTGGCTCCATGGGGTGGGGGGGAGGAACCAACAAACCCCACACTTCTTCTTATTCTGCTTTAAAAAACATAAGAAAATGGCAAAAATCACAGAGGAAAGGCCTCAGCTGCATTTACGCAGGTGAAGAGCCCACTGAAGCTAAAATCCTGATGCTTAATGGGATTTCAACTTCCACTCCGTAGTCAATGTTTTGCCTCCACTACAGAGCTGCCATCCCCTCTATGCCATTCCCCTATTTCAAAACTTGGTGCACAGTATTTCAGGCGGAACAGAAACACCCTGCCCACTGCTAACCTTCATCTGCGGGTCTTTGGCAAAGAGAAAGAATGTTTCTTCCGGGGTTATAATGCGGAGTCCGTACCTGTGAAGCAAAAGACATTACAGAGACTATGAAAAACACATTTCTCAGTCAAACAGCAGTTCCTGCTCTTTCCATTCCTCTCCAGAAGCTAATAGTGCTTTTGCAGTCAGTTTTTCCCTCTCAGGAGGTACTCAACTAGTCAATTCATCAGTTCGTTCTCTAGGTCTGGAGCCAAAACAATTTTATTATTGCTTGATTTCAATACATCAGCAAAGGCAAGCAATGCAAGTCCAAAGTGCTGTGATCCCATCTGAGAGGTGCTGCAGCTATCCATAGCCCAGAACCAATCCCACTGGGTGGAAAGGAGATGAGACAAAGTTTTGAATCATTTTCTGAGTTTCACAATCAAGTTGAACACTTTTTTTTTTACCTCCAAGTGGAAATTTTTCACTTACATTCCTGGAGCTGATTTCTCCCTGCAGTTTTCATCCACCCACACAAGCTTTAGATCAAAACTCTGAAAGCTGTTTCCCTGGAACAAAAGGCAGAAGATGTTCCTGTTATTGATGTAAACATCACACTTTGCCCCTGCTCTGTCAATCCATTGAACAGCAGAGCAAGACCGGCAGCACTGTAAATTCCCTCTTTGGTGGTCCACACATCTATCCCACACTATGATGACAGACCTTGGAGACTGAGGAAACGTAGGAGAAGGAAGAAAGTTCTCAGTTTAACACTTATAAGTGGTGTTCCATAATGCCATGGCTACAACTAACAGTAACAGACCTTCTGAGACGGCACGTATCTCTACACGAGTTTCTTCCCTACCACATGACAACACTCCCAAATCATCCCTGACACCCAGTATGCCCCAGTTTTCCTTATGATATATCTAGGATTTGGACTCCAGATGGCACGGCCAATAGTGACCCACAGTACAACATTTAAGAAGTCACTATTTTGATCAATAGCACACCAAACAGAAGAAGCTAAAGTGGCTGAAATACTAGGTAAAGACTGCATTTAATATGGCATCTCCCTTCCCTGTCTAAAGTCCAGATGCCCACACTACAAAGCTGCTCTCGGTAAGGATGTAGTTGGCCAAGGTTAGGTACCGGCACCGTGGAGTTCACCATGATTAATCACTGATGTACCTACCAGATTTGGGGGAACAGGGAAGGGAGGGACATTCAGATTCCCAGCATCACAGCCCTCATCAGCAGAACTCTGCTAGCAGCCCAAGCTAACCAGTTCAATCCCAGTCCAGTTATATCTCCCGAAGCCTCAGTAACAGTCATAGCAGCAGATGAGACATAGTGGGTGGGAACCGTCCACTGAACAGAGACGTCTACAACGTATGTATCTCTGTGTGAGCTAGCTACCCTGCGCTTTCATCCCAGTGAATGGAGTCAAGGACATGATTCAACTCATCCTAATTTTGGCATCTAAAATGGGTCAGCTGAACCACACCCAGACAGCGCATGTTCCTCTCTCCTGACTATAAAGGGAGCCTGGGGCCACTTGCTCACCGCGAGATCACTACAGTGCTAAGAAATCGACGACGTAAAGTTGGATGAGATAATCACCACCCTATTTCCTCAGGCCTAGACGCTGGACGCCGAGTAGGACTGCCCAACGTTATCACAAAGGCTCGTGTTTGGAAGAGCCCGTAAGATGCACCAGCTCACAAGGCAGTCGTGTTTGGACACCTGAGGGGCTGGCACATGACTAAAGAGCAAGCAGAGAGAGGTGCACATGAAGAGATTAGATTAAAGGTGCTCTCAGTCAGAGCAAGCCAAGCTGGACTTAGTTAACATGCTGCAGAACAGCTTTGAACACATATTATTCATCTAGCTATCCATGGCTGTAGACACTCCCTGTCGGCCCCACACCCAGGCCCCAAATCCCTGAAATAGCCCCAAGAACACCTGCAACTTCTGCTCCCATGCCACTAGCAGAGTCAACCATATTTAGTCCTATGCATGAGTGCTTACAGTATATAACTTTGACCCATCAGGCCTCCTTTGAATAAGCAAGGACACAAATCAAGGGATTCACATGCAGGCATGGGCTTGGCTTGCTAGAACGGTGCCTGTGGTGGTTGGATAGTACACATTTACTGGGGGAAAAGTTATATGGATGCTCCTCTATCCCTTCTTCATTAGGCTTTCTTTTATTCTCCAGTGCAAAACACAGGTGCATGGATCCGAGACAAGGTTTTGCCAAAAGCCAGGCTCTGCTGCGTTTTCAACATCAAAGGAACCTGAATTTTACTGTCACTTATCTGCGCTGCCCTTCCAATCCCTCTGAAAGACTGCAGACTCACCTGAATTAGCACAAGGACATCATCAAAGAGCAAGATCCGGTCTGATTGATTCGTGCTGGCAGAGATGGGAAGATTTTTGCTATCTTCCAGCAGCCTCCTTTCAGGTACACAGAGCATGTCCTGCAGAGGGAACCACAGAGGTCACGATGGAGGACCAAAAGCATCAGGAAACATCAGGATTTGGGAGAGGACACACAACTCAAGCCAACAGTTCCTGCAGAGGCCATCTGTCTCGTGGCACAAGCTGACAGTGACAGCAGAACTGGACACAGCACTCAAATTCTAAAGTGCCCAGTGACCATAAGGTTTCTCCAAGGCTTTCACACCGCCCTGCTTTGTTGGCTTTAAACCAACCCTCAAATTCTGAATCCATATTAAATTTCCTCCATGGGTAAGTAGAAGTTTAAGATGTCCACAAGAGCTCCCCATAAAACCACTTTCTACATCCACGACTCACTGTGAATTTGTAGCCCAAGGACTTCCATAAGGACTTGGTAAAACAAGCTTCATCCAGGACTTGGCTGATGAAAGACTGCAGCTTCACATATTCCTTGATGGCGCTGGTAACCACAGTCTTTTCAGAGCCCTGATAAAAGAAGGCAGGGCTTGAGCAGCGCTTTAGGTATGGCTGTGTGGGACATCTACTCTCTGGGCTACAGCTGCAGAAAAGCCTCAGCAGTTTTGAATCCAAGGGCAAATGACAGTTAACCCTCCAACCCCACTTCCAAGGCAAGCTTCCCAAATCTAGCATTGCCTCTGCCGCCAGCAGCAGTGTGCAACCTTAAGCCAGTTACTTGACCCTTTGCAGCTTCTCAATATGATGAGCAGCTCATACTATGCTGGACCGTTTGTTGCTTTGAGACCTTCAGGTCGGCTGTACTCCACTGGTGCTGGTTACTACCACCTCAGCTGTCCACTGGAAATCATTTTCCTTCCAGCCTGCTTTGGATCCGCTACCACCACCACAAAGTCCCACAAGCCCTGCACAAGGTGTTAGCATAAGCCAGCCAAGTAGCATCACATAAAGCTTCGTACCTCTTTGAGAACCTCATGCAGCTTGGTAAGGAGCAGTATATATTGCTCAATATGATCTCGAATAGGTTTTTGAAGAACAGTGTATAAGGCCAGTGACATGGAGGTCTCAGAGGTGAAGTCTGTAAGGAATTGTTTCAGCACTGCCTTGTGGTCCTTCCAGGCTTCACTGCAAGATGGTGGATTAAGACAAAAGTTCATTAATTAGTTTTTCCGCAAATTGCCACTCCTCTGCCTTCCAAACTTTATATACTACCTCACTCCCCGAGAGGGTATAGAAAGAGTTGAAAGAGCAAGAGATAACATAGTGCAAATATATTTGCACAACCAAACACACAGAAATAAGGCAATGAGGCAAACGAGCTCCATCCATCCTGCCTCTGGCCCAGCAGTCTTTGCAAATAGGAACCACACCCACAGAGACCCAGAATATAGCGTGAATTTCACGATGGTTTGCACACCAAGAAGGTGACTTAAAGTGGCTGTGAATCTGCTCTGGTCTAGTGCTCATGCTTTCATTTGCTGTTTCCATGAGACTCTGATAACATCTGGGACAGGCAGTGGAAATTTCCTGCCAGATTCCAACATCACCCTTTCTCAGGTCCCACCCCTTACCTCAACTCCCAAATTCCAAACCTACAGGCTTTCTCTCCTACAACAGGAGTTGTGCATGGCTAGAAAGAGATGAAGAGAGATCTGTAGAGGAAACCTTTCAACGGCTGCTGCCATGATCTCAGAAGATGGCAGGAGCAGCCAGTATGGCCAGTTCAGAAGAGAGGCAGCTGGACTGTGAAACAGAGATCACTGTGAGGTGCAGTGCTCGGTGCTGCTCACTCCGGTTTAGTGTCTTAACCCGTAGCACTGTGTTCCTATCAGCCTTTTCAAAAAGCATTTTTCAGCCCACTAACCTTTTGCTCTTTGTGGCGTGTTCGAAGCCGTGGACTACAACGTAGTTTGCAAAAGTGACAAAATATCTGTTGGCAAGGAAAAAAAAAAAATGAACACACACAAGCACGAGCTGAATTAGAGATGCACATTAGCTACTAGGTTTAAGTGATAAAGGGAAGAAGCTCATTTGAAAATGTCATGTCAGGTCCACCTTTCCAAGGGAGGCAGAGAGAGATGTAGTTATTGTACCTCTCACCTTGGCTCACTCCCCTTTTGTCCCCTTTGCCAGCTCCTTGGTTTAACTGTCTTGTCGACTTTTGCACTAACATCGTTACAGGAAGTTTAAATCATCCTGGCATTTAGCATAAGCAGAAGTAAACTTGCGCAACTGTCCTGGAAAGCAAATCTGCAGAGGCTGAGCTTAAGATATCAGCTTTGGATGTATGAATTTCTGCTGGCTGAAGTAAAAGTATCAGGTCTGTATTATTGACGGTAAATTCAAGTCAAAGTGTCCCACACCAATGCATCTTATCTCACACTAGAGGGAGATCGAGCCATATTTTGTCAGCAAATACCACGCTTTCTTCCAGTCCTGTTTTCAGCTAAGTCATGTATAACGTCCAGACTAATTATCATTTATTACATCTTTCAGGGACATGTATTTACTGCTGATTTTCAGGCCCCTGAACAGTGTTTTGCTTCCTCCTGTATCACTCCAATAAGCATGAGACGTTGTAGGATCAGGACTGCACAGAGTGAGTCAGCAGAGGTGGGTAGGAACCAGCTCTTTTTTTTGCGTGACGCTCAACAAAAGCAGGGTTTAATTTCAAAATGAGAGGAAATTAGATCTTAAGATAAACTTCTCCTTTGTGTCATCTGAAACCTCAGCCCAAGTTTTCATCTTTTATATGCCTTTTTAAGGCAAGCCAGTTTTAATTCACAGAATCAATTCCCAAATGAACAACACGCACTGCTCCAAACCCCATTCACATAAAGGCAAAGCTTGTTGTTCATCACTTTCTAGAATGATGCTGTCCAAGTAAAAACAAACAAAAAGTAGTCCTTCCTTTCTCCTACCTCCACAGGCATACAAGCTACCAAAACCAAGACTAGATGAACAGCAACATCCAGGAGCCAGTGCGCCCATCTCCCATTCCTGCATGGGGTCCAAACTGAACAGACGGTACAAGCCCATCTGGCAAAGGCTTGGCCACATTTATGGCCAATGTGATGAATAAGGGATTGAACATTCTGATCTTTAGGTCATCTCAGGTGTCCATAAACCATTTTTCAAGCTAGGACATCAACGCACAGGTTACGCTACAGTGCTTTCGGTAAACATTTTATTTTGCGTTGCAGACAGATGGGGAGCAGATGTAATTAATTATAGAAACAGCAATGGGGCAGTATGTTTTTCACATCAGGGTACATCCATCACTTGCTATCGTATCCCTTGCCAAAAGCATAAAAATGTGGCACAAACACGTAATATGAACTGTCTAGTGACATCTTCTCTCTTCATCCCTATGAGTCCTTTAAACCTGCTTGTGTACGTCTCTCTGTTCCTGATGACAGCTCAATCTTCGCTCTCATAAATTATCCAGGCACAAATTCTACCCCATCCTCTTCGCGTTTTTAAGATGCGTTAAAAAAAACCCTATAATTGCACGAAAAAATTCTGCCTCTTACAAGCATACTCACAAGCTACAAAAAAGGCTACTTATGATGCTGTCTGCAAACACACTCCATTCTGTAGCACTTGTCGTGAGCGCTGAATGCAATCACTTCCCTGACCTAATGACTGAACACTAGTGGACAGGGCTGAACAAATTAAATGCGCAAATTAATTGCACCAACCTACCCGTTAGTTGATAAATTTGGTCCCTTAGGCTACTCCAAAATGCTTCTGTACTTACCGGATGTAGAGGCTTAGAAACAGGTCTCCTTTCCAGACAGTATAAATGTCCTGGATGCAGAATGACTCAGAGGTGCTGCATTTTTGTTTCAGTATCCGGTAATTTTCTTCTGTGAGGTTCCAGAGAGCTTGAAATAGATCATTCAGGAGCAGGAAGAGCTTAAAGTTCTCCTTTCCCTTCGGGTCACTAGGCTCTTTGAGGAAAAGACGGGGGAAAAACACTATCAGAAAGCCTCGATTCCAAGAAATCTTGTGGAAAACATTGCCAATATCTAATACTCAGCCCAATTTTTTAGCGTAAAGCACATCTATTTATATAGGAAAACAATGCCAGGGAGGAAGGAGATGATGATTATTTAGGGTTGTGTCCCTTTGAGTAATTGCATGGGCTATCCATGCGAAGGCTTTGGCTTTCCCGTTCTTGTGGGCCATGTGGTCAGGGCAGCCTGCAAAGCTCAGCCCCAGCTCAGACACGAGCGCCGGAGGAAAATTTTCTGCCCCTGGCCCGAAGGGCTGTTCCCAGTCTCCTTGGAGGCTGGAGCAAAAAGGCGGTGACGTGAGAGGGAACCAGCCTATGGGCCTAATCCAGTCGCACCACTTTTGGCCAGACAGGCTTGTGAATATTTATATGGATTTGTTATTCCAGTGAAGCTGCTCTGATTTACTGCCAGCTCAGAACCTGCACCCACAAGTTTTACCTTCAAAGACGGGCATGACCACGGACCAAGAGCAGGGAGGCAGGATGGGCATGGTTTAAGGGTTGAGAATGTGTGAGATGATGCATTTTGGATTTCCATGCACCATGCTGGAAACAAGCCTCGGAGTGGGTGTACAGGCTGATACCGGTTAGAATCTGGATTAACCTCTAAAACCAGGAACCACAGTCCTAGGTTGAATGAAAGGCCATAGGCATCCTTAAGAGCTCACTGTCTTAAATGAAACATCTCTACATACCACTTACTCCAGCAAACCAGCCTCCAGCAAGTCCGCAGCCATGGAGTTTCAATTATAAATCCCTTCATACGTGTGCCAGTGACTCAAAGCTAGAACTACAGACGAAAAAATAGTCTTCTCTGACCTACCTGCCTGGAGCAGAGGCTTGAGGATGAGGGCATCTATCCGTGCCAGGCATGCTGAGAAGGTTTCCTCCACTTGGAGCAGAGATGCAGTTGCTTCAGCTGCGCACATGTCCTGGACACAACACAGAAGGCACACATAAACTCCCTTGCAAGAGCATCCATCTACCAAAGCTTCAGTGCTCGTTGCAAACAATCAGCCTTCCCTGCTCTTGACAGCACACACAGGTGTGACTGCTGTCCCTAAAAAGCATTTGAAAACGTTAGAAGAGGAAACAGAAACCCAATAGCTCAATGTGAGCTGGTGTCACAGAAGACCACCGAGGCTACAGGCCATTTTCCTGATGCCCCAAATTGAAGATCTTCTCAGGTGGGCCATGATGCCTCTTCCACATGACCGGAAAGGCCCTAAACTTCTTAATATGTTAAACCTGCTTAGTGCCAGATTCGTTCTCCTAGAAGAAAATCCATGAAGTACAAGACAGCACAGGATGAAGCAGAGCATATCTTCCCGTATCTCTCACCAGTTTTCTGCCCGGATGCCTCAGTCTGCACTTTTTGGCATTAAAAGCTATTGTACGGAGCTGCAGAGCCGTGCGATCCATGCCCAAACATCCAACCTTCCAGAAGAACAGAGGTCTGATGTTACTCCTTTCCGAGTAGGACACTGCACTGCTGGTTATTTGTCACAACCGCTGCGTCAATAAGGAAAGCTTGCCTAACATGGAAGTGGGCAGAACTTTAAAAAAAAAAAAAAAAAAAAAGGCAGCAAACCCATGTGAGCAAACTTCTGTAGCTTCCTCCTTCCCAGCCTTACCTCCCGAAAGAAATGTATCAGAGGAAGCGAACACAGCCAGCTAATAGCACATCATAAGAGACTGCTCTGGAAAAAGGCCGGGTGGTGAAGATACTATGGGCAGCATCAGCTGATATTACTAATGGTGATAAAAATACAAAACTCTGAGATTCTTTTAACTTTGTGAAGCTAAACAGCAAACTCAAGGGACTGCATATGGTCTGTCCACATTTATCCTTAGCCTGGTTTTAGTGCACGCTCAAAAGCTACGTTCACAATAGCAAGGAAATGAGGATATATGCTGCAAAGATTTACATTGCTAAATTGGTGGCAGAGACTTTGGCATAGTTTTGATGTATGCCAACTAGCCCATCTCCCAGACAGTTCTCAGGTATGGTCCAGGGACCATTTGAAATGGGTAGCTTGCACATAGTCATGCTGCTTTGGGGGGTAAGGAGAAATTAGCTATGTATAAGTTATGCAATAACCACTTGGCTATGGGGCTAGACCTAATTTATTTACTAATGGAGACATAACTAGAGTCTTTGCACTGTTTCCAGGAAGAGCTGAACTGCGGCTATCTGCTGGTGGCATACTCTAAGACATCCTGAATGTCTACCGTGATGGCTACAAACAATAGGTGAGATTGATTCTCCTTGTGTTGAGATGTCAGGAAGTCAGACATAGAAGCCTAACCCTACTTTATACTTTGTGGGAAGAAATACCTTGAGCATCTCAGCATGGACTGTAAAAAGGTCAGCTGGGTGGGGTGACTAAGCTAGGTGGGAAGGTCTCATTTTTAAGCTTCACACGTGGGTGGATTCCTTGCTAAGTAAGAGCTTGAGCTCCCTAAAGTCACCAAACTCTGCTTAGGAACTCCCTTTCCAGGTCATCCTGAAGCTGGGGTTGAAATGGTGTCATAGAACAAGGGACATTTTGCAGTTTGAATGGTTAGCTGGCCTGGTTTTAAGTGGTTGTTTGGATCCAGACACAACTGAAGTGACTGCACAGATGAATGACAATGTTTTCTCCTTAGTAACCACTGCCTCTTAAATTTCATTTGTCTGAAGAATGGGAAACATTAAAAAATTCCATAATCTCATTAGTTCGCAAGTTTTCATACATCAAGATCTGCACGACCATAAGGCTATTTTTTGTCCCAGAGGAAAGCTCTAGGCATGCAAAGAGGTCAAAAAGCTGGAATCCAAACTCCTCCTGGCCCCTCCCAGTGAAGGCAACTGAGCCAGGAAAAAAGCAAAAGAAAACAGTGGCCAGCCAGCTCTCACCCCAGAGCACCAAGAGGACAGGACTAAAAGTTTATTTTTTGCCACCACTTAATCCCCCGTCTTGTAGACACAAAGATAAAGTTGTTTCTCAGAGGTCCTAGAGAGCACTCAAGCTTGTTAGAAATTTCTAAGCATAAGCAGCTTGCTTAATCAGTGAGTAGAATCAGGCTGAATGTGTGACAGCATTTCATTTTCAAATGCTTCAACAGAGCAGCAGGTAGTCAGTGGGGTTGTATTAGGCTCACTGAGTAACAGTCTGGTGGATTTTATTTATTTATATTTTTTAATCCAGCCTATTTTGTCTATTTTGGGGAAAGGAGGGAAGACGATTCCATCATTTCAGATGGCTCTGATATGAGAGGGTGTCTCCACCTGGTCCTTATTTAATTCTGCAAGAAAATGTTTTATCCTGTACAAAACAAAAAGAGTGGGTGCTAGATGCCAAACTCAGAAAGTCTTTCCCAAACGCTTACCAAAACAACCAGAGAATCTACCCATTCATTAACATACAGCCAGCTTAATGTAAACCGAATGACTCAAACCAAGGGTGCAGATACCCACAGCTTTGCTCCACAGGACCATGATAGCCCATGAGCAGATGCAGGAGGAACCTGAGGAGCCTCCTCACAGCTGAAGAGCACATGCATAACACCACGGGAACATCACCGCCCCAGCCTAAGTGTTATTCAGTTCCTTCTGTAACGGTCACCTGAAAGAAGAACTACACGTATGACCAAGGTGGACCCACCGATCTGGATGCAGCATCCAGCCATCAGCTGGTCCCACACTCTGCCTCCTGTCCATATGCAATCCTGGTTCATTGAGGGTCTATTACCCATGAAGACCTGAGCCCAGACCTTATGGAGATGACCCCAAAAAATCTCAACGGGAGTTGAGAAACCCCTGCAGCAACAACGCTGTAGAGACACCCAAGCTAACTCTGCAGAAACCAGAAGCATTTGGATACTCGTTACCATTATAACCTGACACAGATTTAACTCAGTGTTTTGGTTTGGGTTTGGTGGTGGTTTTTTTTCTTTTTAGCAGTCACGTTCTCACCCTTCCTGGGAAAATGTGTGGCCTACTTTCTGCCTGAACACGACAGTCAGGGATCATTTGCTGAATGGGCAAGCATCACCAGCCAGCTTTCAAAACAGCCCTTCCGGCACCAAGGAAAGACCTAAGTTGCCACATCACATCACATCACCCAATAAGGCAAGCACGAGTTTCAGCCACCATTTCCAGGCTTTCCCCATCAGTTCTACGAGAACAGCATTTGCACACTTATTCTAGCCCAGTCAGGCAAAGAAGATTTGAAGTCCGTCATCTAGCGAACAAAACCAACACTGGCTCAGCCACAGAGGGCAAAGGAAACAATCGGGACCACCCAAGGGTACACAGAGGTCACATTATGCGTTCACGTGTGTGAAAAACTAAATGCAAAACTGCAGTGCCGCTGGGTGATGGGAGCACCGAGCAGAATCCTGGGGCTGTCACATGCTGTCCTCCCCCAGCTCGGACACAGCCTTCACGTGACTCAGTGGTTTTGTAATTCTGTGTTTGCTCCATGAAGGGCAAGGCAAGCTTGAGCAGAGCCACTCAGAAGCCGGTTCGCAAGGTTTTAGTCTGCTCTTTATGCATGGCTCTGCTGGTAGGGAGTCCAAGACCATGCAGATGGTGAGCTCCTGATGGCCAGAACTGAAGGAGGTGCACCTCCAAGGAAGGGTCCGCTAGCTGCACATTGCATGACGGCATCTGGTTTTATGTGCAAAATCAGAAAGTCTACGGCCTTTGAGGATGGAGACTTCCACTGGCAAAACAAAACAGCCACCAGCCTGCATCAGGCTCCCATGAGGAATGCGATCTCCCTAGGAGAACATTTTCCAAAGTATGAGACACATCTGTTTATTCTCTTTAAATGAAGGTAGAATAAACTGTACAGCTCAGGTCTGTAATTAGAGAGGGGACACATAATAATATTCACGTAGAAACACAAAAAAGACCTTGAGAAACAACTTCTGTAGGAGCTGCTGGATCTCTGTGGCTCATCACACTCTTGGCCTGTCTGCTGAGCACGGCAACGAGGACAGAAAAAAGGGTGACGCAGCAGCGAATACCAACCTAAGTGGTTGCTGAGCATCCAATAGATAGGAGCACCCTGGGTCATCTGGAGGAACATTCATCCTCAATAGGGACTGTCCAAAGCTGCTAAATGCACATTTCAGCAAGAAAATACATGTCTTGAGGAGCCACAACAGGTTGTTATACCCCGTTTCAGAAAATTGCCAGAAGGGTGTGTGGAACAGATAGGAAACCAAGCAAAGAGATATTTCGGTGGAATGCTGAGCCTCATTGTCAGCTTTGCATAGAACCCCTTTCTACTTCAGAGCCTGTAGCTCTGAGGCAGCTGTTCCACCAGGAAAATGTCTGGAAAGCCCCATAGATTTCAGACGTGACACAGAGTTTCTCATGGAAACACACGTCCAGTCAAACAGTCTTATCAGCTCCTGTACATTAAGGAACAAACTGGACAGCCACAGGACTATTCATTTTCCATCTTCCTCCTGTGAATCCCCCTCTGTGCTGACGTTAAGATTATCAGTCAACAAAAACACTTCTCAGATGGGAGAAACCTGTCATGAGCTATGCCAGATTTAGGGAGTGCTTAGGGCATTTTAATACTAAACCAAGGGGCATATAAATGCCACGACCATGTTTGCTGTAGCCCCTCCCCTCCTTAAACTCTTCTCTTTCCCTGCATCAGCCATCCTAAAGGGCATTTGCAGCCCTTCCAATCTCATCCATCCTTGCAGTTCATAATCTTTCTACTACCGACTGCCTCAGAAACGAGGCTGGTCCATCAATTTGTCACATTCAGTCCTCCAACAGGCCAAATTTTCCCTTCCCTGCCCTTTGAGGGGCAGTCAAGTTATTGCTGCCATGCAGATGAAGAGGTACCTTCCTACTACAGCTCGTGTCAAACGAGTCCATCATCTTTGCAGAGGCAGGGATAAACCTGCTTTAATTCAAGCTCTAGTTCAGAAGTAAATAAAAGCGTTCCTAATTGAAGCCAAGAGGTACTAAAGATACTTTTCTGTCAGGGTAAATTTGAAACTTCCTCAGATATTGCTTTTCACTCTCTAGGTCACTTTCTCTCATGCCAGTAATGGTGTTACTTCTAACTAAAGCATCTAAAGCCATCTAAGAATGCAATATAGAGCATGGGCACTTACACTTGGACTGGTAAATGCCCCTCCACTTTGCAGCAGGATACAGCTTAAAACATTTGAAATTTAAAACTCTCTTCTTGCCAGGCTGTCTTCTAGATACCCAGAATTCCTCCCTTGCTGTTAACCCTCACTCACCCTTTGCATGAGCATTACATCTGTCCCCAAGCAGCGTATAGCTCTAAAGGATGCACATTACAGGGCAGAATAACATACAGCTCTGCACAAAACCTGCCAGTAGGGAGTTTCTTCCTCAGAAATTAGCAGAAAAACTTACTAAAAGTTTGTTGTTAGGCTGAGTCAATACAGGCCAGCACTTTACATCACATGACAGTGTGTGACGTAACAGATAAATCTTGGGACCTTAAACCAAAATGAACACAGATCTAACCTTTCCTCCACCTGGTCAACTCAACATCAGTATAATCATGATTAATGTGATCAAAAATAGTTGGGTTTGGTTTTTTTTTTTGGGAGGGGGGAGAATGGATTAGCATTAAGAGTTGGTCTTAAGGGGTGTGAGGGGAGAGGAAAGATTTGTTTGAGCTTGGACCATGGACCCTAGCCTTCTTTGCCAGATTACTTTTTAACCTGGATCCATTCCCCAGCATAGTTTAATGTACCATCACATAAACATGCCCACGAGCAGGGTGGGATCTCCTCATTCAATTAGTAGTGCCAGCTTAGAGTCCATATACTCAGGAGCTCCTTAGGCCATGGGGGCAAACTCTGGTGGCCAACGCCAAGACATTGCTCCTCTTTCTGTCCCAACCTTTGCTGCTTTTCTCTAGGGACCAAGTATCCTCATGCCTCCTAATTGTGTTTCCAACCGACATCCCCCCTCACGTGTCACGCTCTAGCAGAGTCTGCATTCAGGCAGGCACAAAGACCATTCTGTAATGTGGAAAACCAATTCCAGACTTTGTTTAACCAACACCAACACACTGGAGCAAATTCTGCCATTCAGACTCCGCTCTTGTCAAGCCTCAGATGGTCATGACTCAGGATGAATTAGCATTCAGCTTACTGGAGCCACCTCATAAGCAGACAGAAACACATGACGTGCGAGTTAAGAGGTAATTGGGAATAAACAGGGCAGAGAGACAATAAAACCCTGAATCCCAAGACAGCCCTCAGCAGCATAAAAAGGAGGAAGAGAAGAACAGAAGCAGCAGTTACTTGGATTAGGCTTTAGCATGGGATACAGGGAGTGTGCCAATGCCAGCCATGTGAAGGAACTAGGCAGGGTCTGCTTCAATATTTTCTTTACCAGGGAAATTGCTGAGCAGGACAGCAATGAAAGTAGGTAGGCACAGTTTAAAAACACAAGAAAATGGACAGAACCATCAAGACTCTGAACACAAGACCCTTAGGCTTTTGGCTGGTCCAGGTTCATGCACAGATGAGGGCAGGCAGCAAACATTTGGAGCACAGCACAACCACCTCTACCCTCAAGCAATGGGGCCAGCTCAGGACAAATAGCACATTTGACCTCACCACGTCTAATTAAGCCATGGAACTCACTGCCACAAGAGTCTGTCATTGCTATGAGAATATTACACATGCGGTCAAAAGCAGCTGGACGAGTTCATGGAGGAAAAATCAATTAAAAGCTAATAAAAACAAAGGCATCAACTCAAGCTCAGGAAGTCCCTGAGGAGGCAAGGAGCACATGTGGAGGAAATATTACTACAACCCTTTCCAGTTTTTGTGGTGTTCTTCTCCAGGCATGTTCTTCTGCATTATGAGAGGTGAGATAGCCTGGCTTGATAGTGCTAGTTTTATGCATCACTCATAAAATTGTTTGTTGGTCACCCGCATGGCAGGACCTCAAGCACTGAAAGAAGAGACAATGCCAGGCTGTCAAAATGTTGATGACATTAAAAACTCAGGAAATTTATGATAGCAGTGTGTAGCCAGGAGCTTACAAAGGGTCAAACAAGCATTCAGTACTCTCCTCAGAAAACACTGAAGCTGCTTAATTGATTTTTCAGACCAAGAAGAATTATTTTTTTTCTCCAACTTTTGTCTTTGTAACACAGAAAAACAGGAAAAACAGGAAGCTATGTGTGGGGGAGGGGAGTGTGTTTTTATCTTTTTTTTTTTTTTTTTTTTTTTTCCAAAAACAGGGAACGCAAAAGCTTTACACAAACCTTATCTCACCCAGCCTTTTTTCTTTCTTTCCCAAACCCAAACTGGAAGCTCACGTCCCTTCCTTAGGAAGTTCACTCCTGACCCCAGTAAAAACAACCATAAGCCTCTAGTTGACTTTCAAAGGACAAAATCCATCTGCCCTTTCTGGGTATCTGAAGGCTGAACTACCTATCCCAGACACCTTTTGTAACCAAAAAGAGGCACACAAGAAGGTCAATTTAATCCAGCCTTAGTGAGATGAGCGTACTTTTGGGCATACCTGGTGTCTCTCCACTAGCTACAGAATTAAACAGCTCAAGTAAGACCCTTTACTTGTTGACAGCTAAGGCTAGAGAAGATCACTCTCACCACAATTAAGGATGTCATTCAGCCTTTGCAAATAGCGAGGCACGTATGATAAGGGCTCACAGGTGAGATGACGTTTACTTAGTGGTTTAATCCCCCGTGGCCTTGTAGCTCCCATCATCATTATCGTTATCACTTACAAGCAGCTTATGCATGCAGAAGCATAACTATTTTGACCC
Source organism: Harpia harpyja (assembly GCF_026419915.1). Lineage (NCBI taxonomy): Eukaryota > Metazoa > Chordata > Aves > Accipitriformes > Accipitridae > Harpia > Harpia harpyja. The sequence continues at coordinate 107,231,621 of NC_068940.1, forward strand.
AGCAACTCATACGCAACACAGAATGACTTGGGGTTACTGGATGAAACTCCAAGCCAAACCTGAAACAAATACAGGTTGTCTGGAGGCAGCAAAGGAAAGGAGATCATGAGAAAAGAGAACTCAATAATTCTCCATTGGAGTAGAAATGTGGGAAAGACAGAAGATAATAGCCAGGGACAATTTTTGTGTCACAGCTCTGGTAGCAGCTTTGGGAGCAGGAGCTCCTCTCCCTTGGCCTCATACTCCCAATATGCCCACTCTGCTTTTCCAAAGCAAATGGGATTTCAGCACGGCCTCAAAAAGCAAGAAGAATGACAGAGTGCTACAAATCTGGGGTTTAGAATATGTGCTACCATCTACATCAAAGCAGTTTTGAGTCAGACCCGGAGTATCAGAGTCTGAATTACAGCCTGGAAACCAACCCAGAGGCACAAACAATATCAGAGGAGTGTCCCTTGGGACAACGGGAGAGCTGGTAGCAGAACTGCTTCACAGATGATGTGGAGTTCAATGTATAGCGATGTCATCCCCCTGAACCATCCTCTCCACTCAGCACCTCCAGAACTTGAGTAGGACCGGAGGGGATTTCCCTTCCTCTGTGATAGAAGACAGAGAATCATGATAAAACTGGGACAATAGCCACTTTTGAAATGTCTGGCTCCACCAAATATTCACAAATGAGACTCTGGATCCATCCTCTAGCTGCCCTGCCTTCTGACACACCACTACCTGCCTCTCCTCCCAGCTCACAGATGTTTCCTTACGCTAGAGGCAATCTCCAAAAGATAACGATGTGTCACTACAAAATGCCACTTACAAAACCTCCCAGATCTGCCCCACCAAGTGACCCATGCAAAGCCTTGGCCCTTCGCAGCATCCCCAATACCTGCCAGAAACAGGGCAGTGCTGAAGTCCGTACAAAGGAATGGGAATGGATAAAAAAAATTACTTGCTTGGATTAGTTTAATCCCTGCACCCAGCTTTTCTCTGCTTTCTGTTTGGGTTCCTTAAACTCACTCAAATCCAGGAACATTAACAACAATCCCGACTGAAGAACTGCCAAATTTTTCCTCCTTTCTCCTCTAGTGCCCAAGGCCTTTACCAAAGGCTGAGTGTAGTAGGAAGCTTGTAGTGTTTCATCAAACCCTTCAGGTGCTCTTGGAGGACAAATTACAAGCCACTGAAGGCAGGACAGACCTGCAAAGAGTCGCCGGTGCTTCCTAACCTCTGATCATCATTCCGAGACACCGCAGTTCACCGAGGTGCTTTGAGTGCCAAAACCCAAGTCTTTTGATGACCTGAAGAGCTGGTCAAAGCTCTGACAAAACTCTTTCACAAGAAATTTCCTGTTTGTTGAGTTCAAAGTGCTTTGCATGAGCCCTTTCCAATTCAACAGGAATGTAAACAATACCCGACCAGGCCAGGCCAGTGGTCTTGCTAGTCTGGCAGTAAGAGCTGTTACTTGGAGAACAAGCATAAGCTTGGCCACTTTCTGAGGTCCATTCCTCTTGTATTCCCCAACAACCGTTGCATTAGAGATCTCAAAGGGTGCAACCCTTTTCCTAGTATCTGCCTATGGACCTGTTGCCACTGAATTTATCTTATCTTCTTAACCCTCTTGACCTTGCTGATATTGTTTGCCTCCAAAATGCAAGGCAAGGAACTGAAGGCAGGGTCTTGACACAATTCTGCCTGGTTTTCTTGCAGATCCTCAAAAACCTTGTCTCGCAGCTCATTGGGAATTGAAGTCATTGCAGTGGCAGTAATGAAACTATGAAGTTCAGGGAGCAGCTGCAAGGTCTAGGAAGCTTCCAGGCCATAGGAAATTTCCACAGACAAAGAGACAGAGCTTTGGTTCAGGTCCAAATTAAACTAAGCTAAAGTTTAAAAACAGTCCCTCCTGTGAGCTGCAGCTCCTCCTCTTCTGGCTCTAAACACGTAGTTGTTTGTTACTTTTTAAAAGTCTTAAGTGTCTTACTGTTCCCCTATAATTGGGCCTTTGACCCAGACTTTTCACTTATCACCTAAGACAACTGCAAGCTTTTGACCACTTCCCTCCCTTGCAGAAACCCAGGCGAGCTTATCAGCCTTTCTCACCCTGACTAATTAGTTGGGTATTGGTTTCTTTACTCTGCCAGGCAAGCCGTGTAACCCCAACGTGAATGCATGGTTTCCAGCCTTACTTCATCAGGCTTGTGTTGCCAGATGAAGCTGCCTGCTTGCCTGGCACAGGGGGAAAATCCCTCCCTCTGAACAGGAGCAAGCCCCAACACACACAGGATCAGGCAGCTGCCTGCAGGAGAGGGACCACGCGTGCACAGGCTTCTCCATCATCCCGTTCTGGAAAACACAAGATGAGAGCAAGCAGAGGATTTAATGCCTCAAGTCTAGACCATACTGGGAATTAAATACTTTAAAGATAACATACCTTCTTTACGCAAGGCCAGCGTGCTGTCTAGATAAAGCACAGGGGTGCACGCGAGTGGGTTTTACGCTCCAGGAAAATGCACTCCACACCTTTGGTCGCTTGCACAGGTAAAATTTCTACCTGTAGGAAACGCTCCCAAACTTTACTCTGCCTCAGGACTTTTACTCACAGCACGTTAGTCCAATCAGCCTGCTAAGGCTAACCTTACACCCCTCCTGCAGTACATGGCTAAACATAAAAACGAAGCCTCTGGATCAACGGGAAAACAACCAACCAACAAATGCTGGTCACAAACCCCAGAAATAACCAGTGCAGAGAGCAACGTACCTTGCATAAAGCAGCCAATTAAAATTCCCCCGTGGTAAAGGCTACGGCAGCAACTCCTGCGAGGTTCCAAGTCCTGAAATACTCGGTGCTCCCAGAGCGGCCGCTGTCCCCTCCCACCTCTCCCTCCCACATCTAGCCGCCTCGTTTGCTGAAACACAGATCTGGGCCTGTTCATTAGATGAGACACCCACAGAGACAATTACGAAACCGGTGCTAATAGGGTTTCTAAAGCAATTGCTTGTTATTTGCCTTTTTAGAAGGACAAGAAATTTTGCATTCTATGCCCTTGCAGCTCATGTGTCGGGGAAACTTAAAATACAGGAAACTGAAAAGGAAAAGGAGAGGATGTGTTTTTCTTTGCACAGTGGCGTGTCTCAGCTCTAATCCCTTTTCACCTAGAGTGCGGTCCCACAGCAGTTTGTCAAATGAAGCTCCTGTGTTTTTTTTCCTTGTTCTGCCAGTCTCTCCCCTCGTGCGACTTCTGCGCTTACTGTAGCTCACAGACGGAAACCCTGGGAAACTGGACGTTTCCTGCTATTCAGAGCCTGCTGCTGAGAGCGTGTGACAGCCCGCACGCGATGCATGCAAACTCTGTCCTCTGCTACACCTCAGCCAGCACTAACTATTTCCCCTCCTTCTAAAAAAAAACTAAAACCAAACCCCAAATCCCCAAGTCCATCTATCAGGAGGACCCGGAGTCCTCCCCAACCCATCTACTGGAGCACAGCCACCCCCCGAAAGCACGAAAGCATTTTTCCAGCTGATCCCCAATTCCAGCAAATCCCCACAGGCGTTTTGTCAAAGCAGCAGCCGCCACCATGCACTCGCTCTCCACACCAGAAAAAGCAGATACACTGCCTGACAAAAGCCCCATGCCCTCCCCTTTTGCTGAAGAGCACTAACAAAGCCCCATTCTTTGCCAGGCGCTCCGACACGTTACGACTCAGCAGCTTGCCTTCTCCCTGGCTATAGGATTTCAAGGACTTTTACAAACTATTCAAACTTACTGGGCTGAGGGATCAGGACAAGTCATTTTCTATAGGAAGGATGCTCAGGGTGTAAGAGGAGACAAGAGATGCCTCAATCACCTTTTGTTCGGAGAGGTTCTTCTGTTGGTTTGACTTCCTTCCCGCTTTCCCGGACTCCTGGGGTCTTTTCAGAGATGGATGTGCCCATAACTCACTGTCTGCCGCAACACAATGGTTTACACTGTACAGGCAGGCAGAGCAGCGACCCTCAGAGCAGCAAACCTCACACGCAGCGGGGAACGATACTGGGGAAGGATGCAGCCAGGGAATGGAAAGGATGAGCGAGCAATGAGCTCACTGCCGGCCTCCTACCTGCTCTGCAAGCTGCAAAGCCAAAGAGCTGGTGATCAGGACTTTGGCGCAATTACAGACCTTTTTCTTCCAGTCCAAAATTTGGATCGAAATCAGATTTTCTACACGCTGAGGAAGTGCTCACCCACAAGGGACTAGATGACAGACAGGTGCCTCAAGTCCTTTCAAAGTCTTTGCATAGGTGCTTGAGCCCAGGAGGACTTGCCAGCCTCCAGATCCTATACGGACGGAGATTGCTCCCTGGCAGAGCTTATGATAATGCCTACCCCTCCAGAAAGGGGAGACGGTTTCAGAGATCCCAGTGCTGAGCGTTTCCCTATTGAGCTGGAAGGTTTGGGAATTTCCAGCTCCCCTGTGGCATTGCATGAAAAGCCTAGGGGCTCTGCTCCATACCAGGGGAGATGGACACTGGAGAGCCAACCTTACATCTAAGGTCTTCTGGTTCAACCCACTGACTGCATTTGGGTCTGGGTCTCAAGCTCAGTCAGCTTTGTGGCTTGTTTCTGTACAGTTCTGGTCAAGCGGCTTGTTGTGCATGCTTTGGATTCATGTTTTTCCCCTCTTTAACCCCAGTCTGGTAAAGCTGTGTTGAAACTGTGTTGACACAGAGGGGTGTAAAAGTTTGGTTTGGGACACCTCTTTCACTTTTGCTTTTGTTTCCTCAGCAGAATTCTGTTTCCAGTCACTCAGCTTGTTCTCTGGAAATGCTCAGAATTTGCACAAATCTCATGTTTGGTCTGAGACCTCCAGGCTGCTTCTCAGCCTTAACCCCAAGGAGCAGCAGCAGAAGCCCCAAGTCCTGATGTTTACATCAGCATTTCAGCTCTGAGACATCCCTCCTGGATGTGGGCAAGGCAAGTCATGATCTCTGCGGCCCAGTTCTCAGTACACCCCTACTCATTTGCTGCTTTTCCTCTTCTCCCCCTTCTCCCCAGCCCTAATCACCCTTGCTCCTTTGGATGGACAGCAAACCAGACAGCCAAGATTTTTCTTTATCTTCCTCTGAACAGCTTCACATTCCTGCCCCCTACATGCTGTCCTCAACAGAGATAAGACCTCCAGCTTCCAGACCAGGATAATTCCCACCGTCTGCTAACCCGTCCCCATTGCATGGACAACTCAGCTGGTTATGCAGCAGTTACCAGATTGCCACAGGTTACAGCATGAATTCTCGTTGCTTTGCCTTAAAACACTGGGCAAAAAATGACAGCGATTTGCTGCTACTTGAGCAACCACCAAGCCATCCTAGAGCTAGGACCGCTCTGACTCCTCTTCATCCATGATGGGAACCTTCAACACCCTGTGGACATCTTTACATCCAACCTTTAAGACCAGATTAGGTCTGGGTTGGATATGGAGGGTGAGACACAGCATGGTCCATCACCTATGTTGTATAGACAGTTAGTATTTCTTAAGGTAAAGATTGATAAAGGGTAAGTGTCAACAGTGCTCTGCTGTCCAGAACATTTCTGCAGTAGACTGGGCAGCGATGAGGACACAGATGTTTCAAGAGCATCTAAGGCTGTGTATGAGACATGCTTCTCATCTTGTAAATGTAATACTGCAATTGCTTCCCCATCTTGCTCTGATTCAGGGGTAAGAAAGAACATAGTCAAAGACATATTTTGCAAATAGGTATGTTTTAGTCCTGATCAACCTGAACACAAAAAGTCCTGTTGGTTTCAAAACTTGAAATAAAAAAAAAAAAGGATGTACACCTGAGAGACTTTCAATCGTAAAAAATGAAACAACAATAACAACAATCAGGGGCACATTGACAGATGCAGCTTTTCTTTTTGAAAAAAGGAGTCTACACCTGGAGTTTTGTCAGAACTAAGCTGCTTCTACTAACAGTTTTTATTAAATAAACACAGTGGTTTTCTACAGAAGTCTTCAGAAATCTTCCCTATCAGCTCTAGGTCTCTCTCCCATTATCTGACCAGATCATTATTAATTAAATTGTTGCTGGCTGTTCGCAGCCACAGATCTTAAACGCAGAGCATGTGATACGGTTCCTAGCCAGGAGCTTAGGGCATGCTCCTAGCATTCGTTTACAGATGGCAATATCAGGTGGTTCAGGCTTTATATTTTGCTCTCCTGCTTGACTTCAGTTTTAAATCTTTGTTTCCTATGCTTGCATGTGTCACTGGGTAACACAGATTAAAGCTAGGCTTAACACCGTCACTAGAAACGTCTACTCAAGGGATTGGGGAGAGGCAGTTGCAGTGCAGTGTCACCGAACATACTGTCTCCAAGAGGTCTGCCCTTAAATAGATGGCACAGCAAATTGGCATTCAACCACTTATGGCAATTAAAAGCTTTTACCCCTCTAGAAATACCAAACTAGGTTTGATCAAGGAAACTCTAAGAGAAGGAGTTCACCTTGCTCCTCCTGCTTAGGGTTTTTAGCCACAAGAACAGAAACCTCCACCAATTCTCACCCTAAATTGTACCCCGTGAGAAAATGTCTCCTTTCATAGAATTATAGAATGGTTTGGGTTGGAAGGGATCTTTAAGGATCACCTAGTCCAACCCCCTTGCCATAGGCAGGGACACCTTTTGCTAGATCAGGTTGTTCAAAGCCCCGTCCAACCTGACTTTGAACACTTCTGATGATGAGGCATCTACAACTTCTCTGGGCAACCTATTCCAGTGTCTCACCACCCTCATAGTTTCTTCCAAATATAGCTTTCCTGAAACAAGTTTCCTTTTCCATCAAGGAGTTTTTGTTTTGTTTTGTTTTAACCAAAGCCTATTTATAGTCCAGGTTCCTCTGCTGAAACTAGGTCCCAGGCAAATTCTTGAGTTCTGGGGCCAGCGATGCTGAGCCAGCTCTGTTGGCCAGCACATCTTTCTATCACCGGGGCAATACCACCCCATGTTACAAGAACCAACCATTCTGGAAATAGCTGCTTTGTGACTCACTCAGTTACAAGAATGTCCTTGACTATACCAGCTTTGATACGGGTTACTGAAGCATGCTCCAGAGCAGCGGCAAACAGCCTGCAGCCTCCCATTCCCACGGCATCACTCAGTGAAACCTCAACTGCTGCTTACCATTAGGTAGAGGTTGTTTGAAGACATGAGAAAAATAAACCTTTTTTTTCCCTCTAACAAAAGATAGTTCCTCCTAGCATAAATCCCAGTATCATATAGCTTTCTTTTCCTTCCAAAAAGCTATTTTTAAAAAATTGGCAGCTTCACTTACCCCTCAAGACATCCCAAGAGTTTCAGATGCACATCGGTGTCAAGTAAAAGAGGACTGAGTTGGAAGATGGAGGATGCAATGCAAATCTAAGATGACACCAGGCCCATAACCTCAGCTAGCTCCGACTTGATATTTCTGCTGCCTTGCTACAAGCACGCCACAGGATCATCTGAGGCTTTGGCAAGGAATAGGGCAGTCATAGCAGCTGGGACTTCATTGGATCTGTTAAGCTTTAGCCAGCTAAAGATCAGACACAGCACCCACCGCAGATGGGAGCAACAAGCTGAAGTACTCAGATTCACTCAGGGGACTCTAACATAGAGGTGGATGTCTGATGCAAGCACGTACTCTCTAACTCGTGTGCCTTGCAAGCCCAGCAGCACAGTATTTGTGCATGCCATTGGGAAACTATGCATGGAAACAGGAGCTAAGTGTGCAATTATTCATATCTCATGCAAAAGAAGTTTCACAACCTTCTTGATAATCAAACTTGTCCCGATTCTTTTCACTGAGGCAACACAAGCCTTTTCCCTAAAGGGTAAGAGAGGCAATCAAGGCAGGAGTGAACAGAAAACAAGGAACAAGAAACTGGGACCAACAATGGGTACAGACATGTTTTCTACATCTGAGCTACCATTCAGCAGTAAAACAGTGTAGAAGCCTAACACTTCTAGAAATTCTCCAGACTCACGTCGGGATGCACAGAAGAATTCAGGTAACAGGCACTGCAAACAGTCATTTATCTGTATCTGCATTCCTGTCCATGAGAGACGGAGATATCAGACAAGACCAGGGACAGATCGCAGCGCAAGACTGCCCAGGAGCAAGACAGGCACAGAACAAGTGTAAGGAGACAAGCCATGGAAAAGATGTTGATATGTACTCAACATCTTTCCTTACCACACTCATTTCCTTATGTAGAAAAGCCCCATACAAAGTTAAGAGACTGACTCTTCCTACAACCTCTAGTCTCAGTGTCTGCTAGACGGAGAGCTCAGACGCAAACTAAATGTCACAGTATTGATCCCACGCAGGCTCTCAGCTTGAAAAGTCAAGAGTTAATCCCTGGAAGTGTGCACAGTCAAGACATTTCAGCTGTAGTTCAGCAGCCAAATGGAGTAAATACCATTTGCCCGGCTGTTTACATGACCTTTGGCAAGTCCACTCCACCTGGGCTCTCCTCTGTTAGACAGCAGTTGGTCCTGGGACTGTCTCTGATGACATGTCCATGCAGTGCCTGGTCTGTGGCAGTCCCAGTTCTTAGCACCAGCATTGCCAAAAGTCCATCACTGGCAGGGACTCGCTACACCTTTAAGTAAGTTGTAGAAGTCCAAGGTCATCCAACGCATTGACGAGACCCTGGACAGACAGTAGCTGTTGGCTGAAGGCTTTCACCAGGTAGCACCTGGTTCTTGTTAGGGTAAGGAAGAGCTGGAAAGGGGCAAAACCAAACAGGAGCATACTGGCCACCACCATAAGGGACAAAACTTTGGTCCTGATCCAAGGACCAAAAAGTACCTGAGAGTAACATGTCTCCTTGTGCCTGTTAGTCAAGCTGTACCAGTTCCTTAGGCTGTTGGACAAACTCCAGCTGCAACGAGGTGGTGCTGAAACTGTGCATCATGAGCTGCGCCTACCGGTCCCATCCTCCCCCTGTCCTACACAGCACAGAAGATTAGGCTGCCAAGGGAGAAGAACTAGATGGTCATGGTGGGGATGGTCACCATTTCAAGGTGTGTCCCCCTCTGTGTGACCTGTGGTACTTGCTTCCACCCTGAGGGCAGAGGGGCAAGTCAGGATGCCCATCCATCTGGCCATAGCTGCTATGCAAAGTTCAGGGTGCTACATTGCTCTCAGAACTTCAGAAAGCCCATATGGTTTACAGACACTTTGGGAAGACACCAAGCACCTCTGCAAGCGCACCAAGTCCCATATCATATCCAAAGACACAAGCTCATTTGGGACACCATACTACGTGGCATTACATGACTAATGTGCTTACTGCTCAGTAAAGCAATTCTAATTCTTACTCCACAGAACAAAACAGATAGAAATACCAGTCCTTAGAGCAGCTACCTTCGACAGTGACAGCTGGACAGTCCAAGAAATCCACTGGGACTCTACTTGAGGTTTACTTCTCTGTAACAACAAATACAGAAACAATGAAGCCTTTTTTAAATAAACCCATAATGCCCACTTAGTTACAAGAATGAAACATGACTCATGATTCCAAACTATTTATTGCTCTGTGGTAGCTTGTCTAACCAAAGGCCTTGCTAAAAAGGAAAACTGCCTCTGTCAGTCAGTCCCAATTCCATAAGAGCTGCTATACATGCAGGAAGCTAGAAAACAGGAAAACAGACACAAACAAACCCACTTTCCTATGCTAGCACCAAGCTGTCATCTTTCAGCTCAGAACAGCTTCTTCCTCTATGCAAAGTTATCTGAAACCATGAGCCTTTCAGTGGTTAGTTGGATGGATAAGTCTCCAGAAAACTGTGTAATAATAAAAGCAGCATTGTATTACTCTTTCATTGTAGCAGAATGATTACAACCCTTCTGGCTCTGAAAATGACATGAAAATTTGTCTGAGCTGGAGCAGAGAAGACGTACCAGTGAGATAAGCAAGTACTTAATTGCATGAATCTTTTGCGCTGCAGAACAGCACAGAGGTCTACAGTGCTTGACTGCAGGAGGACGGTGACTTTTACCAGGGCTCTTCCAAACACTCCGAGCAGGGTGGCACAACCCCAGCTGCAATGCTGGGACCTTGTTCCCATTCCTTGGCAAGCTATGTCAGATACAGCCAGTCGGAGGATCAGAGCAATCCGATAGCCAGAGGCATCTGGCATGTGGAGTTATGAAAGAGGAGCAAGGGTGCCAAGCTACAGATAGGCGAGAGACTCACTGAAGGAGGATGGAGAGCAGAAATCAACTAGATTTTCTTTCTTAACTCGCGAGACATTTCTTGTGGCCAAGACCAGTCCCCCCCCATCACCCAGATGGGTTTTACGGGTACCTCCTGAGAAAGCCACCATTTGATTTGAGAGGGCTGGGAAAGGCTCTCCTCAATTACAGGCAGCATGGGAGAAGATGATGAGTGCCAGCCAGCACATGAGCAACTCTGAAGAGCAGAGCAAGTACTGGCCCAGTCTCCCCCCCATTCCTATCCCTCCCAGTTCTCAAATCCCCCACTGAGACAGCAGCATAGACCAGGCAGCCATCAGCAACCCACCTTTGCTGTAAGAGCAATGACGAGTGACTGCGACACTGTCCCTGGAGGCAGAGCAAACCAGGAGGAGAGAACCTTCTCTCTGTGGCCACATGAGATCAGTGGTCCTCTCCTTGCCTTTGAGCGACCTTCCCACGGCACCACGCTGGCTGTGTCCAACGTCTCACTTCAGTGGCTAAATGGGGACAGCCCTGTCCCACCGGGCTGGAAGCCACCCGCAACTGCGAGGCACATCAGCTACATAAGAAGTCCAACCGCCTGGAGACACGGTGCCGGAGAAACAAAGGCACCTTGCCCACGGTGTTGCAGTGAATCACACCATTGTATCCCGCTCTCGCAGCGCACGTCCCATCAGCACTGGGAGGGATTTTGTGAATATTTGCCTCGATGCAAGTAGGAAATGAGCAACATTCCTGTTTTACGGAGGCAGAGATGGCAGGATTTTGCTGAATTCGCAGCCTGCCCAAACTGTCTTGCGCTTTAAACATGGAGGCGTCCTTTCCTAACCCTACAAAATACCCAAGCAATAAACTTTGGAGAGAGACACCGCCACGCACTGAACATCACCCCATTTCCAAAGCTGTAACCCCCTGATCTTCATCATGGCACAGAGCCAAATATTTTGCAATAGGACCACAATCTCCCACAAGACCAATTCAACAACAGTTTAGCAGCATCTCCTGGCAGCTGAACGCCACCTGAGCAAAAAGTCCGTCTTACCATGGGTTGACCTGTCAGCCAGGATATGTAGCCATGTGAATGGAAAGAGGAGCTGGTGATGAAAGCTGCCTGCTTTAAATTTTCAGCTGCTTTATTTACTCACTTTCAGGGGAGGGGAAAAAAAAAAAAAATAATTCAAGGAAGTAATGTTCCTCTCCCAAGGTGCACTGCAAAACATTCTTGGTAGACATGGAAACCCCTGGCAGGCTGCCATCACTTGGCCAGTCTCCACATTAAATTTCAGTGAGCAACTCAACACTTGAATGGCTTTTAGAGAATTTAAAGGGAAACAGCAGCCACAGACGGGTGATGTGGCTGCTGTTCCCCGTAGGCAAGCGTTAGGGGTGTTCCTGAGTTTGCCTTCAGCTCTGCGGGAAAGCTTGTCGTGCCTTTGCGGTGCGCAAGGCAGGCAAGTTATGGCGAAGCCAGCTGAAAACAAATGCAGCCTCTGCATTTCTCCTACAAAGGAGGTTTCCTAGCCACGGTCTGCAGGGATAGAGGGCAACCTTCAAACTACCTAAAGGGGAGCTGCAAAGATGAAGGGAAAAACATTTCACCGTGCTCTGGGAATTAAACTGCAGTCAAAGGTATTTAAGAAGATCCATTCCTCCCCTCTCCTGGCTCCCAGCTCTCTTCCCCTGCCCTGGGGCTGTCTCCTCTTTGCTCATGGTTGGGCTGAAAAGCGATGGGGAACTGGGAGCCTGGTCTCCCTGGAAATCTCCAAACACCCATGAGAGCAGGCAAGCACATGGGCTCAGGACCTGGCTGCTCTGGGGGAAGACCGAGGAGAGCAGAGAAAGCCTGGAAGTGATTGCTGGAGGACATGGCAGCTCCGGGGGTGGTTGGACAGAGATGATCCCATGCTTGGGCAGGAAAGGAGACCCTTCATCTTCCCCCAAATCCCTTATTCCCACTCATTCAGGAACATGCATTCTGCATGGCAAAGCGTTATTTCTTTCTAAACGCTGTAACCCTGCACGGTGCCTATCGCCACGGCTTCAAGGTGCTCGGAAGCACGTGGAGGAAGGGAAGCAGCGTGTACCCAGCAGAACGAGCAGCGTAACACAGCTGTGACGTGCACGAAATTTACCCACCGGTCCAGTCTCAGATTTCCGTCAACGGTGCCTGTAAACAGGTTTACGACATGTAAGTGAGCACAAGCACATGTGGGGGACACAACTTCTCTCTTCAGGGGCCTTCTCACAAAAGACGTTTGCATTGGAAATCTCTGTTAAAAAATCCCAGCTGCTTGGCAGATATCGATATCAATGAAGTCAGAATAAAGCAAGGAGACTCACTTCCCTGCTCTCTTCTTACGTGCTCGGTGCATTTCCAGGGAGACCAGACCTCGAGTCCCCCACAGCTCTTCATCCGTTTGCCCATCATTCCAAATGCAGGCAGATAGCAAAGAAGCTCCAGAGTGGGAGAGAAGATGAGACAGGCAAAAGCCACATCCCCTTTCAGTAGTTTGACCCGTGGGGCTCTTGCTGCCGCGCTTGAGTTGAAGACAGCGACGTTCTCCCAAACGGCATTGTCGTGCTTTTGTGTAGCAACAACGCCAGCGCCGCAGTGATTGGCGAGATGGCATGTTTAGCAAGAGCCACATTTCATTTATTTCCCAAGAGGATGCAAAAGGCACAAGTTATAAATAGGAGGCTGACAAGTTTAACGGCGCCTGTGGTTTCACTAAGAGATTGGTGGTCATCCACTAATCGGTGAGTACATAACAGCGTGTGCAATGTGGGCTATGAGTAACCTTAGCCGGTGAGGGGTCATTGCTGGTAGGGCTGTATATGGGAAAAGACAACTATTTCCCCTCTCTCTGCAAAGCCCGCTTCCTCACTGTTGCTAAATTCAGAAGTTTTGCAACACTTTTTTTCCTCTCTACAAAATATCCAGCTCAAGGGGTCAGGTCACCAAATTACAAGTAGATGCTTGCATATAAAGAGTCAGTTTGTCCTCCTTGTCATTAAAAAAACCCAACCAAACAACCAAACAAAAAAACCCCCTGAAACCTCAAAGGAGTAGAAGGCCAACATGAAATCTTATAATTTAAAATCCCAGCAAGAGATTCTGCGCTGACCCACTCCAGGTATTTTCAAATTGTCCCAAGGAAAGAAGCTGAAATGAAGTTATGAAGTGCTGAAAGGTCTGGAGTCTGCAGAAATCTATGTTTTTTTCCCCTGAAAACTAAAAGAGGCATTCTGCTTCAGTGTCCCATATATAGAATAAGAAATCTGGAGGTTGGAAAAAAAACCCATCAGGTTTATTTGTGCTATTTTTGCATAGTTCTTGGCACAAATGTTTTCCAGCAGTGGTTTGATGCCACAGCAGGCCTGGTTCATGAGCACACGGAGAGGAGATAGCTCTCCATCAGCTGCAGGAAAGTCACAGTCTAACTCGCTCAGTGCATGAAAAAACAAAACTCCAAAACCCACACCTCCTGAGAAACCAGAAATAAAAGGCTGGGAGCAGAGTTGAACTCCCAGCTCATGGGCAAGGCACTAATAATAAACTGCACTCTGGAAATAGCAACCCAGAGGCTTAGGGAGCTTAAATTGCGTTTCACCCAGAGCGCAGCAGGTGCATTTCCACAAGCTCCTCTTAAGCAGACTAGTACTAGTGCTTAGACAATGTTTTCTAAAAGGAAGCACTCCCACAAGCAGCAGGACTGGCAGCCCAGTTTGTGATGGATTTACGCCCTGTAGTTGCATTTGCTGGTGTCTAACAAGATGCAGGCACAACCCAAAGCTCCCCACGGCTCGGCTGGTCGTAGCATCTCTGCCCAGCACAGATCCTCTGGTGACCAGCAAGAATAGTCCACATGCTATCCTTCTTCTTTCCATGGGGACTACACCTGGTTTAATTTTTTACCCAGTGGTGTGGTTTTTTAAAAAATGAAACGCACAGAACCTCAATATCTCCCCTACCTTTATCCCTTGGCCAAATTCAGCTGAATTAAAACAACAGCAAAGTTTTAGAAGTCCAGAGGAGGGAAGGTAGGGCAGAGGGAAGAGGAGAGGGGCAAGCAAAGTATCATGTCCAAAAGCCCCATTTCCTTCAGAAATCAAGCTGAAAAACATTTAAACCAGCTTGGTGAACCACTGCCTAGGATCTCAGAGCCCCAGACTGGATTTTCATCTGGGAAAGGAGGACCAAGCTGCACGATTTCTGAGGCAGATGCATAATTCCCTGCCTCGATGCTGCCACCGTCTGTTGTCTGCTGCTGAGACCTCATAACGCAACATCCCGCATTCCCTTTCCACAGCACCTAATTCTTATGCGGATTCGCCAAGTGCACGGTTTCCCGGCATCTCACGCGTGGGAACACGGCAGCTAACAGTCCCCGTGGAAGTCTGCAGCGAGCACAAATGCGGCAGAGAACCGAACGGCTGCTGCTCCTCTGAAGCAATGTGCGTGTTGGCGTCATTCCACCCTCCTCTAATCTTCACAATCTAATCAGTAATGCAAACCTTAAAGCTGGCCTGCCTATTTGAGCTTGTAAAATATTAATTTGCTATGGAGCTGTTTTTCCTGAAATTGTGCTTAGTTCTCTAAAAGTGCTAGAACACAGTAGCAGGAGGGACTAGATCCTCCTGGATCTCGTTGCTTGTTTTCTTGCCTGAAATCCCAGGCTTCTCCCAGGAAAGAATACTACAAGAAGTTATGAGTATGGGAGAATATAGTAAACCTGGTTCATCCAGTCATTCTCCTCCTGACCCTCTTTTTCACTTTGTGGCTGAAGGTTTTGTTTGCTCCTTGGTGGAAGGACAGCCCAGATTCGAGTCCCATGGTCCCTCAAACCCCCCAAGCTGTGCTCTCCCTACCCACCTGATTCAGACAATTTTCTGGAGCCCCTCAAGCAGAGCTGAGATGGAGATGCCGGCCCTGCAGTTTTAGCTTCTACAACCTGCTATGCACGTGCTCTTCCCAGTTGCCTTCAGCTCCCTTTAGCGATCAAGTCCGGGTGAAGTTGCACTGTAGCAACACAGCCACAAGATCTTACAGGGATGAAAGACGCTTTTAAAACCCCAAGATGTCAAATACTCACCTCTAGTAACACTGGACTCTGCTTGGATAGGGTAGCTATGATGCTGATGATGCATCAGCTTGGCTTACAGCCCTTTTTCATTAGGGGAAGAGAATTCTCTCAACAGGCCAGGAGAAAAACAAGAGCAAGAGAGCTGGAATCAGTCAGGCAGCTGTAAAAAAAAAAAAAAAAAAAAAAAAAAAAATCTTAATGAGTCAATCGCCTTCCTCTGGGGGAGCGGCAAGAGCTCGGAGCGCTACTTTGCTCCCTGTGTCCCCCCTTCACGAAGGCCGGCTTGAGGAGCAGCAGAGCACTCTGTAAGCGACACCACTCTAATTAATTAATGACTCCCCGGCGTCAGCTCTGTGGCTGCTGGTTTAGAAAGGAAGGCAGTAAAGAAGGGCCAGGACGGCACGCGACCGCTTCTGGTAAATGCTGAACGCTGCTGAGAGCTGGCTGGGTTATTCATAACCTCCCCTGCTTTGGGCTACAGAGCATAAATCGGAGATATACTGGGAAGAGAAGATGGCGTGGGATCCACCCTTGCAGCATCCTCTTTCCTGGGCGAGGTCTTCCTCCCTCTTCTTGTCCTGCTCCAGAGCTGCCGTGGCACAGTTAATTGAGGTAAGGAGCAACTTGCTTTACAGACTGGGGGTTCGGGGGTGTCCAGGAATGTGTTTTTTCCATGCATGTTGCCCAGGGAGGACAGGTAGGGCAGACAGCTGGGAATTTAAGGTGGCTCCAAGGAGTTAGAGTCTTCTTTGGGAGATGCTCATTGCTTTCTACAGGCCCAGCACTAGAAAGAAGGCGCTTTTAAAATGCCAGTAGCTGCTGCAGAGGATGGTCAGCACTTAAGGGCTGCTTTAATCCCCAAAGAGGGCTTGACGCAGTGCAAAGGGCCAAAGTCACAGCACAGTGTTTTCTAGCCCAGTACTGCATGTCCAACAAGTGTCCCACATCAGAGGCTCAGGGAAAGAGGAGAAGGACCAGGCATGACCCGGGTGATCCTGTCCCTGGACGTACCTGCCCAAGTTTAAACGTTTGGGCTGCATTTTTCTTCTTCTGCCTTCCCTCGTTTCCTCTAGTTCAGCACAAACGTTAACTTTTGAAGTGATGTTCCTCACCCACAGCTCGGTTGCAGAGCTTTCTCCTGAAGATGACTATGCGCTCCCATGGCCCCAGCTCCCTAAAGCAAGGCTGGGATGAACCAGGAGGGAAGAGCAGCTTCGCAACCCAGGAATACACCCTGGCAGTGGTTATAACTTATTGCCAGCAGTTTCAAAAGTGAGAGTCCTAGCTGGAAGAACAGCCCCCCAGAATTACAGCTGCCAAAAATTTTGCATCCCAGCCACTTTCAATCCCTTCATCGCTTTTCCTAAGGCCTGAGCCATGTTAGAGGCAGCCGCTGCATTGGTCCGGGGTCGGAGCCGCAGTGCTGCAGTGCTGACGAGCAGCATGTTCTTACAGCAGAACTTGCTTTGCTCAGATTTCTGGGTTTAGCTAAACTGCTCGAAAATGCATCCGTGCAGGCATAGAATGCGTTAAGGGCTCTGATGGGCTAGCATAAGAAAAGATTTTTTTTTTTCAACATTTTAAAACTTGGCATCCCTGGCTGCCCTGCCCCTCACCTGGCCTCGCACCAAGTCAGGTCTGATCTCCGCAGCCTTTGGTCTGCAAATTTTAGCAGTTCATCACCAACACGTCAGAGGCAATGACAACTGTGCTGAGTTCATATCCCCACCCCGTGGTCCATCTTCTGCCCCGGCGCTCTGGCCGTCTCATTTTAAAGTTACTTAGTTCAGGATTTTCAAATGGGTCTACTAATCCATCCTATCTGACCATGATATACCATTCCCAGCAAGGCAAACAGGAACCTAAAACTCCTTTACAAACTCATACACACCTTGCTGTGGACATTTTTTCCAAGCTGTTCAGCCCACAGCATCTCTCAAAGTGACAAGCGAGGCAGAACTTTCTCTTACAGTGCACATTTCACAAAGCATGCTTCGCTGAACCCAGGGAGACGTGCAGACACAGCATCCGCCCCACCAGGAAGATGTTCCCTTTCATCATGTTTCACAGACACACACTTTACAGGAATTGTCCTCATGCCAAAGCAAAACAAAGATAAATGGAAAAACTACGAAAATTGTTATAAACCAGGTGTAATTTTATGGTCTGCTTTACTTATACCAGACTTTCCTGAAAACTTGTCTACTTACAGCACGTCAGAGGGAGCAAATCTCATCTGGAAACACAAGCTGCACACCAGGTTAACTACCAGGTATCCAAAAATGAGATTAGATGAACAGTCAGTTTCTGTATTTCTAAAAACAGATGAATTACAGGCTGCTCCAAAGCTCTGCAAGGACTTTTTACTTCAAATAATTATAAATGTAGTTATCTTGAATAATTAATTTATGCTAAGCCAGCCCACCTAAGCAAATAGAGAGAAGGTCAAAGGGACTGGACATCAGAGCATTACAGTGAGCTCAAAAAAAAAAAAAAAAACACACCACCACGCAGTAAGGAGAAGTAAAGAAACAAGAAGATGCTTTTGTTTAATAGTGTTCAAGTATTTCCAAATGTGCAGATTCATGTGCACTTTCCACTTGGGAGCAAAGAGGCAATAAAAACCTCTGAATATTGAATCTAATTGCATTGACAAAAAGCTTTCCTCTTTCACAGGACTTCTGGAAGAATTCCAAAGTCCCTCAGGTTGAAAATTAACTGTTCAAGGATTAGCAAGCTACCCTGGCACAGGGTAAATTTGGAATTAGCCCCATGGGCTGCCCTGGACACTGCCCCGTTCAGTGTGCCAGGAGCCCTCCCATAAGGTGCATTGCAGAGGGACCTTCTGCACTTCACCCAGAGCTGCGGACTCTTCCTCGGGAGTCCCTTGCCCAAGTTCAATTGTAGTTTGTACAGGTTTGTGAAGATACGCACCCACATAGCTCTGCCTCGGCACCCCTCAGTCCCTCCATATCCCAACCTTTAAAATGCATTCACATGCCCAAACATTAGCAGGTGCTAGATAAACACCTAGAAGAACGGGGAAAGGCTCTTTTGCAGCATCCCACCAATGCCCTAGCACCAAGAAGACTGAAGAACAAGAGAGCACGGCTTTAGCTTTTTTTTCCCCCCTTTGCACAGGACTGCTCAGGCAATGCATTCAGCTCCCATAAGATAATACCCATTACACAAAATGCATATAGCACTGGCCTGTTCCTGAGCTTTCCACTTTCCCCATCATTTCTCCAAGAGCCCCAGCTAGGATAAAGTATGCATCCTTGGAAAAGCTACAACACAGACTTGAAAGTAGGGAAGAAAAAAAAAAAATCACTGATCTTTTTTACTAGTTATGAATAACTTCAGTGGAGCAAAGGCAGGTCCTGATGGAGTAGGGTAAGAAGATCACTGCAAGGTAAATCGAAGGCCAGTTTAAAGAAAAGGAGGAGTTAATTAAAGGCTTTCAGATGTTTTCCAAGACCTTCTGCTTCCAAACCACCATACAGGCAAATGATGTATTTGATGCACAGGGTGTTAAGTGAAGTTCAGTTTATACTACACTTAGCTGTATATCGTTGGGCACAAGGGACAGTAACCCTCATTTGTAGCCTCCAAGTGAATGCAATGGATGTGATGCTATACACAATAATCTAAATATACTCATGTGTGATTGTAGTTTAAGTGAAGGCAGGTAAAATTACTGAGTAGTTGTGGACTCCCGAGGTTGATTTCCTATGTGGGTGCATAGATTTAACTCAACAGCTGATAATAAAAACAACAAACAAGAAAATAATAGTTCAGGAGTACATATATAAGCAACACACATGATGATTTGAGAGTTGAGTGTTAGCTTTAAGAATGGCATCTTTAAGGAAGATACCAGTATTTCAGGTCAGCTGGATTCAAAATATTATAGAAAATTATAAAAGCCATTTTCTGGAAAATTCATTGTGATGGCCTGTCTGAGGAGACAGGCTGAAGAGAGAGAGATGGAGACTATACAGGGTACAAAGTCACTGGACCCTCCCAGACCCAACCCCACATAAACATTAAGGAAAAACTTAGACAGGGTCTCAGACCATTTTCATCATTTGCAGAGAGATTACATCTATAACTAAATCTATTGTCTCTGCCAATAAAAAACTGTCCTAAATGCTACAGCTATGCTAAAGAGGCTGTTGTGTGACTGCTGCCATTCTCACATGAAGAGAGGCATCAGGGTTCAATCTGAAACTGTTGTTCAGGGGACCATGAACTGGTCCAGCTATGAAAAAAATGAGGTTCCCATTGGGAACTAGGGAGGCTAGAGCTCTGGGACCACAAGACGGGTCACTTTTGCCAGCCCAGGAGCAGCCCTGGTGCAAGCAAGCCTCACAACCAGGGCAACAGCTATATCTACATCATAATTTAACATTAATTACTAGATTTATCAGCTGTCACACTTAAATTCAGTCATTATGATCCGTCTTTTCTTTCTAAATACATAATCCTATTATATTGGCCCTTGACCTGTGAAGCCACAGATCAATTATCATTACTGTATTTTCAGCGTTGCATCTGGACTCTGCCAGGGTTTCCTCACCACTGCAGAGGATTTTGAAGACCTCCCTAGACAAGTTTTACCTGCGTGGAGGTCCCTTGTCATATTGTCCATCTCCTTCTTGTTACTTGGAAGGAGGGGAAGGGAGAGAGTGCATGTGTGCTTTTATTTAAAGCTCAGTCCCCCCGAACCATCTGTGGCCTTTAGATATGTGTAATCAAATGCAATTAGGAATAAACATTGTTAGTTTTTCAAAGCCCAGCCATGCTGCAGGCAAAGCAGAAACATCAATCAATCCGAATTAGAAGGGGCAGTTTAAGAAAAAAAAAAAAAAAAAAAAAGGCCATGAAAAGGGGTGCCTTTTACAATTTTTCTTCTTTGCTGCTTAATGAAGTGAATGAAACTCCTGCCTCCAGCAGCTATCTCCTTTTCCACCAGGGATGATACCTCTGCTTCCCCCACCATCACCACTAACAGTTTCTGCCTGAAATGAATCAGAAACAAAGCAATCATGCCTTTTTTTTTTTTTTTTTTTTTTTTTTTTTTTACAAGAACCAGTGTCAAGCTGTTCTGACCTAAAAATGCAACTTACCTGGAAATGATTTAATGTTTCGGGGTTTAGTAGATGTTTTACAGCCCTGAGTGTCCAATGTCAGTTGAGATCCAGCTCCTTATGGAGTAGTTTTCCCTCCTCCCAGCCCTTGCTGGGCATTTGGAGAAGCTACAAAGGTGATGCCTGCACACAACGCAGAGATCCTTTCTTCAGTGCAACTCTGAGACACACGGGGATGGGGGAGACACGCCTGGGCTCCACCAAACCTGGGGACATGCCATCCAGCAGCACTTGGGGGCCAAGGCTTTGGCATAGTCCAGTCTTCACTGAGAGCAGAAGTTGTGCCTCCACACCTAGGGTTACCTGCCATAGTGGGTAATAAATCAGAAGAGAGGCCAGGGTATCATGAACGTAGTCCAGCCTTGGCTCGTACTTTAGATCCCCCCCCCAAACCAGCCCTACAGGGTCTGAGGCATTGGAAATCCAAAGCGTGGGGCAGTAATGGGCCACCAGCCTCTGTTCCAGCTCCTGCCAGGGAGCCACTTAATCCCTAGGACACCCCAAAAATCCCCTTGTCTCTCTTCCCTGCTCCTAATCCCAGAGATCAAGCAAAGACTTGGATGTCAAGGGCAGGATTTACCCACTCTAAATCGGGCATCTAGAAACTGGACACCCAAATCTGAGCTACTCACTGTAGGCTCCGCTAATAATCACTGAAGAGAAATAATCATTTATTCATCAGACCTAGATAAGTTTCCTCAATGGGATGAATAGCCCTATATAAGTGCCACTTTCTCTCAGACATAAATAACCCTAGAAGAACTAGCTTAGGCTTAACTACTTGTACCACACATTTTTAAGCACCTAAGTAGGGGTAAATGCATTTTCTTTAGAGGGAGAGATTTAGCCTGAACGTTAAGACACAAAAATATGTGTCTACAGTATTGGCATCAACAAGCGATCTGGGTGCCTCAGCTTCCATGGGAGATGTAGTCAATGCAGTCAGAGGCTAAGGAGTTATTCCACTGTCCTGCAAGAGACACCCCAATCAACAGTCCATGTTTGGTCTCAATATTCATTATTGGTATTGGCTAGGAGTTGGTTTCACTTTCCTAAACATAGCAGTCTAATCTTATTTTAGGCGCTGTGCTGTACTCCCCCCGTTTTCCAGCTGCTGCTCCAGAGAGTGCAGGTCTTCCATAAATGTTACATGGAACATTTACCAAGACCTACATCATTGTCTCCTTTACATTTAAGTTTAAGCTACTAAACTAAGCCATAAGTTTCTCTTTTCTATAACATTATATACTCTTTCAGCTCAGAGCCTCATTGTTATTCCTTTCTGCTCAATACTGCTTCCTCCTGGAGCCCCAACTTTTTCATATTCCTACAGGCACTGCCCAGACAACTGTTAGCAACATTGTAGTAAGGCCAACCTCAGGTGTGTTTGCATCATTTTCTTTGATATATTCTCATCTGCTTGCCTTCAAGAGGCTTTCCCTGTTGAATTAGTACCTGAGTGTTGCTAATGCTGCTTCTTGCTTGCATTTTCTGTATTCCTAACAGCTTTCTTCATCTGAAGATAACACCTCTGAAGCCTGACGTCTTTTGCAGAAGTCTTCTTTACTGCCTCCAGTCTTCTGGAGTCTTTTGTTTAGTGCAACTGCTTTGCATAGATAAAGCAATGCTGTTAGACTTTATACCACATGTAAGCTCTTCATCCATCTCTCCCATCTTACACTTCTGGACCACACTGGTGGCCGAGGGCACAAGTTCACCCTTGCTGGAATGGTTTTGTTTGGGGGATTTTCCCCTCAGGGCTGCATAAGAATCACCTTGTCCCAGTTTCATCTCTGCTGGGTTTAACCTCCTTACATCTTTTCCTTTTGTCCCTGATACAATCATTCTGTTATCTTGACATTTATTCCCATGCACAAATCAACAGCTCCAAATCTTGACATTTATTGCCAAGCACAAATCAGCCATTCCAGTTTCTTGAAGCTACTAAGAATTACTTTCATTAAGATGTTTTTTTCCCCACACTGTACGTGTCATCTCCAAAAGCTACGAGGACTAGATGTGAGCCAGTGTTGCATCTTTCAACCCACTTAAGAGCTTGGACACCTTGTCTGGTCAGCATGCGTAGTAACGCAAACTTAGACATCTGCTATCGAGACCCAGTGCGCGTGCACAGGCAGTTGCCATAGATTAGCTTGTATGTGATAATTTGCTAAGCTGTAGTAGCTTGACCATTACACCACAGTAATTTCACTGCATACGTCAGCCCTAGCATTCAACACTCGCTCTAAGAATAAGAAGAAAAGTTACAGCGAGAAAACCAACGTATCTACGTGAATGGTCATGGCTCTGCAGCAGTCTTGCTTCATGCTTTTTCCTTTTGCGCTTTTGTCTTAAATATGCAATATATTTTGCTACTTTAGGTACTGGTTGACATCAAGAGCTTTTGTGAAACCAAGAGAAGCGGCAGAGTTCTTTAAACTTGTAGTTTCTTCCCTCCAATGCAAGTTCAGCCTTGTTTAAGCTTATGCTGTTCCTCATCCACAACTTCGTCCAGAGTTGTCCATAAACTGGTACCAAGTGCTCCAGTCACTAGGTTGCTTGCTACCGACGGTAAGCGCGTGCTTCTACAATCATCCAGAGTCTCAGGCTGTCCTCCTACTGAGGCACACCATTGCTGTAGCACTCGATATGTCAGCACGTCCCTTACCTTTCTGCCTGTTTACATCTTCCCCATCTTTTTACTAGTCCAAGAGTTTGTTCATCATTCCTTCATGACTTAGACCGGAGAACATTTAAACATCAAAATAATGCCTGCTACGTGTTCCATCTCTGTGAAGGTTTCTACATAAATTGTGCAGCAGTTAGAGGAGGATCCTGCAATCCATTCCAGAGCTATTGATCCATGCTGTGATCTTGAGACTATTTTTTAATTGCCCATCTCAGCTACTCTACTCTGTACTGGGAATATTACTTCTGTTGAACAAGGATGAGGCATCAAGTGTTTTGAGATCCCCAGAGCAGAGAGACTAACACTGGAAGGTTCAGCAGGAAAAAGTAGTAAGGATCTCTGGTCCCACAGCTCTATGTGTGCTGTAGAAAATGAATACCGTCACTTCCAAGCTGTGGAGCTGAAGGTGGGTTCTTGTTGCCTCACCTTCAGATCTGCAATTTGCATTCATTTTTAGTTTATTTTATTCTGGATTCTCTGAGGACATGATATCTGTGATTATTGCTGATTAATTATCGACTGTACAGTAAAACAACCTGCTGAAGATCATCAGGTTCTGGCGCATGAGATACCCCATGGCTGGTCATGAGACAGGGAACCAGGTTACACAACCCACAAGGGATTGCTCTCCACAGCTGTAGACAGGGAATGTACCCACAAGCATGTGTCTATTCATGAGACCCTCATGAGAAAACACACTTCTTGGATGTAGAGTAATGCTACAGCCTCTCTCTCTTGTCTTGGGACTTTTTGTAGCAGAGCACCACTCACACCGAGTCTTCCACCATAGTCAAGAAAGCGTGGAGCATCGTGCTGCTGTGTGCAACACAGGCCTGCAAGTGCCACAGCGAGGCAGATGGAAGGAAGAGCCATTAGCAATGTGCAAGGCTTAGCTGAGCAGGGAGTACGTGCATGATAACCTCCAGAGCTGCAGCTCCTCTCCCTGCATTGTCGTTGGGTCCTTTGGGCACTTGCTCCTAAGACAGTCTAGAGCAACAGCTACAGTCAACATCAAACCTACAGCCATCTACAAAGCTAACCCTTCATCTCTGCTCCCATCTGGTATAACCTTGGCAGGTCTAACACCAACCATCTCCTGGTTTGTCTCTTTTACCTTCTTGATGTGCACTTGAGACTTACCCAGGTATGCGGAGTTCCAGCAGAAGCCCCACAATTTCCTTTTCTTACCAGTTTTCCTCTTTATATCTGGCTCCCTTTCCCAGTTGCCCATCAGAGACAAGTCTGGAAGAAAAGACCCATCCTTTGGAGAGCTGAGCTTCAAAAAATGGCAAAATCATGCCAATTACTGCAAATGAAGTGCCTCCCGTGAATCACATTAAGGCTACCCTTGAGGTTAACTCCAGGATCAGTAGTAAGGAAGGAAAGCTGAATCCAAGGCAGGAAGTAACCTCAGATCCCTGGGATCAGCACTTCTAATTAGACAAAATTTTCTGAACCTAAATCGGTGCCCTGATCCCTCCCCAGGGCTGCTGTCTACCGCAGCTTCTTCAATTTCTTTTCTTTCTTTCTGGCTGCTTTGTAAGGAGTAGAAAGAAATCCTACAGTTGAAAATGGAGATCTTTCAGTGTCAAGTATCACAGATTCCTACCTCTTTGGTTGTTCCAGGTGCCTCTACACAAGACCCCGCCACTCTGGCCAGACTTTCTTTCTCCCTTAGTTCACCTGTAGCAGTTCTGGGGTTGGAGCACTGGATGCCCCATGGCTAGTCCCTGCACCACAGGAGAAGGGTGGCTGTCACAAATTGCAATGACGTGTGGCCGGGTGGTGCTGAGTAGCCAAGACAGCTTGGAAGAGACCAGCTCAGACAACAATCCTCTTCACCACAGATGGATTCTGAATAGGATGCCCCCGGGAGACAAAGCACTCCAGACACGGCGGGAAGCATCCTTCATTAGGAAGAGACTAAAATATGGTTTGTATTGCACAAATAGACAAGTAATTGGAGAGCAGCTCCAGCTACAATTCACTCTGTGGTATCCATTACAGCTGTGTTTTAACAGCACTTTCATGGGCTGAGAAGGGAAGGGCACTGCAGGGAATCAGATGTGCCTGTTTGGGAGATATTTTTTTTTTAGAAATGAAGTGTTTTCAGCTTCTATCAAAAAGCTATTGCCAATTCAGATCAGGTCCTACATTCAGATATAAGGCAATGAAGGTGTTTTGCTAACAACCCTTCTGAAAGGTCAGTAGCAGGTTTGGAGTCTATGATTTGCTGCACCACAACACATCGTAACGTGAAGTTCATTAGCAGTGAGCGGTTGTTAACCTCTGATTTTCTAAGCCATAAGCCAAGAGAAGAAATGCTGCTTGTTGGTACGTGTGACCCTACCATATCATCACTGCACTGGGACCACAGGAGTTGAAACATGTTCAACGCTATTTCAGGGATGGGGAACTGAGGCACACAAGAACTAAGGACTGGATCTGCAATGAGACTTAGGTACCTTGTTTGTCCAACATTTAGCTCCTATGGAGGCCATCAGGTCCTTGTCCCGTTTCTATCTGAATGGTCACTCCAGAGAAGTTTCTTCTACCAAAGGCAGGTATCTGTAAGGCTATTTGACCCAGACTCTCCCATAGATGTTGAGGATCTACTCAGTAATCAGTGGAGCTGAGGTTGCAGTTCACCTCATCTGAAGTACTAACCAAATCGCCACTAAATCACATAAGGAAACCTCACATCATCTTCACAAGATAAGGCTCTCGTGATTATAATTCAATTTTTTTTCACCTGTTTTCCTGTTTCCCTCTTACACTTCATTTTTAGACCCTTTTCAGGAGCTGGAAACTAGAGTGCTGTTCATGTTGCATCATGCACACTCCCCTCTTTACCCAAATCCCTTCTCTTTTTGTAGACATGCAAGACATTATCACATCTTTTCTGACCTTTGATACAGTATAAGCCACAGAATTTAATTCAAAGACCTCCTTGTTAGCCTGAATAACTTAACTGATTAAGATGTGCTTTCCTGAATGACAACCAGGCTTAACACAACATCTATATGACCATTTAAGAGCAGGTTTCTTTAGTCAAACTTGTCATTAGTGACTCAAAATCTGGAAGCAAGATGGCTTAGAAAAGGTACTATTTATGAATGAAGAAAGATACCAGAACTTTCTCAGTTATTTTTTTACATTTCATTTTAATTCATTCCTAATTCATTCAAGACTCCTGTTTAATGGAGAGTACCCCTAAAAAATTGACTTCCTCAAAACAATTACAAATTGAAAGAAAAAGTACACTTACAGCTAGGAAAAGCCCATTTAATTGTAAAAATAAAGATATTTTTAAGGAATGGAGGCATTTGGTATCATATGCCTACTTAAATTATTTTCCAGATCACAATATACATAAATATGTATATATGCATGAAAGTACAAAAGGAACCTGCAGGCTACAACACAAGAAGAAATGAAACAGCACCACCTTGCCACTAGGCAGTCTCATGGTTTATTCATGTTAAGGAAAAAAAAAAAGTGAGAGAAACCAGGACCTTCCTCCTGGACTCACAGCACAACTGGATTATCTCTACACATTTAATGTGTTCTCAAGTAATGCAAGGGCTCTCAGCAAATACAGGCTGCCTAAATTCTTCATTGCAAACAACTGTTCATTACTGTTATTGATATATATATAAAAAAAGCAACAGGATCCCTGCTCTAAGCTTTAATCTCGACTCCTTGATGCTATGTTGCTTAATCTCCCTACGGTATATTGTCCTTTTGGCTATGAATCTCTCATACTGCTGGAGCTGTGAGAATCAGAGCTCCACTACAGACCTGGAGCCTCTAGCCCAGAATGACCTGTTTTGAGCCATTTTTCCTTGCATTTCAGGAAATCTGACGTCTGTGCTTTCTAATATTAACTTTACAGGTTTAAAGCAACATGATTGAATCCCCAGCACTTAAATGCAACTCAAATAGCCATCTAATTCAGCTTTGCTGCTTTGACAACTAGAGAATATGCTGTGTGGGAATTACTGCCCACATATTGTGTTGCCTTTCAAGGGTTCTTCAATCCTCATTCCCCAGCGATAATGGGATTTAAATCAAGTGTCCTTTCTGAACTTATAAATGAGCCCCAGTATCTGTCCCTGTATCAAATCCGCACGGCATTTCCCTTTTAAATATCTCAAAGCAAAAGTAGGGAAGCAGCAACATTCCTCTGTTACCAGTGGGGAAACTGAGGCACCGGGTGCTCATACAACAGGAGGCAGACAGTGAAAGGTGTAGATATGAGACTTCCTGATTTTGTCCGATACCTATGGGTGAGGAGGCCGCTGCTGTGACATTGCTATGAAGTCTAGTGCCATGTGGGATGTCCTACAGTATCTGACAGGAGCTGGCATACGTGACACAGTGCAAAACCTGTGCCCTGCTGGGTGGGCAGATGGAGGACACTCCACACCACCTCAGACAAGACTAGAGGCGTGTATTTAAGAGGTTGAATCCAAACCCACTCACATCTTTAAAGCCGAGGAGCTATGAAACACCACCAGAGAACTGCAGATCACTCCAATTTCTGAGTCTTCCTCCAGAGGAGCATTCCCTATCTAGAAAGGGGGGGTTAAGGCAACATCAGAGTGCAGATGTCCAGAGCTGTCCTGGTTTCAGCTGGGATAGAGTTAACTGTCTTCCTAGTAGCTGGTACAGTGCTATGTTTTGAGTTCAGAGCGAAGAATGTTGATAACACTGATGTTTTCAGTTGTTGCTCAGTAGTGTTTAGACTAATGTCAAGGATTTTTCAGCTTCTCATGCCCAGCCAGTGAGAAAGCTGGAGGGGCACAAGAAGTTGGCACAGGACACAGCCAGGGCACCTGACCCAAACTGGCCAACGGGGTATTCCATACCATGTGACGTCCCATCCAGTACAGAAACGGGGAAGTGGGGGGGCAGGGATTCACCGCTCGGGGGACTGGCTGGGTGTCGGTCGGTGGGTGGTGAGCAATTGCACTGCGTATCATTTGTACATTCCAATCCTTTCATTATTGCTGTTGTCATTTTATTAGTGTTATCATTATCATTATTAGTTTCTTCTTTTCTGTTCTATTAAACCGTTCTTATCTCAACCCACGGGTTTTGCTTCTTCTCCCGATTTTCTCCCCCATCCCACTGGGTGGGGGGGAGTGAGTGAGCGGCTGCGTGGTGTTTAGTTGCTGGCTGGGGTTAAACCACGACAAGAGCTTTGACACGAGCCCCCAGAGAGGTACATCCCTGGAGAAGGAGCTCCACAACAGGACATCTGGTGACAAGATCCACACCTTTTCTCCTAGCAGACCCAGAGCCAGCCCTGCCTGTAGGGCAGAGCAGCCAGGTTTGGCCAGGGTTATCTCTGCCCAACAGATAGATCCTCTACTCCTACAGCAGCTCTGGTGAGGTCCATGCAGAGCAGATGTGTTACCTGGTCCCTTCCTGCCCTGGTCCTTCAGGCAGTGGGGTAGCTGTAGGCTACAGCAGTTACTACGCAGTTAAAGAAGGTGGGAACCAAGTGTGCACCATGCCCTAGCCCTCCTTGCAGGTCCTACGAAGTCTGAGCAGAGAAAAAGGGACCGGTGCGAGGTCAGGAAGGGAACGTGCACCAAGAAGGGGAACAGACCCAACAGCTTTCAGCACCAAAATGCCAGTCTGAGCCAGGGAAGCATCTGCCCCGTTCTCCTGGCAGGTCTTACAGTATAGCATGAAGAGAAAAATAGAAACAACAAACTCAAACATCAGCATCGGCTGCTGTCTCACACAGGATAACTTCTGCCCTATTTGATCTAGCAGTTCTTCTGCAGTGTTTCTCCAGGGTTCAGGAGAAAGGCAGAAATTACCCTCCAGGCACCCAGAGCATCCTCCTCCCGCGGGCTGGGGCCAACTGCAAGGCAGTGCAACAAGTGGTGACCCAAATCCCTTGGGAGCTGCTTCAAGCCAAGGCTCTCGTGTTTGGCCCCTGCCTGTGCCTGGCCGTGGGCTCTGCCGACCCTTGAATGTGCCCCATTACCGTGGACTCTGGCTCCATTACTATGGATTACTGGGCTCTCTGCTCACCCTGGCTGCCACCCTGGGCTTGCCCTGCTCACCTTCCTTGGATGGTGGGATGGGGTCGTGCTGGTGAAGACCCCTGTCCTGCTGTTTGTGTTGTCCCCCTCAGCTCCCCATCCTTAGGGAGCAGCTGGCTCTCACCATTTAGCTTTTTTCCTCCTTCCCGTCTCATCCAGCCTTAGCAGAGCAGATAACACTGCAGTGCGACTTGTGGAGAAGTCTTTTCAAAAAAGTAAAAAAGCCATGTCGTATTTTGCAGCTGAGTTTTAAAAATATCTTTTAAGGATAGGAATGCAAGGTATAAGAAATCTCCTCCTGACCCTGGGAGATGGACTCTCTAGAAAAAGGTGGGACTTTAAGAAACAATAGCAAAAAGATTTGCTTTGTAATCATGAAAATTGTCAACGCTTCAGATAAATTTCAAAATGGCAAAAGCTTTACATACAAACTTTTTATTGAAGTCTCTATTCCTCAAAGATTTCCAAATTGTTGGGGGGCCTGTAAACTGGGGTCTACCATCTCCTGTGCTATTGGCATCTTTCTGACTGTTTTAGGGACCCTTGCAAATCTTAAACCACATTTCTCTTTTTTTTTTTTTTCTTCTTCTCCCTCTTTCCCAGGCCACCACAGAACCCCCAAAAAAGAAACCGGACCCTGTCACTTCAGAGACGGTGGTGATCTGGGGGCTGCGACTCTGGCAGGTGATTGGTATCTTTGCCATCTTTGTCCTGGCAGTCAGTAAGTCATAATTCTCTGCCTTGCACCAACCACAGCACCACCCCAAGTAGGACTGGTCCCTGGTGGAATACAGACCAGATGGCCATGGAGGTCACAGGCTGAGGCTCTTTGGTCTCTGGCATCACAAGTCTACACACTGAGGGGGTTTTGCAGCAGGGAAAGGCAGGTGGGATCTTTGAAGGAACCACAGATGGTCCACCATGGCTTCATCTTGGAACATAGTGATCAACAGGTCCTAGCTGGTGGCATCCCAGAGAAGAAATACTGTAGGGCTGTGCCACAACTGGGACTGTGTTCAGCTACAGTACCACATTCAAGCCCAAACACGTTATAGCCGTGGTCCTGCCCTGTCGCACAACCATACAAACTATATGGGACCTCCTGTGGTGCTGTCCCACATGCTGCGATAAGAAGTCTCAAGAGGTCTGCAGTCACAGCCAGACCTGGCGTTAAGGTCCCTAACTCCAATTCTGGGTGCCAAGACTTTCAACTTGATTCTAGCAGGGCTTTCAAGACTTAAAACCCTCCTTTTTTTGGACCCAGGCATTGGGAAGCCACTGGCTTAGACCTGGGGATTGCAGGGGGATGGGATCAGACACTCTCCCAACACACTTTGAGGACCTATCTGGGTATGGCCAATTCCCCACCAGAGTGTCTTTGTCCAGCTTCATCCCCCTGCAGCTCACTCTCTGGGAAGAGTATAAGCCAGCTTCATTGTGCATTGCTAACTACTATCATGAGCTTCCTTACGAGAATATCACTTAAGACACTATCAATCAACCCCATCAAAATTCAAAGGAAGGATCTTCTGCTCTTTCCATGAGCCAGCTATAACTTCAGACAAAAAACCAGACCAGTTTGATGCGAGTCAAATGTGATAAATCAGTTTCTTTCCCATCTTCTTGTTACTGTCTAGATTTTTGCAAAGTATATAACTAATTCATTTCTTCCAACAAAGTTACACTGACTCATCGACAATTCCCTTGAACTTCCTCTTTTTCATGTTAGGGACAGGTGAGCAGAGGGACAGAGCCTGTCCCCAGTCCCTGAAGGTAAATCCCATCAACTTGGAGATCACCTCAAATCCTTACCCACTCCAGGAAGGACATAATCCAGCCATATAGACTTAGATACATCTAAATCTTCTAGGCATTTCTTACCGTTCTCTTCTCATTCTGGCTTGTGGCCCTAATTGCTTGTTAAAATTAACTTTGTAAGTAAAACAAGTAAAACAAGTAAAAACAAGTAAAACGAAGCATTTTAAAGCAGCTGAAGGAAGGTCTTGAGTGCCTGAGCTTTCTTCTGCATCACTTCTGCTCTCATTCCTCATAAGCAATGAGCACTCTCCAAAACAGAGTGGCCACATGTAAGCTCTTGGGGGGAACAGCCACATCCAATGCCAACCCCGACCTACAAGCAGCCGTTGTTTAGAACACGGGTTTGCTGGGCCAGCTCTAAAAACACAGTATCGCAGACAACTGATTTCTAGTGCTCCCTGTTACTTTTTAATTTGCTGCTAAAACCCCTTCTGGATGTAGCCCTAATCTAATCAAAGAGCCCAGCAGTCTGTGTGGCGTTGTCTCTGCTGATATTGGGGGAATCGAGTCACTTCTTGTTGCCACAGGCACCTCTTCGGCTGCTGTAGGTGGCCTCTATCAGTCCTTCCCTGATAGCCCTCCTGTTATGTTCCCATGCTCTGTTTAAACCAGCCATTCACATTTTCAAAGCAAATACAAGCATTTTCCTCTGTTTTCTTTTCCCCTCATTGGCCTTTCTGGGCAAACACCTCATCCTACACCCAAAGTCTGAGGGTAACTACTACAACTTGCCTGCTCTCCATCAGTGAAGCTTATGCTAATTCATCACATGCCACAACACCCTTTGCAAACAATCACATGAAACTCCACAGAGCAAAGTAAACATGGCCAAATATTTAACCCTAGTGACTCCATACACCATGTGAAAAAGGCATCAAAATTAACAGCAGGAGCTTTAGAATGCAAGTAGACTGGTGAAGGGGTTTATGTAGCTTGTTTTCCTTGGCTCAGGGGCATCAAATTGCAAAGAAATTTTTGCCCCAATAGGTCTGACTGTTTTGTTGTTCATTAGAAATTGGCTCTGGCAATACCAGCTTATTTAGGGTTAGAAGCATGGAAAGGCTGCCATGCTGGCAAACCAACACATGAGATGGTGCACTGCTTGTGGAAGAGAAACTAAGCTTTTTTTGGTTACCTAAAAATATCAGTAGCAAGACGCAAACACTCATGAAAATTTACTCATCAAGTGACAGCCCAGAAATGAAATGTAGTATAGAAAACAACATATAAAGAAAGTTACAGCCTAGTTATTTAAAGTGCTGAAAGCAGACAATTATGAGAAACTAAAAAACTTGTAAGGATCTGTGTTTAGACAAGCAAACAAATAGGTTATGTGCAATTCAGTAACGTCTGCTTTAAGGTTCGAGTCCCCACTAACACACACAGGTAGTTCAACAAATTCAGACCATTATGTCAGCCTGCTACAGATATATATTACTGGAGGAGTAGGAAAGTATTTGCTAGGAGATCACAGGGTTTTGAGTTGCTGAAACACAGAGTGATAAATAGATTCAATATATCACAGCACGTGATGGAGCCAGTTTATGGCTCTACTGCTCTGTTACAGCCTTTTTGTTTGAAGAAGCTGTCTTTCAATGAGCAGAGGGGATTGGAAAGCAACTGTACCAGCTCAGTCAGCTTTACGAAAACAGCAAGTACTTAGTGAAGACAGCAACTATTGACCAAGTCTGTGATCCAAGTCAAAACAAGGCAGGTTTAAACTTAATGACATTAGAATAACACAATCGTACAATCGGTTCTCACCAATTTCTCATATCTTGCTCCAGCAACATCGTCCTCCTCCTTTGCTTTGTGACCCCCAAAGCACTGATGGTTCCCCAGCTTTACCAGCAAAGCTTTAACTCTCAGGAGCAGACACAGGTTTTACTGCGAGTGAGCTCTTGGAAGCTGCCTTGGCATCAGTCCGCAAAACTAGGCAATGTTCTACTTCGCTAATGGGACAAGAGCTGGAGAAAAGCTTTAGCGTGGCTCCCTTTTTCTGGTTCCAGGAGCACCTCCCCAGGCAGAGCAAGAGGGTAGCACAACCTTCTAACACTAACCCTCTGCACTAGGAGACAGAAGAGCATCCTTGCTGGAGCTTCTCAGGGCCTGCAGGTGATCCCGTTGGCTTACCATCTCA
Organism: Harpia harpyja; assembly: GCF_026419915.1. Taxonomy (NCBI): domain Eukaryota; kingdom Metazoa; phylum Chordata; class Aves; order Accipitriformes; family Accipitridae; genus Harpia; species Harpia harpyja. Next base: position 107,264,777 of record NC_068940.1, read on the forward strand.
CCTTGTTATCAAGGCTTTAAGGGTGTGTCTACTTTGTCACATGCATTCAGGTGAGGAGTAAATGAGGAGAGATGCTTTTAAAGTTAATGCCCCTAGCTACTTTCCTGTAGGTGAATGTGGAGCGCTTGAACTGGATTCCTTTCAGTTGAAATGGAAAGAGAAGATAGTTGCTCCAGAAAGGCATGGTCCCAGATATGCGTGATAATTGCTAAGGGCAGCCACAGGACCAAACTAGAGTACCCCACCTGAAACACACCGAGCATAGACCGCAGATCCTCCACGCTCTTCCAGCCCCCAAACCTGCTCCTGCTCCTGCTGCGTGACAGGACTTGCAAATATAGGTATGGTCTAGGTGTGGTTTCCAACTCTTGCTTTTAGCGGCTTCCACAAGATGGCATCATCACATAATAAAAGGCAGAAAAAATGGCCAAATCCAAAACTCTCTTACATTTCCTTGTTTAATAAAAAAAAAAACAAACCCAAAACCAAAACCAACCCCCCCCTACATAAAGGCATCTTATATGTCAACACACACCACCGAAATGGGAAAAAAGTCTCTGGGGAGATCTTCTGACTCATAAAAAGGTTTTGGGGCAGGTTACAAACCAAAGGGGGCAACTCCTAGCTCTACCCAGCAGAGACCAGAAGAGATGAAATGTTTGCACCCCTGTTAGCAGAAGGCTTTTCTGTCTCTCCTGCAACAACTGACAGCCAGCTTTCTCAGATACCATATGAAAGCATCTCTCTGTCAGACCCACCCATCCCTGTCTTTTTCCTTTGTTTCTGCTCTGTGATAGGATATGTCACAAGAGAAACAAAATTTTGGGAGTAAACCAGCCCACAGTAGAAAATATAACTTAGTAGCACATGCAGAGCATTGATCAGGTGATACTGGAGACGTAACTCTCATGGATGTGTGTATCATTACACATTTCCTACTCATCTACTAAAATACCAGGAATGTCAAATCTTTTTGCTACAACTGGAGAAGGCACATGAGAGCTCATTTTTAAAGCAGACACAACCTCTGCAGGGAAAAATCTGTAAAGAAAGGGAAGAAAAAGAAAGTTTCTCAGGTATGACACACAACAGGTCAACTCAGTGTTCCTCCTCTGCCCCCAAGATTTTAGATCAGTCATTTTGTCCTTGGTTAAAGGAAACCTTCCCTTTGGGGTATTTCAATCAGGTAAAGCAAGGCAGGCCATCAGGCTGGCGAGTGTCCCAACAGTGTGCCTTGAAATCCTTATCGGGGCTGCCTCGCAGCACCCGGCATAATTCCATAATTCAGCTCCTCTGGATTGCTTCTCTGAGCACTGGTCGATAAGAGACGAGACCCCTTGCAGGCAGGAGCAGAGGCAATGGTTGCACCTGCCTGTCTCTTTCTTGGAGAGACTTTGATGAGACAACAACAGACAACTAAAATGAGATTAGCTGTCAGGAGGATTTGATTCACTCAAGAGCACTGCTATCTGGTTTCTTGGTCACGCTTTTTTGCTGCCTTTTTTATTTTTTTTTGTCCTGTGAAAGCTGTAAATAGGGAACTGAGGCCCAACACTACCACCCTGGTGGGATGGAGTTGAGTCATAACCTTGGCATCTTGCACAGCCTGCTTCATCCACAAAGACTGAAGCCTTTGCACCAAAAGTATTACCCTTTGCAAACTGCAGTGCTGTGATGGAGGCAGGGGTGGCCCTGATCCATCCCTGGGAAAGCCAGCAGCTGGCCCAAGGCTTGCCCAGCGTGCTCTCCATTGACTCCCCCTTTTCTTCGGCATAACAACCACCATCAACATTTTTAAACAGCTCCGTGGGCTGTTTGTTCTCCTCTCTGGATGTTACTTCGGTTTCAAGGTCTGCTGGTTTCCTTGTTTACAAACACCCCCAGGTCTTTTGACAGCAACCCCCCAGGGACAATGCAGGCAGCACCTCTTTGAGTAACGCCCCACTGATTTCTGCAGAAGCAATCCAACTGGGTCTGGATGCAGGGCAAAATGCATCCATCCCTGCTGGCATATCCCTCTGGAGTGAAAGGCATGAATAGAGGGGAGAGGGCCTGAAGAGGGTGACGGGAATAGGGACAGTGCTGGGAAGACGAAGCAATGCCTCTCAGCTCCTGCCCAGAGTCCTCCTTCTTCTGTATCATTCCAGCTTAATTTAGAGTGTCAGCCAGATGTATTTCAGGTACCACAGGCAGGGAAAGACCCTTTTCCTTATCATCCTGTTTTGAATACTCTGTTGAATGGAGAAAGTGAGGGAGAAGGTAGGATGGAACTGTAGCAGGAGGTCCCCACGTGGGGTGGGGATACAGCAGAGCTGTTACTGCATCCCACTGCCTTGTTCCAGGCGTGAGCTCATGCCTTGTGCTCAACTCAAACTGAAAAGCAAATTGGCTTTGGATGATATCTAGTTATCATGCCAAGGGACTCCTGAGCTACCTTTAGACCACCTTGTGTCCATGAGTGGTGGACCTTTAATGCATCGGGTGCTGGTGTTTTAGTGGCACCAGAACAGCTCTGGAGCCATGGAAATGGGTTTGCATATCCTTACATGTAGTCCACACCAGGTCTAGTACTACTGGGAAGCATGGCTTATCTGGATGAGGAGTGACAAAGTAGTGGGCTAAAGCAGAAGCTGATTGCAAAAGTAGGAGGCTCAGTTCTGATCTTTTTCCCCTACCTTTGTGTCCTTCTACAACACCTACCAGAGATGGTTTCCCATTCTCACCTATGCCAGTCAAATAGTAACATGTAGCCCCAGACATGAGCATCAGTAATTTTTCTCCTGACATATAACCACAGACATGAAAGCTTAAAGCAGCAGGTCTGTCATCAGGAGGGATGCTTGGGAATCATTAATGCAAAGCTTTTGCTTATCTACCTGCGTAAACTGGGAGTCTTTCCTTTGAACCTGTCAAAGGTTCAAGAGGAGTATAAAATAGTGTGAGAGTACAAGACGGGGAGGCTCACACTCAACAAACATGTTCCCAGGAATCAAGTATTATTTAATGAGCATCAACAAAGCTGTTAAACATCTTGAATGCAATTAACTGAGTGCAGTTTAATTTGAAGTGTTAGAGGTTTTATTTATCAACTTGCTGCGGGTGTTGAAGTATAACTGCCAGGCAAAAGATTTACACTATTAAATAACCATTACTTTTTGGATGGCAAAACAACCCAGATGTTTCCATTAATGTGCAGAATTTCCAGTGAGGCATTGATAATTTAGGCTGGCTCAGGGAAGCTCCACATGGTGCTTTCTGACAGAGACTTTAGCCATCTATCTTCAAACGCTGCATCACCAGCAGCCCAGCATATGAGAAATACTCATCAGGGTGCACAGAATAATACATGCAGAGATGGATGCGGGGCGGGGGGGGGGGGAGTACTGTCCTCTATCACAGAGAACATCACTTGGGACAAGGGATGGCTCTTACATGGGGACAATAGGTTGAGCCCCTCTTTTGCCCTCAGCCCAAGTTCTGACATGGAAACCTCTTATCCCCCGTGAGACATTTTCTTCTGGCTTAGAGCTGTTCTGCAGTTGTGTGCCTACAAAAGAGCCCAAACCCCCAGACTTACTGGCACCAGCATATGTAGAACAAGCACAAAACAGGGTGCTTAAGAGAAAAGTTAAGTACCTTTTACAAAGGAAGGACAATTTTTTAAGTACTCCAATTAATAACAAGTAAATATTCTTTCTTGTTGATTATTTTGATAACAAATAACCTATGCTGTTCTTGTTTTGTACTGTAATGTTACCTTAAACTTCCATTGCTGTGCATGCTCACACAGACACAAACACACACCCAAGGCTACTACAAAATTAGTTGCTGTGATCCCTATCAGCTAAAAAGCATTGGACATGCCATTGCCTGAGGCTGGCTTACCTTAAATGTGACAGCTATCAGGTCACATAGAGGGGGCTGTGTCTGGACTCTGCAAGGGGAAGACCATGGTGGGGGTCCAAAATAGCTCCTCTGTGTGGGTGTTCCCACCAGCTGGAAGCCTAACCTACTTCTTCATCCTCCCTCCTACTCGGTGGCCATTCATGCTCAAGGCAACGGGGTGATGGAATGCACGGATAGACTCTGGCCCAAGGTGTGCTTGAGATCTGCGTGGGCCAAGCGAATATCACTTCTGTATGGCTTTATGGATCTGAAAATGAAGTCAGATTCGCAGCCTTCCTGGGCAAACCCACGTTGTTAACTCTTCATGTTCTGATTTATTATTACTATTGTTATTTCAATAGACCATCATCATTTGAATTCCCATTTGCCCTTCGTGTGCAATTTCATCCATGACCCTGCCCACGGCCCCAGTGCCTTTTCTCTACCCAGTGCGGAGAACAGGCACAAGCCACAATCTCACACAAAATCCAACTAACAGCAAACAGTAGGGATTTTTCAGATTCCCAGGGCAGGGTAAATAACAGCCCATATCCTTGCTTCTCAGCTGGTGTAAATGAATGTAGGTAGCAGCCATATGTTGCTTGCAATTAATTATGAGTTGAAATCTGTGTGTATCCATAGGACAGGACTACATGAGGTCTGGGGGTAGACGGGTCTGAGCTGCGCACATTAGATCCAGATGGTTTTGATCTTCCAAAGTCACAAGATTAGCTGTAGGTGTTGGGATCCTGGGATTAGTTGCTAGCTCTAGTTTGACAGAAAAGATAGGTGCAGCTTATTGACTATTTTTTGAATAAATGCCTGACAAGAGGTGTTTATCCTTGTTAGCGAACAGTCATCCTTAGATATTGCCTCACACAGCTGCAGTGCTGGCTCCTCCTCGTGACAGCTCCTCTCCCTGCATGGAGGCAATGGAGAGGGTTCAGTCCCAAACCTCTCACCCCCTGGGATGGTAAATCCCACTCCTGCTCCCAGCCTTTAGGACGGGATGGTGGAAAAAGAAGGTTTGAGAGCTCCACCCTAGCCTTCATAGCTATTGCACCAGGCATGAAAGACCCCAAGAATGAGACAGAAAGCATAAGCAATCAGGAGCTCTTTTAAATTAGGGTTTGTGTTAATTAACAGCTCAGATTGCCAGCCAGAACATCTAATATGGACTTTATCACTATGATTCATCTCACCTACCTAGAGATACCTTTAGTTGTCTACCTAAGGATGAGATGACCTGTGTCCTCACGTGCCCTGGATACCCTGTCTGGATCTACAGGGATGCTCCAGGGAGCTCCCAGTGACTACCTGCTTCTTTTTGTCCCATACAACAATTCCTAGGCCAGAAATCTAACTTTGCTCAGACCAAAATTTCCTAAAGAAACATTTGTTCTGATGAGAGCTCCAACCCTAACCCATATTTTTCATGGTGAGCTCAGAATAAATACAAAGTGGCTGCTGTTAAAGCTTTCCTTCTTGCCAGTAGACAGGAGAATAAAAAAAAAAAAAGAAGTGGAAAGAACCACGCAGGGAGTTAGCTGAATCCATTCAAACAAAATGCAGTGAATGCAAGCAGAAGCAAGGATCTATGGTTGGGATAAAGGAATATAGATAGACCTTAACTGTAGAATAAACAAACATTCAGTGATTGAATCATAATTAGTAAAATTCAGTAACTATTATCAGAACAAAGCAAGCAGTTAAACAAAGCAGTTCAGGGTAAAGATGCAGTATGGAGTTCTTTGAATGTATTAGCATGGGTTAGTGAGAGGTAGGAAGGTTTTTTGACATCTGTATGCCATCCTGGTGAGATGCTTGTGCCTATGTATGAAAACAAATGCTGAAAAAACAAAGGCTTGCAGGAAAAAAAACCCACCAGAAATCCTCACCTCTGTTCTATGCCTGAAGAAAGGTCTTCAAACAAGAATCTCACTGAATGCACTTTGTTTAGCTTGTTGGAGAGAAGATCAGGTCACTTGATTGCAGCATTGAAGGACTTTAGAAAGAAAAGAGAAAAAAAAGTATTAAAGATCTTTTTTGTCTAGTGGATAGAGGTGAAAGCAGAATCTGGAAATTAAAACCAGGTTAATTCAAATGAGAATTTGAGAAATAAATGTGGCAGGGAGGGTGATTAAACATCGCCACACTCTCCACCCCTTAACAGCTCTCCCCAGAGTAAGGTAGGATTCATTCCAACACAAGTTATTTCACTCAGGCAGTAATTAAACATAATAACCTGTGATGTGCAGAGAGGTCAGATGATGCGATCTAATGGTGTGGACAGACCCTCATTTCCAGACACCAGGAAAATGTCACGTGTAGAGGCATAGTTAAGCTTGATGGCTGAGCAAATACTGGAGTGGCCCTGACCCCTTGCAGCCGTTCTTTCAGCATTTACAAAGGTGGACATACTTAAAAACATGTTTTGCCTGAAGTCATATAGGCACAACTATTGGGACTACAGTCTAGATCTCTTCATTCTTTGGCTCCCATTTTTGCTTTCTAGGAAATTAGTACACTAATCCAAGTACTAGATTTCTATTGAAAGAATAGCCATAGAGTGGGATAAAATACAGGACTGAGAAGCATCTTGAGAGGGCATCTAATTAATCTCCAACCTGGACTTTAAATCTGACATTTTTACCATCAACATCTCTCTCTTTTCCAGAAGCAAGCAGATCCTGAGTCCCCATTGCTGCAACCCAATCCCAAGCCTGAGCCACAGCAAGGATGCAGTTACATGCCCGGTGTGTAGATGGCTGCACACCCTTTAGAGGGAAAGCCTCTTTCTTCCGAAGCACTAGTATCTCAGCACTAGCTCTAGTAGCAGCGGTGGCATCTTTAAATGAGGTGGTTCAGGCACCAGCAGCAGCATCTTCTCGGCATCTGAGCACTCAGGGTGGACCAGTCCTACAAGCAGCCACTCAAGCACTAATTAATTTACTTAAGAGTTTAGTAGCCCTCACTGGTCATTCCATTATCACAATTAGCCGGTTATTAACACTGCCCTGAGTAGCTTGAACAGCCAAAAGATGCTAGCTTTTTCCTTAAAGCATCATTGTAGTAATATAGTAAGCAACTCTCCAGGCTTCTCAAAGAGCATTTAAACGCAAGCGCTGCAGTTAACTTGCCATTGAATACATCTGCATTAATTGCTTGCATTATTAACAATGGAATGGCTGCCTAATTAACTCAGAGCAGCACAGGCTACTTTGTTAAATGTTAATTAAATGCTTCATTGGCAGACTGTATTTTTCAGCTTCAAAGGGAACAAACCTACTGTGTATTGCAGCCAATTTCCATTCAATTTATAAAACCATTCAGTTCTCAATCATAGCCTTGCTGAAATATTACACCATGCAGTCTCTGGAGAAGATATTTCATTTACATCGTTCCTGGCTCCTAGGAGAACCAAGTTTTTCTTTCCTTCTTTTTGGTTGTTGGGGTTTTTTGTTTGGTTTTTTTTTTTAAATTTACTGCCCAGCTAAACTAGAAGCAACTGTTACTGTTGACGAGCTAAATTCACTTAAGTGAACAGAAAAAAAGAGACCAGCAACAGGGTAACTTGGCCACACGGATATTTAGTTTAAGCCAATAGAGCTCCTTTCATGGTCTTTTGCATATACTCTTAGCTTGCTTCAATTACGAAACAAACTATTTTAGTTTAAGCCAGTGGGAGTAAACACACAGCCCTTATTTAGTCACAAGCATCTGATTGTTTGTGGTGGAAATTACGTGTTTAACATTTGCTCTGTTACTGTACTTCAGATGGGAGGTTTTTGGGCCATTTCTCAGCTCCTCCAGCCTGAATAGTATTGAATATGAATATTAGGAAGACATTGCCTCCTGTAAAAATAATGAAAACATGCTAAAAATCCAGAAAGGAGCAAGCCTTAGAGTTCTTCATTATTTCCCAAGTTTTTTCATATATGCTGAAGAATGAAAATATATAATTTACAATACCTTTTTTGTCATCAAAGATAGCAAAAAAGTTGACTCCTTTAAAACACCCATTTCATAAAGGACCACGAAGAATTTGTTTCCTCCTTGAAAAATTACATTTCACACAATCAGCCTGGCAGAAACAATGAAAAATTATTTGATATGTTGTCAGCTTGAATCTTTGGTGTGGAAAGAGAACACCACGTGCAGAATCAGACCTGACTTTTTAATTTTAAAACAGAAATGGTCCTTCAGAATAGGTGGCTGAATTCAACCACATATGTCAGGTAACTGAAAAGGAAAAAAAAATAGGTGAGAAAATGATTTTTAGAAGCCAAACAGCAAAGCAATCCACAGCATGCTATTGAAAAAGAAAAGGCCTGTATTCTGAATTGTGCAGTTCATGGAAGATGCTTATTATCACAGTATCACAAGGTCATATATTATTAATACAGAAAAGCTGAGAAAATTGAGAGAATTTAAAATGACTCCACTACATTTTGTTGCACAGGGTGTTTATTCTGCTCCTTTACATAGTTTGATAGCAGAGAAAACATAAGTAACATCACCATTCCAAGACTTGATGGTGAATATTTTCATGGACCTTCCATGGTTCTAATGGGGCGCTGATACATCTTACAGAGATTGCTTTAAGGTCACCATAGCATCAGACAGGCAATAGTTTATTCAGGCTGCATTTTAGAAGCCTTCTCGACAACTAAAATGAAAGTTGAAATTCTGGAAAGGAAAAGGAGACCCATAGCATGAAAAATAGGGACTAAATATTGCTTGACAGCAGCGTGAATAAAGCATTCACCTGGGGAATAAGAGAATTGGTGAATGTTTAATATAAAACAGACATTCAAGGCTTGAAGTCAGGTCTGCAGAAGAAAAGCATAACAACAAATTCTCAGGTTACATCTAAGCTAAATGATCCCTCAGATATTTCATCCAGTGGATCTAGAATCAAAAGTGATCAAGTTATCACTATTCAACTGAGTTGGAGTTAATATTCCTGCACATATTCATACGCCAAACAAAAACTTTTAGTTTAAGGTACATTCATTGTACATATAACCCTCATGGAGGTTTTTAGTTTTGGGGTTTTTTTTATATTATAATTCTCTACCCTGAGAACACGGGCCCATCAGTTAATGTGCTCAACTGATGCCATGTCACACACTAAACTTTGGTAAGAGTATTGCTTTGACGTTTAACTCTCATGGAAGAGAGTACAGTCCAATTCTTGATCTGTTATCTTATAGGAATGGATATTTTTAAACAGCAATCCTCATTACCAACCATCCTCACATGATGGCTAAGCGTAACCGGTGTCCAAAACACAGCCCAGTTGGTGGTGATGGTGCAGGTCTGAAGTGAAACCAGAAAGTCATGTCCATGGATCAAGGTCTGGGTCAATGGGACACATGACCAGGCATGGGCACAGCTACAACATCCACTGCAGCGGACCTCCTGTGGGGGTCAGGAACGATAGCATCAGCTTAAGAGTCGCTCCAAATGAAGAAAAGGGAAGCTTCCACTGAGGCTTCTTCTATCTCCTCCTTCGAAGGCCACCAGCGGCATTACTTCTCATCTGGCCCTGAACGCAGGCAGCCAAACCCCAGAAAGGGAACGGTGGTGAGGATGATCTCAGGACCCTTACAGGCATCTTCAGTTTCCCAGGTTGTCTTTGGAACGAGAAAATCTCTGCTCTTCCAGCGGAAAATAATGTTAATCTTGGCATCAACAAAGGCCCAGGAAACATTACAGGTTACATTGCTTTCTGGTTCACTTGATGCATAAATTATCAGTGGAGCAAATACAATCTCACCGATTTGAAGCAGGAAAAAACATAAAATATCTGCCAGGCACAACAGAAATGATGCTAAGATAGCTCCAAACTTCTGATATGCAACAAAAGTTTCACTCTTAACTTCCAAAGTAGTTAGAAGGGATTCACCTCTTCTAACTTGGGGAACTGTTCACAAGCCTAAATGTAGATCTCTGATGTCATTTGGGAAACCTTAGGGCACGTTTTCCAGCCTCTGGCTCTCACTCCAGGGGAACACAGCTCTTCCACAGTCCTGCATCAGACTGGGCACTCCAGGCTTTTTTCGTAGCCAATGGGCAGAAAGGCAGCTGCAAAGGATGATTTATTTGGCATACCTTAGATTTCTGTTTTAAGATGAGATTAATCACCCTGTAGAGATCCTTCTTTCTCTCCATCAGTGATAAAGGGAGCCTGGAGTGACTGTTGGAGACCATACTCTCTAGTTCTGAGAAACCCAAACCAGAGCAAATGAATTCACCCACTCTCTCCTGTGTCTGATCTGGAGGGAAAAGGAAAGATACCGAACAGGCAATAACTTCCCACTAGCAATGAAATGATCATTCCTGGCATCAGTTAGTGTCCTAAAGCTCCTGTACCAAAATCTTATTCACTAGCCTATTCTTTTAAAAAGACAACAACATTCAGTCCAATACTTAGCCCCTTGCATGGCTTGAACCTCACACTAGGCACAGCTTGCAAGGGGGATGGAGATAGGAATAATACTATTATTTTCACATAAGCCTCTTGCTCCGGTGGCTGGTTATGAATCATTTCACATCCCAAGACAACATAAGCCACCAGTACCTCGGTGTAACACTTCGTCTTCATTAGAAAGGTAACAGAGAGCTGAGCTTGCGATTGTCCTGTAGCAACTACCATTTTTGTCCTTAGTAATTGAAAAGAAATAGAACTGTGAGATACAGAACAACCCCTACACCTTCCTGCAGGGCTAAGCCAACTACTATAATATTGGCAGAAATTTTGCCCTTGATTTTCAAGGGCATTGACTAATCTCTTTGTGTTTTCCTTGAAAGCTGACAGTCTTATCGTATATCAATCTCCAGGAAATAGGGTGCTAATTTTCCTGGCAAATTTTTCTCAAATGTGAGTAGAGGATTTCCTGGCTTAGCTGAATTCCAGAGTGCTTTTAGGAAAACAATAGACCTTGATTTAAAAGTGGTTAGAGATAAAACACTTACCCCATTCCCCCCAGTTAATTGTTTTCCTGCTTGCTGTCACTGTTAAAAATGCATACTTATGTCTAGTCTGACCTTGCCTTGAGTCCTTGCCCAGCACCTGGGTTTTTTTTTTTTGTCTGCTAGCCTGAAAAGGTCTGTGCCATCCATTAGCTGCCACATAGCTATAGCGGGCTCTGTGGGCAGGCGCACAGTGAAATCCTGCTGCCCTGAACAGCAGGGCAGACCCAGCTGTGTACTTTCCAGATGTGGTACGTTACCCACTTGCTAGGTGCCGAAGTTGTGCTGCCGCTAATGCCATACGGGTACCTTGCTTTCCTTGTCTAAGACAAATAAAATCTCAACTACCCTCAGCTTGTTGCTGACCCTCATGGAAGCGCAAGGATAAAAGCATCTTGATTGCTTCTCCAATTACAGGTTGTTACAATTTCATGTTGGTTTAGGCAATTCACTTCAGGTGTTTCGTCCTGTTGTGACATTTTGATGGCCCCAATTGTGATTCTACTACAGCACCTCCACAGCAAACTGTTTAAGGGGAGTGATATTTTCAGCAGCAAAATTCAGCAAAGAGATAGAGGAGCTGCTACACTTTGCTTTGTAACTTTACACCAACCTCAAACCACTGAGAAATGTATTTTACTACTTTTCTTTTCTCTTTTGTTCTATGGAGAGGTCATGCAGAGCTTGTTCCTGGTTACCGTGATCCCTCTTTACTTAGGAGAGGTTGGACAGGTACAGGACAAACTTCAAGGGAGTAAAATTTACAGCAGCAAATGGTCTGTGTGCTTGTGTTGTGAAGGCTGTCTGCAAAATGGTTTTACTCCTGATGAATGAGAAATGCTAACACTTGGAACCAAACATACAGATCATTTCTCTCATTTCCTTGGATTAGTCTCAAAGGTCTAATACATTGCTCATGGTGATATAAGGCCAGAGGAGATTACCTGACTTTTGAAGTGTACAGAAAATTGGATGCTTGCTCCTTTCTTACAGCGTTGATGTGGCATAGAGGAACTCCAGTTAAAATAAGAGACAGAGCATGTAAAACTGATCACACAACATCTTTCCAAGCACAAGACTCTGCCTGCCTGCAGAATCCATTTCCATAAGGTATATAAACGAGGTTAAGAACTTAGGTAGGTTGGAAAGTTGAGCTTTTGTTTAGAATAGAAGAATCCTTGAACTATTTTAAAGATCCCCAATAAAAAGCAACTCAAAAGTTCATAGACACCATGAGATCTCATGCTTCTTGACATGTGTTTATGACCTGTGGGCCAACTAATTTTATGATTACCTGTTTCTGAGTTTCATTGATCTTTTCCCTGAGGTTGCTGCTTTGCTGTTGTCAGAAGCAGTACATGGATGAACCAATGATGTGCTCAAGCCTGTGAATTCCTAATCTAGGAAACAAACCAATAGTGATTTCATTACAATGAATTGTCTGAGTTGTGATTAGATTTGCAGATGGAAATTCTGAAATAATGTATAGGTTTAAGCATGAAGGGAAAATATATCTTACTAGGATTAAAAGCATCATCTGCATCCTTAAGACATGTAAAGAAGCCTAGCTCATGGAAAGAAGAATGATGGAATAGTAAGCACATGATGGGGGGATTTAGGAGATCTGGGTTCTTGGCCTGCCCTAAATAGATTTGGATGAAAGTCAATTAAGGCATACATTGAGCTCTTGTTCTGGATCTATTTAGAGGGTTTACAGCATTTCCATGCAAACTCCTCATTGCTTTCTTCAGTTGGAGGCCCACATCCCCAGCACCTACCTATGCACAAATGAATGGCTAAGACGTGTTGTCAGGATCCTCTAGCAATAACATACTCTTGAATGGTGCCAGTACCTCTTAATTGCCGCTGTCATTTCCAGACATAAGGGATTTAATTTGTTGATGCTCTGAAACACCGGTGGTGTATATGGTTTAAGGCAATGGTTTACATTGGTTTTGGTGAGAAGGACATGCTCAGTCCTTTACCACAGCTCACCTGAAGAGCGGTAATTCTTTATTTTCAGGTAACTCAACTGCTTTAGACCATGTGACCATATCCCTCAGGCAGGTACTTCCACTGATGTAAATGGCTACAGGTTCCCATTGGAAGAAACTCTTCTGAAATTAATTTTTCTTCCAGCTGTCTTCCCACTGTAAATGGGCCAGCCTGTACTAGACAGGCATCTGCTGACTAAACTGAATGCTCTTGCTTCCTTCTCTCCTTTCCCAGTTATCACGCTGTGCTGTATCTTCAAATGCCGGATTCCCCGGACAAAGAAAGAGATTGAGGCACGATATGCTCAACGGCAAGCAGCAAAGACATATGCAGACAAACTGGAGACTGTGCCACCACTCAACGAGCTGACAGAGATCCCTGGAGGTACTTCCCACGCCCACACCTACATGAGACCCATCTCTTCTTTTGGGGTTGCTTTCTGTATGCATGAATGCAAAGGGCTAGGTCCTCCCTTAGTGTAAATCAGTGTGGCTCCTTGGGCACAACCGTTAAGATATTGCCGTGATTTGGTAAAGCCCTCCTAATCACATCCACTAAACCTGCAGCATTTGTGGCAGCAGGAAGAGTCCTTTAGATGAAAGGGACAGTTTCTCCGCTGGTACAATCAGGGTCATTCCTTTGAAGTCCATGTTTAAAATTTCCAGAGAGTCTGATTCATTTTAAGGGCCAGTTCCTGGGTTGGGGGATGTCAGTAGGAAGAAAAAGAGTTGTTAGAGTTTCACATTACCCGTAAATGGCTTACCCTATTTGGATGGCCAAGAGTATTTCTGTCACTGGTCTCCACTGCTCTTACTCATCTTTCCTGATTCTGTACCCTAGGCTCTACTGAAACTCTCCTAACTCTCTCTGGTCATGTCCAGTCCAGACCTCTCAACTCCCTGCCTGTGGTGAAAGAAGAAGATGAAATGGCCCTTCAAGGAAATTAGGGGACTGCCTTCCTGTCTGTCTGTCTATGGCTTCTCTTTTCTGATGAGATCCATCATACCTTGGACTCTCTGCTTCTCAGTTCCCTTTCTGCATTTGACCTCTGTTTTCTCAATACCTTTTTATGAACTTTTTTTCTCTTTCCTGTGTCTCTGCAAGCTCTGTGATCTACAGCTTTGTAGCAACTGGAAGTTTCCTTAACTCAAAATATGATGCTTCAGTCCATGAAGGCCAGGTTGGACGGGGCTTTGAGCAACCTGCTCTAGTGGAAGGTGTCCCTGCCCATGGCAGGGGGATTGGAACTACATGATCTTTAAGGTCCCTTCCAACCCAAACCATTCTATGATTCTATGATTCTATGAAACTGGTGAAAGAGGCAGATAACATAATTGTAGAAATTTAGTCGTACACCAGCAAAATACAGAACTAAGTGCTTAACAGTAGGAACTTGCACATACCTCAGTATTTCAGAGGTGTTCAGGCACCTGATTATCCTTACACTATAAACTGAGGGTGGCCAGACCACTCTCTGGAGCTGAACCCAATTGGCATGAATAAACCCTTGTCCATACAGTTAAATTCTCTTAACTTACTTTAAAGTCAAAGGTCATCCAAAGGCCTAGTTAATGCACTCTTACGTGTATGAGCAATCACACATGGAAGTGCTTCGTATTGTGTCCTTCAATTTCCTGCCCAAAAGACCAAACTCTGACTCTGTAAGGAGCAGGTATCAGTAGATCCCAGAGGGTGTAAAGGATCATGCCTGTAGATAGCAGAAAGCCAAATTCACTCATTTGCTGCTGCATCCTCTTCCTGTCTAGCTGTTACTTCTGGAAAACCAATAAATTAAGGATGAGAATATCCAGAAGAGACAGAAAGGGTATTTGGGCAGCAGAATGGCCATTTCACCCCTGAATGCTAATAAATTTTGATGTCCTGTAAGCAGCCTTTACATCCCACAAACACGTACATGTACTCCATCCAAAGGCTGGCTATTTTGCTGTAGGTTTAATCAGACCATAGTAAATTATTGCAGCATGAACTCATGAATAAATTACCATAAGAAAGCAATTTATGGGAAGTCAGCTGCACCATAAAGACTACCTTAAACTTTTATCCAGTTAAATGTATAAGTTGAGTAGTTGACCACCCTTTAACCTTTGAGAATCTCAGAATTATGGTCCTGGCATGATGCAGGGTAGGCGGCTGGTGGATAACATGTTGCTGAGTGGCTGCTGATATCTGGTAATGGCTTGTGAATATGTGTTCTCTGAAGCTCCTAGTCCTCTAGGACTAGGCAGATATAAATCTGCCCAAGTTGTCCTGAAGGAATTAGTACTGGGGTGGGAGTCATCTGTCCACCAGTACATTATACACACCTATGGAGAAGTCTGCATCAGCACTAGTTGTCTGGACTTTATCCCTTCCTCCAGGGCGGAAAATAAAAAGGATGTGATTCCTTTCACGGTAGGGGCGGTGCTAAAGTGGAAGAGGTATATTGTGCCTTAAAAATGCCTGTACGTCTCCAACCCTGGCGACTCAAAAGGACTGACTCAGCCGTCAGCGCCTAAACTGTTAGATGCAAAAGCTATGTGTGATCAAACCCACCGGTTTGCCCTTCTTCTGAGGTTAGTGTGCATCCTGTCCCCAAAAACTTTCACTACATGATTTAAGCATTACAATGGAAAGTATGCAAACCTTTGGGCTTCATCTCTGTGCTGTTATTTTCATCTGTACAGAGTGTGATGCTTGCCATGTTGCCCCACTGACGTTTGGCAACTGACCTTGATTTACGCGGTCATGAAATATAATGTTTGTGTCGACTATTTATATACTTATACTGTGACAACCCCTCGTAGACCCAGTCAAGGCCAGAGTGATGACTTGAGTGATTTTAATTACTGAGTGGCCATTAAATGCTTTAAAGAAAGATTTCTGTAAGTGTCAAATACTGTTAATCATGAATATATACAATGCTTAAATAGTCTCATTTCTTGGCATTATTTTACCCTACTTCACATTTATTATGATGGAATATTCTAACTGCCAAATGGCTCTCCATGCACTTTTTTGAGTGTCATATATGGCAAACCTTTTTACTGGAGATAAATAAAATGGACTTCAGGCTTCAGTGTATAAAATGTTATATACAAATTGATTCATTTGTGTTCTGTCTGCCAGTCTCTGGGAGAAGTACAAGCAGGACTTGACCTTTGCTCTGGGTCGAGATGCACTGTCTGTGTCCATGGCCTGGGAGATCTTCAAGTATTCTGCTCTGAGACTGCTCCAGCTGACATTTTGGGGAGTTCATCTGGTTCCTACCATATTTGTCCAGGAAGCAGACAATGTGGTGTTTTTGGGGTTTTTTTTATTCTTCCCTCTCTTTTTTTTTTTTTTATATGAAATGTCAGGAGTTCCCCTGTGGTTGTCAGAAAAAGTCTGTATTGTTCTATTCCCATTTGTATGTATAAATGAATTGCCAGTTCCCAAGGTCAAAGGATGATATTTTATTTTAGTGTGTATGCTGAAGGAATATTTTAGGTAAACATAACAAATTCAGGTTTGCTTCTCACCTGTAGTACATTGATGCAATTTGAAAGTGACACTGCAGACATCCATAGCAATGGGAGATTTGGGGCTACTTAAACAGCTAGGAGTCCAATGGCTCCAGGTAAGGGTTGAGACTTCTCACCAAAGGCCCATACCGAATTACGTCCTAACCCAGTTCACTGCCATCTTTTCTTAGCCTGTGGCAAATGTGAAATAATTTAACTTAGCCTAGGTGCCAGCTGAAGAAAGCTAAACAGTGACCAACCATCCTTCGTTTGCTGAGGTTGCTCCCAGGTCATTGCTACATCTTGGCTCATTTTAATTATTAAGTTGTGTTAACAAGGCTATCTATTTACGTATCTGAGTCCTATACTGGGGATTTTCAGAGAAGGAGGTCATGGTAAACTTAACGCATTTTCACTTGTTTTTGCAAAACTTTATACTCTGCTGGTCTTGAGCAAAGGAAAAACTTTCCATACGAAATATATGAAATATGATCTGTGTTTAAGTGTCAAGTTGCTGCTTGAGATGAGAGTTCAGTGCATCAAGCTCTGACTTCAGAAATACTTTTGAGAAAATGAACCACTTCTAGTAGAAGAAAAATAAGAAAGATGAGGAAAAGTTTTCTGCTACCAAAGCCTTTGTCAGAATAATTAAAGTCTGCAAAGCCAGTGTGGTACTTATGAGTCTTCTCACCTGAAATGTGGACACTGAATCCAAGATATTCCTAAGTAAAAATATTCCATAAGTGAAGATATTATAAGCTTCCTATAACTCATATGGCTTGTTAAAACATACCAAAATAGGGCTAATTGTGCACTAGAGTTAATTGCTATATGCCCATGGTATGCTGCTGCCATTAATTGCAGTGTTACAGGTGGGAAGCCAGTCCCATTGTGACTGGACATGGAGAGGACATAAGCTAAGCCTACTTTATAGTCTTGTGCTGGGCGAGCCATCTTCTGCTTGTCTGTCTCTGAAAGCAAAGATCCCCAGCAGAATCCCTACTGTCCACTCTCAGCTGCAGGATGCATACCTCATACACAAAGAATTAGAAAAGCCAACCAACCAACAAAAAAACCAAACCCAAGACAGGTCTGTACTGAATTGCACGAGAGATCTTTCCGTTCCTTCTTGTGGAAGGAGACAACTCCACATTGAAAGTCATTATTGGGAAATGCTTATGGACCGTGCTTGTAATGTTCATGGAGCAGTTCCTACCAACAGGAGCCGTTTCCTCTGATAGATCCACAACTCAGCTCTTGAAATTACCAGTTCTGCTTTATCCCATTAGTCTATCTTCTCAAAACAAAGACAGGAAAAGCTGCTAGTCAGTGAGCAAACCAGCTGTACGGACAAAGCCCCAGTAGAAATATTTTCCCTTTGTCCAAGATTTGCCAGCAGGGAGCAGGAGATTTGCTTTCTTCCTGGCTAGTGTCAACCCAAGTTAACTGCTTTTCTGTTTTCTTTTTCCATCTTTGCATACAGCTCAGGTTGCAGAAGAAAAAAAAGAAGAAGTTCCCACTGTATCTGGAAAAGTGGACAAAACTCAGGGTAAAAAAGGTGGATCCAAAGGCTCCAAGAAGAAGGACGGTGAAAAGGACCAGAAAGAAGGATCCAAGAAAGAAGGGAAGGATGGGGCCAAAAAGAAAGAAGGAGAAAAGGGAGAAAAGGGGGGAAAGGACACTACTGACAAGAAACAAGGTGGTGGGAAGAAAGGTGAAAAAGAAGGTGAAGCAGCAAAATCAGGAGGCACCAAAACTAATGGCAAGGCTGGCGGGAACGCCAAAGCCCCAGCAAAGAAGAAGTGACCTTGCTGAAAGCCAGTGCTGGCAGTCTTTCGGGGAGGGCACTGCCAAATTGCTGTGGGTAGAGCACTGGGAGCAGATAGGACATGCTGTCTCCATACCCTCAGACTGTTGAGTGCCACTGGATATAGGGATTTATTACCTTTTGAAGACCAAGTCACTGGGGTTTTGTCCACCAGAGGAAAACCTGGCCATTTGGCTAGACAGTATCTTGTAAATAAAATGCACTGTGCAGAGCTACGTAATAGTAATGACTGGAACCAAACTGCAACCTGGAGTGAGAATCAGAACTTTGGATAAGCATGGAAATTCACAGAGAAGATCTAAACTAATGGGAGGACATGATTCATTTAAAATTTGTTCTTCTTGAGGACCTTAAGGAGCTTGATAAATATTTACTAGCACTCATCTCCTCCTAAAGAGTATTTGCATGTGGGGAATTTTAGGGATTAAGCAAATTCTGGATGCAAAACCCCAAAGAATGGAGTTTTCTAAGTCAGCTCATGTGGTTTCTGAGAGGTGGCTTGGACATACAGGAGAAAGCTTTTCTTCCTTCTCAGATGCCTCCTTCTCTGGACTGCTGAAGGAAATACAAAAGTCTGCACATCTCCCAGAAGATTTATCCACCTTTTTCTCTTTTCTGATCAAAGACATATAAATCAAGCTGTAGGAGGATGTGCACAGAATAAGAAAAGAGGACTGCATCTGTGCTGCTGTAGGCAGTAGCTGTCCTCAGTTCATTATCCCTTCAGGAAAGGCAGCAGATAAGAAGAGCCCACAGGGACTAAGGGGATGTGAAGATGCTCAGCCTGTTGCAGCAGAAACTCAGGGTCTCAGGGGAGCAGGGCTGAATGCATTAATGTTTTTGCTCTCTGCCTGAGCAGTTTCAAAACCAGGGATTTTGCTACACTTTTAATGTGGCTGCTATTTCTCTCACCACCTGGAAAATTTTGAAGAGTAGTTTTAGCAGGAGCAGCTTTTCTCCTAGTGTGTTTTGTAAATATCTCAGCAATTTATGCCTAAAGATTAACAGCCATAGG
Source organism: Harpia harpyja (assembly GCF_026419915.1). Classification (NCBI taxonomy): domain Eukaryota; kingdom Metazoa; phylum Chordata; class Aves; order Accipitriformes; family Accipitridae; genus Harpia; species Harpia harpyja. The sequence continues at coordinate 107,283,978 of NC_068940.1, forward strand.
GTATTTAGCTAAAAAGCTAAGGGAGGGATAGTTTGCAAGCTATTGTGATGACTAAAGCTCTACCTATTGTCTCTGCTGGATACACCACCTCTGAGTGTAGATACTGGCATGGCTTTGTCTGCTCCATGGAGCAAGGAGGGAGTTATCTGCAGTAGTTTATTCAGCTTGGGCCCCATGAGTTAGATTTATATCAATCCAACTGCTTTCTATTGACCCTATGGTTTTAACACAGACAGAGAACTGATCTATCACTGCAAAAACATTTCTCATTTGTCCCACCTTTCCTTTCCTCTCTCTCCTCTCCTACCCAACCCATCCTTGTAGAAAATGAACCCAGCAAAATTAAAAGCATGTGTTACTGAGGTCAGTCAGCTCATAAAAGGCCCCAAAAGCACCAGAGCTACTGAAGCGGAGGTGTAAGACTTGAGGAGAAAGAATGGGAAAGATGTTAACAGCCACAGAAATATTTACTAAGAGCATGAACGGTGACAGCTCACAGCCTCCAGGTATGATCTGCTATGCTAGAGGAGTACGGAGAGAAGTCAGGGTCAGAAATTCTGCCCCTATACGCGGACAAGTGGTTGGAGCCCTAAATCTCCATCCACTGCAATGATACCCAACGATGAGTGTGAAGATGTATGTTATAGCCATCTATGTTTAAGTCTGAATCTCAGTCCCACCCCTAATTTTTCAAAGGCTGAAGATGAGTGGGGATTGCAGCTTCCAGGCAGGAGCAGAGGACTTGTTTTCAATTCCCTTCTCAGCCTGAAAAGTCTCAGATATCTAGGTTTATGGCTCAGGACAACTATTGGGCTGTATGTAAGACCAGGAAAAGGAGTTTATCCACTTTTTCAGCTGGAACAAAAGTGATACAAGAGTCATACAACTGACTGGAGGGGAGGCAACCCTGCAGGAGCACAGGTCTGTAATCCAGACTGTGTGTGTATGTGTATGTGCATGTGTAACCCCTGATGAGGTATCCGTTCATATTAACACACCTTCACTCAGGGACCTGCAGAGACTCCTAGTGCCAGAGTTAATGAAAGCACTTTGATTCCAACACACAGAAACATGACAGGTGTCAATCATTATATTTCAGTCACCTGCTTTCTTCTGCTCTCTTCCTGTTTAATTGATTTCTTCCATAAGGAGTCACAAAGAAAAAAAGGAAAAAGAATTTTAAAATTGCATTCAGGCCAGACTCTTTGCCTGTGTGCAGAGATGTCACTCCCTGGGACCTGCATAAGGTTTTATGGGCTCACTGTGGTTTTGGGGGGGGCTGAGTGGGTGCTTATATCTTATAAACTCCAGTTCACAGGTAAAGCAGCTGTAGGATGGGATCCAGCTGTGATTTAGGCAGGAAAGACTGCTTCCCTGTCCTGCAGCTGGAAACATGGTGTGGTGCTGTTAATCCTGCTATTAATGGTCTTTAGGGTGTGCAGAAAGAGGATGCTGACTTAGTCTGTACCTGTTTGGTGAGAGGGAAGAGGACCAGATCTATTCCTGATCCGAAAGCTTCAATGGAGAAAATCTGCCCCCTCACGTTGTCATTAAGCTCACTATCACAGAGTAAAATAGCTCTTTCCTCAACCCCCTCCTCCCCAATACAACCACCACCTCTCTCACACCAAAAAAAAAAAAAAAATACTGCATTGGGACTGCTGGAGCCTTTGCAATTCATTTTAATTCATTTCTGCCAAGATCAGACAGCAAATACATTCAAAGTCTTACATGTCAGCTCACACTAGTTTGTGGTCATGTCTTACTGAAAAAAAGATGTTGTGTTAAAAAAAAAGTTTCTTCTCTGAGAAGGAGCCCCTTTCGTCACCTAAGGGGTATATCAACTTGTTTCTAAGTTGTCAGAGTGACAGTGTGTGGGTGGAATGAAGGGAATACGTTACTGGGGATTGCAAACTCTCAGGAAAACATCCTGCCTAACAAGACTTGTCATAATGCCTGAAGTGGGCATGGAGGGAAGTAAATCTACAGGCACAGTCCAAAACCGGTATGCATTTTCCCCTGGTTCTTATTACAGTGGTCGGGTGGAATCTGAAAGTCAGATCACGGTGGGTGTAAAATAGCACTGCTGGAGTGGAGCACTCTGACCAACAACAGCTTGGGAGCTGCTGTTTACACCACCAGATGGAGAAATTGCATTGGAAAAATTACATCCGCAGCTGCTGAAGCTTTGCAAAATGAATCATTAATGACAAGGTTGGAGATAACGCTGATTTCTCTGAAAACATAAGTGAGATGACAAATCCCAGAGGCCAAAAGCAGGATTTAAGACCCCATGCTCAGAAATCCAGGTAGTAATGACAGTAGCTCTGCTTTCATTCGATTAGCCTGATGGTGTGTGCATGGCAAGGGTGGTGTGGAGAAAAAAAAAAAACGAGATACTACACAGTCAGGATGAGGAAGGACTTGCAGGATCTCCTGCTCGACATATTCCATAGCTTTCCACTAGAGGGGACCTTGTTCTTCCTCTGCAATATGTGGAGACAGTTTTAAAAGTAGTTTGTGCTGGATATATTTTGTCTTATTTGTGGTGTTAAATCAAGCCTGGCATTGGTAACATCTCTTCTGCAGTCCAAAGAAGACTTTCATGGCATTGGTTTATCTCCCTGAGCCATCATATCTTCTTCCAGTATTGTTCTTCCACTTGTTAATAGAGGTAAGGTTTCAGCTGACAGTAGCTTCGTACCCCAAGGACTTCATTGACGTAAGAGACATCAAGAAAATAGTCACTGGCTTTGGTGGATAAAACTTAAGTCAGCCTAGCTAGGTGTCCCCAAGGGGTTGCAGTGAGGATCATAAGTCTGGATGAGCAGGTCAATAGGAGGAGATGGAAAGCTGAAATTTTTTAATTTAATTCCTGGTTCATTTAGGAAAGAGGCCCATGGAAAATCTGTCCGCATTATTTTCCTTCTGCTCCCTTTTCCTCATTGGTTTTGCTTTTGGTGTTAATGAAAAGCAGTGAAAAACTAAGCATAGGTTCTGTGCTGATCTGCCAGGAGATACTACACACAAGGTGCATCTATTGCTAGGAAATTTCATGATACCTTTTCAGCACTAAATTGCAGCATTCTCCAATGGATGAAATCCTTTGGAGTAATTATAGCTGCCCCAGAGGCTCTCAAGGAAAAATATGGTCTTTTTTTTCCTCTGTTTCTGTAATTCCTTACACAGTGGGACTCTGAATAAGAATTGCTGCTTCTTATTGATTTCATAATACAGATCTAATAATTAGAAGTATCTTGGATCTACCTTCTGAAAGGAAACTCTCTATGTCGCGCTCCCTTTTGAGATGTAGCAAGGAAGAAATCTGGATCACCTTGAGCTGTCCCAGTCACGTGGTGAGACCCATGGAGAACAAATAAGGTCTTCACTGGGACTGGGAAATTCCACCTTCCCCCAGATGACATGTGGAGTCCCAAACCTGAGGTAGAGCTGTTAAAACCATGGGTTTTTCCCGCCAGTGGCTAAAAAAGAAAAGGATCAACCCCCAGATATTTCCAGGACTGGAGATGGAGCTCTTCTTCTGGAAGGTCAGGTTGGACTTTATGTTACTGACATGGGTGGCCATTTTCAAAGAGAAAGGGTTTTGTAGGTTTAAAGAAAAGGGTCTTTTTTTCAGAAATAAAGAGGTGCAAAAGTTCTCCTTTCCCTCTTTTTCATTTCTTCTTTTTTGGGGGGGAGAAACTGGGGTCCTTTAAGCATGTTCCTGCAAATGCACCATCCAGCTAAACACCCTCATGCAGTATAACTCCAAAAGCCCTAAGGTATCTTAGAGAAGCATCAGACAATAACTGTGAGATAATTCTGGCTCTCTACTGTTCCTAATTTCACATGGCATTTTGCATGGCACTCCCCTCATTTCTACACATAGACCCAAAAGGCTTTTATGGTCCTAATCTTTTCTGGCTAAACAAAATACATCTTCTTCGTTTGCTGAGTCCCTGATGTACTGAGTCCCTTCGTCTGGACTCCTGCAGACTGAGAAGTGTCATGCAGGGTAACTGGGGCACAAAAGGCAATCTGCTTAATGTCAGAAGCAAAATATGGGACAATAGATGGGACCTGAGCACTGATCTTGTGAAACAGGGCTTTGTGCACATTTCCTTCTTAAGATGCTCCAGGGATTTGATCTAAAATAATAGTGGCGAAGCCTCCCTGAACTTCGCTATCTTCTCTTACCATAAAACTGCCTGTCAAAACAAAGTTATTTGCAGGGAGGCCATAGGACACAATAGAAATGCTCCTATTTAAGACACAATAGAAATGCATGTTCACTTTCAAAATCTGCTGTTGAGAAACTAAAGAGGTGATACAGTGCACTGGAGGAACTCATTTTGCTTTGAGGAGAGTGAAGGGAAAAAGGAAAACAAGGCATAAAGACTTTTGTAATTTGCCTTTCCTTGGGCTGTTACTCACAGCTCTCTCGACTCTGTGATTCTAGGGAAGAAAAAGTCTCCTTTTACCTCAAGACCGGGAGAGTCCTCCAGAAAATCTTCAGTCCGTACTTGACCTGTTCTTTTTGCCTTTCCTGGGCATTTCTGTGCTCCCATCCAGGACAAGAGGCTGGGCTGCAGGGACCTTTGGCTAGTCTAATGCTGAAGGGATACTGGATTTTGGTAGCCTTTGGACAGATAGTCTATTCTTATGATCCTCTGTAGTGTGTCTTGCTTGCTGCCTGGGGTCTGCAGCCGTTTGGGGCCATCACTTCCAAGCACTTTGATGGTTGGTCCTGCCTTGGCGTCTCTCAAAACCTGAGACCCATTGTGGTGGTCTCTACCTGATACTATTTCTAGCATTCAAAGACCTCTTGCCATCCCCTTGCATGTGAAAAATCTGTCTGTGGCTGACCAAATGAGCTCTGGACTGTTTGTTCCTTGGTAAGAGGAGGGATGGCTTTGAAACAATACTCCCTGCAGCAGAAAGCCAGCTCTGTGCTTTGCAGCGAGGGTCTGTCCCTTGCAGTTTGTCCCTCCTACACAATGTAGTGCTGCTTTCTCTCCATCCCAGCCTCAAATCGCTCAGCTCTGAAACTCAGTCACATCTTTTTCTTTGCTCAAGAGATACGAAGTAGCTTATGGGGGGCTTTCTCCATAGGCAATGCATTCAGAATGCCAATTTAATGAGTTTATTTTATAGGCTTTCAAATATTCCCTGGCTCCATGCTATCACACAGTGGTGTATCTTACTGATGCCAATGCTTCCATATGGGGATTATGATTTTTTAAAATTCATTTTAAACATCCCTGGAGACTTTATTAAGACTTCCTGTAAGAGGACAGGGAGTCTAATACAGAGGGAAAGAAACAGGAACTTCGATTTTCACTAGAACAGGGCTTGACTTTATAAATGAAATGCACTCATGCTCTCCCCCACCCTGTCCCCATCCCGTTTCCCCCCTCCCCAGCCCATAAAACAGACCCTAGGATCAATGCCCCATGTGTATAGAAATAAAGACTAATCGTTTAATTTCTGTGGCTTTCTGTTTGATGAGTCGCTGAGCTGGGAGAGGGACAGAACTGCTGTGTAGGGTACAAGTCCCGTCCTGGCTGGAATGTGCCGTCAGGGGTGAGTTGTTGGGGACGGCAGATACATGGATGGGGGGGGGACGGGACACGCTCACTGAGGGTCACTTGTGTTGTGTGTTCCTGGTTATTAATGAAAGGGCTTAACACACATTTCCTCTTTTCATTTTCTGTCTTAGAGAGGTGGAAAGCTGGGCTGAGCTGACCCACTGGCTGGTGGCATGTGGGTGAGAAGGAGAGATACCAGGACCCTGATTTGGTCAGGTTTAGGTGTGATGTGGTCAAGGAGGGGAAATAAAGCTTTTTCATTGGCTAGACAGTTGTATTTGCTTTTCATAGAATCATAGAATTGTTTAGGTTGGAAAAGACCCTTAAGATCGTCTAGTCCAACCGTTAACCTAACACTGTCAAGGCCACCACTAAACCATGTCCCTAAGCACCACGTCTACAAGTCTTTTAAATTCCTCCAGGGATGGTGACTCAACCCCTTCCCTGGGCAGCCTGTTCCAACACTTGATAACACTTTCAATGAAGAACTTTTTCCTAATATCCAATCTAAACCTCCCCTGGCATAACTTGAGACCCTTTCCACTTATTCTATCACTTGCTACTTGGGAAAAGAGACCGACCGCCACCTCGCTACAACCTCCTTTCAGGTAGCTGTAGAATGTGATAAGGTCTTCCTCACAGGACTTGTTCCTAGACCCTTCACCAGTTGTGTTGCTCTTCTTTGGACATGCTTTAGCACCTCTATGTCTTTCTTGTAGTGAGGAGCCCAAAACTGAACACATTTGAGAGTATCCACCTCTAAATCTTACTTGGGATCCTAGCTGTCTTAGCCTGGCTCCTTCCTGAGGTGTGTATAGTGGAGAAGGGACACCAGGTGAGACAGAGCTGTGTAGGAGCAGGATAAAAAAGAACCTCCCACAGAGCTGGACAGCAATAGAAAAAAAGCTAGAAACTCAGAGCTAGACAATAGGGAAAAACCTAGAAATTCTGAGCTAGAGGGAGCAGAGCTGCAGTTTCATCTTCAAAAGCAACAATGTGCATAAGACCAGACAGCTGGGAAAGGGCAAAGAAGTCAGCTGATCCATGGAAGGAGATAGTAAGCAGCCTGACATATATGCGGAAAAAATTTCCAGGGAAATAAAAAAAAAAAAAAAGACCCAGACATATGGTAATAGTAGAAGCATGGATGTACACATCCAACAGCTTGACTCTTACAGTCCAACTATTATGGCCATAACATAATGAAGTGCAGACCAATTTAGGATAGACACTTGTCAACTCTGGGCACAAATCCTGTTCTCCTTGCATTTAGAGGATACACCTATGCTGGTAAAGAAATGAACCAGCACCTGTTCCCTGGCCCAGAAGCCATCTGCCCCACCAGGGCGTACATCCACATAGCTGAAATCTGAAACACTCTGGTTGCATCCAAATTGCGCAGTTGGAAGGATTCCTGGCTTGTGATAATGCCTGAACAATACCCAGGAATTGTTTTGGAAAATATTAGTTAACCTGGGCCAAAACCATGCTAGAGACTGAGCTAAAAAATTAGAGCATAGGTGGTATTGGAACAATGTTTGGCCCACCGCCTGGTCTTGTTGAGTTGCTGGTATAAAGGCAGTAAATGCTAACAGTTCCAGCAACTACTGATGGAAGTTTTAGATGACAGCAGACCCTACATACATGGGCTTGTCTCTTCTTTTGCGGGCTCATTAGGTATGTTGTTCCCTGATACTTTGGGACAAAACCTTTGCTTTTTGTACAGTGCTTTGCAAATCCACACCATTTCCCGCAGAGCAACGTAACATCAGACCTACCTTAGCTCTGTTAAGGCTCCCCACCACCTATCAGAGATACACCCATGCTACAAATGTCTGCCTGCCAAGCATAAATCAACTGCCACGCTCTCCTCTCTTCCCTTTCCTTCCTTCAGAGAAGTATCCTGGTTTTAATTCCCAATTTTCACTCATTTGTGTGTCCAAGAGCTGCCCAATGGGTCATTTCTGATGGCCATAAGATTGATCCTCACAGGCCAGTGATGCCATCCTGAGACAAGCAACAGTAAAACAGAACCTCAAGATAAAGAAGAGCATTCAATTTAATTTAAAATTTCCATCCAGATTTTTTTCTAAACAGTTGGAAAAAAAAAAAATCTTTTCAACAGCAATACATTTTGGGCTTTTTGAGGGCAAATGGGAAATTATTTCAGTGGAATCATTTGTCCACATCTGATTGGAAAGAAACCTATTAGGAAATTCTGAGACCTCATGTCCTCTAGTTCTTGTAAACAGTGTCTCATTAATTTCCTCAATTGCCACAGAATTGTCATGTACCAGCTTTGGATATTAGGAAAATTGCCCATCTAAGGCATTTCTGGAGCTGTTCCTGTATTGAAAAGTTTTATTTGCACTTTCAGAGCATTATTAGCTTTGTTATAGTGGAAAGAAAAAGCTGCTGAGACTCTTCTTACTTTGATGTAAAAGAGATGGTGGAGACAGTGGAGCTTGAATAAATTGCTGTGTTTCCCATCCCTGCACACAGATCTCAGCAGAGTTTTTGGGCACCAACCCTAGGCACAATCCCCCAGGCAACAAAGCTGGATAATTGCGGGGCATTCAGTGAAGATATGGAAGGTAGCCTATATTTTGGCTTACCAGCATTCAAGGGGCACGGTGCAATGCACAAGGAAGATCTGCAGAAAGAGGACACTCGGAAACTGCTCTGCTGGGATATTTACCATGCCACTGAGATGATCCAGGTCCATTGCCTTGGTGTTGTAAAGACTGTGCATTTCTAAGGTTTGGTGTTACACCTAACATTTGGGAGATCGTCAGAATGGTGCAGAAGGTGGGCCACATTTCACACTTCTCATTTCTGGAGATATGAAACAGTAGGTCAGGTTATAAGCTGTTTCCAAGGGAGCTAAATGTAGGCTGCATAATTGAGAGAAAAAGAGGTAAATTTGCCAGAAATCATAATCAGGGGACTAGTGAATGGAGGACTTTGGACTGGCAGCACATCTGAGTTAACACCCACCTATCCCAGGTGGCCTTTATATACATTTCCAGGTTAATCTCATTAAACAGTGCTGCCTAGCAAAAAAGATATATATAGTGACACCAGATTTTCCATGAGTATATGTTCTTACATAATTCTGGCACATATGAAACCTAGATATTAATTAGAGATGAAGCATTAGCTCAAGGACTGAATAGAACCCAAAGCTGAATGTGGTGGAATCATACTGGAATAAAAGGTGGCCTTTTCTCTCATTGGGGGGTTCAGACTTGACTTAAAAGTAGAGGAATAATGTCTGAGACAAGTGACCTGAGCATTTTAGTTGGTGAATGAGAGCTTCTGCATTCACCAAAGACAGTAGGTTCAACCACAGGTAACTAGACCAAACTTTCAGGTGAACTTCAGGTTTTCTTCAAGAAGCCACTGTCTCCCCGCTCCCTGTAAAAGACTCAGTGTGAATTTGTTGTCCAATATAAGCTGTAACTGATGCTCTACATTTCCCAAACAGCATTTTTTTTTTTTTTTTTTTTAAGTTAGGACCTTTGCAAGCATGAAAGTGATTTGAGGGACACATTCCTCATGGAAAATCCTCAAGGGGATGTAGTTTTCTGTCCACAAAAAGGGGGTAAGTAAAAGTATCTGATCTGAGCCTTTCAGAAAGAAATCATTCTCCTCTGCAGCCTTGAAAAACTCAACCAAGCACAAGAACTGGCAAGAATAAAGGAAATGTGACTTATGTAAGCACTGACCTGCTGTCTGCTGGGATTTTAACCATAAAATAAACTGTAAATTTACAATAGGATTTAGGCCTAATGACTTAGACATCTAATGACTTAGACATTTAATGCGAACTTCTGAGGAAAAAAAAAGAATGCTTGAAAATTACTCTGTTTTCATTTTAGACTAACATGTTCATTGTGTGGGGGATCAGAGGACCTTTTTAACTACACATGTATAAGAAAACCACCTAGCCTGTATAATTTGAAAATTACCCACCAGTGGAAATGAGACCTCCAAAACACAGTTCTGGCAAAACAGCCATATCACATCTGATCCAATAATACGGTTTAATTCTTTCAACAACTTCTTAGCTAGTTCGCCAAATCAGATTGTCCCACTGGCCAAAAACATCTCAGAAGGCTGCCAAACCTTTTCAGACAAATCCCCCAAACTGAATATTTTATCCTGTTACGTACTGGAAAGAGACAAAGAAGAGTCCATTTTATGCTACTTACTGAGCATATACGCAACAGTTCAATCTGAGGTCTTTCAGAGCAGCATTTCAGTGGCGCAGGAAGCTAATGGCTAAGAGGGACTAAAGAAGATTTGGAGAAAATGAAACCTCTATTTTATTTGGTTCTTTTGCTTCAGTTCAACTTAAACATACTTTTCCAAACACTGTTTCAACATTCACACATTTGTGAATAGGAAAGGAGTGGCTGAACACAACTCCTTTGTTGTAAAAGGGTGGAAAATATGGAAAATTATGGGCAATGGTTTAATGAATGCTGAAACACAGAAGAAATTACTGTGAATATCTGAGAAGGTTGGTATGTCCTACACTCCATTTGGAGTCAGTGGTGAAGGTCAAAGTGGTCCAGACAGAGGTGAGGAGGAGCATCAGAGAAGCAGAAATAATGTCCTGCAAAGAAAAATGAAACAAAGTTTTTACTGTAGAGAATGCCAAGGAAAAGCCCGGACATAGTTTTCAAATACCTTTAAAGATCACTCAATGGATTCAAAGAAGTATTGTGCTTTCCAGGTCCACTGCAGACGATACAAGTGAAAATGAACTCAATTATAGAAATAGGCATTTAGAGCAGGTAGTAGAACAGACTCCAAATGATGAGAGTAATGAAATATTGACAATTCCCTCATTTTGGACTTTAAGAACAGGCTAGATGCAAATCATGTTTGGTTTAAGTGGAGCTGATTCAATACTGGGACTGTGACATGGATCAACCTCTTGAGTAGAAAGGTGGTGGTTGTGTACACACAAGATGTGCCAGGTTTCCAGTTCAGACTAGAAGTCATGAGACTCACGTAGATAATTTAAAAAAATATGGTTTGGGTGATGCCTTTATTTCCTAGGACCTTCTGTTTTCAGAGATCCTTACTCCATATTTCCAGGCCTTGTTCTGCCAATACAATGAAAATACAATTTAAAAGTTGACTTGAAGTCTACCAGTCGTCTTATTTGTAGAGAAAAAGTGATCTGTCCTTCCAAAATTTAAGTAGTTTTAAAAGATCTGAAGCACAGTAAGAACTAGGTAGTGGATGGTTAGAGGGTTAGGTCAAATCTTGGGATCAAAACCCTGTCACATGCTTCATGTTTGGCCTCAAATAATTCATTTCTCCTCTCCGTGCTGTGACCACTGGCTCTGTAGAGGGGAAAGAAAGAGCTCTTCCCTGTTTCATGAGGCTGTTGGTGAGGAACAATGCATTATAACTCAGGGATGCAGTCCTTTTGGCAAACAGAGCAGATAAATCCTCTGAAATCTGGTTAAAACTAAAGGGGTGGTAACATTGATTCTGGCAACTGGGAATTTGTTTACACAGTGATTTCAGACAGCTTTCAGGCCAGCTTGGGACATAGGCAAAACTCACAGTGTAGACAAGACTTCATTGTCCTTTCTTTCCTAAAAATAACTCGCATTCGCCTGCTTCCCAGAAGTAATTTTGCCTTTATAGCCATAAATATTGTGTTCTTGCTGAATCATTTCCCAACCCTCTTCATTGCCACCTGTTAGAGGCTGCTTTAGGATGACCCATATTGCCAAAGCAAAGAGCTCAAAAAACACGAGTCAGAACTGAACCCCCCACCAGCCTGGAGTATAAGCAAGAGGCATCTTCAAAAACATAAGTGTAAATGTACTTTTGCACTTATATCCTGTGTACCCACTTCTTTGCATCTGTGTTTTGGAGTCTCCCTGACAAGGGTAAGAGTCCTCCTTACGTGGACCATCTTTACCCCGGGTGGGTAGCAGGACTGAAGGAGTCCTCAATCCTTCAGAAGCTCCCAAATAGGCTCCTTCAGGATCGCTGGTCCCTCCTTGTCTCTCCTTCACCCAACCCAGCTGCCTCATCACTCTATTCCCTCAACCATGGTGACTGCTCAAGCATGGTATCATCCTTGAGGTGGTTGCAGAATATCTGAGGACATAAGAGTCTTCAAAGCAAGCTCATGTAAAAGTCTTCAAAGCAGGCTCTTGGCATGGTTGTGTTGGCAGCAAGTGAGCTCTAGAAGTTGTTCCTGTAGATTCCTGAAGGGCTGTATTTGTTCTGAGTGACATACTTTGCCAAATAAGAAAAAAGAAACCCAATCAGCTAGCCAAGAAGCTCTCCCTTACTGTATAGAAATGCTTTGTGCTTCTAAAAGAATAAACCAAGAACTTGTCCCTCCTTCCAAATGGGTAATACCAAGGTTTTGTTTACATCTACACTAATAAGTTAAAGAATATCAGGGAACTTCCCCCAGTGCAAGAATTCTGTCATCCATATAGTTAATTTCTTTTGTTCCTGGCCAATGCCAATTAACATCCTTCCAGCAATTACCTGGGCCTTTTTTGAGGTTTGCACAGGCCAAGGACTGTTCCTAATATGCAGTGCATGAAGATATCCTGTTTCAGGTTGTCATGACCTAAAAGTAGGAGTAGAAGAACTCAGCTTCAGGGTTGTAGGCTGTGCTGTGCCAGTTGGCCTCAGGACCACCGAAAAGACCCTGACTTGCTTTACTTATGGATTCAGATGTATCCTTTAAGCTATATCCAGAGTCAGGTTCATACCAAGGAATGTGAATGGAGAACATGGAAGTCTTCTGTCTTGGCTTGCTCTCCATGTTCCTTTTTGTTTTACAAGTGTAGATATGACCCATGAAACCTTTGGAGTGCTTCCAAAGGACAAGCCAGATCCAATATTTATAGGCTCAGCATAATTTAGTGGTTCCCATTCTCTTAATAAACATTGAAGGTTTTATTTTATCGCTGTCAGATTTTTGTTCTTCCAAATTAATCATTGATATTAGATGCACGCACAACATGGTGATAAATGTTTTACAAACTTAAGACACATTATAGATGTCAGATGCTAAATTCTCTATCTTGGAAACAGATATTCTGAAGTCTACTATACAACAGAGTCAGGGAGAAGGAGATTTTTTTGCATAACCTTGAAATTCAAAGACAAATGTAAAGCGGTAATACTCTAAAAGAGTTGAATAGGCACAGAATAAATCTCTCAAGACCTTTTAGGGAGACACTGCTTATTAAAACAGCATTGAAGGAAGCTGCCAACTGAATCGGGAAACCTTTGAAGATACTCTTTGCATGTATGCTTTGTGGAACTGTGACTCAAGGATAAAATGCTGACAAAATACAGTGTCACTTGTTAGAGAATTTAACCTCAAGTGGAGGTTGGCATCAAAGTGATTTAAAGCTGCTACCAATCCCAGTCCATCTGCAGTGGTGTCTATTTACCTCTCCTATCTGCTTTTCAGTCTTTTTCATCTGTATTTTCAGAGGTGGAGGGGGTTTTGGTTGTTGTCATCAGTTTTAACATTTTTTCTCTTTTTCCTTTCAGCAGGATTTTGTAAAAGGCATTTGACATTTCTTATCTGGGAAAACATACGCAGGTTTCTCAGATGCGGGCACACTATGGAGAGAGGCTAATGGGAAAAAAAGCAAGTAGGAGAGATCAGAGAAGAGGACCAGGAAAGAGCAACTGTGTCATAAGGTACCTCTGAGCCTCCCACATGATCTGCCAACATCATGGGGATGCCTTGAACACCTCAGAGCCTCTCAAGTGGCACTAAATGCTCAAGTGTAGTGAAATGAAGAGTCCTCGTTGTCGATTCTTGTTGTCACCCCAGCCCATACTGAAGCACCCACCTAACAGATATTTCAAAGACTATTTCTGATTAGGGGTATAGATAGGTTCTGGAGTCCTAAATACTGAAGGATGTGGTATCTAATTGGTTTTGCGGCCCTTTCTAACAGCACAAGGATACTGTTTCTGCTCCAGGAACTGCAAATCATTTTCTGAACATCCATGAGCAAGTCTCTGTTCAAGTCACCTTCCCAGCAAATAGGAAAAATGAAGCTAATTGTCTCTTACTTCTACACAGTTCCTACAGAACAGGTCAAGGACAAACCAGGATCATAAGTGTGGAAAAGTATGTAGGGATTGAACAGGAAGAAGGAAAATTTACATCTTTGCATGTAGAAAGGAAGAACAAGAACAGGTCAAATCTATGCAACACCTCCTTAATGTCCAACAGTTTTCAGCTCTGGGACATTTAAATGTGTCTTTTTCCTTGTTTTTTTCCAGTCTTGTCTGGTACTCATGAGCTTTCAGCATCCATGATGCCCTTTGATAGTCATTACACAGGTTTGCTACTCATTAGTCAAGAACCACTGTCTTTTTTTTTATTTCAAAAGTAATTCCTACAGGTTTCATTTCTTGTCCCTTAATTCTTGCAATGGAGAAGGCAGTGAAAATAGACACCTCTTCAAGTTGCCCAGGGTTTTTTGGACCCTTCTCAGTTGTTTCCTTGTCAGACTGACCGTTTGGGCAGTGTGAGCATATATTGCAGGCTTCGGAGTGGATTGGGTGTCAGCTTGTCTCCCACCCTGATATGAAGCTGGCATACAGGCACACAGCTGAAAGACACCTTGCACTTGTGGCTGATTTAAGAGCAGTATGGTTATGAGGTCATGCACGATCTAGATCAGATGGAAACTTCTGAGTGATCTGACAGCACCCAGACATTTTAATGACTGTAAAACCGTGGCTCAGGCTACCTTGGTTGCTTTTGCCCCAGGCAGACCGAGAAGCAATTATGCTCTGCTGGTAGACTGCAAGGGTCGTCATGATATCTAGTGGCTGCGATGATGATGAGCAATTAGAAACAGTACATACATACAGCCCCACACGCGGTTAGCTGTCTGTAGCCATTCTAAAACTGACGTGGAGCTAGAAGGATTACTCTTTGCTAACTCATTACAGAGAACCTAAATGTTTTAGAGTGAACTTTCAGGCTCGCTGAAGATTCGTGGACTGAACTGGTGTAAGTCAGCTGAACAGTAATGAAGGCACACGCTTCTGGAGAAGCATGCCTATCTTCTGTTCCTGCTTTAACAACTGATTGCTATAGCTGTTTCTTTACCCACCAGGGTACTACTTGTTCATAATATTTACCAGTTCACATCCCAGAGATGCCAGCAGTCACTGAGGCCAATAAAATCTTGGTCAAGAGAACACCATGTAATAAGGGCTGGCTCCCTGCAGTGCTCTTTTAGATGCAAATCAGTAAATTTTGATGCAAAGAATGGTTTGAGGGCTGGGCTATCCATTTACTAAAACGGAGGAACTGCATCAGTATGGGTAAAAATGAATTTCACTCGGGGAACAAGATGGCAACTTGAGATAAGGAATATGAAGCCTGGGAGCAAGAGAGAGCACAAATTGCTAAGCAACTAATCTAACTAGATAAGGAGAAAGGTGTTCTGTAGAGTGTGAGGTAAGGCCTCTGTAAGATGTAAATAACACATTTTAAGGAGAATTTCAGCTTTTTGTGGAATAACCTTAAATTTTGCCTGGATTTAAATCAATGTGATGGACATCTCTGGAAAACTATTGGTAAGGATAAGACTACCGAAACCGATGGCCAAATATCCCAGAGATTTCAAACAAGTCAACCAGCATGAGACTATTAACCTGGTGCTGCTCTCAACCTCCTTAGCTCTTTGCACCAGGACTGCCAGCTATACAAATGCTTGGTTCTGAGTGAAGCTGGATCTTGTAATCGATTCCATTTTGAGAGAGAAGGAAAACCACTGATTGAGTCTCCGGTGTCTTCTAGGGTCTCTGGATTCCTGGTGCTGGGTAAACTGAGGCACAAGAACCGGAGTTCTGTAACTAAGTGCAGACGTGAGTTGCCGATGTCTACAGCTGGTGAAGGCAGCCCAGGCTTCTTTCACAGCTTGCTAAAAGAAATAAATGCTCCTAAGGCACTGCTCCACCCATTCTAAGATAGACACCAGATCAAATGAATTACTCCCTAAAAGGCTCTATTTCTTTCTACTGACTACAAAAGGACCCGAGGGTCACTGGACCAGAGGCGTATGGCTGAACTGTAGACATCTAAAGGCATCTGAGGTATCTCTCTCCATGTGGTGTCCTACTGCAGAGCAGAGAAGGGTGGCAAGATCTGGCACTTGCAGCAGGAGTAATGCTGCAGAGCCCTGGGATGCTCATCTCGGTCTTACACACCTGGATAGCAACAGTACAGGGAATCCCAAAACTGGTCCCTGAAAGCTGTGAGGAAGAGCCAGGGAACATAGAATGGGTTCTTAAACCTGAGGGGTTGACGATAAAACACCCATTGGTAAATGGGGGTGATGTGAGAAAGAAAGGAAACCTGAAGAAAACCTCCAGCATCAAGTTGCCAGGGTTACAGTTCCTGCTTATCAATGGCACGGTAATCCAAAGAAGCTTGCTGTCAAGAACTTGCCTCTCAAATTCCCTCTAAACCCCTGACCACCTGTTTAGAGAACATGGGACCTTCCCTGACCTAAAAAGGGTTCAACAAGGGAATTAATGGACTTACAGACCTTCCTGTGTTCTTCTCTGGCTCTGCCTTGCCCTGAAAAGAAAGCAACCTCAAAGAACCCAGAACTTGTGAGCACTTCATAAACTTTAAACACCACAAAAAGAATCACAATATTTGCTGTGGGGGATGACTTTTAACTCAAGCCTTTGAAGGATGATATAGGCTGGATTCTTTTTCAAGAAAACAAGTATTGCCTTTTCATTTAAGTGAAACACCAGGCTTTTATATCCAACCTTTAAACACTAAGTGACCCAGCTGTGTTCTTTAATGTCACCATTCTGCAACCTTAACAAAATGAAAATAGCCATGAATATCATCGATCTCTGGGCACAGATGCATTTCCACATCCTTCATTCCACATCCAACAGCCTTTCACAGGCCAGAACAAAAAAAACTTTCACATGAAAGTCTAGCCATTCATCAGAAAATCGGCTCGATAAAAATGGTGAAGTTCGAAATTCTCTCCCCCTCTCTGGTTTCGCTCAATGGCTTCCAGATTGCATCCATTTGATTTACAAAATGAAAGATGTGCTCCTTCCTCCCCTAATTACCAGGGACACAAATACAGTTTTGGATGAAAACCTTTCATGTGTGCCTCTTAAGTCCTCCCCAAAAGTTCTGCCATTGGAATTTGGCCAACCATTTTGTTGATGATGCATGAGCTGGAACCGAATGGAGATGATTTTTCCATTAACGGCTTTGGCTCTGCAGAACCAACAGGAGTAAAATATTAGTTTTGCTTGCTAAAGAATCCACTATGACTCAAAGACACAATGAAACAGATCTTTAGGGAAAGGGGCTTATGTTCCTAGAGAATCACTTTCCTAACTGTAACCATACCAGTTCTCAAAGCTGTATACACAAATCTTACATATCTTATTACAGACAGTCAAGAGTCCAAAGGTTCAGACCTCCAAAAGGCCTTGAAAGACTTGGAGCAAGCAGCTGAGTATTCTGTCAACAAGATTTGTTTTGTTTTGTTTTCTTTACATAAATTGTTGATCTTGACTAAAATACAGCTTTAAAAAAAATTAAAACCAAACAGCGTTGCTACAGTGTTTGAATTTTTTTAAGTCCTTGACTCCATTAAGAGAGTGGAAGGACAGAAGACTGTCCTGTTTCTCTGTTGGAAGACAAAACATATTCTGAGTGCACGTTAGCCAGTGTGGTTAAAGGTATGGACCAGTGAGGACCTAGGTGAGGCTGGAGGTTTAGGGAACTGGAGGCCACCCAGAACGGAGGAATACTTCTCTAGTTACTGTCTATCACCTTATGCAAAAAGGCTGCTATATTGGGTGGTGCTTAACAGAGAGGCTACCACCACCTCCTTATGCCTGCTTTGGTGTATTTCTACCTGGGTTTAAAAGGAATTAAAAGTAAGACTAAGATTCTTTATGAAGTTACACACTAAGGAGGACATTCATATTGCTTGGACATGGAGACCTGCAGTGGAGAAGGTGGTGATACAAGAGGTCCTTTCCTGATCTGGAGGAAGCAGCTTGCCCCTTGTTCTTCCTCCAGTGCTCGTGAAAGCTCAATCCCATCACAGATCCATCAGGTAATTAGGAAGAGATGGGAAAGATGTCTGTACATGATTATTCTCTTTCAAGGTCCTTTGTGGCAAGCTTGGCTGAAACATGATTTCCTCTCCCAGTGGTGGCATGGGGAATGGTCTCACCCTGTACTCAAAACCTGGTTTGTGATCACTGCATCTCTGGTTTCATCCCCTTCACTGGCAGGAGAGTCATGCTGTTCCAGAAGGACCAGACTG
Source organism: Harpia harpyja (assembly GCF_026419915.1). Classification (NCBI taxonomy): domain Eukaryota; kingdom Metazoa; phylum Chordata; class Aves; order Accipitriformes; family Accipitridae; genus Harpia; species Harpia harpyja. The sequence goes on from NC_068940.1 coordinate 107,301,925, forward strand.
CAACAGAGCGCAGATTGGTGTTTAGCCACTTGGTGTTTCTAAGTGCATCAGTGGAGTACATTACTGTAGAGACACATCTGATGTTAATATTTGCAGTGTCCAAAGGTATTTCAAGAAATTATCTGAGACATCACTTATTTCATATATGACTACAATGACAGAGAACTGTGCCCCCCATTCTGACACCACCTCCTTATTTTTCATTTAAAAAAGGCAAATTGCAGCTGATCAAAATTATGTTTTGAAAACCATTTAAAAAGGTTTAAGCATCCAGCAGTGTTTGGCTGAAGAGCAACAATGACACTTATTCAGTGAGTTTTGCAGAACTAATCCAAACAATTTGCTTTTATCTGTGTGCATGCGTGTGTGCACGCTTTGGCCTTTGGGTCTAGTCCAGACTCATTCATCATGCAATAACTTCACGTAGCAAATAAAAATAAGAATTTGTACCACAGCAACATCTAGGGGCCTCCAACAGGATCTGGGCCCCACGATGCTGTGTTGTGTAAACATTTACTAACAACTGGATTCTTCCTTGAATAGTTACAAATCTAAATAGGATGGTAAAAACAATAAATAAATAGGCAGATAGGAAACATCTTCACTTTCAAATGCCCATCTGTAGGGATTGGGTCTGTGCTCAGAGATGTGCGGTGGACAGGGCAGGGAAATCCCACCCCTGCTCTCCACCCTGATGGTCTTGCTGTTGGCTATGTTGGAAATGCCCAAATGTTTTTGAAAGAGCTGAATTTAAGACATGCATTGGGCTGCAATAATATGCTCCTCCTTAAAAGCTGTGACTATGGACCTGAAGCAGTCTTGAGGGTTTACAAAGTGGATGTGTGAAAGGGCTGGTCTTAAGAATGGACTCTCATTTGGGTTTCACTGACAGTATAAACAGGCCTAGTGCAACATTTTGGTACTGTCCAACAGCTGGCTTGGCTATAAGAATATCTGTAGCATTATAGCTTTATCAGTCATTGACATTTTTCACTTGGAATCCTGAAAAAGCTCAAGGGTAAAAACGCTGTTGCAATTAATATGGACATTACTCCCACACAGAATCCGGTGGTTGGAAATACACCTGAGTTTTATCCCAAAATTTTCCATTAACTGCACAGCGTACACACAAGGAAAGTGGGATGGGAAAAAAAAAAAGGTTTATCCAAGCAGCTTGTATAAAGTTGGTGGATGGGATATTTAGGGCAGGTCACATTTCAGTCAAAGAATTTGTGAATTTGCCTTGATTGCCATAGGAAAAAAAACCCAAACCAAAAAAACCCCACCCAGCAGTATGGTTCTCTCTTTCTCTGTTAATTGTAGAGAAAACCTCAGGCATCACAGTTTAAACAAGATACTTAATTCGTAGATTGCTACAGTAACGTGAAATAACCCTGATTTATTACTCAATAGTTACAGAACTTTTCCATGACCTCTGTATTTAGGACATTTAGGACTGAGGACAAGGACAAGAAGCTCTTTAGTCCGAGAGCTTAGATTAAATAAGAAGCTGGCCATGTTTACTCCTACCCTGAATATGTAAGGTTGTTACAGTTAAGTGAGAAAATCTGGAAGTGCGTCCTGAGAGTCATGCTTTGTGTTTTAGCTGGTCAATAGTCTGTGTCTACGTTGGTGAGTTAGGCTGGGGAAGAAGCTTTCAGTCCTGCTCCCCCTGATGGTCTTCTTCATTGGCTTTTATCTGGATCAAGTCAATGTGTTGACCAAACCCAGATTTAGAGGGTGATGGTGATAATTTCATAGCTAAACATACAAGACATATGGGCCAAACTGGCTCACTAGCTTGAAACACACTGAGAATTTAGGGCTGAGCAGTTACTAGTAGTCATACTGAACTAGCAAGAGCCCACCACAAGACATGTCTAGGGTGGATGATGCCTTTGCTACCTTATACAGAGTTCACTCTCAGTTTCTTGTGAAACAGTTTCTGCAGTTTATTGTTAGAGGTGGGACACCAGAGTCATTTGGACTGTAAGTCTAATGCAGCCCTCTGTGTCCTGTATCCATACTCTCTTCCCATTTTGCATGGGGAATGTGAGCTAGCAGCCCTTGCACCGCAGAAACTGTGGCATTCCAGAGGAAATCAGGGTAAAGTGTGTGTGCATTTATTTTCAGTAGAGATGGTGACCCAAAGGCAAGTGTACTTGGAACTACTCTCTTCATTCAATCTCTCTTGGGTTTCAAGTCTCTTTTCAGAGCCCCAGCTGAACTGGAAAGCTGTTAATGATACCTCTTTGGTTCATGCTTGCAGACCTGTCTCTGTCATCATCATTCCCAGACCTTAGCTTTATTATTCATGTAGCGCATTTTAGTTAGTAAATTCCTTAGTCTCTAATGCGTTTGCTTCAGTGCCAGCTAACCCCATGGCCACTTACCCACCAGCAACTTCAGAGTCATGTAGTAGGAAGTTCACTTTACTTACTTTAATGACCCTTTTTCTGAATTAATACATCTTTTGGACATATGAACCCTGACAGCACTGTTAATATAAGATTGTGAGCTGAATTATGCTCTGTGTAATGCTACTTAATTCAGTCAAATTGCTTCTGAGTTTCCTTTCTCTTATTAAATCAGAACATTTTACAGGGCAAGAGAATTTTTTAAATTTTTTATTTTTAAATAGACTGTGGCACAGAGGTTAAGTGATCTTGGAGTTTGTATTGAGTTCTCTGTAAATCAGCTCAGTGCTCAAGGAAATAATAAATATTAGCAACGACTATAAAAACATTAAACCGAAGAGAAGGTGACAGAACTATCTCTGTGTTAGAAGACAAAAACATCACATAGCTAAATAGTGCACCCACATCTTGAATGCTTCTGGCAATTTCAGTTCTCTTCCCCTCCACCCAGGAAAGGACACACCGGGATCAGAAAAGGTTCAGAGAAGGGTGACAGAGACAGTCAAATGGCCACATCAGAAGAGAGGCCCCCTGCTCTTCAGCTTGTTAAATAGTGAAATAGGTCTGTAAATTCCTGACGGGTGATGAAGTGGGAGAAAGCGAACAGGAACCTCTACCAATTAAATGGAGCACTCAGAGAGTTTTTGGAGTAACACACTTCAAAAACAAATGAGAGGAAGCCTTTTTCTGCCAAGCTCATATCCTGTAACTCATTGTCACAGGAAGCTCTGGAGTCCAAATATATAGATAGGCTCGTAAAATAAAGACAAAACCGTGGAGGATCCATCTTGTGGGATTATGAAATTCAAGGGTCTGGATTCAACTTCCAGCTCAGGAAGCTTCTGAGCTGTGCGGTGTCAGATCCTGGGAAGTTATTCCAGACACAAGATCACTCTCTACATTCCATGTTTCTTCCAATCTTTTGCCGCACATTGCCTTTTAGGACAGGCTATACAGATTTTTGGCTTGGCTAAGCATAACCACCAATAGGAAATGTAGAAACAGACTTGTTCTCATAACCAACAGTTCTATTTTTGCTGTCTTCAGGGCACCAGCAATAAAGTAACTGTTTGTTTGCCAGCCAAAAGATGATAGACCCAATCACTTGGGTCTGAAACTGTGGTGTTCAGATCTTCCTACTTTATTGCCTCCTATTTCTGCTCCAGCTGCCACTGTTATGAGAAGGATCTTCCTCACAGTACTGTTTCAGTTCCTTTTCCATTTGGGGCATAAGGAACTGTATTGTTATGAAATATCTAAAGCAAAATAACAGAACTCTTAATGCACAGACATCTCCACAGGAGTGAGTGCACAAGGCTGATGAGGTTTCTTTGGGATCTAAACTCACAACGGCAATGAACTCATCTGGGCACTGAGCACCGAGCACCGAGAATTGTTCTGTATCTTTTCTGTGGGATAAATTAAAGTTGAAAGGATAAATCCCTGAAAAAATACCAATGAACTTTCTGAAATTTATTCAGTTTTGAGTGTTTTACTTTAAATTGAAACAAAGGTGAAAAAGACTAACTATACCCTTTAGCTTGATTCAGATTGTTTGTGCTATGCTATGCAACACGTATTCATGTATTCTAGTGTTTTGCACAACCTTTTTCAAAGCACTTGAACAGCAGCTCTTCAATCATGTCGAAGTCTCATGAAGAGACTGTTCAGGAATCTGTGCTACTAACCAGATTGCAAGAGGTTTCAAAAATTTAAGTGAGTTGTTGGGTCACTCACTTTGGAGATCTGTCCCTTATTCCACAGCCTTCCACCCTGTGTTGTAACCCACCAGGTACTGAATGCTCTATGAGGAAACAAAGCCCTCTTTCCTGTTGGAATAAGGCACCTTGAATTTCCTTGAACTCCTGCATTTTAAGAACTTCTCCATGGACAATACCCATGGAGAGGCTGACCTAGGATAACTCATTCCTACTTATTCCTCTGAAGCTGCACGTTCAGTTTGGGGAAATGGAAAATGAGCACTGGGAGGTGACATAGAAAAAGACAGTCCTATGTTGTGAGCAGACTTTTATTTTTTTAAATTTGCTTAGCGACCTTCCTCTATATCTTGTCATGTGTTGTTTAAATCCAGGCTTAGCTCTTCAGGCTTGCCTGCAGCAATCTGATTTTCTTAGGGATACCTGTGGTAGAGTCTTCATAATTTGGAAGCCTGGAGGTCATTCCAAAATTGATGAGGCAGCAATGAACAGAGAGCCTGAGGACTGATACAAGTTGCTAGGCAAAGTGGTCTGACTGAGTTCAAATGAAATGCTCATTTTGGCTTTCTGGCTTCAAAAATGAGGAATTATCTTAAAAAAAAAAAAAAGTATCCCATTACCATGCCACTGATAGCTGGAAATCTTCCTCTCTCTTGCTCGCCTGGCAGCTGCTTAAACTGTTCAAATGCCTTTATGAACCAAGTCAATGATTGGCAAGTCCACTTTTGTGTCAGGAGATTAAAAAAACCCCATCTTTTTGCCTGTTTATTCCATTGCATTCTTAAGTCCTCTGTGCAATGAGAATGTTAACACTTTGTGATGCCGTTTTGAGCCAAATTCTGCTACAGCTTTACAAGTCACAAGTCTGACACTACATATGACGTTTATCTTGGCTAATGGTAGTCATCTAAGTGCCAGAAATCTAACTCTGGGCAAGTCACTTGATGGTCCCTCTAGAATCAGATTCAGAAAGCTGTTCCTTCCTCTGATCAGGTAGGTGTCTAAAAAAAGTAAAATAAATTACCCACCTATTTTCAAACAGAGAAATGCTAATTTAGTGTTTGTGGAATGCCGACCTTATACATACTCTGACACTCTGACAACCCAGTGAGGGAGAGGATCCGGGCTTTTATCAAACCCTTGTTCTCCGCATTGGAGGGTTATTTTTAATGTACATAGTTTCCTCAGCAAGTTTTGCAGCATAGTCCTTCAAGCAGATCTGGACTGCTAACAGGGACTATGTGTGAGGCTGTGTGTATGTAGGACGGAGATGTCTCAGGCTGCCTCTTCCACCCAGGAAAGACATCGTGTGAGTTGCCTCTATGGATATGTTTAGACAGAGCCGGCAAAGGCGACAGACACTGCAGTGCCTGCTAAAAGCAGTTGTCTAAGCAGCACTGGTGGCAACAAGTGAACCAAGCCACTGGCCATCGGTCAAGGTCTGCTCCTGAGTGCAAGCTTAAACTTTTCAGGAGCTCTGAGTCCTTCTGGAGACTGGGAGCCTTCCCGACCAGCTGCTGCTATCTTGCTGTCATCCCTCTTGTTCTCTGCATTGCACCGAGGCTACTATGTAAACACCTAATCTCATCTCTGTTTTGCTCTGAGAACACAACCAGAGAGGAACTGCCTTCTCAGAAGTCCTCTGTAGCCTTCATTATTTCCCAGGACATATAAAAAATCTGTCTGCTTGGTCTACAGAAAATAGATTTTGCAGTAAGGGCTGATATATTTTACTAGACCAGCTGATACAGCTGGAAACAACAAAGGAGCTTCCAGAGACTCAACCCCTTCTTCAGGACTGAACTAGAAGCAGCCAACCTCATACTAAGTAAAAGCTGTCTTGTTTATATCTTTAAAGCACCACGGCTGTGAGATAGTATTGAATACACATCCTGATCCAAATTCTGGAAGGGACAAGGGAAAGATTGCCATTGGCTTTAGTAGCTTTTAAGTCATCCCAAGGATGCTCTATGCTGAGATATCAAAACATGGCTGGAGTTGAACGGCATTTGTTCTAAGGAAGCTAGTGAGATGTATTGACACTTATTTAACAGATGTTCAGAGTTTTCTATGAGGTCCTCAGGTGAAAGATTCTATAAAAGCTTAAAGCTGTTTTATTAATGAGCCGTTTTATTAATGAGCTGCTTTATCTCACTTCTGATACTCATCTGTTGCTTGTTCAATAAAAGTAACACCCGTATCTAAAAGGTTTCAGAAAGGCAGTGCGTGTAATTGCTGTTTTGAAGGCGTTGAATGAATAGGGTCTGATAGCTGTTAAACCTTGGGGAGATTGTTCTGCCACGCAAGACTTAGAGTTTAAGCTTTTAAGTCTGCTTTTACGTTGGAAGATTTTGAGATGTCTTAAGTGAAATGTCTGGGTTTTTTTCTGAATGCATCTCTTATCTTGGCTTCCCAGAATAATTCTTTGCAATAAAAACTGGATAAAGAGCCAGAAAATCTGTGAAAAAATAGCCACACGGCACATCTGTTGGTGTCACTGAGATTCAGCGACACGCTTGTGGCCATGGAAAGAGGAAAGCAGGTACAGACCTGAAACCCCAAACAGTCCTCACGTCTCATAATCAGGAATAAAGAATTTGAGGCTTTTGTGGAAGAAGGCAAGTCCAACAACCACTTAAAGCATCTAAGTGTACACAGGTATATCCTGTTTCTGGCACATTTTTATGCACTTCATGTTCTGCTCTGTGCAAGTTCATGAGCTCAGCAGTCTTGGCTGAACCGACACAGCTATATGACTATTTCTCATCAAAGTTATGAGATCCAAAAACTAGAGGAGTTCACACTCACTTTCACCTTGGAGACCCTACTCAGTCTGGGAAAACACAGAGGGCATGGAGGTCAGGTCAAAGCACAAGCAGAAGAGGAGGGACTGTCTTCTTGTTCTTTAACAGCTTCCAGGTGAAAGCATTTCCCGATGTGGGGAATCTTGAAATCTAGGCTTTGTCAAATCCACTTCTTGTAACTAGCAGGAGATAAAATGTTCTGATCAAGAGGACCCTTTGTCTTTCCTTTTGAATCTTCTGTTACAAATAGCAATAGATGAAAAAAAGAGAGAAATTAGGAAGCATTTTTGCTCAACAAAGGTTGATGGTGATCCCTGCTGGGATATTTTCAGAACTTTTGGATCTAACTGTTGTCTAATGCAAAACATAGGCATAGTTCAAGATCAATTCGTGCTTTTGTTTTTGTACGTTATGAGCTGAATACCCACAACAAAACATACTCTGCCAACCACTAGGCATAATTATCAGTGTAAGCATACCAGCAGTGCCAATAAAATCAGGCCTAGAATTTAATATGCAAAATGCCATTCAAATTGCTGAGAAGTTACTTACAGGGGAAGCCTTGATTTTATGAATTCATTGGAGACGTTTCAGCTAATGCACAGCACACGAGGTGCTTGAAATGAATCTCATAATCTCATTACATACCCATGCACAGCATCTGTTGGATATACATTACCTTTCAGCTCTAATGCAAAGTGGGTCCATTTAAAAAAGCGATTAAATCATAAAAGACAAGAGCTACCCAGGATGGGCAACACAAAGGAAAATGAGTACATCTGCATTTTCATTTGCACAAAGAATCAGTAACAACATGGGTCTAATAAGAAAGGGAGAAAGAAAAATTAATGGAGTATATAAATTTAAAGCATAGGAAGGTGATGCATTAGTGACTTTTTGTGTCTGAAAGTGAGCAAAAGAAAATGTTTGCCAGGACCAGGTCATCTAGAGATGAAAGGAGGTGGAGCCTCGGGATGGTAAGGCAATCACAAGCAGCATTCGCAGCTCAGGAGAGCTGCATTTTCCTATAGACACAGACGGTTTTATTCAGTTACCTAAACGTCAGTGGTTTGTACCCTCTTGGACCAGAAAACAGTGATCAGGAGGGATCCCTTAGGGCAATTCAAATGGCATGAGTTGCCTTCAAATGATCAATCAGATCTTTTCCTAGACTGATCGATCCTTCATTGATTCTAATGGCAGATTTATTACTCAAAACACATTTAATTGTATAAATTAAGTGTCCTAGTTTACAAGATGGTTCCCGCTCTTAATTTCTCTGTGCCAGTGTCAGATCCCATAATCATACACAATCTGATTGTAAGTTTTAAGAAATTTACAGAGACAGTAATATTTTCTCCCAAAGCTGCCCGATAGAAACTTTCAGTTAAAAAGAAGTTGCATCTTAAAATTAGTAAAGTATATGACTTCAGTGGCGCAAGAAATGGTGCCTGCTCACCTAAAACTCTGAAGAGCTTGTACTTTCTCCCCAATCTGTAACAGGAAACATATTTTTCCTCCAAACCTTTGTCTTTTATATTGTAAACACTTTTAGGGCTTGAATGTTTGGGCTACGGGCTAAAAAAAGAGATCCTGTAGTCGTAAAAAAAAAAATAAAAAAGGGAAGTAACATTTTCTTCAAACCTGGGAAAGGTGGAGAAAAAAATCAAACCTTGTTCTTTGGGATATAGAGATGAGATGTTTCCCTCATTAAGAAGAATCATCTTTTGCTCGTTTAAAGACAATTATCATGGAAAAGGCTAAAATTGCAGGTAAAATAATTTCAGGTTTTAGAAGAAAAATTGGAGCAGAGGACCCCTAGGAAAAAGACTGAGGAATGATGTGGGATTCCTAGAACTGGAGGTTTCTCAGATCAGCTAACACTAGTGATTTGGCTGACTGCCTCTGGAGGCATGCACCCTTATATTTTCAGGGTTGTATCTTTACACTGAGCAACCCCAATTCCTGCCATCTTTCCCCATAGGTTGTGCTTTTAGATGTGTAAATAATTTTTCCTGCTGCTCCATCACTTTTGGCCCCACACCTGGGGCCATACCCAAAGCTGAGCAGACTTAAAGGACCCTGGAACGGGTCTTGCAGATGCTGCTTTTGCCTAAAGTGTGTCGGTGTGACATCAGATTTTGTGGCATCTGTGACATTGCAGATGTACGGGAAGCCTGGGGTCCGCTCTCCCCTCTAGACCTTAACCAGCCATTCCCCATCCTGCACTTGTATGGGTGAAAATCCCTGCAGAAATACAGAACTTGGTGTTTCCACACAAAGAAAGGAAAGAATGTGGTAGAGAGGGAAGAAGTCTGTCCTAAACTGCAATTGCCACCAGCCTAAAATTCTACTCTTCCCTGTAAACACAGCCTCTCTCTAACTCAGATAAAAACATTTCAATTAGTTGCTTGTTTTTCTTGTTACCAAAAAAATTGACTAAGAGCAAATTTCAAAAACTCCCAGCAAAACTTGCAGCTGACATGCAGTTCCTTTTCTGGCAAATGTCAAAGTTTTGCCTTGTTTTAATGAATAATCATGGGAAACGGAACAGTAGGTTGGTTTTGCAAAGTTTTGCAGTAATAGCAGGTAGCAGTACAAACCCAGTGGCTGGGTATGAAGTGTGAATGAGAAGCAGCATTCAGCAGCATAGGTGTAATTATCCAAAGAGAAGACCGTTGCCATCACTACAGTGACAAAAATAGCAAACTTAAGGAAAAAACCCAAACCCAGCCACCAAACCTCTGCTTATTTTGTTCGGAGTTATAGATGTATAATTAAATTGTGCATCAGGATATTCTTATGGACCTTAAACTTTGACTGTAAAATACCAGTTGCGCTGATAAATCACAAACACATGTACATAGATATTTCAGAGTTTTTCTGTTTGTTTGGGGTTTTTTTTAATAAGGACTGTAAAGGTTTAATTGGTGTTTAAGAAACTAATCAAAACCACAGAATCAAGAGAATTTGTAGCCACAAATATGAACTAAAATGGGCTAGGAATCATCTCGAGCTGTAGGCATTGTATCTCAGCCAGTAATTTCATCCTAGGGATGCAGTGTGTGATAGACGGGAGGAATCGCTTGCTAGGACCGGTTCTCTCTAACTTAAAATGATGCTAGGAAAGAAGAATTTGCTGATGGCATGATTTTGAAAGAATGGGAAATAACATGCTAAAATACAGAATACTGTTGCTCCCTTGGCTGAAAAAAAAAAAAAGAAAAAAGAAAAAAATGCTCAAACCATCTCCTTTTCTGGAATTCCACCTCCTTTGTACCAGCTAGACATAGCTGGTAATATTCACTAAGAAATATTCCTCTTTTTTTAACTTCAGGTCTTTATATTTAAATAAATTTATATGCAATGGGGTTATTAAACTGAGATAAATTTTGATTGTTTTGAGTCCTCCAATCTCTCTGTTGTTTGCAAGACTTCAGAACTCTACTGTAGCTTTAGAGGACTACCAAGATTTGGGAGGGGGGACAGGACTGTTCCTATTTTTTGGTTTTTTTCTTGGTATGATTGATCTGGTTTTCTATATTCTCTTAAGTGCAGTAGTGGCCAGTTAACCACATGACTGACTTACAGAATATTTCTCATGAAAAAAAAAAAACCAACAAAACCCCAAAACCCCAGTTGCAACAAACTGGGATTTCTACCCCCATTCAGTGTTACTCCTTAATACGTTTTTATGCATGAGTGCCACAGTGCAGAGTGAAGCAGGAGATTCATCACACAGGGTCATCAGAGGCACTCCAAAGGTAGGATGGATATTGCTATTTCCACCTTGAGCAAGGATTTCCTCCAGTGACATACCTTGGTGGGGATAAATCCCTCAGGCAGAAGAACACACAGATGTTGCTACTCTGCCTCTGGCCTATTAAGAGCCAGAGCAAATAGCTTTACAGTCTTTCTTTCAAAGCAAATACGCCTCCGACAGACTGATTCTCAGGAGGCATAACTGATTGCAGGAACTTTACATCTTGTTTCATTACAATTCAGGAAGCTCTAATGCTTGGCACCCGCTGAGGATTTGTCTATCTCCAGAAGAGTAGCCAAGGGTGAAAAGAGGTAAACAAAGTTTATCCTCTTCTAATTTGAGCAACTGGCAGTTTACAGCTCCATGTGGTGGGCCTAGAATACCAAACAACTGCCTTTATCCACTTGTTTATTAACGCCCACACAAGAGTCTCGTGCCAAAAGAGAACAAAGATGTCTTTATCGTTCCTAGAGACAAAGCCTGTCAGATGGAGAAGAAAGCTAAAACTAGCAGGGAAGAAACTGATTGCAGCCTCATCTCCTATGGAAAAGCATGCTTTTATATAACTTTAAGCATTTTTCTGTGTGGGGGTGAATCAGAGTAAGACAACGACCTCAGAAGAAGACTGGGGGTGGTGTTCAGGTTGACTCACACCTATCACTGTTAGCTCAAATGGGAAATATGCCCAGACCTAGTTTTGCAGCTGACTTTAAACCATAATCTGGTACTCAAAAATTCTCTCTAATTTTTTTTTCCCTCAGGTTTTATATTTTGCCTGCTGATCAACCCCTCCAACGATGTGCCAGGAGGTTTGGAATCAATAGCCTTGATCTGAATTGTATCATCTTTCACATTTTCTGTTGTTCTTGTTGTTACGAGAGACTCGCTGTTTTAAGACATCTTCTTTCAGGTACTGCATTTGTAAGAGGCAGAAGATTTCCTACTTGGCTTCCTGTTATGCTCAGGCAAAGTGTTTTGATGATCTGTTTCTTTTTATGGCTTGAAGGTGGTTAGGAATAATCTGCAATCACATCGAAGAAAGCCATGATTGATAAGTAAATTCTGGAGGCAAGATAAAAGAATGCAGAAGTGACTACCCCTACACAAATCATTCATGCTATAATGAGATAGCAGACCTGATTCTGCATCATAATTATAAAGGAAGTATTTGTCAGTTTTCCACAAAGAGACGGAGGCATTGCAATTTCGTTAGTGTCAGGTGTATGCTGTCGGTATATTTATCACAAGTAAACACAGAAAGACCTTTTGAAAGCTCACTGAAATTGAGAGGAAAGTTTTCCCCTGACTTTAATGGAATTTAGATCAGGTACAAAACACTGTTAATTAGCCAATTTACAAAAATTTAAAAATTTAATATAAAGTCTCTGTAAAGAAAGAATGTTTAACAAGCTTTGCTAATGGCAGGTACAGACCATACGCAGCCTGCAGGGTTCCCAGGAACCAGTTCCAGGTTGAACACAGTATCTGCTCACACAGCAAGGGCCTGAAGAAGCAGCTTCAGAAAAGAAGGGCAGAAGGGACCTCAGCGGTCATCCAGTCTACTTCTCCCCCTTCAGCTGGCATCAGTTACGCCAACCCTATTCCTGATGGCTCTTTTGCCATGCTAAAACATCAGACTTTCTCACCACCTCTCAGAGCTCTGAGCAGGGAATCGGTTTGCCAACACTCCCCTAAACAACAGGATTAGGGACCGCTGATTTCTAGGTCTTCCTCTGAGGTCTGAAATCAATCCACAGCGGTTTTGAAAAGACAGGCGATTCAGGCAGACGGACAGCCTGGTAGCCAAAACTTCCTTCTATTTATGGCAAGCAGGACAGGGTCATACAGAATCGTTAAAGCTCTGAGCACCATGGGAGATGGGTGTCATTGCTTGATAGTACTGTATAAAACTGTAACAATAAAAGCAAAATCAGCATTGAAAAATGATCAAAGTAACGTGATTCATTGTCCTCCTTTTTGGTGCTGAAGATGGCCTCAGTCACAGTCTATGGGAGGCAGCAGAGAAAATTGCTTCTCTGAACATAATAGCCCATCCAGTGAGCGAATAGCTCACAAATTTCCAAGAAGCATTTGGATGGGTGAACTGAGAAATAGAAAAGGGAAAAACACCAGAATATTTGAGAAATCTCTTCAAAGAACCCTAGAGGTGGATTTAATTGAGGACTAATTAGTCTGTCTGAGTATAACTTACCAATATTTTCTTTTTGCAGCACCACAACCCAGGAGGCTCAGAGCACCCTGGTACAGGAGGCAGAGACCTCAATCCTCAGCAACCAACTGGCTCCTGTGACAGACGGTGCTGTCAAGTGTAGGAGAGAAGGTGTTCCTCTTAAAGAAGCCTGTATGGTCATCACCAAGCTGGAGTTAGTCATCTCCTACTACTGTGCTTCATCTTTAACTGCAAGGCATCTGGACAACCCTCCAGCTTTTACAGTTGATGGAAAGATTCATGGCGAAGCCTTGTTGCTCTCCCCATGGGCCACTTTCTACAGACGTTAATCAGTTACTCATTTTCTGGCACAACTGTGCTATGTACTCAAGAGAGATCAGCGGGATTCATCTGCAAGAAATAAACAGCAAGAGACACCTAATCTTTGCTTGACAAAATGAATCTTTCAGGTACTGCTCACCAGTTCTGAATGATGCTCTGGAGCTTCCACCTCTCCAGCCTTGGAGAGTTGTTTGTCTTTTCCCCAAGGAGATGAGCCTTTTAATACTGCCTTAGCTCACAATCCTCATGAATAATAATGTGGAGTGAGACAGACTTCCTATGCTCATGAGGCTGCACATGAAGGAGCAGTTGCCTAGCCACTTGGGGCTAAGGGCAACACATGAAAAATCACACCTCTGATTGAAAAAGGCAGGAAAGATTGAAAGGGGGAAAAAAAAGAAGCTAGCTGAGCCTCTTAGTTCATCCCTGAGGGAAGAAAAGCAGATTCTTCACAGCTGTAAGTCTCGCAGTATCAGGGCTTTCCTTACGGTCCTTGCTCTCGAATCTGAGCGATGAGACGGAAAGTCTCCATTTTCTTCCCTTTAATAAAAATAGTTGACAGCCCCTTCTGATGATAAGACAAGCCAGTTAATGAGAACTCTGTGGGCTGTGACACCAGAAAGCCAGAAATCAAATTGCCTGGATCCTACCCTCTTTTGGAGAGGGAGACAGGAGGGGACCAACAGGAGGAGGTTCAGGGATGGGAATTTTGTGAAAAGGTATTGAGAGAGAGCACTGTTCACAGCTACTGGGCTTTTCTTCACACTTTCCTGAGATAATCCTACTGCTTCCGTATTCTCTTGTGTGATGCAACATGTTTTGAAATCCTATCAAACCATTCCTCTTTCTTTTGCTTTTTTTTTTTTTGATGTATTATGTCCTGGCTAGTTCAGAAAGATTACTTCCCAGAGAAGTAAGTCCCTCTTTTTTTCTTAAATACGAGAACAGAGGATAAGTGTTCTAGGAGGGAACAAACTTTATCTAAGGCAAAAAACCAGCTTTACAGCAACCTCCTAACCAAAGCAATCTTCTTTTCCGTTTGCAGTAAGGTTTTGTTCTGTCTATTCCAAAAAGATCTGAGTATCTAAAACATGAAAATACCCAGACCATTCTTTCACTTACCAAAGGTCCTGGCATTGAATCCTCCATAGCAGATGACATTTGTGATTCTTGGTGATTCTTTGTGATTCTTACACTGTTTTTTTCAGGGTGATACCATCTCTAGGAACAGTCCTTAATCTATTTTGGTGCTTACTAACCGTTTAAATTACTTCCCTTTCCTTCTTGGTCTGCGATACCTTGTATCTGTCAGGTCAAGGTGAACAAACCCACCAGCATGCCCCATCTTATGCAATAAAATCCCTAATTTTTTCATGCAGTCAAGATTTGGCCAAGCACCTTCAGAGAATGGCTTCGATGCTGAATTGATTTTTGGTTTCAAACTTCAGCCAGTTAGCTAGGCCAAGGAGTGGGATAGCAGACACTACGCTCTGGTTTTGCTCTATCCACAGCCACTTAAGGTATTTTCATCCCTTTTTGTTCCTTCCCAGTAAACTCAGACCTGGTGATCTTGGACTCAGCTGTTTAGATGATCAGTAATTGTTCCTCACTGAAAGGTGGAGAAGACATGGTCTACCTTCCAGGAGAATACCTTCCCTCCATTCCACTCTCCTTACGTTATTCAAAGGTGAAAACTGAGTCACTGAATTCAGCATAAGTCAAAAAAACACTGACAGGCAAGATATTTGAGAGCTATTTACATCTGCCAGTTAATTGGCTATTGCCTATGCAGTAGCAGTTGATAGACAACATCAAGAAAATAGTGCCCCCAGAGAAAATTATCTTGTCTTTACACCCCTTGCAGTCACCTGGGAAATATGCTATTTCTGATAATGCTATGCATCTATTACGTGGGAAGGAAAGCATCCAATCTGTACTTTTGCCGACAGGCATGCTGTATTGATCGTACTCTCACTAATATATCATTTATTTATTTCAAGTCAGCTCAGCAAGTCCAGTCCTGGGAAATGAGTTGGAAGGGTTGCTTCCAAAAAACAATTAACAGGTGATATTTCTTCTAAGCTGAATTTTAACTCAAGTCTGGACAAGAAAGGCGCATTAAAGAGCATTGGTAAACATCTTTCTTAAGTTAACTATGGAAAAGTTCCTTCCCACAGCTGTTCAGAGCTGCTTGCTCATTTGAAGCTCAGAAGGACAGACAACTGATGTTGGGGTATCTTGTGGGCTTTCTGCAATGCACAGGAAGGCCTGAAATTGGAAGCTCAAAACTGAGGTGGCCAGGTTCAAAGCTACAAACTCATTCCCTTTGAGATAACGTATGGGAGAGTCCCGTGACATCTCCATAATGCCAAGGCCTGATCAAGGGACTCTTCGTCATTGCAAGCCCATGGGCTGCAGGCTGAGGAGACACTCCACACCCTGCAGTCCAACCCACAGCCTTAACCACGCATGGACCCCTTCCATCATGCGTAGAGCAGCCAGACTTCCAGTGCTCAATGCTAAAAGTAAATACTAGATGCAAAGTTTTGGGGGGGGATCCCACGCTGTGTCTCAGCTGCCTACTTTGATCATTGTCATCTTTGCATGACAGATATTGTCAGAGACAGTATTTAGGGCTCATTGGAACACAGGGCTGATACTTTGTCTTACACTTCCTCCATTTCTTAAACCCCAGGTAAATCTCTGTCGAACACATCACAAATCCGGCATTGTGAGATTCACACTGCACCTGCTGTATTGGATGGAGACTGCATAGAAAAAACGGTTTCTTTGCTATGGGAAGCTGGTAGGCATTGGCGGGGGGGGATTCCACTGACATGTTGGCCCCCCCACGTGTGTCTATAGCCTCCTTGTGCAGGGGAGCAGCTGGCTGCATCTCTGCTGGCTTGTCGGTGGTGGCACAGGAAGCCCCAAGCAGAGTCTGCAGGTGGTGATTCAGGGAACGGGAAGGATGTGGTCAGCAGCAGCAGCTATCAGTTGCACTCATCTTAAGATAGGTACATTTCTACATGGGAAGGTAGCAAAAGCTCTCCCTCCCACCACCCCTCTCCAGCTTATACGGTGAGACCAAAGGCAGAGATGAAGTTTATCACATTTTCTAAGTTGCCTCATTTTGCTTCCTGTTTTGAGCAGCTACAGCCAAAACCACCTTGTTTTGAGAATATAGCGGCTTCCAGCATGATTGTTCAAGCAGAATTCAAATGAAGGCCTTCCAATTCTGCTACTGTACCAAACCTCTCAACTAAAGCCAACATGCCAACTCCATTAGCTAATAGGAAGAGGAGCCTTTTACCCACCTTTTCAGCTAAACACCAAAAAAGCATTTAATATGAGACGCACACTTATTTCTTAACTTCATGTTCCCGTGCATCTTACTGCTTAAGTGTTTAAAAGCATTGTATCGTGTGTTAGCTGCACAGAGCTGTGGTCTTCCTCGCAATATAATGTCCATTCATCCTCTCTGTTCACCTGATGAACTTGACTATTGCTTGGTCAGTCCAACTACTTCTCTGGCGTGGGATCAGGAATCAGAGCACGGAGGAGAACTCAAAGGCAGCTGATCTTCTGTGCTTAATACAGTTGAACAATGTTCAGCACTGTCAGCATCTGTTCCTGACAACATGTTTTTAATTGTAAAAGAGCTATTTGATGAAGCAATGGGTTAATGGATAATGCAAATTCATATAAATTAATACCAACAGAGTCACAAAAATACTTTTTAGCTAAAAGAAACCAAGCCATTAAGTTCACTGCACTCTTATTATATCAGTATCCTATTCCATTATTTTCACCGTAGCTAAACTTTGGACTTGTTTTTGTTGAACAATACATAAAAGCAACTTTTTCTTTTTTCATATAACAATCATTTATTCAATATTGTGCTACAATTCAAACTTTCTTTTCAACTAGAAAATTGTTAGAACCCACTCTTCCATTCAGTACCTAAGCCCCAAATGCAAGAGAAATTAGCTACAGTCACAGCTGGAAGCTTAGTTTGATGCTGGCTAGAATGCACATTAAACAATACAAATGTTACAAGGTGGTGCTCTAAAATACACCTGCACACCAAAGCATTTCCCACTGACCGATGAATCCTACCTTTACAAGCTCTAATTGAAGAATACCACTCAGGTTGTTAACTGCTACAGCACTTTCGCACAGGGATAGCAACACAGACCGCAGGTGGCAGATAGTCCACCAAGAGTTACTAACTGGCTCATACATCTGAGCTGCTGGAAGAGCTGTTGTTACCTGCTGAGCCAGGTAACTGTGTATATCTCCTTCCCTCGCAGTGGGTTGGGATAGAAAATACTCAGACTTAAAGGTTGGTTTGCATTTAGCACTTGACAGAGTTGTCCTGGTGTTAATGGAGCTGCTCAGCCTTTTCCCACGACAGGCAGGAGAGGGCATTGCTTGGGCATGGGATGGGAAAGGCACTCCTCCCCAAGGACAACTAACCCTGTGCTCACTGGCATTTCTGTCTGCATCCATTTCAGATGATGAATGGAGAACTGCTCCAGCCGTACCTTCGTACCCAGTGTTTATTCATCCTCCACCTCCCCACCTTCCACTTCTCTCTGTAGCTTGTGTCTCTTCTACAGCTAGCCACCTTCTTCTCTTCCCAGTAGTATATGTAAGTTATCACTAACCCTTCGCTAGTGTTTTCTTGAAGGCACACAGTTACGCAGGCAAGTGGTAAGACTTCAAACTCAATACAGTACCAGCCCTCCAAGAATTTAGTCCGCTCCCACCATTGTAGAGTTGGTCCAAGATTCTCAGGCAGGAGTTTTCTGTTGGAAAATGTTTTTCTGCACAGTGCTGCAACGTTCTTCAGGAATGTGATGACTTCTTCAAGTGAGCGGTCAGGTTAGTCAGCTGGTCTCCTGCCAGCCCACCTTCCCAGGCTTTCTGGCATCACAGCCACCTATGAAACGTCCAAGCCAGGATTCAGGCTGCCAACTTTCCAGCTTTCCAGGCACAAGGGATAGTATGAAACTAGTGGATGAGGATTTGCTGTTGCAGAAGTGGCCTGGTACTTTTGCTCCTTGTTTATTCCCTATGCTGAGAGGCTTCTTGGGAATCTATCACAGTTATCTTTGCTCTCCTGGCTTCTTCAGTACCTAGACACCACTGCTGTCTTCTAACCAATTGTGCAAAGCCAAGAAGAATAAACATTCAGAGGTGGAGATTTCTCCAAAACTTACCAGCTTTAGGCAAAAATAAAATGAGACTTTGTGAATATAAAAAACTGCCCAATTAAAGATACTGGGGGGGAGGGGAGTTGGCAAAGAAGTCAAGGGTTTTTTTGCTGATCAAGAAAATATTTTGTTTTAATTCCCTTCTCTTTCCCCAAAGAATACAAAGTTTGGCCGAATTTTCTATGGGATAAAGTTCTATGACATTCACTGGCAATGTCTTTCTATATGTTCTCTACAAGGTTAGTTTTAAGTACGAGACCTGCCCCTGTGCATCCATCAAACCATTGCTAGAGAGCTTTAATGCTGACAGATTATCATTTTGTGGAAAATATCCCTTCAGATAGTTGGGAAAATGCCACCTCTTTTTTCCCATAGCTGACTTGTGGTAGATTTGACAAACCAACTTTTTCTCTGATTCAATCCCAACTGGCTTGCCAAACTCACTGGATCTTGGGCCAGCCTTTCCTGGAGTTTCATTTATCTAAGGAAAGTGAAGCAGCCTTAAATAAATGAAGCTTGATTCAGTAAAGACCAAAATGATAATTTTGCCTTACAGTTTGGATTTCCAAATGCAGGTATGATAAAATACCTAGACGAAAGAGCAAAGACCAGGATCACGACGAGAAGGTAGGTCAAAAATCAGGAAACCAGAAACAGAACAGCAGAGTAAAGATAGGAACCTGGAGGACTGCAGCACACCAGGACAAGATTCACAGCAGGCTGAGCAGCAGTTTGGGGTTTAGCTATGGTTTGTCTCCCTCCTGGTGTCATCTGTGCCACAGGACCCCTCTTGTGGGATCCATATTATTATAATCCCCAGTACTGTGAGACAGAACATATGGCTTATTCTCATGGGTTGTTGTGGAAACTAGCAAACAGTAAGTTAAAAGCACCTCCCGAATAACATGTATCTTTGAGAAAATGGATTGGCTTCCTTTTGGGTTTTTTTTTTGCATCTTTATTGCTTTCACTCAAGGAGGAGGAAATTAAGGAGAAAATACTGAGGATGTGGCATGACACCATTTTATGAATGAACACCTTTGAGGATGCCTTTTTTGTCGATCTGAATAACTGAATTGAATTCTTATGTAAACAGAAATAGTAGCCACAGAGTGACAAATGGACAAGGAATGTTCTAACTTCAGAGAACAACAAAGTGAGCTGCTAAATGTTCACTTTTTTTTGGCATTGCTCTTTCTTCCACAGATGTGAATATGGATTGGTTCCTCCAAAAACTGAGTGTGGTCTTCCTCTCTGATCATTCTTGATATCCTAAATTTAGGAGAAAAATAAGAATAACTGCACTAAAATTACATATAATCTTCCTTCCAAATGTACCCTATCATTAGACAGATATACAGTACATGGACTATTATCAAGCCCATAATCATAGATTTCTCAAGAGATCTGAAGCCTACACAAGCCCTGTATTATTCTCCAGGGCCCCTAAATGCAGTACAAAATCAGAGCCACTCTCTAAGCTGTAGTGCTCTGGGTGAAATAATACAAAGATGATATAAATATCTACAGATATCAGTGCACCTCATCAGACAATGTGAGCCTTATTGCTTCTCTCCAACATGGAGCCACTGAAAAACTGATCCAGGTAAAAGAAAGTTTGCAGACCTTCTGTGTTGCTCAAATAACTGGTGGTACCCAACTATTTCCACCCTGGACTAAGTAATATCTCAGGAATTCAAAAAGGTCACTCTTCATCTGGTGTGAGGAAACAACGTGAGGAACCAGGAGGCTTGCAGAGGCACAACAGTAAAGGCTCTGTCTTTACAAAAGCATCGTCTGCTCTTGAACTCTGTCTTGTGGCTGCACAGAGAAAGCCTCCAAGTCTTTTAAAGCAGAATCCAGTGCTTGATTTCCAGTCCTTCAGGGAGGCTGGTCCTTCAAAACCTGTCTTGGCATCCTCCTTATGCCATCTGAACAAAAAGGTCACATCTATAACAGTAAACTAAACAGGGCCAGGTCATATTATCTTGTCCTGATGTCAATTGGCAGGACCTGGCCACATCCACTATATTAAACTGTTACTCTCCCAAATGAGGTGACTACATCCACATTGTCTATTGGGAATGCTGTCTGCCCTGCACCAACACCCAAACCAAGCCCAGAAATTGTCAGGGTGAGCACTACTTGGCACAGGTCAAAAGGATGCCAGGGACCATTGTTAAGAATTTAAAAATATAACTGATCAAGTCTGTGTAACATGCACTGGCACAATTTAATTTGTTGGTATAGACACAGCCAAAGAAAGCCTGGACACAACTCCTAAATAGGAGTGAGTTGCTCTTGGTGATGTTTCATCTAAGTGAAAGTTAGCAAAGCAAAGAACTGCTACCATCTATTTCTCCCAGGCATTGAGCTACCCTGTTTCAGAATAAATAGCATTTCCTTGTGCCCCAGCTTTCTTGCTGATCCCAGGGCCAGCACAGTGCAAGTCACAGAATCATAGAATTATTTAGGTTGGAAAAGACCTTTAAGATCATTGAGTCCAGCTGTCAACCCAACACCACCATGCCCACTAAACCATGTTCTGAAGTGCCTCGTCTACGCGTTTTTTGAACACCTCCAGGGTTGGTGACTCCACCACTACCCTGGGCAGCCTGTTCCAATGCATGACAACCTTTTCAGTAAAGAAATTTTTTCTAATATCCAATCTAAACCTCCCCTGGGGCTACTTGAGGCCATTTCCTCTCGTCCTAAAGTCCTTGCCAACTATACAATTTCACACCACCCACACTCACGCCCTGAAAGGATGCTGCAGACGTTGTCCCACTCTCCCTCCACCCTATGGCTTGTGATTTTCACATACTTTGCATGTATTTATTCTCTGTTTGGAGAAGGCCATTGGAAAAATCTGTCAGCAATTTCATGTGAGGCTAGAAAGGGAAATGGAAAATAAATATTTGACATTATCATGTCACCGAAGGTGGGCATCAGCTCACAGATTAAGATACATGTCTAAACATTGGTGTTACGACTGCGCTGGGTCTTTCAGTTCTCATTATAGTCAATGACGGTTCACTTGAAATGGTCAATGAAGCCTGGAGAGCAAATCAGTCAATCAAATGCTGTTGCTGACATATGGGTAAGCTGAACTGCTCTCCAGGCCTGATGACTTAGGAGATAGATAGGAATCTGTTGCTTCTAATGCCATTTTAGACACAATAGGGTATCTGAGACATTCATAGGAAACTGTCAAATATGGCACAGGACCTATGGACACCTTTGCATCCTGCGCTGGCAACTGAAGGTCAGACTGGGTGCATGAGATCAACTCAAACAGTACGTGGGCATCTCAGCTCACCTTTGCTTCTCCCCTGATTGCAGCGGAGACTGGATGCCCAATATGCACAGAAACACTCACCTATGCTATGATTCCTTAATTTACAAGCAGAGCCACAATGCCTACTGTCTGGATTAACTCAGTACATGATAAGGCATGAGATGCAAGACTAAAACCTGTAATCCTTTTACCCAAGTTGATACTAAATTTCTTAGAGATATGTCCTTGAGATGTGACGAAACCTAAAATACTCCTCTGTTTGTTGCATCATTCTGCAGAACTTCATAATTTTTCTCTTTCAAGTTTTTCATGCTTCTGAGCATGAAAAAAGAAGGGAAGGGAAGGGAAGGGAAGGGAAGGGAAGGGAAGGGAAGGGAAGGGAAGGGAAGGGAAGGGAAGGGAAGGGAAGGGAAGGGAAGGGAAGGGAAGGGAAGGGAAGGGAAGGGAAGGGAAGGGAAGGGAAGGGAAGGGAAGGGAAGGGAAGGGAAGGGAAGGGAAGGGAAGGGAAGGGAAGGGAAGGGAAGGGAAGGGAAGGGAAGGGAAGGGAAGGGAAGGGAAGGGAAGGGAAGGGAAGGGAAGGGAAGGGAAGGGAAGGGAAGGGAAGGGAAGGGAAGGGAAGGGAAGGAAGACACAACCCAAATTGTACTTTCCTAATGGCTACTTTAGACTCTTGTTCTGCTGCTGGGCCTTAGTACAGGTGTCAGCTTCATTTTCACTTACCTCAAGACCCTCATCCACTGTCCAAAAGCTTAGAATAGCCTTAGTATCAAAGAAAATGGCATCTTATGGATACAAGGGAATGCATAAATTGGCACCAAACATCTAATTCAGCCTCCTCTAATCCGCGTGGGGATCCTGATACACACACAAATCAAATGCAGACAGTGCAAAACACACTACTACTTTTCCAATCTGTTCCTATCTCGCTTTGGATATGTGCCCATGGTGCAGTGAAAAAAATCATAGCCAATTATTTTTTGCTATACAGTTTCTCTAGAAACAAAGATAAATCCACCTGGTTCATCTAATCTGCCTTTGGCTGTTTGTGTTAATGATTATGGAAAGCACAGCCTTGGAAAGAAATCATCAGAGGCACATTAACACTTACGCCATCAGGCATATTGTACTGGTTCAGTGACACGATAAGGGTCTCTTTGCTTCTGTTCTTTTGTATTAAACAGTAGTAGTGGAGGCAGTTAGAGCAAGGCAGTAGGCAGGTGTGCAGGTCCTGCTCAGAAGAGGTGTGAAAGCACAATTTTCACTGGTTTATTTAGCTTAAACCAGAAACTCTAGCTTTCTTGCTTAGGCACCATAAAACATCGTGACAGGACAACAGGAAAGAAGAGAAAATCAGAAAAGCACAAAATGTAAATTGTTCAATGTGTTCAAAAATGTAAAATCAACTGGGCAGCTTGGAGAAAAAAAACTTGGAGAGAAACAAATCAGCTTTTACTTGAATGCAAGATTAGGAAAGGCTTCTGCTAGGTGTCTGAATCCTTGCTAGGTAGTCTGGAGTGTTGGCTTGATATTCAGTGAAGGCCATAACACAGGTACTGTCATGTTTCATGTTAATGCACAAATTTGAAGAAATTTTTTGGATGCCAAAACCTAGCAGACCATGAATCACCTTCATCTTGCTTAGTAATGCAAAATATTAAAGATATAGAAATCTAATATTTTGTTTATGTCCCAGAGAGCCCTCTCAAATCTCAAGCATCCTTAAGGAGGTTCACACCTTCCACTTCTGAGCTCCACATGCTAAGACTCTTCCTCATTGCACCAGTATCATTTGTACCAAATTTGGGATCTAGCAGCCAGCCATCTGCTATGGGGGGAACCCCCACAACCATAGTCCCCTGAGAAATCAGACACCTACTGCAGCGTCATACCATGACTCCTCTCCATCATATGACCCAATATGCATTGATACCCTTTTGTCATGCATATTAAAGGGAAATTACTTTTCCTGTACCTCACAAGAGGTTTACTCTTCCATAGGGCCAATTTTTCTCTTCTTTTTCCTTCAAAAAGGGCTTTGGCCAACTTTTCCAGTAGAAGGGTAAAAGGGAAAACAGGAACTAAAGGAGACCTGAGGCCAGCAAAATGGAAGAGGTCTGATTGAGCAATGATATTCTGTGGTTGCTTTTTCCTTTCCACGCCCCAAAAACAGGTATTGAGAAATATGGACTCACACTTCAGTGAATACACAAGCCTTTTAGACTAGGGAAAAGGGGATTTCAGAAACAAGATTATTCTATGATCACCCATGAGGGGGCATCTCTCCCCTTCATGTAGAGTGTCTGGAGGCCGGATCTCAGACGAGTTAGACCATCAGCCCCATCCTGCTCATCTGCTCTAAGCCAAGCCTGCTTCTGACAAGTGCTCAGGAAATTATGAAGTTTGTTCTCTGCCTCACTTCACCTCTGAGTATTTACAAATGTCATGGACAGTGTTTGTTTGGGGAAGTCAGCCGGTTGTGGTGGGGTTTTTTATTTTTTTCTCCCTCCTGTTCTTTTTTACAGCCCATTATCAAAACCACAGCAGAGATCAAATTTAGCATGATCTCATCAAAACCCTGCAAGAGCTCAGGAAGCCCATTCCAAGTAAAGGAGGGTTTGCATTTATCCTTGTCCCCAAAGGCTTACTGCAGGACTCAAGGTGAGCAGGCAAGTTGCTGCTGTGGTGATTTGTTTTGCTTTCAGAGGGCTTTTTTATTCTTTTTTTTTTTTTTTCACCCAGCAATGCTGATTGATAGCTCAAAATGAAAATTTTTCATTGCCCCTTCCCAGCTGCAGTCAAGTGCCTTTTCAAGTAGAGGCTGCAATCTCTGATCAAACCCAGAGTGAGTAAGTACTACTACAGTAGCAGGAGGTGAAAGAACTACTGCTTCTGAGACTGAGGCTAACGTGTAAGACCACATGGCGTATTCTTCTAGTATATTTGGCAGTCTTCCTCCAGAAGACTGATTCCCTTCTCACCCTCACAGTCTGTACTGTTCAATTAAACTTTTGTCTTATCCATAGGGTAACTTCCCTGCTGACAGAGGCTAAGGAAAACTGCAGCCAGGACTGCCTGCAAGGATGGGTGACAAGAATGAACAAAGTTATCAAACTGCTTTTGCATAAGAAATGTTCAAAAATACTTGATCTCTTTTCTCTGGAAAAGAAATGACAAAGGAGGATGTGACAGAAGGCAGGAATGCCCACAGAAAGTGAGTAGGATACTCTTGTTTACTATTTCTTTTAATACAAGAATTAGAAATACTAGAAATAGCATAAAAACTAGTGGGTAGTAAGTTCAAAACAAAATAAGGATGGGCCTTAAGAGGTGAACCATGGTGTATCTAGATACTGTATTTGAAGATACTCACGCCTCCAGCTCTTCACCCTGGCCTGCTGCCTGCGATTGTCATCTCTCAAACAGAACTTGGATGATAAAGAAGCTGAGAGAAAACCAAAATGACTCAAACAGGCTACAAAACCTACTTCCCATCTCTGTTACCCTTGCTAGGAAACTATGTGGAGATGAGAATCCATCGTATGAAACAATGAACATGCAGATAAATACTTACCATGGGATTAATTTTATTTAAAATTGCCTAACTGCCATTCAGAAAAAAGCACGAGATAATGAGTCTACACATTCTTTGTAGTCAGTAGAGTAATGATGAGCACACACTTGAGCTCATCCTGACACAAGTGTTTGAAACAGGTGGGATGATCTACTCAGTAAAGTTGCCATAGTCAAAAGGGAAGCAGATAGTCTAAGTAAATGAGACTCTGAAGTGCGTGGAGAGATGCCAGTCTCCAAGCGCGACTCTCACTGCCTCTCTTACACATCTCCTACTCAGTAGACTCAGTTGCTTTCTGGAGATGTAACTGTCATTGCGCTGCCTGAAGAGGGAGCCTGGAAAACTCTCTAAGACTAGAAATATGACTTTTAAATCCCACCGACAATAGAATTTCAAATTAATTTCAAATTGAAAAATATTTATTGTAATAGGCACAAGCCCAGATTTAACAGGTTCTAGGAAAAATCTGTTTAATTGTGGGTAGTATGTGTTCTGATAAAAAAAGTAAAAAGAAAAAAAATTACACTGGTCAAAAGACAAAAGGGCAGTTACAACTTCATATGAGTTCTCTATCCCTTTGTCAGTACAAAATGCAGAGTGTTTTGTTAAGCAATAAGAAGGCAGAAACAACTGTATGCGTAAGAATAAGTGACAAGAGAGGCCAGATAGTATTGGCTGGTTTATTGCATATTTGTATAAACAACATGACCTGATGGATGTGGTTATAAGCCCATTCCTTCATCCAAAAATCTAAATCTGTCTCCACAGCTCAGACCTTCTAAAACCTGGGGGTTTTTTTTCCTTTCTTCAAGTATAGATTGTGGTGCAGAAGGTTGGGCATGAGAAAGACTTAATTTTAGTACGTATTTTCACCATGACATAGAGCACAAGGATTGCCTTATGGGAGGGATTGTGGCCTTATCACTTTTTGCATCTATCTAATTAGTCATATGCTAAGAGGAGAAGGAAAGAGAAGTGCTACTGTATGCAAGAATGAACGCTCCTATGATAATGTGTCTGACAATGCCCAGGCCTTTTGGCTGACAAGAAACTGGTTGCTCTTTTAATTGTCCCAATACAAGACATGGCTTAAGGGAACAGGCTGAAAGAATTTGGATTTCCTTAATTTGGAGAAGAAAGGCTGGAGGACGTACAAAACCAGTTTTTGAGTGTCTCAGAAATGGTTTCAGAGTGGAAGAGGACAAACTGTTCTCTGTGTCCATGGTGGCTAGGTCAGGAAGCCTTGGACATAAATTACCAAAAAAACCTTTCAGACTGGTGATTAGGACAAACGTTATAACAGAAAGGGTAGCAATACAATAAAATCAATTGCTTGGAGCAGCAGCCACCTCCACTGGGCATCTTTAAGGATAGGGTAAATGTTGGTCAAGGGTGGCTTATAGTGTTGTTCCTGCCTAAGGACATAGACAAGCACTGCATAACCTTTCAAAATTTTCTGATTCCCCATGGCACTCTTTTTAGTCTTATTCTCACAATTGGAGTCCATTATCTACTGTATTAGTTTGACTGTTTCAACTATATTGATCTACTGAATCATTCTTAACTGTAGCCTTAACAAAATCATTACCTTGTTCCAGCTTTTATTGGTTCACTGAAATGGTAGTAGATTAGATCTGTTATATGTCTGCTTAAGCATATTTTTTCCTCAGCCATTTCTGAAAATAAGTGTAGGTATCGCTAGCTAGTTGCAATGAAGTCAGAGACTGCTGGGACGTAGAGTATTCAAAATAAGCTATGAGTAAAGCCACTTAGATCTCCTTCTAAATTAATATTCAGCTCTTGCACACTATTAATAGCATTGTCAAACTTAGCTAAATGCTTCACTGTTTCTGAGCCACAGATAGGCAAACATGGAACATCAAGGCAAGAAAAAGCAGAGGTCTGTCAAGCAAACATAGCTTGCCCCTGGCAAGGAAAGTGAGAAGGGTGAAAGGATCGCCTATGACTATATAAAGTTTAACTTCCTTACTTCCTCTGCCTCTATTCTCTTTTCTTCAATACCCCCAGCTATACAGGAGTCTTCTGTTAAGAGGGGAATTCATCTTTGGAGCTAGGTTGATCTTATGACCTTGGCTTCCCTTTTCCTTGTAGTGCAGAGCACCAGGAATAAGAAAGTTTTCTTTGGACTGGTTTCCTGCGCTTCATTAAAAATCTTATGTTAAGTTCTGTAACATTCACATTCAGCATATGTAAAATAATCTGTCCATAACTGAGATCTAGTCGTAAGCCAGCCCAGTAAAAGCAAATTCTGAATCAGGAGACTTAATAATCCTTCCAGAATTCATAGTAGCATTAAATATGATTATGATGAATACTCTTGCTATCCATCTAAATACCCACTTTGGGATTTGTTGTGGTTTTGGCCTTTTTCCAGAGCGGAATCACAGAATCACAGAACTGAAGAAAATCCTCCAGAGGACTAGTTAGCCCCTTCTTCCTAGTGACATGATTTCTGACAGATGTTTGCCAAACCTACCCTTAAAGATATTTTGTAAGGGAGATTCCCCACCTATACCCACACAATTATTTCCAGTGCCTCATTTTTCACTCCATTAGAGATGGGAGGCTTCTTAAAGCCTAATCTTAATCTCTTTACTCCAAGTTAAGAACATGACTTCCTATTCTATTCTCCATGGGTCTTGGAAAACAGATTATTTATTTCTTCTTCAAACACCCTCTTAGATATATGAAGACCAATATGTTCCCCACATGGGTGTTCCCTTTCTCAGTCTAAGCCAGCTCAAAATGCCTACCTCAGCCCATTTATGTGCTGCTTGTCTTTTAGAGTCAGGGCTAACAAATTAACCCTTTCTATAACAGAGGTCTGCCTTGACATCAGAATTGTAACACATCATCAGGTAGGCCCACTCAAACTGATTTTAACCCACCTAGATCAGGCCCTGTTGTTGATACAACCGTGGAAGAAAGCAAAACCCATCCGAACAGAAAGGAAGATGTTCCACAAACTCAGGGCTACATGGTCGGCAGGCTTTGTGGTAGCTGTTTTGAAGCTAGCTCAGGTATGGTTACATGATGACAGCAAACCAGCTGAATGTACATAGCAATGGGTGACCAACAGTTATCCAAAAGGAGAAGGCAAAGTTCAGTTGCTTAATGCCATTCGAGATGTTAGAGGGAGCTGAGACATCCATACAGGGCTGGTACATGTGACAGAGGATCTGTCAGCAGCTGGAAGCCAGACCTGTGAGGGTTTCAGCTGACATTTGAAGTGGTACCAAGTACTTATATCCAGGCAACTGAATTTCATTCAAGACGTTGATAGTTTGATTCACCTCATCAAAAAGAATAGGACTAAAATGAGGCAAATAAGTTTTGCCTTGGAAGTGCCTATTTCTCTTCAGTGGTACAAAAGGGGCCCGGGCAAGAGCCCAGATGTAAACATCTGAAGCTGGGTGGGATGAATTCCAACCAGCTACTCCTACAAGACTGGCACATGGTATAGAGATACCCATACCATCTTACTATAAACTGAGGTTGCAGGACCCAGCTAGCTCCCATAACATGGAGCTCTGCATGAGCACATTTACGTAGATTTCTCATCTGTTCAGGGAGCCAAATTAGTTTATACGCTATTCTACTGGGCTGCTAATTGATACCCACTGCTGATTGTTACCTGGATATCTTCCTCCATGAATGGTCTGCACTGTAAGTAAAACCGAGAGACCTGTGTATTTGAAGAGTCATTGAAGATATATGAAAATTGTGGTTTGAAAGCCCATGCAGATTAAAGATGCCATAGTTGATCTGTTGTTTCACTCACATTGAAGCAGCCCTTCCTTTTCCCATGTCCTCAGTTGGTGCACTAGCACGAGATAACAAGGTCATGAGAGTAATTCAACAGCTATTTCAGTTCCTCCTCACGAAGTCACGGGTTGTGCTGCAGCTCACTGCAAGTTAATTAGTGATGTTGCTTTCCTGGTTTATTCCACTTGCCCTGCCATAAAGCGCTCTGGTCCTAGGGGCAACATTTCTTCCCTCATGCCCTGCAAAGTAATTAAAGGGAACAAGTTAGTGGTATGTCTACTCCAGCTGCCCGGCTTGATTAACCCCTTCAGTGTCACTTTTTAGGGGAAGAAGAGAGAGAATTTCAGTGCTCACAAGTCAGTTCCAACTTTTGATACCAGACAAACTTCTAGACCTAGTGCAGTAGCAACACATAAATACAGAAGGTGGTAAAACCCCCAAAATTTGAGCCACTGGACTGCTAGCATGTGTGCTGCTCGACCTCATATGATTAACGGTTATCAAATGTCGATAAAGTCTTTTGTATGGGACATCAATGCTTATGATAGTACCATTGCATGTCTTGTGCCTTGGAGAAAGTAAAGAAAATTGTATGATGTAGTGGACAGTGATGCCAGACTGGCTAATTAGCATCATTTTGAGTGAGTGATACTCTTTTTACCATCTCTTCCCCTCAAATATCCCATCAACAAGTAATGTGAGTGAATAGTCTTCAGAACAGGACAACCAGGTACATCTGTCACACAGAGACCTAAACTCACAGCTGGGCCATGATAGACTGGTGAAAATAACTCTTGCACTGGAGAGCCAGCTCACATTGCAACACAGAGCAATGACATAAATGTGTGAAATGGAGAGCAGTGGGAGCCAACAGTGCGATTTTCCTGCTCAATTCCCAACACTTACCAGGTTGTGAATATTATTATCAGTTACCAGTTGGGGATAGGTGGAAAAAACAGTGCAAAACCCCTTTGCCTGGGTACACCATCCTGGAAAGATTTGTTCAGGTAATCAAATGCTGTGGGTTTTGGAGCCCAGGTCAACCCATTGAGAGAAAAACATGTTTTACTGGGGAAATACAGGAAAGTATCCATAGCATTCTGTAGCAGGAAGTCTAGGGGAAGGCAGTATGACTGAAACTAAGCTTTTATTTGGAAAGAAAACTATGGGATTCACTTTTCTCACATGGGAAAAGTGAGAGAGTTGACCTCTTCCAAGGCCAGATTGAAATTCAACTTGGCTTTAAAGAACAAAGAGAGTAACAATAAACAGTCTTACTGGAGCTGTGTCCTGTGAAATTGAAGAATGTAATTAGTCACAGCTGGTCTCTAATAATTTCTTGCCACAGGGCTTTGGGAGCCTTTTTATAGTAATTAAAAAGAGCTTAGGCCAAATTAGTACTGGTTAAAAGATAGGTTGCTTCAAGGGAAAAAAAAGAATTGCCATGCAAGTTCATGTCTGCAAAGAGCTTTTCAAAAGGAATGGGAATGTGTTGATTTCTGCCTGAACTGCCTCCAGCATTTGCTAAACATATTCACTGCAGCCCACCTGGCAAGGCACAGTGCTAGGAACTGTCTTGTTCCCTCGGTCCTGCCAGAGCTGCCCCCTTGGCTGACCAGGAATGTGAACCCAATGGAAACACTGAGAAAAGGGGCAAAATCGTGCTGGTTCACCGGCTCAGGCAATGGGAGCATTGACCTGAGTCCTAGGGTCTCGTCCCTACTTGCGTGACATTTACGTCTTTCATGTTAAACAGCCACTGCAGATCTCACCCTTGTTAATACTATTAACCGGTTGACCCTGTCTTGAGCTTTACACAGGGAAGCAAATCTACAGAGAAACCACCACCAGCAAGCTCTTGGTGTTGCTTCAAGCTAATACATTGGGAGTTTTTAAAGGGCAATGTCAGAGAAGGTTACATTTTCTGCCATTTCAAAAGTTAGTCCCAGGGAAAAGGTACGAGGTGTGAATGTGTGTATCATCAGGCGGTAAGCAAACTGCGCAAGGTCTTGGCAAAAGCAAGTGTCATCTCAGCTAGCTTTTGCTGTTCATAATGTAGATGTCTCCAGCTGAATTCATTATCCCTCTCTTTACAATCAATGCTGAGAAATAGACATTTTAGGGGTATTTTGCATCAGCCCTACTTTAGAAGTCTGCTGTAGGAGGAGGTGAATCTCACCCTTTGTTCAGTGAATCTTCACTGAACTTCATCAAGGACCCTACGACCAGACCAGTCTGACTGGAGCCCCAAGCAGCAGACAATTTATTCAGCATCCCTCAGGCAGAAGGATCCACTGGAAGCAGTCTGTCAGGTTGTGTCGAACCAGGTTAGTGCTTTACAGAAAACTGTAGAGGTAATAAAAAGACATGATTTGAGTGTTCAGCTGCTCCACAAGTAGCCTAGTGGGAACACATGGATGTAGACATTCTCAATGAAGATGTGCTGATTAGCACTAGTCAAACCAGCAGAGTTTAAGCTGCTTGCTTTCCTGCTGCTTTGAGTGGTATAAGGTATCTCTAAAAGAAAAGGAAAATCTGCAAAACTACAAGGAGGGAAGAGGAGATGAAATCCCCTCTTGAGTATCCATAGACCATAAAGAGAGGCCAGAGATGTCCAGTTTGTACATTTGCTTGGATGAATACTCCTTATAGTAATTTCCCATATCAAAGCTCTGGTCTTGATATGATCTGGTCTTGATCTTGACTGGGCTCTTCATCCTACTGCTTTGCCTCCCTCCACATTTTTTTCCTGCCACCTTCTCTTCCTTTGACTTTTGTCCTCATCTCTGAGGTTTAGTGCTCCTCTTCTGCAGCTTGCCTAGGCACCAGCCAGCAGGTTTTGAGAAGATAAGAGAGAAAGGCTTTCTTCCCATTCCTCCCAGTGCTGGGCATCCTTAGGATCTCAAAGGAGAAAAATGGGCAACAAACAGGAGGAGCTAGAAGCCATTGTGCAGCAGCAAAACTATGATACAGTTGCCATCACGGAAACATGGTGGCATGACTAGCACAACCGGAGTGCTGCAATGGATGGCTATAAAGTCTTCAGAAGGGATAGGCAAGGATGGAGAGGTGGTGGGGTAGCCCTGTATGTCAGGGAGTGTCTCGATTGTCTAGAGTTTAATGATGGTGATGATAGAGTTGGGTGTTTATGGGTAAGAATCAGGAGGAAGGCCAACAAGGCAGGTATCCTGGTGGGAGTCTGTTATAGACCACCCAGCCAGGATGAAGAGGCAGATGAAATATTCTATAAGCAGCCGGGAGAAGTCTCACAATCACTAGCTCTTGTTCTCGTGGGGGACTTCAACTTACCAGATGTCTGCTGCAAATACAATACAGCAGAGAGGAAACAGCCTAGGAGGTTCCTGGAGTGTGTGGAAGAAAAATTCCTGACACAGTCGGTGAGGGAGCCAACTAGGGAAGGATTCCTGCTGGACCTGTTGTTTGTGGACAGAGAAGGACTTGTGGGTGATGTGATGGTTGGAGGCCGTCTTGGGCATAGCGATCACGAAATGATAGAGTTTTCAGTTCTTGGAGAAGTAAGGAGGGGTGTCAGCAGAACTGCCACCTTGGACTTCCTGAGGGCAGACTTTGGCGTGTTTAGGAGCCCGGTTGACAGAGTCCCTTGGGAGGCAGTCCTGAAGGGCAGAGGAGTCCAGGAAGGCTGGACGTTCTTCAGGAAGGAAATCTTAAAGGTGCACGAGCAGGCTGTCCCCATGTGCCAAAAGACGAGCTGGCAGGGAAGAAGACTGGTCTGGCTGAACAGAGAGCCTTGGCTGGAACTCAGGAAAAAAAGGAGAGTAACAAGTGATAGGACAAGAGCAAACGGCCTCAAATTGTGCCAGAGGAGGTTTAGATTGGATATTAGGAAAAATTTCTTCACTGAAAGAATTGTCAAGCCTTGGAACAAGCTGCACAGGGAAGGGGTTGAGTCACCATCCCAGGAGGTATTTAAAAGACATGTAGATGTGGTGTCCTTAGGTGTCCCTAAGGTTTAGTGGTGGACTTGGCAGTGCTAAGTTAGTGGTTGGACTTGATGATCTTAAAGGTCTTTTCCAACCTAAATGATTATATGACTCTATGATTCTATGAAAATGGAGGGAAAGTCCTCTGAAACCACGCTCAATGTGTAGCAGCATAGCTAGGATGAATGAAAGAAAGAAGGTTCAGCTATATTTGTTTAATATCATAGAATCATAGAATCATAGAATCATTTCGGTTGGAAAAGACCTTCAAGATCATCAAGTCCAACCATTAACCACGCCCCCTAAACCATGCCCTGGAATATCCAACCTATAGCATGCACCAAGTCTCCCAAAGGGTCACTGTGAGGCTGCAGACATGTCTTGTGAAGAGGGATCCCACAGATGGTTGACCACAGAAGTGTCTGGTAAGAATACAGTGTGCAGTTTTGGGGTTTTGTGGTGGGGTTTTGGTAGTGGGGGAGGGCTTACAGGGGTGGCTCCTGTGAGAAGCTGCTAGAATCTTCCCTGGCTCCAAGTCATACCCACCTCTGGCCAAGGCTGACCCAATCAGCGACGGTGGTAGCACCTCTGGGAGAACATGGTTAAGAAGGAGACCCTGTAGTGGAGAGGGGAGTGGAATGTAAGAGAAACGCCCCTACAAACACCAAGGTCCGTGCAGAAGGCAGGGGAGGAGGAGCAGGGAAGGAGGGGATGCTCCTGCAGCCCGTGGTGAGCCAGCAGGCTGTCCCCCCCCAGCCCATGGAGGGGAGCGGGGGAGCCGATGCCCACCTGCAGCCCGGGGAGAGAGGAGCCCCCGCTGGAGCAGGGGGATGTCCCCCAAGATGGCCGGGACTCCATGGGAAATCCCGCGCTGGAGCAGGCTGTGCCTGAAGGACTGCAGCCCGTGGAAAGGACCCATGCTGGAGCAGTTCGTGAAGAACTGCAGCCCGTGGGAAGGACTCACATTGGAGAAGTTTGTGGAGAACTGTCTCCCGTGGGAGGGACCCCACGCTGGAGCAGGGGAAGAGTGAGGAGTCCTGCCCCTGAGGAGGAAGGAGCTGCAGAGACAAGGTGTGATGAATTGACCCCAACCTCCATTCCCTGTCCCCCTGTGCCCCTGGGGGGGAGGAGGTGGAGAAAATCAGGAGTGGAGTTGAGCCAGGAAGGAGGGAGGAGTGAGGGGAAGATGTTTTAAGATTTGATTTTATTTCTCATTATCTTGTTTTGATTTGATTGGTAACAAATTCAATTGTTGTGGGTTTTTTTTCCCCAAGTCGAGTATGTGTTTTTGCCTGTGACCATAGTTGGTGAGTGAGTCGTTGTCTCTACCTGAGAGCTTTTCTTTCTTTTTTTGCTCCCCATCCCACCGGGGGGGAGGAGTAAGTGAGCAGCCTGGTGGTGCTTTGCTGCTGGCTGGGCTTAAACGACATGTGCTCAGTAGAAATGGAGGATTTACATGATAGTTGCAAATCTCTCATGCAAAGGGCGATTTGCAAAGGCTTCTATTTCTGCCAAATATGTGTGAATTTTATTTTAGAAAGAGACATGACTCCAGATTCCAATTTTTCCTTTTATAATTTTTTTTTAACTTGGGCAAAGCAAAATATTTTCCCTTACCTTATTTGTGGAAACTGCTGGATCATGTTCACTTTTTCTATTTAAATAAAGAAGCTAAACGCCTTCATAGGATCTTTCTGCACAGACAATTCAGTGTCAGCATCAGCATTAAGAGACTGAAATGAGTTGTTTACATTAAAGGGTCATGAAGCCTTATCTATGTATGTTGGGACTGTTCATATGCAGGCAAGCATTTAATGAAAAAGGAGGACTGATTGACATGGCAACCGTACATCTATGCTCCTAACTGTGCACCTCCTGTTTCTGCTGATGGCAGCCCTCTGTTTTCTTTCATCCAGCCAGCAAGAGCTTCCTGCACTTCGGGTGACTCAACCCTTCCCTGTCCCAGTCTGTCACCTAGTGAAAGCCAACGAAAAGAAAGGCTTCCCTCAACCTGCCCCAGCAGTGCTGCTTTAGAGTACTTACCTTTTTCTTTCACGATTTTTCACCAGAAACAAGTACATTTTTCTACGGTTTCTTTGTCTTTCTGTAGCAACGTCCGTGTGACAACCAATGCCACTACTCTACCAGACCTCACAAGCATCTTCATTCCTATATTACAAAGCTCCGTGTGACAGGGACTCTGTGTCCAAGATGTCAGTTGTATGAAAGAACAGACACATAAATACACTTAACGGGTCTTTTCAAACCTCTCTTTTGGCAGAAGAATGAACCTGGGGGAAAGATGCCCTGGCTGGGTCCTCTGCGAGCAGGATCTCCCTAGGTGACTCACTGCTCATTTGCACCACTGCTCTGTGACTTCTTCCCCACCATATCACCCTTCGCCTGCGCAAGACCCACCTAACGGAGGACAGCTTGAGCTGACAAGCTGCTTCTGGACCATGTGGTCATTGAGGAATACCAGTTTTGAGCTCTGTGTGTGAGGAAGCAAGAGGAAGTTGCAACTGGTTGGCTCGTTCTTGTGTTCAGTGCATGTAGGTGGGGTAGGCAGGTATCAGATCCTGACCAACGGGGAAGCTAATAAGGTAATAATATGAGGAAATTTCAAGATGTCACAGATAACATTTGAACAGTTATACATATGCAGATGGCTCACCCTGACACTACAAATAGAAAAAAGGGGGGAGGGGAATACCAGCTTAACAGACTTGATGAAAAAGAGGGAATTTAACAGCAGAACAATATCATAAATACTAAATAAAGCTATAAAAGTAACAAAGCCAGAGGCAACGGGGAAGATGCAAACAGAGAAGTGCTGGTCATACAGGAAGGCTTGGAGATTATAAAGGGGAAAACTTCAGAGGAGAAAAGGGAGGAAAAGGGAATATAACGTGAAGCAAATCATGGGAACGGGGCTGTTCAGCAGTCCCTCTGCAGCGGGAACTCCGTGCCTGATCAGTGCAACTTGGAGCAGAGCAATAAACTCACTGTTTTCTCTGTATTCCTGACTGACAGATTTCTGTGGTTAGGAGAGACCTAGAGTGGTTTAACCTGCCATCAGCGAGGGAATACTGAGAGCTGCCTTTTGCCATGGATGGGGGAACACTTGGTGCATTTTCCACCTAACAGCATTACCTCTTCCTCTCCTTGAACAGCATGAAGACTTAGGATGGCTGCTTTGTCACCCAAAGGGTGAGAGAGCAAACCTCAGCCTGTCTATATATGTTTTAAAAAAGCTGGAGGCCTGACAGCTTGTCAGAGAGAAACATCCTGGAATCAGCCCTGAGGTCATTTGCAGAGAGCAATTGCAGTGATGGAGGACATCAGTGTAGACATGTTACCCTCTGGTCCCAATGGGCTGCACATACCACTTCGTGTCCACTCTTTGCCAACTGTAAAACTGCTCCAGTCCTCTTTGAGAACTCTGCCTCTTTATATAAGATGTGGCAGTTCTTAGGGCTAGAAGCAGGTAAAAAAGCCACTGTTACCAAATGCTACAGCCTTTGCAAATATTTTCTTCAGTGTAGGCGAGGCTTTAGAGTCTGGAGGTGAAAGAGAAGCTAAAGGAAAGTGTCCTTTTTCATCTACTTTTGCTGAAGATAGGACTTTAAAAGCTCCCATATAGTCTATATTATTAGTCCTTTTTCCACAGGGCCCTGTTCGGAAATCTCCTGCAGCATAAAGGTTCAATGTGTTTGCTACAGAATTTGTGAATAGACTGTGTTATTTTGGAAACAGATAGTCTTAGTAAGTTCTTGCTGCCCTTTCCCAATAGTGCAACCAGTTCTCATAGCTCTGGACTTGGCAGTCTCAATTGTTCTTCCCTTGCATAAATCCAGGTGTCCAAGTAGTCTTTCTGAAACAGCCGTTGTGCCTACCTGTTCCAGCCATGGGCCAGGATTTAATTGCGTGAGGGGTGATATGCAATACTAAAGCGTGGCTCCTGCCCAAGGACCTCCTAATGACAAAGACCTTACTGGTATGTCCTAATTAGAGATTTACAGAGAGAAAGCTCAACAGGCTATGGGCTCAGTACAGCCCTCAACTATTCACAGTCAAGAAGAGAAATAACTTAAAACATAATAAAAAATATTTATTAATTTGAGAAATCAGACTCTGAATTTACCACATATTCTTCTACCTTCATTAGTGGCGGAAAAAAATCACAGATCCAAAGATGTCTATTGACTTCATGATGTACTGTAACTTCATCCAAATTTTGCAACTTTTATCTGTCTCTGTGAATTGCATATATAATGCCTGTGC
Source organism: Harpia harpyja (assembly GCF_026419915.1). Taxonomy (NCBI): domain Eukaryota; kingdom Metazoa; phylum Chordata; class Aves; order Accipitriformes; family Accipitridae; genus Harpia; species Harpia harpyja. Next base: position 107,339,259 of record NC_068940.1, read on the forward strand.
ACATCAATGTGTTACAGAAACATCAAGGTCGCAGTATGCTAAATGCATCATCCTGGATGTATTCCACATTCAACGAAGATATGTGTGTTTGGAGTGCAATCACCACAGACTCTCTCTCTCCTTTGGAGAATAACAGGTAGCTCCTGAAGATGGTTCAGCCCATTACACATCTGACTTACTCCCTGGATGCCTTTCTCCAATAACTGGAAAGAGTCTTGACTGTGTAAGGTCCTAATTTAGGCGTCTCATTTTAGTGCACACAGCCAAATGGATGACTCTGGGCTTTTATGTATAAGCAATAAGAGAAAGCCCTGCCACGGAGAAGACTCTGTTCTTAATAGGCAAGGCAAGAAAGAGGCTGGGTTTAATAAAAGAGTTAGTGTTTGCATCGTGCAGAACTGGACTCGGTGGCCACTCATGTCAGCTCCTTTTGGCTCTAAGCTATTTGGATCATTGGTATGTTTTCATCACAGAAGTGAAGGGAGGCCCAGAGAGATTAAACCGCTTGCCTACATTCATGTGGGGAGTCTGTGGACAAACTGAAGAATGAGAACAGATCTCCTGGGGCCTTGTCTAACGGCTTAACCACGAGATCCTCATTCCTTCCATGCTGTGACTGCTCTTCTTCCAGCTGTCTTGCACACTCAGGGTCTAGGAGGGTTGAATACATTTGGATAGCATACGGCACAAGCTGAACTCCTGCCAAGTTTTTAGCCTAAACTTGTAATGTCCTCTTTTGAAGTTTTAAATGAAGTGGAGCAAAAATTTCTCTGCTTTTATAAGTCAGTTTGGTTTTAGTCTTCTTTGTGATGCTGGTCTTCCTAGTTCCGAACAGATGGTGGTGTGGAAATTATTACAATCTTCAGCACTATTCTTGTAGGATATCTAGTCAGACTAGAACAAAACTTCATATCTTTTTCTTCATCCTTCCCTCTCTCGCTCTCGCTCTCTTTTTCTTTCTTTCTACCTACATACCTACCTGCCTACCTGTCTCCTTGATAAGTATGTCCATCACTTTTATCTCTGAGCATGTTCATCTTCCAAATATGAATCTCTCCCAGCTATACCAAAAAGTACACATATGAAATCATATATCATAAAATGATAGAACGGTTTGGGTTGGAAGGCACCTTAAGGATCATCTAGTTCCAACCCCCTGCCGTGGGCAGGGACACCTTCCACTAGACCAGGTTGCTCAAAGCCCCATCCAACCTGGCCTTGAACACTTCCAGGGATGGGGCATCCACAGCTTCTCTGGGCAACCTGTTCCAGTGGCTCACCACCCTCACAGGGAAGAACTTCCTTACATCTAATCTAAATCTACCCTCTTTCCTAAATCTGCCCTCTTTCCTACTCGCTTTCCTAATGAAGCCTCATGGGCCAAAGATGCTATGGTTAGTCCTAACTATGGCTAGGACTGTGTCTGGGCTGAGTCAAAGTGGGGAATCTGCTCAGGCAGCTGGGGCAGCTTGTCCCAAAGTATCTGCTCTTGCCTTCTCCTCTCTCCTTTCCTCATAACTCTCCACCCTGGTGGGGCTTCTTCCCAAACTGTCCCAACTTTGGTCTCCTGACAAAGTGGAAGTCCCTTTTCCCCATGCTTTCAGGTAATTCTGGGTACAGCAGCTCTAAATGAAAGGACATTTAGGTGGAAGGTAATGTCAGCTTTGGCGTCCTACCCCCGTTTGGAGTTTCAAAATGATACTTTGGCTTAGCAGTGGACTGTGGAGCTGAGTCCAATGGAGAATAAAGACGAGCTTGATAAAACACAGTGGCATGATTATGCTTCAGCTAAATGGAGCTTTAATTTCCTCAAAGTAGATGTCCTAATTTGCAAATTACTGTTCTGTGATAGAGATCCTAGGTCCCATATGTAGTTAAAATATAAAAAAGTCCCTTGGGATCAGGTGGGAGCTTATTAAAAGTAGGAAACCACATATGTCTCTTTTCTTGCATTCATAGTTTGGGTTGACCTCCTGTGGCTTTGGTTTGTACTAAAAGCCTTTGCCTTTCCAAAAAAAGAGGCTCCCACAGTGTCTGAGTTGAGCTTCCCCCCCCCCCCCCCCCCCCCCCCCAATAACTGGAAGGAACATTGCCTTGTGTTTGGGTGGTCAGATATAGTTTGTGCACCTTGGAAGCAACCAAGAGTTGGGTTTCTTTCGTCTATCTTTCATAATAGCTGAAATCACCCAAGAACTCCCCTAGTGCTGAATTCACAGGCTGTCTGGAATTTAATTGTGGGGTCAACATGGAACATTCTTCCTGGAAAAAGAGACGATGAGGTGGAGTAGTAAAGATGGTTAACCAGAAAAGCAAACAAAATCAGCCATAGACATTTATTAGCATTTAAAATAGAGTCTTGTCGAGTAATATGTGTGTGTGAGCGTGCGAGTGTATGTGTTAGGGGAGGAGGGGATTTCATAACTGGGTGCTTGAGGGAGGCAAAAACAGCCAGTCAGGTTGGGCAAACAAGGCCAAGATGTACCCTGTAATTTTCATAATGAGAGAATTTGGAGCAGGAGACTTGGGATCTGAGGTAAACTCGATGTGACAGTCTGCCAAGGAAACAGAGTGGCTACATTAAGCACAGCTTAGCATGGCTAGGGCAGCCTTTACCTAGTGGAAAGAAATTTAGATTACACTGTGCGAAAAAACTTGTTCTACTTTCTCTCCCCACAAGCATTGACAACAATACTACGGTCATTAATAGATCTCCACCTGTATCTATCTATTTCCCTGTATAAACTCTTGGCAAGATAATGAATGCTAAAATCCACGTACAAAGAAATACACACACACACACACTAGGAAACTGCATTTTTCTACAAAACAGAAAATTCAAGTAAAAATTAAATTTTGCATTGAAAAACAGTGATGTTGGAAAATTTCATCCAAACAAGAGCTTTGATAACATTTTTTTGGTGGATGTGCTTGTTTTCAGAACCAGATTTCAATGCCATTTTGACTCACTTGGGCTGCTGCAGTGCAAGAAGAGGTGAAGTTACAACGACCAGGAAACTCTGCCACAGTTTTGATTCAACCTGTATCTTCTATGAATTTGATAAGAAGCAACTTATCTGCCCTGGTGCAGAGTTGTAGGAGAAAGACTAAATGCTGAAGTGCTGAGAAGCAGAGGGGAAGGCAGAGAGCTGAGATGGAGATGGGAGATGAAGTGAGACAAAGCAGCTGCTTACCCCTAGGAAAACTATTCAAGCAGGCAGGGAAAAGATAATTTTTACATGAGTATTCAGGAGGGATTTTGAGAATGTAAATCTCTTTCCTAATGCCATAAAAGTCAGGTGATATGCCCCTCTCTCCCAGATGAAGTTATTATAGAGAGAATTCTGAAACTGAACCATGACCTATGAAGAGAGACCCATATTCAAGTTTTCTGATGTGGAGAGCTGGCATTAATGATAGTGATTTGGGGTGACTCTGCTTTAGCTCTGCTTGAATTATATTAAAAGAAATCTGATTTTGAAAAACCCAGAGCTCTGCATTACTAAAAGATATTTAAGACTGGGCTCCAAAAACTGATTTCCCCCCCAAATCACTCATTCCCTTGGAAATATTTCCCCCCCCAGCCCCAAATCAAAATCTTTACAGAAGCCAGGCTTGGTTCTGATCTTGCTTCAAGCATTGAAAATCTTGAATTTTAAAGCCAGATTTATGCCACACATCTCAATGCAGTTATTCCCTTGCAGTTCTCTTACAGACAGGAAACTTTCTGTGTCTGTCACCTTTTATAGTTAATATGCTTCTGTGCTCATTTGTTTTTTCAGAGCTAAAGGATGAAAGCATGAAGAACTAGTCTCCACAGACTGCACCATACCAAAGGATAAATATGTTTTCTTTTTAATTTTCCGGCATTACAGTATTGAAAGCCAGACTTAACAGTTGTCCAGCAAGATTGACTTTCTATTGTGCTTGTCTAAACTCGTTAATGAGGACACTGCTTTTAAAAATTAGTCTAAGAAAATACCAAAATGAGCACTGCCTCACTTCCTCTCTCCGTCCACCCGTTTTCTCCAACTTCTTCAGTCTTTTCTTTCCAGCCCTTTCCCTTCTCCTTGGTCTATTCCTATTGCCCTCTATATGTGTCAAACTCATTGATTGCCAACTGTAATTTGTAAGTTCATAGGTCTGGGAGGCTACAAACTGAACAGTGCACCTTTTTTGGCACATCTCTACAAGATATTAACACATGGTGACTTGCCAGGAAATTGGAGGGTGGAAAGCCGCCCTTTGGTTGACAAAACCTGGTCTAATTTTTTTCATTTTCCTGCCGGTTACAGAGTAGCTTCCACTGAGGACCCATCATCAAGTCCCAAGGGGATTGCATGGAAATTGTAATTAATCATCCTCTTGTTTCTCTGTTAAACCTTCCAGCATACTGCTTCCTCTTTTTTACCTTCCTCTTGCTTTGATGGCAGCTTCCCAGGAGCAATAAATTCAGGAGTCTGTGTATCATTGAACAGAAGTGTCCGCTAGCACTCGCAGGAGACCTTCCGCCCGCAGACAAGGAGAGCGTGACCCCTGTGGCATTCAGACCCATACTTACCCTACGTAATGGCTATCAAAGATCTTTCAGACTCTTCTCATCAGGCAGCACCTCTCTTTTTTTCTCCCTTCAAACATGTAACTTATGATGTCTTTACTTTTCATATATTTATGAAACACTTCTCAGTGTTTTACTGATCTTTTGGGATAGCAAATGCTGGGAATCCCTTCTACATACCTTGCTCAATGGCTGAATAGACACCAAAAGCCATCTTTGTGTCTCCCGTATTTATTTAAATTCTAGTGATTCTTTTCACCTTTTATGCAAAAATAGAGCCATGAGAGTGCTGTTGCTTCTCTTTTCCACTGTAGATCCACACAGGCATTTTCGCATTTTGCAGCTTTGTTTAATTTGATCTCCCTTACATCTCTTTTGGCATGGGTAATTCCCAGCTCTCTTTTTCGCTGATTATCATTTTGGATTGCTGTTGGCTGCCCATACTCCTTACCTCTTTTGGCCCCTTTCCACAAATCCTCTGTCCTCATGGATATTCTTGGCACTTCCCACTTGAGTAAGATCTGTGAATTTCATTCATGCTTGTGTTCATTTCTCTGCCAGATCATGAATGAGGATGTTAACTAACACTGATCCATGTGGATATTCCACTAAACTGCTTTCCTGCAATGCCATGTAATATTATGCATGATTCATTACCCTCTGTTCTTTGTTTTCAGCATTTCAGTTAATGATCAGGCTATGCAGCTGCTCACAGAGAGGCTGATTTTAATTTATGTGGCAAGAACAACTTCATGAGACATTGTCTCACATGTTTTGGTACAGACCAGATATTTTATATCTACTGTAATCACTTTAATCTTGTTATTCTATTATAACAAAAAAAAATTCAGTCCACGTGTATCTGAACTTAATCTGTTTATACGCATGCAAAGTTAATGAAAAGCACAACTAATTCAAAACAGTAGCTCCCCCCCACCTCTCATTGGAAAGAATAGGAGATTCAGACTTTTCTTAACATCATAGCTCAAGGTTGCCTTAGCAGCTAGGGCAGGGGTCTGTGTGGAAAGGGGGTTGCTCTTCCATCACGAGATACAGCAGGGGCTCTGCACCTGCCTAAGATAAACTAGTGAAGTAAACCCATTTTTAAACTCTTCCCCATTAAATGTAATCTGATTTTCAAAACAGGACTAAATTCAGTCCAAGTGCATTTTTGTGAGTGGAGATAATGAAAAAGAGAGATCAGCAAATAGATAGCAGAAAGCACAGGTTGTGTAGGAAAGAGACAACATGAACAGTCTCTTACCAGGCTAGCATGCACAGATTTCTTTACTTTTTAAAGGGAAACCATTTCTTTCTTGTGTGTCCATACTTCTGCCTCTTCTTCTAAATTCCCAGCTGCCTGTTTACTGTGTCAGTGCCTAAATTTGGTTAGGCACCTGCCACTTTTATGAAGTTGTGCCTTATTATTTCCTATGTTTCAGTGATAACAGCAAAATCTCTGGAGTTACACTAAAATTTCTTCTGTTTTTTTTTGCTATTAAAAAAACTTTGATTTTTTGAGCAGAAGCCTAAAATCTCTTCTATCAGTGAAGTCTACAAAGTTTCTCTTGTTATAAGCAAAGGCAACATTTACCCTCAAAATAAAATGCCATTCAGCAAAGAGGTTCAGGAAAACTAGCACCTCCACCTCCTTCATATGGCACTGCTGCTTCCCCCAAACCAAGCAGTGATGGGATGCTGTCCTCCATCCTTCATTTAATCACATCTTTTGCCAACTAAACTTCAAGGGGATAGTCTTTAAGAATGGAGATCAAATAAGAACCAGGAAGTGTGAATAAAAAGCTTCATTTTCTGATCCCAGGCCAGTGGAAAAGATGTCTGTTAATTTGTGAATGAATCAGATTTGTGCTGGAAGCTATTTACAAGGAATGTGTTCTTGGTCTCTTACTTCATGCTAGGCAAAGCAAAGTCACCTATTGATGTCAAGCTGCATCTACACCACCACTGTTATGCTAACCCTAATGTTAATCCAGGCCCTCAGCACAAATGATTCACAAGTTCAATTAGAGCAAAAGGTCTGCTAAAACATCCAGACAATTCCTCTGGAGAGCTGAGAGTGTATTTAGGTTCAATAGACATCTGTATTTGGATTCAACTTACATTCTTCACTCTATGTCTCCTCCCACCACTTTTAAATCTCCAGAAAAGCATAACTTTAGAAAGGAAGGCTACATTCCCTAACAGCCAAAAGGAAGATTTACAAGCCAGATGGTGATACTTAAAATAAATCACAAAAAATGATGCAAGTTAATTTTTCCTCTCTTTCAGTGTGAAAACATCACCATCCCTTCCTCCTACTATCTCCATCGCAAGATGACTGAACACTCTACCCTCACTAAATCCTTCTGCACTAATTAAACACCTTTTCCTAGCAGTGCTAGAGACATTCGAAGATACACCTTCTGTCATTAAAAACAAAAGCTTGTGTTCATAGAAATGATAAATGGAATGGATAGAAAAGTTCTCCCTGCTGTCCCCCCCCGAAATGTTTCTGGCTTTCATTAAAAAAAGAATGCAAAAATGCAGAAAAAAGTAAAAGAGGATTTTAAAAAAAATCTCTGGCTTTTGGCGGCCAACAGTTTATATTTTCAGTTTATAGCTAATGGATTTTGGCAACTGAAATATAAAAACACTAGTGGCTTTGAACAAAATAAAACAAAAAGTAAACGAGCACACCACTCAAAAAATGATTTTCTCAAAATATACCTTTTTCTCTTCAAAAATGCTTTAGGATAAAATGCTTCATTTTGCAACCACAAAATGTTTAGTTTAAAAAACCAGCAAAAACTTCATTTCTGGCTGCCATACTTTGCTTTCATGAGAGCATCATGGATGCATCATGGACTGGAGAGCTCTGCTTGGGACCAGGACTTAACACTGTATTTTATTGTGTATTGCAAGATCAGTCTGTGGCTCATCATGAGGGAAACAACTGAGTGAAATTATAGGTCTTGTGTAATACAATAAGTCCAACTGAATGTCTAATAACCCTTTTTGGCACTAACATCTATGAATTGATAAAACATTGTGAACATTTGCAATGATGCTGAGAGGACCGTATTTCCTTCCATGTTGTGGTCTCTTTGCATGTCATTCATCCGATGACATGCAGATGTCTAAAATTAAGCCAAAGAATACTGCTTTAGTGTTGCTCAGAAAACACAAAGTGTCAGAAAGCATTTCTGTGTCCAACAGAGAATCTCCCTGGTATATCCTATTGCCACTTGCACGTGCCCAACTCCTGTCTGGAGATCAGGAGTGTGCTGAAGGTGAGGAGATAACGTGCCCTTTAGCTATTCATGTTAATCATAGGAGACCTTCCTGCTGCAGCTGGAGTAGCAGAATTAGCAGACTGTACTAACTCGAGCCAAGGATTTGCTAAAAAAAACCCAGAAGTGTAAAAATCTGTGTACATTCATCACAGTTTTCTCAACACGAGGTAGTTCCACATCCTCATCACCAGGGGCCCAGACATTGTAAAAACCTGTCAGTGCCTTTTGAGCATTTTTCATGGCTGGGCTTCAGCAGTGAAATACTCTTTCAGAAGAGCCAAAACTGAGTCTGATCATGACAGCACTTATAGTTTGATGCTCAACCACTGTTCTGCTTCAAAAACTAAAGTAGAGATTATAGGAGGAAACTGAAACAGCGTTTTGTTCTGCAGTGGAAGTGCAGTTTGGTACTGAACCCCACAGACACCTCATTTAACGTCTCTTGGTTCATTTAGCAGGATGGCTTGGAGTGTGCAAACTGCAATCCTTTGGGAGGAAATCAAAATGGCAGCTCTACTGCAAGCACCCAACCTATGCTCCCTAAGACTCTCGTGGCAATAAGAGGTTTTCAGTCTTAAGTAGAGAAGCCACGTGAAGGTCCTTGAACGGGTCCAGAGGAGGGCAACAAAGCTGGCGAAAGGGCTGGAAGGAATGTCTTATGAGGACTGGCTATGGGCTTTGGGTTTGTCTAGTTTGGAGAAAAGGCGGCTGAGGGGTGACCTCACTGCTCTCTACAGCTTCCTGAGGAGGGGACGTGGAGGGTGAGGTGCTCATCTCTTCTCCCTGGGATCCAGTGATGGGACTCATGGGAATGGTTCAAAGCTGCACCAGGGGAGGTTTAGACTGGACATCAGGAAGCATTTCTTCACTGAGAGGGTGGTCAAACACTGGAACAGGCTTCCTAGGGAGGCGGTGGATGCCCCAAGCCTGTCAGTGTTTAAGAGGCATTTGGACAGTGCCCTTAATAACACGCTTTAACTCGGTCAGCCCTGAATTGGTCAGGCAGTTGGACTAGATGATCGTTACAGGTCCCTTCCAACTGAAATATTCTAGTCTAGTCTAGTCTAGTCTAAAGAGAGATCTGATTGCTGTCTTCAACTACCTAATAGGAGTAAGGGGAAGATGTAGGCAGACTCTTGGGGGTGCACAGTAGTAGGAGTAAAGGCAAGAGAGGAAATGCCCTTTAGATATTGGGAACTAAATAACTCATTACAAGGCTAGTCAGATAGTGGAAGACAGGCCAAGAGGGGTTAGGGAATCTCCATCCCTGGACATATTAAGAACTTAACTAGACCAATTCCAGGAAGCTGATCTAAACTGATTCTTCTCTGAGTGCAGAGTTAGACCTGACAACTTCCAGAGATCTCCTCCAACTGAAAACAATCAACGGCAAGGGTCTGAACAAATCATTAATCCTTAAGCCAGCTTCATACCACATGAGTGACGGTTTAGTCCATACACTAAACAGAAACAAAATCCCCAAACCACATGTAAAGGATTTAGAGGGACCAGGCCACCACCTTCCTTGATGAATTGATCTCTTTTTATTACACCAAACAGTTATGGTAATATATAAAGAGGCCTAAGTTTTCAGCTAGAGCAAATTTGTCTGTACCCAGTACAAAACTGTCCAAAAAGACCAAAGGCAAGGTTTCTGTATAGTGCTTGATAATCCTTTATGATAGATTAAATTCAGATATGGTATACTTTGCAGTCTGCTCTCGACAGAGCTGTATCTATCTGTAAGGCATAGTTTGGCATCTCTGTGCTATCACTGTGGAGATGTTTTAGGTATTTAAAGTCTATAGGGTGACACAAACCTGTTGGCGTTCTGTTTTGTGCAACACGAATGACTTCATGTGGCAGTTAGCAATAGCCGAGTCCCTTGTGCAGAAGAGGCCAGCTGCCACCCTGCATCGGTGCATGGATGCTTTCTTGAAGTTATTACCATTTGTGAATGTCACTGCAGGCAAAGAACAGTTGCACTGAACTCCTAGCATCTGTCAGACTGAGTACTCAGCATGGAAACCTTTCCGTGGATGCCAAAGAAAAAACAAAATGTAAATAGAAGCTCCCAAAAGACATTCCTACCTGAAGATGGAGAAGATAGAATAAGGTTCTCTATGAAGCTCTCATTTGGCCAGAGCATTTGAGGACAAACGCATGAGTAAGTCTGTTAAAGGATTGTTGGATCATGCCCTTCAATCCTCTTGTTTCTTATCAGTGCACCTATTCCATAAATCACTGAATAATACCGCTCTGACACTCAGAGTGACACAACTTATTTGATATCATCTGCAGAAACCCAAGATGATTGATGGGCTTAGATTGTTCACCATATTATGTTCATATCAGTGATGTTTCTCACAGTCTGTTTTATTAGTCCTTTCACAGTCCTTTCATAGTATCTCCTCTTGTAAAATTAATATCAACCTCAACTTTAGGGGTCTAGTACTGAAATTCTACTTCATTTTTTTCTTATCCTAATTCTACCCCATTACTCCTTTATGTCATCTTTATAAAATGTTCTTCCAAATTAGACATAGATAAATAATGGTTCATTTTTTGGCTTGAAACATGAACCAAAACATTAACAGGCATCTGTGTTCTGGGTTGAAACAAAAGTCTTATGCAGAGACTTTGGCAAAATAAAAGCAGAAGGTCAAAAATGTTGATTTGGGCCAAACTGATAAGAGATGTTTACAAGACACAGTTTTCTATCCTTTTAGCTTTTTAAGATAAAATCTATATAAACATCTATTTTAAACCAAAAAGTCAAAAAGTACCATTTCAAAAATGTCAAAATTGAAAGCTCTAGCCAAAATGCTTTTCTTTCCCTCAGCCAATTGACTATGAGTTAAAACAAAATAACCCAGCCATGTCTAAATCATTTCTATCCATCTCCTAGCCTTTTCCTAAATAACACTTATCTTGGCTATTGTAATTTCTTCCTCACTGTTTTTAGGTCTTCAAGCTGAAATATCCACGGCAGACCAAAAAAGCATAACATGGGTTTGCTGATAAGTTTTGGAGAGAACTGAGGCTCACCTCCCCCAGAACCCCTGTTTTCCCCCAGTTTCCCTCCCTCTCCCATCAAATTCCTGGCTTTCTATGGTCTGCAGCGTCCAATTTGCTGACAATATCTATAATCTTTCTGCCTCACTGTCATAATTTCATTTCTAGCTGCCAAATGCAGGCTACGCAAAGAAATAAAACCCAGTCTTTTCCCTTTCACTCAGCGGGGAGCTCCATAAAGATTCCTTCATTAGCAAACACATAGCTGCCAGTGATGTTCTTTAATAGCTGCCTTTTCCTGAGGTACTTTATGGCTACAAATGAAGACTGATCACAGGCCAAAATCTCCCCACTAAATAACTGACACAAATGAAATACCTTATTTGTCTGACCATTCCCCAGCAGTAGAGAGATCACAAACATGCCTATACCATCTCTCTGATAACAGCACCCTGGGCTGTAATTACCTGGGCACCTAAATCTAAATGATTGCAATGACAAGCATATCTATTGCCCACAAAACACCGGCACTACTTGTATTTTGTTTATAACAGAAGGAAAGGACACATCTGCTTCAAGCTGTTCTGTTGGTGAGATGTTTTCATAAGGTTTAATCAAGACATTCAGCAGTTTCAAGAGACTAGTGAAACTGTGTGCTGTAGAATGACATCATGGGGTGAAATTTTGCAATTGAATTTCCATGGCAACACATAACGTTGAAGGGCAAAGCTATATGATGGTGTCAATCCATCAAAGTCCATGTAAGTATATAGAATCATAGAGTCATAGAATATCTCAAGTTGGAAGGGACCCATAAGGACCATTAAGTCTAGCTCCCTGCTCCTCACAGGACTACCTAAAACTAAACCATATGACTAAAAGCGTCATCCTATCAATAAGCAGTGTACTCTGGGATCTTCTGCAGAGAATTTTCCTGAGAAATTCCTTGTGGTGTTCAGCCAAAATGCAGACTCCTTGAACTTTAGAATAACATAATGAGCAAAATATTTCCTACCTGATACATATCCAACAGTCTTCACCTCAAGAGAAAAACCAAGGTTAATCTTTTGTGCAAGAGAATATTTTTGGTCAAGGGTACAAGTCAAAAGGCTGATGGAGGGATGCTGATGAAGGTAGGCCCAGTGCTCTGGCCCTGTGCTTTCAGGAGAGGTACAAGTGGGGAAAAACTCAAGAGTTCTTCATCCATGAAGCAGGGCCAAAAACTACTCCTCTGCTACATGGGTATGCTATGGGGGTAAAAGTTTGTGCAGCCCATTGATATTTTGATTAAAAGAACTACATGAGAGTTAAAGCAAAGAAACATTCAAAGCCAATAGGGCATCCAAAGGAACATCCAAGGCTGATAGGTACGTTAGTGCCTGCATTCACGCATGTGTGCATGTATGTGTGTGTCTCCTGATGATATATCGATGGTATCCTTTTATTTCACTGTATCTGGGATGCACAGATTCAAAGACATAAACAACTGAGAGAAATCAAGAAACTACTGTCATCAATGTCCAAGAATTAGAAAGAGAGATACAGGAAATCAAATAGTTAATATACAGCACAGTTGATATTTGAATCTAGATTTCCAGAAATCAGAGCAGTTGCCTCATCTCAAGCCCTTGTATGCAGATGAATTCTTTCTTTCTTTGTACACCCTTGTAGATAACAAACATTTTACAAAAAAAGTTATTCACAGCTCTCTTAAAGAGGGAATAATATAGAGATGCCCAAGAATATAGAGATGGAGATCACTTGGATCCTACTGCAGATTTCCTCTACAATTCTGGCCAAGTGTTTTGGTTTCTTTTATTGCTGCCATTCTGTGGTCTCTCTTGTTTATTTAGATAATACGTTCTACATTGGAGACTAGGTTTCTCTGACTATTTTTATGGTATCAGCTGCAAAGGGCCTTTGGTCTCAAGTGCATATTTAGGAAAGTAGGACCAATAATTTGAGAGCTTAGAGATTATGTCCTTCCAGGAAGAAAGAAACCAGAACATGATCTCCTAGGTTTTGATGAACTTTAAGAGAGTCCAAAAGATCAACTTAATGAGACTGAGGTCAAGCTGTATTAAGCTATTAATCAGCATTTTTAATGAGAATGGGAAATTTTACAGGGAACAGGTTATCATAGTATTTCAAAGATCGGGAAGTGGAAAAAAAAGAAGTGACTAAATCAAGGGAATCCATGGATGAAATCCAGAGTTTTCAAGCCTTTAGGGCAAGTTCTACTTTCATAGACTACCCTCCCTTTTTTTAAGACAGCTCCCACCCTATTTCTTCCTTAGACTCTGAACTGCTCAACGGGGCTATGAACTTCAGGCCAAAGTGAGTAGTCAACTGCGTGTTTTGTTGCTGGTCTGAGTGGAAATCTTGGCTTTTTGCACTTAGCCTGGAAGGGAAAAGGACTGCTTTTTGAAAATTGCATTTTGACATGCTTGCAGATTGATTGCTGCTCTAAGGATGCTATCTTGCCATGACACATTCATGAAATAGCTCCAAGTTTTACTACCCAACTAATTTTCCAAACAGCTGTAAAAAATCCCAGTATTGTACATGTCACCTCAATTTACTCCTTTTTCTCAGCCTTGCACCTCGTTAAATTTTGATTTGTGCCCAGAAGCAATCACAGGACATGAAATTGCTCCAGTGAGTCTTAAAGAATACTAAGTAGTCCTTAAACATTGACTTTGCTTTCTATACACATTAGTTTCACGGCTCTGGATTCAGGGTTTGGGACAATACAACAGTAATACTATCAAGAGTTATGACTGTATAGCTCATTCCATATCTTCCTTTCATTAGAAGCTGTGCCTTCAATAAGATTTCCAGATAGAACTTTTGGAGAAAAGCTTTTTCTTTTTGTTTGGATGGTTTTCTTTGGAAGGGGATTTTGTTGGAAATAATTTAATTATTTAAGACCTTTAAAGGATAAAACTTTCATTGCTAATGATACCTTCCTTCTACGTTGCATGATGAAGTCAAAGCCTTAGATGATTGTAAGTTGATGGCAAGAACATTCCTCACATTTGTAGAACCACTTACAAATCCTCACCCAAATAATTTTGCCCTTTCAATAAGATAGAATACTTTCAGTAGAAGAGACTGAAAGCAGATCCTGTATTTTCTCAGACTGAGGAAAGCAGCTTAGCAAGAACTAGACCTAGCTTGGAGGCTTTCTGATGGAGCTCTTGAGGTATAGGGGCTACTTCTAAGAGGCCATAAAAAGCAATCAATCACGTTGTCAATAAACTTAAACTCTCTATGTCAGGGATTGCAACTCCACTGAAAGATGTGTTTGGTTCCATAACTAAGGAAAAGGTTACACACTGCAAAATTATGAAATCTTCTGACTGAGTACTCTGGTCATCATGGCAACCAGGGAAGTCTCAGCATTTTATTCTGTGTTCCGTTTTCTTTCCATTAAAATACTTGCACAGTTTTTGTTTCATCCCACTTCACAGCAAAGAATTATTTTTTTTAATGTGAAAAATTTTTTGCAGGACTGAACCAGAAAGCCATTTCCTGCCCAATTCTAAAAATACAAATTGTGAAGCAAGCATCCTGCCTCTGCAAAATAAAATAAAATAACATATTTCATTCCAGTCAATAAAAACTCACCTAAAAACTTTTCACTGACCTGTGGGCTGGGTATCACTGGATCAGACAGATCAGTTAAGCCCATCCTATCCAGAAATCACAGCTATTGGAAGCATTTGTTAAGGCATAGGTAGGGCTGATACACAGCTGCTAGTAGGAGAAAAAAATTGAAGTCCCCAAGGACAGAATATTGGAGTGTCATAGATCAGTTGTAGTCATGGAAAATAACAGAGGGAGGAAGAGGGTACAGTCATGAGGAGAAAACATTCAGATTAGCACCATACCTCCAAAGCATGAACACCACTGTCATTTTTGCATGTGACAACAGATGTTTGGCTTTCATAAATTAGGAGTGTCCGAATGAAGAAAAGAGGGGCCTTTCTTAGCTGGGGTAGATGAGTACATTTTCAGAGTATCAATGACTCTTTCCTTTTTCTAGAAGACTTCTAAATGTCCTCTAATTATATGAAGCATTCAGGAAGAAAAAGGTGACAGGATAGGTGGGACAGTTTTCATCCAAAGAGTAAACTGACAACAGCACTTTAATTTGGGGAAATATAAATGAAATGGGATATAATAGAGATTTAAAATATCATAAATTGTACTGAGAAGCTGGATAGGACACATATTGCTTTCCCCTCACATTAAAAAAATAGGGTGAGGATACATCATCATATCTGTGAGATATGTTTAAAAACAAGTGAAACAGAATTCTTTTCATATAAATAATAATTCAGTGGTCCCTCTTGTTAGCATAGGATATTGGGGAATAAAATATTATATGGTCCTAAGAAAGGAATTGGAAATATTCATAGAAGAAATAGTGTTTAGTGGCTGTTAGACAGGATGGACATGACCCGCATCTGTGGAAGTCTCCATGCCTTTGATTATTGGAAGCCCTCGGCCACAAAAAGAGTCACGCTACGCAAACTCTGAACATGCAGAGACTGTCTATACATCTGCTCCAGACCACTGGTAGAGGAGATAAAGATCTAAAGATAAAGGGAACCTTGGCTAAGAAAACGGGTGTTTTCATATGGCATAATCAGTGCTGCAGTTCAAATGCTGAACTCTGTGTAGGGGGTTCAAGTGTCTATCCCTGGTAATTAAACGTGAAACTTCTACAAGCACAGCTAAAGGAGACCTTACCATTTGATTACAAAATACACTAAAAAAGCAATTTTATTTTATGAGGAAGAAATATGCCATTTGCAGAAAATTAAGGAGTGAGAATTTAAAAATTTTTCAGGTAGCTTTCCTCTTTTCTGGTGGCATCTGCAAAACCCAGCTGTTGTCAGACAAAGGAAATACCACAAGGGACACAATTCCTGTATTACTTCTGCCTCTGCCAGAAACAAGAAATATCAGAAATCTAGTGAGAAAGATAAACCTTGTTCCCATGAAATGGTTTTGATTGGTCTTGTGGACATATTGCACCAGTTTCTGCTCTTGGTCTCCCTGACATGAACCAAGTTATTTAGATGAAGTTCCTGGGAAGACACCTACTCCAAAATCAGTCTCAGGTGATGCAAGCCATCTTCCGCAATCTCACAGTAAGTGACCAGTCCCATCCAAACCTATGAGCTTCTCCCACCTCCATAAAGAACCAAGTCAGGCTCCAGAGGACGAATTCTTCATATAATGCTCAATCCAGAGATGCACCAAGTTCTCAGGGTGTCACTCTGTTAAGATCACTCTGTACTGGGTCATGGCCACAAGAGAGTTTACAGGTCATCCTGTATCCCAAGCAGAAAAAGATTGGTGTAAAATGTAATAAGAGTGATAGTATAAGGACCTACCTTTTCTTTTTTTTTAATCCTTATTTTAAATTTTATTATTTTCAGCTGCTTTTAATTAAATGCTCAAATCCTTCCGGTAGCTTTAGAACCTTCCCTCTCCCTTCCAAGCACACACAAATTAAAGAATGCTTCCCCTATACTTAATTCATTAAAAAACAGGAATACAAGCTAGAGGTTTTGGATTGCCTTTTTTTTTTTTTTTTTTTTTTCAGCTGAGACATTCCTCATTTTATTATTTTCCCACATTTTTTAACTACTGCATAAAGGGCTCCCATCTGCAGATACATTTGAAAAACACAGGTCACAAATTCTGGCTAGGAGTCCAGCTTGTAAAATGTTCCCTGACCTTTTAGACAGAGCAGTACAGTATAGTTATTTATATAGATCTTTTTTTCTCTTCTCCCTTAGGGGAAAAAAAAGAAAAAAGAAAAAAGTTTTGGTGCAAAATGTGTTTCGCCAACTATGCTGCAACAAGTAGATCTGGCATTTCCTTCACAGAGGTCAGCTGATGCTTTTCCTTCAAAATCAGCAGTATTCTTCTGATTTACACCATCTGTGGATCCTTCCTAAAGTAACACTCTGAAAAGCATGTGGAATTCATTTATGTGGGTACGAGCGTTTTGTTTGGCTTGGCAATTTTCTTCTGAAACTGTACGTGTTGGACTATCTTCAGGGCTTTCCAGAAGTGCTCAGAATGGATCAGGGTGGAAGGGGTGTAGGTGTCCTTCATGACCTTCCCCTGCTCCTGGCTGGTCTGGGTACAACGCCAATCTTACAGTATAAGCCTAAAGGCTGTAATTGCCAAGAACCACTCAACCTGTGCCACACACCCTGGGGAGCAGAAGTGAGGGGAACCGCTCGTAGTCGTTCACAGGTGGGAGATGGCCATGCTTCTCCAGGTCTCCACCAGTATTCTGTGGGGTGGAGCAGGGTGAAGTGTGAAACTAGGCTTCAGAATGGCCCAGGGATGGTAGCCTTTGCTGGCTCATTTCCCCCACAACCAGGGATTTGTGTACCTTGTGCCAGCTGGGCTCTAGCTAGTACTGGATTCAAACTTCTTATGCTACTGGTGAAGTTCAAGAGCTGCCAGCTGGCCACCAGTCCTCTGATTTTTCCAAATTTCAGTGCTTCTGCCTAGGAACTTCATAACTGCTGGAGGTCAATGGGACAATTATGCCAGGGTGCGCGTAACGTATTACTACAGTGCATATCATTGCAATTTTAGGAACTAAAGCAATAGATCTGGAGATGTGGTCCTACCTATACATGGCACCTTACACGGTATCCAAGCTTTCGTAGCATCCCTTAAGACTCAGCAGAAGGGTATAGCCACAACATTGCTCCTATTTTAAAGAGAGAGCTGAGGCTCAGCAGTGGGATTTATCTGGCCAAACGTAGGTATCATCTTAAAGTAGGTGGCAAAAACAAGTCGGATGAACCATACTTTAAAAATGTGATTTGTCTCCATCGACTGTGGAAGCAGCCAAGTGCAACTAGTGAAGCGGTAGACATCTGCATCGCAGACGTATAAAGTTGGGTGAGATGAATCCCACCCAAAGTGAGTTGGCAGAATCACATGATGTGTCTGAGAAGAAACTGGGAAGAGGTATGCAGATCTCCCACAAGCTAGCATTATTACTAACACATTAGCCTGTCTTCTCCACTGCACAAGCAGAGAATAAATTATGTATAGAGAACACATTTTTGAAAGCCCAGGAGGGAAAGCTTCCCATACAAAGGGGGTGAGCGGTGCCAAGGTTTAATTTCAAGAACAGGTCAGCTTCAGCTGCTCAGTGGTCCTCGCTGAGCGGGCCTGCAAGGTGGCCTGACCTAGCCTCAGGTCAATTTTATATGGAGATCACCTAAGGACTAGAAACACATCTGTCTACCTGTGCCATGGAAGAAGCCTTCAGCTGGCAATGATTTCTGACTACAGCCGACCTGAAACAGAACTGGAAGCTCTTTTTCCTTTTTTCTCTCCCCTTGAGGACCACGTAGTTGTCCACTGGTTACAGCATGCTGAAAAATGAAGTTTCTCTTCTGGTATAAATTGACCAGGGAGTGAGAAAAGAAGTTAACAATTTCAAGATTTAATAACAGACTTGATATACAGTTGTTGGGCTTTGGTTTTGGGTTTGGGGGGTTAGTTTGTTGGGTTTTGTTTTTTTAAGGTGTCAATATCTATATACTTGATAATAGACACACCCTGAGAGGTCCACATTTCCATCAGAAAAAGGTGGGTGCCTGTGCCATTGCTAACATTCACACAATGCTAACATTCTCTGGTCCTTGTGTGGGTTTTCATGGCAGCAGTAAATGATGGGAGAAACTTTCACTCATCCTTTGCTCTTCTCTTTTGATAACAAATCCAACCTGCAGTGCTCATTTTTTTTTTGGAGAATTGTTACAGAAAATAGTGTAAGAAATAGATCTGGATAGTAGCTGTCAGGGGATGCACTGGATTTCTCATTTTCATCAGAGAGAATTGCAGTTAATCAGGTATTCTGCTTCATTAAACTTATCCGGAACAACATCGTCCATTCTAAAAATGTGCACAAAACACCAGGGTGAAAAATAAAACAGCATTTCTACCCGCTTAGTTGGGAGAAAGAAAAGGAAGTCTTGCATTTTTGGTTCTAAGCTAAATGATTAAGGGTCATTTCTCAGATCTCTTCAGAGCTGTATGCATCAGAGATAGAGCCTGGTTTCTGAAGGGTGTATGGGTCATCACTGATCATATTAATTGTCTATTAAGGTGTGAATAAGTGGCTCTGTTTGCCTCCCACTTGGGTGCTGACCAAAACTAGCCTGTGGGTTCAACCAGGAAAGGGAGAGGAAAGGTGTAATTTGCAAAAAGGTCTAGTGTTTGTAGACACCTACCTCCTTTTCCTGGGAAGCCATCAAGAAATGCATTAGAAAAATGCCCATATAAGGACCCAAAAGAGGATACAGGTCAATAGTGAGCACTTAACCTCCTCTGCTGCTACTTAAAATTCTCTAGGTGCCCTTCTTTGCCCTTTCACAGCTACAGTTCACCCATCACCTCACCTTGCTGAAGCTGTGCCTCTGACTGTTAAGGCACACATGATTTTCCTAGGTCTAGAAGGAGAGCAAGGAAGAAGGAGCAGGACATTATCCAAGAGATTAGGAGTCTCAGCAGGAATATTCTGATTTCTAGACTCCTCTCTCTGGCCTGCTCCTGCCCTCTGCATGCAAAATTTGTTGAATAATTAAATAAGCATCTGGAGAGTAGGAACATGCATAAGAGATGGCTAATCTGCGTTCTGTTGTCTGGCTTTTCTTGTACTTTTTTTGGCATGCTCCCAGGAAGATTATTTGGAGGCAATTATGCCCAAATACTGTTTAACCTATGACATGCTTGTTGTTATCCAAATACTGTACTAATCCCGCATAATGAAAAGTGCAGCTGATAATTAATTTTTAATTTAATACAAAAAAATAAAATACAATCATTAAAATCTCATCCAACAGGTTCAGTGTTTGCAGGTCTCCAAAATTTAACACTCCAATTAAGGAAGAAGGCATAGAGCCACAGACTGTAACAAATAGTCTCAGTGATGGTTGTGTGTCCCCCTTTTTTAAAAATATAATGTTACCAGCTGGGGTCTGTAATTGAATCATCCTTCCTTATTTCTCCTTTTCTACTACAAAAAAGGATAATTCAAAAAAATCCTGCTCTGTTTCTGTTAATAGGAATCTGATTGCCTCTCTTCCAAACTTTCTCTGTTTTAGTGCTCATATTGAAAAGGAAATAAAAGGAAAGGGAAAAAAAAAAAAAGGAAATAAATATGTGGAAGAACACAGATACGTATTTATTTATTTACAGACTCTAGCCCTGGACAGAGCCATGAGAATAGGAGCTAGAAATGGTCTATCATAATTCCTCTGTTTTCCTCTACAGATATTTTGGTTTATGAAATAATAGTGATGACTTCAATGAAACCACAAGTAAACTCCCCAGCCAAGATCAGAGCCCAATGTGCTGGGTGCTTTACAAATAAAATGTTAGAGACAACCCTTATTCCAAAGAGCAAAATTATTTGGCTGGACAATACCCAATGGAAGAAGCAGAACTAAGGTCATATCTACTTGCAGGAATGCAGACAGCTTTGGGATCCCAAAACTTCTTGGCCCAAAGACAGCCCTGAAACAAGTACAGAATAGCCGTTTATGGTAGGAATATGAAACAGTTACACCTCTTCTACATATATGGCAAGGGTGACAGGTCCCACACAGACATGGCCTTTTTCAGAGCAGAGATCAGACCCAATACCCATCTTGGGCTTTGCATCAATGGGTGTCCAGATTTCTTTACCAAAAAGAGGGGAAACTTCTAGCTCTTGAGTTTATCCATTCCTATTTTGCACTGTTGCACATTTGGGAACCACCACTTCAGGATCGAAGGAATGTTTGCCTTTTGGCTTAGGGAGCTTGCAAAGGAAGATACCTAAATAGAGGCAGCTACATGGAGATGTCTGCTTGTGAGTTAGGAGAACAAGTTCACATTATCATCAGTGGAAAGCTGACTTAACAGAGTTTAGAAGGTGATTCACCAGACGCAACAGTGTGAGTGAGAATCACTTTCCTAAACTTAGAAATCTAGTAGTCTTAGAAACACTTTAGGATATGTGAGATATGCACACAGGGCTGCCAAATTTTATACGCGAGCTGAGACCCACACCTCCCTGCAGTGTCAGCTGGAAGGCAAATTAGATTCCCAAGGGCATCTCGTATGGACACCAGATGCCTAGATATGGTCACCTGAATACCCCTGTGAGTGTCTTCGTTAGGAAGAACTGCATTGCTGTCTGCATTCAGTTGACTGTGTTGACTAGCTCTGCATTTATTGCAGTGGAAGCTGGGACATCTAGCACACACATTGACCCTACACTTTAAGTCTTGATCCATGAGCTAAATTTTATTTTAATTAGCACTGCTACTACTTAGATCTGGCATCATGGTATGCCGATCATTAGAAGATTAGCGTCACAAAAACTTCCTGTCTCACTGAACTAATGTATTTATTTTGGGGGGTGCAGAGGGTGGAAAAGGAAAACAAGTGCAGAATAAAGAGAAAAATGAGAACTCATGGAAATGAAAATATGCCTACATTGAATAGTTAACCTGTGGAATTCATTGGGACAATGTAGTTTAATGTTAAATTAAACTGTAGGTTGCTACTACAGTATGATGCAGATGATGACTGAGTTGACAGAGGATAGATGTTTGGAGTTAAAATAGTAAATCAAAACCAAACTGGCTTTGAAGGCCAAGTAAATCTCCATTCCTCAAGACATATTAGCTTTCCTCTGTCAAAGGATTGGGAATAAGAAAGTGCTTTTCTCCAAAACAGGCTATTCACTAAACTGCAAGATGCTGTTAAACTGAAGGATTTCTAGCATCACCCTGTCAAGCAGCTGATATCAGCCATTTCAACAGAGGATAATAGAAAAAAGGACTGTTTCTCTGGTCCTGCATTATCCATTGCCGTCCCTAAACTACCAATCTTGGAGACATACATAAAACTCGTAATTAATAAACAAAACTAAAGTCTCAGACCACAGTTAATTGGAGTGAAATACCCATGTTGCTGGTTTGCTGGGAAGCAACCGAGATAATTGTTCCCCCAGCACTGTTTTCTCACCAGGCTAGCTGAAGAGTGTGCTTAACAAACCAAACCATCACACAGACACTTTCCTCAAGCAATCATTTTTTTTCCCCTCTAAAGATGAGCTGAAGTGTGTAATTACTCATCATCTTCCCTGCCTCAAAGCAAACTTGGAGACTGTTGCACTAATGGTAGCCTCAAATTAGTTGCCGAGAAGAAGGCAATTAGAATCATGCTGCTGAAAGAAATGAGGAACAGATTGTGTGCTCAGGAGAGCATTTTATAGGTACAGCTACAAATTAAGACCTCTGCGATGTCTGAGGAAACAGTGAGTCAGTCTGTTGACTCTCGCGGAAGGCCCAATTTCAATACTGTCACTGTGGGTTTGCATCGCTGTTAAAGTTGCTCTGTGCCCTTGAAGGTGCGTGTTCTTAGAGACCTGGTGTAGCACATCACAGGGAGCTGGATGGAAAGGCGGAGGTGTTAAATGAAGTGTCTTCCCCTTATTCCAGCCCTTCTTGGCATCTCTACTTCCTAGCAAGTGTGTGCAGAGGTGGATCTTGGTCACTCCCATGGAACAGTCTTTCCCCTAAGTCTTGTTAACTGGAGTTTGCAGTTTGGAAGACAATTTGGGACCAGGTGCTTAGGGGTAAAGTGGGCCAAATTGCTTAATGCAGAAGGAATATGTTCCTTCAAAAAGGGTGCTGAGGTCAGGAAACTGTTGAAGGCATCTGGAGACCACTAGTCTAAAGCCCTAACGAGTGGCCTGGACCAGAAGGTTGACCTACAGCCCAGGCTCCAGGGGATGTTCTGGCTGAGGGAAGAGTTTCATGCTCCACCAGACCTCTAGAAAACCTCACTCATTCTTCACTCAGCATCCCGTGAAAGCTGCTCCCCTGCTGAGGTGGTGGAAGGAAGCCATCCAAACAGAAATGACTGCTGGGGCTTCCATCCTATTCCCATTTTTGCACCCTAGCTTTGTTCTGGAGAGTTCCTGTGGAAGCACAGATCAGCTCTTGCACTGCCTCATTTGCAGACAAGCTGAAAATCCTAGTCTGAATGAGACAACAGCAGGACCAATAGCAAGAGAGGGGTTTACTTAATTTTGTTCCCAGAGAATGTAACGACCTCATGATTTAGAAAACTCAGTGATTTCCAGGTCATTAAGTCATCTTCCACTAAGGGCCTCAGGTAGCTCATTCTGTATCACAAGGCACTGTAATAGCTTGTATCAAAGAGATAACATAGCAGCACAAAAAGTTCAAAGTAGTACTATACCTAAGGAAACCTTAATAAGGCGAATTTTGTATTATTTGTTATTATTGGTTTTGTGTTATTATTGTTTTTGTATTATTATTGTTTTTGTATAACAATTTGTATTATTGTTATTACCTAATTAGGCTTGCAGCTAAGTCAAGGCACTTTCCTTCTCTTAATAAATTTACAAGGTTGGTGTAAGCTTAACACCTAAGTGTCTATTTCCAAATGTTCCTTCAGCTACTGCCTGGGCAAGAATTAAAGGACCTGCATTTCTCCACACTTTTCACACTTTTCAGTACTTTTTGCTTCTGATCTGCAAGAAAAAGATATGCAGGAACGACAACAGTGAGAGGAACAGAGATATATGTTCAAGTATTGGTTGAAGATTCGTCAGTGCATCTAATTTTATTTGCAGCAAGGATTTTTTGCCTATATTTAGGCAACTGCCAAGCTCCTCAGAAGACTACACACATCACCAAAGAGTTCATAATATTTTAAATGTCATGAAAAGATGGACAGATGGATTTAAAATTAATAAGAGCAAAAACTCATAGACACTGCCTGAGAAAAAAATGTTGTATTATTAAGAGTAATAGATTAGATGTCATTCTAGGAGAAGAATCTTGACTGTCTATGGTGGGATGTTATTCTTGGCAGTTCTTGGCTGCTAGTATTGTTTCCAAGTTGATGTGTAAGCTTTTGTTTATCAGGAATACAAATGCTTCTCCTTGTACAGAGCCTGTTATCTTGGCACGGCGTGCCATGGTACCGGGTACGTCTCTTGGCATGGGTACCTGCCCTTTCTCTTGTCAACGTCTCAAACGTAAGCAAAAAGTTGAACTGCTTTGTTTCCCAGCACAGAATCAATTATTTTGCTGACTGAATCCAGGCTGTCTCCTCATCACTTTGGGATGCAGCCATCAGAGCTGGAGGTCAGAAAAGGTGCTTGCTTAGTGCTATAATAACTGTGCCATTAATAAGCTAATGCCCTTAACATTTTTCAGATTTCTGTATTATTTTTCTTGTCATCTGATACATATTGCTCATACTGTCCTGATTCCTAAAGTCATTTTTCCCCTCTAAGCTAATGTCCGCATCTCTAAAGTCAAGAGGCAATGGATGAAGACTCTTAGGCTGACAAATCATGAAGATCATCGACTATCCTCCAAGGGAATAACAGTCCAATGTGAGCTGACCTTCTCCTTCCCGTGTTCACATTATACTGTTCAGCCCTCCAAGGAAAGCTGCCAGCCAGAGCCATTCACTTGTTGTTAGTTGCCAAATGCTTGGTCTGCCAGCTAGGAGCTCCTTTGCCAAGCTCCAGTTGTGATGAGTTCCCCAGCACTGATCCAAGCTGAAAATAGGTGCAGTTGGATCCGTAGGCCTCCTTCTTTGTATTTATTCAGTGGGGGAGGAAAGCAAGAGAGGAGGAAACGAAGCTGAGTTTTACGCAGACATTGTTACAAGTCACAGGAGAATCTCAAAAGGACTGGAAGGAAAGTTTGACTCAAGACAGAAAAACCCAAGAATCCAGATGCTTATCCAGAAGCCTTTGATCTATCAGTATGGAAAGTCTAGGTCAGGTTTTCAGGCTCTTCCTTGAAATTTTGGGGGCTTTTTTAGTCCTGCTTGAAAGCCATCCACCTCTGCATACTTCTCTCTCTCAACAAAATTCATAAACAAGGAAGGCAATGAGTAACTAAAATGTCTGAATGTTCATTCAAATTCTGTGTATCTTTCGAGGTTTCTTCTCATTTTGTAGCTAATTAATCTTTAATTGTTACCAAGTTTGTTCACAGTGGGTTTCCCAGACTGAACAGATCAAGAAGAATAGTAACCATTCTAGAAACATAATGCTATTATTAAAAAGGCGAAAGACATTAATTAATTAATAATAGGCAGAGGAAAAATAGCAAATATCATTACTTAGACTCTTACGGAACCAAAAATTGTGATTACTACGTAAAGGAACAAAGATCTCATTTACATACAATCAAAATTTATTTTCCCTTGGAAAGGATGATGACAATTAATTAAATGGTATCAGCGATTATTTTAGAGGAATAAATTCAGGAAAAAAGAGAGTGAGAGAGAAAGAGGAGGAAAAGGAGGAACAGATCAGACAATACTGTATCTAAGGGATTTGCGTGAGATTTTCTACTTACTGCTCCAGCTGTTTAGAAGGGATGGCAGTTATGCACATACTGCAGAAATGAAGCAGAAATGATTCCTCTGACAACTTCATCTCATATGGTCATTCAGTCACCAAATGGACATCAGTGATGATCCAGCCAGTGAAGTCAGTGTCATCTAGGATGCAATCTGCTTCATACTAAAGTTTAGTAGTTCAGGTGAATTGACCTAAAATTGCCTTTGCTATCAAAGAAGGGAGCCTGGGAAGGTAAGTTCAGACATAGATCTCTACACTGCAAATGGCTAAATTTAGTTTAAATAAACCACCCCCCTCTGTAGTCATCAGAAATTGAAGAGATGATTAAGATCATCTGCACCATATCGTACCACAAACTGTGTACAGGATGTCTAGGAAGTAAGAGATGGGCACTATGCAGTATCATATGATCTGATAGCATGTATTGAACTAGTCAACATTCATGAGATGGCTAAGATGCCCATGGCTTTCACCATAAATCCGTGCCTCCCATATGTATCAGCTGTCCAATTTTCTTCCCTCAAACTGCCCTGTACCTGATGGCAATAAAACCAGACTGAAGGCAAAGGTTCACTCAATCTAAGAGACATACAATGCCATCTGCCGAAAATCAGACAGTGTCTCAGGAAGTGGTGGCCAGTGGAGAAATCAGGATTGATCTTTCCCCTCTCACTACTCTAGGGTAGACTCTTCATGTCCAGCAGCAGAGATGAACATGGGATGAATGTGGAAATCCTTTCTAAACTGGGGAGAGAGCTCTGTAGAGTCAAGGCATGGAGATGAGAAGGATGTGGGATGTGTGGGCAAGAAAGCCCTGTGGCAGTAGGAAAGATGTCCTTCTGGTGACCTTCTCCTTTCTAGCTTTTGGCACTAACTCTGTCTCTTGTGATCTCAATGGAACAGAGACCTAAAGAATGTGCTGCTATTCACATCACAAGAGCCACTGCAAAATGCGAGTTTATGCTCTTATTGAGAGAGGTCCTTCACAGATCTACTAACAGAGAAGCTTTCTCCAGAAGAAATGGCTGATCAAAGAGACTGTACCTAATGTTATTCAGAAAGTAGTACGAGAACTAGAAACTGCATTTCCTTACTACCAAGAAAGTACCATGCCTATTTCATTACACTGCTCCCAAATCTAACTAGAGCTACAAAGAGAAATGTGTAAATCTGTGTAAGGTTAGGCCATATACGATTTGCTGTCTTTTAAGAATTACAATGAAAGATTTTCATTCATGACATAAAATAATCATATGAAAGCTTTACTGGGAAATATTTAGTCTTTATCAAAGCTAAGCACTGTTTTCTCAGTGTTTAGACCTGAAGAAGAAACACGGTAATAATAACTCTTCAAACTCACACATGTTTTTAAAAGTACTGCAATTAAAAAAAAAAGGGGGGGGGGGGGCAGGGAGAAGGAAAAAAACCCCAACCAGACACTATTCAGATAGAAGCAGGGAAACCTGAAAAAACTCAACAAAATGTTTTGATTTAACTGGCAATAGTAGCAAAAACAAATGTCCATTAGATTGTGCTTGTTTTCTTGGACATGTTTCTGTAGCATGAAGTCAAATTGTCATTAACTGCCAATTGGCCGCCAAAGTTATTTCCAGAAGTTCAAGTTTCTCAGTGGCTCTACTGTAACATTAAAGTGTGAAGAGTTTGCCCAAAGAGCCTCATCGGAGGAAGAAGGAGTGGGCTGGATCTTAAATTGCTGCACTTATAAGGTCTTTAAGAGGAAAATTATGTATGAAGAGGTGGTGGAATGTGTTGAAAAATTAGCCCAGGGAGAGTGTGTTGATGACATCCAGGACTGGGATTAACAATGGGGCCCTGTTGTAATTTGGAAACACTGTACTTCAAGCAGCAGTGAAACTAAGGAAGTCTGGTTTACAGTGGCTCATTCCTGTGCAGATCCTCTGTTGCCTATAAAGAGTAAAGTTATTCTTCCTTACATTAGGGGAGTTATTAATAAGATTTGTCTCCTCTCCTTGGGGAGCTTTTTCTGCAAAACCTCTGGGGAATCTGTATCTTTGAAACTACATCTATCAAATTCAGTTGACACTAACTATTGCTTTTAAAAAAAAGGTTGTTGAGGGGAAGGCTGTAGAGGCAAGATGAAGAGACATGCAAACAGATAAACAGACACAACCAGACAGCACAATTGGGTGCATTTTCTTAGGAAGCCAAAAAAACTTAAAATACTGTGTGACAGAGAGTGTTCAGCCTGTGTTTTTTGTGAACAAGCAGATGAAATAGATGAATGGTGTACAGAGTACTTTGTGCAGAGACACTACTGCAAGTAGTGAAGAAAACATGTATTATCTGTCTTAAACCAAAATTGCCTTGTGCGTTGGATAGGACAGGGCCAGATGATGTGCTCCCTGCTGTCCCACCACAAGGAGCATGTGTCACTTGCCAAGGACATGATGCAATATTTTTCAGGTTTTGGTTCCCTCCAAAAGCTCCATGAATAATGGGACATTGCAGTGAGAAGTCTGAGGCAAGGTGCAGAGGAAATCTGGCATTTCCCTCTTTGTAACAATAGGGATCTGATTCTCCTCCAAACCAAGTGATTATGAATGTGATGACTGCTGCTTGTTCCTGTTTTAGGACAGTCAATCTGCTTTTCTGCCTTGGCTCCTGAAACCTCCTTTTGCCACAAAGCACCTGGCAGAAGCAGGTTGAGGCATCGTGACACCCTTAGCAGAGAATGAACAGGCAGAATGCAAGGTGATGCTGTCCTCAAGAGTGTTCCATCCCAACAAATTTGAAGTCAGGCAAAAATGCCTGCGTGGATGAACAAATAGCTCCTAGCCAAACTCAAACACCAGAAGGGAGCATACAGAGACTGGAAGCAAAGATAGGTAACCTGAGAGCAATACAGAAACATTGTCTGAGCATCCAGGGATGCAGTTAAGAAAGCTAAAGCCCAAATAGAACTGAATCTGGCCAGGGATGACAAAAGCAACAAGAAGGGCTTTCATAAGTACATAGGTGACAAAAGGAAGACTAGGGAAAGTGTGGGTCCGTTGCGCAATGAGAGGGGGGACACAGTTACACAGGACATGGAAAAGGCTGAGGTATTGAATGTCTTTTTTGCCTCAGTCTTTGCCAGCAAGGCTGGCCTTCAGGAATCCCAGGTCCGAGAGACAAAGGGGAAAGGCTGGAACAAGGAAGATGTACCTTTGATGGAAGAGGATCAGGTCAAGGAATACTTAAGCAAATTGGACATATATAAGTCCATGGGCCTTGATGGGATGCATCCGTGGGTGCTGAGGGAGCTGGCAGATGCCATTGCAGGACTGCTCTCGATAATTTGAGATAAACTGAGAGAAGTGCCCAAAGACTGGAGGAAAGCAAACGTCATTCCTGTCTTCAGGAAGGGCAAGAAGGAGGACCCAGGGAGCTACACACTGGTCAACCTCCCCTTGATCCCTGGGAAGGCGTTGGAGCCTCTAATTCTGAAAACCCTTTCCAGGTACCTTCAGGACAAGAACATCATCAGGAGTAGTCAGCATGGCTTCACCAAGGGAAAGTCATGTTTGACCAACCTGATAAACTTCTACAATGAAATGACTGGCCTGGTAGACAAGGGGAGAGCTGTGGATATTGTCTACCTAAACTTCAGTAAGACCTTTGACACTGTCTTCCATAAGATCCTCATAGAAAAACTGTTGATGTATGGGCTGGATAAGCAGACAATGAGGTGAGTTGAAAACTGGCTGAATGGCCAGGCCCAAAGGGAGGTCATCAGTGGTGTGAAGTCTAGTTGGAGGCCAGTAACTAGTGGTGTACCTCAGGGGTCAATACAGGGTCCAGTCCTGTTTAACATCTTCCTTAATCATCTGGCTGATGGGGCAGAGTGTACCCTGAGCAAGTGTGCTGATGACACAAAAATCCAGGAAGCCAGTGGGTGGAAGAAGACGACATTTTTGGAGGTAAAGGTAAGAGTTGTATGACTGAGATTTACCTGCAGGGTAAAAGATCTTTTCTCCGCTTGTCAGCATGGGCACCATGCCCTCCGGACATGAAACAAACACAGAGTCCATGCAGCATTGGTACTAAGATGCTTCATCTTATAAGATAACCTTTAAGACTTCATATCCTAGTATGTAATACTAAGAATGGAATAACCTGATGTCAGTTGGCCATATTCAGAGAGACTCCTGTATGCGACATGTTACAAAAACTACAACTTCCACACTATGGGCTGACTATACTTCAAAGCTACAGAAAGCCCAGAAGGTGCCTTCATACTTCTTAAAGCAACAAACTTCATTCTGTCTTGCATTTTATAAGGGACAAAAATGTCAAAAATATGAATGGCTATTGCACATTTCTGGTTTTGGACTCCAGTTTTATTCCACAGTACTGAGAATGACGGGAGCTGACAGGACAGGACAGAGTAATCCACAGCCCTCAACCTCATATTTGTCTTCACTGAAATATATCATAAAATAAACACATTGTAACTCAGAAACACCCTCTTAGGCTGCAATTTCCTCAGTGGTAATTAGAAAGATGAGGGATGATGTTAGTTGCCAATGCTGGTTAATAATCCTACAAGCAGTGTGAGGATGGGAATACAGGGGTGGCTCGATGACTCGATGGAAGAACACTTTACCCTATTACTAAGAACGGCAGCAAGGTAGTATAAGGAGGATGGTGTCACAGGGAACACTATAAACTAAGGGTGGAGAAATGTTTTACATCAGCATCAGAGAAAGATTTGCAGCTTCCTCAGAGTAGGATATTACAGAAACTTACCAAATGAAGATCTGACCTACTTGTACCAGCTGAGCCTGACACCCTCAGCACTGAAACACAAGCTTCAACCACTCTAAGGATCCACTTCACTGAATAACAGACATAGCAGGCTGTTATTTTTGTGTTCATAACCCACATTTTAAGAGCCTGATATATTCGCATATGCCAGCAGGAAGGCTGCCGGGTTGGTCTGCCAGTCCTATTTAGGGGTGCAAAATCCCCTTCACTGAAGGGACAATCATAAGCAAAACAATTTCAAATGCTTCAAAAGATTTTTTTCCATAGCCAATCTAAAACGGAAAAAGCCTCACTAAGAGATTGGATCAGATTCCTCACTCAGCAAAGGAAAAACAAGATGACATCCAAACCTCTTAAGTCTTTTCACACATGGAAGGCCAGGCAGCCAAAATTCTCCTTCATCATTTCCACATTCAGCTTTCCACACACTGAGCATTACAGAACAGCACTTTTTACATAACAAATATCCCTTCATGAGAAAAAAAAAAAAAGTAGAAAATCACATACATATCTGCCTGCATTTTCAAGGATTCCTGTTGGCTTCTTTTTTCACTTCCTATAAAAGAATGTTTTCTATAAATATGGGAAATAGCATTGCCTCCTGTTGTGCAGTTACCTGGCCTTACCCCACATTTGTTGAGGTCAGTGGTGAACTTCTCACCACCTATTCAGAGAATGGGTTTTCAGTTATTTCATTTATATTGGCTAGCAAGTTTCAGAGTTCTGGGTATCCCACTATTATCCCAGATAATTTAATGTTTGCATTTTAGCCATTCAAAGCCTACTCATTCTTCCAGTTCCACATTAACTTTTTTGCCGTGTTCTTCATTTGAAATGATTAGCAAAAGTTGGGTGGGATAGGGATAGGATGTACACATACATTAATTTGTTATTCATATAATCAAATTGTTTTCTATGTGATTGCTACTTTTTTGTGTGTCTTATGACAGACTGATCAGAACTGCCATCATGTGTCATTAGCAATAGGTGATGGAGTGAGTGGAGAAGGCTTTCCACACAAACATCTTATGGCAAGGGAGTTGGATCTTGTCAAAATCAGCAGGTATCCAACATGGGTTTATAAACTCCTGAATCTCCACACAACAAAAAATCCTCAACCACCAACAGCAGAAAATGGGGAAAACTTGGATCGGTATATTGAACTGTGAGGCTAAGGCTTACTTACAGGATGGATAATGTCCCATTCCCCATGATATGGATGGGACACAGCATTTAAACACATTCATACATCTCTCTATAAACATATACATGCACATCTATCAGCAGTGAAACACCTGCAAAAATCAAAACCCAGTTTCCAAGGTAATGGCATTTTAAAGGTAAAAACATATTCGTAATACTGGCAGGGCTTTGTAACACAACTTAAACTGATATTTAAATCTAAGAAACTTCTGGAAAATCTGGCAGTGCTAGTAAATTGGGATTTCTTGTGCTTTCTGGGTCTGTTTTTTTTTTTTTTCAGCATAGAATTCAATCACGTTTTCATGTTCTTTCCATGGACGTAAATCTCTGCTCCTTTCTAAACCCATAGAAATTGGTAAGCTTTGAAAAGTTCAGGGGGCCCTGCTCAGGTTCACAATAGCACATTCGGAAAACTTTACAATATGTTTTGGTTCTGAGAAATCATCCCGATAAGCAGAAAACATGGATTTGGCAAAGCAAGATGATATTTAAAGCATAAACCAGCTAGCAGGTGTTAGAGTTTCTTCTGCTTCTTCCATATCGCATTGCACTGTGGTGGTATTCTCTGTGCAATTTTTGCAATTTTCCTAACTGCTATGAGTCCTGGCCATGATCTGCTAAGCGGGAAAACTCAGGCAGTGCCTGGAATAGAAATAGAAGTAAGTTAACTGTCATTTCTGGATTTGCTGTGCTACATCAAAATTGGCTCTATGCAGAAAAGTATCTGTAGCCAATCAAAGTAACTTAATGGGAGTGCTAATGACTCTGAAATCACTGGCTTAAATACCAGAGGTGCTTCTGGGTGTATTTTCAAGAAGTGGGAGACCTGACTGCAAAAGTGACAGAAAATGTGTTGCACAAAAATATCTTCAAGAACATTTCTGGGAAAGATGGCAAGAGGTAGCTTTTGTATGCAGGGTTCAGTTTTACATTTACAGAAATGTAAGTGCAGATGTCTTCTTGAGTCTGGGGGTATCTATGCTTCAATTACAGTCAGCACAGATCCAGACAATACCACAAGCAGAGCCCAGAGCGATTGAGCTCATTTGACAGTGGGCATTGAGGCCCCACAGCATTGGAGATGCACCAGGATTTTGGGGATGTCCCATTGAGTCTGTAGACCCGACACTGTTTGGGGCTGGAAGGTGGAGGCCGGGTGAAACATCCCAGGGTAGCGAGTGGCACTAGACGCTGATATTTAAGCAAATTAACCCTGACTTTAATGATGGCCCATCCATTAGTTTCACCATCTGCCATCCGGATGGAAAAATCTCTCCAAGGATCCTTTGCTCCCCACAGCTGTAACCTGTCAGTTTGCACACACTGATGAAAAAACAGAGATCCATGCCATGTGGAGAGGCACCTGGAAGCACAGCTGATGTCCTAAAACATTTAAAATAGCTCAGGACACCTTTGTTTTGGGCAAACATATTGTACCAACCTTGTCTGTGATATTGCAAGAGGGGTCTTTGCTTTTGGTTGAATGAGTTTTGCCACTCTCTTCACTCATGCTGAGCAGCAGCCCTATGTCTATTAGTGTATTAAGCTGAAAATTAGCTGTAATGGGTGGTGGATTTCAAGGGAACACTATTTCTGTCAAGTGAAAGCTCAGTGTCAGCTGAGCAGTTTCCAGCCTCTGACTACTAATAATAAGCACTTTTCACCAGCTTAATTCATTAGATAGGGAACAAGGATCAAAGACACAAAAGAAGTTGCAGCTTAAAAAAAATAAAAGCTGTGGCTTCCTTTTTTCTTTTTGTTTGAGCGACCACATTTTCTGTCACTGGGTTTTCTGCGTGACCCTTGATGATGGTACGGTTTTCTAAAAATGTGAACACCCAAAGAGCACCAGCCCTGAGTGAGTGCAAGCGTGTGGGAGGGAGGGCAGTCTGAACCTGCAATTAAGGACAGTGCCCAATTTTGTGCTATCTCCTTCTGGAAGCACCTGATTGACAGGTCAAAAGGTCTTTGTAGACCATGGCTGCTTTGCAGAAAACAGCCTGATCTTTGTGAAAGGAATTACTTCACAGACTGAGGCCTCTTGCCTTGCAGGGGAAGAGTGCAACAGTGAAAATGCTCAAAATTATCCCGAAAAGGAGGAAAAATCCATCTATTGCTAACACGACACGTATCCACCTAATTATTTCTATCTCGGCTTTCAAGTGCCTAACTCCTGTTGTTCATAATCAACAGAGGAAGGCAGGCATTGCTCTCAGGGGGAGCAGAACAGAAAAATCTTCTCAAATCTTTTGAAATACTATGTTTATGTTTATCGCTCTTGTTTTTCCAGTTTGTCTGGAGAAGTGTTGTAAAGCAAAAGTGAAGATGATCCCTGATGCCCTGAAATAGCTTGAAGAGCCTGGCCTTTTTTGATCACCAAGCTCTTAGGAAGATTCGTCCATGAAAATCTAAGTAATGGCACTTTCTCATCTTTTGAGTGTATTCCTACAAAATGCAACACTACTTTTGTAGTGAACAGTCAAAAATTTTCAGTCTCACCTTTTATGATGAAATCTAACCTCCTGTCTTCTGGAGTCAAGTGTCTGAATGACAAATTCAGACTCAGTTTTCAATTCAATGAAATGAACAGAATCAAATGAACACCTGGACTTCTAACTCTCGCTTTCTTTAGGAGGTTAAATGTCTTCTTGGATCTTAACTTAGGTGTAATTGTTGCAGAGAATTGCTTGGCAATATGATTTTCCTGAAACTCAAAATCTAGAAGCCAAAATAAAAGCAAATATCAACAATGAAAGCAACAAAACCCCTACCCATTTTTATTTTGTTTTTTACAGATAAATTTCTGATTTCCCAAAACTGATGGATGACACTATTGTAAGAATTTAAGATAATGAGTCTCTGTTATAAAATGGGACACTTGTACGCTACAGTGCTATTACTATTGAAAATAATAACTTTGAAAGCCACAAGCAATGGAAATGACTGCATGACATTTAAAAAACTCCAAGGTAAACAGATTTTGCACTTGGATCCATTAACCTTCTCAGTTTAAACTACACAGAGCTGTACTTCAACCTGACAACCACAACAGTGAAACCAAGAACTGGGCTCCAAAACAGATGGGAAACTAAAAAATGTGGCTTTCATCTGGGACCTGTGCTCTGAGCAAATACAAGTGTTGCAAAAACTGAATGCTCTGAAACAACAGATCATAGACATTTCACCACCCTAAATCCTGGGAAGTTCTAGACATTTTCTGTACATGTTGCAGTCTCCATGTATCCAACAACACTGAAAAACACACCTTCTTCTAAGGGTCATTTTGTGAAAATCAGCCAGTTAATATTAATGAGGTACTTCAGGTATTGAGAGTCCCATGTTCCCTTTACAGCTGTGGAGAGAAACAAAGAGCAATTGGTATCATCTGGTTTGGGGTAGTTTCTTGAGACTGAGTGAGTCAAAATACCAGCTCACTACTTCCAGTTGGGTAAGGTACACTTCACTCCTCCCACCACCCACCCACACTGCTGGCCACACATTTGTGCCTCTTACCTTAAGCCAGTTTTGCATTCATCAGATTCCTCCACGAGTCAGGTTAACACACTGAAACATCAAAAAATTAAACAAGGGTGGAAGAGAAGGAGGTAATTATTGTGCCATTTTAGTGAGTTACATCAGCTCTGCAGAGAGTTGAAAGAAGCAGAAAGGATGGGGAGAACTACCTGGCCGACAGTGGGACACAGGAGGAGCTGGGGTAGTGGTACATGACCCAGTGGGTGGTTTTATGGTGTTGGCTGAGATATTCCTTCAGCGGGCTACGAGGGTCAGCCAACAGCAGTGAGTGTCGGGCAAGTCCATACCTACAACTTTGGCTAGGGTCCCAAACAACACTGGGACCTTGTGGCTGAAGATGGAACTGTAACGGGAGAAGATTTTTTTCTGGTATTTCCTGATTTGCGAAAGTTTGGTGTCTCAGTTACATGAACATGGCAATATGGTCACAAGTTAGGCACCTGTTGCTAAAAATGAAGTTTGACCTCTTAGTGTTCTCAACTTTCGTTGCAGGTACTTTTAAAATTTATGATAGAATCATTTAGGTTGGAAAAGACCTTCAAGATCATCAAGTCCAACCATCATCCATGCCCACTAAACCATGTTCTGGAGTAAACTTGTCTCCTTGTCACTTACTACTGAAATGTACTATCTCTGCAGACTAAATTGATAGGGCTCTTGCAGCTCCTAATAAATCCTTAGAAGCAATTTCTAGGGAAAGAAAAGATTATATCAAATGGCAATGACAGTAGAGTTAAGGAGAAAGAAAAATTTGGAGTTCAACCAGGAAATGGAAATTATCACCCATTCTCTGAAAAAATGCTGGACAACCATTAAAAACCATGAATAAGCAAGGACAGGAAGGAACATTTTGCATGTCACTGGAAAAGCAGCCAGGCTGCAGGGCTGCGTTGTACGTGTGTTTTCACACCCTGAACGTGAGCGTATGCTGAACAAGTCCCATTCTCTGGAAGCTGGTGTGATTTGCACCCCCCAGTTCTCAGGAAGGATATGTCCTGGCATTGGCAGAGCAGCGGGATGGAGTAAGGTCCCTGGTATGTCAGCCCCACCTGTTGGACTGGCCATCAATAAGAGCTGCCAAAGCCTTACCAGAAGGGTGACTAATCCATGCTGGAAACATCAGAGAACTTTCCAGGCCTTTTTGTTTTGTAGTTGCAGAATGACATTTGTTGGTATTGTATATATTTGCTGGTTGGGATCAAGCTTCTTGGAGACCTTAATAAAAGTGTGCACACGTCATTACATCAGCTGAAAGTTGTCTCTGACTTTTTCCCATTGATTTAGAGTAAAGCAACCACTTACCTCTTTTGTGTCATCCCTTCTACAACACCAGAGAGGGTTGTGTCAGGCCAAACAACACGGAGGCGTGCAGACCGAGCCAAATCTCATTACAGAGGAGTCCTCTTGTGAGGTTCCCAGCAGGGAACATGCCATGTAGGTGGCCAGTGCAAGCTGAAGACCAACCTGTGGAGAACAACAAGAAATGAATAGTGTGTCTCAGTGTGTGAGGCTTGGGAAACCTGTCCTCCAACAGGTCCTTGCTGCTAGCAAACCGAACAGCTTGCTGGTGTGAGCTGCACAGCGAGTCTGTTGAGGGATGACAGAGGACATTGTCTTCTGTGGCTTTCTGGCTTCAGTCTGACTCCTTGGTGTCACTCAGCCATGCCTACCGAGACTGCGGCCGTGCCATGCTCAGAGCTCCTCTGCCTTGGTGCGCGGAGACATCAGCCCTAGCAGCTCAGCAGAGCAAAGAGAGTTTGGGAGCTTAGCAGCTATTTAAACCGTTTTTTTGGCCACACAAGCAATATTATGACTTTGAATTCTCTTCTCTCCAGGGCCATAAAAAAGATCCACACTGCTTAATTTTGCAGGATGTTCATGGAGCCTGGACTGCTTGTCTTCTCTTCCTATTCTGTTCAGCTTGTTCTCCTGAACACTGACATTATGTGGTCTAAGGCTTATGAGGTACGAAGGCTTAAAAAGGGGACATACAGGTGCAACTAAAAGGCCTTTGCTAAACTACTCAGAGAGATGAACTGATGTCCACAGGCTTAAATTCAGGAAGAGGATTTGAAGATCCAAAGGCCATTACACTGGAATGAGGGCCAGTGAGGAACTGATATTCTCCTACCCCACTTTGTAGCTTTAGTGAAATAATTTCCCTCTGCTGTCTCAGGTTTCATTATTTGCTTCACCTATCTTCCTTGAAGGGCTTTAGAGGAACAGCTTCACCTAGGAGGAAGACCTGCAGGCGCTCTTGGAAGTATATTCTCAAAATGACTCTGAGCTGGATGATGAGATGAAAGTGCAGGCAATGAATGAAACATCAGTTTGGGTCCCAGAGAGCCTTTTTCCCACTTCTGCCTCTGCTGAAAACTTAAGATGTGACTTCAGTGAAGTTCTTCAGCCCCACTGTGCTTCTTCTCCCTGTTTGATAACCCTTGTGTATCTTAAGGTATGGAGGAAAAGACAGAAAATTGTGCAACACTGAGACATGGTGAGGGGAAGGCTCAGAGGCAGTCAAAAGAAAGTATTTGACAAGTACACTGGGAACAAGAAAACCGTCTCAGCTGGATTAAACTGGCACGGGTCAGCTGAAGTCCAAACAATCCAGCTTTTCGCAAAAGAGTCACTTAAATAACATTAAGATTTTAATAACCAGATAAATGACAGTATCATGAGCTATCAGAGAGGAGGACATGCTCTTCTTTTGATATTTCCTGTAGTTTTGTGCCCATAAGCATCTCCACAGTTGGCCTGTCATTGCAACACATGTTCAGAGAAAGCTGTCAAACATACCATGAGTAATCGAGGGGAAAGTCAAACTAGACAGAGATAAAAATCAACATACATTCTTCCAAATGAAACCCATCTTTCATTACTTATTTTAGAGTTGCATTCCTGCTCTCATCTCTCATAATTTGCATAAAGTCCCAAAAAATCTTGGCTTTGTAGTTCTGCCCTATCTTAGACATTCCAAAACCTGGCTTCCCGCAGATCATTTTGGTGACCATGATTTATTTACTCCTTGCTGGCTTTGGACATGTTTTCCCCATCATCAACAATTTTGCCACAACTGCGTACCAGGTTATCAAGTGTCAGCTAAGCCCTAGGAAATGGGTTGTGCACATCTTCCTCATCTGTTGCAAGCACAAAGCAAGGTCCATTATTTTAAATGCTCTGCATTTGAACTGCATATACTAAAGGTTTAGAGAACGTGCCAGCAACTTGTTACTCATGAGATAATGTACAGCTTGCTAGATGGAGTGTTCTCAATCATATATAACCATGTAAACATTCATCCTTACTTATATGAAGGATGTGGGCAGAGAAGCAATTTGAAAAAAAAATAAAGGAAGTTTGTCATTTCAGTCTGGATATTTATTGAAGCTGGGAGGGAAACACTGAGCTGACAAAAGTACTTACTTACTTTAGTAAATAAAGATTTGTCTAAGAGTCTGGAGATGTGAGTTCTAGTTATTGCTCCATCAATTACAGTTTATATAGTTTGAGTGAGTCTCTTGATCCCTTTACCCTTGAGGGCTTTCACCCATAAAATAAGGACAATGCTATTCATTCATTCATTGTTGTGAAACATTGGAAGACCTTTGAGCTGAAATAATTGGGTTACTGTCTCAGGGAGACCACGTATGCAACTGTCTCCTTCCAACCCAGAAGGAAAGACATAGTGCTTACACATCCACCAGCAAATAAAACAGGCATAGCCTGGATATAAGCATAGCCATGATTTTGTGAACTTGTGAATATCCCTTGCTCAAGAGGTAGCAGGAGCCAGGGATAATTCCCAGAGGGCAGTTTGGATGTGGCCATTTTCTTATTTGGAGGGAGGGGAGGGAAAGAGTTTCTGTGTGTGGACATGAGTCATGATGTGTAACTTGGCCTCAGGGCCAGAAAGCAGGGCCTGACATGTTTTATTTACTGCATAATTAAGTGGCAAAGGGAAGGAGAAGGGGTCATGCATGGGAACTAAATACCACAGCCTCGCGTTTAAATGTCGGTATCGTTGCATACCACTCGGTTTCACTGACCTTTCCTATGACCTTGGGCAGCACCTTGAGCCTCTCCTTCTGCACTTTGTCCATCCTGCTTCTCGACTGCCTCAGAGAAGGTTCTGGAGCTCAGCAGCTGAGTCCAAGAGCCTCCTGTCTCTGCAGCCATCCCAGTAACACCACGGCTCTCCCTTTTTACCAGGATGACTTGCAGAAGTGCAGAGGAAGGGAGGACACTCTGGCCCTGCATGTTGTTGCCCAGTCCCCTGCTTGAACCTGCAAGATCCTCCTTCTCCTCTCACCTCTTGCACTGACACCTCTCCCATGCTGTAAGACATCACCCTGCTCCCCACACATCCCAAGAACTTATTTACCAAGTATGACGCCCTTTGCTTTGGATGCAAACGTCCTCCTTCCCTTTCTCCCCACTTGCATCTCTCATCCCCTCCCCTAAAAAGAGAAGGAAACCTGGTAGTGGGGGATATGCTATGCACGTGTAGACTTGTAGCAAGACATTTGGGAATGACTTCCCCCCTTCTTCTGGGCTTTACCACCTTGAACGCCCCCTCAGGGCACGTTCCATTCTCCCCTGCTCCTCTCCACCCTTCTCTTTTGCTGGCAAATCTCCATCCCCTCTTTCCAGGCACTAGCAGCCATGGCAGCAACAGCAGCTGGCAGAGCAGAAAAGTATCTTCCCCCACCCAGGACCCCCTCTTCCTCCCATCTTCTTCGCCTTTGCTGCAAATCCTGGTATGTTCCTAGATTTTTAACTTCCAGCAAGAATAAACTTCGCATCCGTCCAGTCAAAGCGGATATGGAGTCAATTCCAAAGGGTTCTCCAGTTTCTATTTATAAATAAGCCAGGTTGTTTTTATTATTATTATTATTATTATTATTATTATTATTATTATTATTATTATTTCTGGGGTTGAAAAAACAAAAGAAAGTATGCCCTATTTGTGTAGATTTGCTGTCCCGGAACATTTTGGGTGTTGTTTGCAAATCTCCTCACAACCAGCTGACCAAGCCTGCTGCGGCTGCAGCAGAAAGAAGAGGCAAACTCAATTAGAAGTCGAGTCATGATAAATTTTCTGTTGCCATTGGCTAGCAGTCTGGGATGGGAGAGCCAGCCAGCTCTGATGCCAAGAGGAAATCTGACACAGATGACAGTCTGACTTCCAGTACCTAGAAAAAAGGGCTAGCCAGCTCTGTGTGTGTGTATGTTTTTTTCTTCAAGATCTTTCGTACGTTTTGAGAGGGGAATCCAAGCCTCAATACGCTCTCACTTCTGTGCATAGGAACAAACCACAGCACTTTCTCCTGCTCCTGGCAGGGCTTGAGGAGAAACACTCCAGACGCTCTGCTGTAACCAGGATCCCCTTGTCTACCTTCCCAGCCTCCCTTTTTTTTTTTTTTTTTTTTTTTGCATGAAGTGACCTGAGAGGAACTTGCCTGGTGATGTTATTTTCCCCCTCCCTGAGCTCATGGCAGATTGACAGTGGCTCGAGTTAGACTGGGACACGGTGTCTGGCGAATGTTCCCAGCTGTGCTGCTCTCCTGCACACACGGCCCCAGGTGGACGCTGTATGCCGGTAGCTGTCCGGTGCATCACACCATGAGTCTTTTCCCTTCATCAAAAGGCATCTGCATCCAAAGCTTTCAAGGCTGTTTGAAGCCTCAAACTCAAAGGTCCATGCCCCAGAATATGGGGCAGAATTTCGATCCCTTTTCCTGCCTAAGTAACCCCATACCTGGTGCAAAGGCAAGTTCATTGAATAAGGAGCAACTTGTTGGCTATAGAGGGGAAGGGTTTGACTTTCTAAGTATTTAATTATTATTTTACTGAGATGTTTATGGTTTCCATTCAGAATTGTCATCCCCTCATGCCAGTTGCAGTACAAATGTATAGATACAGTTCCTATAATACTATACTTAATAAGTACATATGTATGTATGTGTGTAAAACCAATTTACATAGAAACATAGCATCTATAGACTATTAGATATACTGATAGCCTTTCCTTGGAGCTTAATCTTGAAAAGGCTGAAATGGATGGGGAGGATTAGCTTTTTTTCTAGCTAAGTGGTTTCTGGGCAGAAAAGGCAGTCCTGTAAAATTGAAGTGTCCTGAAGAAGATGGTAAATGTACTGATCAATGTCTATTAGGTAAATCATATCAGAATGTTTTTGTTTCACTGATCTGGTGTGAGATATTTCCATTCCGATCAGTTCAATAGGATTGTCCTATTAATGCACTGCATCATGGGAATTGTAGTTCAAAATCTCATTCACTCCTGTGGAATGAATTGCCTGGAAGACTGCTCACCATGTGCTTACTATAAGGCATGCATTCTTTTGACAAAGTTTTACTTGGTGCGTGACAAGAGATGTATTCTGACCATAAAGCCTTCCTCCTACAAAAGGAAAAAGATTCAAACCACTTTGGAGACTAGCTCTAACACACCACATCAGAGAAACACAGTTTAATGATGAGAAAGCTCCAAACAAAGTTTTATTTCAACAAGTCAAACTAGAGCATTTCAATTTCAGGAAGGTTAAAATGTTTCTCTTCAACTGAATTATTGAGACAATACAGTCCGATATATTTCATTGAAATTTCTCACAGTTTCTGTCCCACAAAAAAATGACAAAAGCTCCATTTCTTGTGCTAATAATGACTCAAAGCAAAAAGTGGATGGAAATTTCCAAATGTCTATTTGAGAATTCACTAAATGGGAATAATACTTTCATGTAAAGTGATTCATGTATTTGAATGGCTTCATCACTGGGGATTCTCACCATTACCACCAAACAATGCAAGTACCATTTCTGTTGCCTGTTTCAACAGAAAGGATGCTGTCTCCCTGTGAAAACATGGTGACCATCAAACACCCTATGAAATGATTGAAAACCATGCTATTAAAATGGGGAATTGCATTGGATTTTTTTTCCCCATAAATATTTGTAGTCCAAACACAGTTATTCTTTATTATTATTATTATTATTTGGTTTTAAACTTAAGGGAGGTAGAAAGGGAAGCACACTAAAACTAAAAAAGAAACCTCATCCTTTTTTGTTCCCTTATGCTTTTAGTGTTCATTGATTACCTACATCAAGCTGGAGTCCCTAATGCTGTGCAGAGTTTTAGACACAGGAAAATCTCTAATAAACAAACCAGTCTGGAGCTTAGGCTGTGTAAAAAAAAAACGTACTTGCCCTTTTTAAAGACGTTCTTCCACTTTGAAGCCTGTTGCAGTTACATTTCTGAAAAAAAGATAGCAAAGAAGAAATGAATCCTGAGAATTGTCAGGTTTCCTCTTTGAAGAGCTGAGAGTTTAGGATCCTCTCTGAGATGAATGAGCGCAACCTATTTGTTGTATATTTTGAAAGGGAAGTAAAAGTATGATCCTATTCATACCATGAAGGGTATTCATCCAGTGTGATATGAAATTACTTGGTAAAGAACAGACTCTGCCTATCTAAAAAACATTTATAGGCCATTTCAGGGAGATTAGGTTGCGGATGTTGTCTAATTGCCATTAACTAATTTCCTTGTTCCATTAAGTATCAGGGGCTGTAAAACAAGGTAGCCTAATCATTTCCTAGAAATCTGATGGAGTCTGATAAGCGGACTTGGCCTCACAGATTGAACAACAGGTGCAATGCAGCTTGCAAGCTTTATTTAGATCTCTTATTTTCCATCACAGTTCCTAAATCCATCCTGAAGTGCGACAGGATTCCCACCGCTCTGTGCAGACGTGAGGCCACCTTCCCACCAGACTTGCTTTGCAAACGACAGAGACCTATTTCACAAATAATGGGTTGAAGACCAGCATCCAAAATGTAGTTGGATCTCCCTCCTGACCTCCCTTAATTCACAGGGGGTGGGTCTCTAAAAGGTGTTTAGAAGTGTTTATAGGGAGCTGCAGCAAATATCAGTAGATGCTTAAAGCAGATCACAGACAGTTTATAGACACGCTTCCAAAACCATCAGCCACAACATGCCTCCTACTGTCATAGGACAAACATTAGACCTCTCATAAAATCCTTTTTTTTTTAAAATAGTAGGCCTATCATAAAGTCCTATTTGATGCAGAAAGAGACCTAGAGAGCTGCAGGTCTTGGTGATGGCTCTCTACAAGGTGTGGAACCTCTGGAACATGAAAGGTAATCCAAAGATCCAGAAGGAGGTAAAAGGAAGGCAAAGGAATGAAAACAAAAAAAAAGTAACAAAAAAAACCCAGTCGATTTTTACTGCCAATCTGATCTGGGGAGAAAATGCCTTCTTGCCTTCAGATTGCTTATTGGTGTGATGAGGAATGTGTAAGCAAGAAGCATTCATCAGGCACCTGTGTTTATCTGTAGCAGTTCTTGGATGCTTCAGGGGAAGAAAAAAATGAGGTCCTTCTCCTTTCAAACCAAGATACACATGAAGAGGATGCAAGTCCTTTTCTGCCTCCTGAAGGGAACCAGAGAAAGCTCAGGGGAATTAGTTTAATATGCTAATCTATGTGATAAGCAAATGTGATTAACAAATAGCAATGATATCACTCTTCAAAGTCTTCACCCAATCAGATGCTTAAACACTCATATCGCAAATAGCGAATACCACGTTAATTCAGTGCTTTCCATAGACTTTTCACACTCCTTTTTAAAACATGTAGACACATTGTCCTTATAAATCCCCAGAACTTCACACTACTAATGGCTGGAAACCTAATTTCCAGTCTCAGCTTGTTCACAGTCAAGTCTGTTCCTTCCATATACACTGCCTGATGGCTTAACACCAGGGTCAGTGGGTCCCCTGCCAACATTTGATCTGGGAATCACGAGTGTTTTAAAAACAAAACTCAATGATCTGACTGTGGAGCTGAATCCTGATGTAGAAAGAAAGTCCCTTCATCAATATTCACTTTTTTTTTCTATACAGACAGGCACCTGGGCAAATTGTCACGTTTCACACTGCCTGTTTGGGGGTGGCATGAACCTGATGGAGAACCACATGCTCCACTGAACAAGCACTAAAGGGGTCATTGCTTCTGACACCATTGGGGGGCCGTGATCACACATTTTTGGGCAATTTCAGGTGCTCAGGTGAGCACCGACACTGATTAATTATACATGGAAAGAGCCATGCACACACCCTGCTCCAGCTTGTTCAGTCATGGGTAGATTTTTATTGAGTGGTTGAAAGGAGGAT
Organism: Harpia harpyja; assembly: GCF_026419915.1. NCBI lineage: Eukaryota > Metazoa > Chordata > Aves > Accipitriformes > Accipitridae > Harpia > Harpia harpyja. The sequence continues at coordinate 107,383,324 of NC_068940.1, forward strand.
AGTGAGCACCGTTTGCCCTTCTTTGCTTGTTAGGATCAAACCGGTGTGTGCCCCATAGCACTTTGCCTCAACCACAGGAGAGAGGTCAGTGTTGTAACTGTCATTGTAAAGATCAAGGCACCTTTCTGAAAGGGAATGCTAATCCGTTTGGGATGGAGCAGTGCTTTCTAAACAGAGCTGAATCAAGACGAATTTCAGTTAAGACACCCTGGATGCAGTTGGGAAAGAAGAGGGTAAGGAAAATAAGAGGAAAGAGAAGAGGTTTTTGGATCCTGCTATTCATTCTAGGTTTGAATTACTGAAAAGAAGGGTACCACCACTTACATGACCCTAAGGGGCGACCTCTCAAATCCTTGCTGGGACCCAAATAAAAGTCAGAATGAAGGTCACAGCTAAACAGAAATTCAATCTGCCTTGAGACCTGCCTCACGAAAGAGGCCATCTTGCTCCTGTCAGCACAAGTCATTTTGTGCCTGTGTGGTGAATCGTGACCTTTTTTTTTTCTTTTCTGGGTTAAATTTTCAGCTGGATCTGGTTCCTCCTGCAGATCATGATCCAATAGCGTTGTAAGACTAGCTGAAAAGAGGTGCTGGAAGTGAGAGGCTGCAGAGGGTGAGGAGTACTTTGGGGCTACTCCTTTCAGAAGAAGTTGAGATTTGCATGAGATTATGAGCATCACATTGTAATGATGTTCACCAAGGATAGTATCATGAAACAAGCACTTCCTGTCCAGAGGAACCCTTTTTTTTTTCCGTAGGGAGCAACATTTGGATGGCCAGTCCATTTGGGTGAACCACAGTGGATGCTGGATGGTTCTGCAAGCTCCAACTCTCCAGCAGCCTTGAACTTACCTGCAGATGGCAAGAAAAGAGCACAGCACTGTCTTATTCTCAGAAAACAACAGTCAGGCTTCGCAGTCCTGTAGCCAGAATCTGGTTCATTTCAGACATGATTTCTTTTATATCTAAATGACTTTGAAAAGTATATCAATATATGACTGTTAATAGATGACAGATTTGCTAACATCTAAGGTACAATTATTAGGTATCCTGGTTGGGAACATGGCAAGGATATTCTTATTATTTTGGGGAGCACTGCAGCTTGCAAATAACTTTTGTAACCAAATACTCATGCGTGTGTGTGTGTGTGTCTACAAGACTAGGTCAATTGAACTACAAACTTCCTGCTATCCAGCCACTAATGAGTCCTTTGTATACTCAAATCCAGCCTGAGATACTGAGATACTCAGCTCTTTCAGTTATTCCCACCATCCAGGTTCTTCTTAATGATGCTGCTACTCTCTGAACCCTTCCCAGTTGCTCAGTGGTGTTTTGGCTCCAGGATCCACAAAGATCAGCTGCAGATGGATCACACTGCTCTCACCCTGTAGCGTGAGGATGTCCTGATGCACACAGCCCAGAATTGCCTTCATAAATTGTTCAGTAAGACTCATCCAAGAGAATAATGATGATAATAATGATGATGATGATAATAATAATAGTAGCAATAGTAAATCTAAATTAGGTCTTTTGGGCTTTGGCAGGGACGAAGTATGCTAGACAAAGAAGAACAATGCTTCTTGGGATTATGTGAAGCAGGCAGATAATTTAATACACATGTTCTGGGTTTCTGCCCTCTGGTCAGTGGTTTCTGGGACACAGACGCAACACGGAACACATTCTCAGAACTGACAGGGCAATGGTCTCCCAGTACTGGCTATTCAATTTATTTAATGAACTGGATAGCATAAATAACATCCTCAGGGAAAAGAAAAACAAATACGTCACCAGGTTGAGATCAATAGCAGCTGATGAAGTGGCAATGATTCTTCTAAAAAAGATGCTGGCATGGAGGCTTTCCAGGTAGGAGTTTATGGTACAGGTTTGAAAAAGTTTTTAACAGCTGACTAGTTTAAAAGGGCAAGAGGGGGTCTAAATTACAGTACAAGTGAAGCCAGACTATGTACTGGCTAGTCTAGAATAAAAGCTGATGAAGCCTAAGTAGACATAAATCTTTGCACACTTTTTGGAAAACTCCTTTGTGCAGTAATAATGTTAGCACTTGTTACTAATACCTGGCTTTTCATCAGTAGAATTCAAAACACTTTACAAGGGAGTTGAGTTTTGTTATCCTGTCCTTACAAACGGGGATTTTGAAATACAGGGATAAAAGTTACTGCTCAGAAGGCCAGAGGGAGAGGGGGGAAGAGGACCATGTATGCTGAATCCCCATCCAACACACTCAGAACTTGCTGTTTGTGTAAAGGCAGAGATCAAATTCTGGGTGGCTGCAGAAACATATCTGAGGACAAGCTTTATTTAATTACCAGTTATAGAACCAAGACATGAAACTCCCTCACCCCACCCTTCAATCTGGCCCTCTCTTGACCCAGGAGACCAGAGCAAGATGCAGTTCTCAAGACAGTATGTGAGCATTCAAAACAGTCACACATCTGTACAAGGTTGGCTCTCCCTCAGCCGATTTCACAAGACAGAGGCAAGCAAGAACTGTTTTGACTCTTCAAATAACAATGGAAAAGCTGTGTCTTTTCACAAAGTTTCCCCCCGATTCTTTTTTGGAGGGGGATGAAGCACATTAGATCAAGGATGCAGCTCACATAACAGCCCAAAATCCCTGCTCATCCATGCTGCCTGTTGACTCACCCCCCAACTCTGGTCTAGGGAAGAAATTAGCTTTCCAGGCTGCAAAACTGAGGCAGAGGGAGCCTGGTTTGCACTCAAGCTTGGAAGTGGGAATTTGCCCCCAAATCAATCTGGATACCGACAAAATGTTCATGTAACCTCTGGTGTCGTATCTGAGGTATTTTACTGTCTGGGTTTGTGAACCTGCTCCAAGCTGAGTGTCTGGGTTTCCTGTGCAAAGCTAAATGGCTTCAATGGCCGGTTTAAAAAATCCTTGGTGCCAAAGGGGTAGAGATAGAAGGAAATTATATGCAAAGGACTTAGCTAAAATCCCATCACTCCCTGGGTCCTAAAGGCTTGAGATACAGTTACGTTGACAGGTGTCTCTAATTAGAAACTAAAGCTTGAAGGTCTTTCTTAGTAGAAGGCATCTAAAACTTGTATTTCCAGGAATGTGAAGGACTTTCTGTTTACTTCTGTTGGGAGCACTGTAATCATGGTAATACCATGTCATCCCAGCCAGCGCTTTCACCCAGGAGACACTTTACCCTAACGAATGTCCTACCAACTCGGTAAAATCCTACTTACTTGTACTCATTCCCCTTCAGGCTTCATGAGTTTTCTGTTCTTTTCCGCACTCCCTCCCAGGTTTGGCTTGTAGGGAAGAAGGCACCGCTGTACAGGAGAGTCTACAGCCTGGAAGTAGAATTCCACAAAAATGGAGAGGCTTGAATCCCTTTGACTGGAGGGTGGACTTGCACCTCAGAGTCCCACTTTCTGTGTGGGTACTCTAAACACCACCAGCAGTTTTCAGTCTTTCCAGTTTTAAAACTTCCTAGCATTTCCCATGAGAAGAATGAAACCTAAACGGATAATCCAAGTCCATTAAGAACAGGATTTGCTTACACTGATTCCTTAGAGGTAGTTGAGAGTTCACTGCAGATGTCCAGGCACTCTTGAAAACCACTCTATTAGGCGGTTTATGAAGGTAGCTATAGCTTTTGTGCTGGAGTTATTGCTGCTGAGTTATCTTGAGGTTGGTCCAAGTCTGCCAACTAGACTAGGTGCTCAGGAACATAGACACCTCTTCCTAGTTTCTGGCTGTTGGTGGGATGTAGGTAAGAACTAAGCTTTTAGCCACCCCAGTCAAAGAAAACAGAAAGGACTGAGAAAACATTCAGGCTACGAATGGCAGAACTGAGTTCAGATCAGGGATGGCTGAGGAAGGGGAGGCTGGAGTAAACTATATGTGTAAACTATAGCAAGTAAAACCTACTGAAGTCTTGTTTAAAGCTTTTTAACTCAGTAGAAGAGGAACCTGTACCTGAAAACTTCAGGATGTTTGCAGGAACTCTGGGTTTGACCTTGAAAAATCTTTTCACACTCCTCACCATGAGAGATAAATTGTTTTCTCATGACATCTGCTCACTTAACTCTGGTAGGTGGGTTCATGAGAGCAAAGGTTGCCGTTCTAAGCGTCTGGGTACAGATAGTGCCTGCAAGTAATAAGTAATGGATACGCTACAACTGCCAAGATCCTTTTGTAACAGAAAGTGCCATGTAGTTGTCTTGAGAACTGTAGCTGGCTTTACCTCCCAGGGTTTTTCATGTTTTCTAGACAGCTCAGCTTGAAAGGAATGTGCATCCTGGCGTGACATCAGCCCTCTGGCCTCCAGCAGGCAAATGGAAAAGATCAGGTTGTACTGGGTGTCCATGTCCATACCAAGCACTTTGCAATGACACATGGATATGGAAGTGCTTACATGCAAATATATCTGTGCACAAAGATGAATCACTCAGAGAAAACAATTATACAGATAATCTCCTTTTGAAAACTATATGGCTGATTGCCCAAGTGAGATAAATCTCAAAGTTTTCTACAAAGACCATCTGAAGCAAAGAGATTAGGAACTGTTATCTAAGTTATTTCTGTTACCCTCACCCATGTAGTAACTGGGAAAAAGGCTGTATTTCTTAGGAGAATGGAAAAAGATCAGTTTGTTTAGTTCAGCACAGGAAGGCTGAGGCAGGATGTAACTGCTCCCTGGATATATATTAAAGAAAAAAACAAACACTAGACTAGGAGGAGAGTTTTGTAAACTGAGAGATACCACTGCCACAGACAGAAGCAGGTATAACCTGGCATTTCATATCTACAGGCTGGAATTAGAAGAAGACCACAAAAATGAGGTTCTGGTACAGGTTGTGTCATAGAAATATTTCTGTAAGAGCCAGACATTTATTCAAGGTAGAGCTAGATATGATTATACACAGGAGTAAATGACATAACCAGCTCTGGCACAGGCTTCTAGACTGGAGAGGTGGGACCTGCACTTTAGTCACAAGATATGGGCCATCGTGACTAGCCCCAAAAACCCAACACAGCCTAACCACTAGCCTAGTCTTTAGCCAATGAAATTCTCTCTTGGTTTTACTTATTTGACTGCTTAACTTCTCCTTCCCAATCCCAGGTGACAGAAGAGGAGAGAGTTGAGCTGCTGAATGTTCAGTTAGACATTTTTGTGATGCAGACATTTGGGCTGAAACCATCCATGAGCTCCTGAAAACAACATTGTAAAGAGTATCATATTTCCATACTCTGACTCATACCTTACTCGAAGGAGCAAAAATCTGTATGTTCAAACTAATGAATTTACCCCAGACGAAAGCAAGGACGAAAAAACCCACATGTACTATTGTTGAGTTCTGCTGCTAGCCATTAAATGCAGAATCTTAAGTCAACACTACACATCTTTTTGAGATCCCCTGGTATGATTATAATCTTATATTTCTTCTCCCATGATTTCCTATAAAAATTCATCCAGGAGAAAAACGTGGAAGATCATAGAGAATTTTGACTTTTCCTGGCTAATGTTATAGACTGAGCGAGCCAAAATTGCAGATTAATGCCTAATGAGTGGGAATGTAGTTTTGGAGGAGGGTAAAGAAAAAAGCTTGACCACCTGGCCGATAATCGGCTGACGGTAAATGGCAGGAGGTGTAGAAGAGACAGCTATAAATAGTAAGACATCTAAGATTAGACTATCCAGGCAACTGTGCACATAACTTTCTGGTACATCCAAGGAAGTTCAAGAACTATGCTATTATGATGTTGGTCAAGATACAACTTATGTGGTCCTTAAATAGTAGGTTAAGTCATTCTGTAACAACAGACTCCAAACCAAATCTCAGGAGGACAGCAATAAAATAATCACAGAAATTTAGGGCTGGAAGGGACCTTCTAAAATCATCTCATCCAGTTCTATTCTCTGAGCAGGATAATTACTTCTAACAGATGTGTCTCTGACCTGCCTTTAAACACTACCGGAGAAAGAGATTCCAGGACATAACTGAACTTAGCATTTGTAATATCATATCTAAGGAAAGCCTTTTTTAATCACAAACCAAGACTCTTGATCTTCTCTCAGGAGACACACCAAAATAATTGATCTACTTAGCTTCCACACTTCTGCATATGGAAGGATTTATTGATTTTTTTATACTCAACGGATCTTTCAAGCTTGTAACATGTATTCCCTGGCTTTTTATATGTCCAGGATATAGCACCTGTTGATGACGACAGTACTTGAAAAGCAGAATTGCCCCATGCGTTACTCTTGTGCCTGCTAATAAACCCAAACTGTCATTAACTGTAATTAATTCCAACCTGGACATACCCAGTCTCAGTCTTGTGTGGTTTTCTCCAGAATAACTTGACACTTCCAATGTGATGTAAGGTCCTGATCAAGGGTTACATACTAAACTCAAGGTTTCCTCTGAATTTGAGAAAATAATACCTTTTTCATTTAAACAAACAAGACTACTGCCATCTAGAACCTCAAAACAACAAACTGAAAAAACTAAACTAAAACAAACAACAAAAACTCATACATTTACAGGGAATACCATCTGGGAAGCATAAGCAATTTTAGAGATTCCAGGACATCAGCAAATTGTGATTTTATGACATGACATCATGCTTCACTGGGCCAGAATAAATGTAATTTTTTTTTAATGCTTTTGTAATGAGGTACAAGCAGAATTTTACAGTCTTTAAAAAATGAAATGAAAGAATCCTTCACTCATGGGCATCCTGTGCCAAAATTGTTCTAGCTGTTGATTTTATCAAGAAGACATGAATGGTTTCATTTCAAGAATCCCTTATCATTTAGCAATGACAACTTAGAAGGGCTATTTCTTGTCTCTAGGAATATTATTTTAGTATATTTATTTGCTGCCTGGTGTCCCATCCAGAAATACACTGATGGCTAGAGAAACAAGGTCAGAGATCTAGTAAGGACACGGAGCCGATGCTAAACTTTTCACAATGGCACCTGAGGCTAGATTCAGCTTCAGATTCTGACATTTGAGTTAAATTAAATGAACAACAACAACAACAAAAGTAGCCAAAATGTCCATGTCTCCCTGTGAGTTAAGTGAAAGGTTTGGTTACTTAAACAGAGGTGCCTGGTACCATTTGAGATGACCCAGGGTACCCTACCTGGACTGCAGCTGCCAGCCCAAAAGACCCGAGGTCTTCTGTAGGACCTGGGTCATACATGCCAGATCCATGCAGACATCTCATATATTCTACATGTTGCCTTTCCATAGGCAGAGAGCGAGGAAAAGGGAGAGAGGTCTATCCATGTGTAGCATAGGAAAGAGTGCATAACTGACTTTTATCGTTCAAAATCATATCTTACTAAGCTAAAAAAGTACACTGGGTTTTAAAGGCCTCTTCAATCTTGCAGAAGAAGTTCTAATAAATCCCAGTGTTTGGAATGTGAAGCTAAATTATTTCAGCTGCAAAACAGCGCACATTTAAGAAATTATGATGATTTACTACTGGAATGATCTGTTAAGAGAAAAGACAGCTCCCCTGCTTCAGGACTGAATGACTTTCTGGAAGAAGTTCCTAAGGCAAACACCTGTTGCTGGATTCGGGAGAAGGGAAATAATTTTTATATCTAGCCCATGCTTTCCATATCAGATTTAAGACCTTTCTGGTCTTAAAACTCTTATAAGTCAGATGATACACACTCTGGCCTCCTGAGTACCAGTTTGTTGCCTTAGTTTCCAGGCCATGCTGACTTTCACATTTCATCCAAAAAGTCTGCTCTGGAGTCACAGCTAAAGTGAAATGTCTTTCCTTGCAGTGCTCATTGTAACATAACCACTCTCAACTGCTTGTTCTGCTTTTATAATGACGTTTTACAACATATAAACTCAGAAATCCAGTTATAACAAATAAACTCAGAAATCCAGCGCCGTGATTATCCCAGGCTCTTTCCACCCATTGTTCAGCTGGACTTCTCCCTTTTCAGAGGTTACTCTGTCCCACAGATCCTTCAAGTATATCAGGAAGTTTTCAAGCCAAATTCTGTTTCTAAATCAGGAGCATTTTGCAATCTGCTTCAGCATCTGAAGGAATAGGTAGGACTGAGTTTGCATTAAAACAGATCAGGCAAATAATAATCTTTCATAGCCAGCTCCATGAGTCAAACTTGGGCTTGGTTTAACCCAGAGGAGTGAGAACCATCCATGAGGAACTGAAACCGAAAGCACCGGTATTGCCATGGTACTCTGCAAAAGGGGGATGTCACCAGCCCAGAGCAGATCCCCAGCAGAGTTAATGAGTATGTCTGATCAAGCACATTGATCAGACTGTCAGTTGACAGCCACATAATGCTGCCTGTGTGCACACATTTGATTTCCCCGGGAGCTTTTCTGAGAAAAATCCATCAAATAATAAATATTAATTAGTCAAGAGGTAAAAAGGACTTTGTTACTTGTTGGTTAGCCCATTCAGCCTGGCTTCTCCTCTCTGCTCCAGCAAACACCTCCTCCACATCCATAGGCAATACCCGTTCCAGAGAGGTGGAGAGAGCCTGCTTGGAGACTCCTGTTACACAACGGGCTTAGCTCTCAACTTGCACAAAAAAGTTCAAATCCCTGTTTTAGCTCTGCTAATATATGAGGGATTTGTGTTGGGGTTTCCTGTTCTCTGACTGAGTTAGGAGCCCGCTGACAAAGTTGTTCATCTGTCTTCCGCACAGCAGTCAGTGGAGAGAGATCATACAGTGGCAAATCTGCAAAAAATAGATAGCAAGATGGGGATGGGGATGGGAATCAGGGTCCTACAGTCTCTGTTACTTCTCTATCCAGTTCATTTGCGGAGTCTGTAGGGCAAAACCCTTGAAGTTTCTAGGATGCCCACAAGCTTGGATGTCAGGGAAACGTCCACATGAACAAGCCATCTATTACATAGTGGCTCAGTAAAAAGACCTTGTTGTGTCATTGCAGTTACTCAGCTATGTCACTTATCAAACCGAAGGCTTCATGCACTGGTTTAATTAGGCTCTACATTGTTCAGACCCAGGACCTCATGTAGCAAGTGAAGCACAGTTCAGGGGTGACTGTGTGCAGCTGCTAAAAGCTGCTCTGCAAGCAATCAAGTGTGGAAAAAAAAGCCTGAGGACATATTTTATTCAGCTCAAGCATGGCTCAACAGGAGGACTAGAGCCTGGATGCATAAAGGACTGTAAATTCCACGGAGATTTTTTCAGGATTGTTTCCTGAGGATCCCATTTAAAGGAGGAAATGAGTCAGGCTGCTGGGCTACTTCCATAATTTCTCATGCCCTGGGGATAGAAGTCAATGTTTCAAGTAGTCCTGGGGGTGGTGATACAAGGCCTCTTAACATACTCTCAGATAACGGGATTACTTTGCTATAGATCTGTGTCATTTGATATGCAAGAGGAAAACTACAAATTTGAGGGATCCTGACATGTTTGCTGGGATTTGCCTGTGCTAAAATAGGCATCTCCAGTAGAACTAGTTGTTCAAGTTTCCTGAAGGCAGAAGAATCCTAAGAGAGTGAAGTTAATCCTTCAGTGAATTCTAAAAGTGCCTCTTTTTTGCCAATGGGTCCAAAAGAAAGTTAGCCAACCAGATACCATGTGTCAGGTTAAGTCAATTAAACTTGGCATCATAAATGAAACGCGATGTCTAGATTTGGATAGAGGCCCTTTGGTTGCTCTCAAGGTTAGCTCTGAGTTGGTAGTGTTAAATGTAACCATATAAAGATGATAATGAAGGGTTGTAACTTATAAGATTCAGATGCGATTCCCTGTACTGGCGCAGGGTCTCTGTGCAGCTTTGAGGTAACACAGCTGCCTACACGCAGGGTATCTTGCATGGCCCCCAAGTGCTACCATGGAACGATGCAGGTCTGCAAGTCCTCAGTCATATTTTCCATCCCATGTTGAAGTTGTCCCTAAGGCATCTCCAATGACACAAGATTCCTGTATATGCATAACTTAGTAGAGCCCTTAATTTTTGCATTTCCCTAGTTGCAACAATAATCTTCATCTTTCACCTGTCCTACAGGTTGGTAAGGAGCAGAGGGAACATGGTGAGGGTTCGTTACAAAGATGCTAACGGCAGTGACCGTGAGGTACTCGGGTATGTGAGGGATTTCAAGGTGAGACCTCTTGGCTACTTCCCTATTCCTTCATCCAGGTATAGGCCATGGTGATATAGGGGCAAAATGGAGTTAAGGTTCAATGGTGTTCAGAAAGGAAACTTAAGAGCTATTCCCAGATATGAGCTATGACACACTACGATATCTCCCGTCCAGACAATCAGAGACTATCAGGACCCCAGCAAAAAGCTCCAGATGCAGTTCTGCGTATCAGATGCCAAGGAAAGCGTGGGAAGAACAAGGAGTCAGTGACATTGCTCTGAAGCACTAGTTCCTCACCCCAGGAGGTGATAATCTGCAGCTGGCCTCTGGCTATGGACTTTGGTGGAACACCTGCAGTGACTTGGGCCTGGGCTTCACCCGCATTGCCTGTAAAAGGGCAATAAAAACCAGCAATCAAATAAAAAGCAGTATCTCCGCTGCACTGCACCAGTTTGCCTGATGAACCTGGAGCTCCAGATAACAATTCCACTTGAAATAGGTAATGATGGTTAACAAACAGCAGCCCAGTTACTCGAGACAATGCTGAGGGCGGTGCACAACTGAAGAAAACAGCCTGATCATGTTTCCCCTCTAACTCTTCCAGACCAGCTGCTGCCAAAGAAGAGAGAGAGAAAAAACAAGAAAAGAAAAAAAGGTGCAGGGGAGAGAGAAATTAAAAAGCAGGAGCTCTAAAATTGTTATACGCTGGAGAATTGGAGGAAAACAATGTTTTCCCACATGAACAAAGGTCTCTGCTTCTCTACCCGCTGGGTCAGATCCAAGCCTTGCTGGAGTCAATGGATAGACTCCCTTTGACTTAGTAGGCTCTGGATCAGACCCAAGGTTCCCATAATGATGGCTAAGCCTGACCTGCCTACTGGGATGCCTTTAGGCCTAACAGAGCCAACAAAAACCTTGTCCTCTCAAGAGCATTTTTGTTTTCATGAGGTTAGGCTAAAGTTAGCTGCTGGAACTAACACAGCTTCTTCACAGCTGGACTGATGTCCTTGCAGCCACAGGCTTCTTTGCCATGTGACAACCCCATCGGAGATTATTTATGGACACCAGAATACATACAATTATTTCAGCATTAGATGCCACGTCAACACAACTGAATGTATGCCACAGCAAGAGATGCCCAGGCATCTCTGGGACAGATGCTCTCATCTAATCCTCCTTCCCTGAACCACATAAGTGGCAAAAAAAGTGGCAAGAATGTAGCCAGGCACACTCCGGTGGGTTATTTCCCCAAAGCACGTCGTTATCTCCAGTTGCCCCCTCAGCAGTGGCCACTATTCCCACCATTTTAGCTGCTGAATCAGGGGCTGCTGTGCTCCTATCTGGAGTCCTATCATGGTGTCTAGACATCTTGAAGTTCAGCTTTTTCCAAAGCACACAGTGGATCCTCAAACGACACCATCAGGCCACCTGCTGTTGCTGCAGCTAAAAATCAGGAGGCAGAAATACAGGCCTAAGCCCTTATATCACTTCTTGACTAAATTGCCATACAAGATGCTCTTGGCAATCAGCTCCTGTGGAGACATTTACATTGCAAAGATTTGAATTAATTCCACCCACCCTGTCAGATGTGGCAGTGGCTGCACCAGTCTGGCTTTGCAGTGATAAGCTATGGCCGGTATCTGGGCAAACAAGCTTTCCAGATCTTCTGCGGGAAAACAGGAGCATCCTGGTTGCTCTCAAAGTAGAACACATGTCTACAGTTCACATAAAGTAGCTCAGCCCCTGGGAAGTTTTCTCTCCTTTTCCTTCACCACTGCTTACCAAGGCATTCTTCCTTACCTCCCAGCAGTCATCTATTAGCCTGACTAGATGGCCACTACTATTCATCTGGTCAAAGCTGGAAATTTGTCTGATTATATTATATTCATTAAAATACCTGACAGAGAGGACAGCAAATGAGATTTTTCAACCTGTGCAGGGTAGCATTACTGCACTGAAATGGAGAGGGTCAGATTCCTATCTAATGTAAATAAGCTTAACTGCAGTGAAATCACTTATTCTGTAGCAACCTAGAATCTGACCCAAAAGGGACCCAGAGCTCATTGAGATCAGTCAAGAATTTTCTATTTGGCCACAGACTTTGGATCAGACCTTTACTTGTGTTAGAAAAAGTAGCTGTAAGTGGAAGAGTCACTGTTTTGGAATATTCATGACCATTTTATTCTTCTTCTTATACAAATAAATATCTCCCAATGTGTTTTTAGCCATGAGATGCATCCTAGGAACTGTTTTGAACATCCTACCAGGATTTAAGCCTTCAGGCCTTGAAATTTCACTTTCTCATGAATTTAAAAGGAGGCTGTTACAGAGCCATGTCGCTCAGCTAAGAAATGTGACAATTGCAAGAATAATTGTGAAGAAAAACTTCAGTGCAATTCTTCAGTGTTTTTACAACTGACGTTTTGATGGCACTCATGAGCTTTCAGAAGGAAGTCAATTTTAAGACTACTTTAACTCTGGAAGATGCAGCCAAGTACATGAGATAGGACTGATTAGCAAGGGATCAAGTGCAACTAGTTCTTGGCAGTTTTGTTCAGCTCAGGAAGAAAGCTCTCAAACTGTCTCCCTCTCCTCCTCAGCATTCCCAGAGTGACTTTTTTAACCAGTCCACTGATGGTCCCCATTCATAGTGGAAGCTGGTGGTCCCAGACCCCAAGTTTATGAGCACTTTGTCGTCTCTAAAGCCCTGTTTCTGCCGGAGGTTACAAAAAGTCACTGCAACAATGGGAGTGTTTGGTAGATTGAAAACAAAATGGGATGTTACCCGCAGCAACTTAGAGTTCAGATCACAGGATCCACTTATGCAGCGTTTTCATGTCGAACAAAGGAGTACAAACCCTTGGTGACATTGTTAGAGCTATACAAAGCAAGTGACTGGAATATGTTCCTCTCGATGTTCAAAGCCTCTCTCGACAGGCTCTCTGTTTCAGCTGTTATTTCTTCGTGCTAATGTAACTAGTAATAATGTAAAACTGCATTCCAAGCTTTGGCTTGAGTTTGAAAAAAAAAAGGCAAACCCGAAGCAAAACACCATCTGCCAATTTTATGTGCTGGTGCGTGTGGTTTGGGGAGGAAGGAGGGGAAAGGGAGTATTATTACTATACCATTTTTTCTGAAGCAAGAATATCTAGCTAAGATCATCCAGGAAATGAAAATGAATGAAAACAATTGAAATGGCTGGAGAAGCCATTGCTGTCAATTTGGGGGGGGTGAAGAAGACGAACCAAAAATGCTCACTTGGCATACGTGTGGTTTGAGGGCATTCTTTCTTGGCTGGTCCTAGCAAGAACATTTAGCTGAGTCAAATGGCTGAAGGACAGAACCAGCCAGCTGGGCTAGCATGGCTAAGGCACACCGAATTGCAGTGCCAGCAGCACGCGAGGCGAGGATGTGGCTGGCATCTGAGCCAGCCGCCTCCGATCCCTCGTAAGGAAAGACTACCTGTCACCGAGCCTTCTGCAGAGAAGAGCAACCATGACCTTCAGCACAACTCCTGAGCCAAGCTGGAAGCTTTCAGATGAACAATTGCTTTTCCTACCACCCTTTTTTTTGTTTACCTGCAATCTTACCCTGTTTTCTGCAGGACAATTGCAGGCTGGGGTGTTGACAGGCTTGTTGCATTTGTGTGCAGCAGATGTTCTGAAACATCTGCTTCCCAACACAGAAAGAACTTCTAAAGCTCCCAAGAATGCTAGCAGCTTGTCTGAAGTATCTTTTTTTACACAAATTTTATTCTACCCAATCCTTTCAGTGGTAGCTTCCTGGCATTAGGATTTATTCTCATTCAATGAGCACAATGCTAAAAAAAAATTAAAAAAAAGAAAAAAAAGAAAGAAAAGTTGGGGCCAAATGTTGTAATGAAAAGGGCAAGTGCACAAAGGTGTGAAAGCTCCTGCAGGAGCCAAGGTGTTACTGGGCCACAGCAGCTCAGTGAGCCAAACTGAAAACTAGCACACAGACTTGACGTCATCCGTTGACACTTGGTATTTTAGAGGGACAGGATGAGCTAAAGAAATTAGTCCCGGTTATTTCCCAGCCTGTAATTTATTAGGCTGCATCATAACCACTCTGTACAGAGCTCCTCCTTTCAGAAAGAGAGCTGGAAAGGATGCTTAGATTCGGAGTAGGGAATTAATACTACAGCTGAGCAACATTTCACTCCAAAAAATGTTTTCTGGGGGAAGCGGAATGCTAGGAAGGCAGAATATGCATCCCGAAGATTGCAGATTGGCATTTCCCGAACTAATGGTCACTCAGTTAATTGTTTTCTGGGGGTAGGAAGGGCTCTCTGAGCAAAAATTCTGGAAAATGAAAAGTATTTCTATTTTTTGGTGTGTTGTTTTTTTTTTTTAAATTCCAAATGACATGATACTTAATGGTATTTAATGAAAGAACCAAGTTCAAAAGACTTCACAGATAATCCACAATGCTTTGTTTTGCCAAAGACTATCTTCCCTGTCCTCTTAGCTTCACAAATTTGTTTGCAAACTGTCAAAGAGTAGGAAAAAAAAAAAAAATTTCCAAGAACTGCTCTGACCTTTGTTCTCCAGATTCCTGGTATAAACCTGTCTGAATCCTCCAGATCAATGCAGGCTCCATCCCCCAGTGATGCTTACGTAACATAGGGTGGAGTTCTGGCCAAAATCCTCAGCTATTTTGCTATGGTCCCAGGGAAATCAATTCAATTCACATCCTGGACGCATGCTGAAGGCCAGCCTAGCTCCTCCCAAATGGCCTGCTGGTACGTGGGTTGTGTAGGCTGGAATGTCAAGGATAAGCAGATGGTCTATCCACATACACAGATCATATTTACCTGGCTGTACATCAGCAGTAACCCATGGGAAGTCATCGCTCTAATTCTGATTTGGCTCGCACCTAGGTGATACAGGCTTAATTGCAAAAGCTCTTTTGGAGTCGGTTGTGGCTTAGCTCAGCAGAGTCTGTGCTGAAACCTGCTTCTGCAGAGGACTCTCACGTTTCCACCTTGGACAGCTAACCTTAAATCAAAATAAATAATTCAGTTCCATTAAATGTCATTCTTTTTGATGGTTTGCTATATTTGATCTTTCCCTAACTCTGTCCAGAATTTCATAATAGAATATAGCAGATTTTACACAAGTCCTTAATAGCTCTTTATGTTTCCATATCAGTTCTAGTTCTTGGATTATTCTTTTTAATTAACTATTTTATATAAAGTGAATGAGAGCCTAGAAATCCAGGTTTCAGATGTTCGGTTGACCTGGATTGCCCTATCTGCAATGAGATCACCAAAAGCATGAAGAATATAGTTTACTGCAGAATTAAATACTCTATATTGGGTTCCATTTGTTTCCAGTGATCTAATAAGGTGAGAAGCGATTTTTGTGGTTTTGTTTTTTTTGTTGTGATGAAACTGAAGGAATCAGAAAGCAAGGCTAAGACTCTCATTGCCTGATAGTAAAGTGCCAAAAGATGCATCTAGAAGTGTCTGAGATGCCCCAGTGCAGCTGAGGCATCTATAACACCCACTGAAAATATCTTCCAAATTGTTTTTAATTCTCTGTCCTGTAGCCAGTGAGTTCATTATGCAGGTGGACTGATCCTAGTTTTACACAGTCCACTTTTTATAAATTTGCCAGCTCTATGTCTCCCATAACCAAATCAGTTTTCCTTGAAATTTGGAGAATAACCTCAGAATCCATCAGAAAAGTTGGGTAGGCTGAAAAATCACATTTGTTTTCTGCTGCACGCATTTCATTTCATGGTAAAGGAAATCACTTCTTCTTGCCTATACTGAAAGGCCCAGGAGCAATCTTTCAGACTGGTGCACACAAATGCATGCAGATAGGACCATGTTTCCTCTGCACATGCTCTGAATTATCTGCTTATGCATCACGTACAGATACCTCGGAGACTTGCACAGCATTATTTTCTCTGTAGCTGAGCAGCTAAACCCTGACAGCCACCGAGGTATAGGGTCTCCTCTTTAAGATGCTCTGTCTTTGAAACTGAGAATAAACTGTGAGCCGTTAAATTCTTTGACCTGATGTAACCTCATGCTGCTCTGCTAACATTACTGGTGCAACGCCGATTTGCACTGACTGATGATCTAACCCTAGATCTAGTACATGAATGACTATATAAAGAGTCTTATATGAAAAGGATCTCTCCAGCATCTCTCTTGCCATTATTCAGGGCAAAGTATTAAAACATGACATCCAGCATGCTCCCATTTTTCTGCAGAACACTGCCAGGGTACCAAGACAGTTCAGGAGGGCCACCCGTGGGAAACAGGTTCATGTACACAAAGTGACTAGTTTAAAAGAGATTTATTTAAAATGTGGTTTGTTTGGGTTTTTTTTTAATCTTAAAACTGCGGTTTGGTACATACTAATTTACACCTGACAAACTGGAGATTGAAGACTGAAGAAAATGAAAGATCCAAATCCTGAATTTAAAGATCACTTGTGGACGGAATTTGTCTACAAGTTGGAGTCTGCATTCCAGAAATGGTCTCTGCATTGCCCATGAGAATCTCCTCTTTGACAGGAATTCAGTCTAAGAAAAAAAATCTAACTTATTAGAGGTTATCCTTCATTATCTTATAATAAAATATAATTATTTTAATCTCCAAAGAGCGTGCAGAGACGTTATTTTTTTCAGTCACAACTATCCTTGCTATCAGATGGAAAGTATCTTACGCTTTTTTCACACCTGACATTTCTCACCCACACTGCTTTTCCTTTTATTCTCTTTCTTATTAATATAACTACCTAGCTGTAAATGTCAGGGTGCTGAAAGCAAGGTGAGCAGACACTCAGGTTATACAAGCAGCAGAGAGAAAAATTAACATACTTTGTTCCTTCTCCAGTCTCCTCACCACTTCGCCCTTTACAAGACCCTGCGGTTATTCCTACCAGCCCTCCCCATCCATTGTCATTGTGCACCTTTAGATGTTACTACATAAAATGGGGGGGGTCCACTGGACCCATCTCGGGGCCCCCCTTGCTCTGTCACTGCCTTTTTACGTTTCTCCATCTGGCGGGGGGCGGGGGGGTGCTCATGCACGTGCATATGTATGTGTGCTTAGCTCTTCTGTCATTCTCCATGGTGACACCAAGTTGTCTCATTCTGCTCTGACAAAAGTTAAAAGTTTTGATCTTAACCCCACTTAGGCCAACTCATAAGACTCCATGGCTATTCTAGTAAATAATATCAGTCGGAGCCTGTTCTTGGACACCGACTTATACAAATAAATTTTCTCTCTCCCACACACCCTAAAATAAGCAGCTACAGGCAATCTTCCCATTGGGAATGAGCACATTTGTGCTATCCCCCAGCTGTGCTCAAGCATTGTCTGAGCATTTGTTCTTGGACACAGGTCAAAGCTATGCCAGGGGCTATGCTAACAATGTAGTGGTGTGGGCAGCTGTGGGACACTGCCCAGATCCATGACTTGGCTCTGTTTAATTTACTGGTATAGACATACTGACTTCAGCAAAAATAAAATCTAGCTCCACAAGAATAATCTAGGTTAGTTAACAAGCTACAGTACAACTACCAGCCAAGTAGGAGTCCTGGAGAACACTTTTTTTTTCCTGATTCCATCAGGGTATTTTTCATAGATAGAAGTCTTTATGCAACTTTTCTAAAGGACTTGAGTGAAAAACAGCTTGTAGAACTCAGGTTTTCTGCATGCCTTTTGTGTGTCTGATCAGTAACGCTCTTAAATCTTCAGTCACACTACTGATGTATTTAAAGGATTTATCCCTTCAGGAGTTTCTGGTGCATCTGAAAACATTTTAAAAGCTTTGGTATTGTAAGCTGTGATTCCTATTACAGTTGGTATAATACAGTGATTTGTTGCCATGACGTAACTGCCACTTTAGCTCCCAGCATCGCATTGCATATCGCAAGGTCTCAATCCGCAGAGCACTTGAGCACTTGCTCAGGTTTAAGCAGAGATTATCCTGTTGGTTTTAATGAGTTTTGGCTGAATCTGGGGCATAGCCACACTATGACTTTGATAGAGAAAGATCTACAAAGGAGGCACAAGGGCCCAAATCTCACTTAGCAAGAACATACTGAATTCCCTCTTGGTCTAATGATGCAAAAACCTCTGAAGTTTAGTGAGCCTGTATATGTCATTGGGCCTGAACCTCAGGTTTCTCTTACAGGGAGAGTAAAGTCCTCCAAAAGAGGACGAGTGGAGCTGGCCCGCTGAGCTTCCAGCTAAGGTAGATCATCAGAAACATTGAGGGCCAGTCCTGATCTGAGTCCTCAGAAGGATTGAAAAAACACATTTTACTCTGGTGGAAAATGTCTCCTTCTGTATCAGATTTACACCTAGAAACCGTTGCCTCAATTTTGGTACCTAATCCAATCCAGCTGCATTCAGATAAAAACCAGACTGGGTCCTGGGACATGCTGCACTTCGACTTTTTGCTGAGACCAATGAATAAAAAGGTATGGGTTGTTCTCAGCCTGAAGAAAATAATTTTCAGTAACTTGCATTTGCTGCTAAATATATTTCAAAAACCAAGAGACAGCGTTGATCATCAATATTCAACAATTAACACTGAAAGCTTTCAGCTGCTTTCCCAAGGTTCTTTTTATAGTATATGGAGAGAAATGGGAAGTTCAGAGAATAAGCCATCTCATTTGAGAGAGGCAGCTAAGATAAGCCACGTTCGGGCTTAAACGTCTCACTCTTAGGCTACACCTACACTATAAAGAGTGTCTTGAAGGAAATGAAATCTTGAAAGAAATGGTCAACTTTAATACAACAAATTCACCATCAAGTGTCTATTGGTGGTGTATTCAGATTAATCGTAGGTCTTCCCAGAAGTCATTCTCAGCTTTAAAGAAACCTTAAGTTTGGTATAAGAACTGTTGGATGATGGTTTCCAAGGCTTTTTTTTGTTGGGGGCAGGTATTTGGTTTTGGTTTGTGGGTTTGGGTTACTTTTAAAATCAAAGTTCAATATTCCTTATCTCAGGCTTTTAAAAGTAGAATGGTATTTCTTTTTCCTACAGAAGTGTACTATCTGGATGTGCATAAAAGATGTATCTAGCTTTTTCTTAAATACTTCCAAAGGTGGAGGCTCCATTTCATCCCCAAGCAATCACTTTTAGTAATTCATTATCCTCCCTATTATCATGATATCCTACGTAAATCTCCCTAGCTGCAGTTTCAGTCCAGGACCTTTTGTTCTGGCTGCGGTGGACACGGAAAATAGCTTAATCCCTGGCAAAATGAACTGACCACAGCATAAAATAGAATCAGTTCAACCTGTTGGCAAAAGCTCTGAAGTGAAACGCTGAAATTGTTTTACCATATAAGTGTCATTAAGTCCAAGTTATGAGACAGAGAGCTACAATCATTGGGAAAAAGTTTAAGAAGGGTAAAAAAAAGCACAGGTTGATGAAGTCATATTGTTTCTATCTGGTGACTACTGTAAACCAAACAAATAATTAAACCAGAAGCAGAGGGAGAAGACACACACCCCAAGTAATACATGCTGCTTGATTCTGCGGTAAGGAAAAACTGTCTGGTAGTGTGGAAACTGGCAAAAGCCTTTTTGTCCCCAGCAGAACTGTGATGACTTATGTCCACTACCAACCTGTTGTGAGAAGCAAAATCCTCATTGCCTTTGTTAATCAAAATCAGTAGGGATGCTGACAGAGCAGCATGGGACAGTAAGGAGCATGGTGGGTCGTAGTGCCCAGATCCATGACAGATGTGGGAAGTGCTCAGCACCAAATAAGTCAAGACTTTTCAGCTAATAGGTTGTGTCTCCTGAGAAGACATATGGTGTCATATTAATAATTCATCTCATGGAATAACCAAAACTCACCGTACAGTAACATCCCACCCTTGTACTTTCCATGGGTTTTAAAGAGGGCAAAATAGCCATAAAATATCTAGGTTCATCATATAAAAGAACTTGATGATTTGGGTGGTTGAGAATAGAAGGGAATAGGAGCTTGCTTTTAATTGGCAGAGAAATGTGAGATTTGGCATCTGGGAGATGGGAATCACCAGTAACGGTGCAGAAAGGCAGAAGGACAGTGTGCCAGGCAGGGAAAGAACTGTCTGGGCAAGGGCAGAGTAGGAGAGGGAAAAGGTTTTCTGAGCTAAACCAAGAAAGTCCCAGGGTTTCCAGTGAACACTGCTGCAAACTCTTTCTTTGTGCCTTTAGGACAGTCATCATAGTGACTGACACAATAAAAGTTGAATTAGAGAAAGCCAGATTTCAGAGCATAAATGGTTATAGCTGAAACTAGGGCTTCCTCCTTAAGATTATAATCAAATCAGGGTAAAGCAGCACATTAGGACCTGTACCTTATACTCAACGTGGGTTATCCATGGGTTTCTTATGTGAAATGCGTGCTCAAACTTCTACAGTGCATCTGTCAAATTATTAATTGGTGTGAGGTACTTAGACTTGGAAACACATGCCAAGATATACACCTCAGCCTCGACCTTTTCCAAATTCTGTGCAATTACATTGCAAATGGCGAAAAATATTCAATGCTACTTTGACATTGCACCAGTAGCATTGACTCCCAGTGAAGCAGTGACAACGGCAGTGGAAAGCTACAGATAATTTTCCAAGATGGTTTTGTTTGTTTTATTGGTTGGATTTTTTTTAAGGCAATGATTTTCCTAGCACCACAGTCCATCTTCTGTCTGCTAAAGGAACTTACCAAACTTTTTATTGAAAGTAATAAAACTTCTTAATACTCTGAAATTATTATTTTATTATTATTTTTATATAAATTATATTTTTCAATTTGCCTTTTCCCAGCTTTTGCTGCCACTTATTTCTTTTGCTGTCACTGGAAGCATTCAGAGGATAAAAAAATGGAGAAAGGAAAAACAAATGGGAAAGAAAGACTACATTTTTGCTTGAGATCAAAAAGAAGAAATACAGAAAGATATAAATACAGAAATGCTGAAGTACTCCCTTTTGAAAGAGGAACATTTTCATTTTTTAAGTTGTTTGTAAGGAAAAAAACCATATTAACTCTGATGAGAGATAGTCATGTCCAAAACCAGTCTAAAACCAGTAGGTTAAAAACTTCAGACTCTGCTCAGGAAATCATAAATACAGTGTCTCTCAATCATACATGAACAATAGCATTAGTCTTCCCTGGGATCATATGGGGTTTGCAACCTGCTCTCTTCCACCTCCTGCTTTGATGGTCTATTTTAGATCTTGACAAGCTGCCTGTCTAGTCAATTTGTTCTTGAATTTCTCCATCCAGCACCTGTTCTGCATTAAAACACGAGACTCTACAAACAAGCGTTCCCGGACCAGACATGAGGAAAACTCGGAACTGAAATGAACGTTCTGCTCCATTAACTTTCATAACTGGATGATGTCCTTTGTTTTTGAACATTGCTTTTAATGGTCCCTGTTAAAGATGAAACAATTTTGAGTTTAGCTGTTACTGGATCACCCTGTAATTTGCGTCTATTAAAAAAAGAAATAAAAAGCCATGCGTTTTTTCGGCTCTCTAGCTGCAAACTCAAGGCTGTCAAGTTACGCCCTTGGAAATGAGGGTGTTTTTAATTGATGTTGCTTGCTCTGAAGGCACTTTTAGAGTTATTTTCCACTAGAAAAAAATGAAGAAGCGAAATGTGGAAAAAAAAATGCTGTAGAGAACATAAAACTCACTCAGCTGTGAGTAGGGGCATACGGTTTGCTTCATCTCATGCTTAAAAACAAGTGCCGGAGCACTGTGCTGAATTTGGGTGGTGTGGTAGCTCAGGCTTTAAGTTTGCAGTAGGGGTAACCAAGCGATGCACTGAGAAAGATTCCTGAGCACATTCATATGACTGCAAGTGCTCACGTTTTTAATCAAGTTACACTTCAGCAACTTATCCTTTGTCACTGATCCATGGTAAAAGGCACGCATGCTTTTAACCTGTCCCAGCTCCAAAACAAAATGTCACTTGAGACTCTATACTAGTGTCTATATTAGTGCCATGAAATTGCTTAAGTGAAGGCAATTTACCCAAATTCAGGGAGGTACAGTGTAAAAGTATGTCTCTTGTGGGATACTGCAGAACTTCTGAGAAATGTTAACCACATACACCAAATGATTGACTGAGTTATGCAGAACTCAGGGTAGTTTCATCTTGCAGATTCAAACTCAAGTTTTACATGAAAATACGCAAGTGTCTGTATGTGAAATGGTTGTATAAGATCTCATTTCAATTAATGGAAAAACAGTCTATGTACTCAGTGAAATTTAGAGCACAGTTCATCTGAGGAGCTAGTAGGGATGCAGTTTAGTTGCTTAAATCTAAGCAATTATTGCCATCTGAGATGCCTTTTGGTATCCAAGACATTCACGCAGGGGTGGTGAACATAGCACAGGGCCTGGCAGACTCCCACCCAGCAGAGAGACACCAGATGGGATCCTGTCGAGCATCTCAAATGAGGCTTCTGTATATTGATGACTGAACTGAGCTCAAGATTTCCATAGACTACCATGGGAGTTTCCACACCTAGCCCACTGATTGCGCCCTGTATGTGGGCACCTATAATTATATTTCTCAATTTTTAAGCTGAACTCCTGCCTGAAAGAGTAATTCAATTCCTTACACATAAGGCATTTATTGCAGCTGAAAATTCCTTAGGTTGTCTTGCCTGACCTCCAACTGCAGTTCAAGAAAGACACAGCTCTCCTGTGGATCCTGTGTCACACCTGCCAGGCCAGCTTGGATGTCTCAGAAACCCTAGAACACTTGAAATTAACTAAAAACTAGTATTTAAGTATTGAGTTAAATCTGCAATATCCATTAAATTTGCCACCTTCCGAATTCTGTGAGATTTATCTCCCTTTCCAAGATTGTTGCCCAATGTCACTTATGAGAGCTTTTTGAGCTGCAGTTAAAAACCTTCATAGCCAGTTATTCAAATACAGGCCATTAACCAAAAAGACTTGCACAGATCAGCATCTGTGACAACAGAAAAATAGAGAGCTGGAGTCTTGGTGGAACAGCAATAAAATAAGCTGGGCTTTTGTATGAAAATGTCATTTGAGCATCCCTAGGGTAGTCAAAGTGTAAACAACCAAAGAGGTTCCAGCAATGCAATGAAAGAACCTCATCTAATTCACTGCACTGCATTGACTCTGGATATTCATACTTTCCCTGATATCTCCCTAAAAAATTCTAGTAATTTACCCAGAAGAAAATCCATAACATCTTTAAATATTATGCACTACTGCTTACCTAAACCTCAGTATTCAATACCAAAGCTTTCTTTTACTGTAAGAAAGCCAATAACTTTTTTTCTTCACCCAGTGGGCTCACACAACAGTTGATTCCTGAAACTTTTATAACAACCTCTTTACTATATCTCGGAAAATTGATATATTCCTGTCCTTACTTATTTGCCATTTGACCCTGTTTTTTTCCCCTAAGGTAGCAGCAGATATGCTTCTTTGCGATGACTTACTCAAGAGACTCTAAATTCAAGATCCATTGTGTTGTACACGTTTATTTAATAACAGACGCCAGTGGAACTATTTGGGTATCTAAAAATCATTGTCTAGTGCCATCTGAGGCACTTTGAGATACCCAAGACATCTGCATAGGACTGATAGATGTGACAGAAGACCAGTGGGAAACCCATGATCATCTGACTTTGAAACTGGAGACCTAGTGGAATAACTTTAGTCATCTAAAATGTAATGAGATTTCTGAGACTAGATACATGAGTCATTCCTGACTAGATGAAGCAATTTTTGTAGCCTGTGTTTTGCAGATGGAGAGGAAAGGCCAAGGGAAATGCCGTATCCAGCAGCAAAAATGAATTTTCTGGTAAAGTCAGGTGTCAAATGTAGAGCACTGGAGTCTCTCAGTTGTGGTTTGGCCAAGGTTTTTAAGCTGAATTGTACAGCCCAAGCACAAAAAGTTGTACTCAGGTCATTGGCAATAGATTCTCATTCCTAGTCAGAAAAAAAGGTTGTGTTCAATCCAGTTTTGTAAGTGTCTTATGTCTCACCATGGTTTTCCTCTGTTGTTTATGCAGGAATCACAGTCAGGGAAGGACACCTTGATATTTAACCATGAATCTCTATCCAAAATCTAAGATATTGTGACAGGTGCCTAATTTTACCTTGAGTATCATGGTGAGTGGTCTGAATAGGGATTATCACTCACAGCTTGACTAATATGTCCTGCATAAAAGTTGATTATCTCCTTTATGGACAAGTTCATGTGGTTCTCTACAATTTGAGGGTTAGCAATTAACCTTCGTCATGATATTCCCTGTAATTAGTATCAAATACAGGTTTAGCCTCAGGAATATTTGGGAAACATGTGGCCAGGGTAATTGCAAAGGCATTTGTAGAGGTTTTAATAGGCACGACTGTATAAAACTTTCCTCTGTTGCTGATTTTGGCATGCTGACCTATATTTTCTCAAGTCTTTTATAAAGAAAGGTGTTCTAAATGGTTTATTTGCTGCCTTGTCTCAATTTCCTGACCTCTTTCTTATTAAAAAGCATAGCAAGGGGTTAGCTATTAAAAGCTGAATTGATTTGTCTGCCTTGATGAGACTCAGGTTTAGTAAGGTGCTTGCATTAAGGATTAGTTGAGGCATTAACCATCCAGCCAAATATTACCTACAAGCAATGGGATGCTGTTGTGACTTATTTCCTATTTAGCCTTTGCGGTTTTAATAGATGTGAGAACTGAAGAGACATGGTGCAATAGAGAAGACAACAAATCGAACCTAAAATGTGCATATTCCAACTGCAGGTCGTCAGTAAATTCTCAAACTGAGCTGCCCTCCAAAGATGTCAGTTGCCATCATATAAACACACCATTCCTTTTCTTCTTCCATCCATCTTCAACTTGCTCTAGGACAACAGTTCTGGCTTCCCAGCTACAGCACAGGACATCCTACCTGCTCCAGAGAAGGGCTTGTGCTTTGCAGTGGAATTGGGTATGAGGATAGTGTTTTCATTTTCATAAATGATGATGTCTCTACTGCAGATTATAGTCAACAGGGACAGAGTGAGTACAGTTTAAGAAAAACTGCTTTAAAAAAATGAGATGAAGTCCTGGGTTTCTTGCTAGAAGCCCTATCTGGTTTTATGACATTCAGACCTATTACTGTGGGAATAAGTCTGAGATAATGTAACGACAGTGTTTTGGGATGCAGACTAGCATCTCCTCAGAGCTCTGCACTGTACCAAGGTTCTAGTTTGAGGGTCACCTCAGGAACTCCTTATGCTAATGAGTGATAACCCACAAGCGTTCAGTGAAACCATCAAGGAGTCTCAGGATCATGCTGCTCTATTGTCTTCCCAGGTAAATCATGGCTTGGATCACCAGCAGACATACAAGTTCTCTTCCTTCTCACTCTTAGGGCAACAGATGGTATTCTGGGGGGACATTGGGACCTTGACAGGTCCAGGGGCTGGAGGGGGTTATTGACACTACCTAACCCCAGGGGTGGCATTCACCTTGCAGACTCAGACATCTGAACTGAAGTTCAGATGCAATATGTTCATATGAATGGGGTATCTTAGTTATTGTTAGAGTTTATGTATATCTGGGGCTAATAGAATTTGCCAAAACATAGACTCCTAGTGCCATTTCAGGGACCCCAAGTTACCTGAAATTTTCCCTTGGCCCTCATCATTTGTCCTGTGGGAGGCAGGATATTTTGCCTAGGGGATCTCAAATAGCACCACATATCTATGTTGAGGAAGTCAAACTGAGTCTTGGCTCTCTCTTGACTGTGATGGGAGGTAGGGCACCCAGTGCACAGAATTCACAGGTAGACACCTAAATGTGGGTGTCTACATGTGGATCTGGCTCTAAGACAACTACCTATGTTAGGAAGCTAATCTTTCTGAGTCCCCTCTGTAATTAATAGAGAAAGATTCCCTTGAGAGGGCAATTCTGAACAATGAATTGGATCCTTCCTCTAAATCACTCTTTGAAGGAACCTGTCTCTCTCTCCATTGACTACAGGGTAACACTGGTGTATCGAGACTCTTAGTGCTGGCCCTAATTTAGATGTCTGACTTTCATGGGATCACTGCTACAGCAGTATATATCCCAAGTGATCTAAATGTGCTTAGAAAAATCTCTACCAGCTTCTTTCCCTGGGGAATGGAAAGTTCTGTTGCTATTTTAGTTTCATTCCTACCCACTGCAAGGATGGGGTATAAAACTAAGTACATGTTTGGCTGTAACCTTTGTGCTGTCCAAGATTGATCCAAACCTCATCAATCTCTAAGGCAGATTTGCCCTGACTGGGGTGGCCCTTGAATCAGGCCTACAAGATCAAAGATAAAAGGGAAGAGAGCCAAGACAGATTTAGAAATATAATCAGCTAGCCATAGCTACATTCTTAATTAAATTGCTACAGGCCAACAGCTGCTCTTTAGGGAGTCTCTAAACTCTAACACATGCCCCTATATTACAGTAGTAAAACCAAGGAATAATTTTGCTCGACAATAGCTTTCCTGTGTGCATTGAAATGGCCTAATATACTTTCGTGCCTGAATTTAGTGGTTTGAGGGTAAATACATAACTGTGAGGTTTTCTTTTTTTTTTTTCCTTTTTTTTTCCCTGGTCCTCCAACCATGATGTCAAAGTAAGGGAAAATATTTTGTAAAAAAACCAAATTAACAAACCACAAGAAATCCATATGGCATTTCCCCTCATCCTCCCCACTGTCTAACTCGTGCAGCTGTGAAATCCAAAGTATACCTTTTCTCCACAAATACACCCCTCTGTCGACATCAGTACCACAGGCCTTAAACTAAAGCTGATGGCAGAAGCAGAGAAGGCAGCAATGACCTCTTTTAGAAGGAGCTACCTATAAAGAGGCTTGAGTGTCCCATCTATTCAAAGGGTAAGGGACTACAGCAAGGGGATATCGAGTGAGGGACAGCAAAGGGAAAGGGTTCAGCATAACCCAGAAGATATCTTTCAAGCCTTCTGAAGTGAGGCCCTACTTCTCAGAAAGTAGCTGGACATTGCCTGCTGATGGGAAGTAATGAATAAATATTTTTGTTTTCCTTTGCTTCTGCAGATGGCCTTTGCTTTTCTTTGTTAAATTGCCTTTATCTTGACCCGTGAGTTTTCTATCATATTTTGTCCTCCTGTCCTGTTGAGAAGGGGGAGTGACAGAATGGCTTGGTGGGCACCTGGTGGCTAGCCATGGCCAATCCACCACAACTGTGCAAAGCCTGACTCTATCTTCTCGACGAGCTACTAACAGGTAGCAGCAGGTTGCTGTTTGGTCCCACAAATCCCTGTCACTTCCAGGCTGCACAAACCCAGTTCCCTCAACCTCTCTTCACAGGACAAGTGTTCTATCTCCCAACCATCTTGGTGGCCCTCCACTGAACTTGCTCCAGTTTGTCAACGTTTTTGCTGTAACTGGGGCCCAAAACTGGGTGCAGTATTCTAGGTGCGGTCTAAATTTTGATGCAAAACAACAGCCAGTCATCACTCCTTCTTTCACTTGATAGATACGTCCCACGCACTACATTTTTTTCCAGAAAAGATTTACTAGACCTGACTTTAGATGCCTGAGATATAGATGTCTAGTTAAAAAGCCTTCCTTCACTTACCTTTCTTTGCTACAGGTCCCTACCCTCCAGCCTCCTGGCTTGTATCTGGATATTTCTTAGGATAAGATGAATCAGGTCAATTTTAGTTATCTGAAGTTACTAATTACAAACCCCACTCATAGTATCCCAACCATCTATAAATACTTGGGAACAAGTATTTGAGTGCATTGCTACTATGAATGTCCTAGCCTCCTTCAGAAGGTATGAATATATCTACAGATAAAGCCATCCCACAATCCCGTGGAAAACTGAAAAGTCTGGGAATTTGCACATAAATACACTCATAAGCCAATTGCAGGCCAACTTTAAATGGGCTCTCAAATAAGCACTCAAAGCATGCCTGTCAACCTCCTTCCCTTACACGCTTTCCCACTCAACACGTTCTGTTAAAAGCAGGAAAGCTCAATGGAGAAAGGAGTTGAACTCCACCAAAGCAGCACACAGTACATTTGAATTCTCCTTTATGAAACAGCCGGTTATTTCATTTAGAGTTAAATAATGGAGGATTTGTACATCTCCCAGTCTCTCACATCTCTGAATGGCTTTCTTCCTATTGACAAATTTGCCTTTTTGCAGAGCGTACTGAAAATATATATTAGTGTGATGTATATGTGTGTGCGTGTAAAATAATTTTAGGCTACGGTTAGCGTTTTAAAAAAGCAGAGTAAAATAGGAGAGTTATTTCTGGAGAGAAGCCAAAAGAGACTGAGAAAGTACTGGCATGCTCAGAGGCAGAGGTTTTTCAGAGGTCAAGGAGGTGAGCGCTGGGTGGCCAAGGGCTGCGGAAAGGTCTCAGCAGCTAGGAGAGGTTCAGCAAACCAGTTCAGGGGCCAGTTTAGCCATGTTGCTCTACCTAGCTCATGGGGTCACAGAGCCAAGAGAAGTAGTGACAGTGTGGTGCAGTGGCAGCAGGACGGAGTCCCATTACCCCTGCTGCCCCCATCATCTGCCCACCAAAAATCAGGGGGAAAGCAATCTGAGAGGTCACTGTGACCTAATTGTAAGTGACGACTTCTGGCTGCTGCCTGTGGCTTTCTGCAAGAGACCTACACCAGCTGCCAAACCCACCTGGCTTTTTGGGGAAAAAAAGTGCCCACATTAAGCTCTTAAATAGCTGCAGATGGTGAATGGAGCCCTAGTGTCTGTGGTGTCAACACGTCCAACTGAGTTAATCTCCCTTCTCCCTCCTTACAGTCAGCAGAGGGGAATGGGGATTTTGGGGAATAATTCATCTGAGTTACCTTCAACACAAACTTTAGGACAAGAATAACCACACTCCAGTTTATTAAATGTATCGAACACATCTCTGATGATAATAAAAAGAATTCAGAGTATCTAGCTCGGGTGGAAATGTTGACTCTTAGTCACGTAAATCTCATAGCAAATGCTTCATGGCAGCTATTACATGCTGCTGTCCTACAGGACTCTGTCCAAGGACATTTATTCTGTGCTTTGCCATCTTGTAGCAGATGTGAGAAATGAAATCTGCAGAGCATTAAAGGATATTATTCTCAGAAATTGCCACCTTTGTGTGAGGGGAGATTCATTCCTGTGTATGTGGCAGGCAGAGCGGTACCTCAGCGAGTCCTCATTACATCCTTATGGTTCAGCCAATTGTTTGCAAGGTGTTGATTACAATCACTGTCCCCATCTTTCATTGTATACAGGAAGATAATGAGGAAAATCATAGAAAAGATAATCACAGAAAAATTATCAAGCCCCCTAAATCAACCCACACCCTACAGAAACTCAGAGATGAGCACATCTGAAAAGAACATGGCAAGGGAGGACAGGAATACAAACTGGCTTTCAGAAGCACACAGTTGTGCCAGTTTCCCTCAGACTTTTGTCAATATACGCCCTTCAAGAAAGCCAGTAAGAAATCGCTAGTTTCAATAGTACCAATTTACACTCGCAGCTAAGTCAATAATTGTGTATATTTGGATTTTTATTTATATCAGGGAGATGAAACCTTCAGAAGGCTTCATAGGTAGGAAGGGTCTCTTATGGCAACTGATTCCTGACCCCACTCCAGATAACTACTCAATTCATGTTTAATTCAAACAAGTCTGTAATACAAATACTCCCTCTGTCCACATGCAGAAGTCAAAAAATATCCCCCTCGACCAAATTCCTCTGTCAAATTCAGGATCCCTACAACTTCAAATCGAGAGCCTTAAAAAGGAAATGTACCATGAGAAGGAAATAGGAGGAAGCCTGGATATTGGCAATGTCAGAAGTCCCTGTAGGGATAAAAAACAGAAAGAAAATATAACGGTGGAAAATTGTCTCCTGAGTTGAATCACTGTCAGTTCAGTAGCAGGAATTTCCACTTTTGTTCCTGTATTTGGATCAGACTTAAGCACAGGAAATAGCCTTGCCTCAGACTGCCTTTCATTTAATTGAGATAAAAACTCCTACTTTCCATCCTTCAGTGACAAACTAAGGCACAGGCAGACTCAGCATCGTGCCCAAGGGGAGATGCTCTCTGTGCTCCCCAGACCCCTCAGGTACCTTCTCCCTTGATGCATGAGACAGCCTGGAGGAAAGGATGCTCTGGTGGCAAGTCCCATACTGGAGCTCAGCCTGCAAGAAGGGCTCTGTGGAGATGGTGTCCACCAGCACGTACGTGGCTTCTTTGAAGCCCTTGAGCTCCCTCTGCCCAGCCAGCTGCACCTACTGCTTGGAAATGATGGAGACGGAGAGAGGACCACAAGGGTATAAATGTCTGGTTGTGGGAAAGGTGAGAGATGAGCTTGCCATGTGTGCTTTGGGTACCGTGGACGTGACTGGCAAGCCTGTACCATTATTTGGCAAGGCAGGAGTAAAGTTTTGTCTGTAGGAGCTAAAATATAAATTTGTGTGGGTGTGTTTATGCCACTGGAGTCCTGAACAGTGGGATCTTTCAGAGGGTTTTGTGGCTGGGGAATATTTCCTGGGTAAAAAGAAGACCAGAGGTAAGACTGGGATTGCAAGAAGTCCCTCCGAGTCTGAAATATTTGCCCATCCTTGGGGAAACTTTATGCTTGTCTGTCTGGTCATATCCCCACATCCTTTTCTTTTCTTTTTTATTTTTATCTTTTCTGTTTGTTTGTTTCTTTTTCTCCTGGAGGGGTTTGTGAGAGAGGTCACCCCCTGGGGAGGGGACGGAGGGAGAAGAAGGGTCTGTCTTTTGTTTATGCAATGTCCAGGGAGGCTGGGGACGGGCTAAGCATCTTGCTCTCTTGCAAAAAAACCCAGCCAAAATGGAGCCAACAGATCTTCAATGGTGGCACTGGGGAGGGAGTGGTGGAGCATTTTTGGGTATCTTCAGGAGCTGTTGACTTTGGCTATGCTGCCCTGTCTCTAGACGCTTCCTGTCTTTCTGAGGTTTTGTTAGTTTATAGAGTATCTATGTCAGACTTGAGGTTCACCCGGGAAATCGGTTCTTGCTGTAGTCAGCAAAAGTGAAGAGAATGGCAAAAAGACAGTCTTAGGCTCCCTGCCCAACAACCCACCTCCTCATGAAGCCTCTCGAGCACTGTTTCCCCAGAGCAGTTTCTGGAACAGATGTGCTCTTATGGATTACAGGCAAGTTATTTCTACCACTTCGTTTTAAAGAGTTTTCCAACCCTAAACATGCAGACATCCCAGAGACCCAGCTCCCCTCTTTCCACCGCACACCTCCTCTTTGGCAAGAGGGAAGCCTGAAATTTCCTTTTTATGTTGCAGGCAGCATTTCATCCTTCATTATAGCTCAGCTAGCACACGACCAGACCAAGCATCTGTGAAATGGGAAAGGAGATCTGAGATGGGGGTCATGTTTTGCTAAACACCGTGGCTGGGCTGAATGTTTCCTATAACCTGGCCTGCCACACTGTATTTCAGACATCACGTCTTGCTCAGGATGTATCTTGGGCATCATATACCTGCGCTGGCACTACTGTCTCTCACCGACCTTACCCTGTAAGCAAGACTGTGCCGCACATTAACAGGCTGTAACTCCTGCCTGTGTAAACGCAAAGGGAGACGCAGACCACTATCCTATGACTATGCAGACTCAGGTACCTACATAGAAACACACATAGACAGACATACCTGTCAAATCCCCTCCCTTCCCAAATAAATTTTCACTCATGGATGGGAACCAGACACAGACACAGGCACACTTTGACAGAGACACCTGCAAAATTGGTTGCAAAGCCGTATGTAGTCATATACATGTGAGCATCTAAGGCAGATAAATAAAAGACGTGTGGGTATTGGTATCCATAATAGATGTTTCCACATAATCTCATCTTGTTGATAATGACTAAAAAGGGGTTCTCTAGAAAAGCGAAGGATATGTTCATTGAAGAGAAATGTTTGATGCTAGTGTCTGAGCTGTGATAAGAAACTGATCCCCCAAAACTGCACATCAAGGAATCCCATTTCCTTTTTGGCTCTCACACGATGGCAGGCAATAAATGCAGCCAGCTTGTGAAGTCCTCAATAAACTAATGTGGGAAAGGTCTGCCATGGGCTGACAGATACCTACGTGGTACAATCCCTCCCTCCCCACAGGGGGAAGGCGGCAATGTCATCTCCATTTCCTTGTGACATTATTCCTGTGACCGAAGGATCCTCTGATTTTGATTCCGTTCTTTATCCTGCACCTTTTCCCCGTGGGTTTTATGAGCAGAAGCAGCTCATTATATCTCTGAGGCAATCTTAGTCGAAGCTGCTCTACACAAAACCATGTGGCTCAAATTATTCTGGTGTGTTCCCATAAATTGTGGCTGTATTTTCATCCTGAGAGAACTTTATTTAGCTTTCTAGATGGTTGCTTTATTTTAAGCTCTGTCCGGGAGCAGCATGAAATTGCCAACACAGCCTAGGGCACACACTTCGCCACCCACAAATCTGTATGCCGTGAACCGAGTCTAACCTTGAAACTTCTTAAAACAGTATTTTTGACTTCTGCTAGAAATATAAACCAGTCCCCTGTGGCACATATTTTCAGTTGTCTTTTGGGGTTTTACATTTCAAATCTTTGCTTTTATGGCAAACTGGGCATTGGAGCAGAATTTGCCATCTTGATGTTATTTCTGTATTATTTATTGATGTTTATCTGATTGCAATTTTTGCAGTGCTTGTGTACATAAAAACAGGCTCTGGACAGTAGTCAGTATTTCTTAAGTATTTACCCTGGCTCTGAAACAGACTCCAACTTTGACCTTGGAAAGAATCACTTTAATCCATCACCCCTGTTCTAAATAGCAGCAATGGGAAGTTGGCTCCGATGTGTATGTGTCAGTGCCCTATAGCAGATCCTCCTAGGCTCCCAAACCCATTTATCATAAGCACTATATTGTTAGCTATGGATGAAGAGTCTCTTAACAGAAACAGACTGTTTCTTTAGGATGAGGAGGACTTCAATGTGGTCCCAGGTGTCCTATGATTCCCTGAGCAGCCACAGCATTCTTCTAAATCCTGCAGCTGTGAGGCCAGTTATTCTCCTCCCAGAAAAAGTCCCCTCAGCTGATGAAACAGGGCCAGGCTATGAGTTCATAACATGGGTGTCACACTAGTATCAGTATTTATTAATACTGGTCCTATCTGATATTACCTGCACTTAAGACTGCAGTGCTGCAGAGGTATCATTACATACACATGCTTTACCTGGGCACTCACTGCCATTTTCATTAACACTGCTGTGAATAAAGTCCTGTTATTTGCATTTGTAAAAGGAGCTAAAAGCATCTAGACATGACACCAGGTGCATCACCCCGTCTGTGCACATGGCCAAAGACCTTGCTGTTTCCTAAATTCACTAGCTTGATACTTAATCTAGATTTTATTCGTGTCTGAAACACTGCATCTCTCAGTTAAACCAGGCTTATAGTAGGGGAGCTTTGATAAGGCAGTTTCACCACTGTGCACAGATTATATCAATAAAAAATAAGCAGTCTTGTCTGTGTAATTATCCTCACAGCTTCTGCTGGCAGAGCTGCACCAGTCAACACTCACACCTTTTCATGCGACCAAACAACACACAGAAAGGGAGAAACAAGCATAAACACAATTCACTGCATCAACTCATGGTTTGAATCAGTTCCCTTTAGCCCAGTGGTCCTGCTCATTCTGGAGGGTAAAATTCTCCATTATATCACCTGCGACAAGCGTGGAAACCGATCCCACCGCTGTCTGCAGGGTACTCGGAAACAACAGGCTCTGGTCCCTACGGGATAGCATCCCCTAAGGGATGGCATCAGAGAGCTTTGGAGCAGGGCAGGTGTCCTCTGGGAATGCCTCTAAACAGGGACTTTGGGCCTGTGGTTGGAGATGATGCAGTTTTGTGGCAACATTTCTTTGGGTGATGAAATGCTCGCACAGCCGACGTGCCCACACTTCGCTGCTGAGCAGGACGTGACGATGTGAGTCAGCTGTAATGTGAACGCAGGAGAGGTGCAAACAAAAGCGTCAGAAAGCAAAACTGCAGCTTATGGGGATGCTTTATGGGGATGCTGATAACTTTTCCCAGACTAGAGTTCGTCCCCATTCGCCAAAACAGAAATGTGAAATTACTCTGCGACTTTTCATTTACAATTTGGCCCCAGAAAGTCACAGAAATTTGGGCTCTACTGTGAATAATTTTCATCTGTCCTTTTTCATCCAGTTTCTGCACAACTTAACGTTGCTTAAAATGGTATTGTTTTGTCAGTTCCTCACTTTTCTGTTTGATGGTATCATGAATAACTGGGCAAATATCATAAATATGCATTTTGATGAAAACAATGGTTTTGAAAGGAACTAGACTGTAAATGGCACAGTGAAGCAACTGTCTTTTTGTTCTGTTTTGGTCTAGCATCAAACACAGCATGATCCCAGTCAATGCCTGTGATCCTTGGCAAGAACAATGATTATTAGGGATTTATAAATTAATAGCAAGTAAAGATGAGTAGCAGTTACTAATAGTGCCTCTGTTCATTCTGGAATTTGCTCATCATGCCTGTGATACTGGAATGTATTAATGAAATATTTTGCATTTGCTAGCTGTCTCCCACATGCATGCATCAGCCTTCTCTCTCTCCTTTCTTTTTTTTCAATCTGTATGAGACTCCATTTGTTGGACAGTGAAAAAGGGTGCCTCCTGGGCTTTTGGGGAATTTTGCACTGCTGAACCAGAGAAGAGAAATTAATCTTCTAAGAGGACTTGACAGAGGCAGAGATCTCTGCAGTCCACTGCCATGGTATTTCTGCTATCCTGCATCCTTCCATTCCGATCTACTGCCTTTGGTGTTTGTGTCGTCGGTGTGTGTGTCCCAAATGACACAACCTGAAGGAAATTTTGGGGATCTCCATAGCCCAACACTATGACTGCTTCAGTAAGACAGGAACTTGAAGATATTTTTCCCTGCAGACGGTTTATTAATATGGTATCGCTACTGCTGGCGCTTCAGAAATACCCACAGGCAATGGGTAGAATCCCATTGGGTTGTCCCAGGGCTACTCAGTTTATCCCAAGATCCACTTTTATGCAAAGAATTACATCAGAATTATAAATTTTGCCTCTTAAAATTGGGGACATGTGCAATGCCCACAAGCTCCACTCTGCAGCAAACACCTCACCTGACCTGACTCCACCATAGCAAACAAGCACGTACTCTATCCACAAGGCCAAAAAATCAGCAGAACATCTTAGGAACCTCCAGGAGGTTGGGGGTTTTTGTGGGAATGTAGGAGAAGTTATATATCTGGGACCTTCGACATATCTTCATAAAATTTACTCAAGGTCTGAATCTAGGCAGAAGTTTGCTTTGGATTGCTCTGCTATGGAGACAATAAATCGGCTGTACGCACTAAACCTGGATTTTGGCTTCTAAATGTAGTACTTGGAAGGACTGAGTATTTTTCCTTGCTGACTATGGTGGGTGCTCCAAGCTACATGCCTATACTGTAGGTGTCTGGGTCACATGAGATCATTTCTGTCTCATTTGCACACTGGTGCTGTAACTGTCTTTATGGGGATTTAGCATCCAAAGCTGTTTAGGTGCTGTAGAAACACACCTGTATGTACTTCCTTGGGAAAAGAGAGTGAACTGACCCCACTCCTATTGGAATTACCAGTGACTTTTCAGGCTTGGGTACCCTGTGAGAATAAATAAATCCTACAAACTAACAGCACAGACACATGAGATAGACTGAGGCAATCAAAAAGATAACTATATTATTCTCTGCACACCATAAGCACTTCAAAAACATTTCCCTTCAAGAAATACTTGATTCTCAAAGACAGGCTTTGCACGGACTTACTCTGTGACTGCTCATGGTTTCTTGAAACATCCCGGCATGTTCCAAATATCTTTGTTCCCATTATTTACCAACCCTCAGCATTTACAAATGGCAGCGGAGAGGAATCAGTCGTGGGTTCCACACCTTCTGGAAGGATTTTTTCTGCAGTTGCTTTGACTGGGATAAAGGTTTGGTGGTTTTTTTCTTCTTTTCTTAAAGGTTTCTTTGGTAGGTGATACACTAATATACGCGCAGCCCAGCAGGAGTAAGACATGACTAAGCATCATCAGACAAGGAGCTTCTCAAAACTAAAATGTCCAGCAGAAGCAGCACTCTTTAAGCTTTCAGGTTACTCTGCTCAGATGAGGTGAAACCTCTTATCTACCACAGCTGTGATTTTTCACACTCTGGTGGGAGCAGGGATGAATTGAAGATACATCTGCCTAAATCAGGACAGGAATCCCCAAGGCTGTTATGTTTTCTTAACTCAGAAAAGCACAGCATGACAGACATGCCCTCTTCTTTGGGCCCTACAGCACATCTTTTTCACTTTTTCTACAATGGGAATCTTTTTTGCTGCTGCCTGGTGCTCCAGTGATGTCTGATCTGCCATCATTAAGACTGAATTTGGTTTGTTCTGTGGACGAGTGAATCCTCATGCGGCTAGAAGGTTCGAAATACGGGACATATGTGAAGAGATATGTCACATAAGCAAAAGGAAAGGGGGTTGCCAAAGGATTTTCAAGTAGTGTCTCTGTTTTTAAGTATCTGTGCATGTAAGTTTGCCTATGAGTGCGCCTGGAAGGGGCTCACAAATTTACATGCACAGATTTTCATCCAGACCAACCCTGAGTGTGTGACTGTGATACTGTCATTGTCTGGTGTGCCTGATACAGAGTGTGGGCTGAGTTTCTACTCTTATACCTGCTTTACAGAAACTACAGAAAAATACTACTGATGTTTTATTTTTGGCAAGCCAGCACAAAATTAGAGTGGTAGACAAAGGCGATGCTCCACAGGTCTACCTAAACCAAATGAAGTTATTCAGAAGTTTTGAGCTGGTTTGAAGACACACGGTGAGTTTACACTGGAGAAGTACTTTGTGTTGCACGACCATGGGTTTTGGGGTCGGTTGTTTTCTTAAAAAAAATCTGTTACGAGGCTCCAAAAACCCTAGTATCATCAAACTAGAAACTTCATTCCAGAAATGTCAAACCACATCTTGAGAGATTCTGTGTGAGTCTGTGTTATCTATGTGTTTGTGTGCTCACTCCTATGCACCCATTGATTCTTCCTCGTGGGAACAGAAGCACAGCTTAAAATGCTAGTGCTGTCCCAAATGACACACAGTTGCTTCAATTCAGTATAGGTCTACCTACACACATATATACTTTTCTTTCTTCATTTCTCCTGTCTTTTATCTTTGGCATGCATCATAACTCTCCCATGGCACTTTTATTACAGGAAAGTGAAGGAATTCACAGAACAGCTAGTTCAGAAACACAGACACTTTTGGATTTATAAATGAAAACATTCATTTTGCTGTTCTGCTGGGCTTTTGACATATTTCAACAACTTCACCAGATAAATGAGAGAAGTAGGATAGATGGACACAGGCTACATAAGAAACTTCAGGGAATCCAAAGAATTTCGATGTTAAATAAAACTGGGAAAAAATAACTATGCTGAATCACAAGGCTATTGGTGAATTCATAGCTCACATTGTCTACATTGTGCAGTGTGGTTACATATCTGCATAAACACTCATATACGTATTTAAGATTTGTATCATATAATCAGATATTAATTCTACCAGTAAACATGAATTCACAGATATTTTCACATCATTACTCCTTCAAAATCACTGCTGCTACAATCAGATAAAGACACCTCTTTTATCTTGGCGGGGCTTTAGCTTGGTGGGGAGAGGAAGGGGTGAAGTAGTATGCAGGCAAGGTCTATGAATTGACAGTCTCTGTGAGCAAATTTGTCGAGCTTACAACTGGAGTAAGATGAATCTCATCCATAAAAACTCAAACCAGGACTTGCAGAAGATATGCATATTTCTGAGCAACAGCTAGAGCATGGGGCAATAGCCTAGAGCATTGCAAATTACAAGGTACACCACTGTTTAGGCCACTGAACTGAGTTCAAATAGCCTGTTCCTGAAGCAGTTGTTTAGGGTCATTTTATTCTCAGTGGAGGGAAAAACAGGGTTTCTAAGGGGCAATTAATCTTATCATATGAGCAAAAGCTATGAAAAATCACACGGGTCAGCTAAGAAAAATGAAACCTGAAACCAGTTCTGGGAAAAACTGCAGATTCTCTAGGAAATGACGTTATGGAGGAAATTCATGCTTAAAGTCAGGTGTAATTTTGACAACAGGTTTGGCTGAAAAAAAAAATTCCACTCATAGAGGAAAATGTTGAAAATGTGAAAATGTTTCGTTTCAAAATGATGCAGATGGATGCATTTTGATTTTTCACTCCAAAGCAGCAATCAATAAGTTGAGGTTAAAAAATAGATTTTAAAGTAATGAATAAGTAAAAAACTGAGCTGAAACATATCACTAGGGGGCAAAGTATTCTTAATTGACCTCCAGATTAAATTATTGAAGTATTTACTTGTTTATTTTCTTGTGGACATCACTGAAAAAATATTACAGTGTTCACTTTCTTTTTGGCTTCCGGATCAAAAAAATCCACGCTTCACCCCCTGATCTAATCCAGGCTTGGGTGGGTTTAAGGAGAGGGTAATGAAATGCCAGTCAATATCTTTGCTCCATCTGAAACCCCTTCTGCATGACTGGGTGTCGCAATGCAAGTTACTGCTGGAATGTACTATGTAATTCTGGCAAGAAGTCAATAGGCTCGAACTCCTCAAATAACCAAACCATGGTACTAAGAAATCAGTGGAGCAGGCAGCAGCCCAGACAGCCAGTCCATTAGCAGCTTAACCACAGCAGATGTAAAGTCACCAACAAAACTCCCTACGGAGACTCCCAAAGAGCCAGATGCTACTGCTATAAAAAGATCTAGAAACTTGGCATGTCTCCTGCCCACATTTTTTTTAAAGAAACATTCTCTAGATAGGAGCTTATTTTTTTTTTAATTTGGGGTTAGGGGTAAGGGAGAGGAGGAGGGGAAGGGAAGGGGGAAATATTGCTTATTTATTCCGGTTTGCTTATGAGTGAATCTCGTGCTCATGAAAACAAAATTCAGCGATAGCGTGTCCTGAGACACGGAAAGCAATAGGCACAATTCCAGCCTTCTCCTACACACAGCTTTGCTTTTGTACCTCGGACAGACCTGGGGATGCTTCCTCAAAGAGCCCTCCAAATGCACTTGGGGTGAAACACCAGCTCTTATTTTATTCTGTTCTGCTTCCCTGGGCCACTGGTGAGCCCAGTTTGCCCCGTGTGCTGCACTTTGGCAGTCCTCTTGCCTTGCACTCTTGGCTGGTGCACATCAACTGAGGTGGTTGTGCTTGGCCTGTTGGTCTTTGCCTCTCATGTTGCTCCATCAAAGGACTTAGTTGCTCACTTGCAGCATGACCAGCCCTTCCAGTTTTCCTGAAATAGCTGTGAGCCTCATGTAAGGCCCAGCTGCTGGATTCATGTGATGAGGGGGTTTCAACTGTGATTTTAGTAACAGCAACAACAAAACCAGTAACAAAACCAGTAATAATGTGTAATCCTCATGGTACAGATACCATCTGTGCCAATAAGATAAGCATTGAAGCCTAGGACAGGTGGAGACACCAACTCTACAGATATCTGCACTTAGATGGTGAATGCCACCCATAAGCCCAAATGAAAGTCCTCACCTGCATCTGTGGATGAGGACAGATGTTGTTTGGAGAATGTATGGAGAAATATTCTGCAAGATTTAGATATATACCTCAAGGTGACCCCTTACTGGAAGTCTGAGTTGAGGAAGAAGGCAGCTGATGGTCGATTGGAGAGATTAGGATTTCTCCTCCACTTAAGCTGCACCTGATGTGGTAACTAAATCTCTGTGAAAAGAAGTCAGAACAAACGACCGTGCTTTGATTTTGAGGGAAATGTTGACAGGTCTGGCCTTAGACCAGGCCATGTAGGACTCATTTTGTGATGCCAATAGCTCAAATTAGAGATGAGTTTTGGTGATGGAACAACAGGGGATGGACAAAGAGGAGGTAGTCAGATGGTAACTGCTAGCAGAGTGTTTCTGTACTGAGCCCCCACGGTGCTCCTCAGTTGTATGAGTCCTAGAGTTCAAGGAGTCTTTACTCTGGAGATAACCTTGTAGGAGTATCGCAGAGGACAGGAGACATTCCCAAGACATTCATTGCACCAGCAGGAAAGGGAGAAAGAACTACATTGTCCAACTACTGTACGCCTTTGAGTCAAAACAATATTAGGCTATCATTAGGGCCTAAATATATATTTACAAGACAGTGAAGGCAAGATGCCTCTGAAATGGTGCTTGCTCCAAGACAAACTAGGCCCTAGGAAATCACGGGAGCCAATGCTGAGAATGGAAGTGGCTGCCCACAGAAGGAGCCCTGAGGGGGAGATGGACCACTGGTGGGGGCTATTTCTGGTGTCCACCTCTGGTACGCTAGAGCGGACCTAGTTGCTAACCTCATGGCCTTATTAATGGCCTGTTCAATGCATGGCTCTGTTCAGGACTGATGCTTCAGAGGTGGTCTCTTCAGAACCAGTGATTCATGGTGACAATGGTTTTTGCCACTTATTTGCACCTTTGTGTACCATTAACCCAGGCTAGATAGAAGACATTCCTGTCATTATTAGCGTCTTTCTACTCCTCCCTCTGCACTAGCTTTTTGAATTTCCTTTAGCATTTTATTGTTATTGCCATCAGCTTGATACTGCATTTAGCTCTCTAACTGCTGATTTTCTATTATGGCTATTCAGTGGTACATTTTGTTACAGCTCATTTATTCATGTAATTTGATAGTTTGTGTTCTCTCGTTCATAGCAATTCTTCTCTGTGGGGATGACCTATTCAGTCATCGCTATGCAGTTTGTATCCTGGTATTCCAATGTTCCACTGATTATCTTTCCTCCACTAAGTTTCCAAGTTGTCTGTTTTAACGATACCTCTTGCTTAAATGGAGTGTTGCATATTCCAGTTTCTTAGTATTTCCTAACAAAATGTACCAGCCTCTAGCTTCTCCTTTTTCTGCTCCCAAAGGATATATCTTTTTTTTTTCTTTTTAAATTATTATTCCCCAGAAAATGAGCCAACTTAATCCGTGTGCATTTTCATGCTTCTCAACTTTCCATTGCCTCTACTGAGGTTTTTCGCAACAACATTTATTTCCCATTTCCCCTTCCCTCACACAGACACAGAAACAATGATGAAACCAGGTGACAAAGAATCCCATGTTTTACTACGAAAAGCTGCATGACCAAGATACGTATATTAGAACAACTTCCAGTTTTCATTGGGAAAGACTTTTTATTTGTTTCATAGGTCAGACTGTTGGAATGGGAAGTAATCTTTGTGGAGAAGAGATGCATTTTAGCAAACATTGTGTACACTACTGTTTTGCTTTGTTTTTTTTCTTTTACATCTTATATGTTAATGGTGGTATCTTCCAAAGTTGAGAAACGTGAACAAGGTTGTGTTTGTTGCTGATTGCTGGGCATTCTAATTTTACTGCTTTTCTCTAAAGACTAAGAGTATTGTTTGCATACATGAGATTTATACCACTGGTTTATTTTCTTTTCTCCCTTACTCTCTTACAGCTGTTTTTTACAAATGCAATAAACAGAAAGAGAAGGGTCCAGTTGTTTTGGAAGGAAGAGGGGAGGGGAGGGAAGGATATGGATAAATGACAAATACATTTTTTGATTGATTTAGTCATGAAAAAAATTACTCTCTTTTTCTTCCCTCTTGCTTAACAATTTTGTATTGCTGTTTATGTTCCGTATCAGAAAAAAATTACAATGCCCAGGTATTCATAGTTCACATTCCAGTTTCTTCAGTTTCCTGAGCATATTGCATCTCCACAGAGGCTGCCCTCTTCCCATGAAGAAACAAGACAAAACAAACAAAAAAACATTTTTCCAAATAACTTTAGGGACAGCACATTTTGTAGCTCTGTAATGGGAATCCGGGCTGAAAAATGAGAAGACATTCCATTACATCAAAATCCAAAGCCAGCATCTGGGGTCCTCGGCGCCTATCTTGTCCTAAAAATAAAGTTATTTTTAAGCATTAGAGGAAGAAAGAAGAAACAAACAATGCCACCAGGAACCAGCCTCAGTCGTCCTCATGCATCTGTACTCAGCTTATAGGCAGCAAGGCCTGCAGCTGAGTGTCTCTGCACTGTGCAGATGCCATCAAAGAGCAATCATACAACATGACAAAACATCCTTAGTCAGTCCCAACCCCACAATCTTACACTCCATGTGTAAATGATGGACAAAACATGGGAAGCAGCTATATGGAGAGGCAATATAGCCATGTCAGACATGAAGCCAGGGTAAAGACCCAGTTTTCCAGAAAATCAGTCCAGTTTCTGAGCCACTAGACAGTTTCTCCTACTTCTGTTATCCCTCTATTATCTGTCCTCAGTGTCCCACCAGCAACATTTGAGCAGAGGGATTCCTCTTAGCTAACATCTAGATTTCAGGCAGGATTCAGTTCCTGAACCATAAGCATCTGATGCAATTTGAGAGTCCCAAGGCATTCAGAACATTCCCATACAGATGACAAGTATGACATAGTGTTTGTGGGAGATTTGTCCTTCTCAACCTTGGCAGTTGGACTCACTGCATCTATGTCCCTTCTTTGGATGAGGTGAATCACTCTGCATGCTCCATCTAACTGGACCTCCTTTAGGTCTGGAAACAGATACCCTGGTTTCATGTAGACACCTACCTGTAGGCACTTTAATCTGATGGGGGCCAAGGAAGACTATGTAAGCCAGTCAAATACTGATGGCATATTTTAGGATTTCACCTACAGTCACATGAGTTCAAGCCACAGGGCTCAATTCACTTCCCCACACCTCAGCACCTAGAGCCACTTGAGATGTTCAGAGTCTTCTGGCTGCCAACTGCCAGAAGACACTAGTCTGCCATGGGCTCTGCATCCATCCCATCTGTGAGGCTATGGATCTATGAGACACTTGGGACATCTCAAACACCACCACGAACCTACATGTGGGACACTGAATTGAGCTTCTGTGTACACATTATGGACTGTCCCTTC
Source organism: Harpia harpyja (assembly GCF_026419915.1). Classification (NCBI taxonomy): domain Eukaryota; kingdom Metazoa; phylum Chordata; class Aves; order Accipitriformes; family Accipitridae; genus Harpia; species Harpia harpyja. Next base: position 107,426,528 of record NC_068940.1, read on the forward strand.
AGCTGTACTGCTCTACTATTGAGCTTATATGTTTAAAGTTAAGTAGGGTGGTTTTGTAACACAAAGTTTGTTTTAGAGAAGTAGGTATCTGAACAACTCTCTCAACATCCAGCTTACTCCCAAAGATGTTCTTTCCCAGCATTTTGGGCTGTTTGATCAGCTCCCATGAATGGATATGCACCCAAGAGATAGGCCATGAGATAAGATGACTCTGCTCATGACACATTCAGTCACATGGCAGTGGGAGAGTTGTGTTCATTGCCTTCACAGGGGGTCCATGTAGTCCACTGCACATATCCCACAGCCCTGCTCCACACCGCAGTGGTCATTGGACCACAAGTAGGGTATAGTGCTTTCTAGCTACGTGAGAAAGCTTCATGTGTCCTGCTGCCCATCTCTTTCCCACTGAATAGAGTAAGGACTAGTTGTGTAGCCAATCTGGGAGTGTTTTCTACGTCTACTGTGAAGGAAGACTAGTTGGCTATAATTCTGCAGAACACTTGACCAGGGGGTGCTGAAAAAAACAGTGGAAGAGTCACTAACTAAAGATGTAATTGATTACTCTGTGTTATAAATAGTACGTAGCACCTGGGGACAAGCCAGTGGAGAGGCTGTATATAAGAAAAGTCAATACAGAGTAGTCACAACAACTATGCTTAGAAAATAAAGAGAAAAGGAAAGACACAGTTCAGTTCTTATATTGGGATACAGCTCTAGCTTTCCTCCAGCATATGGGAATGGCCAAGAAACACGAGCCGCTACTTTATTTTTGGACTCAGATCCAGATTCCCACTGATTTCAAATCCAGTGCGTTGGGATTTGCTTATTCTATGCTCTATGGCAAAGGGCCATCACCCTTTCAAGGGTAAAGACTGCATTTGTCTTTCCCTAAACATGCCAACAGCAAGACAGCAGGGAGTGAAGGATGCCACCCCTGAATGATGCCCATCATGGCTCATTGGCAAATTAGTGGCGCATTGGTTCTCTGTGAGTCAGGAGCTCTCAGCTCCCTTTCCAAACCTATCACAAGCAAAACCACTCTTGCTGGCTCCTGTGCTGCAGCTCCCAGCCCTGTGCCAGCTTTACAGCTTACCACTGCTCACTTGTGTTCTTCAGTGGCTGACGTTGCTTTAGGTGACTAGAAAGACTTTTGGCATTGGAATGGGAATTTCCATGTCAGTGGGTTTAGGATAGAATTAAGGATTGAAACATCTCTAAACAACGAGGAAGGATCACGCTAGCGGTGGGATTACCCACTATGGCTGTGGACCAGCCCAGATCTTTGGAATCAAATACTGGGAGCCAGTGTTGGAAAACTGAATGTATGTTCAGAGAAGATAAATGCCTTTAAGAAAGAAAACTGGACCATAATAAGAAAAGAAACCCAGCCATCTTTTGTAGTCAGTTTACATTTTGTTCAGTTATGTCTTGGAACAAAAGGCCCCAAAACCTGGATGTGACTCCTACTTAACTCCCTCCCTGGGGTGCGAGTGAACATAATCCAAAGTCACCACACAACAGACAGGTCTCGGTGGGCTGTGATAATGTGAGCTCCAAAAGCAAAACAAAGTCAGGCCTGGTCAGGACAGAGTAGAAAAATAAACCAAAGCTGAAGAAAAGAAACCAAAACAAAACAAACCAACAAAACCCAAAACAACCAGAACAAAACTGAAAGAAGCCACTGCTTTTCCCAGTTTGTCAGATACTTTGCAGAATAGATGGAGTTCGCTAACTCTTAGGTCAGACCTTCCCCAAGAGCTGAACAGAGATAAAAAATGGTGAATGCCATTTGAAAAAAGCAGGCACCTTTTCCAGGAATACAAAAATAAACGATGATCAGGAAATACTGGAAATAAAGTTCAGCTCATTTGCAATGGTGAGACAGAGACACCGTTAATGGTACTGTGGTTTGGAGAACACCACTGAATAAAACCAGAAGATTTGCCGGACAAAGCTCATGTCTTTTCCTGGAAAACCAACCCATTTGCCAGGAGATGTTGGGAGCCAGATTTATGGAAGGCCAATAATTATCCTCCTAGTGTAGGTTCAGCAACATAAGCTTGCATTACTCCTTCTTATCTACTTTTCCTTGTATTTTTTGCCCACTCTTTCTCTAGTCAGCTCCGTTCTATCTGCTTGCCTTTTCAGGAGAAGTCTAAAAGCAGGGACTTGTACATGGACAGGAAAAATATGCATCCTTTGAAGTTTCCAGTCAATCATAAAGGAATGAGCACTTGTTCTTTGGAAATCAAATCCTTTTACGATATATTGCATTGGACTTCTAAAATAAAGGTGTCCAGATTTACCAGACAACTGCAGAAAGGTCACTGATTTTCTGTGCACTTGATAGGATGAAGATAACATTTTACTCATTCTTGTCCTACTTCCTTGTACAGCATGCTGAAAATATTCATTCTCTTTGATTAGTCACACATTCTTCAAGCCTGTCTATCTCAGATGCCAAAACCAAAATAATAGGGTATGCAAGGAGAAGAGAAGAGACTCACCTGGCATTCAGTTAGCCATGATGTGTTTCACAAAAGCTGGAAACAAAAGAAAGAGAAGGGTCATTATATCAATTCCCTTTCACTGAGCTCAGTAACATCCTGGGTATCTCAGCTTGTTTGTTATTTAAATTCACTCTTCTTGCTTCCTCTGATGCAATGAAGACAACACCGCTTTGTAAATAAGATTCCAGATATCAGGCGCTAAATGCTTTGTAAGTCCTTAAGATAATATATGCAGTGCAGTGTAGCCAGCAGTCTAGGTAGCCAGTAGAAATGAACACACACATCACTCAATCCATAGCTTGCTTAATCCCTTACCCCTGGCTGCCATCTGGAACTGGCTTTCCAAAGTATACAGGCATGAGAAACTCCAGGTCCTCACCCTGCAAGGCTTCCAAGACTTCAGCACATTTGTACTAAGTCAGGGGGCACTGAAGGTGTCTCTGGAGTGAACCTCCAGAATCCACAGAAGGTCACCAAGTCAGGTAACCTGACTATATCTCTCCAGTGAACTCAGGTTTACAAACAAACATGGTATTTCAAAGTCAAATTAAGCTTTTGTTTCAAAAAGGGTTGGGGTTCCATTTTTCTCCATTTAAAAAAGCATTCATTATATATAATTTTGAAATTCAAAAGGAAAAGGAAAAATACATTTTGCAGTAAGGAAATATGTTTTCCTTCCCAATAATACCCCCATGCTATGAATTTCTGCGAATTCAGCATAAGTTCACGAGTCATTTGGGTTGGCTAAATCTACAGATTTCTACCAATAAACTACTTGTAAAAGTTTCTCTGAGATCAGATCACTGGTGTTTGTAGATAGGAGACCACCAACGCAAATATTCATAAAAGGCTCAGTGAATACTGCAGACTAGCTAAATCACCATCATACAATGTCAGTCACCAGTTAACCTGAAGAAGGACTCAGCTGTGTATGAAAGCTTGTGTTCATGGTCCCTGCTAGAATATTGTGGTTTTATTGAACAGCCTAAAGCATGTAGGCTTGCTAGATGCAGGAGAGAACCATGGTCCACGAACTCATGACCAAATTATTTTATTCTGGCTTTCTACAATAGCAATGAAATAAAATGGAAGGCCTTGTAGGATTATTAGGACACCAAAGAGGATGCTGAGGATAACATTTTTTTGCTGATTTTTTTTAAGGAAAATTTAGTGATTTTCTGTAAGGAAGTCTCAAAAGGGATGTATATATTTTTTTGAGAGGATAAGGAACTGTGGGAGCACGTAGAAAAAAATATTTTTTTAAAAAAGGCAAACAAAATAAGAATGTACAGCCCCACCTCCTGAAAGGGCTGTGACCATTCAGCTACGGAAAATAGAAGTAACCTTCAACAGATAGGGTATATCAAATGAATTATAGAATCTGAATTGGTCTAAAATTTGGGAAAGAACACATCCTGCCCCAGATCTTCCACAAATTTAAACTTTCTCAGGATAATTGCAACAAAGCCTTCAAGCACGAGCACTGCTCAGACTGGAGTGGTCATACCTACCTTCATAGTTAATACAGCCATTGGCGTCTTCCTGACCAGCCATTAGCTTATCGACTTCCTCTTCAGTCAACCTCTCACCTGGGTGGAAAGCAAAATGCCTGTTCAGTGCCTTTTTTTAAGAATTTATGAAGCACAGTTCAAAGAACCAAAGAATAAAAAAGAGAGTGAGAGAGAAGAGGGGATTTTCTCTTCGGTTTAATTTGTGGTGCTGACTGCTAGGAAAGCTACTTTTGTACTTGCAAACTGAGAAAATTTGATCTGAAAACCAGAAAGACAGAATAAATATGGAAACCCACATGATATCATGTTCATATACTCATTCTTCTAAGAATAAGCTTTCACTAAGTGCCAAATCTTGAAGGCTTTAGTCACTTTTTAACCAAGTCCTCACGAAGAAAACTCTTACTAAAGTCACCATCTAGTTTGCCTCTGAGTTTGAGGTTCAGGAAGATTCCAAGGTCAAACTTAGGATCTCTGTTTCGGATCAGAGATCCATTTATTTTAATTTAGTTATCTAAATATCACGTGTCTATTTGCCTGTAAAGCTTCATTTTGGTTAAGCAGGGATGAACCCAATCCATCCCCTTATTCTGATATTAGGCACTGATTTTAGGATGATGTCAAAAGAGTTCCAGAAAAGTAAACAAGAAATTTGGGGGTGATTTCAGCTGAAATCATAGAAATTAAATTAAATTAAAATAAAAAAAAAAAAATAATAAAATACATTGGGTGTGATGTGCTATTCATGTTGTTCCACTTTTCCATCACTGAGTTCTGGCACACAGGAACAAGTCCTCAGCTGATGTAAACCTGGAAAATTCAACCGATTTTTGGAAAATTGAACAGAAAAGCATGCTAATTTACAGAATATTTGGCTGTCCCTAGCATTTGGCTGGCATTTCGAGATGCCACTCTAAACAGAACTGTCAATTCTTAAGATCGAAATACTTCCTATCGGTGCTTGAAAATCAGACATTGCCACATTGTTCTCGGTCACTGGAAAGAGAAGGGTAAGTACAAAAGTACACTGCCCACAGTGGTTTCTTTGTCCCAGGTAAGGTTAGACAGGGCATCAGTCCTGACCCTGTGGGGTTTTTTTTGTCATCACTGAATTTGGTCCCCAAACTAATCCAATAGCATCAGTGATAAAAAGGAAAATAGCATTGCTTTCTTTTCTTATTCCCTGTGTCATTCATAGACATGGATATGTCATTGAATGAAAACCCCTGGGCATTAAAGGTTTGGCTTCTTGAATTGATGTCCCAGGTCAAAACCCATCGTTGGAATCCTTTGGTCTAAATCAAATCTCTTTTGTAAAGCTTCATCCTTTTTGAAAATAGTGGACAAACTCTAGTGGAAAAGGCTGATCTTGAGAAATGCTTATTGGATTCAGATGACAACATGGCAGTGCCTTCTAATCCAAATTGGAAACCTGTCATTAAGTTACAGCCAAATTTTCTGTCCTGCACTCATTCAGTTGTCATCACTCTCTGTGAAAAACTGAGCTTCTGAAGCAAAAATTTGAGAAGACAGACAAATATTTATCCCTCCTGTAAAAACAGGGGCTTTCGATTTCGGAGACACTTCTGTTAAACAGATGACTGATAAAGAAGTGCTTCATCTTAAAACTTTTCTTGAAGGTGCAGAAAGATGGAGACAAATATTGAAGGAATTGATGGGATTTCCAATGTTTGGATAATTTTATGGTGATAGAAATATAATATTTATTGGAGAAATAAAACGCTAGAACAAAGAAGGAAGGAAGGAAGGAAGAAAGGAAGGCAGGCAGGCAAATGTTTGAGCTGTAGATCAGTGATTTTTAGCTTCATTATTAAAGAAATTTTTTTTAGTCTTTATAACTGAGGACAAAGCGATAGCTGCAGTCTTGCCCAGTCTTTTTCTCCATAAAGGTTACCCGTAATGATACAAGCTGTGTGGGAAAGACCTCAGTGATGAATTTGCATGAGGGAAGGTTCACCTTACCCAGTGTAGCCAAAACGTGGCGGAGTTCAGCCCCCATCACTGTTCCATTCCCCTCCTTGTCGAACACGCGCAGACCTTCCACAAAGTCCTCATAGGTGCCTGTGTCTTTTGTCTTGGCAATATGCTGGAGCATGGGCAAGAAAGTCTCAAAGTCGATCATCTTGGAGTTCATGTCTACAAAGACACAGATAGAAATGAAAGTTTTGGTGGATCCTGGAAGAGTTGAGGACTAATCATGGGGCATCCACCATGGGTAGGTGATGAGGGTAGAAGAACTGTGGCAATAAATGCCAGCTAAAGGGGAGAGAAGAGCATAGAAATATCATAAGTACAGATGGAAGACTGGACAGTCAGAGTGGGAAAGAGGTGTGGTAAAGAGACAAATATGAGTTTTTAATAGATAGATAGATAGATAGATATGTCCTAGTATCTGACATACACAAACATCAAGGAAAAAAAATACTGTTAGACTCCCAAGGCTGTTTCATGCAGCATAAAAGTATGAAACTAAGCAGAAGACAGTAAGAGAAGCTCATTCCGAGTACAAAAACAGCTTTGCTTTGCAGTTCTATAACACAGAGGTGTTTAAAACCATACTGGGAGAGGAGCTTCAGAGCAAATAGGCAGGTCCAGGGCTGTGTATCCCATTTTTCTGATTCTTTGCCTAAGAGCATTAGAGGGCATTTTGTTCCCATATGACTCTTTGCCTACTTGCCACTGTGTCATTGCAATATCCTGACATATCATAGTTATTGAATTTTTGAGGTCCTAATTGTCAGTTCCACCTCAGTGGGAGGAAAGGACAGAGAAGTAATCTAGAAAATGCCTGAATGTAGATAATGGTCGGAGAGAGATTCCTTTGTTCTGAAGAGATATCCAGTGCATGGTGAATGTTGAAGGGAGATATTACTGCAATCATTACAGACCTAACACATACTTTTGTAGAACAAGCTGTGTCCTCACAATCAGTCTATCCCTTTGTTTCTTTGGAAGTCTTCAACATGTCTGCATTTTTAGCAAACACATGTGAATGCCTGTCATCAAAGCAATTTTAAAAAGTAAAAACTTGCCATTGTAAAACACATTGACGCAGAGGGCCATTAACTTAATTCATTCTCCTAGATTTGAGACAATTATATTGACTGCAAGATCACTTTTTTCCTCATTTACTTTTCTGCTAGTGAATTGCAGAGGCTGTTCCACATCCTTTGTTATGTCACAATTAATCTTTCCATCAGAAAATGGAGACCTCGTCTGTTTCATGAATAATTCTTAGAGTGATCTCTTTCAAAACAAACACAGAGGAGGACACCAACCTTCTGGTTTGGGTCTGCCAAGCACTTTCATGACCTCAGCCTGGGTTGGATTTTGCCCCAAAGCTCTCAGGACATCTCCGCACTGTGCATATGTGATTTTCATCTCAGATTTAGGAGTCCGGTCGAAAAGTGAGAACGCTTCCTTAAATTCTGGAAGACAAAAAGATAAAAAGAAAAGCATGCCATAGTCCCCCAGAAAAAGTCAAAGCAAGCCTAGACCTTCTGCCTAACTAACTCTGCCTGACCCTTTTATTTTGCAGTTTGGGAACAAGTTTGATGAGCTCTGTTGTTGCTGTTATCTGCATTGTTTGTGTTCCACCTCCCCTGCATTTTCCGGTTCAATCAGGGAATAGAATCAGAGAGGTCAAGTGCTCTTCTCATGGTATTTCCGTCTCAGCTATCATCGGGAAGTGCAGAAAACCTTATAGAAATGGTTGGCCTTGAGAGCTTTCCAGCTCATCAGGAGCACTCGGGATGGCACAGAATTCAATAGCAGTTCTACTCGTTAGCTAACTGGATTCAGCATTGTACACTTAGAGAGCACTGACACAGCCCACTGAGATAAAGGAGCACCTCTATTAGCGGGTAACAAGATATGCCATGATAACCTACTGGAATTATCACATGACAAGCAGTCGATTGGTGGGGGAGGGTGAAGGTTTATGGAAAACCTTCTAGTTGATAAATTGTTGGATTTAACAGTGTCAAGGAGCAGATCCAGAAGAATCCTCTGATTTTTGTTTTTTCTAGCACCCAGTCCAATTGCATCTGGAGAAGTAAGGTTTGGTATGCCATCAGCTACCGCTAGCAGGCCAGATCTCACGTGTGGCGATGCAATCATTCCCTCCAGTGGTTTCACATCTGCCTGCTTTCCCCTGTGCACCCATGCAGAGCCCTTCCCCTTGCAAGAGAGCCAGCTCCCCTCTACTACACCTTGTGAACAGATCCGCATGTCTTCTCTTTAATTCTGGCCAGAGAGGGAGTCCCTTACCACTGTGAGCAGCAATATCTTGACAAAGGCATTCCCATGGAAGAGGCTCCCTGTTCTGCCACTAATTACATGTAGATGTGGTACTTAGGGACAGGGCTTAGTGGTGGACTTGGCAGTGTCATTAACAGTTTGACTCAATCATGTTAAAGGTCTTTTCCAACCTAAATGATTCTATGCTTCTAATTAATGGGGACAATGCAGGATCCCAGGGTTTCCCCCAGACACAGTAGTTACTCAGGTTCACCTCTCCCTGTTGGAGTTGCAGACACATTGCAGAGACAGAGGAACATCTCAGGGTGCAAGCAACAGTAGTAGGCTGTTATCCTTTACTGAACACACTGCATAGTGCACGGTCTATGAGTGATCACAAATATCCCTTTGGCTTTAAAGCTGTGAATCCCTGAATCTGCCCCTTGTCCTGCTGTTACTCTTCTGTATATGTTTCCCTCCCACTCTCTAAACACAGCGAGGCTATCTTTTTTTCCCTAGATCCTGACTCATTCAGCCATTCAGCCATGCACTCTGCATGCCATATTTTCTCCACCTTTCCCTTCTCATTTCCTCCTCCTCCTCATTATTCCACCTCTCTCTTTTTTCTTTCTTCTCCTTTGCTTCGTTCCCTCTCTCCTTCCTTCTTCTAGTGTTGCTGGGTTTGCCTCTCCTCCTTTCTCCCTCCCTTTTCATTTTTATCATTCCACTCATATCTTACTCATTTCCTTCTCCATCCAACACTTTCAAACAACAATGCATTTTCTCATTTTGGACTAATTAACGCTCCCTTTGGTTTCTTCTTTGCATTCTCCTCTTTGCTCTCTCTTTCTTTCTCTCCCTGCCTCTCTCTCCTGGATCTTTGCCTCCTCCGTGACCGGCCGGAGCCCAGGTCCCATTGGCAGCCCTCACTCCAGCAGAGGGCAATGGTGGATTTTCATGGGCTCCTTGCTGACAGTGGAAGGGGGCCAGAGCCCCACTCCCAGCTCTGTCCTTTCCTGGGGAACTCAGCAGCTGAGGTGGGGAGAAATACACCCACCTGCCTGCGCTACTCATCTACCTGCCCCTTACCTCTCTCCTGAGACCGACTGCCTGAGCACCCTTCGCACCACCCCCTAAAGGTTGAGAATTCATCATAGTTACTGACAGCTCACATTTCTCTCTCTTTTTTTATTTTTTTTTAATTTAATTTAAAATTAGATGTAACTGCCTCTCACCAGAGCATTGGCCCATGGGTTTGGAAACCCCATATTGTCAATATACAGAAGCAGCCTTTTTTTTTTTTTTGCATTTGCATTTGCATTTGCATTTTCTGGCTTAATGCACGTTTCCATCAAAGCAGTGAAAGCAGCATGGCTATGGTCTCCTTTGTCCTCCTGCTAGCCATTAAACCACTGGCAGGAGCAGTGTATATTTTCATATGCCTAATTGCTACCTATCTTCTCATCTCGAATAGCTCATATTCTTCTCTTTTCAGCAATTTAGGGGACTGAAGAGGCAAGGAATCCAGTTTCATAAACACACATTGCCACAACCAATGAATTTCACTCGCAGTTGATGCAGGAGGATGTGTAAAGATGGGTGTGTTACATATGGCTTCACCCGCAGACCATTCTTCTTCTGAGAGTAACATTTTGGGGGCTAACATAATAACATAATAATGAAACGTTGTAGGGAAGTAAGCCTGGTGCAGCAAAGTCTTTTCCTTAGCAAGAGGAAAAGATTCAGAGTATCCTAGAAGATAGAGCTGGAAAAGACCTTGAGATGCTGCATTGTCTGTTTCTTGTCCACCACCTCAATTTGGAATCAGCTGCCAGAAAACCAGTTGGGGTCAATGGTGATAGACTGACAGCCAGTAATATCTAACATATAGGATGGATTTCCTATTGACTTAGATTCAGCTGACAAATGGGGAAGCATCTAGTCTCACTGAGACACCTAGATCCTCATCTGATCAACAGAGAGAGAAAGAGGTGATTATTACACATTCGAGGTCTATTATTTTACAAACACATATAAAGGTATGACAGGTGACCTTGACCTCCTGATGACTTCCTGAAAGAGGAAGTTTGATAAAATTAACAGTGCAGTGTGGAGCTGAAAATGAACCCAGAACAAAACAAGTGCAACTGAAACGCAGAAGAAAGGGACAGATGGCAATCTTGGAAGCTTCAGAGAATATGAGGAGAAAATGAGGAGAAAACAAAGCAAAAAGATGTATTCTAGAGCTCCTGTAAGTCCCAACTCTCAAGTCATGCCAACAGCCAGTATAACAGCTATAAATCATGGCAAGTGGTGCTTGCTTTCTAACCTGTGCGTTTAACACAAAAGAAAAAGTCCCAAGCACTGGAATACTGATTGTCCACTTTCTTAAACTGGTGGCACATTTCTTAGCAAGGTTTTGACACATGCAAACTAGTCTAGAGGACAGCGCATGCCAGGGACAGTCCAGGGACAGCTGTGGACCATGCTGTAGATATAATTCTACATCTGAAGCATCTAAGCTCTACCTAGGAGTAAATACCTATGTAGCAACTATCAACCTGCGTACCTACTCACCTATGAACCTAAGAACTTCCTAAAGGTCAGGTGAAGGAGAGGAAAAAAAAAAAAAAAGAACCAGAAGACGCCAGGAGGAAAGGAATTGAGGAGCTGACTGATGAGCAGTGATCAGTCCCCAGGTGATGTTCAGGCCATTAGGCACTCCTTCCACAACTCCTGGCAGAACCTATGAACCAACTGTGGGATTAATCTTGAGCGGATTTAGTGTTTCTCCCCAGTGCTAGCACACAGTATAACTCTGTTATGCTGTTGTAGCTGACGTGGAGGTCTCATAGCCTTTCTTACACCGATGATGTTATCTGCTTCCTGCCGCATGGCTTTCCCTTTGATATTTCAAGGCCATCCTATTCACAAGTCCCGGATTCCCAGTTTTGCACTATATATGCAGTGAGTACAGCTAGTCCAGAAGGGAGCAGGGGCTGCTGTAAAGAAAGAAAATGCAACTTTCTGTTTCTAGAGGTGGTCTACATCTTCTCTAGACCCCTTGTGTTTCATGGCAGCCCTGGACTTGCTCCAAATTTGCCATTTCCTAGCCATTCTAATAGGCTGATGGCAAGACAAGCATCCCTTTTTTTTTCTGAATAGGCCTTTTCCCATTCTTTGATATAGTCTCTAGAGCTAGTTCTCCTCAGGGAGAGATAAAACAAGGCATGGAAACTAGGTGGGTCCTATCCAATCCCCAAAACATTAGCTGATGAGATCCAGCTGTTATGTGCTGCTGTAATAGTTCAAAGGTTTGTGGCTCAGAACTGTGCTTCTCGTACGGTTCTCCCATGACTTTGGGACTGGAAAAGGGGCAGGTTCCCAGAAATTAGCAGTTGTCTCCAAACATATGTTACTTTTGACCTGTTGTTAGAAAATAGAAACTAAAGGCATTAACGGGGACTTGAAAATCCCAAGGTAATGTTGGAAGTCTGTGGCAAAGCCTCAGTCACTAAGGCATTATGGCATTTGGTTCCAGTTCAGGAAATCCTTCTTTCTGTATCTCTCCTCTCTGAATCAGCCTGACTGGATAGTCTGTGATTTTTTTTTTTTTGTCTAATTAACCCATTTTCTGATACCATCTTTCACAGGCCGTACCAAGTTCTGCCAAGTCTTTAAAGACCAAAGCAAAATTCTGCCAGATGTTTGACTCCATCTATCAACTATCCCTTTAAGTAAAAAGCAGGCTGGTAGTTGAGGAAAAAGGGGACAGCTGCAGTGGTGGTGTTCCCAGGACTTCATGCATGAGGTTTCAGTATCAGTTTCTTGGGCTGGGACAAGGGTTTCAGAAACTGATGCTGATGTTTTGCTTTGAAAGAAAAAAATTGCCTTTGCTGTCGTTATTTGCTGGTTTCTGGAGAGCTGTCACAAAACTGTAACACATTAAATTCTGATTGAATACAGGGAAAAGTTCTCAAAAGCAGAGTTGGGAGACTTTCTCTTCGAAGGATTGATATTTTGTTACTGGGTTTTCTTAAAGAAAGAATATATATTTGGACTGAGGATTTGGAAGCGGGGGGAAGGGAGGGTTCTTTTTTTGGTTTTGCCTCATTGGCAGAGAACCTGATGCTTTCTTTAATGAAATAAGTACCTAACCATGCATAGTGCATGACCTTCCCCCTTTTCTCTTGACCAACTCAACAGAGGATTTGGAGGAGGGATGGAGCAGGAGCAAAGCCATGAATTAAAGCACAGCCTTCTCGAGGGAGTGTCAATACCACACCCGTCTTCACCCCAGCACTTGCCAGCACCTGCCAGTGACAGCATTTACTATGCGCAGAAAAGAAACACATCTTCCTCACCTTCAATCTGATCGGGGGTGAATTCAACCTGGAAGAGACAAAGAATAAAAGCCAGATAAAAACAGAAAACTGAAGCAAATAAGAGCAGCACTGCATTAGTCTCTGTGTTATGGTTCTGGCTGCTTGTGAGGCCCATGACAGAGACTGACTCATAAATCCAAGAAAATAATTTTATAGAGCTTGTAGATTCTTCTTCTTTCCTCCTCTGCCTCCCTTTATCAACCAGTCCCACCTTTAGGACCTCTGCCCTTCCCACATGGCTACAGATGCCCTTTGTCCATTCTTCTACTGCTCCTGTGTTCCTGCTGTAGTCTTTTTTCCCTATCCCAAGTGACTCCCCAGAAGGAAGATGATGTCCTCTCTAGAGATGATTACGGTAGCACCGTGGTAAATCCCAGACTACTTCGCTGAAAGGGTTTTATCTGCAGACAGATGGGGATCTACTATCCATAGTCTTTTCCAGCAGAAGAACTAGGGGGTATCAAGTGAAGCTGGTGTGAATCAGGCTCAAAGGAAAGTGAAGGAAATGGTTCTTTGCTCTTACAGCTGAATTGTGAAAAGCTGGTCATGGGACACTGTGGATGCTCACAGTCTATGCGTGTGTAAAGGGTGACAGCACCAATTCCTAGAAAAGAAATTAATTTCTGTACGTGACCAAATGTACAGAAATACATAGCTTAGGAAGTCTCTGCTTAAGGTTTAGGAGAGTGTTTTGGAGGAGTTTTGCCCAGTTCTTGTACCTTTTCCTAAAGCATCCTCTAAAAACCATGGCTGGACCATACTGGACAGCTCTCTGGACCTTGCTCTAAGAGCCATCTGTCTCTTGTTTTTTCATCACTTCATATTTCATCCTGTTTCCTAAGTTTTAGGGTTGTCCCACTCCCTACTTGTCCACGGCATTGCCCTCTTGCAGGATTCCAAAAATGCTCCAAGATGCCCACAGGCTGCTGCTGAGCTCAAATGCAAAAGAAGGAAACACAATGTCAGAATGTGAGGTCCAAGCTTCTGCATGAGCAGGCACACGTCAGCAATGTGAATTTACAGCAGAATTTACACCTGCCTCTTAGGGAAAACCAACAGGATGGGCGTCTCTGCTGAGAGGGGCATTTCTGAAGTGCAGGAAGACTGGCAGATTGCCCTAATGGTGAATACATAAATAAAGAGAAACCATATTTTGATATGCATAAACATTCAAATGCACACATGTAAAGCATATACTTGGGACAGACCTAACAGTCCTGTGGACATATACGACCCGTTGCCCCCCAGTATATGCACAACCTCACACATTTTGGGTCAAATTTTCCTTATGAAGCTGACCACCTCTCATTGCTTAATATCATATTTTGTTCCTTGGTAGCAAAGTAGCCAAGCGGAGCAAAGGCATAGTGAGAGCCTCAAACACAAACTTTCCTTGTTTCAAGGAGAAATGCAACATGACACATCTCTTCATCATCTAGTCGGGATTTTCATGCTATTAAAGGGTGGAGCTGTTGTAATTCCTCAGTTCTCCAGCCAGGATGTCTGTGATATGGGGGAGCATGACAACACCAACCTCCTTCTTCCCCCCAGGGCTTGGTGGACAGCTCCCAGACGCTTTTCTGTCTCCAGATACCCCCAGCAGCACAAGGAGCTCTAGCATCCATAGGACACAATGAGAGCCTACAGGGCAGATACAGACAATCCAAAACTCATTCTACTCATGCTTTCAGGTGTTTCGTTGTAGTCCAGCTCCTGGCACGTATTAGCAGTCTATCTCGGTCATGCCATGTGGCTCCACAGTACACTGCAAATTCATTCAAGAGTCCCTCTTTTGCCAATGTAGCTATTCCCTGGCAATTTTGGACCTTTCCATCACCAAGCCCCCAAGAAAGTACCATCTTCTAACTGAACGTTCTTTGTGCATGTGTTAGAGCATTTTGCAATAATAGTCATTACTATTAGTGTTTCCATTTTTTTAGACTGGAAAACAAGGTCATTGAAAGAGGATTTCACTCTCCAGCAGAAAGTTAAAGGACTCATCCCATGCCCTCTTCACAGAACTCTGCTAAGCTTGATAGAACGTCATCGCCCAATGAGTAACACTGTGTTGATTGGGATCTTCTTCCAGGCAGCTCTAATTATCTATCATTATTTGTGGCTGAGAATGTCCCTGAGAGAAGGTGATAGCCAGACCCCTCTTGCAGGGTATCCTGCATCAATTTCTGGAATAGCTGGGGCTTGGCAGTCTTGAAGACAGTGTATTTGGTGCAGGTGAATTTACTGGCTGAGTCTGCCTTGCTAGAAAATGCCAAAATACCATATTATTCAACTAGGTACCTCATTTAAGCACTGAAACAGCCTTATTCCTTTGGCCCAACCCTTCACCTATACATATTTCCTACCAGTGCCCTGCCTATCACTCCTTGCCATAGTGTTTCCAAGCATGGAATTTCTGGCTTAGGAGAAGGAAGAACCAGAAAACATCTGGTGAACTTGGAAGGCAGGACTCAACACTAATCCTGCAATTGCTGGAAATCGGGCCACTATTTTTGTGTCTGCCCTGTTCAACCTTATCTTAACTAACTCATTCAGGGGATTACCACTTTGTTGGCAATTCTCAGTCATGATTTACCTTGAATGAAGTCCAATTAATAAAATAGTTGCCTAAGTGGCAGCCAGGAGGCTGTCTAGAAGGAAGCATTTAAAGAATACAAGTAAGGAGCCCCTAAAAGAATAACAATGCTCTTCCATTTTCTAATACATGGACAGGTCCAAAGCTCATCTTTGTCATGAAGATTATAATCATCTAGATTGGGTCCTATCCTAAATCCACATACCTTAATTTAATTTGAAATAAATACCAATTGGGGAACACATTTATAGAGGTGCATTGTCAGCAGCAGCCTCATGCCCAGTGGGTCTAATTATATCAAGCTTTGAGAATTTGACTGAAGGTAATCACGTATTGAGTTTATTCAGGCATCAATAGCTAGTGTGGGTGAAGTAAGGCCGGAGCTGCTGGCAACTCATATTTAAATAACTATGAGGGATGGCTCTTGGAGAGGAATTCATCTCAGCTACACTTAGATGTAGACATCTGGATGTGTCAGTGACCCCACATTCGCTTTATACCAGCAGAAGGGAACAGGCACTTCTAGGGTGTAATTTGACTTGGTTTAGGTCTATACTTGAGGAGAAGGTGAGTTATGCTCTCCTTTTCACTGAGTGGATCAATCAGTTCTACAATGGCAATAAAAAGTGTGCAGGTGACTAGCACAGATGTGGATGTCCTTTTCTGATCTGGTGAGTCCCACCCAGAAAGCGTGAGCTAGCCCTCTGGCAGACTGCAGGCCAGGAGAAACCGTGCCAGAGCGAAAAGGGATGACTGCAAATTCCCACGGTCGGATCAAAGGGAAGGTTTGAGCTGAAGGGCTGAGCGTGCCTCACCTCTAATCATGGCCCCTATAAAAACACCACCCAGAGCTGGAGGACCATGTGTGACAGCTGGCAAAGCGGTGGCAGACGATTTGACCAGACCTACCACCCAGGCACGGCTTCCTCTCAGGAAAGCTGCAGAGATGCGTGGGTGGCAGCTGCTGCTATTTTCCTCCCCTCTCAGCACATACCACCGTGGAGTCGTAGGGAAAGGCGAGTCATCATTTACCCGGCCACAAGGTATCATTGAAGATGGATGGAACAAACCCTGGGTTATGTTTAGACTGAAGACGGCTGGGGTTTTGTTTTCCCTCCCCTCTCCCTCAGAACGGTGTGGAGGACACAAACCCAAAGCCATCTCCTTGTAGCAAGAGCAAGGGTGGAGGTGTCCATGAGGATGGCAGAGTTACTGCCCCGGAGAACCCAGACAGGAGGGATCCAGAGGACAGGCTGTAAAAATGGGGTCAGGCTAAGGCAAGCAGCGGGCGAAGGAGTCCCAATGCACTGCAGCCACAAACAGTGACCCATATCCATGCTCTGAGGCAGCTCTGCTTCTGCTGCTCTACTGCAACGAGCATCCGAGGGAGTGAAAGCTCCCAGTGGGATCTCTGATGCTCAGGCCCGCTCCTGCCCCCAGACGCTTACACCGCCGCACACCAGCATCACCCCACACTTCACTGAGCTCCGTCAGCAGAGCATTGCCCAAAGCTGGAGGCTGCAAAACCTGTTCACAGGCTTAACGTGAATTTCTTTTCCCAGATACGGTTTTACATTCTCCGGCTCCTTGGAAGTAGACTAGGATGATTTCCCATGGCGTTTTGTTTGTTTGTTTGTTTGTTTGAAATACACTGGCACTTCAGAAGAATTGAGTTTCCCCTGGCATTGTTGGCAACCAACAAGGTTTTAAAGCAGGGACATTCCTATGAGTGCCAAGCATCCACAACACCAAGGCACACAGTGGCGTTATTTGGTACAAATCCATACGAGAGACAGAGCTGCTGACAGCTAATCTCTTTCCACTTGTCCCCTGCCCTGATGTGTGGGCTGTGCTGCATGTTCTTTGAAGACACCAGATGTCTGAATTAAATCCTTTCCATAACAAATGGGAAGTGTTATGCCAGCTTCCCTGCTGTTTTAGCAATCTCGGCTTCAGGGGGTCATCACCTGGTCATTGGTGGCATCAGCTGTAGCCCTGATACTACTGTCCTCTATGCTTAAACAATGGCATTAAGCTGGTTTTGTCCCAGAGACACCAGGAGGGATGCACGCACCCCTTGGCGCTGTTAACGTCATCCACAGCTTCCTATTTCAGGGAATTTTTTTATAAACCCATAGTATCTCAATCAAGCACATAACGCTGTGCATGATAAGTCAGACATAACTAAGTCTGAAATAAGTCCTATTAATAAAACTGTCGCTAACCAGCAGCCAAAAGGTTATCTGGGGGAAAGCATTTAGACAATGCAAGCAAGGAGCCCCTCCAGAAAAGAAACAATGTTCATCTTGTTTCATAGTACACTGAGGAATCCTAATACAAACAGCAAGGTTTTCACTTAGCCATGGCAGGGCTACTTTTGGAGAAGGAGAAGGGTTGTTGGTTTTGTTTTTTTTTTTATTGTGCTGTTGGGAGACCAATTTAGGAGGCAGAAATGCAGCAGATGGAAAGAGGCCCAGAAGACCATCGAGATCAGTATCGTTGTGTTGAGGTTACATTTGTATTTCACAAGCATGTGGTTTTTTCCACTAAGACCTTTTTAAACTTATTAATACACATTATCCGCATCATCCCCTCTCCCATTACTTTCTGCTCAGAGCAGTTACGATGTACATAAACTCCTCCACTGCCCATGGGTAAACCTTGACACGTGGTCAAGTCTCATACAACTTCATCCCTTACTGTTGTTTGATAGTTACTCCTGATCTCTCATCTCCTCTGCCTTCTGAAACTCTTTTGGTACACCTACATTTAGCTCCCAGGGTTGCCCTAAGGACTTTCCTCATTATTTCTACTCAGCTCATGGTCTGATGGGAAGGAAGGCACAGTACAACATACAGACACTCGACTAGAATATGAGCTGTGACACAGGACAGTACAAGATGCTCCACCTGGTCTTCATGGGGAACAGATAAAATATAATGATCATTTTGCAGAGTAGAAACCCAACCATAAAACTCTACTGATACTCTGTGTTTTCAGTTTTATGTTTGGTCCCCAATGTTTTCAGGAGAAAAATTATTTCAGGTTGGACTGAAATGACAGGTCATTTTGGAATGGCAGAAAATATATTGTTTGAGAGTCAGATAGAGAACTGAATTGCTGACCTCTTAAAATACCTAACTATACTGATAATGAAAGTGAAGTGAAGATAGAAATCAACCATTATTTTCAGCTGAACTGATGAAGACTTTCATTAAAAAGATACGTATTTCAAGATCAGGAAAATGGGGCAGTCTTTGTCAAGGTCGTGCAGAGGATGCCGCTACGTAAGGAAATACACAAACACGTTTTTCCCCAGCCTGCACTCTTTTCCACCAGAAGATGGTCACCTTGAATCTTTCTTTTATCTGCATTTCCTGAGAGCTGAAAAATTACATCAGTATATCACCACTGCTCCTACTATAACTTCAGCAGACTTTATGGCTTCCAGGTCCCTACTTTATTTTGGAATAAGCCTGGATGAGGTCTGCCATATTATGACTTTTGATTCACCTTGTCCTTCAAGAAGTAGATGCAAAAGCCTTGTGTGAAGGAGCAGTGTCTGGTTTGGGGTTAGGAAGCACTGGTTTGGGTCTCAGAGTCACTCCATGGGATGCTCCCAGGTGGAGACAGAGCTGGAGATGGGGAAAGCTGAGGTAGCACTAAAGGTTATGGGGTGGCGAAGGACTGTGGAGAGACACGAGATCAGCGGTGCAGCCAGACTGAGAAATAGATTTGGGGAACCCATGAGGTTCCTACCCCAAAGAAAGAAATACAACATAATCCCGAACCTCAATACCTCAGTCATAGTGTTGTGCTCTGAATCCCCGCTGAGTGAGGAACCGCAGCCTGGTAAGTCTACAGGGCACAGGTTCAGCTTTGCACTTTGCAGAAAGCTTGTCCAAGCACACGGCGACTCAAAGCAGCCTCATTTTTGGTGCTGATGCTCTGCATCTTCAGCCCGAGCCAGAGCGCTGGGCGGCAGTCCCCTGGCAGGGCTTCGCATCGCCTTGCTTCTTGCTTTCCTGTAGACATCTTCTGGGGTTTAAGGAGCAGTGCGCTTTTCAATCACTGTGCTTTTCCAACTCTGGTAGTAGGCTATAAATTGATAGCTCCCTTTCTTGGATGGGGACTGTGTTGCCACAACTTTCCGGAGTGCAAAGGGAAATTCCAGAGCTTCGACAGGAGAATGACACAGCCGCTTTGGAGAACTGAGACAGCTTCTGGCAACGGCCAGCACCAGAAATATAAAACACTTTGTAGACTGACTGTTCTCCCTGTAGCAACATGGGTTTGGATTCTCCAACCATTTATTGATGGCTGGCTTCCCACCTTCTCTGCAACTCCCCCCTTCTCCAGCCCCATCAGCAGATGTTTGTTCAGATGTTCGCAACCATGGAAGAAATTATAAAACCTAAAAAATACTCTCTGTTAGATCCTGGAGGGGAGCCTGGGGTGTAGGAGAGGTCAGACGTTGCCTGTGCTGTCTGCTTGAAGTAGACACTAGCTCATGGGTTGGGTCTTTGGTGGAGAAGAACCCCAAGGATACAGCTTGTGGACCACAATGCAACACTTCGGGGGGATTCAGGCCCTCAAACCTCCTGGTAAGTGGGTGTTAAGAAGGAAAAAGGCCCATCTCTCAATCCACATGCATGGGGGCAGGTGGACTCCACCATTACACATATAATTATGGGACAGCATTGCACTTGTGCCCCTTGCAATATGATCGTCTTAAAATGGAAGGTCTGAAACAGGACAGGGAAAATTAGTCACCAGACAATACATTTGGTGGATATGATATGTTGGAAAGTGCCCAGGAAAAATGAAACACTTTTTCATTTAAAAATAGCTAAATATTTTACTATTTAATTTGGTAAACAGCTTAAAGTAAGAAAAAATATGAGGCATTATTATTATTATTATTATTAATATTATTATTACACTTATAAATTTGACATAAAAGACTTTCCCTTTGTCTTTCATTTCCAAAATCAAATGTTTTGTCTTGCAAATACTGGCAGCTTTTTCTTATCTTTTTTTTTTTTATTTTAGATTCAAATATTTTTATATTGAAGTGGCATATTTCATGTAAAATTGACTTAAAGAATCCCACTGCCCCGCATTAGCTCACCCCCAACCCTACCAAAACAATTCTTTTGGGGCTGAACAAATCCATTTTGAGTTGCCAGAAAAGAATTTTTGTGGGTTTTTTGTGTGTTGCTGAAACCTCCTCCTGAAAATTCAAGCTGGTTTCTTTTAATATTTTAATTCCCCCACCAAGCCTAAAAACAACCACCCTTTGCCGACCTAATTTTGCTCTCAGATGACACAGTCATGCTAGTAGTGAGTGAGACCACGTGAGACATTAAGTTGGCCTAAGTGAAATGAGCTCGATGGGTCTCAGGCAAGACGCAGCAGAAGGGCAACTGTAAAGCAAAAATCTCCTGGAAACCAAGGAGTCATTTTTTGATGTGGAAGCTGAAGCTTCTGCTTGTACACAATGAGGTGCCCCGAGAAACAAAATACCTTGGCAAGGTCCATCCACCAGCAGCACCAGCCACCACAACCATCTACCACGCTTTTCTTCCTCCAAGGTCTAGTCTGACAGTGTTTTGCAGCCCAGCAACACATGCAAAAGAGCTTCAGTGTCCTGGGTAGAAAATATTAAGGTTTTCCCAGACATACCCAGACACAACCCCCTACCGTCGGGTTCACACAGCAACACGATGCAAACACCACACTCTCCCAACTCTGTCCCAAAGGTGTTGTTTTTCTCCATCATCGGCATTGCAGCCATCACCACCCCAACCCTCCCAGGGATGGGATGATGCCAACCACCAGCTCCCAGCAAATCCCGTCCATCCTCGTGCACTTGCAGCTCCGGGAAAATCAAACAGTAGCTGGACCCCTTTAAAACGTCACACTTCTTGCCCTGCAACTGTCTTGAAAAAAAAGCAGGAATAAGCTGCCAAAGAGTCACCGTGATAACATGCTGGCAACGGGGAGAGCTCTGCTTTTCTTTCATGAAGCTGGCAGGCGCAGCACACATGCTGCTCCCAAAATAATCACACTAAAACCCAGCCCCAGTTTCAAATGGGCCAAAACTTCCCCGTTGAAAATCCACGAGCACAAAGGAGTATCTGCCATACTTCGTACTCTGGGGCTTGGGGGTTTTTTTGGTTTGTTTTTTTAAATTGTTTTCTGAAGCAGGACGTTATTCATTGTGAGCAGAAAAACAGTGTGCTCTGATCTCGCTACGTAACCACAGCCGTACTGGATGTTCCTGCCCGTCCCCAGCACCGCTGGGGAGCTCAAGTCCGAAAAGCTGAGCCCCAGCTGGGAGACTGGTCAAGAGGATGGAAATTTTAAATCCTGCCCTTTTATCAAAATTTCAAATTCCAATGGAAAAAAAAAAGGAGAAACCCTTTCCCTCTCCCTGCACCACCGCGAGTTTTTCTTTTCAGTTCAGCCTGCTGGGGTCCTTTGCTTGATTTAGAGGTTTATTTATTTATGTAGAAAGAAGCCAAATCTGAAGTTTCCTATAACTGCAATTGGAGCTGACGTTTCAGAGTTTTGTTTTGGGTTGGTTTTGGTCCGCTTACAATGGTGTCAATGTCCAAAACCTGATCATATTAACAAGTGCTCTGACCCGTGACGGTTTTCTCCAGGCTTTGCAGCGGAGCCTGCAAGGTGACATGGAAAAACAAGTTTCTCCCGAGACCCACAAAGTCTGTGCATGTCCCGCAGCCTCAGTCCCCAACACTCTTTCGCACTCATTACAGCCAGCTCCTGCCATCATACACAAGGACGTTGGGGGCAGATTCAGTTGCCGTGTTTATAAAGTGCTGTCACCAAGCAGCATGCATTCAATGACGTTTCATTTTTGGACAGAGAGGTGCATTTTGCAGGGGGGAATTCTTTATGCAACCATTATATTAAAGAGAGACAACATATTTACCCCTGCCAGGCTGTGACTGTTACCTACTAGTCAGCACTAACCACAAACACTGAAAAGTTTGAGCTATTTTCCTTACCAACGTTTTATGTTTTTTCTTCTTTTTTTTTCCTTCTTTTTTTTTCTTTCTTTTCCCCCCAAGCACTCAGCAGTTATTGTCAGGCTGCTCTTAACCATAGCTGGGTTCTCAATGATGCCTTTTTTTATTTCCTTGCTCCCCGTTGCTGTTTTTTTAAGGCTGGGTGCCTTAGAAACCTGTTTGTTTTTCTAAGATTGTTCACAGCAGCAGACTTCTTGCAGGAGATTTTTCAGTCACGACTGCCCAGTGGCTGCGATGTTCCGCTGCCTCCCAGAAAACACAAACGATAGATTGTCACCGTTTCTATTCTGGGTTTTGGATGCGTAATTTTTGTTGGAGCAGAGCAGTTTTTGCATGCTGGAGGCTGGGCAGGCTCCGGCCAGGTCACGGGCTGAGGGCCACCTTCCTTCATTCCCAGCACGATCCCGACAGGACGGGCTGCATGGTTCGGCTCTCCTGCACCCATCGGAGGGCTGGCAAGGGGGCACTGGTCCCCAGGTTGGCCAGCCAGGCACCTCGCATGGGTATGGTGTGTGCTTACACATGCACGGGGCATTTGGATAAAGAGAAACTTTATAGGGGTATGCATGGGTGTAAATGTTTGCTCATCTATATATATGTGTGTATTGATTCATATATACATGTGAATATACATAAATGCACACTCACATTTCTTTCCTACATACATGTCTATGCACACATGCACATACTATATATACATACACACACACTTACTACATATATATATGTATATTATGGAATCCTAGAATGGTTTGGGTTGGAAGCCACCTTAAGGATCATCTCGTTCCAACTCCCCTGCCATGGACAGGGACAACTTCCACTAGACCAGGTTGCTCAAAGCCCCATCCAACCTGGCCTTGAACACTTCCAGGGATGGGGCATCCACAGCTTCTCTGGGCAACCTGGTCCAGTGCCTCACCACCCTCACAGAGAACAATTTCTTCCTAATATATATATTGTATGCACAACTCACATTCACAACCATACAGAGTCATTAACCCCCAAGGCAGTCAGAGAAACCAGAAGTGAGAGAGGATGGTTTATAAAAGACCTGTCTAAATCTGCACTGATCCTTTTAAATCTAGAGGCTAGCATCGTTTGGATCTAGAGCACAGATCTTTGGAAAAATAGGATGCAGGTATTCAGCTGGGATAAATCAGCATGGATGAATGTGTGATTGGCAGGGGCTGTGATAATTGACCCACTGCTGGGAATTAGTCTGTGACGTGGACAGCATTCACGAGCAAAAGCCGCTAAAGCTGTCCTGATCCCTGTTATTAGTGTCAGTAACACCCAGTTCCCTGGCTATGGCTGGGATTCTGGGAAGCAGCTATCTCGTCTAAGAGAGCTGGGCTGCAAGCCGACTGCATACTCTGAGCATAGCGTGATGATTTCAGTTTAAATTTAGGTGAGTCCCGCTCTGCCTGTCTGCTTTTTTGGGATTCAGATTGCAGATAGGACAGGGAAGGGAACAATGCCATGTAAGATGTGTGCAGACAATGAGACATGAAATTAAACTCAAGAAGGAAATTTGCTTAGGAGAGAAAAAAAACAATATTCTGGGGATTACATTGGCATTGCCCCTCTACTAACATTATATCCATTTCCTTTCCCATATTTCTTTCCAATTCTTTACACTGGCCAGCATATGATAATTTTGTACATATATATATGAAATATTGTTAGGAAATATGCTTTGATGTTGATTTGTTGTTGCTGGTTTTAATAATACCTGGGCTTTAACCAACCCTTTTGTCACTTGGGAACCTTACAACAAAGTCTAAGCAAACAGGTCAGTCCCTGGGCTGGGGGAGGAAAGAAAGTGGAGGTGGAGAAGCTCACTACTAGTCTAACATCAGAAAGCTCTATACTGTGAGGCTGTTCAGAGCCACTACAGCTGTAGGAGAGGCTGGGATGATTTTAGACTCAAAGTCCCAGAGCCTGTGCAGCGACGTGGGCAGGTCTCATCGGCTGGAGCGATGTGCATAGAGAGGCAGCAGGAGCTCTTCCCATGCTCCTCGTCTTGGTGCAAAGCGAATTGGTTACCCCGCTTTTGGCCAGTCCAGAGCAGGTAGCCACTGCACGCCTCTGCCTGAAAATCACTGTAGATACACTCTGCCTTTTCCTGCTGCCAAGGGGAACTGGTCCGTAGCACTTTTAGGTATTTATATCAGCCCTACTCTTCTAAAACACCAAAACCCTTCATGAAAGCCCCTCTCAGAGCTATAATTATCACTGTCTCCAGTTTGCTTCTGCAGCACGTAAGTGCAGAGATAGGTCTTTACCCAAGGCGACTGCTCCCAAGGTCACCGTTGGGGCTTGCACAGCGAAGCCGAAGGGCTCTTTCACTTGAGAATGCATTTCATATGGAGATGCATTGCCCTTGGCCAGCACGGCAAGGACTTGGTGACAGTTTGGTAACCAGCCTGCCCCTGGGAAGGGATGGGGCGCAGGACCAGGAGGGAAGGCAGCACATCATCGTCTGGCTCTGAGTCATGTCCCCATCAGCTCACAACCTATGTGGCTCTACTCCACACCCACTAATGCCTTTTTCCATCCTGTCAGCACAGACACCGGGGAAAAGTACACCCAGTCACCTCCGCCTGAACACTAACCTCTTTGCAAAAGTTAGGGGAAACCCAGAAAAGTTTCTCTTTCTATTAAGAGCCACTGTTCTTCTCCGCCCCCATCCCTCCTATAGCTACTCTCAACATTTTTTCCCCTTCTCCAAGTGAAGATTTGACTGGTTTACGAGAGGAATAAAGACTCTGTCTCTACAGTCCAGCTTTCCAGCAACCTGGGAAAAGTTAGCACTTTGGCCAGGGCCTTCTGCATGCTCTGAGCTGTGCATTTAATTTAAATTTAATAGTTATTGCACGTTACACAAATGGCGATTAAAACCATATTGATTGAGGTTTAGCAGCTATGTGAGAAATGCAGACCTTATTACAGAGCTGCTCCGTATCCAGAGTGTGCTTTTAATAACTCCCTGCTCATCAAGGGGCAGATTGGAGAGAGAAAAAGGAAAAGGCGAGGCTGGGAGGCACCGGCTGAAGGGATGACGGTAAGGCTGCAGGTTGGGCAGCTCTCACTCGCTTCCCACCTTGGGCACACACACCCATAGCACGAGATCTCCGCACAGATATGTTGATTACTTCCCCATCTATAAATCAAAGAAAACCTACCTTACACGCAACTACAGACGTGCAAACAAGCCTACAGAGGCTACATCCACACCACGTGCTGGAGAAGCAGACAAACATGTCGGCTGAGATCTCAGAAGATCATGGCAGCATGTATTGCCGTAAGGGCTTTCTAGGTCAGGACCTGCTGCAGAGCCACTTGAAAACCCCAGAAACTGTCAAAACAGGACTTATTTGTTATTCTTTCATCCCCCCCTTTTCAAAAAGCTGCAAAGCTCGTTTGGTGGCAAAGCAGAAATAAACAACCTCTTGTGTCCTAGTTTGTCTGAGATAACATCTGAAAAGAGAAAATGAACCGGGAAAATAATAACGGCATTGAAATCATCCTGCTGAGAGCAGTGCAAACGCTTTCAAACCAACTCTCCGCTTTTGCATAATTCTTTGCTTTGCACGATTCTTTGCTTTGCACAATTTGCACAATTTCTATGCTTTGCGCAGAAGTGAAAGCAGGCTGGGAAATACTGCAGAGACAAGGGGTGTATAAATATCAGGGGAGACAGAAAAAGATGTGAAACATGCAGGTGTAGAAGAGGAAATGTAGAGGGAGATGAAAAAATCCCCTAGACATGCTTGCAGAAAATCTTACTTTCAATGATTTCAAATGAGTCAGTAAAGCTGGGCTACCCTTGGGCAAGGTTTACCCAATGCCACAGCCTTGTCTTCTGTATTAGGGAAATAAAGTCAATGGTGTTTAAGACCCTCTACAGAAACCATCTCCTTTCCATAAATGACTAAGGAAAGCCACGTTCAGAAAATCACGCTGCATTCCTGCCTCTCAGCAATCCAGATACAGACTCAGAAAGCCACACATTTTACTTTCAAGGCCTGAGGATTCAGTAATGCTGCAACTCTGAGTTATTTCAAATAAAGAACATATGAAACTTGACAGGTTTTCCTCTCTACATCCCTCAGACCAAGCTGAGCTGTTTACAGGTTTGGTTTTGCACATCCCTGTGCCACAGACATCAGACATTGCAGAAAAGTTATTTTTTGGCAGCTGCATAACAGAGACTTGGAAGAGGAAACTGCCCAGAAAAATTATTTTTTTTTTAAAAATCATCCTACTTCGTATTTTAGGGTGCCACTGAGCAATTTCCAAATTTTCAGGGGAAAAGTCATTTTGATTAAGAATGAAAACAGGTTTGGGTTTTGTGTTTTACTTGATGACAGTTTTAGTTGGAAATGAGGCAGAAAAATTGTTCCAGATAGGTCAAAATGTTCTCTTTTGCCCAAATTGAAGTAATTTCAACCATTAAAAATTTCTGGGTATTTTTTTATATAAGAAGGAAAGAACCCTCCAAAATTAATAGCTGCTTCAGATCAAAAAGAATCTAAACAGGGAATTAACTAAAAAAATCTGAAACTGGTAATTTTCTTTATCCTTTTCAGATTTCTTTGGAAAACCCTTTGCAAAATCTGTGTGTATTTGCAAAACATTCTGGTACCACCAAACTGCACTTTTCAAGTCTCCCCGAAAAGTATTTTTACGAGAAACGTCACCCAGCTCTGCGAACAAGAGCGATATACAAAGATAGCCAGACTTTCGTTGGCCCAGAAAATTCATCTGGAAAGCTCCTTCAATTTCCAGTGCTGTTCGGTTTTGGCCCTAAGAATGAGTGGAATATACCACAAAGAAACCCTTTTGCTGTGTTTTAATGCATGTTTGCTCAACATCTTACTCTTTCTTCGTCGCTCTGCATCCTGGCCTGTATCTCTTGGGGATTATCTCTTTTGGGGATGCTACAGCCCCGGGGACTTGAGTCATCCCACCCCTCTTCTGATGAAACATTTCACTGGGACAAGGCTACAGGTTGTTTCCTAACGCTGAAATCCCTTTACACTTTCAGGCAGTGATTCATTTCTGTCAAGCAAGCTGCCAAATTTATGTCAGCCTGGGTCCATCTGCTCTGAAGGAAGGGACAGGAGGGACAAAGGTGCTCTCTCTGCTATTAAAAGCTTCCCCGCAATGGCCAGCCTGGCTGGGAATGCCCTGTGCTTCCAGAGTGACATGGAGTGTGATAAATAAAGGAAAGAATAAAAGAGCAGAGCTGCCTTTAGAATGGCATGTTAATTACGCTTATCTCTGCTACCCAGAGAGTGTGAGACCGGGTATGAAAAAGCACCATTTATAAAGGGAAAGAGCTATGCTGCGAACTTGAGCTGTCATGAATTTGGAGGGGGATCCCTCCAGAAGGATGATCCTTTTCCAGCTCCCACTTAAAGCAATTGCTGCCCACCATGACCTGAAATCCTCAGGTCAGGGTTTTTCCGAGGAAGGACCACAGGCTACTGAATTTGGATTCGCCCCGGCTTCGTGGGGTTGATGGATTGGGAGGATGCAGGATTTTCTTTCAGACGTGGTAGAGGTTGCTCAGGTTCAGGATCCTGCAGATCTGTTCTCCTCCATGGTCAGCCCAGAGCCAGGATTTTGGAGTAGGTCCATCATTTCTTTTAGAGTAGGTCCTCGGGCAGAACTGCTAACACTCAGCAGCCAATGTCTGTACTGTGAAAAAGTCCCCAGACTGGTAGAAATCCAAATCTATACAGCACCATACAAACCAGATAGTTTTACTGGTTTGCATCCAGGCACAGCCCAGCTCTGGCAGTGCTCTACTGGTAAGCACCAAGTACTTGCAGTTCTCGTTAGCTGGGGCACAAAAATGAGCTACCAGGGGTCTTCGCTGCATCCAGGTCGTGGCTCCAGTGTGCCTATACTTCAGTGGTCCCTCTTCTCTACCACTGCTTTATTCGATCTACCTTAGGTGCTCATCTTTGGGTGAAATGAATGAACTTCTGAAAGTGCCTGTTTCTCTTTAGCAGCTGTACTGGGAGCCTGAAGAGACTAGCTCAGGCTTGAGTATCTAACTTGTAGATGCCTGAAATACCGCACGTGAATCCCGCTTTTTTTCTTCCTTTCTTTCTTTCTTTGTCATTGGGCCCAAAATGCTTTTCCCTAACCAAAATCTTTGGGCTCAGCAGAGCTCATGTGAGTCAAAATCTGCACATGGGATGTCAGATTAGGTGATTAAACAGCCTTAAGCTCTGTAAAACAAGTACTCACCACGCTCAGTGACATGAAATGCTAATAGGTCATGCAGGAGCCTTTGGCCTTCTTCACTCATCCTCATCTTTCCATTTGGTGTAGGCTGAGCAGGGCAGAGGACTCCGGTTATCTGGGGTTTGAGAGGAATTTCTCCCCTTTTATTCTTTTCTGGTTCTTCTCCTGTGCCCACCACAAGGGTATCAGGGCACTTTGGTACATTATCTTGTGCAAGAGGGAAGTGGGTCACATGTTAATTAGTTGTGGAAACTTTTTAATAATGCAATCCAAACCTCCAGTCACCCTCTGCACTTATTTGGATTGTCTACTAAGACCACGTGCTTGAGACAGTAGCTTGAACTTGTGCAGCCAAAGGTTTCAGGGTGGAGCTCCTTTTCTTTACTATAACCAGCTGAGATAGACAACTTATGTAAACTAAATGCCTAGGTTCCCTCCATAGAAGCCAGACTGGACTTCTTCCACTTTCAATTTTATTCATCCCATCCTAAGAAAGATATCTGATATTTAAAATAGGTGGCATCTGAAATCTTCCTCTGGAGTTACAGGACTTTGTACCATTATTATGCTGAAAAGGGAGTTGTCTCTATGCATCTGAAGATATTTTGCCAGATCTATGCAATTTTTGAGCACATACCTAAGAGGCATTCGCTGCTCGCTAAATTAAAAATAAATCACAGTAAGCTTACAAAAGTTCTCACACCTTGCCAGAGCACTGGTCCATAGCAAGAATGGTGAGTCAGAGGCCAATCCCGCAAAACTCAAAAGGAAACATTTCCTACTGACTCCCACAAGCTTGCAATGGTGTCTCCTGACTTTGCTAAACTTTCAGTCTTTTTGCCTGGGGCCTCCTCAAGGCTCACTACTCAAATTTCTCTGTGTTTGAAAGGCTCAGGAAAAAACCACTGAGAGAGAAGGAGGCCCAGCATGGGCTTGGTTTAGCCTGGCAGGTGTCTGCCCACTTCAGAAACCTTCAAATATGTGAGCACAGGAGGGAAATTGCTCTCTAAAAGTATTTCTACTGAGATGCACTGTAGGCCAATAATAATAATGGTGATGACAATGGAAATGTGTAGCACCTGGAAGGAAGGAAACCAAGGGAAAAAATAGGTTGGAGAGAGAAAGATGAGAGGGTGTTGGGAGGTTGAACGCCTATGGTGGCCACCTTCAGCTCTCTTGATGCCTGAAGACTTGGCCAAACTGTCAACGAGATGTAACATCCTGACAGGTTTCAAAGTGGGCAAAGACCTGCATTCCCCCCCCACCTCTTACTAAAACATAACATGATTTCTTCTTCCAAGCTGGATATGGTATGTGTACGCTGCATGGGATATCCAGACAGGCTTTTTCTGAATCAGACAAGCCCTTAGTTGTCTGGATGTCTTTAGTATGTCCCAGGTCATCACCTATCTACTCAGGGGCTCAAAGAAATGGTCCCCACACTGAGTACTGTGCTGCCCTGTGTGGGTGGCTCAGGGACAGCTCTGTACCACCTTCTACCTGATGCACTGTTGACATAGCTGTGTTCTTCTGGTGCAAAGCAGAGGGGAGACAGAGTGGTGAATGGCTTTGAAGAAACCTGCTCCTGTTGTCTCTGCACCAGAGGGAAGGGGTTCTTCAATACGCTGAGATTCGACTCATGCCCGCGCTGGGATGTCCTAACCTTGGCCCAGCAAATGGCTTCTTCTGGCAAGAAAAAAACCCTCTTTCCTAAGCAAACCCTGTCGTATGATGCTTTCCATGGGTCTGGGTTGCAAAGG
Organism: Harpia harpyja; assembly: GCF_026419915.1. Classification (NCBI taxonomy): domain Eukaryota; kingdom Metazoa; phylum Chordata; class Aves; order Accipitriformes; family Accipitridae; genus Harpia; species Harpia harpyja. The sequence goes on from NC_068940.1 coordinate 107,456,863, forward strand.
ACCTTACACTCCTGCCACCAGCCAGCTACAGGTTACCTGCTGCTGAGCCTCCCACGACAGAGGAGATGTGGGCCCGTGAGCTCATCCCCCGTTTCCCTCACACATCCAAATAAAATACTTGATTTGCACACTCAAAATCTCTCTCAAGTGGGCCAACACCTCAGATTCCTTATTCACAAAGAAGCCTTTTTGCCTACAAAACCCTTCACCCCTACAGCCCCCCCCCTTTCTTACAGAAGTCAGGGATATAGCTAAATTCCTCTTTCTGAATAAAAGGTACATTCAAAAGCCGTCACGCAGCTACAAAACTTCAAGAAGTCAGGGCACACACCCCACGGCTACTGATTGCACACAGAAACTCCTCAAAACCGTGACTACGAAACCCCTGTGTCACACACGTAGGCACAAAGGTGTCACATGCTGCTTCACCCTCTCTTGTACACACATTCATTACTCCCATAAACTGAATTTCTTTAATACAGCCACATGTTTAATAGAGCATTTTTTTCTCTCATGCACACTAAGGCAACACATTTACCCAACAAACAAAATCCTTTTTACCCACAAAGCGTCTTCTGCTTTTTCATTCCCCCTTCTAAGCACTTCTCACAGGTATGTCCACTATCAACTCATATACATTTCCCCCACATCCAAGCTCACTCTGAAATAATCATTTCAGTCACTTCAGCCCAGAATAAATTCTCCAGCAAGGCACCAAAAACTACTGTGACGATCCCACTTAGCAGGGCATTTATTTGTTGTCAAAATGGGATTTTTTCCCCCACGAAAATCAACCCATCTCCCCCAAGAGACGTTTGCTTCCCTCCCCGCGGACAGCAGCCACCCCACGCTCTGCTCAGCCCTGCTTCACGCCGCGGCAGATGTTCGCCCGCGTACCCCTGCACATCTGCCCAGCTGCAACCCTGCCACCGCACTGCGGCACGCTCGGAACTCTGGAACTGAGCAGACAGACAAGTCCGGCAGGATCTCATCTTTACCGGCACGATGCCTGCTTTATTTCCCTTGTGGCTGAATCCCATCCCGGATGCTCTTACATGTTTTCTCGCAGAAAAAGGGAAGAAGTTTTTATTTTTTAGGATCCCTGCAGATGTTCAGAAGCCTGCAGGGCTTTCAGGGAGAACAGGTTTCACATGGCTTCAGGATCACAGTACTCCACAAAAATAAACGGTGACTGTTTTTCCCCAGGCACCTGTATTACTGCATGCTGCTACAATAAGCATATCAAGTGACGACAAGGGAAGGTGTGGTTATTAAAGATAACTCTATATGGTAAGCTGTGTCCCATCCAGGTCCTCACATAACGCCAGCTGTCTCTGCGTGGCCTTTTTGTACCCAGGACTCACTGGACTCTAAGCACGCGTCATCTCAGCTAACTTTAGCTGCTGAAATGTTGGCACCCAAATACCTGTCTCGTCTCCCTTTATCAACAGATCAGCATCTCCCAAGGGTGATTCAATCCATCCTGATATAGGTGTTTTGCACCGCTGCAAGGGATAAACCTCTAGAGAGTTTCTTTCTGCTGATTATAGACGATCTGTTTAAGATCAATGATCAACTTGCCAATGGTTAAAGCTAGATGAGCCAGTCCCACTTTCTGTGTCCATAACAATAAAAGACAAATCCTGTTTTGCATCAGCCTTACTATTTTTCAGGAGAGCAGAATAAATTTCTGGCAAAATGTGCCCCCCTGCTAAAAGACAGCATTCAGGTGGAAATGAATTAGATATATGGAAAAGACAGTCTTCTTGCTATCAGATCTCTTCAGGACAATCTGTTCCCCAAAGTAAAGAGGTTCAGGGGCCATTCCAGAGAAACATTTTCTTAAAAAAACCCCCTCGTGGACTCAGCCAAACTCTTACAGAAAAACAAAGAAAAAAAAAAAGCCAAACTCTTTTCTATGAGTTGCAAACAACATTCAATCACACCCAATCTACTTTGAAAATTTCTAAGTATTGGATCAAATCCTATGGGAATGTATATATGAGTAACATTAAAACTTCAGAATAACTGCATTTACTTAAGGGGATGTATCTCACGTTTAGGCCACTGTAACTGAGATCCCAATAGAGACCCAATACAGACTGAGACCATGAAGCAGCAAGAGAAAGAAAATGGGATTCTGGCGTGCAAAATAAGGCTCTTTTAAACCATTATCATGACAGCAGACTATAACAGTCAGGAAAATTGAAACAAGAAGTACTTTTCTCTACCACAGAAATATTTTAGTTCTGAGACTTTCGAGTGTCTAAAAAAAAAGTTAAAAAATTCCAAACACAAAATTGCGCAATAAGGTCTGAGAATAAATATTGATAATTGGAGATATTCCCATCAAAAGATGCATTTTGATCATTTTTAACATTTTGTTTTGATACAAGGTTGTTTTCCTCACCTTTTTTAACTACAGATTATCTGCTGCATGAAAACAAGAAACAGTTTCATCCTGGAATGCAGAAATGGAATGTTTGGAGAATTTCAAAACTCATTAAAGCATTTTTTTTGAATGTTGTACAATGATCTAGGGACGTATTCTGATCTACACCAGATGGCTTGAGCTCCACCAGAGTTAGCTTTATGAAGCAGGAAGCAGTATATTTGCCAGACCCAGCCCCTGTGCACAAATAGTTTCAATTTTGACAAAAGCATTTTTGATGAAAAACATTTAATTGAAAAATTCCCAGGAAAACTTCTCTAGAGGATATCATCTCCCTTTGCTATGAGTTTTGGATAAAAAAATCCCCACCAGACCCAAACCATGCATCTACCAATGCTTTCCCTACTCCAATTTTCTGTATAGTAGATAATGGAATAGTCTCTGCGAAGATGAAGAGATGTTATCATGGGAGTACTGGATTTACTTATTTTTTAGGAACTCAATACATATTTTTTAGCACTTTAAAAAACATGATAAGAGTCCATAATTGCAAGTTGTGCTGGAGGGAAAAATAAGAATTTGCATGAATAAGAGTGCAGAGTGAGTAAGTTTAAAAGAAAAATGCAGAAATGAATTGATTTCAAGTCCTATTTGGATGAAAATGTATTTGATGATCCTGAAATTGTGTTGGCTACAAAGATGCCTGTCTATTTTTTAAGTGTTACCAGTTTGGGGGTTGGGTTTTTTTTTTAATTACAACTCATCTAGCTACTGGACTTAGCTGCCCTTCATACCACAATGTCATAGTATCCCAGCTGAATATTACCGCAATGTCACGGTATCCCGGCTGAAGCTATCTGTGCCCTTGAAGAGAAGTTATTGCAATTGCCCCCTCCTCCTTTTACAGTGCAGGAATGTTAAGTACAGAGATGTTAGCAGAGAGCTGGATCCCACCACGTACCGCTTGCCCAAGGTCACACTGGAAGTTCTTCTCAGAGCATGGCACTAACTCTGGTGTCATTACTTTAAAAACTAGCCCCAAACCAAATTCCTTGTAATTTGACTTCTTCTTACTCTGCCTGTGGCAATTGCCTTCGCTGCTCACTTTCTGCTCAAAACCAAGAGCTACTTTTGGAGAACGTCATCTCGCAGCATTGAATACGCCACCACGAGACCCAAGCCCCACCAGACCCAAATTGCTTCTTCCAATGCCAGGTTAAAAGATACGTACTTTGATAGAAGCTGGGTTAAATTCAACTTCTTTTTTGGGTTCTGGTTCTGCTGGTTTAGGCGCTGGTTTGGGTTCTTCCTTCTTAGGTTCGGCCTTCTTAGGTTCAGGCTTCTTTGGAGGCATGTTGGTTTGCTGGTGGGCTGCTTTAGAAAGGGAGAGAAGGAGACAGACAGACAGACAGGGAAGGGGTGGCTGCTGCAGGATAAATCACCAGCGCACACAGGTCTTTATCCCTGTCCAGTCTCTTGAAGTCACACGTTGTGTCACTCTCAGACCTGTCACATGTCAGAGCTTACAATAGGGCCACTGCTATAAAAGGACAAGACATTTACCCGGCTATTTTAGAGCCATCGGATACGGCATTGTTACGAATTAGCACTTAAATGGAAAGAGAGTTTGGGGGTTTTAGGTGTGGGGCTGGCGCTGGGTCAAACATTTTTGGTGTGCGTGTGCATTCGTGTACGTGTACCAGGGGGAGGGTGGGTTACGACCCAGGTCCCATCGATGGGTTTTCTCCTCCCCAGGGCCATGCTGGCACTTACCTTCCCAGCTCACTTGCTGCAGAGGGTCTCTCTTTCAGGCTGGACCGCACCGCTGGCCTTTGTTGTGCTGCAGTTCATTAAAAGGCAAGCACGGATTTATATTTAGACACGAGGATGGAGCTGTACGGGAGGTTGACCATCAACGTGTCAGCTGGCGCAGGGGAGAATTCACGCCTCGGATCACACACTGGTCTTCTCCTGGGAAGGTGCAAAGGACCAGTATTGCTTATAGCAGAATGCATCTAACGAGCAGGGGAAAAAAAAAAACCAAACCCAAACCACACACACACACAGATTCTGCGATAGCACTAGGTGTCTGTAAGTACATCCTCATGGCTGAGATTTTCCAGACCATTTTAGGGACCTGAATGCCAGATTCGTATTAAAATAACTAAGATAAGGGTAGCCATTTGAAGCTTTTCTAATCCCAGCCTTACTTTGATTTAAATAAGCACCCTTCAAAGCAAAACAGAGTTAACAATTTTCAGATCTACATTTGGTTATGTCATTTTGCTAAATCAGGAGGCCACTCTCTGAGACACGGTCGCTTCCACATTCCCTAGATTTTTTCTTTATTTTTCCAAAAAAATCATCCCCTGTAACAAGACAACCACCCACCAAACCACAATATATTTGAAAAGGGGATCTATGTTGGCATTTCAAATAAATATCAGTTGAATCATAAATCTCTTTGGTTTACTCACTACATCATCCTGATAAGCTACTGTTCAAACCCCTTTCCGACCTGCTTTTCCCGACATCGCTGTCAGGCTGACCCCCCCCAGTGCCTGCCTCTCTGCGCTCCTCGGTTCCCTGGGTGGCTTTCTGGAAGTGCATTTGTGCTTTATCCTGCCCAGCTGCTCCCAAATCACGGCACATCCATTACTGGCAGTGCACAAGCAGCTTTGAAGCGCAACATGAATACTACACAGAAAGCTGGCCACCCCCATTAAGCTGCTGTCTCCACCATGGCTTCAGCAAGTGAAAACAGTTGGGGATCCTGGAGAGGCTGGAGGGGGAACGGAGAAGGGCTGAGCTTTGTGTCTATACACCACACCGTGCAGTTCCAGGTCCTACCTGAATGAGAGCCTGCTTTCTGATTCCAGGTTTGAGGCAATGCCACGGTAGTTATTGTAGTAACAAATACACCACTGCAATAGCGCGATTATCACAGTAATGGTAATTTGTGCTTTTTGGATAATGGGAAGCAAATCTCATTCGTCTCATCAAAAAGGACACTTTGAGAACATTGTCTATGACAGGACCCCTGAGCTGCTCCTGACCAAGCTGGTGAGGTATTTTGGTGTTTCAGTGTTTCGGGGACAGCCTGGAGAACTGCATTTTTCCCTGCAGTGTCTCACCTTCCAGGAAACTCAGTTCTGGTCAAAGCTGGTGGTAGAGAAGCGATGTGTCTCCATGAGCAGCTGTGCAGAGGTCTGTCTACTCACTCTACCCAGATCAGACTCTAGTCCTGCCAATTCTCTTCAGTTCACAAAAGCCACAAGACCCCACCAGTCCCAGTTCATGGTTGTGTGGTCACCTGGGGAAGAAGTTTCCGACAGAATTTTACCAACATATTGATCTACTCACTACAACCAGTGCAGCCAGGGGAGCAGTTCAGCTTCCCTAAGGTAGAAACCTAGATTTGGTCGCTGGGTTATAGGGTGGGCATTGTTCGCATTCGAAACGCAACAGAGATGCAGTAGATGACCCCACCTGGCCTTCAGCTGCTGTTGCAGAAGGGCCTCAGTCTCCCATAGGGTCTGTGCCATAACTGCATACCTGCCAGTCCCATACACGTCTCAGGTACCGTAGGGTATCAGAAATGGCTCTAGAAACACTTACGTGGGCAAATTAATCCCATCCCCTGTGAATTATTAAACTACAAGATGCCCACACAGTTCTGGAAAGGCCATTGTAGGCAGAGGCATCTCGAATGACACCAGATACTTCCATTTAAGCAACTGAGTGAAGCCACAGATCCCTACAGCTGAAAGACATGCCTCACCATCACACTGAATATATGGACTAGATCTCTGTTGACTGTGATCGGGACCAGAGCCACATAGTTCACATAAAGATATTTGCATTGTAGACACCTGAATTTATTGAGATGAACCCTACATGGGCTGAATTCCATCTTCTGAGATTTCCTTCATATTGCAAAGCCCTGGAGTAGAGTTTTTTCTGCAGGTTTCTATTTCTCGTTTGCCCATTTTCTGTCCAGGAAAAACAAGAATTAAGCATGGAAAGTGTCTGATGTACCCTGATGATCAGAATAAGTGATCTCTGCAAACTTTGCAAGTTGTAGATATTTCTGTGAAAAATAACAGAAATCATGCATTGTTTTCATACCCTGTAAAATATTTTGGTGCATTGATTTCTGCATTAAAATGGGTCATGGCTGGAGAATTGTAAGAGCTTTCTACAGACCCAAAGAAATACCAGGGAGTAATTTCTCCATGTTTCCCCACTGCAGACTTCTTGATTGACATGGTAGGAGCCAGCACAGACCCAGGAAATTCTGAGTTCTGTTAATTCAAAGCAGCAAAACTGCAGTGCAAATTAACATGTGCTCTGAGACCAGCCATAACCACAAGGACAGCAGCTAAGCAAGCATCAGCCTAAGCACATAAGTGTGTTTTACACAACATTTGAAAAAAAACAGCAGGTCTTATTCCTGAACTGAAAACAGCACTGGAAAATATCAGGCAATTAAGATGCCAGCAGCAGCTCAACAGCAGCTTGGGATCTTGTCACCTCCACCTCTGCAAGATAAGAAGAGACCATAATAACAAGGAGAGTCATATTTCACTTTCTCTTCTGAATTCCACAAATCAGTCATGGTTGTGGGGTTTGTTGGGTTGTTTGGGTTTTTTTCCTCTCAGCTATTCTCTAATAAAAAGAGAAATAATAACAAAGACAATCCTGAAAGCTCACCTCAGTCCGATTCTCAGCCAAAATTCAGTAGTCATACTGTCATACAAAGATTATCTCAATATGGTTTTTTTACATATTCCTGATAAAGTGTATTCCCAATAGAGCTGGCTTGACACAGTTCACAGAAAACATCCTTTGCACTTCTGTCAAAATCAAAATGGTTGCAGTATCCTGCCACTTTTTGTAAATTGTCAGTTCTGCTTGGAGGGGAGGCTTCTGGAATGCTAAAAAATCCCAGTTAAATACTTTGGGATTTTACTCCATCTCCCACCTTTCTGCTCCTCTTCTAGACCCATGGCACATTCCCTGTTGACGTCTGTTTAGTTTATTTGTGCAGACCTATCGATGTCCAAAATACCCTAACAGATCAGCCCTTTCTCACAGCTTCATGTGGTTCTTCGCTTTGTTTTTTCATCACAAAGTAGCGTAGATGGCAGGCAATAGCCGCAGCTATGTGATTACTGCATATATGTGTGCTTATCTTTATTTAAATATACAATGTCAAGGCAAAACAGGGAGGTACGTTATAAGTTTTAAGTACCTGCAGAGCTGGCTAACCACTGCTGGGTGGATGTCTTGGATCAATTCCACGGATTAAAGATACTCCAATGCCCTGTAAATCCTTCTGCAAACAGCCAAATCAATGCAGCTAATCTTGCCCTAAATCCCCCATTCATCTCTTCCATCAGGATCCCTAGAGTCCCAGCAGCTGCAAAAAAACCTGACCAAAAATGCCTCTTCCTATTAATAGGTTTTGAAGGGCAGGGGGTGGGGATGCTCTTCAATTTTTCAGTCATGCTCACAACAGATGTTAGCAGCAGATCTCAGTGCCAAAAAGCTATTCCAGAGTCACCCTAGAGTCCCACATGAGAGGCTGGGCTAGCTGTGAATTTTCTAAAATTCTCTTGATCATGAGGGTACGATAAGTTTCTCCTGGGAGATGGACCAAGATCATCTTCAAAGAGAACAGAGCTCATCAAGACATTTCCCACAGAAAAAATTGGATTTAAGAACCAGAAAAATAGAATATATGTGAAAACAAAATATTCTGGCCAAAGTCTGAATGGTTTAAATTCGGGAATACTGCCGCAGTGCCTTATGATTCTCCAGTCCTTGATAAGTCTGTCTGTCCAGTTTTACTGGAATCGTAGAACAGCCCAGTTTGGAAGGGGCCTCAAAAGATCATCTTGTCCAGCCTTTCCTAGGAAAGGGAGCCTGGATGAGATTATCTAGCAATCTTACTCCATTTACTGCAATTTGCCACACTCCCCCTCAGACCAAGTAGAGGAGATAGCATAGAGAATGTGAATCGCCTCTTTCCGAGGAAAATGAAGACCTGAGAAAAGCCAAGAATTGTCATGAAATATAGTTGTGGGATATTTGAATTGAACTATTTGGGGCCAAAATGTATCAGTTTTCGGACATTTGATGTCTCAACAGAATAACACACACACACACACACACACACACACACACGCACACGTAGGTTGGGGGTTTTTTCCTGTTAAAAATAAAAATAATCTTTGAGTTTAAACTTCAATTCTCTCTTCAAAAACAACCATTGATGGAAACTCTCCAGACATCTTTAAATGAGAGGTTGAGAGCACGTCAAAGATGTTCTCTCTCCAACCAAAAGTGGTTGTGCAACTTTTCCCAATAAAGAATGTTGTCCTTAGAGTTGTAAGATGGCCACAGCTTGAGTGTGTTCCCCAGAGAACAGCGAAAAAGTGTTTTTAGAAGATTTGCAACCAGAAGACGATTTATTTTTCTGCTTCTTCAGTCCCTAGCACAGCAGATGTCTTGTCAGCTGTTGGACGAAGAAAGCAAGCTCCAAACCACATCTGCTCATATGCTACTCAACCTCTGTACTTTAATATAACCAAGTTATAAACAGAAAGTCAGATATTTTCAAATGGCAATGGCATTTCAAAGATAGTTAATGAAGAAAAAAAAAAGGAAAAGAAAAAAAAAGAAAACCAGACGGGGAATGTCCAAGAAATCTCCATTTCTCTCCCTATTTTTTGTCAGCTGTAGAGCTTATCAGTTTTTCCATCCATGCCTTAACACCTGAGTTATTAAAACAAGACAAGAAGATACTGGAAGGAAGAACAGAAGGGGTTGTAACCAGATGGAGAGAGAGGGATGTGGTGGGCCAACTGAGAGGGTGTTTATGTGATGGGAACCTGCTGTAAGCAAAGGTGGAGGAGGACAGAAATAAAGGTAAAAATGAGAATTTTCTCTGAGATTACTGTTGCTGCACCCAATTTCCATAGGGTGAATTGTCTGACCAATATTACCACTGCTCCCTATTAGCAACATCAGCTCAAAAGAAGAGCAAACGCCTGCCTTTGGACCAACTTTTCAGCTGCTATAAATCAGTGAGTTCCACTAACTTCAAGGGAACTATGCTGATTTATACCAGCTGTGGATATGGACCAGAATAGTAGATTGTCTGGCAGTAACCATCATTTACTTTCTGACTATTGGGATCAGGAGAACACATGTTTGCTGTTCATTGGGCTGGGGTGGGGAAAAGGAAAAAAAAAAAAGAAAACAAAAAAAAAGCTGAATCTGATAGAAAATGTAACGGTGAAGATATCAAGCAGCAAAGCAGCACTGGTGACACAAAACTCAGTGGAAATGTGCTCTTGCTACATGTGGAATTTAGTAGAAAATTAGTATATAATGGATCCTGAGACTATTTAGGTACCACAGGGTGAGGAACACAAATTAAATGCTTTGTGTGTTAGTTACAGCCTTAGCAAACTTTTAGGGTGCTGCTGCAAAGCCAGTAAAAGTCTGCAAAAATCAACAAGATCCTTCAGCTGGTTGTTGAAAGGAAAAAGTGTTAGATGTCAATTAAAAGGACTAATTAACAGCTATTTTGCAGACTTCATGATAGCCTACTTCTTTTAAGTATAGACTTTTATTTTCTTCAGAAAATCATCTAGTTCCTATTAGAAGTGCTAAGGGACAATGATGTCATTTAACTTTAGCATCGATGAAATGTCTAGCTTTTAGATCAGTGATCAGCTATGCCTTTTCTTTGTCAAAATGAAGAAACATTCCCAGATGGTGATACTTTCCAATTTTTGGTCTTTATAACAGGTAGGATGAATATCCTTCTAGACTTTTCTTTCTCTATATATATTAGCAAAGGAAGTCCCAGCCATTCACACTGGAGGCTTAACTTTCAGATGCTTAAAGTGAGGAAATCCCACATTTCCATACTCGTATAGTCCATTTTCTCCCCACTAGGATATTTCAATTTTCTTTTCAGGAAAGGAATAAAATAACGCATTCCTTTATTTCCAAAAGGAGTATACCTACCCCCAACCTCCATCCATCACAGGTTTTTATGCTTTTGTCTCTGGGACTCAGCAGAGTCTGAGAACTCTTCTGCTTTGAATACTTATGGGCTATGAGCAAGTCAACTCATGATCTTCCCAGGGACAAAGTAAAATGATCAGCCTCAGCGAATGACGGGTTGACAACAGGTTACTACCCATACCCTGATCACTGGTTACTTAGCAGACAAGTAAATACTTCTTTTCAGTGTGACCTTGCAGATCCTAGAGCAGATGCTCAAGGCAAAAGTGGTAGATCCAAGTTGATTTAGCCAGAAGTCCCCACTACCATCACCATTTCATCATCACCTTGTGTTTTCAACTTTGTGAAGCCCATTATAAAGAAAAGGAGATACACACGGCTGATTTCAATGAGCTGTCCTCCTTTCTCCTCCGTCTCTCTCTCTTTTTTGGTACTGTATGAGATCAGCAGCTCATTTGGCACTGCAACTATTCTGACAGCCTTTGACTGTCCCCACTTGGACTGCCATGTGGCTGCTGCAAATTTCAAAGCTGAGCATTTCATGTTGTTACTAAACCACTACCAGGGACAGCTGCAGTGCAAGGGGTGGGCCAAGGTGGATTTCTTCCTTTTTTTCCGAGCTGTGTTGTTTTCACACATTAACTGAAAAGCAATCCCAGGGACTCTAAGTAACAGCTGCCCTTTTCTAGCAACCTGAAGTGAATTCACAGAGATCTAGCTCTATACTAGGAAAAAGACCCAAAAGGGGCCAGTGATGGATACAGCAGAGAAAAAAAACAAAACCAAAAAACCAACCAATTTATCTGGATTCACAGCAAAGTCTGAGGACATCTCAGGAGACTTCTCTGACCTGGTACTGGACACAGGAGATAATTAATCATCCAGTCTCCTTAATGGGATCATCTATAAAAAGTTTAACATCCCACTTCTCTCTGCACATTCACATGCAAGCAAATCTGTAGCATAAAGTCTTGCCACTTAAATTAAACCAAAGTATCACACACTGGAAGGAATGTGGTATGTATTTTGGGAGGCACCTTCACCCAGACCCATCACCAAACACTGATTTTTTTTGTCCCGAAGTAGATGAATCACAGCGGCAGGTCAGACCTCCTAATTAATCAGGATGGGTAATTATATGAAATGAGTTCCAGCCAAATAAAACTGTATTTCAAGCTGTGAAGTTGTGGTAACTGCTGCAGTATTGCAACTTTGGGGTTAGCAAAGGTCCCAGACTGAGTCTGAGACTCCCACTTTTCTGTTCCAATGCTCTCAGAGTTATGTGCAAGAGACACTCGTGAATTTTCTGGAGAGGTGTCTCTACTCAGTCATTACCAAAGCCCAAGCCCAGAGTCCATCAGAAGAAATTTCCAGGACATACACAACTATAGCATTAAGCATAGCTTTGGGAAGCTTGCAGTTTATGTTATCTCCTGATGTGATGGGAGATGTAGGCAGAAATCCTACAGCAGAAGAAAGAGCCTGCAACAAGTCAGGTCTCTGTTGGAAATTTCTGTTCAACAACAAAAACAGGTGTACCCGGCTTATCTCATTTCTGCTTCCTGTAGGCCAAATCCTACTTGGAGATTAGCACTGACAACTTGAAATGAGCCATAAAGACTCATGATCTGGCCCTGCTACTCATTTCTCTATTCCTTTTTTATTACCAGAGATATTTAAAATTCTGGGCCATAACCACAAAGGCAACTTTTGCAGTGATGATCAAAGTAATTTACACCTTGCTATCATTTATCATTATCATCTGAGTCACAGGAATATCTTGAGGTCCTGGCAGAAACCACAATTCTAGCTTGCTAGTTACAGATATGGAGAAAAAAAAATTAAAAAATATGTAAAATACAGAAATAAAAATATAAAAATTGAAAATATACATACAAGTAACAGGAGGAGAAAAAGGGAGTGGGGAGTGTTATCCTATACCTTTTTTTTTGTAGTGGGAGGGTAGATGATTTGACCAAGGTCAAACAGAGAGTCTGTGACAGAATTAGGAAAGAAATAAATTTCTCATGACGCTTCCACACAGTACTATACATCCTGGGAGCTGAATACAATTCCTGCAGAAGGCACACAGTGTATGTGATGGGAACATATTCATGAAACCTCACACAGCAATGTTTTAACCATAGATAATTTACTTACTGTTGATGCTCTCTTTTTTTTTTTTTTTTTAATAAGTAGAGGGGCTATCAAAAGGGAATATGGAGTCTTTTCTTGTGATGTCACAGGTGTAACATTAATGTCACTTCCCAAAATACTCATCTTCCTTTTTCATGCAGTGGAATTTCTGGCTTGGTTGTGAAACTCAACCCCCTGTGAAGGGCTGTAACCCAATCTGAATCAATAGCTTGGGAACAATAGTCACATAGAGTCGGCTGGCAGAGGAACGCCAGGAATGTCCTGGGCTGAAGGACTCAAGGGCTAGCTCTGCTCTGCGCTCTTGAAACCCTGGGGACCCTCCAGCAGGCGCTGCTTGGCTGAAGAAGCCACGGAGGTTTGCAAAGGGAGCTGAGCTCCGGCAGCCGAATTGTTAGTGTTCAAGTATGTGCAAAGCACGTGGAGATCCAGAGCTGCCCATGGATCAGTTCATGATATACAGACACAATTCAGCACACGAACAGGGAGGGAATATGATCCCATGCTAACCCCCCAACATTCGTACCCAGGACTTGCCCTTGAGTGTATTTCTAGTAACATTTCTTGCTCTGCCTTAGTTATCAACTTATCCTCTTTATTTCTTATTTCTTTGTTGATCAGCTGGCAAACTTCTGAAGGAGCTTGAGATCTTTTTTAAAAAGTTGTCCACCAAACACATATCCTTGGTCTTGACATCTAACTGAACTTTCATTGTTCTTCAAAAATTACCCTTTTCCCTTTTTTGTTGTACTCTTCTCTCTCCTTCCCCTAGCTTTTTAGTTGTGCCAAGAGAGGTTTCCCACATACAGACTCAAGAAGCTGGAATAAGATTTGGACAGTTATCTAATGACTAAAGACTGCATGAGCTCTATGATTGGTCAGCTGATCCACTGCTAACATTCACTGAATCTCATTTGAGATAAGAGAGTCACAGATTTTGGGACCTGGAAAGCTGTTTGTCATGAGTCAGTTCCGTTTAATACGCATTTTTCACTGGGGAGGCCAGCACATATCACTGACCTCTCAAGTGTTATTTTAGGCTGAAGTTTTTTCCTTTGACATTGTGCTCTGCTGATCACAGAAAGGGCTAAAGATGGATATTTTTCCACAGGGAGAACACATCTACAAGACTCTTTTCCCCTTTCGCTATAATCCTCATACGCTTGTCCAAAATGTCTTGAGTATGTTGACCTATGAGGCATCTGCCAAGCCTGCCCATCTGACTTTGCCAAAAGACCGAAATGACACTACTTCGCAGTGGGAAGACAAGTGTAGGTGGATCGTATGTTGCAATGGTCCTATGACTGGGTTATTAGAAGACATGTGGGAAAGAGGATTGATGTTCTGGTCTTGGGTTTTCTTACTCCTTCAGCTTTCTGTTTAAATAGATGCCAAGGGTGTCTGGTCCTTATGGGGTTAGGCTTTTTGTGTAGGAAAATTAAATTGGCCAAACTCTCCCACTAAGACACAGCCTACTCCAAGCATATCTAGTGATCAAATGTCAAAATTAAAACAAACAAGCCCACCCCCACAGAGAACATCCCAGATCTCTGTAACAAACATTGACGTAAATAAATCAAAAGCCATAAAATAGATAACAGCCTGGTCCTGCCCGGTTTCAGTTACAAGAGTTTGTCCAGAGATGATATTGTACAGAAGAAGGCCAAAAGATATTTTGGGGTAAGGACATGGGAAATAATACAACATTGAACCTGCACTCCGCCAAGTATCCTCTGTGCTGTGATACCCACGGGGGCTATCAGTCTACTACAGAAGCAACTAATGAGTCTTGTCCTATGAGTGTTTTCTGCAGGGTATCCTGCACCCAGTGCACAGAAAGGCAATCCCTTCTGCCCCCCAAAATAACAATTTATTACCAGTGGTTAGCACTTGACAGCAGTTGAAGACACGCTGGGTATTCCTTTAAAAATCCCAAAGGGGTGTCTGAGAACACATCAAAACTTAACATACGCTGGGACTAAGCTCACAAGCGGACCTTGGACTCCAGCTCATGCGATAAGAGACATGTGATCCCCACTAGCTCAGGCCAGTCACGTCTTGGTTTACAGCACACCACAAGGACGTAATAGAAGAGGATAGTTCCTGGAAAGAATGACTCTAATTCATACTTGTTGACGTCAACAAACCAGAGATATGCTTGACCATTTTAAAGTATGTCCCAAAACCCAAAAGTGGTTCTGTAAGAATGTTCTGAGGTTCTGATATCAAAGCATATTTGCTTGCTGTCTGGCTTGTTACACTGGCTTATCTGGAGGAGAAATACATATATGTTTGTGTGCTTGCATTGCCACATGCATGCCTATGAATATTTACTGTGTAAATACATAAACATATAGCAGGAATTGAAAAATACACTGTATTTCAATGAATCTGTCAAGGAAATTTTGCATTTATGAAGATACATATATATGAATTATTGTATGTCACACATACAATCATATTATGTGTATGGTCACTATGAAAGCATTAATAACATTGTAATTTAAAAAAAAACACCATTCAATATCTGCCTGCTCATTTTGCTCTTGAATGACCAGAGAGTTTTATGCTCCTTCCGTATTTTCTGACAGGAACACTGGATAGACACAAGATTCCTGAAATTCCTGGCACAGAAGGCATGGTAGACAAAGGTCTACAGTTCTTCTGGCATGATAAAGAGAATCTGGGACTTGGTAAGGGAGAATCAGAATAATACGGAGAGATCTGTCTGTTAGCTGAGGGTGATGATGATAATTTTTTTAGTGTTCAGGTCAGACCTGAGGAGCTGTGCAGTCCCAGCCTGTCAACCTTGCAGCAGATCCTATACTGGGCAGGGAGAGAACTATTTGGTGACCAAGTCTCAGTCCCACAGACATGAGTGGAAAGATAGATGCTGTGATTTGTTCAGATCTCCTCCAGTGTAAGTGCAGTCATGATAAATTGTTCAGTGTATCTTCAAAAGATACGCAACTATGATTATTTTCTGGGGTTCACTTAACCGTGCAAAGTAAACCTAATGAATTGAATGCAGAGTACAACATGGAAGGGGACATTGCTACATCCCATTTCCCATCCTCAGCTGGTAAAAACATCTATAGAGAAAGAGAACCACCTACAACTGCTTATGGATATGAATTTTATGAATATTTTTTCAGCCAATGTCAGCCTGCTGGGCATTTTTCCCTGTACACAACCACTCAGTGTAGGAAAACTAGAGAAAAATAGAGTTTTAAGAAGAATAAACAGGTCAGAGGACCTGCTAGGTGGGTTTTCCAAGTCTTGCAGAGCTTGATTTTGTCCCATTTGTGTCACGTTGAATGACAGCTGCAGAAAGAACAGTCATATTCACAACAGCACTGCACAGTCTGAAACAAAGCAGCATGTCAACCTTGCTTACATCTGGACTGCCAAGAGGGAAAGATTAAGTGCAATCTGATGACAGCATTGTTCTCCCCATTCTCATAAAACACGGAGTCTACCAGATTTTCCCTTCTGGTTCATCAGCTGTGAAATGCATGGTTTCACAAAACATCGGATCTCCAGCCGCCACTCACAAGGTATTAGATGAAGTGACGGGCCTTGCTCAGATCCCAGGGAAATAGGAGCCATATGACCATCTGACTTGTTACATCAGTAGCTTAGAAGTTGATTTAAAGGGAGGAAGGAAGGGAAGGGGCTTCCAGTTGTGTAAATCCTCGTCTGATGAGTACTAGTTGGTGAGGGGTGAGCGCCTACTCTTGTGAAGTGGGGATGGCCATGTGCTATGCAGCCAACCCATCTCACTCACATGGCAACCCATCAAATCCTGCAGACAGACAGACAGAGACTCAGAAGTAGGTTTGTTGTTTGTGTGGGGAGGGGAAGGCGGGCTTCCTCGAGATGCTGCCAAACAACACAGATCCAAATAATATGAACTATGAGGACAGACTGAATGAACTGGGGTTGTTTGGACTAAAGAGGAATGAGATGGGCGAGAGGGGAAGAGAAGGCAAGAACTCGATAACCTTCAGGAACAAGAAAAAATGCTTCAGAGCATACAAAACTACTCTCTTCTCAATGTCTGTGATAATCAAGAGCTTAAACTGCAGGACAGTTAATCTTTCTGCTTAAATGTTAGGAGAAACTCTGTGTTGGGATGAATACTGTGTGCTGGAATCTGTCTTATGGAACATTTTTGCCTGCTGGAAAGCTTTAAGGTGATTTTAAATAAACTTCTGTCAGGAAGAGCATAGATATAATTGTTCCTGCCTTGGGACTGGATGGTCTTTCAGGGTCTACCAGGATGCTGGGATTCCCACTAGGAATCAGAACTAATCCCACCCTCTCAATCACACAGGCATGACAATTAGCTGCTTTAGTTTCCAGTCACAACCCTACAACAAAGAAAGCTCAAGAGCTCTATTGCCTATGGCCAGTTCATTGCTATATTGCGCCCTTTGGTTGGGTTTGCCATCCCCTTTCATCCAGCTCTTGTTCTCATTAGCTGATCAACAACATGCTTGTTTCGAAATTCTTTACAGCCATATGGATTAAACAAGAAAAAAAGAAGCGTCAAAACCCAAATAAGTATCACTAAATATAGTTAGGGCCAGCTGGTTTTAATTAGAATTGTCTCAAGGCAGCCATGCCAAAAGCAATCTGAGCGGAGTCTTATGGCATGATCTGTTGATCTGCCAACATCTTTCAGGGGTTTACTGTATCCCCTGCAGTGAAATCGCGCCCCTGTGTAATACAATGATGGTGCATTCCAGACATATTTTTTGGCTGAGAGGCAGTGTTTTGGATGCAGTGGGAGCAATTGCTGTCATCTGATCCTAGGGCTCTGTTTTGTGTTGAAGGCATCACGTTGAAACCTGGATGGGCTCAGTAACCAAGGTGACCTCATGGGAAGGAGCCATCACCATGGAGAGTCCCCCAGCATGTTGGTGAGGATCGTGTGTGGGGGTGAACCAATCTTGGGGCATGTCTTGAGGCTTTTCCAGGCTCTTCCATTTTCTGACCCCCCCCCATCATCAGGTAGACCACTGGGCCCAGTGTGTCAGTGAATGGTACCAATTATGCAGTCAGGTAGGCTAAGAGAAGTCCAGGTTCCCCGGGAAGTTTTCATATAGATGGGATCCAGCTCTTCTTGTTGAACAGCCTTTTCCTGACCAGGGTAGCTATTAGTTGCACAGGCTATGAAAACATGACAAGGTCTGCGAGCCAGAATGACTCTGCTACCTGCATGTCTTCTCTGTCCCCGCAGGGACAAAGGGAGTCAGATGAGTCTAGAGTAGGGGTTTTTTCACTAATCACTTGGAAAAGCAGAGAAGGAAGGAAAGGAGACTGAATCATCACAAGGCCAGCCAGGCAGATATTAGAGCCTTAGACTTTTTGTTACTGTGCCTAGGAATGTTCAGTCTCAGTTTCTTTCACCAGCAGAGAAAGATGGGGAAATGGTCTGCCATACCCTCCACTGGTCCATCATCTCAGAAGACCATCTAAGGACCAGCCCCATTCTGCCTCAAGGTATGCACATTGATTTGATTCATCCTCAAGATTTTTCCCAGCTCTAATTTGATGTGGGTTTACTGGTGGTTTCTCAGATGGGCTAATTCAAAACTTGCTGAAGTCAAAAGAGATTTTCTCTGTAAAGCCAAGCACAGAAAGTAGATAGCTGTTATATTTAGGTCACATAGCTCTGCCTTTCTGAAAGGGATTTGAGATATCTCCATATTCAAGGGCTGTACTTTCAAATCAGATCACATTTCGTCATGGTCCTTCCTATACTGAACAATTGTTCGTGCTCACATCTAAGTTCTTAGATTTCATCACACAAACAGCGAGAGAATATTCACCACTAATGGAGAAAAAGAGTACTGCATAGCTATCACGTCCTGGGGACGGACCAGAAATTCAGGTGTCAGTGGACAGAGGACCTCTTCCAGACCTAGCTCTTCTGGATAAAAATGTTAGTACATTCAGCTTTCTGTGTCTATTCACCAGCTTGAAGTTTGATATTCCTGCAGCCTGCTAGCACACAGGACAATGTTGACATTCCTTGTGTACTCCAGGAGAAGTCATTAAGGTTTGCTGATGAGGGCTTGGTTTTATACATAGCTGGCGTGGTTTCAGCCTCCCCACAATGTCTGTTCTTCCCTGTCCCCAGAAGAAACCTCGAGCCCTTGCAACCAGCAGAATTGGGGTAGGTGGGACACTCTTTAACTCACTTCAGCACGAAGACAGGTAACCTTGTAGTGAAAGGTAACACCCATATGAACAGCTCCACAAGCAAACTGTGAAGAAAACAGCCACAGAAGGTGGAAGCAGGTAAAGAGCAAGACATTTTTCAGTCTTCGTGGTGGATAGTCAAACAGAGACAAATCAGTCTCTGACTCGATCTGTCCTCTCTCCTTGCTCCCATGGAAGCTCCTTCAGCACTGCCCAATTTGTCATAGGAATTACCCACTTACGCAGTTGCAAAAGCTGCTTTCCTCCACTTCTGAGTATCATTTTGGCTCATGTCACATTAGGTAAAACGGAGAACATTGCACATGCATGAACACAGAAGGCAAAGTGATCGTGTGTAATTAAAATATGTTTATAAGACCTCATCTTTCCCCCAAAGAATGACAAAATCAATTTATCCTGTTTAGGTTTATTTCAAGCAGTACTTCCTGAGGGTGTTCTTCCAACAGGAAACTCTTTGTTAGCATTACTTGACATATGGGAGAAAACTGGATGGGACCTGTCAAATAGCAAAGCTACTAGAGTCCCCTTTATTCCATTAGGTCTGATCCTAATCTTATTTATAAATCTTCATCCTAACAAGGCTTCATTTTCCTGCCTATGCCAAAAAAAGCACATGCAGAATTAACAAAATATTTGCAAAACTAACCCTTTCTCTGCAATTGCAGAGTTAGTTGAAATCTCAGAAAATAGTCTCCTCTGCCAAGACAGGACTGAGTCTACCTGTCATTCCCAGAAGTAATGTGCCTAAAATCTGCAGGGATGGGAAATTCTCTGTCTTCCAAAGTAATGCATAGAAGGTTTCCTTCCCCAAGCCATTACACAAACTTTAGTGGATTTTTTTGTTTGTTTTTTGTACAGATGCCTAAACTGATTCATCCTTTTTGTGATTTAACCCTCCGACTATTTGGCTTATCTGGTTTGGACACTGAGAACTTGAAAATAACCTTTTAGTCCTTTCTTCACTATGTTATTTTTACACTGCAGATTCTCTTCATTTTTCTTGGGAACTTTCAACTACTTCAAGTTTATACAGCACCAAGCCATATGGAGAATTGCTTCCACTGGTGTAGTACTGTAACACACCAAAATATTAATTTTAATAATTTTTTCATCTACAGATTTGATTAGTACTAGTTTGAAGTTGAAAGGAAAATAGAAGTGAGGAAATTACTGTATTTGCATGTCTCCAAGCTTTGCTATGTAAAGCAGAATTCCTTTGATCAATGAGCCATGATTGGCATTTGAAATAAATTGATGAGGTCTGTCACAGGTAACTCACTAAGCTGAGATAACCAGACCATTTATAATTGTCCAATCTGATGTCAGAATCACACCTATCCATTTCATAGTAAATGTTCCCAAAGTGGAGGGAGAAAGAAGTGAAGTAAAATAAAAGGAATTTATGCTAGCAACATAGTGTTCCTCTCTGCTTCCTCCTGCAACTCTGCCCCATGCAGTGCAAATCTCAGTTGTGTGTTGAATGCTAATTTTTCAAATGCAGTGGTAACAGGAAAACTCCTCATCTGGTGCATATGAGCAGAGTCAGAAATGGATGTTTGCCATGTAGCCAGCGAGGCAAATTTTGCCCATCAGTTTATGCATATGTTTCATAAACAAAAAGGAAGTCTATGTTAGGGTGCTGGGGGAGATGCTATAAAGTTTTTATTGCAACTTGTTTTTGTAAGTCTTGTCTAGCAAATCCATGTGGTTTCCCTCAAATTTTCAGTAATAAACATTTAACAGCGTGTTCCACCATCCCACTTATATAGGAAATTTTGTTGGGTGAGTGAAAGAAATTGCTCAGAAGGAACAAGGATTGCTGTGTTGCACTGTGACAACTACATACTGCAGAGAGCCTGAAAGTCTCGGGCTTGTTGCCTCTGTGAGATGACCTGTGGATGTGGCATCTTTGTCCTGAGACTGGGAGAGATCCTGGGTTTTTATATAAAGGAATGGGTACTTCTGATCAAAAAATGTCAGACGGTTCTACCTTCTGCCAAATCATGGGCAGAACTGAATTCCTGTGAGTATAAACCCATGGACTTGAGGCTTAGTGGTTAAAAAGAAAATCCAGAAAAATTGTGTGTTTTGGCCTCCTTGGGCCAAACAAAATCTTGAAAGAAGCAGAAAGACATTTCAGAGGTCATCACTGTCTTCTGCAAGACCTACATAATAAAATTTCACCTTACTGTTCAACCCTGAGTACCACCCCATGGAATACTGTTTCCTCTACTGTGTACCCACTCTTGCTCCAAGAGGTGAAAAAGATATCACAGATCAATCAGATGCCTTGGAAACCATCTTATGTCAACATGGCAAAACCTTTGCTGTCCGCTGTGATGGGAGTTGTGTGGAAAATGGTGAACTGAGGCAGTGGACTAGATAGTTCAAAGAACAAAGGAGCCCTTCTGTATATCCTTGGTGGAGAGACCCAAAGAGCATCACACAGGACCACGGTGCTGGACATGAGGACCAAATGACCAGTCAACGGTAGACCTTGTGTAGTCTAGAAAACACAGTCGGTTCTTTCTGTGAGAAAAAGAAGCATGAAATAGGCTAGTTATATCCGGAACAAGGACGTGAAAGGTGAGATCCATAGCAATTATCTTCCGCTTCCTAAACATATGGAGTAGGAATTCATCTCATCTACTGTTAGTTGTGTACCCCAGATGTCTGAGAAAGAAATAGAAGAGAAATAGGAACTTTGAGGTCACAATGCACCTGGTCTCCAGAAGAGACAGAAGTTAAGATGAGATGTGTTACTCTCTGAAAAAACCACAGGAGAGAAATAGGAACTCTGTGGGTACAGTGTTTCTGGTCTATAGAAGAAACAGATTTCAGTATGAGATGGATTGTTTTCTAAAAATGCCCTTTTCTCTACAATGACTGGAGGAGGCTCTGAGTGACTAATTCCAGTGTAGACTTCTACATTGTAGTTGTCTAACACGAGGTAAGAACCCATTCCCTTATGTCCAGTAACAACTGATCTAGCCTCTCTCTAGCCATGAAAACAGATAGGTACCTCCAGAGAGTGATTCATCCCACTTGAAGAAAATAAGAAATTAACAGGAACTGCAGTGGGCCAGACCTTTGGTCCATCTAGCACAGTCTTTCTTGGAAATTTGCCAACAACAAATGCCTAGGAAAAATATAAGATCAAACGAAGATCATCCTCAAAATACATTCCACAAATTTCTGCCTCAGGGACTTTCTGAACAAGAGTGGGTATCTTTTTACAGTAATCTTCAGGTTTTTTATCCGCCATTAACTTGTTCATATTTTGAATCCATGTAAACATTTAGCATCAGTAAACATGTGTTGACTCAAGTGTCTAATCTGGGTGATTTGCTCCCTGAGAGTGCTCTGCCTCTCTAAGCAGCCTAGACAACTTGCATAGACTAAGTGCTTAATTTCCAAGTGAGATGAATCCTACCCCCAGCAATCAGGAAAATAGCAGGTATAAATATGTTTTGCAGCTGGCTGCATTCATTTACCCATCTACCCAGCAGCTTCCAGAGACTCCCAGTGCCTTGAATACTAGACAGGCTGTGACAGAATCCATCCGGTTGGTAACTCCAAAATATCACATTCCCAAAAAAGAAATCCCACATCCTTGGCACTGAGAACCTGGCACCAAAGTCTACAAAGAAAAGGAAGAATATTAGGAGGCAGCATAGTCCATAGGCATACAGAGTCAGTAGACAGCTGGAGGGAGATAACTTCCTCTAAGAAGATAGAAATATGTGCAAAAAAATTCATTGGGAAAGTCAGTCTGTTGATCTGGATAAGCAGGTCTCTTAGAGCAGCAATTGATCAATACCCCAAATCAGCTGGATGGCTTGGCTTACTGTGACTGTCCTTACATTTTGGTTTTAAGATGGGGTGAAGCACCTTTTAGAGGTACTTAATACTTTCTACGTGCTCCAACACACAGAGAATGCTTTTGCAGACCAAAGAATCTGGGGTATACTGATAGCCTGATCCCTCCCCTCTGCAAACACTTAGTGTTTGGGGGTATTGCATTCATTTGTTCTGCTTTCTGCTGTTAACAGCTGCATGTGAAATGTCCCTGGGCTATTATTACATAGTATGTTTTACTTAAAGAAAATCATCCTTTCAGCTTGTGCTTGTCATCTCAGATAGTCCAAAGCACTGAAAAACACACATGTTTGGACATAGAAGAATTTCAGATGTGCTAGGCATATTGCACACCCAACAGAAAAATCATCAAGCTTGCATGCTCACCATAACTTTGTTCTGATAACCAAGGCTTGTTTACAAAACACGCCTCCACCAGGATTCCTCTTTTCCATACCAAGAAAGCACTTAGCATAGTATAAATTCCCCAGAATCCAATGGAAGGAAATCCTAGAAGGTGAAAAATGGTGAGGTAAGATGCAAACCCACTTAGGCAATGCAATTTCATCTGTGTAATATCCCTAACTATTACCTCATTAAAATAGAGTAGAAAAATAAACTTTAACAGTCTTTATCTCAAGGTAATTTTTCCAGCATGTTTCCTGCTCTCTTGTTCTTCGGTGTTTTCTTTAGCAGTTTTTGGAAATGAGCCTCTGATGGGAGCTACTGTAATCTAGAGAGTGTTTATTTAAAAAGCAGTTAACTTTTGTAAGGCGCATTATTTCCATTGCAGGCAGCATCAGTTGTGCTCAGAGAAGCTCATAAGCCCCTTTCAACAGAGTGGGGATATTCTGCACCTCAAAAGCGAATGCTGGAAACCCCGGGCATCTCTAGCAGGACTGGCACTGCCACGAAGCACAAACCTCTCCGCCCTGGTGTAAAACCAGACAGATGTAGCAGCAACTGAAAACTGCTATCTGCCAGATTATCCATCTCCCAGAGGAGAACAGCAACAGCAACTAACAGATGTTAGTTCATACACCCACAAAGTTGTCAGTGGCATCAATGGTTCTTGCTTACAGATACCATCTTTTATCTTGCAAGAATATTTGGACACTATTGACTTTTATCCCAATTAAGATTTCCAAGTTTTGACGTGTTTCCAGTTGTAATTTGGGCTGTACAAACTCAGAAGTTCTTTATTTAAGGCAAATTGCAACGCAGGAATCAATAAATGGATAGTATTAACACTAATGGGAGAAGACTGCTAGAAAGATTGACAAAAAATTGCTGGACTTTACTGCATCATTAATTTACCACCTCACTCAGAAGTTGTGATGTGCCACACAGCATCGTAAGGAGTTTAGGAAGCATCTGATCTGTGGTGAGGATGCACAGATGTGCCTGTGTTGAGAACTTTGCTAGAAGGAACATTTGAGGAAAGTTAATATTCATTCTGGAAAGACTTGAACAGATACCTTGGAGGGACAGATGGAGGGATGAGCAGCATATGAGTGTTTCTAGATGAAGGGCTTGAATGTTTGTGTTGCAGTGTCCTTGGCAGGAGTGCATTAGAGTGCAAAGAGGAGGAAAGGTGAATTCATAAACATTTTGGTGGGCAACAGGGTGAATGTGAAAGTGTGAGAGGGTGTATCAGGTTGCTATTCAAAAATCAATGCAGGGTTTGTGTCCGGAGATAGGGCAGCCCTGCTGTCCTGTCATAACATGAGGCTGAGCTAGACTAGTAACAGAGGTAGGAGAATATGCATGAGAGAAAGAGAAGGCCAGAAATGTGGTTTCTTTTTGCTCCTCAAACTGAGCCAGAACCTTCTCTTGATTTTCATCAGACAATTGTTAGGTCCTATTCATAGAACCATAGAATCATAGAGTGGTTTGGGTTGGAAGGGACCTTTAAAGGTCATCTAGTCCAACCCCCCTGCCATGAGCAGGGACATCTTCAACTAGATCAGGTTGCTCAGAGCCCCGTCCAACCTGGCCTGGAATGTTTCCAGGGATGGGGCATCTGCCACCTCTCTGGGCAACCTCTGCCCGTGTTTCACCACCCTCATCATCAAAAATGTCTTCCTTAGATCTAGTCTGAATCTACCCTCTTTTATTTTAAAACTCTTACCCCGTGTTACCTCCCTTCTTTTTCTCACCTCTCATCCCAGGCTGAATTCACTCCCTGCAGCTCCAGAGTTCAGTTTTCATGACCTTCCCCTCCCTGGCTACGTGACCCATCCCATGTCTCCCATTGGTCTGGACCCATCTTCACTGGGCTGCTTCGTTCCTTCTCCTGGTTCTCCTTGCCTCCCAGCCACAGGTTATGCAAAGTTATGAAGGCCAAGGATAACCCAGCCTGTATCTTAAAATGGCATGTCAGCTGCGAAGGCTTAAAAATACACTACTGATGGCAACTGGAACCTCTTGACTGCATACTTAGCTTGTGATAAAAGTAATTAGCTAGTCTGGGAGTGTAGGAGCGAAAAGCCAGCAGCAAAAAGAAACAGAGATGTAAAGAACATAATGAACTGTTTACAAGGGGATGCTGGCTTTGTGTGCTTTATCTTAGGCTGCTGACTAGCTGACACCACCACGTAGATCATGTGGCGGTGCTCTGCTCCTGTTGCTATTCACAAAGCTGCTTGACCCTCGGGGATTAGCCACTCCTTAATCCAGTCTGAGGTTTCAAGAAACACAGTTTAGTGGAGTCTCAGGTCAAGGAGAGGAGCAGATGGCTGTTCACTAAGATTGGCTTCTGATAAACAGCAAACTTGGGGTAAAGCCCCTGGTATGGGAAACGTACCTGCAAAGAAGAGGGAAGTAGTCCCTGCTTCCACCTTGAACCCACCCTGTCTTCTTTTCCTCGGGGTGCCTCAGTCACCCACCTACTCAGATGCCTACACTTTGGGATAGCAGGGTCAGATGGCATCCCCACAGGTAGGGATGCCACCTTGTTCAGGATGCTACTTACACATTTAAAGCAAACCCTAGAAGGATTCGATGGGGTGGAGGAGAAGGATGAGAATGGAAACAGAGCTCAAAATGTATGGAAATTAGGTTGGTAAAAAAGAAGTTGCTCAGGCTCTGAGAGCTCATGTTAATTTGCAAGTTGACTGCACTGTTCATAAGGGAATGGGGAGAGAGGAGAGACTTCTACATTTCTTTGTCTACCCAGAATTCATTAGGGGTGGGTGAAAAATTTCCTCTGTCTGCATTTCCTGTAAACATAACAAACTAATGGGCAGGGGACCTCATTTTCTTATCCGTGAAGAAGAGGCAACAGCTGCTTTAATTAAAAGTTGGGGGGGGTATATTATCAGGATGAAAGAGCGTAGATAATATTGGAATAAGAATTCGTGTTCCCAAAAGAACAGGGAGAAAGTGAGAAAGCTTTGTTTATTGATCATTCTTCCATATCATAACACAAAGTTCTCAGAACTGGGGCTGTCCTAGAGGTAAGACAATATAAGAACTTTATGACCCTCGCCCTTAAACATAATGAAGTGCCTAATTTGTATTGCTATAAGTGGGAGCCAAAGCGTAAAACACATTAAAATTTCAGGTGCTATCTGATATGCCAGTATTTGTGGTGATATCACTGTGCCTGTCCTACTGCCACTTCAGGGATCCTTCTCACTCCATGAGGCACAAAATACTTCCATACTGTGAGACAGGTATAACACCTGAATCCCAAACACTGATGCCTGAGCATTTTCTTGACTGGCTACGAAGTCTTGATGTGAAAAGCTCAGAGAATCATCACAGCAAAGCACCAGCAGCTACCCAGTCTTCAGATCACCCTTGCCTTGGAGATATTTATCTGGACCCATGGGAGTTCAGAGCTTCTCTTTTTCAGTTTCACTGTTGGTCCAGCAATACCCTTTAAAGCATAGAATTGCAAAAGAAAATAGATCCTTGCTAATTCACTGTCATTAACAATGTACACATTGCAGTTTAATTAGACCCTGGTGAAATTCCTAGTTGAAGCTGTTATTTCAGACCCGCTCTGACAGATGTCAACCAAGCGTTTTTGCATAACTTCAATTCCTCAGCTTCTTTGGATTTTGATCAATGGACTTCTTTTCTGCTGCTGTGTGGAAAGAAGAGTGAGTTTGGTTTGTTTGCTTGCTTATTCCTTTGGTAGATTTGGTGTGAAAGAGCTGGACATTTTTTGGTTGCCTGGGTGGGATTGAGGGTGGGAAAAGAGGCCAGTGCTTTAGCCTTTAATGTGATGAAACAAACTCCTTTTCTAGATCATTAGATGGTTTGAATCCAGTGCTAAGAAACTTTCTGCCATACTGAGTTAATTCCTTCCTTTGCCTATTCTGAATGGAAGCCTGAACCTTCAGATCCTACATTATCATTAGGAATCATCTCGGAAAATTTTGCTTATCTAAAGCATCTATCACACAAAATTTGTCTAGGCTAATCCCTCAAATAGCTGAGATTCCAGCTGTCTAACATTTGCATGGCTAAATTTAGATAAGATAAATACTGTCCTATGTGTCTCAACAGCTGTAAAGCAATAAATATACCAGGGGACATACTTTCTAGTGACAGATAGAAAACCTTTTATATTAAAAGAGTTTCCCCTGCCAAACTTCAGCAACTTTTTTTATAAGATTGGTCTGAATGCACACATCTACATAATATTATTTTTTTAATGTCAAAGGATAATTACGTTGTATTTGGCCAAACAGTTCACTGACATCTTCTTAACAGAAGTGAAATATATGTGCCTGTTAAAATGGTAGGATCTACAAAACTACTGAACCTGCTTTCCATAGCATTGTGAATGAGACATTCTGACAGATCAAATCTTGATTTTTTGAGTCATTTACTATTCCCTGCTTTTGTTCCTCTCTGTAATATAAACTTTATAGGATTCAAGTTGATGTTGGGGAAAAAAGTGTTTGTTTCATTGTACAGAAAAATCAGTGTGCAATGGATCCAGAAGAGATATAAATTAAAGGACCGTCAAAGTATGATACTAAAGTTATGTTGCTGGAAAAGTCGGTAGATCCCTCAATGTGCACAGCTCAGTGAATAGACATAAGTATTCATGATTTCAAATCCAACTGGTCAAAACTCAACATTTCCATTTTATGGGAAATTAACATTATCAAATATGTTCTTTGTTCCAACTGGAAAGAAGCTTTTGAAGTTTCCCACAAATGGCTAAAGTGTCATACTGCCCCATTTTAACCCAAACAGAAGACACTTTGATCCAGGAAAGATAAGAATTTTTAATGAGCACTGAGAAGCAGCTGTCCTTCATTTTTTTAAACAACAAATACTGCATTTCAACCAGCAATAGTGAGGTAATATTTATGATATTTCATGAAATATTTCAAAATTGGAGGAAAAATCAAGGAGTTCTACACAAAGTTTGCAAAACTTTTTTTCCCTGTAATAGCTTAACAAAAGTGAAATTTGTGCAAAATATTTTGTCTTATTCAAAACTAGGATTTCTCTGCAGAAAGATTTGCTCCCAGGGACATCTTTAAGAAGAGGAGTTAGTCATGAGAGCTAGTAAAGTCTCTCATGAAAATGCTTCCAGTTTCTGCAATAATAAGGCATTTTCAAAGATAATTTGAGAGTATAAATATCTATATTTTCCATATCCTGGCTAGGCTTAGAACCAGATTTGTTCATGTAGTCACTTGATTAAAAAAATAAATAAATAAACACCAAAAAAACCCTTCATCATATTTTTCTGGTGAACATAAGGACTTCACCATCAGAAATGCGCTCAGATGTCCTGTCACTCTCCTGCACAGAAGGCCCCTTATTTCTGGGGGAACTGACACAGATTTCAATGCATTTCCACCTTCTTCTTTTTTTTTTTTTCTCCTCTCCTTTGACCATCTTCCCACCCGTGAAAAGATACTAAAAACCTGACTTCTGAGGGTTCAACGAAACATCACGATTTAATGAAAAAATTTGGGGAGCAAGGAGGGGTGGGGATAAAGGGCATGAGGATAATTGAGTAGGGATCTTTTGCTCCGTGTTTTGTACTGCTTTGTGTCACTGAAAGGAGTGCCAGTCCTCTGCCGAGTCTGGGCTTGACTAACTCAAGTACAGAACTGTAAAATTAGCTGAGGTGAATCCCACCCCAAAAACAATCCATCAGCCTTGGTTGAATGTAAGTTGGCAGCAGCTCTGGCAATATTTCATTTGCATTAGCTGCTAATATCAACATTAGCTCAGTATTCAATCATAGGAAGTCAAACAAATCTCAGAGCCTGATAGAAATATATACAGTGGGCACAAAGATAGACTCCGGTTTTACTTCTGTGTAAATCTGCTTCCTTTCTTGAAGCTGTTTCTGATTTACTATGAGGTATGTGTGTGCAGGATGCAACCCAAGGAACACATCTGTACGATGATAATTTTCATACCAAAGATATGTTTGGTGCATTACAAATAAAGCAGTAATCCCCTCAATGATCTAGTTCAGACAAGAGCCAAACAGATCAGACGCAAGTATAAATAGCAAACCACAGGCCTGCTTTTCCATAACTGCCAATTTATTATTGCAAGTCTCGCTTTTTTTTTCCCCAATAGTTCCAGCTTCTGGATTCCTGTGACTACTTAAAAATACCGTGCTTCATTTAAAAAACCAGGGGGGAAAAAAGTTAGCTACTTTTTATTCCATGGTTGTGGGAAAACCCTGAAAATGTGGTGTTTTAACAGAAGACAAATATAGGTAAACCTAGTAAGGGATGTGAACCAGGGCTATTTGAAGACTAGCAACCTCAAATACCATGGGAGTGGAACATTTGTGGGTTTAATGTAAAAATGTCTGAGACAAAAAATGTAAATAATGTATACATGTACAAAAATTCAGAAAAAGAGTTCAAAAGATTCACCAAATCTTTAAAGGCAAAGCGGTGTTTAATAAGTCAGGGATGTGAGCTGGTGAAGATCTCAGCATAAAATCCAGACAGTTTCCCATGGCTGAACCTATATCTACGTTATAACCTCCATATTTCATGGCTGCCTGGACTGAGGTTTGACTTTGTTCCCATCTCTAAATGCACTGGATCTGGATATTCTCCTGTCTAACCTCTTATATATATATATATATTTCAGGCTGCTCTCAGTGAATTTGCTCTAATCTGCCTTTGGATAGGAAAGAAATAGCTTCCAACACAAAGACATGCTTCCTAGCAACAATCTGGTTTAAAGCAACGTCTTAAAGCATCAGCATTTTGGCAGATGACTTTCCCGGCTTCTTTGCCTGCTGCAGGCATGCCTGTGCTCAGGGATGGGGCAGAGGCTGATGCCTGCCTGCCTGAGCTGCTGGGCAGAGCCAGCCAGGGCAGAACTGACAGCAGAGGCAAGCAGTCACACCCAATTCATTCTTAACTCCAAATTTGCCTGCATACTGGCCAATTTTGCCAGTTTAATGCAACTTTGACCGGTGCTAGGGAGGAAGGTGTAAGTTCTGCCAAATAATAACAGATCACATAGCACCAGTCTGATCAGCATCTCTCTTGTTTCCTTAGCCACCACCCAGCTGCTAGCCAAAATGTAGGTGTAGGGATTGTGAAGGGGAGGGATGGACGTGAAGATGTGGGCAACAGGTATCGGTATACCACAGACTCGAGAGACTGCGTAGGGAGATGGGTGGGAAGATAAGCCTGCATGACATATAAGAAAGATGAGGTATTTTGAGAAGTGGAGGACATGGAGAGGGCACAGTGATGCCTTAGGGGGGACAGTGGGGAGCTGAGGATATCCTTTCAATACTTAAAGGGGGCTTATAAGAAAGGTGGGGACAGACTTTTTGGTAGGGCCTGTTGCAATAGGACAAGGGGTAATGGTTTTAAACTAAAAGAGGGTAGATTCAGACTAGATCTAAGGAAGACATTTTTGATGATGAGGATGGTGAAACCCTGGCAGAGGTTGCCCAGAGAGGCGGTAGATGCCCCATCTCTGGAAACATTCCAGGCCAGGTTGGACGGGGCTCTGAGCAACCTGATCTAGTTGAAGATGTCCCTGCTCGTGGCAGGGGGGTTGGACTAGATGACTTTTAAAGGTCCCTTCCAACCCAAACCATGCTTTGATTCTATGATTCCACATCGGTGGGAGTTGCTTGTGGGGTGGTGTCCATAAGTTCCTCTTCTTTAGCCCACTGCTCCCAGGGTGATTCATTCAAGTTTCACAAAATGTGCTGTCCCCTTACGGTTTCTGCACCTTAGCTCACCACTTGCGCCCAAGCAGGGATGTGATTTGGAGGCAGGCCCTGCTCCTGGGATGTTGGTGTGTAGATGAAGAGACCAACACCAGATGGAGTCAGGCTAAAAATAAAGCCAAAGGCCAAAAGAGCGCAGAGCTGAGGGGAAAAACCCAAGTGCTTCTGAAAAGTCTCGAGCTCCTGCGTAGCACGCCCCAGGAGCCAGCCAGCTCTGCTTGGCGGGGATCTCTCCACCCACCCACTCTGGGCTCCTTTCCCAACCTGTCGTGGCAACTCTAACAAGAACCAGTTATGAAAGCACAGATCTGGAACCAGTTCTCTCATTTTCATTAAATGCTAGAAAGAATGATACCGGGATTTTCTCAATGAACAATAACATGAGGTGGGGAGGGTTGTAGACATGGGGGAAGAGAAACGAAGGGGGTCTTGGCACTTTGGGGTCTAAAAAGGCTGATTTGCCCCTTGAAAGTCCCAAACCACTGCTTCATTTTTCAGCAGTTTCCAGTAGCCCCGCTGGTCTGATGCCTACCTTGCAAGTTTAGCACAAATAATACATGAATGATCTTTCATAAGCATTCTACAGCCTGAGCATGAAACCACTATTGCCATTGAGAACTTTCCTGCTAACACCAATAAAGTTTGGACCAGGCCTGTAAAATAAGCAGGTCACATTAAAAATAAATAAACAGGTAAAAAAAGACTGAAGACAGATGTGGGTCACTGCATGAGGGTGCTCGCTCTGGGACACAGATGCTCAGCCTCTGGTTCAGTTCTGTGCTTCTGAGTCCACAACAGCTCTACCGAAAGGAAATTTTCCAATCATGAATGAAATCAGCCTTGGCATGTGGACAGATGGACTTTCCAACACTCGTGGGGTCACTAGCCTCTGCACCAACCTGACGTGGGCAGCAGACAGAGTTGGTTGATATGGTTTCCTACATGTGATCATCAGCTCTTTGCTCTTCTTGCCATCAGGGCAGGAGGTAACAGCTCTTCTGGTGGCGGTGCAGTTTTGGTCCTGTGGAGATGGGCCTTCATCTCCTTAAAAATCACTGGTAAACCCATGTCTAGAAATAGAAGGAAACAAGTCAGAGATTTCTGAAAGAGCGATTTTTTTCTACTACATTTTCTCTTTTTTTTTCTTTTCCTCAGTGTCACTTAAAAAAAAACCTCCAGACTTTGGTTTTCACTGTAAATCACCGTACAGATCTCTTATAATAATGTTCTTCACACCATCAGGAGATGGAGACGTGGAATCCAACCACAGTTAGAGAGGGTTTTTGGAAGGAAGGGTGGTCTTTCACTCAAGCTGTTTTCTGCTTGGTTTGCAACTGTGCCCTAGACAACAGGGGCTTTTATAATAAATATTTATTCTATTAACACTACTATAAATCTAAACAATGAATAATAAATAATCAACATGGTTTGGATAGTTAATAAAGCACCATATATCAATGGAAGTTCACATGGATTTCACAAAGCCTTTCCTGCTAACAGATGGGCCAATGAAAACATTTTAATGTGCTTACAGTTTTCAGGCAGAGAAAGACAATGCCCGTGTGTGAGAAGACAAGAGGTTTAGTACATCTCAAATGACTATTCAGCATTCTCTTTCTTTAGTAAGAGCCAACTGTTCTGGTAAAAAGTTGCCTGAAGCTGTACTGAGAAGTAAGGAGATAATTTGCCTGTGGAGGAAGTACTCATTTTGACCAAAATCTGATCAGTTTTGTAAGAATAATCTCTACCAAGGAAGACACTTTTAAAAGAATAGAAATAATTTTCATGCTTATGTCAAATGCAGATGATCATTTAAGCTGGAGAAAAAAAGGATAAAAATACTTTTTAAAGGATCAAAAAAATAAAATATTAGGGAAAGGCAAAACAATGAATTTGTCTTGTCAAATTTTAAGTAAAATGTTTTGATTGTTAATTGCAGTGTGCCTTTTTTCTTCATCAAATGTGAAGTTGAAGAGAGGTCTTAACTATCTTAATGAGATGTCTTATTTCCCATTTACCTCATCTTTTTCCAGTATTTCCTTTTTTTTCTAGGACGTCTTTGCCAAAAAACCCTAAAACCAAAATTCTGTTTCAGGTGAAGCCAAAGTTAATCCCTTTTTCCCACCATCCCCACTTTTCTACTCCATCCACCAAGACAAAGAAAACTTATTTCCCCTGCTCTCCTCTTGACCCCATCAATTACAGCTGGCACATATCCTGGAGTGAGAGGGTTTACATCCCATCCAAAAGTTTTAAGATTTGAGTATTTCCTACTATGATTTGGGAATCTTCTTGCCATCTGTATAAACATCTCATCCCTTTATATAACTTTTTTTCATTATAAATAATTGGGGTGGGCTTACTGCCAGGTAAATAGTATAAATAGAAAGGAGGTCTCTTTAAGCAACGTATCATCACTGCAAGGCAGAGGCTATTATTTAATGAATTGGCACTGTAACAATTGCAGAAAATGACTGAACTACGGTACAGAGCTCTGCACGCCTGAATGGACACGTGTGCGCTGTGTTCACTGCGACAGTGACGGATGGGTGGATAATGACATCTATGGGGAGGTTTGTTTCATGGGAACAAGGGGGTGCTGCAGAAATAGAGTCCCATTCTGACTGAAGTCTGGTGTTTCAAAGATGTGCCCAGCTGCACAATTAAAAGTGAATTAAAGGACATGAAATGGAGAAAAATAGCCCTCATTTCCTTCCAGACAGTTGCACCTCTGGGATCTGGTTTACTTTTTTAGGAGATACTCATGTAGTAGCATAAGGTATAATGTCTTGGAAATCAGTTTCTTTCTCTCCCAGCTCAAAATTTGACTCTCTCAAAAATAAATCTAGGGTTTCCAACTGTGAACCCTTCCCAACAAGACTGACATATTTGGTGAAACAAAGGACAGACATTCCTGGTGGGGAGCAAGGTCCTCAGTATTAACTCTGAAGGGTGTTAGGGTGGATCCAAAGAAAGAGTAAAGGGGAGCCCACACAACTTGGTGTAGAAAGACCCAAGTTCTGAGGTTCTGCCCAGCTGGGAAGCATCACTGCTGCAGGAGGTGGGTACCACAGTCTTAGCACAGCATTGGGTTCATCCTGTCAGGAGGCCAGCACAACATAACTCAGCTGTAACATTGAGCTCCTGTCCATCCTTAGATCACTGCAACAACCTAAGACCTTGCTGAAAGTGGGACGGTCAGTACTTAGATAGCTAAAGCACTAAGGAGAACCTGCAGGAAGGCTCACACAGCTCTCCCCAGGGAAAGACACCTCAGAGCCTAATGAGTGCCAAGGATGCCAAGGTGCCTGTGGCCACAAAGGCAACTGTGGCTGTCATCTCTCCCTCTGGCATGATGCATGCGCTGTGCTGGGTGGTTGAAGAGGGTACAAAGAAAAACTCCTTAGCTCCCTCCATAAATCCATGCCTGGTTGCAACATGTTACTTCTAGGAACTGAAGTCTTCTTTTGTGGTTCTGGTTCATGGGATGGTAGCACAACCAGAGGCTGACTGTATATCCATATCATCTGCAGCTAAATTCTGGTTACCACCAGTTAATTCAAAACTATTAATTTCTGGCAAAACACAGACTGTTGTTTAAAAGAAGTTCCTCCCAGTACCCAGGAGAGGACATTAGGATGTTAGTTTTGCTTTTAGTTATTTCTGGCTTTGGGTGGGTCCAGGTGTCCATCAAGTGTGGCTCAAGCTGTTTGCTGCAGATCTGTATCATTTCTGCTCCTCCAACCCAGCAAAAAGGCAGCTGGACCAATTGCAGCCATCCAGAAAGTCACTCCATTCAGGCTGTGCTCTGCTCTCAGCAAGGACATGGAGATTTGACTGGGTCTGGGACATCCTTTGGCTCAGGAGTTCAAGTGGGTCCCAGCAGATCTGGATTCAGTTCTTGCCTGTGCAGCTGACCTTGGACAAGTTATTAAGACTGCAGTGAGTCATATTGCTTTTGGGGACAGAAGGGGGTAGCCTGAACACATAATGTGCCTGTTGCCACATGTGAGGACCTCACCCTGCCAGCATCAACCTGCCTAACCCAGTTGTGTCAAAATACTCTGGGTTCATCTAAACATTTTAATTAGCTGGCTTCCCTCATCCAGGCAACTACAACAGAACCAGCTAGGAAAGGCTAACGTGCAGTTGTGCCAGCAGGTTTTAGGGGGGGGTGAAACTTTTAAATGGGAAAAGAAACCACTATACCCTTTTGTACACATGCGGGATCTGGAGAGGGGAGGAGTTCATAATTCAAAGACAGACCAAATAAAATGTTGCCTATTAAACAAATGAATATATATATATATAAAAATCACAGGTATATGCACATAGATAATAAGGATCATAAATGCATGATAATTTATGATTTATTATCTATATACAGGAGGAAATCATTATAGGTCTGTTTCTTTTTTCATGATGATTAAGGGGCAACCTCATGATATAAGTCATCAGTCAGAGATTTTTAAACTGCGGATAGCAGCACTGCATTGACAGATGGAGGCACTGATCACGTTTTCAGAAGGAAAATCCCTTGCCGAGGTGCTGAGGCAAGAGACTGGTGACTCACAAGCCCCATTCCATTCCATTCCAGCACATTGGTTGTAAAGAGCTAGCTCAGAAAGCTGCCAGGGTGCAGGTGGAGAGTGGCTCCAGATGTGTTACTGCACACCATTCTCCAAATCAACGATGGCAAACCACTGCACCAGCACCGATGGACACTGAAGTTGTTACCAGTGGCAATGAGCAGAGATGCTTCTAAGAGTATATTTGGTACCATAAAGGAAATCTGCCACTGGGATTTGTTAAAAAAACAAAGCAGGCTGCCCAGCTTTCCGCTGTCCATGTGCAGGGTGAAGGTGTCTACACACTGAAGCATGTGAGGAAGCAGATATATATGGCAGCTGAAAACTTTGCTCTCTCGTAGGGCTCCTTGGAGTCCTGAGGAGAGCACACGCGATGGCATGGCCTCTCTCCCTCTCCAGATCTTCAAACACCGGGCAAGCAGATGGCAAAGCAGGCTACGCAGCTGCAGCTGCCCCTTGGGTCCCAAGGAAGGAGCAAGTCTACAAACTCACAGACTACAAACTTGCAGTAAGCTGAGGCAGGAATCGAATGAGTGAGTGTGAAAGAGCTGGAAACAGCCAGGACCGAAATTGTGCAGGGCGTGATTTTGTAGGGTGAAATGCCTGCCAGCCTGCCTGCCTGGATCCCAAACTGTAGCTGGGAATCAGACCCTTTGCTCCACCAAATTCAGCCAGGAAAGAAGAAAGAGAAAATATTGACTTTCTAAGTAGTGCCAAGAAACGGACTAAGCTCCATCTCTTAATGGAGAAATCTGGTCTGAGCCTTCTGGTCCTTTCCTATCCTTACAGAGTATAGTTAGGCAAAGCAGTATACATAAAATAACTCTTTGGCTGCAAATGTTATTTTCAAGCCACTTCAGAGCCAATTTCTCCCTCCTCTCTCTCTCTTTTTCTCTTTTAAAATAAAACAACAAACCATATAATAATAATGAAGAAAAGATTTATCCTAACTTAAATGACTGGTTTTGGGAGATCAAGTTGCAGGACCAGAATCCATAACTCTGAGGGATTTACAGTCCCTTTTGTGGTGATAAAGGCAAAATTGTTCACAGCCCTTCCCTTAATGTAAAAAGCCTGCCTTCTGCTCCTCGGCCAAGTCTCTTGCCACCAAGAGACTGTGCTTTTGTTGGAAGGGCTGAGCACAAACGATGGCAAAGAGCCCGAAGGACAGGACTTCAAAGTAGTCTGTGGCTGCCCCCATCATGGCAGTGGTGGGAGGAGGAAGAAAGCCTCTTCCATTTGTAATGCATGTTCCTCCTTTACCCTCATTTAGGAACCACAGTGCCTTTCCTCCATTACCTCCCCCCCCGGGGTTGCACAGAAGCTAGATTTGCCACTAATCTTTAGCAAATGTGCTCCTGAAAACAAAATGGCTTGTTAACGTGCAGCTGGGCCCACGTCTGCATCTAGCCCAGGTGCTGAGGCCACGAGGTGGGTAGCTCAGCCCTTTCACTGCCCTCCGCTGTCTTCTGTGCCACCGGCAGCGTAATACATGTGCTGAGCCTGAGAATCAGGATTTGCATCCATCTCCCACACAGCCAGGCCAGCATCTTCCATGTCTGGAGAGCATCATCACAGACGTGTTCCCGTTCTGTGAATTAGCCCAGTCGGTCTGCAGCTTTTTTAATCTTCCCATCATCTCTTCCTACTCTAGAGGGTCCATGGAGCAATGGGTGAGCCCATGACTTTACACCCCAAAGAAGCAGGGTGTCATCTAGCAGGGCCCTGCATTCCAACAACGCTGACCAGAAGGCATTCGTCTCACACACAGATGAACCCACGTCCCCCTTATGACCTAAAGCTGCATCACGTCCTGCACCAAACCGGGAAAAGCCTGAGCTGGACTTAGCAGCATCTTTCAAACCACCTGCATGGAGGTTTGATCCAAAAGCCCAAGGGACCCACACTTTTTGGCTGTAGCAGCGGGATTCTGCAAGGATATAATGAACTCCGTGAGCTAATTCATGAATAGTGAATGTGGAGTCCCAAAATCTTGGAAATGTCTTTTCTAACTCAGTCCTTCCCCCTACAAAAGTTGTTTCTTGCCTTGAGTAATCCTTGCCATTCTCTCTGAACCTTTCCCCATTAGGTTCTCTCTTTTTTTTTTTGTTCTGAAGTGGTAGATATGTTCAGACAGTGGGTTTCTGTTAGGGCCATATTTCTTCAATATGGTCTTATCACAGCATCTTAAATGTGTGTCTCTTGATCTTCCAAGACCACGTGCATGATGAAGGTAAATCTTTTATCCCAGAGGAGGTAACAGATCACAACACATGGAATGAAGCTGAAGTGCTTCAATCTGGAGCAGATGGGAGGGGTACATCTGGTAGATAAACTCCTCCCTGGTTAAATTATAGACTGCTCAGAGTGCAAGGAATAGCAGGGACAGCGTCCATTCCCTCTAACCAGACATCTGTTTTCAAAGTACTAGGAGGAACTTCACAGACGGTAAGAAATTACTAGATCCCTTTCTCTGGAGCGTGCAGTGACTCCTGCAGGCACAACCGACTGTCTGTCACGCACACTGATATACAGTGCTGATGAGCAGATCTGCCTCTGGTTATGAGGAACAGGTAAGGTCACTGCCTGCAAGCCCTTGCCATCTCTATAAGATGGTCTACGGCCAACTGGCATGGTAATTTGGGCCTCAGTGCTTCTGTATAAAGGAAGTTCTGCCCACTTCCTTGCCACAAATTCAAACAGGTCCATCAAATTCTCTTCTCAAGCCTCAGTCTTTGCAGCTTCTGGAAAATTATATACTGCAGGCAAACCAGAATTTTCAGTCCAAAATTTTCAAGGATAAGATATGGCTTGGAAGTTCCCATGTTGCAACGAAACGATTCCTAGAACTCCAGAATGTTTAACATGTTTTTTTTTTTCTTACTGTACCAAGAAATCCCACAAAGCAAGTAATTTTTGTTTTTCTTTGATCTGTGACTTTTCTTTTATTTATTCATCTATTTATTATTCATCCAGTGAACCAAAACCATTGCTTATTCATGCAGCTCTACTAAATATTTAAAAAATGTAGGGCATAAAATTATAATATCCATTATTTATTACTTAACAGTAGAATTTTGTTCCTACACCCACACCTTAACTTATCAAATGTTGTAGGAAATTCTTGTGAGATATGTCTTAACTCATAAAGTTATAATATCCCCAAAGTGAAAAATTAGTTCACACAATCTCCTTTGAAATCATCTTTTCCAGGGTCTTCACAGGGGCGTTACAGAGTTGGCGTTCAACCTTTAATTAAATGGGATGGTGTCCCTCTAGTGACTGGACCAACCATAGGCTATAGGCTTGCTACTGCTGCTAGAGTGGTTTCTCTTTTGTTCAGTGTTTTGGTTCCTACTCACAACCAACATTAAGGCACGTCATCAAGGAAGATGGAGCACAGCTACTGGAATTCACAATAAGTTGGGAATTCCCCCATCCCATCACCAATCACAGGAGATTTTCTGCCCGTATTGCTACAAACAATTAAGCTGAACTTTGTGCTGCTTTGGGGGACAGGTATTTTGTTCACCCAACAGGTCTGTGGGAGTTGCAACTTTCTATGGGAGGTGAAAAAGAAGTAAGGATCCCAGAAGAGATGTTTTTCTCCCTTCTTAAGTGAATGAGAGTCTGTACAGCTCTGATAATAGAGCATGTAATGAGGTAACTACTCACAGAAGAAAAAGCAACATCCCTGGAGTGATCTCACCAGGACTGTCACTCAGTGAATCCCTTAGTGGATATTTCATGTCGCTCGGTTGCTCGGTCGGTAGCCTGTAGGTTCAGCAGCCTGCAGTGTGAACATAACTTCGGGAAGATCTGGCCCCATTGCCGATCCAGACTTGAGGCTCGGTTTAATAACACTTTTGGAACAAGTGCTGTGGGAGTTGTATAAGAAAACCTCCTTTTAGGTGGGACTCCTGGTATTTTGATTCATTTGATGAATGTGAGGAGGATGCATCCCAAAATAACAATACTGGTTGAATATAGTGCTTGAAAACTACCCATGAAACTCTGTCAACAGCAAAGGGAAAAGAAGGAATGTAACTAAAGAGACTCCAGCCTTGCAGTTAAATATTTCTACATCTCTTCAGACAAAGCACAAGCCTCTTTGAAGTGGTATTTTTTTCAATCGTCCCATCAGACATGGCAAACATATTTATTTATGGTCCTATCAAAATCAGACCCTCACTCCCAGCCATGGCTTCTGGCTCTGCCTCTCTGTTCAAACATCCTGGAATGGGTTGGAGAGATGAGATATGTCCTTGGTCTCGGGCATGGGAAAAGGACAACTTCCCATTGAGTATCAAGGCATCTTTCAGCTAGCAAAGAAAAATTAATGTCATATTAAGAGTGAAACTATGTGTTTTGAACTGATTAAATCTAACCTCAGGAGGCTCCAAAATAAACTCAGTCTTCTAGAGCTTTTGACACCCCCCCCACCAGACATTTCCCCCTTTCACAAACACATTTTTTACAAAGGAGACCTTTTTTTCCTCTCTCTTTCTCTCTTCCCCCCCCTCCTATATATTAACAAGGCTTGAATTGTGTTGCATGCTGCAGAGAACAGACCCCCTTCACCCAGGCAGAATAACCCGGTGGCTTTTCAGAGCACTATATATAGAAATCTACTCTTTTCCACAGGCAGCTCTAAGGATTAGGCGAGGAATGCAATTTGGGTCAGGATGCTCATGTTTGCAACTACAAGGATGCCTGAAGGGTCAGAAAGGGCATACCAGGAGGCTGTTAGCTGCACCGAAAGACACAATACACCGCAAAGTTTGGGTCAGGACAAGCTGGTTCTGCACTGGAAGCATTTCTCACCTCCCAGCA
Organism: Harpia harpyja; assembly: GCF_026419915.1. Taxonomy (NCBI): domain Eukaryota; kingdom Metazoa; phylum Chordata; class Aves; order Accipitriformes; family Accipitridae; genus Harpia; species Harpia harpyja. The sequence continues at coordinate 107,497,166 of NC_068940.1, forward strand.
CTGGAGACCTTACATGTCAGACCTGGAGAATGATAGAACCCTTAGCACAGCCAGCATCGCACATAGATAGGAGAGAGTGTGCGTGACCGTGTAATGCTGGAAGGGGCCCTGTGTTATCTGCAGCTGGGAAGGTGCCTTCAAGCTTGCAATGGTTTTCCAAAGAAACACAGAGCCTATTAAACGATCAGATCTCTTTCCTTGCCGAGTCATTTGATTTCCAGTCATCAGCTTAATTTCCAATAAAGCTTGTAATGAATTTCCTCTTGTCTATTAAGACTGCAGGTTTCTCGTGGTAGGGATGGCCTGTGGTTTCCGTGCGTGAGATGCAAAGGAGAGTGGTGCATTACCCAAACATACATTAGCCCTTCCTGACATATAGTCACTGGGGGAATATACCCCATCACGTCGATGAGAGAGCCGCTTCTGTCCCTCAGAGAACAGACCTGTCTCTTGAGCTCCAGGCAAGCATAGGCATCTATATGTTTCCCCCGTGCAGTCTGGAGGAAGGAGATTGAAATCCAGGACTAAACAGACTGGAAACCTGACCTCTTTTGGGGGGACAAATATCACTTTTTTTTCCCCCGCCAGCCCGTGAAATGTGTCTTTTTTAATTTCCTGTAATTTAATTGAGAGGAATTCACATTTGTTAAAAGTTTATCTGCTCAGTAGCCCTTTATGCAACCTAGTCAAAGGGAGTGAATGAAGGTTCTGTAAAGCTCTCCGTCTATCCAAAATAACCTTTATTTCAGCCCCATCGCCACATATTCCTAAACAAACAGCTGAAGCTGCATCTTTCATTTTTTAAACAAGGCGTCCCCTGCTTTCCTCCCCCCCCCACAGGCAGCTGAATATCTCTCCTGCTTGTGAGCAGGGGAGAGCAGGATGTGTGAGGGGCAGAAGTTTGTCTGGAGGGCTGATCCACGGGGCAGTAGCTAATAAATTCTCAGTGCTGTGGACAATAGGAGCCATGTCCTGGGGTAATGCCTGGTGATTAATCGATTGATACCAAACACAAGCCAGAGATATGCAGGAACACTGAACACCTCTGTTTCTGACGCAAAATGAGCATTAGCTTCTCACCACTACCCAACCTTACTTTTTGACCTATTTTCAAAAACTGGCCCACAAAGCAGTGGAAAAAAAGGCCAAGGATGGATTTTATCCCTGGAGGAGCAGCGGTAACATTCTCCCCAGCCAACCTTTGACATTACCCACATGGAACACTCCATGCACATATGCCAGGGCCACTTGACACACAAGCAAGTGCAGGTGTATGCGTTTGTCCCCAGTGACACTATCTACATCTGTATTAGGGAATGATGCTAAGCACTGACTTTCAGCTGTCTACTAGCAGCCTCCCAGACAGTTCCTGGACCATATCTGGGGTTAGCAGGGCCAGGAGCCACTCCCCACAGGCATTTGGGATGTGGTCGTCCTGCTGTGGAAGGTAGTGGAATTTGATGGTATTCACGTGCTGCTCTGTGCCCATTGGCCTCCGGACCAGACAACGGTTCCAAGAATGTTTAATTTACATTACCAATGTAGCCTGTGCAGCCTGAGAAGCAGGAAGGTCAGAGTGATTGTCAGTGGCTGGTGTTTCACAGCTCCAGGCTCCTGGTGAATGCATCTAAGCTGCTGAATAATTTACCACTTTAATTCATATAGATTCTCATCCTGAAGTCATCCATACTGCATGGATGCAAGTTCATTTCCAGGATCTCTTTTGGCATGACTCTACCAGTTCCTTCTAAGAGGAAACCTGATTATTGTTCTTTACCTTCAAACATCTCCACGTCGACCCATTTCCCATCCTACCTCATGCAGCACACGTACTCACTTTCATGCTAGAAACACAGTGCTCTAGAGGGCTGTGACACAGTCCTCACAAAACCCAATAATTTTGTCTTAGGATCACTGTGTGAGGACCTGAAACGTCCATGGCTGAGTGCTGTGGAGTTTGTACACAGTCAGCCTGCTATACATAGAGCTGACCTTGACTAGGGATCTGAGCCATTCTGCATTCCTTAGCTTGGACTTGATGTCTTCTGCGGTGTAGACATAACTTGATGATCTTGGGAAAATAACTGAATCAGTTCTTTTCTTTTTTTTTTTTTTTAAGGCTACCTCTTTTTTTTACCTAGTTGACTCAGCCTTTCAGTTCTTCATGAAATGGAGAGCGATAGTGGCATTACCTATCATTTATGAATCAATAAAGATAAACCCAGTTAGGGCAAGGACTGCATGGGAGCTGAGTTAGTGCCTAACTAGCTGCTTATCCCATGGCATTACTTTGGGACTATGTGAATTAGGACATGGTCTACCTATGTTTCTCCCTGACGAAATGGGCTTAATCATAGCTTGAGAAGAGCTCTCCAAGCAAAGTGGTATTCATGGTTTATGCTCTGTGCCATCTGGATTCAGCCTGGAGATGGGACACGTCTAAGTCTGACCCCATCACCTCCTCCTTCTCCCGAGGCCTTGGTTTTCACAGGAGATATGAAACCAAGGGGCAGTGATCCATGGTTAGTATAACATACCTGGTGTCCTGTCACCAGTGGAAGATGACATACACCATAGGCTGGGCATGCTCCTATATAAGAACTTACACTCAGATATTGCTGCCTCCCTGAGTCCTGTTATTTATGTGGGCACTTGTTGCATCTTTGCAAAGACCTTTACTTCACAATCTAGACTGATAGGAGAGGAACAGAAGCACCAGTTCACTCTGACTGAGACATATGTCTATTATTTCCCTTGCTGATCAAATTATTTTTACATTTTGTGCCATTTTCACAAAATGCCTGGGAGTCATTTTCTGTGGTATTTCTCCCACCATGCAGGTGGAAGAAACAGCTGTTTACGTACACTGTATCCAAAGGTGAGTAATTGATATTTCTTGCTATGAAGTCCTTCCTCAATTTTGTCTGTTACTTAGGTAGAAATTCCCCTGGAAGTATCAAGAGTTTCATTTGAGCAGAGACTGATCTAACGCACTGCAGAGGGGGGCACAGACCTTGTCCCCCTTGCCCCTCATGACAGCAAGAGCCATGGAGCTACAAACCAAGTTCATGTGTGGTTTGGTGTCTGAACTACATGCAGCACCACTGACATGGACAAATGAAGTCTCCACTAGCCAGTGGTCCAAAGTGCTGCCAAAAGGTTCAAGGAGACAAAGCCAGCACAGCCCATGCATCTAGCAAGCACATGACACTGCTGCTTCTCCTGTGGTGGCTACATCCAGAGATGACAAATGGGGAGCCCTGGGCAAAGGTTTTAGCTTTAATCCTCATTCGATGCTAGATGCAGCTATAGTGTTAAAAGTGGTTGATAGCGGAAATGGAGACCTTAATTTTTGGGTCACATCACTAGCTTGATCCAGGACAGCCCTGCCCTGCAGCAGACAAATTCTATGCAATGCTGTAATAAGTCACCCTGTTATGGTCAGCAGAGTGAGTCTCTTAAAATAGCACTGCAGAAAGGTAAATAAAAGGAATTCTTAACTCGTCAATGCCTGAAGTTTTCTCCTTGTAAAAATCAAGGGTAAAGGTGTTGCACCATTTTGCGCTGGGGTGCTTATCCCCAGGGCTCCCTATGCAAAATCCCATGCACCAACACCGCTCAGCTGCTGTGCCAGCACGCACCCCTCAAACCCACCCCCCCCAAAATGAGTGGTTTCGTACATCACTTCTTGCCTTACCTCCTCTCTCTCCTGCCAGCCTTTGGCAGGGGTTGGAGGGGGAGGCAAACCCTCCAGACCTTCCACCCCATGCCAAGAGGCATCGACGGTCCTTCTGCAACACCTCGGCACTGCACGACCTCTCACCCAGGTGACCTCCCCCTGGAGCAGAGGCACCAATTCACACATACTTTTCCACCTTCAGCCTTGTGGATCTTTACTCCTTATTTAATTTTCAGGGAATCAAAAGGGCTGTGTGTGCCTCCCGCCCCGGCACAGTCTGCCTGCCTTTCTCCGGGCTCGCCTCAAACCACTCGCTTCTTCCCACAACATGAGGTAAGTCAAGGCCCGCACGCTATTTTAGCACAAGCCAGGGTGCTTCCAAGGCATTCCAGAAATAGCACCGGGAAGGAACAGTACCTGCTCTTCAGAGCCAGCAAGGGGCCTTCCCTCCCCTTCCAGGTTGGGTAAACTTTCTCCTTACTCTGTGGTTACACACAGCAGAGTGACTCTCTTAAAAACGGCATCGCATAAAGGTGAATTCAAAGGTTTTTTACCTGGCCTGGCCTGGCCTGAGTTCCAAACAGAGGTGTCCTCAGCCCAAGCCCTGCTGCTTCAGGGGCACTGGGGAGGGTATCGCATGAACCTCTTCTTGCATTTCCCATGGCTGTGCCCACCCAGGGCTGCGCGAAGACACACACCCCGTATGCACACGTCATGCCTATCTCCAATATCTTAGCTTATCTCCTTACTCACATACCTTAGATTTTTAGATGGGTTAGGTTTTTAGATGACCCTGGGTGCTACACAAGTACTGAGTAATGCCCATGGCTAGATCTCCTCTGATATCTTGCCACCTGTTTATGAGATCTATTGTATCACTGGAAATTTATGGCAGGACTGGTTTGAGGAGCAGATAGCTTCTGGCCACTTTCCTTTAGAAATCCCTAGCATTTTTTATGCGTCATCTTGAAGACATTTTGAGGAGCTGAGGGAACCAAGAACCAATCTGGCAGGTCACTGGTGCCACCAGAAAGGCACAAAAAGAATGTATGAAAACCATTAAGAGTTTGCCTCCCACTCCAGCACAGGAGGAAATGTTTCTGCTTCAAGCAGCACAGAGGGATGAGAACTGGAGTCCCATTTCTGCCTCTCCCCTTGCGCACTCCCTTCAGTTCAGATTAGGCATCCAGATCTTCCATCCTTCAGGCAGGCTGCTCCTTAGATCTCTCTCTTGACCAGGAGGTGTGCTGTGGAAGTGACAGCAGTCCCTCAGGAAGAGGGGACAAATCTGAAGCTGAGCCTGAAGCTGAGATCATGTCACAAAGCTGCCTTCCCCCATGCGGTCATCCTGATTCTTTGTACATCAAAGGACGATCAGTCTGCAAAGCCCCAGAGCACCCGTCTCACTTTCTTATCTCCTGCCACCCCAAGCTGAGCTGTTGGCCGTGAGAAATGTCACTTCCCTGTGACTCTGCCAGACTCCCATTTCCCCCTTCTTTCATCTATTGCCTGACAGAAGATGATTTAAACTCTCCCCACCTGAAAAGAGCAAACAAACAAACAAACCCCAACCAAACTCAGCAAGCAAACACCCTACGGCTAGGGAGGAGTGATTGTCCCTGAATAAGAAGAGGAAAACTGGAGACCAGGTCCTAAGCGGGGTTTAGGCAGATACTCTGTGCAGGCAAGTGGCACAGCTCAGCAAGAAGGGAAACCCAAAAACTTTCAGCTAATAATGTTTTTGTGCCCCTTTTCCTTGCGTGGCACTGCACAAGCGGGGACTTGTAGGCGTGTGGCATGTTGCTGCAGGAATTACTACCGTGCATCCCGGAGTCTCATAGATGTCCCCTGCAGTTAGCCGTAGAGGGTGGCACCCCTAAGAAATATTGCAAACACCATTCTTGCACTAAATGCTGTTCAGGCACAAAATTCTTTTGGGGAAACTCATCGTGAATTGTAGGCTGCCTGAGTTGACAGCTTGAATTTGGAAAACAGCTAAAAATTTGGAGGGGAAAACAAAGCAGGGAGGGCCAAGGGCATTCTCTCAAGGTCCTAGAGGTGGAGACATCTAAGGTGTGATGGTATAGCAAATCTCTGCCTCCCTCTTTTGCTTGCCCATAGGTGTGCTGATGGTGCCTGCAGAGCTATCCTTCCAGCCTTTAGGGAGTGAAGGAGGAAACCTGGAGCAGAGATGTGTTCTCCTTTCCATCCTCATGTCCTTTTTCCATTTTTCAAGCAATTGGTGGAGCAGAGCAGAGCTTGTGCAGCTTCAGAGGAGTGAGAAGTTGTAATGGACTCAGGAGAAAAAGGGATAGATATTTTCAATGCCAACTTGGCTTGCAGATTACACCAAAGCTTGAAGATTTTCCTTCTCTCCCACCTCCTGAGGAGATCCCAATAATTCTCAGTAAGATCAGAGCAGGTCCCCCCCATTACCAGTTCCCCTTATGATCCACAGGGCTTAACAATACCCCAACACTTTTTCCAGAAACAGAAATCAGAAATATGCAGAGCATCTCCCATCATGCATAGGCCCTACCGATGCCTTTGTGGTCAGAGGGTGGGGTGAAATCTGTTAGCCCTTCTGCAGCTCACCAAAGCCTCAGTGTTTCACCTGTGCAAATAACCCCCATGGACCATCCCCCGGGACCAAGAGGACAAGTTAAAAATGGACCATGCAATTTAGCTCCTGCACATCTGTATTCCAGGCAGCGATGAAAGACAGAACGGTGGATCTCCAAAATAGCCTTTGCTTGGCTAAACAACCCCACTGCCAACTGATGGCTGTTTGTCTGTTTTCATTTGTACAGCCCTCAAACCTAATAAACACCTTAGACATTAAAAGAAAACACAAGGAACAACGAGGGTAAGAAAAACCAAGCCATTGACTGCCTTTTTAAATAGATCGGTGTAGAGTTGAGTGGCCAGACCTCTTTCCAAGTACATTCCTGTGCTAACATGAATTCACAGACTGCTCCTGTGTGATCATCTGGCAGGGACGTGGTGCTGTCACTCTGCATCTATCTCTTTGCAGTCCTGTCTGTGGTCTGTCCGGGAGCTGACAACATCCACAGAATAATGCCACATTTGAATTTTTCCAGACAACATTTATTTATTTTTATTATATGATTGATTCCTTTATTGCTGGCTTTTAACTGAAACCAGCCCATCATCATTGTTTCTTCGAAGCACTTACAGGATGAAAAATATTATACCTGGACTAGGAATAAGGTTTTCCTTACCTTTCCCCCTCTACTCTCCCTCTACCTCACTGTCCACATATTCTTGCATCTTGCTGAAGCTGCCCTCTCCTTCTACAAAATCTCAGCTTTCATTAAACAAATGCTTTTTCTCCCATCAACCTGCCTAATCCTTGTTTTGGACCTGACACTTGTCCATCCACGCGTCCTGAAGCAACAAGATCCACAGATTAATTCGCACCATCAAGCATCAACATGGAGTTGTAGGTGGGGACAAAAGAAAAAGAGGTATAAGGAAAAAAGAGTGCTTCCGAAATGTCTTGTTTAATGGCACATGTTGCCTAATACTGTCGAGAAGACCACTTAATGGCCTTGCTCCCTACCCTATCACCGTGGTCTTTCATTTCATCCACTTGACATATACGTAGTGCAGAAGCAGACAAAAAACCGCCCAAATTCCATTAGAGTGCCAAATTCCAGTGAAAATTAAACTGAGAAATGATCAACTGCATGCACAGGGTTCCCAGGGCAATGCCTTTTTCAACGTCTTCATGGTGTCTAGCATAGGTGTCTGTTGTCTCTTTTCTTGACTATTTAAGTGCTGAAATCCTATAGGCCACCTCTTCCTTTTTAGTGGCCCTTCCAAATTCCTCCTCATGCTTCAAAGAGGCAAAATTTCCTAGGTTATTCAGGGAGAACCAGAGTGGGAGGATCACAGACTGACTGGCTTCATCTCACTGTGGCTTCTGGCAAAGGGAAAATTAGTTGTGACTCGAAAGTCCCAGAACTCTGCCTTGGTTTTGGAAGCAACCAGCACAGCCGCCAGAATGAGAAATATGAGAAAATGCTCCAACAACCCCTTTTAAATAACACATGAAAAATCCTTGATAAGCACTGTATTAGTGATGGAGCCTTAGGTCTTGGCAGAAGGTGGTCATAACAACATGACCAGCATCAAGGAGCAGGATCAAAGTCCCCTTTAGTTCAGTGTTTTGCCTTCAGCAGTGCCTACTGTCCAACGCTAATGGGGGGAGAACAGGGGAAAAAAGAAAAAGGGGAAAAAAGAAAAAAAAAACCACCATACAGTTTGAACATTTCCTAGTTTTACCTTCCCATCTTCCAGAAAAACATGTTTCAAGGAGTTTACTGTTGCTCCCTGGATCTTTTTCTGTTTGAAAACTGCAAAGGTATTTGAAATTGTGTGAGACATCAGGATCTTAGATCACATTTGCAGATGTCTTCATGGCTCCACTGAGCATTACGAAAATACTGTTCAGAATGAGGTGAAGAAGTGTAGTATTTCCTTTTTGGGGACACAAAAGCCTGGCGTTTGAGTGGTTTTCCCTGGGTAGCTGGAAACAGGAGTTTCTTCATGGGTAAGTGTCTGTATTTTTGCATGTCCTCAAGTATTTAAGCTGTTAATAAGTCAGAGAACAATCTCATTTTCCTGCGGTGCCACATGTAGGCAATGCAAAGACACTTTTTAACCAGTTTCAGGTAACTGAGTGATTGGATCCTGTGTCCTTTGACCTCATAGCCATTTGCACTAACTAGCTCCAGTTAATATAGTTTTTCCATTTTCTTCTTTTGTCAAAAATAGGTAACGGATATGACCCAAAGGGATCATTTCATGTAATTATTAAGCCTCCACTTTCTATAAATAACTTTGAGGAGGGTGGTCTGAATTTCCCGAACTGAAGCACACCCCTGGAAAGTGCGTTGTCCCCCCGCTGAGCTCAGGAGCGGGGCAATTTCACGGGTCAGGGGCTGGAGCCCAGGGAGCCAAGGGGGGAAGAGCAGAGGAGAGCGTGGTGTCTGCTCTGACTCCAGCACAGTGCTGCATTAACAAGATAGGAAAGGCTCCCGGCTCCAAATCTTCACCTTATTTCTAACCAAGACAGCCAGGCCTCTGTTCGGTAAAGCAGCTAGAGCCTGGCTTAGCTCTAAGCGTGGGAATAATCTCAGGTCGTTTCAGAGAATATCTTAGACAATTTTCTTCTCTTCACTGTGCCATAATTTTGTTGATTTGGGCTCTCTAGGTTGCTTGGCCAGTCAGGGAGGGGAGCGGAGCTCCATGCTGGTGTAGATAGAGACTGTGAAGCTTTTGCAGTTAGCCCAGCCACAACACAATTGTTGTTTCAAGTTGTTTCATCCCTAGGAACATGCCACATCTCTGTCCTATGAAGTGTGTGGGATGCCTGAGGACAGAAGACATCTTCTTCAAGAAATATGCTAAAAATCAAAGAGAAAGAAAGTACTTGTGCACAGCTACTGGGGAAAAAAAAAAAAAAAGGGACCTGTTCAAGATGCTGCTGCTGCTTCTTAGGACTTCTTTTCTACCTTACTGTTGGAGGTTAATACTCCTACACTAATTGTGTCAGTGCCCCTGTGTGTGATATAAATGTCTCTTGAGCAATTTTCTCTGACTTCACACTGAAGGAGATGAGGAGTTTCCAACAATTCTTTGCTAAGTGGTAGGAAAGAGCCCCTCCAGCAATAGCAAAAACCAGGAATGGTAAAATCTTCTAAGACTACAGCTCAAGGGAGTTCATCTTACTATGCGTGTTTTTACTTGGGAATATCCCTGCAAAAAAAAAATCTCCCCATCCCGGAAAGTCCAGCCAGAGCTTTCAAAACACATCTGACGGTTGTTTTCAGCACAATCAGATATAGCTAGGTCTGGTAATGGCTTTCAGCTTGGGCAACAAAAAAAACAAAGGACTGTAAGGACTGTCCAGGAATTAAGAGAATACGGTTATTACCATCAACAGGGATGTCAACATCTGGAAAAACTCTATAGCTGAGCAGGTGTGTGTGTGCTGCCTGGGCTGTCTATGTTTCAAGCAGTGTGGTTTCCAGCTAGGAGATGGCCTCCAGAAACCACTTGAAAATAGAACAAACAGAAGCATCTCCTCTTTCCATTAATATTAATGGCCCAGACATTACCCAATTTGAAGAGGAAGCTGGGGCTGATTAAGAAGGGCCTGATCACCAGAGCTCTAATGGAAAAAGATTAGAGCACAACCTCTCTGTGATCTGGGATTGGGACACATCGAACCAGCCCAGCGCAGTGGCGGTGAAGGATGAAGCGGGTTTCTGCACTGGAAAGTTTTCTGCTTGGAAGCTCTGTTGTCCAAATATTTTGCTACCAAATCATAACTAAGCTGCCTTCTGCCAGAATCATGTACGCTGATGTGAGCCGTTCGCAAATGACTAAACCAGGGAAAATGAGACAAATACACTGGGTGGGGGGACTTGGGACCTTGGGGGCTGGTACCCAGCTCTGACATGGCTTCTCTGGGTAACCTTGGGAACACATCTCCTCTGAAGTGATACAGGAGGAAAATATTCTTCCTTAGTTTTTACTGCGTTCAGACAAATCTTTTCACTGTGTGCAGACCATCTCCTAGTCCATGTGTACATTTACGCAAGCAGGCTAGCAATATCCATTATCTTCCAGGCATGAGTCAAATCTGGAAGCAGTGAAGTCCTGATTCGGAAATTTCTGTAAAATAAGAACCTACCAGTTTCACCTGATCTTATCTGGACTCCCCAGAGACCACTAGATTAGCAATTAAACATGCAATTGGAAAATGGACTTGGAGCCAGCAGAAGGGAATGTCCTTCCTGGCTGGAGAGACCTGCATAATATTATTAAAAGTCCCAGAACACCCTCTGTGCTGTTTGTCACTCTTTTTTCATTTAAGGAAAATAAACAAGCGCACTTAGATATTTAGGCAGTTTCAAGCCAAATTCACTTTTGGGGCTCTCCAGTACCAAGGTGGCATTATTAATTTTTGGCTGGCCATACAAATTTAAAAGGCCAGAGAGGAGAAAAACCAAATCAAATCAAAAACCTAACCAAAGAAGTTATCACATGGAAGTTTTAAACTCTCTTTCTGTTCTGGTTCCCAACCCTGTCTGCAGTCCCCCAGGCACCTCCCACATCTATAACCAGCCTTTGCTTTGCCCTCTGTCAGCAAAGTCAGCCTGTGAGCTCTGCCCCAGCCCTGTGTGTCACGCTGTACCAGCCCAACACCGGGAGGAATTAAACAACCTCCCAACCTTTTCAGAGTTTGAAAAACCTGATTGCCTGACATATTTTAAGGTGATATTTGGGACTCTGGTAACAGGAAAATGTTCATCTAAGACAGCTCTAGTATTACAATGTGAGCTGAAAGCACTGCAGGAGAACATTTCTGTGATAAGAATATGACCATTTCTGCTACTACTAGTAGCAACGTTAGCATTTTATTTATAGTTCTAGTGATTATGCCATAGATATTGTTTCTTTTCTTTAATTTTGTCTGATGTGTATATATTTGCCTTTTCTTTCACAGGATTATTTTCTAATCATGTTTTCTTAAAACATTTTTTCACTAAACTTATTCTGTTTTGTCTTTGTGAATGGTACAAAAATGAGGCAGAAGAACTGGAAGAGTGAAAGTGCTTTGGAAGTACAACTTCCCAAAGAAATAAATTACAAGGCTGATGGGTACATCTGGAGCCTCAAACCTTTCTACTTTCTTTTCCCTGCTCATTTGTTCATTCTGGCTTTGTGGCTCACACAGCAGGAAGCTTGGTCCCCAAAGGCAATTAGGGCAGGCTTGCTTGCAATCACACTGCAGAAAGCAAACCCCTACGGTCTGCAGGGAGGAGACTCTGGAACAAAGTCTCCAAGGGAGTTAACGTGCTTGCTCCAAAGGGAAGCTTGTGAGCAAAGACACGTGAATGCAGTGTGGCAATAGACAGACTTCTACATCAGTAAGTTAAACAGGGTCTAAGGGTGGTTCCAGGAGCTGGAACCTCATCAATTATACTGTCAAATTGTATAAACAACCCCTGACATGGGTCTGATGTGATCAGCCCCACCAACATGTTCCTGAGCACTGTTTTGGAGTTAGTGTGGTCCAGGGACCATTCCCAATAAGCCCTTTGGGTATCATCATCTTTGCCTGGATGCTAAGAGAGGCTAATGGTATGGACATGGCCAGATCCTGCCGGTTGATCTCAGTGTTAGAGAATCAGCCCCCGGCTCATTTTGTTTGTAAGCATAGGTCTGAATGGCCCTGGAAGAAAATGGAAAGCAACCCAAATGGCTGCTTAGCCCCACAGGAAGGCACCCCAAATTTGTGGTAATGTAAAAGGAGAACACAGAAGATGAAGCCCAGGCTTCATCCAGGTCATTGCATGCTGAAGAGAGGGGAAAACAGCAGCTGCTGAGTTCCTTTGCAAGACTGAATGAGTCCTTCCAGACAATTCCTGCTCCATGGGCTCTTGACGTCCTGACTAAAAGCTTGGTAGGCAGACGGGATGTTTTATCCATAGGGTGTCCTGCATCCATCATGGCAGATCCCCAGCCCCAAGATGCAACATCTCAGGGCTTTTCAGCACAGTTACCAGTGAGGATGCCTGCCACTTCTGTGTTTGAACCAAGACTCCTCTTGCTTCATCCATCTTCGCAGCGCTTATGTCTGCATCCTGCTGAAATGAGCAAGTGCCTCTAGATACACTATTCTTATCGTAGCACTTGAACCTGATTCTGTGACAGAAGTCTATTAATTTTTATTTTATTTCAGTTAATTCCATTTGATTCTACTCTAGTTTATTATCAGACAGAAAAGAATGCGTAAGCTTCTGAGGCCAGGACTGCTCTTTCTGCTGTTAGCCTCTCCTCTTGCTGGCAAAACATCAGAGTTCACTGAAATGCTATTTTCTTCCTTTTCAGCAGCCTGAACTCCTAATAAATTCAGCTTTCTGTTGTGCACTGTGGCTGTCTCCACCTTGGCCGTTTAGGGGACACGTCTGGAGAAGCACTCTCAGCTCCCTCTCCGAGCACGAAGCGTGGCCCCCAACCAAAGAACGATGTGGAATCAAAAAGGTTTACGAAAATCAGACTAGTCGCCAGAAAGCAATCTGGGGAAAAGTTGGTTTGCCTCTTTATTATTATTTTTTTTATTATTATTATTATTATTATGGTATTTTGGCAGTAAAATCAAGAGCAAGGAACCGAAAGTTAACTTACACTTCAAGAAGTTGAGCATAAACATTTTAATCTCTCAGGGCTGCTGGAGGTTTCACAATCTCCTCAGCAAACTCTAAACTTGTGCTGCTGATCCAATTTGTCTATCTACCTTTCAACAAATTAGGGAGTTCTCCTAAGAGCCTAGGAATGAGAATCTGAAGAAAACAGCCCTGAAGTAATGCCTAGGTTTTGATTTTAGAAGCTGGGACAAATCTGAGAAGAAATGAAGGTGGTTTCCCGCCCCCAGATTTTCTTTCCAGTTTTTTGTTCTTTCTTTGATGTGTTTCCTGACTTTCAAGAGCCATGTATGAAAGAGTGAAGATCCTGCTGTTGCCTCCATGAGGAAAAACTTTTCTTTGCTCTTCTGTGCCCCATGCACAAGGTATGACGTGATGATGGCATCAGCGACACATCCCTGCCAGAGTCCACTCCCATTGCTTTGTTGTTACTATATACCTCGTTCAGCCTTTCAGTGTTTTGGAGGTGGTCATGGTTGGAAGATTTTTCATTCAGTGACACCCTTCATTTAGGTACCTCCATGGAGGCTGAGCTTTAAAATGATGACCATTTTAACTACTGAGGTCATTGAAACAAGTGCTGTGCAGGATTTTCTGGAGTGCCTCACAGTACAGTTTTACACCACCTGACCTGTGGCCACATCTGCTGCTTAGGCTGCCTCTCATCTGCTCTACAATGTTATCACTACCAGTCCTTTCCAAGCTGCCCACAACTCCTTCCTCCTCCTCACCAGAAGTTACTATGTCCTCAGACGTGCTGGCATAACTGTGCGCTAATTGCTTCCAAACACAGTCCTGACAAAATTGTCTGGGTTTAAACCACAGCAAAAATAGCAAAATTCGCTTCTAAGGTTTCTAAGTTAACCTAGATAATTTTGGCACAACTGAGTGAGGGTCTGAACCACATGTGCTGGAAGATGTGAAGGAGTAATGGCTGTGAGCTGGGAAAAGTGACTTTTGTACCCATTTGAGGTGCAACCTCATTGCAACCTAACACAGCTGGAGTATCTTGCAGTGGTGTCTAAGGTCTAAACCCAGGGCTGCTCAACTCCAGTCCCAGTACTATCAACTGAGGAACTGATGCATCCACAGCTGGAAATGCCATTGTTTTTTTCCATAGACTGCAGGAGGACTCTAGACTCTGCCCTCAAATGCATCCTTAACAAATTTTGCAAGGGTTGTCTACACTCTTGTTCCAGCAGAAGTCTAAACTCATTCCCCAGAAAAGCCACAGACTGTATTCAGACAGTACAGATAGCTGGTACATCCAAAAGAAATGTTTAAATAAAATATAGGTAGTACAGCCTATGGTGCAGGTTCAAATATTGGGAGGAACTGAAAATATTTCCCACACGACATCTGTCTACTTACATGAAATGAATACTCGGTCATGTTCTCAGTAGGAAGCAGCCCATCACATGAACATCACCATCACTATTTGAGCTCTGTGACAACATCAGTTGGAGAAAAAGAGAAAACAAGCAAGGAGATATTTGCCTTACTGCCAGGCCTGACCCCTTTCTCCTAATGAGATAAACCCCTGACAGCAGGGAGATGTTTAAGTCACAAACTTTCGAAGGCTCTTTGTAAACTGCACTGGATCTGCAGGAGAAATGGAGGAAGCCAGTCTTTGAAATGATTTAGTTTGTCTGGTCTTCAGCTTTAAAATATAGCCAGACTTACTAGTAATTGACTGAATGGTTCTTCTCCTGACCTGAGGGCTACGGAGCTCATCATTGCATGTGCTTTTGGATATCAAATCAAAGCAATGAATTCAGACAACATTCACTTTGAAAACTGACTCCTCAGAGGTTTTCACAGAGATATTAGAAGTCATCTGTGGTCTTCAAGGTACCAATTGCCTATAGCCTGGTCCAAATGATTGCATCCAAAGAATGGCAATGGAAAAGTCAGATCAATTCAGGATAGAAATAACTGATGATCATTACTCCATGAGAATAATTAGTAATTAACCAATGTATTATCCTATGGACTCTATAAACAGCTGAGCACAAGCAAAACTCCAGTACAGTCAATGGAGCTACACCATCAGTGAGTGTCTAGTTTCTCCTGTTGTATCTGATTCAACAGGACTATTTTTAGCCTTTTGCTAATGTCCAGAAACCCCTGCTGACAATCTGCACTGCCACCTTGTGTGACTCTGGCTTTTACTTGGGTTTCCTTCAAAATCTTCCCTCTCGGTTTCTGCTGAATATCCCTCCCTTCCAACCGCAGATTGTTCATCTCATAAGGAAATTATTTGATTATGCCCAAAAAACTCATGCTATTCACCCTTGTCTCAGTCTCCCAAATGGACAGCCCTACACATCAGGCTCTGATCTCATCCCCTCTTCTGCTGGGGGAAAATCCCTTGTCAGAGCATAGAGGTTTCAGGCTCCCAGACATGGTTTTTACCACAGCTGGAATCCCATCTACTTGTTCTCCTCTCTCTATACCCTCTGGCTTGCAGACCCTGTCTTGCTCAGGAACCTGGGGCTAATCAGACCTGACATGAAAAAGATTACAAATTTTGGAATCACTCTCCCTTACGCCCCTGAGCTCTCGTCTTTCACTTGTCTGCTGCTGTGCCTGTTCACTTACAGCCCCAACTGCAGGTCAGGGAGCTTGTCCGTGCACAGTGTGTAAACAACTTTCACAGAGAACTCCCTGCAGGGGAAAAGATATCTCTGGGGGGTCTCTGGGGTCTCATATATATTAGGCTCATTCTGTAGGATTTTCTTACAATGAGCACACTTTTAATGTGTCTTTCTTCTGCTTAATTAATTAACATTTTAGGAACTTAATACCTTTGAGATTTCTTTGGGTCTGTCAGAATGAGCTGAAATTGTGTTAAAAAATTTTAGAAATTTTGGAGGAGGAAGATCGACATCTATAGCCACACTCTACTCCTAAGCTGACATAAAATTGCCTGAGAAAGCTACTCTAAACCTGCCCAGTGTCCTCCCCCAGACATTTTATGCAGACACACAGGCATACGTGAGTAAGTGGGTGCACGTATGTGTGCACGTATGCAGTATCCAGAGGTGAGTGTGCATTGGGCAGATCTAGAACCACACAGTCCAAATTTCTCACGTGTTTTGTTTTCCTTTCTGGAGGAATAAGAATCATGGAGATGTAAGAGGAGAAACAATCTTATGCAGGCACAGGGATTATTAATTTTTTGAGCAACCTACCAGTGTTTTCCCATCTCTGGCTTCCAAGCCTTTCTAACACCTCATTAGTGAGCTGCATCTTGGATTCCAGGCACTCACTGGAATCACTTCTCTCACTCCCAGGTCCTGCACCTTCTGTGTTTCCTTCTTCACTAGTCACTCTTCGGGGGGGGGGGGGGGGGGGTAGGAAAAGACAAAAAGCAAACCAAAGACTCCTCAGGCCCCAAAACATGAGCCTGCATACTTCTTCCTTTGCTGTTTTAATTTTAGTGGTATGAAAAGAATCTCAGTGTTGGCACTGCAAAGGAGACCGAGAAGACAGGTGAATGGCTAGAGGTGGACAGCCAACATGCTATGTTTGAATGTCATTTGGAAAATTCATTGCTGTAGTAGGAAACATGATGTATTCCTGTTTTCTTCAACCATTACTAAAGTTTATGATCTTATGTCTTATTACCTTCATTGTTATTGCCATCTCTAGGGCATGGCTTATCTATATGCAAAACCACTTGTGTTCTGGGAGAAGATAAATATCATATATCCACTCCCTTTGACAGATAAGGGCTGTGGTACATGTCTTCAATGATACACCTTGAGGGGCAAAGCTATATCATCCATCCTTCACCTTATGCCACCTTAACTACAATGTAAAATATCGTTCTATTTCCTGGTGTTCCCTCTTTTGCCCAGGCCACTCTTGGATCCCCAAGGACGCAGCTGTTATTCATTGACATGGTCTGGATGGTGCTTATGGAAGGAAGTGGAGGCTTCAGCTTCTTTCATTTGTTTTTCCCTTAAATCTACCCTTAGGTATATAAACATGCTGCTCTACATCCAAACCAGTCTCTGTGGTGTGCCATTGTAGTCAGTGAAGATCGTGGCAATAGAGAGCATTAGCAGTCTTGTGAACAGCTCATCTCAGTCTAAATGATCTAGAATGGTCTAGACCAGGTCAGGGGAATCACACCTCAAAAGCGCCTATTGTTCTTTTTCACCTACAAAGAAAGTGTTAAGACGGCCACCTGAGACATCATTGGTGGTTGAAGGGAAGTGAAGGGAGCCTTACCCTGTGTGACAATCCTAAACCCTATCCAGAAAGGTTTCTTCTCCTTCCTTCAAGGAGAGAACCCATGCTTGCACCAGTGTTTTGTTTTAATGACATTTTGGTGCCAGTTTTGTCATCAAAAAGTAGATGGTGAAGAAGAAAACTCAAGGTGCATCGTGCGTCCTGAGTGGCAGAGACTAAGGTTGGCAGGGACATTTGTTCCCCAACCTCCAGACAGTCCATTTGTGTGTCCCCAGTTTGTTGCTGACCCTCTCCCACACACCCTATCATCTCCAGCAGCTGTAGCCAGACAGGTTTGAAAGGACTCCTGACAGGCAAAACAGGCAGTTTGACTTTCTGTTTCTCCTTGGCAAACTGTTGTCCCCAGAGACTACGTACTTTATCTGTGCTAAACCAGGCTTTAAATGCCATGTTGCAGCAACAAAGCCTTCTACAGCGATCCTGAAGGATGTCTCAGTGTCTCAGAAGTCTTCCTACCTTGCACTTCTGGCCTTGAGAACACAGTAAGCTTTGCCATCAGTCATATGTTTGATTTTAAATGTATATATCCTGATTCCTAGCTATGGAGCTGAGATCAAGGCCCAGATTGTAATTCTGGCGCGTTTATGAAACAGTGAATTGAAACTAGTATGGAACAAAGCGTAATTGCTCTCAAGCTAACTGAAACCTGGCTCACAGCAGTTTAGTTTAATGCAATAAGGTCTCAACTAGAGGAACAGAAGCCTAATAAGAATCTAATTAAGATGATCCTCACAGTGCTTTCAAATGTGATTATAGGCAGACCGGTGCTTTTCTGGATCTAGCAGGAGCATGTGGCTATGGTACCACTCCAGCTGTTCCCTATTCTTCTTTCTACTGGAAGGTACTGCCACACAGCTGTCTTACGTTAAGGGATCCTACTCCACTGCCTAGCACACACCCAGTCCAGTTTAAAGTAAAGCTGAATGCGAGACTTGATTGAGTTTGCGTTGACATGGTTCAGAGGAGTTCATATACCTGGCTTAGCTACTGAAGCTGTAGTAAGTAGATAATATCTGAGATGTGTAAAGCAGTTTTAAAAATGATCAAGAATGGGATTCTCTTAGATATGCCCACTTTATCCAGTTATCCCAAGTCATTGGGACTATCCACAGTCAGTGAAGGTCTACTCAATCCAGACAAAGGCACAATTCATCTCCTAAAGCCAGCACTTAGCACAGTCTCTTTTCTCCTTGAAAGTGTCCTTCTCCACTGGCTAGGAAAAGTTTGAGGGGAAATGACACATTGTGAGTTTGATTTCATCCATATCCACACTGTTGGTACCTCTATCTGAGCTATAGAACTCAGGCTTCTTCATAGACAGTAGAGAAAAGGGCATTTTTGCATCATAGTTGGTCTGACCTTTTGGAAATGTCCAGTTTAGGGCAAGAGAAATGGAGATTAAGACTCCAGGGGCTATAATGGGAGCCTGGTATGACTGAATCTGTTATAACCCTCTGCATTTAGTAAGATGAGTTCCCTCTGTTAGCTGAATGGGACATTTTCCACCAGCTTCAGAGGATGCACATGAAGACTGACAAAGATTTTGGGGACAGAAGTCACTCTTGCTCCAAAAGCCATTTGAAATGTCTCCACAGGTCCTCAGCTGGCTAAGGTAACTCAGCTAAGCTGTCCTGGTTATAACTACCAACCTCAGTGGGGATCCTGCTAACTGCAACCCTAAACACAGGGGCAAGATGTCAAACACTGTGTGCTGGAGAGGTGAGGAACATCAGTGAAGAGCTACTACATGGAATGAAGCGCTACTACATGGAATGAAGACATACTACATGGTGCCATATTATAGATGTAATTCTTCACTGTTATACCCTTCTTCACTGCATAACTGTGAAACATCCTTCGTAGTATAATACAACTCAGAAGCTTGGGGATTAACCAGGGACCCACGGTGCAATCTTCTGTATAAATAGAGAGCAAAAAGCAGCCAAGCAGCCACTGGTCCTAAGAGCTTGTCATTTAAGTGAACACAAGCCACAAGACAAGGGTTTATTTTGGCCCATGACTCTATTGTGAGGATCTGAATGTAGTAACTGACGCTGAATTCAAATAGAAACAAAAAGGAGAAGAGTAGAGTTGGAAGAATGGATGAAAGAAATAGAGAGCCTGGATCAGGGGAAAAACAACACAGAAGTGCCAAGGTCTGGTGCAGCAGTGAAATGAAATCCATGTGTCTGAAAACAACTCCTGCAGCCTGACTGCCATGCAGAAGAACTCTGAAGCAAAAAAAACCCCAGTGAACAAACCAAAACTCCCTTTCTGGAGGAGGCTGAGGTCTATGCATAGAGTGCCACACTGGGGTCATAGCATAGGGTGCACAACACTCACTGGAGAACCTATCTTGACTCTGCCCTGCCTTTCACAAGGAAACATCACATACACTCAGGCAAACCAGAAGGGAAGCTCTACTATACCAAAGGCTCTTTCTTGCCAGGCATGGCAAGAAAAAATTCTCTTTTATGCATCTTCCAGGTAAGACAGGAAGGGATGCTCATTGCTTTCCCATGGATTCCTGCAATCATGCAGGATTTTGGATATACTGAACAGCTCCAACCCTCAAGAGATTATAATCTAAGGGTTAGTATTTCTTGCTGTCGTAAGTGTGAAATAACCCCTTTTGCTTCATCTATGATAGAAGTGGAGCAGGTATTGGAGACAGTGGAAACTGGCTCCTTGAAACAGGGACAATGAAGCAAGACACCTACCTGTTGTCCGCTCTCTATTATGCAGGGAAACAGGTAAAGACTAAACACTCATAGCAACTCCAAAGCCAATCACTCTAATTGAAATCACCTTTGGTTCCTGTTGATCAGCTGATGCATAGCAGGTCCTTAGGGTGCCATAGTTGGTCACTGAAAATTCTCTGTCCTACACCTGTGGGAGGTGTAGATTATATTTTGTCTCTCCCATGGCCTACTAGATCCTTATGTGAACAGAATTTCAATCTCAACAGTCTGTTGGCAGTGTCATGGGTGACAATCACATTTAAACAGGTTGGAAAAGAGTAGAAGATGGCATTTTAGCATAACCAGCAGCAACAGCTTCTCCTGTGTGCTGTAGTTATTTTTACTTTTGCCATAAAACTGTCCACAGGTAAAGGTACAAACTGAGGTCACTGGTTTTGGTTACTGGAAGGAGTAGCTCCATTTCATTGATCTGGATCTTGCTCCCAGTCTCCAGATTGGCTGCAAACTCCATTTTAGCCATGCAAAACCAGCAGCATCAGTCCAATGCAAAACCATGCAGTGATAACCATGCCAGGAATTAACAGATTTTTGCATCAGTGGTCAAATGTTAGAATTAGTTGAGTACTATGTTTATTTATGATTTCTGTTATTGCTATTTACAGCCAGACCAACTTTAAGTCTGGTTTTCCCTGACCATTCCCTCCTTCTTTTCTGCCCAGTTGTGCTACTCAGATGGGATTTGAAGATACTTTCTTAGAAAGCTCAAATCTGTCCTGTACAAATCTGTTTTACAGCACATATTTGTAAATGTAAAGAAGCCCTGTTTATGACTTTTTGAATGGCTGCAGCATAGCAAAGGGGAATATTACAAACTCTGAAGGTTTCAGTAACTTGAGCAGCACATACTAGTAAAGTGGAAAGTCATTCCAGGCAGTGTGCTAATTAAGGTACACAAGAAATCTCCTGCACAAAAGAACAAAGTTGATTCTTTTACATGACCAGTTACAAAATACTAGCTCAAAAGTTATCATAAACAGACTTTGAACAATACCAGAAGTTGAATAATCCATTAAAAACTGGATTTAGGCAAGCTGTGATTGCTTTATTCTCCTCTGCACAACAATAGGCTGTATGTCAAACACAGGGATTTCCCTTGGCTCAGACCTGAATTAATCAAAGATTCCAGATCGATGATTTGTTCTTGCAAAAAGAAATAGAAATTAGGGGAAAAGAGTCATGTCCAAGTTTGCACTAGGTGCCAGTCATATGAGCCAGATGTGAACCTACCAAGTGTTCCTTAGCCACTGGCAATCAGACTTTTGTCTTTGCATCAGTTCTTAGAGTCTTTACAGAGTTTAATGCCTGTATCAGGCAGAGAAGACCGAGAGTTGCAGAGCCACTCTATTGATTCTCCAGATGGAAACAATTTCTTCTATAAACTCTGAGTTATCATTTGGACTATAGAATAATCAAGGTGTTTTATGTGCAAGGCTTATCCCCTATTTTGCTCCACCAATATTTGCTTGTGTTTTATTAAAACCATAACACTCTGATTGCGATCAGGTAACCCAGACTGGAAACTGAACTGCATTTGTACTCTTGGTGTCTGCCTGCCACTGGAGGTTAATGTTTCCTGCCTTACACATTAATACCACGCCAGTTATGCTTGATTACGTATTACTGCTTCAAGCAGAAAAAGTGTAGAACAAAGTGATCGTTTTAATCATCAGAAAGGTGGTTTGCAAGCAAGGAAGGAATAGAAAAAAGCCTCATCATTTATTCAGGAGTGATTTTCCTCTTCAATGTCATTCTGGCTTTCTATACATTTTGAGGTATGATCCTACAGAATTAGGGACAGCTGACTTCTGTAAATGCTAAAGCTGAGGGACAGGGCTAGAAGTTCACTGATACAGACCGGCATCTTTAGGGACCACTTCGTGTCCCTAAGGAATCCCTAACAAAGTTTCACAGACAGGAAAAGACCTGCCACAACAAATCTTTTGTCCTAGGTGGTTCCCAAGATGCCCTAGGAGATCAGACTGGGAGAAAAATGCTTCTGGTTTGTTCTCATTTGGCCATTCACTTCAGTGCCCTTAAAGGGCTCCTTTTAACAATTATCTGGTCTAGCTAAAATGAGCTCAAAAGAAGATCATGACGCAGTCCTTATCTTGAAGAGCACATGGCTGACATCGAAGGCGAGACACTAAAACAATGAGATAACACTGCTCGGCACAGCAGCAGCAGCTGGTGCCCCGGTGACCAAACCATTGCCAGACCCTTTCCTTCCTCGTTCTGCTCCACTCTTCCTAGACTTTGGACAAGGAGGAATTCAGGGAGGTTTCTCAATCGTTAATGGGGTTGAGGATGACGTCGAAGGAAAATGTGTTTACTGTATTCTTACCCAGCCATCCAATTCTACACCTATTAAGGGCTTTTGTTAACTAGTTGGCTTGAATCAAGTGAACGCAGAAGTCTTAATGAGGCTGAAGGTAAAAACAAAGGTGTTTTCAATATGGAGAGAGGCATTTTAGAGAAGACCTTTTGTAATCCTTCACTAAATATTTAAATATAATGCAGTACAAGGAGGGTAGTGCAGCTGCTTTGTTCTGGGATTACTGCCATTGCTGTCTGCTGGGTGCAAGGACAACAAAACCTCCTCACACCAATCTCAGGCACACAGGGCATGTCCACTCTGAACATCCCTTTGCACAACCGAATTTTTCCCAGAGTGGCAGAGCCCATGCTGTTTGGACAGAAAGCAGAGTGAAGGCAGACTTTAAGAAAACAATCCTTTCCTACATTAATTCACAAAAAAAGAAAGGGAGATGATAGAAAATACTCTGCAGTTGCACAACACCCATGTTCAATCCCTTTTCTAACAAATGCTGGAGTGTCTCCACTGAATGAAACCTTGCAGCATGGGAGATACAATAGTGTTCACAGTTTGGCTGAAACACTCACAAAGGCTGTAAAAGGTGGTCAAAGAGTTCATCCTGTCTCCAAGCTTTATGTGGGTTCCTTGATAACTAGCTACTGGCTGAAAATGTTAATCTAATCTGATTTTGCTTTCATCTTAAATTCCATCCCAAACTGAGAAACCTTCCCCCCCCTGCCATGGGAAGTTTGGAAAAAGTATTACAGGGTCACTAAAACATTTGGTTTACATAAGTCAGCATCAGACAGCAAAAAAAAAAAAAATTTTTTTTTTTTAAATCTTAAACCCTCCTTACATTGGGGAATAAAGTACAATACAGAGCTTCTAGGGACTTTAGTAGGGCTTTACCATAGAGGCCTGCTCTTTCCTGTTGACATTAATGGAAAAATTCATGCTGCATTCAGCAAAAGCCATATTATGCCATTAGGACATGTTTATAGCTACGGCATGTGCAGACAGTGTGATGCAGAGATCACCAGACTAGCAGAGACCTACACATCACAGCCTGGGACCATGCAAGCTGGCAAGCCTGGATCTGGAAATCCGGGGCCACATTCATGCCATGCTGTACCACTTGGTTATGTTGCTCCTGGAGCTACGAGATTGACTGCAGAGTCAGCACAGGCATCTCTGAACCAGTTCCAGAGCTCAGGCACTTACAGATGGCTCATTTAATTATACATTCATGGTATAGACAAGTCCTGAGTTCAAATGTGCCATAGAAATGATGAGCTGTGATGATCCCAACATCAATTTCATTACAAATCTAAGCTCTCTTTTATGTTCAAATAGTAAGATGCTCCTTAACTAAAATACCTCTGATACAAAAGACTAGTAAAAAGATACAAAATATATATTTTTAAAAAGTCATCAAGGAATATCAAACTCACCCTCTCACCCTATCAAACTCTAGGGATCTAGAAAGGACATTGGAGCAAGTACACAAGTGATTCCCTCCAGAGAAACCAGAATCTACGATTATTAGTCGACTCCAGGCTTAAACCTGCATCCCCAAGTGTTCACTGAGGACAAATCCAGAAGCTCATGCAATAAGGAAAACAAGAATAATTCTTCATGGTTTATTTAACAACCACAGCAACAGCAGGAGTCAAATTTCAAGAGACTGTAATGACTCTACAGAGTAAACTTAGTATAACAAATAGATTGTCAGGAACCACAACCCACCGACTGGTAGCAGAGGAAGAGACTTCAGACAGATTTTCCAAAGTGATTACTTAGTCTTTGTTTTTGATGTTCAGACTGGCAACACTTGAAAGGCTTTCAATTTTCTAAGGACAGAATTTCAGAACTTTCTAAAAATCAGGTCTTATTAAACACCTTTAAATGATGATTTAAGGCTTAGGGGTTATTAATTCAGGTTGAGAAGGGAAATAAAAATCTGTTAACCATGCTGCAATCACAGTTGATCCAAAATAACATAACACCACTTAACGCTGCTATACCAATTAATGCCAGCTGCTAAGCAGCCCACCATTCACATTATTTGCCCAGGACCAGGACTTACAGCTGGGGTCTGGGATGTGGGTACATAACAAGTTTGTTGCAATAGATTCTCCAGTTCACTATGTCAGCTATGATTAGCAGCCCAGGGTCAGACTTTCCCGATCCAGAGAGTTTTATGTTTTTAGCCATTGCCGGCACAATACAGATAAGCCGTCCATGCCATTATTTATTTGTGACTGAAAACAAGGCATGGGAGAACGTGCCAGTGAGAATGCTGTGTTCCCACAGCCTTCTTGCGTAAATATTTCTCTTTTGTCAGCAATAAAAGGTCTGGGATGCTGATGCAGAAGATAAGAGTGCAGCTGTGCCAGCTCTGCAGACTTGAAGCAGATGGACTCTGTGTGTGTGTGTGTGTGTTCAGTCCCACTAAAGGAGAAAGAGAGATATGGGAAAGAAGTGGTTTCTACAAGTGCGAGTTGCACTTTGGAGCAGTAGTTATTTCCCACTGGCTTTCGACAAGAAGCCTGACCTCTCTTGCACTTGCGAGACCCAGTAAGTAATGCAGTGTCCTCTTCTTAAAAAGGCCTGATCTGATTCAGCTCACTATTTAAATGCCTTTCTCGGTCCCAGAATGATACATCTGGAGCTGTAGTTGTTTAAGAGAGAGGAAAACAGGCCACCCCTCCATAGGATGCTGATGATGGTAGAGGTGTCTCCAATGCCGTGTTTTGGTATTGTTATCAAGCCTGGAAGAAGTGTAATTCAGGGCTCAGACTGTCTCACACCAGCTATTGCAGAGCTTCTTCCAGCTGCACTTGAAGTATGTGATGCTGGCCCACATGAGAGCCTGGAAAACGGACTGGGAGTTTGGTCCAGTCTTGCAGATCCACAAAGACCTGCAGCCAAACGGGAAAATCTTAACATGCACAAAAATCTGCGCGCAAGCACACCTAGCAAATAGGTATTTACATGCACAGTAATGCCTGTGTATTAAAATAGGCAGATGCATAAGAGCACGTACAGATTGATGCAAGTACATATTTACTTCTGTATGCAAATTTGTGGTTAATGTAATTATACCATATTTGCTCAAGTGATACTGTACCAATTTACCCTGGACCTTATAGTATGCCTAGTCATACAACATTTGTTTTATGTTGCTTCTTATGATGGTGAGACGATGTCTAGGGCTCATCTAACTAAAACTGTCTGCATACACAGGCACATACATGGATGAACACATGTGTATACACACATGTACATAGGTATACATTTCTGTGTACCTAAGGGCATGTGCTTGTCCTTTCACAGACACTTCTCTATTTATCTATCTGTATATATATACACCCTCATTTGTCTACAGATACACACATATATTTATGATGATTTTCTTCCTATGGGAATAAAAGGAGAGTCAATTTTAAAAAGGTGCACCACTACAACACAATTGAAATTTTTAATGATAAAATTGTGCTTTTTATAGACTTTTTCTATAAGGAAATTTCCAGCCTCCATTCAGTTATACAGTTGTCCCTTTTTTTCTGATATTTCTGATGTTTTCCCAAAGCTGACAATGAAAACAGCTCTTACTTCCAGTCAATTCCACCTTATATCTCTCATGCTCTGAGTGGATTTTAATGGATATTTCAGTTACTAGTATCACAAGGGACATAAGCTGCTTTGAAATAAATGTGCTCTTTAAACTATTTTTTAAAGTAAAAAGAAAGGGGAAAAAAGAGAAAAAGAACACTAGTTTTGATCTTGATGACTGTTTGGCCCATATAAGCTCATTGGATTTACACTACTTGGATATGTAGCAATTCAGTTACGCCAAAGCCAAATATTGTAGTGCACCCTGCTTCCTTCATTATCTGTTGTCTCTGATGTTTGATTGGAGAAAGGTATTTTTTCATTGATGCTATGGCTTTATTCTCTGCACTGTACTGATGGGATTTTGCTACATCTTGCAAAATGTAAGTCATGTTTTCCTGGTTCCACTTTTTGTTTCTGAGTATCCTCTTGCAGGTGTGGGGTTTATGAGAAACAGACTTGTTCTGATGTATTGACACAGCTGCTGGAAAAAAATCAGTTTTTAAAGTAAAATATGACTCAGAGGAGCAAGATGCTGGGCCTTTGAAGCTGGATTCTTATCTTGCTGACATCTGTATAAATCCAGAATGCTTCTTTAGAGATGCACTAGGTCAACAGGAAGGTCCTTGGGACTTTTCCTTTCTGGTGGTGTCTTTCTGGGTGATTCTTTATGCAAGACTTCATGGCTCTGATTCCCTTCCCAAACTCTATCAATTTTGAGGGTGTTATCCCAATCTCCATGCTGCTGGTCCAGAGGATATTATGTCATATCTGATGCCTCTGTGCAGATGTCCTTGGTGCCTGGGAACATCTTTAAAGGTTTTTATGGGAACCACCTCAATGGAGAAGGTTCACCTTAAGGGAGATGGTTTATGTAAAAGCAGCAGTAACCCATACATGCAGTTTCTCCTGCTGTTCTTCTCTTTCATGATGTCTGATACAGCAAGATCATACAATGACCAGGAAGCTCCGTGGCCTTCAGCTACATATCTCCCTCCTCCATATAGCAAGAGGAACCATGGATCTGTCCCTGCTCTCCCAAAATCCTGTGGGACTCCAGCTGATACTCTCATTTTCCACAAAGCAATTGTGTGGGACTTCAAAGAATCGCTCACTATTACAGGGTGCTCGCCATGAAACTGAAGTGGCTGAAACCTATGCAAAATAAACCCAAAGTGAGTTGAGACTGGTAACGTAGATCAGCTATTAGCTTGTAGGCAACTGCTGAGCATCAAATCTTCAGTCATGGAAAAAGGGATCGAACCAGCCTATGGCTTCCCTGTGTTTTCTCCATTCCCAGCCTTTTTGCATCTCCTTTGCTCAGTTAAGTCTTTCTTAGGGCTTTTCAATACAGTCATCAGTGTATGACAGTGGCTCACAACGGACTCTGGATGTAGACTCAGAGGCAATTTCTTCCCCTACCCTAATACTTTTCCCCCATCTTCTATAGAGAATCAAACTTCCCTTCATGTTCACATTTTGAGTAGTCAAGACTGGTCTAAATATTTTTAAAAGAATAACCACAGTAGCTGGTTATCACACTAGTGGCTCTAGGAGAAGGTAAACAAATTATCCTTAAAATAATTAAGAATGATGTGGGCAGGTCCTCAGACTTCTCTAATTTCTATGAAAAGAAAATTGTTTTATTAATACTCTTTTCAGGTAGTCTTCCTGCCTTTAACACAAAATCTAGATTTTTTTTTTTTCCCCAGACATTCAATTTATGAAAAAAAGTAGTATTCAGGCCAAACATCAACATATCTTTATGAAGAAAGGCTGACACAACCATTTCTGGCAATGGAAAATTTTCTTTGTTTCCTCAGCGTACAGGTCTTAAAGCTAAACTACATTTCCCAGGATTCAGCTGTGTTCATTTACATGTTTTTCTGTAGTGAATTATGGGAAATGCTGTCTATGCCATGGGTCCAGCCCATGGAGGAGAGTGGGAACATCTAAGCTTCAGTGTCCCTCAGGCTCTGCAGCCACATTTCGTTCTTGGTCAGAGTATTTTGGTGTTTGAGTTTTTGACAAACAAAACAAAATGCCATTCCCCTCCTATTTTCCTGAGGAAAAGTTCATTTGTTGTTGTTCTTAACAACTCTCTACAGAAATTTCTTTCTTTTTTCTTTTTCCTTACTCTTATCCAATTGAATAGGAAAATTCCTCAGCACAGGCATTGCCTCAGGACCAGAAGCCCTGAAATGATTAAAGGACAACCCTTTCTGCCTCACCACTTAAATTTGATCGGTTTCTCATGCAACACACCAAGGCTTTTTTTCCAGATCAGCTAAAGCTGAAACATCCCTTTTGTGTGCCACAAGGAATTTCTGGTCTCACAAGGAACCGTGCAACCTGGTGACAAAATTAGAAGTCACAGGGGGGGAAAAATAACAGAGGAAAAGTATCCTCCAGCTCTGGCAGAGCTGGAAGAATTAATCCCCTGAAATTCTGCTGTTTACTCAGGAAAGGAACACAAGGCTTTTTTTTTTTTTTTTTCCTCCCTGAGGAAACCAGAGAACAGTTTTAAAAATACCAAACTTTCAGCATTTTCACTTAATTACAGAGTAGGAGTTGGTGAGGGCACAGCATGGCTTCTTTTTTGTGCTGCTGGCTGCATTTTTTGGTGGCTGTTGTTTCATTTTAATGTTTTAGGCTTAGATTTTGTTTTGTTTTTTCTGGTTCGCCTTCTATTTTGGACACATTCTGCAGCAACTCTATCCTTCAGTTTGGGAAATTTTTGGGGCTTTCGTTCAAGTTTTGTGAAGACTTCATTGTCTGAATGCTGTAGAGACTCAAATAACACAGCCTAGGCAGCGGTTGGAGTGTTCACAGGTACCGAGAAAAGAGGTTAAACACGTAGAATGGGGAGGGGGATCATTACAAACACTTAAAATAGAGGTCTTCCCAGCCTCTGGGGAGATACTGCAATTCTTTATCTAAAACTCTTTTTGTATACGTGTAACTGCAAATAAATCCTTGTGCATGTAAGCCCGTCTCAATGTCTTTCCTGCAAGACGCGGCTGTATTTCACCAAACTTCAGCTGCGCAAAGCCGATATGGAAGGATTTGCCAGGGAACCAAGTGCCAGAAGAGAAACTGCAGCATCTGTTCGCCATGGGTGCAGAGAGGCTGAGCGTGGACTTGTGGTATGAAAATCACTGGTGGTGGCGTAGCCATGCACATCGTTCCCAGGTTGGGTAGGATCAGCAGCAGAGCTCCCCATTGGCCTGGAGCAGTGGTGGTGGCTCAGTTAGTTAGAGTGAATTGCATTCAACACCCCATTTTCTCCAAATCTGTTGCTCTCTTTTCCTTATCTGTCCAACTCCAAAACAACAAAAAACACAGGGAGGTCAACCTAAACCACCTACAAAACTCACCCTAGATCCTTTCTCTTTGCCCTGCAGATGTATATTTCACCAAGCGTCATAGTTCTGGCTTCCTCCCAGCAGGATGACCCCTGAAATCCAAAACCTAAAATACTTTCTTAAAAAAAAAAAACCACAAAACAATAAACACATATTTGTACAGGCTGCTTACATGCCCCTTGGAAGAAAATACCTTCTTAGAGACTTTACAGTTGTCCAAGAGCTCCAGACTTTTATTTGCTTTTCCTCTTCAACAAGAAAGAAATACGAAAAAAAAATCCAAAGGCTTTCAATTCCATCAGATTTTTTTTAAATATGGGCATGCTTTAAATGTCTTAATAACATGTCTGCGTCTTGAATTCTTGGAGTCTTGAGGAAACTACCTAGCTAAGTGGAAATGTAAATAAAGGCCATTTGCAGCTAACAAAATGAATAATGGCATTTTGCATTACCCAGCAATCCCAGATAGCTAGGCCTGGCTATTACCACCCTCTTTGATTGCTCAGCCAGACCACAGAGTCCCCTGCGAGCCAAGAGCCATCCCCTCTACTGCAGTTACAGCAACCTCCAAAAGATGATCGTAGCTGGCAGTTTATTTCATGCAGCCGTCGGTTGCTCCAGTGACAAAGTATAGCAGAGCCCCTACGGTTGGGCTTCAGGATGAAAGAACCCCATCTTACAGGATCTGCCTTTTCCCAGTTACTCCCTTTTGCAGTCCTAGCACACCAACCACACTCCATACAGTTGCACTTATTTTTATCTCGTCCAGCAGCAGCATGAGAGGGAGAAAGGGGAAAGAAGAGGGAAAAGGGAACAGATCCACATCATTTTTTTCCTTTCTGTAAGGCTCATTTCTGCCAACAATGAACATTAAGGTACTAAACAGCTCATGCAGGGCCCCAGTCAGTTCCCACAGCTGTTTCCAGACATCTTAGTTTGCTGACCTCAAGAAATAGCCTGATAGTAGGCTCAAAATGACAACAAGCATATTAATGTTTGTATTATGACTATTAATAATACTACTATTTTAGCTCCCTAAAGACCAGAACCCATTTTGCCAGGCAACGTACAAGCCGTGAGGACCACATCCTGGTCGTCTGCCCAACACACAACTTGGCTACTATGGTACCTAAGGGAGAGAGAGCAATGAATCATTCAGGCAGTGGGGTGATTTTACCTAACGTCAGGCCACAGGCTCTACTAACTCCTGATCAACAGTAGTAAATAGACACATCCAGAGGATGCTGCTGTGATGACTAGACCAGGTGGGATTCATCAGTCTATGACACCCATCTATTCCTGTTGACTGCATCAGGAGCACCAGTAAATACCTGATATTGGACTCTTAATATTTAGATAACTGAAGTTAGGTAAGATGAATCCCACCATTTCTATCCAGGACTGCCAGACCCTGGCTTCTCCACAGTCACTGGAGAGGAATGGATGTGACCTCTGTAGCAGGCAGATTGATGCAGCTGCCACAAAAAAAACCCCACATGTGGTCCTAGAAAGCCTGCAGTCTCAAAAGACACAAAAAGCAAAAGGACAGAGAAGAAAGATGACATATTTTGCTTAAAGCCAGTGTGAAAGCTGAGACAGGAAAAGAATTCAGATGAAGGTACATCAGACATTATAAAGATAGCTAGTTTTCAGTCACTCCTCTAGAAAAATGTGCAAAATCCATAAATTCTTCCAAAGATATCTTCCATGTTGTGCAGATGCCTAGGGAGGTGTTTGTCCTCATCCTTGGAATGACAGTCTGAGAACATTCAGCTAAATTTCACCCTCCCATGCTAAGCACTTCCACTGTATTGAAAAGGGATTGTTTAGGCTCTGAATGAGGTCAGGTTTTGTCCCATAAGCCAGTCAAACCCAGGCAAACAATATTCCTAACGCTTACCCTCCAAAGGGGTTCTAGCCAAATTTTAGACATCTGCATTTTCTCACCTGGTATAAACTATGCATCTCAGTGTCCACTGTAATGAGCAGGACTATGTCCATGAGGCAATATGAGATGAGATCAATAACCTCCATAAGAAATCTATTAGTCTTCATTTACCCTAGAGGAGCCTGAATGATGAACTGGGGCTATAGAAAGTCCCTTTGTTAGATCAAGAAGTGTAACTATGAGCTACCTGCATCAGCACGTTTTAATGGCACCATAACCACTCCCGGTTGTCTCTTCAACACCTTGTCATACGCCTGGAAAAAGTACTTCACGTATCACAATCTTGAAGGTGACTTTCTCATCTGACTGGCTTTGCTTGTTCAACCTGAATGTCTGGAGGAAGAAAAATAACAAGCAACACTCATTACTGTCCAAAGTCTCCCCGAGCCAGGGTAAAGCTGTTGATGGAAGTCTGCATAAGCTTGAAAGATGAGGAAACTGGGAGTTCAGTATTGGTCAACATGAACATGCCATGACCTAACTGTCTAACACATAGTGAGCATCTGTGTCAATGAGGCAGAAGGTCTGAGAGTGTCCGATGTAATGAACTGTGCGTACCCTGAAAGTGTGACAAAGTAGTAAGTAGGTCGGAGAAGGGAGAACACATGCATGGTTAAGGCAGGCAGCTGACGAGGGGATGCAGGCTAGGCACAGGGTAGAATTGTGCTTCCTAATGGGCTGTGATAACATATGATTCATGCGAAAGAATCCAAAAAAGAAAACAAAAATCCATCCATAGGAAGAAGTAGTTCGTATCAGGTTTACTACTTGATTATGATGGGGATTTTCTTACTACTTGCTGCTTTTCACCAAGAAAGAAGTCTGAGTTGCAAATCACAAATTGAGCTATGTGGCTGAACAAAGCTGAGTCGAGGTCCTTTAAGAGATGGGATTAAATGCATCCTCCGAAGCAGATGGTAAATGAACAACCATATTGAGCAGTACCAGAGGTGTTGGTACTCAATTAAGTAGAGATCAGTACCCTGATCTGCTTGGAAGGTCTGTAGTGAGCAGTGGCAGCATCAGAACCTTCAGGAAACCACCAACATTTTCACAAACCCTAAAGTGAACTAGACTAAAGCCTCTTGATGGTGCAGAAGTTAAGGACTTGAATTATGGGAGACAAAGCTATGATGTGAAGTCCTGCCTCCCCCTAAGGCCAGCAGGTAACTGGCATATGTGAGAAGATGGATGGGGTGAAAGTTGTCATGGTGCCAAAGGAAAGGCATGCTTTTCTTTCTGTAAAGCCTAAAAAGAATAGAGCTCTTCTCCTACTCACTAAGCTAGACTCAGGAGAGCAAGAAGGAGGTAGAAGGGAAGGGAAGGGAAGGGAAGGGAAGGGAAGGGAAGGGAAGGGAAGGGAAGGGAAGGGAAGGGAAGGGAAGGGAAGGGAAGGGAAGGGAAGGGAAGGGAAGGGAAGGGAAGGGAAGGGAAGGGAAGGGAAGGGAAGGGAAGGGAAGGGAAGGGAAGGGAAGGGAAGGGAAGGGAAGGGAAGGGAAGGGAAGGGAAGGGAAGGGAAGGGAAGGGAAGGGAAGGGAAGGGAAGGGAAGGGAAGGGAAGGGAAGGGAAGGGAAGGGAAGGGAAGGGAAGGGAAAGGAAGGGAAGGGAAGAGAGAAGAAGAGAGAAGAGAAGAGAAGAGAAGAGAAGAGAAGAGGAAGAGGAGAAGAGAAGAGAAGAGAAGAGGAAGAGAAGAGAAGAGAAGAGAAGAGAAGAGAAAAGAAGAGAAAAGAAGAGAAAAGAAGAGAAAAGAAGAGAAAAGAAGAGAAAAGAAGAGAAAAGAAGAAAAACAAAGAGGAAAAACTAAACACAAACCAGCAGTACTGCTTCACAGCTTCTGAGCTAGGGTCGCCTAGTATCAGCCTGATCCACCATAATTGATGCAAGTCCTGCTGTTGATTTTCATGGACATTGATGACATCATACTAGAGGAGAGAGATTCCCCTGTGATGAGGGATGTATCCACTTTAAGACTCAATGTAGCACTTCATGGATTGCCTAGCAAACGGAACTAGACATCCGCTTGAAGCACAGCCTTCTCTGTAGACATGATTGAGGTTTAACACACACAGCAGAAAAGCAGAGGAGATCAAAAGGAGTTGGATGTCACGCTTCCAGCCTCCTGAATGCCACTTAAGAGAGCCTCATATTCTAGTGCCATAACCCAGACACAAGACTTGCATTTTCTAGCACTCACACACAAAACCACACTCCCAAAAGAAGCTGGGGTTGTACCTATGTCATTACAGCAATTGCAGGCACAGAGCAGGGACTTAAAGTATAGGTGGCTTTTTTTGCAGCATAGTAAACTGCTGTCCCTTCTAATTAAATGTAATAAAAGCAGTCATTTGTGTGAGAAGATTTTTCAAAATTTAAGCCTTCAAATTCTCAGCTCCTAAACCAGTATCACAATGGCCCACATAGATTCTTATAATTACTAAAATTATGGTCTACCTTGAACTGTACAAATGCAGAGTAAGGGGAAAAAGAAATGAGAGAGCTATTGCCCATCCCCAAAGATCAGCTAGATCCCAGGAAACTCTACAGGTAGCCAAGCTGTCCTCTCCTTAAACACTTCTAGATGGGTACCTCACAGCCCTGTCCACAGAAGGCTCATAGCCGAACACAGAAGATGATATTGCAGGAACCTAATGCTACCTACTTATACAGTACAGAAATACTGATATAAAGGAAATTACATGGAGAGTAAAGGCCCATCTGGCAAGAGTAAGAGTAGCAGAACTGAGCCCTTCACTAAGAATCCAGCCCAGGTTACATGTCAAAGTCTAAAACAGTTGGCTAATAGTACTTGGAAGTTACTAAAGCAGTCAGAATTTAATTTGGCCTTGCAACTAATAACAGAATTCTGATAATACAGACATAAAATCAATAGTTCCCACCCCACCACCCTACAGGAGGTTGTATCACTTTACCCCTTGCTCCTGACAGTATCCATATCCCATAAATAAGTTTAACTGCTCCCCCTAAAATCAGGTCCTTGACAATTGTGCCTTTGAGTCTAGTGGAGCTACTGCTGGAATAATATTTCTGCCAATATGGGACAGGACACTGGGTTCTGGTTTTAGTGCCATTTGCTTTGTGAGGCTCTGCTGGGTGACTGGCCCCATTGTTCAATATTGAGGCGGATACTCTGAGTCACTTCTTGTAGAAAATCTGTTTTCTATAAAGAACTGACAACCCCATGAGTCATTTACCTTTGTTACCAGTTGGAACCAAAGGGATGATGGAGGACAGGGTATTCAAAGCAGAAGCTGGCTTCCTCTGGGAGATAGTGAATTGGACCTTCAGCACAGCCCAAAGCAAGAGGAGCTCCAGAAAGGACACACACAAGCCCTATGCTAATGAACCAGATTTGGGCTAGCAGTTTCTCTGGCCCAGAAATAAGGAGGAGAGCTATTATGAGTTGCTAAGAGAAAACATGCCTCAGAGACAGCCCTAAAACACTAACAAGGCCATGGGTGTAACCCCATTTCCCATGGGGATTAGCCTGTACTTCTCACCTTAAATTACTCCATGGAGGTCATACTCAGATGAACAGACTTCTTAAATGTCATGTCACACATCCAGCATGACACTCTGAAGTAGCTCCTATCTTGCTGTCTCCTCTAGCTAGTCTGGGACATCACGTATGTACAGGGTGGAACCACAGTTTCTTTTCTACTCCATGATCATATGTGTCCAATTCTATTTTGATCTACTGGATCCAGTGCCTCACATCCTGGAGTGGAGAAAGACCATGGCATTGCATAGTTGGCTTTGATCCACAGCCCATCATAGGGCCTTCCTTGCATCTCCAGCCTGACTTTGCAAAGACCCTAAATCCTTCTATGACATGGCCTTACATGCTGAACATGCACCCAGCTCCCCAAACATGTTCCTACCACGTGCTGTCCTACAGAGCATCTCCCCTTAAAAGATCTGCTCATTGAAAAGATGCTCATGCCACACCAGTAATAAGTGATTGCACCTTTGTTCACATACTGATCCAGCTACTTTGGCCAAGATTTGGAGAAATGGTAAGCAAGTGCGGCCTGTTTTCCACTCTTCTTTGCCTAATTCTCACCTATCTGGCTGGATGTGAACAGATCCAGAGCCTGCACAGACTGCTCTGGGTTGTTTGGACATTATCTCTCCTTCTTCCTCTAAATCACAGACGTGCAGTCCAAGACAAAGTCTAACCCATTGCTGGCAACAAAAGGGATCTAAAAACATTCCTGCTGCAACATCCTCCCGATTTCTAAGCTCCACACTGAGCTCTGGGAGAAATGCTATCTGATTGCCTGAACATGGAAATGCCTGCATTCACAGTCTGGGTCTGGATGGGATTCCCTTTGTGGCTTCAGAAAACCCCTGTCTGAGAAAAGATAATAACTGGAGAAGAGCCCAAGCCACAGAACTGGGATCTGAACTCATCTGCTTAGATCTGTTCATCTGCTCCCTCCTGCAGGAGCAAAA
Organism: Harpia harpyja; assembly: GCF_026419915.1. Classification (NCBI taxonomy): domain Eukaryota; kingdom Metazoa; phylum Chordata; class Aves; order Accipitriformes; family Accipitridae; genus Harpia; species Harpia harpyja. The sequence goes on from NC_068940.1 coordinate 107,532,824, forward strand.
CTGCTGCAAGGCACCTGCTGAATGAAACTGATGCTTGGCGTAGAGAGAAACAGCTTTGCAATGATTAAAGCCAGTTGCGCTCAGCCGCAGAGGAAATCAGTCTGCTTCCATGGCCTTTCGGGGGCTGATTTCATATGACGTGAACTCTCCACCTTGCTGAGTTTGTTTTCCGCCTGGTCTCCTAAGGACATGGGGGTATGTGCTCTATCTGTGACTTGATGCATGTAGGAACACTTCTCTGTCCCCTTGCTGCATCCCCTCACAGCTTTCATCCCATGTGCCAATGGCTGCTAAACTTGAGATAAACTCCCACAAGCTTCTACATGGTTTAGTGAATATCCGCATCCAAATAGAGCCAAGAGGCTTGACAACTTCTCCCGTCTAGAGAAAAGATGTGATGAGAGCTCCAACTTCATTAATGACCAACGAGATCACATGGAGGAAGATTTATGGAGGCTCTAACTAAGATAAATTGGTTGGAAGAATCCAATCCCAGCCCCAGAGGAGCCTCTGGTGCTCTATCAGGTAGAAGCTCACACACGGCCTCCTGTATGATTCAGTGAAAAAAATCAACCAGCCTTGAAACACACTGGAGACCAGACATCCTGGTCTCCACTGTGCATAAAATGGCTTTATTTTGTATGTGTGGAGCAATTTTTGGTCAGCTACAGTTTTTGAGCTGTGAGACAACTAGTGACACATTTTCAGGCATTTTCCTTGAATCCTTGAAAGGTGAAAGATCTTTTTAGCTAAAAGAAGGTTTATTTTTAATAAAAGTGAACAGAAGGCGGCGGGGGCGTAAAGTGGCTCTGTACTCACGTAACTCCAGGGTCCAGGATTTGAAAAAAACTAGGATTAACCAATTTGGTCTTAGTGAATTTCCACAATTTGCTGCCAATTCTGCTTTGAAATAAAGGTCATTACAAGCACTGACAAATATGACCCTCTTCTCGCCAAAATAAGTTTAACTGGATTTCTGTGGTGTATGCTTAGCGCTCTGTGAGAAGATCGACTTCTGCAGAAAACATTAAAAAAACATCAAAAAAACATCAAGGAGCAAGAAATTCCTGTAAACGTTTCCATAAAAATATATCTCAGGATATGAGCCAGCTGCAAAATTGAGCACTGAAGAGATAACCTTTTGGAGATGTCAAATATGTTGTCCCCAGAAAGGAGATTTCATGTTCCTGTTGATGACAAACTTTTGCTATCGGATGAGATAACTCCTCTGTGCCTGACTTGCAGAAATTGTAGAAGAAGGATTAATAAGGATTGGCATTCATCATTAAAAGGGGAAGAAGTGCTTGGATGGTATGGCCATTTTCAGGCTGAGATGCAAGTTGGATTGTGAGTTATATGAGCAACACAGAATTATACACAACAACATATACCAGTGAGTGGATTGTGTGTGCCTCTGTGTAATTTATTGCCATCTCATTGATGTGGTCAGATTGGAGTATTATTCGTAGGCATATTACGAATCTTTGCTGGCTTTCAGAAAAGGAAACATTTACATTGGCCAGACATTTGGGATAATAAATCAAAAACTCAGCAATCCATTAAAACAATGTAGATAGGAACCTGAAGGCAGATTTCTGGACAAATTTCAGAGCCCCTGTTAGAGAGAAATTAAGCAACAGAAGGGCAGGGAGCTTGACATACTGATCAAATTGTTTCAAAGCCTTCTTTGAATGGACAAAAAGGATTCTCTCTCACTGTGGGTGGGTGCAGAGGCTGTCCTGTCACCTGCTGAGGTCCTGTCCCGCAAAACAACAGGCATGAGACCTCCCAAATGGCAGAAAGTCTCTTTCACCCCTTCCATGCTCTGCCCATTGCAGTAGGATCAAGGAGAGGTCAAGTGAACAGGGATTTCAGATCGTGTAGGATAGCCTTGTCATGAAATGGGGTGTCCACCTGGCCAGAAGAATTCAAGCAACATACGAGGGAGCTTTTGGCCATCATCTACACGGCTCACAGCATGCACCAAGTGTGCCATGACCACAACAGAGAGATTGGTCCAAAAGTCTTGAGTGAGATGACCTTGAGATGGGGAAAGGGAAGCTGAGACTCCGACCGGGTGACTTTTTATCAAGTCTGGCATGTGCCAAAATGCACGGCCAGGCCAGGCCATTCAGAAGGGGACCTCTTCACTGCAGCTCTGGTGAGACAGGAGAAGATGGACCAGCAGCTCTCCATGGCAGTGCTGCGGTTGGGGTTTTGGTCCAAAAACCCAATACCGTCTGCGCGCATGTCTGCGTAATCGGAAACCGTTCTGAGAGGGGACCGTGGTACAAGAGAGCTTGTCTGTTTGAAGTCTGACCTTATAAATGATTTGCAATGAGCCTGGACCATTTTCACACCCTCCAGGCCAACGTTTTGAGGCCCCAGGAACTGAGAGTGGAAATCGCATGACTGATTTGTTGGAGATTCTCATGGTCATTATTTTTAGATCATCTGTGTGTGGTGCAGTCTTTACCTCAGTTTGTTATGAGTCAGTTGGAATCAGCTACTCCATTATGTTATACAAAAGCTCTTATTTTCTCTCAAAACTCTGGCAATGAACATACCAGAGCGCTGTCAGCTTCCTTGGCTCTAACCGATAACTGAACTACATAGTGCCAGAAGTAAAATGCATTACAAAAATGTGCTCAGGGGAAGAAAGGAGCTATAAAATGTTTTGTAGGTACAAGTCATGGCACTGCGGCAGACTGGAAATAGATGGGGCTTTTAAGCTGAACAGACCAACAGGAGCTACAGAGGTGCCAGAAACAGTGATGCTACTGTTAAAAGAAACCAAAGGCCACATGCAGTTGCAGCTTAATGGATAAAATTTAACATTTCCAATGCTGAGTTAAAATCAATAAGAGGAGTACATAAGGTAAATGCTTAAATCAATTATACACTGGATAACAGTACTTGAGGAATAACACTAATAATCTGTTAACCTCTTGATCTCCTCACAGATGGTAATTATCAGAAGTGCAGAAAGATCAAAGCAATTGAGGAAGAATTTGAGGATGTTTTTCTGAGAATGGAGAATTTCCCAACACACTGTGGAATGCCACTCGATGATCGACGCTTTTTGAAGGGTTCCTATTACCAAAGGACAGAGTCTGGAAGAGGAGTATGATGACTCTGTTGCCTTGGGAATCACAGCAAGAACAGAAAAATGAACAATGTTGATAAGATCACTGGTTCTTGTCAGGAGAAAAAAAAAGAAACAAAGAAAACAAAAAGAAGAAGGGAGGGAGGGAGGGAAGGAAGGAAGGAGGGGAGAAAGAAAAAGAGAGAAAGAAAGAAGGAAGGTAGGAATGAAGGAAAGAAAGAAAGAAAGAAAGAAAGAAAGAAAGAAAGAAAGAGAAAGAAAGAAGGAGCTAGAATCTTGTGCTTATTAATAAGTTCCAAGGAAACTAAATAAATATGAATAAAGGGAAAAAATCTATTATTCAGAGGAAAGGAAATTCTGAGAGAAAATGCTTCTCTTTTTTTTATACTTGATGTAGAACAAACCTGATCTGCATTTATCACTGTTAAATTGTCGAACATTTCTACTGAAGTATGACATCTTTTGACATTTGCTCAACAGAAAATGAGGGGGAAAAAAGTGTTCTTAGTAAGTGATGGCAGGCTCACAGGAGACAAGCAGATGTACAGAGCAATATCTCCATGTATTTGAAGTCCTAGGATCTGCCACCTCTTCACAGAGGCTACAATACAAAACAACAGGAATATCTGCGATGTCGCATAAGACAACCTTTGTAGCCACATGAAGACTTTTGCCATGGCAAAAGTAGGAAAAAGTGGGGGTCCTCAGTGGACAAACTGGACAGAAAGTCTTTTAGCTGATGAAACAAAATAGTTGTTATAAATTTTTTACCAGGAAAAATTAAAAGCCGATGAAGCCTTTTGCTGTGGTAGTCTGTTAGGGTTCAGGGCAGCTCTGGATGCTCTAGTGCTGGACAGTGTTGAATTTGTGGTGAGATGGAAATGAGCTTAGGCTGACTTGACTTCAGAGACTTTGATGAAATATCAGGTAAGGCATTGTAATCCCGAAAAACGTGACCGTAAACATCTTAGGAATATATGAGTAGCACAAATGTTAATATATTGATGTTTAGCCAATACCAAGAGATATTCTAATAACCTGTTAAATGAATGCAAAGGAATATGGAAATGCTTTGTAGTATTAAAAAAAAAAAAAAGTTGTAATAATAGTGCTTTGTCATTCTCCTGGACGGAAGTCCTTTAACTTTTCCAATTGCTTGCTTTTGTTGGGAAAAGAGGCTGGATTATGAGAGGTAAAAAAAAAAAAAAAAAGAGAGAGATTACCAGCAAGGCTTTTCCTTTTCATGACTATTTCTTTGCTTTTGCTCATACTGAATATTAATTCCTGCTCTTCATTTCTTCTTAACTAAGTCCAGGTTTGTAATGCTTTTACTACCCCCAGTCAAATCCAAAAAAGGAAACCTCTCCCAGTCCCATGCAGACATAGAGTTGCTTCTTTTTCCCAGATAAAATTAATTCAAATGAAAACTAACTTTTTTGAGTCCTAGGACCTGGTACAAAAAGCATTCACCATCACCAGACCTGAGTGCAACAAGGGTGCTGCAAGAGGAGCTACAGGTTTACGTGGCAGCCCATTACACCTCAGCAATTACTCGAACACTGAGCATTGCTAGTTACTTTGGTTAATGATATTGTCAGAAGGAGCTGCAATTCTAAATCATATTAATCTGAATTGTCACTTATTGTTATGTCAGGCTGGAAAAGGCACATGCAGGGAATTGTTCCTTTAACAAACTCTGGCATAATCCAGCTGGAATGGCCTATTCCATTAGGTACAGCTCATGCTTTGCAATGTAGAAGAGGTAAAACTCAGACCAGTCAAGGTGACTTCTGCCAGACATTTTGGCTTTGTTTTTGGAATAACTCAGATAAATGCATGTCTGAGAACAGAATTTCTACCTGCAAAAGCAGTGCGCTGCGTAGAATAAAAGATGAACCATTAGACTTAGTAGCAATGAACACAGTTAACTCTTGGAAGACCACACGTAAAATGGAAAATTATCTCAGTGTGTAAGCAAGAGATGATATTTTAACAGCCTGCTTCAGATTTGGAAATATCTCAGGACCTTTCTCTTGGTTGGGAGGGAGCCTAGCTTAGACTAGACACTTATTCACACCCTCCACATGGATCCTGAAAGATTTTCAGGCACTTAAAAATTCAGGCAGTCCTCAGCAGAGAAGGAAAATGGAAATAGTTCCACGAGGATCCATCTTAAGAAGGGAGGGGTCTTACTCAACTTCTAAGTAGCTAAAAAGTAAGAAGAGAACTTTTGAAACTCCATGAATGCATCCAACTTTGAGCCAAAAATGGGGGCTCTTCTGGCTGTTGCATGGTCTTGCCACACCCTGAAAAAAAGCCAAGACCTGCTGTACAAAATTAGACACCAGTCCTTTAAAGATTTTCAGAGGGGTACACTCGCTCAAATAAACCCTACTGAGCTCATCACTAGGCCAAGACCTAGCAGTTCTGGACCAAGCTGTATTGCAAAGCCAAGTATTTGCAGTGTGTCCAAGCTCCATGAACTGGCTTCTCCATTTGCCAAAAACCAGGGGTTGATTTAGTCTCTTTAACCATTTAGACAGCAGTTCCTTTATCGCTCCTCTGCTCCATTAAAAGAGAGGTGGTCTATATCTTTTTCCCAGAAAAGTTGCCAAAAACATGAGCTATTCATTTCTAAGAAGAATAAACTCTCCCTGGACAGCTGTTAACAACCATCCCTTAGTGAGTCTGGTGCTTTTTTTGTCCTTTTTCTTTAAGCCCTTGGGTTTGACCAACCCTGCAGCCCAGTCTTGAAGCTGTCTCTGTTCCCCATAACTCTTAAACCATATCTTAGGACCGATTCCCAGCTGAACTAAATCATTTTACCTCCACTGACCTCAAAAGGACTAAGCTGATGGATACCAGCTGAACACCTCTGTCTCATCCAAAAGGTTCTTCTGATTTACACCCACAAAGGTCTGAATCAATCTCTCTCAAATGCCTGCCTTGCTTTTGTGATAGATCTTTGGCTGCTATTAAAGTTCAGCATCCTGTAGGAGCGTCTCCTAGTAAACCTGGCCAGCAGCACTGGGTCAGAAAGAAAATCAAGGCTAGTCTTGAAAGCAAGTACCTTTAATGGAATTAATTTGGAAGTGTTTTCTGTAGAGGAGTCCAAAGTTCCTCCTCTTTCTCAAAACTGTTTTCCAGGTCTTTTTTCCTCCCTGCAGATATTCTCAAATATCTACAGGCAACATTCCTTAGAAAACCCCTGCCTATACAAGCAAGTAACTCAGCTACCCCTTTGCATTCCCCTTCTCAATTGGGGCACAGGTGCAAAGTCCATTGACTTTAGCAGGATCCTGTCTTGAAACCCTTGAAGTATCAGCCTTTTAATTAAGCCTGCCCAGCATCCTTTTTCCCTCTTATATAGCAAACCTGCATTAACTTAGGCATCTTGGAGACAGAAGCAAGCAAGGAATGGAGGGCTGAAGGGAGAAAAGAAGGGCAGAACACCAGAAGTTTTGCATCCCATCAGTCTTTGGTTTTACTGCTGCTATATTTGAAGTATGAAATTGTTTCTGAAGATAATAGCAACTGTTTCTGTGTCATCTCTCTCTCATTTGGGGCTGTGCTTCATTTCCACTCCAGCTTCACAAGAATACCCCCATAGGAATGCCTTTCTTTTTCTCCTGTTTGCTAATGACAGTGCTAAATAAACAAAGAAATACATCAATCACTGCAATCAGCTACTTGGACCAGTCATTCCAGTATCCTGCTTCAGCCATTGTCCTATCAAGCACTTTATGACAAATATCCAGTTTGGCTGAAAATCAGAATGTCTATCAGAAAAAAAAAAAATAATTGAAGCTACGTTATGTTTTACCCAAAAGAGCCGTGGATGTTACACACAAGAGAAAAAAATCAATCTTGCTGTAAAATGCAGCTTGGTAAATTCCTGGGGAAATTTAAATTACAGGCTACACTGTAATCTCTGAACTCAGTGAGCCAGGAGGCTCCTTCTAATCATGAGTTTGAAGCAGGTGAAAATTACCACAGATCTTGGTGGCAGTTAGTTTTATTTCACTGCAGGAAGAATGACTTCTGGCCTCACGCCAATCAAACTCTTCAGCAGTACTCAAATTTCTTAGGATTAAAATGTTCCTTTGTTTGCATCTGAAATCCTCTTAGAGAAGCAGAATGGCAGGGATGGGAAAGTAAAAGTATCATGCCCATTCCTTCACCAGGCCATATCCTTATATCCTAGGCTTGAGACAAGGAGAGCAAGCTTTAAGGTTTGACTCTGCCAAAAACACAACCTAGGTCATCATCACATGTGGCTGGATTCAACTTTTTTTTACTGTCTCTTTCCATAGCGAAAAGAGAGGGGTTTTTTTGTTTTGGTTTGGGGTTTTTTTTGAGTTGCCAAGTAAGAGATAAAATGCAGGCAAGCAGGAGGGAAGGGAAGGGGGGAGAAGCTATAAGAGGGATAGTTTGAAGAGAGAAGAAAACAGTATGTAAATGCGCTTTCCACACAGACCTTCCCTAGCACATCTCCAAGACCAGAACTCTGTGCCATGGGGCGAGGGGCATCTCCCAAGCAGAAGAACGTCCATGGAGCAGTGTGGTGGGGAGAGGAGAGGTGACACCGTAGCTGCATCTGACAGATGGGGCAGCGTGCATCTTTCTTAAAGGCTCATACACGGATTGCATGAACAGCCCTCTCCAAACAACTATCTTTATGTCTTCAGTTTATAAAGTACTTTCAGTTGGGGTAGGCTGCAGGCTACCCAGATTGTTTAAAGTCAATAGAACCACTAGAGCAACTCATCCAAACTCTTCTTCATCACAGGCCACAGATGACAACACTATGGAAGAACCGCAACGGTGAGAACCAGGGTCAGCGTCAGATGAGCTTGAATTTCACCCTGAGCATGTCTATGGCACCCTCAGGTGTGCAGTATCCCAACAGGAATAGACTGCAAACCTGTGAAAAATATTCAACAAGGGAGCGCCCTGCTACATGAAATCAAAGGGAATTAAAGGGAATGTCCAAGCGCTAATCAGGTGCTAACCATCTCTGTCCTAAGGCATGGAGCGGAGTGACTGGTTCCTTCTGAAAGACTGTGGTTGGTTTCCATATTAAAACAAGCCTGTTCAAAGACTGGTAAGAAGAGCAAGGGGACTTTCACCTAGAAGAAAATTTGAAAGGAAACACTGAGGGAATTAAGGCTATTTTGAAACACTCGGCTCTGTGGGAAATGCTCCATTTGGGAGGGAGTGATACTGCTGGGGTACCCCAGCAATGCTGCTAGAGACACGCATGGGACAAGAGGAGCCAGTTCACTGTGCAAGATGCTTGCAACAAGATGGAACAACCCAGATAAACTGTTAATATGGGGTTCACATAAGCATCAATACAGTGAAGAAAAATGAAAAAAAAAATTATTTCAGTATGTCCCCAGTTTTGAAACTGGTACCAGCTTGAAGAGGCATGAAACTGTGCTAAATGTTTTCTGATTGCATATAATGGACCACCAAGCTCCTCTAAAGCAGGACTGACTGCTTTAGAGACATGATGGAGGATGTGGAATTTCTAGTCAAGCCACTTAATATAAATCAACCCCATAAACTGAAAAAGAATATCTTATCTCTGACAGTGGCCAGAAACATATGCTTACAGGAAACTATAGAAATAAAGCGAGCACAAGATGAAAGTCTGCAGCTCAGGAGCTTCCTAAGCTGGATGTAGTGTCTTTCTATTTAACAGCCCTACATGATTTTTACTTTTCCGAGGTTTGTCTACCAGTTGAAACCCTTTAAACATTTAGCATCCACACTGTCTTCAGCAACCAGTTTCATAGCTTAGCTATGCTTCATATGAAAAATTATCTCCTTTGGCTTCTTCAGAACCTGCTACCCAGCACTTCTATTTGATTGCAGAAGCTCTGGTACTGCAAAAGACAATGAGGAATACTGCCCTAATCACCGTTCTCATGGCATTCAGGATTTTATTAGCCTGCTGCAGCAGGTTCAAGCACAGTTCATTCCACACCTTGCCCAACTTTCCATCACCCTGCTGGCTCACAGGCAGGTTTTGTGGCTATGTTTCATGGTATCCTAATAAACTGGTCATACTCAGGTGGAGCTTTCTGGCTGGGACTGAGACTATGTCTGCAGAAATCCAATATGGAAAGTCAGGAGATGAGGGCTTGAGAAAATTTTGGGGTCTTGACTGTGAAAACAGAAATAGTCATGATTGGAAATGCAGGACAACTCATTTATGGCTAGATCCTCATCTCTCTGAGCTCACCATAAAAGTCCCACTGACCTGAGCGCTGAACAAAAGTAGTCTGAAGTTCAAAAGTGTGCATGGATTTGATTTAGAGCAGGAATTCTGTCCTCATAAAAAATTATGGCAATATCTCAAGTTCTTGCCTCCCTTTTCTTTGTTATCCTCACCACATCAGTGGCTGGACTGCAGGGTCCAACTCCAGTGGGTGGAGGTTATTTTTCAGATGTCAGATACATGAAAACTTCTCATCTTGCGCTATGAAATCAATGATGCGATAAATTAATTTAGACTCTTTCTGTGGCTGGAGGGAAGGGGACTGGATGAAAGAAGAAAACTCTCTGTTGAGAAGGGACTCTGTTGTTGTTTTGGTTTGTGGTCATTGAGGTTTTTGTGCTTGTTTTATACTACCCTTCAAGATTTTAATGCAAAAGGTTGAAATGTGTAGATAGTTCATACAAAGCACATGTTTAGATAAAAGAACATGCTGATTTTTTCTTTCCCTATCCTTACTCTCTCTTCCTGCTATGGAAAGAGACAGTAAGAGCCTAAGGATATCGGTTAGTAGCACACCAACACACTCACAAAGGCATGGTAAAATGCTCACCCCTTTTTAACACCCCTTTCAACGCCCAAAGGCCAAATCCCACATTTCCAAACATGCAGAAATCTCATGGGAACCCTTTATTGTAGGAACAGAAGAACTTTGGCTTCAAAACTGTGTCTGGACACAGGAGCTGCCATTGCTTTAGTACTTTCTACGTGTCTTGAGCAGAGTTCATGCCACCTAGTCAAAGAAGAGTGCTGGATATCGGTTCTAGGACAGTATCCTCTGTTTTGCTGCCTTCTCGGTCTTATAGTTTCAGCAGAAGTTCATCAGACTTGAGATGTTTGGAACAAACTATGCTGGACTCAGTGAATGAGCATGTCCTAGTGCAATGTTGCCTGGTTAGAAAATTTCTCTGCATTTTCTGTTCTCACTAGGACAGCCTTCCTCTGCCAAGCTGTGCATGGGAGGCTAGCTGCTCCCTTATGGGTGCTCTAGAAAAACTCCCTCTGTTTCTGTGACAGAACAAACTAAACCTACAGCAAAGGGAAATTGCATAATAGCTATAGGTCTATTGACCAGACAAGAACTGCTGAAGATATCCCTATCTAAAATCTTCAGAGTATGACAATTACCCACACTTGGAAGCCTAAGATCAGGGGATCATATTTCTTCCAGACCTCCCACTAAAATGTGCTGCAACCCCACACGAGGCTGTGATTTTTATTGGGAACTCTTTGAAGCTGTTTGTCTTGCTACAAATGAACTCTGGCATTATTATTCCTTGTAAAAGGACAAGGCAAGAAAGGCAAATATCTTCTGACAATGACAGTGCCACTTTATATTTTGGGTTATGGCACAACCAAGTACCAAAAAAGTCAATTAACACCACAGTTCAGCCATAATCGCTATGGAAGGCTCCATTTGATAATCCTGATTATTATGGCAATGACATTGGGGAAGTCAAGCACTTCATGGTGTACAGGGCCCTGCAGGAGCAAACAGAACATTCTCCACCCTGCTGTAGGTGCACAATCCATTGGGTACATCTCACCTCTTGGACTTCCTTTACAGTCAACAGAAAAAGTGAGATGAATCCTTGATTTAGGTATCATCTCCTTTAGGACAACATGCCAAGGCCATACCAGCTCCACTGACTAATGCAGTTGCTTAGTCTTGGGAATCTAGTGATACTGGAGATGCTCCAGGGTGTTCCACCCAAATTCCAGCTGCTGCTCCAAGAGGATGTAAGGTTTTCATACATACTGTGTCATATCTGCCAGTCCCGTGTGGAGGTCTCAGATTTTCTAGGAAGTGTCAAATGCCAAAAAGTACCTATGCTTAGGGAACTGTATTGAGTCCATTCACCATACAGTGACATCTACATCTGATCTCACTTTATACTCGATGGAAATTCAGCAAGCATCATTAATGAAGTGACCAGTGAGAGTCTCTTATTCTACATACTAAAGTGACGAATACTACATATTCTTATTCTAGCGTTGTCCAAATAGATCAGATAAACTGAAGGCTGTCAGTAAAGAATGCATAGTGTGAAACAACCTTGCATTTGGAATGAAGACAAGAAGCAAGGCTCCTCATTCTCAGGCTTTTTTTTTTTTAACTAGATTGTACAGTAATCAATGTCAAGAAATAACTATTTTTACATGTATTTCACACAAGGTAAAGGCTAGGATTCAGACTGTCAGCTCTTAGCACCACTGTTATTCCTCTCTGCTGCTTAAAGTACAGATGAACCTTTCGGAATTGTTACCACCATCTCAGCTTTTCAGAGGATTTATCATTTGAAAGCCACAAGAGTCAAGATTGAAAAATGAACAGAAATACTCAGGCACTCGGCTTTCCCTTAAAATAAGTAGGAACCCAGATTCTGTACTGAAGTATCTTTGGGAATCCAGTCTGGATCCACTTCAGCACCTGATCTGTCTTGTTTCAGCTTAGATAGTTTCTCCTAGACCTGACTCCATAGACCTTCCAGCTCATCAAAGCTAGAATGGGATCTTGGCGGGGGAGAAGATGACACCAAACCCCGGGGACACCAAGTATGGGGAATATCAGCTGACTCTGCTTGCAAACTTATCACCAGCTTGCTACCATGACATCCTTACCAGAAGTGCCAGAGAGCAAAAAGCTAAGAAATATGCAAATGTGGCACCTCTATGTCATCGACAGTATGTCTAACCATGTTTGAATGATTGGTTGTTCACTGCTGACCCCATGCAGTTTGCTTGTCCTAGGAGGGACTAGGAGATGCTACTGAACAAGTCCACAGCCTTTCTGTGTCCAAAAGTCTCCAGAAAGGTCAAGCTTGCCCTTAGTTGAGTCACCAATCTCCCAGAAACTCTGTTTTGGAGAAAGGGAAGCCCAGATTCTTCCACTGACTGTTGTGATTATTTGGTTTCCGTTAAACCTTGTTTCAAAGGCTTAAGCCAGCATCTACCTGAAGAACAGTGACTTAATCCCTCTGTGTTTCAAGTCCCTAGCTGGGGACTGAGGGTGATGCTACACTTTCTATTCAGGAATTCATCAAAGATTGTGCTTCCAAGCCCACGCTTTCGCAGCACCTGACTCAGCAAAGCCACCAGGTGCTAGTGTAATGCAAACAGCTACTTGCAATAAAGAATGATAAATAGTTTGTTGTCTGTCTTGCCTTCCAAGAGCTGTTTATTCAATTCTGAATAGTTAAGCAAAAATACTGAAAAGAAACAAGACATACATTACAACAAGAGTCAGCCAGCCATTTCAACCAAAAGGATTGATGCCAAAGCTGAATCTGTCAGTCCATCATTATTTCTCACTTGATTAATCCAAACCCCATCAAAGCCTGTTCAAAGACTCCCACTGACTTTCATGGGGTTTGGATCAGCTGTTTTGCAATTTTCCCAACGCAAACAAAACCAGCACGATGAAAGAAACGTGAAGAGACAGAAGAAAAACAAAGACCAAAGCTAGACATTGAGCATCTCCTAATCAAGAGGCAATTTATCCCATGGGATCACCAAAAAAAAATAATGTTTGGAGATATGAACAAATTCTGAAAGACAGGATAGAGCCTGCAGCCCGTTGACTCATGAATGAGGAGGGCTCTGTGCAGTTCTTCCCCCACAGTAAGCACAGGGCTGATTTCCCTTAAACAAAAGCCTGTGCTCACAGGCAGTTACCAGGATCAACTGAGGAGCTCTTAGCTCTCAACTTCACTTGTTGTCTGGTGGCTTTGGTACAGTTCTTCTGCAGGACCCTGGTCACATCTGCCAACCTTCTGTAGGCTTCTCATATACCTTGACTCTATGGATATACCTTGGGCATAGGGAAACAGGATGGTCATTTGTGGGCAACCAAATCCCATGCCACATATGTCGGTGAGACCAGTGGTAGCTTCTTCTCTGTGTGTTTAAGACAACTGATTGAGGCTGTGACCCACCAGTTCAGGAACCGCAGCCAAATGCACACACAAGGAATTGATCGCCTTTCTTTATAACAGAATAGCAAGGGAGTAAATATGTCAGCTGCTCTACACGGTCCTTAATGAAAGATGGAAACCCAGATAAAGCATCATTAAAGTTTCTTCTGGTTGCTTTGTAGCATTGGAAGGTCACATGTTACACAAGCTGGTTATTTTGGGACTCACTACCTAACAAAGATGAATTACTCACAGAACTGGAATTTGGTGGTTTCTGAGAGATCAGTGATCATAGCCTGATAACAGTTCTTATAGGAAAATGGAAGTGTCTCAACCCATCATTTATATCCTTGGTACTTCTGAAAGGCCTCTTGTCTCTGTCCTGGAAAGATTAATGAGTAAACCTGATTCAGAGGAGGAAAAGCAGATGAAAAATGTACATGAACTCTGGGAGTTTTGTATTAGATATCTAGAGAGGTGTGATTTCACAAGGATAGATGGCAAAGTAAAACTAGAAATAGTCAGAAAATCAATATAAAATAAATGAAAAAAAGAAAAACAAAGAATAGAAGTGGGAGATTTTAAGGTGCACAGCGGTAAATAATGTTGAAGAGCCTAGAGGATTCCTGTCTGAGAGGTCCTATTTGAAAGAGCTTTTAAAGTATATCTGAAGCAAAAAGTTTGTGGGAAGTAGGAGTGTGAAGAAGGAGTAAAACTATGTCTAATAATATAGAAAAGACAAAGCTGCCCAGTAGCACTTTAGAAAAAGTTAGAAAATATTTTGCAGTGTGAGGGAGTGAGCGAGCTTAACCTTTTCCTTTTATCAAAAAGATTTGGTCTGTTGATCTTTCAGCTCAAAATGAGATGCTGTTCTGCATGGCATTCACAAGGCTGATACTGGACTCAGTGCAGGACTCATCAGGAGAAACTCTGCCCTGTGTTGAGGCAGGGTTAGGATGATTGATCTAGTGGTTCCATCGATTTTAAACCTTCTGGGCAGTATACAGTCTACAGTGATCAATACTGCTTTATAAACTGGTAACAGGGAGATAGTCGCACCTCGAGGGCAGCCTATAAACTCTGCAGGTGAGACTTGAAGGACGATGTTTTCCTTACAGTTATCAGAAAATGCTTGGTCCTTGTTTAGGTTGAACACTAATGTGAACCCTGAGCATCATCAACAATGTTGATGTTACTACCTTTCATGGCTATCCATTGATGGTTCAAAGTGCATTGACATTGGGCTAGGACCACACATAAGTGCACATGAGCTGTTAAAAAATCTCAAAGGATGCTGGTAATCTCTCATGATGTGCTAACTCTATGTCTTGTGATCTTGTGGATATTTCTCTGCAGCTTCGTGTTTCTGGTTATTCCTTTCTCACTGAAACAGTGCCTCACTTCATCAAACATTCCCTATTCATATGTTAATACAAAAAGTTTTTCTTTCCTACCTTTGAATACATCACATAAGAAAAAACCTTCAGAGAGTTCAGAGTGGGAAAGATGAGTCCAAGATGGTCAGAGATTTCCAGAGCTACAATACTCCTACAAACATCTGTTATGGGTTTAAAAAAGCCACTATTTAAGGCTGCTGTCAGAACATGAAAAATGAAAGTTGTTGCAAATCACCTTGAAATCACACGAATCCTTCCAGGGAGTAAGGAGGCTGGAGCTAAGAAAACATAATTTTATTTGTCCTGCCAGTGGGGAAGTCCATGGTGTGAGTAGGATCCAAATTCAAGGCAGCTAGCGGAGACGGAGGAGTGTTTTCCTTCCTGAGCTCCTGGAACAATTCTTCAGAGGCCTTAAATGACAGGGACAAAGTGAGTGCTCTGGTCAGTGGGATGGCTGAGCTGTTTGGGTGTATTTATCCCAAAGCCTGACCCTCTGCCAAGCTTTATCCTTTATCATGGCTAAGGCATAGCTGTGTAGTGAACCATGACCACATCCATACAACCACAACTACCATCCAGGACTGAACTTAAGGTCTTTGAAACTGAAAACAGGCCCTCCTACTGCTTGAGCTATGGAGAAACTGAAGGCAAATATATGTAGAGAAGATAGACTTAAGCACTTAGACTGTGTTTTCTGTGCCAGAGCCTGTAAATTCATAGGAGTGATGTGTTGCACCCATGTGTACTGGAATCCAGAACAGGCTGAAATCGTGTCACTTTGGAGTATTTGAAGAATAGTGCATATCTATCATCACTCTTTAGGGTAACACAACCTAAGAACTGATTCGATAAACGGATTCATGCAAAGGTCCAACAGAAGCTGGTGATGTTTAAGCACAGATGTGAAATCAAGCAAATGCTTTATTGAAGTGGAGTTTTTCATCTGAACAAGATGGCATATAAATCTTTGAAAAGTTAAGCAAGGTAATCTCTTTGGACTGCAGCTGAAGGTGCAGAGCTGCAGGGACTTTTTCTACAAAATTGTTGAGGGTGAATAAGCATGACTGAGTTGGTAAATCCACAGGACCAACATATCTTCCTGGTTTTGATGCCATTATGAGCACAAACAAGAACTAGCTTATGCTGAGTTTTAACACATCTTCCCTCACTCTCATAACCTCTGTTCCCACTATCCACAGGAAGCAAGAACAAACTCAACAATGTCTCTTGGTTTAAGCTAGGCATGTTTACAATTGCAGATGCAGCAAGATACAGCCTGACCTCAGGTTAACTTTAAATGAGTCTCCCACCATCGTAACATCTTTTTTTTTTAGGTGCCCAAAAAGGAAGCAAACTCAATGAACTTCGAATACTTTGTCTTTTCCTGACGATATGATACTCACTGCAAGGACAAATCAATACAATGCCTATCATATGAGCCTATTATATGACCTGCAGATAGAAAATACAGGTTGGGGATACTGAGTGATGCAGAAAAAACATTTCTCCCACAGTTCTGGTTTCTTCTCCATTCCTTGGAGATATTTTGTGGATGGAGAAAGCTCAGAATTCTTCATATTCAGCTTTTATATAGCCTAAATGTCTGCATGCACAAGTGCAGTAAACATGACCTGCTTGAAAATAGACTGGTTTTTGTTTTGGCAGGAGAATAAGTCAGTTAACATTCACTCTTAAGGGAGATGGGGCAAAGGAGGAAGGGGTGTGCAAGCAGACTATGTTTTCAAACAGCCTCAATGTGCCTGCAAAGTGATCCCATTGACACAAATCCTGTGTTTTGAAGTGCAAGTGCCAAACTTTGTGTCTATCAGTGTACACCAGGCAAAACATGTTAGTTCCTCCATTCAACTGTTTGTTACAGGTCTGTAAACTGAAATTAGGAAAATCCAGTTAATGCAAGTGACTGAGTTCAGTATCCTTTCTCTGACAGCGGGCAGTGAGGAAAGCTTAGAAGAAACAAGACGAGGCTAGAGCTGCATTTCCCATGGCTGCATCCTACCAGTTTGGGGAGGTCAGGAGCTTAGGTCTGTCTAAGCCACTGGATTTATGTTCCAGGAGTTTCTCTAATCCCTTTTTAATCCCATTTATGAAGTTGCTTTCCATGACATTCTGCCATTCAGTTACATATCTGAAATACTGCAGACTTTCTTCCTGTCTTTTCTGGGAAGGTCTCTCCACACTCAGCCCATTGGCTGCATTTTGCTTTCAATCTTTAAAGCAGTCTTGCAGGGATCTTACCCTTTGGCCCTGGTTCTTGGCCTCCGTCTATTTTTGTAAACAGAAAGCCATTTATTTCCATCATTCTAAGATTGCAGTCTGACAAAAATTTGAAGTCCACACTGCTGCCAAAAAGAGTGGTCTTCTCCCCCCTTCTTGTGCCATTAGTATGACAATACGGTGAGCCAGATGGGGAAATTGCTCTGGCTGAAAACTAATCAACTAACTCGGTCCATCTCACTACGCAGCATTGCATGGACTCATGAAGGTACAAGACAGAAGAGTGAAAGCACTTCATTAAGAAGAGGAGAGAGGGTGGGATCATTTTTTTCTTCAGTAAGAAGCACATCTTTGCATCGTGAGACTGCATGCTGAAAACATCTCACTGCCTCTATGACTTTTCCATCGTGACTTTTTTAGTAAGTCCAAAAAGACGTGGACTCCCAAGCCTTTTCTGTCATGACTTTTTTAGTAAGTCCAAAAGGACGTGGGCTCCCAAGCCTTTCCCTCCTGGAAGCCATGAAACCACCAGCTGTTTGCAGCCTGAAGGTCAGTGCTCTCTAAACAAGATAGTTTTAGTCAGCAACCGGAACACAGCCTTGTATCAAAAATTACTGTGGGAAGCTATCGCTGCATGTGCAGCCTTAGCAGTCTGACTTGCTGCTCTATGCCCCAGCAACATCCCATCATTCATTTTTCTTTCAATGCTAAAGAATGTGGTTGGTCCATGCCTTTACAGCTCAGATAGCCCTTTCCAGTTACAACCCATTCCTGCCTCAGCTGTCAGTCACTGCTGAAAGCAGGGTGCTAGTCACTGGTAAGCCAAAGTTGTGCTTTCTTTCCTTTGTATGAAAGGGCACCTTGCCACCATTTTTATTTTTATTTTACACAATGACTTCTTTCTGAGCACCTCAGCAGGAATCATCAGAAGGCACTGCCTTGCACAAAAGAAGAACGTGGCCAGTCATTTTTTCCAGGAACCACAGAAGCCCAGATACCACCAGTGAACAGCCCCTGGGTGGAGAAGTGGCTCTCAGCTCCTGCAGAGCTCTGCACTCGCTGGCTGTGCCTGTGGTAGTAAGTTAAATATGCACGGACCGTGCTCCGAGACCAGCTGGCAGTAGGAGCTCTGTGTGAATACTCTTAAGCTCTGTTACTCCCCCAAAAAGGGATTTCTGCTTCCAAACTGCCTTTTGGAAACCGTTCCTGGCCCATGCACAACTAGGAGAATAGCATGGGCTAAGAGCTGTTCCCAATGTACCTTTGTATGTATGTATGCAGGCAAGCCACCCCAGCTGGAGCGGAGAGAACCTAGTTGTAGGATTCATGTCATGATGTTGCATTTGCCTTCAGGGCCCTTGGGACATTTTATATACCAGTTAATAGTGACTCAGCCAGAAAGTATCTCAGCTTTTCTGAGAGGGAGGAGGGACTGACATACTGGAATTATTTACAACATTTCAGCCCATGTTGCTGAGGTAAAGTACAGAAGGTGCTTCTGGTACTCCAGGAGTACAAGAAATAGAACTGATGTACCAAAGGACAACAGTTTTCTCCCTGTCCATGCTGTATCTTTATCTCACATTGTTTTAAGGGACTGTCACGTGCACCATCTGGAATAGTTCAATGGCACGTACCTTCGTGCACCATTTAGAGAGAGAGTATGATGTTCTAGCCAGTGACCACAGACAAGCTGGGAAGCTATCCTTTCATCCAGTCTTAGCCATATATAACTTCAAGGTCTACCCTACCTTGTTGAATGGTCTCTTTCTAAAACAGGAAAAAGAAACCATTAGTTTTGTATGTTTTATCCCACCTGCTTTAGCTCTTGCTCTGAAAATAGCATGAACTTCCTTCCAGAGGTTCATGTTGTACTCCCTGTTCTAGCAGGAGAGCCTAGCTGTTTCATTTAGATTAAACAATTAAGGGACAATTAACCTCTCTTAAGGTCAAAAGTCTAAAATACAATTTGTCCAGTCTTAAGAGAGTCATCTAAAACAGGTCAAGTTAATCGTCTTTTGAAGATGCCTATTTCCCTTTTTTCATCATGAAGGAAGCCAAGGTGATGAACCTGGAATTAAATATCTAATGGCTGGATATCTACCTTAGGTAAATAGATCTCTCTGTGTGTATGCATAGTAGCTGGCATGATAATTCACAGTAGAGTCCTGATTTCTCCCCAGGACTCCTACAAATTATTGAAATACTTACAAATACCAGGAACCATGCACTTTGTAGCCCTTGGCTTGGGGGATTTGAGTGGCTTTGAGCCAAATTTTCCCAAGTCTGGTGCAGCAGGACTGCAACCTCAACTTAGTTCTGCTGGACAATTAATGTCAAGGTGTGAGACAGTGCTTGAGAAACAACCACGTATGATGGAAAAAGTAAAAACACAGAGTGTAACTCAGACCACAAGCAGCTTAAATTGAGATAAAATAAGGCAAGATGAATCTCAGTTGGTACGTCGTACGAACAAAGCAATCCAGTTGAGCAACTTTGTATTTTCTGTAGCATTCCCAGGGTAGGTGGGTGATAGAGTCCCCCACCAAGACATGGGACAAACCAACCTTGCAGAATATATTTTTTTCCTAGCGTGTAAGACCTTTGCATTGGATAACCTGCCAGGAACATTTGCTGGGTGAATGAAGACACGTGTTCCTACAGTAAGAAGTGGCTTTTAGCTCTGGGCAGCTATGGTGAGCGGGGATTATCTTTTCATGGGATCCCTTTCAACATGCATTCCTACTAAAGGAAACTCTTATTTCCTTTCTCCCTCTGACATGGTGTTGCCTCTTTAACTCTGCAATTCCATGGGCCAGTCAGGACTGGTTGGTGGAGCACAGCCCAAGGAAAACAGCAGGAGAAGTTCTGCAAAGTTGCTCCAAGAACGTAGGTAAAAGGAATCGCGTGATTGCAAGAGAGTTGGCAGCTGTAATAAAGCAGAGAAACGTGCTCTGTCCCTCACCTGCAGCTATTTTCCTTGCTCTTGATGAGATTTCAGAAATTATTTTTTTGAATGTAGATATGTAATTTATACCAATAGTTGCACTTGAGCTATTCACTTTTCCTGTACTTTTCATAGTCCATAGACAGAAATAGGTTTCTCAAAGACACAGAAGTATGAAAAATGGATCAGTTCCTACACATCCTACAAAATCCTATTCCTAGTCCTGCAAATTCCTATTTCTCCCCACAGACTATAAAAAAGCCTTAGTCATTAGTCATTAGCTCAGATGGAGTGACACTGTAGATGTCTGAAGTTGGATTAAATTAATCCCACCTGTAGTCTTAACTGTGTAGCCACCCCTTAGCACCAGTGGAGAAAGAAAGGTCTCTACCAAGCAATTCACCTGAGCTGTCTTAAACATCTATCTTAGGACAGGATGAATACCCTTGACAAGCACCTTCTCCCTGCACTGACTTTTAAGAAAGTTTCTGCAGCTAGATCTGGATAAACAACGGCTTGGACAGTTCTAGTTATGAACCTCCTGCCCTATGTACTTTCCCAGTCCTACTAATGCCATGATCAAGAAACATGAAAAGATATAAAAATAGCTACATGCAAAAGCTCCTGGGATGACTGTGGGCAGGGATGGCCTGTTTTGTCAGGGGTGATTAACGCTATGAATATATTATCTTTGACTGTGTACTAACGAATACCCTGTTCTTTCCATACCAAGGGGCATGGTTTGAATCTTAGGATATAGTGTCCCAGCCAAAAAAATGGTTAGTCACCCCAAAGCAAAACAACATGCAAACTGTGTGCACAGCCAGGAGACAAGGACACAAGAGCAACACAAAGGATGTGCCAACATTATCATGCTTAGTCCAGCAAAATGAACATTGAGTGGGAATATAAATACATGAGAGAACTCCCACCAGGAAAGGAGTTATTCATTTATGCTGAAAGTCATTATTGGCACAGGAAGAGAGGTTAAAGATTGACCCAGCATAAACTTAGGCTGGAAATCAGAAGCAATTTTGAGTGACTGGAGCAGTTTGGTTCCAGTCTAGGTGATACCGAGTCACAATGTGACCAATGAATAACTTCCTACATCTTAAACAGGGTCTTGAGAGCATTTGGCTGATATATGGAGAGAGACAGACGTTATTTTGTTTGGATAAGACTTCTGGAGATGTATAAATCAAAAATAACACCCATGTTATTTGAATTTGGTTAAACAAATCTTGTGTTTAGTCATCAGGCAAACTAGATTTTGGACAATCTCTGCCAGCTGCTTCACATCTTATTTTACCAACAGGACTGAAGAACAGCACATATTTATGTGTCTTTAAGTACATTCTTGCTCCCTGCAGAGGAAGGTGCAGCAGAGTTCAGCCTCCAGCTCAGCAGACCCAGATGCAAATCCCTGTCATGCCTCTGGACCCCTTTCTGTCCTTGACCAAGTCCCTTTTGTCTTTGATCAACTTTACCTGCCTGTACAGACACAGCCAGTAGAAAGGCACAGGTCAAAATTTTTCAAGTGTCTGAAGCTTTCAAACTGTCATTGAAATAAGAAGACTATCTCCTCAATTCTAGGCGACCTCGACATGTAACTGTCTTTGAGGATCTGTCTTCTCTCTGTTTCCATTCTGGCCATGTTTTTGCCGCTAGAATTGAAAGTGGGAGCGTACAAATCTGTGTACCTGCCCATGTATACTACCTGCCAACCAGCCTACAACAGAGGACTCTTGTGAAAGACGGTTCGTGATATTAGCGCAGTCTCAGCTGCACCCTATTCCTACCCCTTCTGTTATGAATTTCAAATTTTCCCAGGCATGCAAAAATCTTGATAGCCTTGATTAATCTTGATTACCGTTCCCTGTTGGTTATTCCAGTCCTTCTCTACCTTAACCCCTGGCTGTATTGTCCAGGACTAAAAATATGCCCCAAAGGGAAGACAAACCTGATGCTTTAAAGGACACTGTAGTGTATCCCTGCGAGAGAACCTGGGATGCATCTAAACGGTGGGCTCGAGGTACAAGATCTGATGTGGTTGTGTGCTACAGACAGCAAAGAGCAGTTTATATCAGCTGGTATGTTATATCAGAGCAAGACTAAATAAGAGTGTAGACATCCATTTTGTCCAAATCAATAGGTAAGATTCACCACATCTCTTTTCAGACAGTGATGCTGGGATGCAGCTCCAGATTCGTGCACCACATTCAAGGCTCACTGCTACAGCTTTATATTGTCAGTGGTGGGAAGCCAGCACTTCTAGGTGTGATTTATCTGACCTATGCTAGATGTCTACTTTATAAAGAAATAAGAAAAGGAAAAAAAAAAAACTAAAACCAAAAGAACTTAAAACCCCCACCAGAACAAGTAAACAGACGGAGTCATGCTCAAATAACTGAGCCAAGAGAAGGGGCAAACTTATTACTGGGAATGTTCTGCCTGGAAGATTCTCTTCTCACTATTCCATTTTTAAATTATTACATTTTAAAATATAATAGTGAGTAATGAGAAATGGGAGGAAGGGCAAAACTGTTGGTAGCTTTATGCAATATGAAACCACCACCCACAGGAAATATGAGTTATATTTCATACTTATTCTGAGAATGGGTCATTTTGTGATCCTGTGGCTGTTTTTCAGTCTTCTAGATGAATTCCTGACTAGGTTTTCACTTTACTGGATACCCATTAAAATAGCATTTATAGTTCAATTAAGGAAAAAAACCACCTCTATTAATTTTTAAACTACTTTCCACAACGCCCAATCCCTTCCAACAAGATTTAAAAAAAAAAAAAAAAAAGCTGCTTTACTGCAAGGATAGTTAAACTTTTGCTGCAAAAGAGAACTGAACCACAGTTCATCTGCAAAAAGCCAAACATGAAATAAAACGCTGTAGCAATTAATATGTCAGATTCTTTTTTAAGGTGTCTGGAGTTGGCAGTGCTTCTCTAGCTCAGATTCTGCCAAGAGAGGGTCTTCAGAAGAACTGGTCTCACTTTCAGTTGCGAGTTAATCAGGGTGGTTTAGAGGGATTTGGTCCACTTCCATTCTGCTTCTCTATGCCACAATTTGCTCTTTCTGGAAAAGTACATTTGCTTGTGGCTTCTGAATATTCATCAGCAGTGGCTGGATGTTCAGTCTGCAGGACCATGGGTACTGCGTGTACACAAGGTTCAACACATCAACAGCCTCCCTGCACGTGTCATGGATGATGCGTATACCCATATTTCTGCAAAGATTTTCATAGATGTAGGTACAGGAATCCTAAGTGCGCTTCCCAGCATCATGCGATGAAGACAGGGATGTATGGTCTCATATTCACCCCCTTCTTTAAATCAGGTGGCAACCACAGCTACTGTTATGAAAAGCTGCAGCAGCACATGTTGATTGTACTAACCTTGAAAATCACACCTTATCTCCTTACCCAGTGCAGGTAAACGTGGGATTCATTGTACCTTCCTGTGAGCAAGCAAAAAGTTAAGCATCCAGTCTATCCGTGGCAAGTTCTGAAGTGAACTTTCTGTTCATTTCAGTCCCACTAAGCGTTTCCAGTTACTGTGAAACTTTTACTAAAAAAAAATGTAATCTTTGTTCCAATTGAATCAGATTGGTTTTGTTTTCTACATTTCTTGTTTTGTTTTGAAATGGAAATATCAAGTTTTAACCTGCTTTAGTTATGATATCTCCTACTTCTGTATTTAACCTTTGTTTCCCAGTCATTGTCAAATATGACCACTGTAACTACCATGATTTGTAACTCCTGCTGTGGAAATCTTCAGCTAAGAATGTTTCCCTTTTTGAAATGTTTTGTGTTTCAATCTCCCTACTACAGGATCATTTGAAGTGACATTACCTCGTTTCAGTTCCCTTCCATTCAAGTTCCTTGCCCCGTAATAGCTTGGATGGTACCAAATATTGAGAACACTTCTTTATTCCCATTTTCTGCAAGCTATTCAAGGCAAAACTAATGTTGTATGATGTATATAAGCCTTACTATTGCAGCAGATGGATATTCAAGAAGTTTTAACATACTCAGTGACTCTGGTTAGAGCACAAGTTTCTTCCAAGAGATGGCAGAAAGTCTGCAGGGCCATGAATTCAGTGCTAATTCAACCATCTCAGAAAGCAAACTTGTACATCACTAGACCGCAGCACTTCTAGTTTCAGTCTGCACAGACTTTGTGGCATTTTTCTTCTGGTGTAGAAGATAGCACTGAGATCTGCCTTGGCTGGGGGAACCAGCTCACACCTCAGCTGAATTGTCGTGTCGAAGTTTCAGGTTCTGCAGTTCAAGGAACACATGGACAAATAGGACAAAGAAGATAACGACAATGATCAGAGGGACATTCTGACTGAAAAGTCTGCATTTGCTCAACATTCAGAAGAAAAAACTGAAATAAGATATGCTATGAGGTTCTTTGCACCTGCCTTTAAACATCAATTTCTAAACTTCAGTCTTACCTCTCATTTTCTATTTCTGAGCAGTTTACAGCAAAGTTTGTTCCTCTCCTTGCAACTTAATATCCTCAAAGTGCATTGAGGAATGTACCTCGTGCAACCCACCTGTCCCAGGCCACCAGTCCAAACCTGCTGCTGCCTGCCCTAGAAGGAATAATTCTGCTCTCTGACATCAGTGTAGGTTGTGATTCTCCAGTGAGCCAAATACTCAAAGAAAAACTGAAACTAGTGAGACTCCCAATACACCGATCCCAGTTTTCCTCAAACTTTTTACCTTTCTCTTCTAGCTGCCCAAGAGATCCCATTGCCTTTCAGTGAAGGCTTAGATTTCACGGGTGCACTTAGGTCTTCACTGAACTTGCAGACAAGCCCAGGATCTGCACAAGATCTCCTTTTTCCTCTCTGTCTCTCCTTCTTGTCTCTCTCCATCTTCTCCTCTGGGTAATCCATTTCTAAAAAAACCAACTTCACATATGGTTGAATTAATTGTCATTCTTGCTTTCTAAAAACAGAGCAATTCCTTTAAGTTTATCCAACAAAAAGTTGTCTGTGATTCCCCCAGATTTCAATTCCAACTTCAACAGTATAGAAAAAAGGGCATACACATCTGGTCACAAGAGGAAGGACAAAAGTTGTTGATGAAGCAAATCCCAGATTATCCTGGAAAAAACAAGGCATGGTGCTGAAGCTGAAATAGACTGTGCTGAGCATATCCTGCCAGGAAGAAAAAAAATGCAAAATACACTTGTTCTAATTCTGCAGGGTACTGAGCATGCTTAGCTCTCACTGGAGGTAATGGGAAAGTAGATGTAGCTTAGTATCTCGTACAAATGGGCATGACACAACCTTCTGCTGACAATAACTCAGCAAATCCTTGTCATCTTGATTCAGTAGCCGTATGCACTTTCCAGCTGGTGTCTCTTTTGAGACATTATTCTGAAGCATGCGTGCACTGTGAGCAGTCTACTGACTCCAATTTTATATATGTGAAAATTAGAACAGAACCAGAATAAAGCCTTTAGAAAAATCTTTTGAGCAGATGGTTCTGCTACTGGGCCCTCTTTCAAAGACCGTGTCATTCTTGGAAAAATTCATCTTCTTGAAGGAATGTGCAATATTTAATTGTAGTCAAAAACAACAGAGCACTTTACTTCTCAGGCCTGTCTGGACGTCTCTGAGTTTGAATGCACTTTTGTCTGCATTTCACCTGGGCTTGCAAAATTATTTAATAATGTTTTGCAGTGGTTGCAACTTGCTTTAGGTTCAAATGACCCTTGTCTAACTTGTCCTAAATGTAATGGGAATATTACCCACTCATAAGGTGTTCATTACCTACCCTGTGGTTTGGGGTTTGTTTTAGTAAATCATCTAACTATTTTCAAGGTGTTTTTTAACCTAAAGTTTGCTTAGATTTGTACCATTCCACATACATGGAAGAACAAATGAATGCTAGCAACCATTCTGTAAATATTTTTTTAGGGTAATCAGAAAAAAAGTGTTATCAATATACTTCTGGAAATATATAAGAGGCAACCTTTAGTGGAACCATGACTAAGGACCCCCACTTTCTGGGGGGGAAGAAACCCACACAGTCAACATTGCATTCCTCCTAGTAAAGACCTTGTCATGCGGATGGCTTGCTGTAACGGCACATGGAAAGGGTGAATATAATACTGGAAAAGGGGTAAATAGTATGAGGTTTATATATAATAATGCAATTGTAATTGCATTATAAATAAGAATTAGCAACAATCAGATAATTTTGACTGTGTCAGAATCATTGTAACAGCATAAAATAACTGCTTGTATTTTGATAAGGCTGTTAAAACTCCGAACAGAGTAGCAACAACATTTTTTTTTTTAAATCCATGGGGTTTTTGGTAGCCCATTACAAAACCGTGCCCATAGCAGAAGTGCAATAGGACACCAGGATGAGCAGGAGGGCACCTGAGGAAGTCTGGATGGAGCTAACTAAGCTCAGGCTTTGCAGAGCGTCTGGTGGGTGAAAAGAGACAAGCAAAGACATCCAGCAAACTCCGACAGAGCCAGAGTCCTTGTTCTTACATGACCTGCCTCCACTGTGTTTAGAAAGCGTGGGAAACGCTTCTGAATTGAGCTTTGCTTCATGCTCTGTTTCTACAGCTTATTTTTAAAATCAGCCTACAATTAATGCAATTAGTGTAACAGAGGAGGTGTTGTTTAGAAGATTTGAAATAACAGAAGCCCTCCAGATGGACTTCAACACACTAGTGAACACGACAAGGGAAGTTTCCCTTCTGTGATGCTACAATGAAGAGAGAAACATTTTCTTCTTTGACTTTCTGGATTTATTGCCTCCAGGGTGTTGGCATACATTTTAGAGTAAACTTCCAAAAGCAGGTTTATGCTACAGCAATTCCAATGGTTTGGGCTTTGTTGGGAGGGGTGTTGCTAATTAAAAGGATAAAGTAAGATAGATAGCCTTCCCAAGTGTGGCAAGATATTTTATTATCACAGTTGGTCAGAATGCATTCTTTATGAAGCCACAATGTGCTTGATGTTGTGCAAGGCGTATCTGCCAGCAGAGTAACAGCTTATTACAATTAACATATCACAGTTCAGCTCCAACAGTTGACCTGTATGTTTCAGGTCAAAGCATCTGAGATCACTTTCTGTAACGACTTGAATTTTACATTAAACAAAACAAAACCCCCAAAACTGAGGAAGTTTGTCTTGATGTCTGCGAATGGTAAAGCACTTGCCATCCTGACACGTCTTTGAGAAAGATTTGAAGCAAGTGTAGATCCTGTAGAGACTGGAAGCAGGGAGGACCATGTTCTTAAGTAACACAGAAAGCAGAGTTAGTGGGAAACAAGGAGCTGCGAGCAGGGCTAAGCTGAATTTGTGTCCTCAATCCCAACCACCTCTATCCCACCCTCCAAGTGCTCCAGCAGAAAGAGTCCTCCCAAACCCGATTTGCAATTATTGCATTCACTCATACATTAGCTCACACCCAGAACCGTTCATCCCCATATCAAAGGTAAAGGGAGAAGGAGGCAATTGTCCTTCCCAGCTTCCTCAGTAAATCTGCACGTTTTGAGACCCACCAGGCCCTTGCAATGGTTACTGCCCTCCTGCAAAGGGGACCTGGAGCTAAGCTACATGCAACTGGCTCATCCCTCCCGTGGGCTGTCAGGATCCTACTGCCATCACTAAACCTGCCTCAGGGCGCAGGTGGCCAAAACAGAGCTCTTTGCAAATGAAGAGAAAATAGAAAAGCACTCTATCTGTAAAAGCTTTTCAAGAGACATTTCCTCCACTCCCCGTCAATGGAGTTCCACTAAAGCTTTGGGGTTTTTTCTCCCTTGTCTGTGCAATCAGAGTAGGAGCACAGAGGACAGTATTTCAGTTCTGCATGATGAATTTCTGTTTAAAGAGAAAAAAAATATACCTGGGGCATTAGCCTGTACCGTGCTCATGGTAGGAGTTTGCTGTTAACTGCTTCTTGCCTTTGGGACCATTAGCTAATAACAGACCATCCATTCATTCACTTCTGATAAGGCGACTGTGCTCATTCTTTTTCATCCTCCTCAGCAGGGAAGGGGACGCCGTGGGCCATAAACTTCCTAGCATTTCACAAGCACCCTGGGATTTGAAAACTGCTTGTCATAATATTGTAACAGCTTTGTAGCTATGGCAGGCTTGGCAGTAGTCACAACACTTCAGATGCTGGCCAGACAGAAACACACGCTTCATCATAGAAGTCAAGTGACTTGTTGGTATATCACCTGAAATTGTGACTTGCAGGTATGGCTCTTTGCCTTAGGGCTAAGACATGATATGACATGACAGCAAGCAGGATAGTTTGTGGCAGGAGCTGAAAAACGTCTTGCCAGTATTGGAGGAAAGAGCAAACTTAAGGAAACCTTGCAGGTTACACATGGCAGTGTGCAGATTAATTTGCAAACATGCCATGCAGTTCCCAGAACAGAGGCAGGGATGATTCTCGGTGAATGCAGGAGTCATGTCCCTAAACGTTTGGTATAACTCTATCCTTCAACACATCGCAAGCAAATTTGGCATTTCACTTCAGACACAAGACCTGTGGGATCTGGTCAGGGTACATGACCCACCTAACTGATAGTTCAGGCACCTGATGGTGCTGAGGACTCACGGACTCACAAATTATCCCAGACTGACAAGTTATAGTGAGTGTCGCGGTGGTGCTACTGAAGGTAGTCACCACTTCAGCATGTTCTCTCAGGCCCCCCAGGATGCCAGATGACACAAATCAGCCTACTTTTAGCACAGGCTATGGTGGTTTGGACTGGTCTGCATCTGGCACAGTCAAAGAGCATGGACACCAACCGTGCTCCATTCAGCTACATTGTGATGAAGGACCACTCTAAGGTAAACTGACCACGTATCTAGTGGTTCAAGTAACCTCCCCCAGCATTTACTTCAGAGAAAGTGCAACAGTCCTTGCATTTGGGCAGCTCTGGCATGATATCCCTCAGAAAATCCAACCCCTTAACTGCCTAGAATAGCTGCTTTAGCACAGAGGCAAGGATAATGATGTCTTTCCCTAAAACTAGAGTCATTTCACTCCAGATTACATTTTGCCCTTAGTGTAAGCCCATATATTTTCAAATGACCTCACCAGTGAAGGTTCCTTGAAATCCAGACCAAGACATGCTTATCTATGAACTCTCCTGCCTTTGACCTCAATGAACCAAGGTGGATGGAAAAGCAGTTTCTTTTTATCAGCTTTCAGTGGTTGGCCTCCACAGCATTATCCTTAACCTTAGTTATTACACAAGAGTTGCAGGTGATATAGGAGTAGGGTGAGGAGGAACAAGGGTTACTAAAGTCACATGCTAACTTCTCTGCTGGGTTCATCTCTACATCTCTGCTGATCGCTTTCTCACAAAACGAGCAAAACAAACCTCTAAGGAGAATCATATTTGAAGGTCTAAACTAGGCTGCGATTTGGTATATACGACCCTTTCTGGTGGCTACCTCTGGTCTCTGCTTTCATCTCTTTTCAACAGTCATGGCTGAGTTTTCAAAAACTTGCCATTTACTCAGGTTTCTTGGGACTTGTCCACATGGGGAGGCAGACTGGAGTAGCCTATTCAAAACAGAGCCTGGAGCACAACTCTGGTGCCTGAAATTTGGTGTCTGGTGCCACCTGGGATCCCCTTAAGTCTCAGCATGAGAAAATACCCTTGATAACAACAAATCTAAATTCATCCAAAGGAAAAAAGTCCTACTAAGGCATCCGTAGAAGGCCTTCTATGTCACTTCCAAAAGACTGATAATCACAATAATTTTAATTCTTCTTTTTAATACATTTAAGTAAAAAGCCTGTCATGACTTTGTAGGTATGTATTCTACACTGCAGTTTGCTGACTTGGAGATGTTACCAGCTTCTGTTGGCCAGGACTTTTTTCCCCCAAGACATATCAAAATCCTGTTTCCTAGAAAGTGAGGTTAGAAGGGACCCTCAGAAATCTCATGGTCATCACCAGATGAAGCCAAGTCTGTTAAGCCCTTCCCACCATATCTATCTATCTGTTCTTAAAAACACCTAGTGACAGAAGGCATGTGCTCCTCTCCAGGCAATCAGGTTTGGTATTCCATTATCATTTTGTTAGAAATTTTTCCTCGTCTTGAATTCAAATCTCCTTAATTTCAGCTGAAGTCCATGGGCCTTTGTTCATGTTAAGAATCATGGTGATGGGACCATTTCAAACACATCATTTAAATATTTACATGCTCTTCTGACTCTAGACAAAATGAGACTCACAAAAACCTTGCTCAGGCCAAAAATGCACTGAAGTATTTTGATAGGAAAGACATCACAGCAATACTATATTTATTACAGAAAAAAAAACAAACCAAAAAACAACAACCAAACACCAAAAAACAACAAAACAGCAACAAAAAAAACCAACCACAAAAAACCAACCTGAAATAATATCAACATAGTGACCTTAGGAGTTCTAGGGTTAAAATCTAAGTATAATCTTTTAATATATAGCATGTTATATCATATCACCTAAACAACCTTAACTCTGCCTTATATGAGCAGTAACTGTTTATTTATGTTTAAGGTGTGTTTTCCAGATAAGATAAAACTGACTTGGAAATACTCTACAGACTGTATCTTTTCTTCCTTTCCTTTCCTTTCCTTTCCTTTCCTTTCCTTTCCTTTCCTTTCCTTTCCTTTCCTTTCCTTTCCTTTCCTTTCCTTTCCTTTCCTTTCCTTTCCTTTCCTTTCCTTTCCTTTCCTTTCCTTTCCTTTCCTTTCCTTTCCTTTCCTTTCCTTTCCTTTCCTTTCCTTTCCTGCCTTTCTCCTTCTTTCAAAAAAACAGAATGCGTTATCAGCATAATTTCCTGAAAAAAATAAAGTTTTGGGGGTTTAGCTGTTTTCCTATTTCTCTGGAGGTTCCCTCCTTAATAATGCTGGAAACTTCTAGACAATTCCAACTGAAACGGGGCTGGGAGTCTCTGGTATATTAAAGTTCTTACAAGATTCATGAAAATCAGTAGCTGAGCAGAGGAAAAAGGTACAAATCCATGCCCAAAGCAAGATGGGCAGGTTGAATTCACTCATTATACATATATTTAGTAGCAACCATCTAGCTGATCGGGATGTAAGTACTGCCTTGCCAGCTCATACAGGCACACCATTCAGCATGGAAATAACCTGGACTAACCCACGCCAGACTGGCTGTTTCCTAATGGAAGTGTCATAGGAGATTTGGAGGAATACCAGTGAGGGGCCAGAAATCCTTAAGAATGCAGTTTTGTTACATTCCCTGAAATGCCTATTTTACCAATGAAGAAACTTGGATGTTGGCAATCCGTTTATCTCCCCTACCTCTAGTCATCAAAAAGTTAACCATGTTAATAAAGTTAGAATCTCTATCAATGAAGAAAGAAGCCAGCACTTCCAAAGGGCAAGTCTTCCTCTGTTAAAATAAGTGCATAAGATACTTGGGACAAATTGCACCCTAGTACATCCAGTAGCTGTTGAAGGAACTTGCATGACTAGATACTCACCTTGTCAACAGCTGAAGTTAGATAAATCATTTGCCTAAGGCCTATAAAAATTCTATAAAAGAGGACTTAGCAGAGAAAATAATCCCAGAACAAGCCTCTCCCTCACTCTCCACTACTTTATGTTTGCCTTCCAATTAAGCAATGTTGACTCTTGTGCTTTCTCCCTGCCTTCTAACAATTGACACATGAATAATAGAGTTTAACAAATAATTATGGTGTTATGCAAGTGATACAGACCCAGCCTTGCAGCTCCCACTGCTTTGGCCTCTCAGAGCACCGAGGAACGGAAGGTCTTCCCTTTCTGGTGACTTGATGCTCACGGTGAGGAGGGTGGGATGACCAGGCACACACACAAAAAACCCTATTCTTCAGCATAACATAGCTTGTTTGTTTGCTCTTTGGTTAAACTTATCCACTGATCGTTATGCAAATATTTGCACTTGTGGGTGCAACACAAGCACTAACCTTCTCTGCAGGTTGCAGAGCACTTGGACTCTGTCGGCACAGACGTGGGTATTTCATTGGCCATTGCTCTCCATCCTGTTGAAGCATAAATTGTACCACCGCCAAAGAGGTTGTCTCACCCTCCCTCTGCCTATCTGCCTGCTATTCCTGACCTCTATTGCTGTATTTTAGTAAGAAATGCCACAGGCATTCCTGTGACAGCCATATAGGCTGGTTCAAGAAACCTTTTGTGTTAAAACTAACCCAACAGAAAATGTAATTAGTTTTGTTCTGGATCAGCTTGCCATCCTGGTTCAAGACAGCCTGCGTGAATGTGATGGCTTGGCCAAAAAGTTAACAGAGAAAGACTTGGAGGGGAGCAAGAGTTCAGAATTAAATACAGAATGCTTAACATATAAGGACTTAATGTTAATTGAGAGGAATCTTGTCCTGAGATGTCTATTATGGTATTAATAATTCAGCTGCAGTTGGCTGTCCACAGTGCTTAAACAGGCAATTTGGCTGTCCAACAGTGCCCATACAAGGAATGATATATAAAAAGAGCTTGTACTGTGGCAAGAAGTCACTCTAAGGCAAACATATAGGTTCCTTTTTGCATGTATCATATTGTTCAAATCTTTTGAGTGCTTATTTGCAAACAGTCGCTGAAGAAGCATCAGTCCAAGCTCGATAGTCCCACCTTAAGCTAGATGGCTGAGCTAGGTGAAACAAAACATCTGGAGCTGCTAATTGCTCTTTAATGTGGGAAAAAGGAATTCAAATAACTGACTTAAACTTGACACTCTACTTGCATAGGGATAAAAATCACTGACAACCTTATTCTAAGTCATCAGGGAAGGATTCAGGGGGTTTGTGATCAATTCCCAGCTCTATAACAGTCTGCTTTTATAACCCCATCAAGTCATTTAATTTCTCTATGATTCTGCTCACCATCTGTAAGCAAGATATTTTTTTGCCTGACTCATCTGCTAAGAAGCTAATTTCTTGGAGTAGGAGCCATAAATCTTACCATAACTGCAGTGTTGAGCAAAACACATTGTTCTCGGTGAGGTGCTGTCATAACATACTTCTCAGCTTTGTTAGAGCTTTCTCTAGCTCTTGTGAATTTACCAGCATGAAGAACAGGGTGTCAACAGCAAACCTGGTCATATCATGCACTTCCTTCCCAGCCTCCAGTGTTGTTATTGTCTATGCTGATTTCAAGAAAGCAATAAAAAAAATACTCTGATCAGCATCAAGAAGATTGGATATAGTCTTGAAAGCTGTTTCTTCCCTTTTTTTCCCCATCTTTTCCCTTTCTCTTTCCTTTTCTGTTTCCGTTTCCCTTTCCCTTTCCTTTTCCCTTTCCCTTTCCCTTCCCTCCTATAACAACCTTGTCAGGGAAACCTTTTACAGTTAGGTTTTCTCAAGTGTCTTCCAATAACATGTGCTCATAACTTCCATCTCAGTGAACTTGAGCTGCTGAAATCAACATTGCAAAAGTAGGTGACCACTAAAAAGAAAACCTAAAAATAAGTTTAAGCAAATTCACTATAGGATTGGGATTTGGGGGTTCTCTAGTTTTCTTTTATAACATGGTTCTAAATTAGGCTTTGTCCACTCAAATCAGCAGACCACAATGCAGTGACATGATTACAGCTTACTCCTCCTTCAATATAACTAAATTTTATTTAACTTTGAGATGGATGTAGGGAAACAATTTCTGCTTTAACCAAAAGAGGAAAAAAAAAGAAAAGCAGTTCTGCGAAGAGCAGAACTTACAAACTTTTGTTTCCTGCAGCTCCATCCCACAGTTTCTTTAGTGACTGATTTCACGTCGCAGCCTCTCTCTTGTGGGTGGTTATTTTCTGGAATTTTTCCTCTCCACTCAGCAACCTATTTTCACAAAACTTACAGTTACTTAATATTTACAGGACTTTCATCCGTCTGTTAAATTTATTTAAAATTGAGCAACAGGTTCAAAAGTTACTGGGGCAGGGACTGTGAGACCTGACAAGCAGATAGATGGACAGGGGCAAACCACATATGCAATAAAATTAAATAAGTGTAATGCTATAACATAACTGTGATAAACTTCATTGTTTTGATGAACTAAATATGACTGATGCATATTTTTCTTGCATTTGTGAATGCTCTAAGGAATTCTCCCCCTTTTTTTTTTTTTTTTACCAGTCCTTGCCAGTCCTTGCCATTTACCAGTCCTTACCTCATTTTTTTGATCCATCAGCAAAGTAATGGCAACAGAATTCTTTCACCAGTGTGTAAAGGTCCTCACCATCCTTGGATTTCACTTATGGTACCTGTTTTTTCGTGGCAGCCTCTCACCCAAGCATATATAAAAGACAACTGAAACTGCACAGCTTCCAAGACAGAACATTGTATTTTGCTGAGACAGTGAAATGTAATACCGACCGCTAGATAGAAAACAGAGATGTCAGGATTGAATCACCTCAAGTAGCTGTCTAGAAATTGTGTATCTACTCTAAAGCAGTCATCCAGGCTCCCTCTAGAGTTCACGACGAGAGATCGGCTTCTCCAGAGAGCAGCTCATCCTGGGCTAGGGTAAGTTTCTAAGGTGAAGCTCTCTCGGGTACAATACCTACGTAACTAGCTTAGACTAGATGCCAGTCTTTAAATTTTTAAATTTAAGTGCGTCGTATCCCACTTTACTACAAGAAAAGGCTGTAAAACCCTATAAAGCAGGTGTATCAGAGATATTGTGAAACCTAAGGTTGTGAAATCAATGACCTGGCCAATCCATTATCCAAGCCTGTTGGACCTGTACCTTATTCAGGCAAGGGAGAGAAATAGTTGGCACAACTACTTTTGGTACCTGAGTAACCAGGTCAAATATGAGACCCAGTGATGAATCTGAGGCATGTTCTGGATTCAAGCCAGAGCCTTAATCACAAAGCAGCCCATCCCTAGGAAATTAAAATTCATGGGAATTCCTCTAAAGTCATACAGTGGATGAGCTTACTTATTTAAAGAACAGGTTAAGAGTGACATCAGGATAGCACTCATGCCTTACTCAAGCCTGCCAGTGTATTTTCTCTCAGAATAATGAGTCTCTTTGGGGACGTGACCATAGATATTCCTCTCAGGTAGGCTATAGAGAGGTGTCATGTTAGATACGCAGGAACCACAGTCCATCCAGAGTGCCCAGCGCTAAAAACCCGCCTTGGATGAGAAAGAAAAATGCATCATTGTCCCCTAGCACATAGTAGCCTCAGCTGCAAGAAGGTTGGATGATTCCTTTGCATTCACTTTCTGGGTAACAAAAGACAAAATGGGTGTTATGTTGGGATGGTCAACACAGATATTGGCAAATCGTGGTTTTTCTTTATAGGGTTTTCTAATGCAGAGTCATTGCTCTAAGAAACAAGGCTAAAAGTTAGAGTAAATAAAAACTGGAATAAAACAAAACAGGTTTCACAGAAGCTGCCACATGGGATTCACTGAACTGAACATTGGTTCTCTAAAATTTAAGCTTCTCCTCTCTGCAAGTTGTGCAGACTATGTGCTCAAAGGTACCACCAAAGTGTGATGCCTCACCAAGTAACCTTCTGGAAATGCCTGCCTCTCTCCACTGACTCAAGAGGGAACCTAGACCACTCACTTTGACTGGACATGTAACTTTTAGACATGTACCCTAGGTGAGATAGCCTAATCTTTGTGTATTAGCATCACATCAGTGAATGAAGACCAAAAAGACTCCTCATTTTGTTGTTTTTAATGCTGTTAGTGAACACAATGTCTTCTTACCCACCTTCAGGAATGCTGTGGCTGTTGCAGGAGAAAAAGAGCTGACCAGAGTCTTTCATTTGTGGTTGATTCCATGTGAAGAAATTAACCCATGCAGGGACTACACCTTCACTTCTAGGTGTCTGAACCTCATCGCTAATTTTAGCTGTCTTAATATGCAAGTTGAATCCCACCTGAAGTAATTGTTCTACTGGAAGTCTCACAGAAAGGGGGGGTTCTTAGTTTTTTGGGTTTAAAGTCATTCAGATCCTAACCAAGGGGCTTAATTTCTTAGCTGACCTTTGTGTCCTAGGAAGATAAATGACCTGAATAACCCTCCAGGCTCATTAAATAAGTTGGTGGCAAATCTCTGCAGTCTCTGACCATAACCCAATCCAATACAAAAAAGCTTTTCTTTACCATTTAATACAGATTCCCTCTTATTTCAGGAATATTTATTACATGATGCACAAAGAAATATATGTGGATCTGTATTCAAGTAACAGTCTAAGATTCTGCTCTCAATATGCCTAATAGAGTTAATTTGGGACCTGCTTCCATTGGATGCATAGACACCATCTTTTTCATTGCAGCCTGAACCTACTCATGGCAAGTTTATACTCACACAGTGACAAAACTGCTCTTTAGCTCACACAGCACTTTTCCCTCCCCACCCCTCACCCACTCCTGGTGTCTCATTTCACACCCACAAAGGTTTATGGTCTAGCCTGAGATGTTCTGCTTGACAGCCGCAGTTCCTGTACTCACCAGCTCAGACGAGTCTTTGGGGCTGCCTTCTTGGATGCACTTGTGCGTGCCGGTGGACTCTACCCTCACAAAGGCAATGAAATGCAGATTTTTAGCAACCAGCACAGATTCTTAGCAACCAGCACTTGGGCAACTGGCTTAGTGAATTGCTAGACACTGATTCACTTCTTCTGGAAATGGATTAGTTCCAACCAGTTGAATATCTCCAGGCAAAGCTCAGTTAAAAATTGCTGACATCTCACAGAAATGCTGGACCAACTTTCTGTTTCAAGACTCTTCTGTCCATGTAGCATGTCCCCCACTGCCTGCCTTCTGTTTTTTTTCAAGGCTATCTGCTGGGAGTAAGGATCTTGATGTTTATCATCTTCTGAAATCATAAATTCCTTTCCTCATCAGCTTACTAGAAACTCTCTTTGAGTTAAGGAGTATGCAGTGTCTTCAACTGGAGTCTGAGCAGCAGCAAGGGATGTACAGTAAAAATGGGATTAATTTCACCTAACTTCAGCCATTGAGTTGTCTAGCTGAAACTAATCCTCTAGGCTCCCTCTAGAGTCATTAGAGAAAGAAGACAATACTGGCTTTCATTCCCACCCAAAGATAAGCATCTGAAATATCCTACAAAAGTATTATTAAATTATATATACTTATAGTTATTTATAGCATAAGTAACTATAATACTTATAGGAGTACTTATAAGGAGTATTGTTATCATGTTGGACAATCTTTATATTATTTGCTCTACTCCAGGAAGTGTCTTACCTCTCAGCTAAAAATCTGTTCCTCTCTGAAATTTAGGCATGCAGCAATCAGCTCTCCCTTTTATCTTTGACACATTTCCCCCACACATCTCTGGCATTGTGATTTTGGGGTTTACTCCCTACTCCCTGCTCCCTACTTATACTATTTGGCATAAACAAGGTTCTGTTTCTCTTTGTTATCTCCTTGCCACTGCACGTGCATGAGTATATACAAACACACGTTCATGTGCAAATGAAGTCTAGACACGTGCATCTGGAATCTAGACATGATTCAATTTATCACATTACTTGGCAAAGGAGGAGGGGAAGAGAAGAAATCCCAGAGAAGCATGTTCAGCCTTGTTCCATTCTTCAAAACTAACCCAGAACATCTCAATTTAAAACTTTCCACTCAAAAATATCAGATGCAATGAATAAACAAAGCAATAAATGCAACTGCACAGCACATGGGCAATGACAGTGCTCTTGCACAAGGACACTCTGATATTTTGACATTTGTTTTCCTCTCAAACTGGAACAAAGTCAAAATATTTAAACTTTCCTGGAGGGAAGCATTTCAGTTTAGAAAGGTCAACTTTTCATCTCAACACATGAGATTGACATCAACAGGAGACCTATGAAATGCTTCCTTTTCATTTAATGTTACCCATTGAGTCAAGCTAACGCCACATGGAAGATGTCGCTTTGGGTGTCTCTTTCTGCCACGATCCCTGTGGACCCAGTTCTTTGGCAGGGCTCCTTCTCCAATGATGCGTAGCATTTTTTGCTTTCTTTTCTTTGTTGCTCCAAATGGCCTGAGCTCAGACAATAGGACTGTGCTGCCAATACGATTAAAAGTTTTCTGTGACTTCATGTATATAATAATGGGATGCAGTACTGGCTTCTCCCCTAACTCTGACCATCCAGGCTCTTCTGCTACAAACAGCTGCCAACTCACTAACGGACCAATATCCCAGCACCAGAGGGATTCAGGGGTTTGAACACAGTCGTCTACAATTGCAGTGCCACAAGGCATCTGCATGGCCTCCAGCTGCCACTGCAAAAGGGCATGGGTCTTCTTTAAATCCAGTGTCCCATCTGCCAGCCTCACATGGATATGCTGGATAGCACAAGATACCTCAGAAAACACTAAGTGTCTACATTTTGGAAAATGAATTCCACTTCTAGTGTGAATGGATATTACTTAGGATAAGCAATGAATAAGACCTGCTCTAGACAAGTAGGGAGAAAAGTTGATTTAGAGGTGACGGAAAGCAATGCTTAAGCTCCAACTTCTTCACCATACTTCTACAAAACAGGTCATTTGTCTCTTTATTGACCCAGATGGGCAAGGACTCCATTTGTCTCATTGCTTTTGGCAGGGCAACACACACAAATCCTTCCTTCCTCAGCTGCTTTGGAATTAATGCACATTGATTCATTTCCATTTATTGGGAGATAAGAGTTTAAGTCGTTGGCTCACTAAGTCCCACTTCCTGTGACACTTGCAGCTTGTTTCAGTTTCTCCATCAACTCTTGCCCACTCTCTGATACATGAAATAATTATATCCTGAAAATGTGAAACCAGAAGATACTTCACTGCTTAGTTCACTAAATCTAGACCAGGCACCATCTGGGATACTCTAAACAGCTTTTACTGGACTGGCTCAGCCTCTGGTCAATGCTGGGCATCCAGGCTCTTCCACGGACCTTCAT
Source organism: Harpia harpyja (assembly GCF_026419915.1). Lineage (NCBI taxonomy): Eukaryota > Metazoa > Chordata > Aves > Accipitriformes > Accipitridae > Harpia > Harpia harpyja. Next base: position 107,571,651 of record NC_068940.1, read on the forward strand.
GGACATGGCAGAACATCACCTACAGGACTTCCTCCCACAAAGGAGGCTTTGAAGAAGATTAAATCGTTTAAATAGCCTCCACTTCAGTGAAGCGAAACTGGGAAACTTTAATGACTTGCTCAAGTCCTGGGACGGGGAAAAGAACCATGATTTCCTCATCTAAGCCTGCAAAAACACAAACAAACAAAGTGAAAACGTAATCTACCAAGTGAAAACCCTATGGAGAGAGGGGGAGATTGTTATGGAAATGGCTTCCTGCTACAACGGTTGGACAATATATTTTTAAATTAAATTCCACCCTAAGATCCAATCTGGCTTTCAAAAGAACCATTAAATGTGTAAGCTGTGTGACTGGCCACAGATGAGGTTCCCTGCTTGTGCTCCAGTATCACTTCAGCATCACTGGATTGTAGAAAAATAGATGCAAAAGGGACCCCAACACATCATCTGATCATCCCCCTGCCTCAAGCTAAGAACGACCCTACCCCAGCCAGCCCAAAACACTTTTATTTAATTTTTTCTCCATAACATACTAAACTGACATTACTACTTTCCCCTTAGGCAGAAGAGGATAAATTTCCACCAGCCAAGAAGCTGGAAGACTGTCTCTCAATGAGGATCATACGGAGAAAATTTGAGATAAGAAGGAGAGAGAAAGAATGAATCTCCACTAGTCCTCAACATGCCCAGTTATAACATTAAGACTGATCCTTCCAATACAATACACAAATTTATTCTTTTCACAGTCCTGCACACTGAGACCAAGCCCAGAATGCACTGCCAAAGGCATCTCTGTGAGAACTGTTTCGATTCAAAGATCTCATCTTTTCAAAAGATAGGACCTTCTTGCTTCTGACTACATCAATGCTGCAAGAACAGGGACCCCTGATTTGGAAATTTTATTATCAAATGAAATTTAATTTGTCACTCATTTCTGCTAAAGTAGCACTATTTATAACTAAGAAAAGGTTTTTAATAGAGAAGCTGGAAAATGTTCCTAAACTGAAAATACCTAAAACCCTGGCAAAAAGTAAATGTTCCAAAGACTGGTGTGTTTCTTTTCTTTTCTTTCTTTCTTTTTTTTTTTTTTCCATTCTGCTCCCTTATTCTTATGCTTGGCTGAGTAACATTGTTGAAATGTGCAAGAGCCAACTTCTACCATTTCCTCATGCAGCAAAAAAATGTTTATGGGGTGTAACCATACAGTATCCTGGTGTATTTTATAGATGGCCTTTATGTACACGGTTCATGGAAGCATAGAGTGAGCTAAAGGGGCATGAGGATGTCTCCAAGTTCTGTCTGAAGAAAGTGAGTTTAAGGAAAATCCTAATTCACAGCCGCTAGGTGTAAAAAAAGAGAATCTTTGAGGGAAATAATAAAAATGTTTGCATTTCACATATATTAAACAAAATGGGTTTTATTTCTCATTAATTATTTTATAACATTTCTATTTCTGCTGAAGGCAAGGAAAAAATCCACAACTTTCTTATCAAAGTCTATTTTCATCCTACCAAGGTGTTCAGGAATTGTACTGCAACCCAACAGTTTTTTAACACAAGGTTTTAAAAGTAGTGAAAAACTTAAAAACGAGAACTCTAACAATAGGACATGCTGAGTAACTTTCAGAAGTCCATTTTAAGAAGGCACTTTTGCTAGCAACAATAATTTGTTTGTAAAATCTTATCTTCCTAACTGTTGACTAACTACTTATAGCTACTGAAGGTGTCGGAACCTTGGATCCTCTTAAGGTTCATAGATTACTATGGGTACATGACTGGAGCTGTTTTGGAACATTCCTAATAAAACCTTTGGAGTTTCTTTATTAAAAACAATATTGTCCTTTTGAAATGGAAGAAGTTGGTGCAAATGCATAGATTTGGAGAAGGTGCTGCTGGACAGAAAGGACATTTTGTTCAGAGTCAGTGACCCGAACTCCTGATACAGCCAGTCAAGGCACTCATGAGATGCTCAGGTTCAAACCCTTGTATTACAGGATTAAAAAACAGACTGAGCATCTAGTCCTCTCTGGGCTCCCATTTATTGTGGGGAACAGAGTGTCCCTTGATTTTTACCAGCTCATCTTAGGTTCTGCACAGGTTCTGCACATGTAGGATGGAATGCACACACAGACACGCATATGAGTACTTCCACTGCAGTTATATGGGGCATCTAACTCTCATGCAAGTTGACTCAGAAGCTTGGCTCAGTAATGTAGATGGTTAGAAAGCTCATACATCCTCTTGCAACATATTTTGCCTAGGTTTTGTGCATGAGATGCTAACCAGTCCCCTGCTCAGTTTCCTTGTTTAACAGTCATGAACGCTTTCAGAAGGTCTCCTCAGGCACAAATGAAAAAGCTACAAATGTGATAAAATAGTATGTTGGCATGGATGGGGATGAGGGTTGTTGGAGGCTTTGTTTTTTTTAGAAGAACTTACTTTTACAAGCCCCTGGCTTGAAACAATAGGAACAACTGAAAGACACTAAAGGCAAATAACATAACCTACTCTATCATTAACAGATGAAAACGACCCAGAAAGCTGTCCAGTGGATGCTCTCCAAACCACTTGTAGTCCTGAAAAGATCAAAAGTGTGCATGCAATTTCTCCTTTGGAAACTCCTACACAGCAGACAGGTGTGTGTCAGTACTTGTTCAAAGGCAGAAAAACTTCTCAGCTTTTTTCATTAAATATTCCCAATTAATGCTGTAACATAAATATTTTGTAATGATTATATTTCTTTTGGCTAAAGGAGCTTAGTATCTTAATTTGTTATCCATCACAATTCTTTCTTTTCCAACTAACAGACAAAAAGGGAACACAAGATGAACCATTTCTCTATCTGTGTCTCTAGCTTAGAAGGTTAGGCAGTTCTCTGATTGAAAAAAGATAGAGAAACACTGCTGTCAATGCTAAGCAATCAGAAATCCAAGAGGAATGGGTGGTTTTCAGCTGGAGAATATAACGTTATTAATACTGATCATGAAGAGATTGGTCCAGTCCAGCAGCTCTGTGGAAACTCAAATAAATGGATTTCCGTTCCTGCTAAACACCACCAGTTCACCTGTTTCTGAGTAACCTGGCTCCTGGCTTTGCTCTTGGCTGCTAATTGCAAACCAAGAACCTTCAAGGGCCAGTTCCCAGGCTGCGAAGTGCTCAGTTCAACAGATATCCTCAGAACATCTGGGCATTTATGAATTAATTTTCTGGGCACCACCACAATTCAGTAAATAACCTTTCAAGAGGGATTGGAATAAGAAAGTTTGAGTTTTACTGTAGTAAAAGAAAAAAGAAAAATGATGACCAGCTCTATATAAAACTTAAAAGGTTAGGCAGCTTTGCTCCAAATTGAAAAAAAAAGCAAACATCAACTCCATTTTCCTCCATGGAAGAGAATTGCCTTTCTCCTCACTCCTTAGCTCCAAAACTGGGACACTTGAAGGACAATGTCTCTGCAGCACTTAAATTTCTTTTAGAGATACTTAGTGAAGGGCTCCTGTCAGTCAACATGAAAATGATTAAAATTTTGAGGTCTGATTTAACTGAGTGATTTTGGTTCTTGGTTCAGTGGAGAGATATGGATATCTCTGAAAGCAGATTCATCTCATCATAGGATGAGCTGCCTTTATTTTGACTAGGGAACCCAAATATGCATCTTTGAAAGGGAGGGGTATTTGTCTGGCTAAATACAGGCAGTTACGCTGCAAGCATCTTCACCTGAAGTGGTCGCTCAGGGCTCCCTCCATAGTCACCACAGACCTGGAGTTTATTATCCCATTTTTCTCACCTCCCAAAAGCTGACCTCTAAAACAAATCAGATGAATCATCACCCTACATTCCCTTTCTAATCTATGGCAAAATATCAGTGCCTTCACAGGCTGATTCATGTATCTCAAGTGTCTAAGCATAGACCTTGGGAAGGTCCTATGCATCTCAGACATCGGACTTTCATAAAGCTGGAGTGGGACATATTCTACCATACGCAATATATTGTGAGTCCCACAGAAAATCTTCTACTACGCTGCATTTCTTAGAGCAGCAGCTATGAATTAAGAAAAAAAAAAAAGAAAAAAAAAATAAACACCAAAATAAATAAACAAAAAGAAGAAAGACAGAAAGAAAAAAATCTCAAAGAAACAGCAAGTGCCAGGGTCCAACTACACTACATGGTCCCCCATGAAAGAAAAGGTTATTCTGATACAGCATTCTTGACCAGGAACTGAAAAGAGCTGTTTGGAGGAAAGATGAGCTTAAAAACTGGTTTCAAGAAAAAACTTAAACTGTTTACATTGTCGGAAAACTGGGATGAGCTTCCAGAGGAAGGGGGAAGACTCTGGGCTTTAAATGTTTTTGATTCTAATTACAAATATTAGTCTTCCAGGGAGATCTTGCTGAGTGCACAGGATTCCTCTGCCACACGTTATGGGAAGAAATAAAGCTTTTGCCTTAGATATTACAGGTTCTCATCATGTTCCAGCAGAGAACAAAGGGAGCCAGTGCCTGGACACATGGATGCGATCTCAGTGAGGAGAAAATGTAGTAAGATACCTGAGAAAAAGGAAAGGGGAAGGGGAGGGAAAGGGGGAAGCGGAAAGAGAAGGGGAAGGGGATGACGAAGGAGAAGGGAAAGGAAAGGGAAGGGAAAGGGAAAGAAAGAAAAGAACCTGTGAGATTTAGATTCAGTCCTTTACGTTGGTGTATCCATGTGATGTTTAGGAGATGCCCAGGCTGTTAAACAAGATCATTACTGGTTTTGTTCCCATATTGCCTCACTTCAGCTCTCTTTCCCTCTTGCTTTGTGCTTTGTCTTTGCATTTTCCATTACTGAATTTGACCTTGTTGCTTAGGGACAGCCCTTCCAGGTGATGAATATTACTCTGAATTCTCCTGTGAGTTGTCCCGTTCCAAACTTGGTGTTACAGTAAATTTTAGAAATTTAAGTTGCTCAGCAAAATGCTAAATAAGTCCCCACCACAGGAAGACTATTTGATCTTCTGTCCTGGTTGGTAGCAAATCTGTGTTAAGCTATCATGACAATTATCTTCACTTCATTGGGAATATTTAAAAAAAAAGTTAACCATTGATTTAGACTCTGAGTAAGATTCATCTGCCCTAAGTTGAGTGTCTAAAAGGCAAATGGAAAATGCTGAGCCAGTAACCCTAGGTTATCTTTAGAGTCAGAGGAGAGAAATGGGCACCTCCAGAGCACAACTTGTCCCTTCTTAAAATCAGTGTCTAAGCTGGGTGAGATGAATTACTTCTGGACACTCCTCTTTATTACCTCAGGGTGACTGGCTCAGAAACAGACACCCAACGCACATCTAATATAGGGAAGATGAATACTACCTTAACATTTCCACATTTGCTTATGACAGTATCGTATGAGGCAGTGCCACTTTGTCAGAACCAAGATACAACAGAGTCTCCTATTCCTCCCTGATCCCATTATCTTGTCAAAATTGAAAGTATATTAGTTTGACAGGATTTGTTCTTGACAGATCCATAGTGGTTGTTTTTCATCACCATATTAGTACTTCCAGGTGCTTATGAATTTATAATTAATTCATTCCAATATATTGCCAAGAGCTGAAGTCAGGTAATGTCACCTTCCCTTATCCTCCTTTTTTCTTCTGCATGAGGATCGGTTGTATCTCTGCCTTCCTCCAGTCAACTGAGATTTCCATCTAATCTATCAAGGTATTCCTTACTTAACTGTCGTCTTACACTATCTTTTCTTCTCTAGATAAAATTCCGGGTTTTTGAGTGTCTTATCAGAAAAACGCTTGGCTTTTATGCAAATAAAATGCAAAGAAGCCTCAGAATATTTCAGTCTTCTGGAGTCTCATTTCAATGGAGTAATAAACTTATCCTAACTGCTTATTTTCTTATTACTTACATCTTCACAGATTCTTCCCTAGCATTTTTCTTTTTGGGGTGTGTGTGGGGGGACACCATATAAATGGTAATTCACTTTTCAGCTCTAGTTTTCCCATTTGTTCCCTAAAATGCTTTCATAACTCAAATACATTCACTCATGTACCTTTGTTCCCATTCTGAACATCTCTGGAGGCAATCTAATTCCCACTCTAAAAAGTTTCAAAAAAGAAGAAGAAGAAAGTATTTCAGCTAGAGACACAAACTTTCTAATGCATCTCAGAACTTGTTTTCATTGTCTTCAAACTGCCTTACATGATAGCTGGCACCAGAGATTTGTAGACCTGTAATAGAATTTAAAAACAGTGTGGCAGACTTTGCACTGAACTCATAATGGATTTTTGCTCACCATTCCACATCCAGATGATTTAATGAAATAGAAGAGTGCAATACTAGATTTATATTACATTGGTATTTCAGGGTCCTGGCAGTCATATTGCTAGTTATAGTGGGGATAGGCAGAAAGACACTTCCAACTTTAAATTATTTTTCTACTGCACAAGATCGAATCAGCTAGCGTTCTCCCCAGCTTAATAATTTTGAGCTGAGGTACAGAAAATTCAAGTGTCTAACTGTAGGTATCTCTTCCCTGCTGTGAATGTCCTTCTCTGAGTCCATCATGCAGTCCTGGAGAAGTCAGCCATTATTCCCCTGTAAATGAAAAGGAGTCTGCTACTGTCTCCCAGTCTTGAAAACAAAACAAAACAAAACAAATTCTTTCACTTTCTCCTCCCGGACTATGTTTGAAATCTCTTATGGTTTCTGCTGGCTTTCCTCCAGGCACTTTCTGGTTTGTCTGGGTGTTATTCTGCAATCTTTTCCTAAGAGCAGGCACTCCCCTCAGACTGACAGTCAAAGACCCTTGGGACCAGCTTTAGTATCTCACTTAGCTAATGACCGCTTGAGGGATGCTTCGGACAGTCGTGGTGTCTGCCCCACGGGTGGCTGGATGAGGTGAGATGCTGCAGGGATAGCAGGGCAATTCCTTCCAGCCCCGAGTGCCGGGCTCGTGTCAGATAATGAAAAGGAACAGGCATGTCTCGTAGGCACGCAGCAGCACTCGGTAATCATCTATGGGAAGCCCGGAGCATCCAGGTGCCCCTCAAGACATTCTCAATGTGGTGCCACTTCAGTGCTCCCGTGTTGGAAAAGGATTACCTACTGGTTTTGAACCAGAAACCACACTCCAAAGACGGACCTGCTGTGTTTCATGTAAAGGATGGCTTCCATCTCTTGTTCCTGAGTCCACGTTATCCCATTCCCCTCCATCCTGGGGGACACCCATCCTGGATCTCACCTGCTGGAACATCTTTCTTCAACGCCATGACCCCACCTTCCTGAGGATATGGGCTAGCCTTTTCTGAGAGCTGCTGGCCAGGTCATGGAGAAGGAGAGATGATGCAGCAAAGAGCAATGGTGGAAGGAAAGAAAACGAGCAGAACTGTGTTTGAAAACGATGCTGCTACAAGGCACGTCTCTCTGCAGCGCTGTGCCTCTTCCCAGTGACATGGTATCCTTCCCCTGCAAATTACAGGTCCCATTTATATGGTGAGAGAGGAGAAATTTAAGATACCAGACCTAGTGATCACTTCTAGGTCATAATCAATTATTCTTCAATGAGGGACAGGTGCTTTTTGTTTCAGCAGCAATGTCATGTTCTGGTCATTACACTTGGCCTGGAAAAATGATGCCTCTTCACCAGCTGACATAATTCACTTTTAGACCTACCTCTCAAGAAAGACAAGCAAATGAAGAGCAGGGAGAGCAGAGCAGAAGTCAGGGCTGCTGTGTTCTTATAGTTTTTAATTTCTTTTTTATGTACTGTATTTATTTATATTTTCGTTTATTTATATTTTTTTATATATATTTATATATATTTATAAATTTAAATATATTTTATATATTTATTTCTATAGTAAAAAGTCCCATTTTATATATAAAAATCAGAACTGGGGAGAGAATAAATTCCAGACCTTCCTTAGTATGTAGGGTTCAGGTTCATCGTTCTGATTTTAGAGGTAGAAGTCATTTCATTTACCTTTAGGGTCTTGAGTCAGTTGGTTTAACATAGGTGCCTAGTTACACCTGAGATGCCTTGGACATCAGTAGTGTTGGCAGAAATAATAGGCAGATACGACATCCCACTTTCTTAAGCATAGTACATCCTTTTCGAAAAAGCTACAAGTTTATCTCTGTTCTAGACTGAATCTACTTTTACCTGCCAGAGAAGCAAGTTTGGATTAATTCTTTTTTCTCCTAATGTTGACCAAATAAAGGCTATTTTCTTCCATATCAACATGTTTCAGAAGAGTCTTGGGCTGACCGTTGTCTTCTGACACTTGGTAGAAGTAAGACTGCCAAGTGCTGGCTTTCTGCACGCTTTCAGCTTAGAAAAGGAGGCTGAGGGGAGACCTTATTGCTCTCTACAACTACCTGAAAGGAGGTGGTAGTGAGGTGGGGGTCGGTCTCTTCTCCCAAGTAACAAGCGGTGGGATAAGAGGAAACAGCCTCAAGTTGTGCCAGGGGTGGTTTAGATTGGATATTAGGAAAAATTTCTTCACCAAAAGGGTTCTCAAGCATTGGAACAGGCTGTCCAGGGAAGTGGTTGAGTCACCATCCCTGGGGGTATTTAAAAGTTGTGTAGGCATGGTGCTTAGGGACATGGTTTAGTGGTGGACTTGGCAGTGTTAGGTTAATGGTTGGACTTATGATCTTAAAGGTCTTTTCCAACCTAAATGATTCTGTGGTTCTATGAATTGGGGCGGGAGGGGAGGAGATGGGCTATTCTGGTTCCTCCCTGCAAAGTGCACCTTCAGCACAACAACAAGCCAGGTTCCTCATGAAGCTAGCCCCAACTGAGAGAACTGGTAATGTTCTTCTTCTTTTGACACTTTCATTTTCCAAGTTTCTTCATTTTTATTTAGGAGGAAAACAGGAGGAATGGCAAAGTTTGGGGTAGCTTTTAACAAAGATGCAAGAGGACCATTGTTCATTGCATTGATCTTGCAGGGGAAAAGAATCATTTTGCTTCATTACCTAAGAAAATAAAACCAGAGCTATTTTATGATGAAAAGAATGCACAGAATGATGACCTAACCACAAAATTTTTGTGCAGAAGGCTCAGTGACTTGGCAACATCCAAGAAAGGGCAGGAAGTCTCTGTCCCTGAACAGATCTTCTCATGTTTACTACTTTGGAGAAACTGTCATCATATACTCTTAAAAACATAGAGCTTTTCTGATAAATGTGAGACTCAAGGAAAAGGGGATTTCTCTTATGAAACTATATGATATGAATGGAAAAAACAAAGGTTTTCAGCCCACAAGCACTGCTTTCAGCCTTGTTTTCTGAATACCTCCTTCCAGGCTTCTCTGTTAAAATATTTGCATGTTTTTCCAATCGCACCTATGGTCTATGAGAAGAGAGCATGACCATCTAAAAATCTGCCTTATTTATAATCTTGGACCATCCCTCTTGCACCAGCCCTGCTACTGATTTTTGAGACAAAGCTCCTGTGGCTGTTGCAAGACTTCCCATGGCAGGTAAAATTGATTTCCTATTAGTAGTTGGATGTGTGAATAAGGACAGAGCTGGGACTGGGAGTGTGGTGACTTCTTCAGGTCTGGAAATCAGGTGGGAGTGAGGTACAACCCAGGCAACTGAGGAAGGTTTTCTAAGGATGAGAAGTGGGCAATGGGACACTCACAAGCAACATCATGGAAACAGTTTCTGTTGTACCAGAGCCAGCTGGTATTTGCTGTTTCACTGACCAAAAGGCTAAAGAAAAACTCAGGATTAAGAGCCCACAAAGCAGAAACTGTGTTCAGGGAGGGATGCCAGCCAAAAGATCCCCTTCCTTTTCCTTGCTGTGGAGACACCACCACAAGGAGAGCTCATCATCTGGGACATGGCGATCCCAAGGAGCTGTACAGGTTGCCCAACTGGAGTATCCTTCTTGAGCCAGATATGAGAGTTATTTTCTGCAGGCAATGGTGGCATAGGGAGCTTGGACATGTGTCAGCCTGGTCCAGACAACACTCAGAGCAATGTCCAGCAGCTCCTGGTGAACCATGCAGATGGGAAATACAAAGGATTCAGTGATTTCTGATCACGTCCCACTCCCCAGCTTTGACTCCCACCAAGCCCTATGGCAAGTCCTACCTAAAAGGCAAAGTCAGTCCTACAGTCAAAGAGGAGATGGGACTGTATTTCACTCTGCCTGGATGCCCAGGACAGCAACACAGCAAAACAAAACAAAACAAAACAGAACAAAACAAACCAGAAAACAAAACCACACACACAAAGGAAAGAACTGCTCATTAAAACTTACATGGATATTACTGTGTAAATTATGTTGAAAAATCTGTCCTGAGTAGCTGGTGGCACTTCTTCCATGCTTTAGTTTCTTATTTCCATTTATAATAAAATAGTTATATGAAGTGCTAATAAATCACAATGAGAGAAGGATATTATCTCCACTTCCATGAGACTAGTTTGAATTTTACTGTGTTTCTTCTAGTGTGTAAGTGCTTGTATTTTTATTTTATTGCTGTACCTCAGGATGCTTTCTTTCAGAGTTTATGATACAGGACAGTAGGAAAATAGCCCATAATCATGTGCTGCTTAAAATAATTGGATACTTCATTGAGTCTGCAGTGATTGACACTGAAAATATATGGATTGGGTTTGGGGTTTTTTTTTTTCCAATTTTGCCTGATGCAGGCTGGAAGCTTCAATCAGAGATGACTTTTTTAAAGCCATCCACTTTGATAAAGGAGACCTTGTAAGGACTGAAAGACCGGTCAAGCCTTTTCTCTGTTCATGAAAGAAAGGCATAAGGAAGTTCAAGAGCTGGAAACAAAAGCCACGTGAGTTGAACGCCAAAACGCAGCTAAACCTTTTTTAACAGCAAGCCAACCATGAGAAGCTGCAGATTTTTCAGACACGCAAGCCTCCAAATCAAGAGGTAAAGCCTTGTTCTCAATTAGATGCTTTTTTCACATTTTGGGGGGGGGGGTGGTCAGAGCTGTGGTAATCAGGGACAACGCTTCAGGCTTGGATAGCAGAGGCAAGCAACATAAACAGGCTCCGTGACTCTCAGTACGCCTGGCAGGACAATCTCCAGGCTTTGTGGGAGCAGACATAATGCTGAGATTACCTGTCCCAGAGAGCAGGAGCCAGATTCAGACCGGTCCTGCCAAAACACAGGGAGAGGGAAGGAGGGGATGACTGCTGAGACCACGTCTTTTAATATTGCCAGGCTATCCCACCCCTCCAAGCCCTGACTTTCCAGCTAAGCAGCCAAGGGGGTGTCACGCATGGGCTGGGGCAGACCCAGAGGGACTGACCACGCGTGGTCCATGGGCTGCTGGAGGAGCAGCAGTACAGATGGATGGGAGGCATGGGGGACCAGGAACATGTCCCTGCTCACAGTTGTCCAAAGACTGGTCTTTCAGAGAGGGATGGGCTTGGTCAGGGGCTGAGTTTGCCATCTATGTGACTGGAAAATCACCTTTTGTTCTTTTTTTTTTTTTTTACCCCAGAATTGCTGATACAGCTCAGATGAAAAATCCACCCACCAGAGTATCCTATCTCCAACAGCATTCATGATGGATAGCAACTGAACAATGTGCTGCACTGATAACTAGTAGTAGTATTACTAATAACTACCATAAGTACAGCGTGAACATGTACTAATGGTTTCCCACATACCTTTCCAGCCCTCTGTAACCCCTAACTCAGAGACCTCCTAGGGCAAAGACGTTACATTAGTGTTTAAAAGTCTTGAATGTTTTTTCCATCCATTAACTCATCTAATTACATTTTGAATCCTTGTAAACAAGATCCTGTGCAAGGAGTTTCATAACTTCACCTCCTGTTTATGAAGAGCCATCTCCTTTTGTTTTCTTTGCACGTACCCCCAAATTTTCCTTCTTGTGTTCCCAATCCCTTTATTAAGAGGGATACCAAATCACCATTTCCCAGTGGCCCTCTTCATGATTTTCACAGATCTATCCTCTACTGATTGACCTCCTCTTCTTTGGTAACCTCTTTTCTAGGTTGAAAAGTCCAAGTCTACAGCAAGGTTACGCTGACAAATGAGGATTCAACCCAATAACCTAAAAATTACCAGGGCTTGAAGCCACTGACATTTGTGGTCAGAGTTTTCCTGGACAGGGCTGCAGTCCCGTTCAGGACAAAGGTTGAGGATCTTCCTAGACTGTTTGGGGAACCGAATGAAAGATTTCATTCAATGCACCGAGCACAGGCATCCCGGCAAGCTGCGGCTTTGCGTTGTCTCCAGTGTGCAGCAGCAAGCTCGAACAGCCTCACAAAGAGAGCTTGTTTCCCCCCCGCCCCTTGCCGCCAGCTCTGCAGGTTTCAGGCCATCACCTTTGAACACTTATCAGAGCTGAAATGGACTGTGAACTCCAGGGAAAGCTCACCCCAAGGCTGTGCATGAGAGTCCCTCACATGCTCCCCACATGCTCAGCCAAACAGAGATAAATAGAGCTTTATGAGGGCAAGACGCTATATGTCGGTTTATGGTCCCAGGGAACAGGTTACAAGCTCAGCAACTGTAAAAGAAAATATATCCCTCATCATTCCCCTATCTGACTCAGCAAGGATCTCTCTTACAGTTAGTGATAAGGTGATTCCGGCTTCTTTCACCCCGCTTGCACAGGCTCTGCACGCTGGCTCTGAGCACATTACAGCCACTGCTGCAGAGTCTGCTAGCTCAGTCTCGTATCTGCAATAAAAAAAAAATAAGTATTACTTACAAAGAACGCCTTGTCCAGTAGCAATTGGACACAATCGAAGTTTAGAGGGTCCCTGCAGCTGTAGCGTGCTGTGGTTTTGATGCTGTTGGAGTGGGAGAAGCTGTCCCATCCTGCAATACGCAGGCAGCTCTGTTTCAGGCGCACTCATCCACAAGTCCTTGAAGAAGTTTGAGAAGCGAGTCAGACTCCCTGTTATAGCCAGACTTCTCCAGCTGTTTTAACTCCACGACGGTCCATCAAAGCTGCCTCGACCCATGCCAGCAAAGGATCTGGCCCACTTATTTACATGCATGACTCCATGGTGCAGCTGGCAGCTGTGAAAGGGCTCATTTGGAAGGCAGTGTGGCTGGGATCAACATCACTTAAGCGATAATCTGCTAATCAGAGCTTCTTCTGTTGAAGTAATGCTCCCATCTCGTCGTTCCATGCCAGCAGTTTTCTTCTGCAAAGCTTGCCAAATTGTTCCAGCCCCTGGCAGTTTCAGAGGGGTTTTTCTTGCTCACCTCTCAACTGGCGTTTGCTCTTGGTTCTGACTGTAGGTTGGATGGCAGCATGAAAAAAGGACAATTTGATTCAAGCCCAGAGACATCCAGTCTGTCACACACATGGCAGGAGAGGGCGAGAGGAAAAAATAATTTTTTAAAAGAGTAAAAGAAGACCTTGTGCATATGGAGAAAAGTATGCAGGCTTGAGACATTCACTTCTCCCTTAGGTTGGGAATAAGATTGTTCAGTGGTGTGCAGAAATCACTGAAATAGCTAAACTGTGATGAGCAGCAGGTAGGGTAACTACATGTGAAATCTAGTGTAAAACCTCTCAATTTAGATTGTTCATTTGAAAGATGGAGCTGGTAAATCAAAGACCCTCCCTAGGAAGGAAGAAAAAAAGAACAAGCCAGAAATGGCATCAGCTGCTGCTCTGCAAAGAAGATAAAGCCATGGTGAACGACCTGAAAGGCAAATCAGTTGCTGGCACAGGGGAAGTCTCACATGGTAAAGAGATGAGTTGCAATGTTCACCCTGTTCCTTCTTGTGCTCACCTACCCACCAGTTTCTCCCCACAGCAGACGGGTGAAGAGGCAGAGCAGACAGTGCTGAATGCTGATGACTTCTACCCAGCGCAAAGACTGAGGGATCGACACAAGATGGTGCGAGTTAGAGCTGCATTTCCCAGTCCGATCCCTGCTCCAGAGCCCAGACTCTGATCTCCATCCTGCCCATGTCCACCCTGGCTCATAGCATCAGCTCAGGTCAGGCCTACAGCAAGGAGAGCAACAGAAGGAGAGTAAGAGAAGAGCCCAGGATGCTTTGCAGAGCCTATCTGTCCCACCTGCTCATCAGGAGTTCAACAAAGGTTGGCATTTTCGGGGCTGCCTAGAAGAAGAGGGGCTGGGACACAGTCATCCATACGCCTCATCATTCCAAAAATGCAACTAAATGGTGGCCAAGCCCGTTGCTTAGGAAGACGGTCCATGACCTACCTGTATGCCTTCAGTCCTGTTTCACAGAAGTGCTCGCAAAAGCTCAAAAAGGACTGAATCAAACCTGTTCCATGATGAAAAATAGAAGACTACAGCTTTGTGTGAGCTAAAGGTCACTGCCTGAAGCCACTGGCTACTGTCTCTGCTGCTGGTTTCTTTGCTAGCCCAATTTTTATTCACCCAGCCTGCTTAAGATAGAAAATGCCTCTGGATCTGGCTATTGTCAGGGGAGATCTCTTCTTCACCTCCAACACTCCTTTGTCTGCCTTAAACCAAGCCCTCAACGCCACATGCCTCATCTCCTTCTTCTCCCAAACCAAAGTTTCAGCCCTGTGATCCTCCTACTGCTACACTTTCTGCATCTTCTCATGCAGGACACCCAGCCCTATGGAGATGGCTCACTCCCAGCTACCCAGACCAGAACCCCAAGGCATGACCCAGAAATCTCCTCTCTCACCCCTCCAGCTGCCGGTGGCTGTATGCACCACCTCCCAGGTCTGCCCAATCTCCGTATACACAGATAGAGGTACCCTGTTGACTGGAGGTATTCAAGGTCTAAGCATACATTTCCAAGTGGAAGGAGTTACCACTGACAATAAAGATGATAGGTGGAAGTCAACATAGATGCCTCATCCCATGAATTGCAGGTTCATCAGGCTTTTGTCCCATCTCACGGTCTTCCTGAATACAGCACATAAACCTTTTAGCATGCTTGTAGTCCCTGGATAATAGCTCAGGAATGGACACAGGCCTGAAAGAAGATGGACATGGCTGCTATAACACCTTGTAAACCATTACCACAGAGTGTTAGAAGAGGTGTACAGTCTCTTTAGTCCACCCCTGACTACAGATCACAAGAGGTCCTGCATACTCGCACCTAGAGAGATAAAAAGTCTTTGCAGAGGAAAGTAAGCTACTTTTAAAATTTATTTTTAGATTTCTGCCATATAAAAACTTTTTTTTGATGAAGATTAATATTTTTGCTTAGGTTGATATCCTATCACATGGAGGCAGGGAAGCAGTGTTTAGAAGGAATTTAAATAAAACAGAAAAAAACCCTGCAGAAAACCAAAATATTGTTCTAGGAAGTGTTTTAACAGTTTAGACTTTCACCTCCAGTTCTTCATGAGGATTCATCGGTTGTTCACTCAGGCTGTATGAGAAAAACAAGTGTATTTTCCTTGTCCTGCCACTCACTTGCAGGGCAGTCCTGTTCCTTGAGCGCTAAATGCTGATGGAGAAAGTCAGAGCAAGGACCAGCAAGCAAACGACAGCTTAGAAAAGAAGGGGGCTGTTTTTCCTACATTTTGGGTGATTAACCAACAGTTGATGCTGTGTTTTAAGGGAAGGACAGTGAGGACGTAATCTGCCATTCCTGGAAGCCTTGACACCAAGATGGGTTGGCTTTCTGGAGAAGATCTCCCAGGGAAACCCCACTTTGACAGCTGAAAGTAGCGGTGACTGTCTGAAAAGTTGTGAGTGGAGCAGCAGAAGAGAGCAGGACAGAGACCTGCTTAGGTCTAACAGCCTACCCATCCTGATATTCAGATAGATTCCTTTCTGCTTGACAAAAAAAGCCCCAAACTTGTCTCACTTCATCCGACTGCATCGTTCACATAGGTGATAATGACGGGCAGATGCATGTCTGGTCTGGTGCGAGGCCAAATATCGCATCTGCAGCGGAAACTGCTGGATAAAAATACAACCCCGTTCTCCAGTTTAGCAAATTGGGTCTGTGTTTGGTCTGGAAGTTACTGAGTGAGAACATCTCTAATAGTGTTTTCAATGTATTGTGGCCCCTCTTAGGTGTCACTGTTCTGGAGTCCGTCTCCACAAACTCATCTCTGACACCTTCCTCTATTCCACCTCTTTTCCCATACCCTACGGACGATGTGAAAGCCACTGAAAGCTCACTGCAAGGAGACTTCAACTGAGCCACCCGTTTTGGGGCTGAACATCCAGCTTTGCCCTTCCTTTCCTACAGGGCAGATCTTCAGGCAAGACTATCCAAGGCGTAAGGAGCAGGAGCTTTGAAGCAGGACAGTCTCATCCAGGTCACAGCGGTGTTTGATAGCAAGGATGTGGAGGTCCTGACCTCCATTTGCAATACCAAAACTATGGTAACGTTGCACCACAGCTAAACTGAGGCACCAAGAAATAAGCCATGGAGGGGCTCATGACTTACCCGCAGGACCCTCATATGCATTTTCATTTGGCTTTGACAGAGATTTTCACCTTGGATTTTGTCCATAAGACCCGGAGCAGACGTTTCCCTTAAGCGCCAACAAAGAAGCCGTCACGCACCGCTTTCACGGTCATCTCAGTCGAGAGTTATGACTTCAGCCTTGTGCAAATAGCACCAGGCCTGAAGTATCAGGCCTTCTTTTTACTCCTTCTCTTCCCTGCTCACATTAAAAGAAAGTGGTGACATCAAAACTCTCTTCTTTGCAACACATACAAAACATACAGCGAATATAGCCAGAAACCCACGATGGCCATTTGGCCTGATGCACAAATCTAATTTAGCCAAAGTTCCTTCTTGTATATTTTGGCCTTGACTTTGCATACAAAACATGAGCAATAGCCAAGTGGAAACAGAGCAGGAAAGGCCATCTCACCCTCCGCAACACTCGGTCATTGGACCGGCTTCTTGCACAATGAGGGATTTTTGCAGCGTGGCTGCCAGCACCGTCCGTGTCAGACCTTTCCCTCACCGATCGATGGCTTTGGCTGACGTAAGTCATGATGTTTCACTGAACCTGAGTGACCCAGGAGGGAAAGGACAGGAGGCTTTTTATCCAGGGTGGGATTTCAGCTCCTGCAGAAGGGAAGCGTTCACCCAGCTGGGAAGAAAACAATCCAGGGAGAGGAGAGGTTTATTATTAGGCTGTGTAAAAGTTAGCTACAATATACAGCGGATTCCCAATAGCGATCATTTCTGGCCAAAACCTTAGCCAGTTTAAATTGATTATGCTTTTATTTTTGGATGCCGTTTTACATTAGTAGAGGGATCTAAACATTTGGAGAGGTTTGTTGTAAGATGTTGGAGAAACTCATTTCAACCCGTGCCATCCCCAAGGGTCTCCTTAAAATAGCAACATTACAAAGACTTCTTTTAGCACCGCATTCCTTCTTGGTTCATTATATACACGTTCACGGATACAATCTGAAAGAAAACCAAAACAAAACTTAGGTGTCCAAATCACCTTTGCCTTGATAGGAATATGAGCCTGGGACAGATCTGCTAAGGAGAATGGAGTCCTCCGGTGGGAAGACTTCCAAGCAGAGACCTCACACACTCGCATGCATCATCCCAAACAAAAGCAGGCATCTGGACATGCAGAATAATTCATCTCACCATGGAAAGCCTGTAGAGAGAGAAAGGATCCTCTCGTAACCATGGCAGAGAGAATATACAGCATTTTGGGATGATGGGAGATGACAAAAGCATTTTCCTGGAGCACCTGCTCAAAACCAAACTACAGCAATAGAGCTGTTTCTTGTCTGACCTTGCATAAATCACAATTTCCAAGGATGGTAAGGCCCAAAACTTCAAGGCCTGATTCTCTGCACCTCACGAGTCAGACAGGGACGCTTTTTATGTGGGTAAAGAACTGGACAGGTTGTTCTGAGGTCATGTGAATGGTGAAGATGCTCACGTGTTCACCTCTGCTACTGGGAGTCCCTGGACGTGATTCACTGTGACTTTAGAGGACATCTCTACCAACAACCCATACAGTCCTGGTCTTCAGCTCTGTCCTGCAACCCTGCTCTGCCCAGAGGATGAAGAAGAAGGTGATGAGCTGAGCAGGGCGGCATCCAAGGAGACCTCTCCTATGGATCTCAGCTCATTCACAGCAGCGGCCAAAATCTCCGTGAAAGATGCTGAGCTGTGAACTGAATTTTAATCCTTGTGGCTGCATCTGAGAGAGGGATGGGGGTTGTAATTTGTCCATCCTCACGTGTCCATTGCATTGAGGGGTTGGGAGGAGGGTTTCGGCTACCGCTTGGGGAAACCCACCTTTAGACTTGGCTGCAGTGCATTTGATGCTCATCCCTCCGATGAATAGCTCTAGCCCTTGCGCTTTCCGTCCTGCCAGAAGGGAACAGGCAGGGAGAAATGAATCCTGCCCTGACAGCTGTACCTGGCAGGGGGCTGACTTTGGATCTAGGGAGTCCTGAGGTGTGAGTTTAGTTCGCTTGTGGATAAAGGGGATCCAGGAAAACGTCTCTCATATTCTTGGTGGCCATGAGAGTGAGACATGGCCAGAGTCGGATTCCTCCGCTGTGCTCCTTGGGCAAGCTTTAAACTGGGAACAATTTTCTTCTTCTGCAGCTTCAGCAGTTCAGTAGTATCTGCCTTTAATCATTAAACGATTTGAGGGAGAAATACCAGCCCAGAGGCATCCCCGGTCCAATCCCATACCCCGCACGTGGGGGACTGGGTACAGACATGGGACCAAAGCCTGGACGTGGCCATCCCCTAAACCCTATCGGTTCCTGGTGTATTTACCCCACATTCTCCTCCTGGTAGCAGCAGGAGGTGGGGTTATTTTAATATACGAGGCTTTCCCCTGCTTCTCCCCTCTCTCCGAGAAAAAAAACCAGCAAGGGACCTGCAATGGGGCCCCTGAAACTTTGCAGCGGATTTTTTTTTCCCTCCTTCTCAGAATGACTATAGAGCCCTGAGTACATATTTGCTCAGTCCGCCCCATACTTAAACACACACAGATGCTCGGCTCCCCTGGGGACAGGGGCTCCCACCCCCAGCTCCCCCCCCCTCAGTCAAGCCCAGTGGGCAGAAGCGAGCCAGACCCCATGAAACAAACCCCAGCAGAGGTAGAAATACCTGCCCAGAGTTTCCCCAAGGAACCCCTCTCAAACCACCCCCCCTTTTCCTTCTTGAGCCCCTCTCCCCAATAAATATCTTTTTAATCCCCGCTGCAAGAGCTGGAAAAAAAACAGATTTGGGATTAGCTTGCAGATGGGGGAAAAATGGGGTGGGTATGGCTTCAGTGCTTTTAAATCTCCCCCCCCCCCCAGCATCCCCCTCCCCATCTCCCCCCCTCTCCATGCTAACTGGAGGCATGTGTCGCCTTCGAGCTGGAGGGAATGGGCTGGGATGGGCTGGGATGGGCTGGGAGGGATGCAGGACACCCCCCCTATTTCCCAGCCCATCGGGCACAGACTGGATACCAGCAACCAATGGGGTCCCGGCCGGGGGGGGACGGGGGGGGCTTTTATACCTGCCTTGCTCCCCCCGCAGCCTCGGAGATCCGCCGAGGCTGGCAGGGAGAGGCAGAGGGTTTGTAAGGAGGAGGAGGAGGAGGAGGAGGAGGAAGAGGAGGAGGAGGAGGAGGAGGAAAAGATTGCATCAAGAGCAGAACTTTTTTTTTTTTTTTTTTTTTCCCCTCTCTCTCTCTCTCTTACAGGAAGCCCTACTCTACCTTAGCCTTGGAAAGAGCCCCTTTTCATAAAATTAGCTGAAGGCACCTATTCACAGCCATGGGGCTGTGAAAAAAAAAAAGCAAGCAACAAACCGACTGTAGAGTTTTGGGGTTTTTTTCTCTCTTACTCGCTCTTCTTTTTTTTTTTTTTTTCTTCGCTCCAAAAAATAAAACAGAAATGCACACAGCTCCACTCTGCGAAAACTTGATGTTTTTACCGTCTGCTCTCTGATAGATCTAGAGGAGGTTGGCTTTTTTTTGTTTTTTTCTTTTCCCCTCCTTGCCGCCGTTCAGCTCCTTTTAAATATCCGCTGCTTCTGCAAGGAAAGGGAAAAAAAAAAAAGGAAAAAAAAAAAAAACAAACCCAAACCACCAGGACTTGATTTCCAAAGTTCCCCCAATGAGTCAGCCCTAAGCGCAGAGCCGTGTGTCTGCCCGCGTGTTGCATCCTTGTCATGATTTCTAGCCCCCTCCCCTCCTCGGTTCTCCTCCCCCGTCGAAAAAATGATAAGGGGATGGTTCCTGGAGCCTGCTTTCGTCTCTTAAATAAACCCCCAACAGCTTGGCTTTGGTGGGG
The DNA here is from genome assembly GCF_026419915.1 of Harpia harpyja. Taxonomy (NCBI): domain Eukaryota; kingdom Metazoa; phylum Chordata; class Aves; order Accipitriformes; family Accipitridae; genus Harpia; species Harpia harpyja. The sequence goes on from NC_068940.1 coordinate 107,591,870, forward strand.
GGGGGAGTGGGGGGGCTGCTTTTATTTTTTTTTTTTTTTCTTTTCCTAGTTTTATGAATGAAACCGCCCGGCTGAGCTGGGAGTAACATCCCTGCCCTGAAACTCTGAAAAATCGGTGAAATCCAGGCCGGAGCAGGGGCGGGGGGGGATGGGATGGGGACTTGGCGGCTCCCCCCGGGGGGCTCCGGGGGGTGCAAGCTCCCCTCCTCGGCTTTTCGGGAGGCTCCTCCAGGGCAGGGGATGGAGGGTTTTGTGCCCGTGTGGGTGCATGAGTGAAAAAAAAAAAAAAAAAAAAAAATTTAAAAATTAAAAAATTTTAAAAATTAAAAAAGAAAAAGAAAAGCCAAACCCCGAGGATTTCAGAACATTTCGCGGAGTAAGTGAAAAGCGTTTTTGCCGCGGGAAAAAAAAAAAAAAGAATCTAAAATAAACTACTTTAAGGAGGGGGGGAGCGATCTTTCAGCCCCACGCTTTCATGCCTTACTCAATCGGCTTTTTGAAACTGCAGATCCTTTGAGACAGAGAGGGAGAGAGAAGCAAAAATCCCTATTTGTAACAAAAACACCCTGCAACCTGGAAGGCTGGCAGAATAAACCTATTGTGGAGCTGAAACGCGCCGGGATATACAAGCAAAAATCCCCCAGAGTACCACTGTTTGCGAAAAGGTAATTGCTGAGTGAAAATATCTCCAAGTTCTCGCTTTTTTTAACTTTCGACTTTGCGATTTGTTTGCATACCGAAAAGAGAAGACGAAAAAAAAAGCTTTTTTTTTTTTTTTTCCCCGCCCCCCCCAAACCCCTCTGAAACCTAAAAGATAAAATTACTGGATCTAAAAATAAAGCAGTGGTTAAAAGCCTCCCCCACCCTCTCCAATCTCCCACCCCTTCCACCCCTCTCTCGCCTTCTCCCTCCCTCCCTCCCTCCCTCCCTCGCTCTCTCCCTCTTTCTGTGTGTTTGCGTTTGACAAAGAAATTATTTGAACTTCCCACTGCCTCATAAAAAGGAAACAGAAGAGCAGTTTTGACATATGGATGTGATTTTTTCTGCTCGGAGACAGATGCACACGGAAAACAAACAGCACCAGGGGCTGCAGCTCTGAAGGGAGCGAAGTCGCTTCGCTTCACATGGGCTCCTCGGTTGCATTTAGGGAGCTGCCCACATCTCCAGCCATGAGAAAACGAAGCAAAGGACCGGGGTTTCTTGTCATGTGCCTTTCTGGCTAAAACTGTGGAAACAAACAAACAATCAAACAAACACAAATTCTGGAAAGGGGGGGGGGGGCGGGAGGGAAAGAGAAGGAGAAATCATCTGCAAGCGGAGCGCTGGAAGACCTCTCGTCCTCCTACTTCCCTGAGCGAGCTTGGATGCTGGAAGAAGCCTCTTGGATATGGGATCATATCTGGTTTATCACAGTCTGGGTTTGATCCTCTGCTGCTCCGTATTGAGTTCAGTCTACGCTCTGGTGAGTCCCTCAATCTTTTCCCCTTCGCATTCTTGAACGAGCTGCGCGGCTGTTTCCTTGATGAGTAATTTACTGTATCAAGGATTTAGAAGGCAGAGCGCTGGGTTTTTTTTTTTTTTTTTTTCAGCCCAGTGGCTTATTTCGCTGGCAGATAGTATGTGCAGTTGGTCTCGGAGTTGCTGCACCAGATGAAATTAAAATGTCTGTGCTTCCCAAAGAGTTTGAATCACTTTTAAACCCCTCCGGACAGGAACGCGTGCAGTTTGACAGGGGTTTGGGGAATAAATTAAAAGGCACCTATGGGTAAAAGGCAACTTTTCCTTTTCTTTTTATTTTTTTTTTATCCACGCCCCTCCCCAAGATGACAAATTTAATTTTAATTTAATCTTCTTAATCTGCAAATCTGCCTAATCTCAGCAAAACAGTGCCTTCCTCTTTGGGATTAAATTTGGAGAGGACCTTAGAGTGCAGGGCTTGCAGACAGTTTACACTCCCGAGCATGAAAGTAGTATTAACCCTTTGCTACTTGGCACTGTTTTCACCTGTTCCCGCACACACTGAGAGAGAATATCTCTCCAGAGGTAGCAAAAAGGGCTAAAGTCTGTCAAAACTGCCTTGATGGTGGTGACGGGGAATGGGCTAAGATCTACAGACACCCCTCTGCAGCCCCGAGTGTTCTCCACAGCCCTTCTGCAGAAATGAAGGGAAATGTCCCATGGAATCAGCCACCAGATATTAACCCACCGATGGGCATGCTGCTTTGACATGTGCTCTCCTTGCTTTCTCCATCCCTGGAACCACCGCTACTGCTAGCGTTTCCCAGTGCCTTCTGGCGTAGGAAGGGGCACGACCACCACCTAAAGCGGTGTGTGCTTTCCATGAGGGATGGAGATGTGTTGTTTGAAAGGCAGCGGGCTCACCCTGACCCTGGCTCCAGCCAGGTCCTCCCTGACCCTCCAGGACCCATCACCCTGGGCTCTGTCCCCTGGGTTTGGTAGGGATTGCTTGGGAGCCTGTGCGGGTTGGTAGGGAGGGTATTTCCCCCAGACGTCCAGCATCGTGCTGGAGGGAACCATCTCATCAATAAATGAGAAGAAACAGCTCCCTGGAAAACAATCGCTGTTGCAGTCCATCCCTGTCTTGCTCTGTCTCTAAGCACAAATAAAACTTTCAAAACCCCAAGAAAATTGGGGAAATTGGGAGGACCACTTGTAGAGTTCTTGAGGGTTTAGTAATGGTTGAGGTTTCTCCCCTGTTCTGGGTAGGATTAGCATCTCCGTGACCATGGCTGACTTCGGGGCCATATCATGACTTTGGGTAGGTCCCATAGCACCTGCTACCCCCACCTCCACAGCCCTGCTGCCGCTGAAATCAGCACCAAAATTCCCACTAGCTTTGGTGTCTTTGTTGGTACCAGTGAAAATCAGGTTCGTGAAACAGCCAGATTGGAGCTCGGCAAACTTCAGGACCCAGAAAAGCCAGGCGAGGCTGTGGAGTGCATCTCCAGTCCCAGTCCCGGTTTAGTCCCCTCTCCCACTACATCCCAGTACCTCCAGAAGGTGCAGAGGACCAGCCAGTGAACCAAGTTTCAGCTGTCTCTTGTTCCCAGTGGGTATTTTATTTTTGATACCCCCATCACAACAGACATTTTCAGATCACAAGTGATTTGCTCAGCAGCATTTATCGGCGAGAAGGGCTCACGGCTGGAGCAGCTGAGCGTGTCCCATGCACCGGCTCAGGGCGAGCCGGACCTGGGCATAAATCAGGAATAATGCTGCCAGAATCACAGAGGCACAAGAAAGCGGGGAAATTTTCTTGGAAGGGCTAGCTACGGAATGCACGAGAGTATTTCTTCTGTTTTGTTTCCAAAAGCCTGATCCCCTCCTGCACTGATTTAGGGTCCTGCCACTAGAAACCCCAATGGGTTTAATTAGGCCCAGGCTGAAGTTCATGGTTCAGACACTTCCCTTGCTTTTCAAACCCACTATTGACAGCTGAAGGAGTTGCCAGAAGGTTTGAAAAGTTGTCCTGACAATTCAGGGGCTGCAGAGATGTTGTGTGTCCCTTCTAGCATCCACTTAGGCAGAATAAGAAGGTCAGCCCCATGTCATCCCGCTGTACAGCAACTTGCGAGGCAGGGGACAACTTGCAGGGTGCCTAGAGCCTGATTTTTGGTTTTGTTTTTTTTTTGCTGTTGTTGTTTCTTTCCCAAACTAACTTGGTTTTTAAATGAACTTTGAAAACACAGAATGGTATTGACTGCATGTTTCAGCACAGTGATGTCTTGGTAGCTACACTGTAAGAAGGGTTGTATATATACTTGATATTTGGCTAGCGGGTCTGAGTGTGTTTTATGTGCTGCCATCAATAGAAGTCAACAAGTGCTTCTCTCCTAGAAGCAACAAGCAAAAATCAATGAGGGCTGTTGCAGAAGGATGGGGATGCAAGTACTTAATTTAGAGACAGGTTCCGTGGCAGCTTTGGGCTAAGATAAAAGTGGTACCCGATCTTTCACTCCCCCAGCAGAGCAAAGCAAAGTTCTGTTGTGGGGTTGGAGTCAGGAGGATTCCCGCAGACTGAGGCAGCCGACCGCTCAGAGCTTCAGGGCACAATTCATCTGTCTGAGGCTGGAAGACTTGAATCTTGAGAGCCATGACCCTAATTGCTGGGCTTTTTGCAGCTCGGTTGCTTTGCATCTGAGAGTTGGTGATGCCGAGATCGGGAAGAGCACGGTGTGACCTAAATCTGAAGCTGTCGGTCCCGTTATTCCTTTTTGTCAGCCACCAAAGATGATAGTAAAGACACTTTTTGAAGCAAGAGTGCTGAAGTAGGGATGGGAAATAGTTTCTCTGATGGCCTATGGCACTGGAACATCATGGGGCAGGACGCTGGCAGCTGAATCACTTCTCCGCAGCACACAGGCTGCGTGTCCCTGCATTAACTGTAAACCAGGGTGGGAAATTCAGCACACGGAAAAATGCTGTGGGAGTGAGTCCTCTCAGAATTAAAAGTGTTTGTGCAGAAATCGTGCCCCCCCACCGTCCCCGCCCCATGAGCCTGCAGCCACGCAAAATCCATAGCGAGATCAGCATCCCTGCCCTGAGCTTTTGAGGGGCAGCTGAAGGGACAGACGGCCGTCTTTGATGTGGGGTAAAGTATTGGGCGAAGATCTGCTCTCCTCCAACTCCCCTGGTAATCCAGAGAAGTCCTCCCTAAACAGCGAGGGTGAAGGGATAGATTTGGGTTAATTCTGCTATTTGGTCCAAGGGCCGGGGAAGCAAGATTGGCCGGAGGCAGAGAGCCCTGCAAACATGGGCTTGAAAAGAAGATGTGTGCAAAAGGAGCTTTAAAAGTGGAGTCTGACACCAGCAGACCATGGGAGAAGTTAAGATGTAGGCATTATGATTTTACCTGAAAGACGCTGCCAGATCTCCTTGCAGAAAAACCTCCCCATGTCCCACTCCCAGCCGAAAGCCCCCAGTCTCAGCCTGGCAGCCCCCAACCCAGTTGTCACTGGAGGAGATATTCTGCATCATCATCATCATCATCATCATCATCATCATCATCATCATAATAATAATAATAAAGCCACCAGCCTTCTGCAAGGCTTTGGATCAAAATAGCTCCGTTTTGGGGAAACAGGTATCAGGCTGAGCCGGGAGCAGTCAGCTGAGCTCAACGTGACCCGGGAAAGCAGGTCCATGTGGGGTATGAAATGGGTAGCAAAAGGCACCCCCTGCTTTACTGGGGGGGGGTCTCGCCTTTCAGCAGCGCTCAGGGCCTTGCAGAAGGTGCTGCACATTTTGGGGGATGTGTTTTGGCAGCAGAACGGTCTCGACCCCTTTCTGTCTGCTGCAGCCTGCGGTTCCCCAGCCCTGGCCCCGCTCAGGCAATGCAGAAGTTTCCCTCTGGTTTTGCAGAGAGGCTGTAGCACTCCCCCAGAAATTCAAGGGGTGTCAGGAAGGGATTTGGAGCCCTTTCTTGCAGGCATAACCCAAAAACACAGGGACAAGCTCAGCCAGGTCACCTGCAGAAGGATCCCAGCCCAAGGGAGCTGCATCCACACCAGCATTGGTGTTGATCTCTGGTAGGAAGGTCTGGTATAAATCAGAAAGTTCACACCAGAGTGATACTCAGGTCACCGGTGCTCAGACGGCAAAGCAGCTGGATTAAGGAGGTGCTGGTCAGTGTTTGGCTCTTCGACTTGTTTCTCGTTGTTCCTCCAATCAGACCCACATCTTCATAGATCGGGAAAGGGGAAGGATTTGAAGTTGAATAATTTCTAGTTGGAAGGGAAAGATAATCATATTCTGCTTTAGAACACAGCCCATAATACAAAGAATAATAATAATAAAATAATCCTATATAGAGATCCTGCAAATCCCGACTAGCTGTCTAACTTCATTAAATAAAGACAGGCTCCAAGTGCAGAGAAACAATGTCGGAAATGTTCTTTTCTCCACACACGCTTGGGAGCGTGCCCATCCCTGCCCTGTGTATTTATGAAAGATACGATTTTTGTTATTGTACTTCGGGATTAGCAGATATCCCCGGACTATAAAATACTCAACCGCAAAATATAAAGCAAACAAGCTTCTGCGTCAGGGTAATGCATGGGCTGTGATTTCATCCCATGCAAGCCAAAAAAAGTTCAGCTGCCCGGTGGCAAGTCTGACCTGAGCAAGCTGGGTTTGGTGTGAGCTCCTTGCATCGGGAAGAGGAAAAGCAACAGGGCAACTGTGCACGCAAGGGGGGGGGTCAAGGCTGGAGGAAATTAAATCCGAGGTGTGCCTTTCAGGTCCAGGCAGTTGTTGTTTGGTTTCTGGCCTCCTAGAAATAGCCTCGGAGTGGTGTTTTGAGACCAGTGGGATTATTCTGGCTAGGGCGGCGTGTCTGCGGTCCCTGCGAGGGGTACCCCCAGCCCAGACAGCTCAAGCCGAGACAGCTGCTGCCCTTGCCGCTGCCGCCCTGCGCTCCCACGTCCCTTTGAAAAACGATGCTGAGAGTCGTCCCACAGCCGTGGGTCTTGTATCTTCTCTTTTCCTGGGCTGGGTGTACCGATAAGGGACTCTCCGAGGGTGTAAAGATGCTGGCTGGAGGATTTCCTTCTGCTTGGGAAATGCACCGCTCAGCCCCTCGATCAAATTCAGTTGAAATCAGTCCCTGGTTTGCAAAGTTATTTGAGGCACAGACACAACACTCATCACACTGAAACCCCCAAATCGCAGCTATTCCCTCCGACCAAGCAGTGTGGGGTGAGGTGGTAACGCACCTCTCCTGGCACTGAGATGTAAGGCTGGAGAAATCCCGCTCCTTGGAGTCGGTGGCAGAGCTATGGCTCCAACTAAACCCTGCAGTCATTGAATTTTCTTTGTGCCTAAAGACCAGGAGGAGGGAATAGCAGAGCCAGACTACAGCTGCCTCTGACTTAAACCCTTCCCGGGAGCTGGCCCTCATTGCTGCTGAATGGCTCCATCCTCATCCCGCTCGGCTGGGAGAGGGCAACGAAGTCCGGCGTGTCTTTAGGTACTCGCTAGACCGTGCAGCTTTCCGACCCCACGGCTGTCGCTGGGCTCATCTCAGCCTTTTGAGCTCTGATCCCTCCAAACCCCCTCTCCCCTTGACACTGTCCGGATCAAAGGGAGAAGCCAGCAGGGATCCCCCACCCTTTTGGATGGGCTGTTTCTCTGCAAAAGGGCAAGCATAGAGGGGTTTGTCTGTCTGCTCAGCTCCTGCTGCAAGTGAAATTTTGGTGTGTCTCAATTAGTAACCATTACAACAACAAAAAAAAAAGGCAAAGAAAACTTGTTCCTTAGGGCAAGCCCTGACCAAAAGAAAGAACTCAACAGGATCGGCCTGTGTTAAAGTTTAGACCATAACAAAGATACTTTGCCTCAACACGGAGAATGTGCTTTCTCCCTCTGCATCCACTTGGCTTATAATATCATTTGGCTATCTCAACCTATAGCACCTCAAACTTCAGCTGGCCTTGCAAGAGCTGCTGTACTATAGATGATCTTTGTGTTGCACCTTTCGTGACGTGGCAATAAACAAATAACCCTTGGGGCTGAAACTCAGCCAGCAGAATATCTGCTGGGTCAGACTGAGCTTTGCTGTCTTGTGCCATGGGAAGAAAACACCCAAAACCCATGCTTGATATACCTGGCTTGGCATTAACCCCTTTATTTCTGCTGAGGCCAGGCTGACCCTTGACAGTTATTAGAGGGGCTCTGTGTTTTAGGGTTTTCCTTTACCTTTGGAGGCTCAGCTTGGACTGACTTCCAGAAACCTGATTTTCAAGAAAGGAAAATTTTGGACTGATGGCATCCTTTTAACAGATCGTACTTTGTTCCTCCTGTAACACAAATCCCTCTGAGAGCATTCAGGTGACAGTTCAGTTGTTGAAATCTTCTGCAAGGCTGGCCTGTCTTTCTGGCCACATGTTTTTCCCTTTACCCAGCAAAGCAGAAAGTGGACTTCTCTGCCCCTTTTCCCTCTCACCCCTCCAGCATCTGTGGTTCAAGGTATTTCAGCAGCACAGGGATTGTACTCCTGTCTGCCTTCTTCCCTCCTGACCATGTGCACCCTTCCATGAGCTGATTCAACTCACTGAGCTTGCACAAAACTAACCCAAGACGGAAAAATGAGAATAAGTGTAGGAGAAGGTTTGTAGCTGGGTCAGTGGATGGCTTCTGCACAAAAAAGTCTTGCGTGAATCCCCAAGACACGGGAGGGAGAGATTGGGTGACAGAGGTGGGGACAAGAAGGGATGAGTGGCCAGCAACGTGTGCAGGTTTGCCCTGACACCATGGTTGTACAGTCATGTTACTCTGGCGTAAAGCCCCCCCAAATCCTCCACTTGACAGATCCACACCCCATCCCTGTTGTACCTCCCGTTCCTTGGCAATAAATACACGTACAGCAACGATGTGAGCCACGGGGCTCAGTGGGAGCTCAGCGTAGGCTTCGTGCTACCTCCCAACCTCCCCTCCATCAGCCACACCACCTGATCATTAGCACGCTTCTTGGCAGAGATTTCATCTGAGCAGGCGAGTCCTGCAGACGGTGGCAAGTGGTGGCGCAGGATAACGTAGGTCGGGGGTATTGGATAAGACTACACTCTTGGGTTTGCGGGGGACAGTGAAATGGCCAAGCCAAACCGTTCCCCCTGTGTCCAAGTAGAGGAAGGTGTTGAGCCAGGCAGGACTAGGCAACGCAGCCATCCTGCCCTAGCCCACCTCTCTGACCCTATCAAAGTGCAGAACAAGTGAACCTTCAAAGTCCAAAGGTATTTGGTGTCTTTGAGTCTGTCTACCCTAACGACCTCGAGTATCGGCCATCTGTCAGATAAGGGCAGCTCATCAAAAGGAGACTTGGCCCCTCGAAAAAGACCTCCTCCTAGATCAGTGTCTGGGGCAAGGACTGGAGACAGGAGTTGCTGTCTCAGCACGCCAGGCAGGCTGGTTATCTCGTTTTTCACATGGCTGCCCTGTTGCTAATCAGGGTTCCTCGATGTTATCGTTACTTCAGTCTCCCTTCCCCTCTCTCCAAGCATTTCAGTCTATTTATCTGCTTGGTTTTGCCACACTGAGAGCAAGAAGCAGCCTCAATTGCATCTGTAAAGGCAGGTTTGAAAGTCACTGGGTGTCCTTAGAAAACCTTCTCTTCCCTTCACTGAACTTTGGCTTGGGACCTAAATCGTTTTTTTCGTATGTTTTAGTAGAAAAGAGAGTGGTATGCAAAACTTAGCTCGTGCTTGCCATGGGTTAAGGGATGAGGCACTTTGTAAGGAGCAGCAGACGGTAGGGAACTACCACCTCTTGGGCATGTAGCAGAGGACAAATAATCAATTAACTGAGACTCAGTGGGGCTTTGGGGGACTCTGCCGCTGTTTAGGACTACTAGTAAGTCATGTAATCATTATCTTATTGCCTTCACTTATTCATCTGGTTTATATGCCTAAGAGCACTCAAGGGATTGCAGCAAACCAGGAGAGCCCCCGGCCCATCCTGTACACTAACCACAGGAATGGTGCTGGTAGCAGATACGGAGTGGGACATTTCTTAGTTCAGGAGGAAAAGGAGGGTTTCAGAAGCTGGAAGCACCCTGGCCCTGCTCTGCCCAGGAAGACTGGGACTCCTGGACTTGGGAGCATCATTCGAACCTGATTTTGTTCACACTTCCCTGCACTGGGTTGTTCCCCAGCTCCATCTCCCCGCTGTGATGACAGCCTGCTCTGTCATTTCTGTCTCTGTCTTTGGCCTTTCTTTCACAAGGCTAGGCAGAAAGAAATCAACATTTCTGACCAACTTGGAAGGCACAAGGGGCTGCATTCAGACCACTCCCTGTAGGCACATGGAAGCCCACCAAAAGACAAGGCTGACTCTGGGCCGTGCACAGGCTCAGTTGCACCCAGACCGTGTTACTGCCACTTCCCTTACCTGCAAGACCTGAGAATGGTCTCTGACCCACTTTATTTAGGGATGTAGTGGGGCTCCTGAGACAGCTCAGCTGTAGGAAACCATAGGCTGACCTGCGGAGTAATTAATTCATTGCTTTTGTGAATTAAAACATGCAATGCCTGATCTCCTCCAGGAGCAAATAGCCAGTAACCAGCCTCTTTTGTTTTGCAAAGATACAAATCAAATTCCAGAATTCAGTGGAACCACTGGACTGATTTCTATGGACTTCACATGCTATTTCCATCTATCCCACTTCTATTGCCTAAACTCCTGCTTCACCTCAACCTTACCTTGACTTTCTTCTCGACTCCTACATCGCAAACCACTTCTCCTTTCAGATAATGAGCAATCAGAGCTAAAGTAGCTTTGAGACACCGGCTATGGCGAGTGATTGCAAGGAAATGACCTGTTTCTCCTGGCTGCACTCGAAGAGTAAGATCAATAAAGCAACATTACACAGCATATCTATTTTGTGGTTAGCAATTTCACTCAGCTCAGTAAAAATACAGCAAAAAAAAAAAATTTAAAATAAAAGTGGGAGGGAGCTGATAAGAGGTGGGACTGCTAAGAGATGACCAACATCTAGAGCTTCAAAAGCTAGAATTGCTGGCTTATCAAGAGCCATCAGCTTATGAAGCCTTTTAACCTCTCAGAGTTGATATCCCCAAAGTTTTCTCTGAGCTTGTGTTTTCTTCCAGTGCCCTCGAGGTTACACTCACTGAATTGCTTGCTCTAAAATGGCCTCTTCAGTAAGGAGAGGAGACTAGGAGTTGAGATTTAGCTCTCCCATTGACTTTCTGTGTGCTTTCAGGCATTTCTTGCTCTGTGTGTGCAGCAACGGCACAGAAGACTTGTGGGAATGAAGGTGGACTCTGTGCATTTGGAAACGTGGTTTATTTTTATTGTTCTTCCCAGAAAAGGATAAAAGAAAGGCACTGAGGTGGAAACATTTTCCCAGTCTAAATAGCCATGGTTACTAAAACACACACCCGTAGGTGGTCAGAGGGTCTGATGCACTGTATCTAATGCAGATGTGGCTTATTTTCACTTTTACTAAATTACCAGGACTGTTTACCCAGGCTAGCCACTGGATGGGGACAAAGCAGGATAGGGCTGATTACCCTTGCTTGGCTTTAGATGTCAGCAATGGGTGTCCACGCATCTCAGAGCTGCCCCATATCCTCAAGGGACCCACTGAGCTGCAGAGCATCCCCCCACAGATCAGCTCATCTGTGACGGCACCCCACAGAACCCGGGTGGGCTTCGAGATCTTATTTCCTCAGCTAACAAAGACATGGGGTTTGGTAGAAAACTGTTGTGTATGGGTGTATATACAAAAGTGAGCGTGCGGGTATAACTGCATGGCTCTGACTCATGCCGTAGCATTGTTAAACAGTCTCGAGCATCCCACCATATGATCCCACTGCAGAGTACCAGCTTCATCTCCAATTCATTTCCCACCATGACTGGTGTTTCTCCGTCAGCCTTTCACCACCACAATGAAGCATGTTTGTTGTTTTTTTCTGTTTCATTCCTGGGATCAGATTTTCTCTGTGATTTGCCTTAACCTCATCATAGAAACCACAAAGCTCAAGGGGCCAGAGCCTTCTGCTGGCGTAAATCAGTGGTGTTCCTGTGGAGTGCAGAAGGGCCAAGAGAATCTCATCTGATGTCAATCAGTGTCACTGCAGGGAAATAAGGAGACAGCCGGAGGGTAAATTGGAGAAGCCTAACTGGCACATGCTGGTCCTGGTCTCCTGGCCCTGGGTTGCATCTGGATGGGAAGGGAGAGGATTCTGCAAATTGAGAGGTCTGGGTCAGATGACAAGCCCCCAGTTTCCAGATGCTTCTCCAAACCATGTTCGGCCATGCTTCAGTAGCTTATTTTGTGGCTGGCTGCCTTGTGCAATGAATGCCTTCTTGAAAGCGTTTAAACAAGAGCAGTTTTGGGGGGGGGAGCTGAAAGGGGGGAGTGTCGCTCCTGTTTCTGGCTATGGTGGCAGTGGGGAAGGATGATAAGCATGCTGGCAGGCTGGATTTTTCAAACCACAGGCCGGAGCTGAATTCAGCTGTGGATTTGGATCCATTCTTAAAGGATGCCAGTTCATGATGTCTGAATCTCTGAGATTTGAGCAAATTTAGCATCAGTGTTTAAAGCAGGCTGTGCAATAGATGATTGCTTTTTCTTCTCTCCTACCCAAATTTTCGTACTGATTTTGCCCTTGCATCCCTTGGTGTCATTGACAAGGTTGGTGTGATCAACAAATTGAACTTTAAGTGCCTTTTGCACATATTTTGTAGGACTGGAAGTGGGAAATCAGGCCACTCAAAGTTACAGCTATTGTGTACTCCTAATTTACTCTATCATCAGCAAAAGATGACTCAGGATTACAGAGGAGCAGGGGGAGGGGAGAGTGCTTCAGCTGGTGAAAATGGAACAGAGTCAGCCCTTGTTTTGCACCCAGGTAAGGGTCTGGCCCTGGTTCGGTGCCAACAAGTCTGAACACAAAGAGGATCTCGGTAGGGGTCAATACGGGCATGTGCTTGGCTGACCTGACTCAGCGTTTCCTGGGGTGATAAGGGCTCTGAGTTACCCAGATAAGCAGAACAATGGCCAAGCCAAAGGGTGAACTGACTGCCATCCCATGAGCAGAGCTGAACGGAGGAGAGGCCTGAGGTGGAGTAGGAGCAGACAGCCCAGGTGGATCCCTGCGTCCTTCTGTTTGCCAGTTTTCCTGTTTCTGCTGACATGAAGGTGAATCGCCCATCCCTCCTGTAATTGCAATGCAGCCAAATCTGCTGCAAAACAGCTGTCAGAGCTGTCACTGGGAGCACGCACGGGTGAAGGTCCACAGGGTGTGCACAGAGACCTTTCCCAGCCTGGTGCCTAAATCCTTTCTACTCTGCTGACAGTGCCAGCCTTCATTATCAGCACTGTCAGTCCTCCAGAAGAACCAATTACGCATCGTCTCACTGCTGTGGCAGTAACTTTTGCTTTTCTTCTGGATTTCCTTATTCATCACTTTCCCCTTTGCCTCTTGGTAACGCCGTTATGCCCAACACCCCCAAGTCGTTCTCCTCATGGTTGCTCTCAATCCATTCATCGCTCAGCCTGTATTTGTGCTTGGGATTGCCCTGACCCATGTGCAGGACCCTGCACTTGGCCTTGCTGAACTTCATGAGATTCGCATGGGCCCACCTCTCAAGCCTGTCAAGGTCCCTCTGGATGGCAGAGGGCAGATAAGCCCCCAGCTTTCAAAACAGACATCTAAAATGAAATAGAAGGGAAGAATACTCCAGTGGGAAGTACCTTCTTAGGGTTCAGAGTTAACACCCTGTAGAATGTGGACCAGGCAAAGATCTGTAGTTCATACCTCCAAAAGCATCAGGTTGGGAAGCTCATGTTCCCCAGAAAGCCTGCAGGGCAATGCAAAGCAGAATGAACTGGGAAGAGAAGGCCCCATGTTTGACCCATAAAATCCCAGCATTTTGTGTCTCCTCTTCCAGCCTTGTTGCTGCAAGGTTGGGGAAAATGAGCGTGACAGACACTGGAACAGGTCCCACACCTCCTACAAATCACCTGTTCATGGCTGGAAACATGGTGCTTAGGAAGGCAAAGCTGGTATCTCTGGCTTGTTGCAACGCAAAGATGGTATTTCTAGTGAATACAGGTCATGAGATGGCAGGTGATAAGACCATTTTGGGGAGGGTCCAAGGCCTTAGATTAAAGCCTTGGGTTGGTATTTGAGCCCTGGAACAGGGTAGGGGTATGTACAAGCGTACAGGGAGGGGACATGTCCCATCCCAAGGGCTGGCAGTGCTTCGATGGGGCAAGAGGCTCTTTTTGAACTGGGCAAGGGAGAGGAAGCATTGAGGACCAGGGTTTTTCCTCCAATCCACGAGAAGGATGGACAAGAGAGGACAGACGAGACACTGTCACTGCCTAAAGAAGCTCCCAGCTGACAAGGTTTTACCTTTACTAATAAGAAAAAACAGTCAGGCTAGGGACGAAGTGCTGTTCTGCAATCCTCCACGTTGTTTTACCGCCAGCACAGTCCCTGGCATTGCTTTAGCTCTTGCCAGCCTGCACCACCCCGAATAATGCTTAGGCACATTTCAGGTGTACTGTGGGCTCTAGGAGGTGGTTTGGATGAGGCCACACTGCTTTGGGAAAAAGATACTGTAGACATATGGATGTGGGCATGGTCAAAGGGGACAGAGAACAGGACCCAGGTGATTTATTTTCTCACACAGGATTAGCTGGTACTTGTGGTCCCGTGAGCAGGAATCCCACACTGCAGCAGGTCCCGCTCCACGGGTGCCTGGCTGGATTCCTGCTATAGGCACATCCGAGGCATCAACAGCCCCAAAACAAGGCTCTATCGGGACTCCCACCACCATTTACTGCCCAGTACCCCTGGTGTGTGGGGATGCTTCTATCCCCACAGCGAGATGCACGGATGCCCCATTGCAACATGCTCCAGGGTTGATTTGGCCTCTTGCGCTGGGTCACAGCCTGTGCTTTTCACTCCGGGGACCTTCCTCCTCCTCCTCCCTCCCCTCCATCTCCCACCAAGGCATTCACGGCCACCGCAGCTTTTCTCCTCGCCGTGCCTTCCCGTCGTGGCTCTGAGACCCTCAGCTCCAGGTGAGCAGCACGTCAAGCCTTCCAGTGTCTCCCCTCCATGCCCAGCAAAAGGAGGAGATGAGAGGGATGCCGGAGCTGACTGGCTGGAACTGGGAGGACGTCATGCTCCAGAGCTGCCTGCACCGCACTGAGGGTTTAATGTGCCGTAATCACAGAGCTGGCCTTGTTGTAACGGCACCCCAACCATGCACAGCTCCTGGCTGCTGCTAGTGGCTCCCGCGCTCCCGCGGTTGCTGCCGGGTGGTTTTTTTGGAACGGATCCCCACGCGCGCACACACACACACGCTCCCCGAGCGAAGGGAGAGGGGGTCTGCAGGGAGGAGAGGAGAAAAATTGGAGCGGGGTGGTGTCCCCGTCTCGGCCACCGATGGTGCCGACCCTATCGGGTTGTGAATCAGGACATTAATCAGTCTTACGGGGCTTGGGACGGGATCAGATACCTGTGGTTTGAGGCGTGCTGGCAGGGCTCAGCATCGCCGGAGTCATAATACCACACACTGCTCATGAAAGAGCGGAGCTGCGACGTTCCAGGAGGCATGGTGCCGGGAGCAAGGACGGGGGACGGGCTGCGGATGGGGGCGGGAAAGGAAAGGCGAAGGGAAGAGGGAAAAAAATAGAAAGAAAGAAAGAAAGAAACCCTCTCCGTGGGTTTCCTGGCTGCTCTGCCTACAGTAGTACGAGAGGGAGGGCTGCCTGCTTTAAAACTTGCCTGCTGAGCCTTTGCCTTGCCTCTTGCGTCCTCTGTGCAGGGAGTTTTGCTGAGCATCCCGTCCCACAAGCGCTGGCAAGAAAGTGGGGATATGAGAGCATGCAAATTAATTACACCAACCAGGCAGAAGTAGCAGAGGAGTGTGGGAAGGCAAGGCCCTAAAGGCTGGGCCAGGAGCTTGGGAGAGAAATAAATGGGATTCCTGTTCCTGGGAAGGGGGGGACCAGAGGAGACAGGGCCCCTTCATTGTCCCTGTGATTGAGGTTGTTTTGCGTTCCAAGGCAGCATGAACCAGGCTCTCAGCCGCGTCTGGCTTTCAGCTGATATTAGGTGTTATAAAGGCTAAGGAAAGCTGTCAGGAGTTCAGGTTTGGGTCCACCCAGGCAGTTTGCAGAGCTTTCCATGCCGGTTTCTCCCCGCCCATGACAGGACACCATGGGTGAGCTCACAGGATGGGAGAAAACTGGGGGATCTGTTATGGCAAATCATATGAAGATAGCGGTGTACCAGCCAGGGTGCAGCCACATCTGGGGACTACCCTTGAAAAAGCATGCTGTGGTCCCTTGTCTCAGAGCTCCCGTCCACCCCTCCATCCTCCCAGTCCCTGACAACACAGGCAGGAGAGCTGGCCCATCCATGCCCAGCACAGGGCATCCCAGCGTGGGAAAAGGATCATAACCCTACGCTGCGAATGCACAAGGCTGGGGGAGTGGGTAGTGTGAGGAGAGAGACAGCTCTGCATTTCCAATCAAGACCCAAGCATGCTGTGAGGGACTTGTGCGGACAGCTTGGCTATGCAAAATTGTGTTTTCCCTTCTATTTCTGCTGCCTGGAGGGAGGCAGGAGTCCCCATAGCAAGCATGGGGCTGACCATGACAGTCAGGCTTGCTTGGAAGTCAGATGAGATGGAGCTCACCTGTTTTGGAGGCCACAACCTCTCCATCTTCAAGGGAGGGAGGTAAACCAGTTTTCATCCATAGGCAGCAGAGATCCAGCAAGGAGAGAGATGCTACAGCAGGCGTCTAAAGGGGAGCGGATAAGACACACCGTGGCATGGCTGATTTCTGCCCTACTCCGGGTGGTGAGCTCATGATACCGTGGATATCTGCAGCGAGGCGAGCTGTATCACTGGGTCGGACGGAGGCAGAGCAGCCCTCAGGAGGCTCCGTGTCTGTCTGCCAGGTACCATCAGTGCCGACTGACACAAACTGCTTCTGCCTGTGGTCTAGGCAGCCATCAACCACCTCCAAACAGGGGTGTCAGGCCACCCTACAAGGCAAAGCCCAGGCCTATTGGCTTAGCGTTGCATCTTTCTCCTCTTTTTTTTTCTCTTCTTTACCTGCTTCTGGTTTTGTACTCTTATTGTCGCATCTTTTAACCGCAGCGGGCTTTAGGCCATCCTCCCTGTTTTTAAGACAATGATATTGCGTTTGTGGAATCATGGTTAGCGGTATCAGCAAGGATGTTCTCAAAGGCTTCCCGGTTTCCATGAACACTGCCTGTTCTGAATTTATTTTGCCGGTTGATGCCAACAATTGACCTTGTAAGTCTTTTCCCCTCTACTATGTAGAAAAAAACCTCTTCAGCCTCTTCAGTACAATGGACATCTCTTTCTCCTCCTAATGAAAGACGGTTGAAGGTAGCAGCCAGTGCTGCAGTGAAGGACACCCTGTCACAGCAACCCATTTGAATGATTACAGGTGGAAAATATTCCCCAAATTATGACAGTTCCTTAAAATATCATGAGCTTTTCAAAAAGGGGAGGTTTTTATTTCTCTTCCTTTTCCTCCCCTTATTCTGGCACTCTAGAGTTAATAATCTCCAGCTTCTTTCTGCTGCCATGGCAGGTAAATGCTTGCTTTTATTTTAAATGTTAGCAGTGTGTCCCCCAACATATGACTCCAGAATCTAAGGCTCGAAGAAAACCAGACTTAAAAAACACCAGATAAAGGAGTGAGAACTCGCAGTCCTGATGCATGGCTGGCTACCCATGTCCTTAAAGGGTAGGGGGAAATTAGTAAGAAAATACTATTATCTTCTTCCTGCATGTGCTTCAGCAAGTCATCTTCTGGAAGGAGTTGACAAAGTAGATGTCTAAAGAGTTTGGGGGAGTTACTGAAAGTAAAAGTTCTTTTGCTGTTTTCTTGTTCATCATCTGTGCAGTCACTGTATGGTAGAGGAAAGTGTCAGGGCAAATTAAAAGAAAACTATAATTTCCTGCATTTTTACTCCTCTGGGGATTACTGCTGTGTGTTTTGTTTGTATAAGAATACGTGTTCTTCTGCAAATACCTCAAAAGAAAATTGGTTTCATTGTTCAGTGTTTTGGGGATGATTAGGTCTTCTGTTGCATTTGTGATGTTCAGAATTAGGAGATCTTGACGCTGAAGTTTTCATGTTTCGGTGTGGGAAATGCGCCTTTGGAAAGGGCAAAACCCTGCATTTTGTGGGTGAATTAAAAATTTTAAAAAAAAAGTCCTGAACGTGACTAAAAGAGGACAGTCACAGTAAGAACCCCAGAGCTAAAAGTGGTCTCTGGGCAATGCAGAGACTGTCTTGGAGTGAGCGCAGGTATTGCAAGCATCTCACAGGGGATACCTAGGAAGCTGCTTTCTCCTCCAACTGCTCCTGTTTCCTTTTGGCTGTGTTGGAGCTGGAAGCTTGTAGAGGCAGAGACTACCCCATGCTCTTGTCCAGGTTCATCCCCAGTCCCCCTGGGCATCCTGAGCAGGAGACTCCTCTTGCCTGCTCTGAGATGTCTAGGTGTCTACCTGGGCTTTGTGGTCTGAGCTTGTCAGTGGAGCTCCAGCCAGCACAGCAATGAGCCTTGGAAGAGAGTTCATTCTACATAGGCAATGAAGGCTCAATTCATTTGCCTTCATGTAGTCATCTAGAGGCACCCAGGGTGTCCAAGATATCTGCCAAGAGCAGGTAGACATGGCACAGCACCAGCAGGATGCTGGAGGCCAAGTGAGCTACTGCAGGGCATCACGTTGCACTCAACACCTTGTTTCTTGCCACTGAACAGCCTTTGGCAAAGCAAGGTTTGGGATTTTCCTCTCTGTGGTCAGTGGAGTAAGACAGAGACCTGGAAAGGGTGCATCACCCCTCACAAGCAGTGTCTGTCTTTCTCTGTTGACTAAGCTGGAGGGACTTACCCTAGGACAGCTCAGGTACATGTGGTGGATTTTGGCCTAAATGATTACGCTGTAGTAATTTCTGGACAGTTCCAATTCCTGGTCAAAACCTGCAGCTGCTGTAGTAATGCAAGCGGTTGTTACCAATAAAAATCCCTCCGAGACTGCAGCAAGGCTGAGAATTTTATCCTTGCTTTCTGTCCAGAATATTAGGCTTCAAATCTAATCGTGTGTTTTAAATAAAATTTAAAAAATGCTTTTGTTGGGAAAAAAGGCCAGAAAACAGCCATTTATCTTGTGTCAAATAAACCTACTAATTTCAAAGACCAGAAAGAAAACATCCACTTGAGCAGGGACTTCTGAGAAAATCATGGCAAGTGCCTGTCCCTGCCACCTGTTTGCATTGTCATATAACGCTGAAGAGTGGCTGGTACAGTTATATCACAGACTCCCATCCCCTTCAGGAACATCTAGAACCGCAAACAGTACCTGCTGCTTCAGCTCGTGCCTCCCTGCTTTTGAGTCTGCCAGTCACTGGCAACAATGGACACTGAGAAGTTTGTGAAAGGTGGATAAAAATCCTGAAGTCTGCCATTAATAGACATGTAGTTTTGATACAAGGTCCGCACCTCCACCAAGAAATGGTGAAGAGCTCACAAATGACAGAGAAAGGTTGAAAGCCACCACTCAGTCAATATTTTCCACATTTCTGTGGCCAAGGGAACAGTTAGCCGCCAATATTTCCTTCAGACCACCATTATTTGAATCCTCTGACTTTCAGTGGGAAATGCTGGTGTTTACTCCGGTTCTGTAGAGAAACTGGGGATCACTTGTCAAGACCTTGTCACTGGCTGTTGTGGACCGTGGCATGGGAACACCAGCCTAGATGAAGACCAAGTGTGCTGCTGGCCTCTGCTGAACCACAGCCCAGCAGGTGGGATTAAGCTCACCTCATCTAGCCTTTTAAGAATTATTTCTTGAAGTTTCTTCTATAGTCAGTATGTCAGTCCGACCTCTCCTCTCATCCCATGTAAGGTGGTTTGTAGAGCCTGCTGGTTGTTCCTGCTTTTCTTTGTGGTCTATAGAAAGAGCCTTGAACAACACGCTAGGTTAGATGCTTAACCTTTATATGGCTGAGGATGGAGATGGCTCTGCACCAAAATAACCTGTGTGCTATTTCGGGCTCTGCCAATCACCCTGGGGTGACTTTGAGAAGCCCCTTCCTTTTTTGGTTCTTCTATCCTTTGTCTAACTTGCTTCTTCAGGCTTGGCTTTCAAAGCATCTAGGTACTAACTGAAATCTGAGGGAGTTATCACCAAAACAACTTTACACCCTAATTTCTGGGCCCTGAGCCATAAGTTCCTCAGAGGAGAGATGTGTTTTGCTGCAAGCCTGCATAAAGATAAGCATAAGAGCAACAGACTCTTATCTGTGGCCTCAAAATGTGTTTGCCCTACAAATAACTGATGTAAATCTCTAGCCTGTGCCTCCCACAGGAGTCACTAATACAGATCTATTGGCTTTAGAGTGGTGGCTGGTTTTGCTGTAGGCAAGCAGCCAAAAATAACATCTTCCTGTCCTCCCCCTCCAAAATCTATTATGCGAACCTAGCGTCTCATTTCAGATGGGGCTTCTTTACTTTCAGTTGCGAGGGATCCTCAGCATGGAGGGGAGCACGTATACAGAGGTGTGCATCTCGTGGACACTGGCTATGCCACCTCCTGTTCGAAGGTGTTTGACACCAGCAGAGCTATAGGGGATGATGTGAGGGGAAAATGAGGATGGGGGCTGCTTGCCCCTGTAGAGGATGGAGTCTGGCCAGAGAAGCTTTCTGCTTTCTCATTGCCTCTGCTGCAAATCAACCCAGGAAGGGAGGGAGGGGGAGTGTAAAAGAATCACAGCTAATGGATTTGAGAGATCATTACAACGGGAACTGTGCACGACAGCCTTGTGGTTTCAGCAGCCACTCTGAAATAACTATCTTCCCTCTCTCCCTGCAACTGAGTGCTCATGGATATTGTTTCAGACTCCTGGTCAGCTGAGCAGGATAAGCTGAGTTTGTGCAGGGTATCAGTTTGTTTTTTCCAAAACTGTCTCCTGTCTCTTCTCATTTCTCATGAAAAACTCTATGAAACTTTTGAATGTTTAGGAGGGGTAGCCTCTCATAGCCTTTGGGTGAAATTTCCCTCCCTCATGCTATTTTTAAATATGCAAATGCACATTTTATCTGTGGAACTCTTTGCCATAAGACTGCATTATGACCAGAGGTAGAGAAGGATTCAAGTATGGGCATAAAAATGGATAGAAGTACCATTAATATGACATTGATAACATTTTGGGGGTATACTACAATGCTTCGGGACATAATCCAGTCTGCTCTAAATAAAGGCCAAGAAGAAGTTTCTTCCAATGGAAGACTATTTAATAGCTGTGTATCACAAAATTTCTTTTGCCTTCATCTGAAGCAGGTGATGCTGGCCAGAATCAAAGGCAGGATGTTAGAATTCAAGAACAAGGCAGGATGTTAGAATTCAATCACAACCAAGCATGGTTTTGCAGCTCCTTCATGCAGAGGTCAGAGACCTCCCAACTCCCAGACAACAAAGCAGAGCATTTAATGTGATGTAGTCATGAGAGTTCAAAGACTCAAGCAAATTCCAGAACTCTTTAAAGGAGAAAAATGCTTTTCCCACAGGAGAAAGTCAGAGACTAGTCCACTCCACTGACACACCAAACCTGTGAGGTAGCGTTGGGGTCTCTGCTTTCAATAACCCTCAGTGGATCGCTCTTCCATAAGAAATTCTGGTTCAGTCATGCCTTCACTCATTGCAAGTCCTCTGTGCCACAACATCTTGAAGCAATGAGTCTAACTACATGTTGCGTGAGTGCCTCAAAGCTGTCACCTCCTGACTTTAGCTGATTTTCCACAATACCACAGTTCTTGCAGCCAAGCACTGCCAATGCTATTAAGACCCAGTGGGCTTGAGAAGGCTCCTTAGACCACAAGGATGTGTTTAGCCTGTATCCACCTACCAAGGACCTGTCAGCACAGCCTCCATCGAGTTGTTGAGGGCACATTTGAAGATTTTTGGCTCAAAGGTTATGCATCTGCCGCAAGCACCCCTTTGGTTCATTGGTGCTGAGCAGTCTTGTCACTCTCAGATAACAGAGACCAGGAATAATGTTTTCTCATACATCCAGTGGGGAAGGTGACTTCATCCCAATGTGGCTACTACGGCAGGCCTCAGGTCAGTGGGTTTCTTGTTCACAGTCCATAGCTGCCAGCCTATATACAGCATGTCTGTATGTTGGAGAAACCCCTCCAGTACCTGGATGAGACCCCACAGTCTCACTCAGAAGATGGCAAGAACATGGCAATGCATGTCCTTAGCATCAAAGGCTGGCAAATCACAGCTCCTCTGCTTTTTACTCTGCCTGCCTGGTTTCAACATTGAGACCTTGATCCCTTCCTTCTAGAGGCTCCACGTCCTACGTCCAGAATATCGGAGAAATCTTCAACTTCAGCTGCAGACATTACTAACAGCATCCTTTGGTTGCCATAAAACTCCTCAGCGCAAGTGCAAAGGTCATCTGTGCAGACACCCGGCTGTGTCCTGGGGTGGCCCAAGAGCAACAGAGAACTCATGATCTGTGAGGCTGAGGAGAGAAGACGTCTAGTCTAGGGAAGATCAAGGGCACACATGATTACAGCCTTCCAACACATAAAGGGCTTCTGCACAGAGGAAGGAAAAGAAAAAAATGTTCCTCATGTCCCTCAGGGATAAGAGGTAATGACCTTAGATTACAGCAAAGGCAATGGCATTAATTGTCAGGAGAAGCTTTCTAACAGAGGATAGCAGGGCAGGGGAGCAGACTGCCTCGTGAAGGGAGAGACGCTATCACTGAGTTTCTAAAACAGCTCCAGCACCTCGCCGAAGCAATTACAACAGAGCTTATGCTGCATTTGATTAAGAAAATGGACACGGTCCTTCCCACCAGACCTGTCTTTCTAACGGTTCAGCAGTGACATGATTTTCCCAAAGACCACCCAGCCTACCACCTCCACCTTCCTCTCCATACCCAAGACCTGTTTAATTTTACCGTCCTTCTCTAAGGCAACTTCCCAGCAGAGGATAGATTAAAGAAACCTGATCAGGATCTTCGGAAACCCAGAGACAATCCCCTCCGCACACAATTGTCTTTCAGGGAAAGAGAGGAGGAAGCAAACAGCATGTCCTAAATGAATCACTACATTTTTAATGTGCTCCTGGAAGGTTTTTTGCAGACGTTGGTGATGACTGGAGGGTGAGATGAGCTGACTTGTTATTTTAATGGCCCCAGCCCAGAATGGCAGGCCTCTGGGACAGGGAAGCCCATCAGCCTGGGTAGAGCTATCTAATGGAGTAAGACATTGTTGTGGGACTCTTTCTAAGTGTTCCTGTCTGAAAGCAGATATCTGGGCTGTCAACAAAACCTGCCTTTCTCAAGCAGAACAAAAGCAATTTGCCTCCAGCCAGGCTGGGTTCCCTTTGTTATGTAACTGTCAGTGGTCTCCCAGTTTAACTGTGTAATTACGTTCTCCACAGCTGGCTTCGGTTCAATGGGTTTCTTATTCACAATCCCTAGCTGCCAGGACTAGTTTTGCATTGCACAGCATGCCAGTATCTTGAAGACACCCTTCGCTGTCCCGAGTATGTGTATGTGCATCGAGGGTGCAATCCATGGAGCAGATTCCCAAGAGTGCCCAGACCCAAGTGCAAGGCTGGGCTAAAATGGGAATGACCAAGCTGGCAGCTGCTTTGTATCACTGGAGCCCTGCAAAACAGCTAATGCAGGCCAGCCGAATCCCTCCCTGTAATCTTCACTGTGTTTACTGTATTGGTGCTGTTTTACGGTGTGTTTATATATTCTTCATGTTCTGACTTTCTGGGTAGGCACATAACGTCACTGCAGAGCACAGGCGCGTGGGAGTCGGGTGCGTGAACAGAGCGGGGACCTGGACCAGCCTCAATTTGTGCTCAAGGCAGGTGATCCATGAGGAAATCTGTATCCTCTGAATCTGGACCTGATTTCCAGGTCTTGCTGAGCCGTGTTCTCCAGACATACACATGGATCTGCAGACTCGAGCCGTCTAAAAATGCTGCAAGTTCAGACCCCCAAAACATTAGATATTTTCAAAAAACTCTGGGCCATTATCACCTGTGTATGTATGCATGCACATGACTGGGAGAACCAGCCCCCTCTGAACTGGTGCCAGTTTTGCTCCCTCAGTCACCAGTGCTTTTTGGAAATATCGCCTGTCATGCATCTGAGTGGTCCTGTGCACCACCCATCTGGTTATCTACTAAATAAGTACATAGGCAGTGCAACCAATGTATCTTTTCAGTCTAATTAATGCTCCCACTCTTCTTTTCCTCCTTTTTAAGGGTTATTATTTCTCCTTCCTCCCATTCAACCCAGGAAATGTTGGGATGCTGCCTTTCATAGAGCTCCTGGGAGGTAGAGCAGATCAATTTTTAATTCAATTTCCTTTCCTTCTACCACGGGTTTATCTAATAGTTTAAAGCACCTAAAAGATGCAGAAGACTGGAAAGAGACAGACGCATTTGCTAATACCCAGAAGGGTGGGAAATAAAAGCAGGCCTGATACTGTATATTTCTGTCTGCCTTGCAGGAGAAGAACGTATTATTTTCTTGTAAAAGTCATCAGGTTGGTAAATGAAATTGGCCTCGCAGCAGTGATATTTTTGTGCTGCGCTCTTTAAAATTCAGGCCCGCACTAGTTCTGCCCGTGGCCTCTGGCAGCCGCAGGAAGAAGTGGGGCAAACGCTGTCCCAGCAAGTCTACAGCCTTCAAAAACTGATGGCTACCCGACCACCCCTTGGTTTTCTTACTCGTTCACAAAGCACTTACGGACTGATTTAGCATCATCAGCTTCAGCGGTCCCGGTACCCAAAATGTCCCACGATGGGCTCAGTAGGAAAAGCTTAGTCTGACAGGCTTCGTGCTCTGAGCGGTATCTTTTCCTACTCATCCTAGAGCTTGCTCCAATGACAAGGGCAATGACCCTCCTGTGTCACTGAGAAGGCTGGAGTAAAGGCTAAGAGAGGGATCTTTGTCCTGCAGTTGTGAACTGATGGAAACAACAGTTGGAGATCAGATCTGGCCCCCAGTGGGCCAGAGGTAGAAGACATTTGGTCAGTGGTCATGGGACTCCAACGGGAGACGCAGCTCATGCAAGTTCCCTCCCGCTCATGCATGAGGGGACATGAACACAGGGAGGACAGGGACAGGCACAGAGCAAGGACAGGGCATGTCCAGGGCACGGATGTTCTTGGGAGGCTGACCCCTTGAAGAGGATGCCCCAGGATGAATGCAATCCCCCCAACCTGAAGCTGTGCCTCTGCCTGGTCCTTCCTTCTCCATTTACACCTGCCATGTGGGGGAGGCCCAGGATTCCTTGGAGGCATCAGCTGGAGAAAGGGTAGAGAGATGCTCTGAACCCCTCTCAAGTCACGAGGGCTGGAGGACACAGAGCATCACCTGGATGGGCAGCCTCCCTGCATCCTTCCCCATAAGCTCTTCATGTTTTCCCCTATCAACAGAAAGGAGCTGGGATAAATGTCCTGAGGAAGGGCCAAGGGGCTGCGTTAGGAGGGGATGCCCTGGCCCCCTTGGCAGCGATCCCCCTCTCCACACCGTAACAAATAGAGACCGAGTCACCGCCATGGAGATGCTGTGTCTTGCTCTGTGGCACCATCCCAGGGGCTTTGTCTGGGCATCGCGCTGATGGCACAGCGTAATTTTCTGGCGACAGGATTCTGATCCGTGGCGCAGAGTCTCTTTGGTGCATATTTAGGTAGTTGGTAAAATATTTATGAAGCAGGACTGATCTGCTCTGCAGGCCCTCCGAGGGCAGGGGAGGAGAAGGAAGCGGAGGGAGTACTATAATTGCAGAGGCTGCTACGGTTTCCTGCTCAAATACACCTTCAAATCCTCCATTAAATGTTTTCTTTAAACAGGAACACTCCTACACACACGTGGGCAGCCCAGACACTAGAAGTTAATGGTTCAAACCAAACCTGGCTCAGATGACAGATAAGCTGTGCATCTGGTACTTGGTTCCAAGTAAGAGGTATGCATGTAGGTCGTCACCCCAGGCAGTGGTGTGGGGACCTGCAGCACCAGCCCACCAGAGCAGATCTAGTCGGTAGCTGTGGCAGGGAAGATGCAAGACCATGAGGACCACCCCAGGCTTGTGTCTGGTGGGAGTCCTGTCTCTCTTTTCAGTGCAAAATGATTTGGTCCTTTCCCCCACCTCCTCTTTTCTCGTCCTGCAATCCACCGTACAACCCCTTGCAGTACCAGAAGCTCCCTGGGTCTCTCCTCACCACCGCCTTTCTCTTGTGAAATGATAGAAGGTCCTTCTGTCTGCAGGAGGTCCTCACTTGGACAAGCACGGGTACCGGCGTCTGCCCATCAGTCTGTGGTTGAGCCCTGGGCACAGGGGCTTTCCTCCAGAGGGGAGAAGAGGTGGAAAGGGCTGTGCTGTCTTTCAAGCTGAGGCACTTCTCCTTTCTCTAGAGGTCAAAAAGATAAGCATTTCTGTTTGAGCTGGTCACCCCAGCCCACACATACATAGGTCATGGAGGGAATATCCAGCTGTCAAGACCTCTCCTAAAGCGAGCTGTCCTCATCCAGGACTGGTTTCTCTCAGCCGGCTGAAAGCAGCCTGCGGAGATTAGCTCAGATGAAACTTCTAACTTTCAGGTACTTTCAGTTTCTGAAGTAGGGTGGAGGAAACCCTATTCAGGTCCTCACTGTGCTCACGCAGCGTTCAGCACAACAGCACCCGATCCTTCCTGGGGCCTCCTAAAACACACAGAAAACACAGTAATTTCCTGCCCTGCTCAGTGCAATACTCCAGATACATTTGCTCCAGGTCTCTGGAGGGGGAAAACTCATCCCCAAGAGAGCAGCATGCAGAAAGACTAATCTGCACAGCTTTTTTATGAAGAGCAGCCCTACAGCTCAGCAAAAGTTCCTGAGTGTCCTCTCTGTAGGTGGCCAAGAGCAGATGGCTTTGGAAACATGTAACAGGTCAAGCCTAATGCAATGCTTCATTTCAATATCCAAAGCATACAAAGTTCAGGGACTTCCTGAGCAAGACTTTTTTCCCATGGACATACTGGACCTGAGTGGCTTTGTTTGTTTGTTTGGTTTTTAATCTGTCCAGCTTTCCCTTAAACTTTTAGCATCCACAGTCTTTTGCATCAAAAAGTTTTCTAACTTTACCAGAACTCATGCAGAGCTTTGCTGATCATCAGGTCAGGCTGGTGGGGTAAGATGGGGAAAGCTGATTTCTATACCTGGCTTTACTGCAGATCTACTTGGGGCTCTTGGGCACACACTGCTTTTCCCTAGGCAGCCAGGGCATCTCTGTGTTTAAAGTCACATGTGGGCTCTGGAAACATCCTGGCTACCAACACTCTAGATGGTACTTCAGAACTGTGCCATTCCTCAACACATTCTGAGCTCCATTTGACTTTCTGAACTAAACAGTCCAAATTTGTTTCACCTGGAGTAAAGAATGTGACTGAGCTGAGTGAGCAATCTGGGTACACCTGGCTGCCTCAGAAGTCAGAGCAGAGAGAGGGCATCAACAAACCATTTTTCAGCTCCTCTAAGGTCTGAGGCATGGGTAGACATCACTATCCTGCCCCACAGCAATGGTTTGAAGCTGGGCATGCAGAAGTTCATCCAGCAGGTGTGTGGAACTCCTTGCCGCAGGATGCTCTGAAGAGGGCTTAGTGGTCCTGTGGAGGAGCCCATCTCTCCCCACCAGCTACCTTCTTGATACAGACTTCCCCACGGACTGGGCTGAACTGAGCTGGAAGGACACGGGGTTTCCTTGGGGAGGTGTAGGTAACCCTGCCACCCCGTCCTGGTTTCGGTTTCTCTGATTTCTGAGGTTAAACAACGTGGTGCCCACAGCAGACACACTGGCTCCGAGAGACCCGTCCGGACCGTGGACCGTGGAGCTCATTTACAGGTTTTGCCACACGAGTCCCCCAGATGTCAGAGGGTCACGGGGCCATGGGACCTGGGTTTGGGGAGGGGAACGGAGGAAGAGGAGCCGGCCCAGGGGTCCTCTGCTATTGCCAACCCGGCTGTCACAATAGCAGCACTGTTGCCTCGTGGGCTGGCTGGGTGATGGGATTTCACAGGGCTGTAAATCACTTTCCTGGCAGCCACGTTCTCCTGCCCGTGTTGAAAAGGCTTAGGTTTCCCTCCCGCAGAAGTGATGGCAAGCTCGGGGAAGGAGGCGGAGGCCAGGTGCTGGAAACATTCAGTGGGGGCATCCCCAATCGCATACCTCTGAAATGTGACCCTGGCAGGGAAGTCGATGCGGTTCAACTGACTTCAGGACCTCGCTGCTGCGCCGGTGCCAGAACAAACAGCTGCATTGAGGATTCCTGGGCCATTAGCAGTGGCCATCCACACTGGGAATGCTTTCTCCTGCCTAGCCAGGAAGGAGGGAGGGAGGCACCGTGCGCTCGCTTGTGCAGCTCCCAGGTGCTCGCAGGCAGCCCCGACACTCGCATGGCGTGTGCGTGCACAGGGGCACTTGCACCAGGAATTCGTTTCGGGCACAGGGGTGTGCGAACACCCTGAGCGACGTACGGATGCAGGAAGGCTAAGACATATCCAGACACTAAGGTACAGACTGAGCAGGACATTGAAACCCTCTCAGATGAGCACCCGCGCCCGGCTGTCTGGGCACACAGCTCTGCAAAGAGCAAGATCCAGATCCCCAGTGGTCCCAGTCTATGACCCAGTTGCGCATCCCATTCCCCAGTGCTTGGCTGTGTCCACCGTGCTGGCAGATACAAGCCTGGAGGACCTACTTTTTGTCTTCCCTTTTGTTGCACAGGACAGAGGAGAAGGAAAAACTTGCTAAAGGTCTGCTGCAAAGGTGCAAGCTGTTCTGAACAACCAGCCCTCTCCCAATTATCCCAGGACCATTAAAACTGTGTCAGTGACTTGTAACGTCCCAAAAAAGCCAGGACAGATCAAGCACCTGCATTTCTGCAGCTATAGCCAGAACACAGAAAACAGGGTTGTGCTACAGCAGTGGCTGCAGCTGATCTGGTAGGAAACCAAAGAGGGTGTAGAGATGATATATGATCTGGTGCCAAGCCTGCCAGGACAAAATCACCACCTTCAAACCTTTCATGTACATTTGAAATAGCTCTCTGAGGTTTGGGGGATGCTGATGCAATGGCAGTCCCAAATTCAGAGTTGGATGTGCTCCAGGCATCTGCTCTGGAGACACCAGGGCGTAAAAGGGAAAGAGAGAGAAATGACACCAAGAGGAAAGGGCAGAGATATTTTCCAAAGTGTGTGTGTGTGTGTGTGTGTGTATTGCCTGCGGGGCAGCTGTACAGAATCATTCGCAGCCCCCAGACTATCACTGTTCCTCTCTCTGTTGTCGCTGCACTTAATAGCTATTATTGCTGGGCTCTGAGTCAAATGACTAGCAGAACCCTGGTCTCCTGTGGATCCCAGGACAGAAGTTTTTCGTGGCATAGCTGTGCTAGGAAAGGATTGCTGTGAAGTCTCTTTCGGACAGCACCTCCTTGCCTCCCCGTACCCATCCCCATGGCCAGCCCTGGCCCCCCATGGGAGAGAAGCACCCCTGTGGAGATGCAGTGCTGAGGAAAAGTCCAGTCTGCAGCCAGACCCGAGCTCTCTACCTGCTTTTGCATTATTTATTATTGGCCATAGATGGCAGCAAACGTCTCGAAGCATCCCGCTGTGTTGGCTGGCTGCAGCTGGGAGCTGCAGGAGCAGAGGCACAAGCCAGGGAAATTCCTCCATCCCTTTGCTGTACCGGCATGGTCCCTTCTGCAAAGGGAGAGAGGAGCAGAGGTGCAGGTCACCTGCTTGCTCTCATCCAGGAATCTCCAGCAGAGCAGGTCTAGTGGCCACTAACAAGCAAGCCCTGGATCTCCTCCAGGTCCCCATGCTCCAGGGTGCTGGGATGAACTGGGGGACTGTGGAGGGAGCCAGGCCTGGTGAGACCCTCAGTATTGCTCACCCGGAATGGTCCTGGAGATGACCAGGGCCCGTAGTGACAGGACAAGGGGCAACAGTTTTAAACTGAACGAGGGTAGATTTAGATTGGACATAAGGAAGAAATTTTTTAAGATGAGGATGGTGAGACACCAGAACAGGTTGCCCAGAGAAGTTGTGAATGCCCCATCATTAGAAGTGTTTAAAGTCAGGTTGGATGGGGCTTTGAGCAACCTGATTTAGTGAAACATGTCCCTGCCCATGGCAGGGGTGTGGACAATTACAGCCCCAGGATGGACAAGGTCCTGCAACAGGGCAGGAGGGACAGCAGCAGAGAAAGGGCCCTGGTTTGGTTCATTTTGCCAGTGTAAATACAGCCATTTTGTCCAGGTATAGAAGAAGAAGACAAAACTGAAGGCTTTCCATCTGTAATTCTACATAACCACCTCTGTATCAAGGCAACTTGGACTTTACCAACCTTGCTTTCCAGCAAGACCACAATCATACCTGCTCTACAGGAACTTAAGAAAAGCCAGACAAGATCAGGTCAAAAGTCTATCCAGCCCCAGGCGCTGTTTCCCATAGAGGATAGTCACAGGTGCTCAGGAAAAGAAATAAAAGACAGAGTTGTTGAGCGTGATCCTTCCTCTTCTCCTGCCCCAGCTGCCATTTTAAGGCCCCCAGCTCTGGAGGTGCGTGACGGCTCATGGTGTTTCACAGCTGTTCCTCCATTCAGTTATCGTGTGTCTTAGCAGGAGTTTCGCGTGTCCTGTTTTCAGAGTAGAGCCATCCCTTTCCATCAAGTCCCACACATCCCAGCCTGGTGAAGAGCCCTATTCTCCTCTGCAGTCTCAAGGAGGGAACTAAGGATGGACCTGAAGTCCATCCCTCTGTCTCCTGCATCCCATGCAGGTGCTGGACTTGCTGGGGGAGGCAGGCTGGGTCCCCTGTTACAGCACTAACTTCACATTTGGATATGGGTTAAGGCTCCTGCCTTGGCCAGGCTTGCTGGATAGCCTTGGTAGTGTCACTTAGCCTCCTGCTGCATCTCAGTTCCTTCACTGTAAGAAAGGGTGTCCTAATCCTGCTTTACCTCCAGCAGCAGCTTTGCAGGGGTTAAATGTACCTGTGCATCTCACTGCTCCTACTATTTCAAGCTGTATTATCTAAGCAGAGAAGCGAACACCTTCCCAATCCCTTCACCCCCAAGGAGGAAGCATTGCAAGACCTGCTGTTTCTCACTTTGACTCGAGTTTGCTGGATTACTGGATTCTCTCCCTCCAGGTCTTTGTTCTGCATTTTGTTAGCCAGGCTCCAGACCCGTGGCTCTTCTCCAGAGCCTGGAATGCTGTTTCTCTGCCAGGTCCCCTTCTCTTTGCAATCCTTTAATTATCATTTCAGGAGCATAATCACCCAGGGGAGAGACAGAGAGAGAGCAGGAGGCAGAGATGGAGTGAGCAGGAGCATGAGTTTCCCCATAAGTTCCCCCCTAGAAGCGCAGGAGAGGAATGCTGTGGTTCTATAGGTTGGCTCCTGCAATTAGCACAGCCTGTGTAATTAGACCAAGATAGATGGTGCTGGCAAGGAAACACCTCATCAGTCTAATTTCAAACTGTTATAAAACCAGTGAATGGAAAACAGAGAGCATCCATTTGTTTCCAATTGAGAAAAGTGCAGGGTTAAGGTTGGTCCACAGCTCCACCTCTTGCACACACGCGCACGCTCACACGTGGCTAAATGAAACCAGAAGGGAGCAGTGAATATACAGCTGTGACAAATCCTTTGCCTTCTCAGGACACAGAGGTACTGAGGATTCATGGCACAGTGTCAAAACCCAAATCAAAACTTTCTTTGCCGCACCCTTTGTTTATTTGGCTATGCTCTTTGTTTATTTACTTATTTTCCTGCTCCATGTCTCCTCCTGATTAGCATTTCCAAAGGAGGTTGAGCTCCCCCGTGCTGATCAATTTTGCATGTTCTTTTTACTCCAGAGAGTTTACAGTCTGAACAGTGAAGGAAGGTGCCCACGGTCGCCCCGTGAGTCTGTGTCAGAGGAGAGAAGAGATTCTGCTTCCTAGCTGTTTTCCTGAGCTGCAGGTCTACACAGTATTCGTCTTCCTCTGATCCCCTGATCTGTCTTTTTTTAATTCATCTCTTCCCCAGCTTTATGTCTTTTCTCCCTTCTCCCAGTGCTCCTCATCATCGCTCTCCTCTCTCCCCTCCCACCAAGCTTTTCCTTTCCCCCCTTTTTCTGTCCCCAGCTAGATCAGGAGCTGGACAGTCTCTTACAGTGCCTGGGGGTGCTGCTCCATTCATGTCCTGTGGTGGGATAGGGGTAGCTGTCTCTGCGACTTAGTGCATGGCTTGGGACAGGGGGGGCTGAAAATTATGGGTCCCAAAATTAGATTCCCCCTCCTTCCCCAGAAAACAACACTGTGATTGTCTCAGCCTTGATTTTTGCTTCTGGGTAGACCTCAGACCCCTGTGCTGACTAAGACTCATGCGTGCCAGCGCCAAAGGCAAGACTCTGAGGTTGTGTAGTTCGAGTAAGATGTTGCCCTTTAAAGCACAGCAATCAGCTTTGAGCTGAAATGCCTCCAACTCAGCAGGACATCTTCCCAGAATCAGTCGAGACACTCAGTGTCCTGTCCCAGCACCGGGGAACCGTACGCAGCCTTTTGGAACAAAATCCCACCCCGCAGCTTGCTCGCCTTTAGGTTTTGTTGCAAACTCCAAACTCCCGCCAGGTCCAAGTTCACACGTGCCAAGTTCACTTAACCTTTTGTGCTCACCAGGAGACAACGTGTGGGAGGATAGGGAACGGGTAGCATCTTTTTAAATAGCTCGTAGCTATGGCACTTGCCATTGTCTCTTTTAGAAGCCCCTGGAGAACGGTGTGGAAAAGCAGTGTGCATGTCTGGGCCTGGCAGGTTGGTGCAAAGGGAGCAGGCAAGTCTATTTGGGACCCAGATGAATCTGTGCAGTTGCTTCATGTTATTTCTGTCACGGGAAAAGCGAAAAACAAAATGAGCGGATGCTATTCAGTGTCTCCTTGAAGATTCCTCCCTAATCCAGGCAAGACATGAGCTCATGATCTCCAGGCTGGTTCCCCTCACTCCAGTAGTGATGGACTGAACTGCATGCCCAGAAGGTCTGGCTGGGGCTGCCTTTGTCTGTGTTTGTCTAGAAGCTATTGACTTTGAACACAAATACCAGCAGAAAGTCCAAAGGTGAAGAGGAAAGTTCATACCTGCCCTTGGGGAGAAAAACATCAGGATTCGAACAGTACTCTCTCAGATGCCCCATGGCTGGGCATAGTCGGGATCGTTTTGCCACAGCACTAGTCAGGAACACATAAATAATGATCTATAGACAACTGCTGTCCGCTCTGGAGGCAGAGAGGAAGGTAAGGCATCATCCGTTTATTTTCAGCTGAGAGTTTCTGGAATGAAAATTGCATGGCTTCTGGGTTTTTCTAGCATATATTATCGCATACATATAAACCCACACTCAGGCAGTGCAGTCCTTCGAGCACTTTCTTCACTGCGAAAAGGCTGAACAAGTTGTTGGCTGAACAAGTTGTTGGTTAGCAAGGGCACCCATTAGTGGGAGACACACTCAAGAATATGTTTTCTTGAGGGCAGTTTATGACCAGATGTCACCCTTGGCCATTGAATTGCTGTCTTTCTTGACAAGGGCCTGCATCATTTCGTCCTCCAGCTGGCTAACCTCCCAAACTGGGAGATATTGGGATACATCAAAGAATGCCAGTGGTGTTTTACTAAGGAAGGTTCTTCCATCTAAGCCAACAGCTTGAAGGCTATTTGTAGACATGAAGACATTCTCCCCCACAATGTGGAGAGGTACCAAGAGGCCTAAGTTAAGACCTAGTCAGCTGAGCTTTTCCCAGTAGTCATTGTAGGCTCCTCCAACAGGAGTCATGATTTAGGATGGGCTGAATCATCCTCCAGAGCCCATCCCTTGCCTTTTGTGGTGGATGGGCGCTGCCACAAAACTCTGCTCCTAATTTAGGTGCTGTGGTAGGTAAAGTTAGATGAAAGACATCTGAGTCGTGGCAATGGTGTTTTTAGAAGGAAACATAAACCCTACATCTCGATGGCTTGTCATTAAAGTTACATGCAAGCCAAAAGACCCAATTTACTCAGGAGAATTATGTTCCCACCAGTAAATCCTTCCTGCTTCCTCAAGGCATTGGATCACTCTTTCTCACTGCCTGAGCTATGTGCTGCACAGCATGGTCCCAGATTTCCCCCCCGCATCCACAGCATCCACATGACATCGGTCTCGTACCATTTCAAATTGTTCATAAAGTCTTACAAAGGGCCTTAGTTGAAAGTTTTTCTCGCAGCACAGGGACCTGCTCATTAGCATGGTGCATGCCAACTAGATGGGTTGAGACCATCAGGAGCGATGATCTCCTGGCCATGATCCTCTTCTGGGGCGTCAAGAGAAGCCAAAATCTTTCAGCGTGGATTGAATCACCATCACATTTGGTGAGGGGAAGTAAAGTGCTCTTGGACCAATGCCTAAAGTGAATGGTGTTGCTATCAGTTTTCCTTCTCAGTTCCCACTGAAAAGGATAAGCTAGCACCAGAGGGCGCGTAAAGGGGCGAGGGGAGGTGAGTGGGACAAGAAACATGTCCCTCGTCCACTCAGGTACTGTGCAAACATAATGAGATCCTGAGCAAATGTTCACCAAACCCCTCCTGTGTCTCTGGAAACCTGAGACGCATCCTCTCCTGTGTGAGGAGTGAAAGCTGTTCCATTCTGATTTCATCCCTCCTCCATCTGCTTTACTAAGTTTGGCCCTGCTTATAACTAAAGACATTTGGCTTCTGTCTCGGGCTGTCGACCGTGTTGATAGAAGTGGTTTCCTGTTGCAGGTCTTTGTTTTTGAGTGACCAGCTTTCCAGATGGCAGAGGCCACATTTCCCCTTCTCTCCTTCCGAGGCCTGTTTCCCGTCTCGTTACCTGCCAATTAGGACTCATTACCCACTGGGGAGAGCTGCTTTCGGAGTTAGGAGACCGTGACTGCAGGGCTGAGTGTCTTGTGGCGGTTATCGTGGGACGTCATTGCTCTTGCTGTGCAGTTCTCACAAGGAGAACAGAGAGGGGGCTCAGCTGAACCCAGCTGGGGTCTTTTTACACCAGTTCCTGTCTCCAAAGTGGCCAAAAACCCCCGACATTTCAGAAGAAGTAGAAGAAACACCATTGTAAATATATGTGGTTTAATATCCCCCCCTCTTCTCCATCCAGGTTTATTTTCTGATCTCTGACTCCTGAATAAAAGCCTGAAACATGAGGGGTGTATAAGCTGTCCAAAAGTGGCGTTTTGGTTTTTTTTAATTTGGTCCTCTAAAGAAATAAGATCTATTTGGTTATGAGTCTACATGTGTGTGCGCATGCAGGTATTTTCCTCTGCAACTATAACTCTCAAGGAGTTTGGAATCTTTTGGAAAACTTTAAACAAATCTGACTTTTAGTTCAGGTTTTAAAGCCAGCCAGTGACTGCAAGCTCTGCAAAAATCGACCATCAGTTAGAGGAAAGCAACTGAACCAGTTGGTGACCTTGCAAACTTAAAGCTGAAACTTGCATTCAGCTTTATTAACCAACAGGGCATCCAGAGTCCCTGAAATGCCAGGTTGTAGAAAACTAGCATTCACTGTGTCTACTATTTATTCAATGATCTGGTAGCATGAGCTATTCCTAGACACAAAAGCCAGAAGGCTTTTCTGTATGACTCAAGACAGAATTTCGCTCCGTTATTCCAGCACAAAGCCCACTTCTCGCAGTCGA
This sequence comes from Harpia harpyja, assembly GCF_026419915.1. Classification (NCBI taxonomy): domain Eukaryota; kingdom Metazoa; phylum Chordata; class Aves; order Accipitriformes; family Accipitridae; genus Harpia; species Harpia harpyja. The sequence continues at coordinate 107,627,182 of NC_068940.1, forward strand.
GATGGGGTGTCTCTTTTTCAGGAGGCATTCAATCTGCTTTTTCAGATGGAGAATAGTCTGTGCCCTGTGCTAAATTTAAGGCACAGACGCATGTGTATGCATCAACAAAAAGTCACAGGACTGGGTGTGCACCAAAATGCCCAGTGTTCCTTCTGAGTATTTCTAACTGGGGAAACAGTAATCTGATATTTGCACGTGCTGATAGCCATATCTGTCTAGATGTTAGTGGATACAAATCATGTATTGTGATTGTGAGAGCACTGGTATTCTGAACCAGTCTCTCAGTAAGAGATCCTACCCCAGCATAGTCCGGCTGACGTCAGTGGGGTGGCTCGATTTACATCAGCCGAAATTCTGGGTCCATTTGCTGTGTCTCGGTCGGTTCACTGGGGCTGCCGATGATGGGAGAATTTGCGTCATTCAGCTGCGGTAGGCATTGAAAAAATAGCATGAAGGACTCAAAAGAAATGCAGCACTGGTTTTCCCAGCTTCAGGATAAGAAGCTGCAAAGAGAAGATGCAACTGGATGATGTCGTGTTTTTACGTGAGTCCTAGGCTTGCTTGGGTTTGGGTAGGTCTAGATCAGCCCTGGAAATGTGATGCATAAATAGCCTTTTTTCCCTGATGTGTGACAGGTAGTCCAACTCCAGGTGTGCCCGAGATGACTATATCAAGGGTCAGCTTGCTCTGTGTATGACTTCAGACCTTGAGTGGAGTGGTAGCTGGCTGGAAGGACTCTCCCCCAGTGATGGAGTCAGCCTGGGGAGACAAGCTGACTGTCATGGTGTCTCTTATGTGTCTGGAGATAGGTTTGATGAACCCAAGCTGAGCAATGACCATGAAAGGTCATTTCATGTCAGTCAGGCTTAAAGTGCCAAAGAACACGGACAGAAGTTGAGGGTTGGGATCACAGAAGATTGCATATGGCTACTGCAGAGCAGGGTTCCTAGCAATCAAGATCACCCCAAATGTAGGCTGAGTGGGTCACCTAGCAACTGCTGGGAAAGCAGTCGAACGCAGGGCATTTAGTCAGTAAAGCCAAAAACGAAGAGAATAAGGTCTTAGGCTAGTGATGACAAGTTGCATGCATCCTGTTTCCAAAAAAAGAGCAATGGCCTTTTCCAGTGCGATACTGAAACCAGAGCTCCAGGCAGCATCTTTAAAAAAATGTCCAAAAGTCACGATCAAGAATATTCCCTGATGGCAGAGATGGAGAATTTCCAGAGCCAGAAAAATTTACTCCTTTTGCCTCTAATAGCTAAGTTTCCCTTCCCTTGTCTTCCCACTGATAATGCCAGCTCACCTGCAGAGTATAAATGCAGGCTGAACCTGCCTGACTTCAGGTTTCCTTTCACAGTTTTGTTTTCCATTTGCATATAATCATGACCCCAGAGTCCTGCTTCGGTCTTACCTTCCTGCTCCGTCTCACAGCTCTCCAACATCCTCCCAATTCCAATGGAATTCTTTCCCTTCTGCCTCTTGTTGACACACAAGCTTAGCCTCCAAATCAGGATGTGAGCAGGCACTGTTTGTCGTAATCCCTCCACCAACCTCACCCCACAAAGAATCTGTTTTCAAACAGACAAAAACTCATTAGCTGTTTTACAGGCTTGTTGATGCACATTGGTGGCTGGCTTGTTTCTGAATCCAAAGTGAATTTCTGGAAAAGCTTTCAACTGTAGAGAACTGGGGCGGTTAAATACAGTGAGATATTTTTAGGGTTTTTTTTTCTTCTCATAAATAATGATAATCTGCCTTTGTACATGCTGAAAAGATCAAGTGTAGCAGGGAGGCTTGGCTGTGATGGAGAGATCAGCAAGTCATTTGTCCTGGGGCAGGTGACGGGGTGTCAAGTGCAGGGGTCACCATCATTTGCAGGAGAACCTGGTGATTAGCAAAGTGATTTTGCACAGAGAAAGCAGCAGCAGAAGAAAAAAATCTCAGATCCAGCCAGGTGATCTGCTGTTCCCCACCGCAGAGCGCTGGCTCCGGCAGATAGAGTACTGGAAGGAAAACTTTGTTGAAACACTTGTTAAGGAGGCTATGGCTTATCTGGAACATCTGTCCCTGCGTAAGCCATGTCTGTTAACTTTATAAATTCTGAGAGGGGTGGTTAACAAAAAAACAGAAAGGCATTGGTATTTTAAAGAGCTATTCTGAGACAGCCCGAGAGGATGCAGAGGTGCAGGAGGAAGGAGAGCAATTCACCCACCTCACTTTCGGTGACAAGGGTGGGAACCACTCCCTCTGAGCTCATATCCCAGGCTCCCTTTATAGCCGCTGAGGAAAAACAGGCACTTTTAAGGCATGATTCATGTGCCCTGTTTACGCGTCTACTTTAGGAGGAGATAAATCATGCCTGGCACTGCAGTCAACGCAACAACGGCTCTAATAAAATAAACACTGCCAGTGCCTGGACACCAATTGGGACTTCTCCTTAGTATTAAACTCTTCTCACCTCCAGCATAGGGTGGCCCCATCCCAGCAGCATATCAGGGATGGTGCCTATCCTACTGCCGACCCATGCCCAGGCACAGCCTGAGAAAGCCTGAGCCTAAGGTGTGCCAGGGACTGGGCAGACCATCGCTCCGGTGCCTGCTCCAGGGCCAGAGGGGTTCCCCGGCAATAACTCATTCACTAACGAACACAAATACCATCTATTTTAAGCAGATCTCCGCTGGCACTGAAGAGAGCCCAAGGTGACTAGTTCCAGTGGAGACATCTGCATTTAGTCAGCTGAATCTTTTCTAAATGTTATTTTAAAAGGCTGCTGGCAATTTATACTTGTCTGATTTTCTTCTTTTTTTTCCTTTTTTTTTCCCAAAGCACAGTAACAACTGTGAAGACAAGTGTGAAAGCAAATAGAGGAAAATAATACACATGCACACACACAGAGATACCCACATTCCCCTATGGTGCGTGTGTTTTGCGCTCCCAAAGGCACTTTTAAATAGATTACTTTTAAAAGCATCAGGCCAGATTATCCAGAGGAATTTATTCTGATTTTTCAAGGGACCTTTAAGACCCAGCTTTCAGAAGAGCTTTGCCTTTGTCTCAGCACCTCAGTAAGATTTGAAAAAGCCACTACCGTGCAATGAGCCCCGATGCAGGATCCCTGGCTGGATTTTCCCAAGAGCATGGCATTCAGTGTGCTAAGCTTGTTTTAAATCACAGATGCTCAAGCTAGCTTAGTGCAAGGAGGCTGAGTAGCCTGGCCCAGCACTGCACAACTATGCCATTCCACAGCCCAGGATGGTAAGCCCACCACAGGGTTATCTTGACCCCAGCTATGCCACACCAGGGGCACTGGCATCCCTTCTCGTTCCACAGCATAGACATGCCCAGGAGAGCCAAGACTGCTTCCACAAACCCCTCTGAGACCAGCAATGCCTTTCCCAAGCAAGAGGGATGCAGACAGTGCCCCCAAAATTCTGGCCTATTGCTCCCTGTACGTTATTACACTACACGTTGTTGATACCAGGACAAACATGCATAACGAGCAGGAATAGCTTTAGGCTGGAAATTAGAAGAGGGGCTTCTAAGAAACGTACAAAGTTCCTGAACAGCCTTCCAGTCCAGAGTCATGGAGATGAAGAAGCCTAAAATAGGAGCCTAAAACAGAGTGTGACTGCTCTGTAATAGATGAAATGCCTGGATAGCCAGTTGCCAGACACAAAAACCCAAAGCCCTTTCTGTACCAAATTTGCTCGGATTTCAGGACTAGTGTCTATCCTACCAGCGAATCACAGAATGGTTTGGGTTGCAAGGGACCTTTAAAGGTCACCTAGTCCAACCCCGTCCTCTTTCTTTATGCATCAGAAGAGATTGTAGGTCCTTTCTTACTGCAGCTGCTCAGGGAGCAGAGGCTTCGGTCAGACAGTCACCCTTCCCCTGAATTCAGAGCGGGGTTTCGGGGAGCCTGTGAAGGGATCGAACCCAGAAGGGATTCCCATCCCACCCGCTCATATGCAGATGAACACTGATTTATGCGTACACCAGGATGTGGCTGGCACTGTGATCCCACAGCCTGGATATCGCTGTGGCTCTAGCTGCTCCTGCAGTAAAAAACTCTTAATGCACCTCCTTTTTGTGAGAGAGGTGGTTGAGGAGCTCCGGGTGACCCTGGGTATGGTGAGTCCCCACAACTAATATTGCTACGTTGCAAAATGAGAGCGATGAGCAAGAGGAGGGGACTCCAGCAAGAATTGAGCTGACCTGACAGTGAGCTAGAGCTGGACCATGTCTATAATTTTCTGCTCAGGAAATTATAGCATCCATCTCCCCCGTTAACATTTTAGACCAGACGAGATTGGTTTAGTTTTTGTTGAGAATTTTTGCTCAGTATTTTTATTTTATTGTGGCTGAAGCTGGAAACTAAACCCCTTTTGAACTGCTTGTTTGATTTCTGATAAAATCCAGGATTTCACTGTGCACATTTCTGTTAAGCACCAACACAGACAGACGTGGATGAAATATATTTTTAAATAGCTCTGGTGCTCATGAAGGGAGGGTTAGAGATGCTTTCCCATGCTACTTTCAGGAAAACCTGAATATTTGTATGCACCTAGACTGACACAGAATAATTTAAGGCTTTATCTTGATTTCAGGGGCAGGGTTGGACCACCCATCACCTTGTCCCACTGGACCATTGACCTACCACTGTGAAAAAAAAAATACACTTGCCATTTCTTTAAGGCCATGAGGGATGCTGTGATTCTTTGCTGTATTTGAACAAACACCTCTTGAAACCTCCGGTATCTTGCGATATGTGATGCAGCCAGACGGGGAGTGGGCTTTTTAGCTAAATTTGTTTGCATTTAGAGTCTCACCCTGGGACAATTATGTATTGCTTCTTGTGCTGATTTCTCTATTAATTTGAATTTTTCCCTCTAATGTGGTTCAGCCCCTTTTGCCCAGGTGTTGCTTATCTTGGTAATAAGCCATTTTCCCTTCTAAAGTAACTAAAGCATGTATGCGTTGAATCATCCCAAACTCAGTTCAGCCACCTTTCTGCTCTGGGCTGTGAGGTCGAACTGTCAGTCATGGTGACCTTGATGCTTGGGAGTGGCCAAGTCCAGCATCGAAGTTACAGCAGTGGTGGTCCTTCTCCTTTACCATGTCGTGTCGTGGAAACACCGCTCTGCCTCCATTTCAGAAGCTCTGCCAGGTGGGAGAAGAGAGGGGAAAGCAATCTGCTCCTTCACTAATTGATTTCTTCTTCACGCTCGGCACTGCTGTGCTCTTGATCAAAAGACCATCTTTGGTCCCTGTGATTAAAAGGGTTTGCAGATCTCAAGAGACTGCTAAACCCCAGTGAGACACAGAAGCAACAGAAGAAACTAAGATCCAGCAGGTGGTTGGAATAATCATTTACCGGCATTTCACATCAGAAAATCGCGCAGCCCATTACTATCCTAACCACTAATTAAAGTTGCAAGCACCCCGCTGAAGTGGCAAGATGCATTGTAGCAGCTGGTCAGAACGTTTACCTAAGCATTTTTTTTTTTCCCCCAATGGAAAATGACTTCTTGACAAAATGAGAATGTTCATTGAAAAGCTCTTTTCATAGGAAAAAAACCCTCTTTTTTTTCCTGAAAAAGCATAAAATCTGTCTTCTCCTTTCACAGAGAGCAAAAATTTAATTCCTAGGGAAAAAGTCATCTCTTCAGGGCAAACAGATTTGTCTAATATTTCTATGTGTATATTTTTTTTTTGTAATGAAAACCTACCATAGTACAAAGAAGCAGCAACATTCCTAATGGTGCCAATTTCTTTTGTTGCAGAACTAATTGCTCTTCGACTAGCTCTGTGTCTTTTTCCTTACGGCCAAAAACCACAGTCCCACCAGCAAGGGAAAAGAAAGGAAGACCCCAGAGTCCTGGCAACAAGTCCTGTGTGTATTAAGGCATTTCACCTAGATCCAAACCAGTGATTCCCTATGAACTGGCCTTGCAGCTCCTAGGAATGACATAATACTTTGGCATCCTTTTGATTGGGTTTTCTCTTGGGAATCTATTTCTAAAGTTGTCGTTTTGTAGTGCTCAGAATTGCTGCTGAATGCGAAAGAATATGCCAATGTTAATATTGTTATTGACATTTTTGTGTAGAAAAGAGACTGAGGATGCAAAGAATATGAGAAACACTCCACACAGGATTTGTGTAGACACCCGCAGTGTAGGAAGCTTTCTGTATCCTTATAGAAAATGGAGATCTTGTTCATATGTCAATGTACATGAGGCATTATTTAGGTTCACCTGAAAGTAGACGTTTAAAATAGAGTTGATCAATCATGGCTATAAACTGTCTGTTTCTCCTCATTGGCTTCAAAGGGAGTGCAGAGCTTGAATGTAGGTATCTGAGCTGTAGGTGCTCAAAGTTACATGGTATGGATCCCCGTAATATCCTAGAAAGACCTATAACTGAGCATATCTACCTTCCTTTTCATGTTGTATCCCACCAGGTGCTGTTGCATATCCTTGTTATAGCAGCTTCAATTTCTTTGTACCACTTCATGCAAAGGTGCTTCTGGTGTGAGGAGGAAGAGAGCTTTGCTCAGATCCAGACTTCTGTCACTGGCTTGTTTCCCAAGTCCCTCACACCCTTTTTGGAAACCTCACCCCAACACCTTATCTTTGCCTACTTGCATTGCTCCAACTTATGTCTACTGTGTAATTTACACCATTGCTTACTTGGTATGAGAATCTGGCTTCTGGAGATCCATCGTGTTTGCCCCATTGGGGCTTAAACAGTAGGGTGTATTATTTCTTCTGATAATCTCCCTTACCCCACTTCTTGTGCTTTTCATGGAAAACTGCCTAAGCCTGATTTTGCCTCTGTTTATGGTTAGTCTGGAACAGCACTGTCCACTGAAATCAGTCACTTGGGTCACAGATGGGTCAAATGAGCATTGACTCATGGAGCAAAGGCATCACGCAATCTGCAGCCAGGGCTGAGAACAGACACACCTATGAAGAAAAGGTGCCCAGAGACATCTGTCTTGTGTCTCATAGCAAAAGATCAAGGGGATTTTCTGAGCAAATTCAACAGGGAGACAAAATAAGACATTGAGAAACCTTCAGAGGTTTACCAGACTAAGGCATTTGTTGTTACAAGAGAGGTATGGAAACCAAGAGCTGCAGTCAGATCCAGGGGACTGGACATTTGAAAAGACAGCAAGTATTTCCAGGATTACAACTACAAAAAGTGAGTTGGGAGGGGAGAGAAGGGAATTAGAGCTGGAGGGAATCTGTAACCTCAGCCTGCAAGTTTCTAATGATGAGAGGTTGGGAACCACCTCTTGAAAATGCCTATCCCAGAACGTTATCCTCAGGTTATCTCTCAGCTTTCCCAAAGCATCTGCAGGCGGCTTCCAGTCTTACCTGCTCTTCAGTGATTTCTACACTCTTGGCAGTCCCTGTTGGCCATGCTGTAGTGCAAGGCTGGAAGGTGCCTGGGTTCACAAAGTGTCCGACACACCCAGCCTGCTCCCCTGATCCAGCCCATCTGGGTAGACTTCTGTGAGGCATCTGGGAAATTGCAAAAAAAAAAGAGATTTTTGGCCCCAGAACAGGGAGAGGAGAGGCGCTTTCTCTTCCCCAGAGGGCAGCAAGCCAGGCAACTCTCTGGCTGTCACAAATCATTACTGCCAAATAAACAGCGTCGCATTTTAGTCCAATAAAGAAGGGTACACAAGCCCAGGCGTTACCGAGTCCCCGATTTAGGATGCCATTCAACGAGAACAGGCCTGATGGCTCAGTGCCTGCATCCACCTGTGGGTGATGGGAGCTCACCGGTGGGTGGGAGCTCACCAGTGGGTGGTGGGAGCATGGCAATGTCTCAGAGGAAGACCCATGTGTTGGAGGTGCAGTGGGGCTGGGGAATAGGGTGGGAAAACCCAGGAGGGCGAAACATGTCAAGACTGTAGTAGTAATAATATGGTTTTCCTCTATGATCTATTTTAACTCTATTTTCTGCCAGCCTGTTTGCAGGACCCCCAAGGGGGTGCAGACTGAGTCACTACATCCTTGTCCACGCTGGCCCAGAGTGAGTAAATGTTGTGGGTCTCACCCTGGTGAGGGACAGTCTAGAGGCAGGGGAAGAAAGAGCCTCCTTGGAAGGAAAATAATCAACGTCTGTAGGAAGCAGGAGCTTGAGCCACGCTTGCAAGGAAAGTTGAGCCTGCACCTAGCCATCACCTGAGGTTTTACCAATGTACACAGAAATGGAGGGACGCCTTTTATTTACCCCAAGCCCTTTGCAAAGGAAGAGATCTGGGCAGAAACCAGGAGCTCTTTTCTGCAGCATCTGGGGAACAGGTTGGACCCGTTATGCTGTAGGCTGCTCTGCCGGGAGATGTCCCAAGTTGGCTCCACATAGGCATAGTGTGGACATTTTGAGCTGGAGCTGCAGTGGGGTTGGCAGCCAGACAATACCTGGGGTCGTACGACCACTTATGGGCTCGATCCTCACTCCATGATGTAGAAAGAGCCATAGGAGGCCCCATAAGGATTTCCACCCCACCCACTTGTTTTGGGCCTGAACACGGGCTTACAAGTAGTTGCTCACCAAGAAGATTTTTTTTTTCTTTTCTGATAATCGGTTGTTATGGAGTGATTCTTTAGATAGGACAAGACTCTGTGGCCTTCAGAGCACAGGATTTGTTGAGTGCCTTCGTTTTGTTCCCATCTATCGGATATGTTCGGGATTAAGCAGGGCCGTATTCACCAACCTGAGCCCAGACCGACACACTGAGTACAGCTGCTCTCCTGGATGCTGCTGCAGAGGCTTGTTAGGTTCCTGGTCTGATTGCTGGTCAAAGGACTGCTGCCGATGTGACAAGCCTTTGCTGACATTACTTCTAATCTCCAGTGGAGAAAACACACCTTCAAAATAAAAACAGGTGTTTGCGTTGGTTTGGTTTTTTCATTGCTACTAGAAACTACCTTGATTTGCAGGGGTTTTACTGTCACAGTGGTCTCAGTTAATATAACGGACACAGATGTCATAGTCAAGAGAAACCTGGTTTTCCTGGAAAGCTCAGTACCATGAGAGTGCTCTGCAGCTGCTCTCCAGGAACGGCAGGTTGCCGGTGTCGGCATCCTCTGGCACAACACCTAGGGGACCCGTAGGGCTCTGACTGCCTGAGGAGCTGTATTTTGCTGCCTGTGCTTATCGCACTGACTCACAGCAAGCAGGATCAGCCCGTTGCTGTCTTCTCCAGCAGGTGGTTATCCACATGCAAAACACATCAGCCTAGTCTAATGGGTTGGCTGAATATCCAAAAAGTCCTGGGCAAGCATCTAGGCTCCCAGAAAAATGGGGTGAAATTTCCTTCAAGAAAGAAAAGCGAAGTCACATCTGCAGAAACCTGAATGTGGGCTGGAATGTTTCCTCTGTTCCTGCAGGGCTTTTCTCCCACCATCCCAGGACTAGGACCTGGAATGGATCCATGCTCCCAGGACCAACTTGAGTCCTAAGGAAATCTATACACCTGCAGTCAGAGAGCTGCTTCCAGCTCTCTGTTTTCAGGTCCCAGATATTTGAGAGGCATGCTGAGATGACTTTTTGTTGTCTGTGTCTTTTTTGCTTGGCACTTTTGCTCCCAAGGATGCTAACAGGAGATATGGTCATGTATTGTGATAGGCAGTCCGTGAGTCATCTGGGTAAAATCTTGCACACACAGTAATTTCAGTATGAGTTCTTCCTTTCCATTACAGGCAATGGTCTTTGTGGCCCATCTTAGGCAGAAGATGAGATATAGACCTGTTAATTGTCATAAAGCCTTCAGGAATCCACTAAGATGAAAAGTTTCAAATGCACGGGCATTAAATGATTGGCCTAAGGCCATAAAAGAGGATGGTGTCAGAGAAGGGATTTCATTCCTGCTGTACGAGTGGGGAAAAGGGAAGAAGCTCACCCAGCATAGCAAGGAATAGAAACCACGTTTCGTGTAGGCTGGTCCTCAATCGATGGGGCTAATCCACCCTGTGCACGTCTGCTCTGATGCTCTCAGTAGCAGCAATGAAGGGAAAGGGGACCAGTGCACTGCGATGGTGCACGGGTTGACTCCCCCAAGAGTTACCTCCCACGTCCCACGCTGTCCGCAAAGCCTCCCGTGGAGAATGAAGCGGATGATGTATTACTGCAGCACAAGCTGGGAAGACCCGAGAATGCCTCTAATGTGATCGCGGAGGGGAGCCAACTCCTTGTGTACTCGGAGTGGCTTTCCTGGCACCGGTCGAGGAATGCTGGCACGCCGGCTCCTCCAGAGCTATTAGCGGTGCCGCACGCTCCAGGGCTGCAGAGAATACGTGCACTGTGTTGCAGCCGCCCTGGAGATCCCACCAGGCCACGTTCTTCCACACCACCCGCCACAGAGCTCCACCGCAGCAGGGCAGGGCTCTGGGTTTCAGTCCTGGGGTTGGGAGGGGTTCTGGCAGGCCAGAAATTCAGGTCCTCCCCAATTCTTGCAACCCCCCCTCCCTCATTGACCTCCCTTTCCTGCTCTGAAGGTTTGTTTGCGCTTGCCTACGTGCAGCCAAGGAGAAGCTGAGACTAGCATCGAAGCAATGGGATTGTGTGCAGCCCGTCTCAGAGGGCTGGCCACCCCAAACACCCTGCACAAGCCACGGTAATTTGCATGTCTTCTCCTGCCAGGAGTCTGTAGCTCGTACCGACTCTCCCCAAAGCCATTCAGATACTGGACCTGCATCCACAACACTATTTAAACTCTCAGCGCTCATCTAGGTACCTGCAGATCTCAGTTCCACTGTGGCTCTGAACCTGTATCTTGCTGTAAGAACTCAAAGTGAAAAGTAAGTCTCCATATACCAAAGATATTTTCAACAGAGACCAAGCCAGCCTAGCCCAGACTCATTTTCACAGCTTTCTGCTTTTGGACCCTCTAGCTCTGGTTTCAGCCCTGGAAAAGCAGTGACTGAGATACAGTGACTACTGCTATAAGTTATATATAAACTGGAAAGGTTCCTGGCTCTGAGTTCATGCTGATAATCTCAGACATTAAATGCTGAGCATGGTTCCTTGGATGCTTTACACCTGGGTAAAAGAGCCTTCTCCCTATCTCAGAGTCATTGTGCATCAGGCATCATTCCCACGTGACAGTGTGGATGCAGCCATCCTCTTTTAGAGGGTGCAAGAGTTTGGCAGCAAGGATGTGGATTGTCCCATGCACCTCAGGGGCAGAGAACAGTGCCGGACAGTTTGATTCACCCATGCAGACCCACAGCATCCTTCCTAAGCGTGATTCTCTGCCACTGGGCTGGAAGAACACCTTCTGCCCTGGATAATGACCGTAACCAATATCCTTCCTGTGGTTGCAGAGATGCTCAGACACAGTTGGATAGCCAAAAACCAGTGCAGACAAACAGGCCTTATTTTGGTGGTATCTAGTTCAGGAGGTGATACCTTGCACCCTGGAAATGCTTATTTCTCTGCACTGACCTCTAAACTTAGGTGATATGAAGCCCACTGACATACAAGTATGGGCACACCATAGTCACAGCAGCCTGACCCCCACCATAGCAGCTACCCCCACTGAGGGACTATTTTCCTGACCAAACCCACGCTGGCATCTGTCCTTGCTGTGCCTTAACCCTATGTTGCCATCAGCCACTAGTACCTGACCTCAGCTACCAGACGTGCTGCCGCTCAGCGTGTCCCACACGGGAGGGCACGTGGAGGTGTACCCCAGAGAGAACAGATCCTGCCACTTTGCTGTGAGCTATCGGAGCCACCGAGGTTTCTCTGCTTTCAGCCGTGGCTGCTGGCACACACAGTGCAGAGGGGGAGATGGCATTCAGCCCGTACCTGCCTGGCCCACAGCCTTGGCACGGCATGCACAGGGCATGAATTCCTCGTCTCCCTGCGGTCCGTATGTGGTAGCATCCCACCAGCAGACGTGAGCTGGCATGAGTAAATCCCAAACCCTAGTACTGGGGCAGTGGGCTGAGGGATGTGGAATTGACCATTTGCAGCAGAAACATCTCACGAGCATCCACCAAGCCCCTTTATGGACATCCAAGGTGGGAAGAATTAATTTCGCTTCCAGCTGACTTCTTCCCCAGATAGGAGAGAAGAACAGAGGGCTGCACCAAGCCAGCTCAGTGCTGTGTCTCTGTTACATCTGTGTGTGCACAGATGTAACATTATCTACATCGCATTAGGCTGGGGAACTGCTGGGACCAGAGGCTGGACGCATCTGGATGTCTGGCACTGAGAGAGCAAAATGCACACAGGGTTCTGGAAAGGAGCAGGTTAGCCTGACCTAAAGGTTTTGTGGTGTCCCAGGTCTCCAAGCTGCAGTGGGGAAAGCGTGCCAAGACTTTGCCTCCCTCGTAAAATTCATGGGCTGTGTGGGGCCACGGTGTGATCTTGTGCTTGATCACTGATCAGGGTTCAGCAGCTTGGTGTAAGATGAAGAGTTGATGTTTTGGAAGGAGGAAAAAAAAAAGAAAATGAAAAAAAAAGGCAAAAAAGAAATCAATCACAGCATGGCCTGGAGCAGCTGCATTGGAAATTCAGTCAAGCCTTCGAACAAAAAGGCTGATGATTTGCCAATGGGAAGGCTGTGGAGCAGCAATTCGGGCTGCAGGAGCTGTTTTCTCATTCCTGTTGCAAGCAGAGCTCCCCCTGACACCAAGGGAAGAGAGCGTAATGCTTCTGCAGCCTGTTACTGCTCACTGTAGCTGTCTGCTCTGAAATCTGTCTTTTCCTCTCCTCCCACTGCTCCCTCTCCCGGTGAGACTTATCTGCACAAAAAAAGTTAGAGGTAGTCAAAACAGATGAGGCAAAGAAAGGTGAGAAGGTTTGCTGTACCTGGGGGAAACTGAGGCAGAAAGGCTGTCACCTCCACTCACTTTTCAAACTCCCAGCCATACAGATGTAGTTACCTAGAAAGCTTAGATTAGCAAAGGTATGTAGGGACCTGAACATCTTCAGAGTTCAGTGCCAAATTAGTAAGACACGATCACTCTGAACTCCCAGCTGAGCCTGTTTTGCCTCTTGGAGAATGCTTTGCCCTGTAGGTGCCGAGTTGTGACTCGTTAGCTGAACCAGGGAGCTGAAGCTGCTGCTGTAGGATCATCCGTGCCGGTCCATGCCGGGAGCTGCCTGACACCGCATGGGCTCCCAAGTCCTGGCCCGACTCCTTTAAGTGCCCTTATGGGCTGCCTGAACTTGGAGTCACCTCCACATCTTATCTCCCTTTTGGCTGGCAATATTGGGCCATTCTAGGCTTGAGAAGTATGAGGAACATGCCGTGACTGCCAGGGCAGGTGGGATATAAGGGGATTCAGATGACGAAGTGGGGATGTCCTCGGTGTAGTAGCTTTTTATGGAGATCTAGTCCATGAAGTCAGTGGACTCTAGAACATGATGTACTTCATTTTACAGCCTGGCACTGCCCTCTCCATCACTCTACCTCTTTTGTCCAGGTCAGCGTCCCTCCTTTCTAGATGCTCCTCAACTCTGCCTTGAGATTTTCAGTGGCCCAAGGGTGATGGTCCGGTTGAGGTATGCCAAGGGTGATGCTACACAAAAACATTTCCAGCTGGGTCTTTCCCTCTCCTTTAGTTAAGCAGCAGCTGACACAAAATCGCCTCTTGAGAAATCCTCATATGTCTCTGGAACAACCATTCAAACTCAGCAGCGAATTGAAATCTCAGAGGGCAAACTCCAAAGCCTGAGGCAGCTGATACACCACTGTCTGGCCACCACCTGAAAGCCAAGCCCAGCAGCCAGCAACAGCTGGGTCTTGAAATGCCTGACAGTGAGTTTGTTTGATGAATGTATTCAAAAAAGAGAGGACTTTGTGTTGTCAGGGCTGTCTTTCAAGCAGGACCTGACCTCTCTGCTAAAATAGCTCCGTGGCTCGGATCGGGCATGCCAAAGAGGATGCGCCGGTCGGCATCTGACCGCTCAGCTGGCCGTGGGGATTCAGGGGCTGCTGTTAGCAGGATTGCTGCGAGTTAGGCTTGGCGCTGTGGACGGGGTGTTGGGGGTGATAGCGGCTTCCAATCTCTCCCCAGTGCTTCACAAGTATTTCCTTGGACTGCGTTCATAGCTCGAGAAAAAGCATAGCCGTTTGGGGTTACTGCTGGCGATGGGGGGCTACTGTCCACCTTGTCTCCCTCTGGGACTGGTCCAAAGTCCCAGCATTTCCTGTGACAAGGACAAGGACATTTATTTTGGAAACATTTATTTTGAGAAAGGTGAACCCAAATCTCTCCTCCAGACTGCTGTGTGTGACACCCGCTGTTACTGAAAGTGGAATACTTTTACCTTTGCAAAATGACACTGCAGAGCTGATCACACTGTCAGCTCCGGAGCGGCGATCATTAGTGGAAACAAGCAGGGAGGCTGTGCAGAGGATGAGATCTGATGTGCCACACTGCTCCATGAGGTTATTAACTGGTCTTCAGAAACAGTCTGGATGCCATCAGTCCTGTAGGACGGGTCCAGTGCAGAGGGCCATGTGCCACCTGCCATTGCCGGTAACACCGTACTGGTCAGGTTGATTTACCCCACTAACCTGGGCATTACAGAAGAGAGGTCAGGGCTGCTCGGTGAGCTTCATCCAGCCTTGGCAGGGAGGGGGTCATGAGAGGAGAGGTGCCTGCACTGTTAAAGCTCCAGGCTCAAACCCTCGCATGCTGCATGGTACTTGCATGATCTTTGGTGGCAGTGAAGTGGGGACTGATGTGACTTACAGGGGACTTGGATTAGCTGCTTCAGACTGAATTCACCCCAGGCTTCTTGTAGAGTCAGTGGAAGCATAACCAATACAGCTAGCAGAGTCCAGAGCATGATTTATCCCATCCTGGTGTCAAAGTCCTAGTGCAGAGCAGAACAGCAGCTCCCTAAAAGTGCTTATTTCTCTCTTCTTCTAAAGAGACCCCGAGTGTCAAGTTCTGATGACACATCTGCATATTAGATGCTTCAAGTTAGGTGCGATGTCACCAGCCCTTATCACTCCATGCCTCAGTTCCCAGCAGTTGGTGGTAGTAAGGACACTGCTCTACCATAAACAAATGCAGAGCAGCTCAGAGATGTTCTTATCAAGACCTTTCCGGCAGTCGCTGGATCCAAAACCCTTATCCTGAAATAGCAATTCTGGCACACTCTTCACAAAGGAGAGTGGCTGTGCCTTCGGGCATGGCTGTAGAGCCAGAGCAGCCTGACACCGGGACCGTCCAAACGTATTGTAGGGTAAACAAAGCTTGGTGTTCTGGGGATATCTGATTTTCTTACCTCTGCACTGCTCAGAAAAAATGGGATTCTTGTCACTTTTGCGGCAAATAATAGCAAGAATAAGATTTTCCTTCTACAGCTGCACCTGGGGAGGATTTTAATGACGTTATAGTCAACATTTTAATGCCCATTTCACAAGCGATATAGGAAAACCTTGTTTTGGCTTGATTTGAAAGAAAAACAAAAATATTTGTATGTATGGGGTTGGACAAGTATATGCAATATTTGTTATTTCTATATATGAATCTGTATTTTGTCTAATGTTGAGCATCTTAAGACTGCTGAGGTGTGACCGTGGCACACCAATTATTAGCACTCATGGACAAAAGTCAACAGAATGTTTTCTGCTAGTATTACTACTTAAGAATAGGTAATTAATTCTTACTACTTAATAGCAGGTGTTTACTTGTAGACCTTTCTTTTAATTGTTGTCTTTAATGGCTTTCAATTAGACACTCCACTGGGAGTCTTTCATTCTTCAGCATTAATGGTATTGACCTGGTTTCAGACAAGCAATGGTAGGTAGTTGTGAAATGGAGAGAATCCCATTTCTGTGCAGTTTGGAGAGCTGAGCAAAGGCTGTTGGCATTCTCCCCCCAAGCACACTCCCACGGGGCATATTGTGCTTTATAACCTCCAGCTCTTTAGCTGCTGGTATGAAAAATGAAAGTAAAAAGTACTCTTTTTCCACAGTTCTAATCTCATGATTTGATATAGATCTTTCTCGTGCACTTCTTATCGGTAGTTTCCACCGTGGGAGGATAACAAGGGAGTATGTGTCAGAGTGTGTTAAGACAGCTCTCTTTGCATCCTTGGCTGAGCTGACAGCAACCATCTGTCTTGTCTGAGGACAATTCCGAGTACTTCAGTAAAAGGCTGAACTCCAACTCCCTCGTCCAGGGAGGGTATTCCTAGAAAGACTTTAAAAAAAAAATCAGTGCCTGAAGCTTTGAGAACCAGGAGAGAAAACTAGAGGAGGGAGTTATTTTTGAGAGGTGCAAGAGAACTGGGGAGACAGAGGGGAAGGAGTTGGACTTTCCCATGAAGAATCAAGAAAAATACATCCCTTCTGTTGCTCTGTCCAAGTGACATTATCTGTCACATAACTGAAAACAATTTCAGGACCACAGGGTCTGTACTGAGATGATCCTCCTTGCGTCTGTGGTAGGAGCATGGCAAGGAGGAAAGAGGTGTCCCTTTTCACAAGAGAACCCCCTCCGTGGCCTTTTGGACTCTTGTTTTGCAGGACAAAATAAAATGTAAAAGGACAAAGAAAGGGCAGCAATCAAGCCTTGCAGCCTTGATAGTTGTGAAACAATCATTGTAGACAGCAAGGTATGAAACCAAAACAAATCATCTGCTTTCAAAGGGGAAAAGAGAGAGACAGAAGCCAGCATTGTAGCTAGGCTCACATGCTGGGAAATGCGGGGTCTTACAGCACACTTCTCTGTATCATCCCTTGAAGATGAGAGAAAGGTATGGGTGGGAGCCAAGACAAATCAAAACACAATGTCAGAGTGACCTCCACTTTTTTTTATGGTCCTCCCAATATTTCAACCAGTGGGGTACAGATACAGGGTTCCTTCAGCGACAAACAAGGGCACCTCCAAGTCACAGGAGGGTCAGGCATCACGTTCAGCTGCCAAGTAGGCACCAAGGAGCAATCTTGCATCTCTCTGGCAGCTCAGAGAGCACAGACCTGCTTTTCTAGCTTGGGTTTAAGCCTGAAGCCCCTGCCTTGGTCTAGGCAGAGGGGACAGTCCTTGGCTTCAGCTGATCTCAAGCTCGGACACCCAGCTGAGAAGTTCGGGGTAGTGTTTGTCTCATCTCACATAAGAGATTTGGAGACATGTGGATGCCTCCAGCTGAGCGAGTCCTTCTCTGGAACCACTGTAGTCAGAGGGGAGAACTGGCAGTTTCAGGGTGTGATTCATGTGAATATTTTAGACATTAGCTTTAGGTCGAGATTAATCATTCCTGACTACAGTAATCCTGTTGCACAAGTGCGGAGTGTGATGTGTGTTATTTATGATCCAAGGATATAACTCAAATCAGTAGTGATCACTGCTGACCCCCCTACACCAGCTCCATCTTCTAATCACTGGGAAGACCACCTCTGCTTGGGCAGCACTGATAAGCAGTCGTGGTGAATTTCCTCCTTGCTTGGAAGGATCTTTTTCATAGCTCAGCCTCTTGGGTTACACCTCATTTGCTCCAGGGGTGTAAAGCAGGAAAGCAAGCAATCATTTTGGTGAGACAGATGTTGTCTTAAAACTCCAGGTCCTGGAAATGCACCATAAATGTCAGTTCTCCTTGATAAATGATATGTGCTGACCGTAAATCATGAGATCACTTAGTAATAGAGGCATTAGCATGCCAGGATGGCTAAGGAAAGAGATCCGTACAGGTAAACAACTTGAAGAGTTTGGAAGTGACAAGGATGATAAAGGTCCTCTTCTATTGCTGTCATGGCTTCACTCCATCCCAAAGAAATCTTTTGCCATATGGTCATAAATGCAGAGCACATCCATGTTCAAATCAGTTAATTTCCTTTGGCATGAGTTATCGTGAGTCTGCAAGTTGTGCTTTGTCCAGGCAGATTTTCTTCCCATTCTTCTCGTGCTGCTCGAAGGATGAGGCTTCCCCAAGGCAAAGTGAGAGTAAATGGGATTGGAGGGATATGAAGGAGACCAGCTCAGCCTGTACTATTCCCCAAGAAACAGTAACAGGATGCGACACTCCCAATTCTGCCCCGCGTCTTTCCACGCCAGCATCTCCTCTTTCCATTCACTGGCCTTTTTCTTATTACAGCAGTCATGGCAGAACAGTGCTGAGACTGTTGTACATGGGTAGAGAGGATGGATTTATGACTGAGGGTAGGAGCGTGTCCTTCTTGCAGGGCAAGGAGGCACTGGGAAACAGGAAGGCAAGCTCCTCAAAAGCGTGCAGACACCTCCTGAACATGGGAGACCTAAGCCTGAGGGTAGGATGAAGAGCAGGGACCAGCCAGCCTGGTGAGGGCACTCGTGGGAAGGGCTGAGACAGCCCTGAACACAGTGTGAAGTTATCCAGCTTTCTGCAGCTGCAGTGCAGGGTCCCCGAGCCTGGCTGGCTGGAGCAGAGACGTCCTCCTGTTCTGGAGCAGGCGGTGGTTTGGGTGATGTGGTCAAGGGATTAAGGCAAAACCACCAACTTCATTTACCCTCTGGGAGGCTGGGAAAAGCAGGTAGAGGGCAGAGCAGCTTGCGCACTAATCTCTCGGTGCTTCCCCAGCTCGTGGCCAGAGTCCTATTTCATCAGGATCCAACCATCTCTTCCTTCCCCTTCACATCAACTCCTTTTCCCCCCACCTTCTTCTTCACCTGGGTGCCCCTTGGGTCTCCTCCTCCTTTCACCCTTCTGTCTTCACACCCTCTTGATTTGATTGTCCCATTCTGGCGTTTATAAGCTCAGTCTTTCGAAGGAGTAAGACATCTCATGAGGTTGATTCCCATCTTCTGTAAGTGGGATGGGGTGAGGGACAGACACAGGCATTGCTTCACATGGCAGGACAGCAATGTAGAGAGCTCAGCTCAGCACCCACCCGCCTGAGCTCTCAAATCTGAATTCCTGCTGTAATTGCAACATCACTATGGGCGATACTTGGCAGGGGGAGAGAGAGATGGGTGCTCGTCCATCATGGGGCACAGCAGAGCTCAGGGATAAGAACAGGAGCTCTTGCCAGGCTCACGACTGGTCCCATGACAGGTGGGTAAATCTGATGCTTAGTCCCCCCAAGACTTACGCTTTGCTGCTGTCGTACACCCCCCCGCCCCCATTTGCATGCACTGAGCAAAGCATCTGCAGCCAAAAGTGGGGAAGAGACATCAGTCCCACTGCAGCAGCCCAGAGGACCTGCAGACCCAGCAGCAGACAGGGCTCCAAATCTGCTTTCTTGGACCTGGACCTGGCCTGTCCAGGAGTCCAGGGGCTCCTGCTACAAAACGACCTTCCTCCCCCCATCCTCTTCGCCGCTCCGATGTCCTGAACAAACCACAGCACGGTAGCTCTTGCGATTAGCTACTGGCAGCGGATTGTGCCTCTGCTGCTTTCGCTACTGTACCTCCAGCTGGGCCAACTGGCACTTCGGCTTTATTTATTTTTAAATCTTTCCAGCATTAACCTGAAAGGAAATAGGTTTCAAACCACATTTTTCTTCCCTAATGTTGGAAATAATGCCTATTCAGTTAAATTAAATCCCTCAGGGCAGAACAAGTAGCACTCCCTGCTCTCCCCCCCCCTCCCGTTAGCTCCTCTTTGCAACAAATTGTCCCCAGTGGATTTTTTTGTTGTTGTTTTTGTATGGTTTTTATGCCAAGGCACTGATAACACACAGGCAGGCAGAGGGTAATAAGCACGGAGGTAGCAGGAAATTAAGAAAGGGAATTAGATTATTTGGGCAGTGGGCAAATCCAGCATCGCCCAAATTAGAAGAGAATAAATGCCATTTATCTGTATTTACTCTGCTCTGTCTCTCCATGAGGGAGATGCTGTAAGCTGTCACTGAAATATAAAGTGCCAGACCCTCACAGTCCAAGCACAAGTCCAGAGCAGCTTTTAGGGGGTAGGGGATGTATTTTGCCTGAAGTGCCAGCTTCCAGAGTCAAATGGTGGGGTCACGATCTCCTTCTGAACCCAACAAGGAGTTTTGCTTGCCAGGAAGCATGTGCCCTGAGCGACGGCAGAAGCCAGCATGCAAATCCAGCAAATGGCAAGCATACCTGTATTTCTTCTGTGAAATGCAGCCAGACACAGGGCACAGTTAATCACCAGTTGAGTTGCAGCCTGGCAGATCCTACTTTGCTATAGGACTGGCAGCAGACCCCGTAACAGAGATTGCACAGGGTACATTTTGTCCAAGACAGCACACACAAATCCCTGGTCCTTCCATACTTGCCAGGCTTCATCTGGACCTGAGTAAACCAGCAAGTTCCAGTGGCCAGGAGATGCAGGGCTTGTACAAACACTCCCTCGCATAAGTGTAGGAAAACAGAGAAGACAAACTAGGTATCAAAACCCGATCACAAAATAATCGAGAGAATCCATCCTCTCTCATCCAAAAAAAGGCAATTCCTTTTATAAAAAACAGGGGCCAGGATCTCAATTCTACACCATCCCATGTCGCCACGCCACCGCTGACCAACCTTAGGCAATGCCTTGTGTTCCCAGCCACCTCCACCCTGCCACCTTGTCCTGCTTCTAGAATCATAGAATCATTTCGGTTGGAAAAGACCTTCAAGATCATCAAGTCCAACCATCAACCATGCCCACTAAACTGTGTCCATTCTGAGCAATTCCCCGTCACCACGAGCTCCTGACTGACTGTTTCGGCTCAGCCCACGGTGAAAGCTACATCAGCTCCTGCCAAAGGCAGCTGAATCCCTACTCTGTGGCATTATTTAGTTGTGCCACCCTTGTCTGCATGCCTGGCATCAATGCCACATTGCCTTCAGCCCAGCCTGATGCTCTGATATCAGTAGAGGTGTGCTCACCTGTGGCAGGTGCAGGTCTGATGTTCGATTAGACATGGTTAGATTAATCTCCTAATTCAAACAACTATCTTGACCCTTACAGAGTTCAGGAGAGGGGTTGCTCTATCAGCAAGGCTGGAATGAAGTTCTAATTTAACTTCCTTCCCGCCCATGCCCTCAGCTCAATTGCAGTCTCTGTTGCAGAAAAAGGACTTGGTTTATGACCTTATATTGCTTGGTTTGATGTTTCAGTTAGACCCTTCACCCAGCTCGCCTAAGGCACCATTAAAGGAAAACCTTAGAAAAGTTTTGTCACACTCCCCAAAGCTGGCTAACTCTTGGTCTCTGTGTCCCCACCCCAGTCCCTCAGGTTCACTCCTCACAAAAAAGACAGCACTATGATCACCCTTCCAGAGGTGACCACCAAAATCAGCAGGGCTGGTTTGGGGTGCGACCCGCACGGCCGGTTCTACCTATGTCCCACCCTGGTCCCACACCCTTGGGACCCACCTCCATTTTCCCTCCCTATCACCAGCATTGATGCTTTCATTTCCACATTTCCCTTCTTCCCTTCTTTCTCCTAAGCCCCCCTCCTGCCTGCACCCCCTTTCTGCTTCACACCAGCGATTACCTGGTCTACGGCTGTCCAAGATGGTGATCACCAGCAGTCCCTTGTCTTGGGCCCGTCAAGCGGCCGTGATGCTCTCAACCCCGACCAAGGAGTCTGTTTGCCTTTAGCTATTTTTTGAGTTGCTGCCAGGGAAGTTTCACAAAAAGGATAGTGTTATTTCTGAAAATGAGTCCCATAAACAAGGATGAATATGACCTCCCCGTTGAGATTTGGGGTTTACTTTAGTGGCTGGGAGATCAGCCAATGAAATGGAAATACCAGAAAACATTATCATAATTACCCCATGGCCTCCTCTGGGGGCAAAGGAAAAGGGAAAAAAAAAGCTGAACCAAAACTGATTTAACAGCCTCTGGATAGCATTGTCATTTCACCCTTCCCTGCTTGGCCTGCCTCCTGCTCTGCGTTTCTGCTTTCTCTGAACAAGGGGGAGGAAAAAAAAAAAGCATTCCTAGATCTTTTCCCCACAAGGAACTTTTTTTTTTCTGGCAAAAAACAGTGCTGGAAAGCCGAGAGGTGATAAAGATTGAGAAAGAGTAGCAGAGTAGCAGATGGGTTTTGATTGCAAAACTGGGGAGACCAGGGAGGAGCCCCCATCCTTTCCCCTAGTCTGTAACTAGGAGTGAAGGGCAAAGCTGTCCTTCTGCACCTACCTGCGTAGAGCCCAGCCTGTCTCCATCACTTGAGCTTGTACAAATTTGATGCCAAGGAAGCTCAGCGCAGGAATTTATGCTGAAGCAAGTTAGGGAGGGCTCGTGAAAAGGGATTTGCTGTCAGCTCTTTTAGAGTGATTAACTTCTGCAGGGACACGATGACCTCATACTTCTAAATACTTGGATCTGGGAGATGTACCTGTCTGCGACACTATTTCTGACTTCCCTCAGATGCTTCTCTTGCCCCCAGAGCTCATGACAGCAAAAGCTCCACTCCACAGATCCTCTCAGGGCTACTAATGTGACCAATTACTGCAGTCACCAGCTGCCCAAAGGAGAAAAAAAAAAAAAACCCACAGCTGATCTGATTTATTTTAGGTAGTGGTTTGAGGAGGGAATGAGTTTCAGCTGATCTGTGTATCTAAATAATCAGTGACTATAAGGGGAACTCTGGGTGAATACCTCAGACTGGTAAATCTCATCCTGGATGTCCCTGGTTGGCAGCAAGGCAGGTATTATGTTGGAAAACATGTATTATGTTTGTTCCTTTCTGTTGGCTAATAAGCATCTGCAGAATGAGAGGTGTTGGGCTGCAAGTGGGTGGGCTCATAGCAGAAGTTCTTGGTAAAAGATAAGTGAAACATTGAACATGCAAATTCTGGTGAGTTGTGGCTGCAGCGCTCACTTGGTTGAAGTGCTTCTAGCACCTCTTAGCTACTTTTTCATGGTCCTGAACAGCAGGTGTAGAGAATATACACAGTAGATTGTGTTGAGCATGTCAAACTGGACCCTACCCAGAATGTACATGTATGTTCCTGAATGCTTAGCAGGGCACAAGGTTTCTGTGGCCTTAGAAAAATAGAGGGCCTATGGTGAGAGATATATATAAAAAAATAGCCTTATTCAGTCAATCTTCTATCCTAACAGACCATTCCAAGGAGCTGCCAGTTTAGGATGTTTAGAGAAGGAGACAGCTCTCATGATTGTCACCTTCCAGCTTTTGGTGATCAGCAGTTTAAGACCTTCCTGCATCAGAAACTTGCATCCAGGCTATGGTGTTTAACAGCTACTGATGGATTTGTCCTTTATTAATTTGTCTAATCCTATTTTGAATCCACTGATACGATTTGCTTGCATGCATTGTCCTGTTTCTTTTTAGACCTTGTTCTCTTCATCTTGTACCTCCCAGGTCTCAAATTCTGCACAATTGTGACCAATTAGCCCCCTTTCTCTGTACCACCTGGTATCTTACAGACACTTCTCATGCCAGTATCTCCAGCCCCATCTGTCTCCCAACCCAAGGGATCCAAATCCATTCCAAAGCAGTGGCTGCTTCACCAGCAGTAGCTCCTACCTGTTATGAACTCCTGCTGCCTACACCTCAGTACTTCTGAAAATGAAGCCACTTATTTTGCTGCCTAGGGATATTCAGATTCCAAAAAGTTGGCGTACGCAACTGCTAATGATTTTAGCAAGGCCATCCCACAGTATTTTTGGATCAGGTGTTGAGATTGTTTGTCAAAGAGAAAGTTTTGCCAAGCCAGATCCAAATATGTCTAATATCATGAGTGCATCTGTGTTGCAAAGAAAATGTGCCTGTGGATTTCTTTTAACCTTTGACAGCCAGGATGGAAAGATGAGTAGGGCAGCATTGTCTTAAGATCAGAAGATCCAGAGCAAGAAAATCAGATGCGCAGGAAAAAGTGGTGTTGAACAGTTAAAAGTGCTCTGGCACCTGACAGGTCCAAAGCTGCTCTACAGTTTCCATCTGTGGGTATCTGCCCTGTCCTACCTTCTGTCTCTTGAACCCAAGGCTGAGCTGTTTCAGTGTCCGATCCGGCAGCATGCTGCTCAGTCCTGTGTCCCTGGAGAGCTTTCAGTCTGGCTGATGCATTGAAATGGCTCAGCAAGGGGTTTGACAAAGGATGGAGGCAAGGGATGGAACGTGGGGTTGGGACAGGAGGGGACAAGAAGTTCAGAACCACTAGCTATTCAGCCCAGTTTTACTTAGGTGTTTAATGTGAGTTATTTGGCAGCAAAGGAGCGGCATTGCCAGACTGCATAGTTTTCCTACAAGTCTCCTGAGCATAGGTGTCTCCTTGAAGACATGGGATTTAATGAAAGTCTCTATTCTTATTCATATATGTGTTTACATACATGTTTCAGCCTCCTTGACCAAGGAGAAACACAGAAAGACACATCTGAAACATCTCTTTTAGCATTTAAACCAGTTTTGGAGGAGGGAAGAGAATGGGGAGTTGTTTGGGGTTTGGTTTTTTTTAAGGGTCTGGCAGGTTTTGGAAATTTAAGACCAGTAATGAGGGCTCAGGAAAGCTGAAAACCTGGGTTGAGTTCAGAGCTCTGCCCCAGCTGTTCTGCCCAGCTCTGAGCACAGCACAGCGCTTGGTGACTTATCTCCTTTTCTTGGAAGTAAAATTTATTTTTTGTGCCTGGCCTGGAGACCATACATCCCTCTGGCTGGGAGCTGCTCTACTCTCAGAGCACGGCCAAAGGAGCTTGAGGACTACACGTGCAAGAGATGAATCATTTGAAATGCCTGAGGTCAGGTTCTACTCTGGCCACTATAAATCCAAACTAGCTCCTCCGGCTTTGGTGGAATCACTCAGGTTTTGTGCAGATATAAATGACAGCAGGTTTTGACCCAGAGGTTTTATGTTTGCAATGAAAGAGTTGAAATGTGGGATGTTGCCTTAAATGTGGACAGGCCGAACATCTGGAAAGGGATGGCTTTGTTTTGCATTAACATTAACGTGGTTTTGAAACAAACTCCCACTTCTGAAGGATTTTTAGCATGGATTTTTTCCAAGGACATGAAAAACTAACTTCTGTTTTACTCAGAGTCCCCTTATCAGATCTAGCTATCTATCTGCATGTCCATTACCACACCAGCTGCTCAAACATCCACCATTCCTCTCCATAGGAGCACACTGGGAAATTGAATCTGAGTTTATTTCTAAGCTGGATTTCATTAACCCTCATTATGTCATTTGTAGTAAGTCTTGCTTGAGAACTGATTGGCCTTCAGCTGGTTTATCTTACTTGCTTTCCAAAATGAATTAACTTAAAATGAGTGAAGGAACCTTAATTCTGACTAGCAGTGGTTTTGGGGAGTACAACAAAATGTCATAACCCCCCTTCAGTCTGTTCTTCAAAGGGACTGAAATGAGCAGCCACCTCCATGGACAGGCTCTACAACCTGTTTCTTGACAGGTTTCCTTCTCATCTGCAGATCACTACTGGCTTCACAAGGTTTTTTATTCTTTCCTTTGCCTGCCTGTACTATGCATTGAAATTTAGGTCTGCTCCATCCATCAGGATGTGGAGCGCTGCCCTAGGTTTTGCATTACAGATTTACAGTGGCCAGTCTCACCAGCACAGTCAATATAAGAAAAGAAAAAAAGAAATATATTGCTTTGCTTAAAACAGTACTGCAGCCCTTCTTGCTTACATTATGCTTTTACGAGTGAGTGCTGAGTTCTGTACAAATCCAGAGAGAGGCAACACCTGCTCTCATTGCATTTATAGTCTGATTAATCAAGACAAATATTAGGGGAACAGAGGCAATGAGAAGAGCAGTGATTTATCCCAACTTACTACATCACTTAATTCTCTCAGGCTAGTGCCTTACCAACACCCTCAGTTCAGGAGCCCTATAAGGTATTACATGTGACTCCTCTGTGCTTTGAACCAGCTTTGGGGTGATCTGGTGGGTGAGGATCCCAGCCAGTCCTGACCTCCCAGAGACTCTTCCTCCATGACTGGCAGAGTACCAAGGATGGACCCAAACCTCAAAAGTTTCACAAGGATGGTCAGATCCTGCAGGTTAGGGCCTGCGAGGGAGGCTTGCCAGTAGATGGACACATTCCACAACTTTCCTCACCCCCTTCTATGCTGCAAATCACAAGGCACCTACAGGGTACGATCTGCATCATCCATTCAAATCTAGGGCAGAAAATGAATGTAGGAGTAAGTATACTGTTCTTTTAGGAGAAAAAAAGCAGGAATGAACAAAGGCACTATCATCCTAGTGTAGCTGGGATAGGTACAGTGAAATATCCATCCGTTCCTGCCAAACTAACCCGGGAGAAAGTTCTTCCTAATCTCAGGCTTTATCTGGCAGTGGGACAGGCCCTGCATGTCTGAGCAGGACACACAAACTAAGTACCCAAGAGGCACAGCAGAAAATTAAAGCAGCCGTATTGCATTAGACCAAAGCTCTATATGCTATAACAACCAAAGCATTCGCAGAACAAGCCTTCCCCACGGCTGTACCCCCAGCTCCCCGAGGCCAGCCATGCCTGATGGGAATGTGCTAGCTTCATGAAGCAAGTTTATTTTTTTGTTTGTTTTTTTTTTTTCTTTTTATGACCAGCAAGTGCCTTTGAGGGCTGAGTATCACCATGTATCAGCAAGCAGCAAACAGAATAGGGTAAAACAGGCTTTGAGTAAAGCACCTTCCCTGTCCCCCTTCTTGTCGCTTGACCTCTGGAGACCTTACAGGAGGAGAAATTTAGTCTTTCCAGGATGATGCTCACAGGCTGTTTTTCCCCAAGCCTTCAGTCTCTGGGGGGCAGATGCTGTCAGCTCAAAGCCCTGCCTAAAGCAGCCCCTTCTGCATATGTTCTTGGATTTACGTAGCATGTTTATAGAGCCTGATGCCATGTGGCTGAAGGCCTGCATGCAGAGGTGGACATAGCACTGCCTTGATGATGGCAGGTTGCAATTCTTAAGAGGAGTTCTTGGTACAATATCATTTACCAGGATTTTTTTTCCTCTTGGGTAGTAGCCTCATCCCTGCAAGGTGGGGCGTGCCACCCCAGAAATTGCTCCCTTCCCGTGTGTGCATGTGTATGATGTGAGCAATTGCAGTGTGCGCTTCCTTTGCTAATTACGCAGAGGATTCTGTGTGGCATCTTGTAAGAGGTGTTGCTTGGGACGCTAATTGCTGAGCAAACTGAGATACACAGAGCAGGGCTGGTGGAGGAAACTGCTGATGCAAAGGAGGATTTGCATTCAGATCACCTGCATTATCTGGGAAGTTTGTGTCCTGCTGCTCTTTGCATGCTGAGGTTTAACCTCATTTCTCCCCATCGCTGCAGGTGGATGCTGATGATGTCATCACCAAAGAGGAGCAGATCTTCCTACTGCTAAAAGCCAAGGCTAAGTGCGAACGACACCTGAAAGCCAAGGTGCCCAAGGTGCATGGTGAGTTTTCCCACAGCAACCCAGACTGCATGGCTGGGGCTGGGCCCCTCTCTGCTCAACTCCAGTCCTTCCCCTCAGCCCCATATGCAGAGCTCAGAGCATGTGAGGGAGGCAGCTGAAGAAGGCCCAACATATTGGTTTTTCACGTTAGGCTGTGGGGAAGATCTCGTGTTGAAAAGCAAAGTTGTCACACCTTCTTTCTCCTGCTCCAGAACTCCAGATGCCAAGGGGTCAGGAGGATGCAAGAGTCATGGTCGTGGGTTTGCAGCCCTTACCACTATACGCAAAGCCCAGGCAATGCACGGGAGATAGCATCAACCATCAGTTCTCCCAAGACCCTTTGCCGCAAGACACCAGTGGTATGGGAAACAAACCATCCTTCCAACACCCCTTCTCTGTTTCCCTCTGACATACTCTCTCTCTATTCTTCTCAAATGGGCCCAAGCTCAGCTAAGCCTTTCTTCCACTTCCTTTCTATTTTGGGCTGCAAAATCACTACCAGATGTAGAGCTGGAGGGAGAAGAAGGGAGAAAGCTCTCTCATGTGGGTAGCAAAGTAATCATCCCCCATTGGTTTCTTTCATCAATTTCACATGTGTTAATTATTGGCACTAGGGCTGTATGCTGAGGCATCCTGCACCCACCCAGCTAGTCCTGGGTGGGCATCCTGTCCCATCTCCCTCTATTGCCTGAGAGAAGGGGACAAGCCAGGATGCTTCCCACCTTCACCATTGCATCTCAGAGCTCTCTCTTCCCACAGCCAGCACTGTGGGAGTACCTGGAGACATCACCAGAAGAGGGAAAGGTCCCCAGAGCTAGCTGTGATTTTAGAGCAGAGTTTCCTGCCCACCTGGTGTCCCTCTCCTGTTGGAAATGACAGCAAGGGACCGTAAAAGCCCAGCTTTCATTTTATTCCAAGCTTCCAGCTTTACATCAGCCAAAACCTCAAGCCACATCCTCTGTTGCTTCTTTGTCCTGTTCACCCAATGCCCAATTAACACCTCCTTAAAAAACATATGTGCAAAGGCATTTCCTTTTGTTGTACTATAGACCACCTGCCTACCTTGGCATCTGGTGATATCAACCCGCTGGTCTTGCTCTCACACCCTATTTTCTAACCCTTCTCTATGAGACTGCTAGTGTTTAGTATTGATCTCCTTAATTGTCAGCAGCAGTGTCGGTAGGGCTGGGGAGATGTGTGACTGACAAGCAGACTTTGGGCTCTACCATGGTCAGTTTGGTAGAGCAAAGGAATCAAATCACAGGGCTTTGCAAACATGCTCTTGGGTCTGTTTTGAGACCTGGTTCTGCGACTGAGACCAGCATTAGCTCTGCCATTGACTGAAACAGAAAGAAATCTAATACACTGTCATTTATATATCTCATGGACCCAAGTCTTGGCTTTGGAAAAAGCTCTTCTGAGCTGCTTGTGCAATAAAACTCAGGCTCGCTGCTCCATCCTCTGTAGCAAATCTCTGTCAAATCCTAAATAGTACAGCCAAGGAGAGGAATCATCTTGATGTCAATACCCACAGCAGTATATTTAAGGCTTTAAAGACTCAAGGCAATCATTAGCAATAAGCAGGTAGATCAAATTAATCTGCAAGAGGTCCACTAATCCAAAGGCAGAATGAATTCTGATTTAACCTTTCCCAAGAAACTTTTTCTTAAGATGTTGTGAAAGAACCTCCAGTGGCAGCACCTCCGTAACACCCCAGAAATTCACTCTAACACTTCACAAACAAGTCAGCGAGTTGCCAGACAATCTCTGAGATAGTCTAAAGGGTCAATGGTCACAGACAGAGGATTTTGCAATTTGGAAAAGAACTTCCCACTTTGCAGAAGAGCTGCCATCCACAGATTTTTTAGACTACAGGTGTCCTTGGACACATGAGATGATAAAGTTATGGGGTATATGTGAACAGACTAACTCAATCTCCATTTTGCAGTGTGTCTGCTCCTGCATGTTGCAGGAGTCTAAGGGGATGGATAGTTTTAGATCCTCTTGTGGGGTGAGGGTTAACAGAATAAAAGGCTGTAATCTGCTCTGCGTTAGCTTTAATGCAATTAATTGCTTGGCTAAGGCTCAGAAGCTTAGTTTTTGCACAAAGGCTTCAGACCCCAGGGTGAAAAGTGGTTAGGTCCAGTCCCTTTCCTCCTTTGATGATATGGAAACTGGGGCCTGGTTTCTATTTGTGCTAATCACCAAAGGACATATGGGTCTGCACCCTTCTCGGCCAGATGGAGGACCTCATCCCATTGCCTCGTCCCTCACTACAGATCCCCCCCCAAAAAAAAGCCTGGGAAGGGCAACATAGCCTTCACAATGAAGAGGCACCAGCCCCCACTTGCAGACAATATTCATGGGGGCAAAGTGGTTGTGACTGGGAGCAATATAAATCCTGGGTGGCCATGCCAAGTCTTCAGGCAGTCTCCTGGGATATCACTCAGAGTATTTCTGAGAAGCACCCACTTGGGTGGCAGGAGAACTCTTCTAACTGCCATGGAGGATTTGGGGTTTGTTACCACCTTGCCAGGTCCCCTATCTGTCTTGTCTTTGGATTTTTAGTGGTGTAGGACAGAGTCGTCCCTCATGATGCATTTATATTTTGGCTCTGCAAGATGTAGCCTCTCCTGGAAGGAGAACAAGTGACTCTGCAGGCAGGCAGAGAGCTGCACCCAGGTCCATTTGACCCTCTGTTTGATAATAACGGCAGCCTGTGGCATTGATGTGCCTCTGTATCTGTATCGAGTCTACTTGCTGGCAATGCAGACTGATGGTCCCCGTGTCAGATGCACAAAGGACATAGTCTATTTGCCGGAGCTCCCCCATGGCAGCCAGCTGTGCTCCTTCCTTCTTGACAGCTCCCAGTGCCTCCTGAAAGCAAGGCTGGAGACTCAACACCTGCCCCTGTATTTTTTTTTTATTATTATTTTTTTTTCAGTAGTGTGAGGAATAGGTCCCACTCCAAAGGCTGCTTCTGCCAGTGTAGAACAGATTTATTTTATATTAGAGGTGGGTCATGCCCTGCTGAGAAGTATGTTTGTAGATCACAGGGAGCAGTGCACGCCTTGGCCTGAAATGATTTATTGATCTGGCTGGTATCCAAAGGGCAAAAGGGAACAGGCACAGTCTAGCCCCTTTAAAATACTAAAAAAAAAAAAAAAAAAAAAAACCCAAACAAAAAAAACAAAACCAAACAAAAAGAAAACCAAAAAACCCATACCACAAAAAAACCCCACAAGAGCAGCAACAACAAAAAAACCAACAATGGAAGTGACCACAAAAAGAAACAGATCAGCCCAGGCTCAAGGAATGCAATGCAGGAGGCAGCATACCCTCCTGGTTCAATCTACCCATGTTACATTTAGTTTCTGGAAGTCTTCTAAATGGGAGAAACTGTCCTCATGTGGTCAATAAATGGCCATAAGAATCATACATGAGACCCCGGAAAGTTTGCACAATCTGCTCTCTCTGTCCGTAATAAAGCAGAGCTACTCCACGGCATCCTGGAGGCCATCCAAGGATGCCGTGGAGTAGCATCCAAGGTCAAACGATCTGCCCTGCAAAAGCGAGTACGGTTTCACCTGATGTGACAGTGGCACAGTGAACTTCAGCTGAAGAAGTCACTCATAAAGCAAAAGTCGTGGTCGTTGGGGCCATTATGAATTTCAGCCAAGGTTGTCACAGTGCTGGTGATAGTCGTGTGCAGCAGAGGTAGGTTACTGATGACCTTGAATATCTGAGCTCCTTCTAAAGTTGGTGGACAGAGAAAAGCACTTTTTGGGGTGGCATGTGCCTCCCACCTGTCTCCAGATGTTGATCACAGATTAAACCTAGGATTGCTGATTTAGATGGACCACTTAACACATGCTGCAGTATGATGTGGTTACTGGTGATGACGGTGTGATCCCTAGGAGGGTAGCCTAGCACTAAGATAGCTTACCTAAGCGTGTGGTGGGATCTCCGTCTTCAGAGGTTTTCAAGAGTTGGCTAGACAAAGCCATGACTGACCTGACCTCATGCTGGTTTTGAAGGCTGAAGGTTGGACAACAGATGTTCAGAGGTCCCTTCCAACAAACTTTTCTATGATTAGTCTTGCCCAGGGGACTTAGGATCACAAGCCAACAGCATTGAGGCTCCTTGGGGGGATTGTTTCCTCCCTGTAGACTTCAAGGCTCAGTTATCAAAGATGGGTGAGGTGAGGGCCTAACTACGATGCAGCAGGTACAGAGCTGGACAAGGAGAGAAGGGGAAGTCTGGGTAATTCATCTGTCTTTTACGTTGGAAAAGAAGGGGAGCTTTGCATGTTTTCTCTTTTTCCTCTTTTTTTTTTGGGGGGGGGGGGGGGGCATGTTGTTTCCAGTTATCTTGCATGTTCAGATTTGTCCTGGTTTGTCATTCCAAGGAATGAAAAAGGACAAGCCCGCAGTGAGGCAGCGGTTTTGGGGAGATGTCCTGGTTTCAGCTGGGATAGCGTTAATTTTCTTCTTAGTAGCTGGTACAGTGTGTTTTGGATTTAGCATGAGAAGAATGTTGATAACACACTGATGTTTTAGTTGTCGCCAAGCAGTGTTTATCCTAGGTTAAGGATTTTTCAGTTTCCCAGGATCTGCCAGCGAGCAGGTGTACAAGAAACTGGGAGGAAGCGTGGCCAGAACAGCTGACCCAAACTAGCCAAAAGGATATTCCATACCATAGCATGTCATGCTCAGTGTATAAGCTGGGTAGAGTTGGCCATGAGGGGTGGATCGCTGCTCAGGCATCGGTCAGCAGGTGGTGAGCAATTGCATTGTGCACCACTTGTCTTTTCTTGGGTTTTTTGTTTGTTTGTGGGTTTTTTGTTATATTAATTTTCATTACTATTATTATTATATCTTATTACTATTATTGTTAGTTTTATATTTTATTTTACTTTAGTTATTAAATCATTCTTATCTCAACCCATGAGTTTTACTTTTTTTTTTTTTTTTCAATTCTCCTTCCCGTCCCACTGGGAGCGGGGAGGAGTGAGCAAGCGGCTGCGTGGTGCTTTGCTGCTGGCTGGGGTTATGATCTCCTGTTGTGGCTTAAGGAAAGCGTATCATAGAGTCATCAAAGGATAAGACTTCTTCAGCTTTTCTTACATAGTTGGTTGTGGTGAGGGAAAAGATTCACATTCAGCTCTGCTTGAAGGAATCTAAATCTATGTTATTGCTTCCCAGAAACAATGCTTTACTGCCTGGCGTGCCAAAGGTGAAAAAGGAGGTTGAAATCTCTTCCTTTAGTTTTGCTTCATGATGTCTGAAGGTACCAAAAAGCACTGGTGCAAGAGCTGGATCTCAGCTGCCCAACCTCATGGTCTGCATGGAGAGCCAGTATCCTTCTGGGACCATTGTAGGAGCCTTCAGCATGGAGCAGCTCTTAATGGTGGGACCACCCTGCAGACAACCCAGTGGTGTAGGATGTTTGGGAAAGGAGAAGGTTCCCACTTAAAATCCCTGGCCTGAGCCAACAAGGAGGGGCTTTGGACTTGAGAGTCCTATCTCTGCAGGGAAACTCTTAACCACAGAGGTCACAGGAAAAGAGGCTTTTGACCCCATGGCTGGTTTAGAGCTGCTTTGCACCAGACATTTACGCAAGCTCTGCAACAAGTGAAGACTTGCCTGAGGTCTGGCTTTTACATCTCTGCTCTGGGGTTTTGTCCTGCACCCCTCAACGTTCAATATTACAGCTTGTGGATGGAGTCAGAAGAGGACTTTGAGAGACGCATCCATTGCTATCGGCACGCAGGGATACTTCCCTCTCGTGGCTCTCTAAGCCATGAGAAATAGGGGTGTGCGCTTCTGCAGACAGCCTCTGCTTCTCCAAGGAGCCTTCTGAGGACCTCTTCCTGCAAACCTGCTCTCGTCAACACTTCGAGTTCACACCTGGATTTGAACCAGACTGAATGAAGCACTGTTCTTCTGCCAGCTCAGAGGCAGCCAGATGGAAGGTGCGAGGAGGCAGCAGTTATGTCTCTCCTCTCAGACAAGGAGAAGATGGAGTCCCATGGACTCCTAACTGCATGTCACGTCCTGACCTGGTCCTACAGGGCATCTCTATGGCAAAGGGAAGGAGTGACTTCAGCATAAGCCTATATCCTTCATAAGACAGCTCGGCTAACAAGGGCAGAGCAGAACTCAGTTATGGTGACAGAGGTGCTGAGGACCTGTGTGTGTACGCAGGCTGGTTTTCTTATCACCAAAAAGCATGGCTTCGTTTGCTATTTCAGATTCCCTTTAGCATGCAAGTATGGGCAGGGCCAACGGCGCAACTGATTGACCTGAGAAAGAGCCTTTTTGGAGGAGGTTTGTTTTTCAGCTGGATCAGCTTCCCGATCTGGTTCATCCTGCAGCCACATAAACAGGAGAGTCATCGCAGGGAAAGGAGCGGTGCCAGGAAAGAAAGGTGTTGGTGTAAGCAGTACTGCAGTGAGCATTACCTGCTGAACATCTGAGGCTTTGAAAACCCAAGCCGACTTATCCCCCGTTGCCTTCTCTCCTTGCTCCCACGCAGCCTCACTTCACATCAAGGGGTGTATGCATCCACCTAGTGCTGTCGGATCCTGTCCTGCGATCACCCTTGACCCGTGTCCATCACTGTTCATCAGAAGTTGCCACATACCACCTGGCAGAGGGCTGCTTGGATCCTGCCTCTGCCTGGGTATGATTGCAGCCCAGTGTTGTGATTTACTCCATAATAGTCAACGATCTGTGTTTTCGGAAGCAGTGAGGGAATTTGGGACACCTCGATTTTTTTATTTATTTTTTAGATAGAAATATCACGTAAGCTGGCATGAAAGTTTGGTAGGGCTGCTGTCCTCATTCTTGGGAGCTGACGCACAGGGATATTCAACGCCTCGCCTCCGATCTCAAAGGAGAGTCTGTGGCAGAGCCAAGATTTGGATTCTCATCTCCTTACTCTTCAGCCAGGGCACAAGCCACAAACCACACTTCCTTTTGTCCTGGAATTCAAGGTGAGGCTACAAAGATTCAAATCCAGGTGGACAGAAACTGATGAAAATCATTGGACAAATTCCACTTGACTGAAACTCAAAACTCTCGTCATCGCTCTCACTTTAAAGCCTCCCATTTTGTTTTGAAATGAGGAAAACACATTTGAAATTTCCTGCAGTGTAATGGGTACCTGGGTTCTCCTCTTTTGCCTGTCTCATCACTGAGTGCATTTCTTGGGCCAGTCCTTTTCTGGTATAAACTGGCAGATTCCCATCCAGTTTAGTGAGGGCATTGATTTATCGCAGATTCTTTGATTTCTCCCACAGTTCAGCACTGCAACTTACTTTTTTTCCCCTCTGATATTCATTCAACCAACATTTTAAAAAGGGAAAAATCCAAATTTCAGAGATATCTGTGGGTCTTAAGAGATGAGAGGTAGCCTGGATCAGCACCGAACCTTGATTTTGGGCTGATATCTGCTGTTCCCTCTCACACCTTGCAGCTACCCACCCCTAGTGCATTTACTTGGCAATCGCAGGCTGGAAATGGCTACACAGATTAACACAAATGAATAGAACACACCATGGGAGGACCTGTGAGTCCAGCACCACTGCTTGCCCCCAAAAGGGGAAATGAAATTTTGAGAAGCAAATTTCTGTGCATCATTCTTCCAGCACAGACTTGGATTTTGCATGGATCATGCACCAGAACTGGCTCTTTGAGTGGAAAATGTGATCCTGCCTGTGCACGGACTTCATGAGCTCTTCCCCAGGAAGCAGCCAGCCCAGAAGAGACAAGTATCTTGAATCACGCTCCGCCATCCTCTGGAAGCAGCAAGACCTTGCTCTCCCATCTGTTCCACTTAGCGTTGTCCTTTTCCCTTTGCTGGTTTTTGGTCTCTCAGTTTTATTAAACCCACAGTTTTCTTCAGCCTGAACAATTATTAGCAAGTGCCGTGTGCCTCACAGGGCAGTTTCCAGAGCAGGTCCTCTCAAAGGGGCTAGTGAGCAGTTACGTTGTTCTCCCAAGCAACCTGCACACTCACAAGCCTGGCCAACACTGGCTTCACCTTTGTGCCAAAGGGCTGATCTTATTGTAGATCCAGCTACTAAAAGTGGCCATAAAACCCAGTAGAGTAGGCCTAAAACGTGAACTGCATGCACTGAAAAAAGGAAAGAGCCGATGGAAGTATGGAGAGTAGTGGTGTCTACCCACCTTGTAGAGACCAGAAGGAGATGTTCGTTGGAAGGAGACTTCCAGAGGCTGGAAGGGATATTCACTGTCTTTCCTGGATTTAACTTTCATCTGTTCCTGGCCCATGCTCTGAAAGATCAGGCAATTAGCTGTCAAGTGGAGTATTCAAATATGTTATCTGCTACCATGGTTCAGCAATATCCTGTTCAGTTGAAATAAATGAGATGCAATTTAATTAGGGATGTGTCTGAGCTACATTTCAAGAGTTGAATTAGGGACTAAGGAGCATCAGGGTGAACAACAGACATGCCAAGCATTTCTGGAGAGTGGGAACAAGTGGCTGTTACATGTGTGATTGCTAGTAGGGTTGATAGTCCAAAGGAAAGTCCTAGCAAACAAAAAGGTAAAAAATTGATAAAATTCTAAACTTTCTTTACACATAAACAGTGGTTCATTATTGCTAAAACCTCTAAATTCCCTTTTTTCCTTCTAAAAATGTTAACTTTTAGTTTTATGCTAGCTAGTGGAGGGTGAGCCGCCTCCTGTCCTCCTAGGACAGGTCACGTAGACAGTGTCATCTGTCCCCTGGCCACCTCCCAGGTCTATCTCTGAGCCTGAGGACCTGCCACGGACTCTGATCCATGGGGTGACATGGGCACAGCCCCACACGGACATGTGCCACGGGGAGACAGGCCTGAGCCAGCCCAGTCTGCTTCCACACAGCCCTGTCTCAGGATATGTGCGTCATCTGCCACTTTTGGCTAAGGCACTGAGGGTCGGAGACCCAAAATATTAAAAGAAAAAAATGCAAAAACCTGTCCCCACAAGCATTTGGCTTCCTTTCTTCTTTTCTCTCTTTTTTTTCTCACCCTTTTCTCTTTAAATTTAGTCTCTAGATGAAAGCCTTTCGGAAAGAACAGGAAACCCTAAAATTTCTTTTCTACGTACACAAATATTACATTTCAGCCATGGTGGGCAGCCTGATGCCACCCCAAAGTTAAACCTGGAAGGGGATGAAGTGAAATTCCCAGCATAAGCCATCAGACCTGATTTTTTTTTTTTTTTTTTACCCATGAATTAAAAGCCTGTCTTTCCCTGGTTTGGAAAAGGAGATGGGACATTTTGTGGGGGAAGAGAGATTTTTACACAAACCTGTTATTAGCAAAGGCCATCGGCAACCCTTTCTCGGAGTCCTAGGTGTTGCAGCTTGCCTCAAAATGGCTTGTTATTTTAATAAATAAACCTATTTGCTAGGGGAAGGGGTTATTTTTAGTTGAGAAGCTGTGTGTATTTACCTAAGGTGTGTGGGTTATGCATCTGAGTTTATGGCTCCATTGTCCCTAAAGGACCTATACCCAAGCCCAGGCTCTCTGTGGGCTTGCAGAAGCCCAGGACCTGCTCCTGGTTTTCTTGTCAGAGGCTCAAGCACCATCCCCTGATTATCCAGCCTGCCAGGATCTCCTCAGAGGTTGTGAGTAGCCTCAGGTGCCTTAGAAGTTAAGGGAGACAAAGGCATCCCGGACACTCGGGGTCTGCCCTAAACAGCCCAGACCTCTATAAACCCATATCTTCTTCTCTTTCTATCTTCTTCCTATTTCTGTTCTCAGTCCTTGTGACTCGGAGATGCAGGGCCAGAACATTGGCTAAATACTGTCCTGCAAACAACCAAACTGTCCCTTGTTAGCATGCTCCCAGCACGGTTTTGGCATGAGGGGGAGTTCAGATTTGTGTATATGAGCCATGCTAGACTTGAAGGGCCCGAAAGTGGGCTACGGTCTGTTGTATTGACTAGTATAGATGTAATCAGTGAGTCTTGGTCAAGCCTGGGTTTTCTCATTGTATCTGTGGTTCTGGGATGGGTCAAAAGAGCACTGAAACCCTACAGAGAGAACTCATCTCCCACCCAACCCATCTACCACAGCTACCATTCAAGCCAGCAGACTGCGATGACTAGCAAGAGCTTGCAGCTCTTCGTGGATGGCTACTTACCAGTCATGCCTAAATTAGACCCAGCAAGAGATAGGAAATACCAACAGCTGGCCTCTACCTGCAAAGGTTTATGGGCCAAGGGCTTCTAATCCCATTGAGAAATGTCTGCTGAGCAGCTATATAGGTCTTGCAACGCACAGGAGGAATAGGTCTCAGGAGTTATGATAGGCATAAATGATCCATGTGTTAGCTATGTAAAGTAACATGGACAAAGGGTGAAAAACAGTCCATAGGATGGCTAAACTGCACTGCTAATTATCAACCTTATTTCCACGCTTATTTTAATGATTGGTATGACCAACACTATCCCCTCTCAGAGGGACATCTGGGGGGGGTTGGAAGGACTAGATGTACTGGAATGAGGAAAGAAGGATGCCTGGGCTGAGCCAGGCTGGTAGTGGTAGGTCGGGTGTTATCGGATGGGACGTTGAAGGTGACATTTCTCCTTTCAGGTTGTGAGCACAGTGAGTGGACAGGCAGCGTGTGAAAAGTCAGGGTAGTCAGCTCTCTGGAGCTGTGCCATGCTAGCAATTGCCTGGTAGCACTCATAACCTTGTGACTTTCCCATTCTGCCTTGGGGTGAGTAAAGCCACATTGTGACTTGGAACAGCCCCTGGCCCATGCGTCCTTCCCCTCCAAAGTCCAGTTCCTCCAGGGCTGAGCATGCAAGGGGTGTTTTGCCCACTAAACCCTGATGTGCAGACCAGCAAAGGTCTCTGAGTAGTTACTGGCAGAACCTACATTCATCCATCCGCTCTCCTCACCCTCCCCTCATGCTGGCCAGCACACAGTACCCATACACACACAGAGATGTTCAGAGACGCATGCAGGTGCAGGACACGCTGCACACAACTCCTCTGAGAGACACGGTAGCACTGTGTTCCCAGCTACCCATCCTTTGGATGCATGCAGAGCATCTTTCCCCAAAACAGGCACATGCTCCCCTTGCATTGCACAACACAGGTCAACAACAATACACACCCCTTCCTACAGACATACCCACCTACAGATCTATACATCTACATATGGAGGCATTCATACACCATGCTCTGACAGCCAGGTTTAAATGCATCTGCAACACCAAAACCCCCCATACAGAGGCACTGGCCCTCCAAGCCTCCCTTTCTCCCGCCCCTGTCCCAAAACGCTGGGTCATTTTTTTGGTCGCTCCTCCCTGCCTGTTTCCAATCCACCAAATGTCCTTCCCGTAATAGAGTGACCACAATTGCACACCGTATTCCAAATGTGGTCTCCCTGGTGCCTTGCACGGTGCCAGAATAAGTCGGGCTGATTTATATTCCATACCCCTAGATAAACACCTCGAGACCGTGTTTGCATTTATCCAGCTGCCAAGCAGCCTTGCAGATGGTTTTAATGTGTTCTCCACGTGCATGTACCACTTGTACAGAACTCAGAATTGAGACTGGGGGAAGGAAAGGAGGGAGGAGGCAAGGGAAAAGTAGCAGGCGGGAGAGAATAGCCCTTATTGCACCCTGGGGATAGAGTCTGAGCAGTGAACAGGCATGGCCCAAATATGCCTCTCCTTTCCTCTCTCTTCCACCAAAGCAACGTGCAGCATGCTGGGATTTCTGACTAGGCTCAGGTGGGCAAGCAGAAACGAAGAAAGAGCAAAATGAGAGATGTTTGTGGCGCAGCCCTTTCACAAAGCACTCTGTGACTGGCCTTTCTGCCTTCGAAAGGCAAGTCCCGCAGCAATGACATCAGAGCGTTTGCTTGCTCCATCCTGAATACCATATTGGCTTGTGATAATGACTACAATTTCCATGCCCTGAGATTTCAACCCTCAAGGGCTAAGGAGAGCTGCAAGGCACATCTGTTCTAAAACTACGGTAATCTGTGTTACTATAACCACTCTGTAGTACTGTACTACTGTAAGGGAGTATTCATGACAGTCCAAGCAACGGTGAGATGAATGGGTACACTATAATAGTAACCTTCAGACACCTCAGGCACCGAGACACACGCCGTGCCTGGAGGATTTTACAGTCTAGCCTTAGAAGATGGGCAAAGACGGTCTGTGATAAAAAGGCACGCAGATACAGAGAAGGAAATCAGATTTTCTGACTTGTACATGGCAAGTATATACCTCCCCTATTGTGATTGATGTTAGAGTAAGATGTCATTCCATGCATTTTGATGAGGTGTTGGTAACTTCTAGTTAGATGGTGAACTGACACGTTTCCAGACGCCTTGTCTTCTCAAAGTGCTTATTTCGTGGTGGTGGTGGCGGTGTCCTCTGCAGAGCTGGACAAGTAGGAGCTGTCTGCTGGTGACATGAGTCCCTGCCCCAGCACAGCCCTGGGAAGGCACTGGGTGAAAGTAGCATTTAGCACCATCGCTCCCAACACGTGTCCCTCAGACTGAAGTCTGTATTTCAGTGAGGGGTTTGTTGCCTGAACCCTTGGGGTTGCCTTCAGCTGAAGTTGAGGACTTGAGTGAGCTGGATTGATGGGCTGAGAAGTAAAAAAGACCCTTATAGGAAATGCATCAAGAAACGAGAGGAGGTGACCCTTACTGACGCAGGGATGTAGTGGTGGGAAGAAAGGCTGAGCTCTGCTGTGACTTAGCTTGTCTTGAGAAAGTGATGAGCTCGGTGTCTCAAGACCAAGAGATGAGAGCACAATTACATACGGGAGCTGTGTATGGGGTCTTTGTGCCTGGGAAGGAAGACAGGAGTAATCTGGACTGGTTTGGAATTTTTCTTGTCCTTGGAAGTGATTGCCACCAGTGTAAGAAAGATGATTTCTAAGATCTGGAGTGGCGGTAGGTAGCCACTGGAAAACTGAGGTGTCTTTGGGAAGTACAAGGGACTCTGCTGATCATGAGACAGTAGCATACAGGATACTGAAGTAGGATGAAGACGCACTGACCTGTCCCAGCGCAAGGATGGCAGCAGAGCTCGAGTGCTACATGCAGAGGAAGCTGTGAGTGACATGGTGCTCTCCTCCTAGGCCCATTGATGCCGCAGCCTCCATTTGCTCTAATGATACCACCTTAAAGTCACTCAGGGACATGAAATTTACTGACCTCATCCTGAACATGATTCATCTGAAGGGTAGAAGCTCTCTTTTAATTTCCAGTATAAGCTTTGTTCACTGCCAGTTTACATCTGTTTATTTTTGCATTATTTTCCACTTTTGTAGTTCATCTGCATTCATACTGCTTACCAATAGGATGAGAAAAACCTTCTTTCTCATTCTCTTTTGTTGGATTAAGCAGACCAAGCCTTTTATTCTCCTCCAGGGCCACCAACGAAATCTTCCTACCCTAGCAGTCCTTCCCTATTGCTGGAAGATTTTTTCTTTCTGTTCTTTTTCAACAAAGGGACTGCTGAGCTTTTCCACAGCGAGGTGGTTTGACCAGTAGCAAGGATGTCTCAGGACCTGTGAAGCCTCTTCTAGCAAATTACTATGGGATGAAGAAGCAGAATAAGTCTTAGGAGACAAAGTTTCAATTCCTGCCTCAGCAGTTGACTTTTACCAACCTCACTTACCCGCCTGTGTTAGGTTTGTAGTCAGGGAGTGTGGTGGTCACTGATCCTCACTTTCTCCACAAGTACAGTCACCCTGTCTCCCTGAACTCCTGTCAAACTATGGAGACAGAAAGGGAGACACCAGGATGAAGCATCTGTGAAGTCTCTGGAGAAGAAAAAGGTCTTGCCTCACTTTCCAGCTACTCATGTTGTCCTGCAAGACTAATTTCTTTAGCACTAAAGTGGTCAGTGATGTCCTCTAAACATGAGAAACTCCAACGCAATTCCCATCTTCCCTCTCTCCATTCATGAGAGTTACAGCTCTGAATTTGGAGGAATTTCACCCACATACATACATACCTGAGACAGAAGCAATATCCTCTACTCAGGATTGCCTGAATGACAGATACACATCCCAGACACTTAGGATGTGGGATATGTATGAGATTTACTTATTTTCTTAAAGTTTATTAATTCCTTTTGACTTACATCTTCAGCGAATCCTACTATTTCTTCCAAGGAAAGAAATGTTTTGCATTCCCAGTTCACTTGCAGCATGCGACTTCGTGTCCCAAACCTACCCACCTGTATCAATTCAAACAGTATATTTGAACCCTCAAACTATATTTCAGAAAAAAAGAAGTTTTTCAACTTTTCAATCAGCATTTAGAACCAACTGGATCCCTTCTGATTTTCTATGTTTCTAAATATTGTTAACAGTGTCTCAGGAGAGACTGCCTTATTTTTAGCATGTCAAAAGCACATTGCTTGCAGGTGGTGGGGTGTTTGGTTTTTTTTCCTAATGACAGCTTATAAAAAAGGCTGTAAAAAATGGATTTTATTTTTTATTTTAAAGCATAGCCATCAGGAAAAACTGTTGACTTTTGGATTTTTTTTATTGTTTTCCTGAAACTCCTCAGCATTTTTCAGATTTCTTGTAATTCAGTGTGGATCTCTTTTGAGAAATGACCAGGAGAAAAGGAAAACAACAGAGAGAAGCCAAGTTGTTAGTACTGTTAATAGTTTTATAAACCATTAAAAAAATGTTTGGAGGAAATATTTGGGAAAACAAACAAAAAGAAAAGTCTGGTTTGGATTCCAGCAGAATGCCAATGGAATAGATGGTATTTCCCCCCCCCACCGTTTTATCATCAGCTCAGTTGTTAAGTCACCTCCAGAGTGAGTGAAATAGGAGAAAGTTGGAGGCAGAAGGTGCAGAATTTGGTCCCAGTTCCCACATTGGTGGTCTCAAGCTGGTGAAATTAATGGTAAAGGTGCCACATGGCTGTGCAGACTAGAGGAGACAGGGAGTGGAGGGAGGGAGGAAGCCAAGCCTGTGGGGAATCATAGAACGGTTTGGGCTGGAAGGGACTTTTAAAGGCCATCTAGTCCAACTGCCCCTGTAGTGAGCAGGGACATCTTCAATGATCAGGTTGCTCAGAGCCCCGTCCAACCTGGCCTGGAATATTTCCAGGGATGGGGCATCTGCCACCTCTCTGGGCAACCTGTGCCAGGGTTTCACCATCCTCATCATCAAAAAATGTCTTCCTTAGATCTAGTCCGAATCTACCCTCTTTTAGCTTAACACCATTACTCCTTGTCCTATCAGAAGATCGATGGTTTGTCTCCTTAGATGGGAGGAATGGAGGTATTAGAGATAGGAGTGAGAGAAGGACGGTGGGGCTCCTGTCTGGGACAACAGGCATGACATAGAGGGCAGAGACAGCTTTTGGCTGCATTAAAACCCAGGAATGTGGATCCAACAGTCACAAAGTGTGGCTGGTCCTGACGTCAGTCAATATTTCCATTTGAAAAATGCTTTCCAAGACTTTCAGTCAATGTAGGAACTTCTCAATTCATCTGCAACAAGGAGGTCCAGAGGCACCTGGCTTGACCTGTGGATGTTTCCCCCAGCTTTCCCCTACCATAAACTAATAATTGCAGTCCCTTTTCCCAACCCACTTTCTCTCCCCTTGCCCCCATGGTGCCCTGGATTGGCAAGAAACAGGCACACTGTGCCTAATTTTAAGCTATGCATGTGCCAGTTGGCTGGTCAGTCAGCAAAGGCTTGTTGGCCAGGTGGCAGCTGCCAAATGCCCTTCCCTCTACTAATCCCCAATCACCACGAAATTTGCGGGAAGGAAATGATGACTGAGATATCTTACCCTCCTTCAAATTTGGCTCAAATGGGTTTTCCAAGAGTGGAGCGGGGAGAGAGAGGCAGGGGATGATGGAGAGATGGAGAGAGGTTAAGGAGGTTTCTCTGTGTTGTGACAGTTCGTGATAATGATGACAGATTCATTTGCATCTTTTGGGGGAAGACTCAGATGCTTTCTGAAGATCAAGTCCCACCATATCCTTATCGCCTTTAATGAATCAATTCCATGGGTCAATACACAGAGGCATGGAAAGATTTCAGCTGCAGTGAGAGGCAGCAAAGATGATATTTTTTTCAAATTTCTGGGGCAGCTTATGGCTTCCCAAATCATCCACATGATAAAGCAGCAGTCCAGAGGTGTACCAACACTGGCTTGCACTGTTTCCTGCACTGAGCCTTCAACCCTTTGCTTTTTGGGAGGATTGTGGGGATCAAAGTACCCAAAAAGAAATAATTGCATACTTTGTTATCCAGAAAGCATCAGTTTTCTTTTAAATGAGTCCATTGCAAATATGTGCGTGTGTATGTTTACAGCATGAGGAGGGCGTACTCACCAGATATTTTTCCACATTAATATTTTCTGGACAAATATTGCAGTATGATACTAAATGAAACTACTTACAAGTGAAGGCTGACATTTGCAAGTTGTTCTGAAGATCTTCGAAAAGTGGAAGGTTTTTTTCTCAGAGCATGACATTCGGATGAATTTTTTTCTCCTCAATGTTGTTTCTCCACAGCATTCATTTTAAAGTTTACATAAATTTATTTATTTTGTAAAAAGAATTGGTTTTATTTTAAGTAAGACCACTTTGAGGGCTAAATTAAATCTTTATTTACTTTCTTGTCTGCAAAAAAACCTCAGAGACAATAACATTTTGTCCTAATCCAAACTTTGTGGAGCACTTTTTTTTCCTTTTTCTTTTGATCCTTCCAGAGAACTGAAAAACAAATAAACTGGTGTTCACAGTGTAAGTAATCCTGCAACATAAGGAGCCAAAGGGAAGGGCTTTCCCAGTTTTCATGAATAGGAAATCTAGTATTATTCTTCCTCTAATGTGACTGAAAGCAAAGAAAATGCAATAAACGTCTTCCTCCTTTTTATCACACCCATGCTGAGGGATTGTAGCTCCTCTACCCCCACTCCCAGTTAATGCTTTAGAAGATAGGCAGTGATTAGTCTGGTCCTTTTCATCAGCACTAAATTAAAGATAAGAAATCAGCTGTTAAGCAATGAGTTGTTTTTCATGTCCTAAAATACCAGCAAACTGAATTGATCACTGTCAGCTCCGACCCTGGAGGGCACCACACCAGCCAAAGGTCTTTAAAGCAATCCTGGATTCTTATTTAATTCTGTGAAAGCACATTCATTATAAAGGATAAATTACTGTTTGGTTGAAAGATTGCTAAGGCACTAGCTTTGATATTAATGAAGCATGCTGAGATCTTGGCCGTCCTTATCATTTCTTTTCTAGTGGAACTGTTCTGCAGATAAGAGCAGACTGTTCCATTTTATTCTGACTCGCATGTAACTCCTCTCTGTCAGACACTTTGTACGCTGTTGATAAACTCCTTCACGGGCTGCCATCGGTACAGA
This sequence comes from Harpia harpyja, assembly GCF_026419915.1. Lineage (NCBI taxonomy): Eukaryota > Metazoa > Chordata > Aves > Accipitriformes > Accipitridae > Harpia > Harpia harpyja. Next base: position 107,671,871 of record NC_068940.1, read on the forward strand.
GAGCAGATGCTGCTCTGAAAGCAGAGCTGAGGCAGATTTACCGTTTTTTGCTTTTCACTTCACTCTACCGCAGCTGGATTTTAACTGATGGGTGCAGTTAATACAGTCCAATGCAAAGGCGTATGTAAGCACCAGGCTAGATTTGGGTGCATATTCCTTCCTCAGGGACTGGAAATGCAGCCCACGTTGAACATCCACACCTGACTGGGAACTTGTTCCCTTGTGGGACTGGGAGCTTACGGATCAAAAACTGCAGAAATGGGTGGTTGACAAGCTGGAAGGATGTAAGACGTGGGGAACAGGGTTTGACTTCTCTCTTTTTAAAGCAGTGTTGAAAATTAGGTCAATTCCCACAGCTTTCAGAGGCCTGGAGGATTTCTCAGCCCTTCTAAATATGGATAAGTTCTGGCTTTGCCCGTTGCAGACTGAATGAATAGAGAGTGAGGAAGATGAGACTGCCAGGAGGGTGAGCAGCCCATTTCCCAGGGCAGTCTGCCTCCATCGCTGGTATCTCAGCTGCTTCAGAGGCTGGTGGCAAACCCCATGGGCTGCAGAGCTCCTTCATGACCCTCTTAGCCTACATGCTCATGTAGGACATGGTGCTGGAGCCCTTGAATGATTGGCTGGTACCTCCGTTTGTGAAGAGAGAAGCGAAGCTTCTCATAATTACGGGTTGATAGAAGACCTGCTGAATTACCCCTCAAGTTCTGGAGAATTGCAAAATGACAATTAAAGAACTTTAAATATATATTTACATACTTGCCAATTTTCAAAGGTTTGGGGGAAAAAAGGCAGACTTGAAATGTGGGAAAGGAGTTTTTTCTTGGTTTGTATCTCTGCTTTTCCTTGCCCTAAGCACATAAATCACAGATATCTGCAAATAAACTAACATACACAGAGGGAATAGGAGACCTGTGTATGGGGGGAGGCAGGATTTCTCCTTCAGGGCTATTTTAGCTTTCTTCAATGAACAAAAATGGAGAACAAGGATGATTTAAAGAAAAATCCTGTAACTACCACCCCACCGCTCCCTTCTCAAAAGGTTAGGAAGTAGCAGTGAGCCTAGCAAAGTGGTAAAACAGAGAGAGATAGTTCCCAGGATATTTGCATTCCTAAGGCAACGGAGCTCATGTGATTTCTCCACCTGCTCATTCTCTTTCTGCCCCTTTTCTGAAAACCTGTGACTGAGCAAAGGGCAGAAGTCCAAAATAGGGAGTAAGCAGGGGGGGAAGGCTAGGAAAACTCAACCATTGTATGCTGTGCTTGGCAGCAGGCGACTGGTCAATCAGCGTGTTTGCACTGCCAGCCAATTAGCATGGGCATGGCTCCAAGTCAGTCAGTGCATGACCTGCATATTGCCTCATGATGATATCACAGGGAAATGGTGGGAGAGGAAAGGTGGGACAAGTGAAGTCATAGGCGAAAAGGATATCAGATGGGAAAGGATGCAAATCTTTAGGAAACTGAAATTCCAGTGTTTCATTCCTTGTGAAGCAAAGTAATGAAATATTCTCTATTTATGGTTAGAAATATTGCCACAGACACCTCTCTCTAGATTCTTGCTAGTCTTAGTGTTACTTAAAAGCGCTCCCAAATTCAGGCACACAAATGCATCTGAGAAAGCAGCAAAGCATCATGGTATAGCATGGCACTGGCTGATGTAAATAATGAGTTAAAATTACAGCTGAATTTGGATTAATAGTCCGTAGGCATTAAATCATAGCCAATCTACTCTGTAGGCATGAGTACCTTTCAGGGAAGCCTGAACTGGTAGCTTTGACCCTCGCAATAATGTAGCCACAGCATAATCTAGCTCCTTGGTAGCCTAGGCTCAAATCTGTGCTGCCATGTCAAGGCTATACCCAGCCAGGCTCCCTTGGGCATCTCCAGGTTGCCCATCAGTCTACAGAGTCCTGAATGCTCAAGTCCTCCTGTTCTCCACTCTGCTCTCCTGCCCCGTTTTCATTTCTTCCAGCCCACAAGGGAAAGCAACTTTCCAGAATCATTGACCCCTCTCAGTGAGCGCTCAGCTAGTATCCCATGTCTAACCATGTCCTACTGAAATAAAACTTGAGAGAAGCTGCACCTTCTGGAGCTAAACACTAAGAAGGAAATTGCAATGATGCCTAAGAGAGGCTTTCTTGAATTCAGCGACAGTGTTGTTGGCTTTTTCACAGAGAGCCCTCTCCAAACGGTGGGGCATTCGTGTCATCTCTGCGGGTCCAGTGACTTCTCTTTATCTTTGTGTCTCTTCCACAGATGGCTTTTGTCTTCCTGAGTGGGATGGTATTGTCTGCTGGCCCGAAGGTGTGCCAGGCAAAGTGGTGGCTATGCCATGTCCCGAATACATCTATGACTTCAATCACAAAGGTAGGTGTTGTCCTCAGTGTCAGCAGAGCCAGGCAAGCTGCAGCAAAGGGGAGGCCTGGGAGTCAGAAAATTAGAAATCCTCTTTAGCATCCCTTTTTTATCACACGGTGACTCCCTTCCAAGCAGGAGTAAAACCAGGGAAAAGGAAGTAAAGAAACAGACATTATTTTTTTATGCTGAAAAAAATGTTCTGTTTTAACCTAAACAATGACAAATTTCCTACCTGCCCCACCCAGACCGTAATGGGGCATCATAAGCACCGATTACATGTGTACAACTGAGTAGTCTTGCAGCGTTACAAACCTGTATTTGTTTGATGCTACAAACTTTGTGTAGCAATAGAAACCCACAAGATATTCTTCCAATTTATATTCTTTACTTCATAGGTTTGTTAATTCCAACCCCTGATCTCTGCCCAGACCCCTACGGTGGGTATCTGAGAACTGTGCTGGTAACCAGAACATGTGAATTCTTCCCTATCTCTCATTCCCTCAGGCAGCACATTTCTTGGCTTGCTTGTGGTGCCGCAAAGTCTGTGCATGTTTTTAGAAGCAATTGAAGTACACTCGGTCCTCAGTGTATTTTCAAAGCTAAAGCATTCTCTTTTCTCAGGCAAAGCTGTGCACCCAAAGACTGAAAAATTGAAAGATTTAATTGAAAGAATTAAGACTATATGTTCCCAGCAGAGCACTGACGCTGTTTTCAGAAAACAAGTTATGATATTCCAGTGCACCCTGGTTGCACACAGTCTGTCCTACCTTTTCTGTAAGGGACTGTGAGCTGAGCCAGCTTAACCCCTGGCTGATGACTTCTCGCAGAGACCCCTGCACATGCACTTCACATCAGAGGCCAGGAGGAACAGGCAATCGATCCCTTTTTTCTCCATAACCCAACACAGCATGGATTCCCCCCCTCACTGATGTCCACTGGTCAGTTAAGACCCTTATATGCAGAGGTGTCTATAAATTCTCCCTCTGTAGTCACAGGACAGACACATCTGTTGACTAGTTTCATCCCTGTTAACTGTAATAGGATTTTTTACACACAGCTCATGCAATGATAATCCCACACAGACATCTGAACAAGGGTATTTTCATCTTATGAGACCTTGCCTTCTCTTCTTTCTCTGTCATCATGAGGAGGGTAGCCATAGAAAAATCTATCTTGAGATGCACTGAATCTGTAAACAAAGAGCAGCATAATATAGATCACTTTATTTTCATAGGGAGAGCTGCAACTCTGAGGATGATTCTGTGCTTTGGGACTTTTCAAAGCTTCTCTCCTTCATTTGTAGACCCAGTATCTTAACCTAAACTAAGTGCAACTTGTTATTAGCTCTCTGGTGTTTCTCAGCTAGAAATTTTATAAAGTTGCTAAGGAGATGGAAGTTGTGTTCTTGCAGCTGAGCTTCAAAGCAGACAGGAGCCATCAGGGTTGATGGGATCCATCCCTGGAGGAAGTTTCTCTTGTTCTACCAGGTCTAGTCCCGTTTACTCTGTCTCTCGTTTCTCTCCTACAGGCCATGCTTATCGCCGGTGTGACCTGAACGGGAGCTGGGAGTTGGTCCCAGGCAACAACCGCACCTGGGCAAACTACAGTGAATGTGCCAAGTTCCTCACCAATGAGACGAGGGAAAGGGTAGGCAATTCCATTTGTGCATGGAGCATGAAGTGTTGGCCTCATCCAGGGCTCACCTAAGGAGCACTGTCTCATTTAAAACCCTTGACGAACTCTCTAGTTTGCTGCCTCCTCTTGGAAACTATGTCCGAGTTTTCCAAAGCCACATCTTTGTTTTGATGGGGAATTATTTGAATTGGAAGTTGTCCTCAAAGCCAGAAAACATTCCTCCAGCTGCCATGATCCCATTTGTAAAGATATCTTGGGGAAACTTGAGGCGGGCTCAGGGGCACTAAGTAGTGGTTGGACGTTGTTCCATGCCATTGAGACTCCCTCTTCCCCACCAGGCAATCCTTTTGCTACCAGGTTGTTGCCAATAATTCCAATGCTTATGTGCTTGTCTGTGCTAGGGGATGTACAAACACGGAGCTAAAAGTTGTGTCAATCAAACCAGTAGCAACCCTGCTTCTGTAGGTGATTAACAGAGAACCTCTTTATTGAGAGGTATAAACTAAGGATCAGATATTTTACGTGGTCTGTTCATCGGAGATGGGTGGGGACAAAGTCCTTTGCTAAAGCAAATTAACATGTAAGAACAGATCTTTAACTAATTCTAGTGTAGTCACAATTTTGAAACGGGGACACCAGTCCAAAGTTAGAAAAGGGATTCATAGCATATGGAGAGGGTTTGTATGCTCCTGGGAAAAAAAAGAAAAAAAAGGTCTCTATCTATACATCAGATCTATGGGCCTTATTTTTACACAAATTCAGGTGATTGGCTAAACAGTAGCTGGCAGAAATTTCCTACCTCTCTGTCTGGGTCTCAGCCCAGCCAGGGCTCTGTAGTGCCTCTGAATGTTTCCCAAACCGAGCGCATCACAGAAGTAATTCTGTGCTAATGTGACAGCAAAGCTGTCAGTGGAGTCACCTGAGAGGATGTGACCTTTTTGTTTCGCAGAGAAAGACATTTCCACCCACACGCGGTTGCTGCTCTATTTCTGTAATTTGCAAAGAATTTAGCAGAAACCTCTGGTTTCTCAGTGGTACTTGGAAGATGTCCTCCTTGGATATGGGGTATGGCATTAGGGACTGATCATTTGCAGCAAGGGTTATTTTCAAGTTGGAGATAAAGATCTAACCACAAGCTTCACGGTAGGGAGCAGGCTTGAAGATGATACACAGTCCCTTTGGGATAATGTTCTTAATTTTAAATCCAACCACAGCATAGGTTTTTGTGTTTTGCTTTTTTTTTCTCAACAGTGAAGCAACATATGAATGAAGTTGTTTAGTGAGCAAAGATGTTATTTGAACATCTGCATGCATTACATCACACGGTCAAGGAACAGACAAGGTTGTACGCACCAGGTACTGCTCCAGCTACTTAATAGCAAAGCGTGTTGTCTCAGTGCTGGATGGTGTTCACTTTTAGAACAAGTTTGGTGGGACTCATCTTTTCCCAGTCCATATAATGGAAAGAACTATTTTAGCACCAGAGGTTTCTGGGAAGTTTCTGGAGTAGGTGTCGGAGTCATTGAGCATCTTGCTCACGCTGAGAGCTTTACTAAGTTGCACAACTCCTTGACCTCGCTGAAGTCATTGTCTCCCCTGTCCCACCTCTCTCAGCCATGTCCTGAGATGGGAGTCATCTGCTGCAGACCTCTCCATCTGAGCAAGTCTCCTAGATTTCCCCTAGGGAAGGGAGGTCCTTTCTTTTAAACCTCCCATGCTGGCAGCTAGGACTTGGTCAAGGTAAATCAGTAGGGGAAGGGTACAAAGAAGAGAGTTGTCCATTTGTTAGCAGCACAAGGAAGAAATAGAGATCTTCCACTCCCAGGCTGGTAAAAAAGGCTGAAGGCAAATTCTGTTGTCCTGGGTTTCATGTATCTGTCTTTCTTTGTGTCCCCTGAGTGTAGAGGTGGTCACTGCACAAACAGGGGACTTGGACTGTGCTTCCTAACGGAGAGAAGTTAGATGAGGTGTCACAATGCAGAAGACTTCATTTTTATTCTCAGCCTCTGCTGTTACTTGGAAATTAATGCTCCTCATGACCTCTCCCTTTATGAGCTGTTTTGATAAACCGTCCCAATATAATCATCCTCATTGTTCTGTACACAAGGCTCAGTCATCTTTTGCCATGAGTTTTCTGTTCTAGCTACACAGAGGTGAACGTAATGATATTTAACGGTAAGACAAATTAGACCATCGTCATTGTTCAGATTAAATGGGCAACATGGTATTGCCTAAGTGATGCCTGCCCAATGCAAAGAACGTGAGCAAAAATGGAAGTTTCCCCCACCTTTGGAATTGTATCTTGATTAACAAATACTTTTCAACAGCAGCTATTACTTATTATTATTATTATTATTATTATTATTATTATTAACCTTGTATTTGCAAGGGCTTGCTTTCCTCAGTCCAGCCCTGCGCTCACCTCCTAGTGATGCTGCTTGCTGTCATGTAGTTGCCGTGTCTTACCATAAAGGTGGCTGCATTTTAGTGACAAGTGAAGCAATGCATATACATCCACTGTGGGCCTCTTGGGCCTTCCAGTATAAAAAGTGTTCTGGAAATAAAAGAAAAAAGGAATGACCTTCTTTTTTTCTCAGTCTGGTGGTGAGTTTCAGAGAGTAAGGAAGGACTTTTGTCTTTCACACCCAAGCATGGCTCTGAAGCACTGGTATTAATAAACCTTCCTTTGATTTTTTCCTTGAAGTAAATATGTCAAGAGATGTCAGAATCAGGGAATTTGGCAAGATAGACTAGTCGTCTTTAGAGAGAGATTGTTTTCTATTATTATTTCCCCCCCTGGGGAACAGCATCTTTGCGTCACCAGTAACAGCTGCATTTAACCAACATTTTGAAAGGAGATCGTGGGCTGACTCTGAGTAGGACAGCATCCAAGCAGATGTAACCAGAGGATCTTTTAAGAAACTATGCATTAGAAAGCATTAGGAAAAATCTGTCTGTCTGTGACTATATATATCTCTCTCTCTCTCTGCATTGCTATCTCTAGAAATAGACCTATATCTATAGATAGCTATATATACAGATATACACACCTAAATAAACACCCACGTCCATGTGCACACACACATATATATGTCCATGTATGTTTGTTTAGGTGTGTAGTTTTCTCATTTTAGCCACTGTGGGATAATTATAAGATTGACCAAAGCAGCAAACAGAGAGCCCCAGAGAAAGTTTGTGTCTTTTGCTACCTTTTCCTGAACCATATAAATAGGATTATTTCACACAGAGCAGCACGGAAACCACTTTCTGAAATTAGCAAAGTGTGCTAAAGCCATCAGAGCCAGGAGAATTAACAGCTCGTAACTGCCCAGTGAGCAATTGCTCTTGGGCTGTTTTCTAAGGGAAAATTAGCACTGCTGAAGGACGCTGGATTGACGTCCCTGAAGATTGATGTCCTCTCTTTAGCCAGGAGAGCAGGTAGGCTGCAGCTAGCTATTGAAGTGTGTTTCCCCAAATACCTTGCAGATAGCATTAATCTTACCGTGAACAACCATGCCTCTGACACGGTCTGTAGAAGACAACTTTTTAGCAAGGGGTAGGAAGAAGTTTTGTGGAAAGGTGTCTTAGCAGCACTGCATGGGAAGATAAGACAGTTTCCTTTGTGCCTTTGGGCAGTGCTGAAAGCCACCGCTACACCCCAGTCTGTATATATTCTCTCATATTCTGCTTTTAAGAGAACCCTTCACCAGTGCAGCAGAGATGGTGGAATATCTTGTTCTTCCACTCCTCCCCAGGAGACATGCGTGGGCATCCCCCATCCCAATTGCACCCTGGATCTTCAGAAAGTCTCCCTGCCTCTGAACAGATAAGCGGAGAGATCTCTGGCTTCCCAGCCCAGGACCCTGACCAGGCAGCTCTGCTTTGTTTATTTTCCATCCCATGTTTAAAGAGAGACAGTAGGACAAGGGAAGGAAGGGGAATGGATTGGCCAGTGTTCACTCTTTGAGGAGGGCAGTGTGGTTAAACACCAGCTGTTTACGTGTGTGCTGCGTGTTTCACATCGCTGGACTGCAAGCTGCTGAACGTTGGGAGAGGGTATACAGCACTGCTATGTAACCATGAGATGATAGACACATAGGTGTATATACATATGTTTACTCTATATTTGTTCTCTTCTTACACTCTTCCCTAAGCATCTGTTCGTGGGCATGTAGGAGACAGGCAGCAGGGCTAAAAGGACCTTTGGTCTGGCCCAGATTGGCCATTCTCCTTACAGCTTGCTTAGGTTCCCTTAAAAACAGGAGTGAGGGCAACCTGTATTCTTGGAGCTCCTCAATCTTTGAATAAAACGTGGCACACGTGGGAAGTCCTGATGTGCCGCTGGCATTAGTAGGCAGCTTTTTAGGCAATTTCTCTCCAAAAATCATAGTAGCGCTTTGACTATGGACCCCTTCCCTTCCACACAGCCAGCCAATAGCAGCACCTTCAGCATGGTCATTTTTCTGTTTTCAGACACTGGCAGGAGTAATGGCATATTTCACTCAATAAGCAGAAATTTCCTTCATTCCCATCTCCCCCAAAACAACATTAATGCCAAACACATCTTTTTTTAAAGCAGGTCAAACCCATCCTTTTTTCAAGGATGAGCTTAAGGGTAAATGTGACCTACATCTACTGAAATCATGGGGAAGGGGAATATGAGCCAGCAACTTGGGAGGTTAGCTCAGCTTGGAAACCACCAGCCTAGCAAGATGGACCGTCCTAAGATCTAACCTCAGCCCACCAATCCTGTCTTCATCTGTCACTGCTTGTTTATATCATGGTGGTTTTACTGCTTCCAGGGAAATCAGAGAGGCCTCGAGAATCTATCACATACCAAACACTATGGGAAAGGCACAGCATGTTGCAGGGCTGCTTTATCTAAACTCCATTGTTCAAACCAAAAATCTTCTATGCCTGGCCTTTGTTCTTGGAGCTCTCTGGGGTCCTTTTAAAAGCGAACAACTTTGCATAGCCTCAAACTGATGGCATAAAACTTGTTTACATAGTGTATACTGAGTTACACAGATGAAATGCCATCAAAGTGTCATTTATTGGCACCATGAAAGATGGGCAGATGTTTTAAACTGCGTGTAGGAATTAAAAAAAAAAAAAAGCATCGAGATGTGTTCTTCATTCTTGCAAACAACCCTGTCATGCAGTCCTCATTTCATGCCTGTAGGTTAGGTCTAGCAGGTTCCTGTAAATGCTCTATCACCTTTTACTATGGTGCTGCTGATAATAGTCCATGCCTAAAGTCTGCTGAGAAAGTCTGATTGTTTATAACAGCAACATAGTAATACTTCAGATGAAAGCACAAGGATTCTCACAACACAACACACAGGGTCAGATATAGTCCCCTTTTACCCCATATTTAACCATTGCTGGCCCATAGTAGATGCTTAAGGACACTTTATAAAGGCTGGCAAGCAAAGAGTGTTCTTGTCCTTACTTACAGCCTTCCAAGAGCCTGCAGCTGTGGGCCATTCTCAGCATGTGATTGTAGCATAGGATTTGGAGAACTTTTTTTCTATTAATGTGAACAGCAGATTTGGGGCACGTTTTTTCTGTGGCCTCCTGGATATCCTGTGGCTGTGAATACCGTAGGGCACAACATGGAAAAGCGCTACCTTTCAGGAATACAGCTATGGGGCACACAAAGAGCTCAGATGCCCTCTGAGACATGGGTCTACTCCCACCCTTTTCCTTTTTCCTTTTTTTTTCATAGACTGTTCTATAGCATTGAACAACTCTCCAGCTCTGCTGACTGCAGTTAAGGGGTCCAATTTATTTGCCTACACTCAGACACCTGCTACCACCAGAGGTGCATTATCTACCTACGGTATTAGCACAAGGCTGGCAAATATCAAGACCCATGCTCTTCTGGAACAGTTTCTAGGGTCCACATGGGTACTTTCGATCATCTCACACAGCACTTAGTGCTTATGTGTAGGCAACTGAATCTGAAGATCTCTCCTTGTTGACTATCATGTGAACATAGACACTCAACACACACGGAGATGCACATTTACACATCTAAACTGGGGTACCTTAGTCTGAGAGCTGACCCCAGTCGCTATCCAGATTGCGAGGATGTGAAGTGCCCGGCACCTCTATAGATGAGGGGAACAGAATTCTGTAGCAAAAAGTCATATTCAACACTCAGTGTTTTCCCTTAGGGTTTGGAAATCAGTGACTGTTTTGTGCCTTTTGCAAATATCCCTTCTCCCTGCCATTAAGCTTTTTTTTTTTTTAGTCACATCTTTTATTGTAAAAAAAGACAAGAAAGGCAATGACTAGAGCTAGTGACAGAGGCTTTCTGGCATTGCTTATCATCAAAAGCAGTAAAATGCTTCCCCTGCTAATTTCAAACATGTCATTAGCAACATCTGAATCAGCAGCTTTGAGAAACTTTGCAGATACTTGATCTGGAAAGCCCTTGCATATGCTTCCATCCTTGTATACTGCTAATCCCACCCTTCAGCATAGCCTGCCAACCCTTCAAAAGACCACTGGATCCATTTCAGCTTCACAGCCTGAATATTGCAAAGCCTTGCTGTTGTCTCACAAAGGGGGAAAGAAAAAGGAGGAAAGGAGAAAGTTGGATATAGGGCACAGTGCAATGGTATTCACTCAGGATGGAGTTTGCCACCAGTCATCAGGAAAATACATGTCTCAGTCACACACGTCCTTTCCTGTGACACTGGAAGGAAACAGAATACATGAACACCAAAGCCCTGAAGGTTTCATCCAGATGCTGAAACACAGGTTATGTTTATGCCCAGAGTTAGAGGAGATGTCCTAGGGTATATGAGACAACTACAGGGGAACTGCAGCTACAACATGGGACCTACAGGAAACTCGTTCCCTTCTGTAAAAGCAGCTTGAAGCCAGACAGGACACTTGGGTGTCTAAAATGACATGAGACACATGGAAGGACAACTGAATTGAGTCCTGAGGGTCACAAGGCCTCTTACCTGAGAGTCAAATGGATGGGACTTGCTAGATAAATGTAAACACCTCTATCTGAGCTAGTCACCCTGGACTCCTCTTGTGACAACCTAGTCTATGCAGCTGATAGCTGAGGGCACCATCCTGTGATTAAAATAGATAAATTGCAGCTTACAGCACTCCTTTCTTACTGCTGCTGAGACCTCAGGTGGCCAGCTCTGATAGAGCTATAGACATATAAATTAGAGGACCACATCCACTATGTACAAACTCCATGTACCCATGCTAGAATTTGAGGGAGCAGAAACAGTCTTCACACAGACTGTCCTACAGCTGGCTGCAAGGCACGAATAAAAGCACAGCCGTGGTTTTGCAATGGATGGGGCCTCAAAACCCCACGCCTGGTGCTCTGATGTAGCTCTCAGCTGTCCTGCAGAGGAAAGCAGTTTTCCTCTGGATTCAGATCAATGCACATTATCTCCCCATTGGTGGAAGTATACAAATTAGGAGTCAGGTTAAGTCCTGAGCACAGTATGAAAAAGTAACAACCAGCTGCTCTGAGGAGCACACCTGGAAGATGCCCAAACTGCAGGGAGTGGGGAATGCAGGGACCTTTGTGGGAGGGGGGCACATCCAGCCCGTGGATGCCCATGGTGGCTAGGTTTTGTTTATTTTGTTTTTTCCACGCGCTGAGTTCATGCAGAAGCCATCTCCGGCTCTGTTTTGGTTTCCCGTTCTCCCAAAGCCACCAGGCTGCTGTGAAGTTTCTACCCTGAGGTCAGGCTGGTGGAAAGCTGAGATGCAACTGGGAGCAGAGAGGAAGTCTCCCACCAAACCAAGAGGGAGGCGGAAAGGGAGATCTTGTTACGGGTTCAACACGCAATACGTCTGAAATAGTAATTACGTTTTTTGCGGTTCCCTCTATTGTCAGTCTCTGAGTTACGGCTGAAGTGAGGTCGGGAAGGCAGGATCAGGTGGGCTAGCTCGCTGCAGACGGATGGTTTCACGTGGCTATACAAGATAGATGGCTGTGGTTTGGTGGAGCTTTGCAATGTGTGTCCAGAGAGGATGAGGGAAAAGAAGTGCCCTGAGGCTGTGCAGCGCCTGAGACCACCACAGACCATGACCTAGAGAGGATGCGTGGTGCATGACTTGATGGGAAGTCATTTCACCAACCCCAAAACCAGCTCAGCCGCATCAGGGGGCCTCATCCTGCCCAGCACCCTCCAGGAGCAACCACGACTGGCTCAGGCATGCGAAGGCAAGGCCTCCAGAGCGTTCTTCTGCAGGCCCTGTTGGCAGGGGAAGGGGACAAGTTGGGTACTCCTTAGGGAGATGGCAAGAGGCACAGGAAAGCTGTAAAAGATGGGAAAAAAGGGGGGGTCAGATACACCCACGCCTTCCCCATCATTATCTTATCCCAGCAGGGCATGGGATGGAGTGGGCAGAGGGCAATGTTCAAGGATGCCAGTTTTGAAACTGATGTTTCCTAATCTTGATACTGTGTTGTGAGTTTTACAATATTTTGCTGATAATCTTAGCCCCTGGAATCACAGATATGGAGGTTTTGTCCTTCTGGTTTTACTTTAGCTTTTTTTCAACTTTTCTTTTTTTCAGTGCACATGTCAACAGTCGAAACAGTGAAGGATTACTGCAGGAGTCAAATTAAATGACACTGGTTAAAGTATCACACCTTTTAAAACAGGGTCCCATGATATGGCAAGGCCAGATTTTTGCAGGGTGGGTTGCTTCTTCCAATAGGTCAGTGGATGACCAGTGATGGTCAGTCTGTCTTCAAGGTGGACTCATAAGAAACATTAGGTAGAGCTCCTGCTGTAGGAGGATGGTCTAGTAAGTAGTGCACTGTCTCGAGACTATGGAGGTCCAGGTTGCATCCATGGCTCAGCCAAGCATGACCTTTGTGGTCTTCTGTGAATTATTTAAAATCCCACCCATCTCAGCTCCAAAAAGAGGGTTCTCAGACCATGGAGGTGGTTGTTTCAGCTGGCAAATGACTCAATATTTTGTTACCTGGAGGACCTTTCCTGATTCAGCATTGCGGTTTCCACTGAGCTGGGACCTCCCTTGTGCTAGGAGATGAGTGAGACCTGGAATTGCCTTTAGAGCTTTTTTTTTTTTCCTCCTGGGTAAATCCAGGTCTCACCATTCCTGAGGACAAACACTCCTGGGAACTAGCAAGCAGGAGCTGCCCTCCCAAAGGCTGCCCTGCACAGCCTTTTGGAGAACCTCAACCTTTTGCTCCTGAGGCTTTCACCAAGGACCTAAGCACCCCATCCAAAAAATCACCTTCCCTGAAGGCTCCCCATTGTGACACTGGGTAAGATTTGCGGCACCTATGTCTGCAAGAAAGCACACCAGCGTGCATGCATGCATGCATGCATGTGTATGTCTTGGCAGTTCTGACTCAACATCCTTTCAAAAAGAGGCCCTGTGGTTAATCAGAGGAATTAACCACAGCCTCCGAAAACGTCCTGCCAGCCAATCAGCAGGCCCTTCCCAAGCCCATTGCTGCTACAACGGTGTCGTTGTCCGATAGGAACGTGGATCTTTCTGGTTAAATTTCTGAATGGGGATCAGGGATGCTTTTGTTCAGCTGGGCAGAGTAATGCCTCACAACTGCCGATTGACCAAGAATCCTAAACTTGCAGTAGGATTTTTATTTTTTTTTAAATTTTCACCATGGAGGCAAATGTTTTCCGGTTCAAAGAGGATTCCAGCTTGGCAGTGGGAAAAGTGCACCAGGCTTTGAAGGGAAGAAGCTTTTTTCCCCCCCCTAAAGCTTTCAAGTCTGCTCACATTGGCTTTTTAGTGCCTGCTGCCTCCACAGATAGAGAGAGATATATATATACGTATAAAAATACGCACATACACACACGCTAGATTAATATTGGCAAGCGCACCACTCTGCCAATGGAAACCGCAAAGAAACATTCACATATCTGGGGATTCTGATGTAATAGGGCTGAGGTTTCGCATTCCAGGACAGCATTTCTAGCCTCAAATCAAAATCAGAGCTGTCATTCAGAGCCCAGCGTTACTAATGTTATTGCAACCCAGCGGGTGGGGTGAGGGAAAGACAGGAGGCAGGGGAGGAGGGAGCGAGGAGAAAGATGCTGAATTGGTTGGTTTCTTTGGGGTTTATTTCTAATTTCAGATGATGAAAGGCAGTACAAGTTAGGGTGGTGGCAGGCGTTTTAACCCTTTTCAGGCAGATATTCAGTAATCCCTGAGTTAAGCTGCATGTCCCAGCACGGGATGAAGAAAAACATCTCAATATTTAATGGAAAGCTCAGGGTTTCTAAGCCCATAGCTAAAATATAGAGGGCCAAGAGAACTAAAACCTCCTACAGAATTAATTACTATGAGCTCTCCTGTCACAGGATCTTTTCCAATGGGACTCTGGCAAGCTAAAGTTGTGTCTGGATTGGATAACCACAGTCATAGGCTGCTTTTGATTTTAAAAAAAGAAAAATATATGCAGGTGACTTCTTCTCATATCTCGCAGCCAAACTATATCCTCCCCATGTTTTCTGTGGTGGGTTGACACTCCACCAGCCTGGACATCAGTCATTCAGCAATGGTATGGCATAGCCTTATGGCTACATTTTACAGTTCCAGCAAAAATCCCAGGTCAGTGGGCATTTTGTTCAAGCAAAAGTTGCCAAGTGATCTCTGGATTTAGCTGAGAGTTTGTAAAGCGCTTTGGGTTCCTTTGGGATGAAAATGCTGCAAACCTCCCAGGCATGGGATTAACCCAACTCCATCCCTAGTCCCTTACAAAAATCCCAGCTGCCCCCAGTCATTAGGAAAGATGAATACCGCTTTCCAAGCTGCTCTTATGTCAAAAAGGCAACAACAAGTGTGATTGCCAAAGTTTCCCAGCCCCAGAGCTGTACACCCCCAGCAGGTATGATAGCCTGAATCTCTGTGCTGCTACCATGGTTGTGTTACGATGCAGTAGGACGCGTTCTAATGTGACGCTATTTTTTCCATCATTTGTACTGCAGGAGGTCTTTGATCGCCTCTATTTGATTTATACTGTTGGATACTCCATCTCTCTGGGATCCCTCACAGTTGCTGTCCTTATCCTGGGATACTTCAGGTAGGCGGCTCTGTTTCTACCTAAGCAAGTTGTCACTAGACTGGAAAAGCCTCGGGCTTTCCTAAAGGATAAAACTGGGGTGGCATGTGCTTCTTCAGCAAGCCACAAGAGGTTGCATCTGTGCTTTGGGCTGTGTTAGTGTCACTTAGGCCAAACTTCTTGGGGGATGGTGGGTGGGTTGTCTGAACTTCTTCCGCTTGCCTGCAATGGAGTTTTCTAGACCCTCTTTGTAGCAAATGGGAAGAGAGGTGTCTCCAGGAAGAGGTTTGTCTCCCTTGGAAGACTATCTAGGGTTTTCTGCCCCTATGACCCCTTCAGATGACTGGCTTAGATTTAGATGGCTAATTTTTAGATAGCTAAGGTTTCATAAGGGAAATTCCACTCTAAACCCAAATATTCATGAAGGATAGACCAGTTGAAGGGAACCCCAGCCATGTAGAAGTGCCGGACTGACTCCTCCAATCTCCCCATGCTGCTGCTGTACCTAGGGATCCAAAAATGATCGCTCACCCTCCTATCTGTGATTGTCTGACCTCCCCTTCCACCACCCCTGCCAAGGGATGTAGACCCCTAAATACCATTTTGAACCCACGCCATCCATTCCTCAGACCTGGCTGTTGCATTTTCTTGCTGAAACGGAGACCATGGGATGGGAGGGATGAAAGGTGTCACTCCCAGCGAGAAGTTTGTCCTTTGGGAAACCATACCTGGTGAGCTGCAGATAAAGCAGGGTGCTGAGTCCCGATCTCCTGAGCCCCATATTTGCTTCCCTTTGGTGGCTGGCAGTATCTTCTCCTAGCAGACAGCAGGACCTAGACAACAGCTGTGGAGGGAAATTCTCCACGCAGCAAACAGCCACATGGTGTCTGCAGATGGACTCAGCAGCTCCCACTGTGCAAGCTCAAGCTAAGCCCCAGACACATACCACTGGGAATAAAATGCGTGGCCTTTGGCTCTAAAAGTGCTCAGACCTCTCTGCAGTGAGTAAAAGGAGGTCAGGGGGATTTGCTTGGACAGCAGAGCGTCCCAGCGCCCGAATCTGTGACACACACAAGCCAAAGGGGACTGCAGGCCCCTCCTGGAGGCACTTCACATGAGATAGTCCCAGAACCCATCCCTCCCACCACACTCCTGTCCTCCCAACCCTTTCCCTCCTGTTTCATTTCCCACTGGACACCGGCAAGGTTGTTAAAATATTTCATGTCCATGTATGCAAGAGTACTCCTAGTTTCAGGAGACGTGCTCTCTCTTTATTCATGTAGTCAGAGCACTTCACTTACAG
This sequence comes from Harpia harpyja, assembly GCF_026419915.1. Classification (NCBI taxonomy): domain Eukaryota; kingdom Metazoa; phylum Chordata; class Aves; order Accipitriformes; family Accipitridae; genus Harpia; species Harpia harpyja. Next base: position 107,688,223 of record NC_068940.1, read on the forward strand.
CCCAGACTACATGGGCAACTGGGCTAAAGCATCTTTGTCCCAAGAATCAAAACAGCAGCAGGGGCCAAACCAGATTTTATTGCAGATAGCACATGATGCAGAGATTCACTGACTACCTTTCAAACGCAGGGAACAAAGCCCATCTTCATTTCTACCTCAGCAGTTCCACTTGGCGTAATTTTTATTATACTAGCACAGGAAACAACAGTTATTACTATCACAATCTCCTCCAAAGGAGAAAAAACCACAGCTTTTATTTTTTATTTCTGTTATTGGAGCTGGGGATTTGAGAGGGTATAAATCCATTCATAAATTCATGCATGGCTAGCTAGGCAACAGAGCTATAGAGGACAGAAGGGGACCCCAACATGTCAGTTAGTTCCTTCTTCTCCCCAAAGGCATGATCACTGTTTCTAAAACACACCTGATAGATATGGGTCTAACCCATTCACTTCTTACCATCCAGCTTTTCCCCCAAAAGGATCTTAAAGCGCTTTACAATCAGCATTTGCGGGGTCATTGCTGCCATTGCTGGGGTGGAGCCCAGAAACTGTTCAACATCACCAAGCAAAGGATAGTGTCTCTAACAGCAAACAGAGAAAACAGCCCAGCACACTATAGTTACTACTATAGTTGCTACTAAATTTGGAGTGGGCACAAAGATTAGCAGTTTACAAGAACCTCTACAAGGTTTTTAGTGGCCACAAGTTCTGTAGCCTTTGAAGTCCATTTCCACTGCACAAAGTGCAGAGAAAAGTAAAGTCTTTAAATGCAGGGTTTGACTTTGAGAAGGGTAGATTTGTTGGAGGGATGGATTTAACAGTGAAAGGGACACACGCAGGATACACACTTCAGTATCAGTGAGCACCGTGCATGTATCCTGCCTTCTGTCTGTACATCTTGGAAAATGACTGCATGTCTGATGCACGCTTGTTGCATGTGCACTGAAAACCAGGGACGTGCTCCTCGTGCACACACTGCACGCAGGGATGCACACACACTGCACAGCTGTTGGCTCACTGCACAAGCACTGCACAGCAGATGTACATTCTCCGAAGGTACACCGCACGCTGGATGCACGCTCACTGCACACACCCTACGCATCGGCTGCGCGCCCGCTGCGTTCATCCTGATGTTCACCAGATGTGCAGACACTGCACAGGTGCATCATAACGAATGCACCTCTGCCTGCCTCCAGATGCATGCACACTGCACACGCACTGCATGCACACTGCACTCCAGATTTGCACACACGGAGCACGGACTGCACATCGTATACCCTCCTCCAGCTGCATGTGCGCTGCACACACACCATCCTCCAGATGCAGACTCACTGCCCACTGCATGCATGCATGCTCACTACCCATGCCCATACAGGCAAAATGCATCCCTGTTTCTTTGCAAGATTTCCCAGTCAGAAACAAAGGAGTTTATACGAGTACAGGCACAGCATCGTCCTAATGCAAAGTCAGCAGCAGTGTGCTGCAGCCAAACCCCTGGAGTAGGTATGAATTCATTTACCAACCCCACGGGTGAACCATAAGCGCAGGGCAGCAGCACTAGTACTGCTTCCCTATGGTGGCAAGGTGCTGATGAGAGGAGCTGGGGCTCTTCAGAAGCAGAGGTGACCCTGAGTCTGTCTAGCAGATGGGCTAAACTACTCCAATCCTTCTCTGTCTCCTCCTCCAGACGTTTGCACTGCACTAGAAATTACATCCACATGCACCTGTTTGTCTCCTTCATGCTGAGAGCCATGAGCATCTTCGTGAAGGACGCAGTCTTGTACTCCGGGTCGGCTTTGGAGGAGATGGAACGGATCTCAGAGGAAGACTTGAAATCCATTACTGAAGCACCTCCAGCAGATAAATCGCAGTTTGTGAGTATTGCCAGAGCAGCTGGTTCTCCAGGCTTTGTGCCTTTGTCCTCTCTGTTCAACACCTCGCCTCTTTCGAGGGGATTTTCCACCCTACTGAGGGTCACCCTCCACAGCCTCTCCCCATCCCTTCCCACTACCTCTCAATCACTGGCCCAGACTGCCCAGCCCCAGAGCTAAGGAAGAGCTGTTCCCCATGGCAGTCAAAGGTAAAGTCAAGGTTGATGTCTTCTTTCCCATCTACAGCTATTATTTTCAATGTTCCCTGATGCCCCCTAAAGTGTATGGCTCTGGAAACTCCCCTGGCTATCCCAGCGCGAGGCACGTCAGTGTTTGCATTTCACAGCGTGTGCTTCTTCCACCACAATGTGCAATTGGCTGAGTTTCCACTTGGAGCTCCTCTCTGCATGACACATGGAGGCATCACTGTGCTGTAACATCTGGGGCATCAAACCGACAGCCCAGATATAGCAAAGCCATGGTTCAACGTGTCTTGGGAGGCTCTCAGCCCTGACTCCAGAGCCAGAGCAGAGGTAGCTTGTAAGGAAGAAGGTCAGCAGTAGACATCTCACCTCACTGTAATTTTGAGGCAAACCATAGCTGGTTGCTCGTGTTCTGATTTATCACTCCCATCTCTGAAAAAAAGACATTATAGAAGGGATAATGGAAGGATTATGCACTACCATAAGAAAGGGTAGGGTTCATCTGCAAAAAGCAGATGTCTACAAAGGAGACACCTTCATTCAATCTAGTCACCTCAGGTTCAATCTATGGTCAGCTGAGTCAGTATGGTCAACACAGCCGGTCGAGTCAAGGGTATGACGAGCCACATCCTAAAATAAAAAATTGAAGTGAGGTCAGTTGAACTTGTCTCCAAAAGTACATGTTTCTTTTCACTGTATAGAAAGCTCAGATGGCAATATCTGCATCGTCCATGTGCTGGGGGGGGATGAAGCCCATCCTCGGGTTTCAGAGTCGTCCCCGCCTGCTGAAGATGTCTGCTCTCCTTGTCATTGGTCTCATCACAGATTTCCCATGGTGCATCCTAGGTATGGTAGCTCACCATCCATGAATTGTGAGATGCTGCAGAGACAGAGGAGGTAGATTTTAGAATCTAAGATCAAGGTTACACAAAAAATCTGAGCTAGCTCAAACATCCTAGTGGAGTGGCTCTTGCAATGTGGTAACAAACTTTCTGCCTGTGTATTCATTTGGGTTCTCAAGTCTTTCACAGCTTGTGCTACTACCAGGGACCTGGCCACCAACACCTCTGCATAAAATCATCATATATGAAGTGTCCCACTGTGCATCCAAGTCCCCCCAAACGGAAATTTGTTATCATGTTTCCTTCCCATTTCAGAGATCCATTTCATTAATTTGGTGAGTCTTTGGCTGGAGCACTCAGCACACGTCAAAACACTCCCTTTTTGGAAAGAAGACAAAATGTTTTGCTGCATTGTTTTCTGTTTCTCCTTGGGCTGGACTCATTATAAGGAATAATTGGGATAATACATTGCATTCTTTGAATATTAGCAATTTAATAGCATTTCCCATTCTTCCAAATTGAAAGGCAAACAAGTGATGAAGGCAACAATTAATGTATTTCTTTTGTTTCCAAGTGAAGTGGGACCTTTGCAATTATTGCCTATTGCTCCCTGTGTGTGGGTATATGGTGATTTTTTTTAAATAAAAAAATTATTGTTAAATCTGAATGGGATTTTTTAATTCATCTTCCTTCTATTTTAACTCACTTTGTAAAAGAAACTGAGCGTAAATGTGTCCATATTATATATATACACATATATATGTATATATGTATATAATATGTGCATATTCATTTTGATTGGCAAAGAATTAGCATAAGAGCTGTGCCAGAATAAAAAATTCTCTTTTTATTTACAAGGTGCATATTATTGACATTTTCTGCAAGTTGTTCGTATTCCTCTCAAAGGAAGGGGCAGCATGGAGGTGTACTGCTGCCCCGGGATGTGTTTGGTAATCACAGGCTTCCTGCGAAATCAAACTACCCAGAGTCCTAGCATTTCCACATTGACAAGAGATGGCTTCATGTGTCCCTTTGTACCAATTAACCCCATCATCATTACTTTGCAGCCTTTCTCTACTAGGGCTGAGAAATGTTGGAAGAAGGGTAGCTTTGCCCCACTCTGCCAGAAGGGCAGGGGAGCATTCAGTCGCAGTCAGGGTTTTCCTCTCAAGAAAGCAAAGGCTTGCAGGTCAGTGTGGAGTGAGAGGTCAGCTTAGGAGCCCATTTAAGATCAGTGTGTCCTGGAAGACTCTACCAGGCCTTCCACCTCGCAGCTCAGGTCTGTTCAGAAAACACCTTGACATTTTGGGTGAAATCCTCCAGCTTCTGTTTGCTCTTGGAGGACCAGTCACCAAAGCCTACAGCAGCCATCTAGGGTGTCTTCACGCTCGTTGAGGAAAGACGGGCAGCCCTGGAGAACCCTGTCTTGGACATCCGTGACAGGATGGCATGACTGACCCTCAGCACAGTGCCCGCATCTCTCCACGAGCCGAGGAGGGAGTCATACTTCCAAGTGATGTGACTTGCACCAGGTCACCCAGAATGAGGTGACTTGGCCACAGCCCTTTGTCCTCTAACATGGACAAGAGGCACAGGGAAAAGATGAAACACAGCTGCCCTAGAAGGTGTGTGAGCCCCTCATCACCGGGCTTGGGAGAGATAAGACAAGAGGAAATGGCCTCAAGTTGAGGCAAGGGAGATTTAGGTTAGATTTTAGGAAAAATTTTTTTACTGAGAGGGTTGTCAAACATTGGAATGGGCTGCCCAGGGAAGTGGTTGAGTCACCATCCCTGGGGGTATTCAAAAAGCGAGTGGACAGGGTACTCCAGGGCATGGTTTAGGGGGCATGGTTAATGGTTGGACTCGATGATCTTGAAGGTCTTTTCCAACCGAAATGATTCTATGATTCTATGATTCTATGATCAGGTCAGCATCTCTCCACATGTGCCCTGTGCTCCTACTCCTCCCAACTCACCTGCTATTGGAGACAAGATGTCAGGCTGAGGGGAAGCTTCCTTCTCAGTTGTTCATCTCTTCTGTTCTTGCACTGATTTTTGCCCCTTGTAAAAGCTCTGCAACAGAATTTTCTGACTTCTTTTTTTTTCCTTTCTCCATCTTGTTTTCCAGCCCATCTTGGTAAATTATGGCTTTATGTAGAACAAGAATTTCACACCATGTTCCTCACATAGCCCTGTCTTTCTGTGGTCATTGCAGGTGGGCTGTAAAGTAGCGGTTACCTTCTTCCTCTACTTCCTGGCAACCAATTACTACTGGATTCTGGTGGAAGGGCTCTATCTCCACAGCCTCATCTTCATGGCATTTTTCTCAGAGAAGAAGTATCTTTGGGGATTCACATTATTTGGCTGGGGTAAGTCATGGCTGCTCCTTACGTCTGATCTGTAAGAAGCCTGTTGGAGGTAGTCTTTGAAGCAGATAGTGCATATACATAAATATGGGAGAGGGGATGCAGGCAAGGTGAGCATCAGAGACACAGTGACTCTTGCAAGGACAGGTTAGCTCTCTTGTGAAGGCTTTATAATTTCTAAATTGTGGTATTTACATTGTGGCACTTCCAGGATCTCTGGAAGGATGCGCCCAGGCTTGGAGAGACAGCACATCTTGCCATCCTTCCAGGGCAGCAGATGTGTGCATGCGACAGCTGATTTTAGTGCACCCCCTGAGTTATCTCCATCTCTGCCAAGTGCCTCCTGCTGAGAAACAGGCGTTGGGCTGGAGGGATGGAAAGTTGCATGAGATTGTGAGCATCTGCTTCCCACGGCAGACCTAAGCTCTGATTTCCTACCTCAGATTTAAGCTTTAAAAAGCTCCTGACGTTTCATGAGTGTTGGAGCACCAGTAGAAACGTGCAATTTTGGGGGGAAGACCTTTTTTTCCTTTTCTTTTAACTTGGGCGTCTTTTCTCGGAGTAAGGAGAAAGGGGCGGGATGTGGGTGGAGGGAGGGTGCTCATTAGTGGAAGGCATTGTGGGCACACACATTTCAGACGAGAATGTGTTTTCCGTTCACTTCTGGCATTAGCTTTGGCTTGCAAGGAGTTATGAGGTGCTGGTAGGCTGAGGACAATAAAAAAACTGCCCACAGTTGCCTGAAGTGTGTGGACTGTAAGGGAGAACAGGAAACAGATTAGATGATCCTCCAGGACATAACTAAAAATAATGGGGTGTAGGTCTACAAAGGAGCTTACAGCAGGAAAAGCCTGTTCGGAGGTGTCTACGGTTGCCTCTAAACCGTATGGCCCAGGAGCACTTCCCAGCTTCCAGGTCCAAAATGCACCTGGCCACATCCTGATCGCATTTTAGGACAAGATTAATGTGTGCACCGCACCATCCCTATTCCAGAACATGATTTCTTCCGGAACAAAACCGGTGTCGCTGACAGTGGAGCTCTGAGCAAGCCCGATAGTGCAGAACCGAGTTTATGGAGGACTGCAGGTTTTTGCTTTGTGAGCACAAGCAAGGGATTCAGTAACCCAGGGCAGTCCAGCTCACAGGACTCTCTCCAGTTTTCCTCCTTCCAAAGTGTGATGTGGGGGCAAAGGGGACCACAAGCTCCTTGCTAACCTCATGTTCAGCTGGTGCATAGGTCAGAAACTGCCAGTGCTGCTATATGATAAAGACAGGAGGTGTAAATATGAGTCCCAAAGTGGGCATCCATCTCTCAGGCAAAGTCTAGTCCCAGTCAGCTGGTAGGTTTGGGGGAAAGTAAAGAAATAGAGATATTTTGGGGACAGGGCATTTCTTACCTCAGCTGCTGTGAGACAGAGAGGACTTCAGATGTCACCTCTGTTTTAAAACAAATTAACAAAAAACAGATTTAAAAAAAAAAAAATCCTCTTCCAAACCTTCAAGCTATGTAAAATTTGCTTCACAGAAAATGGCACTAAACTGTACAGAGCAGACTTAAAGAAGCAATTCCGCAGAGCAAACTCTGGTAGAGAGGGAAGCAGTTGAAAAATAATGCCATATGTTTAGCAAGAAAAACCAACTTGACGCTGCTCGTAATGCAGCCAAAGGAAAACAGTCTAACAGGCATGGGTTCCTCTCATTAATTCTTCCAACCACTGCCAGAGTATAATCATTTTATCAGAGCAACCACAAAGCTGAAGTCACACCTGTCACAACAACAATCATCTATGTGCTTCCAAAAGTTTGAGGCTGCTCAATTTAAATTCCTCTGGAATGAGAACATAGGATCCCTCCAGTTGCATTTGTTTTTGCTTTGTTTTGATTAGCATGATAATGTACACACACACACCCGCACAGACGTATTGTTTTGATAGCTTTTGGGCACTGGAAAGGGCAACCCAATCCAAGACCCACTGGAGTCGGTGGAAAAACTCCAGTTCCCTGCAGTGGGCACTGGATCCTGCCCATACCACAGCAATGAATGACAGGGAATCAGTGATAAATAATTACGACATTCCACATAGGTACAGAAAAGACAAGTTTGCCCCAAAAGCTGGGATATTTTTTTGCCTGTGTAACAATGAACAGCAGTGCATTTATCCTGCCTGGAAATTTCCAAGGTGGGGGCGGGGAGCAAAAATCACCCTACAACATCTTATTTCCAGACTACTGAAGAAACCAGAGCATATAGTTACTCTTTGATGTCAGACCCAAAGATTTCTGTCAAGTCTTTTCAATCCACATCCTCACTGGCACAAGGGAGCACAGCTCCGTGAAAGTCCACGGCGTCTTTCTTGCAAGGGAGACACTGATGACAGAAAGGAACTTGTTCCTTGCCAGCACCCAACAAAAATAAATAAATAATGGTATTCTGGGCAACAATAAATTCCCCAGCAGACTTCAAGTTCCCTGCAGCTGTTTTATGAAGGAAGTCTAAGAAGCATGACCAATAGCTAGAAAACCCAAGCTGATTCCACTGGCATTTTTCGTTCACACCGTGTTAATTCCCCCCCGCTGGCTGGACTGCACTGGCTTTCAGCTACGGTGCAAATGAGGATTGCAGGAAGACCTGGAAAAGACAAACAGATTGATGTGTTACTGTTAGAGGTGCTCACGTCCAAAAACCCATGATGGTCAGCCCCGCATGTTTATCTAGGCAGAAGTCATCCTTGCCTGAAAGTATTCGTACCTAACAGGACAAGAGGCATAAGAGGGTATTATTAGCCCCATTTAATAATAGGAAACTGTGACACAGAGGGACTGAAAAAACACATGCATTGTTCCTCAGAGAGGTTTTCCAATACCAGGGAACTGAGACCAGATTTCTCCAGACCTACATAAGGTCTTTATTCATAAGCTTTCTTCTAGCAGTCACTTTGCAACCGCCTCTCTTACTCACAGCTTTGACACATGCATGAAAGCCATTTTTCCAACTGCCAGGAGACACGTACACAAGAAAAGCAACAGAGGAGAGCAGGGTGTTGGGGTGGCCACCAGCCTTTGCCCAGCTTACTATATTCACATTTTCCAGCTGATGGGGAGATACCTGACTTTATAGCACCTGCATTGTACACACTGTGTGTATTGACTGGAAATGCACAGCGCATACAATGTGGATTCTGTAGAAGTCGCTCACGGCATCGCCGCCTGGTAGGGTTCGTCCTGCATCACATCAGTCGGGCACGTGGGGTACATACGTGCAAGGGGGAGGACATGCATGCATCCATCCACGCCTGCATCTGTCTGTGCTCACGGCCGCCCAGGAGATCACAGGCTTCTTGGAGACTCACTTTCCTTTCTCTGGTGGGATGGCCAGATGCATTTAATCACGTATGACTTTCCTGCTTACAGAGCTGCATCCTCTTGGGTGTCTTGCTGTTTGTGGATATCTTTGGATGTCTAACTTTGAGGACCTCAGTCCTGATTTGGGGGTTAATGGTTCTCCCATCAATGGGCGCTGCGAGTGCTCAGCAGGAGGGATTGTCAATCTTGGGGCATCACAGACCAGGACTTTCAAAGTAGAGACACCAAAAAGTCAGTCATCACCCTCTGAAAGTAAAAGAGGTGCTGGAGACAAAGCTAAGCCTTCTGACTCTTCACATTGAAAGACTAGCTTACCAGAGTGGAAGAAAAAGATTGAGCTCTAGAGATTACCTGATGGCCCCAGCACTCCATGTTACATTGACATAGAGAGAATCTAAAAATGAGGCAAAGGGAGGGAGAGGATTCATATCACTTTTTGTACATTTAAGAACATTTACAACTGTTCACACTGCAAAAAAAGAACGATGTAAGAGATACAGAAAGACAAATGTAGCAATAAAACTGGTGCCAGGAATTTACTTTGTGTGTTTTGCAGAATGTGTCAAGGATCCTTTTCCTAAGCTTGCCTGAACGGAGTGAGGCAGCAGTGCACAGGGCACAATAAATCCACACATAGGGATTTTTTAGGTATAATTATTTTCTCCTGTATATTTTATTGTTGCTAGGAACCTTGAACACAGCACAGGATTAATATGAATGGGAACAGTGTCTCTTCTGAAGTGCAAGACAGGGTAGGGAGGAACAAGTACGTGTCAAGCATCCACATCTCTGAAAAAATCCGTCTTTCAAACTTAGAGCTTCACGATAGTGGGTGAATATCCACCGTCTCTCAGGCAGGCAGCAGGCATGTCAGCCTCTCAACATGGCCAGTTTCTCAGTTGATATAAACTGGAACATCACCAACGATATCAGCAAAGTTACGTGCATTTAAGCCTTTGATAGCTCAGCCAGTAGTCCGGAGCATGCACGTATTTTTCATAGATAGGTGATTAAGAGTGAGGAGGAAATAAATGGTGCTTGTCACAATAAATCACCACCTTCCCCAAGCCCTCAGCTTCAACACGCTCACAGGTTCCCAGTGCAACAGGTTAAGTATTTTCTTTCCAATGCCAGCCATCGCAGGGGACTGTAAAGCAGGGTGCATTCCTTATAAATGTATCTTTGTAGGCAGGGCTGCTGCTCTGGTCCTGAGTGAGGCTCTGTGTTTAATTATTTATGCTTTCTTATATTACCATGGCATTTAAAGGTTCCAACCAAGATAACGGCCCCGTTGTCCATGTGTGTATGAGACAGGCGTCCCTGCTCCACACCCCAGCTCAGGAAAGCGTCCGTGGTCAGGAAAGCCTTTAAGCACCCTAATGAGACTTAAGTGCATGCTGAAAGTTAAGCGTGTGCTTATGCATGCCGAGCCCCAATGAGCTTAGACTGTGAACAGCATATTTACAGTCATCAGTGATAAATGTCGCCTTTATTTATTTTTTAATTTTTTTTTTCACCTGAAAGGGACTATTCTTCCTGAATTTGTGGAAGCTACTGTGGATTTGATCCTGCCTTTTAAGGGAAGCCAGTAGGGGACTCAGTTGTACAAATAAAGCAGAACTGGACCCTAAAAAAATAAATAGAAGATTGCATTTGGATATTGGTGATTCTTTTACTTTTCACAGGGAAAAGATGATGCCCAGCGTAACTGTGCTGAAATAAGGATGGTTCATTTGGGAATGAACCCTTGGCTAGAGTATTTTGCAAGCATTACCCTAAATTCTAGCATTTGTCTGCTTCATGCAGCAAGTCTCTCACACTTAACAGAGCTTCTAATCCATCCAGCCCTGTGCTGGGAGAAATGGTCTGAGCCTGACTCCAGATCCGCCTTTCCTTGACGTCAGGGGAAGAGAACAAATATCTTGGGAAGGGTGTGCTGCATGAAACCCTTCTCTGCTTCAAATTGAATGAGTTGGCTAGAGCAGGTATCAAGTCGCCTGGGTTCAAGCACGACAGGGTATGTATCTATAAAGTAGTGCTAGAGGAAAGGCATAGGACCTGATGATTTATTCTGTCAAGACCATGACCCATCTCAAGCCCAGACCAGCTGGGTATCTCCCAAACATGAATCAGGAGGTAGCTTGAGCCTGGACAACTCCCGGCTGGCAACTTGGGAAAGCAAGCTGCTCCGTTTTGAAAGCCAGGAGAGTTCAGTAGGGTGGACACGTCCAGACCACAACATTTGTCTTCCAGAAAATTCTCCCTCCCACTGTTTGGTTTACCGTTTGGACTACAGAAGAGACATGAGACCAAGATCAGGCTTTCCTAGTCTCAATTATGCTTGAATATTTTAAAACTGCTTCTTCCACCTTCCTTTGGCCCGCTCCACGTGGGCTTATGGGAACGGAGCCCTCTAGTCCCCCTACTCACCCTGTTTGACCTATGTTTTTTTTGCAGGACTCCCTGCTGTATTTGTTACAGCGTGGGCCAGCGTGAGAGCCACTCTAGCCGACACAGAGTGAGTCGCATTGGATTTTCTTTTCTCCTTTTTACATGCGATGCTTTTGTGGGGCTTTTGGCAATGGTGACTGTGGGTGAATCGAAAGGAAAAAAGGAACCAGGCAAAGCCAGAAGTGATTTCTACTATGAAGTTAGCAAACTTTTGGGAGCATATGGGGCAGGGAAGGATAAAGTGGGTGCAGCCTTCCTAGATTTCCTTTCATTTTACAGAGTTTGATAAATGCGAACACCTGCAGCTGTTATCCCTGGGGCTAAAGGGGGCTGCTTCACAGGTAGGCAGGGACAGGACAGGGATCTTTAAAATCCTGAATGAATGGAAATGAAGTTGGGAGATAGCAGGTTCAGCACAAAGAAGGCAGTTCGGTGTTGATGAGGTGTTGAAGCTGTAACTCCTCCCCGCTGGAGATGTGGATGCAAGCATGCCCTTAGGTTTAAAAAGCATTTGTACAGATTCATGGAAGATAAATTCCTCTAGAAGTACTCAGTAATGCTTTGGCTCAGGAAGCCATCCTGAACAGCAAATTGTGGAAGAATATTCTAGAAAAATATTACTGCCTACTTACCTGTTCCACCTTAAATATCAGCTTCTGGCTACTGTCAGAAACAAGATATGGATCAGCTGCTTCTTTGGTCCTACACATGCACCCTCATGGCCTCATATTCTTACAGCATGCTGAATGAAGGATCCATAGCATCCAATCTTCAAACCCCTGAACGATCACATTTTCCCCCCATAATGCACAGGCTCGACCACACAACGATTTTCATCTGCCCACGATCTGCCAGCAAAAGTGTGGGGGTCCCCAGGCAACTTTTCAAATGGCTTTGCCTCGAAGGACACTGCTTTCCAAACGGGATTTCAGCTCTAGGCTTGGAAGGACGGAGTAGCACAGCTACTGAAGTGTGACGCATCTGCATTGGCACAGGCTCATCCTTGTAGAGCCTTTCAGTCAGCACCGGTGGTTTCTCTGCCCCTGCCTCTCGCTTTCCTTGAATAGCTGCCTGGGCAGCATTTGGCCCGTGAAATGAAAACTGCAGCTGCCATGTGGGGGCTGTCTGGCTCAGATAAAGAAAAGCCTGTGGCACTCCACTCTCCGTGGTTGGAGAGAATTCAAACAGAGTAATTAACACTGAGTGACCTTATTCAATGGCTGCTGGAAATGCCTCGGAGGAAATAACGTTCAGCCCCTTCTTGGCAGGAGGACCATAGCCCAACATCCACGCCACCAACAGTTTGCCATTCCAGTCCTCGCTTCGATAAGGGCTGAAGATGAAAAGGAGATAAAGACTTTTGTGGGGCATGGCTGGGTCTCACTGCAAGAGCAGGGCTGAAGAAAGCACAGGAACGGAATGTAGAACCACAGTATTGTCCCCATCACCATGTCTTCAGACAGGACCTGTCTTCAGACAACCATGCAAAGTTGTGTGGGTTTATTCTAAGGGGTAATACTAGGCCATTTCAGCCTCTCTTGTTTTCATGAAAGCTGGATTACTCTTCGTGTAGTTTTTTCTGGTAAGGAGGTGAAGAAGAAGTGGAAAAGGGTGGGTTCCTGCCCAGAAGGGACAAGTCTCGATGACTGTGGAGAGAGCTGTTCCACCATCTGGAGAGAATAATTTTAAATGTGTTTAGTAGTGGTTTCAGCTTTGAATAGTATAACAGCAGGAGAAGGGCTATTTCGAAGCCATGCTGACTGAAGGCAGGGTTAGATGTAGGTCTTTCCACTGCACCAGGCTGTGGAGGAACCCGTCCTTCCCGGGTGGATTTCTCCAACAAGACACTTGAATCTGTTGCTCTTTGTAACCAGTGATTTCCTGATGGGATGTCAATCTCTTCTCAGGTGTTGGGACTTGAGTGCTGGCAATTTAAAATGGATTATTCAGGTGCCCATCCTGGCAGCTATCGTGGTGAGTACTGGCTGATTGGGGGGGGGGGGGAGGCAGTGCCTTTCGCCAATGCAGGCTCAGTGGGAAGAGTTGAGCCAGGCTGCCCTACTCTAATCACCCTGTTAATACAGCTCCTGCCTTAGCAGTGGGGAGTCTCTGTATATCCAGTTTAAGGGCCTTATATTTGACCTGCCTTTAAGTTTGATAACTGCATACAGCAGAGGGGTTTATGAGCAACTTCAAGTTTTGCTTAGGAGAGAAAAATAACACAGGGATAAGACCCTAAAATCATTACTGAAACAAACATACAAGCCACTATTTCCAACCCATGTGATACTGGAAACCCTCAGGCATCATAACATGTTCTCACCAGGCATTTCCAGTGGGAAGAACTGGAATTTGGGTTCTGTAGCTGGGCCAAACTTTTTCCCCAGGCATGCTTCAGTGTCATCAGATTGTTTCAGACACATCTTTCTGAACTGATAAAAGCTTGGGATACCTCAAAGGGGGGGATGAAAGTTAATGATCCCAGCTATGAACGGACATGATGTTAATCACTGGTGGAGGATTACTTCAGCCCCTACCCAGGAGCCAGAGGGGACAGAAAGGATATAAGTGACATTATCCAAACACAGGACTGAGCTCTCATAAGCTGAAGAGGCCATTATAAGATGTGATTACCTGCACAACGGGAATTCAGTGGGTAGTTATGTGTTTGCTTGAGCAGGGTCCTAACTCACTAGAGAACCTGCTTCACAGTTTTCATGAATTACCCTCTTTCCTCCCTCTGTCTTTCCCTGTGGTTCTCCATTACTCCATCTTCTGATGGTTAGATGAGTGCCTGCAAAATAACTTGTCCACTCCCACACATCCTAGTCCCCCTTTACATTCATCCATGAGTAGCTGAGTGGAGTCAGTAACCATCTTTCTATAGTCTTCAGAGAGTTTTGCATCAAGCTCTATATACTTCCTTCTGACTCACAAATCAGGAGGCCTTGGAAGATGGTCAGTGTGGGTGAGAAGAAAATCAGACCATATGCATATTAACAGCAGGAAAGTTTCTGAGGTGAATATGCTTATATGTGCAATTAGGTGAGCTGCTTTGGACTTGGGGGGGAGGGGGGGAGAGGTTCTTCATCAGAATTTCCTTTTGGTGGAAATTCTCCACCTGGCTCTAGCAATTAGTTCTGCACCTTGGAATAAACGAATCACCAAGCCCACATCGTGGTCATTGGAAATGAAATAGTAGGATGGAGAAGAAAGTTCAGATAGTTCAACCAGATGAATGCCAGCAACCCCATTGCATTTAATTTAAAGCCCAATTAGCAGAGGAGAAAGAGCTCAATTGAGGCTCATCCTTGTAAAAATAATGTTTCTCCATGAAGCTCTGCTGTGCTTGTACCCTGGCTATTTGCAAATGCAGCTATTTATCATGCAAAAATATTCTGTGGGTTGTTTCTGTTTAATTTCTGTGGGTTCATATTGTTCACTTGGCTGCCTTTTCAATTCCCACACTGGCTGGTCATAAGTTGCTGGACTAAGTTATGAATTTTCTGGATGTACTTGCAGAGAATTTGGAGGCAGAGGGGCTCAAAAATCCCTCCATTCTGCTGCTAGCTTTGATGTTATTCAGTAGTCTGGATTTCTTTTAAAACTTAGCACATGTTTCAGGAAGTCAGAGGAGTTCTCCTCCTGACTGTGATAAGCTTGGACATCTTCAATTTAGCCGACAAATGCAGAGCAAGACCCCACTATTGAGCATTTGAAGCTAGAAAAACTCATATGAGAAACAAAGCCTGCCTTTTTTTTTTCCTTTCAGATTCGTTTCCAATGAAAATGAATTATATGCCCCCAGGCTGTGTGCTTCTCTGCCTGTCAGTCTATCCATCCCTTCCTTATAACTTTTGTGCCAGTCAGTAAATTCCAACCAAATGTAACTAAGGGAATGGGCTTGCATGGATGTTAAATTCCCACAAACCTCATGAAAACAGTCAAATAGATATGGGAGAGATATTCTATTTATGCCCCTTCAAGTGAAAGGGTGAGGTACGACCTTACCCCCTTTTTAACACAGAGGAGAGCTGTTCAAAATGAACTTGCACCTCGTTAAAGGAGAAGGAATCCAACCACGGAAGACAAAGCCATAGCAAACCAGGCCGTGTTCATTCAGCAGCTCAGGGAACTACTTGTTTTAACAGTGAGGATAATTAACTGTTGGAACGACTTACCAATGGTTGTGGTAGGATCTCCGTCATGGAAACACTGAAACCCAGATCTGCTATAGCTCAAACAAAAATGAATACAAGGAGGTCTTATGGACTGCATTTTGCAGGAGATCAAACTAGAGGTTCACAATGGTCCCTTCTGGAGTAAAACTATAAGCCTGTGTGCGGCATGGTAATTTGTTTCCTTGAAATGCTGCTATACTGGCATCTGAGGATTCAAATGAGTGCTGCAAGCCTTCAGAGAAACCCATAGGCATCAGCGTTAGCCCAGCAACATGGATCTGCCCAGTGCAGACAGTTACACAATGGTTCTGCTTTTGGCTTTGCCATAGTCCCAAGAATGGGTTTGTATGGGGCAGCAGCAGGTGTAATCCCAGCCCCGGTGAAACCAGTCTCCGAATCCCTCAAGCATCTCCCCATTTTTCATCTCTGTTAAGTGGCAGCGTAGCCGCGAGATGTTGTCGTCACCTTTTGCTGCATGGGTCGCCGTGAGCATATTCCTGTGGGACTAGCTTAGCTTGGCTGAGCAGCTGGCCACCAGTTGGGTTCATAGATGTGGCTCCCTGCGTAGGAAGTAGATATTGCTTCCTCACTCTCCTTATCTGGTCCATAATAAACACTCCTCCAGCGGGAGAGTTAGCGGTAGACATACAAGTGAAGTTTTACAGTTGTACTGCCCTTCTGCATTCTTGATCTGTCATCTCTAGTTAGGTCTGCTCTCTGTCTTCATCACAGTGCAGTTTGCTTGCTCTTCTTTGCTTTTGCACATGGAAATATGGAAAGGCATCCTACTAATGCTTCTCTTAGCCTGAGGAGATCTTAATCTCAGGTGGGCTGCAAGAGACAAATATAACCTAATTTCAGTCTGCTCCCTAGACCCCGAACTAAGTTTGAGAGATTTATGAGGCCATGAAAATGACCCGTATCACTGTATGGAGTTTTAAAAAAAGATAATGTGAAAAATACTGAGTTGTCTGTAGTCCATACCTCAAAATGCCTGGTAAGCACTACCTTATATATTGATATCATATCCAGTTATCAGGTGTCTGCCGGGCTAGCTAGCTCAGATGTAGGTATTTCCATGTGAAATGCCCACACCTTGTCAGAGAAAGCCATTCCCTTCTCTCTCTCAAGCATTCAGGTGAAACACCGCTGACTAGATCCCACCAAACACTGGGTCTTTGCTGGGGAGCTCCCCTCCGCAGGACAAGCTCTCCCAGGAGGAGCTTCATACACAGCATCATCAGGTCATTGCCACAGCCCCTTGACTCATCTTGGGGAAAGCGTTGACTAAACAACACTGTCATCGTCTGGATCTTTTTTAACAGTTATTCTTTCTTTGTTGTTTTTTCCTCCCCACCTCTTCCAGGTAAATTTTATTCTTTTTATCAATATTATCAGAGTCCTAGCAACCAAGCTACGAGAGACGAATGCAGGGAGGTGTGACTCAAGACAACAGTACAGGTGAGTCACATACCCTCTCCACTTTTGGGGAGATTTCAAAGTCCTTGTTTCACGCCCTTGACTACTGAGGGAGCCCAGGGTGACTAGTTCATGGTGTCTGCGCTGTAGACACCTAAAATAAGGTGAGAAGAATGCTGTCTTCCAAGTCTGGTAATGCAGAATGAATCAACAGCAGTTTAAACATCCCCTAAACCTTTCAAATCCAGCGTGGGGGACCTGTCTCATAGGTTAACGAGAGGAATTCAGTTTTTTCAGCCAGTTTGGAAGTGACTGTGCTGGCCTTGAACCAAAAGTGCAAAAATAAAAGCATTGCTTATGCTGCTGAAACCCCTAAAATTTGTACCAATTTATTTATTTCTATTTATTTCCCTCCTGTGCTGTGTAAAACTTGGTACTGTTTGTTAAATCTGCCCTTCAGCGGGTGTTTCAGCGCCTTTGCTGAAATGAAAAAAAGATTCCTAACTCTTTGCTGGAAATCTGGCCTTTCCTTGTTTGTTTTGTTTTCCTTTGTCCTGCCAGCTCTTCTCTGTTGATAATTAAGGATATTTGTAGCATGGTCAAAACTGGACAGAAAAAGCAGATTGCTGAGACACCTCGGCTGCTTGAGAGCTCCCAAGGCTTCTCATAATCTCCTGAGCCCGACTGACCAGCATGACATACACGAAGCGAGGAGAGCAGAATGATTTGGGCTGCAAACCATGAGCTCATTGCTACCATCTCACTCTCCAAACACAAGATGTTTCATGTGAAGCAGGAATGAGATTTGGCAGGAAAACACCTCTCCATTTTTCTTTGCTGCCCTGTCAGGACTCTGATTTATCTATTTATTTATTTCTCCCTGGCTGAAGCTTGCTATTAATTATGGTTTGGATGGGGCCTTCTCCTTTTAATGTGTTAAATTCCCTCAGTGGTTTCCAGTTGCTGGACAGAGGAGGTACCAGGCCTTTCTGGTAGTGATGTCTGCCCTTCTCAATAATTGCCTGCACTTGGTGACTTGCTGTAACTCTTGGCAGAAGGTTTAATCCTTCAATTAATATCACTTCCAGGCAAGGCTGGTTCCCTCAGGAGCAAACCCAGCCAAGTACATAGGTCCTATGCTGAGATGGAGCTGCTGCTTTAAAAAGGGGCTTTCCAAGCAATACTGCAGTCCAAAGGACCTCCTAAGAGTGTTCACCTTCTGCTTACCCTATAGCGCACTGTCCTCTTCCCCTTGATATCTAGAGCAATTCTGCTCCTAGATGCACTTCCCTCTCCATCAGCCCTGCTTGTTGCACAGGAGGCACTAACTCAGGGTGGACCTTCGTGGCTTGCCTCAATAAGCAGGCAGAATCACAGAACCGTTGAGGTTAGAAGGGACCTCTGGAGGTCATCTAGACCAACCCCCCCTGCTCAAGCAGTGTCAGCTACTGTAGGTTGTATAGGACCGTGTCCAGTCGTTGTAAGCTGAAGCAGAACCATCCTTCAGGGACAAGGACAAGGACAAGCTGGTCAGAGGCTGAAGGCTGGAAGCAGCAGCGCCTGTTGCTTTCCAGTCACCCTTCCACCCTCTACACATGATCCTGACCCAAAGCTGGGGAGAGTCTGAGGCTGAAAAAGACATCTCAGCGTCTTCATCTCCAGTACCTACAGCAGCATCACGTGGGGGCATGCATGTGGGGAGGGTTAGACTAGCACATCAAGACATGCTGGAGGATGGAAGGGGTTGTATCACATGGCACAAGACAAGCAACAGTTTGAAACTGCAGATGGACGCAGTGCCTGTGTAAATGCCAAGGGGACACGTAAGCAAGAACGAAATTACATGCAACTTGTGCCCAAGGTATGAGGTGGACAAGCCTGACAGGGAGGTTTACTCCATCCACTAATTTCCGCTGTGTCTTTCTCTTTCCTTATTGCTACAGAAAGCTGCTGAAATCTACCCTCGTCCTTATGCCTCTGTTTGGCGTTCACTATATTGTTTTCATGGCTATGCCATACACAGATGTGTCAGGGATTCTTTGGCAAGTTCAAATGCACTATGAAATGCTGTTCAACTCTTTCCAGGTATTGTAACTGTTAAATATGGGGGCAAACTATGAGAAAGTCAATGGGGAGAGGAGGGAAATGAGAGCGCAAGGTTGTCTTTGGAAGCAGGACTGTTTTTACAATACACCAGCTTTCATTCACAAGGTGATTTGACAGTATTTTAGCATCAAGTATGGTTTATATTTGCAAAACATAACATATAAAGGCTCAGTGTGTCCAACAAAAAAAAGTTCCTGTTGAAAGATAACTTGCCTCACAAAATAAATCCCTTTAGATCCAGGTTAGATGTAAGCTGGTAGAGATCCACAGAGACACGTTGTTTCAAATTTGTTTCCAATTTGCTTGTTCCAAGTTGTCTTTCAGTCCTGTGAATGGATTCCTCAGTTCTAGGTTTGGGCAAAAGGCAGGTTGAGTTACAGGACTGGTCCTATATAAGACACAGCAGCAAGAATACACAACTCTCTACAAGCAGAGCAGTGTTTGATCGTCACTGCACACCCCTCCCTGAGAGACTATCTTTTGTTTGACCAGCATGGATGATGAAAGGTGGACAGTGGGGTCTGGCCAGATGACAGTTTAAAGAAACTGCAAGGGAGATGGGGACCAAGCTTGCATTCATGTGCTTTCACAAGTCCTGTTGGGTGCAGATGGGTTAAAATAGTGGGTGACCTTAGCAAGACCTCGGTAAACTATTGGCCGACAAAAAGATGTGGATGGTTTGCTCTCATCTGAATTCCTTTGCTACTCCCACTCAGCCAGTTCTGCTCCGCACACAGGCTGCCCCACTTACAGCCGGAGCTGGAAAAGTCCCGTCAGGACCATCTCCCACCCTCCCATCCTACAGCAGGATCAGCTACATGTAAAACACTGGAAATGTTTATCCCGTAAGTTCATAAACACCTCCAGTGAGGTAGACCCCACCACCATCCCAGGCACCATCACCATCTCAGGACCTTTGCAAAACATCTGGGGGTGAAAATAGACCTGTTAGCTAAACCATGACCCAGAAGGCTTATATAGTCTATCTACTTTGTCAATAGTCTGCAAGGAAATGTCTATGTTTATCTGTCTCTCGTGCTACTGAGCAATGCAAGGTTTCCTACACATATTATATACAGCATATTAAGAATGTCATTGATTTCAGAGGAACACAGGGATGCTGGGCAGCACCATCAGGAAAGAGGTACTCCCATGCAGCAAGATTAACATTAATATGTCATTTCTTCTTCCTTCTAGGGATTTTTTGTTGCCATCATATACTGTTTTTGCAATGGAGAGGTAAGTCACCAGCTTCTTAATTATTTTCCTCCTTCATTAGATTGGTTCCACACACAGATGGTAAAGTGGATGCACACCAGCGTATCCTCACTTATTCTAGAGATGCAACCCTGTTTTGTACTCAGTGAAAGATCTGTCAGTCCACAGAGAAAGTTCATACCCTCGGTTTTGGTCATGTAAGACATCCAGGTGAATATGTCACCAATAAATGAGCTACTGGAAGTAGCTAATGGAGAAAAAAAGTGTGTTTTTTCTTTTCCCAGCATGAATACTGTTTAGTGCTGCTTAATTTCAGATCTGTGGCAGGAAGAAAAGTGGACTGATAGAGTAGCTGCCTAACCAGCAAGCTCTTTTCACTGTCCAGGCTTTTTGAACCTTCTTTTCTATTTCCAGACTGATGTGTTTTGATGTCTTTTTTTCCATTAATTCCCTGTATGGCTGCAAACTAAGAAACTAGATGGTCAGTGGATGCACATCAGGAAAGAACAGAGCTACTTTCATGGCCCAGCATAAGGCCGGTTTGGCCTAAGTTTATGTATTTTAAGGGGAAATGCAACTACAAATATGCTGCTTATGTTCTACAGCACAAAACCAAGATAAAATCCATACCATAAGGGGAATTGATTTCATCCTAACTTTAGCCATCTAAAAGTGGGCTATTCAGTCTAAAGTAGTCAGCTAACTCCTTTCTAGAGGAAGCGGCTAGTGACTCAGGCATCTCTGATGGTGGTTCACCCCACTTATAATTGATGCCAATGGTACCTTGAGAGGATTGTCTCCTGGATGTGCTGCTCACCATCCCTTAATCCTGGGAGAGAGTTAACCCACATTTTCAGTTTTATGTTTTCAGGCATTCAAGCTTCCCAATGTCAAATATTTCATTTGGAAAGGGCAGATGTAACGTGAATTTACTGTTCCTTCCAATTTCACTCCCCAGAGAGTTTCTCACCCATTCTGTTTGTGGATGCTACCTCCTTCTGATACTCTCTGCCCCTCTCTCCTCCCACTCATGCTTTTTTTTCCCCCCCTTGTCTCTCAGGTCCAAGCAGAAATAAAGAAGTCATGGAGCAGGTGGACATTAGCACTTGACTTTAAAAGGAAAGCACGAAGTGGGAGCACAACCTACAGTTATGGACCAATGGTTTCCCACACCAGCATCACAAATGTAGCCACAAGAGGAGCACTTGCCCTCCATCTCAATACGAGACTTATACCAGGGACCCTCAATGGACACCGGAATTTGCCAGGTTATGTAAAAAATGGCTCCATTTCTGAAAACTCCATGCCTTCTTCTGGACCAGAGCAGTACAACAAAGATGAGGAGTATCTGAATGGCTCTGGGCTTTACGATGGAGACAGACCCACAGTACTTGTTGAAGAAGAAAGAGAGACAGTGATGTAAAGAGAGGAGGAGAAAAAAGAAGCAAAAGGGTGAAAAAGGTTCCTGGAGAGCATTTAGTGGGCAAAAGAATATCAGGCCACGCATCGGATGCCAAGGGTTTCCATACAGTTTCTCTGTTCTGTGGAACGAGAGGTTAAGTTATATGGGAAAAAAAAGTGAGCCACCAATGTGGCCAGCTGTCGATCACATACATATACTCAGTGATCTAAGTCTCTCTGGTGTTAACGGAGGCAGGGCTATCCAGACCCGCGGGCCTTGCTACCTGCTAAACAACGGAGATACTGAGAGTTCGCGAGGGAGGTTTGCAAAGCAGCACGTGGTCCTTGGACCTCTGGGAGAGCGTGGGCAGCCAAGGAGGACAGGAGTCTCACCCAGTAAAGCAAGAGTCTTGCAGGGAGTGTACAGTGCCATCTTCTTGTGAGGGTACAAGCCACCCTGGGCATCAGTGTCTTCAGTTTGGTTTGCTCTTTCCCTGTAAAGTCTGCCTGGTAACACACACAACACTGATCAAGACCTCTCGGGGGTCTTCGTGCTGCCCGGTCTTGCAGACAAGTGCTCAACGCGGACAGCTCGGTACAACCGGTCGCGTGTTTTTCCCTTGGGCAATCTCACTCCTTGGCAAAATGCTCCTCTGGGGTGGGCAGGGTTAACAGCTCATGGCTGCTCATTGCAGGCAGAAAACTCTGTTCTCCTTTCCCTGACCTGAGTCCCAGTAGCAAGCCAGAAACCAGTGCAATTTTAGGATGGAAAATGTGGTTATCAGAATGTGCGACATTTTTGTTCTTCCAGATGCAGCAGTGGAGAGGGGCCCACCAAGCGGGTTGAGGCAGGGCAGGGAATTTGCAGATCTTGGGTATGTGTGCCTGTGTGTGTGTGGCTAAAATCAGTTCAGAGGGTAGCTAACTCAGCCCTCCCTTTTTGTGGGTGCTCATGGAAACAAGCTTCAGTCATTTTTTAAACCTCTGAATTGCTTCTCATTCTGCCCTCTGAATTTCCTGTTTCTCACTCGTCCAAACCCTCATGAGGAGAAAGACTCCATCAACAGTCTGCCTGTATCACTCAGAAGCACCAGCTGCTGGATACAGCCAGGCAAACCTACCTTCATGAGATCCAAAGGCAAAATTTGCTGGGTAAAAGCACAGGGATTGCTCGTGGATGGTCACCTTCTGAACATCTTCTGAACTTTCCTATTCTTTGTGTTTTGGTCACGCACACACATATGTACACCAGGTCAGACTCAGCTGGTGTAACAAGTCTAAGTTCAACCAAAGACACTGAGTTTGCCTAGAGATGCTCAGATGAGGAAATGCTATTGCCATTGCCTCCAAAGGGAAGAGCACAAGGAAATGCCTCCTTCCTACAGGAGAGAGACCAGGAAGATTTTGTTACCGTGCAGAGTTTCCCTTCCTAGTGCTTTTTGCAGGGTGTGTGAAAAAGTTGTTTTCTGATGCATGTCATCTTCAGCAGCGAGGAAGAGGTGGTACAGCCCTTGTTGGCCAACAGTGCATCGTGCTGGGTGTTTCACACCACCTGATCATCTAGCGAAGGGTCTCTGCCAGTTCCCAAGCATAATACAGAATTGCCCAGAAGTGGGAAATTAGGAACAGTAACTAAACTTCCTATTGCAGCACGTGCTTCCCCAAAGGGAGGACTCTGGCTGAGCCAGCCTGGCCACTCTCTTCAGCCCCGGTCATAACATCGCTATTCCCTTGCTGCAGTCTAAGAGTCAGGGCCTCATGGTGCTTTTTTTTCTTATTTCTTTTTTTCCTTCTTGGCAAGTTTCTAGTACCTGAAGTATTTTGACCTCACCTGGCTGTTACTCAAATGGAATAGGAAAGGGGTATTAGGCAAGTTTGCAGAAGTCCTTTAGGATGCAGGTGGGGCCAATGGGATAATCCACTCTCTATCCTGATCCTTTAGATACAGCTGCTGCCTCACATCAACCAGTACTTCTAAGATGCATCAAGTCGATGCAATCAGCTGGTCCTCTGAGCGCAAATTAAGGACTAACTCCCCCAAAACTCTGAAGGAGGTCAGACAGAGCAGTTGGGATCTTGACTCTCTGTACCACATCTTCTTTAAACAACTTCTCAGCTTAGGGCCTGATCCAAAGCCCAGTGAATTCAAGGAAAAAAACTCTTCCCTTCGACATCTCTGAGTTTTGGATTCAGACCTGGTAGGGGATGTGGTGGCTGAGAGGCAGTCCTCTGTCAGGCACTGAAGCACCTCTCCACCAGCTGCAGACATACATGAGCAGGTCTTTAAAAGCCAGTATTTATTTGTGATGTTC